>NC_091797.1:82102500-84502500 GCF_041296235.1 Equus asinus | reverse complement strand
AAGGTCAAGAATGGTACTGTCCACTCCAACTCACATATGCCATCCAGGGAAATACAAAAGAAGGGGTCGTGGACTCAGCATAGCCCATCTCCTCTGTAAGAAAGCAGCTGTTCAACACTGGTCCAACACTCTGGAATTATCAAACATTTACTGACTACCTACTGTGTGCGCTCAATGCCTTCCCCGGATGCACCATCTCATTTAATTCCTGCAGCACCATTTGTGAGGTAGGTAGAGAGGTTTCCTTCTTACAGATGAGGAAACCCAGGATGAGGTGGGTAAAGAAACTTGTGTAAGATCTTATAGCTAAGTGGAAGTGCCAGGATTTGAACCAGGTCTAGGATATTTGTTCAGTGAGCAGCTTCAGGCAAGAGAGTTAGGTGGACGTCCTGAAGTTTGCTGGAGTTATCATATTCTTCTCTGGAAGGATGGATTAATAGCTTTTTGACTGATCTAAAATGTAGCAGTGAAATTGCAATCACTTGAAATATTTACAATTAAATTGAAAATAAAGTGCCCACACCAGAAAGTGTAATGTATATGGCGCTGGTTCTGGAAGGATGCATTAGACCACTTAGTAGGGGTTTCAGCTCTAATTTCCTCAGCATCACTAATTTTCTCTTGAGTGGTCAGCTTATTGCTCTTGAATGAACCCTACTGGCTGATTGCTTGATGATGCGGCAATAACTTCCCTCTTTTAAAATGGGAGGAGAAAGCTATTTCCTCATAGCCTGTCCAAGAGAGGCGAAAGACTTACTGTAGCATTCTAGATACTGATGTAGCAACTTACCTTTTTCGACCTCTGAAAAAGTTTCATTTCCAAATGTAAAAGTAATATATATTCATTCTAGAAAAGTTGGAAAATGAATAAAAGTATAAATAAGAAGAGATATCACCTGTATCCTACCATCCAGTGGTAACCATCACAAAAATAAGGGAACATTTCCTTCTAGTTCTCTTTCTACATGTTTTTTCCCCTCAATAAAATGGGATTACATACAATTTTGTTTTCTATTTTTCTCGCTCAATGTTATATCACTGTTAACCTTATTTGTAGATATTTTCATATTCTGTGTAATTTCCCATTGATTAGATGAATTATTATTTATGTAACCATTCCCTGATCATTAGGTATTTAGGTTATTTTTAGTGGGTTTTTGTTGTTAAACAAAACATGAAAAATGCTATGATGGACATCTTTTGTACCCAATCATCAACGTTTGTGGTCATTTCTTTGTGACTCATGATCTTACAGGGTAGATGTCGGTCTTTGAAAGGGCAGAGAAAACTCAGATTGAATTATAAGATATGTCTCAAAGGTAAAATTAAAATTTAGGCCAAAGAAACAATCACAGATTCAACGGACTACAGAAATGAGATGATTCAAATGAGATAAAATGAGATGGATTCAAAGAACAACTTCTCAATGCCAAATGGATCCCTAGATCTATAATATTCAATGGAGAGATGTTGAATCTATGCTTTTCGATCTTAGCTATGTCTAGGATTTCAAAATAGAAGGAGGGAGGAAGGGAGAGACAGAGGGAAAGAGGGAGGGAGAAAAAAAGAGAGAGAGAGAGATTGAGTCTGCTGCTCTGTGAAAATACAAGAGAAAGTTTCCAGATCTTTAGGACTGGTAAGAAGTCAAATGCATTTGCTGCCAAATTTTACATTAGTCTTGTGCATCAGCCTTTAGCAGTCTCAGAGTAACTGCTGTGGTCTCAGGGGTTTGCTACAAAAGAATAGTGTCTTTTTGGCTAATATTATTAGAAAACCACTTACCTTTCCAGTTTCCAACAATTTTGATCCTCTCACAAGAGGGGAAAAAAACAGCAAAACAGGGGAGAGGGAGTATGAGGGAGAAATGGATTCTGTGCTGTTCATTTTTTTAAACCACGCCTTTTAATGAAACCACTTCAGGACAGACAGGCATTAAACATGAACTTTCTCAGACTTAAAATGCAACCCTTTTCCAATTCGTCCTCCGTTGTACCGGAGAACACTATCCATCCTGTCACTTTTCTTGCTGATTGGATGATATATATATATATATAGCAATATATTGATAATATATAATAATGATAACGCTGTGTTTTGGACTATATTCTGCAACTCATGGGTGAATCACTCAATAATTAGCTAATTTTTTTGGATGAAGTATAATTGACACACAATATTATATTAGTTTCAGGTGTACAACATAGTGAGTCAACCTTTTTATACAATAATTAGTGAATATTATGACAGTGATCATAGAAATCAGAAGAAATCATCCATACCCCATTATATCAGCCATTGACATTTTCCGTGCTCCTTTCTGGTCCTTGTTTATATCCAGGTACATCCCACACACGACATGAAAGTGTTTGCACAATTTTGTATCTTGATTTTTTAAAACTTAATGCTCCACACTAAACCCTTCTTCCCACGTTATGATCCTCTGCTGAATCATTTTTGATGATTTTAGTAACCTTATGATAATTTAACTGTTTTTCTCTTCCTGAGTAATTTTGGAGCTCCAACATCTTTTGTGTCAAAAATAAGGAAGAAGGGAATTTTAGTGATGCTCACAAACCTTCTTCCCTTCCTTCCTTCTCTCACTGCCCTACCCAGGAAAGTATCTTGGCCTCATTGGATGAAATGGAGACATTCAAAGCGGATCTTCCCTAGCTGACTGCGCCGGAGGAGGGTGAGAGGTCTCCCGAAGCAGAATCGTTTCCAAAGAATCTGGGCTCGAAGACACTCAGGGTCTGAAATGCTGAAAGCTGAAGTGTGGAATTGCAACTTGGAGTAAGGGGGGGTGGAGGTACCTGGCATGACAGATGAGCAGGCTTGGTCTGGAGAGAGTGTTAGGAAGACTGAAATGGAGTAGACGAGAATGACACTTGTGTGTGGACTAGAGAGAGAGAGCTGAGTCTCTGTGTTTGGGCTGTCTATTTGGTGCACTTGAGTTGAGGAGACCAGAGGCTCTGGTCTTGTCAACCTGTATCACGCTCCATTAGTTAAGTCTTTTTATTTATTCAAAAATATTTATTTGAGAAGCTACCATGTGTCAGGCACTATTTTGGGTGTTGGAGATATGGTGGCAAATAAGAGACCCATGATCTCTACTCTACGGACAAACAAGATACGTACAATCTGTGAGGAAGGGAGTAAACAGAATAATGTGTTATGAGTTGGGTCAGTGGAGTACGTTAGATGGAATGGCTGGAGAAGGGATGCTGGATACATTTTGTTGAACCACTCTCCACCTTTCTTCATGCTGTCCTCTGGCCTGGCAGACTATCTTGAATGTTCTACATCCAGGCCTAGCAAACTATGGCCCACTGCCTATTTTTGTAAATAAATTTTTATTGTAACACAGCCACACTCATTCATTTATTTATGGTCTGTGGCTTTGCTTGTGCTATGTTGTCAGAGTAGTTGTGACACAGATTGCATGGCCCGAAAAACAGAAAATATTTACTCTCTGGCCCTTTACAGAAAAGTTTGCCAACCCCTATTCCATATTAATAGGCTTCTTTGCCCCCTGGTTTCAGATAAGTTTGGCCAATAGGGAATCCTGGCAGGAGAAGGAGGGAGGAGAATGATGTCAGGGTATTTTCCTCCCTGGTACCCTCCTGGCTGAGTTGCTTTGAACTGGTGAATCATTGATTGAAGGTCACAGCTCCTCTGGAGGCAACCCTCTCCAAGGAACTCTCCTCTTGGGTTCCAGAGAGTCATCTACCCACCTTCCCTTCAGGCTAAGAGTGATACCAGCTCCTCTCTTGCTCCTGGGGTACAGCACTATCCCTTCTGGTTCCCCACACCTCTGTAAATAGTTCTCCCTCTAATGTTCTAATGTGAGTGTGCCAACTGAGGCCTGCTGGGTCCATGAATGATTTAGAAGGTCTCCTTGGGGAGGTGACATTTGAGTGGAGATATAATCACTAAGGAGAAGCCGTACATTTGAAGAGCTGAGGGGAGAAGATTCCAGGCAATGGGAATGGCATGTGCAAAGGCCCTGTGGTGGAAAAGAACTCAGGATGCTAAGAAACAGAAAGAAGGGCAGTGAGGGTAGGAGATGGGGTAGGAGAGGTGAGCAGGACAAGACCATGTAGGGCCTTTCCAGCACTAGTAAGGAGTCTGGATTTTATTCTAAGAGCAACAGGAAGCCATTGGACCATTTTAAACCAGATTTTGATGTGAGCTGATTAATGTTCTTTTGGGCTAATTAGTTGCATTAATGAGTTTCCAGATAGAGGGAATGATTAAAATTGACTTTGGGAAATTTGTCGGAAGGAGGATTTATTCCATGAGCTCCAAGAAGAATTAGACAAGCAAGCCTTGAGTCAGGCAGGCACCAGGGCAGATCTGGGAACCTTGCTGTTGCAGTTAGTCTCTTCTCATCCAGCTCCCAGCAACTGATCTCGGCACCTACGGATCCACTTCCAAACTCTTGGGAGAGAGAACCTGGCTTAACTCAGGTCTAATGTCCCTTGGGTTCCAACAGTTGGTGGCCAGTGTGGTGAAGTGAAGGAGTCATCTATTCCTTCATTCATTCACAAATGCTGTGCCGAATGTCTGCCTTGTGCTGTTCTAGGTGGTGAGGGTGCGTATGGTGGTGAGCCAAACGGACCTGTCCCTGCCCTCATGGAGCCTACGGTCTAAGGGGAAGAGAGCCCCTCCTGTCTAGACTATAAAAAAGCAAACAACTTACTTCAAAATGCTCCGTGTGGGCAGGGCCCTTATCTGGTCACAGTTATATGTCCAGAGAATGAACAGAGCCTGGCACAAAGGAGATGCTTAATAAATATTAGTGGGCTGACAGATAATAGCAAGGGACTGACTTAGAAAGGAGAGTCAACGAAGTCCTCGCTGAGAAGTTAACATTTGAGGCCTGTAGCACAAGGAGGAGAAGCCATGTGAGGGGCAGGAGATAAGCTCACTAAGCAGAAGGAATAGCATGAGCGGAGGCTCTGAAGAGAGAAAGTACTTGCACGTGCGTGCATACACACACACAAACACACCCCCCTTAAAGAAAAGAGGAAATGATGTGAACTGGAAACACTCTCTGCAAAGGGATGCAATTCAACAGGCATCTTGGGAAATGGCTGTGACAATCTCTACTTCAGGGCCTCAAGTGGACTAACTGTAAAGTACTTAGTTGCCTTGTGAATGACCAAATCTCAATAACCCCCAAAATGGGCCATTCATGACTGATTTTAAGTGCTTCAAAGTTTGAAGAAGGTGAGAATTTTTTCCTTCCCACACTTATTCTTGTGGTTTCTGAACTACTTTGAGGCAAAAGCACCCAAACTTGGGGGTCACATGAGTTTGGAAATCCTTTTGGGCTGGATTTATGTTACCCTATAATCTCAGTGGAGAGCATGCTTTTTCATCTCTTCTGGTTGCTTTTTCTCTTTGGTCCTCTGAAGCCTCTCCTCCCTGCCCTCTTGTCTTTTTGCCCCTGAGCCCCGGTACCATAGTCCACTGGTTAGAATGATAGAGACTTTCCCTAAAGTACCAACTTTCCCCCCAGAGTTTGTGCACCTGTTATCTGCTCTTCTAAAGAGCAAGGCCCAAATCACTTTCCATCCTAACTGATTTTTTGCCATTATTTGCATATTGTCAAGGGTTATAACATTTACATTTTATTCTCTGTCTTATAGAGAAATTAATTCTTTTGGGCTTTGTCCAAAGGTTACATTGAAACCATCAACTGATAGTTTCAAAGTGTTACATAAATATAATTTGCTGCAGAATCAAGTTATGTCATTGGATTTATAGAGAAAGACTTAATCCTATGTCATTACAGATACGTCCTTCAAAGGAGACATAATTAATAAAAATTTGGACAAGGGAGGATGGGGAGGGGAGAGGATACAGCGTATTGAAGCCTTACAGCTAGCGTTCCTTTTATTATATGCCATCCATTTCATCTAGATTTCGTGTCAATATATTAGATAATTTATCTATTATTTTTAGAGCTGACTTCCTGTTCTAATTTGGGCCATTTGTTTTTGTGCCCACTGCATAGCTATCATCCTGGGATTTGTTTTTATTGCATTCTTGCCTTAATTGCTATAGCTTTATAAAAAGTCTTGATATTTGATAGGACAAATTCAACTACCTTGCTTTCCTTCTTCAAAATTTTCTGGCTGTTCTTGGTCTTTTGTTCTTCCTGATGAAATGTGCTTTTTGATCTCAAGTGCAGAGGGCTGAGTTAATCATACTCCTCAGTCCATTTTATGTATTACCGTTGGCCCCTTCAAGGCTCTGTCCTTGTTTTGTTTTATTTGTTGGCCCCTCCATTATCATGTTCTCTCTCCCTTTCTATGTCTTACCCACTTTCCCTGACTATAGGGACCCACTCAAATGTGTTTAATATATGTGCCTAGATACACGTGTTGTTGTCAAATGGACTTTTTTTTCCCTGTGTGTGTGTTTAAATGATACAAAGAATATCATGCAACAGATATGATTATTTCTTACTTTTTAAAAGCAACATCATGATTTTCAGATATATTTATGTGGCTGTATGTACATTTAGTTAATTCCTTTTAACAGTTGCCTAATATTCCAAAGCATGCATCTGTTACAGTTTACTATTATGTTTCCCCCACTGATGGACGTCTAGTGCTCTTTAGCTCCCCGCTACACAGATGATGTTGCATCCGTGTCACTGTATGGTTCTGTGCAAGAGTTTCTATGGAGTATATATGTTCAGGGGAGGGATTCCTAGGTCCTGGGGCATACATGGATTTACTTTCACTATATACTGCCAGATTGTTCTCTTGAACGAGTGCACCCATTTACACTCCCATTAGCAATGCATGGAGATTCCTGTTACTACCTTACTGTTCAATTTTTGCCAGTCTACTGGGAATAAAGTGATATCTTATTGTTTTAATTTGCATTTCTTTGATTACTAGTGAGATTGGGCATTTCTTCACTTACTTATCAGCCATTCAGTTCTCCCCATCTTCAAATTGTCTGTCAATACCTTTTCCCCAATTCTTCTATTGGAGTTTACATATTTTCTTGCTGATCTTTAATATTCTAGATGTTATATGTTGCAAGCACCTTCTCTTAACTATGTAATGGGTTTTTTTTTTATTTTTGAACAAGAATCCTTAATTTTGATGTACTCAGAACTACCAGTTTTCCACTTATAGTGTGAGATTTTGGATTTTATTTAGTAAGTCCTTTTCCATTTAGAGATCACAGAAATATTCTCTGACAATTTCTTATATCAGATTTCTGGTTTCACGTTTGACATTTGGGTCCTCAAGGAACCGGGAGTTCACCTTCGTAAAGGTCTGAGGTAGGGATCCAGCTTCAGTCTTGTCCAAATAATGAGCTAGTTTCTCCAAATCATTTACAACTACAGATTTGCTTGGTAGCCAGTTCCTACACCAGTACTTCATGGTTTTTATGTTAGGACTTTATACGATGTGGTAACATTTGGTAGAGCGAAACTCTCTCATTGTTTTTATTTGCAAAATTGGCTTAGCCAATTCTTATTAACTTTTAAATAAGCTTCTTGAAACATACTTAAACTTTCGTGGGTGGGGAAAAAATTGTAACATTTTCAAGTCTTCCTGTTTACATATGTTTAGTTAGGACTCTTTTTAGACATTTCATAATGTTTTATAATTTTCTTCTTCAAGGGCTTCTATTCTTAGGTACATTATAATTTTTGTTGCTATTTGAATAGGAAATATTTTTTTCCTACTACATTTTCTAACTGGTAGTTCTTGGGATATAGAAATTTTGCTGATATTTGTATGTTGTTATTGCATGCAGTGATCTTGCTGAACTCTTTCATTGGTTCTCATAGTTTATTTATAGATTCTCTTGTATTTTCTCTGTAGCCAATCCTCTTGGTTGAAGACTTTTCCTCTCTTATTCTTAAACATCATTTATTTTTCTTGTCGTATTGGAGTGGCTAAGATCTCAATTGCAATTTTGATTATAACTAGCAAACATTCTTTCTTCATTCCTGACTTTAATGGGAATGTTTCTAGAGTTTCATCAATAAATTTGTTTGTGGTAGATTTTAAAAGAAAGTGTTAAGCAATTCTCTTTTTATGAAAGTTATTTATTTCTTTTAGAACTTTAGAGTATAACTTTACATGTGTATCATTCAGGTTTGGCCAGAATAGGTATCAGTAAACCTAGGTAATTCAGAGTGATGTCTTATAACCAGTTGCTTTAGTTTTTTTTTTGATAGATATCCTTTATTGGGTTTAAAAAGTTTTTATTTGTATATTAATTTTTATATTATTAGTAAGTTTTGGGTTTTATTGAATGCCTTTCCTGCATGTATCAAGATGATGATCCTATTATTTCTTGAGTGTTTCCTCATTTGCACTTTCTATTCTCATTTTTGGGATCTTTTATTAGATGAACTTTGAATCTCTTGAATTTTATCTTTATGTCTCTTAGCTTTTATATCATATTTTGTGTCTCTTTTTTTCTCCTTAAGTCCTGGAAGATTTTCTCAAATTTTCTATAGGATGTCCACTAAATCAAAAATTTTAGGCAATAAAGCTTTAGTTTGTAAGAGTTCTTTCCTATTTACTGATAGCCTCCATATTATTGGAGCCTATAATAATTATTACTAGTAATTATTGTTATTTAAAAATGAATATCTTCTTGAATCTCTCTGAAGATACTAATTATGATTCTAAAGATGTTTTCTTTTGTATTTTCTCTCTTTCGATTGTAGGTCAATCGTGCTGTTTGTTCATCTGAGTTCTCAAATGTCCGGGGACCTTTGGTTGCCCATTCATATTTATCATGGAACTGGTTAACTACTACTAGCAACTACTGGGGATTTCCTCCATGTTGTATGAGAGTGTTTCCAGCCCTCACAGTAACTGTATTAGTTATCAACTGCTGCATAACAAATTATCCCCAAATTTAGCAGCTTAGACCAACACATATGTATTATCTCACAAGTATGTATTATCTCGTGGTTTCTACAGGTCAGGAATCTGGGTGCAGCTTAGACAGGCACCCCTGACCCAGGTTGTCTCATAGGCCAGGGCTGCAGTCACTTCAAGGCTTGGCTGGGGGGAGATTCACCTCCAAGCTCACATGGCTGTAGGCTGGCTTCATATCCTTGCTGGCT
Source organism: Equus asinus (assembly GCF_041296235.1). Taxonomy (NCBI): domain Eukaryota; kingdom Metazoa; phylum Chordata; class Mammalia; order Perissodactyla; family Equidae; genus Equus; species Equus asinus. Next base: position 84,493,382 of record NC_091797.1, on the reverse strand, counting down.
GTTGACGTGGCAGCTTCTTTCTCCAGAACAAAAGGAGAGAAAGAGAGAGAAAGAGAGAATGATAGCTAGCTAGCTAGATATAGAGAAGACAGTCTTTTTGCAACCCAATCTCAGAAGTGACATCCCATGATTATTGCTGTAAGCTATTGGTTATAAGCAGTCACTAGATCCAGCACGCACTCAAGGGGAGGAGATTACACAAGGGCATAAATGCCTGAAGGTGGAGATCACTGGGGGCCATCAGAGGCTGCCTATATCACCCTAGGTTCCATTACTAACTCCCAGTGAGGAGCTGGGGCTTAGCAAGGTTGAGTCACTGGCCCAACATCCCACAGCCAGTGCATCATACTGTTAAGTCTGGGACCCAAATGGATCTGCTTCCCAAGTTTGCCCTCTCAATTGCTGTGCCACTATCTTCCAAAGTGTAGATGCATCATTGGTAGAGTGTAAAATCATGTAAGGTGATACAGAGAGTCTCAGATTGGTGCTAACATGCCTTTCATCCCTCTAACCCTCCTTAGTCTTCCATTTAACCAAGAGAGGGCTGGCCTCAGGCTGAAAGTCTTGGGAAGACAATGGGATCTAGCCAGACTTTAATAACATTATTTTCTTTCAGTGGTGTTTGCTTCTAGTTATGGCAAATAGGAGTGGCTTTAAAGTAACAACAGTGACATAAAATTTCCTTTAAAAATACGTGTTGGGAGCTGGCCCCATGGCATAGTGATTAAGTTTGCACATTCTGCTTTGGTGGCCTGGGGTTCGCCAGCTCAGATTCTGGGCACAGACCTAGCACCACTCATCAAGCCATGTTGAGGCAGCGTCCCACATAGAAGAACTAGAAGGACCTACAACTAGAATATACAACTACATACTGGGGCTTTGGGGAGAAAAATTAAAAAAAAAAAGAGGAAGATTGGCAACAGATGTTAGCTCAGGGCCAATCTTCCTCACCAAAGAAAGGTAAACCTTTGAAAAAATACACCTTAAAAATATAAAACATGTTAATCAAAGTAAAAACTTAAATAACAAAGATGGCACTCAGATATGGCAAACATAGTGAAGGTAATCTATGGATTACACAGGCTCGGGGTATAGTGCCTAAGTTATAATGCATCTAATCTTAGATGCATTAAGAACCTTAGGGACAATAATCCCTTTCTTTTGGTTCAATCTTCCCCCCTTCATTTTACAGATGTGTAAAATGCAATCAAATGAAGGTAAGTGATTTCCCTAAGGGTCCGCATTCACCATGATCATAGCTCAAGTTCCACGAGTCTTGTGCCAATATTTTCTTTTTTCTTTTACCTCTATTATTTATCAGCTTGAAACGCTTTCTTTTTGCTCTCCTTACTCCCACCCCACTATTTCCAACTCACTCTCCTCTAATCAGAGTTTCTCAAGAGTAGCGTTATTGACATTTGGGGCAGGAGAATTCTTTGTTGTGGGGGAGGTGTTCTATGCACTATAGTGTGTTTAGCAGCATCCCTGGCCTCTACTCATCAGATGCCAGTAGCACCCTCACCCCAGCTTGTGATAACCAAAAATGTCTCCAGATATTGCCCAATGTTTCCTGTGGGGCAAAATCACTCTAGTTGGGCGTCACTGCTCTAAAGCAGTGTTTATTTCTACAAGCTCTCAGGTGCTGCTTGTCTGTGGACCACACATTGAATAACCCTGCTCTAAATTACGTAGCCTAAAAAGACCACCATTTTTTTTCCTTCCGTTTTTGGAGACTGTGTTTATCACGTTGTAATGCAAAATAACACTCCGTTTAGTACATTTTTTTTCTTGCTATGAATTAAATTGGGTCTCCTATGTGGAAGATGGGTATTCCAGTGTTAAATTTTTAGAAGCAAATTGTTCCTGAGGAATAGGGACCATATATAATACAGTTTTACTTTCTACATTTGACAAATTGTAAACCAACTGGATAAATGAAAAGGAAATGCTTATCAAAAATAATCATTTCAGGGACTGGCCCTGTGGCCTGGTGGTTAAGTTTGGCACACTCTGCTTTTATGGCCTGGGTTTGGTTCCTGGGCACGGGCCTACATCTCTCATAAGTGGCCATGCTGTGGTGGTGACCCACGTATAAAATAGAGGAAGATTGGCACAGATGTTAGCTCAGGGCGAATCTTCCTCAGCAAAACAAAAACAAAAACACAACAAAAAAAACCCCCAATCATTTCACTCTGTGTGTTATTTTGAAAAAAAATTAATGATATAATTTAATGATAATTTAGTGATAATCATAATTGCTATAGCTTTAGCAAGCACAGTTTGGGAAAAGTTTGTAGAATGAGTACACTTGAAGTCAATAACTTCTAAAGGTGTTGTTGCAATCCACACAAAGGCTGGGATGAGCTCAGAGTCTTGCTAGGCAGCGGAATTACCATTTTTAATCGCTTAAGAGAGCTTCCTGGAGAGCTGCACATTAGCGAGGGTTTGGAGGCAGTCCTGTGTATAAGCAGAAGGGTTATAATGCTAGCCCTAAATGTCTTCAATTATCCATGAAGGAGTGGACTTTCTATCACAATCCAGCAAAAAAGCTCTTCTTGGGCTCCTTGGGAATTTCCATGCATTAAGGATTAAAACTTTCCTGGAGCATTTTGGCCGATGAAGGTACAGCATGCTTTCAGTAAGGGAAACATCTCTGTCTGGTTCTTTTGAGTTAGAGTGAAAGTGGGTTTTTAAAATTCAGAACCAGTCAGTAGAGCCCATGTTTGACCCCTTCTTTCTTCTTTCTCTCTGTCCCCAGCAACTGCCTCCTCCCCCAGCCTCCCTTCTCTCTCTTTCTCTTCTTTCTATTCCTTTGATCTTTTTATAAAGTGGATATAATGAGGTACACACACTTTTCTTTTGTTTTGTAATTTGCACTCTGAGATGCTCTGTTTGTTTGCTTGTTCTTTTATTTTCCTTACAAAAACCAGAACAAAGCAGCACAGTTCCAGGAAATGAGATGTGAAATTGTTTATCAGCTATAAGAATTTTCAAACGTATGACATTGGTTGACACCAATGACTCCCATTTCTTAGGCAACCGAAGTTGGGGAAGAGCAGAGTTCAGACAATGAAGAAAGAAGATTCCAAACATTAGGACTAATCAAAGGGGTATGTGATGAGCTCTCTGTTTCTGAAAGTTTCCCGGCAGAGGCTGACTATGTCAGGAAGGTGGGGCTGGCTGAGCCAGACTTCTTCCTGGCTGCTCACCAGAATCACCTGGGGGAACTTCCCCAAAAAGGAAGATGTATTTTTAGCTTTGGGTTCAAATCCTGGCATTTCTGTTTTGTTTTTTTTTTTTTAAATCCTCTCTTGAGACTCAACCTGGCTCTGGTCCCGAATGGCATTTGGAACCAGTAAATTAGCAGAGCTGGGAGGTCCCTTTAAAGGGCTTCAGGACTCCCTGAGATCCTCCATGATTTCAGGAACTGATTTAGGTCAAGGATCGTGTACATCATGTGGGGAATAATGGTCGCGAATATAATGCAGCCCAGAATGGCATGGCACACTCCTGGATGAGTCAAATCCCTGTTTCCCCACTTCTTGCTTGGGTGACCTTGGACAAGTCACCCAGGCTCTCTGAGCCTCAGTTTTCTTGCCTGTAAAATGGTGCCAACCCTAGGGGGGTTGTTGTGGGGATTCAAGGAAATAATGCTTATAAAGTGGTTAGCAGGGTCCCTGACACATGATTAAGTGCTAAGTGTTAAGTATTGGGGGCTCAAAAAGGACAGTTATTTTTATCAAGAGGACTTCAGGTGGCACGAGATAAGCTAAAACCATTGAGATGCTTCAAGCTAGAGGGTGGAAGCTTGAGAGTAGTCATGGTCCAAATCTAACTCATGAAAAGGATAACGGAGATGTTAGTTGTCTACAAGAATGAATGTCCTTTCCTAATTTCCAAACACTCGGGAGAATTCAGCTTAAACCAAGAGACAGAACATATCATTCTGGACACTTACTAAACTTTTGATGCTGGGAGCCACACTGGACTTTTTTTCTGTTCCTCTAAATACTCTTGCTTTTACCTCAGGGCTTTTGCATATGCTGGTTCCACCAGCTGGACTACTATACTTCCAATCTTCACATGGCTTTCAATTATATTTTTCCATTATTCTTATTACTACTATTATTATTTAGTTAGTATCTGTCTCCCTCGCTAACATATAAGCTTCATGGAAGCAGAAACCTTCTTTCACCGTGGTACCCGAGGTCTTAGAACAGAGCGTACCACATAGTAAACACTCAGTAAATATGATCAGGTGAAAGAATACTGAATGAATGACTACTGATCAAAAGAATGAATGAATGAATATTAAGTGATATATGGACATCAAAGCCACAATTGTTTATATAGAAACCAGGCTATCTAGAGATAAGCAATGAACCATTGAGGCGATTAACTTCAATGCATTCATTTTTACAGGTGATGATATCCTTAGAAATTAGGGCCAGGTTTAGTATTCTGGTATCGAGACTTTTTACCACCATTTCCTAAGTTACCCAAATTTGGGCAGGTGTTTCATTGAATGCAAGGATGCGCATGAATACTACGGAACTACATATTTGAAATTAAGACTCTGGCCATGATGATTGTATTGATCTGGAAAATTGGGAATAAATGGCTATAGATTTTGGAGCAGCCAGTTTATCCTCCCGCCATATATCCTGACAACAAAAGTCTTTCTTAGGGTGGTGGTTGTGTGTGCCTAAATGCTTTCTTCAGGATTTGGGGATTAGTAAGGGTTAATTCCAGGAGGTGACTGAATTTGACTCAGGGAGCCTCCGTGGCACTTGGAGAATTGGCCTCAATGTTTAGTGCTGGAAAGTTGAAGCTATCAAAGCAGGAGCCCTAACAGCAGATTGTATTAGCACTTAGCTTGGCTCCCTGGTGTTCCCCGGGGATGGCTGCACTCTACACTGTGTTTCACTGGCTGACGCATGGAGTCATCAAAGGGAGCTGGACTGTGTCTCCCCTAAGTTCATATGTTGCACTCCTGACCCCCAGGACCTCAGAAAGTGACTGTATTTGGAGACAGGGTCTTTGAAGAGCTGATTAAGTTAAAATGAGGTCATTAGGGTGGGGCCTGATCCAATATGCTGGGTGTCCTTATAAGAAGAGGAGATTTGGGCCCAGATGCACAGAGGGCAGACCATGTAGAGACGCAGGGAAAAGACCGTCATCCACAAGCCAGAGAGAGACCCCTTAGGAGAAACCAACTCCTCCATCACCTTGACCTCGGACTTCCAGTCTCTAGAACGATAAGAAACTAAATTTCTGTGTTTAAGCCACTTAGTCTATGGTACTATGAAATATATGTATATTTCATTTCATTGTTTTAAAATAATTTATTTTGAAATAATTTCAAACTTACAGAAAAGTCGGAAGAGCAGTGAAAACATCCACAGCTCCCTTACTCAGATTCCCAGCTTTTTAACCTTTCACTACATTGATTCATCACCCTCTTTTTCTTTCTTTCTATATATGTCTGTATGTGTATGAGTGTGCAAACCCATTATCATTAGTTTTTCTGAACGATTTGATCATAAGCTGCAGATATATTGCCTTATCACCTCTCAATTCTCCTGTGTATATTTCCTCCCAACAAGAACACTCTCCTATATAACCACCATGTAGCCCTGCTTTCAGTTCTTTTGGATATATACCCACAAGTGGAGTGACTGGATCATATGGTAATTCTATTTTTAATTTTTTGAGGAGCTGCCACACTGTTTTCTGTAACAGCTGCACTATTTTACCACCAACGATGCACAAGGATTCCAGTTTCTCCACATCCTCACCAATACTTGTTATTTTTCTGTTTCTTTGGATAGTAGCCATCCCAATGGTTGTGAGGTGGTATTCCATTGTGGTCCATACATTTTTATCACGTGCCTGGCACCGTGCTAGTACAGATCAGTGGACAGGCTTTGAGCTTGTGGGTGTAAGATACACAAAAATAACTAATTACTATTATGCAAATTGCTCCAAAGGAGAAGGTACAGGGCCGGGGTGGAGAGCTTGACTAATTCCTGGAGGAAGGGCGTTTCTTAAAGAAGTGCTAACTTACTCCAGTGAATCCTCCTTAGATGGGGACATTTTCACACTGCTCCCTTAACAGGCTTCTGAGGAGATAACCTTTTGGCTGCTCAGTTTTCAGAGGCCCACAGGTCTTTCTCAGCACACAGCAGCCTTTGGGACTGGGGCTTGCCAAACATCTTCAAAGGTCCCCAAAGAGCTCTTACTCTGGCAGACAGTTTGCTATCAATAAACAGGGCAGTGCCTCTTGCCCAGATGCCTGTTAAATTTGCCTCTCCCCCGTCGTAAGTCACTCTTAGCCAAATTCTCCCTTGTTGAGCAGGAGACTCTGGTGACCCAAGGTGGGATGCTCTGTGATCCCTTCTGCCAATTTATGACCAGAAGTTGGATGGTCATTGAGGGTGGGGGAAGATAGTGGTAAATGGGGCCAGGAGAGGTGGCAAGTTGGCTGCTATCTTTGGGTGCCTTTTCTGTAACTCCCTCTAAGGCTCAGTTTTCTTTTATAAAGTGGCAAGATTCGACTTGATGATCCCTTCTTGCCTGGCATTTGATGAGTTTGAAAGGAGGTGGCTAGGGCAGCTGTTTCAACATTTTCTTTCAAAAGAGACAGATATAATGGATGATGCTCATGAGGGTGACACCACCCATACTTAAGCTCAGTTCTTGGAAAAGTAGCTGCAATACCACTCTTTTCTTTCCCACTCAAGAAAGTCCACTGAAAGCCAAATTGTAAGTGTAATGTTATAGTGAAGCATACTTATCATGGTACCTGGCACTTAGCAAGTCCTCAAAACCATATGCTATTTTAAATTATTATTATTTATAATTTAGGCTTAACCTGCAACTAGGGGTAGCCAAACTACACTCCATGGGCCAAATTCAGCCGGCCACCTGTTTTTGTATGACCTGTGAGATAAGGATGGTTTTTGGATTTTTACATAGCTGAAAAAGACAGAATAATATTTTGTGACGTGAAAATTGTATGAAATTCAAATTTCAATGTCTATAAATAAAGCTTTATTGGAACACAGCAATGCCTATTTGTTTATGCATTGTCCACGGCTGCTTTCACGCTACAGTGGTAGATTTGAGTAGATGCCACTACCACGTGACCCACAAAGCTGAAATTATTTGTTATCTGGCCCTTTAGAGAAAAAGTTTGCCACCTTCACAGACTGTAATCTCTATTGGAATCAACAAGCACATATTCAGTGAGCATTTGTTGTATGTGTGAGGCTCAAGACCATGAACATCTTGCTCATCATTGTCTGTCTAGTTCCGGATACATAACTGGTTCTCAGTCAATTCTGTTGAGTTCATTGTAACCCAGATGTCCTGGGATTCTCCATCTTACATGGATGATTGCCGTACAATTGTTCGAGCTCTTCTCTTAGTTGATCCAGCGGAATTATAGTCTTGCACCTGGCTGCCCTTGCCAATTATTTCTGGGGGTCTTTGAGGAATGTTTCCGTGTTCCCCGTATCTGTTCTAAGGGTCTTCTTCTGGGCTCCTGCTCCTGAGTTCTCTGCTGGACATCTCTCATTGCCTTAGCCCTAAACCTTTTACTGCAGCCTGGAGGTAAGAGGAGAAAAGTGCTTCATAGAAAAGATAACCTGGACCCTGAATCCTGGACTTCACATATCCCAGAGCACATACGTGATGCTCATGGGCACTCCAACTGGTGCCGCTCCTCTCCTGCCACAGTTTTGTGGGGTTGCCCTGGTTCCCACAGTCCGTAGTGCCTTTAGCCATCTCTCCCCCAAATCAGGGTTGAAGCTCCAACTCCTACTTCCTTCTAGAGAGAGGAGAATTCTCTCTTCCCTGATGACACAGAAATATCTTGAGAGAGATGTGGCCCTCCCCTCAGTGAAGATCTTTTCAGAAGAGTCCTTAGCTTCCCTTTGCTTAATTCAAAAGCCTCTGAGAGGGATTCTCGCCAAACAAAACAGAAGTCTTCCCTCCCTTTCTTCCTGTGATGTTCTGAACCTCTATCTGAGGAGCAACTGCAAAAATAGTGGTGGCTTTAAAACATGTGTTTGTCTTCCACTTGAAGCCTACAGGTGGCACAAAACATCAAGGTCCAGTTTCACAGCACAAATAAACAAATGATGGTTGAATGTACTCTGTCTATATACACATCCATTTACGTATACGGCAAAATATAATAATCTATATATCTTTACATAGCATATATAATATGTGTAGGATATGGCATTTTTCTCTATACAGCGCATCATACAGTAAAATATGTTTATTATATATAATAAAGTTATATACTAAATTACTATAAATATTAAATTATTTTAAAACTTTGGTACTTTATTGTTAACGACTCATGACTATGGCCTCACACTACGGGGATTCTGACCCAGGGCTGGTTTCTCTCTGGTTCAGAACTCCTGAGCCTGAGAGTAGGTACTAATGCCCACAGTTGAGACAAATCTCTGAGTGGGCTGCTTGGTTTCACTCACTTTTCTATGCCCACAGCCCGGGTTCCTCCAAATTTACCTAGCTCTGGTGTTTAATAATGATCTCCATAGTCCCCAGGACTGGGGGCAAAGGAGGTGAGGGGCGAGGATAGGACAAGTGTGGATACAGATTGGTGACCTCCTCTTCCTGGTGATCTCATTCTTCCAAGTGTGTGCCCTACCGGTGGCAGGTTATTTTGGGCTCCTGAGTCTATGGGGGTGTAATAACATCACCTGTGCTGTGTGGGCACAGATGGACGAAGTGGATACTCAGGAAGCTGGAGGAAGGCAAGAGAGGCATTGCGGGGGTTCACAGGCTGAGCAAAGCACTTTGATGTTGCACTAGTGGTGTCTGGTGTTAGCTTGTGGCTGCGAGGTCCTTCTGGGGACAATGGCCATGATCAAAGAACCAGTGGCATTGGCAGTGGTGGTGGTGATGGTATTGGCAGTGGTGAGAATGACGCCTCCCTTCTTTGCTATTTTTTCTTATGACAAAAGTCATAAATTCACGGTAAACATTTAAAAAAAACAGGTAAAAAAAAAGTTAGATCCCATCACTGAGCGATTTTGCCAAAAAATATCCATGGAGCTAGGTACTAGGTACTAGATTCTGGGAACAGAAGGAGAATAAAACAGAGTCCCTCCTTCCTGGAGTTTATAAATAGAGGAACAAAGGCGTAAGGTATTTTCAGAAAGTGACAAAAGCAATGAAGAAAATAAAATAGAGCCCAGAGAGTAACTTGGTGGGAGGTTACTTTAGAAGAGGTGATCATTAGCCACATTTTCATGTGTGTGCTTTTCAAGGTCTTTTTCTCTTCAGCACCTGTCCTTATCTTTCCCTTCTGATCTGGTTATGTCTCATCTCTCTGAAAATGGGATCATGACGTACATTCTGTGTTGCAGTCTCATTTTTTTCACTTAATATATTGAGAACATCTTTCTGTTTCATTATTTATTCACCTGCATCTTGATTTTTATGGATGCAGAGCAATTTATCAGGTGGGCTGTACCATGCTTACCTAACCAGTCCCTTATGACTGCACATAGGTTCTTTCCAGTGGGTTGAAGTGGTGGTGCCTCCCGAGTCTGTCCTTTTCCTTCCATCATCCCTGCCACATTCCTGTCTCAGATTTGTACTGTCTCTCACTTGGACCATTGAAATAGCCTCTAACTAGTCCTCTGCCTCCATCTTACACTCTTTTGCCCAGATTTTATATTTCTCATCATGTCACTCTTCTGCTTCCAAACTATCATTGGCTCCCTATTGTCCACACAATAAAACCTAAACACCTTAGTTTTATCCCTCCTGGGTTGTGCACCTGTGAAACTGGATGGCTTGAATAAATACGTGAAAAGATGCTCAACATCCTTAGTCATTAGGGAAATGCAAATCAAAACCACAATGAGGTACCCCTGCACACTTACTAGTATGGATATACATGTAGATGTAACGGGACATAACAAGTGTTAGTCAGAATGCAGATAAATTGGAACCCTTGTACATTGCTAGTGGAAATATAAAATTGTGCAGTCTTTGTAGAAAACAGTTGGGTGCCTCCTCAAAAAGCTAAACTTAGAATTATTATATGACCTAGCAATTCCACTTCTAGGCACATACCCAAAAGAATTGAAAACCAGGACTTGAACAGATACTTGCATGCCAGTGTTCATTGTAGCATTATTAACAATATCCAAAAGGTGGAAACAACTCAAGTGTCCGTAATTAGATGAATAAACAAAATGTGGTATATACCTACAATATTATTCAGCCTTACAAAGGAATGAAATTCTGGTCCATGCTACAACACGGATGAACCATGAAAACATTATGTTAAGTGTATAAACCAGACGCAAAAGGACAAATGTTGTATAATTACACTTATATGAAATATAGAATAGGCAATTTCAGAGACACAGAAAGTAGATTAGCAGTTACTGTGTTCCAGGGAATGGGGAATTATTGCTTTGTGGGTACAGAGTTTCTGTTTGCAGTGATGAAAAAGTTTCTACAGTGGTGATGGTTCCACAACAGTGTGAATATAATTAATGCCAATGAATTGTATACCTACAAATTGTTAAAATGGAAAATTTTACGCTACGTATATTTACCACAATAAGAAACAGCTAGATGGCTTGTCCGTCTCTGCCTCCGTGCCTTTGCTCACATGATTTGCTCTTCCTGGTGCACACTGTTCTTGCATCTCTGCCTGTTGAAATCCCACTCCATTTTCATGGCCCATCTCAGATGGTGCCTCCTTCCTTAATGACTTTCCTAACTTATTGTCTCTCCATCTGTTCTCAAATCAATACAATCTTTAATTTGTTTGAGCTTTCAGAGGACTTTATCTGCTCCTTTTGGGCTGTTTCCTTGCCTTAAGCCCCTACTAGGCTATAAGTTCTTTGGCACGGGGATCGTACCTTATTCATCTTTGCATTATTCATTCAACAAACATTTATTAAGTCCATACTATGTGTCAGCGCAGAATATAACGCCAGTGTTCCATAAAAGTTCACTTAATGTTAAACTGAGTTGAAATGTCAGAGGTGGTCTGCACCCTAAATCCTCAGAGGGATTTCAGAGTGGTGTAACTTTAAGGAGGAGTCACTTTCCTCCTTACTTAAAAGCATGATTGACTTTCATTCCTGAAAGTAGTTGACTGTGATAGGTTGTTTTGCTTTTCTTCTGGGAACATATATCATCCTTCTTTTAAATTGTTTCCTTTTTCCCTTCCCCTAACTCCAACTCAAGTGATTTCAGTGAGCTGCCATATTCTTATAGGATCTCACTCTCTTGGTCACTGTTGATTGGTCCAGGGTGGACACCTGACCCAAGCTGGGCCAATCAGAGCTTTTCCCTGGGATTTTTGAAACTAGAACAGAGAAGGAGAGCCTGAGGTGTCATATTGCCATCTGTGTAAGAAGGTGGCATGTGGCAGGATATGATATGGCTGATACACTGAGAGAAAAAGAGCGGAAGCAGAGAGAAAGAGCTCCTGGTACCAGTTGCATCCAAGATCCAGATGAACCTTTTTCATCCCATGGCTTGCTATTCCACTCTTCACTGTATTTCTTGAGGCAACAAATTCCCCTCTAGTCTAAATTAGTCTGAGCTGGGATTCTGTCACTGGCAATCAAATTGCTGCACCTCTCTGAGCCTCGGTTATATCATTAAAAGTGATGATAATAACCTGTTCTTCATAGAATTGTTATGAATATTTTAAAAGGTGATGAATATGAAATACTTATGATAGTGCTTGGCATGTAATAAATGCCCCATAAATGTTAACAATGATTACTACTTAAATCAGTACCCATGGTGCCTGGGGGCAATGTGGGTGGTCAAGCTAAGTCTATTGAATAAGAGAAGAGATTAGTTTTGATTCTTCTTTCCTCTCTGTCCAATACAGAAGGGTCCTTCTTCATGACTTTAGTGCCTTTCTGCTTTCTGTCTTATTAGGCCCAGTCATGCCTCCTTCTCTGATGACAATCTGAGTTCTGAAGGTCCCTCACCACTTTCAGCCAGTTCTCATTGATGTGTCTCCCACTGTGGGGGCCTGAGACACAGATGGGCTTATTCCATCCTCCAAACAGAGCCTCACCTCGCTACATTCCCATTTGGCTCCGGCTGGTAGACACTCAGTGCACAGCTCCAAGGCTTAATTGCATTCTGCTTGTATGTTGCCAAACACTAAAACCTTGTTGTTGGAGTTAAGTGTTTTGGGAAATGGGCTGGATTATTTCACCGACTGAGGCTTCGGTCGAAGAGTCAGAACTGCTGAACGAGCTGCCAGGTCCGAACTTGGTCTCCAGTTGGCCCACCTGTGCTCACTGGGGAGGACGTGTTGAAATGTTCATTGTGAGCTCTGTGAATTAATGTGGAAGATGTCCTGCTCCTGCAATGGCATTTAGTAGCACGTGGAAGGCTCTCACTGTTATTTTAAATATATCATGAATTATTCAAGACATTAAAAGTATAGCACCAGCAAACACTTAAATCGTGATTATACTGTGCCAAGTAAAGTTTTGAGCGCTGTAGGTATACTGACTCAATGAGTCACAAACTTTGCTGTGCATTAGAATCACCTGGGTAAATTTGAAAAGCTCCTGCTGCTCTGGCCGCACCTTGCACCAATGAAATCAGAATCTCTGAGCGTCAAGAGTCTTAAAAACTCCTCAGGTGATTCAAATGTGCAGTCAAGTCTGAGAATGGGTGAATGAACTCATTTAATCCTCACAGCAAGTCTGTGAAGCTGGTGCTGTGACTACCCACATTGTACAGCTGAAGAGACTAAGATACAGCAGACAGGTTAAGTGACTTGCCCAAGGTCACACAGCTGGTAAGTGTTAGAGCCAGGTTTGGAACCAGGTTATCTGGTCCTGGGGTCCATGCTCTTAATCCTACAACTCTCCCTCCACAACTCTACGCTATACCCTACATCAGAAACCTGATTCTGTCCCCATCTTATTCTCTGTCCCCATCCCACTCACTCTCTCATGATTTCCTCTGGGCATTTCCAAAGTCTCCTCATTGGTCTTCTCGCCTCTCTCAGGCTCTCAGGTCTCAGGCTCTGTCCAATAGAATTACGATGTAAGCCACATATGTAATTTTAAAGTTTCTACAAGTCATATTAAAAAAGTAAAAGGAAGCAGGTGAAATTAATCTCAGTAGAATATGTTGTTTAACCTAATATACCCCAAATATTATCTTTTCAACGTGTAATCAATATTAAAAATATTAATGAGATAGTCTACATTCCTTTGTTCAAAGTTCCACGGGAATTTTGTGGTTACAGTACATCTCAATTTGGACCAGCCGCCTTTCACATGCTCGATAGCCACACACAGCTAATGGCTATCGTACTGGACATGTGGCTCTAACCCACTCTCCACCCTACAAGCAGAATGAACTTTCTGAAAGGAAAATGTCACCAGTTCTCTCGCCATTTTAAAACATGTCCCTGGTTCCCCATTACTCTCAAAATAAAGTCCACAAGGTCCTTTGTGCTTGGGTTCCAACTTGTCTTTCTAGATTGTCTTATAATCTCTTCATTCACGGAAATTCCAAACATAACCAGCACCTTTCTTTCCCGCAAATACATCATTGTTTTCAGGTCTCTGGGCCTTGGCACAGATGGTTTCCTTTACCTGGAATGTCACTCCTCTTTTCACTTCTTCATTAGAAAACTCCTTCTTTTACAAGACCCAACTCAATGCCTTCTCCTTTTAAAGTTTCCAGGACTCATGTAGGAAGAGTTACTCCAACCTTCCTATGGATTCATATGATGCTTTGAACATAGCCTTTATCATATTTGTTGGTAGCTGTCTGCATACTTGCTTTCCTCACAAGACTAAGTGCTTCCCCAGGGAAGGGTCCACGGCTTACCCATCTATCTGCTCCCAGTGCCTTTCTCACTACATGCCTGTCAGAGAGGGGACACATTATATTACACCCAATCCCCTTTGTTCATTTTCATTACTTGCCTGGTTTGTGGAAATGTAGGTTTGGTACGATCATGATCTAGCCCTCTCATTTTACAGATGGGGAAACTAAGGTCCCAGAAGAGAAAAGGACTAAATCTGTTGCCATCTGGTCATCTTTCTGGCTAGCCCTGCTCAGCTATCCTGTTAATTGGTAAGTTTTCTGGAAATATCAAATGATGTTAGCTTGAAGAAGAGATGAGAAGGAAAGTGAATCTGCTTTATGTAATCAGTGGTTCATGAAATAATAAAGTGTAAATAAGATGTTTGTAAATGAGACCACATTTCCAATGCCCCAGAGTTGCTGGATGTGTAATGGAATCCTCTTATGAGTTCTGGTATAAAGAGAAAAGAGCGTCAAATTTATCGCTTTTGTAAATTTTCATCCCCTTTCTCTCCAGTCGGAACTGCTTACAAGAGATCCTGCTGCTGTTTTGGCAAAGCTGGGTGATGGTGTTTCTGCACCACCCCAAGTAAAAACGGGTTGGGGGGGATTATCTGCTTCTTTGATCCCCTGAAGCATCAACCCTCTTTGTTTTCATGGCTGAGAGAGAGAATCAGAATGTGCTCCGAAGAGCCAGTTTGTAGGAGTAACTAAAAGACATTACAAAGTGTTGTTTCACGCTCTTTAATTCAGATTCTTGGCCATCTGACTTCCTGGTAGTCTCAACCATTGGAAAGGTGACAGTAAAATTGGGACTTCAGTATGAAAAAAAACAACTCTATGTAAAGGTAATCTTTCTAATTGAACAAGTTGGTCCATTGTTTCTCTTGGCAACTTCAGTTTTGCTGGGAGAAAAGCCAGAGAGCCAAGGAAGAGACAGAGGAAGGATTAATTAGAAAAGCAGTTGTCTGGGACCATTTAGTGCAAGTTCAGGTAGCAAATCTCCCGGTACCTGAGAGCATCGCTAGGGCACAGAGAGAACAACACCAATTTCATAGGCATGCTTGGTGTTCCAGAATTAATATGGCCAGAGATTTAAAGAAGAGGCATTGAAAAAACCAAACTCTTAGATACAGAGAACAGATTGGTGGTTACAAGAGGTCGAGGGTGGAGGAGCTGGGTAAAGGTGGTCAAAAGGTTCACACTTCCAGTTATAAGACAAATAAGTCCTGGGGATGTAATGTACACCATGGCGAAGGTAGTTAACAATAGTGTATATTTGCGAGTTGCTGAGAGAGTAGATATTAAAAATTATGACCACAAGAAAAAAATTGTAACTATGTATGGTGGTGGATGTAAACTAGAGTTATTGTGGTAATCCTTTCACAATATATATATCAAATCATTATATTGTACACCTAAAACTAACACAATGTTATACGTCAATTATGTTTCAATTTAAAAAACCAAGTAAGAATGAAAAAAAGAGAAGAGGCATTGTAGTTTCTTGGAAGCAAGACTGAGGATGAGAACACAATGATGTCATTATTAACCACTTCATATTGTGGACCTCTCATATCCTCTTGGGTTTCCTGGCTTGACTGTCTGATACCAGTATAGACTGGTGCCATTCTCAGTATAGACTGAGTGAAAGTTCCAGGGTCAATCCACATCTAAATTACTAGTAATGCTTAAAATATACTTTAGTTAAGATAGCTTTAAATGTAAGTTCCAGTACTTTCTTCTACTGCCTAACGGACCATCTTGTGCCCTGTCACCCCTCCAACCCGGCCTGCTTTGGAGACCACTGCGCTAGGAGATTCACGTACTCGGCATCTCTTTTCACATGTGCTAGATACACTGTGGGTTGGCTCTGATAACAATCCCCGCCTTACACTTATTTCATGCTTTTTAAAATCCAAATTGGCACTTTCACACCTGCTGCAAAGCTGAGTGATAAAACATCTGCATTCTTAGTCTTTCCTTTTTTTCTTGATGGATGTTGTGGGTTTAACTCAGGATTTTCTCTTTACTTTACTTGCGTGATATATCTGATGGTAGTCTTTCCACCTACTGTCCACCCATCCTGTGAGAGGACGGGCGCTTCCTCAGGGGTGCTTAGAATTTAGCTATGCTTGTCCACAGATCTAGTGTCTCTCTCTTGTTGTATTAATTAGGGATCTTTTTGTTGCAACTGTGGGAAACCCAACTGAATCTGGCTTAAGCAGAAAAGAGAATTTGTTAGCCCCCAAAACTAAACAGTTTAAAGGTCTGGCAAGATCAAGATGCTCAAATGATGTAACCAAGATTTGATGTCTCTCTTATTGCATCTCTCAGCTTGATTTTCCTCTCTTTGTTGGCAGCGTCTTTCTGTGTGGTGGCTCCCCAGAAGCTCTATGCTTATTTTATCGTTAGAGTCAACAAATTCAGAAGAAAGTTCTTTGTTCGCACAAATTCCAACAGAGGTTCAGGGATTGACTTTTATTGGATTACTTTGCGTGTCCATCCCTGAACCATTTGCTATGGTTAGGGAAACGTAATGCTTGAATTGGCCAGGTCTTGGTCACATGACCACACCTGGCACCAGGGTTGAATAGAGTCACGGGGAAGGGCTGTTACCTGAAGAAGAGAGAGTGGGCAGGCACAAGCTACACATGTCTCCCACAGCTCTGAATGAGGACTTTCCCTGACAGAGCCTCGACCACAGGGTTGGAACAACAGAGTCCTTTGCCTGGATTCCACCTTTCTCTTTGTAATGCGATTGTGTGCTAACTACCCAGAGTCAGGTCAAAGTTCATAGGTTAAGGGTGCAGTTCCCAACAAGGATGCCCTCAGTTAAGATTTCAGCCACAAGTTCGGGCGTCCCCAGGCCACCTACACTTCTGACCAAGTGGTTACAATTTGGGGGTCCCCAGTAGCCCCATCAGATCCAATAATTTGATAGAACAACTCACAGAGCTCAGGAAAGTGTGATACCCAGGATTACAGTTTTACCATAAAGGGTACAAATAAAGACCATCCAAATTAAGAGTTTCATAAGATGAGGTCTGGGAGGGTCCCAAACATGAAGCTTCTGTACCCTCAAGATGCATCACCCTTCCGGCACATCAATGTGTGATTACCAACCAGCGAGGCTCACTCGGGCTTCGGGTGTTCGGAGTTTTTACTAGGGTTTCATTATGCAGGCATGGTTGATTGAATCACTGGCCCAGTGCCTGAACTAGATCTCCAGCTCCCCTTCTTTCCCTGACCTGCAGGAGAACAGACTGATCTCACATGACCCAAAGCCCAACTCTCTAATCACATGGGCGATCTCTCTGGTATGGCCAGTCCCCAATCTAAGACTACCTAGGGGCCCACTGTGGGTCACCTCATTTGCATAAACTCAGTGAGATCCAAGGAGTCCACCATAAATAACAAAGATGCTCCTATCATTTGGGAACTTCCAAGGCTTCAGAGGCTCCCTCCTAGGAACTGGGGATAAAGACCAGACATTTCTTTATTACATGCTATTCTATGCTGGATCCCAACTTCTTCCCAGGCCTGGGGATAAACCGTTGTCCACCATGATCCTCTGCTGCCACCACTTCTACACCCAACATCAACTTCTGGTTGAGACTTTCAGCATCTTCCTCCCACAGCCTCGTTGGAAGGCTCCTCTGGAGACTCCTCCTGTACCTTACTGCTCCCTATTCCCAGCTCTACTCTCCCTTCCTCCCAGAGCTTGTGGCCTTGGAAAAGTCCACCTCCCTGTGTCTCCGTTTCTTCAATGGTAAAATATGGGATGTGGATCGGTTTCAGCTCAGCTAAGATGGTCCTTATTCCAGGAAGCTTTCTCTAGAGGACACTTTTGCTTATTTTCTTGTGGCTAGCATCTGAATCCTTTTTCTTTTTTTGGGAATCCTGCACATTAAGAAATGACTCTTCCTCCTTTTATAAAAGTCACCAAAGCCAGAACTTGCTTTCTCAGCCCTTCTTGCAGCTTGGATGTGGTCATGTGACCCAGGCTTTGGCAATCAGGCCTTTATGTTCTTCAAGGCAGCAATGTAAAGACTCAGGGTTACACTAGCCAGAATCAGATTTATTGCTTGTGTTTAATGACATTGACTGATACACCTTCCTTGACCTTGATACACCTTCCTTGAGTTGCCAGATTGGTGGCTTTCTGTGTGTTTCATCTGCACCACTTTATCTGTCACCACCACCATTGTTGTCATAGCTAACACGTGTTGAGTTCTTACTGTGAACTGGATGCTTTACACACACTGTCTCCTCGATTCCTATTGGTATACCCATTTACAGATGAGAAAGATGGAAGTGAAGACATCTCCCAAGGTCATGCAGCTAGTGAGAGCATAATTAGGATATGAACTTTCTCAACCTGACACTAGAAACTTCTCTCTTAACCACCATGCTATAGGACCGGCATTGAACCCTTCTGCCTGATCCTGGAGGATACGGTCTAGGTGTCTCTGTTTTTATACCTCTGGCATCTCTCACATGGCCTGGCACATGGTCGGTACTCAATGAATACTTGAGCTCAGGTAGATGACAAGGTCTCACCTGGCTCAAACATTCTATGAACATCCAGGAGCTGCCCACCCATCTCCCACCCACCAAACTGTACCCCTCCCTCCCTTAGCTCCTTTCTCCCAGTTGCTACCTCCGGGATTTGTTTTCTAATCAATATGAATCATTCTCCCTGTCTCATAGAGCTGCTGTCAGGACAAACTAAGATTAACATGTGAATCACTTAGCACAATGCCTGGCATACAGTAAGTACAAAATAAATGCTTCTTTTAAATTTAGTGTTTTTTTTTGGCTTGTATATGCACAGAGTATCTCAGGAAGATATACAAGCTACTGGGCATAGCGAGACTGCCTCCTAGATGGGAGTAGGGTCTGAGGTTTGGAGGGGGAAGAAAGGTTGTTTAGTATATGTCCTTCTACACTGTTAGAATTTATACTCTATGCATACATTCCTTTTCCACAAAAGGGGCAAAAACTATTATGAATAGTGCAAAAAACCTTTGTCTACATATTTACCATATTATTTTCACCAGCCCTCCTTATCTCTGTTTTGCAGGAGATTAGAAAATTCCCGTCTGTCCTTAAATTTACACTCCAGAGGGTCAGCAAACTATGGCCCATGGCCCACATCTGGCCTGCAGTCTATTTCCTCTAATCTAAGAATGGCTTTTATATTTTTAAAGAATTAACATATGTAAAAAGAATATGCAACAGATATTTACTATCTGCTCCTTTACAGAAAAAGCTCCCCCAGGGCACATGTGGTTTTAAAAACTCTCATGATAACCACTCAGATGGCTTGGTCAGAGCAGCGGGACAGTGGATCCTGCTCACCTGGGACAGGCTTGGCACATGGTAGGTGCTCACCTATGGTTCTGATGAAGATGCTCACAGCAAAACTATTTCTCCCTGTGGCGCTTCTTTGAGTCCGGGAGCTGGCAGGTGATGTATCGCCTCTCTCTAGTGCCCAGTCTATTTTATTAGAAAAGATCTTCCCTAGTTTGAATAAATACTCCTTGCTGAAGCGGAGTAAGTCTTGTTGCTGTTAATACCTGCCTCCTTTTTGGCAGAGAAGGTTGTATTTTGCCAGCGAGCATGATGGGAGCGTAATACTAAGAAACACCACTAGATGGAGCTACAGCTCTGAGAAATAGGCTCGGAAGGTGGCAAGCGGGAGGGCGGAGTAAGTCTTGTGATTTCAGCATCTTCCCGGCCCAAGGCAGACGCCATCTAGATTTGGCTCTGCCACCTGCTGGCTTTGTGGTTGTTGGCAGATGACCTTAAGTTTCAGTATCTTTACTTATAAAATGGGAATTATAACAAGGCCCACCTCAGAGGGATGCTGTGAGCATCAAATAAGATAATACTGGAGTACTGTCTTATTTGCAAACTGTGGAGTGCAGTGCAAACGTAAGTTAATACAATGCCAGGAAGCCCCAGCATTAGAGCTTTCCTTGAGCATGATTCCAAAAGCCAGATAACTTTTGCGACCTCCTTGTCTTATATAGTGGGGGGGGGGGGGGGGGTGGTCAGAGGGCAGCAGTGGGGGAAAGGAGGAAATTCAGAGTCAGCTGGACATGAGTGCACAACCTTGTGGAGGCTCCGTTGCATCGTGTGGAAAGCAGGTGAGCCCTGCCTTGCAGGATCATCAGGATGACATGAGGTACACAACATATGTCAAGCATTTTGCAGTGTCTGGAACAAAGCAGTCCCTCCGTCAGCGCTGGATTGTGAGTGGGCTGCTTGATGCCTTTTGAGATTCTGTCCTCAAACCCCTCTCTCTCCTCTCCTTGTCTAGCCTCTCTTCCCGCTTCCTACTTTAACCAGCGTGGCCCCTGGGATGGTGATGTCACGTTTCTGTCTCCAGCGCAGCCCTCTCCCGTGTGGATCCTCCATCCATGGCTCACAGGCATCTCCCACTCGATATGCTCAAAACACAGCTCCTTACCTTCTTCTTCTGAACTTTCTTTTCTTCCTCTCCTCCTGGTACATTAAAGGCACCATTATCCACCAAGAGATCCAAGCTGGAAAACTGAATGTGATTCCTGGCACTCCTGCCTTCTGCGCCTGCTTGTAACCCGCCATTCTTAGATTGGAGGTCATCAAGTTCGGCTGATTCTACCTTTTAAATATCCTTTCAATGTCTGCCCATCTCCACTGCCATTGCTCTCCCCACAATCACTGACGCAGCCTTATCTTAGCTCCTTGCTGCTTGCTTTGCATTCACACAGTAGCTGTTTCTTTTTTCTGAGTGCAAATCTGATTCTTCACCTGCTCAAAATCCTTCCATGGCTCCCTATTGCCAGTAAGTTGGTCTAAATCTCATAACATGGCCTAGAAGGCATCTACAAATCTGCTTCTACCTCCCTCCTCCATTTCCCTGGCCTGCACTGCCAATTTGATTCTTATAGTCCAGCCAGATTCATGTTATTTTAGTTCCTCGCTAAAATGACATCATTTCTTTTTGCCTCTGGGCCTTTGCACGTGCTTTTCTCTACCCAGAACATTCTCTCTGCTCTCCTCACCTACTTATCCTTCTCTCCCTGGCTCCTATTCAACTTGCAGATATTATCACCCTCTCTAGAAAGCCTTTCCTGACATATCAGGTATGAGTTTGTGCCCCCCCAGCCCGATGTCCCCTGGGATGTCCTTGTACTTTCTTTAGTTTGTCACCATTGCACTGATCCTCTAGTGTAATTAAATGCCAGCTGTGCTGGTCACCTGACAATTGAGATATGTATGAGTCATATATTAATTTGGCAGAGTCCCCATCCTGTGTCTAGTGGGAAGCCAAAATGTGCATTTGAGATTTCTATAAATCTAGGGAGCTCATGTAATAGTAGTCTATTTCTGACTTTCTGCTCCTACTAAACTATTTCATTCAGCTCTGAGTCCCTAAAGCCCTTTCTTTGCCCCCAAGCAGGCCCCGATGTAGAACATAGTCTCTTTTTCTTGTTTCCTCAAAACATCACTCACAGAGGACACTGGGTGTGTGTGACAGAAATTACTGAAATTCTAAGGTGATGAAGTGGAAGGGGTTGGTTTTCCTCAAGTTCTTAGAGAGCCTTTGGCCAGCCCCACCCTGGGAACTTTTCTCTGGTTGGTTTTCTCCCGAGGTCCTGCCTCCTTCTCATATTACTCAGGCTGCTTTTCCTTCTTCTTCTTTTTTGGCATTCCTCCTTTCTTCTCTGCTACTGCCACCCAAATTTCTGTTTAACACAGAGATGTTTAGAGTCTCTTTTTTTGCAGACTCTTACAGACTGTGTCTCACCTTTACACCCCAATGTCTTGTCAAGGCATCATGCTAAACAAACGGTATAAATGTGGAGAGATGTGTGATGTTGGGCAGTCCCTCCACCCTCCCCATCACCTTTTGCTGACCTGTCTGTCTCCATGTAAACTCCACGAGTGCAGGGGCCTTGTCTGCTCTGGTCATCGCTGTATCCTCAGAACCTAGAGCTTGGTTGATGCATATTGGACTCTCAATAAATATTCATTGAATGAGTGAATAAGTGACTGAATAGGTGAACAGATGCGTGAGATATTGCTTAGACTGAAAAACAGTGTTAATTCAACTCCCCTCTCCCCTTTCTGGATTATCATGGAGAGATGTTGAGGCTCAGCCCATATGAGTGTTCTGATAATCCAGGCATAACAGAAAATCAACTCCAGTTGTTTAATTGTTAATTCAACTCAGCAATCAAGCTTGCTTGTGCAACCAAGACCACCAGAAAGTATATGAGGACTCTTGAAGCTGAGATTTTCTTGCACATCATTGGCCATGTTGGGAAACTGCCCTATCCATCCATCCATCCATCCAACCATCCATCCATCCATCTATCCAACCATCTATCCATCCATCTATCCATCCATCCATCCATCTATCCAACCATCTATCCATCCACCCATCCACCCATCCATCCATCCATCCATCCATCCATCTATCCATCCATCCATCCATCCATCCATCCATCCATCCATCCATCTATCCAACCATCTATCCATCCATCCATCTATCCATCCATCCATCCAACCGACCATCTATCCATCCATCCATCCATCCATCCATCCATCCATCCATCCATCTATCCATCCAACCATCCAACCGACCATCTATCCATCCACCCATCCATCCATCCATCCATCCATCCATCCAACCATCCATCCATCCATCTATCCAACCTCTATCCACCCATCCATCCATCCATCCATCCATCCATCTATCCATCCATCCATCCAACTAACCATCTATCTATCCAACCATCCTTCCATGGCAATATATATAAAATTGAGAAACACACTCTAGCTCCATTGGTGTGAAATGAAGATAGCATCAGTACCTAATTAACCAAGTTATTGTGAGATTTAAATGATATTATCAGGCAATAATACCACCCAGCACTGGGCTCATTGCCTAACAAAAGCTTAATAAATGGTGACTGTTATTATTAGGATATGAATACCATGCCCAAATTGCACATCTACAACTCTTTCCCAGCCAGACATCAAACGTTCAGTTCAATTTTATTATCCAGAACTTGGGGAAGAGGAATAGGGTGAAGGAATCTGGAGAGGAAGTAGGTAGAGTCAGGCTGGACCAATGAGGAAGAGAGACTGGGAGGTTGGGGCTGGGGTGTGAGGGTGAGGGGAGTTTCCATTTGGGAGTATCTCCCTCTAGATTGTTGCCAGAAGTCAGTCTCCAGATGATTCTACTATATCGTAGTGAGTATCCATGAGAGTAGGCAGGAAGCAGAAACAGAGGCGGGAGGCAGAAACACAGTGTAGACTAGCCCTCCTCCACTGGCGTAGCTGATCGACTCAGGCCTAGACTACACCTGGGCACTGTGGGGCCGGATGGGGATGTTGATCCGGTTCTGCAGCCAGTTGATATAATCCTCTTGGGGCATATGGATGATGTGTTCTCGCACAAACTGCAGGGCAAATACAGTGGCAGCCTCAGATTCGATCTGCAAGCTGGACTCCATGCCTCACCCCCTCCGAAGATCCCAGAAGACTGGTGATTGAGGCTCATGGCTCCAGGATGCCCCCAAGCACTCAGGCATTCATAATGCGAGGAGCATCATGCTGGAGAGGTTCTCTCAAGAAAGAGACCCCTTTCTAGCTTCCTGGTTCACCAGGCTAATTTTAAGCCCCTTCTTGTCGCTATTGACCCAAAGAAATGTGGAGAGAACAAGAGAACCCAGCTGTCTGCATTTTCCTTTCTTTTCTACTCCTTAAAATCTTTTAAAAAAGTCATTTGTCTTTAAACATTTTTGGTTCATAGACCCCTTTGAGAATTGATGACAACTATGGGCTTGCTTCCAGGAAAGGGTGAAGATACAAGATGTAGTTTCATATAGGATCTAGATTAAGAGACCCCCACATCCAGGTTATCAGAAGTTTTGTGACATTCTCACTGGGAGAGGATCATGCCAAGATTTACTAACCAGGGCCATGAACTCACTTCAGAGAATGGGGGAGCCTCCTTACCTCTGTCCTCTTACCCACTCAGAGATTGCTTCTTCTATGTTCCCATAACTGGCAGGTGGAAAGTAGACCCCATAACTGGCACGGAGGGGTGGGCAGTTGCTTTAGAGTTAGTTTTGGACTAGCCTACCAGAGTCTTTTCTGAAAGAGTTTCATGAGATGCAGGGAGTGGAGACTGAACATATGAATTTGTCTACAAGGTCACCTCCCTTCCCCTACTCCTGACCTTGCACCCGTCTATACACACTCCAGTCAACCTGTGGAAGAGCCTGGCATGAAACATCAAGAGGCCTGAGAATTCCACCATTTGAGTCACTTCTTTATCTTGAGGCATTGAAAGCCCTATTGAAATGTACAAGTGCCATCTGATAAAATTAAGGAAGTGACTCTATTAACATTTTTTAACTCCTTAGTGTGAAAGGCTTTCCCCCTCCCTCCCATATGTTGATAAAGATGCTCCAGGAACTTCTAGAGTTCTAGAAAGTTCTAGGAAGTTCTAGAGTGGATGGTGATGGTAAACCACTATTGAAAACCATTCAGTGGTTCCTCAGCACCCTTGAGATGAAGACCTAAATCCTTAACTTGACCTTCAAAGGTCTGCACAAACTGACCCCTCAGTGCCCTTGGAAGCACGCATCTCCTTGCTTCCTTCCTTCCAAACACCTAGGTTGCAAATGAGTTCTTCCAATAAGCCAAGTGGTCTCTTGCTCTGGGGCCTTTGCACATGCTCTTCTCTCTCCTGACCTGCTCTTTCCTCTTTTCTTCCTGGTGCTATCTTTTCATCATTCAGGTCTCAGCTTAAAAGTCACCTTGCCCAGTTGCCCTAGTTAAGATAAGTCCCCTCTACATTTACCTTAAATAAGTTCTCCTCAAACTTTATCGTGCATAGAAATCACCTGGGACCTCATTTAAATGTAGATTCTGCGTTGGTAGCTATGGTTTGGAGCATTTCTAACAAGCACGCAGGTGAGGTCCAGGCCGATGCTCCATGGGCCACAATTTTGGTAGCCAGATATAGAGTGCTCCTTTTTATGATTACCAGCTATTTTATTCATGTGCCCATTTATTTATGGCTCTCTGAAGCCCCTGAGTTTCCAGAAGGCAGAATTTACAAAGAATACAATATCTCCTGGAGCTGAATGGCCAAGGTCATGTGACAATCCCCCCCATTAGATGATTAGCACCATAAAGGCAGAGACTTTGTGTGTTTTGAATTGTGGCCCTAGCACTTAAACAGGGCCTGGATGTTGACAGATGATGGAATGAGGGCACCCTAGGCATCGTGTGGGGAAGGACGTGGTAGTTACCTCAATGGCCACAGCAATGTCTGGAGAGCACAGTTCCCAGATTCTCAGATCCTGCAGGACCTTCAGGAGGACGTGGGGCCGGATCCTCAGGTCCAGGTTTTCCCCAAATTTCTGTAGTTTTGCCAGGATCTTTTTGGCAGGGCGGAAATTCTTCAGATCCTCAGGGAGTTTGGACAGCAGATCAAAGTACCTCCAATTTCAAGAAGAGTGGGCCAGTTAGGAAGCAGCTGGGAGATGCGTATGGGCAGCTCAGGTCTCCATCCCCTCTCTGTCTTTCTACCACGCATGTGATGTCTCCAGGACAGTATCCATCTTTATCTGGGGGACTTTTGTCCATTATAAATGTAAAGAGCCCACAGAACATGCAAGTCTTTTATTTTTTAATAATAAAAGCTCCAGTAAAAGCTGGAGCATGATTTACATCTCATTAAAAAAACAAATTAAGGGCATGCTTTAAAGAGATGCATTTACGATTTTTCTATCAAGCAGCCAATGTGAAAAGCTAGAAGAAAGGAAGGCACATTATGATTTTGAAGTTTCTCTTTTGAGAGTTAATCAGACCAGGGAAGGAAGGACATCTGTGGGATACCTTCCAGTGTGCAAGAGGCTCTTACACATAAGATGGAGGAGGAGGAGGAAGAAGTGTGTGTATTTCCCATGTCCCTGACAGTGAGTAAGCTTGGCCCACAGGTTTTGTGTGTCTCAGTGGGTTCTGAGAACCTTTCTGAATGCTGTAACAGAATGTCAGTGTAGTTTGGTAATCCATTCTTGAGATGGTGGGAACGAGATAGATTCTCACCTGGAGATGGTTCAGGTGTGATCAGGGATTAAGGCAAGAGACAGCATCTCTTAAAAAAAAAAAAAGGTGAATTTCCCCCCTAATATATATGTACCCATTGTGGAAAAATTTGAAGGAGAAATTGATTATCCACCATACATCTTGGACTACTCATGCTGCTTTATATTTTATATTTTGTGATGTATATTCATGTCTCCTCATAAGCTCCCATTCCACCTTATTAAAATCATGGAAGAGATTCTGGGTACATTTTCAGACTTCCTCATCTTCCTCTTAGATCTTGATTTACTCTCCCTCCCAGGATGGAGTTCGTGAAATCACAGTTCATCAGACTCCAGTTCTGTATTGCAGATGAATGTAGAGACTGGGGTCAGACCAGGATTTAAATCCTAACATTACCTTGTTTGTAAAGTGGGGATTAATACGTATCCTTCAGGATTTTTGTGGGGGAATAAAATAGATAATTTGTGAAAATTGCTTAGGGTGGTGTCTGGCATCCAATAATTACTCAATTCATGCGCCTTTTTGTTGTACTTATTATCATCCCCGTGCTGGGGCACAGTGCTCCTAGGATGTGCCTGCCTGGTTTTGTATCATTAAGGGGTTAAGTTATTTGGGGAATATAGTGATGACGACATAGACCTCAGAATCTGTAAAATTTTCAGGTAAATTTGCCTATTCTGCGTTTCCCATAGGGGCTGGTGAGTTAGTTTTTATTTGCAAGTCTGAATCAAGCAGAAGATAAATATGGAGAACACAGCAGGCTGAATTATCTGTGGTTCAAGAACTGAGGAGTTCTTGCCTGACTGTGCTCCAGATATAGGCTTCTCGGACGCCCTGTCAGCAGCCAAGGACAGTTTTGGAGTGATGTCTCTCTATGTCTTGAAGGATAATGGGATCAAATGTGATTTTGTGACAATAGCCCTCCCTTCACCCGCTTCAAGAACCGTCTTATCTGGCTCTCAGGGTCTTTACCAGTGGTCTGCAATTTCTTCTGCATCTCCTTTTACCACGGGGACTTGATGTCTCATTTTTGCTATATCCTTTTGAAAATTTGAGACAAGGCTGAAAGAATGGAACTTCTGGAGACCTCTCTCTTCTTGGCGCCTGCATCACAGGTCATATGAGAAAGAGGAAGAGGAATCAGACCCTCCTCTCCTCTCCATTAGCCGTCCTAGCTGCCCTTTGAGATCTGACTTCAACACCTTTTCCTTCTATAACCCCCTCAGCCACTCTAATTTCCAATCTGGCTTTGGCCACAAAAATGACACAGCTCTCTCCAAGGTCCTGAAACGCTCTTTTCTTGCTAAATCCAGGCACGTTTTAAAGATCAGCCCTCATTCTCTCCCTGTTTTTGATTGCATTTACACAGCCTTCTCATTTGTAAAATGGAGGATACTAATGGTTCCTAGTCCTTAGAGGTGGGGATTGAATGATATAACGTGTGTAAAGTGCCAAGCTTAGTGCCAGACACGCAATAGGTGTTTAACTCGTGTTGGTTCCTCTCTTCCCCACTCCTGTTATCAATCCGTGCATATGTCCTATCTCTCCAAGGAGACTTTATATTATAAATATAGCCATGTCACTCATCTATATATGAATTTCAATGGCTTTTCATTTTACTTATCATATAGTCCTCTGAGTGACTTGCCCTGCAAGGGATCATTCGGCCCCTACGACATTTTCCAGCTTCTTCTCTGTCTTTCCCATCTCTTCTCTCCCAGTATTTTATACTTTGGCTCGTGATCAAAGTCTCTGAGATGAAGTTCAACCTCCACAGCTGGGCTAGGAAAGCCTTTTATGATCTGGCCTCTGTCTATCTCTCTGATTACCTTGCAAATAACCTAAGCCCCAGCCACATCTGCCTACTGGCAGTTCCTGGCCCACTGTGTCCCTTCTGGCCTCTGGGACTTTGCTGTTGCTTTTCCCTGGAACTCCCTTCCCTCCTATTTTTCCTGTGTGATTCTCTGGGTTTGAATTCCACATTTACTACTCAACCACTGGATGACATTTGACAAGAGACATCTCTAAGCCCACTTTTCTTACCTATAAAATGGGTCTGAATAATGGCACCTAAACCATAGGATTGTTGTGAGGGCTAGGTGATAAATGAATACAAAGCTCTTACACCCATGTCTGGTACATTGTAAATGCCCTGGAAATATCATCTGTTTTTTTTTTTTCTTGAGGAAGATTAGCCCTGAGCTAACTACTGCTAATCCTCCTCTTTTTTGCTGAGGAAGACTGGCCCTAAGCTAACATCCATGCTCATCTTCCTCTACTTTATATATGGGATGCCTACCACAGCCCAGCTTTTGCCAAGCGGTGCCATGTCCGCACCAGGGATCTGAACCAGTGAACCCCGGGCTGCCAAAAAGAGGAACCTGCGAACTTAACCGCTGCACCACTAGGCCGGCCCCTCATCTGTTTTAATTAAACTGAAAATGTAGCTTCCTCCAGGAGGACCTTTCTGATTGCTGTCAGAGGCTAGGCAGGACATCCTTTTTCTGTGTTCCCTTAGCCCCCTTCTTATTCCCATATTGACTCTCAACAACCTGTGTGGTAACTGTCAGTTTACTTGTTTGTCTCCCTCACTAGACTGGAAGCTCCTGAAAGGCAGGGGCATGTCATCGTTGAACCCGTGGCCTGGATCAGCTAGTCCATCCACGCTGAGAGGGTGAGAGGGCACAGGCTCATCATGCAGCCTGTGATGAATGGATGAGTTCATTGGGGTGAATGGTCACTGCAGTGAAGGGGTAGGCTGAGAAGGGAGGCAGTTATTGCGTTGTCAGAATAGAAAAGAACAGCTTCCCATGGCTTGCTGGTGCTCTTAAAATCATGATCCAAGGCTTAATTATGACACTGATGGCTGTGCATGACCCAGCTGTCACCTACCACTTTTCCCTCCTCTTCAAATTTTCCATGTCCCTTCCAGCCTTGGGACTTTGTATGCACCTTTCCTGCTGCCTGGAATGTCCTTCCACCTTCTCACCACACCACCAGCTCCTCCTCATCCTTCAGGGCTCAGCCTTAAAGTCACCTCCTTAGAGAAGTCTTCCTGGATTACCCAACCTAAGTTAGGTCCCCATGATTTCTCTCTCTCTCATAGCACTCTGCTCTCTTCCTGCATAGCAATGATTATAATTTGTAACTATATATTTTATCAATTCACTTATTGTGTGTCTGCCCATATTTTTCAGGAGACTATAAGCTCCCTGAGGGCAGGGAACAAGTCTTTCTTGTTCCCTGCTGTAGCTCCAGTGCCTGGCATCGCGTGCGCACATAGATGAATGTCTTTGAGTAAATGGATATATGCATGCCCTTACTTCATGAGGATTTCCATCTTGTCCTGCAGACAGAAGCCAGCCTCCTGGGCCACGCTGTAAAACTTGGCCCTCATGGCGTTACAAACCCCACTCTTAGAGTGGATGATGTCACGGTTGGTGCGGCTGTAGACACAGATAAGAAGGGTTTGGGGGATTGGGGCCAAGGGACAGACCCTTGAGGCTGGCCTCTCTGGGCCCCAAGGGGCTCTGCAGTGGGGATTCCCTGTACCCCCTGAGTTCTCCGTCCTCACCCGTAGCCTCCCTCAGCAATCCCCTGGATGTAGGAAGGACAGATCTCCCCAACAACATCAGGCTCGTGGTTCAGGCCTTATTAAACGAGCCCACAGGGAGACTCCTGGTCACGAGAGCCCAGCAAATGTTAAAGACAGTGAGATGATGGAATTTGGAGCCGGGAGATTCAGGTTTCAGCTCCAGCACCACCACTTCCTAGCTGTGTGGGTGGGGCAAGACATTTCCTCTGGCCAGATTTCAGTGTGCTTCTCTGTAGAATGGGATGATGCTCCCGCCTCATAGGACTGGTTTTGAGGAATAAGCAAGATAATAAATATGGAATGCTTTGTCCAGTGGAGGCACAGAGGAGGAATTTCTTCCCGTTGTCTGTGTTGTTGCTCAGCATCTTGGCCATGAGCCCCCTGCCCTGGGAGTCCCGTGTCCTTCAGCAGTGTCTATGGCTTCAGGGGAGTCTGGTCTGCACTGGGTTATTTCCACAACCCTGGGAAGATGGAGTGTGGCCATCACTGTCCCTCTTGCTCGTCTCCTTCCATTGCCCACCTGGCCTACCTTTTAGACTTCTTTTGGACTGGCTGAATGTGACTCTCTCCACTTGTACTGCTGGATCTGTCACTGAAACACAAAGGGATAGTTTCAAATGCCTGGAGCCTGCTTTTCATTAAAAGGCACCTTTAGGGCACCCCTGACATCTACTAAACTCCAGGATTCAGGTAAGGGAGGAGGTTCTAATCAAGGCACCAGTCATAGAACTCAGTGTGTATTTTTCCCTCCTCTTAGCCTTTGCTCCCACCATACCCTGCCCAGAGAGTCCTCCTTGTTTCTTTTCCACCTACTCAAATCTTCCCCTGTTTAATGGGCACAGCAAGTTCTGCACGCTCTGACTCTTCTAGTCCAACACTGCCCTCTGCGTATTGTTAGGATGACATATTTTCTGGATCTCAGTTTCATTTGTATAAAATTGGTCTCTCCTTCTGGAGGATAAGTTTATTGTGGACCCTTCCATCCTCCCCTCTACACCCTTCAGCACTTAGTACAGGGCTGGGTATAGATTTGGTGAAGGCATGGTTAAGTCCTTCTAGTCATATTGTCTTTGGTGTTCCTGACCCCAGACTTCTTTCAAGGATTCTCTTCTCTAAACTGGATCCTTGAGCTGAACATGCATTTCACTTGACTTGGGAGGCAGATAGAGCTGGGTTCAGAGCCCAGACCCTCACACCGCCACCTCCTAGTCTGTAGGCAAGCAACTCTACTCTGGATCATGCTTTCTTCATCTGTGATCAATCAGGTCCTCATGCTCTTTGACCCTTTCCAGGTGTGGGCTGGTGTGTTTGGATTCCATCTAGCTGCCTCAACCCCTGCAGATGAATTCTTTTGGAGAGCATGTTTGGCTTTGACCTTTTTCCTATAGATGGCTCTCTTCTTTCCTAGAGCTGACACTGTGACTCAGGGAGGAGGTGGGAGGTGAGGGAAGTAATGTTATCAGCTGTGATAAACAAACAGAAATAAATAACAAAAGCCCCTTTTGATTTTCTCAGTCTTCCCTTCCCTTGGCCCTCCTTGAGTTTCAGCCATGCTGGTCTTTGCTCAGTGCCTCTAAACTTCCTCCTGTCTCAGACCCTTTGCACACGCTATTCCCTCTGCTTGGCGCATTGTTTGTACCTTCCCCAGTCATAGGCTAACTAATTCTTTTTTTCTTCAGGTCTTAGCTTAACTCAGTTGTGGTTAGGACCCTGGTGCTCAACATACACTAAATCCTCCATCCTTCTCCTTCAGTACACATTCCATAGTCATGATTATATGGCTAACTCTGTGGGATTACCTGACAAATGCATGACTCTCCCACTAGTTCAATGATTCTTAACCGTGGGCAAGATTCAAGAAGTCCATGAATGTGGATAGGGAAAAAAGCTTACATCTTTATTTTAACTAAACTTTAAAAGAAATGGAAATCACAGGAATTTGCATATCACATTACAATTATGGGAGATATTTTGAAAAATCATTCACACTTGACACTAATCCAAAATTATGGTAGTTATTAGACCTGCTGCAGTCTTGTTATATAACACAATGCTAAAGAAGCTCATAGATTACCATATGCTGAATTTGGTTGTGATACTGTAATGTACAGTACTATAGATTTCTTTGTAAATCTTTGTAACTTATAGTAAGCATTTAAAGGCATTTTTCTGAAAGGAGTCCATAGGCTTCCTCAGGCTGTCAAAGGGTCTGCGGCTCACAAAACGTTACGACCCCAGTCCAGACAGTGAGATGGATGAGCGCAGACTGCATTTGTCTTGTTTGCTGCTGAATCCACCCAAACCTAGCACCGTTCCAAGCACATAGTGGGGATGGATGAATGTTCTCTAGATGAGTAAATGAAATGGGGCCAGACCTCCACCTCCCCATCACAAGTCACCCAAGGTAAGAGGGAAGGAGGCGTCCTGGAATACATCCTCGCTACTTCTTCTTTCACTGCTGGCAGATTTTAACTTTATGGTACACAACAGTTGGGGAGAAACACTTGGGTATCACCCCCAGCCCTGGAATCTAAGGGGCTTTCCAATGAAAAAGGGAGAAGTCCTTCACCCTGCCCCACTTTCCATGGTCTGGTAGGGGGGTACCTCTGCCATGGCCCCATAGCTGTGGTGCCTCCACCTGCTGCGGGCCCCACGCCATCCTACCTTGACTTGTGGGTGGTCTGCATGTCCTTGTAGGCAGAATCGCTCTTGTTTTGTCTGAGCATTGACAAGATGCTGCAAAGCAAGGTGAGCCTCTTAATAAGGCACTGAGCATACGGTGCTCCTGAGGCCATAAGCATCTTTGGGAGGAGGGAGAATTCTCTTTCTGGAGAGGACTCCTTAGACTCTACCGGGTGTAGGAATCATCTGGAGAGATTGCTAAGAACACAGACTCCTGGGCCATACTCTCAGAGACTCGGGATACATTAGGCCTGGAATGGGGCCCTAGAGACTGCTTTGAAAGCCACACACACACACACACACACACACATGCATGCACACACTTCTGATGCAGGCGTGAAGAGACTACATTTTGAAACCTTAGAATGTCTCAGCATACTGTGAAATAATGCCCACTTGAAGCGCTTGTTAAAAACCCATTTCCTCTGGTGATTCTGATTCCGTTGGTTTGGGAGGAAGACCAGAAATTTGTGTTTTTCACAAGCACCCCAGCTGATTTTGATCCCCAGGGACATTTGGCAAACAGTGTCATAGGATTTTAAGAAAAGGCTGTCTTTCTTGACGATGCTGTGGTCTGAATGTTTGTGTCCCCCTCAAATTCATGTGCTGGAATCCTAACCCCCAAGCTGACGGTTAGGAGGTGGAGCCTCTGGGAGGTGATTAGATCACAAGGGTGGGGCCCTCATGAATGGGATTAGTGCCATTATAAAAGCGACCCCAGAGAGCTAGCTTGTCCCTTCCACCAGGTGAGGTTATAGTGAGAAGATGACTGTCTATGAGGAAGAGGTCCCTCACTGGACACTGAATCTGCCGGCACCATGATCTCGGATTTCCAGCTTCCAGAACTGTGAGATACAAAGGTCTGTTGCTTACAAACCACCCAGTTCCTGTTGTGCTTTTACAGTAGCCCAAATAGGCTAAGACAGATGACTAGAGAGCGGTCCGCCCTTGAGGCTGGGGGCTGGGTGGGTTGGATTCGAAGTGTTCCTAAGAACCGCAGAGTTCTATGTCAGCCCTGATGGGAGCAGATTTAACGTCTAAAGTGAAAAGGGAATCCAGACTCTAAAGCAGGGAGGGAAGAAGAAATTCTGCAGCTTCTAACTGTCTCTGCAGCTCCACAGCGAAGCCTTCAATATCCGCTGCCTTAGCGAGGGCTTAGGGAGACTGTTCTCCGGGAGGAATCGACGAGGATGGGAAATTTCAACAGGTTCTTGCACTGTAACCATGGTAATTTTAAGGCTAAAGTGAATGCAGAGGCCACATGATGAGTTTTGTGAGGACCAGGTTCCCGTGTGGTTTTGTCTTTGAGGACCTTATGCAAATCACTCGCTGCCATTTTTCTCCATCTGTGAGACGGGGCGACCATAATGGGTGATGGTTAGTACACCTGTCTCGGCAACGTGCTGCGAAGATGCTGTGGGACACCACGTGTGAAATCAACAACCACCACCACCAGCACTGCCACTTATTGAGTGCTTACGATACGTCAGGCACATGCTAATATGCTAAATGCGTTATCTCACTAAATGCCTAAAATAACTCATTGAAGGAGACATTATTATCATAACAGTAATAATACTTTACCAGGATAATATAAATTAATTCTCACTTCCACCCTTTGGGATAGGTTAGTAATGAGCCCCATCCTACAGAATCAGAATCGGGCTCAGAGAGGTGAAGAAACTTGCTCGACATCACACAACAATTAAATGACGGGAATGGAGATTGACACTGGTCTACTTGGTTCCAAGGCCAAAGCTTTGCTGATGCACAATCTCATCTTAAAGATGAGAAAGCTGAGGTTTAGAGAAAGGATAAGTGACTTGTTCAGAGGCACCAGGTTGTGAACCCATGTCAGTCTGACTCCAAACCTGGGGTTCATGCTGTGAGTTCTTACAAAAGAAGGAGCCTCACGGAGCTCATGCTCCATCATTATTGTCTGTCTCTAATGCTGATAAACCAAACTCACCAGCCAGGGCCTCAAGGGCCAACATTGTCTCCGAGTGTCTCCAAGCGCCACCCTCTGGAGCCCTGACGCGAGTTGAGGCAGCAGCAGACAAATTCATCATGAAAAAGCAGAGGCGGGTGTGATGCATGTGAGGGTGCCTGGTGAACTGTAATTATGGGAATAACAATAACCAATAAGTCATCGCCAGCATCCCAGTAGGCTGAAGGCTGTGATGAACCTCTTCCAGCGCCTCATTTATTTTCAGGAAGTAATTTGCTTACTTAGAGGGATCTACACCGGGGAAGGGAATTCCAACTCTAGCCTACGTTGCTCTCTGAGGCTGATCAGAAGCTCTGTGGACGAGACTTCCTGCTGGAAGGAAGACACCTCAGGTTCGAGTCTGACACTATGAGCCAACCATGCTTGCCACTGGCTTGAAACGGAAAAGGATTCTTGTTGCTCTTAGGATGGAAAGCAGAATCCTTGGGGTGGCCTCCAAGGTCCGTACAGACTCATGCCTCTCTCCATCCCATTTGGGCTAAATTTCGGTTCCTTGAAGGTGCCATGGTCCCTTTGACCATGTTTGAACTATGGTGCTTATGATGTTTTCTCCTCCCTCTGCCTGCCCCCCAACTTTGGCTGGCTAGCTCTTTCTCATGCTTCACCCAAAATCTCAGCTTAAAGTTTCTTCCTTGGAGGAAACTTCTCCTATCCCCAACCCCAACCCAGACTAGACGGAATACTCCTGTTATTGACTCTCGCAGGCCTGAGCTTTCCTTTCCTAACATTTTCTGCAATAATTAGTACCTAGTCCATGCATATTCATAAATATTCACCAAAAGATTGGGTGATGACCTTAGGATTCCTGGGAAGCACTGTTGCAGAATGGTTAAGAGAATAGTTTTGGGAATTAGAAAGATCTGGATTTGAGTCATGGTGTTACCATTCATTAGCTGGGTGACCTTGAACAAGTTACTTAGCCTTTTTGAGCCTCACTTCCTTATTTGTAAAATAAAGATAACAGTACCTACCTTGTAGGGTTGTTGTAAGGACCCAGGGCGGTGATACACACAAAGGGCCTAGTTCTGTGGTTGTCACAGAGAAAATGTTCAATAATTGGGACCTGCTGTTGTTAACGTTATTGCTGTTATTCTGCCATCTTTTATTTGCCCCAGGAGTCAGGTGAACATACCTGGGCGCTTTTCTTTGCGTCCCATTTTCCATTGCGATCGTTCTCCGGGCATCTTCCCGCACCATCTCCAGGAGCTTCTGCAGATCTGATGGGAACATGAGAGGTCACTGTCTGGAGGACACTCTCAAGACAGGGCTGTGCAAGGCAGGGTCCAGCCCCAGGCTGATGTCGCCTCTGCTTCTGAGTGTTGGGAGGCTGGAGAGGGCTTAGATCGGGGTTTAGGGGACTTTTATTTTCATACTTAATATTGTTGCTTTTTGCATAGTATAGAAATATTTCTTTGTGCCTGACTCTTGGGGGTTGAATTGTGTCCTCCCAAAATGTATACTGAAGTCCCCATTCCCAATACCTCAGAATCTGAATTGTTCACATTGTGATTTGGAAATAGGGTGACTGCAGATGTAATCAGTTAAGTTAAGGCGAGGTCATACTGGAGTAGGGTGGGCCCTCGATCCAGTAGGACTGGTGTCCTTATAAGAAGAGGAGAGAGACCCACAGGAGAGGATGGCCACGTGATGACAGAGGCGGAGACTGGACTGATGTCGCCTCTACAAGCCAAAATGCCAAGGATTGCCGACCACGATGAGAAGCTGGGAGAGACAAGGGAGGGTTCTCCCCTACAGGTTTCCGAGGAAGCACGGCCCTGCTGACACCTTGACTTTGGATTCTAGCCCCTAGAACTGTGAGACAGTAAATTCCTGTTGTTTCAAGCCTGCCGGTCTGTAGTGCTTTGTTACGGCAGCCCCAGGAAACTGATACACTGACGCTCTCAAAAGTCGGAAAATGAAATATAGGTGGAGTAAGCTATGTGTTTCAAGGAAAGAGGGAGATTGGAAGTCCTAAGTGTTTTAGATGGATACAGATTTGCAAGGACCTGGCACTGTTCTTGTCACATAGGAGTCTCGGTCAATATTTGCTGAATAAGTAAATGAATGACTAAAGAGAAAAAAGAGGGGAGGATTTGGGAGATGATGAGCTCAATTTGGGATATCAGTGAAGAAGGACAATGGCAGCAGAAGTAACACATCTTTAGTAGTGCTTGTAGGCAGCTCAAGCTGAGGTCTCAAAAGCCGTGGTTAGAAGGGTGAGCCCAGTGCTTCCCAAGGCATTGGTGTCCAGCCTTGTTTTTAAATGCAGTCATGGGGTTCCAGGGCAAGGGGGCTCTCCTTAGTGACCTTGGAGCATCTAGGCTGTGACAAAAATCAACGTTTGCCCATTTTCCACTCCCCCTTCCTCATTCTCAAGTAGTTTGGCTTCCTAGTAATTTGTCGGCATGATTCCATTTGATCTCAATCTGACCTTCATTTTTTTCCTGCCATGCCCACCTCCCCTACTGCTACACATCCCAGAATCCTTGGGCTGTTTCCAGAAGTCTATTAAGGAGGGAGGTGTGGCTGGTTCCTCCACTTTCTTCCCTTCTCCTGGGAACCAAGCAGCAACATCGAACTTCTCCCCACCCATTCCCCTCACCAGCCTAGGGGTAGGTGGACAGCAAGTGACCCCAGCGACCTGGCACATTGGGCAGCTCTCCTAGAGAATTATGTGTAAAGCACCACACTTCACTCAATACCCCACAGGTTTTTTTTCTGCTTGCCAATAATGCCTCTGGGCAGGAATGGTGCCTACCAATATCAACCTCCATCCACCGATGGGGGACTCTGAGGCCCCCATCTACTCCTCACGGCTATGGAAGAAGAGACTTGTTTGGAAAGGGTACTGATGCCACAAAATAGAGTGTTCCTCAGGAAGACAGTCCTATGTTGGATGCCCCCACTCAGAGGAACCCGCTCAGTTCTGTTCTCAGGGTTATGGGGATACTGTTACTCATTGCTCAGAGACAACAGCATCCTGTGTTTTCAAGTACCAAATCATATCCCCAGAGAAAAACACCTGACTTCCTTCCTCCATCTTCCATCCCAAGTCTGTCTAAGAATCTCACTCTTGAGTGACTAAACCCATTTCTTCCTCCCTTTGGGGGAAAACAGAGGGAGTCTTTTTACTGTATGGGGTTGGTTTGAGCGGGGAACATTTGATGGCATATGACCCATCTTTTCGAGTTGCTGTTTAAGTGAGTTTCTCCTCTAACAGTTCCAAGGCTGGAAACTTCAAGACTGGCAGAAGGGATGGTCCGGGCTTTGGTTTCTTGGGAACCCCTCTACCATTGATTTGAGGAGGGGGTCATTCCATGGAAAGGCCACAACCTGCTGTCCCCAACGATTTGCATCCACAAAGACTTCATTATGCAGCCTGCCCTGGAAATTAGACATTGGTCAAATGGTGTGTCTCTCAGAATAGGATTCATGAATTCAGAATCAATTTGAGGAGGTTTTAGAAAGCAGTGAAAGCCTTGGACATTAATCTTCTTTTGTCAAGGCTGTGACAAATGGGATGGAGGTTCAGGTACAAATGGAAGAAAAGAGTGGGAAGGCAGAAGTAGAAGGTCTTTCTGTCCATGATATAGGCGTCCTAGTCATTGTTGTGCACCTTCTGTGTGTCAGGCTAAAGGTGGATAAGACATTATTGTTCCACGCCTGCAGGGAGCTCACATTCCTCTCTCCTTTCTTCCTTAGTAATAGATTGTGTGTGTGTGTGCGTGCGTGCATGCACATACTTTTTTGTGTATGAGGGGAAGCATTGACTAGCCTAATTTCCCAACATCCTTTGCGGCTAAGCCTGTCCCTGTAACTAAGTTCTGTGCAAGGAGATTTTAGTAGAAGTGTGGTATGGAGCTTCTGAGAAGGCTGCTTAAACTCAGCTGGGAGTGGGCACTTTTGTACTTCACCTACTTCCTTCTGCTTCCAAACTGGAATGTGGTTGTAATGACTGGCTTTCCAGCAGCCATTTTGGATCATGAAGTGATCTTGAGCATGAGAGAAGAAAGACAAAAGGAAGTAGGATCCCTGATGATCTTTGGAGCCACCCTACCAGCCATGGATTGGTCTTCTTTAATCTGTAAGAAAAATAAACTTTCATCTTTTTTAAGCCACTATTTTTCACATTTCTTTACCCAGCCAGAAAAAGTTCTTACCCAATATAGTGAGAGGTAGCTATAAATTAAATTTAAGTACTCAATAAAAGCAATTGCAAAGTACTAAAAGAGTTGAGAGGAGTGACCCAGGAAAGTCAGAGAAAACTTCACAGTGGAGGGAACATTTGAGCTGGGTCTTGAAGGTTGAGTAGGAGTCCACCAAACTGAAAGGTGAGAGAAGAAAGGGCATTGCAGACAGAGGAGGACATGAAAGGATGTGTATTGTTTAAGAAGAGGAAAGTATTTTGGTGAGGCTGGAGTGCCTGGTATAAGGCGTGAAGTGGCAAGAGCTGAGCCTATTATAGGCAGCCTGGGACAAGATTAGATGTAATATCTTAGAGGCAATGGGGAGTCATTGAAGGATGTTAAGCTGGGGGGCACTACATCAGATTTTTAATTTAGAAAGTTCCCTTTGGTTCAACATGGAGAAGAATCTGTGGGCAAGTGAGAGCATGACAAGAAGCAAGAGACTATTTAGGAGACTGTTGCTGTCCTTGAGGTGAGAGGAGATGAGAATCTGGACCAGTGATGCCCAACTCAGGTGCCCACGGAGGTCAGGTACCAAAAATGAGTGACGTGGTCCGGTGTAAGAAAATCAAGTTTCTATTTTGGCCTTTCAGTTTTTACTTTTTCTAGAGACTTGGGTAAAGCATAGAGATTGAGTATGACTTTAGGGCCAGATTGCCTGGGTTCAAATTCTGGCTCTGTCACTTACTAGGTATGTGACTTTGGGCAAATGATTTAACCTCTCTGTGCCCAAATTTTCTCAACTGTAAAATAGGCAAGAAAAAGGTTGTTGTGAGGATTAAATGTATAAATATATATAGTATACACATATAGTATAAGCTAGAATAGTGCCCAACACATAAAAGTCCTCCTAAGTGTTAACTATTGTATTATCATCATCATCCTTCTAAGGAAAACAACAGAGCAAACGAGATGATAAATGGCCACACACTTGGCCAATTGGGAGCAATGAAATGACTGAGGGTAATAGGGAGTGGTGGGGATTGTGGAAAACTAGAGAGCATATGGCCCTCTAAGAGAGACAGCTCCAGTTGAATGTTGCCATGCAGGGTTGCAGGCTCACTGTTGCCACAAAGAGTGATGTTTTTCTTTTAAATAGGAATTTTTGTGTAAAAACCTCTCAATCCTAAGAAGTCACTCCTACTTTTTCATTTCTTCTCTTAACAAAGCCTTGTGTGCTAAAGAAAACATAAGTGGCAGAAACTGGCCTATGTGCCCCAGTTTTCTATCTCTGAACTAAGACGAAAGCAATAGGAATGAAGAGGGTGGGGTTGAAAAGAGCTTTAGGAAACAGTACGGATTGGAGTAGGCAACCGGTTCGATGGGGAGGAAGGTGGCCATTGGGGAAGGGTCTGCAGTGTTTCTGGTGCCTGGAGAAGTGGCACCATTCGCCCCTCCCCTCACTGCACGGTCTCCTTCCTCCCCTGCTCGCTCCTCCCTCCAGCATTCAGGCTGCCACTGGGAGGACCTTATGCAGGTTCTGGGACTGAGTTCTTGAAGCTGAGGATGCTTCTCTGCTCTTGTTATCTAGGAGCGAGGCTTTTAGAGTTAAAAGACACACAGCATGGATATAACGTTAATAACCACACAGACGCTTTTGAAAAGAAAAGCAAGTCATGTTACTCCTGGACTGAAAACCTTCCGGAGAATTCCTGTTGCACTTGGAATAATTCTGAGGTCCTTATGTTGCCCTTCAAAGGCCGTGAACGCTCTGACCCCCGCTTCCCTCCGTGGCTTCATCTCTTCAGGTGTCAGCTCCAAAGTCAGAGCTGAGAGAGGCTTTCCTTGACTGCTCTGGCTAAACTAGTCTTTCTCTAGCCCAACATCTCGTTTTATTATCTTCTAATCATGTATTATCTGCAATTGCCCTGCTTTTTATGGTTTTCTCATTTATTGTGTGCTTCCTCCTTCTGAAATATAAGTGTGGGGAGGGCAGGTACCATAACTCTCAGTTCCAGGCGCACAGTAGCTACTCAATAAATACGTGTTAAAATGAAAGAGGGTCCAAGAAGTCCATGAGTCACACGTCTGCTGACAGTTTCTCTTAGTTCCTCTTCATCTCGGGTAATAATTCTGTTCAGCAAATAGCCTGTCAGGGCTTGGAGACTTTCTTCATCCTTGACAAGGAGGATGGTGGGAATTTTTCTCATTGGCAGTCATTACTCTGAGTCCTGACTGCCTACAGGACTTTTGTACTTCTGCTATTTCTAGTTTTGATGATCAGGGCTCCTGCCGGGCTTTCTGGTCTACCGTGACCTCTTGTTTAACCTCTTTGAATCTACACTACACGCAATCCTTGTCTGCTCAGCCCAGCCCATCCTTGGTTGCCATGGGCATTCTAGATGGTGTAAAATAACACTTGGCTGGGCAGGCAGGCCTCAGCGTGGACGTCACTGAGAGGACACAGCAGATGGGGACAGGGACACAGCAGGAAGGTGTCCCACGCACCAGAGTCAATAACTTCCCAGTGGGCCAGCCTCTTTCATGCCCCTTTTTCTTTCTTCCTTTTACCGTCTCCATCTTTCTGTATAAATCCTTTCTTTTCCTCTCTCCTTTTACTACACAAGCTCAAACCAGGTAGTTCTAAGAATGAATATTTTACACGACTTATGGGATCCATCCACAATTCTATCTGGTGGAGGCCCACAGGTTCCCCCTAAAAAAGTATGAAAACTGTGTATATGTGTATGTTTGAATTTTTTTTTTTTTCTGGAGAGAGGGCCCATAGCTTTCAACAGATTTTCTAAAGAACACTTGTCCCCCAAATTATGGACCACTGAAAAAGTGGGGGTCACAGAGTGATACAACTTCTGTATATAAAACATTCAGAGAAGGCAAATTCCTAGAGACAGAAAGCAGATTTGTGGTTGCCTGGGGCTGGAGGTGGGAGAGGAGAAGGCTTGCCCATAGATGAGGGGTTTTCTCTTGGGATGATGGAAACTTTCTAAGGTTAGATTGTGGTGATATCTACGCAACTATGTAAATTTACTAAAAATCATTGAATAGTACACTTAAAAATGAGTGAATTTTATGGTATGCAAATTATCTCACTAAATCTATTAAAAAGGTAGACATCAAATTTCAAAAGCATAGTATGAAAAAAATGTAAAATATCTTATGAATCATTTTTTATATTGATTACATGTTAAAATGACAATATTTTCTATAAATTGGGCTAACCAAAATATATTGTTAGAATTTTAAAGAGAGCAATTGATGACCTCTGGGGGGGTCTCCCAAGGGGAAATGGCTTGGGGTAACCCATGATATGGAGTCTATTTCTGATCTCCCCTGGGGGAAAGCAAATGGATCCCAGGAAATTGAACAGGGCTAGGGGACCCCTGTGTCTCCTTTAATTGAGTGGGGGCAGAGGGGGAGCAGGAGGGGTTCTTGATGTCTAGCTTCAAGGCAGACTGATCAGGTCGCAGGTAGGACTTACTGATATGGAGAGGTTCTTCCTCCTGCTTGGTTGAAGATGATTCATTGTCCTCAACGTCCTTGCTGCACGTGGCCTGGGTGGTCACACTCGGGGGCTCATCTGAGCCGGGGTTCACAGAGACCATGCTGCTCTGGGGGGACGACCCCCCGCTGGTCCGAGACAGACTGAGTGTGGAGCCTCGCCGGCTCGGTTTGCGGGCAGTGGGACGTAGTCCGGGAATTTTGAATTTCTTGGTCTGAAGGAAAGAAAGAGGACAGGGATTTCAGAAAGAAGGAAGAAAAGAAAGGAAGGAGAGAAGGAGAAAGGAGGGTGGAAAGAAAGGAAGGAAGGAGGGAGGAAGGGAGAGAGAGAAGGAAGGAAGGAAGGAAGGAAAGCAGGAAAGAAAAAAGTGAAAACCTGGCTCTGAATGTGAATTCCTTTGGCTCTTTCCAACGTCATGAGAGATCCTGGGTCTAGAGTGTCCTTCTGTCACAAATTGAGGTAAGTTAAAAATGTGTATTATTTGGAGCAAATGTGATGGGACTTGCTCTCTTCAGCGAGCGCCATGTTTGCCCAAGCAGTCACCCCAGGAAGCCAAACACACATTCCAATGACGTTGCCATGGACCAGGACTGTTTTTGACTTTTCTTTT
The DNA here is from genome assembly GCF_041296235.1 of Equus asinus. Taxonomy (NCBI): domain Eukaryota; kingdom Metazoa; phylum Chordata; class Mammalia; order Perissodactyla; family Equidae; genus Equus; species Equus asinus. Next base: position 84,450,848 of record NC_091797.1, on the reverse strand, counting down.
GTAATAACCATCAGAGTTGATTTTTAAACTGTGGGAGGCTGGGTCTCATTTCTTTAGCTATATCTTGGTTTTGACCTCAAATGGCACGTATCAACTTCTTGTTCACCCATTTGACTCCTAGGCCTCAAAGAGTGAAGATTTGTGTCACTGGGGGTTTTCTGAAGAACACAAGATGGAGGAAATTCTAGGCCTGACATTTAGGAGGTGGAATGGGGGGAAGCAGATTTGTCTGATGGGGTGGCACTCCTAGGGCGGAAGGAGCCACGGCTGTGGTGGGTGGGAAGGTCTGGATGACAAGCCCTAGGAGGTAACTAAAGGGTAGGTAGGGGAAGTTCTGTGAGGGGAATGTGAATTTTGGGAAGGAAAGGAGTCAGGCATGTGTGTGTGAACCTTCTTGCATGATTGGAGTCACTTCAGAATGTGCTGTGCAAGGTCATGTCCTCACTTAACTCATCATCCGAGTCTTAGAGAGGCTTCCTAACTTGCCCAAGATCGCACATCTAGCAAGTGGCAGAGCCAGGACTTAAATCCAGGTCAGGCTAACCCCAAGGCTAATTATTATGCCTTGCCGAATCATGCTTTAAGCAGGGGCCAGCCAGTGGTGTATTGGCTACGTTCGCGTGCCCCACTTCAGTGACCCAGGGTTCGCAGGTTCAGATCCTGGGCATGGACCTGGTGCTGCTCATCAACTCATGCCGTGGTGGCATCCCATAATAAAATAGAGGAAGATCAGTGCAGATGCTAGCTCAGTGACAATCTTCCTTACACACACACACACACACACACAATACTTTAAGCCGTGCCTTTTTGAGTGGCATTGAAAATGCACTTGATCTCATGCTGATGGTTCTTTATGACCTCCAAAATACTGGATTTTTACAGTGGGGAAGAATAGGCCCTCAGATGCTCCAGAAAAAGAGCTCAATATGGGCCTGGGCTATAGTTTATGCTCAATTAATAGAAATAATTTCATTTGAGAACACTTAAAATGAAAGCTCTTGCAGGGCAGACCAAGGTCTTCCTTTGATGGAACTCGTAGTGTTTGATACCCTGGGAAAGAAGATAAGGAGAAGAGGCAGCACTGACGATCACCCAACATTTAATAAATAGCTGAGTGGAGAGAATTCTCTCTAGCAGGATTCATCCCAAGGAATCCACTGGGAGTGATCAGAAGTAATTTTTTGATTGGCTACCACCGGGGGTCCTAAGTGTGGGTGGAACTTCCCTGCTCTGGAAGAGGGGAGGGATTTCTTGGCTGCAGAGGGGAAGAAGAAGGTGGGGGAAGGGGGAAGACCAGATACGGGGAAAGCTGTGGGGCTTAAGATGTGGTCTCTCCCTGTGGCAGCCCCCTCCCCAACAAAATCTTCATTGAAATTCTACCTAAATGATGGAATGCTTCAGGATGTGACAGACTAGGGAACTGGAGTTTGAACTGGGTTTGCCCAGATCTCCTAGGGGTCATACGGGTTACAAAATGACTGTGACAAAGGAAAAGCAAATACCAAAAGTTGGCATGTTCTCTCCCTTGATAAATTAAGAGCTTGATGCAGTGACCCCTTTGTCCTGACATTGCAGCTGGTCAAGAGCTTTCACAGGAAGCCCGCCTACTCCCTGCCACCCTGGAGAGAGAGGATGTCAGAGCTCAGGGATAATATATGTGGAAGTTGCCTCTTCTTGTTTCATCTCGCACAACATGAATTCCTGACTCTGGAAACCAGCTCTTCAGATCAGTGTCCCTTTTGGAGGCTGGACAGATTGCGTGAGGTGGGGCAGCCTGGAGTCTTGTAATGAGCATGGACTGGGAGCCAGGGGACCTCAGGGGAGCCTTGAGCAAGTCACTGCCCTGCCTCAGTTTCCTCATCTATAAAACAAAGAGGATGGACTGGAGTGACCTCTGGAGAATTGTCCACATCCAGAGTTCTGTGTGCGTCCTCCTTGTGCTAGGATTTCAACTTGTGCTCCTAAAGTTGCCATTAATTAAAATTCAATTAATAACCTCAGCCAGGAAATCCAAAGTGAAGAGGTGACACTTCTGATTAATTGAGAGTGGCAGAAAAATAAAACGTGGGGGGAGGATGTGACAGGCAGTTTCAGCATCTTGCTTCCCCTTTATTGAACTGACTCTCTGAATTGACTTAAATCCCCAAATGCTTCTTTCCTATTTTTTACATTTCACGCAGGGGCGGTGTTAACCAGCTGCTGTGTTCCAGCTCAGAGGGACTGCTTCTCGGCAACAAAGGAAAAGATTTCTCTGAATGATTCCTTATACTTTTTTCAGAAGCAAGTGTTTCAAACTGGTGGCCCAGGGGGAGGGAGACATGTTTAGCTGCCCAGAACTTTACAAATTGGGGAGATTTTTATATAAAAACCTAGGTTATTGGTCTCTCTTGAAAATGATAAGCCCCAGTCTCCCACCCCACGGGGCAAAGTGAACTGGAGCTGAGCAGGGTTTCCTCACTTTAGCTGTGTGGGGGTACTCCTATCTGCCGCAGCCCTCACCACTGCCTATTGCATTGCACCCAGGCTGATTTGTTCATTTACACAGCTTGCCTGGTTCTTACGATCTGCATTGGCACTGACAAGCTCAACACATACAGAAAAATATCAGTGGCTATGGGAGTTGATCACAGTCTCTCTTTCAAAGTCCTCATTTTACAGGTGGAGAAACTGAGGTCAGGAGTGAGGAAAGGACTTGCTCAACCCCACACAGTGAATGGTGTCACAGTGACTGAGCCAGGTCTCCTGACTCCTAATTTAGTGCTCCCCCACCGTCAGAGTGGACCGTGCTGCAGCTCAGAGTTTCACCCCCAAACTTCCCTGGGGAATTAGATTTTGTGGTGATTCACTGTCTCCTCCAGTTTTAGGTGGGACTGTTCCTGAAGGACATCTTTTCAAGGTTCATGGCTCCCCCTGCTTTCCTCTGTGCATCGCTTGAGATGGACGCCCACGACATCTCCATAGCAACTCTGTGTGATAAAAACAAAGGCTCTACTTCTCAAATCCGGGAGCACTCTGATGAAGGAGCAAGAAAATGTGAAACTCTTCATGAGCAGCAATTATAAGCATGATACCATGGAGAACATGCGTTTGAAGAGCCGAGTATTTAATAAGCAGACCCAGGATTAACTCTTGGCTCTGCTATTATCCAGCTGTGTGACCTCATGCAGATCACTTAGCCTCTCTGAGCTCCAACTTCCTGCTCTCCCACCTAGAGATGAGACTGGTGTCCCATGGGGTTATTAAGAGGATAGAACAGGCTAATACACCCAAGGAGCTTCCTTAGCACAGAACCTGGCCCATTGCAGTTATGCTAAAAAGTGGCTTCCAAAATTTATATGACCACAATCACGCTCAGCATTTTAACATTTTCAAAATGAGTTTGCATATTGTTTCCTGGGGTTCTTTCCTAATGGTGTGAGGTAGGCAGCAACCAGCATTACGTCCATTTTGTGGGTAAGGGCGCAGCTTCAGCAACCACTCTAGTCATGTGCTCTCTCAATTACCTTTAGCTATTTAAGTGTCATCTCCTGCCATTATTACTGTTATGGTTCTTGTTTGTTGAGTGGATGAATTTGGGAGATTTGAGGTTTGGAGTGAAAAGAATAGACCTCTTGATGTTCTCTTAATAATAAACACAGGTCCTAGTTTGTGGGAAACCCTGTCTGTCGAACCACTCACTTCTTATTTTCTAACTGGGTTAAAAAGAAAAAAGAGAAAGAGAGAGAATGACTATTATTGATTAATGACACAGAGTGAGGCGAGCCCATTTCCTTCTGGTGACATCTTGTTAAGCGGCTCCTCAGCTGCTCCTTCCCTTCTCCGTGAAGTGGTGTCCAGCCAAATGTCATTTCTCCTATAATCCCCAGATAATCATTTTAATTAAAATTCACAAAAACAGCATGTGGTTCTGACTTCCTTTCACTCAGAAAACCAACTAGGAAAAAAAAAAGTCTTATCAGAGAAAAGACTGGCAGAAAACGCCTGCGACACAAGTTTGGGGCTGGTAGCCAAGGGGTAGAAACGTGCGCTGATGGTTACCTTTGGTGCTGTGACAAAGTGCTCCCACCTCTGTCCCATGGACTTGTCCTTAGTGATTTTCCTAATCGTGTTCTTGCTTCCACCTGGGTCCCTGAGTGAGAAACAGCTTAATGAGTTTTCCATCTCCAGAGCCTTGGTTTATTACAAGTTCTTTTTAAGAAATGCAATAAATAGAGGGCGGATGGCAGCTGGTATCTCATGCTTTTCTTCCCCCACCCTGTACTCTGTGAAGCGGTGGGAGGGACAGGGCTCCAGGGCAGGGTCTTGTGAGTGAAAATCGAGCTGAGGAGAGACCACCACTTCCTGGGTCGGCGCTGAGGGAGGTGGACTATATTTGCATGCATTCTGCATCTATTTGCATCTTGGACTCAGGTCCTCTCACAGACTCCATGGCGGGTCTGTGGTTACTCCCGAGGGTGAATTGAAAAGCGTGTTCATTTCTGACTCTCAGTCTGCTCTGGTGCCTAAGGGTCCCACCATCAGGGGCACTTCTGAGGAACACAGAAAGAATATTGCTTGGTGATGTTGGAGGGAGCTTGTGGGGTGAGTTGCACAGTGAAAATCATTGGTTTGGAGTTTATTGAGCAAAAGTCCATCCGATGTGCAAGATGTTTCTGTGCATTCTCACGGAATCATCTCAACAAAACCTTGTGATATAATTATTATCATCCCATTTTACGGATGAGAAAACAAACTCAGAGGGCTTAAGTCACCTATCCAGATGCATATTTACAGTGAATCTAAGGACCCTCACTTGCATGGGTCCCTCCAGGGCCCTCTACCTAATTTTGTACTGTAATTTTGTATTCTTTTTCTTAAAGCACCTCCTCCCCCCAATTAAACTTCAGGTCCCACAAAACCCAGATCCTCCCCTCGTGGGTTGGGAACTGTCTGGGTATGAGAATGAAGCCCCGGTAGGCTCTGTTGGTGACATACCCATAATCCCTTATCTGAAACTTGTGGGACCAGATGTGTTGCCAAATTCAGGATTTTGGCATTTTGGAAAGGCCATACGCTGCGTATACCATAGATTAACATAACCCCTCCACTGGGGTCTGGGACAGCATCCTGTAATCAGACACATTAATATTTCTACAACAGTATGTATGAATATTTATACTAGGTGGGATAAATAAAGATTATAAATAGCTTCAAGTCAAGTTTTGCCACCAAATCGGTTTGGCTCATGTCATATTTTGCTGCCAAAAGAGTTATGGAAAAACTGGGTTTTCAGAGCCTTTTAGATTCTGGGCTTGTGGCTATGGGGTGGTGGGTCCCTGTTGATAAGACAGGAAGACTCGTTGTGTGCTCTGTCAACTACCCCTACCTATCTATCTGTCTATTGATTGATTGATCTATTGATCTCTCTTTCCATCGTCCATCCATCCATCTCTCTCTTTATCCCCTTTTTCTCTGCAGAAAGGATTTTAGATGGCCAGGATCCAACATTTGGCTGGCTGTCACCTAGCATAGAGCAGGGCCTTGAGGGTAAAAGATGGAGACCAGTGAGGGTAAAAGATGGAGACCAGTTTGATGCGGGAGCCATTGACAGTGTTCTAGACTTATCAGGGGCTGCTGAGTGCTGGTAGCGGGAATCAGTGCTCAGATATAGGAGACAAAAGGTGATCAAGATAAACTACGTAAGACTGGCTTCTTATGTCATGGGCGTCTGAATGACAGAATCAAAGGCTTTCACCAGCCCAGGTCGGGGGCAGGGTGTGTGCGCTCTTCACTGGCAGGACCTTGCCGAACATCGAACATCTCCCGGCTCCCAGCCGCAACACGAGAAATCCACCCAGCCGCTAAGGTGGAGGAAGTGGGGCTGGGGAGGGCGGGGTGAGAATGTGCCTCCAAGCTTTTTGTAAGACTTTATGTTTGATTACACCATAAAAAGCCCTCCGAATAATTAACAGTTAAGCTCATTTAACGTTAGTTCTGCCTGCCTCTCCCTGGAGTAATCAAATTAGGGAATATTTAAAATCCAGCCAGAGGAAGGAGCAGCCACACTTCAGTCCTATAAACAATATTTAAACTGGCGGTGCTTTTGAAGTCTGATTTAAGGCTCACCAGCTGGAAGCCTTAGCATTTCACTTTGGAGCGTTTCTTTCAAGACCACAGGGCTTTTTAGCTTGTCTCCTCTGCTAACGCAGCCCGCGCTGTGCCTCCAGCCTTCTTCTTGAAGTTCAAGCAGCCCCCCTTCCCCTTTTGAAATTAAATCTGGTCCCAGCCTGGCTTTCAAAGTCTTAAATATTCAGGCCCGATCGGGAAGATGGAGGTTTTCTGCCAACATCGACTTCCAAGACGACCTGAAATCTATTGCGACTTTCAGGCAGCAGGCTAAATGGGCTAAAACCGCAGCGGGCTTCCCAGGGACCCTAAAAAGCCGTGCGGCCTTGCTCTGGTGAAGCCACTGATAAAGAAAGGGCCCGGTTAGACAGAATCAGTCTCTCTGATGTTTCATTTTCAGTGGCGAATAAACCAAAAAGGAAGATCAATAGGGGGAGGAAAAGAAACAAACAACCTGGGCTTCGTGGTCCACAGTGGGCTGACGACACACCTTGTCCGAGAAAAGCATGGCAAGTTGGCGCTCCTTCCCCCCGCCTGGCGGGGTAGTCGTTAGTGCTGTTCACCAGAGTCCCTGGTCCTCCCGGCTCCTTGAAGTCAGGTGTTCAAAAATACACAAGCAAAAGTGACAATGGCACGCCAGGGGACACTTTACAACCCGGTCCTCAAGTCAGGTTCCCTTTTCTGCTGTGTTGATGGTGGAAGCTTGTGTTGAGATGGGGCGCCTCTCAGTCAGGGTCCCCGAGTGACTATAGTGAGCAGAGCCCCATGTTGATGACAGAGAGGGTGAGCAAGAAATGAACCTGTGTTGCATTCAGACGTTGAGGTTTGGGGGTTGTTCCTTCCGGCAGCTTAATTTAGCTTACCTAATGGATGTCCCTGACACTGACTGACTGTGTGACCTCCGGCAAGTCTCTCTGAGCATCCGAACCAGGAAAGTGGAGTATCTTGGTAGTTAACTGTGGGTCTAAGAATCAGGCAGACCGGCTGAGTCCTCCGCCTGCCCCGCCACTTCCTAAATGTGAGAGTTTGTGTAAGTCGTTTAGCCTCTTTGAGCCTCGGTGTCCTCATCTGTAAACTGGGGGAATGATAGGAGCTATGTCAGAGGATCGCTGTGAAGATGAAATGAAGTGGGGCTTGCTAAGGGCTTGGCGGGTGGCTTGTATGCCTTTTTCAACAGAGCTCCTCGTGTGGCTTGCAGGAGGGGCTGGCTCATGGTGGGAGATGAGGCTCTAGGGCAGATAGGTGGGCCCAAAGCTATAATTTTTGGACCATAATTTCCTCCTCCTGAAGCCTTCTGGGGGATGCTATTTCCTAGAAATCAAGGGAAGAGGGTGTTGAGCGCTGTCTCATCTCTTTTAATTGTACCTGCCAAGCATATTTTGCTCCTAGCGGTCACTTGAAGACGTCTACCCACAGTGGTGACCAGAGCAATTTTTGCAGATACTTCACTCTTTTCCTGAACCCTCATTTGGGATAAAACACTTGCTTCTCAGCTGTTTTTACAGTCTGTAAGCTGGCTTAGGACGTGTCCAGGCGTCCATGATCAAGATGAAGAACAGAGGTAACTGGTGATTTTGCACCAGGGGGCGGATAGAGATCAAAGCTCTCAGGATCTCCCGGGGTCGCCCCGTCCTGCCTCCTGAGTGACAGGTGCTCCTGCCGCGTTCTCCCACTCCTGTAGAGATGTCCATTTGAGTGCAGGAGTGGAGAAATGAGGCAATTAAATCAGTGCAGAGAGGAGAGCAGGCGAAATCAGAGACTTCACTCAAATGTCGCCTTCTGAGTGAGTCTTTCCTGGATGACCCAATTTAAAAGCCACTCCCTACTCTGTCACTATCACATCATCCTATCAATGTCTTCATGACGCTTAGTGCTATCTCAAAGTATCTTGATTATCACATGTGTATTATCTGTTGCTCCCGCCATGTCCCCAGGACAGAAGCTCCAGAGAGCAGGAATTTCGTCTGTTTTCTTCACCACCATATCCCCTGTAATGCCTGAAAAAAGCAGGCTTGAGAAAAATGAGACTTTCCGGGGCAGGGGGGAGCACATGACAAGGGGAAAACAACTTAAATATGATAATTGCTATTACGTGCATTATTCAGAACGATGCTGCATTTTTTTTCACAAGAGCGACAATCTGGCAAAGACCTAAAGGTCTTTGGGGGAATTGGTTAAATATGTTGATAAACTCCACAGTCATCAAAAGAGGTTCTGACATGGAGAGGTGCTCTCCATAAATCAAGTTAAATAACAAAAATTTAGTTGCAAAGCAATAAACATAGAATGGCCTTTTTGTTATTTTTTAAAAAGAAAATTATGTATTTATATATCATTATCTTGGCAAGTTGGGGTCCCTTCTGTATCCTGGCGTCCCCTGGCAAATATTACTTTGTTGAATTAGTCTTCTTTTTGACATCAGATTGTTCCCTAAATTAATTGAAGACTTTTGGGCTTTAGCTTGAAACAGAGGAGACGATCGTTTCATCGTTAAGGGCACGTGCTTTTCCAGCTGGGCTGCCCGGGTCCAAATCCTGACTTAGCTTTTACTGGCTGTGCCACTTTGAGCAATTCTCTGTGCCTCAGTTTCCTCATCTGTAAGTCAGAATGAGGCTCAAAGGAGGTAACATACCCAGAGCAGTGCTTGCCATAGAAAGCACTGGAATGCCAGCTATTTTCACTACGACATGGTAGTTGGGTTTCGGTGCCCGTGTCCTATTTGAAACATCAAAGCGTGGTTGCCTTTTAGCCACGTATGTTTTTCTAAGTGAGGAGTGGGTTCTCTGTGCTTGGGCAGCTCAGCCCTTGAGTGTCTGGACTCTCTTAATGAAAGTCAAGATTTCACCTGCCTGGACTCCCCCGTTAAGAGTGGGTCCAATGGTGTCTCCCGGGGACAGCCTGAGGCAATAAGACACAGATGACTGTGCTGCTCCTGTAGCTCCAGAGGAGAGCGCATGACTGTGGAGACTCAAGGCTTTGGAACAACTCCTCCCACCTTCACCCCAGGCATGTGTGCTGCACCCTGCCTGGAAGGGAACTCTTCACTCCCCTCTTTGGCCTGGGGTCTGCCCTGTTCTTTCCCACTGCAACAAGGGAAGACGGCAGTGGGCTTGGGGTGAGTGGAATTGGGGAGAGGTGGCACTAGGACTTGTAGTGCTTGCTCACATCTGGTCCCGTCTGCTTCTCTGTCAAGGTCCACTCATTTCTAGTCAGTTCCTGGAAATTTAGTCTCAAATTAGAATAATCCCAACACAGTTCACAACCCCTTATCCAATTCCCAAATCCAAAGGGTCTTGAGAACCAAAAAAATTTTTATAACTTCTTTAGCAGCAAAACATGACCTGAGTGATGGGAAGCTATTGGTGACCATCATTTACCTTGATTGTGCACTTAGTGTAAATATTCATTCATTTTTTTCTAGAAATATAGTGTTTGATGATAGGGTGCTGCCCCAGTCCCCTTGAAGAGTGTGATGTTCTGTATATATGCTCCATATTTTCTTTCTAAAACGCCAAAAAAGAAAAAAATCAGAATTCTGAAACACAGTTGGTCCCAAAGGTTTGGATAAAGACTTATGAGTCTGTACATATAAAGCAAGTCTTGCTTTGCCTGTATAGAGGTTTGCATCTCTCAGAGAAGGGTAATTAGCACATTCATTATTGAAGGCTCAGTTTCCACTCCATTTTGGACCCGATCATCTTGTCAATTGAAATAGACTCTCCTGCTAGCAGTAAAATTAATGAGGATGCTGGGAAATGATAATGTGTTTGAATTGGCACATGATGAAATTGGGAAGGGCTTTTTTTTCTAAATAAAGCAGAGACTCAGATGCAATTCACAGTGACATCCTAAAATCTGTCATTCTTCCGTTCACCCCGTCATCCACCAATCCATCCAAATAGGGATCTTTCTGCAACTAACAAAGCTCATCTTCCGCTTGTAGTACAGCAGCTGCCAGTTAGCGAAGTTTTGCTGCCTGTAGAAAGCCCACATCGAGGCATTGGACCACCCCGCTTTCTTGCTATAAAATCCACATAGGGCCGAATTGGACTTATAAACGCCATTATGCCTAGAAGAAAAGAAACCTCTGGGATATACAGGTCCTCAGGGATGGATGCTTCCTTTTGGAAAATGCATGGTAGGTGTCAAGGCTCCACTGCTTTAATAACAAGAGATCCTGGCTGCTTGATGGTGGAAACTCAGAACACCATAGTTAGAAGAATGGAAGATTTGGTATTTCCCTCTTGGGGTCATTCCCTGGATTGTTTATCTTTGCAACCAGATTTTGGTTGACCTTGTGTAGCCTTTTTTTCTGTGTGTTTGTATGTTTCTCCATTCATCCAGTGAACAGGGATCTCATCTGTTGGCAAAATTCTGCTCAGAAGTTTACTTCTTTCCTAGCCTTATGTCTCAATGGCGTTGATAGTCATGGAGCTAACTGTTCTTTAAAATAGGGATTTCAATCTTGAATAGCTATCATTTAGTGAGCACTTATTGTGTTCTCGGACATTAAGCTAAATGCTCTACATACTTTATCTTGCTTAATCCTTACAACATCTCTTCTGAGGCAGGAACCCATTTGATAGATGAAGAAACAGGCCCAGAGATGTCAAGTGACTTTGCCCAAGGTCAAATAGCTGTTGAGTGGAGAGGCCTGGACTTCTCCAGATCCATCAGGTGCCAAAGCCCTCACTCTTAATCCCTTTAATTCCTCTGTGCTTTAAAAAGTGCGTTTGAAGATTTGGGGAAATTCACATCATGGCCCAAGGGTGAAACAACATAAATAGGGATTAAGGATTAATGAGAAGGCATCCTTTTCCTTTCTTGCTAACTAAAAAGATGCTTTCTGATACTTTCTAGGGTACTTAAAACTGTTACCCACCCCACCCCACAGATTCATAAAATTTTTTTTGTCTATCCCGAACAGTGGTGTGCTAGAGTTGGCTCACGCTGGCTTGCAAGAACTGAATTTACACTTCTCTTCCCAACTCCAAGTTCAGTGACATCATGTTGATAAGCCTGAAATCAGCCAGGGTGGGAGTATTCACACCATAGAAATCAGCGTTGCTGCAAATCACGGGTTATCCCACCTGGAGAACTGGTTATTAAATATTTACCAGCATACCACTGATCCCACACTAAAACCACCATCAGGAGCAGATGGTTTCCTGGAGAAGAAAAAAACCCAACAAAGACTGACTTCCCGTGGGACTCTCTCCTGGACCGCTTTTTTCTGTCAGAACAGGCTGAGGTTCTGGTTCAGGATCTGCTCTTACAGAGCTGGGCATCCTCAGATCCTGGATGGGATTCTGTCTTGAGAAGTCTTAGTAAGAACATCCGCTATTCTCCATGTGACCGCTATGTCTCTTTTTACTGCAGGTAACAATTTTTGGTCACATTCTGGGCCTATTCCTAAAACCAAGCAAAGGAAATAAAGATGGTCCTCTTTGTCTTCTCAATCCAAATTCCACATTATGTTCTTGCCTCGGTTTGGGAGAACAAGTACCCAAAGGTCAGAGGCAAGATGTTGCTGCTGGTAGCTTGCTCAGGGAGATGAAATGCTATTAGAAGTCCATTGGCTCAGGGGCCTTTTTCTTAAAATCTGAGCAATTGACTGTGAAAAAAATTAGATGTTGCTCTGACCCAGAAATTCCATTTCTCGGAAATGGTAACAGAAATATTTTCAACCAGGCACAAAATGGATGGACAAGGGTGTTTCGTGCAGTACTACAGTCATGCTCTGCATAAGAACATTTCAGTCACCGACAGGCCACATATACGAGGATGGTCCCATAAGATTAGTACCATAGAGCCTAGCTGTGTAGTAGGCTGTGCCATCTAGGTTTGTGTAGCTACTGTAGGGGAAGAAGACGTTTTCCTCTATACTTCTAGGTTCTTCTGGCTGATCTAAGAATTAAATTGACCTGAGACACATTAACAGGAGAAAAACGAACAAAAATTTAATAACATGTATATGGGGGAGAAACTCAGGAAAACTCAGTAACTCACCAAAATGGCCAAAGCCTTCACCTTAAATACCATCCTCCGCTAAAGACAAAAGAAGAGGTTGGGGGTGGGGACAGTCAGGGACTTCAAAGGGAAGGAAGGCAATTCACAAGTAGGTGAAAAGAGCAAACATTTGGAAAACAAGTGTTTGCTTGGCCACACAGAAACAGAAGAACACAGAGGGGGCCCAACAAGCAGGCTTTTCTAGTTTCCTCCTTGTCTACCACCCAGTTCATGTGATGCTAAGGTGATAGCTCCCTTCCTGAGACAAGTTTTTAAATTTAAAATCTTTTAGGCAGGTAAGGGGGAGGTAACAAGAAAAACTTTCTGAGTCTTTTGTTTCTTAAAAATAATCAGCCTAAAATAATCGTCACGTTAGAGACGCACATTTTGGGGTAGCAAATTTTGTTCACCTTCAGTATACTCTATGATGTTTGAGCAACATGCAATTGCCTAACGACACACTTCTCAGAACATATCCTCGTCATTAAGTGACGCATGACTGTATTTGAAATGGCAAAAACTTGGGAACAACCTGAGAGTCCATCAATAAAGAAATGGTTTCTAAGGTACGGTCCATCTACACCATAGAATACGCTACAAGTATTTCCTTAAAAGAGTGTGAAAAGTGTTAAAAGAATGTGGAAACTTTGTATGCAGCATCATGGAAAGATCCACTAGACACTGCAAAAGGGGGAAAAAGTCACAGAAAATAATATGCAGATGTGGGGACCTGGAATTGGCCACCCCAAGATATGTCTCTTTGGCATCAGGATTATTTGAGGCTGATTGCTTTTGATAAACTGGGACAGGGAAGGAGGCTCTGAGGAATGGAACTTGCCCTTCCTTAGGACACGTTTACATTTGTAAGGTAAATCTCTATCTGTAAAAGGTGCCTCCCTCTCTGTACCAGGAAGAAGAAAGGAGATGACCTTCTCTCTAAAAACTCTTAATCAATACCAAAGGCAAGGACTTAAAACCTGCATTTTATTGTGCTAGTCTGGTAACCTCCTGTAACTGACTTCCCTCCCCCTCCCAACTTTGGCATTCCTTAAGGATTAAGCATCTTTCCTTAGGCTAGGAACCGATTGCTGCTGCGCTCACCTGTGACCGCCCAGCTCCAGACATAGACTTGCCTCCTGCTACGCCCACCGAGATAGCAGACCATTACCTGCTGTGTCCATCAAGTGCTGTGCTGACAGGGCAATCTTGTGACTATTGTGGGAGGGACATTTCAATCACATGTGAAACACCCTGTTTGGGGCTATATAACCACTCTGTGCACCCCACTTCTTCGGTGCCCTTTCTTCCTTCGGGAAGAAAGGCCCCGGGCCATGGTTCCTCATAAAGCTTTGTTTAGTTTTCTCTTGCTATTCTGTCTCATGTGAATTTAATTCGTTCTCCAGCTAGACGAACCCCCATTTGGGGAGAGGAAATGTCCTCCTCCCCTACACAGAATAGGATCCCATTTCTGTAAAAAAAAAAAATCTGTATATATTTATAAAGGGAGGGCCTTAGAAAGGTCTGGAAGGAGGTAGGACATGCCTCAGACCTTTAAAAGAGGTTTTTATCGGGAGGGAATGAATTTGGGGGGTGGGTGAGAATAAAGGCTTTATACTTTATATACTTCTGAATTTTCTGAAAAGTTTTAGTAGGAATAAATTGTATTCATTTACTACTTGAGCAGTTTTGTTTAAAAAAATAATGCGTGGGAAATGTTTTAAGGCTGTGGGTTTTCAAACAAGTTCTGTGAGCCACAAAGATATTTTGGAAATAAGTGGGGTGCCTCGGTGGGGATCGGAGTGACATGGAGGGGCCCCAGGTTTCTCAGGCCACCCAACCTCCTGCTTCATATAGAAGCTCCAGTTTGAAAAATTTAGTTTTACATTATTGGGATTTCCATAAAAAAAAAGAGATTGCTGCTGCTTAAAAAAATAAAGGTTATGAACAACTGCATCAAAGAAGACTACAGTTTTAAATTCACCCCAACCGAAAACATGGAATCGATTGGACTTACCGGTTTATCCATAGATGCACAATTTATATTTCTGGTTGCATTTGAGGTTAGTTTCTCTGGGCTCTGGTGCCAGAGATGAATCAGGGTGGGAGGTGGGGTGGCAAATTTGGGAGAGGGGTGGCAAATGTCCTCAGGAGGAAGGAGTTAATTAAGATTCAGGATTTGGGGAGAGAAAGACGACGGAATTCACTTTCGAGGCAGGGAGGGCTCTGAAAGGATGGTGATGGTTTATTGGGTGGCAGTGGGGAGTTTCCATTTATAGGGGAAGGGGAACCATTTGATTTGACTCAGGCTGGGATTTTCACAGAGCAAATGGAATTCTTCAAGTCAGGGTTCTTGACCTTTTCTGCCCTATGCTTGCAGATAACATGACTCCCCTTAAGGAACCAATGCCTTACTTGCCTTGTTTCTTGTTCCGCCTTGTGTGTGCAATGCAGTTCCTGCAACAGTGGCCTCAAGGCTTTTGCATGTGCCCTCCCCTCCGGTGGGGACACACCTAACACTTTTGTTGGCTGAGACAACATGTTCTAGAGCTTCGGCTTGAGCAAACCCAGCTGCTCCAGGGACCTGCACACTCAGTATTCCCTTGCATGCAAGCGGAGAAATAGTCACAATATATACTAAAACAGACAAACCTTGAGAGAAAGGAGAAAAACAAGAACTAAGACAGAGAAGGGTTAAAGGAATGGGGTGAAGGAGGAAAAGGAAGAGGAGCAAACGAAGAATGGTGTTGGGGAGACATGGTCCAAGATGCTGGAGGGAAATCTAGCTGTGGACACAGTGGTGTGTTGGTCTAGCTGGCCAGTCTCACCGTGGCTGATTGATTTCAAGCTACCGATGTGATGTCACTGACTGTGGAGTTGGGATCAGATGTTGGGAGGAGATGCACACAGTCGGCTCTCACGACTGTAGGCCCTGGCTGCAGCACACCCCTCTTTGGATCCCAGCACACCCCCTGTTGGGAGTTAGAAGAACTCTTAAAGCAACCCACCCACCCAAAACAGCAGAAGGAAGGTGAGCACATGGAGGAGGCCCTCCCGAACTGGCCAGTCGGTGGCTAGTTACGGCGGGTTGAAGGGCTGAGACCTACTTTGGATTCCAGCAGGTGATCACAGGCTTCATGGTATGGTGGGTGTGGTCAATAGTCAAGGCCTCCAGGAGCCAGTGGAGGGCACAGAGCTGGCGGAAGAGGGGTTCCCTGTGAAGACAGAGAGAGGGAGCATAGTGGGATCCTATCAGAACCAAATTCTTCACAACAATGGCATTAGAGACAGGAGTTGTACTGGTTCCCAGCTGGAGAGCCGTTGCCATGCTCCAGGCGTGTGGAAGTATTTCCTATACATCATCTTGCGAAAACTTTGCAACAGGCCCGTGAGAGATTCGTTGGCCCCATTTTACAGATGAGGAATCTGAGGAGTTAGGGAGCTTGTGCCAGGTCATTAGGCTGGCAGGTGGCAGAGCCATGATTTGACATGAGATGACCCTATGCCAATGATGGGGAGTTTTTGCATGTAGGAGAGAATGATGATGATGGGGTCCCATGGCTAGAGGTCTTGACTCAGGCAAATGAGAGGATTGAGGGAAATTAATATCCTACAGGCATCCAACTGTTCATCCAATAAAAGCGTAATAAATACACTGAGTGCTGAAGGAGTCAGGAGACACAGGGAAACTAGTGTATTTATTATACTCCCCCCCACCCCCAGATTAACAATTGGGACCAATGCTTTAAATTCATAAATCCTTTGTCCCCAAATGGAGCTGGATGTTGAAGCAAAACTCATTGAACATATTATTTGAAAACGTAACGAAAACATTGTTTAAAAATATGTCTAACCTATATTTGCTGATTTGGGGCGGGGGGCGTCTTGTATTACAATTAGTCAGGCATTGACTAGGGCACTTTACACACATGATTTAATTCTCCCAGCAACCTGCTGGGGTCTGAATCATTACCCACGTTTTAGAGAAGAAGAAAATGAGGCTCAGAGAGGTGCAATCACTTTGCTCAAGGTCACGCAGCTTGTTGGTGATAGAGTTGGGAGCTGAATATCTTTTTTAATGCTCCCATCAACCCTATAAAGAGGGGACTTTACAGGTGAGAGACCTGAGGCTCAGAGAGGTAAAGTGAGTTGTCTGAGGTCACACTGCTTGGATTAGTGAGGATTTGAACCTGAGTCTGTTTAACCCCGGAGACTGCGCTTTCACGAGCCTGAGTGCTGATTGTTCCAGATGCTGATGAAGTCAACACAGCGGTCACCCCGAGAGCAAAGGCAGGAGAGGGTTAACGCGCTGCCTGCATTTTTCCTGGAAACAAGGTGGAGTCCTGACCAGCTCCCCCTCCCCACATGATTTCTCCTCTTACACTAATGGGAGAGCTGCCTCCATTACGAACCTGTGTAATTGCTCTTCTCTGAAGCGGCATCCTGATCAATACTCCCCAGGGCTCCTGGGCCTGATACTCACACGGACAGGAAGGGGTCCACCCTGCTGCTTCCTGGAAGGCACCACCTCAGAGGTGGGGCCCCAGCCTGGGCCGCCAGTGTGGAGCTGACCTAGGGGGATCCCGGGAAATCCCTGGAGAGGCGTCCATGTCCCTCAGCTTGAAGGAGAACTGCCCCCATGTAGTGTGGTGGCCGTGTCCACCAGGTCTTAGGAAGATCAGAGTCAGCAGCTCTCTTTTTCCTTCTCTGGAGCCCCTTCCTTCTACAAATTATTCACTAAGCACCTATTCCCTCGATTCTCATTTAAAGGACCTGTAAGCCCACAGCCCTTCTGGTTCTTGTCTCTCTCTTCCCCCTTAATACCATCTTGGTCCTTAGAGGTAACTGCATTTGGTGGCTCTGGGCACTGGGCCACATCCAGCATTTTGCCAAGAGCAGCCGCTGGCTATGCCATGTTCCTGTCCCTGTCCCTGTGCCATGACACCCCCTGCACTGTCACCATAACCCCAGGATGCTGTGAAAGGCCTGGGGAGATGCTCTCCTCCTCTGTTCACAACTCAGAGCCCCTGCAGGCCTGGGCTTTGGGTTGCTTGGGGTGGGGGCGGGGAGGGAGGGGCGAGTCAAGGGGTGAGATGGAGTCTGCTTGGTCACGAGAGTGACGTGGGACATGTGAGCATCAGATTCATTTCTACAGGTAACAAGAACAGGCGCAAACCTGACTCTATCCCTCCCTTGCTTAAAATCTTCAAATTCCCTAAACTATCTCTTATGGGCTGCATTGTGTCTCTCCCCGCCAAATTCGTGTGTTGAAGTCCTAACCCCCAGTGCCTCAGCATGAGACTGTATTTGGGTATGGGGCCTTTCAAGAGGTGATTATGTTAAAATGAAGCTGTTGGGGGTCTGACTGTGTCCTTACAGGAGGAGGAAATTTAGACATGCAGAGAGACACCAGGGTTGCGCGTGCATGGACGAAAGGCCGTGTGAGGACACAGCAAGAAGACGGCCGTCTGTAAGCCAAGGAGAGAGGCCTCAGAAGAAACCAACCCCGTGGGCACCTCGATCTTGGACTTTCTGCCCCCAGAACTGGGAGACGACAAAGTGCTGTTGTGGAAGCCCCCAGTCCGTTACGGCAGCCTGGGCAAATGAGCACACTGCCACACACGAGACCCCGTCCACCTCTCCAGCCTCCAGCCTCCCAGCTCATCCTTGTGCTGTCGTTGGCAGTCTGCTGAATGTCCGCTCAGTGGCCCAAGCTTACCACACTCTCTCTCTGCACTCCCTGGGTTAAAATCATAACTTTGCCCTTTACTAGCTAGGTGGTCTTGGCCAAATGACTTAACTCCCCCGAGCTTCAATTTTCTCATCTGTGTGATGGGGTAATTGTCAGAGTGAAGGTGAGGTGATGAGTGGTGCTTGGTACTATACTCTGCTCCTGACACATATTCCTCTTTCTCCTCCTCCTCCTCTGCCTCTCGGTGATTGGGTCCCAGCTCAGATGTCACCTCCATCAGGAAGCCTTCCTTGATTTCTCTAGGTTTGGCTTGTTCTCTCTTCAAGGAGATTCTAAAGCATCCCAATCCTTACAACGTATTCCCTTGTCCTTACCTTTCATATCCCTGCTCTATTATAACTACCGGTTTGCTTGTTTCTCTGGCCCTAGAGCCTGCAAGCTAGAGTCTTGTCCACTACAGGTTACCCTGTGCTGCGCACAAATAAGGCTCAATATATTTCTAGTTACAAACGGAAAGTGGCAAGAATGAACTAGTTCGGATCCAACGGTTTCCTGAACTGATAACTCAGGCACAGTTCTCATATGCAGAACCACTGAGATAATGAAGAGTAGTGACAACAGCGATAACAAAATAATAATAATAGTAAACAGTTCCTGTAGAGCTGACCCTGTGCCAGTGTGCAGACGCTGTTTTACGTGTTCTGCATCCATTAAACAACGTCATCCTTATAACAACCCTGTGGGGAAGATATTGCTAGCATCCCCGCTGTGCAGATGAGGAAACGGAGGCATCGAGGGCGACGTAACTTGTCCAAGCTCACTAAAGCCAGCAAAAGGCTGAGCTGGAATCTGAGCCCAGGCCGTCTGGTTCCTGAATCTGTGCTTTAACGACAAGGTTGATGTTGTCTTTTGTTATAGGGGACAGCCCTCCCTTTCCGCCAGAATAGGGTTTCATCTGAGGGGTCTAAACCTTTTTCTCTGCTTATAAAAAGTGTCTCACAAAAATGTGCACGTGGATGTTTATAGCAGCTTTATTCCTAATGGCCAAAACTTGAAAGCACCTGAGACGTCCTTTCGTAGGGGAATGGGTCAACTGCACTACATCCAGACAATGGAATGTTATTCAGCACTAAAAAGAAATGAGCGATCCAGCCATGAAAAGGCATGGAGGAAGCTCTAATGCATATTACGAAGTGAAAGAAACCAATCTGAAAAGGCTGCACACTGTATGATTCCAATTATATGACACTCTGGAAAAGGCAACACTATGGAGAAAGTAAAAGGGGTTGCCAGGGGATGGGGAGAGCGAGAGGGATAAACAGGTGGGCCACAGAGGATTTTCAGGGCAGTGGAAATACTCCGTATTTTACTCAATAGTGGATACACATCATTGTACATTTGTCTAAAAGCATAGGATGTACACCCCCAAGAGAGAACCCAGGGCAAACGAGGGAGTTTGGAGGAGGATGACGGGTCGGTGTGGGTTCACCAATTGTAGCAAATGTCCCACTCTGGTGGGGGATGTTGAGGGTGGGGGAGGCGTGCGGAGGCCGAGGGTATGTGGGAGTTTCTGCACCTTTTGCTCAATTTTGCTCTGAACCTAAAACTGCTCTGAAAAAAATAAAGTCTTAATGAAGAAAGAAGCCCCTCAAACCCAACGATTGCTAATGTGCAGTGAGATAAACTGAAAAATAAAAGAAAGTAAGTCCCCAAAACATGCTTGATAGAAATCAGTCCTTTCTCATCACGTTTGTACGTCAGGTCACAGCACAGTATCTTGATTTGATCAAATTCAAAGAGAAAGCATTTATTTCTCAAATGCAGGGCATAATAGATGGAAATGCTGAAGCAGGTGCACAAGTGCTGCTTCTAAAATCCTTGTGCTCAGAGCTCGGGCAAGCAGCCGGTGGTCAGCATACCTGAACAGCCCCCTCTGTTGAAACTGCTGTACCAACCAGAATACAGCTGAGTGTAAATGTCCCTGAGAGGAAAACGACGTCTTTTTCCCTTTTACTAAGAGAAGTGGGAAAATGCGTTCAAAGCCCTTCTAGGCACCCTCTGCCGACTGCCAAGGGCAAACCTGGACACAGGTGGGGTTGCAGGCACTGCTGACTGCACAGTCACACATGAAAGGCTGTGAGGACATCTCAGAGAGGAAAGGAGAGGCTGTTTCTCATTCCTAGAGACCCACTCCCCTGCCTTTTTTAAAGAAAAAGGCCAAGTCTCCTTTGACATGATTGAATTGATCCCCTCACAGTCAATTCAGTATTTTCAGCTGGTTTTGGAATCAATTACATTGGGATCGAAGGGACTGACCAGGCTCTGATCCACATCGGCTGATGTGATGACTGAGAATTTGGAAACTGACCAGGAAGGCCCTGCCCTGATGTCTTTTGGCAGATTGATTACGTACAAAAATGCCCAATAGGGGCCGGTCCCGTGGCCGAGTGGTTAAGTTCGCTCGCTCCGCTGCAGGCGGCCCAGTGTTTCGTTGGTTCGAATCCTGGGTGCAGACATGGCACTGCTCATCAGACCACGCTGAGGCAGCGTCCCACATGCCACAACTAGAAGGACCCACAACGAAGAATATACAACTATGTACTGGGGGGCTTTGGGGAGAAAAAGGAAAAAAATAAAATCTTTAAAAAAAATGCCCAATAAAAATGCCCAATTCCCCACGCTCCTTGTGTCCATACACTTGGCAATGTGACTTTGCATCTCCCTCATCAAGAGGTGGAGTCTTTTCCCCATTCCTTGTATCTGGGCTGGCCTGATGTTTTGCTTTGGCCAACAGAATGTGGTGGAAACATCAGTGTGTCCATTCTGAGTCTAAAAGCCTTAAGAGACTTCAGTCATCAGGCTCCCGTTCTTGGAACCTTTCTCCACCACCAAGGGGCCCAACCCAGGCTAGCCTGCTGTGTGATGAGAGACACACAGCCCAGTCACTCCTGTCACTCTAGCCAATAACCAGTGTCGACACAAAATAACCAATGACCATTCTATAGATAAGAGAGATAGGGTGACCTATACTCAAGCCAAGCTGAGGATTATAACCCAGGAAGGCAGTCTCCACAAAGGAAGAAAGCGTGCTAGAGGAGAATGGTTTCAGGACAGTTTTATACCTTTCTAGAACAAAGAACATACATTAAACATACCCAGGATACATATTTATCAAAGTTTCAAAGAAATATTTGATTTCAAATTAGCAGGTCAACATGACCCTGATGTCCAGGAAAGGGAACTTCTCCTCAGGAGTGGTATCACGGGCGTTGCCAATACTGGCGTGTAGGAGAGGAAATCTGTGTCCTTATCTTCAAACAGTGCATTCTTTTTATTTTGAGATAATGTTTAATGCATTCTTTACTTTAACAGTTAAAGCAGACATCCAATGTATGTTTGATAGGCCATAAATCAGGCATCTTTAGTGCAAGCTGCATCAGTTTTGAGCCAGAAAAGCTACCCCACATACCTCAACATGTGAGAATCTCTTGTCACCCATCAACCAGCAGACCTGTGGGTGGGGCCATCCTAGATGGGCTGACCTCCAGCTCTCCTGCCAGCTGCGTGCGCACACATGCACAAGCCCAGCCAGGATTAGCTGAGCTGGCCTTGACCAGTAGACCCTCCTGGTGAACCTGTTGACTTGTGAGCAATCATAAATAGTTGTTGTTTTAAGCTACTTGGTTTTGAGGGGGTCCATAATACAGCTCCATTTTGATACAGTCATCAAATGCGGCCGGAGCCTTTTAACAGCCAAGGAGAGGAGAGGGCAGCCTTCAGTCCAGGGCGGGGGTTGGTAAACCATAGCCAGGGCGCCTCCTGCCCATGTCTGCAAATAAACCTTTACTGGAACACAGCCACTTCCATTCATCGTAGCTTTCATGCTGCAATGGCAAAGTTAAGTAGCTGCAAGAAACACCACCTGGTGGGCAAAGCCTAAAATATTTACTGTCTGTCGTTCTAAGAAAAAAATTGTTGACTCCTGGTCTAGGGTATAACAGACAATAACAACGACCACTGCGACAATAATAATAATAATGCTAGCCTATCTAACAAATCTAGGATAAAGATCTGACTTAGGAGTCAAGCGATCAGGATTGTGGTTGTAAGAACTTTGGCAGGTTCTGGCCTGTCTCTGGGCTCCAGTTTCCTCATCTGGCATTGAAGGAACACGAGCAAGAAACTCTCCAGTCACTTCCATAGTTGCTTTAATCCTCCATTTGCTCAGATCAAATGAATTGAGGCAGGGTTCAGGAATATGCATTCCCCCAGCACCCCCCTCACCCCAGCCCTCCGATGAATGAGATGCAAATAAAAGCCTAAGAACCATTGATCTGCACCGTTTGGTTCCCAAGGGCTTGTCCATGGCAAAGACAGGCAGAAGTGCAAGTGTTTCCAAGGGTCATCATGAGAGATTGCAAGGCCTATTTTTGCAAGATGTTAAGAACGTCAGACTCAAGCTGCCAGCTGGAATGTCCCTGAACATATAAGTCTATCAAGGAATCAATTATAATATCAATCAAAGGGAAGTAGGAGGAAAGTGTGGAGTGGGACATCAAAAGCTGGAATATTAGGGAGGGGTAGGGATGTGTCGAAATACATAGTGGGCATGATGATGATGATGATGATGATGTTGATGATGGTGTTGGCTATGGCGGCATCTTCCACCCACGAGCTAAGTGCTGTTTTAATGACCTTCTTTTGTCTGCCATGGTGTCCCATGATTTCACTCTTGCATTATTTTAATCTTCAAGTACACAAGACTTGGCTCTCCAAATATGTCATGAGCTCCTCAAAGGTCAGGCCTTGGGATACGCTTTCTGTGTAGTGTGTGGCTGAGAGCTCAAGCTCTGAAGTCAGGCTTGGCTTAAAATCCCAGTGCAGCGACATGTTGAGCTCTGTGACCTTGGGCGGGGAGTACACCTCTCTGATTTTCTGTTTTCTCATCTGCAGAGAGGAAATAATAATACACCTATACAATCAGGCTGCTGAGAGAATTGAATGAGACAATGCCAACAGAGCTGTCAGTGGCAACCATTATTACTGTGTACACCATGGGGAAGGGTCTAATAATTATTAAACAAATGAGCAGAGAGACATCTAGAATCCATAGCGCCATTTTCATTGCCCTAAAGCAGTGGTTCTCAGCATGCGGGGTGGGGAGCTGGGTATGATTTTTCCCCCAGGGGACATTTGGCAGTGTCTGGAGATATTTTTTGGTTGTCACAACTGGGGGCATCTAGTGGGTAAAGGCCATGGATACTGCCAAACACCCTACAATACAGGACAGTCTTTCACAACAAAGAATTATTCATCCCGAGATGTCAATAGTGCCAAGGTTGAGAAATCCTGCCCTAAAGTCAAAAGCTTCTTTCTCTCTGCCTGAAAATTTCCAGTTGCAAAGCGCTAAGTAGCGAAAAAGAAAAAGTTGGGCTTAGAATTCTTTGGAATAGACAGGAGGCGACAAGATGTCAAGGTTTTAGAAAGCTAGAGTGTTCTTTGGAGGGTTGATTAGATCCTGTTACACCGTGCCATGATGAGTTTATGCCTCGGGTCAGAGACGGCAGGGGTGTCTCTGGGAAACAGCTCCTGAGTCTTGGGGAAAACGTGTCCCCTGAGCCCTGGCTGAGACGTTGTTACACACGTTCGGGGAGGGCTGCAGACAGATTTTATCAGGCTTTGCAAACTATTTGACATTAGGGCGTCTGGCTTGGTAAGGAATGGAATGACTCAGTCCCAGCTGATTTGCCACTTAGCTCTAAAGCACCGAGTCTGCTCTGTGTTATTGTTATATGCCATGTAGTGTTGCAGGCTCCAGGCTCCACATCCCTCCAAGAGGACAAAGGAACAGCTCAACAGCTCCCGACGCGTTAGCTCGTTGAGTCCTTTCACCTTGGCTTAGATCAATGAGCTAGCAAGGCAGACAAGCAGGGGTGAGGCTGTACTTACACGTGAGCCACAGGCAGTGAGGACGAAATGATGCAGCTGTGCACGGGGGTGAATGGGCGAAGGATGACTCCAGCACCCATCTTCTTGGTCTTATCATCATCGTATGTGCTGGAGGAAAAGCGGAAAGGAGCAGAGTGAGCATGAGCAGTACTTTAAAACACATTTTTCTCTCGCCAGGGGTTCATTGACAGATATAATTGGGCACCTACTATGTGCCAGGCAATAATTCTGGCTCATGAGATGAAGGTTCTAGAGGCAGCCAGTGAATAGAGCTCTCATGGAACGTATACTCTACCAGAGGAGCAAAGAGAATAAACAAGATAAATAGGTAGATTGTGTAACACACTTGTGCACTAGACAAGGGGTCGGATATGTTTTCTTAAAGGGCCAGACAAATGTTTATGGCTTTATGGGACATGTGGTCTATGTCAAAACTACTTAGTAGCATGAAAGCAGCCATTGAGGACATGTAAACAATATGTAAATAGCAGTGTTCCAATAAAATTTTATTTATAAAACCAGCCTGGGGACTGGATTTGGCCAGCACGCCCCACCCACCAACTCTGTACTAGATAGTGAAACATGCCGCCGGGAGAAAAAAGCAGAGAAGGGGGTTCTGAAGGGCTGGGTGTTGCAATTTTAAATAGGGTGATTGAAGAAGTCATCACTGAAAAGCTGACGTTTGATAAAAATCTGCAGAGTGTAAAGGAGTGAGCCATTCAAGTACCTGAGGGTGGAGCATTCTGGATTAGAGTGAACAACATGTGCAAATGTCTTGAGGTGGGATTGTGTTTTGGAGACAGCAAGGAGGCAAGTGTGGCATGAGCAATAGGGAGAAGAAGGTGGAAAGAGAACAAGGGCCTTGCAGGCCATTGCATGGACTTTGGCCTTTTGTCTGAATGAGAGTAAGGGATTTTGAACTCAGAAAAGATATCTGACTTGTATCTGAAAGGGGTCCCTCTGGCTGTCATTTTGAGAATAGCCTATGGCGGGGGTGGAGGGCAAGGGCAGAGGCAAGGAGGTCAATTAGGAATATTGCAATAATCTCAGCTTGGGAGGGGAAGGTGGCTTCCAGGGTCCTAGCCATGGGACGGTAAGAAGGGAAGATGGTGGGGTGGCCACAGCTAAGAAACTGCCTGGAGTCAGCGGCTTCTGTTTTCAATCCTTTCCTTAAGGAGGCTTCCCTCAGCTGTAGAGACCGCTTGGAAGTGGGCATGAACGTGTCCCCAGAGAGCAGCCACAACCAGTCATACCTTAGCAGCCACCAGGCAGGCCTCTGTGCAAAACCAGAGGCCCATCCCCTGCCCCATAGAGAACATAGAGACTTCCTTTGATGACAGACGCTGTCTGGGTAAAGGGGAGAAGGGGATGTTTAGAGAGGAGGAGAAATAGCCCGAACAGGCAGTTCATCTTTGAAACCATTGCATATTTACCCCCAAAAGACTGTTTCAAAGTGGAAAAGATGACGTTACATTTAATACCATATTTAAAGTTTTTTCTCCATCGACATAGAGCTAGCCTTTTCAGTTATAGAAAATAGTTTCCTTTTTTTTTTTCGGCATGCCTGAGTCATAGGGTATATATTTTTTGCCCGTGACCAAATCTAGCCCAGAGGCATGTTATAATTAGCCTACTGTATGTATATAATCGAATCAGTTGTCTATATTTTTTAAATTGGGAGGTTTCATGTAAAAACAGAAAAGCTTTGGATTTTGAAAACATGGAAGGTCTGGCCACTCAGGATCTGGGGTTCTGGCTGGCAGGAGTCAGGTGGGGCCCAAGATGGACATCACTGCCCGCTTTGAATGAGGTGCACGCTGTTTGGGTTGCCCGAGGCTCAAGAACCCCAGACTCCTCACTCCCAGCCCGCCTCACTAACTCACACTCCCTGTGTGTTCCTTTAAGACCTTTTAGTTTCTGAGCCCCAGTCTAAGCACTTTCATTGATTGCATCTTTGACAGTTTCCGTGATTCATTCATTTCTACCCATATTTATCGAACATCTCTGTGCTGGGGGCAGTGGATACAGCAACGAATAAGACAGACCCAGCCCCTCCCATCTGAAGCTTAACGTCTACGAGGAGAGATGGGCTTAATCAGACACACAGGCATATAAGGCTGAGTGGGAGAGTGGATGGGGCCTGAACAGCCCAGAACAGGGAATTTGGCTGAAATGGAGCCAGGGAATACTTCCTGGGGGACGTCGTGGCAATTTAGAAACATGTGCCCCAAGTTCTTTGACACTCTTCCAGTGCAGAGGTGGCTCTATGGCCCCTTCTCTGGGAATCTTGGCTTTGTGAGCGGCTGAGCTAATAGAATGTGAAGGAAGTGGTGTGATGTCAACTTCTGGCTTTAGGAACTGGCAGCTTTTCCTTCCCGTGTCTTGGGATGCTGACTATTAGCTCCCAGCTGCTGCCATGCTGGGAGGAAGCTGGCAGCCTGTGAAGATGCTCATAGCTGCTGGGCTTCAGCCCTCCCCGAGCTCATGGCTGACCAGCCAGCTCCAAGTCGCCGCCCTTGTGAATGAGCCATCTTGGAAATGGACCCTTTGAGCTGTCTCAGCTGGTGATGTGTGGGGCAGAGACAATCCCTCCCCACTGAGCCCTACTCAAATTGTAGATGTGTGAGCGAAATAAATGTTTGCTGTCTTGAGTTAATAAGTTTTGGAATGGTTGTTCACAGCAACAGTAACTGGAACAAAAGTAAATATTGAGCTGGAATCCGAAGGTTGAATGGGAATAAAGTAGGTCCTTGGAGAGAGGAAGGCTCTGTGGTGGAGGGCAGAGTGTCATGGGTGGGAAAGCAGAGAGTGGCTGGGGCAGAGGGAGCGAGAGGAGGCCATGAGCTGGGGCTGGACGGACGAGCCAAGGGCTAGCTCATCCTGGCCTTGTGGCCTTGCTCAGACTTTCGTCTTAGCCTATGAAGAATGGCAGCCATTGACGGTTTTAAGCTGGGAGCAACTGATGTTTTGAAAAGGTTGGTGGCGTAGTGTGGGGAATGAGATGGATGGGGGCAGAGGAGGCAAAGTGGGGGCACACCTTAGGGATTCACCTTCCTCCTGGGAATTAGTGGACAATCCTGAGGTCACAGCATCAACTGAAAAACAGGACTGGAGTCTAGGTCTCCTGATTCCGTGTCCATAGGCTCTTTATTCAGCCCTAGAGTTGAGGAAGCCGTAAGCAAACAGACTGGTGTGCCCAGTCTTCCTGCTTCAGCCGCGTTCCCCAGTGGTTTAGAATCCGTAGAAATTAACCCAGTTTTTACACTCCTTAATCTCTGGTTTTATGTCTTCTCTCAACTGCAATAATAAGACAAATTCTGCCAGTTGCTTTTTCCACCTTTTTCAGCTGAATTTGCAGCTGAAAAATGAGGTCATTGAGCACAGTGGGAAAGACCGCTTGCAGGCAGAAATCTTTGGGGAATTGCTTGATTTTATTTTTTTCCCTGCATAGTTTGCCAGACTTAAAACTTTTGTCTAAAAGAACTTATCTTATGGCCTTAGATCCAGAAGGGGAAAAAAATAATCCCTTTAGCTTTTAGAATGCACAAGATCAAATACTTTGTTAAAAAAGTAATTGTAAACAAGCACTTGTATTTTCAATGCTTCTGTGATTGGAATTATATTTATAGAAGCATAGTTCTTAGACGTGAGACGCTTTCTAGCCCGCCTGGAAATTAAGATTTTTTTTAGCCATAAATCTGAGGATTATAGGTAATTGAGGCCCGCAGAGATCAAATTCAAATCATGCTTTATTGCATAATAATAGTAGCAATTACTGAGCATGTCTCATATGCCAGTCTCTGTGCTAAGCATTATTTCATTTAATCCTCATAGCAAACTTGGGAATTTGATACCACTCATGTGAATGAAGCAAAACGAGGCTCAGAGAGGTACAGTGACTTGCCTAAATTTAGATAGCTGTATGGGGGGTTCAGGACTTGAATGCAAGTCCTGTGCTTTTGATCACTCTGTACTGGTGTGGACAGTCTCCTAATTATTTTATAACCCCTGCCTCCCGCCTACATTCGATGGCTATGTGGCAGTAATGGCCTCCAGTTTTATTTTAATAACCAGCCTTGTACAGCTCATAGAATCCACCAGATAAGACGTAACCAGACCAATGTCTATGAGAGGAGCGATCTCATGCATATTTAAACTTATTAAACTTTAAATAAACCATGTCTTGCACACTGAAACATGGATGGGAGAGGGGAGAATTGTGCTCTGTGACCACGGATTAAAAACCCCATCCGAACAAGGGAAATTTTACAACCGAACTATTTAAACGGTCATAGGAGGATCTTTAACAGGCATGCCCGCCCTCCCCAGTGCCTGTTCCTTTGCTTGTTAATCTGAGCAGAGCTCCTGCAAAAAAGAGCCGCGAGTTCATTCCTTCTCTTTATTCCAGGGAAAGGCTGCCAGCTGGCTAGTGTCAGTAGGAGTACCAGACTCTGTGAGCGCCACCAGGCTCAGGGAAGGCAGAATTTGCGCTGGGCTCTTGGGACCCTCATAGAAAGGGTAAGAACCCCTCTGCTCCTTGAGTGGCCTTCTCTGTGTGACACGCCCCTTCAGTGTCCCATGAGGACACTTCAGTGGTGGCCCAATGAGTGGTTGGATGGAGGTGGCTCAGGTCATGACTTGACTGCTTTTTTTTTTTCATTCTGAAAATAATGCTTCTTACTTTTGGCAAAATACACACCCCCTTTTTCAGCCTTGTCCCTAACCAGAAATGCTGGATGCAAGAATTTCTGGTGGGCTGATACTGATGTGTCTTTTAACCATGCCTCTTTTTTGCCACCCAATGAACTCCCATTCAGCGTTAATGATCTTGCTCCAAAGTCACACCTCTGGGGATTCTTTCCTAATTCCTTTTCACCACCTACACTTAAGGGGATGGGAGTTGTGAAATAATAAGAAAAATATATATTCTTCTCTGTTCCTGGTTCCTGACACAGAGCTCCTAAATCCCATAGAATTTCCTGGGTGATAGGAGCATCTTTTGTTCTCATTAGGCGACTCTGGGTGGGCGCCTGGACAGCTGCAGGATAGGGGCTGGTCACCAGAAAGACCAAGCCATGATTTAGAAGCTTAGAACTTTCAGCCCCACCCCCATCCTTCGGGAAGGGAGAGGGGCTGGAGATTGAGTTAATGATCGCTCATGTCTGCGTGATGAAACCTCCATAAAGATCCCAAAAGTATGGGGTTCAGGGACCTGCTGGGTTGGTGAACACATCCACAGAACAGGAAGGTGGCACTCCCCAGTTCCATGGGTTCAGAAGTTCCTGTGCCTGGGACCTTCCAGACCCCGCTCTATGTACCTCTGCATCTGGCTGTTCATTTGTATCCTTTACTATATGATAAACTGACAAACATAAGTCAGTGTTCCTCTGAGTTCTGTGAGCCATTCTAGAAAATTACCAAACCCAAGGAAGGGGTCATGGGAACCCTGATTTGTAGCTAGCCGGTCAGAAGTACAGGTGGCCACCTGGGACTTGTGATGGCATCTGATGTGGGAGCAATCTTGGGAGACTGAGCCCTTAACCTGTGGGATCTGATGCTACCTCCTGGTAGAAAGTGTCAGATCTGCATTGGATGGTAGGACACCCAGCTGGTGTCACAGAGAATTGCTTGGTGTGGGAAAAAACTCCCACACATCTGGGGTCAAATAGCTTCTCTTCCTCACCCCCAAACTTGCTTTGAAATTGGCCAAGATAAAGTTCCAAGACCGTAATGATGTTTATGGGGCCACTGATATTTTACTGAAGATCTTGTGGGGAACAGAGAAATGGGTTTACATCTCACGCTATGAGGCAAAACTTCACAAACATTCCCGTTAGACCTCTCTGTTCTCTCCCAGCAATGGCTGCCTTTTCTCTCTTCTCTCCTCCAAACGTCCCTTTGACACACACTCTCGGCCCGTCTTCTGCTTGACTCCATCCTCTCTCTTAGGTGAAGTACTTTTTCTCTCCCCCTGTGTTTGCACATTCATTTGAATACTCCCTGCTCACTAAAAAAGGTTCCTCCTCGGGGTGCCCTCTCCTTAGAAGTCATGAAGTGGGGATTGTAAGTCATTAAAAAAAACAATAAGAGTGGCAGAGAGTGACAGCAATGTGGGAATCTCTAGACCCAAACTCAAGAGAGATTGGAACCAGAGAGGCAAGGGTGTTGCTTTGGTCCTACGGACATGTGCCAATTTAGAAAAGGTTAATTTTCCTTCTAATAGCTTTACGGGCAAGGAAGTGGGACAGAAACCATAGCCCAGGGTTTGTACTTAAGAGGACTCAAAGAGGAGACCCTTCCTGTAACAAGCTGGGATTTCCAAAGGCCACACTTTCAGGGGAGAGAAACTGGAAACATACCAGCCCCTCCACGGTCTTGCACTCTGGGTTCCCATCCGTCGCCTTGAACTTTAAGGAGATCCCCGACCATTAGTGTCCAGCCCCATCACCCCGACCCCAGGGCTTCAAAGACCAGAATCCTCTTTTTCATTAAAATGAAATTCACACAATATAAAATTAACTGTTTTAAAGGATGCAATTCAATGGCATTGGAATTAATGGTGGCACAACCGTTACCTTCATCTAGTTCCAAAATATTTTTATCCCCCTAAAGGAGACCCCGTACCCATTAAGCATCACTCCCCGGTTGACCATCCCTCAGCCCCTGGTAACCACCAATCTGCTTTTTGCCTAGGATGAACCTCAAAAATATTATGGTAAGTGAAAGAAGACAGACGCAAAAAGGTCACATATTGTATAACTGCATTGATGAAATCCTTGTTTTTAAGAAGCACATATTCCTATTTCTTTAAGTAAACATGTGAAGAACAGAATGTGAAAAAT
This sequence comes from Equus asinus, assembly GCF_041296235.1. Classification (NCBI taxonomy): domain Eukaryota; kingdom Metazoa; phylum Chordata; class Mammalia; order Perissodactyla; family Equidae; genus Equus; species Equus asinus. The sequence goes on along the minus strand of NC_091797.1, from coordinate 84,420,254 downwards.
GGTGCAGAGGAAAGGAAGCAACTGCTGTGGGTTGCATTTTCTCTTTAGTGGCACCCTGGCAGTTGGGGTCCTGAAGCTAACTTGGCTCTTGACCTTGGCTTCACATTGGAATCATCTAGGCGAGCTTTGAAAAATACCATGTCCACATAACACGCCCAGAGAGTCAGATGTAATTGGTCTTGGAAGTTCCTTGGGCAATGGTGTTTTACAAACAGCCCAGGTGAGTCTAATGTGTTGCCAGGGCTGAGACCACTGCTCTGCCAGGACAATGGCCATTTCCACCATATCTTTCCTCTCTACCTGCTTCAGCGCCTCCTTTCCACCCCTGGTTTGTGCCTCATTCAGTCTGCAGAAGCTAAGTACCCCAGGATTTTGTCCATGCAAAGTGGCACAGTCCATGCATTTGGTGTCATTGAGTTTGGGACTCAGGCATGCTTCCTAACTGATGACCTTAGTCACAAGGGGGATTATGTGAGCGTCTCTAAGCCTCTGTTCCTAACCTCTAAAATGGGGCTAATTATAGGGCCTATCTCACAGGGATGCTTGGAAATTTAGATGAAGAGATGTGCATACAGCACATAGTAGACACTCATTATAAATTATTGTTGTGGTTATTATTAGTGTTATTGTTAAATGAACGGACATTTAATACTGGACCAGTCTGTTGATGGTCCTCTCCCAACTAGAGGAAAGACCTTTACAAAAAGAGGGGGGCTACTTTATTCAACAAACCAACAAATATTTTTTGTCCACTTGCTTTCGGTGGACCCCGAGCTAGGATCTGGGGTTTCAGGTGTTGGTCTAGAACAAGAGATATTGATGTGGAATAAAGCACACTAGCAAACAAACACATTATGGGAACCCAGAGTCCAAATGGGTTCTGGAGGTGGTTGGGCTGAAATCCAGGAAACCAGGAGAGGGTGGCATTTAAGCTGGGCTTTGGATAAGTAGAACTGTAGTTGGAAGAGGATGTGGGGAAGAGTATTTAAGGCCTAAGGAACCGCATAGGAAAAGGCCTAGAGTTAGAGACAAGCTGGGGAAGGAGAGGGCAAAAGGCACATTTGGGGACCAGCAAGATTTCTCGTGTAGCTTTTGGCATCGGATATGAGGACAGACATACAGTAGAAGATAGTCCCCTGAGCGCCAGAAGGTGAGGATGGAGAGGTAGGTTGGACCAGACTAAAAGAAGTCATTAGACACCAGTCTAAGGAGGGGCCCCCACTCTTTGATAGCTGCCATCCCCCAACCCAACCAGGCAGCGTTCACTCTCGGTGGTCCTTCCCAAGACAGTTAGGGCCACAGCAACTGTGTCTACTTACGTCAAAAGAATGTCCCCGTACTGGACTTCCGAGATCTTTTTGGCTGGTGTGAATTTATGCTTTTCTTCCTCTTGCAGTTTCTGAAGTTGTTGTTGCTTCTTTTTCATTGCACTCTCCTCCCTCAGCATGGTAAAATAGCTCCTGCCTATCTTCACAGAGTGAATCAAGAAGCTGGAGGGAGAGAGAGAGAGAGAGAGAGAGAGAGATGGGTTGAATATTAAGATAATGCTCTACTGTCTTGGGACTGATAATCACTGAAGGGCAATTTCATGCTTTCAGGGCAGGAACCTTTCTGCCCTTAGAATTCCAGAGATCTGAGCTTCAATTCTGGATCGACTTCCTTTTTTTTTTTTTTTGAGGAAGATTAGCCCTGAGCTAACATCTGCTGCCAATCCTCCTCTTTTTGCTGAGGAAGACTGGCCCTGAGCTAACATCTGTGCCCATCTTCCTCTACTTTATATTTGGGATGCTGCCTCAGCATGGCTTGATGAGCGGTGCCATGTCCGCACCTGGGATCCAAACCAGCAAACCCTGGGCTGCTGAAGCGGAACGTGCGCACTTAACCGCTGCACCACCGGGCCAGCCCCGTGGATCGACTTCTTATCAAAGACCATGAACAAATTATTTAATGTCTCTAGGTCTTAGTCATTCATCACTGCAACACTTAACAAATATTTATTGAGTACATACTGTGGGCCAGGTGTTCTGCTAGGTGCTATGAAACGAACATAACAATTCACACTCCACAGGATTAGGGACCTTCATGCAGGGAAGGGGGTCAGCAGGCTGCCTGGCTCATCCATGATGTCAATAGCAGGTCAGCACTGTATGGCCTGGGCTCCTGGCCAAGGCTGCCTTCTAGTAGATTCGCCTAATTGCTCACATATGCTTCACATGGCTGCAGAAGTTGAGTAAATCATGTGTAGGTACTTGCTGTGTCAAGTAACGTATGTTGGGACTTTATTATTATTCTTTTCTTGCTGACTCAACCACTGTTTCCTAATCAGATATCTTGATATGGGCTTGATGCGAAGACATTGTGTGCTTGATGGTCTACACACCTCCCTCCCCTTTGCCCATTGTCACCTTGGGGCTGGAGAAGGAGTGATGCCAGAGGTGTGTACATATCTGTCTGTCCACCTGTCTGGCCATCTGGGACGTTGTCAGGCACTGTATTTGATATCGACCCTGATATCAGTTTCCCCACATTAAACCCAGCATATATGGGGTTAAAACCAAAACACTCATTCCCTGCTTACTCTCTGGCTTCCTGGCTCCAGAATCCACTATCCTCCATGGAGACAGACACCGTCAAGGACAAGCACCTGGACTATCTCCTCCCGCAAAGAGATATGGGCCGGTGGGAAAGCTGCTGACCAGCAAGGTCACGGGCTCCCTTCTCTCTGCAAGTGTCTCAAGGCCAAAGACAGGCTGGTGGGAAAGCTCCTACCAGCAAGGCCGTATGCTCCCCCTCCCCTACCTAAAGCCCCAAATAAAAACCCTTCCTTTTAGCTTTTCGGGGAGTTTGGGATTTCAGTGTTAGCTACCCTCTCTCCTTGCTCAGCACTGTGCAAAAATAAAATAACTACTTTCTTCCACCACACGCGGTGTCAGAGATTGGCTTGCTGGCCAACGGGTGAGCGAACCCACTTCAGGGTCGGTAACATATTGAACCACTATCACATTCCTCAGACATGAATGTGGGTTCTGAATTCAATTTTGTTTATTCTCCAAATTTCTAATGAGCGCCCAGTGTGTGCTGGGCACTGTGGTGACTGTTGGGGATATAGTGATGATCCAGACACCTGTCCCGCAGAGTTCAGGGTCTGGTGGGGGAGAGAGATACATGAAAAGTCAATAATAACAGATGGATGGCGGTGGGAGGACTCTGAGTTTTGTAGGACGAAGGCACCTAATTCAGACTAGGGGGTGGATGGAGACATCTTCCTGGATGGGGTGACTCTCTGTTCTCTCTCTCTGAGTAGCCTCTTCTGCTGTCCTGTTCTTTCTCTTGTGCTCAGTTTTGGGTGAGAGTATTCTCAGCCAGCTGCCATGGTTAGATTCTGATATGATTAATTAATCCCTGCTCATTTGCTAGGAAACTTGAAGTATTACTAAGGGCATTTTCATTTCAGCAGTTGGACTCTTGCAAGTGTCCATTGGGAAAATGCTGGGAAGCAGGAGGTAGGGCTTTTCCAGTACTTTTCAAATAACATCACACAGTGATAACTTTTCATTCATTCATTTCTCTGGCAGGCATTGGATGAGAACCTGCTATTCCAGGCACCAGTGAGGGCATTGAAGTTACACAATACACAATGAGACAAGGCATCTGCCTCCCGAGAGTTCATAGTATAAGGGAGGAAGGACACCCACAAACATACTCTCAACACAATGTGCCAAAAAGCTACAGGAACCTAGAGAAATCTAAGGAGGCTTCCTGGAGGAGGTGACATTTGGGCTAAGTAGGAATTTACCAGTAGGAAAACATGGAAAATGGCATACCAGTGGATGGAACAGCAGTTGTAAATGCAAAGAGGTGTGTTATGGACTATATGTTCATGTCCTCTCCCCCCCAATTCGTATGTTGAAACCCTACCTCCCCATGTGGTGGTATTAGGAGGTAGGGTTTGGGGGAGGTAATTAGGATTCTATAAGGTCACGAGGTAGAGATCTCATGAATGGGATTGGTACCCTTAGAAGGGTCATGAGAGAGCTAGCTTCCTCTGCTGTCCACCGAGTGAGGATACAGTGGGAAGTCCGCAGTCCGCAGCCTGGGCGTGGGTTTTCACCAGAGCTCGGCCGTGCTGGTACCCTGATCTCGGGCTTCCAGCCTCCAGAAGCTTGAGAAATAAATTTCTGTTGCTTATAAGCCACAGTCTATGACTTGGTTGTGGCAGCTTGGACTGACTGGGACAGGGGAGTCTAAAGATGGCCCGTTTAGGGAGCTACAGTATCTTCAAAAAGCTGCGGCACAGAAGGAAGGTGGGGGGGGGGTGGCCAGAGCACAAGCTGGTGACACCGGCGGGGAACAGAAGGTGCGGGGCCTTGGGTTCTGGATTTAAGTGAGCCTGGATTTGGGGTTTGCTAGGAACGTACCTTCTAGAAAAGCTTCAGGAATCTGCAAATATCTGACTGAGTTTCCATGAACAACTTTTTAAGCAAATAACAATACTAAAACACAAAACATCCTGTTCTATACCAGCTAAATTCTTTTGTACCAGCCTCTCCTGACATTTCTATTGCATTTACCTTAGTTCTCCAGTTTTGCCATGCACGTTTTTTTCACATCTTCACATCTTTGAGATGAGAGTGTGTCTTACGATTGTTGGCCTTTCACGGTCACTGCCAGCCAGATGGCAGTGGTACTGAAGTTGTCATTGTCTGTGTGTGCTCAAACTTGGTTGTTACTCCTGATAACCTGATCAGACAGCTGCCCTCTTGATGTTTTAGACAACAAACCATTGGACCATAAGTTGGGGTCTGAAGAGTCCTTTTCTTTGACATATTCTTATAAAATCAAGAAAATACCAGTATCAAAACTTGCAGACGAGGTGTCAGAAGTAGGAAGAATACCCTGGAGACAAACGCAGAGCATCCTTTTAAGAAATGCTGCCTCGGACGTTGTCGACTCTGAGTGGAAAAGTGATTCAGGAGAGCAGGACTTTGAACGTGAAGAAATTTGAAGACTGTCTTAACCAATGTAGTTCTCTTATATTTTCCTCTTTATGTGAACAGAGAGTGATAGGTAGGTAAGAGAGAGCTTTTTAAAAATTATGACATGTAACTTTTTTTTTTTTGAGGAAGATTAGCCCTGAGCTAACATCTGCTGCCAATCCTCTTCTTTTTGCTGAAGAAGATCGGCCCTGAGCTAACATCTGTGCCCATCATCCTCTACTGTCTATGTGGGATGCCTACCACAGCATGGCGTGCCAAGCGGTGCCATGTCTGCACCCGGGATCCGAACTGGTGAACCCCGGGCCACCAAAGTGGAACGTGCGAACTTAACCGTTGTGCCACCGGGCCGGCCCAACATGTAACATTTTTATGAGAAAAATTCTAAGTGATGAGAAAGACTTCGTCTTAATTGGCAGCGTTTTTCTTCTGTTTTGTTTTTAATGGTGTGCTTTAGATTCGAGGAAATGCAGTCCTTGAGTTTCTTATAAATATGTCACCAGAAGGTCACCAGTCATCTTTTTCTAAATTTAGAGCCTGATTCTCAGCTCATGTAGAATTTTCTGCACATCTATGCTGCGTGTCACATGTCCATCCCAGCCAGTCAGTTGTGGGCGAGGACCAGGCATTACCTGCCCAGTTCACATTTTTGTCAGAGCAAAATAAACTCTCAGGTTCCTCAAGTGTAAAATTGTGCAAAAACAAATGAACGTGTGACCTAGTGCAACACAGTGAAACCACATTACGGATAACTCTGGCCCCCGACTGTCAGTTCCAGGCGCTTTTTCCTGGCATTTATTTTTAAGTTTAGGAATGCAAGCAGTTGATATGATGTGGAATTCGTGTTTGAAACAAAAATACGCTTCTGTTTTGCTTTTAAGCTTCTGAATCCACGAATCAAAGTGTCCCGAGGTTGCAAGATAACGTGATGGAAAGAAAACTTCCATCATGGGCAGTTCCTTAATTTCACAAATGAGGATTTTCTTGACGTAGCACAAACGAAGCCAGTGTGGAAGTCACTGGGAGCTGGAGCTGACGTGGCGACAACCGTTTTTTATTGTTGTGTTTCTTCACGGAGACCCTTCTCTCAAAATTTGGTTCAGAGGTCGAGACGGACACGTCACATGCGCTACAGGGATGTGAAATGACTTGTGACTCACAGAGTGAGGCTTTCTGGGCAGAGCAAGTGTGAACTCAGCTTGAGAGAGCAGGAGGGGCGACTGGCTTGGGGTGACGTGGTGGTTAGGGAGTGGGGCTGGGGCAAGGGTTCCCTTGTCTGAGTGTGATTTGAACTTCCCGCCAGCACCAAGAAGGGGACCTGGACTTCTCATCAGCTTGCCCGGATGTGGGGCAGAAGTTTGAAAGCTGTCAACAGCCACACATCAAAAATGAAGTCAGACTCTATTAGATTCACGCTCAAATTCAAATTTGTGTGTTTGCCTGAATAACTGCATCCTTATCAAACATCCACCAAAAATTCATTGACTGCCTACTATGTGCCAGGCACTATTCTAGGTGCTGAAATACAGCAGCCGACGGAACAGTCGTAAAATCTTGCCCTCATGAAGTTTACAGCCCAGGGCGCGAAGAGAGACAAAAACAAAGAGGTCGGTTGTGGACAATATGCTAAGATCTGTAGGAGAACATAAAGCAGAGACGCAGGGAGAGTGACTGCCAGGGGCGGGGTGTCAGTGCCATTTTCGATAGGTGGTCAGAGAAGACCTCAACAAGAAGGTGACATTTGAGGAAAGACGTGAAGGGGGTGACAGAGTAAACCATGCAGGTATCTCAGGAAGAGGGTTCCAAGTGGAGGCAACAGCACGTGCAAGGGCCCTGGGCAAGTACAACGTTAAATTAAGAAAAGTTTCGCTTTTATGGAATAGAATGTTATGTGGTATCACACAGTACATTTTGTGCTACTAAAATATTGTGTTTACCTGCTTTAGATATTTGTGTTCCATTGAAGACTTTTGTTTGTCAGGAATGTTCTGCTCCAAAAAAGAGGGAAGGAAGGAAGGTGGAAGGAAGAAGGGAGGGATGGAGGAAGGAAGATGGAAGGAAGAAAGGACGGACAGAGGGAGGGAGGAAGGAAGCAGGAAGGAAGGAGGAAGGATGGAATGAGGAAGGAAGGAAGGAGGGAAGAAGGAAGGAGGATGGAGGGGCTGTGTCCCAGACTGGAAATTGTAGGGAAGCACCAGGCGGCATTGCTACTCGGGCGCGGCTTCCCCACCCCTGTGCTCGAGGTTGCTACTCCAGGAGGCAGCAGATTTACCATTTTAATTAAGAAGCTCATCTCTAATGACTCAGTTGAACATCCTCATGTGCAGGCCCCCAGTGACGGAGCTGTGGAGACCCCTGTCTGTCCTTGGACTTCAATGAGACTTCCCAAGTGCTTCCAGCATGCTCTTGAGGTGCAGCGAGTCATCCGGATAAGAGGCATTTTTATTGAACTAGGCGATGTTGTGATTTCACATCTGTGGTGGAACTTATCCCTGCCCTCCAGTGTTTCTGTGGCCCGCCCTCCCGACCCCCTCACTTCTGGGTGCATGAATTAACTGATTTACCCTCACACCAACCCTCCGATGAAGGTGCTGTTATCATCATTTCCATGTACAGATGAGGAAGCTGAGGCCCAGAAGGGCAGGCTCACAAAGCTGGAAAGGCACAAAGCTGGAAAGGCGCAGAGCTGGGGCCTGAGCTCAGGGAGTAGACTCCCTGTGGAGTCCAGCTGAACACTGCGCTGGTCTGTAGAATGTCAGGATGTTTCTGAATGTGGCTAGTCAGCCTTTCCATTGGAAAGTCTTGCCAGCCTGCCCTGGAAATCCCTTTTGTTGACTCAGAAGAATCCTTGAGCCATTGGGTCTTGGGTGGCTTGTCATTGACTGGCAGGTGTCAGGGGCTCCCCTTCAGCTGTAAAACCTTCTGTGCTGTGGGTCAGATTCTCTCATGGAGTGGAAGGCTGTCAGCAAAAACTGTCACGTCCTGGGACACACCACGGTCTTCAGGGGCAAAGAGTGGGGCAGGCACCGAGAGGACTCCTCAGTGTGATGATTGTGTGTGACCGCGGGAGGGCTCCAAGGACCCCGGAGCTGACCCAGCAGCTGGGTGGGCTCTGGGCTCTGATTTCAGTCTGTAACTGGACAAAAGCCTCGGTCTTCCCCTGCAGAACCTGTACTAAGTGGATCCTGAAATGCACGTGTTATGGATTGAATTGTGTCCCTGCCACATTCCTACGTGGAGGTCTAGCCCCCGGTACCTGTGAATGGGACCTGATTTGAAAATAGGGTCATTGCAGAGGGAATTAGTTAAGATGAGGTCATCCTGGAGTAGGATTGGCCCCTAATCTGATACGACTGGTGTCCGTATGAAAAGGGGAAATTTAGACACACACGCACGCAGGGAGAAGGCCGGGTGAGGATGAAGGCAGAGATCCGAGTGATGCTTCTGCAGGCCGAGGAATGCCAAAGATTGCCAGCAACCCCTAGAAGCTAGGGGAGGTTGTCTCTCACAGATCTCAGAAGGAACCAACCCTCTTGACACCCTGATCTTGGACTTCTAGCCTCCAGAAGTGTGAGACACTAAATTTCTGTTCTTTAAGCCACCCAGCTTGTAGTCCTTTGCTGTGACATCCCCAGAGGACTAATGCGGTATGATCCGATACACAGGCCTACACTCATGGAACAGCCGAACTCTCTTTATTTTCTTTGACTGTGAGGGTTAGCAACAACCTTCTTAAATTAGTTTTATAACAAGTGACTGGCTGATGGTCCATGCCACAGTAAATAAAAGGGCCTTGAATATCATGTATGAGGCCCCAGGCTGGACACCGGTTCTGTGTCAGACACAGATTACATGCCAGCTTCTGTTCAAGGCCCTGGCATTCCAAAGGTGAACACATCCTTCAAGGATTCACAGTCTTCATCTCTGCATCTTAGTTATCTATTTTTTTTTGTAGTAATTAAGAGATTTGTAAGAAATTTATTTGACTTATTTATGCCCTTATTCCAAAAAGTATTCGAGGCAGAGAATAAAAAAGTGAGCAAAGTAGGAGACAGAAAAAACAAGAAAACAAAATCAGGTAAGACGAGTATCGAAACCCATGCCACATGATCTAGTGCACAAATTTGGCCCTGAGCATCCTAGTGGCCAATGCAAAGAGGGAAATAGAATCTCTCACGTGATTCCTAATGACAGTAAGATTTTTAAAAAGCTGTTTAGGAGATGCCTAGCTATTCCTCGTGCTGAAACTGGGAAGAGATTTCTTTAAAGGATCTGTGCAGAGATGACACTGTAAAAAGCCAAGTCTACAACAAACGCCTCGATGCAAATAATGATGAATGCCTGTCTTGTCAATTAGCTCACAGAAAGGAATAGGGGAGTCAGTGTTGGCCAATTTGAGGAACCTAGCAAGCAAGTTTTTTGGTGGAATTGCAGCCTCTTTTCAACCAAGGCAGCCAGACCCATCTGCTAGATCTTCTGGAAAGACCCAGGTGAGGGATGAACAGAGATGGGGGAGGGTCTGGGCCTTCATGTCACACACACAGTCTATTCTGGGAACTTCAGGCTGTGGGATGTTCATGCAGCGAGCTGTGAACTGCTCCCCCGTGCTGCGGAGGCCCATTTAAAAATGCTTAATATTTTAGCAAATTCCCACTTAATTCCCTTGTCTGTTCCCTACATTTTCTTCATCGTTATTGCTGATTACCAGGCTATTCGTGTGAAGGGAGCTATTTGCTGGGAAGAGCAGTTTTCGCCTTTCAATTCACTCACCCACGGCCTCTGGCTCACTGCTGGCCGCGATGGAAAACTCCCCTGGCTGACATCGCAAGAGGAACGACGGGGAGTGAAATAATTAACTGCACCAGGCAAGCGGAGGGAGGAATGGAAAGTTTCCTCCGCCCAGTGCGATTTCCTCTTAACTGATGTGTGAGAGTGGGTTTTCATTTTTAAGAACGTATGTTCTCCGCATGGGAGTCTGTGCGTGAGCTGATGAATGAGGAATGCTCCCTTTGTTGATAGAAACACTCTCAGCAGGGCTTAGCCGAGACAGGCCAAACGGACAGAAGGACAGAAGCCCAGATTTCACTCCCCAGCGCCTTCCAACTTGAGGGCCGGGACATGGAGTGGGAAGGCGCGGAGGGGACAGCTTCCGGCTGGGGTCTTGACTTTGCTGCTCTCTTAGGCAGGTTCTAAACCTCTCTGGACCACAGCTTCTTCATCTTCAAATGGGGAAAATGTTAGTTCTTGCCTCAAAGGGCTGTTGGGAGGATTTAACGAGACGATGGACGGTGGTACCTCAGTACGGTCCCTGGTACATCAGACTCGATGACTGGGAGCTTCTGTTATTATTGTCATCTCACTTAACAGTCCCGAGAGGTTGGTGTGATTTACAGGTGAGAAAACAGGGGGAGAAGTTAAGCAAAGGATGAGGGTCCTAACAGCTGGAAAGGGGCAAAGCAGTGGCTGGGAGCCAGGAGGGCCGATTCCAGAATTTCTCTCTCTCCACCTGCATGCTGCAAGCACAGGCACTTTCAGCAGGAAGCCTTAAAGCTTTGGGCTTACGTATGTCTGGGTTGTCGTGCAGAGCTCATCTCTAGGCCTGTAGAAGAGAAACTGGTGGCTTACTTTCTCCCCTTAGACCATGTTTTACCCAATCCAAGAAGCCCTCTGTGACAGATTGGTTCATTATTCAGCAAATACTCCATTCCTCCCCCATCCCCTCCATTATGGGTGTAATGTGCTTCCCAGCACCCTGACTTTGGGCTTTGCCAACGTGACTTCTTTGGCCAATAGGATGTTAGCAGATAGGACCCGAACAGAAGCTTGAAATGAACTTGCTCTTTTGGGTCCAAGACAAGAACAAAGCCCACTATCTTGCTGAACCTAGAAGAATGAGAAAGGTATGGAACAGACCCAAACCCAGGTAATCTCAGCCTACATCAGTCAAACCCTAGTTAACCTACAGACACATGAGCAAGAAAGAAATACTTATTGAAAGTCACTGAGTTTTGAGGCAGCTTGTCACACAGCATTATGGTGAAAATAGCTGACAAATACATCATCCATGAGAAGATGCACCCTTGCTTTATGAACCACAAAGAAGGAGAAACCCATGCCAATTAAATCAAGACATGATTGTACTTTGCATCCCCAGTTCAGAGATATTAAAATGTGAAAAAAATGTGTGCCTCTTAGATACGATAAAATATGATATTAAGAAAGAAATTGCCTCAGATCTGAGAAAAAATGGTCTGGAACAGAATCTGGATCATAACATAATTAACAGCCCCTTCTGAGAAGTATCTAGCATATTTGATAAAATATTTGAGCCATTTTCTAATATTCTCTGATGAGATTAAGAGTCCTTTCTGGGGTGTTAGATTTACTCACACAGCTGGCCCATCAGACTTGTAACAAGGTCATTAGCCTTTACCTCGCCATTCTGCCCTTGAGCGATGCTATCTAGGTCCTTGCTACTCAAAGTGTGGTCCCTGGTCCAGCAGTATAACCTGAGAACTTGTGAGAAACGCAGGGTCTTGGGCCCCACTCAGACCTCCCAAATGAGAATCTGCATTTTAACAGGACCCCCAGATGACGTATATACACATTGCAGTTTGAGAAGCACAGGTCTAGCTACCCTCTTCACCTTATTAAATAAACTCTCTCCAGAAAGAAATCATCCAACTGGCTTTATTAGAAGCCTGATTTCCTTGCTACAAGTTTGAAAGGAGACTTTGTCACACGCTAGCAATCAATACATCTCAGAAAGTTCTTTAAGCATATCTGTGGTAGACAGTCTCACCCTTCGAGGGCACTCTGCTCGCAATGTCCCCCATTACCTCCATCCCAAGGGCCCTACAGAAACCAAGGACTCTGTAGGGGAAGAAGACGCTTCCTCTACCCAAATGTGGGCTCGTCTGGCTGAGAACGAATAAAATTCACATGACACAGAACAGCAGGAGAAAATTAAACAAAGCTTTATAACATGTATACATGGGAGAGGTCAGGCAACCTGAGAAACTCGCCAAAATGGCCGAAACCACCACTTAAACATCTAAAGACAGTGGAGAATGTTGGGGGTGGAGGAGGAGTCGGTCATGGGAGATTACCACACGAGTACAGTAAACAAATGCAGATTTAAGTCCCTGCCTTTGGCATTAAGAGTTTCTAGAGACAAGGTCATCTCCCATTCTTCCTGGTACAGAGGGAGATATCTTTACAGGTGGAGTGTTCCTTCACAGTGTAAATGTCTCTTACAAAGGGAAAGTAAATTCTACTTTTCAGTTGCTTTCCTGTCTGCAAAGTAACCAGCCTCAAATAATCATCATGCCAAAGAGACATATCTTGGGGTGGCCAATTCCAGTCCCTACAACTGAATGTCACGTAAAACAGACAGCCCCAGCTCTCTTCCCAGGGGCCTTGCAAGAAGGACTGGAGAGCTGGGAGGCGGCAAAGGGAACTCGTGCTGAACCTTCCCATTATGGGGGGCATGGCATTAGCCACGGCGAATCACTTTGTTAAAAACCAACAGCCCCTATGTACTTTAAAAAACCTATGTACTTAAAAAAAACCACAACTTTTAACGGTATTAAGGCTCTGCATCCAGCTGGTTTTCACTCACATTTTTCATCTCTGCCTGCAAGAAATATGGGGCTATAAAGCCAGGAGTGCTTCAACGGGCAGGGCAGAATGACATTAAGATGAGCAAACACTTCTGGCAATCTGATTTCGGGCATGTCCTGCTCTCGCTGAAGGGAATTGCCTACATGGGAAATTTTCACTTAACAAATTTTACTGTTTTCAAATAACAGCAAATAAATCAGTTTCTTCCCAGTTTGTGGAGGCTGGAGTCTCGGAGAGCCCACTTCATCTGGCTGGCTCACACCTTGCCTTGTCAGCCCACCCAGACATATCGATTTCCGAGGAGGAGAGGACGAACATGATGGACTGAAGGGATCTGAAACGAGGTCCTTAAGTTCTTGAATTTCCAAGCAACCTATACAGGCAAATTAATAACGCAGCCCTAGTTCAAACAACGCACCGAGCAAATATTTTGCATTTAAATTCCTGAATTAGAATGCCCTGTTTATACAATAAATTAATAAATCTAGCCTGGCTGCCAAATTGACAAGAAGGTGAGAATCATTCATTAAAATGCAAATGCAATTGAGATGAAATTTGGAATACATTTATTACAGTAATTGAACTTCAGTCAACTGTAGTCACAACACAGATTTCGAACTGCCTTTCAGACAAAAGGACGTGTTGTATTATTTCTCCCCCCAAGTTAATATCTTTGTCAGCATGCAAATTAAGGCCGTTTCCTGAGTGCTAATGATTTGCAATGGAGGATTTCACTCTTCTTTATGGGACAAGATTGCCAGAGATAAAGGGCAACAGCATACACAAAGGATTGCTCTGGTTGCTTATTGTGTATACAGCAAATTGATTGCAAACATATTCTGAGTGCTTATTGCAACCACATTCTTATTAAATCACACCCGAACATCTCTTTACCATTCCTGGGTCATTTGCTAATTGTAATGCCCAACAATGGGAGGTTTGCCGAGTGGAATAAGGATTTCACCTCTCAGATCAAAAGTTTCAGACGGATTTCTCTCCTTTCTGAAGGCTCAGCCCAAAGAGACGGATCCATTCGTGGGTTCCGTTTGATCGTAAATCAGATGGAAGAAAGATGAGACTGGGACTGTGATAAAGGCACAGAAAACTTGACTCTCAGTGGAAAAGTCGCTTTAGCCCCTGCAGTTTTATTCTCTCCGGTTCCTTTGCAAAATTCACCTGGCACGTCTGAGGTCTGCGCAAACAGCGCATGTGCACCTGGCAGACTGCTGTTGGGAGTGGGAAGAAGACCCAAGCGAGAGCCACTCTAGGGTGACAAAAAACAATTTGTTTCACCTGTGAAATGGAGAGATTGCTTTTGTTTTCCTTACCCCCTTCATATCCATCAATTGATCACTAAGTGGTGTCACTTCTACTTCCTAAATATCACCTGCTTGTCTTCCTGTGGCCACCATCTGAGTCAGAAACTGTCATTTGTTGCCTTCATTGCTGTAAGTAGCTTCCTATGTGGTCTTTCTCCTTTCCAATCCACTGTCCACCTGGTGGCCACAGGGCTCTTTCTAAAATGGAAATCTCATCATTCCCATCAGAGTGCTCCAAACCCTTCATTGGCTTCCCACTGTTGTTAGGATGGAGCCCTTCCCACGACAACAAGCTCCTCTAAGACACAGGCTTTCTCTCTAACTGCTCACCCAGGCATCTGTGTGCATCCCTCTACCCCAAAATTGCATGTGATTTTGCTTCTGCCTGCAATATCTTCTCCCCCTTGTTCACTTGCCTGATTTCTACTTGTCCTTCAAGGCTTGGGAGAAACTGTCAATTGTTGACCATTCAGTCCCATACTTCCTCCTCACAGAACTCCAGGCTAGGTCCAGTGCCTCCTCTGTGCCCCCACAGCTCCCTGTGCCTACGTGCTCCCATTAGTGCACCCATCACACTATATGGCCGTTGCCTGCTTCCTTGTCTGTTTTTCCTGCTAGACTGTGGACTCGTTGAAGATAGTGCCTGGCAGAGTATAGGTCATCAGCACTTGCTGGTTTTCCATCTCTACCTCTCTCCATTCCTCCCAATGGCAGAAAGTACCAGTTGCCTACCAAAAAATCCACTTCCCCAGCTTCCTTAGCGACAGACCACATTATCTTGGGCATCAAAATGCCTAGAGAGGTGCCGGCCGGGTGGCATAGCCATTAAGTTCGCATGTTCTGCTTTGGCGGCCCGGGGTCCACTGATTCGGATCCTGGGTGCGGATCTATGCACCAGTTGTGAAGCCATGCTGTGGCAGGCGTCCCACATAAAATAGGGGAAGATGGGCACGGATGTTAGCTCAGGGCCAGTCTTCCTCAGCAAAAAGGGGAGGATTGGAGGCAGATGTTAGCTCAGGTCTAATCTTCCTCAAAAAAAAAAAAAAAAGAAAAGAAAAGAAAAGAAAAGAAAAGAAAAAAGAAAAAAATGCCTAGATAAAAGATCAATAAAATAAAACAAAGCAACAACCAACACAACTACGTTTTCCAACTGCCCTTGCAGAAAGGACAGGTCAATGAGGTACAAGTGGAAGTCGTTGGGACGGGCTTCTGGGAAAACTCATCAAAGGGAGTTAATATTGGATAGTATATGCCTTTTGGCCCTTTGCTCCCTTCTTCTTTCCTGTTGCCTGGAACTTAGCTACAATGGTTGCAGTGGCAGCAGCCATTGTGTGAACATGAGGAAACCTTGCAGATGGAAGCAGATACTAAGGACAGAGGATTAAAAGATAGAAGGAACCTGGGTCCTGGATGACCATAAAGCCCTATACCAGTACTTCTTCCAGAAGGTAAACTTCTTTTATGAGAGGGAGGTAAGCCTTTATCTTGTTTAAGTCATGGTAATTCCAGGGCTCTGTTTACTCTTCAGCAGAATACAGTCCCAACTGGCAATCTCTCTCTCTGTCTTTGTCTCTGTCTCTCTGTCTGTCTTTCTCTTTCTTTATTGTTCTGTGACCAAACTGTCATAATCAGAACATTTAAAATACCATCATCCTTGGCTAAATCACTGGCCACGGACTAGGGAAAGACATTGGGAGAAGTTAGTTTGGGTAATGGGAAAGAGACAAGGAAACTTCGAGGCATGAAACTCTACCAAGAGAAGTAGGTCTGAGAGAGTCACCACTGAGGGTGCCTGGGGCAGCTGGGAAATAGACAACAGCAGGGTCTGAGCCTGTAAGGAATGAGGGCTGGGAGCACGGGGAGCAGTGCAGTTGGAGAGAACCCGTATTGACTAGGGGTTGGGAGGAGGAGCGTAGTCATGACTTGAGGAGACGCAGAGCTGGGCACTCATATAGAGTGCCACTCATATAGAGCATTATCTCCCTGAATCCTCGCGACATCCCTAAGACGAAGGTGCTGTTATCCCCATTTTGCTGATGAGGAAACCAAGGCTCAGAGAGGTCATGCAGTCTCACTATAGGGTTAATAAGTGGTGGAGCTGGAATTGGGACCCAGGTGGCCTCATTCCAAAGTGTTGCATGAGGAAAATGCCCTGGTTTTGGAAAAGGTCTGTTCTGGTTTTGACTGGTCATCGTCTCCTTGTCACTCAATGTCTGTGAGTCAAGTCATTTTACTTCTTTGAGATGTATTTTCCTCATCTGTAAAATTGGGATAGATTAATACCCGTTCTAGGATATTGTTGAAATCATATATGAGAAGCACTTAGCACGGTGCCTGGCAGAGTGGAGGTGTTCAATAAGTGGCAGTGAACTTGCTGTTTTCATCGCCGTCACTGTCACCATCATAGCCGTGAATGCCGGCTGTTACGACTCTCTTGCTTTGCACACAGCCAGGTCGGTGGTTTGGCTGTAAACCCCACAGGCTCCTGGAAAGTGGCACTTGGTTCAAGTGGTGAGCTTAGGAAGTGCTCTTCTTCTCTGAGGGTGGTGGCAAGAACAGTCTAATTAGACCGCAATTATTTTGGGATTTGGTAAATTGCACTACGCAGTAATTCATAAAGGTCTGTGAATCTACTGTACGTGACGGTGGTAGGATAAATGCTTGGTTATCATGTAAATAATGAAATTTATTAAGATAAAGGGCCAGGGTATTAACCTCTGCTCTGCTGAATAAGAAATTACACGCAGAACACTTCTAATTATTTTAAGTGATTTTCTTCTCTGGGTTCTTCCTTTATTTAATCTCTGGCTCAGATCTTCATGAAAGAGAATGAAGGAGGAAGAGGAGGAGGAGGAAAAAGACGAGGAGAGAAAGATGGAAAGAAGAATCAAATAATCCATGTCACAGCCTGATGGGTGTTTCAGAGGAGGACGTCGCTGCTGGTAACAGTGAATTATATGGGTTTAGGCGAAAGTGGGATGTACATTAATGTGAATTAGAAAGCCAAGTTCTAAGATGAACTCTGCCAACAGCTGGCTGTGTGATTTAGGCAGAACAATTAACCACTCTGTTCTATTAGCTAGGGATAACCATCACTACCACTAGCCCCACCCCCACCCCCACCACTAGAATATCTTCCTAAAATGATCCTCCAAGGCAGCTAATTAGAATTATTAGCCTCACGTCACCATGAAGCAACTGAAGTAGAGAGAGGTTCAGTGATTTACACAAGGTTACCCAGATGGGGTGGAGTCTGGGCTGGTGCCCAAGCTTGAGCGAGCCTATCTTCTTCACCTGTTCTTTGAGACAATATTGTCTTATCTGACTTGTTGTGAAAGACGAAAAAGGAGGGATAGATGTGAAAGCGTTTAAAAAAAAAATGTCATGCAAACACAAAGTACAATTCTAAATTAGATATTCAAAACTGCTCTGTAAAGAGAAAGGATTGGTCCTCACCACCTAATCACATTATGGCTAATTGCCAGGGCCACAATTGGAAAAGCAAGCTCTCTCATCAACGTAGGGTACGCACAGAGATGAGCAGGTGATGAGTGAAATTAAGATGCAAAAAAGCTGTATCGCTATGCAAAGCAGCTTTAGAATTTTGGCTAAACTAATCTCTGGAGATTAAATTCCTTGAAGGCAGACACCATGTTATGCTCATTACTTCTACCCCTCTCCATTCTTTGGCACATAATGGGGACCGAATATTATTTTTGATCATCAATTTTAGAAAATGGCGAGTTGATTCAGTGAAGAAGAAAAAAGGGTTCTGTTGATTAGTTGATCTCCTATTGAAGGTCAGTTCTCTGCTTATCTATCTCTAAGATTAGACGCAACATCTGCAGGCAATATCTCTCATGATTCACAAATTTACTGTCAGCAAGTATTTATCTAATCTACGTCTCTTCACTGCTTGCCAATCCCATTTCCATATATCCTGCCTCACTTTGAATGCAACTTATTTAATTCCTTCTTTTTCTGACATCTTTACTGGACATCCGCTATGCCCAAGGTGCTGTGCAAGGCTGAGGGAAGATGCAAAAATTTAAAAGATCTGGCCTTTGGCTTCAAAGAATGGCTGCATTCTAGTTGGCATTTGGGCGCCAGAACCCTCCGTTCCTGGAGTCCATGGCCTTCCACTGGGAATCATTGTTCTGACCTGAGACAGAAGCTAGACTGAGCATTTCGGAGGCGAGAAGACCATTGGCGAAAGCCCCATGTCCTCGTTTTGCAAATGGGGAAATTGAGGTCCAGAGAGGAGAGGTAGCACATGGCAAGTCAGAGGCAGATTCAAGACATGAATGGGGGCCTCTGGTTTCCCAGACCAATGCACTCTCTTTGAAACCCTCTGCCACCTAAGTCACCATTCAAGGAACTGAAAAACATGACATGTTTAGCTGGAGGTTTGGAGTTCAAAAATCTTGGCAAAGGAATGATCCAAAGAAGTTTTTGCTTCTTAGCTCTGCCCCGTTGACTTTTTGGTCCTCCACTGTGCAGTCATCTTGCTAGATATGAAAATGCACATCTTGGGAAAAGTGCAGCATGTCACTGTTTTGAGCCCTCCAATGGCACCCCTCCATCCACGGCGCTGGCTCCACTCTGCTTTGTCTCAGGGCTCTACCCCTCAGTGGGGCTGAGTACCCAAACTCACCATCCCTAAGATCAGGCTGCCATCATCTCTCCCCTGGATAACTGCCACTCCCTCTTCACTTGCCTTGGACCTCTTTTTCCCCTCTCTGATACCTCCCAACATTGCGCATCATCTCCAGACTTCCCAGTACAGCCTCCAGGGCTCTGCCTGACCTTCTTCCATCTCCTTCTCTGTGCTCTTCCTCATCTCAGTGTCTTTGCTTGTACTGCTCCCCTGCCTGGAATGCTCTTTCCTTCTTCTTCACCTGGCCAACTTCTCATCCTTGAGAACTTGGGTGAGCCTCGCCCTGCACCAGAAGTTACCTCTGCTTTTCCCAGGCTGGATCAGGCACCTCTGATCTGTGCTACTCTGAACTGCAGTTGACTCGTCTGTCGGTGCACTCCCTCCTCCCACCCTCAGCCCCAGACTGAGCTCCCTGAGGGCAGGGGCAATTTCTAAATCTTTTCTGTCTCCCCAGACAGATATATTTATACATGAATAACTAATATTTATTACATGAATAACTAAACCATTGGAAGTTCTTGCATTTCAAATCCTAATTAAATACCTGCCTACCTTTTGGCATGTAAGAATGATGCCGCCCTAGTCTGACGTGGTCCATTCACATCCTCTTTGGATGGAGCAGGTGTATAGAATCCTCTGTGCAGAGCTGAATCATCCAAACAAGAGAGAGATAAATGGGTGCCTTTGAAATATATATTTTTCCAACTGGGAACTGGAATATAGCTGTGTTCTGGAAGAAGTGATCAAATGAAACAGGCTCCCCATGTGCCTCTCAGGAAAGTTGTTTCTTTAGCTGGTAATTTGGTTTCTGACTTGCCTATGCCAAATAACAAGCAGTGTTTAAACCCTCAAAAGGAATGCAGATCCAGCATTATACAATATGCACATGTTATGCTTTGATGGATGGTACAATCTCCCCGACTTTGCAAGCTTTATGTGACCTCACTGTTCACACACACACACACACACAGACACACGCACCCTTGTTCACACACCATCCTGCCCCCAAAAGTCACCTCAGACCTTGTAAACATCCTGAAATGCAAACACAGTGACAGCGACCTAAAATGGCCATTTCGTCAGAGGATGCTGACCAAGGCTGCCATCCCACTGGCTTCTATGGGGTTAAAGGTGCCTTGGCCCAGGGCTACTCTTTAATTAGTGTGAGTCAGCGTTTGTATGAGAGGACTGCATCTCTTCTGGAAGAAGGAGAAGAAAAGCCTGCCAAGAGTCAACAAACAGTTTCATAAGCATCCCAATTAGGGTGGATTCTGGAAGGGAGCGGAAGCCCACCACAGCTCCGGTTTCTAGGCAACGGCTCTTAGGAGTTCTGAGCCTCATTGCAAAGGGAATGCTGGCAAGTCTGCCTTGTGAAGGAGTCTAACGTGCCTCTGCCGGCTCCCCTCAGCTCCCCTCCGCCCCCCGCCTTCTTGTCTATTTACCCCATCATATTTAGAAGCCAGTTATGGCTTGGAGGGGGTGCAGAACAAGGGAAATATCTTTGAGGGCAAAAATCCTGGGGAAGACTCAGGCTTGGGAAATCATCCTAATGATAGCCATGACTTATAGAGCACTTTCGAGGGGGTCAGGTGGGCCCCTAATGCCTCACCCTTGTCATCGCATTGAGTCCCTACAATAGCCCCACGAGGCAGGTACTACAATTTCAAAGATGGGGAAACTGAGGCTCACTGAATTGAAGCCACTTGCCTAAAGTCACACAATGAGAAGGTGGCAAGGCCAGGATTTGCACTTTGGTCTGTCTAAACCATTGTACTCTCCTGCCACCTGTCAGCACCAGGCACTTAGCCCACCTGGGAAAACAGAGGCGCAGCACTGCATTTGGAGGTGGCTCAGCTGTGTGTTCAGTTCTGAGATAAACTGGTTGATTTTTTTTTTAATGCAAACCCTACCCCGCAATACTCATTATTACCTATTGTGCTTAATGACTAAATGGAAGGGGAGGATTATTCTTCACGGTCCTGCCAGTGTGGACATAAAAAATGCATTAGCAGGAGAGAGATTTTTTCCAGGGTGCACGGACAATCTCCATATCACTCCTGGCTTATAATTTTGAGACAGACAATAGATAACAGAATAAGGCGCAAGACCACCAGCCTGCGATACTTTCGCCCATGTTCTCTTTGGCTGATGGCGGGGGATTTCTTGCGGGAGACTGGGAGCTCCTCAGGAATTCACGGTGGCTTTTTCATTGGGCATCAGTACAAGATGAAATTGGTGGGGTCTGAGGTGCGGTGCAGTTGGGGGGGGGTGTGTGGCCAACAGCTTCCCGTCTGAATTCCCAACTGAGGGCTTGCCTGTCACCATGAGAAGAAGCTTCTGATGGCCTCCTGGACATGAGGTGGTTGTCTGCCACTGCTGGTCCTTGTCATGGTACATTCAGAGGGATCCCAGAAGACGAAAAAGATCTTCCCAGGACCACAGCCCGGTTCTCTCTCATCCACCCAGGGTCTGCTGAGCTGCAACCGTCTGAAAGCTCTTTATTCCCTTCACTCTCTGGTCCCCAGAATTAAGCTCCATCTCTCATCTTCCTCTCACATTTGAGACAACCTTACATCAGTGGCTAGCCCAGTGCCTGACACGGAGGAGGAGTCTGGTAAAGGCGACTATAGTCACGCAGCCTTCCAGGTCCCGTCCTAACTGTGATCACGTACAGATGGTTTTCTCAGCCTGGGAGACCTCTTCCCACTCCCTATGCTTGTTACCTGGTCATTTTCTATTCACTTTGCAAACCAAACACTTCCAATATGCGCAAACTCAAAGAACTAGAGAACTATTGCAGGTAAAAGGTTAACGAGCCCAAACACACCTTTGAAGACTGACTCTAGTCTGCGAACCACCATAGAGACTCTTACCAACAATTTAGCCCGTGGTTGGCTTTCTCTCTGTCTCTCCATACACCCCTCTACCCCATGCCCTGTGAGCTCTTTAAGCTCTTCTTTTTATCTTTGTATAACTACCAATAAAAGGCTGCTCAACTGTACAAACCCAGGGGGACTATCAACATGGCATTCTACAAATCGTGTTTTGGGGGTGCCATTCGCCCTGGAGTATACATTGTGAATGGCGCCCCCTGGAAGTGTACAAGGGGACAGCTCTGCTCGGAGCGTGTACTGCCCCACCCCCCTGCCCCAGGCCTTGTGTTTTCCTGACGTAGGCCTTCAGGAGACGCTCACAGGACCCAAGGGTGGCTTTGCAGCCCCTGAGCACCTTGGGCTGTCTCAGGGCAGGAATGGAGGCTCAGATCCCGGCTTTCACAGTTGTTTAGATCTGCTTTATTTAATGGATTCCTGCATAAGCTCTTCTGATTTAAAGAGCATCTTGCAAAACAATATTCTAATTGGTTTCTTTAACTTTTCACCCACATTCTGCCAGGAAACTCTCCTTTGGAGCTAATCTGACCCAGAATGATCCCTAAAGTTATACAGTCAGATGTGCTCAAAGGCCAGGCCATGCATTTTCCTTAAATGGCACCCATGGGCCTGACAGAGCAGCCCAAGACATCCAGCATTTCCTGACCCCCAAACTGTCTGCCTCAGACACAACCTAAGGGGACTTGCTGAAGTGCCATTCTTGACACTTCTCAGCCTGTTGGATTTGGCTGTCCTGCATTTTTCTAGTCCTTGAGCATTCTTGCTGACTTTGTTCTTGCTTTCATGGGAAATTTTGAGAGGATAAAGGCCAGGTAAGTTTCTTGTGGGTCCCCCCAATCTGGTGGGATGTGGCAGGGTGCCGCTGTGGTGAGGTTGTGGTGACGTTTGATTTTGGGGAAATATTTCACTCCTCATCATTGTCCATCTATAGCAATAATTTATGTAACATATCTGGGCTCCTCAATGGAAAAAATCTGTGCTCTCTTTGCAAGTTTTTCAGCAAGCAAAGGGCCAGAAAGCCTCTTTAGTTAGACATGAGGGCAGCTTCCCTCCGAGGGAGCAGGGCTAGGGCATCCTGGAGCCCCCGAACGTAACCTGCCACATGCAGGTCGCCTGTTTGTATGGAGGAAGGCATCTAATCACACCCTGTGGGTTTTGAGAGCTATGGTGGTGTGGATCAGCGAGATGTAGTGAAGACCCCCCAGCCTGGTCTGTAGGATTTTGGAGGACCTGTTCTCTACAGCGACACCTGGTGGCAGTGAGAAGCAATGGCAGTGGAAGACCAGTAAGTGCCCACTTTCTCCTTCTCTGGGTGTGGAAGATAACCAGTCAGCCTTCTGTTTATTAGACAGTTCAAGGAGGAAGTGAAGCTCCTAGAGGGGGACACCAGACCTCCTGCAAATAATTTATGAGATGGCTTATATGGCGAACTTGAAAAATAAAAGAGGTGTGACTTGAAATTGTAGCCTCGTTCAAGTTACAAAAGAAATGGTCCTCATGATGTAGTTGCTCATTTTTCCCTCCATGATGGGATTGTACGGAGGGAGGACATAGGTTGGTTCAGCTCTTATCCAGAATTTTCTCTTCCCATTGATTCAAGCTGTTGACTGTACTTCCAATAAAAGTAATAGTAATAAGAAGAATACTAATATTATGACAAGAGCCAGCGCTTACCGTGGCAACTCTATTCAATACGTTTTCCACGTACTAACTAATGTTATCTTAAAAACAGTGTCTGAAAAGTATCTAGCTCTGTCTTTCAAGGCAAAGAACAAACTATAGTACCCTAAGCTTCTTAGCTGTACGCTCTCCAGCATCTGATTTTCCAATCAGACAGGAAGGAGACACCTCTGGGGTCCCACACGGGTAATAAGAAAATCTCCCGTAAAGAGAGGACTGAATCCCAGTGGCACAGCCAAGCAGCTGGGCTGAGGTATAAACACCAGCCATCAGGAGGACTGGCTGTTCTGGTTCTACGTGTGTGTTTAACACTTACACGATGCAAGGACCAGAAATACTCATTTTAACTCATGTAATTCTCACAACTGCCTTGTGAGGTAGATTTTATTATTATCCTCATTTTACAGACGAGGGCCATGAGACTCAGAGAGATCAGCTTGCCGGTGGTGGAGCCAGGATTCAGACTGGTCCCAAAAGCCATGAGATAGATATATATATATATATTTTTATTGGCACCTGGGCTAACAACTGTTTAACAACTGCTGCCAATCGTTTTTTTTTTTTTTCTGCTTTATCTCCCCAAGCCCCCCCATACACAGCTGTATATCTTAGTTGCATGTCCTTCTAGTTGTGGGATGTGGGACGCCGTCTCAACGTGGCCTGACGAGCGGTACCATGTCTGCTCCCAGGATCCGAATCCTGGGCCGCCGCAGCGGAGCATGAGAACTTAACCACTCGGCCACGGAGCCGGCCCCAAGCCGTGATATATTATACTACCTGTCAATACACGAGATCAGGGGAGGGGTAGGTGATTGGGAAATGGGTTTTACAGATGATTCTTGCTGTTATGCACTTTTGGAATAGAGCCGTGGGTAAATTAATACCTGTTGAAATATATTTACGAGCCTTAATTTTGCAATAACAGGGTTTAAACTGCCTACTATTGATTATTATTATTATTGCTTTGCCTTCCTGTGGGTCGTGGGTGGGACAAATGGCAGCGTGTCGCTTTTCTCACAGTGGGCTGCAAGATGATTTTCCATCTAGCATCCCAAGGGTTGCTCCTGAGCACTGTGCAGGTGAGCTTGGTGAACTCGTGGGGGTTTCCGGCTTCTTAATAAAATTTTATTTTATTTTACTTTTCAGTGAAATCATGATGGCAAAATGTCCGTTAATATTAAAGAAAAGACCCAGACAAAGACGTGCTCAAAGGCGATAGTCTGCTCAGGAAAAATGAAAGCTTTCATTTGCATTGAAAAAAGTGAATAGGTAATGGCCATTGGCAATAGTCTCATCTGAGAGAAAACCGTGAAAACAATCGCTGATGGTGGGGCTGAGAAGAAAGGAAGTTCTGGGGTGGAAAAGATTTGATGTGCAGTGGGGGGCGGAATAGGTGAAGAGGATGAAGAGGTACAAACTTCCAGTTGTACGATTAATAAGTCGTGGGGCTATAATGTACAGCATAGGGGACACAGGCAATAACACTGTAATAACTTTGTATGGTGACAAATGGCAACTAGACTTATTGTGGCGATCATTTCATAATGTAGATAAATATCAAATAACTGTGATATACACCTGCAACTAATAGGATATCGTATGTCAATTATACCTCAATAAAAAAAGAAGATTTTACATGAAGAATCCCGGGGATGGGAGATGATCTTGTTGATGACGCAGATTGGCTGTCGGTGGCTCAGCTGGACGTTCCCCATAAATTTAGGGGGGTTTTATTTCGCGAACACTCTGTTTTCATTTTGCTTTTCATAAACTGCTTATTTGCTGCCAACGACTATGTTAAAGTGAAAATGGCAAAAAGTCATGTCTGAAGTATTTTCAGCCTCTCATACCATATTTCTTGCGTTTCTCTCATTTCTTATGAGAAGAGCCCGTTTTGTTTCTGGCATTTATGAATTAGCGACTTTTCAGCAATGGAAACACAGTGGGGATCTAGGCTTCAGTTAAGTGTCAAGAACCTTAAAGCTGCATATCTTAGGAATTTATCTCAAGGGACTAAAGTATGTGATGATGTGACCTCAAAGATGTCCATCTAAGCATTGTTTATACAACAGGAGAACAAATTGAAAATAACCAAGTCCAACGATAGGAATTTATTTAGATAAATTATGCTACATTCTTACAATAGAACAGTACACAACCATTAAGAGGGCTGTTATACTTGAGCGGATATTTGATATTAAAGACTTATTGCTAATTTTTTTGATGTGATAATATTATTGTGGTTATGGTTTTGAAAAGAGTCCTTATCTAGATAGCTGTTTAAATATTTACAGGTAAAATGATAAATGCTTCAAAATAATGGGGGAAGATGATGTGTATGGAAAACAAGATTGGCTATGAGCAGACAGTCATTGATCTGAGTAATGGGTGCATAGAGGTTTATTATATTATTCTGTTTGCTTTAAAGATATTTGAACATTTTCATACTAAAAAGTTTAGAAAATTAAGTTGTGGGTGTTCATTTGTTGACACGGAAGATGTCCACAATCTACTGCTAAATAAAAAATCAGCTTACCAAATGGAATATGCAGTATAGTTCTTTTTGTTTTTGTAAAAAAAATACACAAACATATATAGAAAAATATTGGAAGTGGATATGCCAAAACATGAATAGGGATTATTCCTGGGTGAAATAATTATGTTTGGTTCTATTACTTATTTATCTATTTATCTATATTGTCTAGTTTTTCCAAATTGCCTTATTTGTGTATTTTTAAAAGTTCTTTGAAATATAAGGCTTGGGAAACTGTTCGGCAGTATCTACTAAATAAAGCTGAGCATAAGCAAACACTATGAGCCAACAATTCCACTTTTAGGTATGTTCCCAACAGAAATACGTACATATGTTCAGCAACAAACATGTATAAGAATGTTCAGAGCAGCTTTATTCGTAATAGCCGCAAAGTGGAAACCATCCAAGTGCCCATCGATACTAGAATGGATAAGTTGTGCTACCTTCACACAATGGAAACTACACGGAAACTGAGACAGAACAAACTCTAGCTCAATGAGACAGGATGGATAAATCTCAGAAACATAATGTGGAATGAAAAAAACCCCAGATACCGAGTGAAAACAGTACAATTTCATTTATGTAAAGTTCAAAACAGGAGAAACGAATCCAAGTCTTAGAAGTCAAGACTGAGATTTTCTCTGGGGTGGGGTGGCGACTGGAAGGGACATGAGGAGTTTTCAGGGGGACCTTGGTAATGTTCCTTTTCTTGATGTGAATGTGGGTTACAAGGGTGTGTTCATTTTGTGCAAATCTATTGAGCTGTCTGCCTAACGATTTGTGTGCTTTCCTGTATTATGTTATATTTCAATAAAAAGTTCAAAAAAATTACGGGGCTTAATACATGCAGCGTCTGTGCTAAGTGGTGGCTTAGGGCTTTAGTGTACAGCCTGTGGTCACATCCATTAGAGTAATGGCTTGCTCAACAACGCCGATGGAAGAGACTGAAAATTCATATGGAAATCCAGCACCAACAGCTGCATTTGCACAGCCTCCTCTTGTGAACTATCCATCCTGACGTTCCCCCCTCATCCTGTTTGCTTCACTTGTCCCTAAAACACGGCCGTCAAGGTTCAGAATCTGGGATCGGGTACCACATGCTGGATCTTACGCTGAACTCTGCCTGTAGCCCCACGATCGGGGACAGGGAGAAAGCCATGAGATCATGCTCATCTTGTAAATTAGTTGTAATCACTCAGGGAACGTGAATGACATCATACACAGCTACCATTTAGGGAGCACGCACCATGGGTCAGTCACTGTTCTAAGAGCTTTATATGTATTAACTCCTGTAATCCTTGCAAGAGCCCTGTGAGACGGGGAGAGTATTTTTGCAATCCCCACTCTGGGGATCAGAGAAATTAGGCAGCTTGTTCGTCACTATGTGGCTTGTAAGTGGCAGAACTGGGATTTGAACCCAAGAAGTCTGCCTCCAAGCCTGCAGGGGATCCTGAGACAGAAGCCAGGCTTGTGCTTGCTGCTCTCAGCTAGGTTCCCTCTCGGCCCAGCCTGGCCACATGATCTTTTCAGGGTGGCATCTAGTCATCTTCCTTCCCTCCACTCCCATCAGGCTGATGCTTAAAAAAATGCTAGAGAAAGTCTGAAGTGCACGTGCACGAATTCACTCAACAAATATTTATTAAGCACCAAGGGTGTTCCAGACACTGTGCTGGACACCAGCAATATATTAGTAAGCAAAAAGCTATACGGTCCCTGTTCTCATGGAGCCTTTGATCTGTTGGGGGAGATGGACGTTATTCAAATAACTAAAAATTGCAAAATGGTACACAGGGAGGAAGAGGCACAATGTGGAACAAAGGCTCTAGAGTGGATGCAAGGTCCAGGTCTGCTGCTAACATGCTCTGTGCTCTCGGACAAGGCCGTTCCTCTCTCTGTGTCACAGTTTCCTCATCTGACACACGAAGCCTTAGACTGGACGATCAATTCCCGAAGTGACCTCCATTGACTACCATGTCTGTGGGATGTTAATTTATGATTTTTGCGGCTGAGGATAAAACGTTCCAAAGACAAATAACTTCAGTTGTTTTTTTCATAACTTCTTGCTCCTTGCTCTTCCAGCTTTTATTTCTGGACCCGTATTCCACTGGGTGCTGGGGTGTAGCACCCAGAATCCCCACTTTCTAGACAGAAGCCCTCAGTTCTCCAGTTGCTATTGCCTGCTGAGGACTCAAGCTGAGTTACTCCCCAGGAATTGCCCTCAAATAAAAGACATTGCTTCAACAAAGGGCGTGCCCTTTCTCATACCCTCACGGCCTTCCTCATACTGGGCAGCAGCCATGGCTTGAGAAAGGCACAGTGATCAGGGGAATGACCTAGACCAGCCAAAGTGCTGGGCAAAGGTGAGGAGACTATAGACTGGGTGGATGGGCAGAGATGATGAATATCACTTGTGGCCCAAAGACCAAGCTGTGGTGGTGAAGGCGGTAGTTTGACCCCCTAACCATGGTTTTTTAAGTCCCTCCAGGAAAAGAAATCCATCCAAATCCTGGAGGATCTGTTCCCAAATGGGGTGAAATTTTTATACAAAGCAAGTGGATGCCAAAAGCAAAACGGGTGGTCAGAATTGGATGTTGCGGTGTGCTACCCAAATCCATCCCTCCTAGGCCCAGCATCTACCAACACCGTTTCCTGCTGAAGACTCCCAGCTGGGTCCCTCCCTAGGAACAGCATGGCTACAAACGTGGCCCTCCCTTGCCTCAACGTGGGACATCTCTGAGGGGCAATCCTAGCTTCAGAGCTGCCCTCGAGATCGAGATCGGTCAAGGCCTCTTTGTGGCAGCATCACGTTTCTTCTTCAACCCCCTCCTGCATCCCCACTCCCTCACACGTGTTGATCCTGACAGCGCTCTCCAATGACCACCCGCATGCAAATCTCATCTGAGACTCTGTTTCCCTGGGAACCCCTCCTACAACACATAGGAAACATCACTGGATTTTACATCCAGGTTGTCATTTAGTTTCTTTTCCTACTTCAAGGTGTCTAGTCTGCCATGCAGCCAGAAATGGAAGCCTGTGGTTCAATGATTAGGAAATGCTGGGCTACGTGCATTTAAGTAGGCTTCTTTTTTATAGGACTTTATAGGGCTTTCAAATTCTGCTGTGCCTGGGGATCTCTGAGGCTAGGATTGAGCTCAGAGCATTTCTCAGACACACGTGACCACACAACACTTTTCTTCACTGTGCCTCTTGTAGGATGAGTGTCCTGTTCAACATACGCTGGGAAACTTTGGGGAAGATGACCTATTTTCTTATGGGGTTAAAAATCCGATGAGTTCCCTGATGGCCGGCCTGGTGGCTCAGTGGTAAAGATCGCATGTTCTGCTTCGGCAGCCCGGGGTTCACCAGTTTGGATCCTGGGTGTGGACCTACGCACCACTTGTCAAGCCATGCTGTGTTAGGCATCCCACATATAAAGTAGAGGAGATAGGCATGGATGTTAGCTCAAGGCCAGTCTTCTTCAGCAAAAAAGAGGAGGATTGGCAGCAGACTCAGGGCTAATCTTCCTCAAAAAATAAAAATCCAATGAGTCCCCTAAAATCATTAGCTCTCTGCTCATAGCTTGGGGGGACTGAGGTCTGCATTATTGCAATGATTTTAAAATGGTGGAAGAGTCATAACTGTCACTTATTGTCAGCATATTATCTCCTGGCATTTCCTTTCTGAATGTAGCTGATACAGACTCTCCTGCTGGTGAAGGAGGGACGTGGATGAACCAAATTCTGACCTGGATAATATCACGCTCTCCCCTCAGCTCTGGGGAAGTTAAATATAGTGTGGGGTCTTTGTTTTGGATAACAGACCCTCTATGACTCTCGCTCTGTCTCTTTGTTTCTTACACACGCACACATTTAATCAACAGGATGAATTCACCAAAAGATGTGTTTACCTAAAAGTTTTGTAGGCCAGGACAGTCTTTTAGGGAGGACCCATTCTTCATCTTCAATGGTGGGGAGCATCACCTGTTTGCCTGGTCCAGGACCACTGAGGCCTGGAGAGTGGAAGAGGCCAGACTGAGGTCCTCCAGTTAATCACAGATCGATGGACTACTGGGCTCTGGATTCCTGGGTCTCACCTCTCTTTTAAGAACATTATAGTAACTAAGGAGGAACTGAGGGAGAACAGGAGATTTTATGCACATAGTTTCATTTTGTCCTCGCCAAAAAAAAAAAAAAAAAAAAAAAAATCCCTGAAAGAAGGCATTGATTCTATCCTACAGATGAGAAACTGAGGTTCAGAGAGGTGAAATGACCAGTCCAAGGTCACTCAGCTGATAAGAGACAGGGCTGGGTCTCTTTGTCTCCAAGGCTCACGCTCTTTGTTGCCTCCCATGAATATTTTCAAATACCAGTTTAAAAACAATGGCTACTTTTAATGACCTACTCCTACATTCCTCACCCACATCTGTTGTGACAAATCCCAACAATAGTGTGAATTACGTGTTGTTATCCCACACCATAGATAAAGAAACTAAAGTCTAGAGAAGTGAATTGATTTGCTCATGGCCACCCAGCTAACAACTGGTAGAGCTGGGATTTGGACCCACAGCTGACTCCAAAGCCAGTGAACTTTCCACTCTACGATGTGAGCCCTCCAAGCCTGGCTATAAGACTCAGCACGTTGCCTGTCATCTGGGAAAGAATTTCAGAAAACAAAGTTTTGTGCAGACACTTATGTAACAAAAGGTTCAAGGGTGCAAGATATTTTGATTCTTAAACTTGAAAATATGCTCTTCCGGCTAAGTTCTTTTTTAATGTGGGATCCTCTGAGGCAGCTCTAGCCACGAGGAAAGGAATGGTAACGATATTTCCCGTCAGCAGAGAGGGGGGCAAGAAAAGCAGAGAAGAAAACTTGCCCTGGAACACCGGTTAACTAGAGATGTCAAAGACACGTGAAGGCGCCAGAAACCGAGAAAAAGTGGGCAGGGCCCCTGGGTCACATGGAAGTGGATAAAAATGCAATTAACTTGGGTCAGCTCCCTCCAGCCCACAGCAGTGACCTACCCTTTGGGTGTGCAGCTGTGTTTATCAGTTCTGGGCTAAGGACACAGGGCCGTGTGTTTACATTTATGGAACACGCCATGGACTCATTAATGTCCATCCGCTGGCTGCAGGGTGTCGGGGTGATGTGACATGGGGGGACTAAGGTCTTCTCTGAATGATTCATAAGGTGCAATTCAGAGACCTTAACTTTGCCTGCATCCAAGGTATTGACCGGCATCTCAATCCATGACCTTAAATAATTCTGGGGCTTCGAGGTAAGTCTCAAGTCTGGAGGAGGGGGCAGTGGGAAAAAAATCAGGCTTGAACTTGTAAATGAAGAAGTTCTGGGTTACAGGCTATGGATGTGGAGGTCCTGGGGGTTGAATGATGAGAAGCAGAACCTATTGAGAGCAGTCTGTAGGTGTCTGTTGTTGACAATAATTTTTCCAACTGTTTAAATTCACTGATTAAAAACAGCCTCATTCATAAAGGGATCCAGGTGAGATCTGTGCTTGCTGCTGGTCTCGCACTCCAACCCTCAATTTGAGTTAATAAGGTATCATTAAAGATACCAAAGTGTCCGTTTGAGTCTTCTAATGTAGAGATGACAAGTAAATTACATCCCATGGAACAACTCTAATCAATAGTGGTGGCTTCCTGGAGTGCTAGGTTGAGAGGATTTTTGATACCAAGTTTGGCTCAAATGGAAAGAGTGCTGTGATCCATTAGTGATGTCTGCCTTGGGCACAGGAGAGAGGAGTAGGGGTACATGTACCACATATCCATCAGCCTGGATCTAACTTTTAAATAAATTATTAGTTTCATTTCTTCTGTTTCAAAAAAAGTTGGGAGAAGCTCACTCTACCTACCAACTCAGACACAAACCATATCTTAAAGTGAATGTCTCCATCAAACACCATTAACTCATAAAGCAGCCCAAGAAATAGGATGAGATGATAAAATGTCATATTTCCTCTTGATCTCTCTATCTTTAAGAGTTAAGAAATCACTGGGGCTGGTCCCGTGGCCGAGTGGTTAAGTTTGCATGCTCTGCAGCAGCGGCCCGGGGTTTCACCGGTTTGGATCCTCGGCGCGGACATGGCACCGCTCACCAAGCCATGCTGAGGTGGCGTCCCACATGCCACAACTAGAAGGACCCACAAATAAAAATACACAACTATGTACCGGGGGCACTTTGGGAGCAAAAGGAAAAATAAAATCTTTAAAAAAAAAAAGAGCTAAGAAATCATTTCAGCCAGCCTCCTTGGTTGGCAAGCTAGCCCAGTTAAGAGGGGCTTATTGTAAAAGCACGTGTGGGAGTGATGAGGATATGAAAAATCTCATGGGAATCCAAGATCAGGAGCCTCATAAAGAGACGAACTGGAGATCTTCTCCAGAAGATAGTTTCAGGGACCTCAATAGCAGAAGTTTCAAAGTCTTCAGGTTGAGTATTGGTATTACTCAAGGACTTTCTTTTCTTATGCTTGCTCTGTTCTCTAACTTTCCATTTGGCTTCTTCTCCACCTTCCCTCTCTTTCTAGCATCTGCTCACACATAGTCATTTTACCCTTACACCTTTGGCTTCCACCCAGCTCTCCATGGCCCTTCTGGCCTCTCCTTCTTATAGCCCTGCAGTTTGTACTCTCATTGCTACCTGCTTGATTCTTGACATGGTTTCCATTTTACATTCCCAAGAGTGATGTGTACAGATTATCTTTGGTGATACCAGCTCATGTCTCAAAGGCCAGCTCAGAACTGGCTGTCCAGTTGTGGTGGATTGAAAAAATGACCCCAAATCTCCACTCTTTTGCAATGAGAGTTTGAAGCTCTTCCCACCAAGAAGTGGAGTCTATTCCTCCACCTTTAATCTGGGCTGGATTTGTGACTCACTTTAGCCACAAAAATTTGGTGGAAGTGATATTTTGTGAATGCCTAGCTTAAAGCTCAAGAGTTCTCACACACTTCCACTTCCTCTCAGAATCCTGCCACCCTGAGACAAAGTCCTAGCTGATGTGCTTGAGAATGAGAGATCATGTTCTTACGGCCAAGGCCAGCATAGAACTGCCTGTGGCCAGCTGTCTTCCAAACATATGAGAGATCCCAGCCAAGATCAGCAAAGCCACCTACTCAACACTCAGCCGATTACAGATGCTCAAGGGAGCCCAGCTGAGACCAGAGAATCTCCCTACTGAACTATAGACTCATAATCTCTAATAAAAGCTTATTGCTTTAAGTCACTGAGTTTTTGAGGTCGTTTGTTACACAGCAATAGCTAGCTGATACAATGACTTTAAGGAAATCTCTGAACTTCTCTGAGTCTCAGTTTGCTCATCTGAAAAATGGGTCAACAAGACCTTTCTTGCCTGCCTCAGGAAAGATTTTTAAGATGTTATGCAAATATAAACGTCAGCAAATATTTGTTGAGTGCCTTCTCTAATGCCAGGCACTGAGCCAGGCCCTGGTGATTCATAGGACAGGTTGACTCTGTTGCACAACAAACTGAGACCTTCTCCTTCCAGCCACAAGGTCATTCACCAGTAAACCAGAGTACACACTCCTGCTTGAATGGCAGTGGAAAAGGGAGAGACCAGCAGGCTCACCTAAGAGGCCTGATGGAGATTGCAATGGACCAGCCATCTCATCAATTGATTTATCCCAGGGATTTATATAAAAACCATCTCCCTTACTCACTTCCTTTAAGTTAATATACAGGCCTTCTCCCTTATTTTTAACTGCTAAGTTCTAGAGGTGGAGAAAAGAACTAATTCATCCCATCAATAAGCATTTATTTGGGGACTATGACAGTGGACGTGACATAGTCTAGGTTCTGACAGATCTTACGTTCTAGTGAGGGAGACAGATAAAACCAGTCATTGGAGCACATTGATCCTGCCATTTCCTTGTCTCCCACATCCAATCCATTAGCCAGTCCTGTGGCTCCGAATAAATCCAGAATCCATCCACTTCTCTCCAGTTCACTGCTATTTGCCTGATTCGAGGCATCATCATTTTTTACCACAGCCTTCCAACTGGTCTCTATGCAGTAGATGGAATGTTCTTTTAAAAATCAGATCATATCCTTCTCTTGCTCAGGACCCTCCGATGGGTTCTTATTGCACTTAGACTAAAACGCAAACTTTTCAGCACAGCCTTGAGGCCTTGCCCATCTCTCTAATTTCATCTTCTGCTTCTCTCACTCTGCTCCAGCCACACTGGCCTTCTTTCTGTTTCTCCAACATTTCCAGCTTGTTCCAACTTGGGCACCCATCCACCTATTCTCCTCTGAAATAGTCCACCTCTTTCCCCCTCTATCTTCAGGTGAATGGGTCTTTCTCACCATTCAAGTATCAGGTCCAGGATTCTTTTTACAGAACAACCTTCTCCAACCACTCTAGCTAAAGTCGCAGCTCCCTCCCCATCACCATGCTATACACGTCACCTTGTTTTATATTCATCATTGTATATAACCAACTTTCCCCACCCAAATCCTGTTTACTTCCTAACTTTTTTGTTGTATTTGTCCCATTTTAATGCACAGCCATGTCTCCTATCCACTGAGGACAGGAATTTCTTCTGTTTTGTTCTCTGCTGTGGCTCTAATATATACAATGATGTCTGGTGTATACCTGGTGATGCCCGGTACTGAGTAAATATTTGCTGAAGAAAATGAATGAGCACAGAAGACTAAGGAGGAGTCAAGAGGAAGTGCCTAATCTCATACAAAAAAAAGAACTTCTTCCTTTGCCAAAATTCCACCTTCATAATTTCTGATTGCCTTGCTTCAGCTGTCTACCAAATGCAGCTGGTAAAAACAAAGTCTCAGACCTCAAAAACACTTGCATAATCTCTACCCTGCTGGGGTCTGCTGAGGGATGGAGGTTAATTCATCACTGTTTATTTGCAAATGCCTGTACCTAACTGAACTTGGCCATGGGTAAATCATGGCTTCAGGTTCAACATTTCAGTTGTTTTAGCCGTAGATATGTTTATTTTCCTTAAAGCATTTGCAATAAAAAGTGCGAGCAGCTTTGGAAGGAAATATGTCATCAGCTTCAAGAGTCAACCAAGAACTGGGCATAGGCAGATGCCCCAATTGTCAACTTACAGCAGGAGAAATTGGGCAAGTAAGTGCAGAGCTTGCGTCTATGTGCCACCGAACATCTGGTGGAACACAGAGGCAGAAAGCAGTTAGATTTTTATTCTTTTTAGCATCATGTTAAATTGGCCATGAAACCAGGGATGGTGCAATTGAATTATAAAGGGCTGAAGTATTAAATAAAAACCTAGCAGAGAGTCAAGGTGTCTGGTTCAAGGTGGGCTCGCTTCTAATAGGAGGTGAAGCGGACTTGAAAAACAATAAGTGGAAAAGACAACATCTTCTTTGCTAATAATTTGCCTCATTTACTACTGGGAGATGGGGCCATGGGGTTTGCAACTCTTGGAGAGGTGATTTCCCCTGGAAAACGGGGTGTTTCCCATTGAAGAGGAAGGAGCGGTTCCTTAAATGTCAGTGGAATCCAGGAGTGTGGCCAGATGGAAAGTTTTATTGTCTTTTCTTGTTTTCTTGCTATGACTTTTCTGTTTGGCCTTTTCCCCGTCCTCCTTCACGTCCAGCCCTTGGACAGGCTGAGCCTGTCTGATCGAGGATATTAAATTCTGGCTTGTTTCAGAGACATGGTAAATGCACCTGGCAGGAGTGACAGACTCAGCTTGCCAACTCAAGGATGGCAGAAAAGCCATCATCTTTATCACCTTTAAGACAAGTCCCTCAAAAACAAAACAAAAAACAAAAAAAAAATACAAGCCCCTCTATTCTACTGAGTTAGTGGAAAGTTCAACCTTGGTCATTTGGGGGCACGACCCCAGGGATGTGCTGGTGAATGTTTAACAATCGGCTCTCTGGGGGGGAGGGGGGGGGACAAATAAGCCCTGATTTGCAGCATTTGCTGATTTCCATGACATAAATATTCCCACTGTGGCTGAGTTTGAGCTGCCAATGTGACATCAGTGAGATCAGAGCTGGGGAGAGATTTGGGGTAGCCCCCGTTATATATTATTTCCATCACACAGATACTATAACCACAAATAACCTCAAGAACATGGATAAATAGTAAAACGTAAAAAATCACTAGGAAGTGATGAGTTTTGAGTATTAATCTTTGTTTTAATATAATGTCTTTAATTGTAAGCTTATAAAATTTATACAATTTGATATTTAACAATAGCTGTGTTTGATAACAGGCTTGCAAATATCCTGAAAATTGAGCAATCAGTTCTGGTTACCAAATGACTCGCCACTGCTTGTTGTCCTTCTTGGGCTGGGTCGAGTCTTGGTATCTGGGTCTTACATAGATCACAGCATCTATTGGTACCTCCAGCGATCAACTCTTTGTCTAGAGTATACAGATGACTGCGGAAACTCTCATTTCCCAGACTCTAGAGATTGTGGTATGTACTTGCAGGTGGGGCTCATCTACCTCAAGGCTGATAATATTCATCAGGTAAGAACCAACACAGTTGTAATGGTTGTGTATGGCCCTAGCGGTTGTGTATGACCACCGTCTGGTCTGATTGATTGGTGCCCATGATGTATGGATGGTTCTGTATTTTGAACCTCACCTTTTATCTAACCTCCCTGCTGCACCACTCCTCCTGAAGCCTGGAATGTCCTCCAGGCACGACGGTGGAGCAGAGCACAAATCCCTGTTGGGAGGCTTGCGTTCAGCCATGCAATCCTCCTTCTTTGCTGCCTGCTATGGATGCTGCCCCCACTCAGATAACTCTGGGCTTCCTGACCTTACCGCTCACCAGTCCCTGGGGCTCCCAGTTTCCCAAGGCATCAGCCTCAAAAAGCCCTCTAACCTGGGTTCAAACACCAATGAGGCCAAGATGTCTGCGACTAACAAAGGAGTCCTTGTGGGTTTCAGCCTTTGATTCTGAGAGTCAATTCACATGCCATGCCTGGGCTCGGCTCTATACAAGACTCAGACTGGCCTCCATCAGCCTCCTCGAGCCGGGGACGTTCTCTGCAAGATTATCCCAACATTGACTATCACGTTAGCCTGGTGGGGTTGTCATAACAGAATACCTCAAACTGGGGGGCTTAAATGACAGATGTTTATTTTCTCGCAGTTCTGGAGGCTGGAAGCCCAAGATCAAGGTGTTGGGGGGTTGGTTTGTCTTGAGGCCTCTCTCCTTGTCTTGCAGACGGTGCCTTCTAGGTGTGTCCTCAAGTGGCCTTTTCTCTGTGTGTGCACGTTCCTGACATCCCTTCTTCTTATAAGGACACTGGTCCTATCAGATTAGGACCCACCTTCATGACCTCATTTAACCTTAATTACCTTTTTAATGGCCCTATTTCCAAATACAGTCACCCTGGAAGTTAAGGCTTCCACATATGGATTTGGGGAGGAACACAGTTCAGTCCATGACAACTTTTGAGCCCTTGAAATGTGGTTGGTCCAAACGGATATGTGCTCTAAGTGTAAAATACACTCTGGAGTTTTCATCTTTCATCATTTTTCATCACTTTCATCATGTATTTGAAACAGAATATAAAGTATCTCATTAATACTTTTTTATACTGATTACCTGTTGGACGGTCATACTTCTGATATATTGGGTTAAATAAATATATTATTAGAGTCACTTTCATCTATTTCTTTTAATTTTTTTTTAGTGCGGCTATTCAAAAATTTAATATGACATGCACGGGTCGCGTTGTGTTTCTGCTGGACAGTGGGTGTCCGGAGACCACCCCTCCCCCGAGAGCTGACACAGCCACCCCTCCTGTAGTCAGTGGGGAGGATGTTGTTCTCTGGGGCCCCGTCTTGACCTCTCCCTTAGTATCTTTCACTCCTTTCTGTCTCCCCACCGTCAGTGCCCACACCTTCCTGCCTCGTCTTGGGCTCAGTCATCCAGTCCCATCATTGTGCTGCTGGACAGGGCAGGGGTGGAGACGCAGGTAGACAGTGAAGGACGAGCTTGCAGGTGACGGAGGTGCAGGAAGGAAATGTCTCGCTGTGGTTCTCACTGTGGTCTGGCTCAGAGTGGGAGATACGTAAGATGAACAGGCCTTCCACACTGGCTATATTACCCCCTCTTACCACATCCCTTGTGTGTTTTGTGCTAAGAGAGTCTCCTCTCTTACTCTGCCTCGAGTTGCTTTGCCAAAAGCTCCATTTATGATCCCACCTTGAAACATTCCAGGTCCCAGGAAAGAGTTGAGGGGAGAAGGAAAAATATTCCATCTCACCACATGGAGATGAATAAAATATGGTCCTAGACCTCAATTTGCTCACACTATCATGGAGGAAGGAACTGGGGGGGAGCAAGGATATGACCAGCGTTGTTTTCAAGGCCACACAAGGGGTGCTTCGTCTGCATGATCCCATTCAGCCCTTCTAACAACCTCATATTATTCTCATTTCACAGGAAAGGGAACAGAGAATCGAGAAGTTAAATAACTCCTCCAGTGCTACCAGCTGGCAGGTGGCAGGGCCGGTATTTGAGACGGAGCCCATCTGACTCTCGGCCACCATGCTGTGGGCCTGCAGTACAAAGGGAAGCTTTTGCTGGAGCATATGGGAACTCTCTTGAATCGGATTCAGGTCCAGGAAGGAAAGCAGAGAGAATTCTAGGCAGGCCAATGGCATGTACGAAAGTGGGGAAGAAAGTCTGGTCCAGGTACTTCCTGAAAAGTCCAGTCAGGAAATGGATTCTTACAGGGTTACCATCATGTGAGTCTCCTGCTTAATGTTTAGGGTTGGGGGGGGGGCACTGTGACTTGGCAAGGACCCGCGGGCACCCCTCTGTAGCCTGCCCAGCCCTGTCAGGTTGTCTATGGGTTGTTCCATACTGGGCTCACTCACCGGCTTCGTACAAGGTCTTTTTTGAGGTTTATAATTTCTCGGTCCATATACTTGAGGCTCTTCATTGGCTTGTCTTGGACCTGATGGGAAGCCAAGAAATGAAACAAAAAAAGTGTTAGTACAACTGTTACAAGCAGAGCCAGACTGCAGGAGGCTCGTGCGTTCATCTGAGATGTCTGATCAGATGGAAGGGATCCTGGGCAGCACAGCATCCTTCTCTGCACCAAAGAGGGGCTGTGTGGCACGGTGGAAATAGCAAGGGCTTTGGAGGCAGGCACACCTG
The DNA here is from genome assembly GCF_041296235.1 of Equus asinus. Lineage (NCBI taxonomy): Eukaryota > Metazoa > Chordata > Mammalia > Perissodactyla > Equidae > Equus > Equus asinus. The sequence continues at coordinate 84,381,403 of NC_091797.1, read as the reverse complement.
AGCTCTGATCCTGGTACTGTTCAGCGACAGCTGTGTGACCTTGGACGATGACAACCTCTCTGGGCCTCAGTTTCTTCAGCAGAATGGGGGAATAATTCCTACTTTGCTGTGACAGACTAAATTAATTGTCAAGTTTCTGACTTAGCCAGCATTTGAAAAATGAAGGCTTCTATTATTAGCGTTATACTGAATGTAAAGCAAAGAATTAAATGTTAATGATCATTATTATTGGTGGCAGAGGGAGTCGATTTGAAGAGCTGAATCTCTTCAACGTAAAGATGCAAGTGTACTTTTCTTCCCTCACTGCCTCCAGTAGCAGGATTTTATGAGCAAATTATCCAGGTCATCATTCCTGGGTTTTTCTTTCTCTCTCCTCTATTCATTTCCCTTGCTTAGCCATAGGGGGAACCTCGCAAGACTTAAATTCATTACTCAGAGGTTGATACCAGGTCAACATAAAGAAGAGAGGTAAATTAACTATATTTTAATATAAAAGTCACTTTTCTCAGCTACCAGTTTGGTGAAATAATAACAAGACTATTATCTGGATTATCCTGTCCTGAAATTAATTCCTGCAATATTAGGTTTCTTTAATTAAAAGAAATGCCAAGGAATTATGAGAAAATGGGTGTTTTCAGATGCCGCTGGTGCGAGAATACACAGTGATGACTTTTCTGAAGGGCAGTTCGTCAATGCATACCAAATGCTGTAAAAAATGTGCCTGCCCTTGGATCGCACGATGCTTCTGCTGTCAAGCATCCTATGGGAATGCTCCTGCACGGGCACCGAGCTTCATTAACAAAATTGTTCACCAGGATGCTGCTTGTAAGAGCAGACTCTTGGAAACCACCTATACATCTTTCCAACAGAAGACAGGTTAGATAATCACGGTGCATCTAAACAACAGAATACTACGCGGCAATTAAGTGCAATGACAATATAACGATGTAAGTATATTTACTGATACGGAGATGCCTGAGTTCTTTGAGCGAGAAGATATGTTACAAAGCAATACATATGGCATGATTCTGTTTTTGTTTTTTGGGAAATGCTTGATGTGGTTGTACACATATGAAAAGATATGGAAGCCCATACGCCCGAAGGCAGTGATTCTCTCTGGGGGTGAGATTACTGCAGATTTGATTTCTTTTTCTTGGCTTACGTGAATTTCCTATTACTCTGCCATAAGTATTAATCAATTATGCAATAAACAAAGAGAAAAGAATTAAAACAAATAAATGGCCCAGGGAAATGTGACAAATGCTGATTGGTGGTATTGTATTGAGAGTGTATTTCAAAGGCAGAATGAGGACGGGTTGGGTACATGCTGAGAGAAATCATAATAAGGACGTGTGGAAGGAGGCAAGGCATTTTCCCAGCGGCTGTCATCACCCACTTTCTCTGACAGTGAAATTGGGCTGTGGGGCCTGCTGCTCTGGGCCTTTTAAGTGGAATGTGGAAGGCGGGGAGAGTAGTTATAGCAAAGTGGAATGACATTTGTGGCAGGGCGGTGGGGCTGGAGAGTGGCGTCTCAAGTGGAGGGAAGGTGCTGTTACTGGCCTGCCTGACTCTCAGCCACTTTTCTCCCGGGTCACCCACCACATGTCCCGTGCAGGGCAGCTCAGAGTAAGGGCGGAGAGCCTATGGCAATTCTCGAGTCTTCGTAACTGCAGCTCCTTCTCATCTGCTGAATACGTAGGATACGCACCTGAGATAAGCTCGAATAAGCTCAACTAGATACGAAACAGGGAAATCATGTATAAACTTTATCTCTTTAGTTATTATTAGGAATGAATTGTAGGTAATATATCTTGTTCATCTAGATACACCAGGGGGTCTCAAACCCTTGGCTGAAAATTGACGGCAAACCCATCAGTTTTCATCTTGACGGGTGGCTGAAGTGAGCGGAGAGACAGACCCCAAGGAGGCATATAAGGATGTCCAGGAGTCCTTTTAAAAACTTCTACATAAGGGACATTTGCTTTTCTTGCACTTCTAGCATCTCTTCATCCTCTCTCTTGATACCTGTTCCCTGGTTAGCCCCCTCCTTTGGAGCATCAGCACCTTGAGAGAAACTCATGGTACCAGCAGCAGGGGTGGTCCTGAATGGCTGAACCAAACAGCACAGCTCATCCCCTGTCCTGGTGACTGGTCCAGGCATGGTCATGTGACCCGGTTTGGGCTAAGGAGATACAAGCAGACATTCGCCAGGGGCTTCTAGGAAGTATGATTCCCAGATCTTCTAAAGAACCACAGGCAGAGAAGTTCTCTTTCCTCACTGGCTATGAACGAAGAAGCAGACATCTGTGGGAGTTGCTGGCAGCCTTTTTGTGCCCATGAGGGAGCCAGCTCTCAGCTGAAGAAGATGTGGGGGAAGGCAGAGAGGAGAGTCAAAGAAAAACGTGTTCTGTGGTAACTTGTTGAACCGATTAAGCTTAGCTAGACCCTGGACTTTTCACAAACATTTCCTTTCTTATTTAAACCGGATCAAATTGGTTTTTCTGTTAACTGCAAATACAAGATTTCTATCTGAAATGTGTTCTTCCCTTGGGTGTGCCAAGGCAGTCCACAGATAACAATTAGTTTGACTAGTCCTCTTTCCCCTCCCCTTCCTTTCTTGGGGGAACAAAAACAGATGACCCCCATTCTGGTGCATTTTGCATTGAAAACAAAGAGACTGGCCATGTTGAGATCAAACATTTGAAATCAAGGTTGTCTCCCTTTCTAATCTCTTTTTTTTAGCGTCTCATTAACTCTTTCCTACAGGACCAAAGAAACATTCTTAAAAGATATTGTGAATTAAACATATTTATGAACAAAGAAAAAGCAAACACACTCCAATTTCCCTGCCAGCTGATTTGAAAACACATGGTTGAAACCCTGCTTGATGTCACAGTCATATACTCATCTGTCTCCTAAATGTCTCAAATTTCACCCTCCTCATGAAGCAACTATGATACTATCCAAATGTCAAGTATTTTTTTCCCCAAATCTTGCCTAATGACAGTTGCCTACGCACCGGGGAGTCACACTATAACAAAAGAGTGACCCTGGATTCACTGGGGTTGGTGCTGAACAATTTATAGCAGCAAAGCCAAAGTGTGTCCTCAACTCGACACAAAACTTTAGCAGGACAAGATCCACCCTACAGGTCCCACAACTATGCCAGCATTTCAATGGATTCTCAGAAAGTCATTTTCATCGTGACCACCGTTTAATTACAATTATAATAAGCCAGCAGTAACAATTGGCGTTGGATGAGGGATTTCTGGTTGTCGGGACATTTACAAACACCATTTGATATCAGCACAATTAGAAGTTTACAAAGCATCCAAGATTCATTATCTCTACAACCTTTCTGGAGGGCAATTTCTCCATATGTATGACAAGCCTTAAAAACACATACCCTTTTACCCCAGCAATTCCATTTCTACCCAAGGAAGTTATTCAGCAAGGATGAAAAGACTTTTTCATGAGGATGGCTATCACAGGAGTTTGTGAATAACAGTGAGAAACACCTAAGTGTCCAGCAATTGGCATTGGGGGCATAGATCCCAGGCTATCCAGACAGTGGTATATGACCACTTGAATTTGGTGCTACTGTTCAGTTTCGCTATAGGTGTACGTTTATTGATGTGGAAAGGGATATAATTTCAAGTGGATTACAAAACACAAAACTTAGATCATAGGGGATGTTAAGATCTATATTCATAAAAAGCCACAGAAATTTCCAAAAATTTATATAATCTGATACAAATAATGTCTTAAAATATTGACATATGGCAAGGTATATGTGTAATAATACAATAAGCTGGAAATAAACATAAATTGTTAATAGAGATATTATGTCAATATCTGTTCGAATTATAGGTATGCTATGATTTTTTTATTTTGGTTATCTTTTTCCTAATTTTTAGGTAATTTACATATATTAATTGTCTAATAATAAAATAATAGTGTTTTTCATGTTTGTAAAGCAATTCTGACTAGTTCTATCAGTATAAGCAAAGTATAAGTTTTCAAGGCTGCTTTAAACTGAGGAACCTAAGAGTCTGGAATGATGTGAGTTAGCAGTTTATTTTAGCACACTGTGTCTGGCAGGGTCTGGGCAGAAAATCAGAGCTCATGCCGGGTAGTTCAATAGAACGGACTTGCTATTGGGGAACTATAGTGAAGGTGTTGGAAGAGCTGAAAAGCCAAATAAGGGATGGCAAGACAGTCAGAGGATTAGCAAAAGGAGAAAGCTTCCACCACCTCCAGGGCTGGTGGAACCAAGACAGTGATAGCTTTCGAAAGGCCTAGAATTGGGCCACTTGGCAGAAGCTGGACTCACGGAGGAGATGTGGTTTCAGCTGGAGGTGCCACCAGAAACTCAGTGAGAAGGGGAGAAATATTCTGGCTTCTCTTTCTCACCCTCCAGTTTCCTGCTGCTCCTCCTATTGGCTGAACCTACCTGGAAGCCAGCTGGCAAGGGTGCCTGGGAAATGTAGTTTACAAGGATCAGCTCTCTGTGGCGGGCAGGAAATGGAAATGAGAGCCAAAGCAGATGGTTATGGTTATAGCTTCTGCAAATGCCTTGGCTCCAGGTGCTGACCAGGTACTTTTGGACTATAAAGCTGGACTCTTTTGCAGATGGTAACTTTGGGTGTTTCTTATCTTTTGAGCCTAAACCTGTAGTTTCTAGAATCTTCCATAGCTTCGATGCATATCCAGAATTGGGATCATTCGCTCTCTCTTAAATTCGTTGTCAAAACTGAGAATCTAGAACTCTCCCACTTCTCCCAGTTTCCTTACCTAGGAAGAATTGTAGATTCCAGATCTATTTGGCCTACCTCCTCTTGCATCAGAACTTACCTGTCCTGTGTCCCACACCCTTTAGATCCTAATCGCTGATAAATGGACTGCTGCTAAGTATTTCCTCCCTACTGACGCTGATTAACATGTCTCCTGACCCAGCGGACACATCTGCACTCTACACTTAAGATTGTTCTGGTTATGAAACTAACTAATGAACGTTGTAGAAAATCTGGAAAAGATAAAAAATTAGGAGAAAATAAAAGCCGAGGAGAACCCCATCACCATCTCTTTGGATGTCCTTTGCTTCACTTTCTGTGACTACTCTCAGCCAGGGTTCATAAAAGCCACCCTGGGGCAGTTGACTTTAATTTTCTGTCCTTACTTCCCTTGGGTGTCCCATTGGCCGTAAGCGCTTCCGTTTTTTTCGTTGCTTTGCAGAGTGTGGGCGATGTCTCCATTCTTTGTTTCCTGGAAAATCAAATCGAGTCTCTTCTGTCCACCTGTTTCCTGCAGCTCGTGTCCCTTCTCTGACTGATTTTTAAACGAGTCTTTGAGAGCAAGCCTGTGAGAAGCTATGTGACGTCCTGTAATGTGTCAGGTTAAAAGCTGATAAATGTGGGGGCATGAGAGCTCGGACTCATAGTGGAACCTTAGGTGGGGATGGTTTTTTGGGCAGGTATGAATACATGTAATATTCATGTATTGGGACTGTTTAAATAGTAACATTTGGAAGCGATTTAGTTTAACCTGACGGCTGAGAAGTGGGAGGTGGCTGGAATGAACGGAAAGAGGTTTGTTGTCTGAATTACCCAGGTTTAAGACTTGGGTCTGTCTCTGAGAAGTTGGATGACCTTGGGCAAGCTCCGTACCCTCCCTGAGTCTGTTTCCCCACCTGTAAAATGGAGCTAAGGCTGTCTATCACTCACCTACGTGCCATAGAGGATCCTAAGTGTGTTCTTATTTGAAATACATGATTTCATTTAGTCCTCGCCATATTATCATTATTCCCATTTTATAGAGGAGCAAGCTGAGGTTTCGAAAGATGAAAATGACGTGCTAGTAGGCAGCAAAGTCTGGATCTGAACTCAAGTTCAAGTGACATCAAAGCGTGTGTGTTCTTAACCACTACTTCATTCTGCCCCCCCGTTACGCACAGTGGGCGCTAAATAAAGGCTAGCAGTTGCCTGCTATTAATTTACAGATACCACCTCCAAAGCTTGCCCACTGAATTTTGTTAGATTTTGTCATAAAAATTTTTATACGGCAGAAAATCAGAATGATTTGTTGAAGGTCATGGCCAGAAAGTCAATCTTTTAAATATCTGTTGTTCTCTTGTCTTTTATGAAAGAATGAATGTTCCAAACCCATCTTTGCTAATCTTCTTAAAATATGATCTACTTCCTGGAATCAGATTAAGATGGAAATGAATTCCTGCTAAATGTACTTGGGCTGATATAGACATCAGGGGAACAGCTGGGATGCTCCGTCAAGTGGTGAGAGGGAAAGGGGGCCGTTTGAAAAGAGCACGAGGAGCAAGCAAGAAGATGGGCAAATTTCAGGCTCATTACGGAGAAGCTGTAAAGAACGAAATAGGCAGAGAACGGGTGGGATCCGTGGCGAGAGTATGCACATGAGCCCAGAATTCTTAGCTTGTGCTCCAATAGTGAAGTTCTGGTGGTGAATGGCACTTCTCTTCAGGGAGAATGAGGTTTGTTTTTGGGATAAGGATATGAGGATATCCACGAAGAGATAACCCAGAGCTAGTGACCTCGTCCACATGCAGACCCTTCAAACTGAAATCTGAAGTCTGCTACTGAATTCTGTAAAGAAGCCTTTCACTGAAGACAGGGTGCATCCTTTAGAGAGTATTTTGACTCAACTTCCCTTTTATTCTCATCTTCCTATGGACCCAGGAGGAAGGAGGTTGGGGGCTTAGGGATAGGTGGGGATGGGTGGTGGGAAAGGAGACTGTCATCTAAGGGAGATGAGCGAGCCCTCTGCTGAGAACCTAAGGACAGAATAAGCAGCAGGAGTCCTCTGGGGGAAGACAGGGATGACAATGATCCCTGGGAAGAAAGCTTCTGATCTCCAGCTCCTGAGACAGTGCCTGGCCCTGAGTTCAATCCGACGTTGCTGAATGAAGAGATGACTGCATCACAGTCTCAAGGTTTAATCCTATTGGTTAATTATTAAGTACAAAGGGAACGCAGTACCTCACAATGGTGAGGTCTGGCGGACACCACCTGAACCAGTGAGAAGACACTTAGCATCACCAGTGATGGGACAAACTGCTATCACGCGCCCCTGAAGTGATGCACTGGGGAGGACACAGCATCACCTCCATGGAATTCCCTCCCCGAATGCCCAGTCTGAATCTGATCATGAGGGAATGGTCAGAAGAATAAAAGGTGAGCGTCATTCTGCAAAATACACATCTTAGACTCCTAGGAAATGTTAACATCTTTGTCATTTGGGGCCTCTGGGAAGCAGGCATGGAGACAGGAGCACGAGAGAAAAGAGAGAGAGAGCAAGATTGGGTAGGGAGAGCCTCAGCCTACCACGGCCACCTGACAGTCTCAGCCAAGGCAACACGGGACTCCAGGACGAAGACTGCCCGTTATGGGAACCCAGGCCCGGGGCAGAAGCGGATAGCGCTCATCGACTGGGGACTGCCGGGCTGATCCTGGCTCCTCGTGAGAGCTGGAGTGGAGCCTGAAAGCGTCGACAGCTGGAAGCGCTCAGCAACCTGCAGTCCTTGCGGCTGAACAGCGAGTTCTTTCTTGGAGAGACGTCCAAGGGACATGCCTCTGTGGCTTCCATACTGTCATGAAAGGGGAAAGAGGCAGAGGATCCGTTCCTTTAGGAAACCAATGGGACGTGAGAGTGAGATACAGGGATGATCCCCTGATTGGATGCTGGACTGGAAAGACAACGCTATAAAGGGCATCACTGGGACAAGGGGAAATGCGTATATGAATTGAATATCAGATAATAGTATTGGATTAATGTGAAATCTCTGTGTTAAATCTATTGTGGTTACGAAGGAAAATGTCCTTAGGCAGCACATGCTGAAGTATTTAGGTGTGAAGGGTCTGCAGTGGACTCTCAAAGGGCTCGGTTAAAAATATTATAATGCACACATGTATGTTATATATACATATGTATAAATATACACACATATGTATATATAGACTATCACGGAAAATATTAAAGCAAAATATGGCAAAATAACAGTGGAGGTGGTTAAGGGTATATCCTTGTCCATTATGCTATTCTTACAACCTTTCTGTAGGTTTGCAGTGTTTTCTAATACAAAGTTGGGGGGGACAAAGATGAAATGGCTGCACCCCCACTTTCAAGTTTTCCTTTGCTGCCGTGAATTCCCCCGGGCCATCTTCAAATATCAGGAAGCAGGACAGCCTCGTGGAGGCGCTGCTTTAGGAATAAAGGAAGAGTCTGGGCTTCTTGCTGACATTCAGAACGGGAGCTTGGCTGAAGTTGGGAAATAAAGAAAAGCCCATGCCCCTGAGGCTGGAGAAACTGGGGGCCATCAGAGCACACAAGTCACTAATTGTAATATACATTTTTTTTCAATACTGTCTTGACCAAGTTTTGAAGCCCTGGCTAGAGGCCAGCGAATGCCCCTTCTTGAGAAGCTGATTAAATTCACATCCTGATGGGTTCCTCTGGGAGTGGGGCATGATGCAATCCTCTGATTGCCACAGGGCCAGGTACCAGACAACTAGGGCCAACCCCTATGTCCTGGAGCCTAGGAATTATTCTGATTAGCTAATCCACAGGGAGCCTGTGACTCCTGACTAACCTCGCCCTGACTGCCACACACAGGTTACCATCCACAGACCGGCTTGCTGTTACCCTGTCCAGGGGCCAATTCCCTGTGTGGCCCTGCCTGCAGGCCTTCTCTCCTTCGCATCTGTAACTAAGACAGCCTTCCGTCTTTCACCTACATGAGTGTCAGTATGTTGTACCCCACCATCAAAGGGACCTTTAAGTCTTATAAAACACTACCCATATCTGTCACGAGCTACATTCACTCTGAGGAAGAATGATCCAGCTATGGTAGCAGCTTGCCTTGGGACTGGGTGGGGAGGCTAAGGGTGGGGGCATTTTTTACACTGTTTTATTTAATCCTTGTACCAAACTTTATGAGGCATCTTTATCCCTATTTAGCTGAAAAGGAAACCCAGGATCCAAAAGGTTAAGCCGCTTGTTCAAGATCACACAGTCAGTCAGTGGTGGGGCCCGGCATGGTGCCCTCCTCACCTTGACATGCTCCCTCACTGTCACCTAATCCAGGGGTCCACAAACCACCGCCTGCTCCAGGCTTTCGTAAATTGCAGTTTTACTAAAAACACTCATTTGTGTTTACTATTGTTTGTACTATTACCATTTGTTTACTATTGTAAACCCAGGGAACTCTGTTTCCCTTTTGTAAATGAAGGGCGTGGACCAGGAAGGGAGATGTCCCTCGAGTGGCCTGCAGGATCTGTTTGATCCATGCAGCGTTTACAATTATGTGGAATTCACTTCCTACCTTGAGAAAGCATGATCTCTCACATACACACCCAGGTTTCTAGTCATGCAGCAACACAAAAGGTCGCAGAAAATGTGGCATGTGCAGGCTTCGTTTTCTTTGAGAGTGGGGTGGGTGGTGGGAGGGGGGAGTATCCAAGTCCGGAGCTCCTAAATTGACAAATTGTTGTGGAATTGCTCTGCATCAGCACTGTGCTGAGCGTTTTATGCCATCCATCTCATTAGCTTCTTCCAACAACCCAATGAGACAGTTATTAATAAACCCATTTTACAGAAGAAGAAAAGAAGGCACCGAGGGACTCATTCAAGGTCACACAGCTGGTCTGAGCTGTGGTTAGAATCCTGATGTGATGGCTAATTTTGTGTGTCCACTTGACCAGGCCAGAGTGCTCAGATATTTGGTCAAACATTATTCCAGGTGTTTCTGTGGGGATGTTTGGGATGAGTGTGAAATTTAAATCGATAGTCTGAGTAAAGCAGCAGATTACCCTCCCTAATGTGGGTGGGCCTCATCCAACTAGCTGAAGGCCTGAATGGAACAAAAGGCTGGCCCATCCCCAATAAGAGGGAGCTCCTCTGGTCTGACCTCCTTTGAGCAGGGACCTCAGTTTTTTCCTGCCTTCGGACTCGAACTGAAACATCAGCCCTTCCTGGGTCTTGAACTTGGAGGTTTTTGGGCTGGAATTTACACCATCAGCTCTTCTGGTTCTTAGGCCTTTGAACTTGGCCTGGGACTACAGCATCCAGCACCCCTGGGTCCCCAGTTTGCCAACCAAACATCTTGGGACTTGTCAGCCTCCATAATCCCGTGAACGAATTCCTTGCAATAAATCCCTTTATTTCTATCTGTATCTACATGCATCCTAGTGCTTCTGTTTCATCCAGTCTCCTCGTATTTAAAACTTGGGTCTTCAACCATTAAGCCTTCCTGAAAATTCAAAGTCTTCTCCAATTCTTCATGTTGGAGAGAGAGACAACAGTATTCCGTTATTTGTTTCTTAAATCCTCCCTGTTTCCTAAGGACTGTGATTGGTCTGCTGAGAAGATGAGAGTGAAGATGGATACTGGAGAAGCGCAGAGAGAGGATGAATGGTTCCAGCTGACAAAGGCAGAGTGACATATTATGGAGGGTGAGGAGGGAGCCTTGGGGTGGGTGGGGGGGAACTGACATCTAGAAAAAAGGCACAAGTTTAAAGGACTGTTTTATTGTTTTTTTCCTCCATGGCGGGCAATGTAACCTCCTCCATCTCTCGTGTGAACCCTTCAGTAAAGTGCACATTACACACCAGCATGTTTGGAGTGGGAATTATGCTTTGAGGGGCTTAAGGAGGTGTGAGCCAGACCCCAAGGTGGACTGGGGGGAGCAGAGAAGGAGGAGCGACAGATTCAGAGGGAGAAGAGGATGTGGACTCAGAGTCCTAGCTCCTTGCCCCACTAGCTGTGTGACCCCAAGCAAGTCACTTGCTCCACGCATCAGGGTTCCCACCTGTCATCTGCCCGAGCCTCATCCATGAGCTGTGAGGGTACTCAGGGGCACGCCTGGTACATAGCTTTGTGAACCAAACTTGCCAAAGAAATGTTACTATCACTGTCAGTGTACCACGAGTATCTGCAGTTTTTACAAAATTTATATATTATATTTATTCATAAATTATAAATTAAAAGTATAACTTGAGTGAGATTATGAAAATGTTCCCAAATCATTAAGGGCAGGTTAAGGCTGTCAACAACCCCGAGACAGTCAGCAATGGTAGCTATGCACCAATATAACAGTAGGTGGCGCTAGATGCCACTAGCTTTCAATCAAGTCCTGCTTTTCCTCAATCTCTTGTCTTTCTCTGCCTCCTTCCTTTCTCACTTGATTGAAATGGAAATCGGCTGCCAGCATCAATGAGCCCCCATCAGCCTTGGGATTGAGGTGGCATGCCAGCAGCCAACGTGCTATCCATAGAGTAAAAAAAAAAAAAAAAAAAAAAAAAAAACACACATTAATCTCGTTAATCTCACAAACTCTTTTGAAAGCCTAAATATGATGGCCCAGCAGCCCAGCTGTTGGACACCAGCAGCCAATAGGAATCCATGTGATGGGCTGCCATTCAAAGTCCTGGAGGAGCTTCAGGACGTGGGCCCAGGGATGTAACAACTACCTTGCCAACGGTACTTCTGTTCAATAATTATAACAGTGCCCAAATTTTTCAGCACCTCCCATGTGTCTGGAAACGTGCAAGGCTGGAGATGGCAAGTGAGCTCCAGCTTGAGTGCCAGCCTCAAGCTAACCATTAGTGGCAGTGGATTCTGGAGCTCCTTGGAGTCCAATCTCATTCAGAAAAGCATTCTGTGATTGATTAGCAATGTCTGCCCTGGTCCAGGAAGGAAAAGCAGTATTATGACACACAATTGCCATCCCCATATTGGGCACTTTGCCTGTCTTTTCTCTTTGAATCTTCATGCCCATTCAAAAAGTTAAGTGTTGTCATTATTATTATTACTCCCATTTTATGATTGAGGAACCTGAGACCCAGATTAGTTAAATAACTTGCGTGAGGTCAGTGAGCTGGTGAGAGGAAGGCCCAGTTCAGCCAGTCTAGTTGACTGGAGGGCACCCTCCACTGCTTATCATGCCCTAATTTGCTTCCTTTCTTGAAAATGAAACAAATTATTTGGCAACTCATCCTGGAGAAAGGAAACAAGTAGTGTCCCAAGAAATTCTCGTTTCATATTCTCAGTATCTTCATGCGGAGTGTGTGTGGGATGGGGGGGGGGTGCGGTTTAAGTCCCATGTGGCTTCAGTTCGTTTTCTGTCTCCCTGGAAGAAGATGAAGTCAACATCTTTGCATGTCCAAGTGAACCCCCTCAGGGTCCAAAGAAACCCAGTCTCCCATTGGTTAATAACTGTTAACCCCGTTTTCCACATGAGAAGTGGAAGCATAGCTGAGCTTAAGCCAGTGATGAAAGGAGAAAGAGCCAAGACACAGAAGAGGTGGTTGGGGCTGGCATTCCCCTTGGAATGAGCCTTCGTGTGACTACAGGGCTGCTGCCACATAATTCTGTGATGCTGTCCCCGGGATGCCATCCAATGCCAAGCCGCGTGGACCATGTTAGGAGGCTGAGTGAGGGAGAAGAGTAGCCCAAATATTTCTTAAATACCTACTATGAGTTAGAAACTGGCTGAACAAGACATCATGCCTGTCCTCAAGGAGCTCAAGCTCCAGTGGGGGAGGCGGGTATTCAACAGACAATTCAACTAGGATGTGCTGAAGTGCAGGCACTGAACACAGCTTGGCACTGGGGGGTTACTGGCCAAGCTTCAGACTGGGCCAAACACAAAGCGTGGAGAGGGAACCACAAACAACCGGAATGTAAAGTGTGACGGGAGAGAGGGGGTGGCGAGGAAGGTTCTCCTGATATCCTTAAGCAGGAGAAAATGAACCTTAATCTGGTAATGCTGCTGAGAAACCACGAGAAGCCACTTCAGCAAAACAAAGCTTAGAGAGGAAGGCCCTAGCTAAGGGCTGCAGATGAAGTATTGAGTCTTACTTCATGTTTTATTTCGTTTTTTTTTTTTTTGAATAGGTAGTATTTTCAAGTGGTTTAAAAGCATACGGAATGGTATGTGGTTAAAAAGTATTACTTCCACCTTGTCCTCAGTCCATTCATTTCCCTCCCTGGAGATGACTAGCGTTACTACGTTCTTGCGTATCCTTCCAGAGAGATTTTATATTTTAATAAGCAAACACAGACACACAGACACGCACCTGGCTGGCACATTCACACAAGGGCAGTCAGAATATTTCCCTCCATGGCCCCAGGGGCTGCCTTGGTGTCCTGCACTGGCCCTATGGACATTGTGGTGACTGGTCTGGCACCTCTCATGATGAGCAGATGTTGGTCCCAGCTGTCCTCAGAGTGGTATTTCCAGCCAGTGAGTTCTGAACAAATGCACCAATGGTACAAAGTCTCCCTGTTGATAAAGGAGCTTTACGAACATGATACAAAAGTGTAACTATGATGCCTCTCACCATCTCTCCATCTCTGGAGGAGGGACACAATCCCCAGTATGTAAAACCCTCTCATGTTTTGGCTTCAGCCTAAGGATCAACAAGGAAGGCAAGTGGGCTGAGGTTTGAGCACCAAGACGCAGCTTGTATTCACAAAGTGTAAAGAAAACTAGCAGCTCCTATTTAAAATATCTGTTATATTCAGTTTACCTCCTTATTACATTTCAATTCATATTTTTAACATAAAGTTCAAAACCAGTGATTTAAGCAGCTGTTATGCTTACCTTGTAAATTGTGTGTCTTCCCTCGCCTCTCCTCCAAATTCTAGCCTTGCAAGGTGCCTTGTCACATGGCATCTTTGGTGCCTGGTACAATGCCAAACTAGGAGTGGTTTCTTGGCAGTTATTTATTGAGTGAGTGGACGAATAGGTAAAAATAAAACTGTAATATTTGCTGATTTTCAACTTTTAGACTCAACTCATCGACAAAGCCTGGAAAACGGAATTATGGGTCCAGAACAGAAAGTGAGCATTATCAATCTTGACAATGTAAAAAGTAGTAGTAAAAGACACCAGGAGAGCTGATGAGGACAATCTCTTCTTCTATGGAGGCAAAGATACTCTCTGTGGGTGATTGGGGCAAGAAATGCAAGAGTAACATAGTTTCCTTTAAAATCATGATTTATTTTTAGAACAGTTTTAGGTTCACAGAAAAATTGAGCAGAAGGTACAGAGAGTTCCCATATACCCTGCGCCCTCACACATGCACAGCCTCCCTGACTATCAACATCCCCCGCCAGAGGGGTACATTTGTTACCATCGATGAAGCTACACTGACACGTCATTATCACCTAGAGTCCATAGTTTACATGAGGGTTCACTCCTGGGGTTATCCATTCTGTGGTTTTGGACAAACTTATAATGACGTGTATGTATCATTACAGTATTGTAAGGAGTAGTTTCACTGCCCTAATAACATATTTTTAAAAATTAAGGTAATGCTAGTTTTAGGGCAATGAGAGTTGGGGATTGGAAGTGGGTACAGGGGCAAAGATGCCAGATCTTCATCTTTCAGAGCAGAAAGTCATTAAAGTCTTAAATGTATAAACTGAAAAATAGAGGTAAAACAAATAATTTGGGGACAGGATCATTGGGAGGAATAACGAAAAGTGTTAGAAGTGGCTGCCTGGGACATGGTGTCAGGAGTGGGAAGTGGGCAGGAAAGAGGGTTTCTGCTCTTTGGGAGAAGACTTTTCATGCTATTTTTTTTTTAAACCTGTGTATGTTTTACATGATTTAAAAAAAAAATATTAGAGTTTGAGCGCTCTAGTGAAATTAAAACACAGAGCCCCACTCTGTTCCCATGAAAATCAACATGCGAAAGCTGCTCCGTAGTGTTTGTTCTTGTTTCGGAGTCAAAACAAAATTAATTTGGAAAAGAAAATACAGCCGGGGAGACGAGGTAGCAACTTCAGGAAATTCAGGGAAATGTAATTGAGTAAGAATTATCTGCTTAATTACTTCTGACCAAATCAATAACAATGCTAGATGAGAAACCACGGTCGCCACCAATGAGTATCAAGTTACCGAGAAACTAATTGGGGTTCAGAATTGTTTGCAAAAACAGAACACCTTCCTTCTTGTAGTTAGCAAACATGGTTCCTGGGGGGGTAAGCGGAGATGGGAGAAGACTGCGGTTGGCAGCCTGGGGTAGAGAAAATAATAAGCTGAACCTGCTTATTATTTTCAAACGTGAAAGCTATTTTCAAATGTGGAAGCCTGAAGGAGAGCCCTTCTCCAAAGAGGTGAAAGCAGGGATGCCCTTGATGGTGTCAAATGTTCATTTTCATGCTTTCCTGAGGCTAAATAGGGTGAGAAGGCAGTTCGGAGCGTAAATCAGAGGGAGGTGGACCAAACACTGCAGAGGTAAGTAAGACAGCGTTTGCAGGAACTGCAAAGATTTCTTTAATACCATCTCAGGTGTGCCTCTGGGGGAGATGGCGAGGGTCCTTGTTCCAAGGGAGCCCTGTTGGGCACACTCATTAGATCTTTCTGGGACATGGTATTTGGGCTGGGTTAAGATCCTAGCTAGAGCTGAGAGAAGCATGTGCCCATTTGTCTAATCTCTGGCAGACCTACTTCTCTCCATCAATGTTGGAGCCTCTTGGTAATTGTGTAGGGCCTTCTCACTTCCCTCTTACACACTGTGCCTTGCTCCTGGCTCTCCGGCCCCTTGGACTTGTCAGTGAACCATCCCCACTGCCCAGGACATATTGGATATTCTTTCTTTAAAAAAGGCTTACTGAGGCTCTCTTCGGGGGCCAGCCCGGTGCTGGAATACACACGCCCATCCAAAGGTCCCTCTCAGAGTCTCGTGAGGGTAGGTAGACAATTAAGTAAGTTACAATACCATAGTATGTAGGCTAGGGTGGGAGTGGGCTTGGGGGCTGTGGGCACATGGGACCCAGCAAGGGCAGAGGGCAGTCGGGGATGAAGGAAGTGACTTCTCAGTCCAAGTGGAGTCCTGAGGGACTAGGAGGGGTCTAAAATAAGAGGCAGGAGGGCTGTGGTCCAGGCAGATGTACAAAGATCTGGAGGAGATGGAGAAAGTGATACTGAAGATGGTTCAGTCCACGTGGAGCACACGTCGGGCAGGGAGTGGGGGGCTGGTGAGGAAGGAGAGGCAGTCTGATAAGCTGAAGCTGGGTTTACCTGCGGACTTTTGTTTACCTGAGACAATTTTCACTTGTGCTTAGGCCACTTTGAACTGGATTTTCTATCATTTGCCATTAGGAGGATCTTAACCATGATTTTTTTTTTTAGCACATGGCAAATATTTTGTCCAGATGACCCCAAAGTATTGCCGAGTTATATTATTTCCCTGTGGTTAAACCAAAATCCATGGGAGGTGATTAATTTTAGAATCATCCAAGATCATCAGCTCTGAGAGCTGATCCAGTGCCACCCCTCCCTCACGTGACACACGCTAAATACAGCTGATGTTTATCGAGTGCTTACCAAGTGCTGGGCACCATCAGAGGCATTTTACATGTATTAACTCATTTCACCCTTGCAACATATTATGTGGGGTAGGACTGTTACTGACTCCATTTCACAGATTAGAAAATGGAGTTACAGAGAGGTTAAGTACATTTCTGGAGTTACATGACAAGCAAGGGACAGAGGTGGGATTTACATCCAAACTGCAGTTTGGTTCCAAAGTCTGTACTCTCTCTGCTTCACTAACGGATGAATAACCCAAGACCCAGAGAGGCTGAGAATTTTCCTAAGGTCACCCAGTAAAGCGGTAGAAGACTCAGGAGAAGAATACGCAGGTCTTCGCTTCCCAACATGCCACCCAGCCGGTACAGTAATCAAAGGGCAGGGTGAGAAGTTTGGAGTCACATAGACCTGAGTTCACTAGCCAGGGTCTTTGGCAAATACAATACCTCTTTGAGCTTTAGTTTCCTCATGCACAGAGCCTACTTCGTGGATTGTGATGGAGGTTCAATGTGCTAATGTGTGTCAAGTCCTCAGGACAGAGCTAGGTTTATGGGGTCTCTCAGTAAATGCTAGTTGTTAATGTAATTGTTATAATTAATAAGCTGTGCTGTTAATGAAGGTGTAAAACGCAGGTGATCGGCCGCATGAGCATGGGCGAGTCACGGAATTACAGTGGCCGTTGGTCCCATCAGTAAAACAGGGTTATTATCTGCCCTTTGCTCATGACACTAGAGCATTATAAGGATTAATTAGAAGATTTATAATGTGCTGTGCACTTTGATGCTCTATAAACATAGAAATGTGATGGTTGAATATTTATATAATCCCCATTACTGAAGATCTGGAATTGTTTTACTGATGTTACAAAAAAAAAATTCCAACTTTCCAAAGGTGTATAAATCTGAGTTGCATAAAAGAAGATTGGGCTTTTATTATCTGCCAACAGCTTAGAAGCCCAATAGGGCATCTGGGCATCAGTGGGCAGATTGCAATGCCAAAGTCTTAGAAATGTAGAAGGAGATGCTGAGATTGTGGGGCTGTCTCTTCCTCTAGATTTGAACTCCTTCAAGCTGAATCTTGTCCTCCAGTGGATCACCAGCATGGAGCACAGAGCCTGATATGCAGCAAGCACAGGATAAATGCTTGATGAAGGGAAAGATGGATGGACGGCTGGACAGATAGATGGAGGGACAGATGGACAGACGGGTGGAGGGAATCCTTAACCTTTTGGTGATAGGAGTGTAGGTGGGTCTGGCCCCAAATACTTGGGCCAAAGTAGATGGTAGTCACATCAGGTCTTGGAGAGAAAGCCACTCAGTTAGTGCGACAAAGTGGAAATACATTTGGCTTCACATAGACTTGATTACCAGCTTCGTGGCCTTGGGCTCGGAGCGAACCGCTCTTTCTTCATCTGAGAATGACAAGAATGTCTGTTAAGATGCTTTAAGATGAAAGTAACAGGAAACTCCGTCCACCCTTGCTTAAACAACAGGGGTATTTATTACTTCATGTAAGAGGGAGTCCAGAGTAGGATTCAGGGTTGGCTTAGAGGTTCTGCCATGTCGCTGAGCTGCCCACATAGTCAACTGTCCATGGAATGAGCTTCATCCTCTCGTGTCTGTGAAATGGCTGCTGGTAGCAATAAGGGCCAAGGCTTCTTTCCCAGAAGCCCCTGGCAAATCTCCTTTCACATCTCATTGGCCCAAATAGGCTTGGGCTGGCCCATCATTTGAACCAATCATTGCCTAGGTAAATAAGATTACCATGACTAGACTCCCGCTGCTCAAACTGTGGTCTGTGGACCAACAGCATCAGCATCACTTGGGAGCTCATTATACGTGCAAACTCATGGGCCCATACAAGACCAGGTGAATCAGGACCTCTGGGGATGGGGCCCGGGAGTCTCCACCAGGCTCTCCTGGGATTCCTATGCTTGCTAAAGCCTGAGAACCACCGGGTTAGACAACTCAACTGGGTTGGATATTGGTGAGTCAGCTCCAAAATGTGGATGATAATGCCAACCTTAGAGGGTTGTTATGAAAATAGAAATAATATATATGTGAAGGACCAGCACACAGTAGGTGTATGATAACTTTTGGCTTCCTTCTTTTCTTTCCTTCTCCAGTGATGTCTAAATATTTACTCTTCCCCATTAATTGTTCATTTCTCCCCACTCCAAGGTGCCAAATATCCTCATGCTGCTCTGACATAAGGAAACCAATCTGTAGACTAATTTATACTAAGGTGGGAGTGACATAAGGTATCATTGAACCCAGTAGCATTTTCACCCTGAAAATGGAGTGCAGAGAGTAGGCAATGCTTAACCCAGTGGAATGCTTGGTAAACGGTGTATTTTCAGGTATGTACCAGGTTTAGTGTGTTGGGGAATGTTTTAGGGTGAGACCAGGCTGCTCCATCCTCAGATTACACCCATAAGTAACCTCCTACTCTGGCCACACCAAGGGGGCCAGTTGGCTGATCAGGATGCCCAGAGGCAGCCATCATGGGCAAAGGCAGATGAGCAGAGGAAGCATGGGATGAGGGAGGGCTGAGGTCCATGAGGCTGACTGCGTCAACCTCCCCCTGTGTCTTCAGAGTCTTGTTGGGGCCATTAAGGAGGAATGTTGCCCCTCCTGAGTCTTTGATCTTTGAATCTGCCGGTTCCAGATTCCCTTTGAAGAATAATAATTATTAAAAGGAAAAAAAACCCTACAAGTACTAAAAAAAGAAAAAAAAAAAAAAACAAACCCAAGCCGACACCAGATGAGATCTGGGCAAAACTCTGCTCCGTTGGCAGAAGTTCCTGATTCAACAGCTGGCTCTGCATGTCAGGCTCAAAGGAAAAAAAAGTTGGCCAGTTGTTCGAAGGAACTTTATTCTGAATAAGCTGGAACCGAAAAGGTCCCTTACTCCCCAGAGAGGAAAAGCCTTCTTTCGAACAGATGGGAGGGCAAAGGAAATGCTGGCAGAGAGAAGGAGATTAATTCACTTGGAGCCCTGGCCCCTCACTTGACAGGCGGGTGCCCTCTGGGTCCTGTGTGCATATCCTTTTGAGCCCCCTACAGAGTGGGGGGCTGACCCCAGTTTGTCATCCAGCCTTCCAGAACTGCTTCTTCATCTCAAGCTAGGAGGCTCTTTCTTTGGGAGCAAGATAAATTGGGGCCACTTGAACTGATCAAGTTTTCATACTTCACCTCCCTAATCCTATGTATTTTTCTTAATGGAGGTTTTCGAAAATTATTATTATTTTTATTTTAGGAACTGCCTTTGGCATCACATGGCCCTGGATTCCAGTTCAGCTTTACCACCTTGTAACCCTGGGCAAATTATAACCACTGAGCACCAATATCCTCATCTGTCAAATGAGGACATTCACAATACAGCTTTTCTTTGCAGAGACATTGTAAGAGTCACGGCTAATGAATTCAAGGCATCTCACCTGGCACCTGGCATTTAGTGTGTGCTTAATAAATGTGGGCTATTAAGACAATTATGAGCTCTGCCAATAAGCTCCTCTGCTCCTGAAGGCTCTGTCTAAACCAAACCTGACTAGGAAGAGCCAATACGCATTAAAGCAATCTTAAGAGTACAAAGGGATCCTCGAGACAGACCATCTGGTTGTAAAGTACCGGTTCCACACTTAATAGCATCTGCAACCGCTTCCATCAGTAAACAGAGGGAAAGTGGATGATTTGATCTTTCAGGTCGCTTCTAACAGGACTTGCTGTGTCATTATATTGCCCCTCCCCTAGGGAAATGACCCACACGGAAGTCCTTGGGGTGTCGATGGGTCCCTCTTCTACTGCTGCATCCTGGCCCCATTCCCTCTCAGTGGGAGTGGCTTCCTGGCTGGTCTTGTGAGTTCCCACTGACATTCCTGCCTCTTCACTGTCTATTGCGGGTTGAATAGTGTCCTCCTCAAAGTTCATGTCCACCCAGAACCTCAGAATGGGACCTTATTTGGAAATAGGGTCTTTGCAGATATAAGTAAAGATAAGGTCATACTGGGTTAGGGTGGCCCTAAATCCAATGACTGGTGTCCTTATACGAAAAGGAGAGGACAAGAGGGGAGAACACCATGTGAAGATGGAGGCAGAGATTGATACGTCTACAAGCCAAGGAATGCCAAGGATTGCCAGCAATTGCCAGGATCTAGGAGAGAGGCATGGAACAGATTGTCCCTGAGAGTCTTCAGAAAGGACCAACCCCAGCGACCCCTTGATTTTGGACTTCCGACCTCCTGAGTGGGGAAAGGAAAGTTTCTGTTGTTTCAAGCCATCCATTTTGTGATGATTTTTTATAGCAGCCCTAGGAACCCAATATGCCGTCTTTCTATAGAACAAACCTTACTATCACTCTTACCCAGAACACTTCAGTGGCTGCCCATTGACCTTAAAGCAAAGTCCCAGTTTTCAGGGTATTCTACAGAGCCTTTCATGACTGCATCTGCTGACTGCACCTCTACCCCAACACATCCCGCCCTCCAGTCACTCTAAACACCTTTGAAACAGGTATGCTCCTGGGGACATGTTATGTCTCCTGCAGGGGATGCCCTTTCTCTCGTCTCCCACTTGGAAAACTCCTGCTCATCCTTCAAGACCCAACTTAAATATCACCACCACCATGAAGCCTTCCCAATCTCCCCTTTCTTCAATTCTCCTTCCAGTGGCCAAGTGAGTTGTGCCTCTCTTTGTTCTCATTGCATACCAGATAAGCGTCTCTCCTGGAAACACTGAGCTCCTGCAGTAAAGTTATTTGTTGGATGTATCCGCCCCTATTCTAGTTGTGAGCTCCTGAGATCAGATGATCTTGTCTTTATAAGGGATCAATAAATGTTTGTGGGTTGATTAAAGGACTCTGTAGATTGTATAATGAAAGATGGAGGGAATTGACGTCTCTTAATAGAAGATGCAACAGCTGGGAGGTGACAGACTATATGCAAGGATGAAAAGGACACGAAGAATCAAGATAATCAATTTTCCTCATCAGTCTTGGGGAGACCAGTTGCCTGTGTTGTCACACATGCCATGACTTGGTCACCCATGAGAGTAACTGTTTTCTGTACAGCTAGAAGCCTGCTGGCTCTGGGAGCAATTAGAAAGTGCAGCTGTGCTTTCGGGGATGCCTGGAAGCAGTTGGAGGCCTCCTCAGGCTTAGCAGGCTCCAAGGAGTGCGGTCCCTGCATGGAGTACTGATGCTAAGTGCGTGAACCCCTCTCGACATGAAATTATCCCCAGCCTCCTTTGTGACAAGCAGAAAGAACTAGAGAAAATGCACTTAAGAATCTAAAGGGGACAGTGGAGGGAGCAAGCGTCAAGAGTACGGAGTTTAGCATCAGACAGACACAGCTTTCAAATCTTCAGTCTTCTACCGCCTGGCGGAGTGACCTTGGACAAGTCCTTTATACTTTCTGAGGCTCAACGTTCTCACCTCTAAAATGATGAAGATGCTCATAATAAGACCTGCCTTGTAGTGTGGTTGCGACCATTAGACCTAGTGTACACAGAGTGCCTGGCACGTAGCAAGCTGTCGGTAAATAGTATCTGTCATTGTTTTTTGCCTAGCAGGAATATTATTAATTCAACAAATATTTTCTAGGGGCCCATTAAGGGCTTGTCATTGTTCCTAGATATTGCGGCTCAAAAATGTTTAAGCTCAAGATGCTTAGATGTGTTAAACACTGTTTGCAAGACTAAAGAAGGTGGGTGTGCACGCTCTCTTCCTGAAAGTGCTTGTTAACGCCTGATGGTTTCATTATAGCCCTTCTGGACCAGAAAAGGCCGTCTGACCTTTTGTCATCCTGTCCACACCTCTGAGGGGGGAGTTCCATTAAATGAGTCCCCATTCTCTTGCTGCATACCTTCCCTGAAAATGTCACGCAGAAGCAGGAGGCTATGGACTGGTCTTTCTCTCCTCCTGGAATCTGCGTAGGTGTGGACCCAGGTACCACTTGGAAGGCTCTTTTCTAAACCACTGGCAGAAAATTCCATTTGCAAAACTTTCCCTGTGACTTGCTCTCTGAGGGTGAGTTGATGAATCATGTTTGTTCAAGGTACATTTCAAAAGTCGATTATTGCAGCTACATTTTAAAAACATAAACATGTTTAGCGCAGGTACAAATCTCCAGGATGTGCATTTCCCAGCCTATGGTGTAGGCGGAGACTCAGACAAAATAAATACTATTTAGGAGTAGTGAAAGCAGAACGAGGAATCGTTCGGGAGAGAGAGAATGACTGCAGGAACTATAAAATGAGAAATACGCTGTGGAACTCTCCGGTGCTATTGTGGAATGAGTTTCCCCCCTCCTCCCTGTCAAAGGAAAACTTAAACCATATTTCCTGCACTATGAGCCTAATCTTTGAAATGGCCCAAATCTCATTTTAACGAACACGCGTGATTGAGTTTGTCTAACTAGAGGTTTAACGACCTGGAAAATGTATCATGAGCACCTGGCAACCTTCAAAACTCTTATACTGCGCCTGCATCTCACAACACGAGGGCTGGGGTTGTGGGATGTTCAACTTGGTTTTATATAGGAGACAAAGTCCAGTGTTTGGAAGAGAGAATTTTTGCACAAACAAGAAGTCCGGGTCCTGCTGTCACTGAGCATCATCAAACAGCAGGGGAGACGGCAGCCTAGGGCATTCTCTTGTTGATTGATTGATTTCTTCATTCATTCATTCATCCAATAAATATTTATTGAGCGCCACAATGTGCTAGGACCTAAGCTAGGGAGCTTGCTGTTAGGGATGACAATGATAAAACCAGTCATACTTTTACTGAGTGCTTGCTCTGTGCTCTGCGTTGGGCTAAGAACTTGGGATGGATCCCCTTTTCAATTCTACCACCATCCTACAGGGCAAATGTTACTATTATCATCACCATTTTGCAGAGGAGAAAACCCAGCCAAGACTAATCAGCCTCAATTCCAAATTCCCGGGGAAGAATCTGATTGGCTCAGCTTGGGTCAAGTGTCCACCTCTGCTCACAGCTGAGTTGAAGAGGGTGGCACTGTGTCCCGTAGTTCAAAGCTGGCTAGCAGAAGGCAGTTCTCAGAGAAGCAGGGTCCTGGGAGCAACCTGCTTTCATGCATGCTGGTCTGCAGAGAGTGGATGTGGGGAGGGATGAAGGGATGGGAGGAGACCAATGATGTCCCAGGTCCTGGGACTACTCTCAGGAGACCCCGCTGCCCTTTCTACCGCTGAACTCCACAGGACGCTCCTTGTTCTTAAGATAAATTCCCCCCATTTGATCGAGCTTCTCTGAAAGGGTTTGTGGTACTCATGACCAGGAGGGCTTGGGTTAGCTGATCTTGAAATTACAGATCTCTGAGTATTTGCAGGGCCCTTTCCCGAGTTTTGGCCCCTGTTCTTTGCAATTTTGAGCCTTGCAGTGGAGCGAAGCAGGAGAGTGCACAGGCGGGTGTCTTGAGCACTCAGTCGTGCCAAGCAACCCTTTGGCATGCTGCTAGACCCCATTGCAGGAGGTGGCAACCCCTTGCTGAGCAATTTTCCAGCATTCGGAAGGAAGAAAAAGACACCAGACCATCACTTATCCTAACGCAGAAAAGCCCCCTCAACCTACACGTCAAAATTCTCTTAGCTTTCTCCTGGGCATCAACAATGACAATAACAACAGTAATAGCAGCTCCCATTCATTGACACTTGCTATGTGCCAGACCCTGCACCATGCACCTTACACACACTATTCTATATGACCTCTCAACGACTCTTTCAGGTAGGGGTTATTATTGCTGCCATTGTACAGAGGCAGAAACTGATGCTCAGAATGTTAAGTAACTTGCCTGAAGTCACACAGCTATGAAGTGTGGGAGTTGGTATTCCAAACCAGATCAGTCTGAGATTAGAGTCCATGCTCTAACATTTATTTCCCTGCCTAAAGCATTGAGCCATTGTCTGGTATTCCAACATTTTCTTTTTTGGTAGGGAAGATTGGCTTGAGCTAGCATCCATTGACAATCTTCCTCTTTTGGCTTGATGAAGATTGTCCCTGAGCTACCATTTGTGCCAGTCTTCCTATATTTTATATGTGGGATGCCACCACAACATGGCTTGATGAGCAACGTGTAGGTCTGTGCCCAGGATCCAAACCTGCAAACTCCAGGAGTGCACAAACCTAACCACTATGCCACCAGGCCAGCCCTGGTATTCCAACAATTTGATATCCAAGTCTGCAGGTCTATAGCTTAGAATATCGTCTATGAATCCTAAAAGCATCTGATTTAGATGGCAGTTAAGAGAAGATAGAACAGAAAATGGTATAACAGCTGTGGAAAACAGTATGACGGTTCCTTAAAAATTAAAACCAGAATTATCATATGATCCTGCAATTCCTTCTGGATATACATTCAAAAGGGTTGAAGCCAGGGTCTTGAACAGATACTCGTACACTCATGTTTGTAGCAGTATATTCATAACAGCTAAAGCATGGAAACAACCCAAGTACCCACCAATAGATGAATGGATAAGCAACAAAAGAACCCCCAAAAACCACACACACACACACACAATGGAATATTATTCAGCCTTAAAAAGGAAAGAAATTATAACACATGGTACAACATGGATGACCCTTGAAGACATTATGCTACGTGAAATGAACCAGTCACAAAAGGACCAATACTGTATGATTCCACTGATAGGAGGTACTTAGAGTAGCCAAATTCATAGAGACAGAGATCAGAAGGGTGGTTGCCAGGGGCTGGGGGAGGGGAGAATGGGGAGTTATTATTTAATGGGTATAGAGTTTCAGTTTCACAAGATTGAAAGAGTTCTGGAGATGGATGGTGGTGATAATAGCACAACAATATGAATGTATTTAATAATACCACTCAACTGCACACTTAAAAATGGTGGAGAAGGTAAATGTTATGTTAGGTGTATTTTACCACAATAAAAAAATTGGGGAAGAAATATAGACACACACACACACACACATATGTGCACACACACATACATACTTAGAAAAAGAAGTCATCACTGGCATGAATGCGACACTAGGGCCGTTGGTCCCACTGTTGGCTTAGAGCTGCTGCAGAGACATCTGGGTGACAGTTCATTTTCTGATGCTTCTTGAATTTGGTTCAACTCAACAAACATCCTAACATCCTCCTCTCACTTTTTTTTTTAAAGTAAAATCATACGGAACTAAGCATTTTGGTGAGGTGAGCAGGTAAGACCTAACCCAAATCAAGCACTGGCGTCACACCACATCGTGCATATGTACTGAGGTCTGACTGGTTGGCCTGAAACTAAACACCAAGAAATTAAGCCAGGTGGCATGGCTGCCCTGCCTGGTGGTATTTCTGCTTTTAGAACTTTTGTAAAAATAGACATGAATGAAGGTAAAAAGAATGAGCACTTAAAAAATAAATTCCCCTGACACTTTTCTTGGTTAAGATCATCTCCGTCCTTGCTACTCAAAGTGTGGTCCAGGACCCAGCAGCATGTGCAGCCCCCAGGAGCTTGTTGTAAATGCAGAGTCCTGGCCCCATCCCAGAGCTGCTGAATCCAAATCTTCATTTTAACAACATCTCAAGATTCGTGCGCACGTTAGAATTTGAGAAGCATAGAGCTCCTTGAGGTCGTCACGTGACTCATGTTGGAATTCTTAAACTGAAAGAATGGCCATTGGATTCTTGGAGGATTGTGTTCATTCCTTCCTTCCCTCCTTCCTTCCTCTATCCATTCATTCATGAATTTATCAACTTAAAAAAATGATTGCGCGCCAACTGAGTGGCAGGCACTGGGGCTACCACTGTAGACAAGGGAGATGCAATTCCTGACCCCAGGAAGTTTATAATCTGGTGGGGGAGGAAGACTTCAAACATTTATTTAGTTATTATGGTAAGTACCGCAATGGAAAAGCCTAGCAAGCACAGCAGACATAGTGTTACGGAGGGACCTGGCCTGCTTGGTGATGGGGCACCTGAAGGAGGACAAGGAAGGGCTTCTTTGTAGAAGTGATATCTAAACTGAGACCCAGATAATGACAAGAGCACATTTATTAAAGGGGTAATAATAGCAGGAGAAGCTTGTGCAAATGTCTGGAGGTCGGAAGATGTGGGGTGCCTTTAAGACACTAGAACCTTGCCCCTGAATTTTGAGAGTGGCATTACTGTAGCATTGCATGTAATAATGAGACGTTAGGAGCCCTTTCCCCCTCTAGGAGAGATGTTGGATGACCTATTTATTTTATATACAAAAATAAGCATAGTTACAGGCTAAACAGACATGTTTCCTGATGGAGAAAGTTTACTCTTTCATGCGGCCACTCACCAGACAGGAGTCAGAGCAGGGTGCTCCCCTTGGTGCAGAGGTCAGAAAGCATCTTGGTCTTCCCATTTCTATTTTCCATTTAGTCTGCAAGTCCCCAACCACTAATGGGAAAGTGAGGAAGACCACCGCCCCAAACAAATGGCAAGCTCACTGCACGTGTGTGCATGCATGAGCCGTGTGTTTGTGTGCGCGTGTGTGTGTGTGGTGATTTGTGGAAGCAAAGTGGGGGGACCATAACCCTCGAGATGCTTTGACCCCTGGACCTGAAATCCCCTGCCTTTTCCCATTCTATCTACTTCTTTTCCAAGTCTGCCTAGGATATTACAGCTTTATGGGCACAAGGAGCGTGTTTGGGAGGCGACCCCAGAAAGCACCAGTAAAGAAGTGAGACAAGAAGAGAAAAGTGTGCAAATGAGCATGCAGGTTCCCACTGTGGGCAATCCACATACATTTTGCTGGGACCACTGGTGGGCAGTATAGAGGAGGGGTCACTAACTTGTCTGGAAATGGCCACACAGT
Source organism: Equus asinus (assembly GCF_041296235.1). NCBI lineage: Eukaryota > Metazoa > Chordata > Mammalia > Perissodactyla > Equidae > Equus > Equus asinus. Next base: position 84,354,235 of record NC_091797.1, on the reverse strand, counting down.
AAATATTTCAGGCTTTGCAGGGCGTCCAGTCTCTGTTGCACAACTCTACCGTTGTAGTGTGAAATCAGCCACAGACAATATGTACCATGTGCAAAGAAACGGGTGTGGCTGTTTTCCAATAGAACTTTATTTATAATAGCTGGTGGTGGGCTGGATTTGGCTGGTGAGCTGTAGCTTGTTGACTCTTGGTATGGAACATGCCTCAGAGTTGTTGCATCTGAAGATAATGCAACCCAAGTACGTATCCACCAGCATCTGTCTGCCATTGGTGGAGAGCTGCCCCCGAGGGCATTACCTTCCTGCCCCGTCTGGACTGCCCCAGACTCCAGGTGAGGAGCCACAGGTGCTGCTGTAGGAAGCCATGGATGTGCACGAGCATGGCCGGAGCCAAGGGAATGCAGGGAGAGCACTGATGTGCCTGCTACACCCCCTAACAGCCATTTGAAGGACTGTCTTCCAATGAGTAAAAACAAGGCTCAGAGAGGTGAAATGACGGGTGTGAGGTCACACAGCTAGGAAGCAGTCATGATCAGAACAGAGCTGGTCCCTGTGCTATTTGTGAATTCTAAGACTCTGAAAGATAGACATTTCATGTCAGGTTCCCAAATTACATTTTTACATCTGGCAAGGCACTTTTGTTCTGAAGCACGCAGTTTGGAAAGCATGTCAACATAACCTTTTCCATGAAATGGAATTTCTTCCTTTGTTTCCTGAACTGTTACAGAAACCCTCGAGAATCTAAAGAGGAACAAAGATAGATGATTTAAGTGTTCTTTATTCCTAACAACCTTTTAAAATTTCTCGGCTGTGTGTGTCCTGGGTGCATATATCGAGCTCCTACAAACAAAGAAAAATGCAGCAGACTAGCCAATAGGAAATAAGGCAAATGATACAAATGGGTAATTCTCAGAAGAGAAGATGCAAATGGACAATAAATATATAGATCATCATTAGTCTCATTAGAAATCAGGTAAATGCAAGAAAACAACCATGAGATGTCCTCTTTGGCCGTCATATTGGCAAAAATTTAAACATCTTATTCAAAGTAGATGGATATGTGGAGAAACTGGTACTCAGGTACTATTCGCAGGCTGCAAACTGGTACGCATTTTCTGGAGAGTACTTTGATTAATACAATCCATTTTCTCTCCCCTTCTTCTTCCAAGACCCAGAGGAGGAATCGTGATGGTCCCTGTCAACCGTGGTGGTTCCATTCTCCTTGCCAGTGACTGGTGTACGCGTTAGCTTGCAGCCCAGTCCTGGCTGATGAGACCTGAGGAGGGCTGAAGATATGTCTGCACAGGTCACCTAGAACATCTCTGGCCATTTTGTGACCACTAGGGGAGGCGTTCCCAACTTCTGAGGGTGGCAGAACAGAACAATGGAGAGAAAGCACCTGGGTCCATCCTGAGTCCCTGAATTAACTATCTTTGGAACTGACCTATATTAGTCTTCTCATTAACATGAGAAATTAAAGCCCTTGCTGTTTAGCCACGTGGGTCTTTCATTTGCAGCCCAAAGTATCTGAATGGATATAATTGTCTCTCCCATATAGAAATATGGGCTCATATGTCCAAGCGGGCAACATACAAGTATTTTATTATAGCATTGCATGTAATAATGAGACTTGAACGTGCATTGGTAGGGACCCAGGGAAACACGCTGTGTTTCAGTAATACTACTGAATTCTAGGCAGCCATTAAAAGCAATAAGGTAAATTTTTATGCACTGATTCCACCATGCAAAGATCTCCAGGACATATTAAGTTTTATGAAGTTGTGAAATCATACATGTGGTAGAACCCCATTTATGACAAACAAAATAATCCTCAAAATAAAATATGTGTAAAGATTCATATATATACAATCATACCCACAGAGACAGGGTGTGGGAGAAGCCACATCATACACTTAAAAGTATTTACCTCCAGAGACAGGAGATGGATAGGAAGTGAGAGACAAAAGAGACTTTGTTTTTTTATATAGAGCAGCAACACCAATGGATTTCGTTTATGACTTCTGTCATTAAAAATAATGTATAGGAAACATTCCACATGCTCATTACAGAAAAATCTAGCAAATGCTAGAATGTAAAGATGTAAGTTTTGTTCAAACCATGCAAGCCAGAGGTCTTTTTTTTTTTTTTTAAACCATTATGTCAGGTTTCCTGGGAACAAAGAGAAACTTCTCCTCAGGTCTTCAAATGTTTTTTCTTGTGTGTAGCACAATTACCTGGGCAGAGTTCAGTGTTTTTAATCAAAAGCTACTTGTCTAGTAGGCAATGTCACTTTTCCCAGCCTGCATAAACAAAGCTTTGTGGGAAATGGGTTTGGAAAGTGGAAGAGCTGCATCATTTGAATTGGAGTGTGTGTTTGTGTGTGTGTGCGTGTGTGTGTGTGAGAGAGAGAGAGAGAAAAGAGGAGGGAGAGAAGGAAAGAGAAAGGAGGAGGATAGGGTGCTCTGTATATGATTCTGGAGAATTCTCCAAGGAAATATCGCCCCCTTTGTCTCCCAGCATCAGCTCTTCTCTCCCAACTACTTGGCATCATACAAATTTGACCTTCCAGAGCGGAGAGGCTTCCTGCAATACTCGGACAGTAATGACAGAGTTGTAGGCACGGGCTATATCATAATTGCCTTCCGGCTGTCTCCTGCATTTGCCTGGCTCTGATTTCTGGGTTGGGTACCATTACTCTCAAGGTTCCTGTCATGTGGCCATTAAATCATTGTTTCCTCTGACAGTGCCATTTCTGCAAAACCCTGGAGGAAGAAAACAGCCCCGTCTCCAGGACTGGAATGCTGCCGCCTGGTCATTATGCCCAACAGCCCTTGAACGGCTGCTCTGGAAGACGCGCGGCTTTGTTGCCACCACACAATGCCTCCCCAGACTAAATGGCTCTGTTGCGCCATGCTTTTTCAGAGCTCAATTATCCTGGCGAGGGAGCACAGAGTAGCACTAATTTAGGAGAAGAGGTCTGGTCCAGCAAACGGGGGTAAAGAAAAGAATGGCAGAAGAAATCAAGAAGGATACTTCTCTAAGGGTATTACTCATTTTTTTTTCCCCCTAGAGAGAGAGAAAAGCAAAATTTTTCAGACAGGGTCTAATTTTCTTCTGAAATAGATGGCTGAGAATGGGGAGATTTGGGGTCTGCTGAACATGGAAAGATGAGGTGGGAGGGATAGTTCTGGTGGCCAATTTCCAGCCGCTGAGCTGTAGCTGAATAGAGGATGCTGGCGAGCCTTTGACAAAGCACCAAGAAACCAAGGGCCTGCCCCACTTTTGGGATCAGAGTTCATTCATTCAACAAATACTGGTGGTTGCTGTGTGCTGGGCACTCTTCTAGGTGCTGGGGATGCAGCCATGAATCAGGCAAAGTCGCTGTATCCTAACTGGGCTCCTCATAGGAAAAAGATGGCGCACTCAGATTGGGAAATTGAGGATAGCTGAATAAAGGGACTGTTTACAAAGGCTTGGGCAGGTTGTAAAGAAATCTACAAGGGACAGGGCGGCACGCCGGGGCCAGCACCAGCCATCCTTCAGCCTGGGAAGGGACAAAGTGAGGGAGCAGTGACCAGAACCCAAGAGGATAGCTGTATGGAGATACGGGACAGGAGCTGCAGCCCTTGGTCACAACCCATCACATCAATATGGCAGAAAGAGACAGGGAACAAATACTTGGACTTCTCTCTTCTCCTTCCCTTTGGTCTAGCGTTGCCTCCTATTGGCTGAATCTGACCTGAAGCCCGAGAGCAAGGGGGCTCCTGGACGCAGGCCATGCAGGTCCTCCTCCCTGGGCACAGAGCAGGGGGGAGAAGGGCGGCTAGAGGACCTGGAGAAGCAAGGGGGATGTTTCCAGCACACTCCCTGCCCTCATGGAGCTTACATTCTACTTGGCGGAGACAGACAATAAACACATAAGCCATTAGCTCTCAGATATAATGTTGCCAGGACCTCCTCTGATCCAAGCAGTACCTCTGTGCAAATTACAAAAAGCCACCCTCTCTCCAAATGCATGCAGCTCCGTCCCAGGGCACATGGTTAATGAATGCAGCACAGGCTGGATATCACCCCCCCATCTGCCTTTTGGGTCAGGGTTTTGGACTCAAGCCCCAAAATATGATCTCCGTGACTGTCAACTAGTCACGGTGTCATAACTTAAAAAATCAGGGGCCAGCCTTGTGGCGCAGTGGTTAAATGTGCATGTTCCACTTCCACAGCCAGGGGTTCGCTGGTTCGGATCCCAGGTGAGGACCTATGCACTGCTTGTCAAGCCATGCTGTGGCAGGTGTCCCACATAAAATAAAGGAAGATGGGCACAGATGTTAGCTTAGGGTCAGTCTTCCTCAGCAAAAATAATTAATAATAATAATAATAAATCAGAGGAGAGTGATAGAGATTCTGTCCACATCTGATTTCTCTTTGTTCCCGGGCCCTCTGCCTTCCTGTTAGTTCTGCGGGCACTGAGGGCCACTGCTGTGACCCAGGATGAGCAGCTGACTGGTGACCCACACACATAGCTTTTCCAGAGCTTTAGGCTTGATCATGCCATTGACATGGTGACATGGTACAAACGTGGCTAATGTGGGGCCCTGAGGAGGTCCAAAAGGGCTGCTCACCCAGAACCAGCCTCTCTGCAGCCTCCCCGCAAACCTCCAAGGCAAACAGAAGCAAGGGCGAGTCCTCGGGCAAAGTTAAGTCACCGGTGGGAGCCGCCTGGAACTGGCAGGGGACGGCACGGCTGTCTTCTCCCGGCTCAGGCTCCCTGAACTGTAATGAGCAATTTGTCTTTTAGCCTTGATCTGCTGTCAGCGGGGCTGACACCAACTCTGAGTATTAATTTCTTCTCGAGCTGTCTTACATCGCAGCCATCAGAGGGGCAAAAAATGAAGTGCAATTCGCTGGATGCAGAAATCCATCCCTCGGCTGCATTAGTGGTAAAACTGTGGGCACAGATGAGGCCCGAGCTGTGCTCCTTGAGTTTTTTTAAGAAGCAGATGCCGAATCCCTAACGAAGCATCTTTCATTTTGTAGCTGTGCGTTTGACACCTTCCTCCCATTACTCTCCCTGGTCTGCAGACTCTCTCTGCTCTGCCTCTTTAAAGTGGCCAGGCAGAGATATTGCACAGAAACCCACGGACACCCCAGATCTTCTGTCTGCCTGTAAAACGCTCACCCACCTCGTGAACATGCCCTCGTGATGGCTCTTGTCTGGTTTAGATGGTGTTTTATTTGGGCATCCGGGGTTGGCAGACACAGAAACGCATTCATCCAACTCAAGAGAAAAGAAATGAAATCCAGCAGCAGGAAAGCTCAGCTACTTGCTATGTCTCTCGGGCTCTCCACAAAAGCATGGGTTTCGGCATGTCTGGTTTTCCTTCTTCCTTCTGCATCCTGGCTCCTTCTTCTCCCTTACAGATTCCATAACGGCTGTACCAAAATGGCGGTCCCAGCCCTGGAATTTATTGGACCCCTATCTCCATGCTCGGTGGCCATCGGGATCAGTGTCCAAAGTCCAAATTCCCACATAAGAGAATCTGATTGGTGCGGCTTGTCTCAGGTGTTTGCCTCTGGTCCAATCATCTGTGGCTTGGAGGGCGGGACTATGTGGTATGTAGAATTTCCCATCTCGGAGACAGGGAAGGTGGCTGGAGCCAGAATGACTCCTCTAGAACTTCCAGCAAGAGATGCTATGCCGGCAAAAGCAGATCTGGATTTGAATCCCTATTCACCAAACCACTTCCAGATCTGTGGCCTTTGGTAAGTTATTTAATTTCTCGAAGCCTCAGTGTCTTCATCTGGCACCTGGGGGTGGTAAGATTAACTCACAGTGTTTTGGGGTAGGTGAAATGAGTCAACGCGTGTCTAAATGTGGGTTAACATATCTGGCACGTGGTGAATGTTACTTCGTGACACACACTGTGTGCTCCGGGGCCACCTCCACCTTCAGTTGCTGCGGTGGGGACGGCTCCTGTGCACTCTGGCAGTGCCCCAACTCCAGCATCTGCAGCTCCTCCTTCTGCCTCAGGTCTTCCTCTGGAGCCTGGGGAGCCTCTGAGCCGTCGTGTAGCTGCAGCCCACAAGTTTGGAGGAGTTAACACCTCTGGGGCAACCCCCAACCAATGGAGGATGGAAGCACGTGGATAGATGCTCCAGCCTCCCATTCTGCAGTGTTTTCCCAGAGGGCTTGCACCCCAGTTAGCCAATGACAGTAATAGTCTCTATGATGCACCCTTTATTGGTTTGTCCTCCTCTCTTACCCTCCTTACTCTCTCATTCCTGCTTCCTGGGATCACCTCCCAAATAACCTCCCTGCACTCAAGTCCTTGTCTCAGGCTTTGCTTTCGCAGAAACCAAAATTAAAGCAAATACAGTCATGCACTGCTTAACAACAGGGATACATTCTGAGAAATGCCTTGTTAGCTGATTTCGTTGTTGGGCGAACATCGTAGAGTGCACTTACACAAACCTAGATGATATAGCCTACTACACACCTAGGCCATACGGCAGTAACTTGTAGGACCACTGTTGCATATGCGTTCCGTCATTGACTGAAATGTCATTATATGGCACTTGACTATAGGAAGTTAGTTGTTTTGTTGACCCAGGAGAAGGGTCCGCTGCAGCATCCACGCAGAGTCATGCCTGTCAGCTGAGTTTCAAGAACATGGCCAACAGGCAGGCTCAAAGTGGTTCCCCCACGTGTAAAACACCTTGACTGTTAGAGGAATGCCTGATAGGAGAAGCAATTCCACAGGATCTAGGGCATTTTCAGCTGCCTCATGGCCCTGGGGAGAAATACAGCTACCTACTGACATTGGAGAGTGTCAGGGGCGGGGGGTGGTGAGGTATTCACAGCTCAGTGGCCCAGTATTCCTGAATGAGCATGAATATGATCACATCGTTGATGTTTAGAATTCTTCCATGGCCCTTCCTCGAAGCCAGGATCAAGGCCAGAATTCCTTGCAGCAGACTTCAAAGATCTCATGGCTGGCCTAAGTGTACATCTCCATGCTCATCTCCCACTGCTTCCCCTTATCCACTCTGCTCATTCATTCATTCATTCATTCACTCACTCACACCTTTTTGAATACCTGTGATGGGCCAGCCCTGTCGTATGGGCCATCCTGGACCTCTGTGAGCTCCTCCTGCTTTCTTATGCCTCAGGACCTTCACAAATACTATTCCCCCTGCCGGGAACACTTTTCCCTCTGCCCTTCCCCAGGCAGGTGCTCCCACAGTGCTCTGTTCACTCTGACGCCCTTCACAGTGGTGAGCACTCATTGGGATGCACACAGAGGGCAGAAATGCAAGAAATGCCCATCTAGCTTCCCTTGTACCTACAGAGGCCAGTGCTGCCTGGCACACAGTAGGGCATCAGGCAATGTCTGCTGAATGGGTAAATGTTGAAAAAAGGCCTGGGAGATACATCTCTGCCTCCTGGTCAAACAACAGACTGCTATTGAGCTCATTCACAGATTTCTAAAAAAAAAAAAAAAAAATTAAATGACTGAATATTGACAAGAAAAAGAGAATTGTGTCTAAAGCACTTGAAAATTGGCTCTGTGTTTGCTGAGGGAGAAGAGAGGTGTGAATTTGCCCAGATGAGGGTCAAGCAGAGGTTCTTTCTTTTTCTCTCTCTCTCCCACACACACACTTGATCACTAACGATAAAGATGGGAAGATGACAAGGTGTCAAATGCCCGTGGAGAGCCAGCCTGCTCTGCATTCACTTATTGCACATTCTTTTGACTTTAGAAAACAAGGCCTTTCCGCAAAGCGTCTCTGGTTATAGTGTGGACACCTCCCCTTGTCACCTGCTTCCACTTCCCATTGTAGGTCTGAGGGTTTGAGATGAGAACTCCTTGTCGGACGCTAAGATCATTGAGTTTGGTGGCTCACAGATCAGCTTAGGAGTCCAGGCTCTGCTGCTCACTGGCTGGGTGACCTTGAGCAAGTGACGTCACCTCTCTGAGCTCCAGCTTCCTCATCTATGGAATGGGGGGCAGTAATGGCAGATGCCTCCTGGGGCTGTTGTTGGGTTAAGTGGGAGAAGGCATGTGGAGCTCTCAGCTTGGTGCCTGGTATCCAGTAAGGCTGCAACAGACAGCTGTCATCGGCAGCCATCAAGTCTGAACATCAAGACGTCACACGGAGGGGCCGGTTTTCCAAAGTGCATAGAGAGGGAGCTGGAGAAGCTAATTGCAGAGATAGCACACACAGAAACACCTTATCCTGCTGCTTTAGCTTGGTAACCACAGACCTCAGTTCTTCCTGTAGAGGCAGAGCAGCTTCAACGGGAGAAATGCTGTCACACCCAGGGCAGAATTAGACCTTTAGGGACGTCACAGCTCAGTTCACCACAAATACCCTAAAGTCTATGACAATTAATGGGATTCTTGGGCCAAAGACAAATTGAGAACAGAAGCTGGAAAACCTTGAGGGCTCAGGAGTTTTGGCCGAATAGGAAAATAGTGTAGAAAATAGTCAATTTAAAAACAGTGGTCATGGAGAGGAAAACAAAACAAGCCTTTTTTATTTGAATGAGACATTTCACTGATTACAGTATCAGAAGGGACGCCTTGAGAAGTGGTGACCTCCCCGTGACTAGGTGTATTCAAGTGAAGTCGGCCTGACCTAGGGCACCTCTGTGTTCCCCACACTTCAGTCATTTGCAAACCACCTTCAGGATATTTGCCATCTCTCTGTACCACTTGTATTATTAATTACTTAATATTTGTTTTTAAATGGGCTCATTTGAGAAGATAGTAAAAAGAAAACTTGATACCAGCACTGTGGGTAGAAAGCCATTACCGCCTGTCACAAATAGAAGGGAACTATGACAGCAAACAATAAAACAAAACGATGCTATTTAATGGCAGCGAGGCATTGTCTGCGAAGCTCTGGGACTGCCTTCTCTTTGTGAAAAGGGAGAGTGACAAGGGTTAGAGTGGCGTTAAAGACTGAACTAGCACGAAGCTGAGACTTTGTCCTTTGCATAATAAAAAAGGACACAGGACATCTGAAAACTGATGACCTTTTCTACTGTGCGATTTCATGTTACCGGTTGTGGAACACCGAAAAAGCCTCTCACTGTCTGCTGTGGGGCCTGTCTCATCCTCAGGGAAGCCTCCTCCGGGAGAATTCCAGCACCAAATCAGACATGGGGTAAAAGAAGACTCGACTGAGATTTTATGACCTCAGGATGTCATTATACTTTCTGGATATGAATTTCCCACCCAGCAAATGCCGGTAAATGTTTAACAACCTGCTCTCCAGGGAGAGAAAAAAAAAGCCCTCATGTTCCCGTGGTGTAAGCACTCCCGCCATGGCTGATTTCAAGCCGCCATCATGGCCATCATGATGTCACTGAACGCAGAGTCGGTAAGAGAGGAGTACAATAGGCTCCTGGGAGACGGTGTAAACTGACGCCAACACACAACTGTTCCCACCCATTGTGGTTGTCCTCATAAGGATACAAAATAAAACTGCATCCAAGAGATTTAGATCCGATACTTGGAAATCTCCAAAATGCCTCCGAGACGCTTGGCCATCTCCTGGAGCATGTGCGAGAGATGAACCAGAGGGCGTCCTGCAGTCTCACTTCACAATCCGGTTCCATCCATGCCCTTTTCAGAGGCACCTTCTGGCCTGCGTCCCCCTACACACATTTTAGTAACCACCAGAGTTGGGCCTGACTTTCCATTGGTCCACGTGATGCACATCTGTAATTCACATCCACGTTTCACCTGCTGCATATTCTCAACTGTAGCTTCGCTTTGTCTCCAAGCAAGATGCTTAGATTCCTGCCCGCTTAACTTTGAAGTCCCAGCACGAGGGTTATGACCCCCTCCAGTAGCTTCCCTGGGTCAGATCACACAGGTCGTCACCTTTCAAGGTCTAGCATCTCCCACATGTCAATTACCGTCTCCATCTAAGATGCGAGTGAATTGCTGTAAATTACTATGGCAATTAAATCTTCGTCTGACCTGTTTGCACATTTCACTGTACCTACTTTCAAGGATGAACTGGGTCCAAGGAACATTTAATTGAGGGCCCACTATGTGCCAGGTATTATATAATTATTAGAGTGCCTATTTCACAGAATTGTGGGGAGGATTAAGTAAGAGCCTAACCCATCTGTGCTGTGCTATGCCATGCTTTCTCTTTATTCCTGTGCTGTGCATCCTGTGGGCCTCCAGTCCACACTCATTGATGGCAGTGGGGTTGCCAGTGGCTCCAGATGCAAGCCCTGGCCGTTCTTCAGTCCAGCCTGGCCCTCCCAACACCTCCTGGGTACCCAGGCCACAAAGCATTTGAATGTCCTCCACCTGGAAAATGATGGTCTATATATCATCACTTAAGCTTAATTATGAGTGACTTAGAGGACACCCCATATGGGGTGGTTTTACACAGGGCTATTATGTTGGCATATGCATTTCATGATCTGTGGTCATCCACAGCAACAGCTATTTTTAGCTTCCTAGCAAAGGTTTGGCACAATCTCCTGTTTGGTTTTTTTTCTTCCCCCCTTTAATGCTGGAACTGGCCACCGTCTGGTATGACCTCGCCAGCCTGAGCTGGGGGTTTCCAGAATGAGTGGAGAACTGCTGGATAAAGTTGATCATCTGGTGACCATGCCCCCGGTCCCAGAACCCCTAGAATGTGTTGGCTCTGGGGTGAGCATCAGTTGTTAGCAACATCTTAGGTTAGTGGCTTGCCATCATGTACAGAGGGAGGAATCCATCGGCAGGCCTGGCTCTCTGCACGCGTTCAGCAGGACCACTGCCTGCTGTCTTGACAAGCCTGTGTCAAGAGCTTTGCCTGCGATGTTATCTAGGCTTGTGCCTTGAGGAGTCTGGCAAAAGAAATCAACTTCAGCAATGCACTTGCCACTTGTTGCAGGGAGGTCAAATTTCAGTTGTGTCCTGGGAGGTAGGTGCCATATTTGTTAAGAGCATGGACAGACCTGGGCCCAAATCTTTGACACTCACTAGCTCCATGACCAGTTCCTTAACCTTTCTGAGCCTCAGTTTGTGTGTCTGTAAAATGGGACCCATAACACCGCCCCTCACATGGTGGTTGTAAAGATGAATTGAGGTACTTAGCACAGTGCCCAGCATGCAGTAAGCACTTCTTTACACTCCTTGGCAAAGCCTTTAAGGGCCTATGTTCACAGAGTTAGTTGCATTAAGTGTAGGAGAAAATGTGTAGAGGTGAAAACGGAAGGACTTTGGAGCCAGATTGTCATGGGTTTGATTCCAAGTTTTCCCATTTACTAGTTGTGCATAAAATGTGGACCGTGGAAGGAATCACACTGAAGAGTTAACAACACCTACCTCTGGGGTAAGAACTGGTTTGGGATGATGGTCAAAGGTGATTTCAACCTTCTTTGCGACATTGTAATTATTTACAAGTTAATGTATTTGTGTTATTATTTGTGCAAGTAAACACTGGGAATGAAAAGAAAACAGAACTGGTTATTTGAGTTTCCCAGATTTTTGTGGGCTACAAAGACGAGGCTTTATGACAATTGGGAAACACTTCTCATTCTGCTTCTCCATCTCTTGTGACTTGGGTTGGAGTACTGAGGATATAGTTTCCATCCACCTAGTCTCGTGGTAGCCTGGAAACCCTCTCCAGCCCAGAGCACAGCAAAGGCTTTCTCTAGCCCTACGTCCTTGCAGCTACAGAACGCCTCATGTTCTGAAATGGGGAAGGGACCCCCATTCCCAGCTATGAATACCCCGTTGCCTATAATGTGGCCCCACTGCTGTGAATGCATAGGGCAAACTGCTTGAAGGTAGGAACCTAAGGGAGGATTGAGAATGGACCAAACGAAGCCAGCGTCCTGAGATGACTTCCGCTTTGTACTTAGGTCAGTCCCCTGAGTTATTTAAGAGCAAAGGTTTGGAGCTGAGGACACTCACTGCCTGGACAGCCCCAGCCAGTGACAGAGCACTGTGGGGGTCCCAGGGCCTGGCCATTTCTGCCCCATGTGGGACTTCTCCCGTGGGGGATCTTTGCTCTGGAGCTCTCCACTGGGCTGGCCAAGACTTAGACGTTCTTTCTAATCAACGCTCCTTCCTCCCTTCTCTTTCGGGTGTCTGACCTCATTACAATCTGAAGGCTTTCCCTGCTCAGTCCTGTTCCCTCTCCTTTTTAACTATCACACGCAGTACCCCCAACAAATCTTGTTCTTCCAACTCTGCCTGGGTACCTGCTTCCTAATGGACCCAAATGGGCATAACGACCTCAGTCCCTCTGGCCAGGCCAGTTTCTTCATTCTGGTTAACTGGATACCCATAGGTGTTCCTGGAAAGGCAGGACAGGAGGAAAAGCCCCCGTGGTGGAAGGCAGTTTGGAAAACCCCAATCTTCAGCTCGGAGAGGGGTCCCTCCACTAAGCTTCACTGGGCTAGCAGCAGGCGGGTTTCCATGAAGGTGGTCACACTTTCTCAGTTATTAATAAAATACAGAGAGGAAACGTGTCCAACACGCGGATCTGGGTGGCAGGGTAGGGTGTGCGGGCCCTCTTCCAACACAGTCACATTTCTTGGTATAATGTGACCTTTCCGTCTGATTACCACTCTGCTCTTTTCGCCAAAGGAAAGCCAGGAGAAGAGGTATGTTCAGGAGACAATAGGCAAGTTAATTAGGTGGCTCTACATTTGTCAGACTTTATATTAAGAGCTCCCAGGGAGGGAGTGGGCTTCTCAGGAAGGAGTTGTGGACTTGGTTCATTTTGAAGACTGGCTCTGGCGCCTTCTGGGCAGCCGCCACCTTGCATTTTGCACGCACCAGAAGTACATGAAATTTTAATGACATCAGAGCCACTTCCCTCCACACAGCTCCGTTGCGGCCATTCTGTCTAAAACTGTCTTTGTCGTGTGCAGAGAGCCATTCAGGTCAAGAAAGGACACTGTTCCCCAACTCCCTGACCCCACACCCCGTTATTTTGGCTGCTCCCATCAAGCACAGGCCTCAGGGAGAAATCAGAGAAAGCTAATGCGGGGCCTCATGGACACATTGCATTGGCTCCAGCACATTCTGTGATGGTTCAGTAGCTGGGGTGGAAGCACGTGGTCCGGGAAGCCAAGGGGTTTTTTCAAGAGAAATGATCAGGAGTCAGGTGGGGACAAAAAAATGGGGTACTAGCTTGTGTGAGGGACTGTGTGTGAGATGATGGCGAACAGATCCTTCCCGCCCCTGTGTTCGGTGACGTTACATTGGTAGCCTGAAATCAGCTACAATGGGAATATTTACACCGCAGAAATCAGCAAACACGACAAACTAGGGTTTCGTTTGTTTGCTTTTTGTTTTCCCCAGAGAGCAGGTTGTTAAACATTTACCAACACATCACTGGGGCAAAAATTTCTACATAGCCCTATTCCTAAGAGACATTGTCCCTAACCTCGCCACCCCTTTATAACATATCTCATCACACCCTTTCCTTCCCAGATTGTAATTATCTACGTATTTATTATTTCCATAATTTTTCTTTTCCTAGTTCTGCCACTTACTCCTTCTGAAGTTGGACAGTTGAGTTAACCTCTCTGTGCCTCAGTTTCCTCATCTATAAAATGGGGCTAATGATAGCATCGAAACTTATAGGGTAGTTTCTTCGTGGCTACCATGGAGGAGTGGCAAAATCTATTATATCGAATATTTTAACGTATGTAGTCCTCACAATAACCCAGTGACACAGGTATTATCCACACGAGGAAGGGGAGGCCCCAAGATTTTAAAGAACTGGATGAAGGCCTCACAGGTATCACATGGCAGAGCTGGGATTAGAACCCAGGGCTTTTGGGATTCCAGAGCCCATGTGTCTAACCACCACACAAACTGCCTTGGCAGCATCTGTCTTCTCCCTCTGGCAGGTTGGCTTCCCACCGCCCAGCCTTGGGCAACCTCTGGTGTTCTGCCAGGAGTAGAACAAAGACGAAGTTCTCATTTCCTCCAAAGAGACTTTTCTTGCCTCCAAGAGACAGTGAGAAAGGAATTGGTTTAAGTTCATTTGGAATTCTGACTTCATTATCCACGTACTTAAAGCCTGTCTAGATGACAAATGAAATGTAAAAAATGTAGTCAATCATCCACATGTTTGGTCTCCGCGATGTCAGAACTGATATATTTTAGAAACATCTGGATGGCTGCAAACGGGGTCAAGCTAAGCTTTTCTTAACGAGAACTCATGGAAATGAAGGAGGATCCCCCCCATTTTGCAGATAAGGGATCCCCCAGAATCTGGGAAATACCTCGCCTAAGGTGGCATGGATTTTTGGTGGCACAGTAGGAGTATGAACTCTCATTAGTGTGGTTTTAAGCCCATGACACTGTTCAACTTCGGATGAAACTGTTTGACATGGTGCCAGGCACACAGTGCCACGTGAAGAGGCACACCAGTAAGTGGTCTGGGAGCCAGCGTCCTGTGCAAGTGCCTTAAATCTGATAAGCAGGGCTGGTCTGATGAAAACTCTCATCTGCAGGTGAGGGAACTGAGGCTCAGAGAGCTTAAGCAGCTTGCTTGGAGTCACAAAGCTGCTGGGGGGGAGTGTGGCACAGGATTGGAACCCAGCTTTCTGCTAAGTCAGCTGGCCACAACCACCTCCTCTTAAACACCACAATGAGAACTGTGACGGCTGATTGCGAGAGTATTGGGTGCCAGGCATTTTATGACTGGAAAGGAATTGGAGGAGTATTCTGAACCCCACATTTAGCATCGAGGAGTTAACGTTGATTTGGGTTTGGGTGAAGCTCAGCCGCGGTGCCTGCATTTCAGTACTTTGTGAAGACAATACCACCTGCTTTGCAGCTTAAACCTGACATCTCCCCCTCTGCCTGATTCCACGTTTTCCAAAATTCAGACTTTCACCTATAAGCATCATAGTCCATTGCGGTATCCATACACCACCTCTTTCACTATTAATATTTTTCTTTACATTATCCTTAAACAAAAAATCCTTAAGTATCTACTTCAGTCTCTTCCTAAGCAATAATATCCATGATGCTATGCCTTTGAAGTGCTCATTAGAGTTTTCCTAATGCGCCATCAAATTAACACATAATTATTAAGGTTAAAAGTGGCTGCACACATAAAGTCATCCTGTTTACCACTGGTGGCTTATATAGTAACCTCAAGGCAACATGGCCTGGGTGTTGTGTGAAATCTATGTCACGCCTGCTGACAAGGTGGAAGGGCGAGCACCAAGATGTCTCTTAGAATGAGGATTCTTTGGTGGATGCTGAAGACTGAAGCCCTATCAAGAAGTCTAGGACCAAAGCATTGCCTGACTTCCACGGGGTGGCGGCTCCTTCACGTGTCAATTAGATCTCGAAGGTTTTGCCAGATGATGGTCTCCATCTTGATTTATGTTACCCTGGGTCCCTGGAGGTCGTGGCTATGGGAGGATGGCTCCCAGTCACCATACTCCTTACGCATCAGCTCTAAACCTCACAGCCTCTTGAAAGATTGACATTATGCCTCAACTTCCCAGGTGAGAACTGGCACAGCTAGCAAGAGGAGGAGGCCAGCTTCCAGCCCAGGTTAGACTAACTTCAGAACCCAGACTCTTAAACATTACGCTTGGCCACCATCCTGGCCTCTGACCTGATGTCATCCCCCACCTTGGATCACCAGATCTGGGGGGGTCTCTGGGTGGGATCATCACAGGAACTCAGTGGATGTGATGCTGCAGCTGTTGGGATCTTCCCAGAGACAGGGAGTGGGGGTACCGGTACCCAGCCAGGTTCTGCGGGAGAGAGAGGAAGAATTCCAAGGCAGTCTCTTTCTTGAGGTCTAGAGAAGAGCCTACTCCTGGAGAAACGAACGACCTTTGGGTAAGAAAGAATAGCTGCTTAGAGGAATGGACGGATGCTGGGGTTTGTTTTTGAAAATCTAACTAGCAGCTTAGGAGAGCATCTGAGATTCTGACAGTTGGAAAACTGAGGCTCAGAAAAGTAGTGTCTTGACCAGGATTTTATAGCTTATAAGTGGTAGATCTGGGATTCTAACCCAGTTCTGACTATAAAGGCAGTTGTTTTTCCTGACACACAGGTCATTGTCATTCATTCATTCATTCCGCAACTATTTATTGAGCCACTGCTCTGTTTAGGACTTGGGAATAGGTTGGGCACTATGAGACTGAGGAGACTGCTGGAGAAAAGTCCCTGGAATTTTCTAGATTTAAGCCCCTCCACCCTCTGCCCCCACCGAACACGGGCATTACGTTGGGGGTTCTGCATTTTTTGTTAATTACCGCAAGTAACTATTTGGCTGATGTAGACGGAACTTCACGATCTTGCTTTCCTATAGAAGGAATCAATTGCCTAGCAATGGTCGCTTAATGAAGAAATATGAGGATGTTTCCAGAAATGGAATCAGGTAGGGAGAGGCAAAGCGCCCAGCAGCTGAGGCATCTAAGTTCTAGGGCTCAAGCTGATTAAAAAGCTGCTCACATATTTTAAGCAAAATACTTGGACTGCCAGGGTTTTTGTCGAATGCCTCCACCACTTCCAGGTTTACATTGTTATGGCCGAACATCTGCATTTCAACCTTCAAGTCCTGGGCTGATGGCGGGATGTCAGAGATGTTGCTGAGATGGGCAGGGAGGAGCGGAGCGCTCCACCCACGTGACCCCTTCAAATAGATTTCAGACCCTCAAGTACAGTTTTAAAGAGCTGTGCTGTAAAGAACTTTCTCTCCCCCTCCAACTGTGATGCGTGTTTGGGAGTGTTGCCTTGTAAATGAGGTACACGGTGTCACCTTCGCGAGGTGCTTCTTTTCTCAACCTGACATGATATCCTGGATCCATTCCCAAGCCTAAGTGAGCACGGCAATTCATTATTGTGACAACTTAAGCCATAGTCCCAGATGCAGAATTACCACGGGCATGCCAACTGACTGACATTTGGCAACTTTGCCAAGAACTTAACAACAATGCGTGATCATATTTGATACGCTTTCCTTAATTCATTATGGAGGCTGTGGGTTGGAGAGAAATTGAACTTTAAAAATGGATGGTGTCTTTTGGAATGATCTAAGGGCTGGGACGGGGTGGGGGTCGGGATCAGACGTCGGGCAGGTTCGAGCAGGTTGGGGCAGGCTCGGACACGTGGAACGACCACTGTTTCTGATGGGTCTCAAGGCTGGGTCTGGCCTGAACTCCCTTGTGGTTGACAGAGAGGTTCTGTGTCCTCATCCCCATGCCTGCTTTACTCATTGTATTTCCTGCCTGCCCTTAAGGGCATTTACACTTGAAAACCCTGCTTTCAGGAAGTGAATTAACAGACAAAGCTCTGGGTAACAGAGGCACTTCTTACTGACGTCCTTGGCAGACCTCTGGACTCCATCTCATCACGTTCATTCATTCAACAATCTTTTACTGGTACCTGCTCTACGCCAGGCCCTGTGCTGGGTGCTGGGGAAGCAGAGGACAGTAGTAATTAACACACAGTGATGATTACTACTTACCAGACCAGCTTCAACGTTTGACCCATTTATCCTCATAACAATGCTTTGAGTAAGTACTACTGTCCCTGTTTTATGGATGAGGAAGCTGAGGCTCAGAGAGGTGAAGTAACTTGCCTGTGGTTGCACAGCTGCTGAGTCCATGTTTTTACATCCCTGTTTCTCTGGCAAGACTGATTCCCTGGGAGCTTACATTAGCTTTCAAAGATTCCTCTGGCTTTAAACTCCTGCCTCCCTCTGAATCTCACCCGCTCTGCAGATTTGAGAAGTGCAACGCGATGCAAGTGTTTTTTTAACCCAATAAAACTGGAAAGCTTCTCCCTCCCCCTGCAGAATGCCGTTTGTCAGCCCTCCGCTTGCAGTTTTCACCCCTTTCTGGACTTCAGAGGAGAACGTTCGGAGATAAGCCTCAGAGCCTGTGTGTTATAAATCTTTTTAAAACCTCCACGCGAGCGTCTTTTCTCTCCAAATATGGCGACTTCTCAGGCCTGGATTTAGCGACTGCTCCTCCGGCAGAGGCGAGGAAGGCCCCATATAAGGTCGTGCCTTGTGGTTTTCATCTCCTTGTACAAACCTGCCCTCCTGGTTTTTATCTCCCCGCTTTCCTAGTTCTGCAGCCGCGAGTTCTTTCAGCCGAGACATCATCGCGCGCTCAGATGCCCAGACTTCAGCTTGCACAGTTCTTCCCGTCACCAAGCAGAACGGGTTTCATCTCCCCCCGCCCTCTTTCCACCCTCCTCTAGGGGTATTAATTAGGAAAAGCAAGAAGGAAGAAGAAAGAGAACTGCAAAGTGATCAGGTTAACACCAGTAGAGGAGGAGAAATAATTAGCGCCTATTAAATTGGGGGTATTAAAAATAAAACGACGAGTAAGCGGAGGTTAGCCTGGACTGAGGAGCAGCGGTGCAACCCGGGCCACGGTAATTAAGCGCAGGGAGTCTCCATGGAAACCCGAGCTGGGCGCGTTTATGAACCCGTGTTAATTACAAGGAACTCTCCACGTTTCCGGAAAGGGCAGGAGGAAGTGTGCTCCCTGCGCCCGGATGTCTTCGTGAGAAGTCAAGGCTTCGGTCGCCGCTGCTGACAGACCAAATTTCAGGCGGTGTCTGTCATGGTTGCAAACTCTAAGCTCGCAAGTCTGAAGGTGTAATTCTCTGCTGGTGGCAAAGAGTTACGCCCTGGGCACCCCCGCCCCGGCCAGCCCAGTCTCTCTCCTGCACTCCCCCTGGACTCCACAAGATCCAGCAACAAAAGAGTTAACGGCTGGTCCAGAGTCCTTGCCTTAGAGATTGCTAAACATTTTAATATCGTTTGCTATCATCCTCAGCTATTATTAGACGGGGAAAGGGAGGCTCAGGCAGCTGGCTCCAGGCTGCACAGCTATGAAGGGGCAGATCTGGGGTCTGAATCCAGGCAGTCTTGCTCCCCCCCCCCCCCCAGCTTTGAGGTATGTCACATACCGCACAATTCACCCATTTAAAGGGTACAGTTCAATGGTTTTCAGTACATTCACAGATATGTGCCAGCATCACCACAGTCAAGTTTACAACATTTTCATCAGCTCAAAAGGAAACTCTTTCGATATCACCCCATTATCCTGCCGGTCTCCCCAGCCCCTGGAAACCACGAATGTACTTTCTGCCTTCATAGATTTGCCTATTTTGGGCTTTTGTATGAATGGGTCATATAACATGTGGCCTCTCGTGTTTGGCTTCTTTCACTGAGCATAATGTTTTCAAGGTGCATCCATGTCGTCACATGTATCAGTACTTCATTCCTTTTTTATGGTCAAGCAATATTCCACTGTGTGGAGAGGCCGTCCAGTACCAGATGTCTTGTTGATCCATCCATCAGTTGCTGGACATTTGGGCTGAGCTCACATGTTGAGCTCGACATCATATAAGCTTTCTGAGGGTCACAGTTAAGGGCAAACCCGGGTCTGCCTCTTGAACTTGTGCACATAGATACTAAAATGGAGATCTCATTCTGTGTTATTGAGGAAAGATGTGAACCTCCTATACGTCCTCCTATACGGGGGCCTCAGGGGATGCAGGATGCGGGATTGTCATGTATGGAGGGAGAGTTATGGACCACCGTGGAGGAAGAAGGGAGAGAAGGAGACACGAGGGCTCTTTGTAGAGACATGTCAGGCTCTCGTGTGAAAGGTGAGGGGTGGACTTACCTCAGAGGGTGGGACCATGGGCCTAAGTGACCTCGGAGAAGCCTCTTAACCTCTCTGTGCCTCAGTTTCCTCATCTGTAAAATAGGGAGATGATAGTACCTGCCCTTTAAGGATGTATGGAGGCTAGATAAGTTAATCTTTGCACAAGTGTTGTTTGGAACAGTGCCTGGCACAGAGGGAGTGCAATACAAGTGTTTGCTATGACTTCTAACATTACCTGGAAGATGTCTTCTGGGGTGGCTCACCTTGACCCCAAAGGTACTTGGAGGTGGGTCCCCGAAGGCTGCATTTGTTCTTTTTTTTTTTTTTTGAGGAAGATTAACCCTGAGCTAACTACTGCCAGTCCTTCTCTTTTTGTTGAGGAAGACTGGCCCTGAGCTAACATCCATGCCCATCTTCCTCTACTTTCTATGTGGGACGCCTGCCACAGCATGGATTGCCAAGTGGTGCCATGTCCGCACCCGGGATTTGAACTGATGAACCCTGGGCCTCCGAGAAGCGGAACGCGCGCACTTAACCGCTGCATCACTGGGCCAGCCCCCTGCATTTGTTCTAAGAAGCACTCACTGGCCCACTGTCTTTGCTCTGGACCTCAGTTTTCCTATCCTTCAGATTAGGCGAATGGGCACATGTGTTCTAAGGATAAGATTCTCTGACCACTTGGACTTCCTCACAGAGCATCCCTCCTTCCCCAGACTACGATTTCTCTGTCAGCGTGGGAGTGGGGTTTCTCAGGCCTTCTGGCAGGGAGAGCCTGTCCTCCTGGGCTCCACTCCTCCTCCCTTTCCCCCAAGACGTGTGGAAGCAGGACAGAACAAAGGTTCAAATCAAGGGCTTTGGTGAAAAGCAGAGGGCTCCTGGTTCCACACCCTTGACCAAGTCTTCGAGCCTCTTTATCCTCAGTTTTCTTATCTCTAAAGTGGGGATAATAAGACGATCTCCCTTCTATGTTTGAAGACGGGATGAGCGAGTTCATATAAAGCGCCTCAGGGCAGTCAGCCTATACTAGGTAAGCCCTCAATGCATCTTAGCTATTACTATTACTGTGAGGCCAGGAGCCCAGCTGGGAGGCCTGGGTCTTTTAAACATTGCAATCTCGGTCCCAGTGCCCTTCATTCATTAAGCAGACTGTGGTCCCTGCAATTTGTGAGTTTACTGGAGAAAGACCGTCTCTGATCTCCATCGGCTGTTAGGCGCCCGCCTGTGTGTTTCCCATTAAAATGAGCGTCCACTGGTATTCTAATCACATCCCCAGTTAATACCACATATTTCTATGAAAAGGGAACGAATTACATGCAGACAACACCACCTATGAAAGTTCCCAGCGCCGCTTTCATTGTGCGGGCAGCGTTCTCTGCTCCCAGCTTCTGAGAATGCAGAGTTAATTGGCAGTTCTATTTATCTCACTTTGGTTAATTGATAGATCCCTCTCCCCTTTAGTTTGTAAACACCTCTTGGTTTTTCTCTGATCCCACTTTCTTCTGGGTCTTGCCTCTGACCACAAAACACACACACATACACCACCAAAGTCTACCTTTGAATAATGTGACATCGTGAGGGCAGAATGGATAGCATTTGACAAATTTGGCAGTGATGTCTATTTTTATTTTTAGCCAATTAAGTAGATAGACATGAGGAAATACAAACAATATGCTGAAGTGTTCCCTTTTCTTAGACATTTATTTATTTAACAAATATGTATATATTTTTTAGTGTCCTTTACATGCCAAGGGTCTGTTGATCGTTCTCTAATCTGTTCCTTTCTTTCCACCTCCCCTGCAATCAGTCTGACCAGGGCTGGCCTCAGGGCAGGAGGGAAGCAGGAGCTTTGGGGCCAGACCGAGCTGGGTTCGAATCCTGATTTACCACTAATAGTGTCACCTGGGACAAGTCATCTAATTTTCCTGATCTCAGCCTCCTCGTTAGTAAAACGGAGCTTAAAATACTTCCCACAGGGGCTGGCTCCGTGGCCGAGTGGTTAAGTTCTCGCGCTCCGCTGCGGCGGCCCAGGGTTCGGATGCTGGCCACGGACATGGCACCGCTCGTCAGGCTATGTTGAGGTCAGCGTCCCACATCCCACAACTAGAAGGACCTGCAACTAAGATATACAACTATGTACGGGGGGGTTGGGAAGATAAAGTAGGAAAAGAAAAAAGAAGATTGGCAACGGTTGTTAGCTCAGGTGCCAATCCTTAAGAAAAAAAAAAAATTCCCACAATTGTTCTGAGGGTTAAGTGAAATAATATTTAAAACTGTCTCTCTCACCGTGTAGATGTTCAATGAGGTACTAATTTTCGTCGGCCTTCCATGTCCAGGGAGTTTTCTATTACACCCCAGAGCCTGCCTCAGTCTTCACCTCGTTCACTCCCGGTCATTCTTGACTCTCATCTCAAATGCTTCTTCAGGGAGCTTTTCCCGAAGCCATGGACTAAACTAGGTGTTCATGCTGTTTGCTCTGTGACAGCCTGTGCTTGCCTTTCTGCAACACTTATCGTGCTTGAAATTGCTTGTCTGACATGGAAGATCCACCCCTCCAGGCTGAAGCTTCTACAAGGGCGGGACCGCCCTCTGGTCACCATGGTGTGCATCAATTATAAGCTTCACAGGCAAATGACTCATAGCATTTCACGTTTTAAAAAGGAGGAAAAAGTGGACCCAACCCGAATCTCCATTAATAGGAGAATGGATAAACTCTGAAAAAAATTCATGCCATGGATCACAATTCAACAATAAAAAAGGACTGACTGCTGGTATACCCAACAACATGGATGAGTCTCAAAAAACACTTTGAATGAAAAAAAGCAAGAGACAGAAGAGTATATACTGTGTGATTCAATTTGTAGGAAATTTGAAAGCCGTCAAAACTCATCCACAGTGATAGAAAGCAGATCAGTGGTTGCCTGGGGCTGGGGGTGGGAGGAGGCGACTGACTTCAAAGGGGCAGGAGGCAACTTTTGGAGGTGATAGCATTGCTCTCTATCTTGACTGGAGTGGTGGTTATGTGGGTGCATACATTTGTCAGATCTCACTAAACGGTAGACTTGAAATGTTTGCATTTTAGTGCATGTAAATTATACCCCAAGAGAGTTGGTTAAAAAATAAATGAATAAAACAAAAAAGCAAAAAGAATTAAAGAAGGAAGGAAGGAAAGAAAGAAGATGTGGATGAACAAAAAAAAAGAAAAAAAAAAAAAAAGGAAGAAAGGAAGAGGGAAGTAAGTGTCCTAGCTTGAATTCTCCCCAAGTTAGAGGTTGGTTTCAATTTCTGAGTGGGATGTGGCAGTTAGTGGAAACCCACTGTTCTCATTGCAACAAAAAGAAAATAAAGATAAATTACAAAAATTATGTTTTCAATGACACTGAAAAGCCCCGGGAAGAAAAGAAGCCTGGATGAACTAAAATTCCAGAGAGGGAAAGGTCCTTCCTAGAAATTATGAAAGCCAGAAGACAGTGGAAGGGCATCTTTAAAGTGCTAAAACAAAAACAAAACTCCTGCTGTCTTACAGTTCTGTATCCCATAAAAATATCCTTCAAAAATGAAAACAAAATAATGTAATGTCCTTACATTACAGGCACGTGAAAGCTGAGGGACTTTGTCACCAGCAGTCCCGCACTACAAGAAATGCTGAAGGAAGTGTCCAGGCTGCGGGAAGTTGATCCCAGATGGAAACAGAGACCCACAAGAAAGAATGAAGAGATGGAAAGAGGAAACGTGCATTCACGTTGATAGAAAATCAACTGTTTAAAGCACTATTAGTGACTGTGTCTTGTGGCTTTATAATAAACATAGAAAAAAGCAACAACTATAACACAAAGCACTGATAAATTTGATGTTGTTTAGAGAACTTCTGCTCATCAAAAAGCACCATTAAAGGAATCAAAAGATCCTGAATGAATATATACATGTGATAAAGGATTCATATCTAGGATGTGTAAAGAATTCCTACAAATCAATAATAAAAAGACAACTCAATTAAAAAAAGAAGACTCCAACAGACACTTCACAAAAGAGGAATCCAAATGGCCAATCAGCATATGAAAAGATGCTCAAGATTATCATTCATCGTGGAAATGCGGATGAAAACCACGATGAGATATCACTACACATCCGCTAGAATGCTAAAATCAAAAAGACTAAGTTTTAATGAGGATGTGGAGCAACTGGAACTCTCACACGTGGCTGACTCTTCAGAACATAGGTAGTTTCTGATATTCTATGACCCAGCAATTCCTAAGAGAATTTAGTGTGTGTATATATGTGAGTGTGTGTGTGCGTATATATGTATATATACATACAACAATATAACAATTTCCAGGGGATTGAAATAGGGACAATGAAACTAGCTGGTAGATTTCCAATGACTTTGTCAAAGCTCCTGGATCCTGCTATACCTGAAGCCACATCCCCTAAAGAGTTTTCTATAATGTGAGCCTCTAATTCCTTCTTTTTTCCTTGTGCAAGTTTGAGGAGGTTTTGTCACTGGAAACTGAAAGATTTCTGACAAAATATACCTGTGATAAGCATCTAGTTATCCATCCTCAAAAACGTTTATATGTGTATACATTCAGAAATATTTGTTCACCAAAAGACATGCACAAAAAACATTCATGGCAGCATTTTTGTAATAGTTCCATCTCCTTCTCCCCCCAGAACAACACAACTCAGAAGTCCTCTATCAGGTAAGTGGATAAATAAATTGTGGTGCTTTCACACAACAGACTACTATACAGCAAGGAGACTGAATAAATGAGAATTACACATGAAAACGTGAACAAATCTCATAAACATAAAGTTGCACAAATGAAGTCAGATCCCAAAGAGTATATATTGTGTGACTCCATTTATATGAAGCTTAAAAAACCGGCAAAACATATTGATGGTGATAGAAGTCAGAATGATGATTACCATGGGGGAGAAGGGGTCTCAGGTCCGAGAGGGAGCTTGTGGTTTTCCGGGCTTCTGGTGAATGCTCTGTATCTTGATTTTAGTGAAGAAGTTGCATGGATCTTTTCACTAAGTAAAAATTCATCCAACTGTACACTTTTTTTGTATACTTTTCTCCGTGTATATTATACTTCAATAAATTTTTTTTAAAAAAAGCATTTGAGTGAAAATAAAATGATTTGGAAAAAATCTAACAGTGGAAAAAGATTTCAGAACATACGGGTGAATGCAAGAAATTGCAGAATTGGTCTTGACGCAAGATATTGCAATGATGAGAGGCCAATTCTTCAGGCCTTTCTTACAAAAAGTGAAGCCTCTGATATCTTTCTCATTTGCTTTGCCAAGAATTTAATCTCTGGACAGACATGGGAGTAAAGCAAAACATGGGCCAGGAGCCAACAAAGGAGGAAAACTTGAGGGTAATTCTGGGGACAGCTGACCACGGTGTGTGTATCTGGGGGTTGGTACTGTACTGGGAGGGAAGAGAATTCTGGTCACTTTCTGAGCTAGACTTTAGAGAGAAACGTTCTATAAATCTGGTGAAAGATTGATCTGAGCTCACGGCCAAAGTCTCTGGAAAGAAACGTGGCGTTAGATGGGTGGGGGACTCTAGAAAATGTAATTTGGATGAAATGAATGTGAATATGAAGGAAATGGGTAACTGTGCATAGTTCTAATAACAAAGCAAGAAGGACAGCATCTTATGAAAGCTTGACTTTCACAGAGCACCAGTGAGCTCAGATATTCAAAGGGGTTTCACCAACGATGGCAGGGAGGGCATGTCCTCAGAAGTGAAGAGACTTCTAGAATATACCCTGAAAACCTGAAGGCAAGAATGAGTGGAAACTTTAAAAAAAAAAAAACCCAAAACCAAGAGCAATCCATTTAAAATAGGATTTGCATTGTTCAGGGCAAGTAGATGTACCAGGAAATAATAGGCCCACTCTTTGTGGAAGATCTTGGATTAATTTATGCAATAAATATTTGTTAGGTGTCTTCTACGAGGCTGGTGTGCTGCAAATAGTTGTTGAATGAATCAGTGAATTCAAAGATTATTGACGGCGGTCCCTGCTTCAGTGGACCTCTCTGTGGGTGGTGATACAGACCTATGAGCAGCTGTGTGATGAAGGTGACTGTGGAACCTGACAGAATTGCGGAGGGAGGAGACAGGAAGAGAGTCAGAGAACTCTTCCTGAAGGGAAGAACTTCCTCCTCTGTCTTGTTTTAATGAGCCCTGGTTATCTGCCTGGACCCAGTGAGCATTTACGTCAACAACTAGGAAGAAAATATAGATCAGACCACATGTACACACTGCACTCTCCTCTGGCCAGTCCTCTCTCAGAGAGACCAGGATACTGAAGCAACTCTGGTTACTTAAGTCATGAGGATGCTAAAAGTAGGGACTGTCTTTATCCCCATTTTGCAGAGAAGGAAATTGAGGCTTGGAGTGATTTGCCCAAGTTCATACAGCTGGGGAATAGCAGAGCCAGGGCTCATACCGTGTCAGCCTCCGGAGTCAGCAACGTTACCATCGCCTTCTCTCGCTTTGGATAGAAAGCTGCTTAGATGCCCTTCAAGGTCTGTCCGACTCTGTGTTTCAGGTGAGGGGTCCCCATCTTCAGAGTTTCTTAGAACTGAGGAGTCTGCTGTTCTGGATTGTTCCCCCTCCTGATCTCAAGAGCGCAATTCTTTAGCTTGGGTTGCACTGGCTTGAAATCTACCTCTGCTTGAAAGCAAGGACCATGTCTGAGTGCCTCGTGACCCTGGTTTAATCAGCAGTAGCGGTGCGCGCTGGCAGAGTCACGCTTTCCACACAGCTGTGCCATTTCTGCCTTGAACCCGCGGCGCCTCTGCAGCATCGACTCTTTTTTTTTTTTTTTTTTTAAATTCATTTGGGGCCAATAATATGCTTTGTTGAGAACCAGGCTTTGTAAAATGAAGAAATTAGCTACAATGACATTGCATGGTCTACATTAATGAGTTGTAACTTGATATCAAGTTCATTATCAAAACAAATTCCCCATTTGCCTGAAGCCCTATGCTCTGTGTTTAGCTGAAAGAAAGCCTCCCCTTTCTTTGTTAAAGCAGAAAAGCAGACGTTCAGAAAATGGCAATTTATGCTGAAAACCCCCGACACACCCTTAACGGAAACTGGGTAAATTGTCGTCCTGTCCTTCACAGCTGGAGACACCCTCATGCTCTTCGGCTTTTGGTTTAAAACATTACCTGGGCTGCTCTGTTATCAATCTTATCTAACGATCTATTTACCTAAAGTAGGCAATTACAGAACGGGCTCCCATTACAATCCAGGGCAGAAGAAAGACCATTAATGGAGCAAGGACTCTGCGGGATTGGGTGCCTTAGCGATTGGTCTGAAAGGCCACCTTCCCTTGGTGTCCTGGGGACCAGGCTGTCTAGGTTTTTCTGTTTCTCTTTTTAAGTAGATGAAATTGTTACAAGAATGAAAGAAGCTAAAAGGAAGCATAGGAAGGGCTGACAAATATGGTTAGGTGTCAGGATACAAAGGGGAGGGGGTGGGGAGAGAGAGGAAGGAAGAGGAGGAAGAGAGAAGGAGGGGAGGGAGGGGGAGAGAGGAGAGAGAAGAGGGAAGAGAGAGGGAGGGAGCAGACAGAGATAGGGAGGGAAGACAGAGAGAGAGCTTTCAAGCACAACTTGTGAACCTGCAGTGAAATAAAAACTCCTTTCTGGGGAGTCACATTTTTGATTTTCCCTGAATCAGGGCTGACTGCTTAGGGGGCATCTGACCTCTGGCCAACATCCCTGCCCCTCCATTAAGGCCTGGACCTTGGATTACATTCAGGTCCTTTAGGTGCCAGAAGTGGCTATCTTCCTTTCACAGGCGGACAAGGAGCAATGGAGTTCAGTTTCCTTTCAAGTCAATTTGCAGTAGGATCCTGTTCAATCATCAGAAAGGAAGAAAAGCGACACTATGGTTTGTGAGTAACCGGAGACGGCTGCATTTGATGTGACTTCTGTGTTCGGTGTGACATCCTCCCCCAGAATGCTCCCGTAACTTCTGATGAGCTCTGAAAGGCTTCGGCCCCAGGAGGATGCAGGCTGAAGGAACGCGGTCTGGAACTGAATTTGGAGGCTTGAGAATGAAGCCAAGCGTCCGTCCCAGCTAATAGCAGCAGCTCTGGGCATTGTGCAGAAGGGAAAAAACCCATCCTTGGGACCATGCTGGCCTGGTTTTGAGTCTTGGTTTCTCCATCACACAAGTCACCTTTTGTTTCTGAGCCTCAGTTTTCTTATCTGCAAAATGGAGGTGATAGCACCTTCCTCACAGGGTCATTGTAAGGCCTCAGGATAATGTTCGTGAATCACCTGGAGCATCATGAACCCTCAGTAAATGGTAGGAAAATAGCATAACAAGATAGACCAACAGGTACGATAGTGTAGACTGAGGAGCCAAGATACCGCTGGCATCAGACTCCAGATGGAAGTGAGAAAGACTACCTTGAAGGAGTCTTCGAGGCAGCTGTAGGAGAACGGGTCCCTCGATTCTTATCCACTCTGAGAATATAGACACAGAGACTGGGCAGGGAGAGAGGGATTTGTGACTGGTTTCTTCGACAACGGCTGCTAGGATGCTTTGAGTCCTGACCCCAAAGGGAGGAGCACACTTCCTCCTTCACTCCACACCGGCTGACAGAGAGGCCTCCATGGGACTGTTGAAGAGCTTCAAATGTGACCCCTGAAGATGGGGCTCTGGCGGGTTGGTCTCTGACACCCTCCTGGAAAATCCAGAGCACAGAGGCAGGCTGGGGACTGCTCCTGGGGCGGGGTGGAGAGATGGAGAGTGGTGGAGCTGGGTTGGAAAGTGGTGCCGTCTTCAGTGGAGTGTCAAAGGTGTGTGAAATCTGGGGACTGGAGGTGACACCCAAAGCAAGAATGTCAGCCTGGGATTCAGCCCTCAATAGCTCCCACCAGAGGCCTGGGAGACCCCAATGAAGAGAGTCTGGGCAGGGTGGACTGCTGGTAAACCAGAATCTGAGAGGCATACATAGCAGATAGACAATATGTAAAGAGCTGGAATTGATCAGTAGAGAACTTTCAAAGAGTCAACAAAAGTGCCTACAGGAGAAGGAGCCAGCTTTGGACATCAGGGAGAACAGCGACATCTTATCACAGTACCAGTAAGAACTCTCCTGTGGCCCCTATTTTCCCTTCCAACCAATGCAGTTGGCAACCTAAGGAGGGGGGCGATCTCCATGAGGAAAGAAACGGGCACGCCCCACACTTCCCCTTGGTGGCACCTGAAGCCATCTTTAACAGGCAGGAGGAGGAGTGTACTCTTCTCCTTGAGGGAAGGTTGAAGTGTTGCTTAATATATTAATATCTTGAATCAATGCTTTTAATTTCTGGATCATGACCGTGTCTTGTGAGTTAAAGGGACTGCGAGACTGGCTACTACCCAAGGGCGAGTAGAAAAGGCACTGGATACATTGTTTTTATGCCCAGGTTGAAGAAAGCCTTCCCCCACTGAAAATATTTGAAGGGAGCAGTGAGAGAAGGAAAACTTGTGTTTTCATTAGATCCCAGGCTTCACTCAGTGAACAGGTTACTTCCGTGATTACTGACATTACAAAAGGTAGGACAGAGGCTTCGTGAGGTTTTTGGCAGCGGGCTGGAGAGTCCTGTGGAATGTGTGCCAGTTGCTGACTTCAGGGACCCCTAGGGTGAGTGGAGTATCCTTGAAACACTCCCTGGACCTTGGTCTTGATGGGTGCGGACAAGCCAGAAGTGAATAGCCTGTGGGATGCAGTCAATATTTTCTCTAACCCCCAAAGCCCCTCCAAGTAGTTGGTTTTTCTTCTTTATGCTCTCCTTTGGAGAGTGGGGACATATTTTCCATCAATCCACCCACTCCCAGAAAAGCCAGGCTTCCTTTGTTAAGTAATACATAATGGTTAAAAATGAGAAGTCTGCAGGCTGACCCAACTCGGGTTCGAATGCCAGATGGTCCACTACCTAGCCGTCAGACTCTGATCAAGTTATTTAACCTCTCTTAGCCTCAGTTTCCTCACCTGCAAAATGGGGTTAACAGTGCCTACCTCTTGGCATTGAAGAGTGGATGGAAGTGGATAATTCACATAGGGCTTTGGCATGGCACACAGTAAGTACTCAACCCATAGTATCAGTGATTTCTATTATCATCATCATGACTACACAATGTGCCATTTATTTAATGTTAAAACATTGACCTCTTTTTAAATCTCATGGAGGATACAAAAGCTTGCTTCATTTTTCTATCCTCGGACAACCTTGGGAGAATGATGATTCACGAGGAGAAGGATTTTTTTCTCAATACTATACTATCTATCTTTGACCAAAAAACCCTGATATTGGCATTACACACTACAGAACACGGGGGTGGTTGCGATGTACATAGAGCACCAAAAGGTGGAATAATGCTAATAACAAATCAACCTCAGTTATTATTCTGGACCCAGTCTTTACGGACATTATCTTGAATCTTCACAAGATTCAGTTACAGGTGAGAAAATTCAGCGTCAGAGAGGTGAAGCAGACAGCCTAAGATCGCAGAGAAGGCAGCAGAACGAGGACTCAAACTCTGGAATGGATCCGTGGCCCGGGAGCTAAGTCAACTAGCCCTGACATGAGTTTGTCTGGTCCGCCAAGGTAACTCAAGAATTACTCTTTATTGAGACAATGTATATCTCAAGCTCCAGAGCTGCAGAAATACAGGACAAGGAGGGTTATTTATTGGTTTGAGGCAGGCAGGGAAAAGGTGAAGAGGTTCCTTAAAGAGTCGTCCATGCTGCCTGCTCTAGCTCCCATGGACCCTGCAGAATGTTCCCTCACTCCCAGCATTTTTCCATCCCCTCTAAGGATGCCAGATTCATGTTCTCTCAAATTTCTTGGTACCTGTCAACAAGCTTTGCTTCCTGAGTTTTGAAAAGCCTCTTTTAAAATGTCTAAAAATATCAAAGAAGCAGTTTGATTAGTAAAGGATAGGATCAGCTAATAAGCAATAGCAACACAGGCGAGAGTCATGTGCTAATTGCCTTTTGGGCATTTTTTTCAAGGGCTCTTGGAAATGCAACATTTCAGTCGTGTTACCCTTTTGGCTGCCGTTTCCTGAATGCATAAAAAATGATCAGCGTGAGAGTCATCATCTCCGGAAATGTCAGTATTTAAATGCTTTAATGCTTGATATTTGGGAGCCAATGGCTTTGATTTCTAAGTGCAAAGATGAAGAGATAGCATTTAATAAGCACTTACTATGTGCCAGGGGCTTTTCTTAGCCTTGCCTCATTGATCCTCTCAACAACTCTACAAGACAGGGAGTGTTATTATTTTTATATGCGAGATAAAGAAACTGAGGCACAGAGTGTAACTTGTCCAAAGTCACACACATAGCAAGTATTAGGATGGTATCCATATTTATGGAGCACCCAGCATGTGCGGGGGATACATCTGTGAACAAAACATCTGTGGCTCTTGTCCAAATGGAATTTATAGTTACCTGAGGGATGCTTTGCCTCGCTCAGCACGTGGAGCTATCCTTGGTCCTGAGAATAGAGACTAGAGAGAATATTGCATGTCTACCCAGTGCCAGGCACGGTGCTAGGCTCTGGGGATAGAATCGTGAACAAGGCATGGTCTGTTCTCCAAGGAGCTCCAAGTCTAGTGGTGGGATCAGACAAATAAACAGGCAATTATGATGCAGGGTATTTTTTTTGTAAAAAATAAAAAATTCAGTAGGTCAGAGCTTGGATTTAGAGGGAATCTATTTAACTAGATATTTACCCAAATTATTCAACCCAATTAAGTTGTTTACAATTCTCAACATCTCAGCCACACAAAACCCAGAACACTTCGTTCCCCATTAGCTGGACCTGTCTTCCTCTCTGTTTTATCTAGCAGATCTTGTCAGTATATTGACCCAGAATCAAAATATGCCTTTCTTAAAAATGTGACTCTAATTAGAAATGGCTTATAAATCTTCATTAAAATGAGCATTGTTTAGAAAGATGAGTCTAAGCCACATACAGTTTCCCCCACCCCATTCTTTGCTGTGTTTCTCTTCTGGAAAAGCTCGCTAGCACATTTAGCAAGAGCTCAAGAAAATGCAAATGTCCTTGTCTGTGGTCATGGGCACAGTCATATTCTTGTTTGCATTGCCTACAGTTAAAACTGGCACTTTCCTTTTTCTGACAGAGACTTTTGAAAATACTCTTTAAAGATCGTACCAACAGATGCCCCTTTTGGAGAGGTATCGTCTACTGCCCTTTCCTACTGCAGTTAACCGCTGATCTTAAGAGCACAGGATCTCTCTGGTTAGTTAGTCCTGGATTCAGGTCCCAACTCCACAGCCTGCTTATCTGGGTCTCTCTGGGCAAGTTACAAAAACTTTCCAAGCCTCAGCCTTCTTTTCTCTGCAAACACAGGTAAAGATAGCACCTGCCCCATGGGATTCAGGAGTTAATTTTAATAATATATGCAAGGCACCTGATGCAGAATAGATGCTCAATAAGTGGGAGCCATTATTTGCTCTCTAGAGTCGCATGGTAAGGAGAGAGCCCAAAATTGCCAGGTTAGATTTCCTGGTTCTGCAGATGAACATGAAGAAATCAGAGAGGTTAAGTGATTTGTTCAAAGTCATACAGCTAGGTAGTGAGAGAGCTGGGATTAGAACTCAGCCTCCTCATTGTAGGCGAGGGCCATGTCTACCCCACCACTGTTCAGAGCTCTGGAAACATCTTGCCATGGAAAACTAGGCAAAGAGAAGTGACAGAGAGAGAGAGAGAGAGTGAGAGAAGAGAATGTTCTAGAAAGAGGAAGAAGGTGGAAGGCATGGCATATCCAAAAACAAGTTTGGCTTATGAGTAGGGACCAAGTAATTAGAGATGAGGCTAGAAAAGTTGGAAGGGACCAGAGCCTTTAAAACCTGATTAAAGATATTAGTCTTCATTTTGAGGGCAATGGAGGGCCATTTAATTGTTCTAACCAGGAGAATGACAATATCCTATTTGCATTGAAAGAAAATGGATTGGAAGAAGGTCAGATTGAAGGTGAAGAGGGCAGTTAGGGGACGGTGGAATTGTCCAGGCTAGAGACCATGGTACCCTGGATCAGGCAGTGACCTTGGGGAAGGAGGCAGTGTCCACAGCACACCTGCCCCGAGGCAGTTGACTGGACATAAGGGATGAGGGAGAGGGAGAGATCAAAGACAAAGCTTGGGTTTCTGCCTGAACAACTGGGGACACGATGGCATCATTTGTTTAAATGGGGAATGTTTCACCATCAGATAAGCACTCAACTGGGGAAAAGTATTCAGGACTCTAGCAGTCCTCTACTGCCATGGTTCTCAACTGGGGATGATTTTGACCCCTAAGGGACATTTGGCAATCTCTGAACACATTTTTGGTTGTCACCACTGGCAGTACTATAGCATCTAATGGATAGAGACCAGAGATGCCGCTCAACATCCTACGATGCACAGAACAGCCTATCAGCCCCAAATGTCAATAGTACCAAGGTTGAGAAACCCTACTCTGCTGCAATTCAAAGCCTTGAAAGAAGTAACACATTAGAGCTTTCCGGTTATTGAAAGCTTCAGTGGGAATTCATGAAGTAGAGTCCTCCCTAATTTGACAACCCCTGGAATGGGAACTTGAGTAACGTCATGAACAGTTAGGGAGAATATGGAAAGATTTATCTCCTGGAGCTCTGTAGGAGGGCATTTTGTTGAACAAGGTACAAAGAAAGAACTTGTTCCTTGGGGGAGAGTGGTGATACATCACCCCACCCAATGTATTAGAAAATAAGTTCTGGCTTTGGTTCAGTATCCCATTGGTATGAGACAAATCTACATCCAGCCAACATTGAGGATTCAGATCAGATGGCTTCACTGCACATTTCTTCTCATGGTAAAGCTTGTTTCTATCTCCTTATATATATTTTATATATTTTTTGCCTTTCTTTTCTCTCTGTTTTTTTTTTTGCTGAGGAAGATTTGCCCTGAGCTAACATCTGTGCCAGTCTTCCTCTGTTTTGTATGTGGGTCACCACCACAGCATGGCTGATGAGTGGTGTAGGTCCCTACCCAGGATCTGAACCGGGGAACCCAGGCCACTGAAACAGAGTGCGCTGGACTTAACCACTAGGCCATTGGGCCAGCCCCTTTTTTCCCTTTCTTTTTGGTACTTCTTGTCATCTTGATTCAAGGTTATTTAGGAATTTTCTCTCCAACAGGATTGTGGGTTCCTTGAGAGAAGGTCCCTGACCTGATGCAGCTTAGTGTCCTGAAAACATCTGTCATGGTAGGTGTTAAACTTACATCTCAGAAGGTGACCCTGACTGTGTATCAGGCTACAATGGGGCATTGTTCTCTGTCCTTTCTGCGCCTGAGTTACAGCTCACCATGGACCCCTCAAAGCCCCTGATAATGCTGACTCCATCCCAGAAACTATCCCAGCTGTGTAATCTTCCCACTTTGTGAAATCCAGAAAACCCCGAGGCGCTTCCAGGCTGGCTTGCAAACTGATCGCCAGACGAGGCTAATTTTCGAGTTATTAAATAAAACTACCAATTGCATAAATTCCAATTTAGACTGAAATACATTAGATCAAAATTGAGCCCCGCAAGAAATTTTCTCATCAGAGTTTGAAAACAGGAATTTAGAAGGGAAAAATGCCACCGTCTCATGATAGAAGGTATCCCATTACCGGTGATTATGATTTTGAATTTAGCTGTCAAAAAGATCTCCGAGCAAAATATGTTGGTTTGTTCAGTCCAAGAAAGGTTTAATTGGCTTCTGTCAGATTTCATGTAAATGCTACTTGCCACTGAACCCCACGTGGATTCTGCAGCTTTTGGATTTAACAGCTGACGGCTGAGTCTTTGGAGGCTGTGGGCATGCTGAAAAAGGGGGTCTGGAGTAGGTCTCTTTTCATAGTTGTGCAAAGGTTTGTCTGACCAGAATTTCTTCAAGCCCCTCCAAAGGGTGGAAACAGATGAGGCCGTGATAAAGATGGCACACATTCCACCGTCTCAGCTCCCTCTTCATGTTATTTCCTGTAAGTATATTTTCCATAGTTTCCAGAAGGGTGTCCCATGTGATTGTCTTTTTCACTTTTGTATCCCCAACACCTAGAATCATGCTTGGCACATCCTCGGAGCTCAGTAAATATTAGTTGAATGAATGAATGTTCCCATGGGCAGCTCCATTCTTCCCTGGCTCCCCCAGCCCTCTGATGGATACTGCGTTGTTTTTAAAAGTACAATGGGGCCAAGTGACCTTGAGATTTCTCAGCAGTTGCCGTGGAGGGTGGGGGAAGTGTCTTTTTTTTTAGGTTACTCTCTGTGGGTGTGTGAGTTTTTGAGAAATCATCTGTGCCAGTCACTGCTGATTAGTCAATTCAACACCCAACTCCAATACCTTCACCTCTCCCTTGCCCTTTCTTTCCACACTTGTGTTAGATATATACTTTCTCAGCTATTCTTGCAGTTAGAAAAGGCAGGTGACACTGTTGTGGCAAATGAGACATAAGAGAAAATATGCTGGGAAGGTTCCTGGAAAGCCTTTGTTTGCCTCATAAAAGAGACAAATGTAGGTCTTATTCTCCACTTTTTCCTCTTTCTGCTGGAATGTGAATGTGATGCCTGGAGCTGGGGCAGCCATTCTGTGGTCACAAGGGAAAAGGACCTGCCAGTCCTAACACTGGTGAGCTCTTGAACCAATGCAAGCAGGCATCCATCTCCAGATTTCTTATGTTAGAAAAATAAATTTGTATTTGTTTATGTCACTGCTGTTCAGTTTTTCTCTTACTCGCAGCCAAAAGTGATCCTAATTGACACACAAGGTTTTCCTTTTTTCTCACTTCCTTCCTGTTCTCCATGGGATCCAAACATGAACAATGGGACTGAACTGAGAGTGAAAACTAAGGGTCTCGAATCATGCTCAGGGGCACCCTGTTTTCTACAACTAAGGTTTTTAACTGGGTCAAGCATTTCTGCCATTTCTCTCTCCTACAAGGCACCTCATCCTTCATGCAAATATACTCTCACATCAGTTCTAAAAAATATCCCTAGACCCACCTCTTCCCTTCTACTATTAAGCTGGGGCTTGGCCTCACTAATGATGGACCCTACTCTGTGACTTTAGAGTCAACACTTAGCTTCCCCAGACTTCATATCTGGGCTGACCACATCTTCAAAATAGTGATGGTGGCGCTCATGTCCAGTCAGAGAAGAGAAAGGAGCACGAGGAGTAATAATAACCACTGTCATCACTTATTGCGGGTTAACTGGGTACCGAGATTGTGCTCAGTATTTCATATGCACAATTTTATTTAATTCTTCCAAAACATCTATGCAGTAGACCCTATTATTATTCAACCCATTTCACAGAACGTCATATTAGAGAGTGTCAGAGAAAGGATTTGAGCCCGCTTTGTCTGACCTCAAGGCAGAGACTCCTACCCAGTCACTAAGCTTATAGCATATCAACTAGACTCTTTGATGTGTTTCTTCTATTGCCCCTTCCCCCGCCCTCGCCTCCCCATGCTGAGCAGCTGCCTCTTTGCAGATGAGACAAAGAGCTTGCTCCTTTTCGTCCAGCATAAAGAGAGTGCCTATCACTCTTCCTGTGTCAGAAGGTAATGAACACGCGCTTCCCCCCATGCAGCCTGATTTACGGTGGAGGGGAGCCCACCATCACATGCGCCTGCAATTAGACCCAGCAAGATTCACCAAGGCAAGCAGTACAGTCCAGAGCGCCAGAGCATAAAGGAAAAAACAAAAACAGAACAACAACTCGAATTCTGCAATTGTCTCATGCGGTAGCAATGGAGCCAGAAGAATCTCTTGGAGAGAGAAAAGCACTCATTGCTTTTTCCCTGGCCTAAGTCACAGAGGGATGAAAAATGAAGGTGTGGCTGTCTGGAATTCCTCAGAAGTGAATCGCAAGTGGTCGTTAGGTCTTTTATTTTATTCTTTTTCAAGGTAATCAGTGATTCAGTGCAGGGGGCATGGTCTTGGTGATTAGAGGCCAGAGAAATAGCCCAGCAAGGAGCTCACTTCGAACAAAAACCAGTGACTCACCACTTGGGTCTTCAGGCCACAATTTCTCCTGTCTGGACAAGGAGGAAAATCATTTCATGTTTGCGGTGGAAATGTATTGTGCTGGGAATCAAGGCTTCTCTCGTTGGAGGGAACATTTCTAAAATATGTTGGTTCTCCTTTTTTGATTCCAGGCAGCCCGACTGGGTGTACAATGGGCTGAACTTCTGAAACTATCTCTGAGCATCCCCATTCCATCCACAGGGGTGGCGGCTGGGAGTGGAGATGCTCAGGCCAAGGTCTTCACCACACCTGGATTCTGCCTGGTTTGCCCCCTTCTCTCTGCACTTGCAAACTCACGTCTCGGCAGAGAACTAGATCCTGAGACTCTTCAAGCTCCAATCTACCCAGGTGCAAAAGCAGGTTAGTAACAACACCTCCATCACAGAGTCAATAAAAGGATTAAACAACACTGTGATAACGGCTAACGTTTCCTAGTGTTTACTCTGTGCTAGGCTCTATTCTGAGAGCTTTACCCATCTTAACTCATCTAATACCCACAACAACCCTATGAGAGAGGAACATTTTTAGCTGTATTCCAGCCATTCTAAGATGTACATTTTCACATCTCTGAAACTGGGGCATATCTCATCATGGAAACAGGTCATAGTTTAATCAGTAGCATTTTCTTTCTTAGTGGAAAAAAATTATGACGCATATTGAAACGGAAGGCTTCTTAGACAAAATATGGTGTGCCCGTTTCACAGATGAGGAAACTGAGGCACAGAGAGGAACTGATTTGCTTGAGGCCTCACACCCAGTTAAGTGGCAGAATTGGGATTCGAACCCACATAGTTTACTGAAGAATCCGCTCTTTTAATCACTAAGCCAGAATATGAGCGGAACACCCAGTATGATTCCCAGCTCTCAGGATCTGCTCCAATTAGGGACGCTTCCTCTCTCTCTCTGGGTTTTTAATGACAGCGAGGTAGAAACTTCAGGCACCCAGAGACAGAGCTTGTATAAACGATTGCATAGCTCTACAGTTTTTGCCAAACGCCATTTCTACATTTCCATTCTAGAACACGGAGGAGAGTGCACTAAGTACCCTTCTTCTTTTAGCCTTTTCCAACAAAGAAAATGAGGGTGCATGGTATCTATACATGCTCTGCTCCCTCCCTCCCCCGTGGCTAATCCCATGATGCTTCTCTTTTGCTTTCTCCGGAAATAAAGGGAAAAAGAACTCCCTAAACAGATTAGGGAGCCCGACATAGGGCGAGCTAGAAAGTTTCTTCAACAAAAGATGTTCAAGCAGAGGATTTGCATGTATTATTCATATTCCTTCTGTTGAAAAAAACGACAGGAAGATGTTGTACCAGGCAGGGTGCCATTGTAACATTAGTTATAATATAGCAACTTCCATCCCTGTGAGAAGGAGAACGACTGGGTTCAGAGGGCTTCAGGACACATTCGGGGCTTTCCCCGGGGGTCGCCCATTACCCCAGCGCACAGTGGACTCAGGGTAAGTGGTATTGCCTTGGAGCCCAGCGCCGCCTCACCTTCCTCCTCTGGGAAGCCAGATTTTCCCTCAGATCACTTCCCACTGGACACTTACCTGGCTGTCTGGTATTTATTATTCTCTTTTTATGCATCATTCCCCCCTCCCCAAAACAAACCTGAAAATGATCTGAAGCTAGAGATTGTGCCTCAAGCCTTCTTTTAGTATCCCCCGCGTCACGTGTTAACCACTGTCACTGCTTGATTAGCATGGCGAGGCAGACAGGGCTTGACCTCCGGAGCCAGACAGATACGAGTTCAAATCCCTGCTCTGTTCCTTGCCAGCTGAGTGTCCTTGGGGAAGGGACCTCTCCTTGCTGAACCTCAGTGTTGCCGTCTATCTCAAGAGGAGGTGACATTTCACACCTTGAGGTGTTGTAAACAGTTCTGAAATATCACCTGTAAAGACTTCAGCCCAGAACCCAGTAATTGATACCTCCCAGTTATCATCGTTACTATCATCACTGCGATTATTATTGGTTTAATTTACACCACAAGTTGATATTAATCCCTGCATCTTTTCTTGTGGCTTGTCACTTTCTGATTAGCCTGGTTTCGGTTGATCACCGCTTTACGGTAGCTCTAAAAAGTTGAAATTTCTAAAGGCACAATCCTTCAGGTGTGAACCAGGGACACCCTGAGGTTTTCATGATTTCCTGGAAAGTGGGGTGAGGGCAGCAGGATCCCAATGAGTCTTTTGTGCCTGGGGTCTTAGTTCCCTGGAAGCCTTCTTTCCTTCTCTTGACTTCCCTGGAAGCCACCTTCCCATCATCCCAACCTCTGTATCTTCCTCTACTTTCTTCCTTTCTATCCCAGGATGGAAAACTCTGTTGCGTTTACTTGGGTACATGGCTTCTTTCCTCCCCAAATCTGACACACAGACAAGGACACACACACACACGAGTCTGAATTAGCTGTCGCTTCTCTGTGTTCCCACAACACCCGATGATACTTCCCCAGCACATTCATCACCCTGCATTGTAATGATCTATTTCTTACCTCCTTCCCTCCCGATCCAAAACATACATGCTATAGATGGTGAAATTTTGAAAGGCAGGTCTCATTTGTTACAAGAGCAAGTGTTTAGTACATAACAGGACTTCCATAATGTGCTAAATGAATAACAATATAACTAAAATCTAGGGAGTGCTCACGTGTGTCAAGAACTATTCTAGGATCTTGGTACGAATCATTTAATGCTCTCAGCCATCCCATGAGGAGGCACTCTGGTGTGCCCATTTTACAGCTGGCAATACTGAAGCAGAGAAATTCCAGAACTTGTCCAAGGTCATAGGGCTGCCAAGAGATGGACGCAGGGTTGAAACCCAGGCTATTTGGGTCCACCACCCATGCTCTCACACTCACCTCTGCTTCCGAACAGTCGACCTCACTCCTCATCCTTCCCTCATTCCCTTCCCCCACTGCTATGCTGGCAAGTTCAATCTCAGAGGGGGCTGCTCTGGATGGAACCCACATCTGTGTAGCATTTTGAGGTGATAGGAGACACATGAAGACTGCATCTTGCAGAGTGAGCTCGCTAAGAGGGCTGAGCAACGAGGGATGCATAAAGATGTGTTAATCCTTAGAAAACAGAAGCTCACAAACACTTCGGACTACCACGGAATCGTGGGTGAGGCGTAAGCTCTCTTTTGTGCATTGACTCCCCCCTCGTCCTCCCTGGGCCAGGACTCTGAGCCATCTGTGGGCGGACCACAGTGGGCTGGTGCCGCCTCTGACCCTCTCTCCCACTCACTGCTCGCCTACCTTGGCCAATCAGTGGTGCTATAGGGGCTAGGGGCTACAATAACAAAGACACACTTAGCAATGACATAACTGGCCTACCCAGTTACGATTATTTAAGAACAGAAACACTTGACTCCAGTCATTAAATACATACCAATGATTTTTTTCTCTTTCAAATCAACAACAGTATTTCATGTTGTATATACACACTATGAAGTGTTCACACCACGCTAAACAATTTCCATATCTTTCTTCACTTAGTCCTCACACTGTTTCTGCCTAGCTGACGCTCCTGTTCTCACTCCGCAGACATGAGGAAATGAAGGCTCAGGGATGCTAAGCAACTTGTCTAACGTCAATCACTGGTGCGTAGCAAAGTCAGACTCCAAAACCAAAAGTTTGACACTCTGCTGTTTCTGTGTAAGAGAGAGACTGTGCACGTACCCTGAGCCCAGCGGATCTCTGAAAATAATTTTGGCGACAGCAAACCTACAATTCATCTTAATTTTTTTCTGATGTTCTACAGTGTCACTGCCGATTTATTCCATCATTTTGGAATTACTGGCTAATAGGGTGGCCCAGCTCACCGTTCTGGCTGGCATTTTCATTCTTTACGAGAAACTAACCACTGATAGCAACAGGGATGTGTCTCGACAATTTAATTACATCATGACTCTTCTCTTTCCCTGTTCCTTGTTGGTCTGGAAGCTAATTCCTGCTTCACCTGGTCTGGAAAACATGATTGGTTTCAGCCGAGAGAGGAGACTTACCGGTGTTAGATGGTCTGAGGCAAAAAACGGCCAGAGGCCACCCAAGTTGGAGGAACTCTGAATCTTCTTGGTGGCCGGTATCTTGGTCATCTTGGAAACCCTGCAGTCTTAGCCGGTGTTCCCAAGGGAAGGGGTTTTCCAGATTCTTCTACTTCAGCAGCCACTGGTGTGAGAGGCACCAATTTCTCCCTGTCTCCCAAGTGCCAATTACACAGACTCCAAAGAGGTCTCTGGCCCAGGAGTAATGGGAAAGCAACTCATCGGGGTTTCCCACCAACAGGATAAGGAGGTCCGGATGGGGTGGAATCAGGTAAGCCTGAAGTTATTCATTTTTCAGAAAGTTAGAAACTTTTATGAGCTTTCCCCTCTTTGGAAGAGGATATCTTCCTCATCTATAAACAAAAATAAAATACGAACTGAAAAAATAGAACTCCACGGATAAAATATGAGGGGGGCCCATGGACGGGCCCCCAGATCCTCATCCTAAGGCGATCCCAGCTTGAGGCTCAGGTTCCCCCTGAGAGGGAGCGACAGCAGCAGCTAACTGTCAGGCTGGGTCCCACTCGGTTGCCTGGCAACGAGACGCCATGGGAGGCTTCCTCATTGGCTGGGATTGGTGGGGGCGGGGTCGCGAACTCCGCGAGGTTGCTCGGATGGAGGCTGGGAGCAGGCAGCTGGCCAGGGAACCACATTCTCCAAACTCTGGTTTTTCCTCTCAGGCTTGAGGACCTCAACCATTTCCGCCTAACTACAAGACACTTCTTCCTTTCAAACTCTGCTCTGTCCTGCCGTTAACCCACTAGTCATTTCTTGTGTCTTGGGTTGGGTAGCTCAATGTGTGCCTTTTGCCCAGCAATTATCTTAACCTGAGACACTTACTTCTCTCCTTTTTCCCTCTGACGAACTCCTACTCCTCCTTCAAAGCCTAGACACACACACACACACACACACACACACACACATCTGTATGTGTGTGTGTGTGATATTTATTGACTGCTTAGAATGTGCTAGATAGGGCTCTAAGTGTTGTCCACATATTAACTCAATCCTGAATCCTCACAGAACGTCTTTAAGGAGGGTATTTTATGACCCTATTTTACAGACTAGGAAACTGACACACCGAGAGATTGAATGACGTGCTTAAGGTCACACAGAAAGTGCCTGAGGTGGGATTCAAAGCCAGACCTGTTTGATTCTAGAACCCACGCTCTTTCCCACTAAGCTGCATGACCTGGGATAAGATGCCGAACTTTGCTGAGCCTTGGTTTCCAAATGTTTAAAGTGGGGAAAATAACTACCACAGGTTGTCAAGGATTGAAACAGACAATGTATGTAAAGGCTGAGCACATGAGAAGTCCTAGTTAAGTGGCAACGATTATTATTATTTCCTGACACCCCATCCCCAGGAAGAATTAGTCTTTCTT
Organism: Equus asinus; assembly: GCF_041296235.1. Lineage (NCBI taxonomy): Eukaryota > Metazoa > Chordata > Mammalia > Perissodactyla > Equidae > Equus > Equus asinus. The sequence goes on along the minus strand of NC_091797.1, from coordinate 84,312,095 downwards.
ACAGTGTAGTGTTCATTTCATGGCGGATATTACTACTAACCAATATTTATTGATCACCTGCGCTGTGCCAGGTGCTCTCCTAAGCACTTTACATACATTAATTTATTTAATCCTTCCAATAACACTATGGGGTAGAGTGCCAGCTTGTAGCAGATTTACTGCACACCTTCTGATTTGCATGCTTTATCCTTGGCATTATTTCACACTGGATCAATCTAACTCATGTTTTATCTCTAAACCTTGAGCTGCTGAGCATGATGATGTCATCATGGCCACACGATGACCTCACCTTCTCTTTAGAAGGCATCTGCTGCAAGATGACACTCCACAGAATGCAAAATGCCCAGCCACGCATCTCCGGATGCTGACATCTGGAAGTCATTATTTTCTTGCCATTGTCTGGAGCCTGAGTCTGACCTTCCCCGTCATGGGAGGTGTTGGTCCTCCTACTTCCTTTGTGGAAGCATTAAGCAATCAGCAAGTGCTTTCAGAAGGATGCAGATAAACTGCACTGTGTTCAGAGGATGCGGCTGGGGATGAAAGAAGATGAGAAAACAAGACAGAATGGGCCATGTTCAGCCCCGAGCAGAACAGACAAAGGGCTGTCTTCACATGGCTTTGAGGGACAGGCTTGGTGAAGAAGGACTCAACCTGTTCTGTATGAGCCCAAAGAATAGGAGGAGAGTTTTGGCTCAAAATGATGAAATACACCAGGATATCATTTTAAAAGGCATGAGCTCTGGAGTCTGGTTTGGGCACTGAGCAGCCTCAATGATAATCTCATAGGACAAAGATGAAAACCAAATGAGTAAGCCATACGAAGTGCAATGCCTAGCACAAAAGAAGTGCTCAATATATGGTAGCTCTTATTTCTTTTGGTATTAATACCCACCTGTCAGAGCCATGTGAGAACTGGAAGTAGAAAGGGCTCAGAATCAAAAAGGTCTGTGTTCAAATCCTGGCTCTGCCATTCACTGGTAATGAGATCTTGGTCAATTCGCTTCACCTCTCCAAGCCCAATTTCATCATGTATATAAATAACGATGGTTGTGCCCACCTTATACAGTTGGGAGGACCAAGTGAAATGATGAATGTATAGAGTCTGGTACCCAGTAAGCGCTCGATGCATGCTATTTCCCTTCCTTGTTCATGAAGGGCTAGTCCCGTAGGGACGGAATGGGCTCCCCAGCACTACAGGTATTCAGCCAAATGCTATATGGCCTCTTGATGGGTGGGGGTGGCTCAAATGATCATTTGGGGTGTTAGACTAGATGACACTTAAGGCTCTTTCCAAACAGAGCTTGAGAGACAATATGGAATGTTAGTTAAGCCACTGTTTAAAACCCAAGTGTGACACTTAACAGCTGTGTGACCCAAGGTTAGTAACTTGTCCTCTCAAAGCTTTAGGGTGCTTATTCCAGAAAAGGGATAATAGTACATACATCCAAATGACATAATGTACATAAAACTTTTAACACAATACCTGCCACATAATAAATGCTGAATAAATAAATGTTAGCTAGTGTGATTTTATGAGCATATGAACCAAAATATTTTCTAGGGTGATCCGGTACTCGTTCACGTCAGCTAAAGTTAATAAGAAAAACTCCCAGGCCTCATGATGTCTCCCAATCTAGCTAGATGGAGAAAACTTACACACACACACACACACACACACACACACACTCACAAAATGAAAGAGTACACAAAAAGGAATATCACTGAGATCTCCCAAGAAGAAGATGCCAGAATAGGTTAGATATGCGAGAGGTTTATTGGGGGAAAAGCTTAAGCAAGAGCAGGCATGGAGAGTCTGTTGAAGGAGAGAGGGAAGGAAAGATTGGGTAGGAAGAGCCACACACTGAGACACAGTTCTGAGAAAGTGTCAGCCAGCCTTATTGGGAGCGCCTGAGCCAAAATTACCTGTTAGATGAATCCCCATTGGGCAGGAAAGACTTGGTTCTAGCACTCCCACCCTGCTCGGTGATTGAGTGGGAGCATCAGCGAGTGGGAGTAGGGAAGCATGCGGTGGATACAAAGATACAGCACCTGTCAGGGAACTCTGCTCCCTGCAGCATTCTCCTGATGGGACATCTGAGTGGACACCTCCATGGTCAATACAGGCCACCTGGTGTGCTGCACAGATCCTCTGAAGGATACATGTCCGAGGAGCAGCTCCTCTCATGGTTCCTGTAGGCCTTTCTTCCTGAGGGAAAACATAGAAAAGGGAGATTAGTGGGACAAACTACAGCCTCCTTCTCTGTACTTAGTCTCAGGGTTGCAGCTGGTGTTATCCTCTTCCTTCTGCACTATCCATTCTGAATTCCCCTCAATGTCCGCGCCTCCCTCTGCGGGTCCTCATGGCCTAGCTGGTGGTGTGACTAAAATCTTCTCTCCTGAGGGTTCTGAGCCCGGAAGTAGATATACTCTCCTTAATGTCCCAAGGTGGTTGTGTATGCCCATCGCCAGTTAAAGTTGCGCAAATGAGCACTAATAGGAACCCAAGCGGATCACCCTGGCTCCGCACACACTCCTCCCTGCTCCTGTGGTGTAATCCCTGATCAGGGTCAGTTAATTCTGCCAAATGGTGACTTCCTCTTCTGGCCTGCTAGTTCCTAGACACGAGGAGTCCAAAGTGCCCATGGAAACTGTCAATACAGTATTGCTAATCTTCAATACAATCCATGCAGTGTCCCAGCACAAGAGTGTCATCTTTAAGAACTAAGACTTTTAACCCCGCAGAGCCCGGAATTGCAGCAATGGGAAGGATACTTACCCTCAGTGAGTCATTGGGTGTGACAGGCAGTGTGATCACTCCTGTTTCCACTCCTTGGTTCCCGGATCCATGAATTGGTCCTATCGGACCCATAAAGGACATTCTTCTATAGGAACTGAAAGACATGAAGTAACAGGCGCTCTCTCCTCCCAATTTGCCAAAAAGAAAGTTATGTGAAGGGATTAAAGATAGAGGTATCAAGTAGAAGAAAAATTTGGGAATGTGTCGGACGCCAGCTGGGGCAGCTGAAGTGAAATCTCAAAATCTGATAAACGCTCGAATTTCGGTCAGTCACACATATGTTTGGCATTAAAAAACTTATTGGAAAAGTCATCATTTTCGGAGTATCTTTAATATACTTTTCCGTGTTGCATCTAGCACCCAGAGAATTCCTTTGGGCATTTTTACTGAAATGTCAGCACTGGATTTACAAATTATGGGGCCCAGGGCAAGAGTAAAATTTGGGGCTCCCTTGATGCCTGGTAGCTGGCAATCTATTGACGAATTGCTGCCAGGATGAAATACCACTGGATAATGTGTATTTGCACCACCTCTATGGACCCCTGCGCTTCACTGAAGAAGGATGAGTGCTTGCCACATTGCCCCTTGGGGGCTCCGTGGCCCTATATGCAATTCCTACCACATCCTCCAAACTGCACCCCAAGAAGGGGAGGGGAACTTGGGTGTTTGTAAATGAGGAGAAGAAAATGCAATGTGAACCTCTCTCTCTCCTTTCTCTCTTTACTTTGGTCCACCAGGCCTGGTAGCCGAGGAAGGAGTGTGACCTCCAGGAATATTCTTAGTGAATTTCCCCCACTGGAGGCATAGGGTATGGTCTAAGTTACCTCTATGGATGATGCTTTTTACTTTTACACACTTCATCTCCCAGCATCCTGGGCCGCGGAACAGTGTGGAATTATGGAATTGTCAATCTCATTTTACAAAGGTAGCAAATGGAGCTCTTGGATTCAGTGCTCTGTTAGCAGTAGAGGTTGTCTGAGAACCCAGATTTTATGGTTCCAAATTCAGTGATTTATTTCAGCACTCTTCACACTGTCTTGATGCTCTTTCACTTAAACGTGTGTATGTGTGTGTGTGTGTTCAGTTCAGCAGAACAACCTGGGATTATCTCTGCAAACTCTGCCAAGACACTTGGGATTTCCAGGCCACCTGGAAGACTTGAACTTCTCCAGCCTTCTGGGGAAGTCTTTGCTTTAACATCCACAAAAGACATCTCAAACCCCATCCCATGTAGGAAAACATGCCCTGAGGCATTCCCACAGGTTTCCCGGTAGCTCGCAATTTCCCATTCAGTACACATCCTAGCCTGCTTCCTACCTGTAGTGGGTAGAATTGTGTCCCCCCCAAAAGATTGTGTTCAAATCCTAAACCCCACTACCTGTGAATGCGACCTTCTTTGGAACAAGAGTCTGCAGATATAATCAAGTTACGATGAGGTCGTACTGGATTAGGGTGGGCCCTAATTCCATGAGTACTGTCCACACAAGAAGAGGGAAATTTGAACAGAGAGATAGAAGACACGCAAGAAGAATGCCACATGACAATGGAGGCAGACATTGGAATGATGTAACTACAGGCCAAGGAGTGCCACAGATTGCCAGCAACAAGAGAAGCTAGGAGAGAGGCAAGGAAGGGTCCTCCACTAGAACCTTCAGAGAGAACATGTCCTTCCCATGCCTTGATCTTGGACTTCCAGCTCCAGAACTTGGAGAGAATAAATTTCTGTTGTTTTAATCCATCCTACTTGTGGTAATTTGTAACAGCAGCCCCAGGAAACAAATACACCACTCATCCTGGCCCCAGCTCCATTTCCCTCTCCACCTCAATTTATTTATGCCCTCAAAATACTACTTTCCCAGGCCTGTGTATAGTAGGATTTTACTGAAGTTTGGGGATAACAGAAAAAGACTGTAACACAGCTCTGCAGAGTCAGTGACTTAAAATGAAATATTAGGCATCACTGAATTTTCAATTAGATAAAAATAAAGTTCCCGGTGATTTGAACACACAGGTAGGGGTAGGAACCCCTGTCACACATCCTGTTTGTAAGCTGCTTTTCACATAAGACACAAACATCCTCTCATTTTTGCAGATGCATTTGTAAGCATGGTTTTTAAATGAGTGCTTGCTAAAATGGAGTTCCTATTTGTGGCTGTTCAACAATTTGTTGAACCAGTTTCTTAGTACTGTATAGGAACCAGTCTATTCTCATCCTGGATCTCCAGTTGGGTAGTTGCAGTCAAGCGGGGTGAAGTTCTGTTGGTCACAGAGACCCGAGATCAACTTTAGCTGGTCATCCGCCCCTCATTGTGGGGGCCTGGTGTCATAGCCAAGACTTCATGTAGTGGACATTTGCTGCTTTTGCCCGTCCAGAATCCACACTTCCATTTGGGAACTGGTCCTGCCCTACTCTGATGGTGGGATTCTTGCAAGGGTCACAGGAGCGAGCTCATCATGGATGCCTGGCTAACAGAGAACCTCATTTCCCCCGACCACAGTGACTGGACCAGAGGTAAGGATGTCATCTAAGTCGGGCCAATTAGAATTATTTACCAGAGTTGTTTTGTTTTCTTTTAATAAGACACTCAAGGAAAGGGGACTTCCTTTCAGATGATGGAGCTAGAGGGATGTGAATTGGGCTCTGTCGGAGGGCATTTTTTCATGCCATAAGGAAAAGCCTTTATGTAAGAGAAGAAAATGAGACCAACTCACAGAGAAGAAGATTGAATTCCGACAAAATTTGTTTGTGTGCCTGGATCCAGGTGGGCTTGAAGCTAGGACCGTCCAAAACATTCTATTTATGTGAGTCCATGAACAGCATTTTGTTGTTGTGGCTGAGGCTGTTGGTACTGTCTTCCTTAAGGTGATTTGAGTTGAGATTTTTGTCACCTGCATTGGAAAGAGTCGACTAGTTTAATCTTCTTTACTGACTAGTTTAATCCTTCCTGTCCCAGCTTCCCCAAATCCTATTTGGGATTTAAAATTATCCTCTCACACATGAGGCAGGCCATCTTGACTGTGGGGTCATAAGAGCTAGACTTGGGGGTAAATTCAACTGAGAGGCCGTGTAGTATAGGGGAAAAAGCCTGGAATTTAAGCCAAACAGAACTGTGTTTAAGTTCTGATGTTTAATTCTGTGTGTTAGCTCTGTGACCCTGGGCAACTTTCTTAACTTATATTAGCTTCAGTTTCCTCATGACAAAGAATAAAAATCAAATCACCAAACTTCTAGGGCCATTAGGGGGTTAAATGACATAATTATCTATCTCTTTGTCTATATATCTGTATCATCTACATATGTTAGAAACAAAACATATGTTAATACATATGCTAGATAAGAAACATAACATGTTAGGTACAAAAGAAATTTTAGCTATCATTATTAGCTCCCAAGTTCTTTGTCTTCCTAGGAGGTCTCCCTTCCTTCTCTCCTGTCTTTTTTCCTTCCTTCTTTTCTCCTTCCCTCTCTACTTCCTTCCTTCTGGTTAGAATCCACGGATGGTCTATACCTTAAGAATGGTGGCAAACAGGAAATAGACCAGCCTTCAGAAAGACCAAAAACCTGCTTCAAATCAACTCAATCTCCGACTAGGGATCTCCCTCCTCTAGTTGCCAGAAATCAGAAGTATTCCTCCCTGAAGTGTGATAATATTATTCAGAGCTTCAAAATATCTGTACAATTTTTTTCATACACATTGTCTGGAAATCAATAAAAAATTGCCATAGTTAGGAGACAGACCCAGATAACAAAATATCAACAGAAACAGGAAACAATAGAAGCAAATCCAAAGGCGAACCAGATATTAGAGTTATCAGACACAAACTTTAAAATAACTGGGACTAACGTGTTCAAGAAAATAGATATTACTACATCAATTTCACTAATCTTTCTCTCTTCAGTGTTTATTAATCCCATCCAGGGTATCTTTCATCTTAGACATTGTAGATTTCATCTCTAGAGATTCAATTTGGATCTTTTTTATCTTCCATGTGTCTGCTCAGTCTTTTCTCTAGCTACGTAATAACTGGCATATCTGAGTCAGTTTCAATTGGTTGATTTTCATATTGTTATGGGTCATATTTTCCTACTGTTTTGTAAACCTGATAATTTTTGATTAGATGCTGGACATTGTAAGTTTTACCTTGTTGGGTGCTGGTATTTTTGTATTCCTATACATGTTCATAAACTTTGTTCTGGAGTTGAGTTTGATCCTTTCAGGACTCGCTTAAGCCTTGTTAGACAGATCTACTCTGGGGCCAGCCTTGCTCTGTTACTGAAGCAAACCTCTCTAAGTATTCTAGTTGATGGTCCATAAATTATGAGCTTTTCCAGTCTGGCTAGTGGGAGTAGGCACTATTCCCAGCCCTATGTGAGATCTGGATATTGCTTCCTTTAGTCCTTTTTAAAATTTTTTTTTAATTGCAGTAACATTGGATTATAACATTATATAGCTTTTGGATGTACATTGTAATATATTTCGAATTCTGTGTAGGTTACATCATGTTCACCACCCAAAAACTAATTATAGTCCATCCCCTCACATGTGAGCCTAATCACCCCTTTTGCCTTTCCCCCCTCCCCCATGGTAACCACCAATCCAATCTCCATTGCTATGTGTTTGCTTGTTGTTTTTATCTTCTATTTATGAGTGAGATCATATGGTATTTGACTTTCTCCCTCCAACTAATTTCACGAGCATAATTCCTTCAAGGACCATCCACATTGTCACAAATGGCCGGATTTCATCATTTCTTATGGCTGAGTAGTATTCCATTGCGTATAAATACCACATCTTCTTTATCCATTTGTCCCTTGATGGGCACCTAGGTTGCTTCCAAGTCTTGGCTATTGTGTATAATGCTGCAATGAACGTAGGAGTGCATGTATCTTTATGCCTTTGTGTTTTCAAGTTCTTTGGATAAATACCCAGCAGTGGGATAGCTGGATTCTATGGTAGATCTATTCTTAATTTTCTGAGGATACTCCATACTGCTTTCCATAGTGGCTGCACCAGTTTGCACTCCCACCAGCAGTGTACTAATGTTCCCTCCTTTAGTTCTTTTGATTGACTCTTTCAGAGACTCAGTTCGTTTCCTCATATGCAAGCACTGGTCAGTACTAAGCTGGAGACTCCAGGGGAAGCTTCTTCAGATCTTCTGAGTTCTTTTTCTGTGCATCTCTATCCTCTTTATTGCTCTTCCCTGTGAATTCTAGCTGCCTTGGCCTCACTGGACCCTCAGCTTTATCTCCTCCATGTGCTGACAGCCACTCCTTTTCTCTTTGTTGCAGTCTGGAAACTCTCCCTCAGAAAACTGAGACAATCACAGGACTCACCTAGTTTGTTTGTTTCCTGTCTCAGAGATTGCTGTCCTTCATTGCCTGATGTCTAATGGCTTAAAAACTCTCGTTTCATATGTATCGTTTGATTTTTCTTGTTTTCAGGCAGAAGAGTGCATTCAATTCCTGTCACTCCATCTTGGCCAGAAAGTCTATAACCGTATAGAGCAATAGCTGAAGCTAAGTACTCTAGAGATGGATATGACATCATATTAGACAAAGAAGAAAACAGAATAGAGATTACCTTTGGAGAAGAGAGGGGAATAGTGATTGGTGGGGGACTCGAGGAGGTTCAGTGCTGCTGATAAGCTACCTCTTGATCAGGGTGGTGATTCTACGGGTCTGTTCACTTTGTGAACATGAAATGCTATACATTATGATATGTGTATTTTTCTGTATGTATATTACACTTCAATAAATAAGTTTATTTAAAAATATAATAAAACTACATAAATAGAACAAATTTTCAACCTTCATTATTAAAGGCAGAATCTTAAGATTCACACCAGGATCCAATATGCTATTGGCTTTGGAATCAGAGCTGGGTTCAAATCCTGTGTCTATATTTACTACATATGTAACATTGAGACCTCTCATCACCTCTATACCCCCAATTTCCTCTTCCTAAAAATGTATATAATGGTAACACTTATCCCACAGGGTGGATGGGAGGACCACATGAGATATTTTACATATAAATATGTCAGGCATATAATAGGTAGTAAATAAGTCTTAGTTTCAACTCAAACATCTATTAATAGGGAATTGGTTAAATAAATTATGTAACATTCTTACAACAGAATACTACCCAGTTGCGGAAAAAGAATGAGGTCATGCTATATGTACTGCTGTGAGATGATCCCAGGAAGAAGGAGGTGACACAGTCAAAGGCGGATAATTGAGGAGAGTTTCATTAAGGGGTTACTTACAAGGGTGAAGTTAGTAGAAACCAACAATGGATTGTGTAGTACTTGGAGGCTGGCAACAATGGGGAGCTGTTACCAACTCTAGATCTGAAGGGACAAAGGGAGTGAGCAGTTAGCGGAATGAGAAGAACCTGTAGAAGAGGGCAGTCCAACAACAAGAGCTGCAACCTTCTGAAGAGGGAAGCAATCAACCACAGCGGCCTGGCATGGAGGGAGCAGAAGGGATAGATACCCAAGGCTCACTTTCCTCCTGCCTTTTTATCTATTTACAGTGCCCCCAATCTACAATGGCCTGCCATCGGCAAGACCCAACTAAATGCCATAGGGCAAGGGAGCCCATTGATGCAGTCCATACAGGGCAGCTTCCAGAAGCACAGAGCACAGTGGAAGAGAGTGGGGAGTGCATTGGGAAGAAGTTGTGCAAATAAAAAACATCCAGCACAATCTTCAAGATACGTTAAGTTTAAAAAACAAAAGAGATGAAAACATAGTATATGATATGCTAACTTTTTCTTAGAGAAAAAGGCGAGAGAGAGAGAACTTAGAAGGATGCACAAGAAATTATACTAGCGGTCACCCTGAAGTGGGAGACAATAGCACTGGGGAGGGCTTAGGCGTGGGAGGGTGTATGAACCATGGCCCAGCAGGACACAGATGGCAGATTCAAATTAAGGTAATGGGAGGAGGGTTTATTTACAAAGGGGCCACTGGTGTGGGTATAGTGGAACATAGGAGAAAGTGCAGTAACCAATGGCTAGAATCAATGAGGCTGTGACCGTTTCAATGGGACAAGGGAAGGGAGTGGTTACCAGCCCTTGAAGGAGAGAGATCACCTTGAGAAGGCATCCTTGAGAAGACCGGCGATCTGTGGTTGGGGGATACAGACAGTCTGAGGCAACCTTGCAGGAAGGATGCCCTAAAAACACCCTGCTCCTTTCCTCTGATCTTCTGTCAGTGCCTCCCATTGGCTCAACGCACCCAGAAGTCAGAGGGCAGGGTTGGTGCCAACTGGTGCCATAGAGGTCGAAAGTGGATCTGAGGGGCAAGAGCAAGATGTCTAGCATAAAGCATAACTTACTTTACATGCAAGTAGCCTTTTGTACTGTTTGAATTTTTTCCCTATGTGCGCGCATTTCTTTAAAAACATGCAAATAAAATTAAATGTCAGTTCCTTTCCCCATTAGGCATGCAGAAGCAAAGGGAAACGTGTTATCCTCTGAAAAGAAGAGGGAAGAACAAACGGCTTCCTATTCCAGGCACAAAGTTTGGGCACAACACTTTCTTCCACACAGGGCTGAGCATTCTAGATGAGGCGGCAAGATTCATCATTACCAAGAGAAGGTTGAAGTGCCGGTATTTGTGTTTATCTGACCCCAAATGTATCTCTTCCCCATGCTACATTTCCCCCTGATCTTCTGAAAAGTGGCAGGTAAGAATTTAGTGCACCACTATTGTTTCCTCTATCTCTCTCCCTCCTTTCTCTCCTACCCGCTTCCACCATTTTTCCCTGTAATTTCTTTTTATAGCTTATAATTTTGAACTCACAATTCAGCTAACTATTTGGGAGGCAATTTTCCTGCTCTTACCTTCTTTCAGGCGTCATTGTTTAGACAGTCTGGATGAGGTGGCCCAATTTTTCAATTTCCTGACAATATTGTCCTTGAAGAGACTCTCTCTGCCTCTTTTCTTTGGTTTTGTCCTCTGCCGCTGTCTGCCTTCTGTTCAAGGACAGCCTCAGAAGTACACAACTGTTTCTTGTTGAGCGGTTGCCCGACTTCTGGCACTTTGGTAGAAACTGTCTTTCTTTCTCTTAGCTTCTGTGACACTTCTTTCTCAATAAAATATGCGCTTTCAAACAGGGGTTGAGGAATATGACATTTGGAATATGTAACAGTTGCGTTCTAACCTATACGTTCATCAGACAGTAGCCAAAAGAAGAAAAGGAACTCACCGATGTGGAAAATTCATTCAGAAGACTTGCATCTCCTCCTCTGTCTCCCCACAACCCTGCCCCACCCCTGACAAAGTTTTCTGATTTTCCAAGTTTCGTTTGCAAACTTCTTTCTCCCACTGAAGAATCACGGAATTAAAACAAACTTTTCCTCTTACATTCAACTTTAAAACTTGTTTGTTGTGGGAAAATGATAAAACACATACACACACACACAATTAGCACTGTTAATATTTGGGTGTATTTCTTCCAGATATTCTTTTTTTGAAAGATTTTAGCAGTGTACATTTATGAGCCACATAAGGATGTTTTGGTCCATGATGGACCACATATACCACGGTGATCCCACAAGATTAGCACCATGTAGCCTAGGTGTGTAGTAGGCTACACCATCCAGGTTTGTGTAAGTGCACTCTGTGATGTTCGCACAACGACGAAATCGCCTAACGATGCCTTTCTCAGAAAGTATCCGTGTTTAGTGATGTGTGACTGTACTTACCTTTCAGAATAGACATAGGCTTTACAAATTTTTTGACTGTAGAAGTAACACGTCTATTTTTTGAAAAGTAGATTTAAAAAGTATACATACGAAAATGAAAAACGCCGTGATGTCCCCACCCAGGGATAATAATTTTAGCCTTTTGGTATACGCAATTCCATATTTTTTCCAACCATATTTACATCTATACCTTACCCTTTCTGATTGTTTTTTTGACAAAAATTAGGTCACATTAAGTACGCTAATTCTTTAACTTACTGACATACCTCCCTGTCAGCGAGTACTAATTTACACCATTAACTTGCACACTTTTGGTACCTCAACAAGAAACACATTCTAAACTATGATCCAGTACAGTGTATGCACACTATACATATATTTATAATTGAAATAAAAGTTTCATGAGCCTTTGCTCCCCTCTTTTATGGAGGATGTACTCTGTTATTTTCTATTTTATTCTCTTTCATTTTTTAAAATTACTGGTTATGATCCAGTAAATTGATTTCAGGACCCACTAATGGGTTGTGACTTGCATTTTGAAAAACATTCTCCTATGCCACAATTTTAAGGGCTTTCTTGTATTTTGAACACCAGAGTTTTTAAGTTGCATGAAATCATAGGGGAGGACTTGTCCAGCCTCTTCATTTTCTATGCAGAGGAGTGAAAATTTTATTTTCTCAATAGCTGGTACAAGAAGTCCCCGCAGGGAGGGAATTTTCTTTGTTTAAGGAAATATCTTTGTAACTGCTGGTAGGGGGCAGGGTGCCATGGTGGGAGTCATTGAATTGCTTTCCGCAAGGAATAAACAGGAATGTGGAATGGAAAGCATTGAGCCACAAGGCAGAGGGGGCGAAACCTGAGTTCACAAAACAAACAAAGGACTTTCAGAAACAAGAAAATCTAATATTAAATTTATATGATTTGCATTTCTGTGATGTAAATTCATCTACCCTCTCAAGTTTTCAAGAAGGTTTAATATCAGGTCTCTTTGGGGAGCAAGTTATAGAAATAAAACTCAAATTGGATTAAGGAAAAATAAGCTAGGAGTGTTTATTTGCTTACAAAATTGAATATACCAGGTATGGCTGGGTCCAGGGCCTGAAATCATGTCATTGATACTTGGGGTCTTTTTACGTCTCTTTTCTTTTTTGGGGGGGCTCATTCTCAGCTGTTGATTCTCAATAGTTTTCCAAAGTAACCCAGGACTAATTCTCATTTGATTGACCAGGATCGTAGACCATCCTTGAGCCAATCATTGTGGCCAGGAGGATGGAATACTCCGATTGGCCAGGACTGGATCACATGGTCACTCTTGGAACCAAAGATGGCGTCACATTCACATCCACTTGGATTGAGGTGAGCAAGGAGTGGTTTCCAGAAAATTAGGGACCCATAGGGAGAGTCAACAGCAGGAAGCAAACACAGTGTTCATGCCCCTTGACACAAATGCCTCGTGTGAGCCGTTAGCTTGATGGAGAGTGAGGAGCCTAGTGAATTCCTCATCTGCCTGCCCCAGTGTAGAAAGGGACCCCATGAGTGGCACGTCAAGATGATCCCTAAACAGAACCAAGAACAGAAGGAAAGCACACCTGGGAGTTCACAGAAGTCTTGGGGAGGGCACCGGATTTTCTACAGTTTGTATCTGTATCAATCATGTCTAGATCTTAAAGGAAAGAGGGTTCCTGAGGGTTCCTATACATTTGGGTTGCATAGATGGGGAAACTGAGGCCCTGAGAGGTTCAGAGAGCTGCCCAAAGTCACACAGCTAATTTTTATTAGAGCTTGGACTGAGCACAGTGTCCTGCCATGATTCAGCAATGTTTCCTCCACGTGGCTCGTGTAGCATTCCCTCTTTTCTGCTGTCTCCATCAACAACCCAAAGACTCGTTCCCCTGGCAGCCCTTGCCCTGGGAGCCCTTCACCCAGTCTTTGGGGCTGCGTGGAGGAAGAAGGAGGAACTTGCATGGGGATGGAGGAGCCAGGCTCCAGCCTCTTCAGGAGACTGGAAGCTTGGGTTTCTGGAAGAGAGGCTCAAGATGCAGGCCCTAACAAGAGAAGCAAACGCACCGGGCAGGGTCAGTGCAACAAGCAGGAACGACTGAGAGAGGACAAGCAGCTAAAGAAAGGGGATTGATATTTATTGAGCACTTCCTACTTACCAAGTATTTTGTGTATATTATTTTATTTAAAATTCACGAAAATTTTAGTTTCAAGGGAACAAAAAGTGAGAGGGAGAGAAAGGAGTTGGAGATGAGGGTGGAGATGAGGCAGGGGCCATGCTGGGAAGGGCCTTGAATTTGGTTTAATGAGTGAATGAATGAGTGAATGAATGGAGTTTACACTTGCATTACTTTGCCTGGACTGCTGTAACGAAGTACCATGAACTGAGTGACTTAAACAACAGAAATGTATTGTTTTACAGTTCTGGAGGCTGGAAGTCCAAGATCAAGGTGTCGGCAGGGTTAATTCCTTCTGGGGGCTCTGAGAATCTGTTCCACGACTCTCTCTTAGCATCCCATGGTTTGTGGTCAACCCTTGATGTTCTTTGGCTTATAAATGAGGAACCCCAATCTCTGCCTGTGTCTTCTCGTGACATTCTCCCCAGGTGCATGTCTGTGTCTGTGTCCAAATTTCCCCCTTTTATAAGGACATGATCATATTACATTAGGGGCCCATCCTACTCCATTATGACCCCATCTTAACTTAATCAATTACACCCACTATGACCCAGTTTCCAAATAAGGTCACATTCTGAGATACTGGGGGCTAAGACGTCAGGATAGGAATTGTGGGGGAAACAATTTAACCCATAACAATAGCTAAGTGGAATCTTGAGAAACGCTGGGTTCAGCAAGATTGAACAGATTTAATTACTTTTGGACCTCTGTGGTGGGTCTACAACCTCACTGAAAAATCTCTTATACTCCTTCCTTTGAGGGGTGGGGCCTCTGTGCCCTCTCCTGGAATCCGAGACCAACAGAGTATGGCAGAAATGATGCTATGTGACTTTCAAGGCTGGGTCATAAAAGGCCATGCCACTTCTGTCTCGTTTGCTGGAACATTGAGCCGCCATGTAAGAAGTCTGAGTACCACTGAGGCCACCGCTCTGAGGAGCATGTGTGTACTCTCCGGCCACAGACCCAGCTGAGCCCAGCTCTCCGGTTATTCTCCTGAGGTGCCAGACAGGTGAGTGAAAAAGCTCCCTGGGAATTGCATCCTCCAGCTCCAGCTGTTCTAGTCCCAGCTGTTAGGGGCTTCTGAGTTGAAATCCCAGCCGTTGTGGAGCAGGGACGATTGGTCCCCGCTGTGTCCTGTCTGAATCCTGAGCCACAGAATTCGTAACAGAATGATTGTTGTTTGAACTCACTAAGTTTAGTCTGTGTATTTGTCTGGGTCTTTCAGAGACACAGAATCAATAAGATATATAGGGATTGGATCATGTGACTGTGGAGGCTGGCAAGTTCAAAATCTGCAGGGTAGGCTGACGGACTGGAGACTGGAGGCCCAGGCGAGAGCTGATGTTGCAGCTTGAGCCCAAAGGCAGCTGCGGGCAGAATTCCCTCTTCATTAGGGTACATCAGTCTTTTTTCTCTTGTGGCCTTCAGCTGATTTGATGAGGCCCACACACATTGTGGAGGGCAATCTGCTTTCCTGAAAGTCTACCAATTTAAATGTTAATCTCTGCTAAAAAATACCTTCACAGCAGCATCTAGACTAGTGTCTGACCACACATCTGAGTACCATGGTCTAGCCAAGTTGACACACAAATTAACCATCACAGACTGATTTGTTACGCAGCGGTCGATAACCAGAGCAGCCTCTCACAGCCCCCTGCTGTATTTTGTGACTTTCCAAGTGGGTGATAAAATGCCGCATTTTCCAATTTTACTTGGCCAAACTTTCCACCCTCCTTCACTCTCCTCCCATTTTTAAACAGAGACCTTTGCGTATGGTGTCCTGCAGAAGCTTGAGTGTAGCAGCTGAGAGCCCCTGATCTGGAGTCAGAATCAGGTTCAATCCTTGACGATTCCAGTTCCTAGCTGGGTGACCTCGAGTAATTTATTTAACCTCTCTGGGCCTCAATATCCTCATCTATAAAGTGAGGTAATCATACCAGCCTAAGCGCTGTTGTGAAGAGTAAATTAAATGAGCCATGGAAAGGGCTCACCCGGCACCGAGGCACACGGTTTTATTTACTTATTTATTTATTTATTCATTCATCCATTTACCAATAGGCCCCAGATTTGACTAGTCTGTGGTGCTGCTCTTCCTTTTAAGGCTTTAATTGTGGTGTTCAAGTTCCTATCCCACTCATTTTCTAGAAGCTTCTCTCCCTCCCCCTTTCCCTTTCTCCCTGTCTGGTTTTTCCGCTCTCTTTTCTTTTTATTTTCCTTTGTAAAATCAGGTTTCCCCCACGGGGGAACCCGTGTGTGTTTCACAAATTCATCTTGCTTGTCACTTCAGCCAGCTGTGGTTCTCTGGACCACTGCCTCCCATTTCCCATGAGGAGCCGCTCGCTCTGCTTCAGCTCCTCTCCTTCTGCCTCCAGCAGCTGCCGCTCAGCCCTGCACATGTCCCCTGGAGCACCGGACAGACCTTGCCACCCACGGTGACAGCAAAGAACAGGCTGCAGCTTTTATGCCGAGTTGACTGGATGGTGGAAGGGAAGCCGCTGTAAAGTGTTGCTTCTGACTGTGACTGGAGGCAACGTGCTCAGAGGCCACGCACTCAGCTCTGCGGACATTTCCAGAGCTCCCTCTTCCCTGCCAGCAACTGCAGTGCTCCAGGCATTGCCTGCCTTGGAGTTCACACCCACTGATGACCTAGCCTAAAGCCTGCCTCGCTGCATCCTTATTGTCTGACCTTGTTCTAGGATGTCTGTCAATGGGAATTTCCACTCCCTTCAGGGAAAATCTGGCCCCATCAGCAGGGAGGTGATGTTGCCCTGTGGCAACATATTAGTCTTAGTCAGGGTCCTCCAGAGAAACAGAACCAATAGGGGGCATACATGTATATATGTAAAGAGATTTATTGTAAGGACTTGGCTCACACGACTATGGAGGCTGAGCAGTCCAGACCTACAAGAGCCAATGGCATAGTTCTAGTCACAATTTGAAGGCCTATAGGACCAAGAGAGCTGATGGTATAAGTTCTAGTCAGAGTCTGAGTCTGAAGGCAAAAGAGGGCGGATGTCTCAGCTTGAAGACAGTCAGGGAGAGCGAGAAAGAGAGCAAGGGAGAGAGGGAGAATTCTTTCCTTCTACTTAGGCTTCCATTCTACTTAGGATCTCAGCAGATGGATGAGGCCCATCCACGTTGGACCTCTATTCACCAATCCAAATGCTGATCTCAGCCAGAAACACGCCCCCAGACACACCCAGAAATAGTGTTTACCTAAATATCTGGGCACTCCATGGCTCAGTCAAATCGACACATGTAATTAACCATCACACACCCTTTCCCAGCTGGGCCCAGTTGCCCACCATGGGCACATTCTGGATTTGTGGGCCATCCCTGGGCCAGGCCGGTTCCTCTGCCCTCTCTCCTCTCCACACACATGTCTGAGCATCTCCCATCTTCTGTGCGTATCTTTACACCTCATCGCCTACAAATAGCTGCTCCCAAAAGAGCTCACCTAAACTTCCTGAGAACCTGTGCTAGTTTAAAGGCGTAGAATGTCTCAATCCATAGAAAGAAGGAACAAGTTGCCAGGGAGAGAGATTAATTTAACTCCCATTGAAAGAAATTGAGGATTGGAATTCGTTGAACATGGATTCAGATCCAAGAGTTGCCACCCACAGGGGCAGCTTCCTCAACTGTGGGATGGGGATAATATAGAACCCACCCTATAGGGTGGTTGTGAAAATTTACATACAAATATCTGAAGAGGTGCCTGGCACATGCGAACCATGGCTGCTGCTTCTGCCGTTACCATTAATGCCGTTTTTAATATTACTCTTGTTCTTCGAAGCTGAGCTTTGGATGCCTGGAGATCAATGGGCAGCAGAGGCAACTTCCCTGATGGAAGTCACTGGGGGAGGGGTCACCCATCCAGTGATGAAGTTTAGAGTCGAATCGGGAATATTTTGACGCCTGCCCCAGCAGCCTTTTGTCCTCTCTCTGTTTCCCGAGCTGGTGGGTTTTAGGGAAGAAGCCTGGGCTTTGGGTTCTGACAGACAACGTGGGTTTGAATCACGGCTTTGACTCATTAACCACGTGGCCTTGACCAGGTGATTAACACCTCCAAAGCCTCTGTTTTCACATCTGTAAAGTGAGGGTAATGATAATTCCTGTGTTGTTGGGCTGAGGGCAGGAATGGCAAGGATATAGAAGTACATAGTGGGGAGCTTCTTATACTGTGGGTGCTCAGAATCTGCATCTTTTTATACTGTTATTGTACCCTTTTTCCTAGACACAATTCAACCCGTAACAACCCACAACAGATGCTAAAGTGATCACTTGCAAGTTGTCCCAGGAAGACCTCTATCCTAGAGGAACACCCTGATGGACATCCATTGTTTTCATCTGCCCAGCACTCATCGCTCCTCTTCTGGGTCCAGCATCCTGATTTTTCTTTGGGACCTCACCTCTCTGAACTCTCAGTCCCTGCAGTTCAGATAGGATGGGCCTCATACTCCAGACGCAGGACTCCACATGTGACCCAGGTCTAGCCAATTGGTGTATTTCATCCTCCAGTCTCAGTGATTGGTTCGAGTGTAGACATATGACCAGAGCAGATCCAATGAGATTCAATTCTAGGAGCTGGTAGGTTGGAAGCTTGGGAGTACTGGGGACCATCTTTCCCATTAGAGAGAAGCCAACACAGAGAAAAACAGGTAAGAGGTGTAGAGAGAGACTGAGTCCCATGCCATGCTGAAAACCCCTGAATTGAGCCGTGCCTGAAGGTAGTTTTAATGGTTGACTTTTCAGTTTCAAGAGCCAATAGATTCTGTTGTTGGCTTACTGCCCTTTTGATGTCAGGTTTAATGATTTGTAACCAAAAGCGTGCTAACCAATGTAATTTCACCTCCTCCCCTCTCTTTCTTTATGCACCTCAGTCATTCTAGGTAGCCTGCAGTAGGAAAATTTCACCAGGAAAGGAGAATTTCTTTCAGGCTTCCTGCATTGTTTCGAAAAAGCCTGGTTTAAAGTCCCAGTGGAGAAGCTTATAATTGGCCAATGAGAGCAAGGAGCCAGGGTGGTGAATGTGTGCCAACAAATAACTCAAGCAAGCAACACTCTTGGGGTTTTATAATTATGTGAAAAGACCTGAGGTTTTTGTAAGGCAGGGGTCAGCAAATTAAAATTCTCCCAGGAGCTCAGGGCTTCTGAATGCTTGTTTTTAATAATCTTGTTTATATCCCGGGGTAAATAAATCTGTCTTTTGTTCTGTGTTATTCAACTCTTAGCGCTGTTTGTAATTAAAGGGGTGGAGGGTGGAGAAATGAATGAGTTCTTTAATTGGCCGTGTTCTGGGTGACGCGGAGTAAGGAGAAAAGGCCCCTCATGGGCAGGAGTTGGGGGTGGCCCGCTCTGCCCTGGGAAATGGCAATAAATCCCTGGGCAGCTGGTGATCAAGTGGCGAAGGGGTGGAAATCCATCGTCATTAGTGTGATCAGTGAGTGCAGGCTGAACGTCTGTTGGGCTGTGCCAGGCTCCTCCTGAGACACGGAGAGAAGCAGAGTGAATGTCTGGTTTCAGAAGTCACCCCCACATCAAGGATTCCCTGGCGGAATTATTATTTTCCGTATACTTTCCTTCAATCATGTCTCTGCGGTGGGAGGGATGACAAAATAAAGCAAACGAAATCCTACGTGGTGGTCAGATAACCCCCACTTCTAACATGATGTGATGGAAAGAGGTTAATGAACACAAATAATAATAACAGATACGACAGCTAAGATGTGTTGAGCGCCTTGTATGTGCCAGACACTGTGTTGAGAGCAATACACATGTGATTTCTTTTCATGCTCTCAAGAATCTCATGTTATTGGCACAAGTGTCTGCGTTTTGTGGTTGAAGAAATGGAGATTCAGAGAGAGATTAAGTAAATGGCCAGAGGCCCCCAGCAGGAAGTGATGAAGCTGGCGTTCATAGCCAATCAACCTGACTACAAAGCTATGTGTATCTCGACTGCCTTGTACCTCCCTCATGCCTTCATGGAGCTCTGCTCTGCCCTTGATAGCTTTTTTTATTCTCTGACCAAGTCTTCTTCTCCCTCCAAATCTCAGAGTCTTATCTGTAAAATGGGGACAACAATGCTTTTATGTAGCGGGGTGCTTAGAATCAAACAACAGAAACAGACATTGGTTAATTTAGGCAAAAATGGAATGTTCTGGAAGGGTATTGGGGAGCTCATGAGGTTCTGGTATCTTCTGGTTCTGTGGAGGGAATGGGTCCAGCTTCCATCAAGAATCTCCCAGTGGGGGATTTTCTTCCAACTCAGATGCTGAGTAGCCGAAATACCCCTCCGCCCCGACTTCGTAGGAGAGCTGTGTGGTGATGGCTATCTTTAGCACCAAGCGTGACACACAGTGAATGCACAGGGAAGGGTAATTATTATTATTCCTATTAATAATAATATCCAGGAAGACGCAGCTCAGCGTGTCGCCATGGCTGCTGTATAAATCCTGGCTGCTTTCCTGTGGGATGATTTAGACATCCTTTATGAACATAGACATAACCCAAGCTAACATAACTTCGAGATAGAAAGATGTTGGCACGTCTTCAGATTGGTCACTAAAGCGTGTCCTAAATTGGGAAGAAATCAAAACAGATTGCATCTAATTTCTCAATGTTCCAAGCAAGAAATTACCTTTTTAAGGGAAACACCATGACTTTCAGGCTATTTGCAGACACAGTGTTTGTGAAGTGTCTTGTCTTCGGCTGGGCTTGGCTTTCTTGGTTAGATCATCTGTCTCTGTGAGGTCACCTGAACGTTTAGAGACAGGAGGCATGAAGAGCCCACATTTCTCCCTTCTTGCTCATGAGATTGGGAGCCTGATGAGCCCCACTCTTCCTGCAGGTGGCTCGGTGGGTTATTATGGGGAAATGCCTGGGCTTTGGAGCCAGGCAGACATGGGTTTGAATCCTGGCTCTATAGAGCCTTGGGCAAGTCACCTTGCCTCTATGGACTTCTGTTTTCTCATCTGAGAAATGGGATAATTGCTATTTCCTTCTTAGAGTTTGTAGTGGCCTGCAGTAGCTGTTTTTGCTCAGAGCTGCTGCTGGTCCATATGACTCCTTTGTATGAGTTGGAAAGAGGCATCCTTTCTCCTACCAAGTGTATCTGCGGCCAGGGTGCATGGCTCGCTGAGCAGAGCACAGGTAAGATTTTATCCTCTACTTAGCCCCTCAGCTGGTGCCCTTGTGCAGCATGCAACCTGCACAGCTATTCATAGTGACCTTGTTTTCACCTGCCCCTCAAGCTTTTTAAACGCTTCTTCTATTAACCTTTCTTCTATTCCATCCCAAAGGATGGGAGTATAAGCCAATTCTTGTCAAATCGTCTGACAACAGTGATTGGTCCAAGAAAGGGTCATGTGACCCAAACAGTCCAATCAGAGTTTTCCCTGGGACTGATATACACATATTGGGAGACAGTAGCACTTGATGTCCATTGGGAAAATGGCAGCCGCATTCCTCTTTATATGGAATAGGCCTGTTTGTAGTAGGAGGAAATGTGATCAACAGGCAAAGACAGAGATAAGTAAAAATGAGAGACAGAAAGAGGAAGTTTCTGGGGCCAGTTGTGGAGGTTGCTTCCTGAAACTTTTCCTGTGATTCTAAATACTTATTCAGTGCTCCTCTTAGTTATGCGAGCCCAAATAATTCCTTTGCATGATTCCCTTTTTGCTTAAGCTAGTGTGAGTTGGTTGTCTGACATTGCAACCAAAACTGTCCTGATAATGGAGGAGCTGTTTATAATGTATTATGTATGGAAAAACCCCTAGCTCATAGTGACACGCCATCAATAATAGCTCTTATCATTAGTACACTGAACCACATGGAATTCCCACCCATTCGCTTCTTTGGAGTAAAAGGACAAAGTGCTCTATTAGATTTGGGATGTCAGTTATGCCACTAGCTCTTGATCTCATGCTCCTGAGAGATGTCAGTAACTCATTAGTAGAAAACATTAATTGATAAAGGCTATGGTGTTTTTTGCTTGTTTTCCCTGGGAATGGTCTCACAGTTCTTCCTAACACGTGCTACAGGCAGCTCCTGCTAATCATTTGGAAATGAAATAGAAGATGAAAGCAAACATTTTGACTTTCGGCAATTTGTGACAAAATCCATTGCAGTTCACTTTTTAAGTTGCTCACTCATGGAAGCACGCTGACAGAGGTGAGAAAATGTTGCTTTAAATTAACGCCAGAAAATAAGGGATTCAGAATAGCACCGCAGAAGCCTAGATGGCTAATGAAGTTTGGCAGAAGGTTTTCGTGAGCATGTGTAGGGCATCTGGGTCAACAGGAAGCAAATTCCCAAAGACAAAGAAAAGATGAGGTCAGCTCCGTCATTGCATCTGGGGTAAAGCTCGCGTGCTTGTGACCTATTGGGGATGGAGGAGGGCGTCTTGGTGAATTTTCCAGCCAGAGGAAGGCTTTGAGGTAGAATAGAAAAAGAAGAAAATAAATTTGAACAAAACAGAAAACTCCAGATTTTTCTGCCCAGCTTGGAAAAGTCCAAGATCTGTCACTGACTGCTGAGTCTAAGGAAGCCAAAAGGGTTAAGTTCGATACTAGAGAATGTAAATAGATATTTTATTTTAAATGCACCTTAAGGTTTCTAATGAGTTTCACCAGAGTGAGATGTAGAATTTTGATTGGGTGTTTAGCAAAGGTTTATTTTTTCACCATATCGCTTCCTAAAGCAGAATAAACCCACAGACAAAATAACCCCAAATAAGCCTTTAATAACTACTGGAAATGATTGCTCACTTATTATATGCTGAGAGTTCTTTTTACACACATTATCTTTAATTGTTATACCAAACCATACAAGGCAACATTTTTACCCCCATTTTACAGTTGAAGAAACTGAGATGCAGAGAGGTTATTGAATGGATGAGCCAGGATTCGATGGCAAGTCTTTCTCATGCTGACGTTCATGCTATTTCCGCCATCACGAGCCACATGGCTTATATTTTTCTTTATAAAAAGTTGCAAAAGTAACACAGAAAGTAAAGACATACATAAAGTTAAAAAAAGCCTCCATAATGAACTAGTCCCACCCATCACCATTTCCCAGAGGTGAGTTATAGTCCCAGCGGGGTGTGTGTCTTTCAAGATCTTCGATAATGCCACAAATAATACATATGCATTCTAGGAAAGTCAGAAAATGCAGATAAACAAAAGGAAGATAAAATGTCACAACTCAGAGATAACACAGAGACCAGTTGATGTATTTCCTTCCTGTCGTGCCTTCGTGCATGTGCATGTGTGTGTGTGGTGTGTGTGTGTAGGTGTGTTTTCAGAAGAAACATTTATTGAATGCCTATCATGTGACCAGTCCTGTGGGAAAAAGAGATGAATGAGACCCAGCCCTGGCCTCCAGGTCCCGCAGTCTGGTGGTAGTGAGGAGTCGCAGCCTTTCCCTCACCATTCCGGGGCCTCTGGTCTTTGTTTTTCCTACGGA
Organism: Equus asinus; assembly: GCF_041296235.1. Taxonomy (NCBI): domain Eukaryota; kingdom Metazoa; phylum Chordata; class Mammalia; order Perissodactyla; family Equidae; genus Equus; species Equus asinus. Next base: position 84,288,945 of record NC_091797.1, on the reverse strand, counting down.
GCAGTGAGGATGGTGTGGGAGACCCTAAGGAGTTGGATGGAGTGTTGACAGTGTGCATATTTCCTGTCTGAGGTCTTGTGTGAAGACGCAATCACTCTTCGATAGTGTTCCCATTTTACAGATGAGAAGACTGAGGGTCTGGGAGGTGAAGGCGCTTGCCCAAGGTCACATAGCCCGTAAGTGGCAGGTCATAAATGGTCATAAGCTACTGTGTTGCTCTCCCAAGCACTCAGCCTTCACCTGCCACAGCCCTCCAAGGAGTGGGTCCACACTTGTTCCCAGAAAAGAGGGGTGGGCTTGTGATTGCCGGGCTGTGAGGGGGATGGTGTAGCGTGGGGGTTCAGAACACAGCCTTTGGAGTTAGCTAGATCTGGATTCGAAAGGTACTCTTTTCTGTTCTGATTCCTCTCCCCGTTCCGTGATGCTTGGCAGGGAATATTCACATGCCTCCACTCGGCAGCCAGCTCTTCACCTTCATGGTCCCGTCCTGCTTCTTTTTAGCTTTGTCCCTAACTACTTGCCCACAAACCCTGTGACCTGGCCCCTCCACTCGCCTAAAACACTCTGCCTCCCATCCATGCTCTTTCTGTAGCTTACAGAGTTCTGAAATGGTTAAACAGCAAAATAAATAAATGAAAAAATAAAATAAAAATAAAAATAGGACCCAGCAGCCATATCAGATAGAGTATTTGATGAGAATTCACACACAGACAAAAAATTTATCAGAATTTGTCATAGTTGGTCAATTTTGCTCAACAGAGAAAATCTGATCACATTCAGCCTGGACATAATGTTGGCCAACATCTGTAATGGACTAGACGCCCTGATTCCGTCCACTGGCACAGCAGGGTTGATGGAAGCAGCAATGTGAATAACCTGAGTGCTCTGGTCTCATCCTTCCTCAGAGGAACCCTATGAGAGAGGATGGTATCATGAGCTCCATTTTATAGATGGAGCAACCGAGGCTCAGCTAAATAACTCAGGAGAAAATTGACTCGGAGGAAATTGGCTTGAAACAAAAGATGCCGCTATTCTCTTTGGCATTTGGGAAGAGTGTGGAATGTTGGGTTTGCCCATTGGGAACTGGGATGCTAAATTTGATTTTAGTTGTAAAGCTGAAGTGTCATGCAAGATTACTTTCCCTCAGAACCAACTGGAGGCAGAATTAGAGCGTGAGAAGGCTGCAGAAGGGACAAGAAGGGATCTTCTTACCTGATAATGAAAAAGTATTTTCAGCTCTGACAGTGTCTACAGACTGTGTAACTAAGGATTTGTACCCAAAATGGGAAATGTCTCCAATAGATGAATGATCTGGCCATTTTTGTGCTAAATTCTGTAAAACAACCAGAACTGTCTGAACATAACTGTCAGGAAAGGAGAGGATGTCGAAGGAACATAATGAGGATGATGGTGGTGATGATAGTTCTGTTTTGCTGGGGGCCAGTCATGTAATCAGCATATTAAATAGTGTTATTCTTCCCCCAAACTGGGAGGTAGATGTTTTTATCTGCATGTTTCAGACGAGGAAACTGAACCTCAGAGAGGTGAAGTGAACTGCATGAGGTTGCACAGCTAGTAAGCAGCAGAGCTAGGATTTAAACCCTGATTAGTGTGAATTTAAAGCCTACTCTCCTTCTATCATATTATCCTAGGTGCTGGGTTAGGTCCTGGGGACTCAGAGATGAGTGGCGACAGTCTCTGTCCTCAAAGAGCTCCACGTCTTGCAGAAAAAGGAGATATTCAGTTAAAGGGTTCCCCATTAAACCAAATCATGCGTAGATAAAATGGCACACCTCCATTGCTCTCTGGTAAGGAAAGAAGGCAGTGAGTGCACAGACTGTGTGTAGAAATCCCTTCGTCTTGGTTCTGATTTACTTTGTCAACACCTGCCTGGGATCTGAGCTCAAGGTGAGCAGTTTGCTGTGCTCTGATGCTGGTGCAGGTAGCAGACAGTCCTGGCTCCCACCTCCACTGCCATCCCCAATTCACCCTGAGGTTTTGCTTCAGGAAGAATCATGTGCAAGCCTTCTCCAATTGCTGTCCAGTGGGAGCAGCAAGATGCCCTCCCAGGAGCCGGCATCATGAACGCAGCAGAAGTAGCCCTCCTGGGGCCTGGTGACCCACAGCAGGGGTGGGGCGGAGAGGGCCCTTCTGCTCTGCTTGGTGACACAGACCCTGTTCTCACTCCTCCGCCTGGCCCAGGGGCTGGTCCAGTCCAGGGCTGATCAGCAAGTACGAACACCCTGGGATACAGCTCTGAGAGTCTGGAAATTCTGGTTTAACTTTCACCTGTACAACCAGCTCATGATGACAAGAGCTGCCGTTTGTTAACACTTTTTAGATGCTTTCCATATACAATGCCTACTGGATGCTTCCTCTCAAAACCCCGTGTAATAGAAGAGCAGGACTCGTAGGGTGCATTCATCAAGCTACTTTTGTTTCCCCTCCAATTGTCGTGCAATCCCAAGGCTGGTCCTCTGTCTCTGAACGAGTATCAGGCGGGCCCTTTAGCCCCTCCCACTAGGCTTCAGGTAGGGCGGGCACATCCCTTCTCTCTCCCATGGGGTTGGGAAGAAAAAAAAAGTCACAGCACTCTATCAACTCTCTCTAAAGAAAACCTCCTTCTAGTTCCCCACTCTCCCCACACTTCAACTTGAACCCTCTTGGACCCTCGAATTAGGAGAGAGGCTAAGGGCCATGAAAGAAGCGGGGTTTTTTTGTGGGGAAAGATTCACCCTGAGCTAGCATCTGTTACAATCTTCCTCTTTGTTCTTTTCTCCCCAAAGCTCCAGGGCATGGCTATATAGCCTAGTGGTAAGTCATTCTAGTTCTTCTCTGTGAGCTGTTGAAAGTGAACCTCGGCCGCCGAAGCAATGAGCTCAGAATTTTAGCCGCTAGGCCATCAGGGCTGGCCTATGAAACAGGTTTTGACCCTCTCCTTTGCCAGTCCCGTTCAGGATCTTGTACCTCACTTTGGAACATGGGAAGAATTGGCACTTCTGTTTCCTTCTTGGCATGCTTAGCAGACCCCAGTCCAAACTGGGACAACATGTCCCATTTTAACCCCAGCAGTAGAAGTTGTCAGTGCTCCATCAGGACTCCCCACATCAGAGCTGAAAGGCCAATTTCCATTTGCTGGGATCGGCATCTATGCGCCTGGGGGCTCTCTCTGAAGATGAGGAGGACCAGTCTGTCCACTTCCAAGGCATACCAGAAGTGCCAGGCAGTGAAAACCCCAGGAGGAGCCCTCAGCCAATGACTGGTGGGAGTTGGTGTGTAAAATTCCCAGATCCCTCGCTCCCGAGCTGGGCTATGTGTTCTCAGGCCTGTGTTCTGCATAGTTTCCTGGGGTTCCTCATGGGATGATTTCCGGTGCCCACAGCGGTCACTGGCTTGATAACAAACCCTTCACTGGCTTCTTTCTCTTCTCTGCCTCATTCCTCAAGTCCCCTGCCATCATCTCCCAAATAAACTACTTGTGCTCAAATCCTTTTCTGAGTCCTTTTCTTAAGGAACCCAAACCAAGACAGAGTCCTGTTACACATATAATACTTCTAATTCTTAGCACAACCTGGACCCTCTCCAAATCTTGCAATATAACTGTCTTCTTTTCTCCATTGAGGAAGCAGAAGATCCCAGGGGTGAAGTGGTTTAGCCATCAAACATGGTAGGACTAGGATTCAACTTCAGATCCATATAACTTCAAAAATTCCCCCTTTTCCCGTACCACCCTGCTCCCCAGCCACTGTCAGCCATTCCCTCCAGCCAGTAAAACAAAATCCTTTAAGTGGCCACCCGTTGCCTCAAAGTATGTTCAACCTAGCACTCTCTTGATGTTCACAACTTCAGCTCTGAATCATTTGCCCAATGTCATTCTTCACTCCCTACTCCATCCTGCTCTTAATCTTCCCCACTTCTAACCCTAACTTGCCCTTTGGACTCAACACTGGATGCTGTCTTCATGGTCCTTGACTCAAGCTCACCATCTAACCCCATTGCTTAGACTTGTCTTGAGAAATACCCTTCCCACTTGGACTGAGCCCCAGGACTCCTGGGCACACCACTATCCGTTATGGAAGATGTTCTGGTTGGTTCATATCACGGCTGTCCCTGTCAGTCCTCTTTCTCCTATGCCCTAACAGTCCATATCCTTAGCTGGAGCAAAATGAATTGCTATCCATGGCTCAAAATTTGAAAGCACATCCAGAAAGTCGTGCATACTAGCTGAGCAGACCTGAGTGGTTATCAGGAGAACTTGGGCACTGCTGCTGGGAATTGACTAACTGGGAAGATTTTAATTGTTCCCAGGCTCATGCAGCCACCTAATTTCCTCCAATGAGCACACACAGAACAAGAAGGAGAGGTGCGGGATTGGATGGCAATTCAAAGCCTCGTAATGCCAGATGAATGGCAGTGCCCGCTCCACGGTATTGCATTTGCCGATGTCTGGGCTTCAAGGTCTCCATGGATGCTAATTCAATTACGCTGAAACAGAGAAGGAAATTGTCAGCCAACTTGCTGCCACGCTGCCAAGCTGCACCCAGCCCATGTCCGCGGTGCTGTTTCCTGCTGATTCAGCAGCAGACGGCCCTTCTAGTCTGAAAATCACCAGGGGCTGTGTTCTCCTTGATGTGGCTACTTGGTTCTTCAGCCAGACTTCCCATTTTAGACCTCCAAATAGAGAAAATACTTTTTTGTTAATCTTTTCCTTGCTTTCTTTCTCTCCTGAAGTATCTCTTATTACCCATTCATCCATTCATTTAACAACAAAAATACGTAATCAGTTTAAAAGAAAATATTATTCAACCAATAGATCTTGACGGAGCACGAACTATGTGCTAGGTACTACCCTAATCACTGAAAACACAGCAGGGAATGAAATGGGCAGAAATCCACGGCTTTGGGAGTTTACAATCCCACCCCATCTTCTAAGGAGGTAGGATTATGGGGTCGGTCTCAAGGCTCTCTGTGCTTTCTAGAACCTGGATAAAGGGTGAATGCAAAAGGAGACAGAAGGTCCAAGTTAATTATAGGAGAAAGATGTGCGTCAGAAAAGACGGATGGGGAATGCAAAACAGCTGACATGGTTAGGTTTGGAGATTTCAGGGAGCTTACAAAATAGAGGAAAGGAATTTGGTGGAGTGGACTGCGGCAACAGCATTGGGGAGAAGAAAATGAATTTCCAGTTTTGCTCCATTTTACGAATGGAATGTCTCTGTGCTCAGTGCTATTTTTTGAGACTTCAGTAAATGCAGTGAAATTTTTTTTTGAAAAAAGAATCAGTCAATCAACAAATATTTTTGAGTGCCTACTGTGTTCCAGGTACAAGATAAAGGCAGTCTTTGCCTCATTGGGCTCATAGTTCTGAGGGAAAGATAGACCCAGCACATGATAGATACATACAAGAGGAATGAACTTTCCTTTGGGAAGACAGAGCAGGCTTCACTGAGCAAATGAGATTTATGCTGAGCCCTGAAGGATTAGGCATTTGTCAGGCAAAGAAGAAGAGGGTGGGGCCGTATGGTTAGTTTCATGCAGGAGTTAATAGCTTTTGAGAAAGCTTCATGGAATGAAAGAAGGTGGGTCACTTAGCTGGAACTGCCCCATCAAAAGAAATAACACTGGGAATTCCTCCACCACACTCTTCTCAAGCTCTAGTTTCCAGAAGCAAACAAAATCGAATGTTCTCAGGTGAGTTTCTATAGTGTGGGCGTGACTCCATCTTGCCCACCCGCCTCTGCTGTTCCCTCCACGGCTGCCACCGTTGTCAAGGAGATAAGAGTGGAGATCAAGCGGATGGTGGCTGCGGCAGTGGAGAAAAATTGCCCTTCAGACTGGTTGTCTGGCTGTCAGAACTGTACGGAGTTTGGTGCAATGGGGGCTCCAGGGCTGAAGCAGGCCAGCCAGGCTGTGCAGAGGCTACATTTATTAGGCACCTGCTATATACCCAGTTTGTGCCAGCTAAAAGGAAATAAAAGCGAATAGCAGATGTGGTTCAGTTCTTGCCAACATGAGGTAAAAACATTTTCACAAGGAGGAGATATGGCCGAGTAAGGAGGCCTTCACAGTATCTTCGTGTCCTAGGAGCTATGACCATGGTAGTTTATAGTTTGCTCCCAGAGCCCCTTGGGGAGGTCAAGCAGACTCGAGTTGGAGTATTGACTGTATCATATCAAGTAATAGCTGTGTGACTTCAGGCAAGTTAATTCTCCCGAATCTTCATTTTCTCGTCTGTGAAAATGAGGATTATAACAGCCACCTCAAAGGACTGTAGTGAGGGTTAGAGATCACCTGTGTGTCACCGTCCTGATGAACAAGCAGGACGTGGTAGGGTGTAAGAAAGAAGCCTCATTCTTTTCTCCACTGTCTGTTGACACGGCCGTGGTGAGCTGAAGCTTTCTCCGCCCCTGGGTAAAATCTTGAGCCACCTCCGTCATTTTACTGGTCGTTCCTGGATAATAAAATGTCCTGCAGTCATTGGACTCACAGAATAGTTCCATCTCAGTAATTAAAATGCCCACTCTTAAGTAATGGTTAACACTCTGGGTCTCATTTTAAGTTAAACCTGCTTTCAAACAAACCAACTGTAAAAAAGGCAATTTCTGAATAATTGGAGAAATTTGAACACTGACTGAATAGTAGCTGAAATTAAGGAATTCTTATTAATTGTGTCATGGTAGATACGGCTGGTGGGGATTCATGCTGAGTTACTAAAGATGAAATAAAGTGATGTCTGAGGTTTGCTTCTCCATAACTGATCGCTTGGGCGGAAAGAGTTGGGGCATAAGTGAAACAAGAATGGCCACGTTTATTTTATTATTTCATGTTATTATTTCCTACTTTTCTAAAGGGTTGGAAACTTCCGCAATAAAGTTTGAAAAAGGTGTAAAAGCATCTCCTCCAGGCAACCGCATATGATTGACAGGTTGGGTAGCACATAACACGAGTGGATATGGTCCATCTTGTAGACACTGTAGATCTGTGTATTTATTATAACAGGTCTTCGGCCAATGGCAGGGGTGTGTTGCTCTAATAATATCAGTCTATGTGGGGGGCCAGCCCGGTGGTGTCGTGGTTAAGTTTGCACACTCTACTTCAGCAGCCTGGGGTTTGTGGGTTCAGATCCCAGGCACGGACCTACACACCGCTTATTAAACTGTGCTATGCTGACGTCCCACACACAAAATAGAGGAATATTGGCACAGATGTTAGCTCAGGGACAATCTTCCTAAAGCAAAAAGAGGAAGATTGGCAACAGGTGTTAGCTCAGGGCCGATATCCCTCACTAAAAAGAAACAATTTGGTACATGTGGTAGGCAAACTTCTATGATGACACTCCTCCTCCCCCAGTTGTCTCATCCTCCTGGTATACACCTTGTGTGATCCCCTATCCTTGGGGCTGGACCTGGTGACTTGCTTCTAACTAATAGAATACAGTTAAAGCGATAGGATGTCACTTCTGAGATTAGATTATAAAAGACAGGCTTCCATCTAGCTGGCACTCTCTTCTCCGCTCTTCTTTCCTGCTCGCTCTGATGAAGAAAGCTGCCACGGTGAAGTACTCTATGGAGAGGCCTACATGGCAAGGAATTAAGAGTTTGAACTCTGGTCAACAGCCCTCCAACAACCATGTGAGTGAGCTCGGAAGTGGATCCTTCCCCAGTCAAGCCTTCCGATGAGATCACAGCCCAGCTGACACCTTGATTGCAAACTGATGAGGGGCCCTGAGCCAGAGGACCTAGCCAAGCTGTGCCTAGGTTCCTGACCCATAGAGGCTGTGACGTAATGAATGTTATTTTAAACCACTAAGTTTTGGGGAAATTTGTTATACAGTGATAGATAACTATTACAGTATATTAGGACAAACTTCGGATAGATAGAAATAAAGCTTCTTGCAGGGGGCACCTTTTCCTAGTTCAAACAAAGGTGTAGTATTAGTGTGGTTTAGTAGTCGATCTGCTTTGCCCCTCTCTCAGTTCAGGCATTGGGAAAGGAGTGGTGACTGGCTTCCCCATGTCCCCCGCCTTCTCCCTGCTTGCTGGCCAAAGGCCTGAGGGAGCAGAAGGAGGATTGGTGAGGGCAGGAAAGGGCTTCCTTGACTAATACCGTCATGATTTGGTGTTGACACTCTCTGCTTGGGCAGCGTTTATACCTCGAGGTGCATTATGGGTCCCCTCTGGTGGCTTCCACATGGCGTGGTCACTGACATGGTGGGGATTCTTCAGTTCCCCCTTTATGATGCCTCCTTCCCAGATCTCATGCCCGATGGTAGACGTCAGTGCCTCTTTCTGCTCCTTTTGGGCAGGAAACTTGTAAGATGCCTCCATCCCAGTTTCTACACATCTGCTTGGCTCATGGGAAACTCATGCATTCTAGGCAACTGCTTCCACTGCTACCCTCTCTCCTCATCCTGTGATCTTGACAGGCTCCCACCACAGGCTACTAATCTGTACATTTTTCAGGTCTGAGGCTGACACCGGTCTCCCCAGCCTCCAGGGAACACATAGAAAACTAGAGCTGTCTCTTTGAATTTCCTCTCACAAGGCTGCGGTCAGGAGCAGTCGCCTCCCCTCTTCCCAAGAGGGACTGAGGCTCACTTCACTCTGGACTACTTCCTCCGAGAAATCCTCTCCCCAGTTTCCAACTTCAAACTTTTGTTGAACCAAGGGTTACAAAACTATTTTCGCCCAGAACCCTTGCAAGGCCAGCATCTTGCTGTGAAATGTCAGGTGTTTGAACATCTCATTTTACTCCTGGCCTGTGGGGCCTCAGCTGGAACCAAGACCCAAAGCATTCCATTTAAACGTCCTCTTATATGCACAAAACAGGCCTATAGTTGCTGTTCACTAATGGTGATCGTTATCTTTACATTGTTATGGGAGATTGACTGTACGGATGGACCCAGTCAATGGTCTTCCTGTAGCCACACTCTTTGCCATGTGACTCTGGAGCTCCTTCCATCAAGGGATGAAGTCCATTTCCCAAACGTTGAATTTCAGCCAAGCTTGTGATTGCTTTGACCAATAGAAAGCAGCAGAAATAAAATTACACTGTTTCTGAGCCTGAGATCAAGAGACCCTGCATGATTTTGGTCTTTCTGTCGGAACCCTCCTGCTGCACTGTGAACAAACCTGCGGGTAGGGTGAGAGACCATGCAGCGAAGGGCTGAGTCAGCCCAGTTTCCCAGATGTGTGAGGCAGCCCAACCAAGATCAGCAGTCACCTAGCTGACCACAGAGACATGTGTGAACTCCGCTGAGCTCAACTCCCATGATCAGAAATGCCCAACTGACCCACGGACCTAAATTACAAATTGTTGTTTGTTACTGTATGCCACTGAAGCTGTGTAGCTGTTTCTTAAGCAGCGTTTGGTGGCAATAAATAGCTGATACTATTGTACTGGGATAGCTAATGAGGGAGTTTTTTTTGAGCAGGGGGACCTCTCAAATGCCAGGTGACAAAGCTGACTGCTTGCTTGGCCTTGTCATCCATACGCATCCCTCTCAGAGGGGGACTCTTCTCCTTCCTTCTGCATTCTCAGCTTTGGCCCGGATAGATTCCTCCTGGGCTTGTCAAAACTTTCCAGAATACAGCGCGGCAAACAGGGCTTCCTTTGGCAGCTTGTTAGGATAATTGAAATGTGGGTGGAAGCTCATTAGGCTCGCCTTCGTCAACATTCTTCCTTCCAGGCCCGGGGAAACTGCAAGTTCTGTCACATCCCATTAGCACCATGTCTGGGTGGTTTCCACACCTTTCCAGGCAAATCAAACACACGGGGTCCACATTCAAGGGAAAATACATTTATTTCCACAGAGAGGGGTATGTTTATGGAAACTTAAAGACGTATACATCTGGCTTGGGTGGATGATGAAAAAGAGAATGAAAAGACCTAAAAATGCTTTGAAAGTGTAAGAAATCATGCAGGTTGCTATTCACATATTCGCTACCGCACATATTAAAAATCTAGCATTTGAAGTCTTCTCCAGACAGCCCCAATCCCTGTCTGTTCTTACCTCATGCTGGCCCCCTGCAAAACCCTATGTTATGGAAAGGATTTTGGAGTCAAAAACATTTTTGTTCAAATCCTGGCTGGGCCACAATAGCAATAGTAACAATGATGTTAACTTTTACTGAGCATGTTTTATTTTGCCAGACTCTGTGCTAAGAATTTTATGTAAGTAATTTCATTTAATCCTGGACAGGAAGCTCCTTGAGGTCAACAATGATGCCCATTTTATTTTCTGGTACATATCAAGCGCATAGCACAATTCTCGGCATTAGATGTTCAATAAACATTAAGTGAACAAATGAATGAATGACAATCTCGTGGGGTAGAGGTAAGTATTCCCATCTTTAAGACAAAGAAATGGCGGGCCCATAACTGACCCAAGTTCTTATAGCTGGTGAGTGGTGGGAGGGACTTAGGCCAGGAATGTTATTTTCAAGGGTTGCTGTTGTGACAATTCCATAAAGCAGAGAGGATAAACACATGGGAAACACCTGGTACATTATAAGGGCACAAATGTTAGGTGTCTGGTGGTGGTGGCGTTTGTTCTGTTTTCATTTGTGTCTTTGTTTCCTGTTAAAGTGCATGTGAAAAGGAGGGTGGCGGAGAACCAGAGGAGGCCTGGGGGCACCACGGAACCGAAACAACCTGAGTTCAAATCTTGACTCCACCACATAATTGCGTATCACTTGGTTAAAGCCGCGTAAGACTCAGGTCATCGTCCCTCCCCCACAGTGTTCTTGCAGCGCTGGGCTAGGACTCCCAGGGAAGAAAGCATGGGCACAGGAACCAAACAAACTCGTCATTAAATGCTTTGCATCAACCAACACCATATGCTTGTGCAAATCAATCAACAACAATTAGTTGAAAAAAATGTAACAACACGAAACCTGCCTCATACGATTGTCTTCAAGATACAATTAAGATAGTGCTCCATGATGCCTAGCATGTAAGAAGTGCTTAGTAATGATGGCTAATAATCAGTGAAGCTTGCTGAGCGTGTACCGTGTACCAGGATTTACAGGCATCATCTCATTTAACGTTCTCATCAACTCCTTGAGGCAGATACTGATATTTGTCCCATTTTACAGTTGAGGAAACTGAGGGACAGAGAGGTTAAGTAACTTGCCCAAGGTTAAGCATCTGGTAGAAAGGCCAGTTTATCTTTGGACTGGACACTTCGCTGGAGGAGGGGGGGGGTGGGCAGGACACAAGGCCGCTTTGGTTGAGCTGGGACAAACCCCAGTCTTTCGTAAGCCTGAGCTTGGGGGGCTTCTGGCTTGAGGAGTTTCTGGCGTTCCCTGGCATCTGCTCTTGTGGCCCACTGGTCACAAGGTCACTGTTGAAAGGGCTGCATGGATGCTCTTCGGCGCAGAGGAAATGGCGCTTCTCCAACCTCGTCTTTAAAGGGACATCGTGTTTTAGCAACTGCAGCAAGAAAAGTTCACCAAGAAAGATTGCTGAAAATAATTGTGCTCTGATTGACGAAATCTGGGCTCGGTTAGATTTCATCACACTGGTTGACTCTGTTCTGTTGGTTGTATCTGGCTGGAAATCCTTATTGAGAAGAGTTTCAGCGAAGATCAATGTTTGATTAGCAACGGGCAAGAGAAGAAGGATACAGACATACATGCCTTGTGCCACTGACTTGAATTATTTGCATGCTTTGAAGTGGTACCCTAGGAGGGCAGTCACACCTCCTTTGTAGAAGTCTTTGGGGTGGACCTCATGGGTGCCTCCACACACGATGGACAATTGCATATTTGCACAAAGACATGTTGCTGTGTCGTTTGAACGGTCGCTTTATGAGTCTTACTGAGACGCAGATTTGTCATTGAACCTTCACCATGGGACAAGCCTTTCTCTAGACCTTTTCCTTTCATTCTCCTGTTGGGTAGGAATTACTGTTCCCATTGTCTAGAAGAGGAAACAGTGGTTCAGGGAGGTGAACTAACTTGCGCACAGCTGCACAGCATCTAGTGCGCTGTCTGACAACTAGCAGGCAACTGAGATGTTGATTGATCAGCTGGTAAGCGGCAAAGCCATTTAGGCTGTAGGTTTTGGGCTTTGAGACTAATGTTTATTCCTTGGTAGAGTAGACGCTTCTCATGAGGGCCTAGAGCTGTGCTGGATGCCATGGTGGACATAGAAATAACTAGCAATCTTAATACTCAAGGCATCTGCAGTCCGACTCCTTCTCTCTCCTCCCCTCCAACCCCTAGAGAGAACTGCAAATCTGGACAGAGAGGGAAAGGGTCACTGCATTGTATTTGGCCGCAAAGCACTAATTGGTAAATTGCCTTTACATCTCAAACTCAGATTCGCTATGAATACAAGTGTATGTTTTTTGGGGTAATAGCCATTTTAATGCTGTTAATCTAGAAAAAAAAGAAACACAGCTCAGAGAGCAGGCTGACGACAGGTTTGGTAGCAGGCCTGAGGCTGACGTGGTCGAGAGAAAGCCACCGACTCTCTCTGGGCCTGTCTTCCCCGTGAGAAATGATATTGCATCTGTATCTTGGTAACCACAGCAGCGGGGAGTTTAGAAAACCTAATAAGGAGTCTCATGGCAAACTGAAAGTTCTGTGCAAAAGCAAAATAATGAGAAGGCTGCCTGAGAGAGTCCCTTTGTGTGAGCAAGAAGCCCCATCGATTTGTGCAGTCCTCAGAGCTCTTTCGAATCTTGCTTCTCTGGTGATCATCCCAAGAAACCTGCAGGTTGCTGAGATGGTGGAAACGGAGGCTCAGGGAAGTGGAGCGATTTGCCCAAGGTCACACAGGCTAAAGAGGGGCAGAAGCAGTCTCTGCGCACACCTGGCTGGGTCCCAGGCGCATCACTGCGTTATTGTGCCAGGAAGGAAAGCGTAGGTTAGGGGCCCCTCCTAACGATGTAAATGTTTGTCGAATAAATGCAAGTGACTGAGTAAGACGGTGGGCGAATAAACTCCCATAACCCTTTCCAGGCACAATCTTGCCGAGTGTGTCAAAAACCTTAAAAATAGAAATTCTCTCTGGCCCCATTCATTCCCCTCCTTAAGAATTTATCCTAAGGAAATAATCAGAGAAGTTGTGAAAATGTGACATCCAGACATTTATATCAGTATTAGTGATAAGAGCCAAAAAATTGCATATAGCCTAAATATCCCACAGTAGGACATTGGTTTAAATAAATGAACAGATAAATAAATAAATTGAGACATGCCTGTATTCTGGGCTTGAAAACAGTGTGTTTGAGGAATCAAAGTAAGAGTGTGCGCAGCGGCTTAGCTATGGCGGCGTTTATTGCAGCCTTTTTATAAAAGCAAAAAGAATGCAGACATAAATGCCCAACAACAAGGGTTTGCATTTGTAAGTGCACCAGAATACTCTACTGTTTTTTCAGGTAACGATGCAGATGGATATGTATGGAAGTTAAATGGATGATGTAGGGGAAAGATAGATGGAACATGACCTCTCTCTTACTCTATGTATCTGGAAGGATACACAGGAAAAAGGGTTATCTTTGGATAATAGAGATGTGCTTTTAAACAATAATAATTAGAACAATTCTTCTTACAGGTGCTCGTGATACGCTAAGAACTCTTATCATCGTGCTCCCACTATGAGCTGTGTGTGTGGGGCTCACAGACCTGACCCGTTCTGAACACAGCACGGCCCGTGAGGCAGGTGTTACTGCATGAAGGGGGTGAGGTCCCCAAGCATGGGGCTGACCTGGGAAGGGTGATAGAGAAGGGACAGGGAGGTGCCTAACTTTGACAAGCATCCACTCTGTGCCAGGCACTTAGTACCCATTATCACATTGAATCTTGCACTGATTACTCAGAGAAAATTTTACCTCCAACTCACATATGTGAAAATGGAAGCTCAGAGAGGTTGAATAACTTGCTCAGGGTCACCCAGCTTGCAAGTGGAGCCTGTCTGGCTCCAAAATGCACATACTTTCCACCTTGTTCTATTGCTCGGAATGTCTACTTCTCCTTAGCAACAAGGCCATGGCCAAGCCCACTGACAAGCAGAGGTCGCGGGAGTTTGGAAGGGCCTGTCTGTCACTGAGTCCAGCCCTACCTTACAGTGAAGCTGGAGGAAGCGTCTGGCTGGGTCCCTAGTATCGTCATTTCAAGCCCAGCTTCCGTCCTCTGGGGCAGCTCCCTAACCCTGTCCCCGACTTTGGAAATAGAGATGTGGCAGTAACGCCAACTTTGCACAGCTGTATAAACTGACTCTGCACTTCCGTCTTGCTGGGTCTCTTAGGCAAATTGCATCACCTCTTGAAGTCTCAGTTTCCTTACCTGTAAAGCGGAGTTAATAATGCCCATCTTTATGGGGTTTTCATGAGGTTAGAAAGAATATTTGTAAAGCACCTGGCCCAGAATAGATGCTCATAATTTATAGACTTTTTTTGTTCATTCTAGAAGTACAGGGGGCTAACACTCAGAATATACACCCTTTGTGAAGCTAATGACGTGGGCTTGGCAGATATCCATGCATTTTGGAGCCCCAAGGAAAAGCACTTTGGGTCTTCTTTGCCAAATTAAAGTCAGTTCCACCTTAAAATTCCCCTCTGCAAACGCTTGGAAAGATGGTATTTAATTGATCATAACATCCTCAGACTCTCAGGCAGCCTCTTTCCTCCTCCTGCTCATCACTGCTGATTGCTCAAGATATTTTTATGTAAACAGTAAATGGCTCCTGCAAAATGACACCCATCCACCCTCCCTCTTCCTGCTCTTCCTCTGCTTCTAGCCGCCTGGAGCTGCCCAGCCCCCTCTGAGGCTGATCAGCTGAAGGTCTGTGTGTCCCAGGATCCCAAGAGGGCTGGGCTGGGGTGGCTGACACTGGAGAGGCTGTCATCTGGGGCCATGGAGGCTGCCGAGAAAGAGGCAAAACTCGGCACCTTCTGTTTTTCCCTCTTGGATCCCTCCAGTGTAGCCACCACCTCATTGCTCCCAGTGACCACATGGTACCTGTTGCACCCATCAGGAGAGACTCTCTTCTCAGACTTAGCGGTCCTGTGTCCCATTGCTGACTTTCTGTTAGTTAACTCCAGAGGAGAAAAGGTTAATCCTAAAATAAGCGGATCTCTGCGTGTGGATTACATCTAGGTGAAGTGTTCCTTCCATGCTAGCTCGCTGGGCGTACCCAGTATGGGAATGCCTGGTTTCCATCTTGGTCGCCCTGGCACCCTTCCACCCTCATAGATGGCACCACAGACCCCAGAGGGCAGGGAGTGTATCTTATTGTCTTCGCCATCTCCATCTCTAACGCTTGGTACACCTCTGGGAATCATGTTTGGGGACTTCAAGTATTTCAGTCGAGAACGTGTGGGAGAGGTGAGAAACAAGGGAGACTGGATTGTTGAAAGATTTGGGCTTCGTCTTAGGCCCTGAGGGGTGTTAGGTGGGAGGAGTGAAGTAACCAGATTTGTGTTTTAGGAAGATGGCTCCGGCTGCCAGGTGGAGAGTGGATGAATGGGGACAGGAAGACAGTTAGGAGGCTGTGGCCTGGACTAGCGTGGCGGGAGCTTTCCTTAGCCTCCTCCGGGCTTTTGCAGCCTCCTGTGCATACTCTAGGCAGATGCTCTTGGAAGAGGCTGTAAGTACCTCGCCCATATCCCCTAGGCCTATACCTTAGATTGCCTGCAGACAGTTCCTGTATGCTCTGATGACTTCCTGTGTGCTCTGATGACTTCCGGTGTCTCTCAGCCTGATGATGTCCCCTGGCTATAGCAGTGTGCTCAGTACCCCTCAGAGGAGGCAGGAGGCGCCAGAGGAGTGACGTCTCAGGAGTGTCCCTTAACCAATGAGAACAGGAATAGGTGGACAAATACCCCAGCTTCCTTGCCCTTTGGTGGGACGATTTTGAAGCATATTCTACATTGTCTCCCAGAAGTCTCCAGCAGGACTGAGCCCCAGCAGCCCACGACAGTAAAGAGCTCATTAAGGCGTCCTGTATTGCTGTGTTCCCTCCCTGTCTCATTTCCCCCACTCCCTCGCTGAGCTTCCGGGGATCATTCCCAGATAAACTCCTGGTACCCGAATCATTGTCTCAAGGTCTGTTTTGAGAAGAATTAAAACTAAGCCAGTAGCATTTTCTGATAATTTCCTATTGAGTGAATGGGTAAATTTGCACATATGCTCATTCACTCATGCTGTACCTTGTTACCTATGTTTTAAACATCAATGATTCCTTTAAGGAGGGCAGATAGCTCTCTGGGGCCCTAAGTCCTACTCAACCTTTCTCAGGTGCAGCATTTAGTTGTTCACACTATTGCCATGAACAGATCCCCAAATGCCAAAATGCCCCTGGTTGTAAATTTCCAGAGTCAAGATGGAAAGGGCTCTGAGAAAATGAAACACTCACTCCAGCGGGCCCCCGTGTATCAGCCCTGATCAGCGGTGTTGGGGCAGGACATGGCGGTGGACGGCGACGAGGACCCATGAAGGTGCCACCATTTAAGCTTCTTTTGCCTGGGAGAGTGCAGGGGAATTGTCTAAAGGAAGTGAACTTTGTGGCTTATGGGGAGTTGATATTATTTCCTTTTTTTCCTTACACAATATCCTGTTCCTAAAAAACAAGTGACCTTCAATTACCCCAACTTCAGCAGCAAAGGACTGTTGTATATTTCAAGCTCATGGGGAAAATTCGGAGGGCTGGGAGAGGAACATGTCAGCCATCCAGAGTAACCCTGTGGTTCTCAACCAGGGGTGACTTTGCACCCAGGGGACATGGGGCAATGTCTAGAGGTATTTTTGGTGTCACAACTAGAGGGGGCACTACTGACATCTGATGAGTAGAGGCCAGGGATGCTATTCAACGTCCTACAATGCACAGGACAGTCCCCACCACAAAGGATTATCTAGTCCCAAATGTCAATAGTAGGAGACTCTCCTTTGGAAGAATCTTTGCATCCCAGCTCCTATTTTTCCCTCCAGGCCTTGGGAGGGAAGGACTCAAATTGTGGGGCATTTCTGGATTCCAGCACAGGGCAGTGGAGAGGATGGCAGAAACTCCCTGTGTCTGCCTTCACTTCAGGAGGTAAGATCGTTGGGCAAAGGGGAGGGCAAATAGAGCCATCAGCAGTGGTCAGGGTCTTGTCTCAAGTTGGTCTCAACAGTAGGAATTTTTAACCAGAATCAAAGCTTATTACAAAAGGAAATTTGATATCATTGCCAAAATAAAAAACCAGAGTCACCTGCCGTTATTAGAAGCTATCGCAATATGAACTCAATGAAAATAATCAAATAGTATTGAATACTGGGGAGCTGAGCAGGCTGGGAGTCAGGAAGCCTGGGGAGGGTGCCATCGTCTGTCTGGGCTTCAGTTTGCTCAGCTGTAAAATGGAATTTAGCCAGAAGAGTGTTTCTCAAAGAGTGGTCAGGGCAACAGATTTTGTGCAAAGGGGATAATTTGCGGTTACACACAGAGGCAGCATTAAACAACATGAATTGCTTGGTGAGAAACTGATCCTTTTTTTCAATTTCCTTTCAATCCCTTTAATCTGAACAAGGAGAAAAGTCTCAGTTTTGGTGCCAACGTGTCTTTAACAACTTTTGAACACTTGCTAATTTCCCCTTTCATGAAAGACAGAGTTGTCCGTGGTGTTAGGGCCTTGATCAAGTCACAATCCTCAGAATTTAATAAGGTTTTATAATTTCATTGGATTTATTTTATTACTTTCTATTCACGTGTAGTGGTACTAGTTTCCTTTTATAGTGGTCTTACAGGAGTTTCTTCTTGAAACGCATCTATTTAAGTTCTGTAAGTGAATCAATTTAAAAATACTAAAATAAAAATGAATAGATGGTGGGGGCCAGCCCGGTGGCGCAGTGGTTAAATTTGCACTTTCCGCTTCAGTGGCCTGGGGTTCACCAGTTCAGATCCCGGGTGCGGACATGGCACTGCTTGGCAAGCCATGCTGTGGTAGGAGTCCCACATAGAAAGTAGAGGAAGATGGGCACGGATGTCTTCCTCAGTAAAAAGAGGAGGATTGGCAGCAGATGTTAGCTCAGGGCTAATCTTCCTCAAAAAAAAAAAAAATGGATAGATCGTATGCAAAAATGGCAAAGAGTATGAAATTAGTAGATATTGTAATACAAGGAAGTCAGGCTGTCCTTCTAGGGATAGATGACCTGAGAATCGCTGTATTTTTAACTGCGAAGTTAATACTTTGCACATAAATTGTAAGCATCTGTGCTTTTTAAATATTATCATAAAATTACATAAGACTCTTGAAATGAGCCAGATGCTATCTGTGAATGCTTGCAGCTATATTAGCCACCCGTCAGTGGACTCATTTCACAATCTCTTTACGAGAAGCACTCTTCCTGGGTCTAACACGGTGTTTGGCACACAGTAGATGCTTAATAGGTGCTTATTGAAAAAATGCATGAAACCAAGGAATCGAAAAGGTCAGTTACCAGGAACAGAAAATCCACCTCAAACTGGATTAACAAAAAGAGAAGCATTCGGAAGTAAGGTGGGCTGTGGTGTATTTTGGTCCAGAGGTTCATGATGTGATCTGGGTTATGATTTTATTTCTCTACAGTTTTCTCAGATCTGCCATCCTTTATGTCCTCGTCCTTAGGAAGGCTTGCCTCATGGTAGCAAAATTAGCTGCCGCAGAACCAGGTCTCACACCCACACACCACAAATTCAGGGAAGGGAATATCTTTTCCCCAATATTCCAGGGAAATGTTTTGAGATTCACTCCACCTGGCCAGTTGGACTATTGTGGGTCACATACCAACCCCGGAATCAATCACCAAGGTCAACGGGATGGAATGCACCGATTGGCTTTTCCTAGGTCACATGTCCCATGCCTGCAGCCAGGGATGATGTCGTCTTCTTCAGAGGAAGGTGGGTTCTCAGATGAGAATTGAGAGCTGATAGGAAGGAGTGAGGGGAGGAAATAGATGCTGAGACAGCATAGACCCATGATGGATGCCCATTCTATGCCTGAATGGCAGAAAACATTGATAGAGGCTACACTGGTTCATGAACTGTTTGTTATTTGCCACGATGAGATAAGAATAGAAATCAAGTATAAGCATTTAGAAACTTAGAGAGCAATTTAACATGTCTACAGCATCCGAGTGTGTGATAAGTAGATGCATCTTGTTGAACAGACTATAGACCACAAGTATTGGCTTATAAAGAATTGGGAAAAAGAATTAGTCTTTCATGATAAATAATTTGAGAAGTACTGGTTTAGAAGCTCTGCCTTGTGGGTTGGCCACTGTTAGCAGGTTGGAAAGTCTGAGCTGAAATTCGTAAGATTCATGCAATACTGCTGGGTGCAGGACGCTGGGAAATTTGTGTGTGACTTGGCCTGATGCCAAGATGTTATGAGCATCCTGATTCATCTGGAGCTGTTTCTGGACACCAATAGGTAGGTGTTGTGGATCACAAGATGCCAAGAACCTACAAGAAGAAAGCATCACGGAATTGAGAATGATGGGGAGTGAAGTCTGCATTTTCAGGCTTGCTCCTTTTGTCTCTTCTGAGAATGTCTTTATGACTTATTCTGGGATGTGGATTGCTATAGTGACAGGAGAGGGAAAGGGGATTGTGCGAGGTGGCATTGCAGATTAGGCTTTACAAAACTCGGCTTAGGTTTCCTCCTGGGAGTTTAACCTTCAACATCTCATCGCCTGCTGCCATGATCCGAGAGGCCTTCCTGAGGACAGGATAGTCTCTTGAAGTTCCGCCAGCAGGATTGCCTTTGTCCTCATTCCTCAAGGGACAAGACCTGGTGAAGATAGGGCTTGGTTCTGCTAAAGGTAAATATTATTCCCTTGGGGCTAACATTCCAAAGAATATTCTATGGGTTGAGCCCAAAGCCATTGGAGGAGTTGGCCTAGCGTTATAGAGGGAGACCGAGAGTTACTCCAGGAGCCAGGGGCACCTGGGGAATGACAGTTACCACAATGCTGAGTTCCAACCGGAGAGATTCCGCCCGTGCGCAAAGGCAAGTTATCAGCAGGCTTCCTATTTCCAGATGAAGTGATCTGATGTCAGGGATTTACTGTGAAATCCTCGAGGGGCACAGATGAAACAAGCTTAACCAAATATGGTGGGGACACGGGACTCATTATGTTCTTCTGTTGTGTATTTTTGAAACTTTCATAATAAAAAGTTAGAAAAGAGGCTTCAAAATTCCAATTTTTCACTAGTATAAGTAATAAAGGAATTAAGATGAGTCTCTCAATAAATAATTGCTGAGAATCAACTATGCACGGGGCCCTTTGGGGCTGACCTTTGGGTGACCCCCCACCCCACCTCCCAGTCCACTGGTGGAAAAATTCTGCTCATAAGCAGAAATTTCAGCTAGCTTTCTGGGTTTTTTTTAACTTATAAGTATGTCAGGACATATAATGATTGGCCAACATCTAAGAAAACTCTCTAACATGAAAATACAGACACCTAAGTTAACAAACAGAAACAAGAAACTTTGAGAAAACAGAGATGACATAGGAAAAGAAAACAAAGTAAAACAAAACCAAAATAAACACTTAATCCCCTTTTTGAATTGAAAAGATATTACATCCATGAAACAAGAAAAGGATACTGTCAAAAGGGCCAATGAGCGTTAAGAATGAATTATTGAAACAATTTAAAAGAACTTGGGGGTTTATTTTATGATAAATCACTGAGGGTACATCTTCCTTTTGTGCGCTTTTCAATATGTATATTATATTTTATAACTTAAAACGATTAAAAATAGAAGAAAATAAATTATACTGCTGAAAAAGTCAATACAAAGGCAATAACATAAAGTTGCAGAAATCTCCCATGTGGAAAAACGGTACTAAGATTTTTGTATTATACTTGTAGGTTTTAGGAAAAACTAATGGAAAGCTTTTTGTTAGTGCCATAGAGTTGATTCCAACTCCTAGCAACCTTGTGGACAGCAGAGCAGAACCCTGCCTGGTGTTTTGTGCCATCCTCTCACCTTCCAACACTGTATCAGACACGTCTGCCATGAGCGACCCTGCTGGTATTTGACAGACTGTTGGCACGGCTTTCAGCATCACAGCAACACACAGCCGCCACCATATGCCAACCGCCAGATGGGTGATGTGGTTCCCCGACCTGGGCCACAGAGGTGAGAGCGACGAATCTTAACCACTAGACCACCAGGGCTGGCTAATGGGAGGTACACAGGAAATAAAAACAAGAGGCAATTATTATCTCCAGGAAAAATAAAGGGTTAGAAGAGAAAGGACGTGTAATCATCGTACAATATTTAGCTAAGGAATGAAAATTATTTACATGGTTCTAATAACGTTAACACTAAATACTGGTTTAAACAAAAATTGAGACGTTCTGTGGAAGAGTGGGGTCTCTCTGTCTCTTTATATATACATACGTATAAAGAGAAAAAGAGCGACTGGAGGGTCACGATGTAAGAAAATTAAATTCTTATCTTCCATGATAGACATATAATAGATAATGCTTATAATTGATAACCCAATAAATAGCAGTATTAGTATGTTACTTAAAATATGGAGATAAATGCCAGAAAAGAGCCCGAAGTGGTAAATGCAGTTGCCTTGGTGGAGCAGGGCTCGGGCAGGAGAGGGGACGGTTGAAATTTTGTTTTAAATTTTATGCTAAAATTTAGCTTTTAACTGTGTACATGCATTATTTTTGTCACAATAAAAATTAATTTTTAAATATCCTCTCCAGCCGCTGTGTGGACCACAGACTGTAGGGAGGGAAATGGAGGAGGGAACCCATACTCTCACTGTGAGATTTCACTTCGCCAATAAAAATGCATCGTCTCTCATCTTTAGTTTTTGTTGTTGTTGTTACTGTACTTTGTAGCTTTGTTCCTCAGCCAGGAAATGGAAATTACAGAATGTATCAATCTGCTTTATTAGCAGGTGTGGTGTCTTGCCACCCTGCTCAGATCTGGGACCTTGCCCTTCTTTTTCCCTTCTCTGTTTCCCTTCTCTCCCGTCCAGCAAAGGTGCCTGCAACGTGAACAGGAGGAATTGAAATTCCAGGCCTGTCTCTCCTCAGTTCGGTCTGATTTTCAGAAATTGCAGTAAATCAGTGGCTCCGAAAATTGGCCTAGTTTTTTTTCTGGGGGTGTTGGTTGGGCTTGATGAGAAAGCAAAAACAAATGGAGTTTATAAATGTAACTAATCAGGAAGTTAAAAGAGGTTAAACCTAATGGATTAATCAAGTTCCTCTGGGATGTGGGAAGAGAAGGAGGGAGGGAGAAGGGAGGAATGGGGCCGGCTTTTGTCCGGGCTGATCTAACAAGCCCTTCACTGGAGTCAGCTCTGTGAGTGTCTGGGGATCTCTTTCTCTCTCTCTTTGTCCATCTTTTCTTGTTGGAGAATGCAGCCACCCAATGGTAGCATCTGGTGCGCGGCATGGAGAGAAGCGGGTACCAGCTGCTGGCAGACCTCAGCTCTGATTTCTGGCTCTGCCACTTACTAGGTGTGTGACCTCGTTCTTTGAACTGGTGTTATGCTCATCTGTGAAATGGGGTGAGTATTCGAATTTTCTAGTATTACAAGGCTTGTAAAGGTCAACAGAGGTAGTGTAGTAAGAATGTCAGAGGCGGAGGTAGAGATGGAGACGGGATACTGGCCAGCATCCCCAAGGGCCTTTGGGAGGGAGGGGCGTGTCCGGGGCTCAGAGAGCAAAGGGGCACATGGTGTGGGAGGAAGGTGGTGGTCAGGGGCTGGAATATGAAAATCAGTGTTGATGACATTATGGATTTTCATCTTTATCTTGAGAGCTGTGAGAAGACCTTGAACTCCTTCAAGGATGGCAGGGAAGTTTGAGCTCATCAGAGTTAGGTTTTGAGAAGATTCGTTCTACACGTCCCTTGCATCTCAGTGGCTCTCCAAGCTTTAGCTCTGGCCCAAGCCTTTTTCCTGAGTTTCACACTTGTGTATTCAGCTGTCTCCCAGACAACTCTCACGGTTAGTCCCCAGGCACTCAAACCCAGCATGTCCCAAGCTGAACTCTTTATCTTCCTCGCCAGATCTGACTCGCCTCCATCCCCCTCCCCCTCCCTGTGTCTCTGTAAAGGGAAGCTGCGGCAGAAACGGCCAGTTGCCTCCCAATCCCCATTCTCCCTTCTTCCTTAGTAAAGAGTCTTGAGCAGTCTCCCTAGCAAATCACTACATTGCTACACTTCCCAGCCTCCCCCACAGCTTCCAGGGAAGCTCTTTAAGGGGGCTTCATTTTGTACTCTCACTTGTTTTCCTTCGTATGCCCTGAAACACAGGAGTGATGGCTGGAACTCCTGCAACTATTTTGGACCCTGAGGGTATAATGAATATGATAGGGGGGTGGAACAGATAGAAAGAACCAGGTTCTCTAAATATTGAAGAGCTGCCAAACAACCTCGGATTGTCTACTTCTAGATGTCTTTCACCTCAGAAGAAAGATTCTTCTTTCTTGTGTAAGCCACTGTAATTTTGAGTTTCCTCCAAGCTGAACCTAATCCTAAATGATAGCTAGAATCCTGCGACTCCTCCTCTACATCTAATCGTATTCCAAGTCCTGCCTTCTGGCTATTTTTCCAGTCCATCCCCTTTTCTTATTCTTATCTGAGCCACATCGGCTCTTACCAAATGACTCAACAGTTTCCTCACTGACTGCCTGTTCTAGCCTCTCCCCAATGACACCCATGCCCAGAGAATTTCCAGCTTTCAGTTAAGTAGTCTTTCTGAAACTCAAAATGACCGTGTCACTTCTGTGCAACCATGGAATCATGGACCCTTAAAATATGGAGCTTGAAGGGCCCTTAGAGGTCGTTTGATCTGGATTTCTGACTTGTTGGTTTGGCTTGATGAACAAGGAAAAGCAAATGGGGGTTTCCATGGGCCTCTTGCAATAATATATAAATGATTCTATACAGAAAAGGTAGAAACACGCTTCTCTAGAGAAGAGCCAGAATTTTCAGCAGCTTCTCACAGGTGTTCACCAAAAGCTAAGAATCTCTGGTAAGTCAACCTTATTTTATACGTGGGGAAACTGAGGCCCAGAGAGGTTAAGTGACGTATCCATGATCACGTAAAGATTCAGTGGCTGACTTAGAACACAACCCCATTCTTTCTTCTGCCAATGAGGGCTGCCAACCGGCAGTCAGTGAAGATGCTGAGGGCTCAGAGTTCTCTCCTTGGAGATCGGAAGTCTGTTTTCACTTAGATTACTCAGACCAGACCACACTGATGAGGACTGGGGTGTAATTCATACCAGTGAATACAAGGAGCCTTAACAGAGTTGTTAATTACATACACTTCTGTTTACAGGAGAATAATACTGTTAGCTCCATTAACCGCCATTATCAATGCGTGAGCTAATAATTTCAACATAATGAAACTAATATATTTCAGTGGAATGTAAGGAAATATTCCTCATCTGCTGCAAGTTGGATTATTCTGGGCTGGGAAGTCCTCAAGGCAGCCATAGTGATTGTTCTGATTTGCATCACGTCTAATTGGCACAGTGCTTTACAGTTTATGTATCATTTTCACACTCCTTATTATTCTGTTTCGTTCATCCAAAAATTTGGAGAGGGAGTATGGCAAAGAAAACGGAGCATACTACTTAGGAATATTTTGGTTACAAACAATAGAAAATCCAACCTGAGCTGGCTTAAGGAAAAAAAAAATAGGGGAGGAGGGATAGGAAGATTGTTGGCTCACATTACTGAATTGTGGGATATTCTAGTTCAGGAAGGGTTTGATCCAGGGGTTCATGCTGTCATTATGGCTCTGGATTCATTTCTGGATGATTCTTTCCGCTGCCTTATTGGCTTTCTCCTCAGGTTGACTCATAGTGGCCTCCTATTCTCATATCTTCACATCACAGTGCCCAAAAGGGAGACAGACGAGCTCTTCTGACAGGTCTTATGGAGGACAGAGCACTCGTCTGTCCTAGAAACCTCAGAAAACCTCTCCTCATGTCTCATGGGGGTGAACAGGGTCAGGTGCCCATCCCTCCACCAATCACAGCAGATGATGGATATATGCACTGACTGGGTTAAGCCAATTAGGGCTCACTCGAGAGCTGAGGGCAGGATCAACCCCACTGGAAACAGAGCTGAAGATAGGGGTCAGGGGTAGGGTTATCCCCAGGAAAATGTGAGTGGGTGCTCTTGGTGAGAAAGGGGGAAGTGATCTGGAGAAACACCCCAAAGCATCCATTACAAGGTGGTCCTGAGAGGTTAAGAGGCACCTCCAAAGTCACACAGACTCTGACTCATGGGACCAAGACACAAAGTGAGGGGTTTTGTCTCACATCTTGTACCATAAACATCAGGCTTCTCGACACCCGAAGAATTTCCCCACTGCCCTGCAGAGTTATATACCAGCTCTTTCTCAGAAAACTCGAGACAATCATTCTGAGCCAGGAACTTCCCGTCCATGCCCCTTCAAAACACAAGCCCAAACTCCAGATGATAAAGGAAGCGAGGCCGCCCCTGGCATTGTCCTGCGTTCGTAGGAATTCCCTTCGACGTGGTCACAGGAAGTAGCCGGAGGGAAGCAAGTTTCAGTTACTTTTTTCACAGCCCCACCCCTTTCTAAATCAAGTTGACAACGCTTAAGGTCGGCAAGGCAATTCCTCACGTGGCAAATCAAATCACTGTGACTGTCACCTCCCCATCACACTGCTTTGTCTAGAATTCCCATTTACTTTAATAAGTATTGCCTACTGCGACCGTGCTTGGAACTGGCCAACCATACGTCTAGCTATCTCTGAGGTCAGTCGCACTGGTAACTCTATTTAGAGTAACTCCTCTAACAGGAGGACACTGCGCCCCAGAGACCTATAGTAACTCCTCCAAAGTCACTCAGCTAGTAAGTGTGGAAGGCAGGATTTGAGTCCCAGTGTGTCACTCATTGCTATGCCCTTCCCCAGGCGCCCAATACAAGGACGCATCTTGGTTTCCTCTGGAAGCACGTGGAAGACGGCAGACCCCACGATTCTCTCCTGCCTGGATTCCACGTCAGCGCTCCCTTCCGTGCTGTCCATCACTCAGACCCAGGAAGAAAAGCCTTGATTGAAAGGCTTGTCCGACAATACAGCTTGAACGGGGCCACCTGCTCAGGATGCAGAAAGTACCAGCAGGAAACATCTGTCCCAGAAAAGCTGGTGCTTCTGTTGATGGAAACCGACAAACGGAAAAGCAGGCCTTGAGTCCAGGGAAACGCGGAGCTGGGGAGTTTCTGGTTTATCAGCCACATCCTGCGGAGCTGGAAGCAGGAGCAATGAGGTAGCGAGAAGTGTATCCCAGGCTGGCTGGGACCCTCTTGGTCATAATAACCATCAGTCACTGATAAATATTGTCCCGTGAAGAAGCCTGGAGGAGCCCCTGGGGTGTTTTGCCAAATGGGTAACTGAATTCCACTGGGAGGGAGCAAGGGGTGCATTTTCACCTGTGCGTGCGCATGCGTGTGTGCATGTGTTTGTATGTTTGTATGTGTACACCAAATCATATCACTCCTCAGGAAAGACTGCTTGTTTCATGTAAGAATTTCTCACAAGATTCCCTGAAACCCTGACTGTCCCCCAGGGGACTTCAAATAGGATTTGGGTTACAAAATCAATTTGGCTTGATTTACCTACAGGCTTTCAGTGATACACACATCGGGGGAACTTCGGCCTTCTTTTCTTCTTCCTTCCCTCTCTTCCTCTCTTTCTGTCCCACCTCCTTCGTCCCCTCCTTTCTTCCATCCTTTCATGTAGGAAACTTTAGTTAAGCATCTATTTTGGGCCGGATACTGTGCTGGGTGTTCGGAAGTCAGAGATGAGTAGGATGCAGTCTGGGGTGGGGATGGGTGGGCGTCTGTAGCCGTGGCTTTCAGACAGGACTGAGCCCCCCTCTCCGACAGGGGACACTGGGAAATGTCTGGAGGCATTTTGGAGGGAGGGGGCACTGCTGGCGTCTGGTGGGTGGAGGCCAGGGAAGCTGCTCAGCATCCTCCCATGCACAGGACAATCCCACAGTGAGGAATTATCTGGCCTGAAATGTCGATGGTGCTGAGGTTGAGAAATGTGAGCTATAATATGATAAGAAGACTTGACACCCCCGCCTTCAGTCTTGGCTCTGCCTGCGGCTGTCAGAAGACCTCGAGCAAGTCCCTCAAACTCTTTGAGTCTCAGTTTTCCATCTGTCACAGGGGACAAAAATAGTTCCTCCTATGAGGAGTGAGGGGAGTTTGGGCATAAATCATGCTGGTTAGTACCTGGCACAAAGGGGATGCCCCAGAAACAGTAGCCACTTGGCTTCTCTAAGCCCAGGCTTCTCTGGTCTACAAGCTAGCAGAGAGTCCCGGTGAAGGTAAATTCCAAAGGTATCATTTATTCCGAGAGGAAGCCCAAAGGGTTCCCTTCGTGGCATCACGGCAACCTATAGCGATCCACCAGTGTGTCCATTTAATGGTTTAGTGCCCCCGCCCCCAGTGGGCCATAAACTCTATCAGCGCAGGGTGTGTCATCTGTTGCTCCTTTCTCTATTCCCAGCACCCAGCAGTGTTGGGCCAGATGGCATCTGTTCCATGACTGGAGCCAGACTGCCTGAGTTGAAATCCTGGCTTCTCCACTCGCTAGCTGTGTGACCTCGGGCAAGTTATTTAACCTTTCTGTGCCTTGTTTTCCTCCTCTCTAAAGGGTGCGGTGAGGATTAATTAGCTTGCTATATATGTCTAGGGTCTGGCGTCTGATTAGTGCTTATAAAGGTTAACTATTATTATTGCCATCATGACTTTGTTATTATTTTTAATGTGATTAGTGGCTGCTGCTCTGTCACGGGATGCCAGCACATGGGGGTGGACCTGCCTCTGCCCTTGGGGAGCACTTGTTTCTGTGAATCATTTGGAGAAAGATCCGAGTTTGCAGAGAAGCCGGCAGCTCATCTAAGCAGAAAAGTAGAAGCCGAAGTGATTTCTTGTGGGAGATTTTCGGGGCCCCCTGGGTCACCACGCAGCCGTTCCCTCTCACCTGGAAGAAATGAGAATTGATTTGCAGCTTGTCCCGTCTGAACAGGTCTGCTGGTCGCTGGAACTGGTGCATGTTGTCAATGATGCTTTTGGTCTTTGGTTCAGGGAGGAAGTGATTCACAGTAATTCCCTTTTCCAGGGAGCGAGGCAGACCCGGTGGAGACACAGAATGGGGTCCCAGAGGCCTGCCAGAATAGACTCCTCCCCTGAGCACAGGAAGAGAGGACAATCACGGGCTGACAAGAACTGATCAACGAGGAGACAGACCAGTGAGAACCAAGTCGGGGGGCGGGGCGGCTGGGAATACAGTGCAAAGGATCAGAGAGGATCCCAGAGGTTTAGAGCCAAGAAGACAGATAGCAACAACAACAATGGCAACAATAATAATAACTACCACTAATTGAGTGCCTACTGTGTGCCAGGCACTTTATATACCTGAGCTCATTTAATGCTCATGATGGCCCTATGAGGCAGCGTAACCCATGTGTGTCAGCGCACACCTGTGGGTGATAAAAAGAGCCACATATTCTGTATTCATTCATATGTTCATTCATTCATTCATGTATTCATTGAACAAATATTGACTGAACACCCAGCTTATGGCAGGCACTGTTCTAGGCACTGGGGATACAGCAGAAAAGCAGACAGACCATCAAACCGTACTCCCCACCCTCATGGAGCTGACATTCTCGTGGGCTGAGGGTTAACTCACAATAACAAATACACAAGTGTATCTAGTATGTCAGAACAGCGAGGAGTGCAAGACACATAATGCGTGGGATGGGGGTGGTGAGCATGGGTTAGGGGGAGGTGACAATTTTAAGAAATGTGGTCAGGAAAAGCCTCTCTGAAAAGGTGGCATTTGCCGAAAAACGGTGAAAAGTGAGCCATATGCCTATTTTGGAGAAGAATATAACAGGTAGAGAGAACAGCATATGCAAAGGCCCTGAGGCAAGAGCAGGTCTGGTGTTTTTGGGGACCAGAAAGGAAGCCAGTGTCCAGGAGCAGAGTGAATGAGGACAGAGTCATGGAGGCGGGGGCAGGAAAGGCACAGGTGTTGGGTCTCGTGGGCCTCCTGGCCGTCCTAAGGAGCCTGGCTTGTATTCTGAATGAAATGGCGATCCATTGCAGAATCCCGAGCAGGGAAGTCATTCAGTCCTGACTTAGGTTTTAACAACTCCTCTGGCTGCAGTGTTGAGAACAGTCGGTGGGGGGCAGGGGAGGAAGCCGTGGGACCAGTCAGGAGGCTCCTGCAAGGATCTAGGTGAGAGATGATGGCAGCCCAGAACGAGTGGTAACAGTGGGGCTTGTGAGCAGTGATGCGACTCTACATTCAGCTTGATTGGCTGGAGTCCCATCCCTACTTACGTAGGACAGCAAGCCCCTGCCCCACGCTTGTGTCCTCCGCTCTCGCCTATGCCCTCAAGCTGAGTGTGGATTCACTCACCACGTGGCAGCAGCTGGTTCTGGCTCCACAGGGCCACAGCCACTGAAGCCCCTTGGAGTGGTGACACGGTCACCACTGTGCTCGTGATGAGGACACCAAAGTCTATGCCAGGGAGTCACCTTCCGGTGCTCCCAAAGCTTCTGGTTTTGGGGATGCCAGGACAGTGCCGTGGCACCAGGAGGCAATGGTGAGGAGACACGCCACTGGGCCTCACAGCTGTTCTGCTTGCGCCCCACGTAGCACAGGCCGTCCTGAGTGTCGCTGTCAGCTTCGGGCCAGCACTTGCCATAGGAGCCCGTTCCAGACCTCAGGTTCAGTGGGGTCCAGACCCTTGGCCATCCCATCTCTCTTCCTTCTTAGGTAACCTCATCCCGCTTCCCTGGCTGCAAACAAAACCGATTGCAGAGGACAGCCCTGAGAGAGAGAAAGAGAGAGAGACAGAGAGAGGGGTATGTGTGTGGGGAGATGAAGGAAGCAAGAATGTGCCCGCTCCTTATTGACGTGTTATCCCCGTTTGCCGGGTGAATCAATGGATGCTCAGAACGGTTAAGTGATTTTCCCAAGACCATCTCTTTTGCGTTAAAATCCCAAAGTACTCCCTTTTCCTCTGCAACATGAAGACCCCAGCCCCACAGCGCCCATTTTTACCAGATCCAAAATAAACGAAATGATTCATAAGGGGGAAGAATATTAAAAATTTGTATTTAAAACCTTTGACATACGGTGGCTGTATCTGTGGTAGCCATTCATTCAGTCACTCAGCAAACAGTTACTGAGCACCTAATATATATCAGGCCAAGAAGCTGTCTATTGTGGGAGACGGATAAGTAAAGGGATCAGTTCTATTTCATGTCGGGTATTCCAAGAGAATTCTGGGCTATTCTTTAAGAGGAAGGGAAAGAGCCAGAACTGGGACTTAATCCTCGTCTCGCTGATGTGAGTGGAGGAAGCAACAGCAGAAAGTCACAGTTGCCGTGTCAGGCAAACGAAGGTTCAAATCCCACATTCATCAGTGACCAGCCGGGTGACCCATTTTCCCTCAAGTCCCTTTAGCACTGGACAGATGGGGCCAGTGTTGGGCGGAGGGTCAATACTCCATAGACGACAGCCGCTACTGCCGAGCGGGCAATGGAGCGTGAGCACGGAAACAAACTACAGAGCTCTGCCCAAGCCCCCTTCGCCTGCAGCATCGGTCTTGGGGGAGAAAGTTCATAAGTATCTGTGGAGTGGTCCTCAGTCCCCAAAGAGTTGACAGCTCCTCAACTGCCTGCTCCTGTAATCTCTGCCAGAGAAAGTTTCTCCAAATGCAGACGTGTGAAACCTTCCGTGATTGTTAAAGACTTTCCATTTCCCCCTTCCAACGTCGGTGTCTACAGACGGTGAAGTCTAATACTGTAGATACTTTTCCAGGTGATGAAAGGGATCATGTTTTCCAAAATAAAGAATGGAGATCCATGGTGGTGGGGGGGAGGGGCAGAGGGCCATGTCTTCTTGGTAAGATAGAATATCTGAAATCCTAGAAAACTGAGGGAAGGGCATTTTGTCACCAGCCTCATCTCCACTCACCAGACTGGAGCTGCCTGGAAGTTTGGGGATCCCGACCCATTGTCTCAACACACAGTAAACTCCCCGAGGTTGGGAACCACACCTTCGAAAACTTCTTTTCCCCATGGGACTTGAAAATAGTCAGAAGCTTTATGCAGAGACAGACAGATTCCTGTTGATATTAACAGCTAATGTTCTACTGAGCGTTTGCCACATTCTGGGAACGAGAATGCGCTTGATAATCATCCTCTTAGTAAATCCTCGAAACAAAGAACCAAAGCCCAGATGGTAAGTGACATTATTATTTTTTAATTATTACTACTTTTTTTTTTCTTTTGGCTGAGGAAGATTTGCCCTGAGCTAACATCTGCTGCCAATTTTCCTCTATTTGTATGTGAGTTGCCACCACAGCATGGCTGACAAGTTGTATAGGTCCGTGCCCGGGAACAGAACCCCGGCTGCTGGAACAGAGTGTGCCAAACTTAACCACTAGGTGATGGGGCCAGCCACTATTACCGTATTATAGAAGACAAAATCGAGCCAATGAGACAGGAGGATTTGAACCCAGGTATGTGGGACTCCATTCTGCTGTTCTGACATTATGCTGACCTTGGAGTCAGTTAGGTTTGGGTTAGAGCTCCACCCTTCTCTTACCAGCTGTATGACCTTGAGCAGGTCACCTAAACCTCCTGAGCCTTAGTCCCTCATCTGTAGAATATGGACAACAAAACTTCTCGTAGAATTGTTGTGAGATGGAAAAAGGAAATATGGAAAGTGCCTGGCATTGTGTCTGCCAAGAGTGGCCACTTTAAATTTCAAGATCTTTCCCAATGCTTAATACAAATTTATTGAAAGAAGGAAGATTTTCCCTCCTTCTCAGCACACAGAGGGTTAACACAGAACCTCAGGCTGTCAGCATTTCTCTGATCTTGGCACTAATTATGTACAGAAATCATTTTGCTTCTACTACGTATAATGAAAACAATTGTACAGAAGTGGAATTTATCATGCTATGTGTTATGAGATCTTTTTTTTAAGACTACCTCAATTTCCCCCACTTTTCTTCATTTCCCCCTCTCCTTGCCAGATAATCAAATACAAAAGTTACATTAACCTCCCAACCACTTCAATTAAAATGCTCATCCAAAATTTGAAAACAATTAAAAAACCCATTATCTCAGATTTAACGTTCTCTGATTCCGTGTCTATTTTCTGCCACGGCATAAACGGCAGGTAACATTATCACGGTAGGTGCCTTCCAGAAAGCAATGTCTCATTCTCTGCCAGTGGGTCCCGAGGCTGCTCTCCCAGCACAGGCCTTATTAAAAACTCGCAGGCCCCGGTGTACTTTTGTCATGTCCAAATGCATCGAAATAATTGATTGTTTTAAGGAGCTCTCCATCTGTCTCATTTTCTTCCATCTTTGTCTACTCAGTAGTGGGTTCCAGAGAGAGGAGAAGACAGACTCTACTCTCGGGAGGTCATGACCTCAAAGATGGCAGGGTCTCTGGCTTGGATCCGCTGCCCGGGGGCTCTGCGTTCTCTGATGAAATTAGAAATGGTTTTCCCGACCATGGCAGGAAGTCTGTTAGGTGCTATAGTGGCTGCAAAGAACACAAGACCTCTCGACTTAGCTCAACAGAAAAAAGGCTTCTCAGTCACTCCTTGTGACTGCACTTGGGGTCAACAAACGTGTATCGAGTAGCTGTTGTATACCAAGACACCATGCCAAACGGTGGAGATATAGTCTCCAAGATCCAGTAGAACCAGTCAAAAAACTCCTTGGATCAGACACATTCATCACTACTGGTGGGAATATAAATTTTTGCAACCTTCCTGCAGTGTCATTTAACAATATGTTATCAAAAGATTTAAGAGACATGCATGCCCCTTCACCCAGCAATCAGCCTTCTAATAATTTATTATAAGGGGACAATCACTTATGTGTGTAATGATTTAGCTACAGCTGTATTCTTTGCAACATTATCTATAAAAGCGATGGGAAAAAGAACCCTTGAAAAACCTAATTTTCCACAGACAAGGAATTGCATAAATTAATGATGGCATATCCTTAGAATGGAATACTAC
Organism: Equus asinus; assembly: GCF_041296235.1. Classification (NCBI taxonomy): domain Eukaryota; kingdom Metazoa; phylum Chordata; class Mammalia; order Perissodactyla; family Equidae; genus Equus; species Equus asinus. The sequence continues at coordinate 84,255,888 of NC_091797.1, read as the reverse complement.
GAAATCATTTAAAAGAGTGTTAGAGAAGAATACGTATTGCGAAAAGTCCATGATACATCGTTAAGGGAAACAGCTCAAAAGAATATCAAATAGTATGACCTCAGTTTTACAAAAAAAAAAGTATGGCTATGACTGCAGGGAAAAAAGACTGGAAGGAAATGTGCTACTTTGAGAAGATGAGAACTGGGGTTATTTTTGTAGTTTTCTCTGAGCTTTTTCTGTTCCAATTTTTCCCCCGGTGATAATATATTACTTTTTCTGTTCAGAAAAGAAAAAGTCATTTCCAAAAGGGATACCTGTGAATTGTTGCCCCAAATGGAATTATTTAATTTGGGAGTTAAAGCAGGTTTAGGAACCATCTCGATTCTCTCCTGGCATGGCTTCTTTCCTCTGTACGTCCACTCTGTGCTGTCTCCACTCACTGTGACTTGTGCTTACTCACGGTTCTGCTTCCTCAAAACGTTTTCCTACTCCTGGCTCATCGGAACCTCCCTGGGCAGAAGTCAAGCTCATGACCTTGCTACTTCAATGCCAACATCCGACTACGGCAGTCTCTGGGTACACCTTTAGTCCAAATTTCCAGAAGAGACTATATCACTACACACCTACCAGAATGGCTAAAATTCAGAAGACTGACCTTACCAAGGGTTGGCAAAGAGTGGAGGAATTGCAACTCTTATGTGCTGCTGGTGGGAATGGAATATTGTACAATTATTTTGGAAACCAGTTTGGCATTTCTTAAAAAAGTAAACATGTAGCATACAATTAAACTATTCCACTTTTAGATAGTATTGTCTGAGAGCAATGAAAGCATATGTCCATATAAAGATTTGCACACAATGCTCAAAGCAGCCTTATTTGGAATAGCCCCAAACTGGAAATAACCCAAAATGTACATCAAAGGTGAGTGGATGCACAAATTGGGATATCCATATGATGGAATACTACTTAACAGTAGAAACGAATGAACTGTGGATAAGCATAACAGAGATCAATCTCGAAATAATTATGCTGAGTGAGAGAAGCAAGACAAAAAAAAGGTGTATACTGTGTGAGTCAATTTATATAAAATTCTAGAAAAGGATTGTTTATTTTTAGTGACAGGAAGCAGATGAGTGATTGCCCGAGGCATGGCGTGGGAGGGAAGGCTGACGAGAGGCAGGGAGAAACTTGAGGGGTGATGGATATGCTCTTAGCCCAATTGTGGTAATGATTTCACAGGTGTAAAAATATGTCAAAACATCAAACTGTACTTCTTAAATCTGTGCTGTTTATTGCATATTATACCTCAATAAAACTGTTAAAAAAAAGTGAAAAAGTTTGAATACACAGACTGTAAAAAATTGAACAGTTAGGGAGCAATTCTGGCTGCAAACATGTCTGAAAAAAAGAGCTTAAATGGTCTCTTCTTTGAGCAACTCCTCTTTCTCTGACCGTGTGGCCTGTCCCAGAGGGGCTCTCCTCGTGTGGTCAGTGGGGCTGTCGTGACTCCTGGATTCCATCCTTCCGTAATTAGATCCAGAGAAAAGAAATCAGCATCTTTTCCCTAATGTTGCTCACCAAATCTGAAATCACTCTAATTGGACCAGCCTAGGTCACATGTCCGTGAATGCACCAATCACTGCATCCAGGGGACAGTCCCCAGTGATGCTCTGAATATCTCAGTCCTGGGTCACCTGGACTGAGAGCAGGAAAGGAACAGATTTCTAAAAAAATCAGGACCATAGTCACCAAATGAGTAATGGATAGTGTGGCCACCATGAGAACGCACCTCTCAGATCTCTCAGATGCAGGAAGCGTGATGGATGGTGCCATGCTCCGAAATCAATCGCAGTGTTTATGCAGAGGTCATGCTTCCCTTGGGCTGCCCCCAGCCAGTGGCTAAGCTCTTAAGGGGTACTAAGGCAGGCCCATTCCGGGGAGACACAGGACTCCCCTGACAAGTGACTTTGGCTCAAGGACTCTCTAGTGGCCCTGCTGAATGGCTTTGCATTGCAGTCTAAGATGCTTCCATCCACCCTTCTTTCTTTCCTTCTCTCTATCCTCCACTGGGGACCAGACCTGCATCAAGGTGGCGGCTCTCCCAGCCTCTCCCGGCTCCCTCTCCGTCTCTCACAGGCATTTCTCATAAAACGTCTCTTGCGTGTTTAACCCAATTTTAGCATCTGCTTCTTGGAAGACTCAGATAAACACAGATGCCAGGGAGGAAACTCACAAATCTCTACCTTTAATCAAAAGTTCTAGGGTTTGCCAAATAAGTGCTCATGCCATATCGTGTTTGACTGGTGGCATTGGTTAGAGAGACACAAAAGCCTTGAAGTTGACATAACAATATTGACTTATCGGTTGATAAACCTGCCTCCTATTTGCCAAGCACTCAGTGATTCACAAAGCCCTTTAAGGTACACGACGTCATCTGATCTTCACGAAAATGCAGTGAGGCGGGTGGAGGTCTTTAATGTTGGTCATAAGGAGACTGATATTCAGTGAGGTTAAAATGAATTGTTTAAAGTCCCATAGATTCATGTCACTGCTGTGCCTAAAAAATTTTCAGTGGCTCCTCATTGCCTTCAAGATAAAGACCAACCTATTAATTTGATGCAAAAGGGCCCTATGATCTGTTACTAGACATACTGAGCTGTATTCAGTGTTCCAATAACACCTCCTGGCCTTTGCATATGCTGTTCCCTGAAACATCCTTTCCATACCCTATTCTGGTATCAACTGCTCATCCTTCCACTCTCTTCCAATAAGAAGCTATTCTTTAAGACTGGGTCACGTGTTCCTTTGGGCCTCCCAGCTCCCTGTACTTATCCACTTCATAGCACATTGAAAAGTCTATTGTAATTTATACTAGTATTGCTTGTCCTCACAGCTCCACTAAGCAGGAATGATTGTCATCAGTTCACCGATGAAGAGTCAGAATCAGGAAAGTGGCGTGTATTAGTCAGGGCTCTCCAGAGAAACGGAATCAATATTCTCTATCTGTCTGTCTGTCTATCTATCTATCTATCATCTATCTATCCATCTATCATCTATCTATCCATTATCCATCTATCATCTATCTATCTACCTATCTATATTACATAAGGAACTGGCTCATCCAATTATTGAGGCTGAGAAGTCCCGAGATCTGCAGTTGGCAAGCTGGAGACCCAAGAGGGCCAATGTGTAGTTCCAGTCTGAGTCTAAGGGCTGAGAACCAGGAGACACAACAGCCCCAAAGCTGTTGTACTTGAGACTCAAGAAGAGCTGATATTTCAGTCCAAGTTTGAAGGCTGGGAAAGACCAGTATCCCAGCTCAAACGGAGAGTTAGGAGAAGTTCCCTCTCACTCAACCTTTTATTTTACGCAGGTCTTCAGTCGATTGGACGAGGCCTCCCCACGTGAGGGATGGCCATCTGCTAACTGGGTCTGCCGCTTCAGATGTCAACCTCATCCAGAAACACCCTCACAGACACACCTGGAACTCTGTTTGGTGAAATGTCTAGGCAGCCTGTGGCCCAGTCAGGTTGACACCTAAAATTAACCACCACATGCAGTAATTGCCCAAGGTTGCATGACAGTGACTGTGACAGAGCTGGAGTACCAACTCTGCCTCCAAGACTTTTTTAACATGTTGCTGTCCCTATGGACAAGACAGCCATGGGGTGGTGACACCTGCATGATCCATCTGGGGTTCCTGCATTTCTTGAGGACATACTAGGTACCAGGCTCTAAGCATGGCCTTCTACTTATATCCCCATGACCTTGGACTGTCATTGTCTCCAGATGCCCAGATACTTGTTGAATGAATTAATCCCATTTGCCAGAGAGGAGAAATCACTTATTGTGGGATTCCAACCCAGGACTGTGCTCCTTACCTTGCACCATCCTTCTTGAAAAGGAGGGCTCGATGTCCTACTTCCCAGAAACACGCGCTCCTGGAGGGTGACTTTGGCCCTCCAGGGGGCCGAAGACTGGGCAGCGCCTGTGAGCAGGTCCAGGAACTTAGTGTCTCAGCTACCCCAGCCGCATGCCTGGCAAAGAGGCCTCATCCCCTTGCCAGAACAGCTTTCCCAGCTCTCCGCGGCACTGACGAACAGGCAGATGAGCAGACCCTGGGTGCGGGAGCCCTGCCATGCACCTTGCAGGTCGCCTGGCATCTGATCTTGTCTTTTCTTTCCAGTTTCCCTCAGATGCACAGGGATTTGCCGGGTCTGCAGTGCCAAGTGGTTGCTTGGTTGAGGGGACTTGCATTTTTTTTTCTCTTTTCTCTCTTTAAGTCTCAGCAGCAGCTGCTCCCCCATCCATGGAAGGTTCTGGGTGTCTCAGACAGGCGTCAATATTGACAGAAGAGGCCCCATGGCCCAGCAGGGATGGTTTCAGAAGAGGAGCTGAGCAAGCTCGTTAGGACGGCTTCCGGGCACCCTTGGTGCCCCAATTACTTGGCTTAGAGCAACACAAATATGGATCAATGAGAGGAAGGGGGCTCATCTGGATGAGGTTTGGTTATTTTTCTTTAACACAGAGACGGTATAGAGTAGGATTTTAAGGTCACTGGTTTTGCAGTCAGAGAGACCTGGCTTTCAATCCCATCTCTGCCCTTTGCTACCCATGTGACCTTGGGAAAGAAAGGGCATTTACCACCTGAACCTCAGTTTCCTTATCTGTAAAATAGGCATCATGATAATAAACACTTCAAAGGTGTGCTGTTAGGATCACACGACTTCAGGTGCATTTAGCACAGGGCCTGGCACACCATAAGTGTTCAATATATGTAGCAGTTCCTGGTGTCCCCTCCAGATATGGTCACATCCCAAGGAATTGGCCTCTTTCCTAAGAGTGAGGAAACCTTCCCAAAAAGTCCTTCATGGTTCATTGACCAGAACCCAGGTCACACACACACTCCTAAACCAGTCACTTGCTAGGGAAATAGAACTTCTATTATTGGCCTAGACCCGTGGTTCATTGGCCAGAATTAGGTCACATGACCACTCTTGATTGGCATCTAGTCAAAGGTTACCAAGCATGCAAAGAAGCAGGAAAACACAGCTCATAATGAAGAGAAAGACCAACCCATTGAAACCGACCCAGAACGGACACAGTTGTTAGAATTAGCTGACAAGGATATTAAAACAGTTACTCTAACTACACTCCCTAAGTATAAACTGTCAGGTAGAGATATGGAAGACACAAAAAAGACCCACATTGAACTTCTGGAGGTGAAAACTACAATGTGTGAGATGGAAAATACACTGAATGGGATTAGCTGCAGATTAGATATTGCAGAAGAAAAGATTAGTGAAGTTGAAGACATGGCAATAGAAGCTATCCAAAGTCTAACACACAGAGGGAAAAGAATTAAAAATAAATAAACAGAGCATCAATGAGTCTTGGGAGAACTTCAAACAGCCTAATACATGTTTACTAGGAGTCCCCGAGGGAGAGGAGAGAAAGGTGGGATTGAAAAATATTTGAAGAAAGAATGGCTGAAGAATGCTGCCAAAGGACAGCAGAGCATGTTGGAAGATTCCTGTGGCCAGCGTCCTGGGGAAGACAGCAGGGTGGAAGAAGCTGGAGCTTTTTCCAACTGGATGAAAAGCTTGGCATCAGGTCGATCCTAGTTCGAGCCCTGGCTGTGCCACCTTCCATCTGTGTGAACCTGGGCACATTACTCACCTGCTCTGAGCTTTACACTGAATCCAGATTCACCAAGTAACCTACCTCTCAGGGTGACTGAGAGGCTCACAGGAGATGCTGTTTGTAAAGCCCTTGGCACAGTGCCTGGCACATGGCGAGCCCATAGGGTGGGTCTGCTGTTATCTTTATCAGAGTCTTTCCAGCTCTGGGCTTCTGTGGTTTGCAGAGATTACAATGTTGACCCTTTGGTTCATTTAATCCTAACTAACATTTATTGGATGCTTATGATATCCCAGGTTCTGTGCTAATTGTTTTATTTTATTTAACTTATTAACCCCAATCTCTGAAGAATATATATTTTTTACACCCCTCCCCAGTTTATAGATGAGAAAACTGAGGCACAAAGGGTTACGTATCTTGCCTAACGCCCCAGCTGGGGAAGATAGTGCTCGGATTGGAGCACTGAATTCGGATAATTCCTGAGAGGCTCTGATCATATCTTGCCCAGCCTCCTTGTTTGGTAGTTCATGAAACTGAGGCCAGAACGGCCAAGAGTCTTGCCAGAGGTTGCACAGCAAGTCAGCGGCTGAGTCAGGGCTAGAAAGTGATGCCCAGCCCAGAGCTGTTTTCATTCCCCCATGGCCCCTCTCTAAGAGCACTAAGATTTTCAAGGCTTTTTAGTCAATGTATTTGTACACATTTGCAACAAATTTCCTGAGCTCAGACAGACCTGGGCCCTGGGCAAAGCCTCTTCGCTTTTCTCCTCTCTTTATCTGCCAGTGCAGGTGAGCAGCTCACTTAAGTTTTGTCTTCACCAGCTCCCAAGAGCCGTGATGGAATAATTCATGCAAACATCTTACTTTCAAGGCCACTTACATTCAAAAGAGCTGCTGGGAGTGGACACTGCTTAACCCAAAGCCACAAATTCCTGACGGCAGGATTTGGGACATCTGTGCTAGAGGTCTTCATGGTGGGGGTGAAATCGCACTGGCACCCATCATCACACTAATTATTTATTCTCTCTTGCTTTATTCATTCACTTATTTGGTCAACTTACGGGCACTTACAAGGGCCAGGGAGTTAGTTTGCACTTAGCAATACAGAAGAAAAGATGGGGAAGGCATTGTTCCTGCCTTTGCAGAAGGCAGAGAAGGGAACAGATGACCACAATTGTGATGGGAAGTGTTACAGCATTGGCATGGAATGCATACCTCTTTGCCTGTGTTCATCAGGGCAGGCTTCCTGGAGGAGGTGGCGTGAGTTGAGTTTTGAAGGACTGCTACAATGTCACCTCTTCTGACTAGAAGATGAGCCTCATGAGAGAAGAGACTCTTTCACTTCTGCTGCATCCCCAGCACTCGGAACAATGCCCAGCACTGTAGGTGCTCAATAAATATTTGTCAAATGAATGCATAGAAAAATCAAGATCCAGGAAGGGATTCCAGGCAGAAGGAACATCATGTGCAAAGGCATGGGGGTGTAAAAGGACCCAACACATTTGGGAATGGCAGGAAGCTCACTGTGGCTTTGGCATAGGGTGCATGGGGTGGGGAATGGTTGAAGCAAGGCAGAGGATCAGAACAACAAGGTCCATGAACCCATAGGCTGAATTTGAACCTGAGTACGAACTTGACCCAGAAGGCAATGGGAAGATATCGATGGGTTTGAAGCAGGGCGGTGACATGATCAGCTTTGTGCTTCAGAAAGATCATCCTGTCTGTTGCGACGACAAGTAAGTGGGGGTGAGGGAGAGACGGGGGGTAGGGCTGGAAGCCCAGAGCAGCATCTGTTCAACCAGTCTGCGCAAAGAACTCCAGTGAGAAAGCCAGGCTTGACTGAGAGGGCACAGGATGTGGTGGCCGTCAAGGCTGGAGGGAGAGCTGGTCTCTGCTTCACCTTCCCCAGCCTCCTGCTGGAAGGCATGTGGTCATGCGGAAAGCCCATTACCATCCCACCAGGGGAAGCCTCCCCTTGTTAAAATTCTGGGCCACGGTGTCTTGTATTAAAGCTGATATTAAGCCATAAAATATAATATGTTATGACACTATAAACTGCAGTGTAATTGTTATAAAACCGTAAAATGTAATGTAACAGGCGCAGTGTCCATTACGCCGCTTCATAGTCTAGAACAGTTAGCTTCCACTCTGCTTTTAGACAAACAAACAATTCCTATGCATCGCTCCCTCTGGGAAAAGGAGCGGGAGAATCAACCCAGATGCACACGAATTTTAGCACAAAGGCCAAGGGAGGACGCAGTGTGGTGTGGAGGAAGGTCCCCAGGCTTTGTAGTTGGACAGAACCTACATTCCAATTCTGTTCAACAACGTCTGGATCAGGATCCCAAAAAGCAGAGCCAAAGATGAGGATTCAGGCTAATTTTCTCCTGACATCACGTTTGCCCAGCTCCTTCCTCGGCCCTAATCTGCTTCTCCTGAAGGTAACTGGTGGGCTGTTACATCTCACATCAGTCTGCCATTGCCCCCAGAATCTCCCCCGGGAAGGGATGGAACCTTCCAGCCATCTTTGAGCAGGGCGTGCGGGCGTGAGCTGTTAGCAGCCAACATTTGCAGCAGCCGGGGATGGGTGCCCTGGTAAAGCAATGTGCGTGGGAACGAAGGCTGCACCGATGGCATCAATGACAAATGATTGACAATTTGTAGTTACGTCGCTGTGACTAAAAGACTTCCCCCTCGAAGCCTCAATTTCCTCTTTATAAAATGCGGATAGTGTTGCCTATATTGTAAAGCGCTTGTGCAAATTAAATCAGATCAGAAGGAGACTTGAATAGCTCCAGGCCTATAGAAAACACTTTAATGTACAGATATTCACTCATGAATATATCCACACACTCAGCGTCATGGGTGGTATGTGGACTCAATGTATTTAAAAATTATGTAGCACAGACACTATGAGAAACACCAACCCATGCGTGTTTGCAGAGGTAAGCATGCGTATAGAAATGAATATAAATCTACATATGCGTATAGAAACAATATGGAATACATAATAAAGCTGTGCTAACAAAGGGGGTGCTTAATAATGTAACTCAAAGCAGAAAAAGAGACGGGGCTTCTCTCGATGATTACGCTGAGGGGGACTCAACGTGGCTGCACCGTGGGCTCAATTACCTTGTACCTGCTCCGTCCTGAAGCCGAGCTACAGCGAAGGTGTCTTCCTGGTGAGTCACAGGTGCCTGTGCTGGACGGCAGAGGGGCCTGCGGGCATGTGATGAGGGGATGGACAGGGTACCAGTGTCATCTGCTACAGGAAGGAGAGAGAAGGCTCCAAGGGGGTGATGGAGAGCTCTGTGAGTCTAGACGGAAGATCCCACGCCCATTAGAGAGCTGGGGAATGAACTAAGTAGGGGGAGTAGCCACTGCCATCTCCCCAGCCTTGAGGGACTCCCGACAGATGGAAGAGCATGGCTGAAACATAAGGAAAAGGACCATTATGTCCATTAGTTTGGACTCAGCGTAGGCGTGTGACTAGCCCATGGGAAGACGTTTTGATCCCGTAGTGTGGATCCCTCCCCTCCGCTCTTGATAGTGCGATACGATGCTACCTCTTAGGATTAGATTCAGCTGCAAGTAACAGAGACACAAAAATATTGGCTAGCACAAGATAGACGTTTATTCTCTTTCACAAAAGAGAAGCCCAGAGGAAGAACAGTCCAAACCCAAAGTTCTGCAGGGGCCAGAAAGTAATGTTAAACGAGGGAAGCAGTGAGGGGCATGAGCCCCACGTAAAGGGGGCAGCTGTTACCCTGCTTCACCCAATTGTTGACACGGAGAATCTTGTAGGCTCAATGTTGCTTGATCTTTTGATTCTTTTAAGAGAAGCTTAGAACCTGGAGTTTTATGTGAAATCTGACTTTTAAATATTGACAACTAATTCAAAATTTTGAGAGCACTGTGCACTGAGTAAAATCCGTAAGTGGGACATATTTTATTCAGGGTGGCCAGTTTGTGCTTGCTGATCTAGCAGGAACGATAGAGAAATTCTTGTGTGTGCACAGACACGTGCATCTACTGCTGTGTAAGGACATCAATATTGTGATTGAGTGTGGAGCATTCTTACTGAGCTATTTCTAAATGGCAGGGGGGCTCTGAGCCCCAGGAATTCAGCAATGAACAATTGAGCTAACCTGAGAGTTGAGAGTTGAAGTCTTGTCCTCAGAGAGGTTTTAGGCTGTGTATCAGGTCGGAGAAGCAGAAGCATTATGAGTCATGCGATGTAAGGGCTTGATTTGGGGGTTAGACCTTATGTAATCATGGGAGTTGGTGGGGCCGCCCATGTGTAACTGTTGCCCCTGCATTGGATGCTGAACCTGAGGTCAGCAGGGCTGACAGTCCGAAAGTGATTATGGGCATGAACTGGGAGAGAGCAAGAATGAAGTAAAGCCTGTGAGGATGAGCTGGAAACCACCAGGACAACCTGGGACTCCATCTGTCTTTCCCCAGGAGCCGTGTCAGTCTCTCATTGTCTCCAGACTTCAATGATGCTGTGATCTGCAGGAGGACCACAGGGCTGCACCCCAATCTGGCCCGGGAGTTGGAGAAGGTAAAAGAGGAGATCTGGCAGGAGATGGAGGAGCCACGGGCCTGCCTGCTGTTCCCAAGTCCCCGAAAATGTGAGCCACCAGATCCGTGACAACAAGTGTGAGTTGCAACTTACATTGACCCTCTGAGTGTAAACATGGCTGGCTGCTGCTTCACGTCCACCTTCCGAAGCCAAATTTCTTGTGGCCAACTCTTACATGGAACCCTAGAGGGAAGGTAATTTGGGGAAAATGTTTCAACTGAACTGAGACAACACAATGCAAAGTGACCATGGGATGGGAAGACAGAGTGAAATAGGGAGTGGCAATACAGCGGATGAGAGTTACGGAAGGGAAGGGGAGGGGGCCTGTGGGTGCTCCCCGACAGGGAGCTGGTGTTGTCTTGGAGCTCAGGCAAAAAGAAGGATGGCTAAGCTGAGGAGCGAGGAGGGAGTGGGAGTTAGCCGGTGAGACGGTGTGGTGGAAGAAAAAAAATTGATGTGTGGAGGTGAGAGAGAGAAGGAGAAGAAAAGGAAAAGACGAAGAAAGAGGAGCAGAGGAGGGGGAGGTGAGAGGGAAAAAGAAGCAGAGTTTGAGAGAAAGGGACAGAGTAACTGAGACAACAAAAGAAAGGAGCAAAGAGAATGTCAGAGAGAAGGACAGAGAGGTCAGAGAGAATTAAGGAATTCCAGGACAGCACATATTTAGAACATAGACTTGGAAAAAGAATGGTGTGAGATGGACTGGAGAAGTAAGCAGCGACCAATAACATATAAATATTCACACACCTGCGAAGAGAGAGAGGGAGAGATCGACACGTATATACAATCTGTACTGTATGCACATAACGACTCGCCCAGTCAACACACAATATGCATCCACACCTGTCCATACAGAGACGCGAAAAGATACACGTAATGCCCCACTAATTCCCCTCCATTCCTTCACACCCCAGGAGGCAGCAGGGGCTAATTCTGGCCAGATCCTGAGCGAGGTCTTGGAGGATGTTCTCCAAGATGCCGCTTGTGGTGTTTCCTTTGTTTGCTTCGCCAGTAGTGGGCTGGTGTGGACACTCAGCAGACCGCAGCCCTCCCACGGGCGGGGAGCCCTGTTAGACATCTCGTCTTGTTCAGGGGAAAGACATGGCCCTTTCTGATATGACAGCAAAACCCGACGGTGCCAAACTTGGGCTTGGCTTCCAGGGTCCTCTAGATGAGTCTCGGTTCTGATGCATTTTACAACTCGCTTCACGGTGTTATTAGTGAATATAACAGGCGGTAAAAGCAGGGAGGAAATGAGGCAGCATAATGTCCCCACTGTGAATGTTGATGAGACACCCAAAGAATCAGTGAGCAGGAAGGACAGAACCGGTGACCAGGGAAGTGTTGTTGGCACCTGGGGTTTTAAAGCAGAAAAGACTTGGGGCTGGCCCCATGGCCGAGTGGTTGAGTTTGCGTGCTCCGCTTCCGCGGCCCGGGGTTTTGCTGGTTTGCATCCTGGGCGCGGACATGGCACCGCTTGTCAGGTCATGTTGAGGGGGTGTCCCATATGTCACAACTAAAAGGACCCACCACTAAAAATATACAACTATGTGCTGGAGGGATTTGGGGAGAAAAAAGCAGAAAAAAAAAGAAGATTGGCAACAGCTGTTATCTCAGATGCCAATCTTAAAAAAAGAAAAGAAAAGAAAAGACTAGAATGGACAACTCAGGGTCTTGCTGCACAACTCAGCTGTCTGCGCATCTGTGATGCCGAGTGTGTGCATGTGAGAAAGAACCAGGTGGAAGCACACTTAGGGGCGCCCATTGTACAAATATTTGTGTCCGAATAAACGGAAGAGGGAATCTGAAACCCCAGCAGCAAACTGTAAGCTTTTCTCAGGCTAGAATAAATCATTTTTTCTCCTGAACCACCAGCTCCCCTCCCCTCTACTTATCGAGGGTATTTTTAGGGAAAAGAGAACTACCGACGAATTTACTGTGAGACAATCGAAATGAAAACTGTGATTTCAAAATTTCTGCTAATTCTTAGTGTGAAGATAGATACCTGGGCTAGATGCAGCTTTCTTTTCTGAGGATGCACTACCGAGAATTTTGAGTCAAGCCAAGGAAGGTCCTGGAGCTTGTCTGCAATGGAGGTCGGGAAAATATTCATTTGCTTAACAAAGTAAAATAAAACTTTGCAGATGTCCCCTGGCATGGGGAAGTTGGTGAAGTATTGAGATCTGGAGAGTGAGAATGCATAAATCGAAAAAGTATCAGGCAGGGACCTAAGGGGAAGGACAGTGTGTGAGAAGTTAAGGAGCTTTAAGAATGGAGACGGAGAGGATTATATTTCAGGTTGTTTCTTATTCCACACTGTGCTGTCATTCACTCCTGATATCACTAAATCTTCTATAAACGTCTGTGTGTTAGTTGAGGTAAAGGTTAAGCTGCTGTAACAAAGAAACCCTAAAATACAATGGATTAAAGAAGAAGTTTATTTCTTATTCATGAAATAGTCCGGAGGTGAATGGTCCAGAATGTGCCAGGCTTTGGTCCACACCCTCATTCAGGGATCCAGGTTCCTTCCCCAGCGTTGTCCTCATCTGCATGGTTCAGCTGCCTCTAGGCACGTCCCTGTGCCTTTGTATAAAGGGGAAGAAAGGAAAAGAACACCTCACACAATTTTCTTTCAAGCAAATGTAGCAATATAAACATATCACTTTTGCTCACATTCCATTGGTTAAAACTTAGTCACATGGTCTCATATTGCCCCAGGGAGACTGGGAAATGTAGTCCCCAGCTGAGCAGCCATGTGTTCAGCTATTTCTACGGAAGAAAAGGAGAGTGGAAATTGTTAGAAAACTGGCAGTATCTATTGCAGTCTTGGACCTGGTTGAGCCACATGGTTTCTTACCTGGGTTATTGTATTATTCTCCCAAGTGCACCATTGTTTCCTTCAGTCTATTTTAAAAACAACCACCAGAAGTCCTGCACAAACATGTTATCGTCTGCTCAAAATTCTCCAGTGGCCTCCCATATGCTTTGAGTAACAGCAAAAGTCCTTGGAATTGCTTACCAAGCCCTCTATGATTCCCAACTCCTAACCACTTCTAACCTCATCTCCTATCACTCTTCTTGCTCACTCCCTCCAGACACACTGGCCTCTGCCTTCTTCAAACACTTCAGGCACTCCTACCTCAGGACCTTTGCACTTGCTGAATCCTCTGCCTGAAACTCTCTTTCCCTGGATATCCATGTGACTCATCCCCTCACCTCTGCTAGTCTTTATTCAGATGCCACCTTCTCATCCAGGCTTTCCCTGACCCCACCCCATTTAAAATGTCAACTTCACCCCCTGACGCTCTTGAACTCTCTTCCCCCAATTTTTCCCTATGGTACTTATAATCATATATATATATATATACATATATGTATATATATGATGTGTATGCACGTGCTTATGTGTGTGGTTGAGTTTATTGTCCTTCTCACCCATTAGAACGTAAGCTCCAGAGGGCAGGGATTTTTGTTGGATCCATGCGTGGGTGTTCATATGTGTGTGATACATATGCTCATCTGCCAAAACTGTTACCCTCCTTCCTACTCATGACAGGCTGTCCTAGGCCCAGGCAGAGAGGCAAAAATGAATAAAACAGCCCCAAATCTCTTGCCTCCTGGAGCTTACATTTCGGCAGAGGAAGACAGACAATGAAATGCATGAACAAATATTAAATATGATAATTTCACAAGGTGATAATTGCTATGTGGAAAAACCTGGGATGAGCGGTTGATGAGTGAGGAGGTGACATTTGAGTTGAGACCTGAGGGACAAGAAGGAGCCAGCGGTGCAAAGTGCTGGGAACATAGTATTTTAGGTAGAGGAAACAGCAGGTGCAAAGTCCCTGAGGCATGAATGGGGTTGGTGTATTCAAGGAATGAAAAGATAAGCAGGAAGGATTGAGCACAGGTAGCAGCAGGGACCGGAGAAGAGATGAGGGTGGGAGGGAGGCAGGGACCAGATCGCTCACAGTGCTGCCATCCACTTCTATAGCCATTAACCGTGTGTGGCTGTTGAGCGTTTGAAACGTGTCAAGCCCAAATTGAGATGTGCCATCATTGCAAAATACGCACCAGACATCAAAGAGCTAGTATCAATAAAAAGAATGCAAAACATTCAGGTTTTATATTGACTATATGTTGAAATGGTGCTATTTTGGGTATTAGGTTATATAAAATACATTACTGAAATTAATTTCCCTTGCTTTTTTTAATAGTTTTAATGCACTACATACATATGCAGCTTGTATCGTTTTTCTATTGGACCGTGCCGATCTGGAGCCTTACAAGCTGTGAGAGGTTTGAATTTTATTCTCAGCTCAGGGGGAAGCCGTAGGACGATTTCAAATGGAGAAGGAACACAGTTGGATCGATGTTTAAATGGATCACTCTGGCCGTTGGTTTCCCGAGGAGCAGACTCTGAGACACAGAGCAGAGCGCAGGAAATTTACCAGGGGTGCTTTTGGAATCCGCGTCTGGAGCAGGGGCGTGAAGTAGGCAGGATTGGGCGGCCAGAGAAGACAGACTGTGATGCGTTCCAGAGAAGGGCTCAGCTGACCCCACGGGGAGTCTGAACCAGGATAGGCCTTCAGAGTTGTTCCAGTTGGGACGAGAAGCCTGGACTTTTATCCTCTTACGATGCCCAGTCTCTATACCAGCTGTCTTGAAAAGGGAACGTGACTTGGGCGAGCCAGCTCTACTCCAAAGCTCGGGAAATGAGCCTTTCATGCTTGAAGGGGAATCTGGTCAGTGCAGTGTGGCCTCCCCCTCTGGGGTCATTCTGTGGATCAGGAGAGGAGGGAGTCAGAGTGGAAGCCGAGAGACAAGCTAGAGAGACCTGGTAGGGGATGACTCTCTAGGTGGGGGGACTCTAGTGACCAAAGGTGCAGAGATGGGACCACACAGGGATCATCAGAGAGCATGAAGAGCTAGGCTTCCTTTTGGGGATGATGCGAGATGAGTGCGAATGAAGGCTTGGGGGTTTTACTGTTGGTTGGCTCCCCACCCAGGGAGTGGACACCTCCCTGGTCCCCACATGTCAGGACTAGCTCTTTAAGATCCAAAGAAGAACCAAACAAACGAGAGCATTCTTGGTCACCAGGTGCCTCCCAGCCAGCCCCCAGCTTTCCATCAAGCTGGGTCACAATGTTGATCTAGTGATTAAATTTCACGTTGAACAGACGCAAGTCCTAAATAACATTTCTGTTGATGCTACCATCTGAGAAGCTGACTGCACCTGCCCCCAGAAGTGAAACAGAGCCAAGGAAGCGGGCAGGGGTTGTGGTCTGAGCACTTGGCATCCTGCAGGAAGGGGCTCTGGGGTTCAGCAAAAACAGCACGGGATTGGGGCTTCAAAAACCAAACTTCCGGGCAACTTGCTGCGTGACTTTAGGCAAGACATTTCCTTCTCTGGACCCCTGTCACCCCATAGGCAAACCAGTGGAGAGGGGACATTCACTGGCCCCTAATGGCTCTTGAATATTCACAACATCTTTTTTTTAAGGAGGGCTTATAATGTGCTAAGCACTTTACATGGATTATTGCATTTCATCGCCACAAGAATCCTATGAGGTGAGCATTATTATGTTCATTCTACAAATGAGGAAACTGAGGCTCAGCGAGGTTAAGTGACTTGTTCCAAGTGCCACAGCTACTAAGTGTTGGGTCGGGATCTGAATGCCAGCAATGGAGCTTACTGTCTCAGTCACTCTGGTTTAGGTTTCTTAACCACACTCGAGGGTTTCAACTATTTCTAACTTTCGGTTTGGGGGAAGATTATGTATCCAGGGTCCCATATCGTCAGGTCTGCAATTCCAAAACGTCAGTCTGATGCGCAGCTGGCTCTCCTAACTCCGGGCTGTCTTGCTCTCGCCTGGAACCGTGTGTGGGACTCTGTAGAACTGACTTTGACTGGTGTCATCCCAACAGGGCCAGAGTGTGGGGCAGATGCGGGAGTGCAAGGGCTCGAACCTGACGAGACTATTCGCCAGCTTTATTGACAAATCATATCCTGGTCAAAAGCCAGATCTCGTCCTGCCTCAAGGTCCCCTGGGCCTCCTTAGAGTCTCTGCAGCTGAGGGATGCGGGGACAACCAGGCCTGGCCCAGACGCTGCAGCCAAGGTGAGCGCCATCTCCTGCTCCCTCCTCCCACAGCTCGGTCCAGCAGGCAGCGGGCAGGGCATCGCTGAGCACCCGCCACCCGCCACAGGGAATTAACACACAGAAGAAGGCCTGTGGTTGCCTCTGACGCTGCTTGTCGCTCAGGCTGCAGAAAGGTGCTCCTGCTTTCCGTTGGGGGTGGAAATCGATAACTTTCAGGAGGAAAATTCAGCCACTTGTGTTGAAACTCTTAAAAATGGCCAAACCCTCGTTGAGGATGCTCTCATTAAATATGTAAATATATTTGCTTGGAAATAAGACTGGAAGTTTAGCCACTGAACAGTGAACAGTGGTCATTTCTGCATGGTGGGCTTTTAAGAATATATGTTTTTAAGTGAATAGACAATTTTTTGAGCAGTTTTAGATTTGCTGAAAAATTGAGTGGAAAGTACAGAGAGTTCCCTGTCCCGCCCCTGGCCCCCTGCAGTGCCACCTCCCCACACAGTTTCCCCATTTAACATTTTGCATTGGTGCGGTACCTCTGTTACAGTTGATGAGCCAACATTGATACATTGTTAATAACTGAGGTCCATAGTTTACATTCGGGTTCCCTCCTTGTGTTGTACATTCTGTGTTTGACAAAGTACAATGACATGTATCTACCACTGCAGTATCATACAGGACAGCTTCATTGCCTAAAAGCCCCCTATTCTCCACCTACTTGTTCCTCTCTTCCTCCCTCCCCACAAACCCCTGGCAACCACTGATTTTTTTTACCGTCTCTGTAGTTTTGCCTTTTCCAGAATGTTGGATAATTGAAATCATATAGTACGTAGTCTTTTCAGATTAGCTTCTTTCACTTTGCAGTATACCCTTAAGTTTCCTCCCTGTCTTTTGTGTCTTAGTAGTTCATTACTTTTTAGCATGGAATAATATTCCCTTGTGTGGATGTACCAGGGTTTGTTTATTCGTTCACCCATTAAAGGGCATCTTGGTGACTTCCAAGTTTTGGCAATTGTGAATAAAGCAGCTATAAACATTTAAATGTAGGTTTTTTCTGTGCAGATGACTTTTTAGCTCGTTTGGGTAAATATCAAGGAGCACAAATTGCTGGATTATATGGTGAGAGTATGTTTAGTTTTGTAAGAAACTGCCAAACTGTCTTCCAATGTGGCTGTGCCGTTTTGAATTCCCACCAGCAATGAATGAGAATTCCTGTTGCTCTAAATCCTCACCAGCATTTGTTGTTGTCTGTGTTTGGGGTTTTAGCCTTTCTAATAGTTGTGCAGTGGTATCTAATTGTTGTTTTAATTTGCAATTCTCTAATAATCTATGATGTTGAGCATCTTTTCATATGTTTATTTGTCATCTGTATATTTTCTTTAGTGAGGTAACTGTTCAGATCTTTTGCCCATTTTTTTATTTGGGTCATTTATTTTCTTATTGTTGAGTTTTAAAAGTTCTTTGTATATTTTGGACACCAGTCCTTTATCAGACATGTGCCTTGCAAAGATTTTATCCCATCAGTGGTTTTTCTTTTCATTCTCTTAATAGTGTCTTTCACAGAGCAGAAGTTTTTAATTTTAATGAAGTCCAACTTACCAATTTGTTTCTTCCATGGATCATGCTTTGGACAATGATTCTAAAATGTCATCGCCAGACCCAAGGTCACCTAGATTTTCTCCTATTATACTAGGAGTTTTATAATCCTGCATTTTACATTTAGGCCTGTGATCCATTTTGAGTTAATTTTTGTGAAAAGTATATGATCTATGTTTAGAATCTTTTTCCTTTTTGTATGTGGATGTCCAGTTGTTCCAGCACTATTTGTTGAAAAGACCAGCCTTTCTCCATTCAATTGCCTTTCCTTCTTTATCAAAGATCAGTCGACTATATTTGTGTGAGTCTATTTTTGGGCTCTCTCTTCTGTTGCATTGATCTATTTTTCTATCCTTTCACCAGTACCACACTGTCTTCATTACAGAAGCTTTATAGTAAGTCTTGGTGTCAGGTAATTTCATCCTCCAACTTTGATCTTCTCCTTCAGTATTGCGTTGACTATTCTGGGTATCTTGCTTCTCCGTATACACTTTAGAATCAGTTTCTCAATAACCACAAAGTAACTTGCTGGGATTTTGATCGGGGATCATTTTTCCTTCTTTTGCTTATCTATATTTTCTAATATTTCTTCAAAAGTATGATGATCTAGAGCATGGCCTTTGGAGCCATCAAATCTAGGTTTGGATTCTAGCATTTATTAATTTAATGTTCCAGCATTTATTAATTTAATGGGTGTTTTTTGTGATGTTAAGCATGTGCCAGGCGTTGTTTGAGGCACTTTCCAAATACTAACACATCTAATTCCTGTTGCAACTTCATGAAGCTGACTTATGGAAGTAGGGTCTCCACTTTCCAAGTAAGGAAACTGAGGCACAGAAAGGTTGATTTGCAAGGGAGTGACGTAGTCAGGATGTGTGGCAGACAGACGTTAAGATGGCCTCCCTTGACCAATGATCCATCTTCTTGGTGTTCACACCCTTGAGTAATTCCCTCCTGTTGAGTTTGAGTAGGATCTATGACTAGCTTCTAACCAATAGAATATGATAAAGGTGATTCTGTTACACAAGATTGTAATTTCCATCTTGCTAGCACACCTTCTCCCGTGGTGGCTTTGAAGAAGCAAGTTGGCGTGTTGTAGAGGCTCACATGACAAAGAACAGCGAGAAACTGAGGCCGTCAGTCTGACGACCCTTGGGGAACTGAGTCTTGCCAACAATCACATGGGCTTGAAAGCAGCTCCTCCCTTAGCTGAGCTTTCAGATGAGACCCCAGCCATGGCCAACATCTTGATCGCAGCCTTATGAGAGATCCTGAAGCAGATGACCTGGTAAACCATTCCCAGACTCCTGACCCTCTGTCCTATGATAAGTCTGTGTTGTTTGAAGCTTCTAAGCTTGTGGTAGTTTTTTTATGGAGCGATAGATAACTAATAAAGGATATAAACCAGACATCCTGGTTCCAAATCTTAGTCACTTCGCCTCCTCGCCTGGCTGCCTGTCTATTTCCCAGCCACGTGGCCTTGGGCACGTAACTTGGTCTCCCAAAGTCTTAGTTTCTTCATCTATAAAATTGAAATAATGCTAACTCCTAATTCATAAGGTTGCTATGGGGAATGAATGAGAAAATCAGAGGAAGCTCTTAGCATGGTGCTGCCTGGATCTGGGTAAGGCATGTGGCCATTCAATAAAAGTTATCCTGCTACTGAATCTCATAGCATCTGGAAGGACATGTAGGTATCAAAAGAAAGCAATCACTCACATGGCTGGTCTTGAACAAGTGGGGAGTCTGGAGATTGAGGCAAAAACTACTTTTCCCATGGAATTCCTTTCAGTCCCTCTAGGATTCCACTCGGATGTCGTCTGATGGGGTGTGGTCTTTTCTCCTTGATTTGTCTCCCTCTTCTCTCCCCTTGTTCACATTCCTTATCTCTCTTCCACCCTCTCCTCTCCTCCTATGTCTCAGGTCTGTCCTAGACCAGCACAAAAGGTGACAACTTCAAAATTCAAATTACCCTTGAATACCTCTTAGGAGGTACCATATTGGAGAACCACACACTGTCTCTCACCAAGTCTTGCTCCAAAGTTGGAGTAGATGGCTGCTTCTTGGGTTTCTGTTTAGGAATTGTGTTGAGCTATATCTATATCTATTTCTATCTATCACCTATCTATTGTCGATCTATCTAAATAGATGTATTATATGTATCTGTGTATCTTTAAACTCTAGAACCACCCTCAGTGTGACAAAGATGTCCTCACCATGAGAGACAAGTGGGCAATGAACCAACTGGGAATTTGATAGATCCACATGTTCCTGCCTCCTCTTGGGCACACACTTACTGAGTGCAATAAAGGAGCGTAATTACCGGCATACTTGTGTTAACATTTCTCTCCTTTATTATCTTAACTTTTTGAGCCTCCTAGTAATCATATTTCATCAATTCTAAGGTACACAGTTTTTCTAATTTTAACATCTCTGAAATTGAGATGCATTTTTCAGTTTGCTGTCGGCCCGCCAGCAGGCATGACATAATTTCATTCCCTGGGCCCGAGCAAACTTGGTCATAGCTGTTCGTATTGTCAACACTTCAACTGAGTTATGCACACTGCTGGTCCTCCACATGTTGATTTTAATTGCCACTTTAAATGTCTTCCAAAAGATTACACTATGACATAATTTGGCATTGAAATGGAAAGTTTCTGTGTGCACAGCAAGGCCCCCAAACAGAGCAGTGGGGTGGAGATTTGATACTGGTGAAGCAAATTCTTGTCTTTGGAGGAATGACTCCAGAATCATATTTTCTTGCAGAGCAACAACCAAATCTTTACTGAACCCTTAAAAAGGAAAAAACCACAAGTAGATGAAGCAGTATTGCATTTTGCCACTGAGATATGTACAGAAGGATTCCTTGTCATCCACCAAGGCAGGCAACAAGAGGCGAGAGAAATTGTCAAATCCCTCTGAATAGTCGAAGGAAATTTCAAACGGGGAATGGGTGTGACCAATGAAGGTGTTGGAAAGGACTATGAAGGCATTTGCATTAGATAGTAACCTAATTGGAAGAGCTTTTCAAAAATTTCTTGATTTTACATAAAATAATGATGTATCAAAATCCGTGACGTTTTACATTTAACGAAAGACAGTTGAATTCAAGTTAGTTAAATACATATGATACAAGGGCTGGCTCCGTGGCCAAGTGGATAAGTTCGTGCGCTCCGCTGCAGCGGCCCAGGGTTCGCATCCTGGGCATGGACATGGCACCGCTTGTCAGGCTACATTGAGGCGGCGTCCCACATCCCACAACTAGAAGGCCCTGCAGCTAAGATATACAACTATGTACGGGGGGTGGTTGGGAAGGTAAAGCAGAAAAAAAAACCCAAAAGATTGGCAACAGTTGTTAGCTCAGGTGCCAATCTTTAAAAAAATATATATATATACATGGTGCAATTCTAATTTAAAGATCAATTAACTCTCATAGTATAACCCTGATGTGTTATTATATTTAAAACACCTCTGACTGTTCCCTCTGTCTTTCCAAAGCTCTCTCCCAACAAGAAGTAAAGAAAAGGGGAAAAGAAATCCCTGCCTTTTTTTTTTTTTTTTAAAGATTTTATTTTTTCCTTTTTCTCCCCAAAGCCCCCCGGTACATAGTTGTGTATTCTTCGTTGTGGGTTCTTCTAGTTGTGGCATGTGGGACGCTGCCTCAGCGTGGTCTGATGAGCAGTGCCATGTCCGCGCCCAGGATTCGAACTAACGAAACACTGGGCCGCCTGCAGCGGAGCGCGCGAACTTAACTACTTGGCCATGGGGCCAGCCCCAGAAATCCCTGCCTTTTGATAGTGAAATATACATGCATACATTTCACGGACATACAACAATACCAGCAAAATTGTGTATATCCATTAACTCAGAAATACTGGTTCTAGGAATTTATCCTAAGAAAGAAAGCGCTCGGAGTGCAAATATTTGGTTACCAGATGCTTATCTCAGCTTTGTTTATAAGAATGGAAAATTAGAAACAATTCAAGTGTGCATCAATAGGAGTGTGCTTAAATAAATTATAAGACATCCTTGTAATGGAATAGTGGAGTAGGCAGACAATAAAAACAAAGGCAATGTTTATTGGCATGGAAAGATACTTAAGATACAGAATAATAAATAGGAAGATACGAGCCAAGCATGATACCTCTTTTTTTTTTGAGGAAGATTAGCCCTGAGCTAACATCTGTGCCCATCTTCCTCTATTTTATATGTGGGACGCCTGCCACAGCATGTCTTGGTAAGTGATGTGTAGGTCCACACCCGGGATCTGAACCTGCAAACCCTGGACCACCGAAGCGGAGCATGTAAACTTAACCACTTCACCGCCGGGCCAGCCCCAATGATGTGTCTGTATAGTCAACATATGAATGTTGAAGGGAAAGAAGCAAATGAAATATAACAGTAGTTAATCTCCTTTTCTGAGTAGGGGGGATGGGGGTGATTTTTGTTTTCTTCCAGGTTTTCTGATTCTCCTTCAAGAAAACATTTTTACGTCATTAAAAAATAAGATTAAAGAGGGGTGAAAGGGAACTGATGTAGATACTGTGAGAGCAATGAGGAAAGGCCACCAGCGCAGGCTTCCCCGATGGTGTGTCTTTAGATGTCCGCAGGCTCCTGCTCCACTAATGACTTTGTCTGTTGAAAAAAAAATCCTAATCATACCACTAATAAAACCATTTCGGTGGCAAATATTTTCAGTTCAATAAACTAAGGCGGCGGTCGTGGACGCCTCCGGTGTCTGTTTGCCTTTGTGTGGGAAGTCAGGGAGCGCTTTGCCAAGTTTGCAAATATTTGCTGCTCGGGTGGATATTTTTTTCTTTTGTCTTTACTCTCTCTCCCCTGTAGGAGTGACGAAGCTTTTGTTTTCACCACCAGCAGTTTCTTTCTCCGTGGGACGTGGATGGTAGAATTCAGAGCAGGGAGGTGGTGATAATTGGAAATGGCTGGTAAGGACTGAAGGTTTGTGTCCTCCCCAAATTCATATTTTGAAGCCCTAACCCCCAGTGTGGCCATATTTGGAGATGGGGCCTCTAAGGAAGTAAATACAGTTAAATGAGGTCATAAGAGAGGGCCCTGATCTGATAGGACTGGCGTCCTTATAAGCTCACCCTCTCTCTCCGTGTCTCTCCCCCTTCCTCTCGCCCTCCTCCCCGCCCCCCACCACGTGTGTGTGTGTGTGTGTGTGTGTGTGTGTGTGTGCATGTGCGAGGAAAGGCCAGGTGAGGACATAGTGAGAAGATAGCCGTCTGCAAGTCAGGAAGAGATATCTCACCAGAAACCAAATCCATCGGCAGCACCTGGATCTTGGCCTTCCAGCCTCCAGAACTTCAGAAAATAAGCTTCTGTCGTTTCAACCTCCCGTTCTGTGGTATTCTAGGTAACCCCACGTCTGTGCTGGCTGTCTCCCTCTGAGGCACCGATCTCAGCTGGCCCAAAGGCAGGGATCACGATTCCTGAGTCACTACCCGGGGTGTTTGTACCCTCATCCCTGGTGCACCCCCTACCTTCACCTTGATTCTTGGCTTGAGTCTCCCTCTTTGTGACAAATGTGTTCTGGAAAACGAAACTAAGCATTCCCTCAGCCTGGCTTTGCTGGGGGAGCCATCCCCTTCCTGGCCCCCTGCCCCAGCCCACGCAAGTCTCCTCCTCCTCTTGCTTCATAAGGATCATGATAAGGTCTGTGTGTCTGTGTCACTCAATGGGCACTCTGTCGGTGTATTCCCTACCAGAAACTGTGTCTTTTTCCTCCTTATATTCCCAGCACTTGGAAGCACTCATTAAATATCTGTTGTAGAATGAATGAATGAATGAATGAAAATGAATGAGCAACATATCGAAAGACTGACACATAACAACCCCAGATTCTTGGGCCTTTTGAAATAATCCAGCAGTTCCCAAACTTATTGGTCTCTGGACCCCCTTATACTCTTAAAAATTACTGAGGACCCCAAAGAGCGTGCTTGTGTGGTTATAGCTATTTAATTTAATTAGAAATTAAAACTGACAAACTTTAAAGATATTTTTGTCTATAAATCCACTTAAAAACAAAAATAAGAGGCCCATGAAATGTTAACAAAAATAACATATTTTTATGAGAATAACTATATTATCCCCAAAAATTAAGCGAGAAGAGAGGCATTGCTTTACATTTTTTTCAAAGCTCTTGAGTGTCTGACGATAGAAGAAAGCTGGATTCTCATGGCTGCTTCTGAGTCTGCTGTGATGTTATAGGTCGTGTAGACTTTGGAAAATTCCTCTGTACACATATGAGAGCATGAGAGTGAAAAGAACAAATGAGATCTTAGTAGTAGTATAAAAAATAGCTTTGATCTCATGGACCCCTGGAAAGTGTCGCGGGGGTCCCCTGGCATCCCTGGATCTTACTCTGAGAAGCGTGGATCTAGTCCACGTCTACCATTTTATAGTTTACAGGTGAGGAAGCTAAGGCCAGAGACATGCAGGAACTTGCACAAAACAAGAAGCGAATTTTTCAGACCTTTTTTGACCCTTGTTTACAGAAGAGGAAACTAAAGGTCAGAGATGTTATGTCAGTCTCCCAAGGTCACACAGCTGGCCAGCGGGAGAACTGGGGTTCAAAACCGGAGTTATGTGTTTGAGTTTTGGCTCCTAGTCCATTACCCACATTCCTGGAGCATAACTAAATGCTTGGGAGTTGAAAAGAACGAAGAGGATAAGCTCCTTTTGAAACGTGGGATGCCCACAGAGCCCAGAGATGATGGGGATGCCCCAGAGGGTCAAGGGCAGAGCTGGAGGGTCAGGGATCTGCCCAAAGTTGGAGGTGAACCTTGGTGGACCTCCCTCAGACCTCATAGGAGATGCTCTGGGCGTCTTCCCCAGCCGTCTTTGAGGGACTTAACTCAAACCACCACAAATCAATTTCACCGTGGAATTGACATGAAAAGTCAAGTTGCTGATGACCAATTGCTCAAATTAGTCAAATTCGCCAATTTTCCAAAGCTTATTTAAGGAAAATTCTTATCAAATCTGGTTAATGCATATGAATATACTCCTCCTGAATGTAGTCAATGACAATGACTCCATTCTCATACATATGCCATTTTAATATGTTCAATGATAACATGCACTGAATTTATACTTCTTGAATACTCTTATCCAAAAATTTATTCAAGATATTTTAATTATATTCAAGACTCTAAGATATTCAAGAATATACTCATTAGAAGACAGTCATAAGAAGGCTGAGCAGCTCCGATGGTATTTAGCTTCAGACAAATTGAGCTTAACATGCTGCCGAGAAGAATATATTCATTGAATATGTTCGAGACTAATTTGTTAAGAAGACCATATTCATATTCATTGAAAATATTCAAGAAAGCTAGTCTTCGAGACCTTTTGGGCAAATTTAGCCAAGTGGTGAGTTGGGGTCTAGCTTCCAGCCAGGTATTGGTCTGAGGCCTGTGCCAGTCTGGGGCCATGCACCCCCCAATTCAGCGGGACCGTGGGATTGACAAGTCCTATTGAAGGCTGCGAGTTGCATCTGGACCCTCAGAGGATAAGATGGCAATGTTGTGTCCCCAAGCACACCTTGACCCTGGGGTCACCTTCATGAGAGGAAAACATCAGGAGAGAAAAAGGGAGGGGGATCGTGTTGGCTGTGACACACTGCAGAGGACATGAGAAGTGTCGTTTCCCTTAATCAGTCCAAGGGGCTAGCTATGACAGTTATCCCGTTTTACTGAGGAGGACGCTGAGACTCAGATTGAGTGATTTACCCGAGATCACCCAGTTATTAAAGGGCAGAGGGGGGATTAGAACTCAGGCGGAGTGGGGATTTGAAGTCAGGCGAAGGGGGATTTGAACTCAGGCAGAGGGGGATTTGAACTCAGGTGAAGGGGGATTTGAACTCAGGCAGAGTGGGGATTTGAACTCAGGCAGAGCGGGGATCAGAACTCAGGCAGAGTGGGGATTTGAACTCAGGCAGAGGGGGATTTGAACTCAGGCAGAGTAAGGATTTGAACTCAGGCAGAGTGGGGATATGAACTCAGGCGGAGTGGGGATTTGAACTCAGGCAGAGTGGGGATTCGAACTCAGGCAGTGTGGGATCTGAACTCCAGCAGAGGGAGATTAGAACTCAGGCAGTTGGATTTCAGAGCCCACAGTCTTGCCCTCTGAACTGTACATTCTCCCCACAAAAACTTCTATGAGCTTCACTGAATCCATGAACAGAGAAATGAACACTGAGGTGGGGGCCTGCTCGTGGGGACCAAGAGGCTGGGGCTTTGGCCTGAGGGATTGGGGGCTGTAAGGGGATTTGATGGTGCATCCACTTGGATATTAGAGGCACCAGGCAAAGCAGGAGAAGGAAATGGTGAGTCACAAGGACAGGCCCCTTTGCCTTTTTCTATGCCGTGTAGAAACGAAAATAATGGAAATTCTGATGACCTACCTGTGTATTTATTTGTTCCCTAGTCACATGATTGCTTAGACCTCAGGTCTGGCTCTATTATGTTCTGTAAAAACTAAAAAAACTAGGTACAAAGAACCATGGGAGAACAATGCTAGCCACGGATGCAGATGCCTGCGCTGTTTCCCAGCAGCAACTTCATAGGAGTTTTCCAAAGGATTCACTTCATTCTTTCTTTAGAGAGGGGAAAAAATCCCTTTTTATTTTGCTCTTTATTTTCCAAGTAAGACAGACACTGCATGTACATTGCCGACAAATTAGAAAATACACATAAGCTAAAATAATAAGATAAAAATCACCAATAAATCTTCCTTCTCTACTCCAAAACATCATTGTTAATAGTGGGGCTATGTTTTCCCAGGGCTTTTGTTTTTTTTTTTTTTTTTAAAGATTTTATTTTTTCCTTTTTCTCCCCAAAGCCCCCCGGTACATAGTTGTGTATTCTTCATTGTGGGTTCTTCTAGTTGTGGCATGTGGGACGCTGCCTCAGCGTGGTCTGATGAGCAGTGCCATGTCCGCGCCCAGGATTCGAACTAAGGAAACACTGGGCCGGCTGCAGCGGAGCGCGCGAACTTAACCACTCGGCCACGGGGCCAGCCCCCCCAGGGCTTTTGTTTTTATGCCATTTTTCAATGAGATCATATTGCACCTGCTATTTTGTAACCTGATTCTTTTAATTTCTTGCAATCCTATTAATCAAGACCAATTCACGTCATGGTTATTATTGCAGATTTCTGATTATTGATGATTTATTCCCTGTGCCCAAAGAGGTGAGAGTTGGAGAAGCACTTTGAGGCTTCCCGGGCTGTTGGCTGCAGGGCGAGGGGTCCTTGGGTGGGTTTTAGGAGGACTGTGCTGGATGAGGCTCTGAGAAGGGGCCGCTCGCCATCTCTCCCAGCCAGTCAGGGCCGAGGAGACTTCTGATGGCAAGCTTTCCCAGAGACTTTACGATAATATTCCACTGGAGGCGTGAGGCTGTGGGCAAGTGCCCTCCGCTTCTTAGGCTCCTCTGTCAAATGGGGTTGTTTTGAGAATTGTGTGAAATAAGCCTGCTAAGGGCCCACAAAGCACCTCCTCCTTCTCTACTCCATTTATCTAACAGACACCTCCATAGACGCAGAAGGGTTCTGTCAACCCCGCCCAAAGACAATGGATTTTGGTAGCTTTCATTCCACCAAGACACTAATGTTTTGGCACAGCCGAGCTTGGCAGGATGGTGCCACCGGGCTCCTCTGGGTGGTGGGAACTTGGCTCTGAGGTCTCAGTGCCCTGGGCCTCAGCGTCCTTTCCCTCCCCATGGGCTGGCTTTCCCAGGTACTCCTTCTCTCCCTCCCGCATGGTCTCCCTTCACTATCCCCAGCTACAGAATCGCAGCTACGGGGAGGAGAGGTCTGGTGTGATGAAGAGTAGTGCTGGTGGTGGCCGGAAGTTGGTGAAGCCCTTGGGAGGTGACCTGGGGCTGGACTATCTTTCTTAGACGTAATTTAATGTTATGAATAATTGGAAAGAACAGACACCCTCAAGGGAGTCATTTCCTCCCGCAACAGAGACTCCTCAACAATAATTTTATTTTTAGCTAGTTAGTGAGATAATATGTATTCAAAAGAAAACAAACTCATCACAACGCCTGGCACATAGTAAGATGTCAATACATACTAGTAGTTTGGTTATGATTATTTTAAAAGGCATAGAAATCATTAGGACCCTGCATCCGGGCAGCTGTGGGAAGTCTGAGACCCTTCCCCGATCTTGCCACCGACCTCCCCCCCCACCCCCCACCATAGCCCGGAATCAGCCGTGGGCAAAGTGCATGCCAGGGAATATTTTCCTACCCCCTCATGGCCTGAAGACAGCCAGGGTGTCACCAGGCAGATGAATGCGCTCATCTTCTCCCGCTGAAATTGGCACGTCCAGCGAGGAGCTTCCATCATTTATTCACCATTGACAGTTCTGCTCTGGGGTGGAAGTGCCCTGGTTTGCTGAGTGGTTCTTTCATTTGTCTTTGTTGGCAATGCAGGTACATGAGATCCCCAGCCAAGATCCCACCGACGCCGTATTCCTTCTGTATCCGCTGCTT
This sequence comes from Equus asinus, assembly GCF_041296235.1. NCBI lineage: Eukaryota > Metazoa > Chordata > Mammalia > Perissodactyla > Equidae > Equus > Equus asinus. Next base: position 84,227,466 of record NC_091797.1, on the reverse strand, counting down.
GCACGGAGGGAGCGAGCTTGGAGGGTTGGTGGTGTGCTTGCCTTCCCACCTACAGCAGCACCCTCTTGGGTCTGCTTCCGGTGGGGAGGTCCCTGGGGATATTCCTGGAGGCGGAGGGCATATGTGGCCTTATAGGGACTGCATCTCGGTGATCATGGACTTTTCAAGATGCCATGGGATTTTCAGACTGCTCTGGGTGCAAATGCTGTCTCTACTATCTATGAGTTGTGTGGCCTCAAGCAAAAGGCGTGACCTCTCTGATCCTGGAACTCCTTATTGGTTATGAGGGAATAATAACACCCTTTTCCTGCTATCCTGTGAGGACAGCCTATTTCAGGCATCCGGCACGTAGCAAAGTGAGTCTGACATATATAGGGAGTTCTTAATAAAAGGCTGCTATTATTCATATCTTCACCCTCATTATTATTCCCCTGGGCTCAGAGCTGGTCCCTGGAGACGAGGGGGTTTTCTCTTAGGCTTATGAAATGCCAAACCTGGGAGCAACTTAGAGAAACAGCCAGACGGCTGGATGGAGCTCCGACTCCCCAGTACTTTCACACGGAGTGATCCTGAGGCAGGTGACTTCACCTTTCTGAGCCTCAGCGTCTCATCTGTAAAATGGGGATGATAAAATGTGATATGTCTTGCAAAGTATCTGACCTCAAGGGCACCCGGGAAGATCAGTTGTCTTCCACCCCCTCTTACTTGCAGGACGCTTTACAATTTACAAAGGGGGGATAGTCATTATCTGATTCTCACCGTGATACCTGCCCACCTGGGGATGGATCATAATCCTGATTCCTGGATAAGGAAACAGAGGTCCAAAGAGGGGCAGCAACTTGTCCCAACTCATATTCATTTGTTGAACCATCTGTCCTGACTGCCTACTGCACACCCTCACTGTTTTAGGTGTTTCAGATATATTGATGAACGAAACAAGCAAAAGAAATCCCTGTCCTCGTAGAGACTACATCCCAGGGGTGGATGCAGAAACAATCAGGACACTTATTATATAATATGTTAGAAAGTGGCAAGTGCTATGGAAACAATGGATCCTGACTAGGGAGATCAGGAATAATGGATGAAGGGGAGGTTGCACTTTTAAAGAGAGTGTTCAGGATGAGCCTCACTGAGAAGGTGACAGTTGAGCAAACACTGGAAGGAGATGAGGGGGTCAGCCATGCAGATGTCTGAGGGGAAGAGCATTCCAGGCAGAAGGAACAGCATGTGCAAAGGCCCTGAGGTAGCAGGGTGCCTGAGGTGTTCACGGAACAGCAATGGGCAGAGTGGAGAGAGTGGGAAGGGATGAGGTTAGAGGTGCACAGAGGAATGGAGAGTGTGTGGGGAGAGAGAATCCTTTAGGGCTTTGTAGCCATAATAAGGACTATGGCTTTTACTCTGAATGAATTGAGGAGCCATAAGAGGGTTTGGATAAAGTTGTGCCATGGTCTGAGTAATATTTTCTCAAGATCACTCCAGCTGTTGTGGACGAATTGCCTGGGGAGTATCCATCAGCAGAGGAATGTATAAACACAATGTGGTCTCTTCATACAATGACATATTATTCAGCCATAAAAACGAATGAAGTTTTGATACATGCTACAACCTGGATGAACCCTGGAGACATTGCGCTAAATAAAAGAAGCCAGGCCCAAAGGGACAAGTAGTGTGTGATTCTACGTCTGTGAAATCGCTCGAGTAGGCAAATTCATCGACACAGGAGGTAGAGGAGAAGAGGAGGAGGAGTGGGGGAGTCATTGCTTAGTGAGGACAGAGTTTCTGTTTGAGGTGATGAAAATGTCTTGGCAATAGATAGTAGTGGTGGTTGCCCAAACTGTGAATATAATTAACGCCCTCAAATTGTGCACTTGTTAAAAAATGGTTAAAATGGCAAATTTTGTTATCTATTTTATTTATCACAATGAAAATATTTTTCAAACTTTGACTGTAGGGACAAGGGTGGAAATAGCCAATGCTGTGGGAAGGCTCAGATCAAGGTGGAGGCAGGAGAGGAGGTGGGAGGGGCTCAGATGCTGGATACAATTGGGAGTTAGGATTTCCTGATGAACTGCAGGCAGAGCTGGTAATTCATAGGACCAGGTGTGGAACCTGGGTCTCTTGAACCTCCGCCAGGACCCCAGGACACCGCAATTGTGCTCACTGGTCACCACCCTCCTGGCCTCCCACTGCTTCCAGCTCCAGTGGCCCTGCCGGCACTGAGCGTTGGACTCCTCTGGCTCGTCAGGGGCACATAGTGCTAACCACGTAGAGGGGTGGTTCTAGACTGGAGCCCTTGTGGACGTCAGCAACGGCCCCCCCACCCCCACCCCACATATACACACACCTCCTGGGCTTGCACCACCAATCGTGTCGGGGCAGCTCAGCTCCAAGTTGGCAGGCCCTCCTCTGTTTGTCGCATCACTCCTGTTGTCTGGGAGATGAGTTCCCGGGTCATGAGCCCAGATTAGGAACTGGGTGGAGCAAGGTGGAGCAGATGAGCTCATGGACAACACTGTTGCTGTTTGCACCGTGGACCTTAGTAACCGGCCAGAGAAAGACTGGCCCAAATCTTGCTCCTCTTGAATTTGGGCACCATGGACAGAGGGAGTCCTGGAGGACCAGGCATGGGCTATGGGCTCAGACAGTCCTGCGTTCAAGTCCCAGCTCTGCCTTCTACGTCCTGTGTGACCTTGAGCAGATGACTTCCCTTCTCTACTTTCCCCAGTTCCTCCAGTTGGGATGACGCCACCCCTCTCCTGGACTTGTAAGGGTTAAGTGATAAACTGATGAGTGGATGTTGTAGAGTGACAATTGCTAGACAAATAGGACTTATAAGACAGAGGACATCAGAGTATGGACAACGCCTGGCGACAGGCTGAGAAGGAGAGGGAAATCTAGGAGAGTTCTGGGTTTGCTGGGTGTGTGTTGATGCCATGTACTAAAGCGGGGGAAGGGAGGAAGGGAAACAGTTTGTGGGGAGAGATAGTGAATTCTGTTTCGCACGTGTGGATTTTGGGAAGTCCTTGGGTGGAAGTGTCCAGCCGGTATTTGGAGCTCCAGTAGAGCTGATCTGGACTGTAAAGAGAGAGTGGGTGTGTTAGCTTAGAGATGGCTGTTGAAGCCACAGAATGTGTGCGAAGACCTCTGAGAGAAGCATAAGGGGCTTAGGATGGGATCCGAGCACCACAGCCTTTATGGGATGGTTCCGGAAAGAGGATCCTGCGAAGGAGACAGAGAAACAGAGGAGAGGTGGGAGGCCTTGCCCAGGGTCACAGGAGGACCTCGTGCTGAGCTGGATCAGAATTCAGGTGTCGTTTTATACATGGTATGGGAGATGCTGCTCAGCCCACCACCTCTCTCTCTCTCTTTCTCCCTCTCTCACTATAACAACTTGTGTCTTTTGTTTTCAAGGGAAAGGAATGGACTCTACCTAATTTAAGGGGAAAAGGATGTGGGATAGCTCATATAATTGAAAGGAAAGCTAAGCACTGGACCCAAGAAGGGCAGGAATGGAGCCGCTCCAGAGATCTAGGGAGCAAGAGAAATGGACATCTCTTCAGGGCACTGTCCCAGGGAGAAACCAGCTTCAGCTACTTCCTGTCTTCAAGTCTGTCTGCACAAGATTCACGTTCCCACAGGAGAGGCCTTGATGGGCTTAGTTTGGGCCATGTGCCCACTGTGGAAGGACAGGACCTTCTGACGGAAATTCCCAGTGAAACTGCACGTCAGGGCGAGGACACCCCAAAGAGATGTTGAGACGCTGTGACCAGAGAAAAGGGACAAGTATGCTTCCAGGCAGAAGCCACTGGTGTGCACGCCCCAGGCTTGCACAGGGCTTTCTGGAGCTTCTGAAAGTGGGGTAAAGGGCATTCCTCAGAGGAGGCAAGACTTGAGCGTGGATAAACGTGATGGGGCAACCTGATGAATTCATCACCACCCACTTATACCTGGCAGGATCCCAAAGGGATGCAGCAGGAGGCGGAACAGGATAGCTTCAACGAGAGGAGGAAGAACAAAACAAGATCTAGGCATTCAGACTGATTAAGGCTGAGGGTGGGGCAGGAAAAGCCAGGTCCACGCTGCCAAACTGTTTTTTTTATATGCCGAGACTTGCTCTAAGTATTTTACGTATCTTAACTCATTTATCCCTCACCACAACTCTACAAGGCACTCTTAGCATCACCCCTGGATTATTGTCAAGGAGCCTGAGGAAGGGAGAAGTTACGAAATTTGCTCAGGGTCACCCAGCTAATAAATGACGGAGGAGAATTCAAACCGGGGCGGTCCTGCTCTGGGGTGTGTGTGTATAACCATTACGTGTACAGAGACGCAAATGCCGTGTTCTGGGAGGGGAGCTGCAATTTGCATCAGGTCATATGTGACACCCGAAAGTCCTTTAGGAGAATCTAATCTTAGGTTCAACAACTCAGTTTACCTTCCTCATCTTAAAGGCAACACATTCTCTATGCAGAACATTTGAAAAACTCAGAAATGCACAAAGACAAAAAATAACTAGAACACCCACCTACTTTTAAAAAACCATCATGGCACCTTAAACGACTAACATATAAATGCAGATTTATATTTATTCTAAATGAGGTGTCATACACACTGATGACTTGAGGCTGGCTTTTCTGTGTCCTATTTCTGTGACAACAAGCCCTCTTCAGGAGCACGATAGTTAAGGGCTGCCTACTTTTTCCCATTGTCTGGCTGTACCCCATCATTTGTCTAGCCAATCCCCTGCAGTTGAGGCACTTGGTCATTTCCAATTATCCACGAGTATAAATGCAGCAGACACTGCCAGGGGTCTGCTCAGATCACCTCAGATGCCTTGTACAGTTTCTGTGCCTGCCTCGCTGGCTTCTGGGTACTCTTGTTTCCACAGGTTTGTACCTGTGAGTCTTGTCTGCAGGACCACCCTGGGACTCCTTAAGCTACTTTGCTCTCAGGGTCAAAGAGTCTGATGTTTACTTCCCATGGGGAAGCTCGCATCCTCCACGTCCATCCCTATGGCAGACTTTAGCCAATGAGAGTTGGTGTGGGAGTATTTAAGCCCAGCTCCCCTGGCTTAGGTCAGAACAAATTCTGATCCACTTGAGGTTCTTTACAGCGATGCTGTCTGCTAGCACAGAGCAGAAGTGATGCCATGCCATTTTCAAGGATGGCTCACAAAAGATACGTTGGCCTCTGCCTCATGCTCTCTCTTGGATCACTCACTCTGAGGGAAGCCAGCTGCCACGTCGTGAGGACACTCAGGCAACCCTCTGGAGAGGCCCACACAGTGAGGGACTAAGGCCTCCAGCCAACAGCCAACAGATTGAGCTTAGAAGCTGACCTTCCGGCCCCTGTCAAACCTTCAGATGAGCACAGCCCCCGCTGACATCTTCAATCAATTTAATGAGGCACTCTGAGCCAGAACCACCCAACTAAGCCTCAGTGGAACTCTTGAACCTTAGAAACTCTGCAATAATAAGTGTTTATTGTTTTAAATCACTCGATTTTAGGCTAATCTTTTATGCAGCAAGAGCTACCGGCTGTAGCTTCCTCTTGGAAGTTCACAATGAGCATCATCAGAATAAAGAAGGTCTGAGTTTGTCTAACCCAGCACTTCCCCCAACTTTTTAACTGCAGAACACATCATATTCCCTTTTTCTTTTTATGGAACTCACTTTGGGAACTGCTGGTCTAGCGTGGAATCTGGGACACCTGGAGAGTCTCAATTTCTGTCACTTGTGCAGAGACCTCCTTTGTCCTCCGACAACCACATCTGTGCTGGCTTAGACCTGAGGGTCGTGCGGGCGTGTGTGTGTATGCGCGTGCAGCTCTTGATAGTGAGCTCTGTCAGCCTGTCTACTCAGGATTTTATAAGCTGTCACTGTCAGAAGCAGAACAAGCCTGGCTGTCACGCAGCTCTGATGGAGCACAAACAGGCATCGGAAAAATGAAACTGTCCCATGATATCAGATCACTAGGCAACGTTTCCAAGACAGCTGGTCCTTGCCTTTCCTCTGCCCTCCCTACTGGGATGGTGATAATAACAAAGCAATAGTTCTGTTTAGTCTACAAACTCTTTTGCTCATCTTCCCAGCCCCCCTTTGGGGGATATTCAGGGTGGCGATGAATTATTCCCATTTTACAGGTGAAGAAACTGAGGCTGTGAGTGAGGATTAAGGGTTTCTGTTTCTGTTTCTTTTCTTTTCTTTTTTGCTGAGGAAGATTAGCTCTGAGCTAACATCTGTTGCCAATCTTCCTTTTTTTTTTGTTTGAGGAAGATTAGCCCTGAGCTAACATCCATGCCAGTCCTCCTCTTTTTCTATATATGGGTCACTGCCACGGCATGGCTGAAGAGTAGTGTAGGTCTGCACCCAGGATGAACCTGTGAACCTCGGCTGCTGAAGTAGAGTGTACCAAACTTGACTGCTATACCACGGGGCCAGCCTGAGGGGGTTTCGTTGTTTTGAAGACACATCTACTGAACCCACGCATTATTCTCTCTGCCACAAACTCTTCATCCTTCTTCCCACCCCACCTGCTCCCTGGTCTAGCTACCACTGGTCTGGAACCTGTCTGCCCGAGTTTGGGACTGGCTCAGCTGCTCTGCCACTTCCTGGCTGTGGGACCTTGGGCACATTTCTAGGTCAATGCAGATTAAATGGAAAAATGGATGTGAAGAGCAGAGACAATGCCTTGCAGCTAATAAACATTTAATAATGTTGTTCTTACTAATACTCATCCTTCGGGTTTCAACTTCAACATCCTAAAGCCTCTGATAACTATTCCCACCCTACCTGGGCTGGGACCAAGCCTCCTCCAGGATCCTCCTGTGCAACCTCCCTCCCAGCACCCAATTCTCTAGTGGTTCCTAGCCCTGGCTGCAAGTCAGAATCCACTGGGGAGCTTTCAAAAAATATCCATGCCCAGGCCCCACCTCAGACCAATTACAGCAGAATCTCTGGAAGTATTTCTAGAGCATGAGCTAGGTAGTTCTGCACCCTTACCTTTCCCCTGGGCCCGTGAGGGGTCCCCGAGACTGGCTGTCTAGGCTCCAGCCTGGGAGAGCGCCCGGACACCTCCATTCGAACCCTGATGGTAGAAGTCGTGAGTCTAGCCAAGCAGCACTGTCCGCCACGTCTCTCCTCAGTTTCCAAGTCCCCCAGGGAGCAAATGCTGCCGGCTACCGCCAGCCTGTCTCCTGGCCCTCTTCTTTCCACCATATCCTCTTTTCAAAGAAAAAAGGATGACCAGCAAAAACAACGGTATTGATAATAGCCGATATTCTGGACACTTGCTACGTCCTAGGAACCGTGCTGACTGCTGACGGGCTGCAGGCACCCTCCTCCTTCATAAAAATACATCACGCAGATCCCAAAGTAGTAGTTGCAGGTCTCTCTTGATTTATAAAAATGAGTTATTCTTGGGCAAGGGTTGAGGGTGGGCAGCTATGATTATGGAGCTGTAGTGTGTAGACCACCCAGACTCTGACAGTGGAGACTGAAATGCCCTCAATGCCCCTCATTTCCGTTCTTCTTCTCCCAAATGGAGGCAGGTGCTGGGAGAGCATCAGCTCCAGGTACAGACCCCGGGGGCCTCCGGCTCAGTGACCTATCATGAGACGCTGGAAGACGATGGGCTCAGCCTCTCAGGCGGGGACCAGGCTGAGGCCACCCACTGCTCCCTGTTTCCTGGGGACTTACTCTGCGTGAGCACTTCACACATTCTGTCTTCATACTAGCCCTGCATTGTGATCATCCACTTTTGTGGATGAGGAACGAATGCTCGTAGAGGTCACGTGACAAGGTCACACACAGCAGAGCTGAAATCAGAACTCAGATCCCTAACGGCCCCACTAATCCTTGACCTCAGAACCCACTTGTAGTCCCACCCTGGACTCTGCTATTTTTTTGATTACTCAGTTATTGCCCCGCGTTACACCCACGAGGGCAGAGACCCATGTCTGTCTTGCTCTCCAGGGCCCAGCGCAGTACCTGACACATAGCAGCCTGGGGGGAGGGGGCGATATTCAGAATCTTTAACAACTGGTGGGACCGGGACAGTGACTCTTCAGAATGGCCACTCATCCAAAGGCAGCTGTTGGTTCCTAGAGGCACTAGGAGGCAGGGACTATCTATGGTTTAAAATGTGAGTTTTATTGTTGTTCAGTATGGCAAGGCCAAAAGATCAGGGATGACTGCCATGGAAAAGACAGCTTGTAATACTCAGTGATCCCAAGAGGAGGTGGTTCACCATGTCATGGGGGCCACATGGGGAAGCACCAGGGTCGGTTGGAGGCAGAGGGAACTCGGGTAGGGTGGGGTGGGGTGGAGAAAACGTGGGTGAGAGCCTTTATTGTGGTTTCTGCAGGAAGGAACAGGTGGGGCTGGGTGAGCAGGCTTAGGACAGGCTAGTTTGCATAGTTTCAGCTGGCTCTGTGGCCCAGGGGCTGTCTCGAGGTGTCTGGTACCCGTCCTTGGATGATTAGGGCAAGTGGATAGTGTCTCCGAGTATAAGCGTTGATAAAGGAGGTGGTTGGGCTGTGGGTTCTGGATGGGTGGCTTTTCATATGAAAGGTGTGCTCACAGGTGAGTCCTTTGCTATCTCTAGGAATTAGCCAAGCTTGGGAGGGGCAGTCCCTCCAGGGTTAGCAAGGCCCCAAGTGGTCAAAGCATCAGAATAAAGACATGCTTAATATGGGCTAGGACACTGGGGGCACCTCAGAGTCTCTGTAGTGCAATTTATCCAGGGGCACTGAAGTATTTCAACATTTAGACACCTGGCACTGCCGTACCTGGACACGCAGTTGAATAGGTGCCCAATCCGAAGAAATGCACTGACAAATATACACTGAACTTCTGGAGTGGGGGTCTGGGCTTGGAGTCTCCTCCCCTCCCCATATCTCAGTTATCCTTGGACAATGGCCACGGCAATGCCCTTCCATGTGGCTGCCCTGTCCTTTCCCTCAGGAGCCACTAGGGAGCCCACATCTGCTTGTCCCTGCACAGCCTTGCAGCTGGGGGTCAGGTGGGTTGACCTCACAGCAGACAGGGGCACTCAGCCAGCCCTCAGCCACCAGACAGCAGAACCCACAGCAGGCGCAGAGTCTCCCGCTCCTGCCAACAACTCCCAGGCCCAGGACATCGGGTGGGAGGGGACCTCTGAGCAGCCCCACCCCCTGCCCGCTCCAGGTGTTGGCTCATTTAGGAGACAGTATTGATTTTCACATTATGATGCACGACGCATGAGGCGCCAAGAGGAAGGGGTGGAGAAGCCAGCCACTGGTTCCTGGAATTTATTTCAAGACACATTAATTTGTTTCTTCCCTCAAGGTCATATCAAGTCATCTCCGTAGATCACCATCAGCAGCCGCTGGCCGGCAGGCTGTTGGAAGTGGGTGGAGGGGGGCTGGGGATCAGACTTTCTGGGGGGCTGGGTCAAGGGAGTGGGGTGGAGAAGGAGGTTCTGGGCATCTCTTGTCCCAGCATCATCATCCAAGCGAAGGCTCAGGAACAATATTCTGTTGTCATTCTGAGATCTCTAGGGAGGGGCCAAGTCATCTATTCTGATGACAAGTCTTGCATCTTTAAGCTGGAAATGCTCAGGACTGAAATGAGCCGGGTCTCTGGGGCTTAAGATCATGCAAAGGCCAAAGGGCCTAATTCCCCAGGGTGACCCCCACTCACCGTTCATTCATTCATCCAATCATTCAATACATTCTTATTGCACTTAGCATTAAAGATGCAGTAGTGGACAAGACACAAAAGCATCCCTTCTCTTTTGGAGTTGACATTCTAGGGTGTGTCTAAGTATGTGGTGTGTGGAGGGCAGCTTAGATTTTAATGTGGAGGTGTGTTTGCAACCAAGCAAACGCAATCGCTTTGGAGGAAATAAAGCAGTGATGTGTGTAATAGTCAGTGATTGGATGGCAGCTATTGTAAGGCCTCTCTGGAAAGGTGGAGATGGAGGGGACATCTGGGGAAATTGTGATAAAAAGGAGGCAGCCAGGCAATGAGCTGGGGCAGAGTGTTCATGACCAAAAGAATGGAATGTGCAAAGGCCCTGGGGTAAGCATGGGCACAGTGTGTTTGAGCGACAGAAGGAGGCCTGTGTGTAGTGAACATGAGAGGGAGCTGTGAGACATGAATTTGGGAGGTGACAGGGGCCAGATCATGCAGGACTTGGAAGGCGGTGTAAAAGAGTTTGGATTTTATTTATTCAAGGCATTCACCCATGCATCTGGCGAATATGAAATACCTCCTATACAGCAGGCACTGTGTTAGGAGTTAGAGACACAGCGGAAACCAACAGGATGCGGTCTCTGCTTTCAGGAGACCTATAGTCCACCAGGAGGACAGTCTAGGTATCTGGTGAAGCCGTGCTCTTGAGATATTTCAATAAAACTGAGTCACACCTCTCCAGTGCCCTGCCCAAGAGATCAGTGATGTTTCAGGAGGTCCATTCCCATAGTCCCTTCTCACTTCAGGTGCTGCCTGTGGAGAATTCTCCTCTCCATTCACTTCGCTCTGGCTTGTCCCCAACCTTGATCCACCACCGCCCCCAAGACCACCCACACAAAGCATCTGTGGGTGTGTAAGACTTCCCTAAAGGTTGGATTGGCACATTTTATATCACAAGGCAAAGAATTAAAAACTGAATGTTGTGCAGCATTTTTAAGTTCCAGGTCCAGCCACCACCTGGCATTCCTCACTGGTCACCTCTCGCTACAGTCCAGGCCCCCACCACATTACCAGGCCCCCTTGCCCGAGAGACCCTGCTCACTTGCTTGGGCAAATCTGTGTGGTCCTTCATGCCCTTGGCCTGGGTACCGCCTCATGGGTGGGCTTTCCACTCTACCCACTCGGGGTCTCACCATTCATCAGCCAGAACTGGAGAACATGGAAATAGCCTCGCTTCCCTCCTTTTCTCTCCAGGTTCTCAAAGTGGAGAGAAATGGTAACCTGCCACCCAGCACAGTGCCTTGAACATGGTCAGTGCCCGGTAAATATTTGTTGAACAAATATCCAATGAGCAGGGATTTTCTCCTTTATTTGAATGATTCCCCCTCCTGTCCTTGAAAGCAGAGCAGCTAGGGTAGTTTGGGTTTTTATGATTGCTATTACTATTTATTCTGCTACACAAACACCAAAGCTGTTATATGGTGTGTTTGTTGGGACAGGGGTAAGCAAGAAGTGGCTCTGGCCAGGGGCAGTCTAAAGAATTAGCCGGTGAAGACTATAATTAACAAGACAAGAAATAAATGTTGGCGAGGATGCAGAGAAGAGGGAGCCCTCCTATACTGCTGGTGGGAACGCAAACTGGTGTAGCTATTATGGAAAACAGCATGGAGATTTCACAAAAAATTCAAAATAGAAATACCATATGATCCAGCTATTCTACTACTGGGTATTTATCCAAAGAATATGAAACCAATAATTCAAAAAGATATACGCACCCCTATGTTCATTGCAGCATTATTCACAATAGCCTAGACATGGAAGCAACCCAAGTGCCCATCAACGAATGAATGGAGAAAAAAGATGTGGTATATATACACAATGGAATACTACTCAGCCATAAAATAGACAAAATCATGCCATTTGCAACAACATGGATGGACCTTGAGGGTATTATGCTAAGTGAAATAACTCAGATGGAAAAAGACAAATACTGTATGATTTCACTCATATGTGGAAGGTAAACAAACACATAGATAAGGAGAATAGATTGATGGTTATCAGAGAGGAAGGGGTGGGAGGGAGGGTGAAAGGGGTAAAGGGGCACATATGTATGACAGACAGAAGCTGGATTTTTGGTGGTGAACATGATTCAGTCTACACAGAAGCCAAAATATAATAAGGTACACCTGAAATTCACACAATGTTATGAGCCAACACAACCTCAATAAAATAATTTTAAGAAAGAAGAAAGAAAGAAAGAAACTTGTTGCTTAAGCCACTGGGAGAAAAAAATTAGCCCGTGCAGAGGGTGGGTCAGTAAACCTTGGAGAGAGAGAGCAGTGTATTCAAGGTTCTGGTAGCAAGAGAGAGCTGGCTGGAAGAAGAGATGGAAGTTAGGTGGGGCTGGAGGGGAGGGGAGGGGCTTGGGGCTGGGGTGCAGAGAGGTAACCAGATGGATCCCATAACGCCTTCTAAGTCTTGCAGAGAAGCTTGGACTTGATCCTTTGAACAATGGGGAACCATCAAAGCATTTTCAAAGGAACATACCTTTCTCCTTGGCTCAGGTGTTTTCTTCAGCCTGTGAGGCACCTCCCCATCCCCACCCCTGCTTGCTCAAATCCTACAACCTGCCCATCTTCAAGTCCGACAGGAGTGACTCTGTAAGCCACCTCTGACTCCCACCCTCCCTGCAAAGCCCCAACTTGAAATATCACCTCTCTGCTCTTCCTACAAGCTGGACGACTCACTTAGGGCACGCTTACATTTTATTTTGTTGGGAGAAGGGCAGAACAGGGTAAGAGTACTAGTGAAGGTCCTGGAGTCACACTGCCTGGGCCTGGGGCTTACCAGATGTGTGATTTGGGGGCAATGCACGTAACCTTTCCATGCCTCAGTTTCCCTACCTGTAAAACGGAGGTAACAGCTGGACCTATCTCATAGGATTGTAGTGTCAGTAAATCTACTATAATAAAGCACTTAGCATGGTGTCTGTCACACAGTGAGGATTTAAAGGGAGCCAGGCATTCTTTTATCTGCCTGTCTCTGTCACTGGTCTGTGAGCTCCGTGGGGCAGGAATTGTGGTTCATTGGTCTCTGTATCCTTGGTACCTAGCACAGGATGGACCGAGTAGGTGCTCAGGAAATAGTGATTTCTTCAGTCATCTGGAGTTTGGAGGTGCTCTTGAAAACCAGCCCAGCAGCTCCTCATTAACCCTTCCAAAAGCAAACATCCGGGTTTGAGTTCTGCTGTCACCACGTGACCTACCCAAACCACTTAGCTTCAGCTTCTTCCTTATAAAACGAACATCTACTTCCGGGTATTGTGGGGATTCATTGGGATTGGCTCCAGGGATAGAGCATGTGACCCAGGCCTGGCCAATCAAAGCTCTGATTTCGTGGTCCCTGCTTAGCTCCGGATGGTCATGTGACGGAAGCCGATCCAATAAGAATGACTCTCAGGGATAGGGCAGAAACTATAGGAAAAGATGGCTTTTCTCCCTGGGGAGTGGAATGTGAGAGGGAATAGTGACCGTAGCCATCTCACGACCACAGAGGGAGGACACAGGGGCATGGAGGGCTGGGGACGGGGAGGGCCGGGAGGCAACAGGGAGACTGGGAGTGAAGCCGACTCTGCAGGACCAAGAGAGAGAGAGAAACTGAGTTCTGTTGACATCACTGGAGCCCTGAAAGCGGGTTTTATCCTGGAATTCTCAGCTATGTGTACCAATAAATACCCCTTCTCGCGTCCATCAGTTTGAGTTGAGTTTCTTCACACTTACCCCAGAAACAGTCCCAACTGGTGCACTATGCCAGCAGCCTTGCTCCCTGCCACCCTGTGTTCCAGGTTCTGCGCTCCTGGCAGCGTCAGCCTGCAGCCGCCATTACACTGTTGATGGCGCTCACAGCTGCTACATCCCTGTCCTTCTTAACAGAACCTTGCTTTTTCACACAGCAATGTTCCTGGCCTCAGAGGACAAATCAATCTGGATCTAAGTCCATTATGGCCATCACTTTCACTTTGCCAGGGACTGGCTTCAGGCTAGGCGTGTGACCCAAGTTGGGTCAATGAAATAAAAGAAGAAATCTGCTGAGAGAGAGCTTCTGGAAAAGATCTTGCGTGCTGATAAAAGAGGAGGCCAGATGAGAAGGCTTTTTTTTTATCCTTGCCTTCTCTTCCTGTACCTTGTCACCCGAGGATGAGATGCCTGGGGCTGCTGCAGCCGTCTTACAAATGCGAGGATAGACCTAGTGGACTTTTTAGAGATGGCAGAGGAAAAAGATGGAAATACTCTGGATTCTTGGTGACGTACCTTCTGAAAAAGTAACTCTGAAATCACTCATACCTGAACTTCTTATAAAGTTAGATGTTTGTGTCATTTAAGCCACTACTCATTGGGCATTATAATTTGTAGCCACAAGCATTCCTAACTGACATTGCATATCTAAGTGGTATAGCATTTAGCCCCTCATCAAAAGAAGCACACCAGGCTAAGAACATCAGCTCCTTTATTATTATTATCATTTACTGTTATTTTCCCCTAAACAACAGCACAATTCAAATAACAATGACACACACGTCCCACCCATATAGACAATACCACTAGCCTGCCTGCCAGGCTGTCTGGCCTTTGCTTGGTTCCAGCTGGAGCTGTCTGGAGACAGCCCTCTCTAAAAATCCCAACTTGGGCATAGGAGACACAAGAAAGGGGGGGCTTTAGCCAGAGAATAAACTGAGGGGCTTCCAGAGTCCCCGGGGAGTGCCAGCTTGGGAACATGCTGTAAATGCCTGGGTGGAGGGCAGAAGGCACTGTTTATTTTCATGTGGCTGTTGGATAAATCCCATATGGGGATGTAAGACCTCTCTATAACCCTTCTTAGGCCAGGGCTGCAGAAACACAATGGAGTGAGCTAATGGGCTCCTTCACCCAAACCCCGGGGCAGGCAGGGAAATTGAGAGCCCAGAATAGGAATCTGGGTGATGGGGAGGTCCCCAGAGAAAAGCAACCCTTGCATCAGCTGCAAGGTAAGATGCAATGTGAAATGTTATGTCCCATGATATTGGTTTGGCAACTTTAGAATGTGCAACATTTTCATCAAGACAGAAAAGGTAAAGAAAAAAAAAAAAAAACTCCCAGCATTTTGCGCAACTGAGCATGACTCGCCAATTGCGCCCTCTTGTGGAAAAACCTACTACTACACTATCCAGGGACTCTGTGGTCCATCCACTCCCACCCCCAACATCTTAGTTGCGCTAAATCTATGAGTTCAGCTACAGTAATGTACCCTGGAATCAGAGAAGCCCTGGGGTTGGGGAGGGAACAAGGATGGGCCATGACTGGGGTCTCAGGTACAGGTGACTTCCTGGCTGTCTTGGGGAAGCTCGTTGTTGAAACTGCTTTCTCCAAATGGTGAGTAAGGGGGGACCTGGGGAGCTTCGATGATCAGCAGGCCCTCTGGGGAAAGCGAGGCAAATACTGTCACAGGATCCACCTCTGCAGGAAGCCTAGAGGAAGCACAAGATTTTATTCATTTATTATTTTAATAGAGCTTAAACATTCTTTTATTCATTCGAAAGAAAATGTTGTTGAGAAGAGCTTCGTCTTTCGGGGCAAACAATGCTGGGTTTGTGAATTCTGGCCCTGCCGCTTTCTAGTTGTGTGATGTTGGGAAGGCCACTCAGTTGCTCTGAGCTTGTTTCCTCATCTGCAAAATGGTGAGCATAACATTAAATTTGCACAGTTTTTGAAGCTCAGAGTGAGACAAAGACTCTGAACACACTTTATGAATGGTAAAACGCTGCTCCAATGGTAACTTAAAAGGGAGCTGTGGTCCAGATATTTGGTCAATGGTTGAGGTCTCCACTTTAGCGCCCACAACTGGCTAGCTGCTGGCGGAAATGACCGCCACGACCACTCCTTTATAGAGCACAAATCAGGTGTCACTCACAACAGGTGACACATTTTCATTGACCATGTGCCTGCTGGGAGGGCTTTGCTACAAAAAGCATTGCTGGTAGAGTTAATGGTGGAATAGACAACTTGGCAGATAAAGGGGGTCAGGCTGGCCACATGGCTAGACGTCAGATGGCAGCATACTCTACGGTGCTTAGAATGATACTTGATTTGGGCCACATCGTAAGTAGGTCTTAGCAGGTCATAATTGTTTTGTTCCCCAAATACGTTTATAGGCATTACCTGGTTAGAACTTTATAGAGACCCTAGAATGGTTAGTAGGTAGAAATTAATATGCCCATTGCATAGGACATCTGACAGAGCCTTGGGAGATCCAATGACAGACTCAGTGAGAGAGAGAGCACCAAAGACAGGACTTCTGAACCCAAATCTGGTTCCGGTTCTGAAGCTATTTTTATGACTTTTGGATTGTTTTGAGAAAACAAGACTATCTGGGACATGGTTTCTGCAACAAATTATTGGAATTGTGAGAGCATGCTAATGGCCTCATTGGGTGCCATTATTAATAAAAAATTATGAAAAATATGACCTGCCGAGAACTTTCTATGTACCAGGGACTTCGCCTGAATCCTCTCGTACAGTTGTTAACAGTAATCCCACCAGGCAAGTGCTATGCCTATCCCCAATTTACAGATGAGGAAATTGAGGTCAGAGGAGTGAACTGATTCGCCCAAGGCCCCCCAGCTGGTAAGGGGCAGATGGGAGTGGAATTGGACTCGGGGTCTCCAAACTCAGCTGATTGTGATGCTCTGCGGCCTCCCCCGGCACCAGACTGTTGAACACAGGACCATGAGGGGAAGCCAGGCGGTTCTGTCACCACTATCTTTCCTGGGCCAGGCTGGCTCTGCCTGTTGTAAATGCAGGGGTCTTGATGAAAGAAGCAAGAAATGAGGTCAGCCCGTTCCTCGTCATGGGCAGGACCCTTCCTGGAGGGGCTGGGAGGCTTTTGCTCCTGTGCTCGTAGGCGCATGAGCCCCATCTACCCAAGGGACTCCTGCCAAATTGGAGCCACAGAGGATAACAAAGGGGCTGCGGGCAAGGACGGAAGAAAGAGAGAATTTGAACACCTGCCAAGTCAAGCTCCTGGAGCAGAGACAAGGGCAAGATTTTGGACCCCCCTCCCTCTGCTGGGGGATGGGCTGACTCTGTTGAACCATTCGCACGCCAACCCAGTGGGGACCCGGTACAATGTGACAGGGTAGGCATGGTCCACAGCCTGGACTTGGCAGGCAGGGAGACCTGGATCCAGATTCCGGCTCTTCCCGACTGTGTGACCTTGGGCTAGTGATTTCACCTCTCTGAATCTATTTCCTTGTAAGAAAAGAGGTAATAATAGCATCTACCTCTTAGGGTGGTGTGAGAATTATGTGAGATAATGAAAGAAAAGGACTTAGAATGGTGCCTGGCACACAGTAAGCGCTCAATAAGTGTCAGCTTCTGCATTGTCATTGCAGGCATTGGCTCGCCAAGTGGGCACCTTGACAGCTGGGGATATTTTAGCACAAGCTGTGCCATCATTGAACCATAGGACATCAGAGCCCAAAAGGATCTTCTCGATTGTCCAGGACAATGCTCTCATATTACACATGGGGAAACTGAGGCCCGGAGTTGGGAATAGACTTGTTCAAGGTCCCTCACCAGGTAACCTGTATGTTGAATCGACGTGGTGGGAAAGTTATTCCTCCCCAATTCTCTTTCAGTCCTTCTGTTTACATCTAAACAAAGGTCTCAGCGAAGGGTTAACAAGCCTTGAGCACCTGCAGCCTCTGTCTCTTGCTATTTTCTCTTTTTAACAAAGAGACAGCAGATGTAAGTCTTAGACCCTTCCGCAGGCAACATTATCTAGTTATTTCACCACATTTTGCTTTCATTGGATTTTGTTATGATTGCCTTCTTCGGTGAACATGTTAGCGATGAGAATTTCACTGTATCAAAAGTGAATTGATCGGAAAAAAACAAGGCATAAGCAAATAACAGTATGGGAACATTAGCATATGTGGCAAAAAATAGTGAAGACGTATGCCAATAACTGTCCTTCAGTCTGCCCTAACCGAATAGGGGAAGTTCAAGTTAGGGACACCTGTGCTCCAATCTCAGATCTGCTCCTTCCTGTGTGACCTTAGTTGAGTCCCACCATCCCACTGAGCTTCAGTTTCCTCACCCACTAGATGGGCGTAATCATACCCACTCCATAGGATTCTTCTAAAGATGAAATACAATTAAACCTACAAACCTCTCCACATGGCTCTTGACACATCGTAGATAACGATAAGAGGCAGAACAGATACGTGGGAAAATGTGGAGCAAAGAGACTGAAGTTTGCTTTGGCTCTGAGCATCCTCCATGGATGACTTCCTGTGTCCCCTGCTTCCTGTCCTCTCATCCAGCTTGGATGTGGGAAAGATCTCATCTGCAGTCCTCGCCCTGCCCCCAGTCTGATAGGCAAATTCCAAGACCTCTCCCCGTCCCCTCATCCAGGCAAGATGGGGCCTTTCACACGGGGATGGGTGTGTTGGGCTAAGGCCAACAGCTGTAGCATCCTGCCTGGCTGGAAATCTCCAAGGATCTCAGCTGGTTGAAGGAGCTTCCCTGTCCTCTGATGACCTGAGCTTTTCCTGGGAGAGGCGATGAGGCCTCCTAAGATTGGGCCAGGGCCATCCCAAACTCCCGTCCTGCTCCTCGGTGTCTGGAGGCTGGGCAGAGCCAGGAGGGGCCAGGAGGTCCCACCTGCTCTTGTGTGATCCCAGCCTTGCAATCTTTTAATAATATTAGTTCCCATGGACTGAGCGCTGAGTCTGTACCCCGTGCTAAACGCTTTACACACGTCCTCTCATTCCCCATCACAGATCCATCTGTGAGGGAATGCGGGAACAGAAGCTCAGAGCAGTTCAGCAAATTGCTCTGAGTTACCCACTCTCTCTATCATGGAGCCCGGACTCCCTACACCCAGGGGTGAAATTCAAAATATTTAGCAACTGGCACAACTGGACATTGGCCAGCCAGAATGGATAGATACCTGATCTAGTTATGGAGGAGGGTTCTGGGGACCCTTTAATAGCTGGAATGTGGGGCGGTTTGGAGGGTCCTGGGGACAGGGTCAGGATGGCTAGGTCAACTAGGGAGGGCACCTGGGGAGCTCAGGACAATGGTGAGTCCCGTATTGTAGCGACCAGCCCAGCTCAGCTGCTGGGCCCCAGCTCAACTGCAGCCCTGCCTTGAGCAGCTGTAGGCATTTCTATCTGGTCAAGCAACTTCCAGCAAGCTGTTTTCCCAGAGGTCTCAGAGACAGCGAAATCCACAAAATGGCCGTCTTCTTAAGATGATTAATTCGCTGACTTCTTTTTCAGCTCAGTCGCCTCCACAGCTTTGCCCTGCCTGTGACTCCAACCTGAGACCTTCTATGAGTCTCTTGAAAGAAACATTGGCTCCCTCCTCCTCCCTTTTCCCTTTCTCTCTGCTCTCAGCGATGTTTGATCTGGCTGCTGGACCAGGGAGAGGTGTGGGTCTTGGGGACGGCGCGTGAGCCAGCGAGCGTGAAGAGAAGCTGTTGGCCTTTCCCTTATCAGGAAGTGTCCTGGGGCTTCCAAGAACTCCAGAGGCACCAGGCGGGTCAGGAGCAGGCACGTGGTGGGAGAGACAGGACTGCAGAATCCCAAAGCTGAAAGAAGCCTCAGAATTCAGCTAGCCCAGTCTCTCCAGACACAGGACATTTTTTGCCAGGGCTAGGAGTGGAGCAAAGATTCAAGAACCGCAACAATAATAGTAATAACAAACGGCCACGTATGAGGACCTGCTGCGTGCGGATCATTGTGCCATGATCTCATCTCATTTTCACTTGGTAACTCTGCAAGGCCAGAATCAGCACACATCTCATAGAGACGAGGAAAGGGCATTCCTTGCTTGAGGAAGGAGCATTAAACTCAGAGTTGAAGGATCCGTTTGGGGCTGTTCTAAATTCCAGATGTAAGGACCTCGAGTATGTCCATTCACCTCTGGAAGACTTCGTTTCCACATAACAGCAGGAGGGTACAATCTCTCCTCCCCTGAACAGCTTCGCTGCCAAGACTAAATGCAATGATGACTGGCGAAAAGGCTGTGGAGCCAGAAGAGCACGTGATGGAGTGACGCTGATTAGGGAGAAGATGTCACTGAAGCATCTAGCCATCAGTACCCCGCTGTGAGTCTCTTCTCCCCACAGGCATTGCCATCAGGGCCTCTGGTGGCTTTGATTCAGTGGCTCAGCCTGGCGGTCTTCTGGCTGCTCATGTGGTTTTCCCAGGCTCAGCCCTTCTCACTCCCCTCAGCAAAACCTGCCCTTCCTTCATCCCAATCTCAGCCTCAGGACCCCTCCAGGTGGTAAGCGGAGCCGGCAGGACACCTTCCAGTTTAATTCCTGTGGATGCTCCAGCGAAGGCGCACTCTGCTGGCCGTGGGAGAGTTAGGGCGAGCAGCCTCCCCAAGGAAGATTCTACTGGGCCTTTAGGGCATCGGGGGAGGGTCCTTCTTGACCGTGATGGAGATCCTCCCTCAGCCATACCACGTGGGTAGGGGAGTGCCCCAATTTTCGTGGAATTGTGGACAAGTCATTTCACCTCTCTTATTCTCGGGTTCTTCATCTACAAAACGGGATTGTTGATACCGACCTCACAGGGCACTGAGCAGGCGAGACAGGAGAATCTATGCGGCCCCCCTTTCTGGGACCCTGCTGCAGGTTTGCTGTGACACTTTCTCCCCTTCAGGTATGAGGGTTCAAGTCCCTGCCCTGGGCCGTGTCTCACAGGAGAGATCCCCAGGAGGGAGAGACCCCAGATCTCGGGTCCCAGGCACCCCCGTCTCCTCCACTCCCACCCTGAAATCCACACTGCCAGGTCACTTACTGGATTTTCTTTGTGAAGTTCTTGGAAACAATGCCGCCTTCTTGCTGCTTCTCCTCGTGTTTGCCTGGAAGGGAAAGAAATGCCACGGGTCAGCATCTACGTGCCCTGGGCATCCGTCAGGACTCGGACTTGGATTCGAATCCTGCGCCTGCCTCGCTGTGTGGCTTGGGGCTTGGTCTAGTGGCTCCAGTTGTCTGAGCTTCTGGTCCCTCATCTGCTAAGTGGACCCACCTGAGCCTCCTCCCAGGCTGTTGTGAAGATGAAGTAAATAACGGACAGGAGGCCTTGACCGTGGTTTGTGGACAATTACTTACTAGTCTTAGGAAATCACAGAACCTGGGCCACACGTTGCACTGTATCCTCTAAGGTCTTGAATCTGACCCCTCACTCCTAACCAGACGGTAGAACCCTGAGGCTAACACCCCAGAACGGGTGTTGGGAAGGGAGTGGGGCTAGTTTGCCACTCAGCTGACCTTACAACTAACAGAGGCCTTTCCTAGCTCTGAGGGTGGGCTTCTTTCTCCCTTGGTTAGAGATGTGGAAACTGAGGCCCAGTGATGGGTCCAGTGTTGCCCAGCAGATGTGTGGCAGCCGTGGGCTCTGAACCAGCTCTCTCTGAACCTAGGCCAGGAGCTGGGGTCTGCTGCCTCTCTGCTGTTCCAGCTTCTGAGTAGCTCTTTGAGCCACATTATGTGTACACCTGGAAATAATGCTTCGTCTGCTAAAAAACCCACCCAGATTCTCCAAAGGGGGCTTTTCTTAAGAAACGACACAGTAGGGAGAGGTGGAATTTCCCCCGCCCCACACCCTCCCAGGGCAGCAGGAGAGAGCTTTTTTCTTCCCTTAGGAAGGAAAAAGATGAAATTACAAGAAGGCTTGGGCCCACACTGGCTTTTATCTTGCAATTTATATAACAAATTCCGAGCCTCCTGGCTCCTCCCAACTCTTTTTTTTTTCTTTTATTGAAGAGAGTGTCTCTAATTTCCCTTTAAACAAACCGGATTAGTGCCCAGCAGAGCCGCTCACCTCCTATCCTATCGTTACTCATTCCTCACTCCTCATTTTGGGGCCACATTCCAGGCCTAAGAACCTTCATTTCCCCAGGGGCACCCTTCCGAGGGACTGTACAATCTAGACCGTAAATAACCTAGTGGGATTAGTGTCTTTTTACAGTCCAGATTTTTTTAAACTGAATCTACAGGTGATTACATTAATTATTCTTTATGAACATTATTCCTTTATTAATAACTTTTTTCTGATCACCAGATAATGCAAGTGTCTGTTCAAAAAGGTAGAAAATGAAGAAGAAACAATCAGAACACTCATAATCCCATCACCCGGAGGAAATTAATAATATTTTTTATATGTTCCAGACTTTTCTTTCCATGTTACTTAGAAGTGCATAAATGTTACATAGTATAGATGTTATAGACGTAGATAGCATATTTTGTCAGATGGGCTCATATTGTATGTTACACTTGAAACCTGTTTTTATCTTTTGCTAACATATTATAATTATTTTTCCCTATTACAGCAAATATTCTTTAACAGCGGGATTACTAGCGGCTGCACAGCGTTTCACTGCAGAGATATAAAAATTCATTTGGACAGTCCCCAGCTTCTGGGCACTGAGGTTCCCGACATTTGGGAAGAACCTCAGTGCCCTGAATGTCATCCTAGCTAGATCTGCATGCGGCCTGATGACTCCCTGAGGATAAATTCCAAGTTCTAGAATTTCTAAGGCTTGGTCTGTATTGTTAAATTGCCCTTAGGAAAGGCTGCATCAATTTATTCTCCCATCAGCTGGGCAGAAAGGGATACACGTGTAGGAGTTTGGGTTTTTAAGCTGGAGTGTCTGGCTCTCCAGAACATGCTATTCTGTGATGTGCTGCCCCGGGGAAAGCTTATTGCGACCTGCCAAGTCCGTGACCACCAACTGCCCAGCTCCAACCCAGGCCTGTGGCCAGAAGGGCGCTGTGTGTTCCCTGGTATCCTCCCCAAGCCAGGGCCTCCGGAGGCCTGCTTCCCCTGGGGACAGGCCAGTGCCTCTGACTCAGCCCTTTTGCACCCTTGGTATCCTGGGAATAATAAAGGATGATGATGATAAGAATAATAATAGCAAACTCTTATATAGCTCTTACTTGGTGTCAGCCACTGTTCTCAGCGCCTTTAATTTTCCCAACAGCCTTAGAAGGCAGGTACTTTTACCATCACCGTTTTGTGGATGGGGAATGAAAGTTCAGAGAGGTGAGGTGATGTGCTGAAGGTCACACAGCTCGGAAGTGATGGAGCGCAGATTCAAAAGGAGGTAGATGGGTTTGAGTCTGTGCTCTGACATTTCCCAGCATCTCTGTTCTCGGAGCTTCAGTCTATTCTTCTCTAAGGTGGGGGTGACAAGGCTTGGGTTATTGTGAGGAGCAAATGAGAATGAGTCACAGAATTGCTGTGTAAATGGTCAAAAAACTATGTGAAGGTGAATGCTTGTGGTTTATTTTGATGTTTGGAGAAAGGAGTGCTCTTCACAAGCTAGCTCTCCCTGTCCGGGCTCTGGAAACAGGGTTTTGGGGTCAGGGAGGGGAGGGGGTTAACCTGGTTGTAAGAGGATGTTGCTAGGAGGCCCGTCTTGAATTTAATTTGCATATTATTTGAATATCTATTTATTGGGCCAGTTTAAGGATTATGAGTGCTTTTTCGCTTCTTATTTTGGTTTCCTATCTACATTTTCTACTGTGGAAATACTTTATTTTTGTAAACAGAAAAAAGTAATTATTATAATTTTTGTATTCAAGAACTCATCTGGAGGCTGGAGGAAGTCAGAGGCCCCTTGCAACCACCATGTTCTCCACGTGCCTCAGAGAAATGTCGGCGCCAAGAGGCAGGAAGCAGGAGTTGGGGGAAGTCCATTGGCCCAGCTAAAGAAAGACAGTGCTGTTTCCAGGGGAGGCACAGGCCCTGGGATTAAGACGAAGGGGCGGGAATAAGGCCTTGGGGCTTTCCAGTCCCTTCCTTGGCCAGGGCCTGGCCCAGTGGCCCATGAAGGGAACATTTCTTGGCTAGTGTCTGCATGTTGGGGGTGGGGTGTGTGAGGCATGATGGAACTCTTCTAGTCCAGCATTTTCCAAACACTTCCCTGGAACTAGACACTCATATGTGGTCAGATAAGAGAGGACCATCTCTCAGAGATCCATCAACTCCATTGGTGGATTCAAGGCTCTGATAAGTCCTGCAGTGAGGAGACCTGTTTATAATTTAGTTGCATCTGGAACTTTCTAAAATTCTGGATGCCCCTCCCTCTGTTTCTCAGATGCCTAGTGGCATCTTAAAGCACACCGTTTGGCAAATACTGATCTAGTCCACCTCCTCATAAGAACAACAAGAGGTGGTAGGACTTGCCCAAGGCCACGCAATCAGAAGCAGATTGAGCCATCCTGACTTGGAACTGTCTAAGCAGGCCCGGCTTTGAGTTTCAGACATTACTGTGGAGAAGCCGGTGGTCTCAGGTGAGTTACTCTGTCTGGCCTTCCATTTCCTCTTCTGTAGTATGCA
Source organism: Equus asinus (assembly GCF_041296235.1). Lineage (NCBI taxonomy): Eukaryota > Metazoa > Chordata > Mammalia > Perissodactyla > Equidae > Equus > Equus asinus. Next base: position 84,203,397 of record NC_091797.1, on the reverse strand, counting down.
TGGAACAAACCTATCCGTCTTTCCTGGGAAGTCCATGGGAAGGACCAGGGGGCCAACACATGGCAGCATTTAGCACAGTGCCCCACACAAAGTGCTTGAGGAGGAATAGGTCTGTCATCATGGGATGGAGGCTGGGAGACCCGATCTGACTTCTGCCGGCCCCTTGAAAGTGGCTTTTTAAATAGAGCCTGATATCAATCTGACTTCTGAAACCTCTGTTATGATAGTTTCCATGTGCAATCTCAGGGGATTGGGATCCTGTCACGCTGCGGCTGCTAAGTGCACCCTGTGAGGGTTTTACAGCCTAAAAAGGCTTCGTCTGTCTTCGTCTTATTTAAGCCCCGACCAGCCCATTTTACAGACGTGGGGACTGAGGCTCCATCGCTCACTCAAAGCCCCTGGATTGGTAAGGTGCTTCGCCAGGATCTCAGCCTGGAGCTGCCAGGCCTCACCTGTGAAGAAGCACCTAGAAAGGAGGATGGAGAAAAACCTTCCAGGTTGAACAGAGCTCTTCTGGAGGGGGCCATGGGGCATGAGCAATCCTCCAATCTGGGGTGGAAGATTCTGGAACCCTAATTAAAACAAAGACAGCAGGACTGGGGATAATAATCACCTTGTTTACTGAGCGCCAGGCAGGCCCTGTTAGGAGCCATTACAGACACTCTGCTTTTATTATCATATATTGTCTGAGTGTATTTAACCTTCCCTACAGCTTTGCAGGAGAGAGATTATTATGATCCCCATGACACAGATGAGGAAACTGAGGCTGGGAGCCGTGGGAAGACTTTCTTGTCCATATCCATCTAGAGCATGAACAGCGGTGCCGGGATTCGAACCCAGGTCTCAAAGAGCATCTACCATTTATGATTGATTGGTCCTCTACCATGTGCCTGGCATTTTAACAACAACAACAACATCCCCCACAATTACAGTCCTTATCCCCTGTGTTCTGGGCACTATGTATACACTTTACACACATCACCTCATTTAATACAAGAATCCTTATGTGGTGTCGCTCTTTGAATCCCATTTTCAGATAAGGAAACAAAGCACAGAGAAGTTATGCAATGTGCACAGCCTGCTGGTGAGTGGCGGATCTGGTTGCAGAACTCCTGCCTGGCTCGGGGAGCCCTGGCTGACCTCCTCCGTCAGCACGTGGTCCCAGCGTGTCTCCTGGCCCACCACACCCTCCGGAGCCTCTGATGTTTACAATTCTGCCCTGCGAGGCTTTGAACCTACCCCTGCCCGCTGCCTGCCGGGGCTTGTCCTGCCAGCCTGTGTCTGCGTGGCCTTTATTGATTTTCTGGCTGGCGGAGCCTGCCAGGAACATGCTCTCTCTAATGGAGTGTTAATTGGGAGGGAAGGGGAGAGAAAGCTTTTCCTCTGCCGCCCTGCTTAGAGGGAGGGACGGAGCCCCCAGCTCCTGTTTTTTCTTTCCCGGAGCATTCCCTCTCCCAGGCTGGGATGTGGTGGCAGGAGCCGTGGGCCCGGAGTCATGGGTAGGCCCAGACTCTTGCTGCTGCTGACTCACACCGTGACCTTGGAGGAGTCCCACCTGGACCTCAGCCTCCTCAACTGCAAAATGGGACACTAGACACCTCTGCTTCTCGGGGCTGGAGTGAGGATTGCTTGAGAGAAGAAATAAGACTTTTAGCCCAGCCCTTGGCACCTAGTCCGGGGGCTCAATACATTATCCATTTGCCTCTGGCCTCCCGATTCCCAGACAGCCTGGGTTTGAATCTGTGGTGGCCTTGAGGGAGTTACTTTAACATCTCTGTGCCTCAGTTTCCTCAACTGTAAAAAGAAGAGACAGACAGGACTCATCTCCTCTGGTTGTATTGACTGAGATGCTGCGGGGAAGGCACCTAGCGTGGTCTCTAGCAGACAGTAGGCGCTCAATCAAGGTTATCAATTAGTATCATTATAATGACCACTATGCCTCAGTTTCCTCCCCTGACAAAGGGAGGCGTTTCTCTTGAAAGCTGCGCTGGTTATCAACACTATGATGGTCCAGCGTGAAACACGCCCTTCGAGACTGTTGTGATGCCGGGGTGCAAGGGAGCCCATTTCTTCCTTGTCTTTGATTCCTTCTCTGTTTAACTCATTCTTTACATTCAACGCCCTCTGTCAAAATATCTGACCTGGTTTACCTTTTCCTGCCTGGACTCTGATTGATACAGCACCCGAAGGCCCCAGCAGCTGGGTCAGGTTAAGATTTCCCCTGGAAGCCAGGAGAGGAGTGCTTTTCCATAAAGATAACTCCTGTGGGCTGCATTCCTGAGCCCTGAAGTCACCTGTGTCATACTGTCACAGCTTCCCCGTAAGGAACTGTCCTCTTGGCTGTTTCCAGGGCTGATGTCTATGCCTCCCTCCCCGGGTTCTCTCTCCTTTTTGTCGGCCACTACTCACCAGACACCTCCACGTATCCGTCCTTGGTCTTCACCATCAGCTCCTCCGGCTTGAAGCTGTGCACATTGACACACACCTTCCAGGGCTCCCCAGGGAATGGTGGGGGGGTCCTGCCCTCAGCAGGTACCCCAAACCTGGCCGTGGCGGTGGGCCCCCGGGGCACCATGCCCGACCTCAGGGTCCCCGGCCAGGCCGAGGAGAATGGAGGCAGACCCCAGTCATGCCAAGAGGCAGTCAAATTGTCGTGGAAGGGGTCCATGCCAAAGCCATCATCCAGCAGGCGGGAGGAGAGGGGCGAGTCTCGGAAGGGGTCCCGGCGCAGTCGGCCCGTGTAGGGGAAGGGCATCTGACCATCAGCCATGGTGGCCGCTGAGCTGGAGGGGAAGTGGAGGCTCAGAGAACCACAGCCACCTGCCCAAGGTCACACAGTAAGCTGATGTGGGTGGGCTGGTCTTCCAAACTTATTCTTCAGCTTCAGAAAATGCTGAACCATCCACTGCCAGGGACGGAGGCACACACCAGGCTGGGGTCCTGGGCCCCAGAGACACTCCAGCCACCAAAGGCGACCCCCCGCTGATCCAGCAGAATCCCAGAGGGCCCTTATCCGTACTGCCTCACCAGGGATCAGCCAGTCTCTGTCCTCGCAGGCCACACAGGCTGGCAGCCAGAGCCGCTGAGGTCTAAAGAGGAGCCAGGAGCTTAATAAACCCAGGGAGGCAGGCCTAGAAACTTCTCGCTTCTCCTGGGCTGGGAGCTTTCTATTTATTGCTGCTGGGGGCTGGAGGCGGGTTTTGCAAGTGGCTCCTGTCACAGGAGTATTCCGAGGTGATGAACCAGCCCCAGAGAATCCGCTGAGGGAACAGCTGTGCTCCAGGGGGCTGGGAGGGGCCCTGGCAGCCAAGTTCAGCCAGCCTCTCTGGGCAGTCTCTCCTCCCCACGCTGGCTCAGCTCCGCCCTCCCACTGCCTTCCCCGGAGCCATCCTCCCCAGGCAGGGCACTATTAATAACCCTCTGCCTGGCCCAGGGCTCAGGTCACCCTCTGGAAATACCTTCCCCAGAGCGTGCTGCATCCTGCCTCCCCCCTGGGGACCTGCAGAAGTGGAGGAGGGACAGATGGGAGCCCCATAGATCTGGAGGCAGATGGCCCTGGGTTGCACTCCCCACTTGCATGCGCTCAGAGCTCGCCCTCCCCGTCCTCGGGAGAGTAACATGCCTGCCCTCGCCATGCATCTCTGAGCTCTCAGTTTCCCCACCTGCAAAATGGACGTAATGGTAGCCTCCTGTGGGCGTGTCCTGAGGAGAACGTGAGGCAATCTTAAGCCTTTAGCAGACGCCACTTCTGTATTTTCAATGTTCTCAATGACGTAATGTTTGCTGTATGCCGAGCCCTGTTCTAAAGGCTTTACAAATATTAACCCCTCCTCACCAACAATCCCACAAGGTGAACTTACCACTATCATCTGCATTTTACAGACGGGGGAACTGCCATAGGAAGTGGCACCCAATGGGAGCTTCTATTATTATTATGACTGTAAATAATGATGATTATCACAACGTGCTGTACCCAGGCAGAGTGTCTAGTCTGGACCTCGAAGCCCAGAGATGACCTATTTTCTAGATTCCCCTGTCACTTGGAGAGCTAATCTATAAAGCAGACTTTGAACGAAAGGCCCCTTGAGCTGGGGTTCCAATCTTTGATCTGTCCCCAACAGGTGGGCCTCTGGGGGCACGCCATCCTCCCTCTGTGGGCTTCAGGGTCTCAGCCGGCTTCCTCGTGGGGTGGAGTGGGTTGGGGGTGTTAAGGAATTCAGTGAGTCATTGGTTGAGAAATTGTTTTGATGTTAAGCAGTGCATGCATGAGAAAGTTTTCTAAAAATAAGAATCTGGAAAACAACAAGTCACCATCCTTCACTGCCTGCTGTGTACCTGTCTCGGTGGTAGCAGGTGAGCACGGTGCAGACTTCATGGCATTAAATCTTCTCAGCAAGAAGGAGGGAGTTGTCACCACCCCCACTTTGCAGGTGAAGAGACAGGCTCAGAGCAGTGGCCTGTGCACGCCGTTCCTGGGTGGCAGGACATGGGTGGGAACCCGAGTTGTTCTGAATCTCACATCCTTGCGGAGCTGACTGCCCGAGACCCCCGCCCCCTCCCCCTCCAGCTGAGCATCCCCCACCCTCACATCCCGAGTGACTAGCCCCCACTGACTCGGGGTGAGATCATCAGGCTAGAAGCTTCGGGCTGACGTCACGGCCACACAGAAGCCTCAGCTCTCTGTAATTACAGCTGGGGCGGGGCTGCTGGGTTAGGAGCCAGCTTGAGGAGCATGAGGACTGCCTGACACAGAGGAGACAGCCGGCCCTGCCTGGGACCTGGGCTGGCGGGGTGAGGTTTCTGAGTGGGTGGGCTGGCGTGGCCGTGGCTTGGTCCCCAGTGAGCCTGTGTTTGGATTGGAGTGGTCGGAGCGGGCAGTGTGTGTTTATGTGGAGATGGGGCTGTTTACTGAGGGGCGTCTGCCGGGGTGTGTTCTGGAAGACCCTCCTGCTTCCTCTCCAGCCTCCCTTCCACACCCCACAGAGCCTGGGGAGGGAGTGGGGAACCCCATTTCCATGACCTCATCAGCTTCTCATTTCAAGATGCTTGCATTGAGGCCTGCGAGAGGAAAGCGGGGTATGCAGCTTGAAAACAAAAATAGCAATCATTAGCATTTATCTGGCACTTTCCATGTGCCAGGCTCTGTTCTAAGCACTTTAAATTTATGTATATTAAAGCATCTAATCGTCCCTACAACACTATGAGGACGAGGCTTTTATTATCCCCATTTTATAGATGAGGAAACCAAGGCACAGAGAGATTGCCCATGTCTACAGACCCAGTTAAGTGGCAGAGCTGCCAGACTCCTCTGCTGCACTGCCTTTTATAATCATAGTCACATTTATCAAGCACCGACTGTATACCAGGTCCTGTGCCCAGCACTTTTATTCATGACCCTAGTGAATCCTCATGGTTCAGAGAGGTGAAGTCACCTGCCTCGGGCCACACAGCTGGCTGAGGATTCAAACCCAAGCCAGTAGGACTTGGGAGCCCAGGGTTATGGGACTATATTGTCCAGGGCTTGTCCAGTGATCCTCCCACACGCCTGCTGTCCCACTGTTTCTGGGTCAGGCCGGCCTTCCGTTTTGGGGAGGTGAGGAGAGAGGCAGCTGCTCGTCCTGCTGACCCAGCCATCTGGAGAGGAGACAGCTAAGACACATGTGGAAAGTGGTCAATAACCCCCACTGCTGTCATCAGCAGGTGAAAATATGGGGCAGGCCTGGGAGATGCCAGAGAGGGGAGGGCCTCCTCCAGGCTGGCTCTCTCAGGGAAGGAAGGACCCTGGGTGTGTGTGTCGGGGGCGGGAGCAGGGGGAATGTTAGGTCCCAGGCCCCAGATCAAGGGTTCTCTCCGCTGATGTTCTCTTGGAGCTTTCACACGGGAAGTACACAATTAATTATTAATCCTCAAACCGACAGCCCAGAGGGAGGGTGACGTCACCCTGCATTCCGGAAACTGGGCCCGAGGGGGGAGGAGCAGCAGCCTAAAGGCACACAGGTAGTGCCAGGACAAAGACACGGGCTTGTCAGCTGCCCAACTCTGTGCTTTTTCTTTCCACCCTGTGAGACCCCCAGCTCCCTCCTCCCCAGCCTCATACCCCTTCCCCTGCAGGTCTTACCCTCCCTAACTCTGGGGGGGAAGGGTCTGCAGGGCTGCAGGGAGGGGCTCTGCGACTCCCTCGAAGGCACGGGCTCTCCGGATGCTATTTTTCCTGACGTTTTACCTATAGTTATAGGGGTTTGGAACTCTTGCTCTGCTCCTGGGGGCAGATCCCGGGGCCTCCCACAGTCACTCGGCCTTCTGCAGGCTCCAGGTCCAGGGAGCCCCATCTCAGAGTTCCCTCTCTCGTACACCCCAGAGCCCAGCGCATCCTCCAGCAAGCAGAAGGTGAGCATGCTCCTGTGTCTTTCCTTCTGCTTCTCAGACCCCCTATGGATGATGCTCATGGAATTCCAGCACACTCTCTTCATGAGGGCAGGAGCCCCGGGAGTTTTGTTCATAGTAGCAGCCCAGGTGCCTAGAAGGGTGCCTGGTGCGTTACAGGGGCTCAGCAGATGCTGACCGAGTAGACGACGTCGTGTTAGCAACCCTGTGTCTGAACTGCTTGCTCACATGCGACAGACTCCATGCACAGCAACAGCCTTAGAATATTCACTGAGATTTCCAGGGTACCTAGAATGTGCTGGACACCTAGCTAAATGCCTTCCAGACATGTTTATATTTAATCTTCACAACAGCCCCCCAAAGGTTCGGGCCATCACCATCCCCATTTTGCAGATGAGGAAACTGAGGCTCAGGCATGATGTGACTTGCCCCATCTGCATTCTGAACCCAGGTGTGTCTGAATGTCAGGCCCAGTGCTCTTTCCTCTGCCACACACCTGTACAAAAACAGATGATTAATAAATAAAATAAACAAGCCACAAGGTGCCACCCTAAACAGGTTAATTCCCTCATAATCTCACGCAGGTAATCTTATTTATTGAGCTCTAGCTTCCTCCTAGTATTGTCTCCAAAACTCTCTCCAGGGATTGTGTCCCCTCACTACCTCTATAAATCATTCTAATAATCATGATAACCATAAAAATAGCAAAGATTTCACATTTTGTACCAGTTATGTTTTGCAGGTATCAACTTATTTAATCGTCACCCAAATTGCTCTAAAACAGGTACTATTCTCTCCATTCACAGATGACGATATTGAGGCACAGAGAGGTTAAAGAACTTGCTTGAGGTCACACAGCTACTAAGTGGCAGAGCTGATATTCAAATCCAGCCATCTGCCTCCAGAGTCTGCATTCTTAACCGCTGTGTGATTCTGCAAATAACAACAACAGAAACAAACAAAACAGTCGTGATCCCCACCATTGTTTGAGACCTACTCTGTGCCAAGCTCCGCTAAGTGCCCTCTACGCCTTACGTCTTTTAATCCTGAGGACAACCGCATGAGGCAGTAGTGTATTGTTAGCACCATTTTATGTTGAAAAGTAAAGGCACAGCATCAGATCTGTGCTGCCCAGTGAGCTGTGCCGCCTGGCCCCACTGTATGCCTGATCCGAACCCAGGCCGACCCCAGAGACCACAGCTGACCACGGGGGGTTGCCAGCTACTGTGCCTCCACCTTCTCACTGGTCCTCCTTCTCTGGAACCTTCTTCCAGCCCTTCTGGACTTTTCCAGTTGAACAAATGACACCAGGAACACACTGACACTTGGGAGCCTGGAGGCTGCCTGGGACAAGCCATCACTGTGTCAGCCAGTGGGATCCTTACGTGTTTTAATATGGAAGCTGCTCAGGCCTGGGACGGGGGACAGAGGCTCAGTGGGCTCAGTGGGAGCTCCTCTTAGCTGCACGTTCCCCAGGAGAAGGGAGTCAGGAGTCAGCGGTGGGGCAGACAGTTTCGTCCCAGCTCTCTCCACCCACCTTCAAAGATGGATGCTCTCAGCCCAGGGCTCTCGGGGGCCCCCTGCTTATTCCTGAGCCTTTATCAGGGCTTCGGAGACCCCCTTTCATAGCTCAGAGTTATTCTGCAGCCTGGGAACTCATATCTCAGCTAACCAGAGTTTGGAAGACGTGACAGTGCTGGCACTTAGTCCTTAAGAAAGACAGTCAAAACCGGTGGGTTTAAACAGACCCAGATTTGAATTCAGTCAGTTCTGCTGCTCTGGGCAAGTGGCCTAACCTCGCTGAACCTCTGTCCTGTCATCTGTGAAATAGGGATGATGATAGTACCCATCTCACAGGGCAATTGTCAGCATGGACTGCGAGGGGGAAGTGACTGGAGAGGTGGGTGCGGGCCAGATGACACAGGGCCTTGGAGACCCCACTAAGGAGCCAGACTCTGTCCCGAGCGCGCTGAAGACGCCTTGAACTGTTTGGAGGAGGGTGTGTGATGAGATCTGAGTTCCGGGAAAACCACCGGCTGCTTGTGGAGAGTGTATTCCGGGACAAAGCTCCAGGGATACCTGTGAACACGGCTCTCATAGGATCCAGGGAAGATGGCGGCCTGGGCTAGGTTGTGGGCCAAGGAGAAGAAAAGGGTGGACATGATCCTTGATGTATTAAAGAAGCAGAAGCATTTTGCCCATGCAATCAGATGGGAGGGAAGAGTGCGGTTGCATGAAATGCACCACCCGGTTTTCAGACGTGGGCAGCCCGGTGGGTGGGGCGCCACTCAGTGAACCCGTGAGGAGGAGCAGACGTGGGGGAGCGGGAGACGGCTCATTGATTGATTGATTGATTCATTCATTCATTACATATTTGTTAAGCTCTATGTACAAAGCACCAGCCTAGGGGCTGGAGGTAAAGCAGCGAAGGAGGCAACTTCTCTGCTCTCACGTCCATCTATAAACAAATAAAGTCAACAAGTAGAACAATTTTAGATCGTGAAGAGTTTTAAGAAAACAAAGTCTCCTGGCTCCCTCTCTGATCCGGTTCCCTGCTGCCATCCGCTCTTGCTCACTGTGTTTGAGTCCCGGAGGCCTCCTCTCCGTCCCTCAGACAGAGGAGCCACACGTGTGTCCTGAGTGAGGGCCTTCCCCCTGCTGTTCCCACCGCCGGTGACACTTCCCCACATCTCCTCACGGCTGGTCTCTCACTTCATTTGTGTCTCCACCTCAATGTCACCCACTCAGAGAAACCTTCTCTGACCCCTTGGTCTAAAAGCCACCCTCTCTCACTTCAGCTGGTTTCTTTTTCTTCACAGCACTTGCCCCTGCCTGATAATTATACTTCACACCTCTATTATTTGTTTTTTATCTGCTTCTTCCATTAGAACGTAATCTCCACGAGGGCTGAGGGTAAGGACTTTTGTCTGATTGGTTAGGTCTGAGTCGTTGACGCCTGGACCCGTACCTGGCACACAGTTGGGATTCAGTAGAATTCTGGGCACATGGTAGGTAACCACGCACTTCCTGATGCCACCGTGGTTGGGAAGAGCCATGTACCTGGTTGTGGCCAATGAGTTGTGAGCAGAAGTGATGTCTGTCAGTTCCAGCTCAAAGCATTTAATATCATAGACCATGGGAGACGCCGGCTCCGTGAGCGCAGGACCCTCCGGCGACTTCTATTTCTTTCTGCAGGCTAGCCACCAGCATCGCTAAGGAGCAGGGTACCCTTGCCGGCCCACAATGAATACGGAGGAGAAATAAACCTTTGTTCTTTGAAGGCTCTGACATTTTGGATTTATTTGTCACCAAAGCACAACCTAGATTATTCAGATGGAGTCTTCCTAATTCTTTCCTTTTGTGGTTGTCAGTATGGCTTCAAATGAACTTTCTCAGTGCTAATATCATTCTGAGGGGTAAACTATCGCCTTCTCTGCCAAGAGAACCGGCTGGGAACGTGGTACCTAGTCCTCTCAGTTTGGGACATCTATTAGAGTGCCCTTCTGAGGCACTTATGCAGAGGGTGGCTCTGAGATCCTTAGGGGAGGGAGCGCTGGAAAGTGTGTGACATTGAGGGCCCCTTTCTCAGAGATCTCTGAGGTCAGAGCGGGAGCTGGTTTGACCAGTTGGTGACCATGACACCAGGCAACTGCTTTGGAAACAGGTTTTTTTTAGGTCTGGGAATGACAGCTCTTAGGAGGGTTCGGCTGGGAGGGTTCCCACGGTTTGTGCTGGGAGGGGGAGGGTGTCGGAGGAGCTGGGGAGGATGAGTAGAGAGGGACAAGGAGGGATATGTCCATCTGGGGACAGTCTTAGTTTCACCCTGAATGTGAGTTCAGATTCACTTTAGCTGTGAACAACAGAGAGTCAAAATAACTGGCTGAAAGAAGAGAGAAGTTTATTTCCTCCTCATATTAACGTCCAGAGACACTCTGTCCATTGGTGGCATGGCGCCCCTGCTCCAAGTCCTCACAGACTGGGACCCTTCCATCTCATTGCTCCATCTGCATGGGCTCCATTTCCAAAGCCACGTCAAGGGAGCCATTTGAGTTCCAGCCTTCATGTCTACATTCCAGCCAGCAAGAAGGAGAAAGAGATGAAGAAGAAGGAAAAGCTCATGACAAATCTCTTTCATAGAAATTTCTGGAAGCTGTCATGCAAAAATCCTGCCTATATCTCATTGGCTAAAATTAGTCACATGGCCACACCCAGCTGCAGGGCAGGCTGTGAAATGCAGTCTTTATTCTGAGTGGCTCTGAACCCAGTTAAAATTGGGGAGTTTTATTATTATGGATGAAAGGGCAAGTGGCTTATGGGGAGGCGGTTACAGACTCCGCCATCTCCTGACAGAGTAAAGACGGAGTCTGCTGAAGATTCCTAAAGCTTTCCAGTGGATTCCTTTGGAAAACTGGTGGGAAATATATAATTCTCTGCACCAAAATCCTGATATTTTCAGACAAAAAAACTGCGTGGGATTTCAGATGATTCACAGACCCTATGACGCCCACGCACGGGAGGTCACGGATTCCCTTAAGATTAATTAATCTAGAAATAGTGCTTGGGGAAAAAACAATCTCTGCGTATGTGTGTGTACCTAACACAGCCCTCTCCCCTTTGGCAATATGAGTATATTTGATGTGGTTGGTAGTGTTGATTTTGGTTTTGGATGCAAGAGTTGGATCGTCAAAGGGATCCAGTGTTCCACCTGGAGAAAGCATCTGACGAGTTTCATTGGCAAAGGGAAAAAAATGACAAAAACGAAAACCTGCCGTGAGTCACCTGGCCACGGGTTGGCCACAGCCCTAGGATGGCTTGGAGCCAGGATTCAGAGGGAGTGGACACGGCTGTTGCTCTGGGTGGAAACGCCTGCACGGCATCCCCTCTTTCCAAGAGTGAATTGATGTTAGAACTACTCGGTAGAAAGTGTCGATGAAATGTCGGGGTGGGGACATACGTGGGCAGAAGGCCCAGTTCTTCAGAGACTCTAGATTCTTCTGTGTGGAGGAGATACTCACGGAGGGTGGCCATGGGGAGTGCCTCTCTTGAGAATCTGGTGTTAGAGGTGATGAAAGGCCAGCAGAGAGGCTGCTTGACCTTCTGCCAAGGTGACCTGGAACCCTCCCAGAAACTTGTCATGAGCTTACCTAGACAACTGAGCCCACCCCCCAAGTTTTCAGTATCAGTAACGGTGATCCTAACTCAATCAGGCACTAGGCTAAGAGCTTTACACGCATCCCCTCTACTGACCTTCATGGCACCCTTATAGATTGACACTTTTATTATCGCCATTGGAAAGACGAGGAACCTGAGGCTCAGAGAGGTTGACGCCTTACACATAGACACACAGCTAGAGAGTAGTAGAGTCAAGCTTAAACTCAGGTCTTTCTGACTCCCAAGTCCCCACTGCCCTTAAAAGATCCTGCCATTGTCTAATCCCAGGGAATACGCCCCCGGAGCCTCGCATGGTGCTGGTGAAATGGTAGGTGCTCACGTCCACCTGCGTCACGCCCCGTGCTGTGTCTCTCACTCCCAGGGAGGGACACGGCCCCTAGTAGGCAGAGTGTGTGTGCATGAGAGATCCATAGAGTCCCTGTGCGGGACACGTCACTGCTTTGCCACCGTCCTCCTAGCCACACTCCCCACCCCACCACATAAAGTAAAACTTAACCAGCTCGAAAATGCATGGGAACTGGAAGGGAGCAGAGCTGGCAACTCCGGGCAGATTCAATCACTTGACAGCCGGCCAGGGCCAGGCGTGGCAGTCCCTGCTGGGCATTCGGGGATGGGGGATGAATGAGGCAGACGAGTCTGTCCTCTTGGAGATGGGCGATAAACAAGTCAACAGACTAATTACGGACAGTAATAAGCACCGTGGAAGGAACGCGCTGGCAGGCGGGACGGAGAGCCTCCTGCAGGCGGTGGAAGCCACTCCTCTGGTCCTGTACCCACACTGTCGCTCCTGCCGGGGATGCCCTCCCCTCCCTCCTCCTTCCTGAGCCCCCTTTCCCGCCCTCCCAACTCTACTCATTTCCCAGGCACCGGCCTAGACACCAGTTCTTCTGTGACGCCCTCCTTGAAACTCCAAGGCTGTTTTAGGTGACCCCTTGGACTCGTCCCCATCTAAGCATCCAGCTGTGCCACTAATGACCTGAGGCCACCTGTCTGCGCCTCCGTTTCTGCATCTGTAAAACAAGCATAAAAATAGTACCCGCCCGGACTGGCCCCATGGCCGAGTGGTTAAGTTCGCGCGCTCCGCTTTGGCGGCCCAGGGTTTCGCTGGTTCGGATCCTGGGCGCAGACATGGCACTGCTCATCAGGCTACGTTGAGGCGGCGTCCCACGTGCCACAACTAGAGGGACCCACAACTAAAATATACAACTATGAACTGGGGGGCTTTGGGGAGAAAAAGGAAACATAAAATCTTTAAAAAACAAAAAAAGTTAAAAAAAAAATAGTACCCACCTCATGATGTTGTGAGGCTGAAATAATGTATGTGATTTCTATTAATATACGTGAGGCTCTTGGAACCACACCCAGCACACAGTAGGCCCTATGCAAGTGCTGGTGTTGTTGCTGGTGTTACTATTACCATGGTGGCAGCTTGTGGCACACCATAGGATATCGGGCCTGGACAGCAGACGGCGTTTTAGGTGCCATCTAATTCAGTGGTTCTCAGTCCTGTTTTCATGTTGGTATGACCTAGGAAGTCTTTAAAAACACTGCTATCTGGCACCCACTCGCGGCAATTTTTGTATTTGGGGTGGGATGGGACTCGGGCTTGGTGGGTATGTAAAGTTCACAGGTGACTCTAATGTGTAGCCAGGATCGAGAACCACTGGGCTGAGCCAGCCTCTTTTAACAGGTGGAGGAACTGGAGCTCAGGGAGAGCTTGATTTGCTTAGGCCAGGGAGCAAGCTCAGGGCTGGGGTCTGGGCCGCCCGCCTCTGGGGAAGTTTTATTTTCCAATGTTCCCCCACTGCCTGCTTGGCTGATTCCCTTCACCCAGTGCAAGGGCTGTGTGTGTCCCTGAGGCTGCACGCTGCCTCCGCTCCATCCCTGGGCAGCTGCCAATCTGGCCTGAAAGAGAGACATCTCCGGAAGCAGGTCTCTTTCCGGAAGCCAGGACAGCAGAGGCTGGGAGCGGTGGGGCCCCTGTTCAGACCAATGGCCGGAAGAACAAACGATTCCTGTGACCGGGAGCCAGAGCAGGAGATAGAAGGGCGAAGCCCTCCTCTGTGAGTCACTGAGGGGTGGCTGGCGTCACAGGGACAACCTCCTGGCAGCCACGTTTTCCAGAAAAGGTCATCAGGGGCCCTTATGGAGGGCTAGCTCTGAGTTGATGGGGCTCACACCTTCAGAGGTAGAGAGGAGCAACAGAAACAGCCCCGGAGCCCACAGACCGAGGTTCAAATACCCACTAGCCATGTGGTCTTCTCTCTAGGAGCCTCAGTTTTCTCCTCTGTCTAATGGGGCTAAATGAGGTTGTTAACGACCATGGAATAAGTTAATGCATGCAAAGGGCTTGGCACGTGATAATTGATCCATAAAAGGCAATTATTATTACTATTATTTATTGATGAAGCCTCAGAAGAGGACACTGGTTGTTGCCTTACCCAAGGCTATTTGGGAAGAAAGAAATTGGGGTGTGTGTGTGTGGGTGGTGATGACCGAGAGCACTGGAGTCACCCCAGGGAGGGGAGCCCATCCAAATGATTCTCAAGGGAGATTCCAGGGGAGGTGTCCATGGTAACCTGTTTTGTGTTTGATCTTTCTCCCCTTGCTGATAGCAATCATGCTCACTAACGTTCATTGAGTGCTTTCCATGCATCAATTTTTTTTTTCGGTGAGGAGGATTGGCCTTCAGCTAACATCTGTTGCCAACTTTCTTCTTTTTGCTGAAGAGGATGAGCCCTGAGCTAACATCAGTGACCATCTTCCTCTATTTTGTATATGGGATGCCACCACAAGCATGGCTTGATTAGCAGTGGCTAGGTCCGTGCCTGGGATCAGAACCTCGAACCCCGGGCCGCCAAAGCAGAGCACACGAACTTAACCATCATGCCACCAGGCTGGCCCCACCAATTTTTTTTTAAAGCCACCATTCCATTTAGTTCCCACAGCAGCCCAGGGAGGTAGCTGTTGCTGTCCCCATTTTACAGGTGAGCAAACCAAGCCCCAACAGGGTGCCATCCTCGCTCCATGCCACACGGCTAACAATGGCAGGGTCTAGATTTGAATCCACATCTCTGAGCTCCCAAATCTCTGCTCTGCAGTGAACTTCCTCCTGGCTATCAAGGCCTCAGAGGAAAACAATGCCACCTAAAAAACTGGTTACTCATTGCATAAGCTGAGGTGCTGTGGAGCAGAGCAGTGAGCGGCCTGGGGTCTGGGGTCAGCCTGCCTGGCTCCTGTCATCCACTCCACGGCCTTGGGCAAGTGACTCTGTGCTTCTGGGCCTCAGTTGCCATCCTCAGAGGAAGGAGATCCTAAAACCTGCCTCACAGGGTTTGCAGTGAAGACAGAGTAAGAGAGCGCATGTAAAATGCTTAGGAAAGGGTTTCCTAAGGCACTCCATGGACGCTATTAATGTATATATGAAACCCATATACATACAGGTCTGTTCTGCAGATTAAAGAAATGAGATGAGCGCTGTGAAGATGTGTGGCATACACCAGGTGCTCCTTAGCCGCTCTGTCTCCCTCCCACCCAACGTAGACAGAGGACGCTGGGCCACGTACGAGAACACCATACCATGGGACCTTTTATTAGAACAGAGACATGTTTCGTACAGGCTGAAAAATTGGAAACCCCGGGAAGGTTATGCTTAGCTGTGGACACCAGATATCAAACAAGCCATGGCCACTGTGTCACTGGGCAGAGGACAAAGTCCTAGGACGCTGGAGGACACAGGCGCTCCTCCTCTCTGATGTGGGCGTTCCCAGCAGAGGCTGGCTACTCAGGCTGAGCTGGGCTGGTGGTGGGTCCCCTGGTTTGGGGCTTTCCAGATGGGAGTTGCAGCCCCCGACATGGAGAAATGACCTGGAGGTGCACCAAGACCCCTGGGCTGATGTGGTGGATTCTCCTAGGTCCTTGGCCAATGACTGCTTGAGGCAACAGCCGAGAATCGGGAGAGAAAAGATACAGCACAAAGAGAAGTCCTCACAGCATAGGCCCGGCAAGAAAGAGCTACCGAGAGAGCGTGGGGCCTGGAGTCAGGCAGATCTGACCTCAAGGGAGCTTGGGCACATCAGTTCCCCCTTCCTGGGGCCTCAGTATTCTCATCTGAAAAATGGCAGTATGACTATGTCACTGGCTTGTTTGGACAATTGCACAAAATAATGGCCTGACACAACAAACAGTGGTCAAATGCAGAGCATGACAAAGCCCTCCTGGGCTCTCCTTTGATGACCCTGGACGGCTGGGCTTAGTGAGAAGTTCAAGGTAAATATGGAGGGCTCTACCCAGGCCACGAGAATTAACTGGCGGCAGCACCTAGAGGTCTCCCATATCTGACTGCAGGACTCAGCTACTGCGACCTCACCCTGCAAATGGAACCCATGCCTTGTTCTCTATTTCCTTCCTTAGGAGATACCCTTCAACGTACAGGCAGCAGAAGACACACGGGGACCATACAGCTGACAGTGTGGAGCTCACAGCATCCGAGTCAGAACTCCCTCCCTCCCTCCTGCCAAGAACACTTAGGCCAAATCCCATTTTACAGATGATAAAACTGAGACCCACTCCATTTCTTCCAGACACACACACACACACAGAGGCAAGAGAACCATAAATGCATGCTGTTCCAGTCTCTTTGGCTCAGCTCATTAGAAGATGAGGCCCAGCTCTTCTTGGCCAGAGAAAAGGAATGACAATTTTCTTTCCTTCTCTCTCTCTCTCTTTTTTTTTTTTCCCAAGGAGTTGTGACTTTTTAATAGAAGTTGGTTCGTGCACAGGCATTTTATTCCTCAATTAATTTCCATCTAAATGAGCTTTTCCCGGAGATAACCAGTGTTTTAGTTCCATTTGAGCTTAATTTGTATGACTGAAGCCTCCGTTTCTGCCAATTCCAATTTGCTCGGTGATTCCAGCGCTCATTACCTGGGCGATAATGCCCCCGCTGCAGACAGCCGCACTCGAGCTGGGAGATGGAGCGATTTCCAACAGCAGTTCAGGGGAAGAGGTGGTCCCTCTCGTCTCCCAATACCACTTAATAAATAGGAAATAAATTATTAAATAAGTCATGTTCTGATGAGGGGCCCTCATCACAGTATTTACAATGCAAATCAACAACCACCAAAGAAATGAACAACAAAAAATCCTCTGAAAACAAAAAAAAACAAACAACGGCCACAGACAGAGGGGAGACAACTCTATCAGTGTCATTGGCTCATGGGTGCAAAAGCGAGAGGAAGAGGGTGCGAAGGAGCATTGCTCGATGACACCGTCTGTGGCATGAGTTCCGCAGCTGGACTTCACGGCCAGCGGAGGAGGGGACGTGTTTGGAGGAATCCTGGTTTTTGGCTTTTTTAAGTCAGACAAAATGTTCTATTCAGCTGGAGAGGAAAGGAAAGCAAGACACATGCACGTGAGACTACTTTGGATATTCGTGGAGAAGAATACAGCGCAAGGCGGAAGCGGGACTTGAGAACCAAAATGTACTTTCAAACCTTTGGGAGCACCCCGGATTTTGGCCTCTTTAAGCAAAGCCTTTTGGGAAAGAGGATGGGTCTGAGTAAATGAAGTGATGGCAGCTCTCTGAGACTGAGACCCTTGCGTCTTTCAAACATCTTCATTTTGTTTTGCTTCTGAAAGACTGCCTTTCCTTCAAAGAAGGGAAGAAATAGACATAGGGATGCAGTTACACCTGGATGACCTAGAATGTTCCTGGGTGAGGGCTTTGAATGAGCTTTGCTTAATTAACTGGAGGGAGTTCACATATTGCTCCTAAAAACCTTCGAGGATGTTTTCCTTTTTTCTCTACGTCTCGGTGAACTCAGTGTTTGAAGAATTGCCCAGGTCTCAAGTCAACATTTTGGATTGTGTCTCAAAAACGCCTCCACTTCTCAAAGGTGCAAACTTTGGCCCAGAGAAAGGGGGCAATTTGCGCAGGTTCACTCATCTGGTGAATATCCACAGCAGGAAAGTGGAAGGGCTTGTGCTGCTTATTGCTTGACGTCAAGCCATATCCTCCTCCCATTTTGGATGCTTGTTTTTAAGGTAAGTCCTCACCACGAGCAGGGTTCGGGTGATCTGCCTCATTCCCTGGAAGCAGAAGGTCATGAGGGTGAAGGAGGCAGAAAAACAGCCATGCCAGAGACTGCGAGGTTCTGGTTCGCAAGGTTACCAGTGCCCCAACGAGAGTTTTATTTTTGGACCGGAAAAAAAGGAAATTAAAGAAACACACCAAGTGAGAGGGGGAGACAGAGATTTCCCCCAAGGAAACAATTTAAGCAGCCTTCTTGCAAACTTTCCCCAGGCTAGGGGTACTCCCTTGCTTGGGTTGGGGCAAAGTCATATTGCCAGGGAAACAACCAGAAATGTTGCAAAAGTCGCACCAAACTCAAAGCTGGACCAGGCAAGCTGGCCATTTCAATAGCAACTTTAGAAAGGGTGGGAGGACTCTCTGGCCAGCAGCCAGAAGACACTGCTCATTGGTCAGAGAGCCAGATCCTGGTTCCCAAGATGGGCTCAGAAATGACCTTCCTGAGGGGACCTCTGGCTGCTCCTTTCATCTTGTTTCTTTTTTCCAATTTTAGAAATAGCTTTGTGCTCTCTCCTGATAGAACAGCAAGAGATCACAGAAAAAGGCTTTGCTTTGGGTTTGTGTGTTTCTCCCAGCATAGCTGATACTTCCTCACAAGGCAGTGTGTGCCCACTGCAGAAGGAAGAGAGCAGCCTGGAAACCTCAGGGGATGGGGAGAAATTAGCTACAGTGGAGTCAGAAGCATAGTAATTTACATGAAACCAACTCAGTATGCTCCATTAGCCCGTGAGTGACCCCAGACGCTAATCCATGCCCTGGAGCAAGGGTGAGATCAAGAGCTGCCTATTCTTGTCCCTCTGTCAGCTCCTCTCCTGCCTGACTCTCATGGTGTGAGCACCTCATCAGCTCCAAGTGCCATCCCAGTGTTAAGCCAGATGTTACTGTCAACCACCATGGCCTCCCAAACACAAGGCACCTACTTCGATAAGTACTAACAGAAGCCCCACGTCAGTTGGCCATGAGACAGCACATCGGTCTCCCATCAGGTGTCTCCCTAATGCCTTTTCATGGGCAATTTCAGCTTGTACAGGTTTTGTCTAACATGCCAACTTTAGGCTGCAACCCTACACAACCTGTGACTCTGAGAGTCAATTCAGCGCCTCAGCTCACAAGCTTCTTGGCTGTTTTCATCTTTCCGATACCTCAGTGAGGCAGCTGGTGGGCAGGGGGCTGGGGTGCAGGCCTGAACCTCACTGACGTCGGGGTGAACGTGCTCCCAGGCCAACTCCAGAATGTTCCAGACTTAGAGCTCTGTGAGTCTGACCTTCAGGGAAAGGCCAACATCCCTACCCACATCCGGGCCTCTCAAATCCCATCCATAGAGACATGACGACAAAAAAGAGAGATGCGCAGAAATAATTTAGAAGTCCCCCCATTTCCCATACGCACACACAAACACACACACAACCTCTCTATACAAATAAATAAATAGTTGAATACTGCTAATGGCAACCGCATGCGGTTGAGAGAGGTCATATAAATAAATAAATAAATGTAAATAAATAAAATAAATAAAAGGTTTGCTAGAAGCCCCAGGCAAAATGGTCCCCTAGCGTTGCTTGAAGGAAGGCAGTCCAAACGGAAGGCTCTTCGGCCTCCCACTGCTGTTCTGCTAAGGAGGTCCTGTGGCTCCGGGAGGCCTTGTCTCCACGAACGGAGACTGGAGTCCAGTCTGGGTTCCTGGGTGGGGAAGAGGGTTATTTACAGTTGCTGTACATGCCCCCCCAGGGCACCTGCCCCTGTCCCAGGCACCTGCCATCAGGCCTTCTGCGGTGACAGCGTTGGCATCCATCAGTCTTGGTGGGCGGGGCCTAGGCCTGAGCCAGAGGGCATCATGGGAAGGCCAGCTGCTCGACTGCTGCCTGGGGCCACCTCGCTCTGCTCTTCTGGTGGAAGAAGGACTTTCTGGGTGGGTGCAGGGCAGTTTCTGGCCCCAGGGGCGATGTAATGGGAAAGATTGCGGGGGGGGGGGGGTCACTAATTCCAAGAAAAAGGATGTTTTCCTTGGGGTGTGAGGGATAAAGAATGTTTGGTCCCTGCTTCCCCACAGCCCCAGTATCCAGAGCTGACAACTGCCCCCTCTGGCTTTCTCCTTCCATGCCCTGTCGTGCTGCTGTTGCCACCACAAACTTGAAACTCACCCACAAGGCTCCGGAAGGCCAGTCAGCTGGTGAGGGGGATGCCCAGGAGTTTATTTTAAGGATCTTCTCCCTAATGCCCCCTGTTCGCAGTGCCTTCTGTGGGTGAAGCAGCTGGTGGTATTTGTTTTGGAGATCAACTTACCCCGGTAGCCCAGCCCCGGGCAGGGGGAAGGTGGGGTGAGGGCAGAGATGAAGGCGGGGCTTTCCCAAGCTGACAAGAAACCAGTGGGAGCCCAAGCCATGGAGCATCCAAGTGCCTCTCCCCCGAGACTCTCTGGATTTGGGTCTTGCCCCCAAAACCTGAGCTGCTGTGCCCCATCCTGGCAAAATTCCTGAGAGGCAAAGGGGGTGGCTTAGGCTGAGGGTGGGTGGGTGGGGGCTCGGCTGCATTGGGTAGGATCCAGGGTGTGGCAGTCTGGGCAGTGGGGAGGGGGCAGGCAGGCGCCAACCGGAGGGGAAGGCCAGACTGGCTGGCGCTGGGGACTGGCAGCTGGCCATGGCACTGGGGAATGTTCAGCAGATGGTCCCGTGGAATTAAGTTGGTGCCAGCTAGTGGGGCTGAGGCAAATTTGGGAAGTGGGACTCTAGACCAAACTGTCCTAAGTGTCCACTGCGTCCTTTCTCAGTGAGGTTGCAGGGTCCCCGTGAACAGCTAAGGGGCATTTTGTGTAAAGCACGTAGTGGCCCCTCCATGGCTAGGACCTACTGGCTCCTTTTCCTGACCACGCTGAGATACTGGGAGCAGCGGACCGACCCTGTCCTTTTTGCTTCTATCTCATGACCACAGAGTCTATCTCCTACCTCCCGACACCTACTACCGACTGAAATGTCCCCATCCCCTGCTCATGTATGTCCCTTTTCTAGGACCCAATAGCCGTCGAGCCTTTGCTTTGGCCTGTCAGGGGAGGGGAGAGGCTGACCCCTCTCCTGGGCCTGAACTGCCCAGTCTCCTCTCATCTCCCCCGACCCCTGTGGGGCTCCACACACGTGCAGCCATGAGATTGAATGAGGGGAGAAGGCGGGCAGGAGGGCAGGTGGGATGAATTACCACTGGCCTTCCGTATGCGTCCTTTAGGGAGCAGGGCGTTACCAGAACTCTCTCCACGTTTTCCTGGCCAGGCCCAAACTTTTGAGTCATGAACCCATTGCTTCCTACAAAACCTTGAGGCTTCTTGTGCCAACAGAGGGTGCTTCTCTCCATATGCCCAGGCCTGAATTGAGCCCCAGGGTGATGCTGGTGGAGGCTCCTGGCAGCTTGACCTAGAGGCTAAAGCCCCCGTACCCCCTTTTCCTCCTCCCCAGGAGAGCAGGAAGGACAGGTCCAGGAGCCCTCAATGTCTGTCACCAAGGAGAAGGCAGGGTGGGCATGGAGTGGGGGCGGCTGGCAGAGTGAAAGGGGCCCCCGCGGACAGCTGGCTCAGGGGAGGGCCCGTGCTCAGCGCCTCATGCTGGAATAGCTGTCTGCGGAGCTGTAACTCCGGCTGTGGCTGTGGCTCCTGCTCCGGGAACCCGGGCTGGGACTGCGGGAGCTGGAGCTGCTGCTCAGGCGGGTCCTGCTCCGGCTGCGGCTGCGGCCGTGGCTCCGGCTCCGGGAGTAGCTGTGGCTGCCCGAGCGGCTGCTGCTGCTGCTGTACCAGGAGGACGTGCTGCTGAGGCTGCTGGACGAGGAGGGGCTGGGCCGGTAGTAGGGGATGGGGCGTTTCCGGGCACTGCAGGGACCAGAGGGAGCTTGCGTGAGGGTCAGACTCCTCCCAGCCTCAACCCAGGGAGCACCGGGCCTGGTCCCAAGGGAAAGCCGTATCCTTCCATTCCCCAGCCCCTTAGGAAAAAACCCTCCCTTTACACTTCTCTCGAAGCTCTGAGAACATCAGGGAGGTCGAGGCCTCGTGCTGATACGTCTTGAAAGTGATAATCTCACTTTTTAACACAGCAAGCCCGGGGCTCAGAGCCTCCAGCTGACAACAGAATCTACATCTAAACTTTAATCGTAGATTGCTATTTTTACTTTTACTAGAACCTTCTATTTGTGGCGAGAGGCTGATTTTCCATTTACTGTAGTGTGTCAAGTTTCCTTTTGAAATAAATGTATGGTCCTCTAAAAAAGGGCATATCTATTTAAAGAAAATTAAATAAATAATAGTACACTTAGTAAGGAGACAAGGCAAAAGCGCGGGTGACTGAAGTCTGGGAAACACTGAATGGGTTCATCATGATGGACTGTTTGGGATTGACTAAGGAAGCCAGAGAGTCTTCTGAAAATGCCACTCTACCTCAGCCTTCCTCCAAGTCCACCCCAAGGACACCTTTGGTCCAGGCAGTGGGTGTAGGACTCCCTTCCTCTGTGCCAGCCTGGGGCAGGGTGTTCTGTGGCACATTTGAGAAGATGCCATCACTCTGTCTTACTGTCTGGGGCACAAGTTCTTTTTCCTCCTCCAGGTCATCTCCAGGGAGGAGGTACTGGGCAGCCAGGATTCTCCCTCCCCTGTGGGTCTCTGGACTGAGTGGCTGGCCCTCAAAGGGACAGGAGGAAGAGCCCAACCTATTGTCAAGAGCCAATTTTAGGCCAGCACTCAACCATTCTCGCAGCTTTCAAGGCCTGAGAAATCTGTGTCCACTCGGACCTCAGGCTTCTCTTCTAAGACCTTACCAGTTACAGGAAACCTTATCCACCTAGTCTGACCATTCAATCCATAACAATGATACACAGCGGGTTCTAGTGTTGTGCATTTGAGTTTACAAAGTGCGTTCACATCTCGTTGCCCCGTTTCATTTCATCCTCATGATGCTCCTAGGAGTTATTTCCTCCAATATTTCATGGGTGAGAACTGAGCTCTTGGAGATGAAGAAACTTTCCCAGGTAACCTGGAAAGTGGTACAGCCAGGATTCCACTGAAATCCAGTGCTCTCCCCTCACTCACCAGGGCTCCCTCTAAGGCCCTTCGGCACCTGAACAATCCTGTCTGCCCTCTCCACACTTGGTTCAGGGTATGACTACATATGGATCTATCCACCTAGCTTCTGACCCTGCAGCTCTGAGAGTGGAGGTCTGTCACCACTGCCCGGCTCCACTCCTAGGCAAAGGCCTTGTCCCATGGCTTTGCCCCCATTCCCTGGCCCAACCTTACTCTTGCCTACGCGGTCCCAGACCTAACCTCAGACCCCGGCCACATCCCCTCGGCCACACCAGATTCCTCAGGCTGGCCCCACCAGTCACCCCACTCTACCCCGCCCCACCCCGGCTTAGGCCCCGCCCCGGCCCCGCCCCCTTCTTGCAGACCCCGCGGGATCCGCGAGGAGGCTGTTTTGTCCCTGAAGTTTTGAGCAGAACGAAATATCAATGGTTGGGAGTAAAGGGGGCCCTGCCTCCCATAATCCTGAAATCCAGCTCCCAGGAGGCACGGGGAGAGCCTGAGGCCTGAACAGGTGGGAAGCGGGGCGGAGTGAGGGTGAAAGTGGGCCCCCAGCCTCCTGGCCTGACCTGGTTATCCTCCGCGCCTCCAGGTGGCTCGGGGAGTCTCTCCGGCGCTTCCGCATGGGCGAGTAGGACCGACGTCTCCGCCGCGCCCGCTCGCGCTCCCGCTGCTGCGAGTCCTTCTCACTGTACTTGGGGTCCCGCTCCCTGAAGGGGTGCGGGGGGTTACTGGGGAGCTGGGGCCGACCTGGCCTTACTGTGCGAACGTGAGGGAGAGGAGCACTCACTTCCTCTCCTTACCTGTGCCCGTTTCCCTCTGGGGCAAGCGATGGGGTCTGCACGGGCCCCAGGGGAGGCGGGAGGGAGGAGGACAGGGCTGTGGGGAGAGTCTGCGGGGGTGAGTTCTGTGGGGCGGGGCCAGCGTGTGCAGGGGTGTCAGCCTTTGAGGGTGGGCATTATGGGGTGCGGTTGCTGCGGAGGTCATATGATTTAGGCGGGCCCTGGTGCAGGAGTAAGAACTGGGGGCTCTGAACATAAGGATGAGGGGTAGTATTAGGTGTCTGAAGAGGCTGAGGGCCGGGAATGTGAATTCTGGGGTGTGGCTGTAGGAATGTTTGGGGCGGTATCTGAGGACACCAAGATTTGGGGCCTCCTTGCAACTCCAGCTAAGACAAGGGAATTCCAAGAATGCTGAGTCTCCTCCCCATCCTTACCCCGGCAGGGCTTGCCCTAAGAGAATAGGGGCAGGGCTTGGGAGACGCTGACAGGGCTGAGGCGGAGAGGCGGGGCCAGAGAGGCAGAGCTCAGCGAGGGAGGGGGCCTGGGAGGCGGGGCCTGGTCTGAGGGGTGGGGCCAGAGAGTCCCCTCCGCGAAAGAGGGGCCTGGGAGGCGGGGCCTGGCCCGAGGGGGCGGGGCCAGAGAGGCAGATCTCAGCGAGGGAGGGTGCCTGGGAGGCGGGGCCTGGTCTGAGGGGTGGGGCCAGAGAGTCCCCTCCGCGAAAGAGAGGCCTGGGAAGCGGGGCCTGGCCCGAGGGGCGGGGCCAGCGCCTGGGGGCGGGGCCGGTACCTGCTGGGGCTGTAGCGGGAGTAGCTGGGGCTGCGGCGGGATCGAGAGCTTCTGCTAGGCGGGCTCCTCTTTCCAGACTTGGAGGAATAGCTGGGAGAGCGCGAGTAGGACCTGGAGGAGAGGAAAGAAGACCGCCCCTAAGGAGCATGCAGAGCTCGCCAGGGTTGTCCTGGATGACATCCCCTCCCTTTTAGGTGGTTCATAATGATGTCGACAACTTCCTCTTACTGAATTCTTACTCTCCTGGCCGCTTATTAGCTGTGTGACCTCGGGCAGGTGATTTCCCTTCTCTGGGCCTGTGTTTTCTCATCTGTAAAATGGGGGTAGTTATAGTACTTACCCTATGCAGTCGTAAATTAAATGAGTAAATTAGGGTAAATCACCTAGCATATTGGCACATAGCCAGCACAGAGGAAACCTTTGCTGTGATTATTGTGTGTTTTACTATGTGCTAGACGTGGAACTAATGCTTTATGTGCATTCTCTCATTTAATGCTCCGCACATCACAGGGTTAGGTACCATTATCAGTCCCATTCGATAGATGGGGAAACAGAGGCACAGAGAGGTGCTGTAATTTGCTCAAGGTCACTCAGCTGGTGAGGGATTTGAACCCAGGTCTGTTTGGCTACAATGTGCCCTTGACTTCTAGACTACTTTGTTGTGCATCCAAATTACTCACCCTATGCTACTTCCAGGCTTCTTCTGTCTCTGCTAAGGCCTCCCACTTTTAGGGAACTATGGCCTTGGTTTTTCCAGTTTCCCAGGAACATCTGCCTTTCATTCTTATCTCCCTAAAGTCAGGCTTTCAAATAATTTTCATCTCACATATGCCGACTATGATCTCCTCGTAGTGACTGCCAAGGTTGAGAGGGATTCTACGGTCATGTTTGTGTACAGTGGGAAAGAGCACCATGATGGATTAGCAATGTCTGCCATGGGCCTAGTGGGAAAGAGCACTGTGATGGATTAGCAATGTCTGCTATCAGCACAAGAATGGGTAGTAGGGACACTCTCATGTTTTGCTTTTGCCAGCTTTCCCTCACAGAAACACTAAAGTTTTCCCATCTGTTCTTTTTAACTTAAAAAAACAGGCTTGCTATGACCTGCCCTCACCTAAATGTTCCTTAATCCCTTCCTGCTTTCTGGGTGATCTAATAACCATGCCCCTTAAATGTTGCTGTGGGACTCTGTTCTTACATGCTGCCAAGGGTGAGGTAAGGAGTGTGGGTAAGGAATAGCTCCTTCACTCTCAGTGCCCTGGGAGTTATGGCCCCTGGAAAATGTGCTCTTGCCAACTTGCTTTTTGGCTATGCATTGAGAGCCAGTATAAGAAACAGTCAAGAAAAAACATGTTTTTGGGCACCTTGAGAGGATGTCAGTCATTTCCATCTGCTACATCACATAGTGTCCTTTTTCTGTGGAGCCACATGAGTCATTTTTCATAGACTTAAAAATCAGAAATAACTGCTCTCTGAGCAAATCGTCCAATTCTTATCTTTTTTGTTAATAATGTATAAATTAATGGAACAATTTCCCTTTTTGCTTTTTCTTCCAGGGAGCTCAGAGTCACATTTGCAGCCCACCTCCATAGCAGCTATACAGAATGGTAGGACATGCCTTCAGGACTTAACACTTTCTCTTGACTTAATTTTATTTCTCCCCTTAATTTCCCTTTTAGCCTGATTTGCTCTTCTGTTTTTGTCACTCTATCACATCAAATATTTCTGTCAGCTGCCTTGTCTCTTTCTTTTGAATGAACTGGTGTTGAAGTAACCAAGCAAGCAAGCAGCTGTTTTTTGATTATATGGTTGCAAAAGAGCAACAGTCAGAGTGCTGTTGGAAATTCCCGTTTGTAGAGGGAAGCTGGGCTCCAAGGAGCCATGGGTTGATTAGACTGGATGGTGTCTTCCAGTTCCTTGAGATCTCATGTCTGTAGGTTCTGCTGCATCATTATTCCACATGAGAAAATCGAGCAATTGCCAGTGATTATTGGAATTGAGTGGTAGAATGCCAAAAGGGGCATGATTCTTTTTCCTGTATCCACGCCCCTTGCCATGTGACTTTGCAGCTCCCCCCACTAAGAGGAGCACCCCTTGCACTGGATTGGTCTTGGAACTCGCTATGGCTAATAGAATGGCAGAAGGGATGTCATGCCCGTTCCAAGCCTAGGCTTCAAGAGGCCTTGCACACTACTGCTCTCTCTTAGAACCCTGCCATCACCACTTCAACAAGCCCAGATAAGCCTGCTGCAAGACGAGAGACCACATGGAGCAGAGATGAGTCAGCTGGGGTCATCCAAACCAGCTAGCCCCCAGCCAACCCTCCAGCTGACAGAAGACACATGCATGCACCCAAGAGAGAACAGAAGAACCACCCAGCTGAGCCCAGCCCAAGCTGCTGATCCACAGAATCAGGAACTAAGTAAGTACTTGTTTAAGGATGCTAAGTTTGCAGGTAATTTTTTATGCAGCAGAAGATAACTGAGCCACAGGAGCTCATCCTCACTCCAATAGCAACAATCCTAACTGATACTCACTTTGTTCCAAGTACTGGTCTAAGCACCACAGAGTCCTCTGTGCAATCCTTTAGGCTAAGTATTATTGTTTTCATTTTGCAGGTGAAGAAACTGAAGCTCAGAGAGGTTAACTGAGGCCCAAGGCCACCAGCTAGTAATGGATAGGACAGGCATTCGAACTCAAGTCTGTCTGACTCCTCTCCCGCATGGGTCAAAGGACATCTCCAGTTACCTTAACTAGCTGCCTACAGAGGAAAGTGGAGGAAAGCGCTACAGAGCAAAGGTCAAAACTGCACTCACCTTTTCCCAGAGGAGGCGGATCGGCTCCGGGTGTACCTGGGGGAGGCCCTGGGGTTTGGCGATCGGGAGGAGTGGCTGGAGGAGCGGGTGCTGGCATAGGAGGAGCTGCGGGAGCACCCTCTCATGGGGGAGCTCCGGGCCGTGGCCGGGACCAGGCTGGACTTCTTCACCTTGGTGCACTCCAGGCATGGCGACTGAGATCCTCTGCGGAGGGGAGAATGCCTGTTAGTGGCCTGCTGGCTGGTCTGGGTGCATCACTGCCCTACCTTAGACCAGGCTGGCGTGCTCTTAGAACCCCCTTTCCTCCTTTGCCCATCGTACTACCTCCAGAAAGACTTCCCAGGCCACAAAGAGGAGCAGAGATAGAGTGAGATGCTTACCACATGGGGCCTGGAGAGTATTTTAGGTCGTTGGGCCTAGGCATGATGGTAAATGCCATCAAATCACTTGGTGACAGATTTATTCCCTTTCGAGGCTTTTTCAGTCCTCTGATTATGTTAAGGAGAAAGCCCAGGGTGGGTGCTAGTGGGTTTATACCGGCTCTTTGACACTTGCAATCTCCCAAAGAGAGAGAGCAGGCCTGGGGCTGCGAGCCTTGGGCAGGCAACTGTAACTAGAATTAAATACACCGTGTTAATCTTGTATTTTTACAGGTGCCTTCTGTTTAGGGTAAGTGATACAAATGTTCTATTCAAGATAGTACTATAAGTTTCCTTGTATAAAAAAATAAGTTTATTAAAGTAAATAGGAGTACCAGTTGTACATGGATATGGTAAAAATCAAGAAGGGGAAACGTGTAAATTTGGGAAACTTTGGTGAAGCCCATTTCGCAGATGGGGGAACTGAGACCCAAAGAAGGGCAGAGCCGTGTTCAAAATCACCCAAAGGACAGCATCCTGTCTTCTGCATTCCCACCCTGCCTGGAGCCACGCTGGGCTCCTGTTGGGTTCTCGGTCAGGACACGTTCCTTTGGATTGGGCCAAGGGTCAAGTTCAAATCTTGTTAACATGGATGTCAAGGCTCATCATGACCCAGCCTCTGCTCACCCCTCCAGCCTCAGCTCTTGGCACTGTCCTCTCTTGACGCCAGCCATCACGGACTACTTGTTCCTCCTGGACTAGCCCTGCTCCCTCCCTTGTCTCCAGGCCTTAGAACATTCTCACTGCTGGCACCCTCTTCCCTCCCCTCTTCACCTGAAGACTCCTACTCATGGTTCAGGCTTTAGTTTGACCTCACCTTTTCTGGAAAACCTTCCTTGACACCCCCTAAATGTGATCGGGTGACCTCCAGTGTGTTACCACAGCCCCCAGCCCCTAGGCTTCCCCCATTCCTAGATGGCTCACTTGGTCCTATAGTTGTTGTCTCCCCCAGACTCTGAGCTTGGGGACAGGACTCATGTGTCTCTGGACGCTGTATCCCAGCACTTAGGACAGTCTGATACATATCCTAGGTCATCAACAAATATCTGTGGGATAAACATTTTCAGCCTCTTAGTGTCCCGGGTGATCAGAAGCATCACTCATTTAGTCCTCTCGACAACCTTATGAGGCTGGCGCTATTACTGTCTCTGATTTCTGGAGAAGGTTCAGAAGGGTTAGTTACTTGCTCGAGGCCACCCAGAGTCTCAAACCCTGACCTGTCCAGCTCTGAAGCCCACTGCCCTGCCACTCGCCAGCCCCCACCTCACTGTCTGTGCTTCCCCTGATTGAGAGCTCACGTCTCTTCCACTCGGCCCTCTGCTTGTGGCTGCCATGACAAAGAGCCGTGGATTTAAAGATCATTTCTATTTCAACATGAAAGGCTGGGTCTAAATTATTTAATTTGGCTGTCCAAGGAAATTAATTTAAGCAGGTAACTGGTAGGCGCTGCTCAGCTCCAGTTCTGGAGACAGATCTGTGTTTCATTCCTGGTGCTGGCCCTTATTAACCGAGTTTCTGAACCACTCTGAGCCTCAGTTTCCCCATCAGCTAAGAAGGGGTTGCAACAGTACCTATCCCATAAAGGATTTGTGAGGAAACCTTGATATATCAGGAGGACTATCCAGAGAAAGTACTTGGCAGAGAACCTATCATATAGTCAGGGCTTGACAAATATTCGCTGCCATTATGATGATTGCTGTTGTTACTGTTACTACTATACTCGGTTGTTTCCTGCATAATAGCACTGCAGTCTATCAGTAGACACATGTCCCCCCTCTCTCATCTGGGAACATCGCTGCCTGTTCTTGGAGATACTAACATTTGCTCTGACCCAGCCCTGGCTCCCAGCCAAGCTTGGGTGTGAACTGAGGCCAGGGATGTCTGGGGCAGGCAAAGCAGAGGCCAGGCCTACGTGTGAATGCCAAACTGTTTGTCCAGGACCGAAGTGTCTGGGACAAAGGGTACTCTGTCCTTGAGGCAGCTTTTAACTGCTTCACTGCTAAGGCTCTGGCTCTCTGAAACCTGGGGCCCCGTGAACAAGAGCAGAGCTCCACCCCCAGAAGAAGGAAGGACCCCACTGTTAGCATGGCAGCGTGCACCAGCAAATCTTTCCCATCCTTCCTGCATCTCTGCATCTGCATCTTAATTATATGCTCCTGAGGAAAAGGATCATATCTTTAGCACCAAGCTGAGTGGCTGGCATCTAGGGGCTGCCTGATAACCAGCTGAGGGAGGAGTAACTGAGTGAATGGTCCAAAGTAAGTGATCAGCATGTTTTACTAGCTGTTACTGTGCCATTATCCTCAGTGATTAGCATTTTGCTGTGATTTCTTGAGTGAGAGACAGTAAGGGAGTGATGAAGTAGTGAAATTACAACTGGCTCATAAACAACTGCCTGGAAGGTTTTCTACAGGAAAACTGCATCGAGCAAGTGTGTTAAGACGGGCTAAAAAGTCGAGAAGTCTGGACATTCTGGGATAGCTTGATCTCCCTTTACCTGACATTGTCTGTGGGAGATAGATATATATAACATATATATATGTATAAAATTATAAATATATAATTGACATATATACTTAAGTTAGTAAACTTTATTTTTTAGAGTAGTTTTAGGTTTACAGAAAAACTGAGTGGAAGGTACAGAGATTTCCCATATACCCCCCATCCTGACACACACCCAGCGTCCTCAACTATCAGCGTCCTGCACCAGAGTGGGACATTTGTTACCATCGATGAACCTACACTGACACATCGTTATCATCCAAAGTCCATAGTTTACATTAGGGTTCACTCTTGTGAACCCAATGTGTTTTGACAAAAAATGTATAGTATGTATCCACCACTGTAGTATATGGAATAGTTTCACTGCCCTAAACATCTGTGCCCCACCTGTTCATCCACCCCCCCAACACTACAACCCCAGGTGAACCACTGATATATATATATATATTTTTTTTTTTTTTGAGGAAGATTAGCCCTGAGCTGAAATCTGCTACCAGTCCTCCTCTTTTTGCTGAGGAAGCCTGGCCCTGAGCTAACATCCGTGCCCATCTTCCTCCATTTTATATGTGGGACACTGCCACAGCATGGCTTGCCAAGCAGTGCATAGGTCTGTGCCTGGGATCCAAACCAGTGAACCCCGGGCCACGGAAGTGGAATGAGCAAACCCAACCGCTCCGCCATCAGACCAGCCTCACCACTGATCTTTTAACTGTCTGCATAGTGTTCCCTTTTCCAGAGTGTCATATACCTGGAATCATACAGTATGCAGCCTTTTCAGACTGGCTCCTTTCACTTTGTAATATGCATGTAAGTTTCCTCTGTGTCTTTTCATGGCTTGATACCTCGTTTCTTTTTAGCACTGGATAACATTCCGTTGTCTGGATGGATCACAGTTTATCTATCCATTCTCCTATTGAAGGACATCTTGGTTGCTTCCAAGTTTTGGCCATTATGAATAAAGCTGCTCTAAACATCCACGTGCAAGTTTTTGTGTGGACATAAATTTTTAATGCATTTGGGTAAACACTGTGGTATATTTTTAAGTGACGGCAGCTTAAAATGAACTTAATGGCAGACTTTCTCCTGAGATTATTGGTAAAATTGACATCTTTTTTGGCCTGCCCAGCCTCCATTCCTCCTCCTGATATCAGTACCCTGGCTTTTCCTTCAGAGAACCAGACTTCTCCCACATTTAACGTATGTAGGAAGAACCCTCTCATTTGCTCCAGTGGTGGCATGTGACACATTCTAGTCAAAAGCACAGGCTCCTCTGGGTCAGAGTGGTTGGTCCAGGGCTAGAAAATGGCCCAAGCTGCACCAAGCAGAGCCAACGAGCACTTGCCCTGCTATTTTGCTGAAATTTGGGGGAAAGAGACATTCTCCTTCCATTGGCTGGCTAAGCAGATAGAATGTTAGCTGGATGGCATATCTGCCAATGCTTTGGGAAAGTCTACTTGAGAATGAAGCCAACAGAGGGGGCACCAGAGCTGAGAGATGTAATGGGAAAGACAGATTACCAATGACATTTTTTAGCCCCTGGATCCAGCTGTACCTGAAGCTGAATATCTTTGGGTTTTTAAAAAAATTATGCCAGTTTGAGTTGAGTTTTCCCCCTCTTGCAAAGAAAAGACTCCTAGGTTGGGGTGGGGGGGTGCTTCGGGGCTCAGGTGAGAGACTGAGATGGTTGAGCTAAGGTGGGACCCCCTCCTCCTGCCCAGGTACACTGACCTTGACTCTCTGCCCCTGCTGGTGGGGGAGAGATTCTCCAGAGTGGCCCCCTTGTTCTGGGGTGAGGAGGTGGTGAAGGAGTTCCCTGAATCAGAGGTGTCGCCGCCGTTGAGGTCCTGGCTCTTGCTTAGGCCCCCACTGGGGCTCCCTTTCTCCTGACCCCGCGACCTGGCTGAGCTGATTTGCGTGGAGGGTGGCGAGGAGGTGTCATTGCCTGAGTCATACTCCTGGGAGCGTCCTCGGGAGGTGGTGAGCGGGCTGGCTGTTTTGGTAAAGAGGTCAGCAGCAGAGCCCGACCCAGTGATCTGAAAGCAAAAACACCCATTGGACACTGCTGAGCCCTGAGCCTGCGGGCTGGGTTTAAATAACCAAGAAATGTTTACCGTCATGATGCACTGTAACGAAAGGAAAGAGAGAGGAGAGGAAAGCAGAGACGCCAAAAAACAAAAGCACAAATTCCTGAAAGAATACCACAGAAAGGAGATATTTTTTTACCCCCTGCTAGGATAACTGGAAGATTTAAGTTTCATGCAGAGAAAAAGCATGCGGTCCAGATTAAACAAAAGAAAAAGGAAATTATACGAAATTTAATTTCTAATGGATGAACTCAAACAAAAGAGACAACGTAATAGAAACGGGGGTGTAAATACCGTTAACCTAAAACCATAATAAAAATAAGGGGAGGGGAAAAAGAAATGGGGCTATAGGCCTGAAAAAAATATGTCTCGGAACTTAAAAAAAGGAGATAAAGCCAAAATTTTTAAACTTCAACCAAATCCTCAATAAATTTGACTTTTTTTCTTTTTTAAAGAAAAAGTTGACTGAATAGAACCCTAAACAAATATCACATGGGGAAAAGAAATGAAATAAAGAGGAGAGGTTTTTTTTTTAAATATAAATATATAAAGTCAAGGTCACAAAATGACATTTTGGTAGTTTTCAACTAAAGGGGAAAAGAAAGGGAGGACAAAAAAAAAAAAAAAGGAAGTCAAATAGTCTGACTGAAAACAAACGAAAAAAAAGCTCTCTACGGATATTTGTGTGTGTCCTTTTCCCCCTGGAGAAGGTAGCTAAGGTCTCGCGTGGCTTCTAATAAATTCTCTCATGTCTGCGGATTGTATCCACTTACCAAGCAAGAACTCCTCCTTTAGTAGGTAGGTAAGGTGTAAGAGAAAGGGAAGAGTGGGCAACGTGAGTCGATCGTTAGAGTCGCAAATGACAAGAAAAAACACACACCTCTCTGCGCATCCTCACACTTGGCCCTGACCTTTGAGCTTTTGGTTTTCCAGCGTCCTTGACAGATGACGCATCGCTTCTGCCTGGGGACCTCAAGCCATCAACACTAACCTCGTCAGTCCCCAGATGCCCAAGCTGGATCAAGAAATCCTTGCGGAAAATGCAAATGGCGGCCAGAGTTGGCGTCTCTCTAAGGTGGCAGCGTCAAGGCGACACGGGGAGGGGGTGCCTGCAACAAAGCTTTGGGAGGGCCTTGGAGATGGGGCTTTGGGGTGACTGGGAAGGAGGGGAGGTCCCCAGAATCCTGTGTGGGGCTAATCTAGGAGGGATGAAGGAGTAAAGGAGGTGATGGAGAGCCAGTCCTCGGGAAGGCAGTGGCGCGTTGAGAAGCATAATGGATGGTTTTCTTTAAATGTTCAGACCAGTCTCATGGCTGGGATGACACAGTGGGTTCGGTTCTGGCCCCCACCAACAGTACTGTGTTGAGCTGTGGCAAAGAGGGACCCTGACCTGGCCATCTTCCAGCAATAACCATCCTCATGGGGCAAGAAATGTGTGAGTTCAAGTAGGCACTACCTGGAAACCACTTCCCCCAAGTCCACTCTTTGGGTACCTGAGATCCCAGAATTCTCTGTTTAAATGACCCGAGCCCCCTTCCAGGGTCTGGGCAGGCTCATCCATGGATCTATCCGCCCGGGACAGACCATTCTTCAGGTGTGCACACCCCTAGGTCCAAGGGTGGCTCCTTGGACAGAACGTGGATGTTCGGGCTGAGGTGTCCACACGCATGTGCGGGAGGTCCATCACGGGGTTGGCTGGTGCAAGAGGTGGGAGGAGAGAGGGAGGGGCGGGGGCCTCCAGGCAGGTTCTTCCCACACTGCCAGCTTATGGCTTGGTACGCTGAGGGGTCCGAGATTCTAAATTCAAATCTGACTTTCCAGATCATTTTGAGGGTATTTTATATATGCCAAGATAGAACATATTTCACTTAAGCTTGCTGGCTTGATTTATAAACATTTAGACAGTCTATGGGCCTCCTGCTATATTCTTGCCCCAGGCCCCAGAAATATTAAGACAGGCTTCACCATCAGGAGCCTGCTTCCCCCGCACTTGATCACATAAACCTCGGGCCTAAAGGAGGGGGACTTTGGGGCTTTCTTAAGGAGCCATTTTTGCCTTCGCAGCAACTGGTTATGAGGGGGAGACAGAGAGACGGGAACTGCGAGAATAACAGAGAGAACTCCACGTCTCAGGGTGTCAGCTCCCAGCGCCGGGGAGGCTGGACTTCCTTTGTGGATTCTCCCAGGAGGCTTTGCGCACAGACAAGGTGATGGTTCGGCTTTACCGCGTTGCACCCAGCGCTGCTGCTGCTGCCTCACCTGCTTGGTGGGCTGGCCAGCTTTGCTTTGGGAGGAGGGACCTCAAAATAAGGTTGCCCAGGTGGAGTTTTCTAGAGTGAGACTTCTTTAAAAATAACGGAAGGGCCACATTCCCATTCAGCTCCTCCGTTTTGTCTTCCCATTGCAATCTGGAGGCCATATCCTTCCCGCCTCTGGGAGGGCAGTGGTGACAGGTGCGTTTCCGCCACCTCTGTCGGGAATGGGAAAGCATCACACCGGGCAGCTAGATCTTGGGACCCTGTGTCTCAGACTGGGGCTTGGTCCAAGGATGGACTCGTGGAATCCTTGCCTTAGAGATGGTCAATGCTTGGTGGCCAGTGTGCCACAAGTGAACCAGGAAACCCTCCTTGGAGGGACCCAGGCTGGAAGACAACATGAAGGGGCCTGTGTACAACGGTTTCCACTATCTCATGGCTTGCTACCTGGGGCATCCAGGCTGGGCTTTTCTTTCCCCAGGTACTTGTTCCCAGCCTTGACTCCTAGTTTCAAAGCATTTGCTCTGGTGCCTGAAAATACCAACCTCTCTACTTGCTTAAAAGTCCCGTTTCTTTGGATGAATCTGAATTCTTTGACATGGATGACAATGTCCTTTACAACTCAGCCCTCTGTACTTCACAAACCTCATCTCTGCCACACACCCCCACTCTGGCTCCCGCAACCTTAAGTCAATTGATGAGAGAGTTTTCTTGATTCTGCCACCGTATGTTGCTCTCCCAACCCCAGGCCATTTGCACATGCCATTTCTTCTTCCTAGAACACTCTTCCCCTCCTCCTCACTTCACATGGTGAAATTTATTCATCCTCCAAGTTACATATCATCTCCTCTAGAAAGCCATCTCGGATTCTCAGGCCAGGATAGCAGAAAACTCTCTATTTCATTCATTTATTCATTCATTCAATCTTTCATTCACTCACTCATTCAAAAAACTGGATTCTGTGTGCCACACTACTGTTACTCAGTGGGGTAATTCTGTGTCCTATTGCCTGTCTCTCCATCTGGGTGGGGACTTGTTGAAGGTAGAGGCCACGTATGACTGGCTTAGTGTGGTGCCTAAGTACCCACCAGTGCCTGGTACAGAGTAGGTGCTCAGTAAATCTTGCTGAATGAACAAAGCTGCTCCACAGTCCCTTGGAAGCCTGGGCCCATCCTAACTCAGTTCATTGGTGGAGATGGTTGGGTGATCAGGACCTGGTGGGGTCCAAATGGGTGACTGCCAGCTTTGGGAATTTGATGGATTTTTAAGGAGAGACTGGCTTCCATTGTACTCAAAATAGTT
This sequence comes from Equus asinus, assembly GCF_041296235.1. NCBI lineage: Eukaryota > Metazoa > Chordata > Mammalia > Perissodactyla > Equidae > Equus > Equus asinus. The sequence continues at coordinate 84,167,754 of NC_091797.1, read as the reverse complement.
CTAGGAAACCAGGTGGACCCTTGGCTCAAGGTTGGGGTCTTGAGACCAGCTCAGGGCTGGGTTTGTGACCTAGAGAGAACCTCTAGAATCAAGTTTCAGGTCCAGGCTGTGGCAGAGAAGGAACACCCTCCGCTCTTCCTCCTCGGACCTGGAACCCTTAGGGAAAGCACACCAGGGCTCAATCGGCAGATTCTGAACAGCGTAAGCTCCAGGCTCTGGTGAGAATTCCAGGCCCGAGAAGCTTCCAGATCAAACAAGCCGTGCCGGGTCTCCTGACTCCTTTTCCACCCTCTGCTATTCTGGGAGGTCAGATTAAAAGATGGACTGTGTCTGGCCATTCGCACACAACAGGGCTGCCAGCCTGTAAGTGACTTTGTGTGGGTTACAAAAAGGTGCTCCTCTTGGGTCGGGAATTAGAAAAAGGCACCCTCTCTGGCCAGACAAATCAGAAAAAACATAGATACACCGTTCTCTGGGCTGATGTATCTCCAGGTCAGCATTCGTGACTATTTTGGCAAGTGGAGGGTGGGTGGGGTTTCACTCCAGGGCCAGTCACTCTTGTACGGCACAACCAGCATGACATGGCAGCCCTCGCAGGCGCCGAGCATACAAATCTTCTCACTACGGACCTGCTTAAAGGACTACTTTGGGGTTGGGGGGAAGAGGTGACGGCCTGAAGACATTCATTCCTGCTTCTTTCACCTGAACTCTATTTGGATTTGTCTTTACAAGTCTTGATGGGCTCTGTCTCTTTTGCCAGGTGACAGGAACATTTTAATAAACTCCTTAGAGAAGCATGGAGAATTTCACAGCCTCTTAGACTCAGACTCCACCTTCTCCAGAGCTCTCCATTCACGCACACAAAGAGGAAGAAAGATACAGTTGAGGGGAGCCACAGGCAGGATGAGTGTGTGTGTGTGTGTGTGTGTCCGGGAGGTGATGATAGCCATGATCATGCAAAGGAGACCTTCAAGTCATGGACATCCTGATAGGCAGAGGACAGAGACCCCTGTGATCTTGCCTCTGCCCCCTCATCTCTGAGTGTCTCCTTCCTAGCCAGACACTCACTCCGGCATGGGAGATGCAAACGGTTGCCCACTCGACATTGACATGACAGGTCCGCTCCCCCTTGCTCCGCCGTGTCTCCTCATTTAGATAATAGGCCTCTCAAAATTTCTCTTTGAAGAGCTCTTCTTCATCCACTGGGAACTTCTCTTCTGTGCCTGCAACTGCTCACTGTGTGTACTCCCAGCGTGGCTGCAAGATGGTGCTCAGGATACTTGCTAAGAGGAGTCATCCTCGGCCCACTGTTGTCCAGGAACAATGCCCTCAGGGAAGCCAGGACCTCTGTTTAAGACCTGGGACCTTCATACCGGGCTCTCTTCTTTGGTCCACTCTGACCCCTTCCTCCATCTCAGCCTTGCCCTTCCTTTCATGTCTTCACAAAAGCCTCCTTTTGTGGAATGGCAAGAAAATTCAGCCCCTGTAAGATCTGCTTCATCACCAAGGGAAATAACACCTGTCTTAAATGGATTCTCACAGGAATTTGAATTCTAGTAGTTTATTTGAGAGGGCAAGGAACCTTTGGAGGGAGTACAGAAATGAGACAGGAGAGAGAAGGAGCCAATAAAAGATGTGTTATCAAACCAGCTGCCCCGGTGAGTGGCTGGAGGATGCTCTGGGAGCCAATGAAGACCTGGGAGGGAGCTGGAGTATTTATACACCCATTCCCCACCACTCATGGGTTGAAGGCTGCACCTGGGGGTGTCCATTCTCTAGCATGTCCAGGCTGCTTCACAGCCAAGCAAAGTGGCCTTTGGAGGCCAGCGAACATTGGAAGATGGAAGTTGGCCATGTGCCCTGAAGTGGGGGGTAAGGGTGAGGGGATATAAATGAATAGTGTCTGCTTCAACACCCCAAATCCTCACTGGGAAGCTGAGGGGCCAAGTTGTGCTTTGTGTCAGATGTGCCTTCTTCAGCTCTCTTAGTATGTTTGAAAATAAATTTGAATGAACTGCCAACATCGTAGAATAGGGTGGTTTCACATAACAACCCTGTATCTAGTTTGTGTTGAAAAATAAGATCTGGCAACGTTGGGTCCACATTCCTGCTTGGCAATAATTGGCATGAGCTCTTCTGGTCCCAGGCCCCATGGGGTCACTGTTGCTTACATCTACCAGCTGCCTGGCCCCTGAGACAGCTGGGTCTGTGACCTTCTGTTCCAGGTGTGCGTTGCTACCCTGATTGCTCTGAAAGCAGCACAAACACAGTGCGTCCTGGATGTTTCATCTGTCCCTTCTGGAACTCTGAAACGGGTTGCTTCATCTTCCCATCTCCACCCTTTCAATCCCTCTCGGCCTTTGTCAACGAAAGGAGCCAGGAGACCAGAGCCGTTAAACTATATCCAGACCCCAGAGCTATTACAAACTCCTCCCTTCTGGGTCGGGATGGCCAATCTCAGATAGTTTTTTTTGGACAAACTGCTTTTTACAAACTCATGGCCATTGGAGGAGAGCAAACAAGTATTTCCCCTTTACTCTCTTAGCCCCCTCCCATACGAAGCTCTAATTTTTCTTCTTTTGATCTCAAGCTTGCCTCATCAACTTGTTCCTTAATATACTTGGTGTTAACACTTGGGTTTTTCTAATAAGTAATTAACCCCCCCTCACGAACTCCGGCTCCCTGGTGTTTCACTGGGAGTCTCTGTCTTCCCTCCAGGGGAGCCGGCACTGTTATTTATTGTTTTTGTTTCAAATCATTATTTAATCAAGAACGGGAAAAAAGGCAACCTCTCACTTACACTTCAAAATTTAATTTCAGCTGAATTCGGAGATCAAGAGGCAGCGCGGCCTAATAGGTTACAGAAATACAATCAAGAAGAGAATTCCAATTAAACTGAACAAGTCCATTTACTGAGCTTCAAACGGCCCCATGGAGAGAGATGGCTATAAATTTTTTTCCCTCCCTGCCATATGGGGGACTGGAAATTCTCTTGTGAATATAGAACTGCATGGCAGAGCTTTTAGCTAGAGGGTTCTGGTTATTCCTTTAAAAAAAAAATCCTCTTGTTTCACAAAGACATTAAGTTTATTTTTCTTGCTGTTGTTATCTTCCTTTGCACACTAATTAGGAAGACAACAAAAGAATGGATTCATTGACCTGTTGGGAGTTCAGTGGGGAGGCGGCGGGGGTGGAAAAAGATAGGGAGACCTTCTGGGGCTGGGAGGACCCCACAGGGCTGTGCACTGCTGCTGACCGTGGGCCCAGGGAGGTGATTTGCCTTCCTCTCCCCTTCGGCCTCCCCATTTCTCTGAAGCCCCTCTTGACAGCCCCCAGCCCACAGTCCACAGGTTCTTGAAAATCTCTACATGGATCCAGTTAGATCAATTTTTCAGCCCAAATGGAAAGGAGAGAAAATAAGTTCAATGTCATGAGTTTTTCCTCCAGCTCAATGCATTCGATTTAAAGGCTCATCCTTTCTTCTGAGGTCATGGACGTCCTACCTCTTCTGATGGCAAAATGGCCTTTTCAGGATAGACAATGGCGATTTTCTTTTTTTGTCTATCTTTGGCAAAAGTAAAAATCGACAATGCTATGCCACTTTCCATTTCAAACACAACTGGTCCGACCACTCCCTAAAGCTCCCACCGCCCTTCTTCTGCGTTCTGGTCCCTCTCTTCTCTAAGCTGCAATCAATGGCGTTGGATGCTGAGGCTCTCAGTTGAGCAAGAGCTTGAAGGCTTTTGCAGAATGTGCGAGAGCCTGGGTCAGGGGTCCGAAGGCCCGGGCCATCCATGTATTCCCCCTCAGCCCCATTTTCCCCGTCTACAAAATGGGAAGCACATCGCGGTGCTGCCTTTCTCCTAGAGTTGCTCTGAAGTTCACCTGAGATCTTGGATGTCATTAAGCTCTTTGAGGCCAGAGATACTCCAAAAATGTCATGTCCTTCATTTGGAGTAAGTTCAATAAAGCCACTGTGATGACAAATGATAACACTAGCAGCTATTGCGTCTTGAATGTCATGTCCCCAGTACTGGGCTAAGTCTTCATGGAACAGAAGCTGCATGAGGGCAGGAGCCTGGTCTGCCTTGCTCACTGCTGTTCACCCAGTGCCTGGAAGAGTGTCTGGCACACAGTAGGTGCTTAATGCATATTTTTTAAATGAATGGATCCCTTATATCACTCCATCCCCACAACCATCCTATGAGGTAGATATGACTAATAGCCCAAGGGACAGATGAGAACACTGAGGCCCGGCAAAGTGAAATGACACGAGGGAGGTCATGTAATTTAAGCACATGGACTCTGAGGTCAGAATTTCTGGGTTCAAATCCTGACTTCTCCATTTCATAGCTGCCTTTTACTTAATTTTTCTAGGCTGTAGTTTCATTGTAAATTGAGGATACTAGTGGGAGCTCCTAGATACTAGAAGGGCTATTATTAGAAATACATGAGATGACAAGTAGAGAATTCAGCCTGGAACACAGTAAGTACTCCGGAAGCATTAGTCGCTGCTGTCACGCAGGGTCTCAGAGGGAGATGAGATCAAGAATTCCAGAGAATCCAGATTTGCTCCGAAGCCCTTGTCTTTGTCACTTCCCTCTATTGCTTCCAGATTTCACGAGGCCCCCTCTGGTGGCCCCCCAATTCTGCTTTTTTTTTTTTTATCATGGCATCTGTGCAGGTTGCGACAAGGAGTACGTGGCAACTGTTGGCCCAAGCTGGAGATGGGAGGAGGAGAAAAGGACCCTGCCCTTCTCCTTGGTCTAGCTTCGGTCTTCATCTGCCCCCCTCCAGATTCCCTTTCCAGTTAAGACAGACTTAACAGAGAACTTCAGGCAACAGGGAAAGGACTTGGCCAAACCTTGGGGCCACCAGCCTCTCTGTCACCCAGTCGGTCCTCTGGCTCTCAGAGGAAGCTTCTAAGGCACCAGCCACCATTCATACCAGGCAGCTCCCCTTCCTCCCAATTGGGTTACCAACCTAAGTCACTTCACCTCTCTGAGCCTCAGTTTTCCCATCCGAAAAATGGTGATAATAATTTCATCTACTTCAAAGAACTATTTTGGGGATCAAACGAGAAAAAAAATAAAGTATGTGACAGTGCCTGGCACATAGTGGTATTTCATCCTCCCTCTATTCATTGGCCATCTCAATTTGGTGAACTCTTACCCATCCTTCAAAGCCCAGGTCAAATGTTCCTTTATTTGTAGAGCCCTCTCAGACACCAAGACAACATTGTTTGGGTCCTTCCTCTGTGGTCCTACTACACATTGTACTTGCTTCCATCACTGCTGGGGGTGATATTCAAAATATTCAACAACTGGTTGAGTGTGGGTACTGCCCCACCCGAAGGTAGCTGGCCTTGGCACTGAAGGGCTGTCAGGTGTCACTCTTTAGTTGCTGGACTGTGAGAAGGTCCAGAAGGTACCAGGGCAGGGAAGGGATGGCTGCCTTGACTGGGGGATGGGCTAGTGACAGAGTCTGTTTACCAACTGGTGTGCAAGTATTTGAATATTTTTGCAACTGAGGAGATGCTGGTGCTCACCGACTTGGTCTCAGCCCTCATTACAACACTTATCTCACTCAACTGCAGCTGCTGTTGACTCCTACACTGTGAGCCCTGGAGTCAGGAAGGGTGTTCTATTCATATCTGTGTCTCCCAAATGTCTTGAACAGAGATGGTCGAGTGGAGATAAGGAACATGAGTGAGGCTGGGAGGGGTCCCTAAATCATCTCCTTAGGACCCTCCACTTGGATTTGGGCTCTGACAGAGCAAGAGGGCTTCACGTTATCTTTAGCTCACCAACTAGCATTTCCATAAGACACAACCCACATTTGCATATTCATATATGCAAATATGCCCCCTGGGTGTAATGTGCTGTCCCTGATCTTTTAAAGAGCTGTGCATATGAAATGCCTGCAGTGGCATGTGGCAGGAACCATGGCATAGAAGGCCCTCCATGCTCCAGAGCCCCAGCTCTTGCCCTGGAATCCTGTCTCCACCCCCATCTCCAGTCTTCATTTCCTGCTTCCTTTGGCTACTAGTTTCTCAGGCAGTTGTCGCCTTCTCTGCCCTAACCTAATCCTAACCCTAATTCCCTTCCCTGCCTGCTTACCTTCCACCCCATCTCAGCATCTCCCCATCAATCGTTGTGTATTGTCTTTTACGGTTTTGACCTTGTCTGTGTCCCTCTAAAGAGGCACAGATTGTTTCTTCTTCAGTGGATCCTGAGAGCCACATCAGGGCTGACTCTGCAGATGCTCGATAGATCGCTGGTCATTTGAATGAGTGACTGAACAGGGAATTCAATGACAGCGACTTTGCTGTTCTCTTAGACAAAGAGCTCGGAAAACTCCTGAGGCCAGGACTCTCAGAAACATTTGGTCCAGCCTGCCACTTTCTTCCATCTCTGCCTTTGCAGGAGAGAAGATGAGAAAGGGATTAGCATGGAGTGCACTCAGAGGACCAGACTTGGGGGGCAGCTGAGGCCCCCAGGAGTCAGGCAACCATGAACGGGTACAGCCATTCGGGCTGCAGCCGCTATCTAGGATGGAAGGAAACTAAAAGTAAGGGGAGCAGGTGGCCTGGCTCTAATCCCAAATCATCCACTGACTAGCCTGGACCTGGAACCAGACCACTGTTATGGCTACGACCACGGCTATGACCAGGGCTGCTGCTATTGTTGCTGCTGCTATGACCACGTCCGCTGTGAATACTCCTGCTGCCATCGTTAACAGCAACCATGACAGACCCTTTACCACTTGCCTGCTGCAGTCTAAAATGTTTACTTCCATTAGGTCATTGAATCCTCCTAACATACCTCTTAGCAGGCAGGTCCTATTATCATTCTTGTTTTGCAGATTTGGAGGAAACTGAGGCACAGAGAGTTTGCATAACTTGCTCAAGCTTCCACAGTTGCTAAGTACAGAGCCAGCATCTGGAATGTTGTCATCATAACGCCCACTAATACTTGCCGGATTTTGTCCCATGCCAAGCACTGGGTTCGACAGTTTACAACATTATTTTGCTCTGGTCCTAACAAGGCTTTTGAAGAAGAGACTTATTATCTGTATTTTTTTTTTAACAGATGAGGAAACTGTGGTTCCAAAAGGTTTAAGTAACTACCCTTAGTTCAGAGCCAGATTTGACTGCATTGTCATAACCCCCTGTTTTTCACAACTCTTACATTCCATTGACCACGGAAGCCATTACTCTTCTGTGAGTCTCAGTTCCTCTTCTTGGAATCAGGGCATTGATTTGGTGAGCTCTTAAGGCCTCTCCCCTCTAGGTATGGATGAGCTTCCAGCTCTTCTGATAGGGGCTGGGCCCATGGGGAGACATGGAGGCTTGCAGAACCAACAGCCAATCTGGAACCTCACCAGCTGGTATTGGGAGGACCATACCTTTTTTTTTTTTTTGCAACATTCACCTCTTTGCAACATTTTGACAGACCTGACCTGCTAGGAAACCACCCCAGGCAGGTGAGAAGACATAAGCCAGTTGCCCCCAGTGGCACTTTTTAGTGAGGGGCAGTTGGGGCCACCAAATGGGCTGCCACAAATCCATGACCAGGGAGAATGGATGGCATTTACTAACTTAAAAACATTCTTCCACCCTCTATTGCTCATATTTTGAATTTATATCTATCTTTGCAACAATTCCCCTGGAAGACCAGTGGGATAATCATGCCCATTTTCCAGATAAGGAAGCTGAGGTTAGGCTAAGAGGAATTCTCCAGTCAAGCCGGAACTTGAACCCAGGCCTCGCGACTCTTTGCCATACTGGGAAGACCTTTATAGGACATTCATGGAGGGGAGAAGGCAGGTGGGCATTTTCCATCTGCAAAATACTCGGCAACCACAGGCATCTCTGCAAAGGAGGGGCCTGGGAGAGTTGGGGACAGTCCAGCTGGGCAGAGGATTTGGGCAAAATCAGATGTTGGTGATAGAGGGTGCCTTGATGGGTAAAGAAGTTTCCCAGAATGCACTGCAGGTAATAACTATTGTGTCAACCAGGCCCAATTAGTATTTATGGTCACCTTCTCTTCCTTGACCTCCCAGCAGGCACCCCAACCTTTTCCTTACTTCCACCTCGTCTTTTCTAAAGGAGCAGCTCTCTGAGATTTTCAGGTTCTCTCGTAGCTAGAGGAGACAGCTCTCTTCCCAGCTGTCAGCCATGAGTGTAGGCTACGTCAACACTGAGTCTCCTATTTGTCTGTCTGTCCCTTTAGAGGCCACACAAGGCCTTCACATACTTTATCTTATTGGATAACCCCAACAGTCCCATGTGGAGGGGGTATTATTTCAAGTTTACCAATGAGAAAACTGAGTTTCAGAGAGGTCAAGTGACTTTCCCGAAGCCACCCAGCTAGGAAGTGGCAAAGCTGGGACTTGTGTTGAGATCCAGCTCCCAAATCTCTTGCTGAGGAAACCTCTTAGTGTCAAACTGTCTGAAGTCACATTCCAGCTCCTCCTTGTCCACCTGAGGGAGCGTGGCATGATTCCATTCAATGCTGGGCCGCTACATTGGATTTGCTCTTGCTTTGCTCTGTGTCTTCTCCCCAGACCTTAACCTCTCTGAGCCTTGGTTTTTCTGTCCCATCTGTGGAAGGGACTAGTGAGGGCTGCTGTGCCCTCAACTCCCTGAAACCTTGTGTGGACACGTGAGAGGACAAAGGTCATCGAAATTCAAGGCCGTGTTTATACAGGTGAAACCAAACCCCAGCTGGTAAGCAATGCTTCAGGCTAGCTGCCATCAAAGATGTGACTTCACTGGAAAGCTGGAGTGCCTCTGTGACATCAAATACCCCCTTTTCCCTCCTCCTTAAAGAAACCTACGGTGTCTCACACATGCATTCCTGCACATGGCACTCTGGAGACCAATACATAGTTTTCAATGTTCCCTTGATAAAAAGACTGGGTATTTTAGTTTTCATTTTTCTCCCCTCCTTTCCCCCCCATCCCAAATTCCCAAGCCGAGTGCTGCCCAAAGCTGGCGAATGATGGTCTGGTGAGTCAATAATGAGGTCTGAAACCAGTGGGATATTTGCCCGAAACTGAATGACCATGTGTCGTACACTGCCCTGAACTCGTGCCTCCACCTCCCCCAGGCGTCGGGGCCAAGACTGGCAGAGGAGGCCGTGCGGAATACTTACTACAGCCCTGGCCGACAGGAGGCTGAGCATCTGGAGGGGCTGGCTGGGCGGGCGGCTGGACCGGGCCTCGGGGCTGGCCTTGCAGAGGGTCTTGGAGCAGCGGCGGGAGTGTCTGCGGCGGGACTTCCGCCCTTCTTCAGGGGACCGGCCACGGTGCCTGCAGGCAGGAGGGAGAGATCTGAGGATCTTTTGAAGGGGAGCGTGGCAGAGAGGTGGTTAGGGACCAGCAGGATCTGTGGGTGACAGAGTGTGTTTGGCTGTGCTTGTATGAACTATGTGGCGTCCACCCATCTACCCACCCACCTGCCCATTCAGTCACTCATTCTCATTTATTCATTCAACAAACATTGATTCAGCTGGGGTTGCAGGTGTGAAGATGGAAAAGGTCCCTATTCTGATGCAGTTTAATGTCCTTTGTGCACCTGTGTGTCTGTCCGTCTGTCTGTGACTGTGTGTATGTCTGGGTGTGTCCATCTGTGTTTTCATGTGTTTGCCTATAAATATAACTGCGTTTATCTGTGTGTCTTTGTGTATGTGACTTCGCCATCTGTGAAATAGAGGCATCCTATTGACTGTCACCCAAAACTTTTGGGAAAAAGCAAAAGCTGACAAAAATGACAAAGATGCCTTCTGCATGCTTGTCAGATTTAGATCTCGCTGCCCTGTCTGCAGTGGAAACCAAAGGAATCTCTGACTCCGTAGAACGAGTATATTTGGATTCTGCGTAGTCCGTCAGCTCTGAGCCACAGTAGGAATAAAAATAACACTTTATTGATTTGAATGGCACTTGTAAACCCCTCTGAAGGTGCTTTCACAGTCCTCTCTACAGCTTGAAGACACAGACAGGGCAGGTATTACTTTCCCATTTTACTGATGAGGGAGCTGAGGCTCAGAGATGTTTGACCTGCCTGAGGTCACACAGCTTGTAACTGGCAGAACCAGGAGCAGGGCAGACTTTTCTGCTCCCATCAGAACCGATGCCTCTGGTTCTTGCTCTGGAGTGTCTTTCCCTGCTCTGGGGCCTCCAGATCATTCTTCTATTGGGGGTGTGGTCCGAGGGCCAGCTCTCAGGTTGCTCCCATGCATGCTGGAGTGTCCCTTAGTCCAATAGACACTGGGGAGCTCAGACGGCAGCACCACCAGGGGAGGTGACAGCAGGAGGGCTGGGGCTGCGGTCTGCCATGTGAGCCATTTCCCTAAGAGGTGAGTGACAGGGAAGGTGGAGCGCCCCGAGTGTGTGAGGCAGGCCCGGCGCCATCCTCTGGCCCAGACCTGCAGGGCTTAGCTGCCGAGAGCTGATTCAGCCTGGGCTGGAAGCGAAGGGCTCAGGCTGCGTCACATAGACCCAGGTCCCTGTCCCAGCTCTGCCAGTCACGTGACCTTGCTCAGACCCCCCCCAACTTTGCCCACTAAGACATTTTTCTCAGCTGTGACGCGTCAGGAATGCACTTCAGCCCAGCGCATCAATGCCCTCCAGACAAAAGCCACCAGGAGCCCACCTGCGGCTGCCCAGGCACTGAGCGCTCCTGGCCGTGAGGGACGACGCGCACGGGGGAGGGGAGGATGGCTCTGTGCCAGGGTGGTACAGAGAACCTGCTCTGGGCGTATGGTGGCTGGCTTTGGGGAGTGTCTCAGGAACGGGGGCTTTGTTCTGGGTTAGATGCCATCAGAAAGCAGAGCCCATCCTCTGACTGAGTATCTTCACAAATCTTCTCTAGAAGGAGGGCAGACCAGACTGAGGCCAAGGCTCTGAGTGGTAAAGAAGCCCCGGTCACTCCTGTCAGCCAGGACGGAGAGACGCTGGGGCGCCTTTGCGTTTTGGACAGAGTTCCTGTTTCCTCTGGGCTCAGACCCGATTACAGAGGGGTCTTGTTTCTGTCGTGATCACTCAGGGTCCCAGAGCGAACGGCCTTGTCTGATGTCGATGTTCTTTGCAATCGTTGACATTTGGCGTGAACACCAAGGACCACCAGCGATAGTACGAGATGTCGGGGGCTGCATTTCTTTCTCAAATGCTTCTCACCCTCTGCTCCATGTTCACACCACCTGGGGAGCTTTACAGATCTCGCTGCCCTGGCCCCACCTCATCCGAATTAAATCAGAAAGTCTAGAGGGTGGGACCCAGGCGTTGGTGTCTGTAAAAACTTCCCAGGGGATGGGAAAGGGCAGCCGGAGCAGAGAAGCCCCGGTCTGGCTCGTGCTGTTACTGGGATGATTAAGAGAGAAAACGTATTTCTAACTGTAGCACAGTGCCCGGCACGCAGTAGGATTTAGATAAATATTTCTCCTCCTCGTCCTCCCTCTGGACATTTTGATTTAACTGGGATGAGATTTTTAAATCTTCCCAGGTGATGTGAATATATAGCCAGGTGCGAGAAGCACTTAAGGAAGAAAAAAGCAGCCTCTGACATCCGCAAGCTGGCCGGTACGATCAAGGAGGCCTGTGTGCTCCTGCTGGACGTCAGCAGTTTCAATCATGAACATCCGCAAAGTCCTCGTTGCTTCTCCTTCTTCTTGATCTCCTTCTCATCCAAAAGAGAACCCTCGTCGCCCTTCTCAGGCCGGGACAGCCAACATATCAGTGCAGAACGGGTCCAGGTCAGGAGAAACCTGACTTGGAATGGCTTCCAGACTAGGTTCTTTGTGCTGTGTGGCCTTTCATAGGTTGCTTAGCTTCTCTGTGCTTAGAGCAACTCTGAGTCAGAGTGCAAAGTCCAGAACCAGACTGCCCAGTTCAATATGAGCTCTGTCACTTAGTAGCTAAGTGACGAGCAAGCTCCTTAACTTCTCTGTGCCTCAGTTTCCTCATCTTTAAAATGGGGTAACAGTGGTACCTGCTTCCTAGGGCTGTAGAGGGGCTCACATGAGTTGACACAGGAGGAGGGGTCAGCACCTCAGCGTGGTGTCACCTGCACGTAGGAAGCACACATGGTAGCAGGCACGGTTACTGCTGCTCCTCTAAGTGGAGGCAGCAAGTGTTGGCAGCCTTTTCTTCAGGGAAGTGGCCACAGCTGCCGAGTGCCCGGCAACGGGCTGTCCCTCTGCTGGCAGGGGGGCCCCAACGCGACAGCGACAGCAGGAGGCAGAGCTGATGACACGGGCGGCCGCTCAGACCAGGCTGGGGCAGTGGCTGCGGTGAGGGCTTACCTGCTCTCACAGCTGGAGGAGCGGGACGCCGAGCTCGGGGACCGCGAGGGGCCGCGATGGTGGCGGTGGCGGTGAGATTTTCGGGGCCGGCTTCGCGATCTGGGGGGTGAGAAGGAGCAAGTCAGAAGAGCAGCGGGAGAAAGAGGGTTTTTGATCTTGCGACATCCGTTTTCCTCTTGCACCCGAGTCACTGCCCCTCCCAGAGCTAGGCGGGGCCCCCCCACCCTCCCCTCCACCCCCTGGCTTCCCGCCTGGGGACTTGGGTCTCTACCCGCCAAGCAGAACACCAGTGAGCAGAAATGGGTGCCCTGCAGGGGATGGCCTGGGTGATGCGGGGCCCTCAGCCCGAAGGCCTGATGCAGACCACACCCTGGATGTGAACGTCACCTCCACACGTCACCTCTCCCTCACCTAAGGCAAGAGTCCCAATTTCAGACAGCGGCATGAGCCAGTCAGGACCACAACGATGACTCAGTCAGGCAGTAAAAAATGTCACCCGAAAGGCATGGGCTATAGAAAGGAGTGGCTTTGTCCCCAGGACAGTGGCAGGCTGCTGGGTCTTCTGATTTTTCAAGTGAATGTAGAAACACAGATTTTTATGTGAAATATTCCTATCTGAAGTGGAAGCTCATTTTAAAAAGAGACACTGTTTGGGGCAAACAAAACACATTTGCAGAGTAAATTAGGCCTTTGGGCTGTCAATTTGTCACCTCAGGCCTGGAAAATTAAGTCTCAGTTCTTAACATGGAGTCGAAAGCCCATTTTCAGAGTGAGTTACAAACGTCATTGACAACAGAAATTACAATAACAATAATTAATACCACTGCTACTAAAACTGGTATGATTACAGCTTACTCCAGCTCCCTCTAAACGATGACAACAACTCAGAAGTAGCAGCAGCAGCGGCAGTGGTCACTGAGGATGTACGAGGAATGGCAATGGTTTGGGCCAAGCCAGTGGGAGTTAGAGACGACTCTAGTGGGAGGCAGCCTTGTTGTCCAGGAGAGGACTCAGGGATTCTTGTAATGATCAGACTATTTCCCTTCCCTGCTTAAAACCTTCCCACTGCCCTAATGTCAAGTCCAAACTCTGAGCTTGATCCCCAAGCACCTTCAGAAGCCAGCCCCTGCCTAGCTCTCCAGGCTCCTTGCGTGACATCTTCTGCCCTGGCCTGGAGGCTTAAGCAACCCTGAACTGCCTGGATCCATTTCCTGGTTCACGCTGTCCTTCTGATGATGATGATGATGATGGTGATGATGAGGAGAGGTAACCCGTATCCAACACATTTAGTGCCCAGGCACCGTGTCCTAAGCATTTTCCTTAAATGGACTCATCTACTCCTCACAACCCTTCTCCTCTTATTCCCATTTCACAGATGAAGAAACTGAGGCACAGAGCTTAAAGCTAGAATGGTTTCCTCCCTCCTCAGCCCCAGCCTGGACACCCCTCCTGCCGGCAGCCTCCGTCACCACCCAGCCCTCCTTCCACACCAGGGCTCCCACCGCACCCTGGGCTTCCGTGTGCCACCGCCGTGCCGTGACCTGTCCCATGTTCGTCTCCTGTGCCTGCTGCCCTGTGAGCTCCTCGAGCTGGGAGAGCGTCTGGCTAACCTCTGTCCTTGGGCCAGCACTGGGCTGCCACGTATGAGGCCCTCAAGAAGGGATGTTGAATAAAGGAAGCCCCGTCAGCCCCGTGGTCCTTGGTTGGAAGCAGCCCTGACCATAGGACTCGGCAAGAATAACGATCCCTCATCTCAGGGCGCCTTGTTTGCCTTGCATTTCCCTCTCCCGACTCTGTCTTTTGGCTCACACAACCTCTCTCCTGTCTCCCTGAGTTCTTAGGGTCTGGGCCCTGGCCCTGGCTCTGTGGCCGTCTATACTGCAGCCCCCTTGGACAAGTGATGCGGAGGTGTCCGAGAACATGTGCTCTGTCTGTGCTTAGCATGAAGGCACACGCAATACATAAGACCACTAATTCCCTCTTGACTTGAATAAGCTTAATGATCGAGAAGTTCTCCCCTGAGCTAACTCAGAGCTCTACTGCTTCCTTCTAGTGCATGCCCCAGGCTCCCGTGGTGGTGGCTGAAATACCCTCCTTCGCACTGACCTTGGGTGACAGGACCCTTGGGACAGCAAAGCTGGCGCCCTCCCTCTGCGCCCTTGCCTCCTCTTTTCCCTCCCGGTAGCCGACTGCCTTTCATCTCATTGCCTTTGATCCTCCCTTTAGAAGCTTCTTGGTGGGAGATAAAATATTAGTTGATTGGAAAACACACGCACTAGCATTTGCAGTGTATAAAGTAGATGAGTTGTAACCAAATTTACTTTTGTTTGGCTGGGAACTGAACTCGCTGGCAGCGCTGGCTGATTTGAATTTCTACTACCAGCCATAAACTGGGAACCAGCCGGGGCCCTGAGACAGCGGGTGGAGTTTCATGGGTATCTCCAGGCCGTAAGCCCCAGCAGCCAGGGCTCGGATGCAAACGCACAATCGTGCGTGTGCACGCACGTGATCATGCCCCCTTAACCACTCATGCACACACAGCACACGCATGTGCACAGCTAAAACCACCCCACAGCCTCCATCTGTATAATGCACACAGATTAATAAGCAGTGCACACGCAGAGGGCGTAGAATTCACACACAACAGCAGACAGTGCACCAACATGACACTGTTCACGTTCATGCTCACATAAGCACAGGCATACATAATGCATTCGTGTGAACGCAAATATACACCATACACACTATTTACCCACATTGCATACATTTGTATGCACAGCGCACACAAATGTTTGCATGCTGAAAAATGTACAGACATTTAAAAACAATACACCCTACACATATACACACTGAAAACATATATACTCAGTGCACGTGCAGGCACACAGAACTCGCACGCACTGGGCACACCAGGCACACAGGTGCACACCACTCACTTTCACGCACACACAAACACACACATATGCACAGCGTATACACAACCTTGCACACTCATGTGTACCCAAGACCACAGGTGCAAGTCCACACTCAGTTCTGTCTTTCCCTTCCTTCGTCCCTCTCCCTGCACCCACCCCCCCTCTCCCTTCCCCTGATTATTGGCATCTCTGATGCTGACTATTACAAGGCCAGCTCTTCCACCTCCCCAACCTGGAGAGAATGGTCCAGGTGGAATCCACTTACTGTTTTTTGTGCCTCTTCTCTTCCCGTCTTTTGCTTTTTGGGCTAGAGGAGCTAAACGAGAAATGGCCAATTAATTGAAAGATGCAGAATTCCAGTTAAAGATAAAAATAAAGGAGTTAAAATGCTTAACACACAGTGGCCACTAGATGCAGGCAACTTTGGAACAGACACTGATCATTTCCAACACCAGAGCAGTCGCTGCCACCTTTTCCACCCAGCAGGCTCAGCGAGAGACAGCGACCCCACACGGAGACTGAGCACGGGGTGTGCAGCATGCCAAGGGCAGCTTTATAGGTAATAATAACAGTCGTTATAAAGGTAACGATAATAATATCCACCATTGCTCAAGGCTCTGTTATAGGGTGTGCACTCTGTTAAATGTTTTTTGTCGGCAATCTCATTTGATTCTTCCTGCAGCCTAGAAGTACACTTGTGGATGTGGAAACTGAGCCTCAGAGGAGCTAAAAACTTGCCCGGGATCACACAGATGAGGTGGGACGTGGCCCCAGACCCTGCGTCCCAGAGCCCATGCTCTTGGCTGCTGTTCCATCCATTTCTGAGAGAAGAGAATGGAATATCCAGGGAGATGTTCTGAAGCCTCACAAAGCTTGGCAGATTCTGAAATGTTCTGCTCATGAATATTCAAGTCTCTGTTTGTTTTTTTTTTTTTTTTAAGTCAGAGGGCTGGGGTGTGGGTCAAATGGACAACGATGACTTGGGGTCCTATGGAATGAAATAGAGGCCTCAGAGGGCGAATGCTATTTGGCAGTTCAAGCCCGACTGGCTTCAGAGGGTCACCAAGAACCCATCGCTGGCCTAGGTGGTGGGAAGGGGAAATTGATTTCATCCAATTTCATCCAGCTGCGGGATCTATCCCCATGTTTGAGACTCAGCCTGGGCTGTGGAAGAGCCCAGAACGTCACTGAAAGATCCCAGTTTATGTCTGGCTCTGCGGCTTAGCTGCTGTGTGACATCTGGTAAGTAACCTGTCTCTCCAAGACCCGGGTTCCTCGGCTGTGAAACGGGGCCATTGTTCAGGCTGTTGGGCTGAGAAGACAGATGATGTCGGTAATCAATGTCCGCTTGTTAACTGAGTGAGTGAAAGGGCCTTGCACTCTGCCAGCTACTCTACTGTTATTGTTATTTAAGAGGCCACCGCAGGGTGTCCTGATCCTCTGTCTGGTGGATATGGGTTTGAGTTTTGGCTCTGCCACCTTCTGACTGTGTGTCTGAGGACATGCCTGTCTGAGCCTCAGTTTCTTCCCCTGTAAAATGGGAATAATAAACATACCCACTGCAAAGGGGTGTGATGGGCATTAATGGAGATTAAACTCACACACATGGAAAGAGCTCAGGGCAGGATCCCAGTTTATAGTGAGTACCCCGTAGATGACAGCTCACCCAGTGTACAGTAGGACTTGGCCTCCATCCCTTGGCTAGGGTCTGGGGAGGCTTTGGTGGGGTGGCTGGGGCTGATGTTTCTCTACATGCCCCCCACCCAAGATTTCAACCCACGCTAAAACAGACCCTGGTAAGAGTGGGGAGACTTTCCAGGGAGGGGCATCGGTAGGGGCTGGTCCAGGAGCAACCATCCGGCCTGATGGCAGTAGAAAGCTGGCTTGGAACTTTCAGGGAAACCAGCTCAAGGCCATCATTTTGGAGGAAACGGAGGCCCAGGGAAATGAAGGGGATGTGCCCAAGAACACAGAGATGGAGACAGAGCGCTGACTCTAGAAGCTGCTTAAAAGCAGAAAGCTGAAGCGAGCGGCCAGAGGCAACAAGGTTCTTACCTGTGCCTTCTCTTCTTGGAGAATGACCTGATTCAAGGAAATAAAAGGAAGAGAGACAGGGAGGAAGGGAAGAAAAGAGGGCGGGAGGGAAGGAGAGAAGGGAGGAAGGAAGAAAGAAACCAAGGGAGGGAGGGAAGAAAATAAATATGGGTGAGTTTGAGGTTTTCTTTCCTGGGATGAATGTGTCAGTGCATCTGTGAGCATGCTACACGGGGGCTGGGACACACAGGCAATCCTCCTCCTCTCTTAGATTTCAAAGACTGTGAAGATCATACGGGAGATGTATTTTGAACTTCCAGGTCAAAGGTAACCAATGCTTCAACCCTCACTCAGAGTTGTCAGTAAGTGTGTCCCAGGTGGAGGGGGAGATAAGAAAGAGTCCTCCACCTCCTTCCCTCCTCTAAGTCTCCTCTCATCTTTCCTCTCCCTAGTTGTGGATTCATCATCATCATCATCATCATCACTGTCATCATTTTCATCACAAGGGAAAACCAGCTTCCATAAGTGGACCTCCTACTGTGTGCCAGTCTCTGTGCTAAGCATCTCACACAATCTCATTCAATCTTCCCCCAAACCATGTGGAATACTACTAACAACCATTTTACCAAGACACTGATGCTCAGAGAAGTCAGTTAAGTTGCCCAGGGTCACACAGCTTCACCTACTCCTACTCATTCTTCAGAGCTCGACTCAGATGTCATCTGCTCCTCGTAGCATTTTCCGGTCCCCTCAGGTGGGCTGGGTGCCTTCCCTCTGCTCCCACAAGCCCTGGTGAGCTTCTGAGCTTAGCCTGATTATAGGACAGAGCTCTGCATAATACGATTATCCATTTTCCCCACTAGAATGGGAGCAACTTGAGGGCAGGAGCTGGGTTTTGGTCACTGTTCTGTTCCCGGGGCCCAGAATCCTCATTCATGGCACAAAATGGATATTCAATAAACAGATGTGAAAAATGGGAATTTTTTTCTTTTTTAACTCTGAAGGTTTATTTGAGAGGAGAAAAAAAAAATAATAATCTCAAAGCATCCCTTAGCCCTAGCTCCTACATCTTAAAAAGTCAACCACCATTAACCAGACATTTCAAGAAGCTGGACCAGAAGTGGGGTGGTGCTCAGTGGGGAGGGTTCGGGAAGGATCAGCAATATTATTTCCCCTCCTGATCAACTTCTTTATGATCCTCCCTCCCTCTAACCCTTGGGCCAACGGTAGCCAGCGGAAAAAGCCTGTTTCTAACCTTCGGGCGCAGTCTCTTTCTCATGAGAAGAAACCCCTGAGTGAGAAGCGACTTCGCTTCCAAGATCCAGATTTAGAAAAATGCTTCCCCCTTCCCCAGCCAACCCCTAAACTGGGACAAATTGTTCAGCGTCGGAAGGTGACAAGATGGTAGTCTATAGTCATGGGCAGGTCATGGAGTTCCCACAAAGAACGCCATGCTGGGGAAAGTTTCTGACACCAAATCAACATGGCACTAATTGGTTTGCCCACGTCTTGCTTTCAGCATGAACTCAACATCAACTGGAATGTTTGGGAAGATGGCGGACGTGATTGGTGACACCACACTGAGTTGAGACCATTCTGGCAACAAGAGCTGAGATTTGATCGCACCCCTGGATTGGGAAACGTCCACGTTGAGGCAACTTTGAAGCAGGGCTGAGATGCAGGGGAAAACCCAAATGACCTCTTACCTTCTGTGCTGATGTAGTTAATTGCACAAGTAATCCACCATTGACGTAGGAAAATGGAAGATACAGATAAGCAAGAATAAAATATAAACCGCTCTGTC
Organism: Equus asinus; assembly: GCF_041296235.1. Classification (NCBI taxonomy): domain Eukaryota; kingdom Metazoa; phylum Chordata; class Mammalia; order Perissodactyla; family Equidae; genus Equus; species Equus asinus. Next base: position 84,148,696 of record NC_091797.1, on the reverse strand, counting down.
CCTGTCATCCACAGCCCACCACAGCAAATAACTTACACAGGGGGCTTCTAACTCCGGGCCCCAGGGCCAGGCAGGCTTTGCAAACGTGTACAAATGCGGGGAGCAGGTTAACTGAGGCCTGCGGCAAACTGGAGCATCCCTGCTCTGTCTAAATGCACAGCCACTCCTCAGCTTCAGCTGAGGGTCACCTGTGGGAAACTGGTCCAATGAAGATGGAGCTTCTGATGTTATAGAGGACCTGGAAAACTGGATTTTTGTATTGCAAAATCTTCCGCTTATGAAATAATGGCTTGGCCCATGAGCCACAGATTTGCGTCTTCAGGTGGATATCCTTCCGGTCTTTTTTTTCCCCATAAACATACACATGTGTGTGAGTAGCAGTGTGAGAGTGTGTGCGTGTGTGCATAGTGGACATCTTTTGGAACATGTCAACAGTTCATAATGCCCCTTAATGACTGTCCACAAGGGTGGACAATCCCAGCGGCTGTGTTTTCCATGATCCCACCCCCCGCCAGGACACAGTTGGACCAACCAGAGAGCCCTTTCCTTGGGAACTGGGATAAGGAACAAGGCAGAAAGAGTCAGTGACTTTTTGTGGCTGAACCCGCAAAGTGGAGACATGGGGACAGGGTGCACCCATCTCGCCACGTGGACTCGGGGACTGTGTGTCCCGCGTGGGTGCTCCCAGCTCTCTACTCCCTGGTGCCAGCTCCTTTCTGAGGCCTGCCTGGGCTCTAAGACATGCCTGTCTCCTTGTAAGCAAATCCCCCTTCTGGCCTGAGTCAGCTTTAGGGGGCGCTGGTCCTTGCGACCGGGGTCCCAAGTTATAAAGAGACAAATAAATAACAATACATAGATGATTATTTAACATAAATGAAATGATAAGCTTCCAATGACTTTTAGGTGCCATCCACTCTCACCCCAACCCCACCCCACCTGGGCGTCCCTGCTCACAGGGGAGGAAGGACCATACCTGTGTCGCTTATGTTTCTTGGAACTTTTCTTCTTCTTTTTCTTGACAGGCGATGGGCTGTATGATGCGGACCTGCCAGGGGAGGGAGACACCCTCAGAGGGAGGCTCTTAAAGGCCACGGCTGGTTTCACAGACCCTTCCCCAGCCTCATACACAGTCCCAGCTCTTCCCGTAACACACATCAAGGATAATGTCAGCATTACTATTAGCTTGCATGTGTTTTCAACGTTATCGTGTGTTTTACATACGTTATCTCGCTTAGTCCTTCCACACACTTCTTAGGGAAGTACAATTGCTATCTTCCTTTTTCAGACAAAGAAAGTGAGGTTCAGAGAGGTCAAGTGGCTTGCCCAAAGACACACAGCTAGGAGATGGAGGAGCTGATTAAAACTGAAGCCTCTCTGACCCCAAAGGCCTTGCTGTCAATCACTCTGTCCCCTCACAGTCAGGCCATAAACATTTCCTTTTTTCTGCTGTTCTCCTCCAAGCTGGGCCCCTCCTCTCATATACTTTAGGCCTCTCTTCTGCCCCACCCTGTTGTCTCCCTGATAAGATGGAGCCCCTGGAGGAGATCTCGCCAGGCTGTGGTCAGCATGGCTGGTGCTGTCAGGGGTGACCTGAGAAACAGAGCCACCCTAGGACCATGACTGTAACCGAGGCTCAGGTGACCTGAGTTCTAATCTTGACTCACCCACCAACTGAGGAGGGCGCCTTGGGCATGTCCTGCTCATTCTACGTTTCTTATTCCCCCACTGACAACATACCAAGGTTGAAACAGACTAGGAGTTGCAAACTCGGTACCAACAGGGGCCTCTCAGATAGCACGAATGCACGAAGCAGACTGGGTGTGGGACAATAGGGAGTGGTGGGGACTGTGGTGAACCAGAGAGCGCCTGACAGACAGCACGGCTCCTCCTCAGATCAGCCTAGGGTCCTGCGTGGGAATGCAAACCCAGGCTTCCAGGACACCTGCCTTTTCAATAGAGATTGCCAGAAAAACATCTTTTCATACGAAATCTCCTGGTTTTTAAATGTCGGTCACCGATTAAAAAGACAAAAAACACTTTACAGGTCAAATAAAACATGTCTGCAGGGGAAGATAAGGGTTGACTCTTAGGAAATCACAGTGCTGTCCCCAAGCACGTGCTCAGTGGACATTTATTGAATGAAGGAAATAGTGAAGACTGATGTCTGCTTTTTCCTTATTTGAAGTGTTCTCCTGCCCAGCCCTAAAATCAGGAAGCTCAAGCCACTTGTCCCCTTCCACTCCTCCCCCTACACTGAGGGTCTTCATTCACATTCCCCCCTGGGTCCACTTTGGGCCCCTCCCCTTAGGACTCGGCGAAGGGCTAACGGGGTGCAGAGGAAATCAGGCAGCTGGGGCCCGAGTCAGCCAGACGCTGCTCTCTGCTGCCCCCTGCAGGCTCCTTCGAACACTGCCTCCGAGGTTCCGTATGATTTTCAACCCGCCCCTGAGGTCTCTGCCCATCCCTCTGGGTCTGGACCACTGGACATGCTTTTAATCTAGTAAGTGGCAGCAAGAAGAAAATCTGGAAATCTTTTTAAATAAAAAAAAATTTAAAGGGATTGTACATAGAAAAAAAATTGTAGGGTACAAAAGAGCCAATAGCTAGCAAAAAATATAAAGGTCATTATTCTTGGCGTTCAACTTGCGAGGTGGGAGTGGTGGAACCAGCTGGGGAGCCTGGGATCAAGTCCCTGTAGGTTCTGTCACCCCTTCTCTTTGCCTTGTCTTTTCTCATCTTTAAAATGGGGATAATAGTTATAAGTCCTGGGCACATAATATACAGCAAGGTGACTATAATTAACAATACTGTAGTATACGTTTGAAAGTTGCTAAGAGATTAAATCTTAAAAGTTCTCATCACAAGAAATAAAAATGGTAACTATGTGAGGTGATGGGTGTTAAGTACAGTATACATATAACAAACCATTGTTTGTATACCTTAAATGAATGCAGTTACATGTTAATTGTATCTCAATAAAATTGGAGAAAATTTTTTAAAAATAAAAATAAAATGGAGATAATAATGCTCGTCTGGTAGATTGTGGTCAAGGGTAAAAAAGGTCATGGCGCTCACAGTACTTAGCACAGCCAACCACACAGAGTAAGTTCTCAAAAAAAAAATCAGTATTCATGGTCATGACTATGCTTCTGATTAATCGGTCATTTACTACATGCCAGACACTGTGACAGCTGCTGGCACATCCATTTTCTCATCTAATTCTCACGAAACCCCAAGAGGTAGGTTTTATCACCGTTTTATATAAGTGGAAACAGACACAGAGAGGTGAAGTGACTTGCCCAAGATCACACAGCGAGTTAAGAGGCAGAGAGGGGATCGGAAGCCAAGAGGAGTTGCTGTTTGACTCTGAAACCCGTATTACTCCTATTTTGTAATATTACTCCTATTTTTGTCTATTGACTATTTTGTCCCTTCCCCCGTCTTCAAGGTTTCATCTCCCTTTAGGGCCCTCACCTCCTTCTCTTCTTCCGGGTGGATTTCTTCTTTTTCTTCTTTCCCCTGGAGGAAGGCAGTGGTGTCAAGTCTTTGACTCGGGAGGCACTGTTGGGAAGCACAGAGTCAGCATTAGGGGACCCAGGGTTCCCCAAGCCCCCACCCAGGGCCGTTGCAGCTGGGGAAGGAGGACCCAGTTCCTTGGAGGATGAAGGGCCCGAAGCAAATACCTAATTATCACCTCCTGGCTGATTCGGTCACACTTCAGATTAAGTGCCTCAAATAAGGAGTTAATGCCAACCTAATGAGACAGACGCTGCACGTTATCCAAACACCAATTGATTATTTAAAACAGAGTTATAGAGGTTAACTGCTCCTTAATAGATTTATTATTGAATTTGCAAATGGCTCACCTTGGTAAATACATCACTTTTTAAATAATTAATCGGCAGGTCAGCCCCCTCCCTCCACAACGCATCGTGTCTATAGTTCCTGCTGGAAATTGAATAGGAGGCAGAAGAGATGATAAGGAGCAGCTGATTATTAAAAGCATATTTGCCGAGATCTAATGCAATGAGACACATATCTTATATTGCCTCACAGAACCTCCAAAACCTTGGCTCTTCAGGAATAATTATTTCCTGTTCAATTAAATTCAAACGCTCGGGGTAGAGTTAAATGAAACCAAGTTATCTCCTTTTATAATTGGGGCAGGCTCCAGGGATGTTTTTAAAACAGTATCCCATGGCAAAAGGAGACGGTTTGGGATGCAAAACTGCTTGTGAATTGAAACATGCCAACCCAGTTGATCCTCACTGGGAAAATATAGTATTAATAATGGTATTATTGTCATTATTAGTAACAACATGATACCATTTATTCACTTATTATGTGCCGAGTGTTTTATATACTTTGATGCTCACAAAACCACTTTGAGAGTGGTATGATTTTTATGGTCTCATTTTACAGGTGAAGAAAATCAGGCTCAGCGGGTCAAATTGGCTTGCCTGTTCCGCACAGCCTAGGAAAGCATCCGGTCTGGGATTTGAATCAAGGCTTGTGTGAATCCTACCGTAAAAGCTTTTGCACAAAACCAGATACCTTCTCAAACTCATCTGTGTGGCTGATCTTTTGGAAATTACTCAACTCTTTACAGAACATCGTAAAATGCTGCTCTGTTTCCTCCCATTCTAAGATTCTGGACGGCTCAGTAGAAAAAATGATAAAGTGATTAGAATATATGTTAATCGCTCTGCATCTCCAATACATAAAATCTTACAGCTACATCTATAACACTTTCAAGCGCCACTTTTAATAGGTTAAAAATAAATATCATAGGGGTTGAGTATCCAGCTACTTAACTATGCATACACGTTATAAAGCATAAAGCCTGGCACACATAGCCGGGATACAAACGGCCTGCTTGTTTAAACATGGTGGGTCACTTCCAAATTTTTCCTTTAACAAGTGCTTGACACACAGTAAGAGCCTAATAAATATTTGTCAAGGGACCAAACGAGGGATGAATGGATGAAAGAATTTAGTCGCTTGTTAAATCATCTTGGTTCCTATAAACACTTCTCAGTGTAACAGCTGCCAGGAATTTGAGGGAAAAAAAAAAAACCCCAAAAATATTTAAGGGAGAAATACTTAAGGGGAAAAAAAAAAAACCCTTTTAAAAGTGTGTCTTATAGGGGCTGGCCCCGTGGCCGAGTGGTTAAGTTCACGCGCTCCGCTGCAGGCGGCCCAGTGTTTCGTTGGTTCAAATCCTGGGCGCGGACATGGCACTGCTCGTCAGACCACGCTGAGGCAGCATCCCACATGCCACAACTAGAGGAACCCACAACGAAGAATACACAACTATGTCCCGGGGGGCTTTGGGGAGAAAAAGGAAAAAATAAAATCTTTAAAAGTGTGTCTTATAAAACAGAGAAAGATGTCATTATTTCGGTCAATTACTCTAACTTCTGGAACCCCAGGGTGCCAGGGGAGCAAGGTTTGAGAACCACTGTCCTAGATTCAGATTTAAGCGGTGGGGTCAAATCAAGACAGCACTTGAATTTGGATAGGACTGAGGACTGTGAGAGGAGGATAATCAACCCCCTCCACAAATCCTAAATGTTTTTACCAAGGTAGGTCTGCATTTCTTCTAGCCCTTTCTTTCCCCTGCCCCCGTTCTCCTAGGTGTGCCCTCACCGGGGCTGGAAGGGCCAGAATAGTGGTTAAGGACACCCCAGTTACATAAGCAGCAGTGAGATACGCGGTGGGTAAGAATGCAGTGGTTATATTTACGATGCTTCAGAACACGGCAGTCAAACGCACAGGGGGGAATTACGCAGCCATAAAGAATGCTGGCTCGAGAAATGGACACACCTGGGTTTAACTTCCTGCTCTATTCCTAGCTCAGCGACCTCCCTGAGTATCATTTTCATCCTCTGTAAGATGGGAATAAAACATGATGCCTGTCTCGTAAGATCGCTGTGAGGAATAAAGGAGCTCGCTCAGGTAATGTGTCCTGGTCCGGCACAGAGTGAGTTCACAGTAAATGAACTTCTAGTATTAAAATTGTTATGACTTTATAATTAGCATCATCCTCACTATTGTGGTTGTTATCATGTCAGAGAGTGGGTCACAGATAGGAGAAGGGAGTGAGAGGCCCACACACTCACAATCGAGTTGATAACACGGCATCACTTTCCAGATTGTCCTGCCCTTCTCTGAAGAGAACCTTCTCTTCAGGCTCCATGAGACTCTAACTAACATTTTAAGCACCTCTTGTATTCCACACTCACTGTCGGGATCTGTACACGCCTGATCTGATTTAATCCTCATCCGACCTCGGGAATTAGATCTCAATATTCCCATTTTAGAGATGTGAAAACTGAGGCCCAGGGAGGAAAACGAACTTGCCCATAGTCGCCCGGTTAGCAAGTGGTAGTGTCCAGGTTTGAACACAAGTCTCCATGACACATTTACTCCCCTTCGGCCATCGGGGAGACGATGTTTTGAGAATAAGGAAATTCTCCTCCTCCTCATTCTCTCTCCATCTCCCTCAGCATCTTATGGAAACAATTTTTTCCTGTTTCCTGAAGATGATTCTGCAGATCTGATGTTGAAGTTCGCTTCTCCAAGCAGACAGGATTTAACTGTTTCTCCGTCACTGGAATCATAGCCTAACTAAAACCCATAGTTGAGAGGGCGGCCTGGAGGGAAGGGCGGACTTCATCCATGAAAGCTACTCTGGCTTCCCAACTACTCATAGCTTCTGTCTAATTCTCAGATGAGCGCCCAGTAGGGCTTAGAAAGTCTACCTCAGTAAACCAAGGACTCTAGGCCATAAGGAGAGAGTCTGGACCAGAGCAGGGGCCTCAGGCTAATCTCTGCCCTACCACCAGTGGACCTCAGTTTCTGCATCTGTAAAACGGCTTTGACACTCCGATTCAACATAAGGAGGCAGGGCTTGTATCTGGGGAGTCTTGCTGACAAAAACACTTGATCCATTTTCCATCTGTCATTGGGGGGGTAGATACAGGCCCAGGGCAGTGAGAGAGTGCGGGTTAATTTGAGAAATAGAACTAAGGCTTTCAACTGGCTGGCTGTATATAGCACAAAATTTATAAATAGGAGGCAGGGGCTGGATTGGCCTTTTCATTAGCATCAACAGTATGATGTGATGGGTGTAAGTCTAGGATTTAAGATCAGAGAGACCAGAGTTCCAACCCTCACTCTGCCGCTTACTGGTTGCCATATTTCGGGAAACCACTTTACCTCTCTGAGCCTCAGTAAAGTGCTGTATCCTCAGACGCCAGCACAATGCCTGTCATGTGGTAGGTGCTCAAGGAATCCTGTTTGAATAACTGAATTAAGCAGGAAACACAAAGATCTGAAACTCAGGAGGCAGATCTGGGCTGAAATCACAATTTGGGAGTCACGGCTCATAGAGTCATTAAAATGGAGAAGAACTAACTCTACCATTTAAGGCAGGGCCAACAAACTGTGGCCCACAGGCAAAATCTAGCCTGTCTCCTGTTTTTATAAATAAAGTTTTATTGGCACACAGCTGTGCCTGTCTGTTTCCACATTGCCTATGGCTGCTTTTGCGCTACAACGGCAGAGCTAGTAGTCGAGGTAGAGACCATCTGGCCCACAGCCTAAAATATTTGCTGTCTGGTCCTCCACAGAAAAATTTGCTGACTTTTGATTTAATTTTAGGGTTTGAAAGAGGAACCTGCAAAAGAGAGAGGGGAGGAGTGGCCAGAGAGATGAACTTCATTTCTGCATCCTCCACTTGACCTTCCCCATTGGACTGAGGAGGAGTCGGGGAGCATCTCACCTGCGTGCTCTGGCAGGACTGAGCTCCCGGCAGGCCTTGTCTCTCTCCCAGCTGTTGGTGCCCAAGGCCTCAGTGGCCAGTTGCTGGCTCAGCTTTTCCGAGGGTCCATCCTGAGCAGGGACCATGGGGCTGCTCTGAGGTTCTGTCCTACAGGGGAAGAAATAAGGAGGCAAAAGTGTTAGGATCTGAGAGACTGTTAATGTTCATCAAATATTAATAGAGGTCCTAATATTTCCCAACTTTGCTTGCAGTTAGGTTGGTGACATGAACTTATCTTTGGCCACTAGTCTCTGAGTGGGAGTAACATATGTCATTTCCAGTTCAAGGCAATAAGATCTGTGTGCCTTCTCCAGCTCTCTCTTCCTCTGTGGCAGTGACTTTGGAGGCCACATATTCTGAAAGGTGGAGCTCAGTGATGGAGAAGAGATGCCTGAACCACATGAGACTTTGCATGATAGAAATAAACCTTAGTTAGGTCAAGCTGCTGAGATCGAGGGGTGTGTTTGTTACTGCAGCATAGCCTAGCCTAACCTGACGAAACACAGGGAGAGGCTGGAAACCAGCATTTCACTTCCTTCCTCAAGATGTAATTGGAGGCCAAGGCATGACAGGATTAGTTCCAACCCCCCTTCGCCATCTCTATCCCATTTCTCTGCCTTATCTGTATATGAAAGAGAGACCCCTGAATTCAAACACTATCTGCACCATTTAGTAGCTAGAGGACCTGGGCCAGTCACTCAACCTCTCTGAGTTATAGTTTCTTCAGTGATAAAATAGGGAGTAATATCAGTCCATATATTGCTGAGTTGTGAAGATAAAACGAGATAATATAAGCAAAGAGAACAGTCTAAAAAGTGTCAGTTCTCTTTCCCTTTACGTCCTTGTGACCCGAACCTCCAATGTGGTGTCCTTAGCAGGTATGAGGCCACCTACTTGGGACAGCAGTTCCCATGAAGGCCTGAAGTTCCCTTCTCTGCCTCTGAGATGAGCTCCAGACACCTCCAGGAAATTACCTGAGTCTCACCTCCTTCTCTGAGTCCCAGAGAGGGAACGGAAGGTGCCTAGTTACTCAGTCTTTGAAGAGACTGTCACTCAAATCTCCTGGCTCCTAACCCGGAGGAGTCAGGAATTTGAGAGATACAGGTGAATCTGGCACCAACCAGCAAATTCCCCTCCCCACTCACCCTGCCTGCAGATCCCAGGTCAAGCATTGATCAAAGGCATCAGCGTTTCTCATCACCAAGCTCCTGCAGCCAGTGCATCAAGATTGGTTTTATGACTCGGGATGAATGCATCTGATAAGCCCTCTGCTCCTTAGGGCTGTCAGCAGAGCAGGCCCAGCCCAGTCAATATTGAGGGAAGGGCAGCAAAACACATCCGTCTTTGTCAGCAGCTTATCGGTGCATCTTTAGAAGCAGAGCTGGGAGATACTGCAAGCCCAGGAGGGACGGAGATTCTAGTCAGGGCTGCCCAGCCCCCCTCACCACTGGCTCCATGCTTCCAGAACTACCCCCCGCCACCATCCTATTCAGCTTCAGTTTTCCTGACACCCCCCTGCTCCACTTCTCCTATTGTGAAGGCTCCATTTCCACGTCGTTGCTCCATCCATCCATACAGAATGCTGTCCTGGCTCTTCTTAGAAAACTCAAAGAAGCTCAGTTTAAGCCCAGTTTCCAGCAAAGCTTGCCTCTTCCCATACTTATCCTGGCCTGGGCTAACCCGCATTCACTAACTCCAATTCCCTGAGGGCCTGCAGTGTCTCCAGGCCGGTTCTAAGTGTGGGGATGCAGTGAACAAGACTGGTGTCCCCTGTGATCATAGACTTTACATGCTAGACGGGGGAGCAGGCAATAAACACATAAGCAGGTAATAACACGGCTTCTCGGATGGTAATAAATTACGGAGAGACTAGATCAGTGTAATGGGGCTAGGAGATGGGAGGGGATGACTGCTATTTTGTACAGAGAACCCGTGAAGGCCTTTCTCAGGAAGTAACAGGGGAGTAGAGACTTGAAGGACCAGGGACTAACCTTGCAGTTTGTGGTGGTTTTAAAATGTGCTCACAGACTCTTTAACACTCCTGCCATCAACAGAAGGGGCCTAATTTCCCTCCCGTTGAATATTGGATGGGCTTAGTGACTCACTTTTTAATAAATAGAATGTAGTAGAAGAGATCATGTGTGACTTCCAAGACGAGGTCATGAAGGCAGCTTCTCCCTCTCCCTCTTGGGCTGATGACTCTGAGGGAAGTTGGCCATCACATCGTGAGGACCCTCCAGCAGCCCTATGGAGAGGCCCATGTGAAGAAGAACCAAGGCCTCCCGCCAACAGCCAGCACCAACCAGCCATGTGAGAGCACCACCTTGGGAGTGGATCCTCCAGCCCCAGTCAAGCCTGCAACTGAGACTGCAGCCTTGGCTGACATCTAACCACAATCTCAAACCCAATCGAATTCCTGACTCACGGAAACTGCAAGACAATGATAACTATTTATTGTTGTTTTAAACCAAAAAGATTTTGGGTAACTTTTTGCCTAGTAATGTATAACTTCTACACAAGTATCTGTGGGGAATAGGAAATGTGCTCCAGGTGGAGGGAACAGCAAGTTCAAAGATCTTGGCACATACAAGGAGCAGCCAGCAAGAGCTGGGGTGATAAGAGAGGAGATCAGAGATCCTGTCTTTGTAGGTCATGAGAAGACCTTTGGTCCTCTGTGGCTGAGACAGGAAGCCTTTGGAACAGAGGAGGGATATGGTCTGGCTTACATTTAGAGGGGCCACTCCACTGGCTGAGGACACTAGAAGGACGGGAGGGAATGACAGAGACTGGGAGGTGATTGAAATAGTCCACGCTCCTATCAGGATGGCAGCTGTGGAGGTGATGAGATGAGGCCAGATTCTGATATATTATGAGAGAAGAACTAGCATCCTTTGCTGCTGGTGAAATGTGGGAAGCAAGAGAATAAGAGAAGGGGAGGGGTCAAGGTCAACTGCAAGGTTTTGAGCCTGAGCAGTGGGCAGGATGGAGTCACCATGGAGGAGGTGGAAACTGTGTTGTAGGGAGCAGGCTTCGGGGAGCTCTAACCCCTTTTCTAGGATATGTTAGTCCCTTTGCTGACCTCACTGCAGCTCTCACTGATATGGGTTGTTGCTGCCTTTCCGTTGTCTGCTCTCACACGAGACTATGGGCTCCAGTCTAGCGCCATGTCTTACTGTTCCAGAGCCTGCTGCTTGCTAAACACTTAGAACATTTGTCCAACGAATAAATGAAAGAGCACATGCGTTGGATAAAGAGAACATTCATTTATTTCAAACAGTCAGAAAGGGCGTCTGAGATGCTTTGAACTAATCCCTTCCGGTTACGCTTGGTGGAAATAACCCAGCCAATGCCTCAGTCTACTCAGATGGCTCGGTCAGTGCTTTTCTATCCTACTCAGTATTTCTCTTAGAAAAGTGATCAGTGCGCTTATCAACGTATGCGTATTGCCCAGCAGAGCCTTGAGTTGGACTCACATAAGAATGGAATTTGGGGCTCTCTGGGCATTATAGGGAATCAAGACAAATCTGTACCTGAGGCACCTCCATGATAGGAAAAAACGGAGAGCTGATGTGAGGAATCTGGCAGCAAATAAATACGTGACAGATAGTGCTGGCACTGGGTGGAAGGTCTCAGTGACTCGTGCCAGTGGAGAGAGAAGAGGCATGGGTTAGTCTGCACTGCAGGGAAAGCTGGTGGGTGCTACTGCCAGGCACTGGGGACAAGGTGAGGACAGTGCCTGAGCCATCACTGCCAGCAGCCGGGTTCAGAATCAGGGATGGGGGATCCTGACAGTGGCTGGATGAGGAGAGGTGTAATGGAGCTGCTCCAACTTCTAACTTGGCGCTCTCTGATGAGGTAGGCTGTTCTTTTCTCCAGTGACACTGGCTTCACTTTCCAGGTGTTGGGTACCCCACCCGTGATCATAAAACAAACAAAGACATAATTAATTCTACCAGGCAGACAGAGAGTGGTGAGGGAAGGAAGAAAGGAATCCTCTCCAATATGACATTTAAGATCTTTTTTTTCAATATGTTCTAACACTTTGCTTCTCAGCTTTCTCAAAACTGAAAAAGACTCAGAAAGCACATAATCCCGGGTGTCACAAACCTGGCACACTATCAGAGGACTCCAAGAAGTTTTTAAAAATACAGATTCCTAGGTCCCATCCTACCTGTAATAAGTTGGAGTCTCAAAGGGGTGGAATGGGAGAATCTGAATCTTAAAGACACATTCTAGGCAATTCCACGTCCTATGGGATCAAGACTAAAACCCAAGCTGATTACCAGGACTAAAAGGCTCTGTATGATCTGGCCTCTGCCTGCTCCAGACCCCATCTCCTACCTCTATCTGTCCCTTACTCTGCTCAAGCCACATGGCCTCCTTGCTCTTCCACAAGGAACAGCACCTTTGCTCCTTCTGTTCCCTCCACCCAGCATGCTGTTCCTCCAGCTCTTTGCATGGCCAACTCCTTCCTTTCTTTCAGATGTCACCTTCTCGGCAAAGCCCTCCCTGACCCTTTATGTAATCCTTCCCCTGTCTTGACCTGCCTCCATCACAGGAGCCCCCTGTGCCTTCCTGCAGAGCACTTGTTACTATGCGAAATGACCATTTTCTATGCTTATTTGCTAACTGTTTGTCTTCTGGACTAGAACGTAAGCTTCATGAGAGTGGGCACTAGTCTCTTTTCTCACCACTGAATCCCCAGGGGTATGGTGCCTGGCATAGTGTAACTTTTTGCCCAATAAATATTTGTTGAATGAATGAATGAATGGGTAGATGGATATACAAATGAATTCGGATGACCAATCTCATGTAGGAACCACAGATCAGATTTACCCTCTCTTTACGCATAAAGGGGCAGAGGTCCAGAGAGAAAGACCAGTCTGAGGTCACACAGCACTTCAGCCACGCTCCCTCCTCCACAGCCCCGCCCATCTTTCCTCCCTGCTTCCAGCTCTGCATCTCTGCAAGGATTTGAGAAAAATTCTCTGCTCCATCTTTGCTGAGGGTACCGGCAGCTGCCTCATTTTTACCACACCGCCCTTCCGTGTTGCATACAAAAATACTTAAAAGAAGGCAAGATCTTCAGGGGACGGCTAAAACAGTGAAGTCAAGGGCCCGGCACACTCCACTTCACAGAGGGAGGGAGGGAGCCGTGAGTACTGAATTCCTCAAGGCCTCCCCACTCGTTCCTGCTAATCAGAGACCTGGAGCTTAGATGCTGCTCTCCGTAGTCATGGCAACCAGCAGATTCCCAGCCTCTGATAAGAGTCAGGGCTGAACTTTCTGCAAAACTCTCCAAGATGCCTGGCTCCCTGGCCGCTTCCCCGATTCCCACATCAAAGCACCCCACTCCCAACAAAGTGCTCATTCGGCCCTGGGGTTGGGTGCAGATCCTGGTGTCCCAAGCCCTAGATTGAGTTAAACACTGTTTGGAGGATCAGAGACAAACAGTGTTGGAGGGGAGTGAAAAGGACCCCAGCCTCAGCCCACCCATGCAGAATGGGGAAACCCAGGCACCCAAGAGGCAAGGGGACTTGCCCAAGACCACGTGGTGACAGAGCTACGGCTTTAACTGTGGCCTCTCAACCCCCAGTCCGATGCTGTTTCCACATCACTTGATCATAGCAACAGCTGGTGTGTATCAAGCAGCTACTCTGTGCCAGACACCTGGCTAGGCACTTCTCAAGCATCGTCTCATTTAAGCATCCAAAGAAACTCAGGAGCAGGCATGGTCAGCCCACTGTACAGATGGAGAAACTGAGGCCTGGGATAGTAAGTGGCAAGAACACCAGCTGCCCTGCCTGTTTATAAGAATCAACTGAGAAAAAAGGAAAGCAATCTGGAAAACACTTTGAAAATATAAGAAGTAATAAATGGGGGGCAAAGGGTGACTCTTGGTAATTTCTCTGTAAGACAGAGACTTGCCTTATGTGTCTGGAGAAGGGGCCATAGCTCAAGGTTTGGCCTGAATCTCATATTCCACAAAGAGGAATGGCACTTGGTCCTTAGATTCACGACATCCCTGACACTTACTGCCTCCATCCTACTAACTGCTCCTCCTGTGTGTGTAGCACTTTCTAATCCAGGGTCTCAAGTGATGCTGACAACCCTCTGTAAGGTGCTCAGTTTGGTGAACTTAACCCCATTACACAGATGAAGACACTGAGACCTGGAGAGGCAAAGGGACTTGCTTTACACCCCAGGCGCTCGTGCCTCAGTTTTCTGTTCTCCACTTGCACCCAGGGCAGTGAATGATCCATCCTTGTCCCTGCACTGGCCAGAAAACTACAATCTGCCTGTTTCAATAGAGAATTAAGGCCCAGATCCTGAGCTCCTGAGTCCAAAAAAGCCCCAGGCTCATCATGGGCTGACCCAGCCCATCGACAAGATGGATTCGGCTAATTTGTGCCTTGGCTCCAGGGACTTCAATCTGGGCCCTGTTAATATCCTGGCCTGAGGTCTTAGTACCACGTCCTTTTCAAGGTTAATTAAGCTCAGTTGGTGATAATCTGCGGGAGCTGCGGCTCTCTGAGCTTTGCGATCACAGCTGGAAAAAGCACAGCGGCTTCGGGGAAAGATTGGGGATTCCGGAGAGCCACCGTGAGAGACAACATTTGGACGCGGGGGCAGTAATGCTCGTCTTAGTCGGAAGGGAACGAGAAATCAGAGGAAGTCTTATGCGGTTAGCATCTCCCACATTATTTAATTCATTTACTCAATAGTTGTTTACTGAACATCTACTTAGTATCAGATTTCAAGGACCCAAAAGCAGCCAAGACTCATCTCTGCCCTCAGAGCATCCCCAGCCTGGAAGGGGAAGACTGATCCGTCCACAGGGGACTCCCAATACGGTCGAGTAACTTCTCTGGTGGAGAGAAGCTCAGAGGACCACGGAACAATAGGGAGAGCCCCTAATCCAGCCTGGGTTATCTGGGCAGGTGGCCATGGAAAGATTCCTAAAAGATGTATGGAAATTGGTCAGGAGAGTGGAGTAGCATGTACAAAGGCCTGACCCTGAGACACGGCAGTGGACTTCATGTAAATGCAGAGGAGGCAGCAAGTTGGAAGATATAGTTGGGGTGGAGGGTGGGAGGTAAGAGTTGAGACTAGTTTATTTCCCTGAGCATAATGCCGTCAAGGTCCATCCATGCTGTTGCAAATGGCAAGGTTTCCTTCTTTCTTATGGCTGAATAGTATTCCATTACAGACACACACACATATCTACCTACCTTTCTATCTATCTATCTATCTATCTATCCATCTTTCTATATCTATCTCACATTTTGTCTATCCATTCATCCATTGATGGACACTTAGATTGCTTCCACGTCTTGGCTATCGTAAATAATGCTGCAATGAATGTTTGGGAGCAGGAAAAAACAGGAGCTGAGACTGGGGAGGTAGACAGAGGCTGGATCCTTCAGGACCACGTGGATGGGTGCTTCTCACACCTTCCTGTGCCGGGAAGCCCCTGGGGATCTTGTTAGAATGCAGATGCTGGTTCAGAAGGTCTGGATTAGCGCCTGAGCTGCTGCGTCTCTAACCATTTCCGGGTGAGGCTGCTGCTCCGTGGACCATACTTTGAGTAGCCAGATTGTGGATTTTATAGTCCGGAGGGCTGGCCCACACAGACGGGCATAGTCCTCTGGCATGCTCTCTGCTCAGGCCACTGAGGAGAGTGATTCAGTTCAGTTGTCAGGGCTGAGGGTGCGTGTGTGTGTCAACATGATGTGTGTGGGGTAAACACTCTTGGATATCCGAAATTGTCCAGTTCCCAAGTTCAGGTCAAAGGACAAAAGAACCATACGGAGAAAAGATCAGCTCAGCATTTCTTACCCAACTCAGCCACGCAGGTCAGGCCCCCCAGCCTGTCTGGGTTTTGAACTCTCATCGCAAACACATCCATGGCTGCCCTCCAATGAACCCCAAACCCACCCAGACATTTCTCCCTCCACAGGCTGGCCTGTTGATCGCCTATTGGCCTAATGAGGGGCCAAACTGCTGAGAACAGACTGGATTTGATTCTTGGGACTGCCTGAAATAAAACTTCGTGGTTTTCCACTTGAACAGATTGTGAAAGGTAATTAGGTGATGCTGGAAGAGTGCACAGGTCCTGGAGTCCTGCAGACCTGGGTACAAGCCCTGATCCCCCCAAGCTGTGTGAGGAGGGGCAAGAACAACATCCCTCACACCAGCACAGGGCACCTTTGGCCAGAATTGCAGGCACACTTTACATTTCTCCAGGGAGGGTGAGTTGCTGGCTCCATTTTCTTGCCATGGGAGGGACTGTGCTGGTGAGTCCCTTTGGGGCATCATAACAGCCACTGATGGAGGAGGCACCAAGCAAGATCTGCTGAGAACAGGGAAGAGGCCCTCAGCCTAACAGGAAACCTTGGTTCAAGAGCTCAGGGAGCAAAGAGTGGTCCCCCGCAGTGCTGCCAGGCACCGTTCACTTCTTCATTCAGTCACTGACTCAACAAATGTTTGTTGGGCACCTACTTTGCATAAGCCATGTTCTAGGCTCTGGAGACACAACAGAGAACAAGACAAAAAAAAATCCCTACCCAGTGGATAACACAGATCCCCGCCACCATGGGATGGGCAGAGTTGGGAGGAGAGCAGAAAATACCCATAATGAAGTGGAGAAGATGCAGATTTGGAAGGCGATGAGTGCCATAAAGAAAATAGATAGAGTAGGATAAGGGAGCCTGGGAATGCTACTGGAAGGGGGCTGCAATTTAAAATGTGGTGATCAGAGAAGGCCCCACTGGGAAGGGAACATTTGAGCAAGACTCGAAGGTGATGCAGGAGTAAGCCTCGAGCATGCCTGGGAGAAGGACACAACAGGTAGAGGGCACAGCCAGTGCAAAGGCCCTGAGGTGGGAACATCCTAGATGCACTGAGGCTAGAACTGTGTGAGCAAGGGGGAAAAGAGTAGGGGGTGATGTCAGACAGGTAATGAGGGACAAGATCGTGGGTGGTCTAGTGGCTATTGCAAGAACTTGACTTTTTCTCTGAGTGAGATGAGAAGCCATTGGAAGGTTCTAAGCAGAGGAGTGAGGTAATCTAACAGGTTTTAAAGGATCTCTCTGGCAGCTTGCTGAGTGTAGATAGCAAGGGAGCTGGAATAAATGCAGGAAGACCAGAGAGGAGATTATTGCAACAACCCACACGAGAGAAGATGGTGGCCGGGATCCGTGTTATCACTGCCCTACTCGGATTCTGGACAAATAGTGAAGTTGGAATCAACAGGGTTTGCTCATCGATTGGATATGGAGTGTGGAGGGAGGGGTCAAGGGTGACTCCGAGGGTTTTGGTCTGAGCCACCGAGAGGATGGAGCTGCCAATTACCAAGCCAGGGACGGCTGCAGGTGGAGAAGGGGGTTTTGGAAGGGTGCCCTGGAGCTCAGTTTTGGACGTGTTAGTTTTGAGATGCCCGTTAGACCTCCATGTGGAGATGGCAGGTAGGCAGTTGGGTCCATGACACCAAGATTCAGAGAAGACATTGGCGCTGGGGAAATGCATTCGAGAGACATTAGCATTTGGATGGTATTTAAAGCCAGGAGATGGGATCTGCTGGGGAGTAAGACGGAGCACCTGGCTAGAGTGAGGTGGGAAGCTGGAGAGGGAGGTAAGCTCTGATGGCATTGTCCCAGTGGGATTTTGGCATAACCAGGTGGCCCAATAGAAGTGTCCCAGCCTTAAAATACTCCTAGGGTCTGACTGCTCCCATTCATTCATCCACCCATTCCTCAGCGGTTCATGTGATCACTCATTCATTACTCATTCATTCACTCATCTGCTAAGCATCTACGGACGGTCATTTCAAGATGATCCAGATGTGAGTCCTTCCCCCAAGGAGCTCACAGTCCAGAGGAAGAGCTGGGGCACGTACATAAGAAACTCTCCTACAGGAGTGACAGTGACCCGAGAAAGATGACCTGAGTAGAGAGAGGGTGCATGTGTCTGGAGGAAACAAGACAGGCTGCCCGGAGGGACGGAGTTCCTGGTCCAGGGAGGGCTGGTGGAGCATGGGGATTGAATTCATCACATGGACTCTGCCTGGCCACTTGCCAGCCAGGCGACCTTGGGCAAGTCTCTTCGCCCTGCCCCACCTAGTGAAATCACAAGTGTATGCCCCTCACAGGGCTGCTGTGAGGATGAAACGACATGAGGTGTGCCCAGCGCTTAGACAGTTTCTGGCACATGGTGGCACTTTAAAGATCAGCCACACTTTCCGGGGACAGGTCACATTGTTCTCCAGCCTTCCTTGCTGAAGCTCGCCTCTGGGGACTCACGCACTGCTGGTTCTGAGCCTCTTCCCTCAGACAGCCAGAGGCAAGGGATTCTGGGAAGGGGAAGGGCAGGGAGGTTGGAGCGCCCTTGAGTATCCCGGGAGCCCCTCCCTACCCTGGGGCCTTGGCTCCCCCCACCACCCTGAGTGGCTACTTCACTGGCCCTTTCACAGTCACTGCAGTGACTGGCTTCTCTCTCTCTCAATAGCCCAAGGATGAATTTGTCTCTCTCTGTCCTCCCACAGTCACCCACTGGACTCTTGTCAGCTGGAACTAGACCTAGACAGAAAGCGTCCTAGAAGGTGGCACAGTTAGGACTTTGTGTACACACACACACACACACACACACGCCCCTCCTTCCCGAGGCTAAGGTCTGAAAGAAAATTCCTAACGAGCAGAGAGTAAGCTGCAGCTGACGTTTGCAGAGAGGACAGAACAGACAAGCCACAAATCTCGATGGCAGGCGGTGAGCAGGCGGCGAGCTCCTGAGGTCCTGGCTCGTTAGTTTTAAAACAACACAGCAGAGAAGTGAGATAAAGGGCTTTCGCGGGGAAGCTGTCAGACACCTCACCTCCCACTGTGGCAACCACCAGAAGGCCCCATCCCTCCTCCCGGATTACAGAAACAGAGACTGCTGCCCGGGGCAGTGGCTGTGTTGCCAGCTCACAGAGTCGGAACCCGTCAGAACTAGCCAGTCCTTGGAGCACTGAACCCAACCCTGGAGAAGCTGAGGTCCAGAGGGCCCGAGTGCTACACTCAAGGGCACTCGGCGAGTTAGGGTCTGAGCAGGGGCCACCATTCAGTTCTTCTGCGGCTGTAGTGGGTGCCGTGGTCAGATCCTAGGTTGCTGTGAGTGCTGGCTGCAAATGTTTCACAGGTGCCCCTTTCTGGAAGGCTGCGTCCACTCCTGGGTGGGGCATGGAGGCAGTCCATAGCCAACCACTAGCTGACATAGGAATACAAAAGACCTGCCCCCGTGCCTCGAGGCAGGACCAACTCTACGCCACAGTTCACACTCCCCAGCTCCCGGTGGGATCAGGCTGAGGCCACAGTCCAGCGGACACTGCACCTTTCCTTAGCTTCCTGCCCCGCCCCCCCAAGCCTGCTTCCTCACTCCCTTTTCCCTGAGAGCACACCCTCAGTAACTCGTGTGCACCCACAGCTCTGTCTCAGGCTTTATTCCTTGTGAATTCCAGCAAAGACACAGACCCAAACCGAGTTTTCCTCTATCAAATTACTAAACGCAAAACAATCGTGAAGTATTGTATTGTCTGGAGTCAGACAGACATGGGTTTGAATCTCAGCTTTGCTACTTCCGGGCTGTGTGACCCACAGGAAGTGTTTCAATATCGGCAAGGCTTCATTTTCCATCTGAGGATGGAAAATGGCAATGGAGATGGTTTACTACCATCACGAGGTGGTTGTAAAATGCTTTGCACATTTCCCAGATTCATAATAAATGCTCAATGTATGTTATTTGATGGCGATGATGATGACGATAATGACGACGATGACGACGATGACGACGATGATGATGATGATGATGATGATGGCGGCAGACCAAATGGGGATGCTGGGCCATCGCAACTCGACCAATCAGCAGAAAGCTCTCAGAAGGCTCCGCCCCTGCAGCTCCGGCACCAATCATCGGCAAGTTCTCAAATCCCACCCTTTCCATTCACTCTCCTTTAGGCTTGGCCCAGGGGCCCCATCTTTTGCCATCATCATTTTTCTCCAACGAAGGGATTCCCTGTGGGAGAGGGGGAACTCTGGAGAGAGCAGAAGGCTGGCTTTACACGAAAGTGGCCATTTCTCAATGCCAGCCTGGGCTTCCAGCTGCCCCACTTGTAGGAAATGGCTCCTCCACACTGATTCTGATTAAGGAGTTGGGAAAGGTCTGTCCCTCCGCTGGGACTTTTATCTGCCTTTTAAAAGTCAAACCCATTACCGCAGGATTGCGGGTTTATTAGAGAGCTTTATCTTTATTAGGCACTCATTCCTGATTCTCTCCCACCAACCTGATGGGTTCCCCTCGGCTCCAGGAGGACTTGGGGGGTGGGGGTGTGGCAGGAACTGACTAAGAGGTCTCAGGACAGCCCCTTCCTCGCACGTGGGCAGGGGTCACTTCAAGCTCTGGGTCTGTCTTTGACAATGGGCAGCGACTGAACAACCAGGAGTCACCGGGAGCTTTGCAATCAGGCAGACCGGAGCTCCAAAGCTGATTCTGCCGTTTTCAAGCTGTGATCTTGGACGAGTCACTTCTGCAATCCCTCTTCTGCAAAATGGGGTTAATGATAGTGTCCAGCACGTAAAGTGCTTAACACCATTCCTGGTGCAGAGCAAGCACTTAATCGATGTTAGCTGTCATTGGAATTGTAATTATTCATTGTAAATAGCCTTTGGGACAGGGTCTCTCAACTTCACTGGCTTTGCCAAGCTGATCCCTCTGCCCACAGTGGCCTCTCTTCCCTTCACTGCCAGGAGAAGCCTCATTCATCCTTCAAGGTCCAGCTCCGCTATCACACCCGTCTCTTCTGGTCCCCACAGCCCACTCCGCATAGGAATAAATTCTTTACTCCACCATCCCAGATCCTTCTGCATCTTGTTCCAAATGCCTCCAAGATGTTGCAGCATAACCTTGAGCAAGGTCCCTCATCTATTTAAGCCTCAGTTTTCTTACTTTTAAAATGGGGATAATATCTATGTATTGAGATAGTTGTGGGAAATATATGTTTATTAAGCTAAGGGCAATGTCTTATAATTGTAATTATAATTGCCATTATTATCGAAAGAGGCTTGGTAGCTCCCATATGAGAAGGAATTTCTGCTTGGTGAGGAGCCTTACGATTGTCCTTTCACAGTCATCTCTGAGGGGTGCATGGCTTCCAGTCTGCCTGGAATAGCTAGGGACCCTGAAGACAGGGGACTGGCCCCAAGGACTTCTGAAGAGCCTGTCCAATTCCAAGATTTTTGTAAATCAGAGTCTTCTCTGGGTCTAAATCATGTCCATCTTTTTACCTCTTTCTGAACACACTAGGGCTGGCATAGCAGGGCCCAGAACCTACCAACATGGCCTATTAGCCCCCAATTTAAGGATGAGAGTTGTCACCTCCAAACACAGCCTCTGAGCATGAGCAGACCGACTTTCCCCACTCACTGTATTAGAGTAGAGGGGCCTCACACTTACTGAGCACCTGTAAGTGCCAAACAACTCATCAGACATCTAAAATCCATTATTTCATTTAATCACCATAATAAGCCCTTGAGGTGGGTATTATAAGGGTTGTTTTTAGATAAGAAAACAGAGGCTCAGAGAGGTGTAGTGACTTGCCTAAAGACACACAGTGAGCAAGGGAGGGAGCCCAGAGTTCTCAAGGAACTGTGGCTGGGTGTCCCTGACCTCCAGATTGTGCCTACCCAGCTTTCGGTATAACAGTGTCTCCACCGCTGGCCATGTCTCTGCCACCCCCACACTGATCGTGTTCTGTCTTCCTCCTATTTCCTCGCCTGCGGCCCGTTCCCCGGCTGCCGTCTGCACAGTCTATTGACCGAGACACTCAATCAATCAGCCAGCTTGCTCCGACAGCTAAAAAACACCCCGTCGACCAATCTTCCCTCCAGCGCCTTTCCGCGGACCATGAAACCTCACTAATTTGGAATTTGTAATGATTTCTGACATAGAAGCTGCATTTCTCATTCTGGTAAAAAAAAAAAAAAAAAAAAAGTCTGAATGAAATGGCATCGCAGGAACCCCTGGGGGTCTCTGAGCCAGGCCCAGGCAGTCCAAAGGCCCTGTTTCCACTCCTCTCCTCTTTGCTCCTTCTCCTGGTTTCTTCCACCTGCATCCATTTCTATGCTGGATGATAACTGACAGCGCCATTATAAATGCTAATACTGCTAAGAATAACGTGGATGTTCATGGGCACCAGCTACGTGCCGGGCAGTGTTCTAGATGCTTTGCCTTTTTTTACTCTGATAATTCACCACAGTTGGGATCATTATCAAGCCCATTTTACCGATGAAGAAACTGAGGCAAGAGGAGATGATGCTAATAGATGGTAGAGATGGAATTCGAACCCAGGCAACTGCCTCCAGAATCCATGGTCTTCACTCCTACACCGTAGTGCCTCTTGGGCTAACACCATGGGGGTCGCTTGCAGACCCTCTGAACCCCAGTAGTGCCTCTCACTTTGGGCCTCTGAGGGCATCACGTAATGGGATGAGGAAGCTGTGTGTCCTTCGTGATTGCTGCGTAGGGTCGGGGCTTGAGAGGCGTGGGAAAGCTACCTCTGACGTCCATCACCATGAACACCACTGAGCAAGAGGCACGGAACCTTCAAAAGAACCTGGTGCAAGGAATTGGAGAAGGATCTTTCCTAGGTTCAAAATCCTGTTTGAAAGTGCTGCTTACCCTTAGGGACCAACCATCTAACCAAACCTCTGGCTTCTTCCTACAGGTATTTTGCCATATGTTGATGGTAAAGATGAGAAACATACAACCAGAAAAGCACGCACTGTCCCACTCACCTCTTTCCTGTGCAAGGGCCCTGTGGCATCCTTTTGCATAAGCCCAGAGCGGACTTGCCTTTGTGGATCTGCAGCAGAGCATCCTCCTTTTCATGGAGGGAAACATTGGCCACTCAGGTTGCTCTGCAATGTAGTCTGAGTGGAAAAGAAAGCCCATACCATTCAAAAAATTCATTGAAATGGCTTGGTTCCACCCATTACTCATTTGGCTGGTGGGTGTAGGAGGAGCCTTGGTTCCCTGTACAAATCTCTTCCTGGCTGGGGGACCGAGGCCTGAAACGAGGGTCGTGGGCCTGGCAGGGTTGAAGCAAAGGCGTCTAGACGAGTCCAACATTGCTTGACTGTAAGGAAACTCCCTCCCTAGGAAGCGCGTATTCATGGTCACATCTTTACTCGCGTCCAGCTAAGACTGGCCGCGTGACTATATAGGATGTGTCCAGATGTGTGTGTATAAGGCGGGATGGACCCTGGACCCAGATGTTCTCAATATCAAGATGTATCACATGGCAGCTCAATCATATCTGGGGTGACCATATAATTCATTGTCCAAACTGGGACACTTTGGGGGTCAAAAGGGGTGCTGAGGACAAGTACCCAGGGGTGTATGGTCATCCTGGTTATCTCCCATTTCTGACCCTGAGACTTGTGTCTAGCTGTCTCCTCCGCCTCTCCCTTTGGAAGTCCCCCAGTCACCTTAAACCTAACCTGTCCAGCCCTCAACATGTCACCGCCCCACCGCCTGTCGCCCAGCCCCAGCTTCTATCTCCTTATCCAAGTGGCAACCTGGCCATCGCCCCGGACCCCTTCTTTCTCTCACTCACATCCAGCCCATCAGCAAATCTCAACCGTTCTCACTTCAGAGCATTTCAGCATCCATCTCCTGCTCCCCATCTCCACTGGTCCAAGCCGCTGTCGCCTGTGGCCCAGACACCTGCCACAGCCTCCTCTTTCCCTCTGGCCCCGCCCAGCCCACTGTCCACACAGCAGGCAGGGTTATTTTCCCAAACACAGATTCAATCATGTCCCTGCCTCTGCAGAGCCCTGAGAAGCAGACCCAGACTCCTCGACGTGGCTCTCGCAGCCTTCAAGGTTCACGGTCCCGGCTGACCTCTCCAGGTGGGTCATCGCTGCTGCTTCTCACTCCCTGTGCTCGAACCGTCTGAAGCGCTTGCAGGGCCTTGAACAGGCCCCTCCTCCTGGCTTGCTGTGCTCGCTGTGACAGATGCCACAGAGCCTGGAACCTAAGGGCACAGCCTGGAGCCAGACTGCCCAGTTCACACTCTGGCCCTGCCACTCTGTGACCTTGGGCAAATGACTTCATCTCTCTGGGCCTCAGTTCGATATCTGTAAGATGTAGATAATAATAGTACCTACCTCAGAGGATTATTTCGGGGATTAATGGTGAATATATGGAAAGCTCTTGGAACAGTGCTCACTTCTTGCTAATTAACAAATGGCATCACTTGCTTGCTGCCTTCAACTTGAGCATCTCCTGTCCATTTTTCAGATTGCAACTTAGACTGTCACCTCCTCCAGGAAGCCTTCCAGGACTACTAGACCTGTTGGGTTCCTTCTCTCACAATATCCTTCCATTGCAATTGTCTGCTTGATAATTGGCTGTTTGCAATTGTCTGTGAGTCCTTTGAGGCAGAGACTGAAACTTCTGCCAGCATCCTTAGCACCTAGAAGGTGCCAGGTCCTTAGTGTGTTTTCAGTAAATATTGGTTGGATGGGAGAACTGACTGGATAAATCACCCAATCGAGCCAGCAAGGGAGAGGCTAACTGAGGGGCAGGCAGCAAATGGCAGTGGTCTGCTGCCAGTGTGGCTGCAGATGGCTGCTGGGACAGTCCCCGAGCCCCAGGACACTGGCATTTGGACCAGACATGTCTGGTACTGAAGGGCAGAGTTTCCTCTGAGGATGCTGCAGGTGGAAATGGCACGTGGCTCTCCCCCGGGTTCCTGCTGCCGATGCCCGGCCGCTCCCCTCCCTCCTCCCACCTTCCAGACAGCGAGCTCCTCAGCTCCAGGGTGCGGAGGACAAACGGAATCCCTCTGCTTGGCCTTCAGAAGCCCCACCCCCCGACCTCGCTCTCCTCTCCTCTGGTGTTCCCCTCCCCCACCACTCAGACTCTGAGCCCGGACGCCTCGGGTCCAATCCCAGCTTTGCCACATACTAGTTATGTGGTCTGGGCAGACGAATACACTGCTCTGTGCCTCGGTTTCCCCATCTGTAAAATGGCCCATGTGATGGTGCCAACCTCACAGGGCTGTAGTGAGGATTCAGTGACGTCATGCATTTTGCAATGTGCGTGGTCCATGGCAAGAGCAGAAGAATGCTTTTCAAGACTTTTTAAAAATAATGATTCCAAATTCCATGTCTCGTTCATGCTTTTCTCGCCACTTCTGATGCCTTCTCCCAGTGTCCCTGCCTGGTCACGTCCTGCTGGGTGGATCTCCTCCGTGCAGCTAGATGCCTCAGCTGCTCTTATCTCCTCTGGCGTGGGTCCAAGGCCACTGTGACACCCGGCGAAGTTCTGGGCAGCTGCACTGTCAGCTCAGCTCTGTCTGAACACAGGAGGTTTCAGCCCTTTTCTGAGGCATCAGCTGACCCGCCAATGTCCCTGTCGTCCTGGGAAGGGGACCATTCCCTCACATCCAGCCTTAGAGAGAAGATCCAGGAGCAAGTCCTTTATGTGCGACGTGATCCCAGGATGCTCTGGTAGGGGAGTGGGGAGGGGAGACACGGAAGGAAGGAGCCACTGAACGGTGTGTCATCGGGCCAGTTACCACTGGGGGCACCTGGAGCTTAATCCTGCTGGGGAACCCTGGGAGCCAATGTAGACCACACAACTCCGAGTTCTTCCACCTGAGGCTCAAGGGAGCTGGAGTATTTATCCATCACTCCCGTCACTCGTGATTGCAGGCTGCTCTCAAGGGGATTAATTCCTGCTGTGGGTCTGGGCAGAGCGGGCTTGGTGGCCAGAGAGCCCTCAGGTGAAGAGCTGCAGGTCCTGTCAGTTGGAAGTCAGGCTGGCGTGCTCAGGTCTGGTGGGCACCGAGTGGGTATGGGCAGGGCAGCATCAGGCTCTTTGGCCACACCAAGGCTGAAGCGGAGGATGGCGGGCTGCAGCCCTCGCCCGAGCCCCAGACAAAGGCCACCCACCAGGCCATGCCTGACTTCCCTGGAACTTTCACAAGGCGGGGTCCTGATTCTGAGAAACACCAGACTTCTCTCCCCTTGTCAGATCCTCCCTTCCTTCCCACTTTCTTTCTCTTCTTCCCCAGACATCTCTTGAGCTTCTGCTCTGCTAAGCATTCTTAGGGCATAAAGATTGGGCAGGATGCTAAGGTCCTCTGGTACAAACTCTTCTTCCTATAAAGCTCGGAGAGGGGACGTGACCTGCTCCAGGTCATGCAGCCACTGAGTGGCAGAATAGCAATCTGAACTCTGGTCCCCTGACATCGTGTGCTTCAAGCTCCCCCAATGAGGGTTCTTCCTGCAAACTCCACCCGTGTCCCTGCCACCAGAGCCACTTCCTCCAGAGGGGCTGCCGCGAGGATGAGGAGGTCCAGCTGGGCTGCTGGGTGCGGGGCTGGCAGCGACTGAAGCCTTCCTCCCACCACCGCCTCGGGCTGAATCCCCGGCCAGGCCGGCTTGGCTCAGCATTTCAAATGCATCCTTAGGCACTGGAACAGTCTCAGGAAGAAAATAGGATTTTGCCTTTTGTTGCAATTTAAGAGAAGGGGAGAAATCACAAACACATTCTGCCACTTGCCAGAGAGCAGCCCATTTGAGAAGATCAATCAAATGTTTGCAGCCAAAGCCGGTTCGGGTCCACATTTTCCCAAATTACCTCAGATGAAAGGAAGATGGGCGAGATGGACTAAGGGGCGATGGGGCCAGGGGGTGCTGGTGGATGGAGTGGGGGAGGGGGCACCACTGGCGTCACATCTGACGGAGGAAGAGTGGAGGGACAGGGGCTGGGCAGGGTGGGGCTTCTTCTCTTGGGGGAGGGTCTTGGCTCGTGTTCAGAGGAGCTGCAGAGCCCCTCAGAGACCCTCACTGGGAATTCAGCCCGCTCTCAGTAACCTCTGTGGAATAATGAAGCTGATGCTGAGACCCACGTACCATAGCTAGGAATGCCACCAGCTCGCGGGAGGCACGTCTCCCTGCAGGACACCTCGGCAGTGTCAGCCACAGTGTGACGCGTGGATCCGTCATGATCAGCTGGAATCTCTGTCGTGGGTTTGTTACGAATGATTATTAAAGATGAAAATTTGGGAATGGTTTCCAAGGAAAATAAAGGCATCAGTACACGAATCTCCATCATCTTAGTCAGAGGCAGCTTCTTTCCGGTGGTAACCTCGGCGTTGTCCTTGACTTCTCTCTCTCAACCCCCTGCTCTGACTTAGCAGCAAATCTGGATGCTACCTTCAAAGTATATGCAGAAGCCAATCACTTGCCTCCTCCTACGAGTCTACTACCCTGGTCCAAGCCTGTAGCATCCCTCACCGCATCAGTGCAGGAGCCTTCTAAAAGGTGCCCCTGCCTCCACCGTTGCCCTCCTGCAATCTCCTGCCCAGAAGCCAGCCACAGGGATCCTGCTGAAACTCAAGCCAGATCATGGTACTCTTCTCCTCAAAACCCTCCGCTGGCTTCCCTAAAGCCAAACTAATGACAAGGCCGACACGATCTGTCCCCTGTTACCGCTCTGCCCTCACTTCCTACCCTTGTCTTGCACTCTTTCCACTCCTGCCCCACGGGCCTTCTTGCTGTTCTTCTGACATACCAATTACAGTCCTGCCTCAGGACCTTTGCACATGCTCTTCCTGCTGCCTGAAACACTTCCTCCAGATATCCACATGACTTCCTCAAGTCTTTGCTCAAATGTCACCTTCTCAGTGACATTTCTTCCCTGACAACCCTAGATAGACCCTGTTTAAAATAACCCCTCACGATTGTACACTTATCTCTTCCTGCTTTATTTCCCTCTATGGTACCATATACTTTGTAGTATAACCATTTACGTGTCTATTTTGTTTATTGTATGAGTTCCCCACCCCCCACTGGAATCCAAGTTTCACGACAGCAGGGATTTTCTTGTCTCTTTTTTTCACAGCTGTTTTCCCAGACTCTTGAATAGTGCCTGGCACACTGTAAAGGCCTAATTAATATCTGTTAGATGAATAACTGAATGGATTCAAGATTCCCTTTATAAGAGAGCCCTTTACCCTGAGCTGTATTCTGTTATGCTTTCCTGAGCAGGAAAGAAAGGTATGCAGTTAAGTTTGTGTGCTGAGACTGTTACCACTGTGTGATCTTGGGTTTATGTGGGGGGGTGTGTCATGCATGTGAACATCATTTGGTATATGTCTGGACTGTTGTAAAAAAAAAGATGGACAGCAATAGGACTAATGAGCAGATTCAGGGTATTGCATAGCTCTTACTTGCTGTGTGGCTTTGAAGAACTTGCTTGCCCTCTCTGAGAGATAGCTGAGGAACAATGGGACCGTCTTTGCATCCGGAGCACTTTGGCTCAGGTCCCTGTTCTGCCGCCACGGAGTGAATGACCTTGACTAAAGAACTTGGTTTCAGAAACCTCCGTTTCCTCATGTCCAACATGGGGAAAGAAGCCACCGGGTGGGAGGGGCAGCATACACGAGTGTGAGCTCTGGAATCGAGATTGGGACTTGAGTCTTGGCTCAGACACTCACCAGCTGTGAGCTTCGGTTTCTTTTCCTTCAATGGGAGTGACTCAATCCCAAGAATTTAATGCTCATCACAATGCTAGCAGGACAACATTATTATTCCTCCTGTTTTAAAGATGAGGAAACTAAGGCACAGAGTGGTTAAATAATTCACCCAAGGTCACACAGCGGAGCCAGGTTTCAAAAGGCTAAAATAGCCCTTCCTCCCACCTCCCTGTCTAGCCCTAAATAGAACCACGTGGCTCCTTAGCATCCTGATGCCTCTCACATCTGCTAACAAAGGCTGGGGCTCAGGACCAGACGACACCCTGTATTTTCTAGGCCTGGCCCCACATCTTTAAGCACCAGAGTTCTCTTGAGCATCTGAGTGGAGAGGGGCGCCAGGTAGCTGAATTCGAGTTGATTAAATCAAGGAGAAAATCAATTAAATTTAAATAAAGAAAAAAGATTGGAAATCAGGCACAATGCCTTCTTAATTACAGCACCTAATCACTGGCTGAAAAAAAATAACTCCAGAACATTTCATTTCACATACGGCCCTGTCTATCTGCAAGGAGAGGCTCCTAATGAAATGCACATTACCCCACTTGACTAGTAATTGACGAGGCGAGCCCGACAGTTTCAAGGGTGGCAATGATCCGGCATAATAGCCAGAGCTTTTTAAGGATGCGACAACGCAGGACACTTTGGGGGTTTATTGACGGGCAGCTGACTCCAAGGTACCCTTTCCTTGTAGTGCAACGCACAATTCTCCCGACAAAGAATGTGACCACCGCCAGGGCTGAGTGTGCAGTGCAGCCGGCGAGCGTGATTAAATGGCTTTTCTCTGCACAGTTCGGAGTCATCGCAAACACACTGGGCCGGTGAAGATCGCCAGCAATCAGCGACCAAATGCCTCAAAGAAATTACTCTGACAAGTATCCCTGCCATTCGGATCCTGGATTATAGCCTTCTAATTGGTCTGTCTCCCATCTCTCCCTTCCGGTCTTCCTTCTCCACTGCGGCTAGGGGCATCTTTATCAAGCTCATCATCTCATTGAGTCTCTTCCTTGATTAAAACCCTTCATTGGATTCTTGTTGAGATTACAGCAGTCCAGGCTCCCTACCGTGGCTCAGGAGGCCAGACATGATCTGATTCCAGATCATCATGTCTCCAGCCTCGCTTCCCCCCCCGCATCCTTTGTTCCAAGCATACCAACCCAATGGAGTTCCCCCAAACCTTTTATGAGCTCGTGACTTCAGGTCTTCGCATATGCTGTTCCGTCTACCTGGAACACCCTTCCCTCTCTTCCCCACCTGACTAGCTCCTCCATCACCTCCTCCTGAACGACTCCCTCACCTGGCTGGGTTCGCAGCCTCTCTTCTATGCTTTTAGAGTAGCCGTGCTTTCTTCTCTCATGGCAAGCGTTACCTGGAGTAATAATTGTCTGTGAGCTCAATGAGGGCAGGGGCTTAGGTCTGTTGATTTGTTTTGTCCCAGAACCCAGCACAGTGTCCAGCTCTGCTTAAAGACTTGGTTGAATGAGTGAGTGTAGACGTGCCAGCGATGGCTGTGATAATCTGGGTGGTACGTAGCCGCCTTCTTGCAGGATAAGGCTTCAAAAACTCCCTCTCTCATCTGGGACACCTTCTCGCCTTTCTGACTATGTGTGAGCATGGTAAAGCTCACTGTTTGCTTGTTCTTCGGCCTTTGAGGATGTGGGCAGCGGGGACCAGAGCTCTTGAGAACATCACTGATTCAGTCATTCAGTCATTCGGTCAACCGGCCCCCACTGATTGTACATCTGCAGTTGCCCAGCGTTGAGCCGGGCACCTGAGCTTCAGGATGCAGACTAAGGTGATTTGTGTCCTATAGTAGCTCACAGCTCAGGGCACGGCAGATGTGCAAATGGATGCTTACCACACCAGGACATGGGGACGAATGGATTCCCACAACGGCTCCTCTTACAGAGCAGGGCACCAAAGCACAGAGAGACCTAAGTCACAGATATGATTCCCAGCAGACGTGTGAAAAACATACATCCCACCTGCCTCCCCTCCAGATGCTCATGTCATCTTTAGGTCGGGGCAAATCCTTAGAGCCACCGAATGAGCCGGGTCCAGTGGGGTCTGCCCTCCAATGGACATGCCCGAGTGCTTTTGGGAGCCGGTGAGGTTTAGCGTAACATTAGAATTAGATTTAGTGAGAGGCACAATGACTCCAAGAAGGGAGGGTC
Source organism: Equus asinus (assembly GCF_041296235.1). Classification (NCBI taxonomy): domain Eukaryota; kingdom Metazoa; phylum Chordata; class Mammalia; order Perissodactyla; family Equidae; genus Equus; species Equus asinus. The sequence continues at coordinate 84,118,119 of NC_091797.1, read as the reverse complement.
TAGAGACCAGGAATCCTATAGAGTGGGCGTCTGCTACAGGTCCACGTTATGGTGCTGGAGAGGAGAAGTTCTCTTAAAATCATTCTTATTGTCTGTACTTCGTGGAAGGCAAGTGTTGAACCACTTATTGAATTCATTCATTCATTGAACGAATGCTTATAGGATATCAACTATGAACCAGGCAGTTCATAAGCGATTTGCAGACATTTTCTCATTTAATACACAACCCTTGAATTAAAGCTGATTTCAAAGTACTGTGATAATTATTTGTACTTTGCATATGTGGAACTTGGAGTCAGGAAGAAAAACAACCTGCCCGGGTAGTTATAATTAATCATGATGATAATAGTTAACATTGGTGGATCGTTTGTTACATGCCTGGAACTGTGCTAAGCCAACAGATCAAATTTAACCCTCACAACAAAGTTATGGGGTGGGTCCCATTAATATCCCATTTTACAGATGAGATGATTGATATTTAAAAAAGGGGAAGTGACCTGCCCAGAGTCAATAGCTGGTACATGACGGAGCCAGAATTTCACCGTAGGTCTGCTTGACGCCCCAGTCCAGTACTTGTCATGTGGTTGATGGATCACCCTACATCAGAATAACCGGGGACATGTGTGGAAAACGCAGAATCCTGGTCCCACACCAGCCTCCAGAATCTGAGTGCAAAACCCAGGAATTGGCTGATTCTTACACTCACGACAGCCTGAGAATTCTGTTGCCGCTCTTCAGGCAGGGACCCGGCGGCTTTCAACAGAAAAGAAAATATTCCATTTGACTTTCTCACTCAGTTGACTTGGAAAAAACATAATGAAAAAGAGGAAAATCAGTGAAACTTTCTCTTGGTCCCAGGAGGGCTGCACGAGATATAAAATGAAGACGGCAAAGACATTTCGATGCCAACACTCCAGCAGATGTGTTTACTCAAGTCGGTTTGATTACAGGTGCTAAAAATACCCCCTTTAAATTTAGGAGCTCAGAACATTTCCCAGTGCTTTACCAAAAAGCAGTTTTCAAAAAAATTGAATTCATTCCTAACCCCCACCTCCTTCAACTAGTTATTACGATTGATGCTGGAGTCCCAGAGTTTGTTATCGAGAATTATAATGGCAAATCACGGAGACATTCCCTCTGATTACACAGGTTCTCAGTGTCTTTGGCTCCTGTCTCCCTGCCAGCCATTCCTGAGTCAGCAAAGCGCCAGCTGTACTCTTCGACTTCCTTGGGCTGGTTGAATGCTAGACCTCGACAGCTTCCCCAAATAAATCTTCCAGCCGGTGGGACCAGCCCCCACTTCCTTCTCCACTCTCTCTATTATGATGTTTTTGTGCTTTCCATCTTTGAATCATATCACTTTAAGCCCTGAGACATTCAAAGACTCAATGCACGGAAGAGGAAACTGAGGCACAGAGACAAGGGGAGTGACTTGCCTGAAGTGGCAGCACATGGGAGTGGCAGGGCTGGTCCAGAACCAGGCATCCCGCCTCTGAGCCTAGGGTTCCTCTGATTATACTGGGCTGCTTCTCCTGGAATTCTGATCCCTACCACTGCCTATCCTGTGACTTTAATGGAGGTTACTAAACCTCTCTGAGCCTCGGTTTTCTCTTCTGTAAAATGGGGATAATAATACTATTTACCTCAAAGAGGTATTGTGAGAATTAAGTGAGTGAATCCACGCAAGGTGCTAAGCAAAGTGGCTGGTAAACCGTCACTAAATGGCAGCTCTCATCATCATCCTCATCATCAGGTGGTCCAGGACACATGCCGACACAATGAGTGGTTACTGATATAAGAAAATTTTGGTCATTTTTTTTTTTATCCTGCTCACTTTTTTTTTAAGAAGAAGAAATAGTACCTGGCAAGAAACCTAGTAAGTGTTCAATAAATATCGGTTGGACGTTGTATGAATGAATAAGAAAGATACCAAGTTACCAACTGAGGTTTTGACCAACTTAACACTTATTTCAGTTGTAGATGAGGGACGATGACCACTCCTTAACCTTCACACAACCCATCAGCCCCTGTGGAAGGGACAATGGCCTCCTTCACTGCTCCTCCTTCAAGACTCACTCAAATGTCCCCCCCCCCCCCCCAGGAGTCTTCCTCAGTCCCACATGGCTTGGCCTTAGAGAAAATTTTCTCTTCCATCCCACATGGGAGTTCATATTCTCTCTCTCCCTGTGTCTAAGTTATCACGAGGGCAAGGACTCAACTTTCCTTGTAGTTGGTGCGTCCTATACAGTGGATGGGGTGAATTCGTTGGCTTATTTGCAGTCAGCTCAGAGCCCATGCCAGTATGTCCCCTCTCGACCAGTGGCTCCACATCAGAAGCACCAGGGCAGCCTTTTAAAAATGCCTTTGTCTAGGCCCATCTCAGACCAATTAAAGAGAATCTCTAGGCCAGGGGCCCCAGGCACTGATATGGGGCACCTCCCTGCTCCCAGAAATTTCTTCTAATATAGAGTCAGAGGTGCTAACTAATGCTTTGGATCATCTAAGTAATTTATATATACGGTTTTCTAGCCCGCCTGACCGGGAGCCCATTGGGAGCAGGTCTTATTCATCTTTTCATCTGCAGCCTTAACATAGGAATTAATAGGCACTTAATGTTTATTGAGTTGAGTGGCAATGACCTTTTGTACTAAACACCATGACCCTTGTTGGTACATGAAGATGGTGCTTCTGATCGATTTAATCTCCGCGTCCCAGTTTCTCCATCTCTGCATTGGGGGTGAGAACAATGTCTACTTCTTAGAGTGATTTATGGTAAGCATTGAAGGAGATAATGTGGTGAAGGGACCTAGATGGAGCCAGGAATATAAGAAATGCCCACAAAACGTGATTTTTTTTTCTTTTCCCTTTACTAAGCCCCATGGCAAGCAGTCAGAGGACAGGCAGGTAAGAGGCAGTGCTTAATCTAAGCGGGAAATGGATGCAAAACTGAAACTGCCACGGCTTGCCACCAACAGCATCGCCATAAGCAGCAGCTTTATTAGTAACGAGCCCAAACTTTGTGCAGCCTGGTTTTTTTCTCTTTTTTTGAGGAAGATTAGCCCAGAGCTAACTGCTGTCAATCCTCCTCTTTTTGCTGAGGAAGAGTGGCCCTGAGCTAACATCCATGCCCATCTTCCTCTACTTTATATGTGGGATGCCTGCCACAGCATGGCTTTTTGCCAAGCGACGCCATGCCCGCACCCGAGATGCGAACCGGCGAACCCTGGGCCACCAAGAAGTGGAACGTGGGAACTTAACCGCTGCGCCACTGGGCCAGCCCATTTTTTTTTTTTACAAGCACTTTACATATCTTCTTTTCTTTAAGCTGATGACAACTCTATAAGGTATTACGATGCTGGTTTTCAGATGAGAAAATGGAGGCTCCAAGAGGTGACATGACTTCTCCAAGTCACATAGCAGTTAAGAGTAACACAGGCGTCAAATCCAGTGGTGTGTTCCTTTATTGAGGTATAGTTGACATAACATTATTAATGATTCAGTATTTGTATTTATTCCAAAATCATGACCACAGCGAGCCCAGTTCAGACGCGATGTCTTTAACCACCTCCCTCATAGTCATCACTACACATCTCTATTTTCCAGGGACAGGCAATCCATTCTGTAAACTAGCTCCCGGACTCAATTCTTTCCTCGGAGGGTCAGATTCTTTCCTTCTTTGTGTGTCCAGCTGAGATGACACATGTCTCTCGTCTCACCTGTTCACTTGGGTCACCAGACCATGGACAAGGTGGCTCTTAGCTGTTGGCCTCATTTCTTTGTTCTCTTTCCGAGGCAGTAATGATCATGGGCACTTTTGAATCCCCCTGAGCTAGACTCAGATCTGAACTTTGACCAGCTCTTGGACGTCTGGGCGAGTGTCTTTAAGGAGCTGAGCGTCAGTTATCCCTCCTGTACAATGGGGTTAGGAATAGCGGCCAACTCCCAGGGCGGTGTGAGGACTAAATGAGATAATGCAGGCAAAAAGCTTTGAACCTAAAGGGGCCTCAAAACAACCCAGTAAGTGGCAGTTGTTGCTCCTCTTTGGAGAAGATGCTCTGGCTGCCCAGAGGCCAGCCACCTGCCTGTAACTGGAGCAGACCAGCTGGCTGGCTGGGACCTGGCGAGGTCCGACGTCTCCGTTCAATTACCTCCATCTGTGGGTAAAACAGCCCCTGCGTAATGGACTGATTAATCTCCTTATCGCACGGAGCACACAGTGTAATTACATCAGAGAATTCAGATCCCCAAGCGCAACATCCATCAACTTGGAGAGGGCAGCTTCACCCGCCCTCCCGATTCAGCCTGGGGGAAAAAAACATGTCTTCTCTCTGCCTTGCTGATCCTTCCCTCAAAGGCTAGATGGAGATCACCACAAAGAAGGCCTGGGCGAAAGGGTGCCCGGGGAGCGGGCAGGGAAGGAAGGTGAGAGGGGGCGCCGACTTTTAGGTCAGTTACCTCTCAGGTGCTGCGACAGCTGCCACTGCACCCCCACCTTGTGGTCTGGTTGCTACTTGAGTTTGGAGTGAATAAGTAGGGGAGAAGGAACCCTACTTCTTTTCATAGACAGCTGGACAGAACAGCACTGGCAACTACTCGTAGTCATCTTGTATTGAATTCTTACTGTTATGCCTGCAAAGGCATTTTCTCCTTTTGTCTCACGACAACCTTAGGAGGAAGGTGCTATTATTAGGACCCCGTTAAGCAGATGGAGAAACTGAGGTTTGGAGAAGCTGAAGATGTCCCAGCTGGTAAGCGGCAGAGCCAGGGATCAAGGCTGCTGAGTGTAACTCCGAAAGCAGAGCTCTCCGACTCTGCTCCCCTTCCCAGTAGAAGAGCTCCTCACCCATCTCACCGATAGCATACCTCGGCCACCCTCCTCCCCTTATTTCTCACCTAAGACTCAGCCGTCCGCTCACCAAATAACTTACAAGCATCTCTGATGTGCCAGGTGCTGGCTGGGAGGCAGGACAGCAAAGATCTGTACCCTTGGAGCCCACCCTCGAGGAGATCTCAGTCTGACAGGGGAATATGAGCCGAGACCTTCACTGAGAAGTGATAGTTGTGGTGACAGCATGGACGAATCTCACAGACTCCGTGCTGTGCAAAAGAAGCCAGACACAAAAGACAGAGATGGCATGGAGTGTGATTCCATTTTTATGAAGTTCTAGGACAGGCAATTCTAAGCTATCCTGAAAAGGCATCAGGACAGTCATTACCTCTGGGAGTTGGAAACTGACTAAGGAGAGATCTGAGGGAATTTTCTTTTTTGCTGAGGAAGATTCTCCCTGAGCTAACATCTGTGTCCATCTTTCTCTATTTTGTATGTGGGTTGCTGCCACAGCACGGCTGCTGACGAGTGGTGAAGGTCCACGCCTGGGAACAGAACGCAGTCTGCCAAAGCAGAGCCGAACTTAACCGCTAGGCCACGGGGCCGGCCCCCTGAGGGAATTTTCTTGATGGATTGTGGGATCCAGGGCTGTGAGCATTTGCATTTGTGAAAACTCACTCAATTATACACTTAGATTTGTGCATTTCATTGTATGTAAATTCTCCCTAAAAATACTGTGAAAATATGGAAAAATAAATGAAAATAATGACAGTCACAGCCACTTGTTGTGTGCTTAGTATGTGCTGAGCCTTTACAAGCACTGATAGATTTAATTCTCATAACAGCATTATTGAGGCTCAGAGAGGGTAAGGAACTTGCCCAAGATTACACAGCTAGAAGCCAGAGCCAGAATTCCAACCCAGATCTGTTTCTGATGAAAAAAAATCTCTGCTTCCAACCACTATGCTATCTTGCCTCCCTTTGTCATAGGTCTCACTCTGAGATTCATATATATTTATTTATTCATTCACTCAACCAGTAGATGTTTGATGAGCCCCGCACCAGGGCTAGGTCTGGAACCCCGTGATTAAAACACACCCCAGGCTTTGAGCTAAAGGAGCTGCTAGACTTGTGAGGGAGAAGACATGGGAGCATTTGCTCATATCACGGTGTGATATGTTCTGTCGTGGGCGAATGGAGCTCTGGGGAGCAACACCAGAGCCCCCCCGGGAGAGGTGATGTCTAAGCATCCTGCTTTATCAGCTCACAGCCCATTCCAGTATCTCTCCCTCCATTTAATCTCTGAGCATCTCTGAGAGGCAGATGGAGTGGAGAGGGGGTGAGTCTGGCATCTCTGAAATCGAGTTTAGGAGGCATGAGTCCCAAGACCTCCACCACTCGATCTTTGTCATCCGGCTCTCATTCCCAGCTGTGGGGGAGACATCGCACAGTGGAAGCGCAGGGGGATAGCGGGAGAGTGGAGTGTGGGCTTTGGACCAGAAAGGATGGTCTGAATAGCAATTCGAGCGACAATTTCTCAGTCCATTCTGGCTCTTATGAAGCCAGGAAATGAGGCTTCTCTTGCTGGGTTGGTGACCAACTACTTCTGATCCAGGACAAATCGCCTCATCTTCTTGGTCCCTAGTTTTCCCATTTGTAGACTCGGTGGCCACCTAAAATCTCCCCACATGAAAGAGAGAAAATGCGAGCTCTTCGGTTTGAAGCAGGGACGGTAATTCAGATCCTGGACCACCCAACCTTCTCCTTGTTCTTCAAGGCAAGTCCTGAGATAACGCCATGGGAGGGAGTTTAGAAACGACAGACGTGGGTGGAGCCTAGGACTGCTAGCTCTAAGACATGAGGAAGCCATGACTCAGAGGGCGCTGGTCTGTCTTTTTCACCACTGAGCCCTCCGTGCCTAGAACAGTGCCTGGCCCAATAACGGATGCTGAGCGGGCAGGCGACTGGAAAGTCTGTTCACTTAGTGGACGGGTAGAAAGTGGCCAGGGTTTTTTTTTTTTCTCTCCTGTGCAAAGAAGCCCCATGAGGGAAGCGGCCTGCCAGACATGATTTGCTTGTGCTGCACAGTACTTTTCAAACACTCAAATTCACTGCCGGCATTTCAAAATCAGGCAGTGCACGTACCAATTTCAGTTTTAAGAAAGACAGATTGGAGACAAGAGATCTGCCTTGCCCTCCCAAGGCCGTCAGATCTAGGGAGCTCCTAACTTATCTTAGTCTCCACTTACTATCTTCTAAAGGGTTGGAACTGCACAGAGCTAGCCACTCTGGGTCCAGCCCTGCCAGGCAGCCACCACTTATGCGATAGCTGGTAATTAATCTGGTGATGGCTTTCTGATTCCAGGCACCTTCTAAGAAATGCACTGGTCTCTCTAAGGCTGGCCCAGAAAACTGAGGTCAATCTTTTCCTCCTCCAGCTGGGGAGCAGGTGTGGATTTACTTCCCATTGGCTAGGGATGCTCCAGGAACTGCCCACGTAGGTCTGTACCCACAACCTCAGTTTCCCTGTAGGAAAGATACAACTAGCCACTCACTTCCTCCTTTCTCACACAAGACTCTTTGTTCCCAGGTTCCAAAATGCAGCCTCAGCCTGGATCAGGTTTGGGAGTGCCATGAAGCTAAGGCTGTAGTCTCCTGTTGGGATTATATTTCAATCCTCTAAACCCGTGGTTCCTAAATGTGCGTCCACAGCTCACGCTGATCGGGCGACTGCAGAATCACGGAGGGCACTTTCTGTAGAAACAGATTCCTGGGCCTCGCCCTTGGGGCTTCTGATGTCGTGGGTCGTGGTGGAGGAGGGGTGGACTCCACTGTCTGTATTTTTAGAAAATTCTCCAGGCGGGCGATTCTAGTGCCCAGCCAAGGGTGGGAACCGTAGGTAACAGGCTAAACCACTCACTTTGTTCCATCTGCTCTGCCTTCCGTCTCTTTAAATGTTGACTCCACTATTTGGGGCTTTCCTGTTTCTATTTTTGCCTCACCTTGAACTTTCCCCAAGGATATCTCCCTAAGCCTCATGGCTCTTTCCCTTATTTTCTCCCTTGGCCAATTGAATTACACTGTTTGGGCTTAGCTCGGATCCCCAAATTCCCAGTTCCACAGTGCCACTCAGGTAAAAAAGACACCAGAATGGTATTTTTGGGGAGAGGCACTGTCTTTCCCCACCCCAAGTCTTACATGAGGATTTGTCCGACTCCAGACTTTCTCGGCCTTCTCCCCTCCATCCCCTCCTCTCTATTTCTAAGCCTCGGTTTCCTTTTAGGATCAATTAAGGGGAACAAGTGCCATTTTATCTCTTGGCTTTGGAAATCCATCAGCTGTTCCCGCCACCTCCATGGCGGGTGCCTGGAAGGAGTCAGGCCTGAGCAAGAGCGATAGAAGCTGCGTGGCATGCCGAGTGTGGATTACCGCGCCCAAGGGTCCAGCGTGGATGGGAGATAAATATCTAAAACTCCCAAAGCCATGGAAACAGCAGCTTTTCAAGGTGATTTTGCACATACACAAAAGGAAAAGAAAGTGGAGTCCAGATGAGGCCGCTACCCCCACTGCGGCTACCCAGCCTTTCTCTATGCTTGTGAAAGGGGCCAGTTTAGACAGGGGAGGGGAGGCGAGAGAGGCAGAACAGAGGATCTGGCTGTGGGGTGAGCAGTCTGCACAAAGCCTGTTTTTTCTCCCTTTTTGTCCTCCGGCTCCCAGGCTGGGTCACAATAGTGAGGATGGTGGTTATGACGACAATGACAGCTAACAGGTATTCAGTGTTTGCCACAAGCTGGCTCAAGCTGGGCACTGTTCCACATGCTCAACGCCTCTGACATTGGTCCTGTGCTGCCACTGCTGGATTACAGATGAGAAAACTGAGGCACGGGGGAGCCTGGAAATTTGCCCAAGCTCACACAGCTGGGAGGTGGAGGACACAGGCCCTTCCCAGTCTGAATCTGGCGCCTGGCACTTAAACGCCTGGTTATGCTGCTACAGTCCAAGGCTCTGTCCCCACTTGCACGTCCCCAGGGGACTTGCATCTTGTGAACATCTGCTAGGCTGAGTGTGTGCCACCAGCCAGTTGAAGAACTTGCAATGCAGCTAGGGAGGCCGGGTTTAATAAAAAGGGGTTGTTCGCCCTCATGTGCCAGGCACTGTGCTAAGACTTTTATGAACACTTCCTCATTTCATCTCCCCAGCTACTCTATTACCCAGTTTTACAGATGGGGAAACCAAGGTTCAGAGCGATTAAATCACACACCCGAGGTCACAGAGGGTATGGATGGAGGAGCTGGGATTCAAACGCGGGCCTGTTGGCTTCTAAAACCCAAGCTCTGACCCAAGAGATTCATAAAGAGGTAACAAAGCACACTAGGGTAGTGGCACTAAGGTACGCCTTGAGAAAGAGTCCTGGGCTCCCAGGTCTTATTTGTTCAAATGTTTATTGAGCACCTACTGTGTGTCTGGCCTGGTACTAGGCACCGGGGATAGGATGCTGAGAAAAACAGATACAGTTTCTGCCCTCATGGAGATTACAGTCCAGTGAAGATGCAAAAGGTACGTAATTAGGCAGAAGAACTATGAAGGAGAGTGGAGAGTACCGGGGGACATGCAATAGGGGTGGCTGAGGCAGAAGAAGTGATGACAGAAGGGTAAGAGGAAACTGGAAGGGCAGGCAGGAGCTAACTTCGTGCAGCCTGATAGGCTATGGGTAAGTGTTTGGACTTTATTCTGAGAGCGGTGGGGAGCTGTTGATGGTTACTAGGCAGGAGAGTGACATGGTCAGGTCTACTCTTTGGAAAGACCCCTCCAGCTTCCGGATATGTATGATAGTATGAATGTGTGTGCATGCATGAAGAGTGTGGAGTGGTGCCCACAGCCAATGCTAGAAAGGCAGGTAGGAGGACCTCACAGGGCTTCTGACAAGAGATGATGCCGTGTTGAGGAAAGAGGAAGGGAATATGTAACTCGTTCCCCAGGACAAGTTCCTTCCCCAACTTTAGCCAAGGCTGCTGGTCACAAGCAATGTCAGGTGAAGGGATGTGGATGACTTCATATAAACGCATCCCTACAATCTAAGGACGCAACATTTCTACATTAGAGCAGCGGTTCTCAGACGGGCTGTGCATCAGAAACACCTGGAGGGCTTGTCAGAGCCCCGCTACCAGGCCCCACTCCCGGAGGTTCTGGTAGGTGGTAGGTCTGGGCTGGGAACCAAGGGTTTGCATTTCTCACAAGCTCCCAGGTGATGCTACTTCTGCTGATACAGGGACCACACCTTAAGAACCAGTAATGTAGAGTAACAAGGACCCAATTTGCAGCTACATTCAATTGGAGTTGAACCCAGTTTCTGCCCCTATTTAACCTGGATTACCTCTCCAACATTCAGTTTTTTTATCTGTAAAATGGTCCAGTAATATTAACATGTGAGTTTCTTGTGTATTTATAGTCAATCAGGTGAAAGACTTGTTACAGTACTTGGCACAGAAATGAGGCTCAAAAAATATTAGCCATTGCTACTGTTGTTACCCAGAGAAAAAAATTAAACCAGCACTTAGCCAATGGCACGTTAGGACTAAGACTAAAAGATGGTATTTTCAATGAGCACCCAAAGCCTGGGGCTGCTAAGGTGACAGGTGGCCAATACGGGTAAATAACAACAAAAATTTGGTAACACATAAGTGAATGGTTACTCTTTGTCAAGCAAGACCTCAAAGGCAGACAGGAATTGGAGGCTATTTCTTCATGGCTGCTAAATCAGCTTGTCTCTTTCTCCATCTGTTAAGTGGGAAATCCTTTAATTAATTCACTCATCCATGATTTTTCCATCCATCATCCATCATCCATCCATTCATCATCCATCTATCCAACCACCTACCCATAGATTTTTCTAAATCCCTACTTTGGGAGAAAACTGTCCTAGGTACTATAAAGTTCAACTGAGAAGACCATCAGCCAGTGGGTCTAGCATTTGTGCCCTTCTGGCCTTCCAACTGGCTCAGGTTTCCATGTTTCATCCAGGGGATCTGACTCCCCCAGAGCAGTCTACAACCTGGCAGAGGCGGGCAGGGGGCAACAAAGAGCACAGCGTGTCCTCAGCCAACATGAAACCAAAGGAGAGAGGTGGTTAAGAATGGAGGCTCCGGAGAAGACAGATCCAAGGTAGATTCCTGAATGCCAGCCCTGCCACTTCTCAGTCGAGTGGCCTTGGAAAGTAACCTACTTCATGAGCCTCAGATTTCTTCTCTAGAAAAATGGGAGTGTTAATAGTACCCATCTCAAGGGGGTTGTTGGGAGATAACACATAATATAAATAGAGGTTGGCATGATTCCTGGTCTATATTAATTAAATGCTGAACAAATCATAACTATTATTGTTAGCAGTGAAGCAGGCACATAAGGGTCGATAGGGCAATTTGCTCAGATCAATGTCTTCATTATAAGCTCAAGCCAAACTTCGCTTGGGGTTGTCCCCGAGAAAATAAACTCAAAAAAGAGACAAGAAAATGGAATTTTTCCACAATTTCTGCCAGATAAATCAGTGTCTGGTTTGAGAAGCAAGGAAGAGAGACATATCAATATAATTCTGATATTTATAAAGCACTTTCCGCATTTCCACAATATTTTCTCTCATTTTATTCTGACAAAACCCTAAGCTTTAAATAAGCAAAGTTCTCTTAGTTTCATTTTGAAAAGAAGGAAACCAGCCCAGGAAGGTTATGTGACTTGCTGAAGGTCACACAGCAAGTTAAAAGCAAGGCTATGGCTAATTTTTTAGTGTTCTTTCCAGTACACCACATGGCAACCTAAGTTCAACTTCCTGATTTTTCTCCTTTTAATAAATAGAAAACTAGAGAACTTTGGCTGACTCTTGTGGTTTTTTATACTCTAATGCCATCACTGAAAAAAAATATGTATATGTGTGCATTTTTGGCTACTGTAAATTATTAATGACAATCTCTTTAGTGTGTCAATTGCATTCCTTCGCTTGAAAAATTCCTTTTGGCATTGGCAATAGCAGTGAAATAGTTTATTTGCCAATAACATAGCTTGTTAAATTTTAATCAAATAGAGTATTGTAAGCACGTAGTTACTGGGATACACCCCTTGGGAGTGATGGAGATCACTTTGGAAATGAATTAATAATGGAGCCTTTGGAAGCCCAAATGAAATGGCCAATGGAGCCTTGATGTGGGTTATCCCTATTTGAGCTGTCAATCAATGGAATTGGTCTCAGTCTGTTCCCATTAAAATTCCCTTGTTAATTATTTTTGGAAGATAATAAGAACAACCAGATTTGGGGCTATTCTTTTGCTTCTTGTTTTCTTTTGAAAAGCGTGAGCTCTTCTTGTGATGTTTTAAGCGTGTCGCCCAATATCATCACCTGTTAAATCCTGGGTATCTGGTGTGGCTTAGGAATGGAGAAGGGAGGCCAGACCCATGGCTTCCATTAATCTCTCTCCCTCTCTCTTTTCTCTCCACTCTGCTCTCTCTTCCTCATGCTCAAGAGAACATGATGCCATATTTTGTGTGTGATGATGCTCTTTACTCATCACCAGAAGGATGAACTATTGAGTGGTTTCTTTTAGTGGGAAAGGTTTTAGAAAGAACCTTGTACTCTCACTCACAATATTCCCCTAAGACCAGTGACTAGCACTTGTGAAATGGTTGTGTGGCAGTTAGTAGGGCTGTTAATTAATATCCCAGTTCTTCTTCCAGGCACATAGCTGGATTGCACTTGCCCTCCCCCTTGAATTTAGATATGATGCCACGACTTGCTTTGACTAATGACGTGTGAGAGGAATTCATATGTGTAACTCCTGGGTGGAAGACTTTAAAGGCAGTTGTGCACTTCACCATTTTCCCTTTTCCCCTGCCCTAGTAACTACAGACACCCCAGATGGTAGAGGTTCATTCAATCAGGGCCCTTGAGAGAGGACAACATGGAGCAGAGATTCCTGCCAACCCATGATGAGCATGTAGTATGAGCATGACAAGAAACCTTTGTTGTTTTAAGTCTCTGACATTTGGGGGTTGGTTGCTACTGCAGCACAACCAAGGCTATCCTTACTGATAGATGTGGGGTAAATATCATGCAAACATTACCAGGGGAATCACATGCATTTATGACCATGAGACTGAAGCCAGGACTTCTGGTTCTTTAGGGAAAGAGACTATGGCTTGTTCATCTTTAAACAGCCATTGCCTAGTAGAGTGCCAACTATTTAGTGCATACCAGTAATGCTTTCTGAATGAATGATTTAGAAATATGAAAATGTAGGGCCATCCCGGTGGCATAGTGGTTAAATTTGCATGCTCCACTTCGGCAGCCTGGGGTTCATGGCTTTGGATCCTGGGCACGAACCTACACACTGCTCATCAGGCCAGGCTATGGCAGCATCCCACGTATAAAAATAGAGGTAGATTGGCACAGATGTTAGCTCAGGGCCAATCTTCCTCACCAAAAAAAAGGAGAAGAAAAAAGAAATATGACAATATAATCTCTGGACTTAGATGGCTGAGATGATGACAATGGCAACCACCTTATTGATGATACTAACATCCACTGAAGGCTTGCTATGTGCCTAGCACTATGCCAAATAAGTTGACAAGAAATATCTTATTCAGTCCTTACAGAAACCTCATATCACAAATATAAATATCATAACACAAATATCAATGTTGTCTTATTTTGCATATGAGAAAGCTGAGTCATGAAGCGGGTAAGCCAAATGACCAGGGCCATTAATAAGTGGTAGAATCAGGATTCAAATCCAGATATAACTATTCCATGGATTTTCAATGAAGGTGGGAGATTTTGCTCTCGGGGGAATTTGATAATGTCTAGAGACACTTTTGGCTGTCACAATAGGCATCCAGTGGGTACAAGCCAGGGATGCTGCAAATATCCTACAATGCACAGGGCAGTTCCCCCAAAAAGAATTATTGGGCCCAAAATGCCAATAGTGCCAAGAAATCTTGATATATTTCTATGACGCTCTTAACCACTAAGTCACAGTATCTCTGGACACATCTATCTTTTCAGAAATCACGGAGACCAAAGCTTCAAGATTCCCACCCCAGGAAGATTTATTGGAAATAAATAAATGTGTTTCTGAATTGATCACATCGTAAAATACAGACTTACATATAACTTTTCAGGAGCACACATTTCCCATAATGTGAGAGACATCTGAAAGGTGATGTAACTGGTAGGTTCAGTAGGTAAGGACGGCTGGAATTGCAGCCAGGTAGTGTTTCGTGGTTCGTGGTTGCAGGAGGATCCATCGCAGCCTTGTGTTAAGCCAGCGGCCGCTGTCCTCGGTGCTGAACCACCCTCAGGCTCTCAGGGACGTGAATCAGCAAAGCCCCTGGGTTTGAGCGGAAGTTCTGCCCACGCGCCCAAGTACACACGGAGGGCCACACCTTTTTTCTTTTCCAGCCACCACATCTCAAGGGCACTGCCCCCACCTTTGGAACAAGTTAATTAACATGCGGGAAACTTTGCTATTTTTGAGTCCATCTTGAAGAATTTTCGTTCTGGGGCTTGACAAGGTGGCGATTGTTTTCCTTCCGTTATTCGTTCCTTCAACCTTCAAGGACTTTTCTGCTACTGAGTACACAGCCCTGCCACACACGCCGATGCACGTACACACGCGCACGCGCACACACACACACACACACAGACTCCACATTAAGAGGTGCAGGGAGGGAGCAGGGCATGCTCAAATGAGACCAGGAAGTAGAGTGTCCTAAAGGAGTAGGTGGGGGTGTGAAGTGATGGAGTGTAGGGCTTCTCTATTAAAGCAATCTAGCCAGTGACTAAGATTTGGTTGGCAGGTAAAGATTATGTTCCTCTCCTATCTTAGACTATGAGCTAAGGTTGATAAGATGTTTGATAAGAGTAGGAGTGAGATGATCTCATCCCAGAAGCCTGTCTTTGAAAGTCATTGTGTCCTTCAGGAAGCTGGAAGACCTGGAATGTGAAATGTGGAGGACCCAGCACATGGGAGTAGTTATCCAAGGCTTCGGATGGGCCGGTAAGTTGAATGTTATGGAGCTGAAGTCCCTGTCCCCACTCTCATGCCACTTTGGACCATACTTGGGAGGGATTCTTGTCAAAGAAGTTATAGACAATGCATGGAGGAAGTCAACGAATTCCCAATCAGCTAATTCAGACCTCACTTCCTTAGTCTCCACTGAAACTTGGTTGAACACATAGGACCTGGGATAGTCTGTCTTGTGTAGGCTCCAAAAAAACACAAGGACTGATTCTGCCATTTGTGTGTGTGTGTGTGTGAGTACCAAACCAAGATACAACTGCAGAACATTCACAGAGATCTGACCCCTGTAAATAACATGTGAGGTACAGAAAGATCCTCAGGGAGTTTGGGTAAAGGGATGAGATTGTGTATAAGGTGCATGTATGCACGTGCACATGAATGCACACATATGCAGTTACCCATGTCATGTAGATAAGTGGGAATGATTGCATGGACACATGTGAAAATGCCCATGAGTATTCAACAGTGTGGGATAGAAGTGTCATACCAATAGCCACTTCTTTGGATCCATGGTTCTCCTGGGAAGTTTTTAAATTGTTTCTGTTTTGTCCATCTGTCCACTGAAGTAGTTTAATTTGAAGAGGAAGGAGTTTTGCATCATGGACTGATATGTGAGGTGTTTTCAGGTCCCAGTCATTTCAAATTCCATTCTTTTCTCCTTTGATACCCATTATACTCATGGAATGTCAAAGCCAAAAGGGCTTTGTATCACTTCATCTTATAGATGGAGAAACTGAGGTCCAGAAAAGGGAGTTAAATCCACACAAAGTCGCATAGCTGTCAGGGGGCAGTGCCTGGGCCCAGCCCACCCTCAGGCTATTTCCACTCTCCTAGTCATGGTTCCTCAGCACTAGGGGACGGGATTAGCCTGAAGCAGAGAGCTGACTTATGAGCCAGTCAGTTCAAATTTCCATCTGCCCCGCAACATGAAGAAACCTTACACTCTCTCTCCTTTCCCCAGAGATGTTGGACATTTCAGTCTTTGGAATCTGGCCTGCTCTGGGGAAAGATGGCCCTGAGCTACCAGGATCTGACCTAGTAGTGGACAAAGATCTCCTGGGAGAAAGGTACAGAAGAGAGGTCAGGAACCAGGTTGGCATTGACAGGAGACACAGAAAAGATACAACTGCCTAAAATCTTCTGTGGCTCCCCATTGCCTTTAAGGTAAGATCACACCCCTATGATGCCCAGTAGGATCTGATCCCTTCCTATCTCCTCAGCAGCCTCTCTTACAACTCCCAACTTCCACTCCATGCTGTGGCCAGGGTGGCATTTCCCTCAGTGGGCCAGGCCCTTTCCCACCTCAGTCTATGCACATATTGTGGATAGCTTCCACTATCTCCTCTTTCCTGGCCAACTCCTGCTTATACCTCAAGTTTTGTCCTAATCATTACTTCCTCTGGAAGCTTTCTCTGGCTCACCAAGTCCTTGATAAGTGTCCCTCTTCTGTTGCCCCATCACCCAGGGAGAGAGAAATAGGTAAGTTTTTATCCGGCATCTCTATCTGGTTGGCTCAGTGCCATAGCCCCAAAAGCTAGCTCAGTGCTGTTGGAATGAATGAATGAATGGACTAATGAATGAACATCCTTTTGAGTCTCTTCAACAGAGCTGGCAAGGGACTGAGCGTTGAATAGAAGTCCTGGGGAGCGGATAGAGAGGGGACATTTAATTAGCAGAATCAACGTTTCTTCAACCAAGACCCAAATAGAAGTGCTTTCAGGGCTGAGGGCTGCCCAAGGGCTCTGAAATGCCGCTGTGGGGTTCACAGGCCTTGTGCTTGCTGGGCACGCAGATGGGCCGGGCGAGTGTCTCTAGTTAAATAGCTGCAATCTAGGGAGAGGTAATTGCAGGACTCAAAGCCAACTTTTTCCGTGTCTGGTTCCACTCAGGGGAAAAAGTGATCACAGACCTCTCGACTTAGGGCCTGCCGAGAATCTCAGACAGCTGCAGGTGGGGTGGGCGGTTCCGATTTGGCTGCCGCGGGCAGGGACCACCTTAGAGAGAAGGTGAAGGGTGTTAAGAGGACAACGTCACTGGAAGAAAAATGTCGGCAGAAAGGAGGGAGGGGGGGAAGGAACATGCCGGGGAACAGGCTGGAGGGTGTGCTCCAGGGAGGACAGAGAGGGGCTGGCTGGTCTCCAGCTCCAGGGGACATGAGAAGAGCTGGGGAGAGAGGAGAGATTTCCGACAGCAACTCGTACTTCCGAGGAATGCTCATGTCATTATTTCTGGAAATCTCTACTCTGATGGATCCTCTTCCACAGAAGAGCTATAGAAGGGGCAAGATGACCAGTGGGTTATGAACTTGGGTTTCTGACCCAGGCTGCCTAGATTCCAATTCCAGCTTTTCCACCAATGCGCTGAGCGACCTGAGAAAGTTACTTAATCTCTTTAAGCTTCCACCTACCCTTTCGCACAATAGGGGCAACTCCTGTACCAGTCTCAAGGGGTATCTATCTTATTAGGATGAGGATTAAAAATGAGGAAGTCCACATAAGGCACTTCATACAGTGTCTGGGACACAATATGGGCTCAGTAAAGATTAACTCATATTATTAGCGTCTTGTGTTATTTACCTATGCGTTTCTAGTGCCCCCACAAATGTCTGGCACAAAGTAGATCTCAAATAAATATGGTACAAATAAATGAATGGATGATAGAGTAAATCAAGGAAACATTTGTCGTATGCTCAGTGCTTGCTATGAGGTAGCTACAGGCCTTGTATCTTCTGTTCCCTCTGCTTGGAACACCCTTCCCCATCTTTCTTCCTGGTGATCACGTACCCATAAGTCACAATTCAGTTTCTGTTTTGCAGGAGGAGTCCTTCCTGACATCACGCCAGCGGGGAATCATGGTCATAGCTTTGTTCTAGAAGTAGCTGGGAGGGGTAGAAAGAGCCCTGTACCGAGAGTCTGGAGATGGGTTTTCATTTCTGGTATGTTCTTGGCCTTGAGAGTGACCTTGGAAAAGCCCTTGATACTCTGCTTCTCTATCTTGTCATCTATTGAATGGGGGTGATGACGCTTACTATATAGCCTTGTTGTCAACATGTCTCCCCTTCAACAAATTTATTGAACTCCTCTTATGGGTCAGGCACTGCGCCAAGCTCTGAAGAAACCTTAGGGAACAAGATAGGGCAAGTCTCTATTATAATGGAGCTCACAATTTAGCATGGGAGACAGACATTAAAGAAATAAGTGTTCTGAGAAATACACCTAATTATAACTTGTGATATGTGCAACAAAGGAAAGGAGGGGTGGGAAAGACTAGGAGAGACTTGCTTGAAATCTGAATGGCAAGAAGGAAATAACCATTCAAAAGAGGGATGGGTAAGAGCATCCCAGGCAAAGAGAGCTGCATGTGCAAAGGCCCTGAGGCAGGAAAGAGAGCTTAGTGGCTTTGAAGAAGCAGAAAGAGGTGAGAAGGACATGGGCAAAATGGGACAGGGAAAAAGAGGAGAAAGATAAGGTCAGAAATGTGGGCAGGAACCAGATCTGGCAAAGCCTTACAGGACACAGCAAAGAGATCGTAAATAAGACGAGGGATGTTGGCTCTCTTAATAAAACGTAAAGCCACGTAAGACTGTGGCTATGAACCTGTAACCTGCCTTTTGGTTTCCCCATTGGCAAAATGAGATAATATCTGTCTCCCCTGTACTCCCCGCTACAATGATGGTATGACATCTCCCTGCAAGTGCAGTCAAGGACATCCCTACATGGCAGCATGGCACACCCAAGCCTTGCTGTGGCTGCACTGGGCACCGTGGCCCTGGTTATGCCAGCGCTCAGATAAGGCTGGGCTATGATCAAAGGGGAGGAAGCATCCTGCAGACTGTTTTGGAGCCGTGATGCATGTGGCTATTCTGGGTCTGGTGGGAGGAAGGTTGGGAGGGGGGGTGGCCGGAAGAGCAGAGCTATTTCAGGACATGCAGCAGGCAATTTGTAGCCTGAGTGTGCAGAGCAAATCTGGACAGACTGGAGGGGCCAGAGACCCTGACTTGCAGGAAGCTAAAGGACGTCCCCGGGTGGCCCCAGAGGAGATGTGCCTTTCTTGAAAGGCAGTTCGGCACAGGTCCTGGAGACAAACAGGGCTGGGAGGATCGATGCCTGCTGTGTGACCTTGGGCAGGTGCCCACCGGATGCCAGGCATGTTGCCAAACCCTTGTATGCATTAGCTCATTGCATCCTCCCAACAACCTTATGATTATGAACCTTATGAACAACCTTACGAGGTGGCCTCTGTGTTATTCCCACTTTACAGATGAGGAAACCGAAGCTCAGAGAGGTTAAGTGACTTGCCATGGTCTGCTGCTATTAGAGCAAGAATCAGGATTTGAACTCTCCAGATCCCAAACTGTGTGCCCCACGTTATTCTCCCTGCCTCATATTACCCACGACAGAACAGAGCTGTCAGGACAACTAAATGAGATGCTACCTGCAAAACACTCAGCATGGCTTTTGCCAGGTAGCGTCTTGGCATGTAGACATCTCGGGAAGAACTCACTTGATTTCACTTGCCCTCTTTGAAACTGCTTATTGAGTGCGTGACAAATGTGTGGCACTTTATTCCTCTGGGAGATAAAGGCAGGTCTTAAAAGTCCAGCAGGGACTGGCTAAATTGGGATTTTGAGAGGGGCACTAGCCATTTGGAAAAAGCCTAGACTAAAACGTTTTATATGGAAACCGCAGAGGAAAAAAAGCCACAATGTTAATTACATTTATAAATAACACTGTTGCATACGCTCTTTGAACTAGTCTTGCAAACTGCTGTGGCAAGAAGTTACTGTCCCATGTAACAGCTGAAGACACTGAGACCCCTTAGGGGTTATGGGGTTGTCCACGGTCACAGGGCAAACCAGTGGGAGAGAAGTGAAGAAACCCTAGTCTGCTCCTTCCGGATGCAGGCCTCAAGCCCATGAATCTTCTCCATGAAGACCGTAGGGAAGATTTCGTTGGGGGCAGTTTTGCCTGCTGCGCGTTCACTCTCTGCTGCCATGATGTGAGCAGCAGATTCTCCTGTGAGGGACCATCCCTTTTCTACCCTCAGTCCATCTGATTCAGGCAAAGGTGGCTTTACTCCAGCTCCAGGGAAGAGTACATGTTCTAGTCCTGGCCAATCAAAGCATCACATGCCCCTGCCCCACTGATCGGTTCATAAATAGGCACCTCTTCAAACCAGGCCAATCAAGCCAGTGAGATTCAATTCTGAGACTTTTATTGAAACCATTGGGAAGGGACCTTCCTTTTCTAGAGGTTGCTAAAAAAGGATAAGACAAAAGCTTGGAGCTCCTAGCAGCCTTCTTGTCACCCCAACAGGAGAGGTTGCCTAAAAAATGAATAGGGGGACAACATTGTTTAAGCTCCTGGATCCAGCTAGACCTGAAGCTATAGAATTTTTCAGTTATGAGAACAATACATCCTCTTTATTATTGGAGCCACCTTGATGTGGTTTATGTCCCCTGTAACCAAAGGACTCCTAAGTAAAGCAATCAGTCCCATCATCAACAAAAACATTTACTATAGGTCTACAAAATGTAGGAGCTTCTGGTACCCATGAGAGTACAATCAGGCTGCCTGGGTTTGAAGCCTGCCTCTGTCACTTCTAGTGTGTGACTTTAGGTAAGTTACTTTACCTCCCTGTGCCTCATCTGTAAAGTGGGATAATAATACCCCTACCTTGCTGCATCACTGGGAATGTTAAACGAGATAATACATGTCTAAGGCTTAGAACAGCACCTGGCACAGAACGAATACTCAATAAATGTTACTATTGGGATGTTGATCAGAAAGAAGTTATTTTACCTCAAACCTGGGACCCTTAGAGGTGTCATGGGTACAAATTGAAATGTTGGACACAAAATAAGCAGAATGAGAGTTGCCACTTTTTGAGTCCCTACTGTGTGCTTTATATGATTATCTCACTTAATTGGCTACAAAACTGAGACTCAGAGAGTCAAGAAGACTTGCTTGACCCAGCCTGGCTTTCTCCAAGGCCATGTCTCCCTCAAAACATGTTTCCTCAACCTCAGCTGCTCACACAAGACCAGTCATGGTTTTTGTTTGTTTATGTGTGTGTTTCTTACATGCATATTTGCTTAATATTATTCTTGAAATTGACTTGCTTTTTGACATAATACCTTTAGTTAAAAAGAAAACCTCACAACTGGAAATGGAAAATGAGCGTCCTGTTCAGAAACAGAAGACAGCCTTAAGAACAGATATGATGAAAAACAAAGGAACGTCATTAAATCCTAGCCATACGCCACCTGCCCCGGGCCCTGAGCCTCACACCTGCTCCCTGTTTTGTTAAGAAAGGAAGATTAGCAAGTGTTGAGAGGTGTTAAAAACACGAGCCCCAAACTGAGACAGCTCTTTGAAGATGGGAAGGATAGGAAATGAATGGAAAGAGCAATCGCTTTCTCACCACGTTATTGCACGTTGTTTCACGCTGTGTCCACGGAACCATCTAAAACATCCCAGACAAATGACAATATGGGTCCAAAACTTTGGAAACACAGCATCCCAAAGTCCAATTTATCTATTCTCTAAGGACCCTCCTTTTCTATATTCCTCCATGGACCTCTCTCTCATCAGCTGGGCATCCTAAATTATCTCTATGTAGTACTTGGTTGGAATTAAGCTAAAAAAAACCCAAAAAGCAAAAGGTCTTCAATTCACATGGCTCTCTCCCCAAATGAATCTTGGAAACACTGTATTGCACGCTGACATATCCACCTACCCAATTACCACCTGACACACACACACCGTCCTTATCAGCTGAAACTCACTGCCCTGTCCTTCTCCTCTGGATGAGCCAGCACCCACCCACTGTGACATGGGAGCCATCTACATCCACTCAACAAGAAGAGCCACTGTTGCCACGGTGATATATTCTAAACAAGGAGGTGATGTAATTCTCCTTGGGAATGTAGCATCGAACACATGATTGGGGCACACTGCATCTGATTCGGGCTCCTGGGGAGAAAGACTTCTGAATCAGATCAAATAGATGCCCAAAGTCTGAAAGAGGAAAATGATAAATAAAGGCCTGCCAAGTTCTGAAATGTATACGCTAGCTGTGTGGCCTTGGGTAGGTCATTTAGCCCAGATCCAGACACTCCAAATGACTCTCCCCAATCACCAGGGCTTGCCCTGCTCACATAGACAGTAAGAGAAGCACAGACAGACCCAAGGACAGAGGGATTATTTGATATTTCTTTCCATGTCTGACCATGCTGTAAAGTAGCATTTACACAAATGTATTCCGCTGAACACTGGTTCTACAATACGTTAATAGTTGCTTGCTCCTCTATCATGGCACAGGGATGGGACTGCGTACTCAAATGGGATTGAGAAACACGAGGTGAAACAAAAAGAACCAGATTTTGTTGCTGCAGGACTTATCAGAGCCTTTAATGGGTTAGGTGCAATGTGAAGGCCCAAGAAGGGACTGTGTTATGCAGCCCTTCTCAAAAATTTGTGGCCCTAGTAGGCTAATACTCCACGGAGTACTTTGGGAAACACAGTTTCATGCAGTAATCTCAGTCAGAACACCTTTAATGAGGGGAAACTCACTCCGTCCACTTTCAGAAGACTCTGATGGTTAGAAAATTCTTCCTTAACTGAGCAAAAACAGCCTCCCTGTAACTTGCACCCTTGAGTTCCATTTCTGCTCTCTTCTGAGACACACAACATCTCTGAGCCTTGCTTTTTTTCCCATAGAGTGGGAGTGACGTTGGCCCTAATTATCCCCCAGAGCTGGGAGAATTACATCGGATAACTCAACTTGGTCAACTGTCGAGTGTTGTGGAGACATGAGCTGTCATCCATCAAGCAGCATCGCCACCTCGTGTAAATACAAATTGCTTCAGCTAGAAACCCTTGGGGCCAGCCCTCATGGAGACGCAACTCAGAACAGAGTTTCTCAACCTTGGTACTATTGGTTTGGGGGCTGTCCTGTGCATGTAGGATGCTTAGCAGCATCCCTGGCCTCTGTCCACCACATACCGGCAGCACCCCCCCAGTTGTGACAATCAGAAACACCTCCAAACATTACCAAATGCCCCTCGGGGGATAAAACAGCTCCCAGTTGAGAACCACAGTTCTAGATGAGCAAGCTTTCTGTGAGGCTGGAGATGTTCTGTCTCCTGCGTCCGTGCAGTCCAACACGGCAGCCACTAATACACGTGGCTGCTGAACACTTGAAATGTGGCCAGGGTGACTGAGGAAATGGATTTTTCATTTTAATAATAAATTTAATATATAATAAATAAGACATGTAATAATAAAATTTAATTTTTAATTTATATATACATAGCCACAGGTGGCGAGTGGCTACCATATTGGACAGTGTGATTCTAGATAATATAGTTCAAGGTCCATCTATTATTTCAGATATTCATTGGGTACCCACAGTGTGCCAACCACGATGCCACGTACTGGATATTTAGTGAAAAATGACAGGCATGACGCCTGTTCTCACCAAGCTAGTAGACAACAGGAAGGAAGCCAGCATACAAGACAACACGTACTTGGGGCTCGCATGCCAAAAGATCTCTCCCCTACGGGCCTGTCACTCTGCCTGAAACCCCACCACACACTCTCCGTTCAATTGCAAGGTCTCCAAAAGACACATATGCTATCTCAAGAGGAAAATGTATTAACCCCCACTGATGTGTCAGGATGGGCTTGTTGACTACACTGAACAAGTCCCCAGGAGCTCCTAGAAACCAGAGCGCTGTCTTGCTCATCATTATCATCTCCAGAGCCTGGCACAGTGCCTGGTACAGGTGAGAAGTCAGTGAATACTTTTTTTTTTTTTGAGGAAGATTAGCCCTGAGCTAACATCTGCTGCCAATCCTCCTCTTTTTGCTGAGGAAGACTGGCCCTGAGCTAACATCCATGCCCATCTTCCTCTACTTTATATGTGCGACGCTATCACAGCATGGCTTTTGCCAAGCGGTGCCATGTCCGCCCCCAGGATCCGAACTGGTGAACCCCGGGCCGCCGAGAAGCAGAACATGCGAACTTAACCACTGCGCCACCGGGCCGGCCCATGAATACTTCTTGAAAGGAAATCCAGAACAGATCCAGGACATTGTGTTAAGAATGGTGAAAACCATGCCATGTCAAGAACAACTGAATGATCTGACTGTTCTTGCTCACCACAGTGTCCCAGGACCTGGCACAGAGGATGTGCTTAATATTTGTTGACCAAAGAGTGTGGGGAGCGGGGATGGGAAAAGCTCAAAGCCTGTGTCAGTCCCTGGGAGGTAATGCGCAGATACGACGAGCATGTAATTGGCCCGGACAAGAAAGATCTTAAGCAGAGTATAAAGATAATAATAATAATAATTTATTATTTTTGTTGTTACTATTTGTTATGGGCTGATTTGTTTTCCCCCAAAATTCATATGCCGAAGTCCCAACCCCCAGGACCTCAGAATGTGCCCGTATTTGGAGAAAAGGCCTTAAAAGAGGTAATTAAGGTATAATGAGGTCATCTAGGTGGGCCCTGATCCAATATGACTGGTGTCCTTATAAGAAGAGATTAGCGCACACACACACAGAGACTGAGGGATTGACCATTTGAGAACACAGCGAGAAGATGGCCATCTCTAAGCCCAGAAGAGAGGACTCAGAGGGAACCAGACCTGCCAACACCTTGATCTTGGAGTTGAAGGCCACCTGGTCTGCTGTGTTTTGTTATGACAGCCCAAGCCGACTAACATACCTCTGATCATTTAAAACATGTCAGGCTCTGTGTCAAGTGCTCCACATGCATTATCTCGTTAAATCCTTGCCCTGGTCCCCTTAAGTCTGTTCTTCACCCTGCAGGCAGAGGGGTCCTTTTCAGTGGAAGTCAGATGATGTCACACCTCTTCTCAAATCCGGGCTTCCCCTCTCACTCAAAGGATAAATCAAAGTCCTTATAATCACCAAAAATCATTGCACAAATCGGCCCCCTGTTGACCCTAATCTCATCTTTATCATTCTCCTCTTCTCTCAAATTGCTCCAACCATGCCGGCCAGGTACGCTCCCAGCTCAAGGCTTTGCATTTACACATCCCTGCCTGGGATGCTTTTCCCCCAGTGTCACCTGGATTGTTCCCACACTTCCTTCAAGTCTTTGCACAAATGTCACTTCATCAGTGAAGCTTTATCTAGAGACCAGATGTAACATGATGCATGTGGTAAGCAGGGACCCCTGGCCAGTGCTAGGTGATCCATATCCTCCTTACCCCGGTTCTTTCTTCTCCTCATCTCTAACCACCATCTATCATATTGTATATTTTCTTGCCTGGTCTATGGTCTTTCTTCTTTCACTAAAATTCGGGGTCTATGAGGGCAAAGACTTTCTTACATTTGCTGCTACATCTCTAACGTCCACATGTCTGGCACATAGTAGGTACTGAATAAAGATGTCTTGAATGGATGAATGGGTCCTCACAACCTCTGTATGCCATAGCTACTATTATTATCCTCATTTTACAGGTAAGGAAACTGAGGCTCAGAGAAGTCAATTCATGCATCCAAGATCAACAGACGAGAGCTGGAGGTGGGATCTGAGCCCAGCTCTCTCTGCTTGAAGGCCGCATGCTCTTAAACACTAGGAGGCACTTGGAACGCTCTCCTGTGGGAAGACAGTGAGAATAACCCCACAGCTCACAGTTCACGCTTATTCTTGCTGCCCTTTCGAGCTCCTTCACCCCCATCCCCTGGGCTGGCTCAGTATGGCTTGATGATTTGATTCTAGGAAGAAAAATAGTAAGGGACACTGGGAACGATCGCCTTCCATGCGAGGTCACGGGCCCAGCCCTGATCTGGGGCTGGGTTGGGGAACCCAGATTTGGGTCCTGCTTTGCCACACACCCTTGGTGTGTGATCTGGGGTAAGCTTCGTCTGTTACTACCCTGAACTCCAGTTTCCCCAGCTGTAAAATGGGAATTCTAATTCTTGCTTCACAGCATTGTGGTGAGGGTGACATATAAGAACACCCAAGAAAGGGAGCCTTTGAAAACTGTAAAGTGCCATGCGTACACAAAGCAGTGTTAGTGCTGAAGCTATTGAGTTCAAACATTTAAACATTTGTCTCTTCTAAGAACTGTCAGCAGTTATTGTATACTGTGGCAGCGTGTATTATTGTTCTCTGTGCTTCCTGCTTCCTTGTGACCACACCCTTTGTCATATGTCTTTGTAGTGCCTCCTGCTAGGGGTAGGTTTATTTCTCCATGCCGTTGGTGTTGGTGTTGGTCATCTAACCTGCTTTGGCCAATGGAGTGTGGGTGGAAGGGACCATGAGCCAGTTCCAAGCTCAGGCATTAAGAGGCATCGTGCATTTCTGCTTGTTTTTCTTGCACTTCTACCACCACATGAGCACTCGTCCTGGGCAGTCACCTGGTCCAAGGAAATGAATGCATGTGAAGCAGGTCCAAACTCAAGCCCAGCTAGACTCAACCTAAACAGGCTGACCCCAGTCAACCTGCAGATGCATGAGCGAGAATAAATAATTAATGTCGGAAGACATTGAGTTCTGGGCTGATTTGTTACACAGCACTACTGTGGCGATAGCCGACAGATACGCATACTTGCTAAATGTTGCTTTTTTTTAAATTCTCTCATGAAATATGTGATAGATTCAATGATTATCTCCATTTTAAAGATAAGGAAACTGAGAACAGACAGTTTCAGAGGTTTGCCCAAGGCCATCCAGCAAGGAAGTGGTATAGCCAAATCATAAAACACTCAACTGTGTGAGTACCGAATCCCCACATTTTATACTCCAGCTACGCTGCTTCCTTACTCCTGGAAAACAGAAGCCAAATTGTATCCAGATTATTCAGGCTAAAGAAATGCCATATTGGCAGTGTTCTGGGTATTTCAAGAGAGACTGGGTAACAAAGAGTTCAGGCACCATGGCAAAATGAAAAACAAACAAACGAAAACAGTGGCAGACCCCAAAAGAGACCTGGGTTCTGATCCGAGTTTTGCTACAAACCGACTGTGTGTCCTTGGTCAAGTTCTCTCTCTTCTCTGGGCCTTAACTGCACAATGATGAGCCTGAACTCTGAATCATTTATGAAAATAATTGATAAGATGGCATTAAGCTCTAGGATGTTTCACAGGTTGTCTTATTTAATCCAACCAACGAGACCTCCAGGTCCTGCTGACAACCTGAGACTCAGAGAAGTTAAGTAACTTGCTGAAGGCCACACAGCTGGAATTCAAACCCAGACCTCCAGATTCATTTCAGGGTTCCAGGGTCCCTGCCAGCTCCAAGATTACCTGAGTGGCCTTCACTGTGGACAGAAGCCAAGAGAGCTGGAGTTTCCCTGTCTAAGGGCTCACCTTCTGCTTCCCCTTCTCTACCCCCGGGGGTCTGTGGCAAAGGCTCTTTGATGAGAGTAAAGACAAAGCCTGCTTCCCTCTCACTCTGTCCGGGTCAGGCTGAGAGGAGCTAAAGGGGTCCTGAAAACTAGCCCCAGGATAATTAATGGTGCCCACGCAGGCCTCTTTTCCCCATTAGTGGGTTACCGGGATTGTTCATTATTTTCTTTATGAAAATAATTAGTCCCCATCAAGACAGGAGCTCTTCAGAATTACAGCTCATTAGCTGTGTGTGCATTTTTCAGTTCCATAAAGTCACGTGGCACTGATGAAAATTACAGGTCCCTGGAATCAGCATTAGAGAAAAATCCAGCCCGTGATCCCAGCTGATTACCATCAGCCACGTTGACTTGGCTTCTGTAATTACAGATGGAGACGGAGGGTGTGTCTGTGTGTGTGCCTGGGTGTGTATGTCTATGGGTGGGTGGGGTGAGAGCGGTGACAAAGGCCCAGGAGTTCCAAAGTCTGGGTTGCAACACACTCTGATGTCTCTCCTCTGAAGGAGGTATTTGCATCCAAGATGTGGCTAAATGTTAACTCAGAAGGAACAAGCCACACTTGTGGCAGCGCTGGCAATGGGGAGGCATAGGATGGGGGATTTGCTCCTTTGGAAAGTGTGGGTGGCAACGTGGGAAGATTCTTGAACAGGGATTCTGGAGTCTTAGGACGTCCTAAGCCAGCAGGGGGGTCTGTGTTCAAATCCTGGCTCTGCAAACTGCGTGTGACTGTGGGCGTGTCCACCTTTTGGTCCTCTGTCCTCGCATCCATATAGCTGAGCCCAGCCATTCAATGGCAGAACTGGGCTCTAAACCCAGGCATTGCGGTTTCTAGGGTTCATATTCATAACCACAATGCCATACTGCTCTTCTCAGATCCTAGCTAAGGAGAACCTCCACGCCATTCTGCTGGATGTCTCAGCGCTCTCTTTTATTAATAATAAAAATCATAACATATCAGGCATTTCTCATGTCCCAGGCTTTTTCTGGATACCTCCCATTTTTATCTCCTTGTTGTCTCACAGCAACCTTATGAGGCAGGGACTACCTTGATCTACATTTTGCAGCAAGTGCAGATCAGAAAGGTGAATGGACTTGGCCAAGGTTTCACAGCTGGGACTATTTGGGTCCAAAGCCTGTGTCCACAACCATTGCATGACATTATTCTGACAGCCGCCTGCTGGGGCTCCAGTCTTGATCTGGGAGTTAGGGCAAACAGCTTTGTAAGCTTCACCTCTGACCCTGTTCTCCTCTCCGGGCCCCCATCTCTCCATCTGTGAAAGACTCCAGGTCTTTGCAGCTCTGAGATGCTGCCTGTCTGTGCCTCTGCAGCCCCACTCTCCTCGTCTCCCAAGGTACCACAAGGAACTGTGCTCATCTACGCTCTGACTCCTGGCATCCAGATAGGGATGGGGGTAGCACCAATGACCTAGAAGGGCCTCCTTTTCAGGGAACTGGAAAATAACCTAGAGGGTGGAAGGCCTCGGTCCCGTCCCTAGCGTCAGCAAGTCCAGAGAATGTCCAGCCAATGGGTTCTCAGAGGCATCGGGAGATGCTGGCAACATAGCTGTGTATGGGTATGTTTGCAACTCATTGTTCCCTGTTTTTCTTCTCTCTCTCGTCCTGTCCTCTCTCTCGTTTGCCTCTCCTTGTCTCTGAGCATCAATACTTTGTCGCCTTCTGACTCCCTTGGTGTCCCAGGTGTTCCTAACTTCCCATTTGCTGTATTTATGTTTTTCCTCATCTCTCTCTCTTCTCTGTTCAGTATCTCACTGCCCCTTGCTTTCTCTCCCACTCCTTTCACAATCACGTCATCAAACCCCTCCATCTCCAGCCTTCTTTCTTGTTCTTTATCTCTTTTCTCTCCATCTCTTCTCTTTCTTCAGCTTTTATCTCTCTCCTCCATCTCTGTCTTCTCTACCTCTCTCTCTCTTCTCCTTTCTCCTCTCTCTCTCCCCCTTTCCCTCACCTCCATCCATCTTCTCTCTTGATCTCCCCTCCATTCCTTCTCTCTCTCTCTCATCTTCTATCACCCACCACCCCCTCTTCCTCTCAGGTCTGCCATTTGTGGCTGTTTGTAAAGGCTGGCAGTGTCCTTGGTGGGCGGTGGATCACACACATCAGAGATTTGAATCAAATCAAACTGCAACTGAATTACACTAATAAACCAATTAAATGCCATTCAAAAAGTAATTTCCATAGCATCCCTCATATTTATTGCAAATCTTGTTTCTCTCTCATGCTGCCTTCTCTTGTTCCCCACCCCCATCAATCCTCTTTCTCTCCCCTTTCACTCTTCTCTCTCACTTTCTGCTCCACCTTCAGATGCTTTCTCCTTCCCTCTTGCACAACGCAAGCCTATGACTCTCTTTCACCACTGCCCCCACCCGGCCCCAGCACAACCTGCTTCCCCAACCTGGGATTCAAACTACACTATAGGCAGTTGGTCAGATGGAACGAGCACTGAAGTGGGAATGAGGAGGTCTGATGTCTAGTTTTTGGCTCTGCCACTAACTGGCTCTGTGTTCTTGGGAGAGGCCTGGAGTCTTTCTAAGACTTGTTACCTGTCAAAGGAAGGCATTGGACCAGGTGTTTTCCAAGGTCATTGCCAGCTCCTGAAGTCTATGGTTTCATGAGCAGTGCTGGCAGACGACATCAAAGATTCCTAGAGGGACTATTGGCCCCTCCCCTGCTTTAAGGCAAGGCCCCCAGTCAGGCCAAGCCATGCTGAGCAGACAGAGTTCAGCTTGTTTGGGGAGACGTTATTCACCCTTTTTCCTTTCACAGAGAATGCCATTCACCCTCCAACCACCCTCCAGAACATCTAACTGCCCCTGTCCCATTATTCCCATTTTACAGATGGAATCTCAACATTAGACGATTTTCAATCAAGAACCAAATGAGGCATTGGTCGGGCTCCATTTGTGCACATTGCACCTTAGATCCCTCTATAAACAGAAGGCATCCTACAAAAGCCAAAGGAAACAGAGATCTGAGTCTGCGGGGGCCTCACCCTAGCGCCTTACTCTACTTATCCAAGAGTGCAACCTGCAGATGTCCACTGGCTCCATGTCACAGGGCTGTCTTTTGAACCCGTATGGTTCACTGTTTTATTCTTGAATCGAAATGCCATTGATATTATAGAAATTATATAAAAATAATTTATATGAGTTAGCTTATTTAAGTACTTTCCCATCTACCATGTCACTGGATCTTCATATTATCTCTGTAAGACTAGTCAGGGGATATCATCCTCACTTGACAGATGAGGAAACTGAGGCAGAGACAAGTTAAGGGGCTCAACCAAAGTCATATGGACAGATTTAGATTTGTGACCAGAACCCAGCTCACCTAACTAGACCCAGACAGAACTGGATTTGAATCCCACCTATGCAATTATTAGCTGGATGTCTCAGGCAAACAGGTTCAATTCTCTGTGCCTCAGTTTCCTCATTTGAATGATGGAGGTAATATGAGTGCCTCTCACAGAGTAAGGATTATTATGAAGATGAAATAAGCTAATACATGTAAGAAACAGAACAGGACATCTGGATCACAATAAGCAATCAGTAAAGGGAGACCGCTATTACTACTGTTCATACTGTTATTGATATCAGGACAGGGGCCTTTTCCCTCCTTTCCTCACATTTATACCTTGCCTCTTAGGAGAAGTGACTTCCATCTACTCTCTTTCCATTCTGGGAAGGTTACAAGGAGACTTTCTGGCCTCCTCTCCACCTCCATGTTCACTCCGTCCCATGAAAGTTGTCAGTCCAATTAGTCAGGGCATGGAAATAGCCAGGTCACAGTTTATTGATCGTGGGGTCACTGCGTACAAAGGCAACGTGTGTGTTCTACACACTGTCTCCTCCCCCCATGTCTGGGTGGGTGAGGGAAGCTCTCTTGCTCTCCAGCCACATCTGAAAATACGGATCTCAACTTCCAGGACTTACTTTGGGTATGAAAGGTGAATGTCCTCAGTCAGCCTCAGACCCAGGTCACATTTTTTGTTGCAGCATTCCCAGCTATTTTCATGAATAGCTTTGCATATTCATGCAAAGTTTTTATTGTATTACCATATTGACTATTCACCTGCCACATTGGTAGGATGTCCAAGCATCTCGGCTTGTCCAAGGGCTCCTGGAACACGGAACTTTCAGTGCTGGGAAACTGGGAAAGTCCCAAGCAAACTGGAAGCAGCTGGTCACCCTGCATATCGGTTCAAACTTTGAACTCATGAGGGATACACTAAACTCCTTAAACAAGTAATAATAATAGCCATACTAGTGGGAAAACATGAAAATTATAGGACATTTGAAACACGCAAAACAAAACAGAGAAGAAAATTGAAGTCACCCATAATCCCATCACTTAGGGACTATCCCAGCCGGGCCCACAAGCAGACACTTGTGTGTGCTCAAGGCATGGCCTTCACGTAGACTACAACATAAACAGTGCCGTCTTGGCGCCATGCAGTGTGTTGACACAGCATCACTGATCTTGCTCAGCAGCCTTTTCTCCTGTGCTCTGAGGGGAGCAGGGGAAAGCTCTGTGGCAGAACAGGGGGTGTTGATGGTGCCGGTTGGCGATGGGAACAGATGTGATTGAACTGTGAGAGCGTTCTGAAAAGGAAAGGCTGAGATGCTGCCCGCTGTGTTTCAGCCAAGTCCCATCCCTGACTTCCTTCATTTCTTTGGCTTCCCGTTCAGTGCTCTCGTGTTTAGAAAGGGGATGGACGGAAGTGGATGAGATGTGCTCTCAGTCAACAGTCAATGGTGCTAGTTATCAAGAAAACAGCTGGACATCAAAAAGTCAATGGAGCTCCTCGTTTGCACTCTCTTGGCTCCCGTCTTCATGGGAGGTGAGGGGCAGTGAGGGAGAATTGCAACAGCTTTCCAGGGACAGCTGATATTAAACGGGGTCTAACTGGGCAGTGGGAGTACCCATCGGCAAATTCCTGGGGACACCACCCCCTTGGAGCATTCCACGAAGACAGGAAAATGAAATGGATGAGAGAAGAGGATTCATGGAGAATGAATCCGGGACACTGATATTGTCTAACAAGAAGGAGATAAGAGAGCAGGCAGAAATAATGAAGAAGACTTTACTGAGTTGAAGAAGACATCTGTTGGCAAAGCAAATAGACTTAGCAAGTTCTGGGAACAAATAATGAGAAAAGACAAACATCTGAAATCTTGGTAAGTGTTTTCAATTTCAAGGATAAAGAAGCAAGTCTATAATCCACACAGGGGAGAAAGCTTAGTTGTCTGTCCAGCCACTGGACTTTGAGCGTAGCAAAGACAGTGATGGTGCCCACCTTGATTACAGCTGTGTCCCTAGCACCTGAAAAAGTGCATGACCCCCAGTACCTACTCAATCAATGTTTGTTGAATGAGTAAACAAATAGATAGAACAGTATTATTAATTCCTGCCCAAATTAGTTACTCCTAAAGTATTTCAGCCACAGTCATACCTCATTGACCTGCTGGACCAGCAGGGAATGACTACCTTCGTTTTACGGTTGAGGGAACTGAGACTCAGCCAGTCAATGCTATTGCCCAAGTTTATGTATCTGGCAATCGATGGAGCTGGAATGAGAACCCAGGTGTCTTAGTTGCCAGCCCTGGACTCAGGTCTTGAGTATTCAGAAGCAGCCCAGATTTTTTATGCCTTCCTTCTCCTTTCTTTAGTGAATGTGCTACAGAGTTTCACCATGTGCCTAAGCAACACATATATAAGCCAGCTGTCCTCATGGTGATCACAGCGTGGGAGGTCTAATAGACACCCACAGGGTACACATGTAAATAAATCAGTCGTGTTGACCCATAAAGAAATTCCATGTGATAACAAGGCCCTTGGCAATGAAATCTTGGTTCACGCAGATCTATTTTCCTTGGTGGGCCCGGGATAATTTTTCACCCAGACTGTAATGGGATGGGAAGGCACACAGACATCTATAAAAAATTCAACAGAAATCCAATCCTCATTCTGAAGGGTTAGTGGTGCCCTGTCTCTCTCCCTGTCTTCCGGTCTCCCCTCCGGCCCCACTCACAAGGCTCCACTATCTGCTTTGCATTCTGGACAGGAAAATCTATTTTCTGATAATGGTCCTTAACTCCCGGAGTATTTTTCTCTCCACCCGGCGTGGCATTTTGCAGTCAGGGTGGCGTTCATTCTGGGATCTCTATCTTTCTCTGTCTCCCTCTCTCTCCTCCCCTCTCTCCCTGTCCCTTTCCGCCCCATCCTCTCACCCGCTTTTGGGCGAGAGAGGCCAAACCAGTGACCCACCCAAGAACTGGGGAGAGAGGTGGAGTTACTTCTAGTTTTCACCATCAGGGGGCATAGGTATCTGCTTTGCCTTTGATAGCCCCTGTTGCTGCCATCACAACCCATTTCTAAAGACCTTTCAGGAAGGAGACCAAAAAAATTCTTTGGGTGCCCACTCTCCCCAGAAGAGCAGGTGGCAGAAGTGAGGAGCACTGGCAAGGAATTCACTCAGAATGGCCCCCTTAGCATCATGTTCCTCAAACACCACTGGAGGATCTGGTACCATCCTCACAACCCTGGACACATTGGACTAGAGCAGTGGGAGGTACTGTAAGGCACAAGTAGGCATCACAGACCATTTTGTAGGCTCATTCTCCTTCCTGTCCTGTGTTTTCTTTCTTTCCCCCTCTCTTCCTTGCCTTTCTGCCCTTGACTGCTTCTTTTCCCCTTTCCTTGTCCCTGAAACTTGGACTATTATTCCCTTGGGCACTTCTCTCAATATAAGGTACAATCAAGAACTTCCCAAGGGTGTCATCCACCTCCCCCCCTCTGGTCCCCAAACTGCCACTGAGATGACCCACAGACTACAAAAACAGAGAGAAAACTGTGTTTTTCCTTCATTCAACCACAAGTCACTTGGCTGATGATAGAAGCTCAGGAAGGGCAGTGCTCACAAGCTGAGGAACACTGAAGAATACCAGCCACATATGGAGTTGCCAGGGTGAGCATGGAAGATGGCCCAGGTTCAGCTGCAAGTCATGGTGTGCTCAGAACAACAGGCCCGGAGGCAAATGGAAGACACCCTGGCTGGACCTTACAAACACCTGGCTGGAAGCCAGGGTGGGCCACAAAGCCATCAAGGGACAATTTTGGAACCCACCAGTATCTTTGGAAATTGAAGTGGAGCCAACGGCCACACCAGGTGGACCCCATTGTGGCACTGATTCATACTTGGAGCGTGAAAAAAGTCGGAGCACGGCTGGGATCTTGCTGACCAGAGACTGGGGCCACTTCTGGCTTCCTCGCAAACAAGAAAATCTTTCACACATGCAGAGCTCCTCGCCAAAGATGTCTTTGGCTGTGGCTACCTCTCTTATCTCTCCAAGCAGCTGAATGTATGAAAAGGAAAATTACAATAAATCTAAGTGTTTTTCTTTTCTCTTCATCTGGCTTGAAATATCCAATCAAAGATCTACTAAATCCCTCTCAGAAAGAACCCGGACAGGTTTCCAATTTATGATAAGCACGGACCTCACTCTGCAAGCACGAGCAAACAGAGGACGATGTTTGGCCACATAGAAAGACTCAAAGTTCTGAAGAAGGGGATAACGAAGACTCAACACAATACTATTACTACAAGGAGAAAAGTTTAGAAATTTTCTTGATAAGATGGAAGAGAACATTGCCTCTATGTAACTAGAAGAGATGATCAGAGAGGGATCTATAAAGTCTGTAAAATGCCATGGAAATGAAAAACACTTTGGCCAAATTAAAAATAAAATCGCAATAGAGGCATTGAAACAGTAGATTGCATATGATGGAGGATCAAATGAAAAATGTCAAGATAAGCTCAAGAAATCTCCCCTAATTCAGAAACACGTAAAGAAAAAAGGGAAAAGTAAAATACACAGAGAATGGAGCCTCAGCGTACAATATCGTAGAATGAGAAGAGAAGCAAGGACACCAAAAAATAATGAAGACAACTTTTTTGAGCTGAATAATTACTTCCATCTGCAAATCAAACAGACTTAGCAATTTCCAAGAAAAAAGGAGAAGAGACAAATACCTAGATATATTGGTGACATTTTTTTCAATTTCAGTGATAATGAAGCAATTCCACAAGCAAAACAGGGGAGAAAGGTTAATACTAAGAAATGGAAAACCAGGCGTGCCTCAAACTTCTCCTCTACAACATGAAATAGAAGGAACTGCGCAATTTTGAGGAGAAAATCTCATGATCCAAGAATTACACACTCAATGAAGCTAATATTCCAACTGAACAGAAAAAAGTCCACATTTTAAAAATGCAAGGGTTAAATTTGATAATTTATATACTTGGAAAAAATTAGTCAAAAATATACTATGGCCAAGTAAGAAATTAATCAAAATAATAAGTTATATAGTTCATACAGTAAAAAATAGGAAATGAAGTAAATATTAAAATAAGACATAAAATCAGTTGTTACATTGGTTATAATTGTAAAGGGGTTAAATTCTACTACTGAAACACCAATATTCTCAGTTGTGGGTCAAAAATTAAAATCCAAATTTACGATATGCGCTTTACAGGCGACACAGCTTGAAAAACGACACAAAATGGTTGAAAATAAAGGTATGGCCAAAGATAGATCAGACAAACCAAAGGAAACCAGGGGCGAGAATACCAATGAACACAGGATTCAAGAGGGTTTTGCACGGGCAGGAGATTCAATATTGTAATGAATTATCCGCAATATTGTAATGAATTATCCACAATATTGTCATGAAGATACAATGAATTATCCACAATATTGTAATGAAGACACAATATTGTGGATAATTATGTATTAAATGGTACAGCTTCAAAAGGCGTGAAGTAAAAACTACAAAAACTAAAAATAAAAAATACAAGGAGAAATGGCCAAATCATAATTTTGTTGGAATGCTTTAACACTCCTCAACAAACTAAGTAGGTAAAAATTAGGAAGTTTGAGTAATAAATATGTATTAGATATTTAGCCTTCTGAAGAATAAACATGGTTCTTGAACACAGGTGGATCATTTATTAAAAAAATAATAAATCCTCAAACTTAGGAATTCTCTACTGGTGGAGGCTGGGATGTCCTGTCCAGATTCACCTTCACCAAGGAAGAGTACATTCTCCCAGCGAGAATAGGGGCTGTCATGGCTATGATTAAATTACATAAGATTGCAACTTCCATCTTGCTGGAGACTCTTTTCCTTGCTGGTTTTCATGAAGGTAGCTGCCATGTTGTGAGCTGTTCTGTGGAGAAGCTCACCTGGCAAGAAACTGAGGGAGGTCTCAAGTCAACAGCCAACAAGGAACTAAATCCTGCCCACAACCACCGAAATGAACTTGGAAGGAGATCCTGCCAGACTCGAGCCTTCAGATGAGACCCATTTCTGGCCTATACCTAGATGGCAGCCTTGTGAGAGATCCTGAAGCAGAAGACCCAGCTAAACTGACTCACAGAAACTGTGAGCTAAAAATGCGTGTTGTTGAAGCTGCAAAGTTTGCACTGAGTTAATTTGTTACACAGCAATACATAACTAGTGCATAAGGATTTCCCATGAGCCAATAATCATGAATGAGTTCAAAGATCTGGACACAAAGAAGTTCACTGAAAAATTTTTATAACTGAGAACATTTGGGAACAGTCTAAATGTCAATGAATATCAGGCTGGCGTAATCAATTATACCACTGAACCATATGAAATTGCCATTTTTGTAGGCTAAAAAAGGTGGAATATCACTAATTTTCTGCTTCAACCTAATGTATTTGTACAACATAGACTTTAAAATCGTATTCATGAAAAACAGTTTTCCATATGGGGAAAATCACAAAAATTTCTTGATACATTGTTAAGTGAGACAGTTTATAATACGATGAAAATATGATTTTAATTTTGCAGAAGAGATGTGCACATATGCATAAAAAAGAGAAGGATATCAATAAAAAGTTAGTATTTATCTTTAAATTGTGAGATTTGGAGTGATTTTTATTTTCTTTTTTCTGTACTTTCTGCAACAGACATATATTATTTTTAATACTCAGAAAGCAAGGTTAATCAATACAAGTCAACAATGGAATAAATTCCTAAGCCAGAACTAAACTTTCTGCTTAGAACACCGTCCCATGTTTCTTACAAATCATTCTGCCTGATTTTCTGGGCTTAAAGAATTACTGAGAGAGCATTTATAAGTGCCCTGTGATACCATCAACAGCTCTACTGGATTAGCTTGCTGTTTTCTGGAAATCTGTCATTCCTCCCTTGTGGATAGTTTCTTTCCCATCCTGTGGCATACCCTAGGTTCTTTGAGTTGCTCTTTACAAATCCTTTGGTTTCTGACATTTCATGATGCTGAGCAGTAGAGGAAATGTTGAGGAAAATGTGTTCTGAAAGAACATGGAAACTCACTATGTATTTTTCTTTCGTGTTTCAGTTACCTCTGCCCTTCTGTTGCTGTTGAGTTTCAACTGTTACCCAGCTAATGACCCTATTAGAGAGCTGA
Source organism: Equus asinus (assembly GCF_041296235.1). NCBI lineage: Eukaryota > Metazoa > Chordata > Mammalia > Perissodactyla > Equidae > Equus > Equus asinus. The sequence continues at coordinate 84,080,344 of NC_091797.1, read as the reverse complement.
AATGCTCCCCAGCTTTGTTGTGAACGTCTGATAGATTTTCTCAGACCCCAGAAATGCCTTGGGACAGCTGTGTGGGTCCCTGAGGGATGGGCCATTAGCTGGGAGGTCATTTTCACAGAAACCAGTTCCCCTCCATCAGAATGTGTTCCTGCCACGTGTACCTGGTACAGCTGCTTACTGTGTCCCTGACCATGTCGTGTCTGCATTTAATCCAAGGCCCCCACTCCCTGGAGGAGGAGGGGCTCTGAGTGATGTGATTTTGGCATATTGGGCAAGTTTCATTACAATCAAAGCATATGTTATCACTGCAGGAAGAAACGGGGTTGTAGGAGAAGGGTTAGTTGGTGACTATCCACGTTTTCTCTCACTGACAAAGGACTTAAAATACTTCAGCTTCAAAACCAAGGCTAAATTGTTACAAGATGGATTTAGGCCCACCATGCAGACAAGAACCACTTCTGTTTGATTCACCAAGCTCTTAGGATCGTCCCCAGCATAGAAGGCGCTCCTAATGGATGGTTGTCAAATGACTCAATGACTGGATTAATGGACAAAATCAAGAATTCTTTCTCAGTTTGGATTTTAACCTATTGGTCCAATTTCTAATCTTGGCAACCACGCGGAATAAACCTTCTCTCTTTTGCATACAGTTTTTGAAGTGTTTGCTCACAACGCTTGTATCTTCACGTTTTTATTGACTGTTTCCTTGACGCTTAACAATCCCAGTGCCTTCAATCACTCTTAGAATATTATCATTTTTCACTCAGTGACAAAGGAGAAATCACTGTCCTTGTCCTTTGCTTTGATTAAGGAAATTAGAATGGGAATAAGGGAGCAGGTTCTGGTAGAAGAATATCCAAGCCACGTTCTTCACTCTCTCTTGAGGGAATGAACGGGGATGGTGTAATGCCTACCCCTCCCCTCTCATGAAAGGAGATACTGTAAGTCGACCTTCACTTTGGGGCATGGGGCATAGTATTTCCCCACCTGTGTTTACCTTTTCCAGGAGCGGTCCCCTTAATCAGTCCCTTCCTGCCTCTGAGATCCCTGCTGTCTTCCTCCTCCAGGAAATGTACTCTGCCCAGACCTCCCTGTTACGGAGCAACCCTGACTGTGTTCTCACCACAAGCCCTCCCGCTATGTAGAAAGCTAAAGCAAGGGTGTTTGCACAACTATAGTGTGGCAAGTCAGAGTTCCTTTGGTCGTGTCCGTAACCTGGGATAGCCGATTTAAATTCATTTTCCTTCAATGTCTCCTCCCTCTCCAGGAATCCTTCCCTAAGCATTCCCACCGTCTTCTTTCCTAGTTGTCATGCATTTCTACTCGAGACAGCATCCTGCAATAGACAGAACATGGACCTTGGAGCCAGGGGGAAGCAGGTTCAACTGCTGGCTCTGGCACTCACCCACCGGAAGGTGGGGCAGACGCATTGCCAGCTCTAAGCCAGTGCTATCATCTGTAAAATGGGGATAACAATCCCTCCTTTACGGAGTTATTCTAAGGCAGAATTCACAGTGTGGTCCCCAGACATTCAGTATCACCTGGGAACCTGTTAAAAGCGCAAATCCTAAAACCTGTCCCTACAAATCTGCTGAATCAGAAACTGGGGGTGGGTCCCAGCCATCTGTGCCTTAACAAGCCCTCCAGGTGATTCCAATGCATGCTCAAGCTTGAGGACCACTAATGATCAGCAACAACACGTGCGATGCACCTGCACATATGTGTTTACAAATCTCAGCTATTGTCATCCTGTACGTATACCACTCGGCTTGATGCTGTCTTGCATTAATCAGTATCTGTTAGAGGAGGCAGTATAGCATAGTGGTTAGGAGTATAGGCCCTGGGGTCAGACTGCCCTAAATTCCATGTTTACCAGCTTTGTGATCTTGGGTGAGTCAGCAACCTCTCTGTGCCCCCATATCTGTAATATGGTGTGATGATAGTAATAATAAATACTCTGTTGTCTGTTGTGAGGAATAAATGTGATAAGAGCTGTTGAATACTTATCCCGCTGTGTGGCATGTAATAAGTGCCCCCTAAAAGTGATCTATTATTTCAGTCTCTAGTTATGTTCAATTATCCTCAGTTATATCAGAAACTCTTCAAAAGCAGGGCTAATACCTAGGTCATTTATGTCCTCCACAAAGATTTGCACCAAGCAGAGTATACAGCAAGGGCACAATGAATGCTTGTAGATCTGACTCTCATTGCCCTGTATGTTAATATCACTCAGGGTAAGAGCTCTAGGTTTACCACTGTCAGGGGATTTGAGGTGACATCAAAGAGGAAAATTGTCACTGACAAAGGGAAGTGATCTTGTACGGACACCTGGGATTGTGTCCTTTCTCTGCCATCTATCAGCCACGTGACTTTAAGATCCCATTTCTTTATCTATAAAATAGGGATTATGCTTTATATGAGTTTAGAAACAGAACATACTGACTCAAATTGGTGCAAATCATAAGGAAATATACGATCTTAATTCCAAGAAGTTCAGTGGTCTGGTGGGCTCCAGGGTTGGGTTTATTCCCACTCGATGACATCATTCAGAGCCCAGGTTCTCTCCATCTTTTTGCTCTCCCATCTTTGATGTGAGGGCCGTGGTCTCAGGCTGCCCTGTCATGATTTCAACTTGGCTGACTGTTCCAAACATCCTACCCAGATGCCAGAATGTCCAGAGAAAGAATAAGACCCTCTCTAGATGTGACTCTTTCTTAAGGAGAAATCTTTCCAAAACGCCCCCGCGCACACTTCTCTTAATGTCTTAGTGGCATAGATGGGATCACACACCCATTCCTAAAACAACTGCAGCTGAGAGGACGGGATCACCATGACTGGCTTAGGCCTGTCACCTGGGTGTGGCTGGATTGGGGGTTTACCAATGCCACTACCTAGAACCAAATTTACAGTTGATGAAGCAATGAAATGAGATCATTGTACCATACTCTGCATCAAGCACACAAATGACACCTGATAGATGCTCCCCTCATCCCCCACCTCTTCCTCTTTGAGTCCTTTCTCTTACCTCCCACATACAACCACCAAGTCCTAAGCATTCTGCCTCTTTAATATAACTTCAGTTTGTCCATTTCTCCATACAGCCCATCACCCATCAAGTTCATGTCAACATCATCTCTTTCCTGAACCTCTGCAACAGCTCTGCTCCACAACTGTTTTTTTTTAAAAAAATAATATTATCGATCTCTTCCTACTCATTCTCTCCACTAGAGTGACTTTTTTAATAACATAAATTGCTTAAAACCTTCTGTGGCTTCCCATTCTCCCTAGAATAAAATCAAACCCAGATGTGGTGGTCATGAGAATGTACCTCCCGGATCTTCAACCACAGGGAGCACAATTGACCGAAGGCCACCAATGCCAAGCTCTGACCTTTGTGGAAGGTCATATCTCCCATGAGCTGCTTCCAGTAAATGGCTGAGATACAAGGGCAGGGACACACAGAACTCCTCTGATGGCCAACTTTCGCTTGAGGGCTCCCCAAGAGCCTTGCTGAACCTTCCTTAGACTGCATGGTGGGCTAGGATCCCTCCACTCAACCTTTCTTCCTCCCCTGTCCCCTTTGTTCAAGGTCTGATGCTTTCCCAGCCTCCCCTGGCTGCCCCAGGCCCACCATTTATCTCTCAGGCACTTCCCCTGGTAAATCCGTATATATGGAACCCTGTCTTGGCATCTGCTTCTAGAAGAACCTGGACTCACGGAGTTAACACCTCTGCCATCTAGACTCTGCCTACCTGCCCAGCCTCATTTCTCACTGCTTTCCCCTCGCACTAGATACTGCAACCACCATGAAATACACACAGCACCCTCTCTCTGGTCTCTGCACACGCTGCCCCTCTGCCCCAACGCCACCCCATCCCTACACAGCCTGTGTGGCTGAAGTCACAGTGTGAGTGTCACTTCTTCTGGAAATCTTTATCCTCTATCCTCTTAAACACACACACACACACACACACACACACACCAGGGTTACAACATGCCTTTGCTCTGGACGTCCCAAATACTTTTCCCAGACCCCCATCAAAGCACTCCCCAGTCTGTGTTGTAATGTTTCACTTGGGTGCCTCCCCACATAGAATGCAAGCTCTGTGTGGGGCAGGACCATGTTGTCTCATTTTCCAATTTGTCTGGTACCCACAACAGGCCTTGACACACAGAAAGTGCTTATCAATTGATGGCCCCCTTCTCCTCCTATGGCCCCAATACGCAGCTGGGGAGACACAGAGAGTCTCTGATAAAGCCCTGAAAAGCATGCATGTTACACCCCCCAACATCAGCCTAGTTTGGATGTCGAGGGATCAGAAAAGATGCTATGGCCCCAAGATCCAGCTTAGAGACCTGGCCAGTCCGTCCATCCCTGCGCTTTGACAGCAGCCCCAGGGAGGCTCAGTTTAAATGCATGTCCACCATGCCCCGGCAAATCCTGGATTAAAAGATCAAAGCTGACACGCTGCCTGTTGGAGAAGGGTCCAGCCAAGACATACAGGAGATGCTTGGAGGCGAATCTACACAAAGCAGGGGCTTGTGAGGAGCAGGGCTCCTGTGTGTGTGTGTGCAATTGATGAACTGCACAGAGGCGCCCAGCCTAAGGGGCTTGTAGGGGCTGAAACCCAGCCCACATTCCCTCCTCCAACCTGAGTGCCCTGCTGTCAGGCTGCACCAGCCAGAATTCAACCAGCCAGAGAGGGCACCTTTGGTAACCGCACAGAGATGCGCCATGAGCCAGCAGCAGCCCTGAACGAGGAGGAGAAAGACGGGGAAGGAACTCGGGGCTGGGAACCAGCAGAGTGGCTTCGGGCGCTTGTCAGCCCCCAACATGCTGGATGACACTAGGCAGACCTCTTCCTTTTCAGGGGTTCAGGTACTATTTTCGAGCCCCATGATGGGAAAACAGCTGAGGAAAGATGGAAAGACAAACAGTCCTCTTGAAATGCACAAAGAGATGGAGAAAACAGGCATTAAAGAAACCGTCACAGAAATACATCAAAACAACCATGATAAGTACATGGAAAAAAGTCTCGAGTTCTGTGAGAGAGAATTACAGGGAGGGTTTCATCTGCAGGAAGAGAAAGAATCGTTAAGGAGGGATCATAAGCGGGAGTTCACTAGAATGTGGGGGAAAAGGGGTAAGTGAGATTTTTGGCTGGGGAGCGGCATTTATCCATACAACCAATATTTATCGACTACCTTTCATGTGTTAGGTCTGAGGCAATGAAGAAAGGAAAAGAAGTCGAGTGAGGTAGGAAGAAGGGGAAGACAGAGAAACTGGAATGAGTTTATGTGGAAGGGGGAGGCAGGGGCCGCATCATTCAGGACCTTGGAGGGCAAGGTGAGGAGGTGGAGTTCTCTTCTGGGACCAATGGGAAGATGTTGGAAGGTTGTAAGCTGCTGTGACACGATCTGATTTGCGTGTTGAGATCACACTGGCTGCTCTCGGGAGTCCAGAGCCTGGTGTGCGCCAAGGGCCCAGTGTCCGTGGGCTGCTGTTGGGATGATGCTAGGAACCAATCTAGCTCTGCTCCTCAAGACACAGCAAGAGGCCCTTGGCCATGGGACCTGACACCAGTGACCTCTTTCTTTATCATTTGGCTCTCAACAAGGACCAGAGGAGTTGCTATGCCTTTTGGGATCTCAGCCCTCATACTTCCCCGCACCTAGGGGAACCGACAGTCTAGGAAGAGTGAAGGAGGAGTGGAGGTAAATCTACCACTCAAGTGCTAAGCTGTTCGCAGTGCGCATCCCTTCGCCAAGGCATCCAGTTGCCCTCCATTTTGTGATCCCTGGATGCACCCTTGTTAACCAGAATCCAGATTCTCTTCAGGCAATCATAGAATGTCCACTCTCCTCACCAGTGACCGGCTCAGGTACAAGCATGTGATAGAATCCTGGGAGGCCAGAGGGAAGGCTCTCTTTCTTCCTAAAAGAGGACACGAGAAAGGATGCTCTGGCTCATTGTGTCTGTGTGCAATGGCTGGATATGCTGCAGCCCTTTTGTAGTGGTGAAGGGAAATGTCTTTAACGCTCTGAGAATGGCAGAGCCAAACCTGAGGTCCAGTTGAGTCGCTGAATTAACCAACTCTCCCCTCAGAACTTCTGTTAAGTGGGAGAATATATTTCCCTTATTATTTAAGCCATTTTCTGTTGAGTTTCCTGCCACCTGCCACTGAAACACTTCAATTGGGCCGAGTTCTCTGAGCCTCAGTTTGAAATATATATAACAACGCTTTATAAAGTTCACAATCCCTCTGCCAGTACTAGATGGGCTATGGCTAGCAACTTGGCTCCATGATATATGAAATCTGTGTCCAGTAAAGCTTCCCTCCTTCCTATCGGGTAGACATTCAACTAATGCTGCAGTCAGGAAGTTCTGCTTGACATCTACCTTACATTTCTACTGCTGCTTGAGAGACTCTCTCCCTCTGAAGGAAGTCCTGTGGAGATCATTTCTGTGCCTTAAACACCCACCGAGAATCTTGGCCCCATGGAGCGAAAACCTGGTTGTAGCTGGATCTCTAGCATCTAGCCCAGTGCCTGGCACAGAGTGGATCCTGAAAGGGGCTTTTTGAATGAGCAAATAAACATGAAGTCTTCATCAGAGGGTCAGGCGGAAGCTTCTCTCTAAGAGAAAGAAAGGAAGCATCCTCTTTTTTTTGATGGAGTCACAAACACACCCCCGTCTACGAACTTCAGTTCAGGTATAGGGACCCTCGTGGGATAGGACAAAAGGCAGAATTCTCAGTCCTGCAGGAGCCAGATTCTGGCATCACGACCACTGGGGGGCAGTGGTGTGCGCGCTTCCTCACATGTCTGGGGGTCCTTGGGAGGTTCTAGCCCGCCCAGGCTCCTGCCTGCCCAGCTGACCCCAGGGGTCCAGGAGTCCTGATTCTCTGAACCCACACGGTAATACAAGCGTACCCCTCCCCCAGCTACAAATCGGCTGACCGCTCCTGGCTGTCATTCTGCCTCCTCCATAACTTCTTCCTGCATTGCGTTATGGGTAGTCATTTCTCTACTGGGTCCATCTTCTCTGAGAGACTATGAGCACAGGGTCAGTTCTTTTTCTTAGCAAACTTTTAAGTAAGATTTAACAGACTTACAGAAGAGTCCCCATATCATCAAGTAGAGCTGAATGAATTTCCACCAGATTAAGAGACAGACAATTCCTGACACCCGGAAAAGGGCCCCTCCCACACTCACGTCCAGCCAGTCATGTCCCTTCCCTGACTTTTCTGACTTCTGGATGAGTTTTGCCTGCGCTTGTGCTGAACATAAACGGAAGCACGCAGCAGGTGCTCCTCTGTACCCGTTTCTTCGGTTCAACACTAAGTTTGTAAGATCCATCACGAGTGTGGCATACAGGACAAGTCCGCTCATTCCCATTGTACAGATGAGGACACGGAGGCTGAGGAAGAGGAACCACAAGCAAGGTCACCCAGACAACCGACGGAACTCACGGCCCCTCTCCATTGTCCCCACGAGTCACTTTCTTGCTGTCACAGCAGTGCCCCTAGCTGGGGACATCAGCATCCCCTCTTCCTGCCCACCCAATGGGACCACTTTCTCTTTGGAAAAGACTACCTTCGCTCTTAACAACAAAAGCCCTTCCTCATTCTTGGTTCCAAAATAAAATCCTATTTCCCCAGCTCTTTCCTTCCTGAGCTCTCGAAATAAAACTTTTCACCAGCTCCACTTGCAATTACCAAGGGGAGAAAGCTCATCTATTTTGGGCGACTCATTTGTGCTCTCACACCGGGCCTGTCTTCAACACACCTGAATGATCCTCTTCAGGACAGCCTACCCTCTCTGAGCCGCCCCTTTTCAATGCCACTAGCCCGGACTCACGCCCTGTGCATCCCGACTCGTATCCTTTTCATGATTTCATTCCTTGCACTGTTGGAAACAGATCGTTCAACCCAGACTGTGCTGATAAGAGGAAGAGCTCTTTCCTGCCTGGGGCCACTGGCTTTACCAACGTTTCAATGTAAGCATCTTCTTCAAGGATTTACTGTAGATATTTAGACAACAGATTTTTATCTGCCGCACTGGTCGCTTTGTGTCTGGGTAGAGTGAGGATAATCAATTGGCTATTTAATCAAGAGGTAGGGGAGAGAGTCTGTGTATGTGGGGTGCAGGGGATAGAATAAGAAAGACTGAGAGTCAAGACTCTCATCCCAGGTTACTGACTCACTGTGTGACCTTGAGAATGTCACTTCCCACTCTGAGCCTCAATGTTTCATCAGTAAAACAAAGGGAGTGTGCATGAAGTTGGAGAAGGGGTGACCTGGCAGGGAGTCCATGAAAAGCCACCTCCCTCAATTGTTTAAGTTGCTACCTGCACAGGGGCACCCTGTTGAGGGGCCAAATGGGGGCTGAAGTGCACCCATAGAAAGGGGCTCCCTTCCTGAATTCAAGGTGCCTCGCGGTTAAGCAGCAGCCCTTACGCTATTGTATGTGCATGAGTTTTTTGGGAAAAGTGGTTCATGGCTTTCCAACTTCTCAAAGCGTCTCGTCCCCCGGAAGGATTCAAACCATTAATTCATGTGGTCTCTCCTGCCCCCCACTTCCCTGCCATTCTGTGACTTTGCTGGGATTTCCTTTCACCTTCAAATTCCTCCCTCCTAGCTCTGAAACGATCCGTAATCACAGACTCCTCCTCAAATAAAGCAGCTGGAGAAGGGATGTCTGGCTGGGGCAATCGCTTCATTTCTCAGTGAAGCAGTTCGACCCCAGGGAGACCAAGGCCGAATGTCCATGGGCAGAGGAAGAAGCTCTTATGAAGGGTGGGGTGAAAAATGAATAAAACGTCTTATTTGGAGAGGTAACGGGGTGACAAGGCAGCTGCTGCCGGAGAAGGCAGGACGCCGCTGTTGTTTGGGGTTTTGGGTTGAGAGTGAATAATGAAAATAAACCCCCTGAGGTGGGTGGGCGGTGGGGAAATACTTGAGGGAATTCAAATCCTGACAAACGTCAGGGGTCACTTGAATCCCCTTTTCCCCACGCTGAATGGAGGAAAGGAGACAGCAGGCTGGGATTTGCAGGCAGCCCCCACCTGCAGAAGGCCATCATTTCCACCCTGGGTGGCCAATGTGTCTTTGATGGGGCTTGACCATCCCACTGCACAAAGGATTTTGTGCTCATTTTTTTTTTTTAAGCTTCCATTAAATATTTAAGGAGCTGGCTCCTAGAGCATTTAAATTCAAATTTGATTTATGTCAAATTGATTTACACATCACCTTTGCCCATCAGGTCCCCTCTGGAGGGGATGTGGAATCCGGGCAAGGAGATTCAGTTCAGCAGTTATGGGGTGCTGACCTGGAAGATTATGGGAAATTTGGGGCTGAATTTGGCAATTTGGAGCTGTTGGGTTCTGGGAGATTTCCCTGTGATAAACCCCTTTCTATCTGAGCTTCATAGATTAAGTTTCAGATTCTTGCAGTCAGACCATCCTAAAGGAGACACACAGACTTCAGCCACTGCTGGGGGTGCGTGATGGCAAGATAGATGCCCCGGAATCTTCAGGGGGATCCTCACGACTCCTGGGGCGCTCGAACGCAGGGATGCCCCACTTTAAATAAGTCCAGGTCGAAAATTCCAATTTACAACAAAGCAAATTAGAAGAATTCTGTCCATTCCTTGAGAGTATTGGTCACAGAATTCTTTTGCAATACTTGTGGCCACCCAGTACTTTCAATTAAACCCATTCATTCCAGTTCTCATTCTTTAGGTGCCCAAACGCATGCATTTCTCCCTCCCTCCCTCCCTCCCTCCCTCCCTCTTTCTATGCCTCTCTTTTGCTCATGATAATTACAATGGCTGTCATGTTTTGAGCTCATACAATGTCTTAAGGCTGTGCTAAGCCTTTATTGATATTATATCGCTTAATATTCTCCCCCGTATTAATGACAGAGGAAATTGGAGTTCAGATGGGTTAAGTAATTTGGCCTAAAGTCACATAACTGAGTGACAGAGCTGAGATCTGAATCCAGGTCAGTCTGAGTCTAGAAGATGGGACGGAGCGGAGCTACAGTTCTGCTGGTAGTTGGGAGCAGAAGGGCTGGGAGGACTAAAGCTTAAAGAGTCTCTAGTGAATTGACTGACTTATTGAGGGTGGGAACGGAACACTCAGGTTGTTAATAATTTCTCTCAGTTACATCAATGCTGCAAGAAACAGTAATCCATCCTTCACTCTCTCTCCCCCTTCAGTGGACTCCACTCTTTGTTGCTTTTAAGAATCTCCAGGTCCCCAAGAGTCTGGTCTCCCCGGTTTATTTGCATGGCCACACCCATCCTCGCAGGTCTCCGCCCCTGCTTCCCAGAACCTTTCCACCCCTGCCACCCCACCTCCTCCTGCCTCCCTCCGGTCTCCCCCAGCTCAGGGGGTGCAGCGGCTGCCTGCTCACTGAGCATAAGCGGAGCCCTCAACCCAGACCCTGGAGTCCACAGTCTGGAGGGAAAAGCTCCAGAAGAAAGTATGCAGAAGATGGGCACCAAGGAAATGGGGTGCTAATGGGCATTTCAGGGAAATTTAGAACCGGAAGAACCTAAAGTTATGTCAGTTTCAAGATGAGGAGAGCAAGGGCCAGAAAGGGAGAATGGCTTGTCTAGTATCATAGCATATCTTCCCTCCGTGTCTGTGTCTCTTTTTTCTTATAAGGACACCAGTCCTATGGGATTAAAGGCACTCCCTACTCCAGTGTGACCTCGTCTTAAATTACATCTGCAATGACCCTATTTCCAAATAATGTCACGTTCAGAGGTTGCAGATGAGCATGAATTTTTGGGGGGGACATTATTCAACCCACTACAAGTGGTCAGAGAGGGCTTCTCTGAGGAGGTGACATTTTTGCTGAGGTCTGAAGAATTCAGAGGACCTGGCCATGAGCAAATCTCAGGGTGAAGTGTGAAGGCCCTATGTCTGGGATGAGCATGGTGTGGAGCAGGGCCAGCCAGAAGACCCCTGTGGCTGGAGTGGCATGGGAGGGAGAGAGAGTGGGGAGCAAGTAGGGGGAGAGGAGGGGTAGAAAGAGGCTGGGACCATTGCCAGGAGCTTGGAATTTTGTTCGGAGTGGAGCAGTGCAGGTTTTGAGCAGAAGAGTGACAAGAACTGGTTTGGTTTTTAAATAATCACGCGGGCGGCCACATGCAGCATGGCTTCGAGGAGGGTAAATAGTGTAAACAGCAGAGGGGGACTTGGGAGACGGTCCCTGTGAGTCCAGGTGTGAGACAGTGACGAGTTCAGTAGCTGGGGGAATGGTGAAGAAGGGATTCACGCTATATTTATAACTGATGGACCCGCTGATAGATCAATTATACGTCGGGGAAGCAAAGAATTATCCTGCAGTCCTAAGTATTTTACTACACATAGATCCACCGGCAGCTGGCATTTTTCACTCAACAAACACCTTGGGCCTCTTTCCATGCCCAAACATATGAATTCAGCCTCATTCCTTCTAACTGCTTCATTGCATTTTGGAGAGATCACAATTTATTATTTATAAATTCCCCCATTGTTGGACACTTAGGTTGTTTCTAATTTCTCACAGTTACATCAATGCTGCAATAAACATTAATCCAATTGCTCATTCCTTCAACAAATTTCTTGAACAGAATTTGGACACATGTCTGAGGGTTTCTCCAGGCTAGAATGGATGTAGCTGGGTTGTAGGCTTCCCTCATTCTAATGAGATTGTAGCTTTTTGCCAAAATATATTCCCGTGGGTTCAGTGTCCACAAACGTGCTGGTCCCTCACCAAGCAGAGAAAGCCCATCCCTTCCCCACCTTTTGAAGCTGAACAGCCTCAGAAGAGCCGCCACCTCCTCACTTCCTGTGCCTTCCTAAATTTAAAAATCGCAGGGTTCCCATGGGCCATATGCTACCTTATGTCTGGTCTTTAACAACATGGAGTGGCATTTTGGGAATGGGGACCTGGCTGCCAACTATAGCTTGGATCTGGGAAATAGCCGGATCCTCCTTGCCAACGGTTTTTCTTTCTTCTAATGCATGCCCTCATTTGAACCCAGGTCCAGCAAGAGGTGAGGAGATCAGATGCCCATACCCGCTCTGACTCACAGCTCTCCATCTGTTACAGCAAATCATCCTTGATGGAGAGAGAGGACTGAGGCGGGGGATAGAATCTAGCTTCACTTTCCATCTTCTCCAAACGCTATCTATGATTTTTTTTCTGCTCTGAATCTCTATCCTCATCAGAAACAAAATAAATTTAAGACACAACACACATGACAGATAGAATAATTTCCTTAATATGCAAAGAGCTCTTACAAATGAAAAAAGATCGACCCTATTCTATTAAACAAAGGACACGAAGAGGTAAAGCAATCACAGAAAAACACAAAACAGCCACCAAATATGCAAAGATATGTGCCCTCACTCATTAGTAAAGTAAGGGAAATTAAAACAAGCACACGCTGCTTCCTAACTCTCAGAATGACATAGATCAAAGAGCTTGAGGACCCCCTATCTTGCAAAGGTCAGAGAAAAAGATTCTCCCATCCTTGGAAGGGGAGGGTGCAAACTTTGGGGAGGGAAAGTGGGCAATAGCTTCTAGGAATTGCTAACAATTCCATTTCTATGACTTTATTATATATCTATATACATACCTGTATATATATACCCACACACTTGCAAAGTGGGCAGAGATATACCAAAATGCTTATGGTAGTGTTGTCTGTTACAGCAAAAATTCTGCAGCTATTGAAAAAGAACAGGGCAGCTCTAAATGTAGCAATATATTTCAAAACCCCGGATACGAAGTTAAGAAGGAAAGACAAATTTCCCACTTTGTGTATGTCTGTTCATATGAAACGTTACTGGAAGGATGTCTAAGAGAGCACAAGAGTCATTGCCTCTAGTTGGTAGAAGCAGAAAATTAAGATGAAGAGACTTTCCCTTCTGTGTACTTCTTCAGTGCTTTTTATGAACTATTACCCTGTGTTACCTTTATGATAGAAACTTGTTTAATGAATATTTAGCAGAAAGCAGATGATTCAGTCCTGGATTTAAAATCTGGAAATCGGAACACTTGTGTCCTAACCTCAGTTCATGTTCTATTTACACCTGTGTTACATTGGGTTAATTGCTCAACCTCTCTGGGCCTGACTTTCTCATCACTGAACTAGAGATGCTATGAACATTGTTGTTGATGTTCTTCATGCTGCTGGAGGGGAGAACTGCTACAGACAAGTAAGCTGCTTAATTGTTTGACTCCAAAGTTTGTTTTGTTTGTTACTCATGTGCAAACGTGGATCTGATATCTTTGGAGATCATGTCACTTACTTAAAGAAATAATAATGAGGGGCCAGCCCAGTGGCACAGCGGTTGAGTTCACATGTTCTGCTTCTCAGCAGCCCAGGGTTCGCCAATTCAGATCCCAGGTGCAGACATGGCACCGCTTGGCAAGCCAGGCTGTGGTAGGCGTCCCACATATAAAGTAGAGGAAGATGGGCACGGATGTTAGCTCAGGGCCAGTCTTCCTCAGCAAAAAGAGGAGGGTTGGTGGCAGATGCTGGCTCAGGGCTAATCTTCCTCAAAAAAAAAAAAAAAAGAAAAAGAGAAATAATAATGATGCTTCCCTCCCGTGAAGGCATATCTGGAGAAGTTAGCCGGTGATCCAGTTTTCACCCATCCTTCTGTTAATTCCACCTGTGGCCTAGTGCATGCTGGGGGTAAATAGCATGACCTCGCAGGTTGATGGAAAACACTTGGTGAGATTTTCCTATTGTGCCTCTCCTCAAGTTTAGGAGGTAACTCGGTCAGTCTCTGTCTGAGTAAATAAAGACATAGTAAATGTCAGCAGAGGACATCACTAGGCAGGGGAGGTATTGTCAACAGGGACAAGAAAACTAGAAATGCTTAGGTGAGAGATAACTGACAGAAAGCAAGGAAGGAACTTTGTAGGGTCTTTGCAGAGAAATAGCAAGAACCGCCAGCTGAAGAGCCAAGACGCCGGCCACAGAGGGGCTGAAGGGAGAAGCTGGTCGCCAAGCCAGGAGTGCGGTTGAAAAAAGAGGGAGTCCACCGGAACAGAGAAAGATCATCTTGGAGGAGTTTGCCGGTGGATAAAATAAAAGAGGGCAGACAAGTCGGAGAACAAGAATACGAGAAACCTGTGTTCTTAAGACTGTTATCAGTTTGCCCTACTTTTCCAAAGTGGAAAAAGGAAGACAGGTGGAAAAGGCCGAATGTGGAGGCTGAGAAGATGAGTAGTAGAGAACAGTTCACGGAAAGCTTTGTCTCCGAGGAGTGTTGCTAAGTCAGGGGATATCCTCCTGGGAATTATGTCATGGGAACCTCGATTAGAGAGACACCCGGGTGAGTCCCGGCTCAGATGCCGGCTTATGATGGAGGGTTGGAGCTCCCCAGGGGCGGCCTCTGATTCATCTCTACCCAGAGGAGGTGGTCCAGGGTGAGCACATGGTCAATGCTTGCTGCGCAAATAAATGACGGTGCTCAGTCCCTTTAGGGCAGACATCTGGCCTCCCAGGGAGGCGAAAAAGGAAAACTCTGACCTCTTTTCCCAGGTACATACAATCGGCTTATATCAGGACATTGGCTACTGTACAATTTACAAATTTTGCCACCAAAAGCATCGTAGCTACCATTTACTGAGCACTTAACTTTATCAGGACACAGCTAGGTTCCTATGGACATTATCTTAGGTAATCCTCAAATCCACCCTATGGGCTGGGTGTCATCATCCCCTTTTACAGAGAAGAAAGAGCTTAGGAAGGGGAAGTGGGCTGCCCGAGTTCACCCTGTCGGGATTTGAAGCCAGATCTGTCAATACAAAGCCCGATCCATTTGCACAAAGATGCCCAAGACTGACAACAGCCCACGTGGAGGGGGAGCCAGTCTCCCCATTTTCTAGATGAGAAGACTGAGACCCGGCGATGAAGTTCGGACTCAGACTCCAGCCACGTGCTCCTTCCACTGTGCAACTCTGCTCCTCCCCAATCCCAGGGGAGGGCAAGAGAGGTGACTTGATGTGGCTTTTTTATTTTTAATCTCCAAAGCCTTCAGACGTCTCTTGATTTGTAAAAGTTCTCTTAACAGTCCTGATTTTCCAGCCATTTTGGATTTTTCTGGCTGGATCAGTGGGCCTCAATCAGTGGCGATTTTGCGCCCCAGGGGACATTTGGCAATCTCTGGAGACATTTTTGTTGTCACAATGGCACAATGGGGAGGGCGGAGGACAGAGAGATTCTACTGGCATCTGGTGGGTAGAGGCCAGGGGTGCTGCTCAGCATCCCACAGTGCTCCTTGTGTCCTCCACCTATCCTTTTTGAAGAGGATAAGCCCCTCTTTGGCCTCCCACGTAAGGGCTGGTACTTTTCACCCCCAACCAGTTAATACGCGCAGGGTGTCTGAGCGATCCGTCTCAGGAGACATTTTCTGAGCACCTACTGTGTGCCAGGCGCGGAGCCTGACGCTGTTCTGATACAGAGAAAATATGCTCCCCTGGCAAACAGTCATGAAACAGTGGAGCATAGAGTTATGGCAGTGACACCCCCCAGCTCAGGAAGTAAGAAAGAAAGGGAAAAGTGGTTCTGATGGACATGAAACAATTGGTATTTGGGACCTATTCACAACTTATTTTTTTATTAGTTGGTTTCCTTATTTATTGTCTGTACCTCCGCCAACCCCAATCTGTATCTCTTACTCCTAATATGGTGCTTGGTATACAGCAAGCACTCAATAAACATTTGCTCTGTGAATGAATGATCTTATATGATTCAACAACCCTGTGAGGAGGTATTACTGTTACCTCCATTTTATGTAGAAGAAGCTCAAGGCTCAGAGAAGTGAAGTACTTGGCTCAAGGTCACACAGCCAGCAAGCAGCAGAGGCAAATTAGAAGCCAGATGTCCAGAGTCTGAAGTCCTGCTCTTGGCACCAGGCTTTAGAAGGCAGCCCTGATGGCTTAGGGAGAGAAAGTCAGGCAGGGCAGACGGATTCAGGAAAGGAGAAGAAAACTGCGACTTTTCCAGATCTCTTCTTCACCCTCTGGACTTGAGACGGTCTGGCTCTTGGACGCTGGAAGTGCGTGAATCTCCTGTCATTCCCCTCCATTAGCTAGTGCTCCCATCCCTTTCTTGCCCCAGATTCTCTTATTTAATTGTCTTTCTCTCCCCGGCCCACCTCCCTCTTCTTCATCTCGTCCAGTCCCCTGGGGCTGCCAAAGATGCCATTCGGTGGGATAATTAAAGTTCCCTCTGTGCGCATCTCGCTCCTGAGCTCTCCCAGCAGCTGTTCAGCTGGAGCGCGTCTGGGAGAGCCGCACAAAAGCTTGGCTAATATTGTGTCTACAAGCTGCGTGTGTGTGTGTGTGTGTGCTCGTGCGCACGCGTGTACAAGGCCAGCCTGCGTCTGGTCTCACCCCACCTCCTTGGGCGGATTCATTACAGATTTTTCTTGGTGGCGCTGCGAGGAGGGAGGGGAATGGGACCAGATGGCAGACAGGCGGGTGGCGGAGGGCCCTGCCTGCTCCTCCTCTCACCAAGCAGATGCCCTCGGAACAAGGGCCCCGAGGCAGAGGCAGGATTAGAGGGGGGAACTCCGTATCAATTAGTGTCAAAAGCCCAGGGAGCTGGGGGTGGGGAGGGACGGCCAGTTGGCTCTGGCTGGGGGGAGAAGGGAGGGAGCACTGACGGAGGGGGCCAGACCAGCCCGCAGCCCCCAAGGGGTTAACATGCATCCTCACAGGGAGCTGGGTGCGAGGAAGAGAATCACCTCAGAAATCATCAAAGGCAGGCTCCTGCTTTCAGATGGGTAAACTGAGGACCCAGGAGGAGAAGGAACTGGCTGGCAGTCTTACAGCTCCTGGACTGGGCTAAAACTACTATTAGAGCTCTAACATTATCAGATGTTAGATAATACTAGATATTAGATAATGCTAATAGATATTCGATAATAATGTTGTTAATAATATTCCTGTAAGTAGTAATACGAAAAATTCTAGCAGGAATGGAATGGTATGAGCCTCGGGGCTGAGCACCCACTATGTGCCACATACTTGGTGGACAATTTCTTATCTAATCTAATGCCCCCAATGGCCTGATAAGCTAGATCTTAATAGCCTTGTTTTGTGGATGAAGAAATTGAGGCTCAGAGAGGGGAGTGAGGCTGCCCAAAGTCACACAGCCAATAAAGATGGGAGTGTGATTCTAACCCAGGACTGAGCCAACCAAACAATCAACAAGCAAGGCTTGTCTGGACTCCCCCTTGGAGTGAAGTTTGGTCCATATTGGTTTCTAGCAGCAGGACTCTTAAACCTTTACTCCCTTCTTTTACTCTAAAAAAGAGAACTGAATTTCAAGTCCCAAGACCAAAATTCGAGTTCAAGCTCTTATTTATAAGCTGTGTGACCTTGGGCAAGTCACTTAGCCTCTCTGAATTTGTTTCCTCCTCTAGCCTATGATGTCATCCAACAACGGGGGATGAGTAAATTGCTTTTGTTTTATACCTAAATGAAATAGTATGCAGGCATTAAAAATGATGAGGTGGGGGCCGTCCCAGTGGCTGAGTGGTTAAGTTCATGCTCACTGCTTCAGCAGCCCAGGGTTTCTCCGGTTCGAATCCCTGGCGCAGACATGGCACCACTCATCAGGCCATGCTGAGGCGGCGTCCCACATGCCACAACTAGAAGGACCCACAACTAAAAATACACAACTATGTACTGGGGGGCTTTGGGGAGAAAAAGAAAAAATAAAATCTTAAAAAAAAAAAAGAGAGGGGGCCGGCCTAGTGGCGCAGCGGTTAAGTGTGTACGTTTCACTTCTAGGCGGCCTGGGGTTCACCAGTTCGAATCCTGGGTGTGGACATGGCACCACTTGGCAAGCCACACTGTGGCAGGCGTCCCACATATAAAGTGGAGGAAGACGGGCATGGAATTTAGCTCAGGGCCAGCCTTCCTCAGCAAAAAGAGGAGGAGTGGCAGTAGTTAGCTCAGGGCTAATCTTCCTCAAAAAAAAAAAAAGAGAAAAATGATGAGGTAGATGGATATTTACTGACACGGGAAGATACTCAGACTGTATTGTTAAGAAAAAAATGTTTAGGATAAAACATTGTATTGTTTAGGAAAAAAAAGTCTGAAATTAAAAAACCAGCCCAATATCCCATGTTGATTAAGAGAGAAAGAGTGAGATGAGAAAATGAGAGAGAAAGAGAGAGAGAGTGAAAATCAATTAGTGAGTCCAGGAAGATAAACTCCAAAATGTTCACAGTGGTTACCCTGTGCGGTGATATTTTCTTTCCTTTTGTGCACAAAAATCAGCATTAACACAAGTGACAAATGTTAAAAGGGTCCTATCTTCAGCTTGCCCAGCCCTGAGTGTTGTGGGGACCCAGAGAGTCTGGCTGTGCATGCTGTAAAGTGACCCCCAGGCACAAAGGATGATGTCTCTTGGGGCGGGGAGGGGAGTGATAAGATGCAGGCCAGGATCTAACCTGTAGCTCAGTTGGAGACCCAGTAACTTCTGTGGGTCAGGTCAAAGCTATAAAGAACCAGCATCTGAGGGCTGCTGGGGAGGGAAGGGTTAATGTGCAAATCCATAAAGCTGACCCTGGGGTGGCCCACTTAGGGGACCATCTGCCAGCAGGCCCGCAGCTGCCAATCCCAGGCAGGCCCTGCCTTCTCCAGGCTCCTCCCAGCCCACACAGCTCAGAGCGGCCCAGATGCCTCGCCTGGCCTGTGTCTGCAGCCAGGGGATCTGGCCTGGCGGAAGCGCCGCACCTGCCGCATCCCCAGCAGCAGCGTGGGCACCCAGGTTACAGACCTTCTCACTTATGGTCGCATATGATCAATAGACGATGAGATGATGTTTTCCTACTGTATAGCGGAAGAAATCGAGTCTTAGAGGAGCTAAATGACTGGGCCAAGGACACCAACTCTCATTGGGACACAGCCCAGGCTCTGGGGGAAACAGCCCACCCCCCATGCTCTGTATCCTCCCACAGGCAATAACCCCTCCAAGAGAAGCTGAGGGGCTAGATGACGCCCCTATTCCAGACCCATCACCAAGCGCTCAAGGCAGGAGGGCGGGGATGGAGGTGGGGCAGAAGAACACCAGAGGGGGGTCCAGGAAGATGGCTTCGAATCCTGGCTGTTCCCGGCTACTCTGCCTCATCTGTTGGTCTATCTAGAAGGTCGCAGGGACCTTCCAGCTCTTCCATTGTGGGAAATCCAAGATCTTGGGCTACTTCCTGACCCCAGGAAAAGAGTAAGATGAGCATCCCTTCTCACACACCATCACCACACGCTCTGGCGCCAGACCTTGGTCCTTGTGGACCAGAAGAGGGGAGAGTAAAGAGTTAACGTGAGGGGCAGATGGAGGAGGAACAGAATCCTGCCTGGAACCTGCCCAAATGTCAGACGGAGCAGCTCAGGACTGGCGGCCAAAGGAGGCAGAGAGAGACCTAAAAGCTCCCAGAACAGATGGGCCAGCCAGGGCACGAGGGGATGAAATGGCCGTCATAATCACAATATCTCAAATTCCTCTGGTGCATTCGCATTTTCAAAGCTCATTCAAATCCATTATCTTATTGGAATCTCACAACTTCTCTTGACAGTAGATGGCCAGGGGCTGTTGGACCCATCTGGCAAAGATGAGGCAACTGAACTCAGAGAGGTTAAGAGGTTTGCCCAAGGTCACACAGCTCGTTTGCTGTCAGAACAGTCAAAAAGAGAATCAGATCTCCTGAATCCTAATTCATCCACCAATGGACTTGTGACTCGATCCTCCATTTCCCAACATGGGTGCTTGGAATGATGATATATTAGTAATAAAATAGCAATAATAATAATAAAACCAACATGTATTGATCACATAACATGATAGACACGGCTTTAAGCACTTCATGTATATTATCTCATTTAATCCCCACTTTGACTCTACGTGAAGTAGATATTACTGTTAGCTCCAATGAAGGAGACAGGCTCACATGTATGAAATCTCTTGCTCAAGGACACAGTTATAAGACAGTGGAGCTAAGATTCAAACATAGATCTGTCTGCCTCTTCATCACCACACCGGCAGTTCCCAATCATTGCTGACATTAGAGTCACCTAAGGAGTATTTAAAAAATCCTGGGGCTGGCCCCGTGGCCAAGTGGTTGAGTTCCCGCGCTCTGCTCGGGGCCCAGGGTTTCGCTGGTTTGGATCCTGGGCACCAACATGGTACAGCTTGCCAGGCCATCTTGAGGCAGCATCCCATGGGTCACAACTAGAAGGACCCGCAACTAAAATATACAACTATGCACTGGGGGGATTTGGGGAGAAAAAGCAAAAAAGAAAAAGATGGGCAACAGTTGTTAGCTCAGGTGCCAATCTTTAAAAAAAAAAAGTCCTGATGCCCCATATCACCTCGAATCAATTAAATTAGAAGATCTGGACATCAGGCCCAGGCATCAGTATTTTTGTTTTTTGAGGAAGATTAGCCCTGAGCCAGCATCCGCCACCAACCCTCCTCTTTTTGCTGAAGAAGACTGGTCCTGAGCTAACATCCGTGCCCATCTTCCTCTACTTTATATGTGGGACGCCTGCCATAGCATGGCTTGCCAAGCGGTATGTAGGTCCACACCTGGGATCTGAACCGGCAAACCCTGGGCCTCTGAAGTGGAACATGCAAACTTAACCACTGTGCCACCGGGCTGGCCCAGCATCAGTATTTCTAAAATACCTCCAGGTGATCCCACTGTGCAGCGAAGTTTGGGAACCACTGCCCTACAGCCTCCCCAGCAACTAGTCCACTTATCTCAGAAGAGCTGTGACAGCTGGGTTTCTCTCCGTTTCCTCCTCTGTCAAATGAAGCCCCTTCAGCTCTGACACACTAGCATCCATCCTCTCCAGGCTCAGGACAGGAAAGCGTTAACTCCCCAGAGCTTTGAGCTGAGGCCTCCAGAAGGCAGTCTGCTCCCAGCTGTCCCCTCCCCTCTCCCCCAGAGTCAGCTGGAGTTTGGGGAGCCCACACCACTGCTGACCAAGCCTGTCGTAAAACTTTTATTATGTTTATTTCAAATTAGGCTTTTTTGCGACTGCAAACACTGGAATCTGCAGCCACAGAGACTCTGATGCTGCTGGCAGCGTTTTTCATCTTCTCTGGGTGAACCAGTTGGGTGCCCCTGAAATACAGTGAAATCATAATGGAGTGGGGAGGCTGGGGTGCTGCCAACGGAACAAAGGAAAGTAGATCCTAGAAGAAGAGGCTGTGGCTTGGTGGGAACTGGGACGTTTTTATTTTTCAGGCTCTGGAAATCATCTCTACTTCTGCCTTTGAAATCATCCCCCACTTCTTCCTCAGCAGGAAGCAAGGGGCCTTTTCTGTGCTGGCTCTCCTTTCTGAGTTTGGGGAGCACCACGTAGAGGAAAGGTTGTCTCTTCCCCGGGTTTGATCCTGGCTGTTGGCTGACTTGTTAGGTGAGCTTGGACCAGTTGGGTGCGGGCTGCCATACTCTGGCTCCTCTCTTTGCCTGTAAATAAGGAGGCTGGAGCCCCGCCTGACCCTGACCTACCTAGTTCTCTCATCAGATCTGCAGCTGCAGGATGGAAAATAGAGAAACCCAAATGAACGTAGAAATCCAAAGAAAACCAGGCCTCCTGCGAGCAGAACAGTCTGCGCCCCTCGCCCCTCCCCCACCGCCATCAGGAGCAGCTGCCATCGGAAGCCTCAAGGCTTAGCTGAACTCCTCAGAACTCACAGTCCTGCCCACAAATATCTTGGGCACAAAGGGAGCCGTTCTAGGATTGTGAAGTCTAGGAATCAAATGTCCTAATGAACAATGTCCCCCAGGAAGCGGGAGTGACCCCACAGGGCTCAGCTAACGATGCACCTTGGATCCGTGGAATATAAAAACCGTAGACTCTACGGTCTCAGAATCTTAGAACCAGGGCCATAACCAGGCTCGTGGGGCTGGCAGCTTAACCTCTACCAGCTCACCTCCTTAACAATCTCAAACCCTTGGGAGATAGCAAGTATGGGAGATAGGAACCAAAAATAGATATCAAATTGCCCTCATTTTTGATAGTCAGCGATCTACGCAATTGCTGACTTCAATCTTTTGCAGCATGTCCCTGAGAGAATCAAGAATCAACGACGCCACAGAACCCTGGGGACGGAGGCTCGGGACATGCTGGAGACCATGAGGGTACATAGCTATGCCGTTTGGGCACTTTGATTGGGCGATACTATTGTTGAGCGGAAAAGGGGAGGCAGGGCAGGGCAGCCCAAGTGGACAGGTCCAATCCACTTACCCCTGGGCCTTGCCCACAGGCTGTAGCCCAAGCCTAACAAAGCTCTCCCACACACCCTTCCTCCCGAGACCCAGATATAGCTATACAGAGCTGATGGGTGGCAATGTGGTGTGCTGGGCTTGACCACAGGGCCTGGGATTCAAATCTTTGCTTCATTCCTTACTAGTTCTGTGACCTTGAACGAGTGCTGTCGCTTCTCTGAGCACCAGGTTTCTCAACAGGAAAATGAGGCTGATGAAAACGTACCCAGCTTATAGGGTGGTTGTGAGGATTACGCATATAATCATATACAATGCTTAGCACAGTGCCCAGCATTGGGGGAAACGCTCCACGAGTGCTGAGTGTTGCTATTACTAATCCTGCCCAGCTTGGCCTTTCTCACGCCCAGAGCCCAAAGAGAGTCCCCTCCCTCACACTTGATCCCAGAGAAGGGCTGAGACTGACTCTCCTAGGATCATGTGCTAGCCCCACACCACTGAGAGTGTCTGGGGTAATCGAGAAATATAATCACGTCTATTGCAGCTGAACTGGTATGGAAGTAAGGCTCGGTCACTGTAAGGAAAAGGAAAAACTTTTGGGAAAGACCTAAATAAAAATATTACAGTCCCTTATACCCGCCTACTGACTTGGTTTGCCCCATAAACAGGAAACAGACCCTTCCAATCAATTGGGTTTCCGTCCCATCTCAACTGGCCAATGAGACCCCAAGTTTCTGAGAACCTAGTGTCCTTTTTTAGAATCTCCAAGAGTTTTGGGAGGATGAATCCATCCCACATCCCAACTCTGCTCCTTGAGGGGAGAGTCTGTATCTAGTTCATTGTCACATCCCAAGTGCACGGCATCAGTTCTGGCACGTTAAACACGCCCAATAAATGCGTCACTGAAGGAGCAAGTCAATAAATGAGATACCCATTTGCAGAGGAAAAACCAATCAGGAGAGATTACTTCCCAAAGATCCAAGAGAAACTTTCTGACAGTCAAGTTTTGTTCTTGTTTTCTTTTTTGTAACCAATGTTTAATAAGCATTAATGGCGGGCCAGGCACTGGGCTAATCACTCTATCATCACGTTTAATCCTCCCAACATTTTGGAAGGTGCACTTCACATAGGCAGTGTGGTCTGATGGTTAAGAGCGCAGGCTTTAGAATTAGACCTATAGTCATATCCCAGTTCCAGCAGTTTCTAGCCATGTGATCTTGATCAATTACTTCCTCTCTTCAGGGTTTTGCTTGTCTACAGTATCTGCTTGGCAGAGTTAATATATTAAACACACTCATGCGTGTGAAGAGTTTAACACAGTGCCTGGACCACTGTAAATGCTTCATAAATAGTAACTTACTTTTCCTGCCCTCTTCCACTCATACGGAGAAAGAACTTAGCAGAGAGGCCTCAGATGCTCACCTAGTTTGTGATTCCAGGGATGAAAGGCAATTCCTATATATGAGAGAGGCTGCACCAGACTTCCTTCCCTTTTCACCCAGACATTGCTACCAGATTACACTTTCCAGTTCTCTTAGCACCTAGGTGGGACCTTGTGACTAGCTTCTGCCAATGGAATGTAAAGAGAAGTCACTTCCAGGCTGAGGCAGTTAATAGCAAGTGGGACCTCTCCACCTTGGTTCACTTTCCTCCTCTCCCAGCTGAATCGCGCCCCGTAACCTTGAAGCTATGTTCTGGAGGTGGGTCCCTGTATGGCTCCACGGAGCAAAGCCCTCCTTCAACCCACATAGGAGTAAGATAGGAGCAAGAAATGATTGGATCATATTAAGCAACTGAGACCCCAGGGTTTATCTGTTATAGCCGCTAGTCTTGCCTAACCCTAACTACACTATTCTCATTAATGACCTTCTTGGGATGTCCCAGGTGACACCTATTCTGCATATTGAGTCTAAATGGTATAAGCAGCCGGCTCACACTCTCTCATGGTCAGAGTTCCTTGGAGAAAAAGAGTGCTGGGTATCAATTCCAGTGGTTTCTGATGGAATCATAAGAAAGAAGATGGGAGGTGAAAGGAAGTCCTCATTCCTCCAGTGGCCTGCCTCCCAGGTTCCCCTATTGGTCAAGCAACCCTGTGACCATGGACAGTGCTGAGCCTGCACTTAGGTTAGGCTCTGGGGAAATGTCTCCATCTCTAGCTGTTTCTTGAGAAAACCCAGAACAAGCAAAATTACAGGCCAAGGATAGGGCTGTGCATGGCTAGATGACTCGTAATCACAAGGTCAGTCTATGTTCCAATGGTAAATACATTTATACATTTTCTGTGTTCTTCTTTTTGCCTCTATTTTCCTAGAGGTGCCTCTTGCATTTTAACACGATCCTGGCTAAGGCTCTGGTCTGGCTTTGCCCAATTGGAGACCAATATGACCAAGGTCTTTAATACAGGACCGGTCACTGGAAACCCAGGGTCCACTGGGGTTAAACATATTGGGGATTTCAGGCTCCCGGGTCCAAGTCCCTTCCTTTCCAGTGACGAGCTGCGCAAGGAGTGAGAAGAGGATGCTAAGAATGAACTTGGTGCTAGTCCTCAGTGACAGATGACCAGGCTAACTCCAGACAGTCAGCTCAGAGTTGTTCATTCCTATCCTTAAAGTGAACCAGCAGGAGAAGTATTTGCTCACTTCTCTAAAACATCAGGCTCTGAGGGGTGCAACTGGCTCCTTCTTTCATGTACCAGGTGTGTTAGGCGCTTTTCCAATTTATCATCTCCAAAGCTCACAGTAACCTTGGAAGAAAGTTATCTCCTCATTTTAGAGATGATAAAATTGAGGCTTGGGGAAGTGCGATATGGTACAGTGCAGGGGGGACTTTGCTGCTGTTCCAAGTATTATATGTCCCACGTACTCTGCAATGTGTAGGACAGAGCAGGGCAGAAAGTGTTTTCCCAACTCAGGGACCACGTTGGATGTGTCAAAGGGTGTGAAGAAAGAAACAATACCTGTTCCACTCACCTTACAGTATTAGAGCACAGCTCAGAGGCACAAATACGCATAAAGTATTTGCAAAATATAAAACCACATAAATGCAAATTATTAATTAAGAAGTTAATGAGTTGATTGACAAGGAGGCAGAATAGCAGGAAGGTTAAGTGTTTGGGCTCTGGAGTCAGATAGGACTGGGTTTGAGCAAGTTTTGACCTCTCTGAACCTCAGTTTCCTCATCTGCAAAATGGAGATAAGAATGTTCCCTGTCTTACAGGGCATCGTGAAGCTTTAACAAGTTAGTTTATATGAAAGGCTTAGGACAACGTCTGATTCACACTGTTGTTGTAGCCGTTATTGTTATTATTAGAAATAACTCTATTAGTCTTAGTTTTCTCATCTGTGAAATGGAAAAAAAGATAATTCTACCCATCTCACAGTGCTTTCATAATATAAAGCTCTTTAAAAATGCAATATGCCAACTCCTCAGATAAGATAAATCACCCCCAAATTTAACACAGGCTTGACACAGCTGGGAAAAGATATGGTGGGGGAAGACCGGGCTCCCTGAGACCACCTCGCCGCTGCCCTCCCTCTTGCATGGCATTCAGGTGCTCTGGGCAAGAGGAAGCTGGCATTGTCCTGACTCCAAGTTCCAGAGCCCTGGCAGCGGATCCGGCCCCTGCAGCCTCCCCATCCTGCTGGCGGAACACAAAGCCAGAAATAGCTCCCTTGGTGCAGGATCCCCGCTTCTTCCTCCTGTCCTGCTTCAGCTCCCTGACTTGCCTGAGGAGACCATGAAACGTCCGCCTGGCTTGCCATCTTGGGATCAGCGGTGGGCAGGCTGGTCCTTGAGCCCTGTCTCTACCAGGACTGTCTCCCTTGTCGTGCAAAGCCCACCCAATAGCCAACAAATATTCAACAGATATTTATCATGTGCCAAGCACTGAAGCAGACGTGTTCCCATTTGTAGCGGCACTAGCCTATGTGCCCTATTGTGACCATGTGTCCTCCTGGCCCCCGTCTGGGCAGGACACCAACCCTCTGAGATGTGTAATGATCCAGAGCCAGGCCAACCTGGATCTTAACTTATCCCACTCAAAGAACATCACATGTTGAAAGAATACAAAGCCCTTCCATGCGAGCTGCTGTTTCCCGGAGTGCCGGTGGTACCAAGGACAGTCCTTGGCACATATAGAGTCTTTATTCCCCTGCCTATAGTAGCAACCCCTTCTCTGCTTGCAGTAGCAGGCACATAACTGCAGCCAGCCAGCCGTCCCTGGACATTCCCTGTACGTAAGTCCTAATAAACCTATATGTCTGTACGCTGTCTCGGGGTCTTTTCTTTGGCCTCTGCACCCTATTCCGCACTGCTCACACAACCAGATATGCAGCCAGACACCACTGTATGCATAGCCAAATCTCTCTACGCTCTAGACCACCCCTCCTGGGGTGTCTAGCACAATGTCTGTTCATGGTTCTAAGTAAGTATGTCTTGGGCATCAGTTGTGTCCTGGGCCCTGTGCTAGTTGCTGGGTGTATGGAGATAAACAAGATAAAGCCCTCTGGCCAAATATATACATTCACACACTAATTAACAGGCTCTGAGATTGCTCATTTATTGACATTTCTATTCATCAACCTAATGGTTTATATGTTTAACAGTAATTATCTGAGCTGGTTAGCCACTGACTAGCTTCTTTAGCCTTGGGCAAGTGATTTCACCTTTCCGAGGTTCTGTTTTCTCATCTGTAAAATGTGGGAAGGGTGTCCTGTGACGGACATTAATTGAAATAATGAACGCAAAGAGCACGGCACCAACAGCATAGTAAGTGTTCGATGGCTGGTGCTTGATCTGATTCTTCCCAGAGCTGTAGCATTCCCTTCCCAGGACTAAATAAATCGCACGCATACTACCACCTCCCTTTCCTGCACCGATGGCAGAAATCACTAATCCATCAAATCCATTAAGGGCTCCTCACTACTCTTCTCAGATGCAGCCCCAGGAGCCATCTTAACACAGTGCTCCAGGCAACCACTACTAATTGATGGAAGCTATTGACACTCTGATATGGAACTTTTATGGAACTTTTGCCATTCTCTCTCTACACGCTCATTTGCATAGGTCTGTAGTTTGGCTGACACTCTAAGGAATCTCTCTTACCTCTTGAATTTTTTTCTTAGGTGATGAGCATAACCTCCTTAGAGACCGAACTGCATGGCATAGGCTCAGACGCATGCAGGTGGTGCCCATTAAATGTAGGTACCGATCGATGTGCCTCTGATCAGCGAACTTGGCTCCTATTCTGCTCACTTGCTGAATGATCTGGGGCAAGTCACTTCTCCCCTCTGGGCAATTTTGATGTTTTTCCCCCACAGGTAGTAAGTTAGAAGGACACGGTGGTTAAAATCTTGACTATTGGAGCCTCACAAGCTTGGGTTTGAATCGTGGATCCGCTTCCTAGCTGTGTTACCTTGAAGAAGTCACATTACACGACCTTCCTGAACTTCAGCTTTCTCATCTGTTAAGTGGAGAGAATAATAGTACCTGTCTCAGAAGCTTAAGGGGCTTAAAAGGGATATTGCATGTGAAATGGGGTAATATGTTGAGATACTGATCTATGTGGGGGTTTTTTCCTCCCCATATTTCCCCTTTTCTTTTTTACCATTTAAGCTGATCGTGGCTTCTACCCTCACTGCCTAATGGGAAGATGTGTCAGGGCTGAAAACAGGAAGAATATGAGAGTGCCTTTAGCCTTTGCTTTTTGGGAAAGTTAAAGCCTTTAGAATGGGATTTATGGACTTAGGAGAGAATTTTAAAGAAACACAAAAGAATAAAGATTTCTCTAGAGTAGAAAGAGATTGCCTCTGGGCTGGGGAGAGGAGAGAGAAGGAGAGAGACCCAAAGACCAGACAGGTGCCACGTGGTCAGGAATGACGGACGTCTCCATGGTAACATGTGTGAACTGATGGCCAGTGGCCAGAGCTCTGCCGAGCTGGGCAACCTTGGGCAAGTAAAATAACCTCTCAGGGCCTGTGTTCTCACTGACAATGTAAAACTATTTTGAATCGCCCTACAAGTCAGTGCAAGGAAGTG
The DNA here is from genome assembly GCF_041296235.1 of Equus asinus. Taxonomy (NCBI): domain Eukaryota; kingdom Metazoa; phylum Chordata; class Mammalia; order Perissodactyla; family Equidae; genus Equus; species Equus asinus. The sequence goes on along the minus strand of NC_091797.1, from coordinate 84,052,047 downwards.
GGAAATCCTGGTGCTCAACAAGTATCTATTCTCCCACCCTCCTCAACACCAATGATTCAGCTTGTGGTCCTCTGCGTTGCCATCTTTGAATTTAACTCTGGTCACGAAAACACATGGTTAACTATCCATATCTCGTCTCCTTGTCTTGAAGGCTTATCCCTCTTCATGGATGGTTCAATAATCGTCTTGCTGGGAAGAGCACTTCTAGCATGAAAGGCACTTCCCGCTGGCCGATTCTCCTTCTGAGTGATTTCCCAGTGTGGGAGGGGACCATCAATACCTTGGGCAACACCTCACCCAGCCCCATGACATCAGCTTCACTGCTTGGCAGTCCCTTCCCCCTCTGCCTGAGCCCAGTCTTGGGGTAAGCTTCCACTCAAGTGATCATCTAGAAACTTGAAAGCAGGACAAGAGCCAGGCCCCACCAGTGAAATTTTGCGCTCCATATCTTGCCTCTCGGGAAGAAAGTGTTGGGTAAGAGAAAAGGCTGCAGCAGCAAGCACATCTGGCCTAGAATCCTAACTCTGAGCCTTACAAGGTGATAACCTTGGCCCACTTGCTTAAACCCTCTGAGCCTCACTTCCACCACCTACAAAATGGGGACAATGGCATCTACCGCATAGAGTTGGGGTAAGGATACAGTGAAATACTATCTACAAACTACTTAGCATAGAGCTTAGTTTATGAATAGGAGCTATCTAAAATTGCATGGCATTACAACTCACATGTATGACCTTGGGCAAATCACTTTACCTGTTCAGACTTTAACTGTCTTTTTGACAATATTAACTCCTGCGCTGCCTGCTAATTGCTAGTTATTTATAGACATGTCTCCCCTGCTAGAAGGTAAGCAACTTGAGAGTAGAGAAAATTTTATTCATTATTATGCTCTGCCTCTAGTAGGAGCTCAGCGCTGGATGAAGGCGTCAATGAACCACCGGAAGTTTTACGTGTCACGGAAAGAACTAAGACTGGGAGACCAGGTTCAACCAGGCTTCATGCCTGTAAGTTCTTGAAAAATAAATTCTCTGAGCTGATATTCCTTATCATCTGTTAAAGGAAATGAATAGCCTTACTTTATCATAAATATAGAGAAATGGTGAAGAAAGGCATGAAATAAATACTCAATAAATGTTGGTTAGTTGCTTGGTTGGTTGGTTGGTTGGTTGGTTGGATGAATAAATGGATGGGTGGATGGGAGAAGAAAAGAATTGGGAAATGAATGAATGGACAAATAGCTGGAGAATAGATTAATGTATGGATGAAATAGTGAATGAATGAATGGTTTCTTGATCAATGGATGAAGGGATGGATGGATGGATGGAGCCTAGGTGGTGGATGGAGAAATAACTGCATAGAGGAATAGATGATGAGGGAATATATGATGAATGGATGATGGGTGGGTGGATGTATGATGCAAGTTCTCAGCGAGTTTAAAGTATTGTGCCTGTGAAGAATGACCATGATTGCATAATGGTTGCGCCTAAATGGGTCAGACTGAGGTAGGCATTGCAATTAGAAGCCTCACATTTCCCACTCAAAAAAAGAGCTTATTCTCCTGGTTGCTCTCTCCCTTCCCTGGGAAAACCTTCTTCTAGGAAGGCTGCTATACTAACGTAGCATCAAACTCCCTCAGTGAGTTTGCTCACTCAAAAATAAAACTGAAGGGCCAGCCTGGTGGCGCAGTGGTTAAGTTCGCACGTTCCACTTCGGAGGCCCAGGGTTTGCTGGTTCAGATCCCGAGAGCAGACCTATGCACCGCTTATCAAGCCATGCTGTGGCAGGCGTCCCACATATAAAGTAGAGGAAGATGGGCATGGATGTTAGCTCAGGGCCAGTCTTCCTCAGCAAAAAGAGGAGGATTGGTGGTGGATGATAACTCAGGGCTGATCTTCCTCAATAAATAAATGCATAAATAAATAAATAAATAAAGACTGTGCAGTACCAGTGGACACACATCCTGAGCCATGTTCTCTTGTGCATCTCTATGGCACTGGGATGGAGCAGAATGGAGTCACATATTGAGAAATGTGAACAGCTTGTCAAGAACTTCCTTGTTTCTAGAGACCAACCCAGTGGCACAGTGGTTAACTTTGCACATTCTGCTTTGTGGCCTGGGGTTTGCCGGCCCGGATCCCGGATGTGGACCTATGCACTGCTCATCAAGCCATACTGTGGCAAGCATCCCACACATAAAATAGAGGAAGATGGGTTTGGATGTTAGCTCAGGGCCAATCTTCCTCAGCAAAAAAGGAGAATTGGCAGCAAATGTTAGCTCAGGGCTAATCTTCCTGAACAAAAAGAAAAAGAAAAGAACTTCCTCATATCTATATGGTGCTTCTAATTTTTCTGATCTTTCCTTCCTGTGCCAGGAGGTTGACAGGGCAAGTATTCCCAACAGGAGTTAATAAGAATTACCAGCACAAGATTCAAATCACATCTCTGACATTACCTAGCTGTGTGAGTTTAGGCAAGTTACTTACCTCTCAGATGCTTAATTTCCTCATCTACAAAATGGAATAGTCATAGTATCTAGCTACCTCAAAGGATGGTCGAGTGGATTAAATGATATATTGCAGATAAAGCATTTTGCTCAGTGACGGGCCTATAGTAACAATTATGTATAGTAACTATTACAGTAACTATGGGCATACAGTAGCAGAAACTATTATTAGTAGCTATTATTAAAACTTTGACAGATGAAGAAGTTGAAAAATTGACATTCATGAGGTCACTGAGGCAGAGAAATGAACCCTGGGAGGCAGGAGACCTGGGTTCTGATTCACTGTGTGACTTTGGGCAAGTGCATCTCTCTCTCTGAGCCTTACTTCTTCCATATATCTAAAAGGGAATGGAACCCATGAGCTCTGATATTTAGGGTTCTTGACTAGGTGTATAATCTTAGTGTCTTTTTGCCCTCGCCCTCCAGCAAACTGATTCTCTTTTGAACATGAGCCTGATGTCCACAGGCAACCATTCCAAATAGTCATACCAGGAGTCCGCAATCACCCAAGTTAGAGATTTTTGTCTCCATGTTCTAGATGAGGTCACTGAGGGTAGTGAAGTGACTTGCCCAAGGTCACATAGCTAATCGATGGTGGAGTAGAATTCAAACCAAGCTCATGAACCACAGAGCCTGAACGCATGCAGCTATGCATCCCCTTCCGTTGGCATGTGTCAAGGTAACGTCTTCTGGGTGAAGAGGAGGTGATGCCTTCCTTCGGGATGGTTGGGCAGAGGCTGAGAGCAGGGATGCAGGGCACCAAAATTTCCCAGGGAGAGGGAAGGCAAGAGGCTCTTTTGGACCAGAGTTGGAGGTAGCAAATAGACATCAGGGTGGCTTCGATGGCATCTTGCCCAAGCCACAAGACGGAAGTCCTTGTCTTTCTGATGGAAAACATCAAAAGCATCTAGGAGCACTTAGATCAGTCTCTAGCTCCTGCATTCAAACCACCGGTGGGGACAGTTTGAGAGTTAATTTGCTAAAGGGCCATAAATGCTGTAGGTCTGGGGTGGAACAGCCACTGTTCTGGGGCAGATGGGTGCAGGCAACAGATGACAATCATATTAGCTCTTTTTCTCTTTCCTGGAACCCACAGGTGCTCTAAAATGAGCCCACTGTCTATGGCATTAGTTGCCTGTGAGACCTTAGGCAAGTTACTTAACTACTCTGGGTTGTTGGATTCCTTCCATAAAATGAAGAGTTAGGCAGGGCGGGACTAGAAGACTCTTCAGGCCACCCATAACTCTTTTAGTTGCCAAGATGATCTTTCTTTTGGAGTCGTACGTAACCTTCCCCATGGAAAGACTCCCAGACTCACGCTTCTCCCACTGCAGCTTGGGGACCATTTCCACTCCGTTTAAGCCCTGCAGTGATAGGGTACAATGATGCTTCTTCCTAAGGCTCCTGAGCACTGGGTCCCCTTTTGCAGTTTTGGGGTCCCACTCCAATCCCTGCTACTCTAAGAGATTCCTCACTTTGGAAAAAGCTGTAGGATATACTGGGGCGGTTGAAAAGGAGATGAGGCTAGTACTCTCAGTGATAAGGTGGAGGTAAAGGGGGAGGGGTTAATGGGGGCCACACTGGCAGTGCAGGCTGGCCAATGACCACAGATGGTCATGTCATTCCCCCCATGCTCTTGGCATCAGAGATTCTGACCCACAGTGGGATGGAGACGCTGAACTTGGAGTCAAGAGACCCAGGGTTTATTCTGGGTCTTTATAAGACTTTGAGCCTCGGTTTCTTCATCTGCAAAATGGACATAAAAATGGTCCTTACTGTTGTGAGGATCAAATGAGATCAATAGTCATTTTTTTAACCACGACAGCACCAATAATAACAATATATCATTATTTCATGGTGTGACTTTAGGCAAATCACTTCGTATCTCTGAGCCTCACTCATCCTCTTTGTAAAATGGGAATAAATTAATTTTCCTGCCTTCTTCTCCAAGAGACTCTGAGCAGTGTGCTGTCCTAGAACTGAGTGTCAGGTGGCCCATATTTCAGCTACAGCTCTGGCGTTAACCTTCTGATGCTCCATGGAATGCCGTGTACCTTAGTCTCCCCAGCTATAAAGAGGCTGTATCTGAGTTTCTCAAATGCCCCCTCTGGTCCTCCTCCCATCCTGTCTGTGGACTAAATGCCACAGTGAGGGGACCCTGCTTGATAAGGAGCTGACCATCGGGACGTGTTATTTTGATGATGACTTCCTGCTAGAAACAACTGTCCACATGGTACATAGGTGTCCTGGGCCAAGATATCTACCCGCTCCGGGAGTGGGCTGGGCCCCAGAATCACCTGCCACCTGGCCATGAAAGGGAGGCTGGGGCAGGGAGCGTGAGCAAACAAAAGCCTCCTTATCAGCTGGAAGCTCTGAAATATGATCCCAGAAACAGCCAGGGCTGCTCACCTGCTCTGCTAGGCACAGGCTGGGTACAGATGGACCTCTCATCAGGGTCCCCAGACTAGGCTCTGAGCAGCATATGCCACAGGAGGCCTTTATGGGGCAGGATGCCAGATCTCACAGGGGGGACGGCAGGTGGCAAGAGAGAGCGGTGTCTGGTCACCTGATCTCAGCAGGGAAGTTCAAACACAAACCTTGCTGTTGAGCAAACACTCCACTGATCCCAGAGCTCACCCAGGCTGACTCAGGCTACGGACCTGGGGCAAAGCCTCCGCCTTTGTGGGAATCAGTCTCCCCATCTGCAAAATGAGGAGCTGAGTCAGATCAAAGGCCCCTAAAGATCTTTTGATCTCATATCTCTCTCGGTAAGAAATTTTGAGAATGAAACCCCCATATATGTGTATTTATTTATAAATTATGCATGCACGCTGTTGTTCCAATACATTATGAATATTATAAAACATTAACCCTCTGTGCTCCACATGTAAAATGAGGAGATTGGATGATCTCTAAGGTCCTTTAGCTCTAAAATTCAGATGCTGTACCTCTGCAGGTCTCTGAGTTTCTGCATCTGTACCACGACCTTATACCTGCATGCCCTCGTTAATTATTCATTCAACAAACATTTAAAGATCCCCAACCATGTGCCACTGTCCTAGGTGCTGAGATACAGCAAGGAAGGAAACAGACATGGTCCCCATCCTCAATAGTTCAAACAGTTCTCCTGAGAATCAAAGGAAATAGCATTTCTGGTTTTGAATATTGGCAATCCCATATGGTTCAGACTATTAGGCATGAAAATGATTTGATGAGGGGAAAGTGTTATAATTCATGCATTCAATCAATATTTGTGTGCATCCCTGCTATGTATCAGGTGAAAGAGATACACCAATGAGAAAATAGACACAATCTCCATCCTCCTGATGCTCTCAGTGTATTAACACTTTAACCAATCATCCCACAAATCAACATAAAATTACAAAAGCATTGAGAACCAAAGAGGTGCTACAGTGATAAGAAAGTCTGTAATGTGGGGTGTGACCTAGTCTGGAACATTGTGGAAAGATTCCCTAAGGAAAAAGCACTGGAGCTGAGATCTCAAAGTAGAGTAGGTGTAAATAGGCATGAGGGAAGAGGGAGAACTTTCCTGGCAGTATGTGCAAAGGCCCTGCGGCAGGAAGGGCATAAAAAATTTGAGTAACTAAAAGGAGTGGGGTGCAGCCAGAGCAGATGAAGTGAGGGGCAGCATTTTAGAAATGATCTTGGGGAGGCAGGCAGGAGCTGGACCATAAAGAGACTTCAGGCCTTGGCAGAGAGTCAGCTCTGTATTCTACAAACCAAGTGATAGCGATGGAGGGCTTTAGATGGGGGGAGGGAGAGGGCATATGGTCTGACTTGCTTTTCAAAGCGGTCCTTCTGGCCCAATGTGGAGAATGGATAAGGGGGTAAGGATGGACTGTAATGAGATGAGATTATAACAATGACAAATGCCTAAGCTGATTGGACATAAAACACGATGAGCAAAACACAACAAAAACACGTACAATCTTAACGCCCAAGCCACAGAGACAGGAAGTGCAGCAGGTTGGGAAGAACATAGTTATAATCGGGCAGACCTGATTCACATCCTGGCTTCATCACTTACAAACCATGTGACCTTGGACAAGCCACACCTCACCTCCCCGGTCTGTTTTTCTTCCTTTGCAAAGTGTACTCGACCGTAAACACATCAGTTAAGAGTTCTGGGCTCTTGTCCCAATTCTGACTCTCACCAGCCCTGTGTCCTTGAGCAGGTCACTGCCACTCGCTGAGCCTCAGTTTCCTCATCTGTACAATAGGGTCTTAAAAATGCTTCTCTCCTGGAGTTATTGTGAGGATGGAATAGATAACAGATGAAACATGCTCAGCACAGGCTGGGCACAGAAGAGCATAAGAAGCTCGGCACACACATTCCCGCCGTGCGTGAGCGTGTGCACACACTCCATGAATACACACACATCAGGCCCAGATGGCACCTCTCTTCCTGTAGGAGTGGTGACTATCTTGTAAAATTCCAGCTCACCCGCCTGAGCTTAACTTTTAATGAAGCCACAGAACAGTGATCTGTAGGGGTTTCTGCTCAGCAAAGCTGTCGGCAGGATGGAAGCCCTGGGAATCCGGCAACTTGGGGACTCTCCTGATGAGAAACATTTGCGTCCAGAGGATCTTAATATTTGTTTTGAACAGACACATGTAGACATGAATCGCTTAATGACTGTTTTAGGGTTCGCCATTGTTCCTGTATTTGGTTTGGCTTTGTCTCTATGACATCTTAATTCCGTGTTTTATTTCACGGAGCTCCGCACACAGGCTGTGGCATATGGGAGCTCCCTCAGCGAAATCTCAAGTGGGGGTGGGGGAGGGGGAGAGAGAGAGAGCGAGAGAGAGAGCAAGCCGACTGTGGCTTCAAGGGTGTGCAGTTAAGGGGGCCACTGGGCGCAAGGGATGGTCGAGATTTGCGCACACGGATCAGATAGACCAAACCCTCACTGTCATGGGAACGAGATTTGCCACTGCTGTTTGGAAGTCTATAGAGTGTCTTTTTCAATTTCCTAATCTGATTGATCACAATCAGAGAGATTGTAAATTTCATGCTTGTCCATAACACATGAATGGGCCCAGCTAAGCTTCTGACATTGCTATTCAAAGTCATCGCTGGTGGCGTTAGAGTTGGCAGAGAGGAGCCGAGAGAAGTAGATCAGACCCAGGACCCTGACTGAGAGGGCAGGAGCCCCTCCGGGGTGCCCTCCTGGCCCCCAGCTTAGGAGCTGAGGACTGGGAAGTCCTTAACTGGCTTAGAAGATTAACTGCTTGATCTGCTTCCTGCCCGCATCTAGAGAGTCATCTCCTGTCTGTCTCCCCCTCACTCACTCTTCTCCAGCCACATTGACTTCCTTGCTACTCCTCAAATACACCAAGCATGCTTTCACCCCAGGGCCTTTGCACTTGCCGGTCCCTCTGTCTCAAACACCTTCCCCCAGTTATCCTCATGGTTTGCTCCCTCCCTTCATTCAGGTCCCCAACCACTCCATCCAACAAAGCAGCCCCTTCCCTCACCCTCTGTCCCTTTCCCCTGCTTTATGCTTCTTTAAACCCCTATTGCCACCTCGTCTTATATTATTTCTTTCTTCCTTTGTTGTCTTTCTCCCCCATGAAAGCAAGGACTTCATGTTATTCATTGCTACATCGAATAGGAGCTCAATAAAACTGTTGAATGAATGAAAGTACAACTTTGTTTTTCAGCCACACACAGGCGGCTTCCTCCACTTTGCACATTCATTCCCCTGTGGTTTATTTTATCTTCAACATGTGTGGGCTCACTCCAATCCCCCCACCATCACTGGTTGCTCAGGGAATGCAGACCGGCTTTCATATTAGCCAGAGCTAGACCATGAAGGACAAGAAGCCTAATGGCCCACACCAGAATTTGCATCCTTGAGCCAACGGCAGGGGAGTTGGAACACATATTATAGAGGCAGTTCCAGTCCACAGCCCCCTTTCATTAGCACTACCTACACTCTCCCAGCAGATAACGTCCCCTCCAGAGAGTTGAACCTGCTTTTCCTCCTGGGAAAAGGAAAGGTCTTTCTTGAGAGTCTATTGTGCATAAAGGCTTTATTCATTCTGGTCATCCCTTGCGTTTACAGGTAAAATTGATGAAATAAAAGAATCATTCCCATTTTACAGGTCAGATAACCAAGGGTAACTCTGTGACGATAAGCAAGAGTCTCTATTCCTCCTTCAGGGTCTCTCTGTCCTCTGGTTTTCCACAGTCCCTTCCATTGTTCCTACTTACATTATAGTACTGAACACCGTCTGCCCATGTCTCATATCTCGTGTTGGTGTCTACCTTTGCTGCTCAGCTCCGAGGTCCTCAAAGAGAGAAACTGCATTTCATTCATCTTTTCCTCCCCGATAAGCCTGGCATGTAGTCATAATAAAAACTATAATAATTATAATTTATTATAATTATTAATAGTAAGAGCTAACGTTAATGGAGCCCTTACTGTGTGCCAAGCAGCACTTTCCATAAATTAGCCCATTCGGTCTTCTCAACAGCACTTGGAGGTGGCTGCTATTATTAGTCCCATTTTATGGATGAGGAAACCAAGACTGAGAAGGTCAAGCTGCTTGCCAAAAGTCACGTAGCCATGAAGTGTTTGCAAACAGTAAAAGGAAACATTTCTTTTGATTAGTTTGCTATCCGGCCTGTCCAATTTTTTTAAACAGCTCTGCACATCTCCAGTGGCTCTTTAGGGAATGCCAAAACCATATCTAAAAATGAATAGAGAGCACTGGGGAGGTCAAGTGGCAAGGCCAAGGAACCCCCACCATCATCACCAAGCAACCCCAGCCCAGGCGGTGGGGGGCTCAGCACCGCCTCCCACTCCATTCACCAGGTAGCTCCTGTCGTGGCAACAAGAGCACCATTTAGGGAGTCTTGGCCTGTGCCAGGCGCTGTGCTGTGTCCTTTATATGAACTGTCCCATTCATTCCTCACTACAGACCTGTGAGATGAGTATTTCACAGGTGGGGAAACTGAGGCACCGAGAGGTGAAGCGACTGGAAGATTCCAAAGCTAGGAAGCCGCCCAGCAGGATTTCAGCCTGGCTAGATCTGACTTCAGAGCCCAGGCTGTTAACCATTCTACTTCCTCTACCTCAGAAATCTTCTCTCACACCTCAGAGAAAGTCTTACAACTAACAAAGAAATCTGGTTTTGTGAAACCCCTGCCCATTCCTCCACCTCACAGGAAGGCAAATCCAGCCACTCTGGAAGAAAGGATGTTTTTAAAATTGATTGCGGCCGGGCGGCATGCCTGAGGTGCTCATGGAGCAGAAGGCACACGACCCTGGCCTCTTTCCTCATTATAAGAGTTGGCTTTTAGGGAGGTTCCCCCTTTTTGGTGGCCTAGAGTCAGGGTGGAGTCAATGGAGACTCACATAGGCCTGAAAGCACTTCCAGGTGGCATTTAGTCTGACTTCCTGCCCCACACTTCCTGCCAACATGTCTACTCACCCAGCCAGACAGACGTCTATATCTAGAGAGCTTTACTGTGAGACCAGCGAGAGTCAAATCTATTTGCAGTATGTGTGTCTCCTGGGTTGCATTGATCAGAATCTCCATGTCAGGACTGGGGGTGAGGCCGGGAGAGAACTAGTCTGATGCTGGATTTGCACGATGTGTACTCATTCGATGAATGTATCCAACATCTACTGCAGCCCAGGTCTCTAAGATAGGACAGTTGCCAAATGAAAAGAGCAGTGTCAGAAATGACACCTCCTCCTCCACTGACTCCTGTACACCATTCAACAAATTTCACCTTTCAGAAGGAGAAAGGTTTGACCAGAACAATAATACTCGCTTCCCAGAGAAACATACTCATTCATCGAGTAAGCATTCTCCATGACCCTCAGGACACTGGTTCTCAGCCACAGGATGTCAGGAAATCACCTCCCAACAGCCCCTCACTCTGCTCCCGGGCACAGAGTCAGCACCAATGTGCTAACTGATCCCTTGGCACAAAGGGAAGTCTTGAATTAAATGGTTCAAAGGCATTTTTCCTGCCTCACAATTTGGCCATCTTTCCCTTTATGCAGTAAAATCTCCAATAGTTTGGAATGTATGACCCTTTGGACAGGGACTAGGCTGAAGTCTGCTTCTGGACTATTCTGCATAGAAAAGATTCTCAAAGAAAATTAATAGCTTGCCAAAAGTATTTTAAAGGGAACGCTGTTTTCATTTAAGAGGGCTGCCTTTCTAGCCCTTTACAAACACTCATGGACCCATAAACAATTGATAGGCTAATTTCCAGTGATTTCTACATGTTCATGAAGTCGTCAACGACTGCTCGTCGATATGATTATTACCATTTGAGCTGGCCTCAAACACTAGGTTTTCCACTTTGAGCCTAAACTTCTTGGGTACAAACTTTTGTGGACTAAGAAATTAACAGAGAATTAATTAATGCCACGCAAAATGACTATACTTCTTCGGTGGGGACAAAAGAGGGGGTCTCTTACCCTCCAAGTATCTTATTGATTCGTGCTGGCTCTCTTCCAGCTGGTATAGGACGAGGTTTGACTATGGCAATCCTCATCCTGGCTTGCCTGGGATGGTCCCTGTTAGATCTTTCATCCCGAAATAACTATTCACAGCAACCCCTTTCACGCTTGAAATGAATGATAAATTACATAGTCACTCTACATTTGATGGAACTAGGGATTAAAACTGTCCTTTTCAAGGAGTTTGAGCCTTCTCTAGACTGGCAATACCTGGTCATCTCTAAACAAACCAAAAGAATGCTCTGTAAAGATGCTGTGCCAATCAATTCTGAATCCAGGTAATTCTTCACCAGCCTCCCACCCCCTAACTGAAAGATAGAAAGCAGCTAACCTTCCCTCAGGGAAGTCAATTATGGGACCACTCCCACTCTACCTCCTGTGTGTTAATTCCATCTCAATGTAGTTGTCCATCTGGAGTTGAATCCCACAGTTTTTATTGTCAGCATTATCTGGGAGAGAAGTGGGTAGGCATGAAAAACACAATACCGGAAGGAATTGTTGATTTCCTTTGGCCATTATAAGCTCTGAACTGTTTGTTTTACAGGCAACGTGTATCAAACAGTCACTATGCGCCACACACTGTGGGCAGTGCTTTACCTGATCCAAACCTCCTAACGCGCTGAGACAGCTGCTATTATTACTTCTATTTTCAAGCTGACAAAACAGGCTCAGCAAGGTAAAGCCACTCATCTAGGACTCTCAGCTAAATGGTAGAGCCAGGACAGGAATACAGGCTTGTCTGAAACTCAGGTCTGAGCTCTTAACCACTATGATATACTGCCTCCCACTCTGCTATAGTGTTCTGACATTTGAGTCAGACATCTGCCTGCAATTTGATACATTATAAAGCTATTGCCTCATCAAGTATGCCTCACAGAGGGGGAGAGGAAGGGGGGACCAGGGGAGGTCTGGCTTGGAGTGCAGATGGATGATGTATGCGTATTGCTGTGAAATCAACAAATTGAATGTAAGTTTCCATCCTGGCACTAAATTATCTTCAAAGATAGACTTAAAATATCCTAGAGAAGTTCATTCAGGGGGTAGCCCTCATCTATAAACAAATATTAAGTGTGTAACCAATAGGACTGGCTCGTGGTTTTTCCACCCCCTCCCCCATTTCCCTGCAGATCTGGGAGCTGGGCTTGACTCATGGAACTAAACAACATTTCTGATGAGACCAAGTCCCCAGATTGCCTCCAGAGGAAGCCACTGGGGCCCAGCTCATGCTATGCCAGTGTCTCTATCTCTTTCCTTCTTAAGAACTCTGCTTTAGAAACGTGGTAATTTCACCCTTTAGTAAGTATTGAACGTTAAAAAGGAGGTGGAAATTGACCATTACTGGATGTGGCTGGCATGGATGAGAATGAGGATGATTTGAGTTTTATAGACAGCCTGTTAAAAGACAACTCAATCCCAGCCTTTCCTGAAGAGTTGAATACAAATACTCCCTGCTCACTCTCCACCCCAAACCAGGAGTAACAGCTATAAAACTGGAATCTGTTCTACAGAGAAGCCACTGTAGAGAAGTACTGAAGAGAATCCTTCCAGCATGACATAAATTAGGGGTTTATGGCTCAGACTTTCACCTCAGGAGTGGTTTCCAGGGCAAAGGAGACCCAGGACATTAAAAGGCACCGAGAGTGAAATGACACCTGGGTAGGAAGGGTTTGTTATTATGGGTCTCAGATGGATTAAATTAGGATTTTTATAATGCTACAGAAAGCATGAGAGTTGGGAGACACTGTGGGCAATTCATATGATTGAGAATATGACCAAGAAAAGGGCACAGCAGTAACAGAGTGACAGGCAAAGGGTGAAGATACCAAGCTAGGTGGCCATTAGGCATTTTCTGAATTAAAATACTACCAGGAATCTTCTCTCCTTTCCCTGTACCCCTGAAATACATGGAAGACTCTGGACCAAATGCCACACTTCTGGTTTCCAGTGAAATTCCCTTTGGTCTCTTCCACAAGGGCACATTCTTTGGCCAACACATGCTTTGCCAACAGTAGGTGCACTCCGGAGGTGGAATGGATGGCAGAAACCCAGGAAGATAAAACTGCTGATGTCAAAACTCTCTACAAAGCACAGAAACCTCAGCTTTTGACAGCATTTGGTGTTATTGTTCTTCTTCTCCAGCCTATGTCAGAAGGTTGCCCCCCCCCCCAACAAATACTGGTTGCTGCTGACGCTTGTGCCCATCATGTTTCTAGTCCACCCATTCCCAGCATGGGGCACCCATTTTTCTAAAGAACTGTATGAGCGAAGTCCCTATCAGACTGCGAAAAGTTCTCCAGTCTGAGTTGGATTCTTTAGATATGATGCCCTGTCGTCCACCCCACACCCTCTGGAAAGTTCAGATTCAGTTGTGCCAGAACAGGCATCCTGTCCGAAGCACTTTCCCAGACATGTTTTCAATCTACTCCCTAACATAGCCTGCCAGGATTAATAAATCCTCCACGTCGTCTCCCCTGGTCCACTTCTTTCTTTTTCTCTCACGGAACCACTCATCCAACACCAGCAAAAGATGAGTTTTCATACTGCCTTGATTTTCCCTGACAGAGGGCACAGCCTTGTTCTTTTCATTCTCAAACTCCTCTAAATTGGATGATTTATAAAGAGAATTGGGTTTTCTCTGTCTTGGAATGCTTCTGTTTTCCCCAACCTCCTCTCTGTCTCAGCCCACATCCTCTTCTCCCTCTTTCTGCCTTTCTTTCACTTCTTTCCTTATTCTCGCCTATCACACTATTTCCACCATCTAAGGATCTGTTGTCATCCCTGAGTTCAAAGCCATCAAGTCCTTTTTGAAAAGCCAAATAAAACTCTTCCAAGACCATCTTCAAGATCTTGGAAGGCTCCTCCCTGACTTTTGAGCTCGGAGTCCAGGCTTTGGAGGCTGGAGAGGAGAGAATTCAGCAGCAGCGGCAGCAGCAGCCAGAAAGGCGTGGAGGAGGGTGCTGTTTAGGCTGTATTTGAGGGAACAGCATATGGGCTTTTGTGAAAATGTTCAGAGCTCGCTAGTTTCTGAGCTGAGTATAGAATGTGCCACTATCTCTAAATACTGCTTGAGCTGGTTCAAATCTCTTCTCTTCTTTCATGACACTCCTAACCACCTCAAATCCACCATTCCTTCTTGCCCCTGTCCTCTGAGCTCTGTGATACCAAGAAAAGTTTCTCCATCAAGTTGTATCCCACCTACACCGCCCACTCTAAGAAAGTAAAAAACCTCTTGAATGGAAGCTGCCAGGTCAGCAGACCACTGAGTGTTGCTCCTCCTAAGGACTCCCTGGCCCTTCTCACCAGCTTCCACCTCCTATAAGCAATTAGTTCCCATGTTCCAGCGGGAGATACCGAGTAGTGACGAGAAAAGACAGGCGCCCTGGCCCAGCTGCCTGCATCCAATCCTGAGGGCTCTGGGGCACAGGCCAGAAAGGGGAACCATCAGGGTGTCCCCTCTTAAGAAGGAGGTCATTACCTTGGCAGCGGCTTGCGGGCCGTGATGCTGGCGACAATGATGCTCTCGGGACGCGGGGTGGCCACAGCTTTAAAGGTTCCTCGCCAGAACTTCTCAAAAAGCTGCTTCTCGCCTTGCTGAACGCTCGCCATAGCCAACCCGAAGGGGCCAGGGCGCTTGGGCGCTGTCCGAAGTGCTGAAACGCGGATTCCAACCGGGGGCACACCCGGCTCCGGGCTCTGTCCGTGTCACACCCAGAGGGGTACGGTGCGAGAGATCGGGGTTCAGGGCGGGGGATGGGGCGCCTCAGCCAGGGGCAGGCAGGGGAGAAAGAAGGCTTGTCCGCCGGCTTTCTTCGCCCTCTGGGTTGGTTCTGGTCTGCGCTCTGAGCTTGCTGAGCCTCCGCGCCCCAGGAAAGGAAGGCAGGGCTGGCTTTCACGGCAGCGCCGGGAGAGAAGAGGCGACGGGGTCGTCTGTGTGTGCGTGCGCGTGTGAGCTCAGGCGCGCCCGGGTTTTGTCTCTCGCACAATGTGACGTTGGAAGAGGAGGCTGGTCGCGCGAGCTGCACTTTCCTCCCCCCTCTCCGTCTCTCCTCCTCGCCACCAACTCCCTCCTCCTCCGGCTCTGCCTCCTGCCGCCATCTGCATAACAAAAGCCCGCAGGTCTTGGGAGGAGAAAGGGCGGGGCGTGCGCCTGTCACCAGGGCCCCGCGGCGACGGAGTTGCAGCGCTGACCCCTTAGAGAAGCAATCCCCGCACCCCGAACGGAACCAGGCAGGAGATCCTGCTTCTTAGTCCGCTCTCCTCCCCCACCATCGCCGGCCTTCTTCCACCCCTCCCTGCTTGCCCTCTGGACCCGGCCGACTCCCCCCGCCCAGCCGCTATGCAAGTCTTGTAACAGATCTTCTACTGAGGGGGGAAAGTAAAAAACTTAACCTATCCGCCCACGCCAATCTGCCCCCCCCCCACCCCGCACCCCCCCACTTCTGGGAGGGACTGCCTACACCAGCAAAGGGGGTCCCCTGCATTCCTCTTTGTGCCTGGGCTCCGAGAGATCCCCACCACCCAGAAAGTGCCATTTGATGGACAATCCATCACCATTTCGGCTTCTCGCCATCTGCCGAGCCGGGCCCTCGCCCGCAGAGGGGCGCAGCACTACATCTGTGCACGCGGCGCTGTAAGAGGTATTTCTTTTGTGCCTCACAGCCAGCCAGCCCCGGGTCCTCGCTGCCAAACCCGTCCAAAGGAAAGAGACCCCCCACTCCCCCATCTCACCCCACCCCATCCACTCCTGGGGAATTTGACCGCAACCACTTTTCTTAACGCAGCTCGTCTCGGGAGAGGAGTCCGTTTTGGAAAAGAAAAGCGCTTCGCCGGAGGGATTTGCAGGGGATTCTGAGGATTACAGGATAGATACTTTTTGGTCTCTCTTCCCATTTTCTACGCCCTCCCAGTTCAACCCTAATCCCAGAAAGTGAAAGTTTAGAATCACCAATAAGCCCTAGACGCAGAGGGTCTGGGCACAATTTCTCTAGTTTCATCCCCAGGGTTTTCATTAAGAAAAAGAGTTAGTTGCAGGACCCTCAGCCCGTCGCTCCCTTGGAGCCCTTTAATCTCAGCAGAGTTGCTACTCCCACTCCCCAAGCTGCAAATTCCCGGAAGGAGCCCTCGCCAAGTCTTAAGGGCCTCCAAGCGCCTGGCACCGGGCCTCGGCCACAGCGGGAATAAACCCATGCTTCTCGCTAATGCTGATAGCGATGGGGACCAAGGGACGGGGCACCAATGTGAACTTAAGAAATTCTTTGAAAGGGAACAGGAGGGGAATGAGAGCGAAAGGGGAGGAGGAAGGCAGAGAGAACAAGATGGGGGAGGAGAAGGAGAAGGAAGGAAGAACCATGGAGTGACCAAGTATCGGGTCCAGAAGCCTGTGTACGTTTGGACACGTGTCTACGCGTTTGGATACCTGCGAGCTTGCTTCTGCGAGTGTCTGAGAATGCCGCTCGCTCTGTAGTGACCCCTTCTGGTCGACAACTAGAGATGCATTTGCGGGCTTCTTAAAGCCGGTTGCCCCTGCCAGGAGGTGGAGGAAAGTGGAGACTAGACTTCTCTGCCCACTTCCCTCCCGCCCGCCAGAAATGCACCACTCTGCTATCACTCTTAGGCTCTATTTCCAACCCTGAAATCAATGTCATTTTAAATTCATTGAGAGCTGGCTCCTTAAGTAGCCTGGAATATTTATTTATTTATTTTTCTCCCCAAAGCCCCAGTGCATAGTTGTAGGCCCTTCTAGTTTTTCTTTGTGGACACATCTCAGCATGAGCGGTGTGTAAGTTCGCGCCCAGGACACGAACCTGGGCTGCCGAAGCTCAGCACGTGAGTTTAACCACTTCCCTACCAGGCCAGCAGAGCCTGGGATAGTTAAAACCACCCTTAGTTATGACATTTGGGGTCTGAACTGAGTCACCTGAAGGGGAGAGGTAGCTGGGATCCTATCCCCCCCCCAAGAGGCAATCCTACCCACCCAGCCTGTTCCTGTTCTAAGTTTCTAGAATGTTGATAAAGTTTCTACTTGCATAGCACTGCCTCTTTTGATCCCAGAACGGTAGCCAGCAGCCAGGTGAGGCTGGAGGGGAAGCTCTTACTCCCTTTTAAAGGTGAGGAAGTTGAGGTGTAGAATGGTCAAGCGACTCCCCAAGGTGATCTGTAGGGAGCAAAGAAGTCTGTGAAAAATACAGTTTCTGTTTTAGCTTGGAGGAAGGGGTCCTTGGGACACGCGGCATTCCAGGGCGGGGCTGTGTGAAAACTGTTCGATACCCGTGAGTCGCCCACTGAGAAGCACAGGTGTTGAGACTTCTAAATCAGGAGCCTTGGGTGATAAATTCAGGGCCTCAAAGCCAGACTGCCTGGGTTCGAATTCCAGCTCTGCCACTTCCTAACTGTGTGATCCTGGAGGAATGGCTTCACTTGTCTGGGCCTCAGTTTCTCCATCAGTAATATGAAGATTCTATAAAGATTAAACATCATGTGTTCAAATGGACTAGCTGTAAGGATGAGAGGAATTAATGCATGTACAGGTCATAGGACAGTGTTTGGAACATAGTTTGCTAAAAAATAGTTATTATTTGCATGGTTAAGAGCACAGCCTCTGGAGTCAGACAGAACTAGGGTATGAAGCCCAGCTCTGCCACTTTTTAGCTGGATGACCTTGGGCTAGTCACTAACCTCTGCCTCAGTTTCCCCATCTGCAAAATGGAGATATTAGTGCACCCTTCATATGGTGGTTGTGAGGATTAAATGAAATATTACCTGTAAAGGACTCAGCACAGTGTCCAGTTCATAGCAAACGCCCATTAAATGGTAGCTATTATTGCTGATGTTGTTGGAATTGTCACTCTAATTCACCTTCTGGATCCCCATTGCCTAACATTTGTCTTCTTTCCACCTCATCAAGTCTAGAAGGCCAACTCCAACCAATTAGTAGCGGCTATCTAAAGATAGTGTGTTGAGGGCCGGCCCAGTGGCACAGCGGTTAAGTTCACACGTTCTGCTTCGGCAGACCGGGTTTGCCGGTTTGGATCCCGGGTGCGGACATGGCACCATTTGGCAAGCCATGCTGTGGTAGGCGTCCCACATAGAAAGCAGAGGAAGATGGGCACGGATGTTAGCTCAACGCCAGTCTTCCTCAGCAAAAAGAGGAGGATTAGCAGCAGATGTTAGGTCAGGGCTAATCTTCCTCAAAAAAAAAAAAAATAGTAATAATAAAATAAAGAACGTGTGTTGAGGAGGATTCTGAGGTCTTTTCCCACAAAGAGTGCTGTGATGGATTAGTGATGTCTGCCACCAGCAAAGTACAGAGGTAGGCAGCAATTGTACCACATGTGACTTAGTCTTTAGGTCTGGCTTCTCTAATATGACCCAAACTCCAGTTCTTCCATCAGTTTATCAGAATATAACCATCTTGTTCTAATTCCCTCTGGGTATTGCTCTCTGTCTTCTCAGGTGCAAGCAGCCCACCTCATAAACTGAGACCTATCAATATGCTGGTTAGTGATACAAACATGTGGCACAATTGCTGCTTGTCCTCTGTGCTATGCCAGTGGCAGACATCGCTAGTCCATCACAGCACTCTTTCTGGGACATGACCTCAGAATCCTTCTCAACACATTCTTTAGATAGCCACCACTAATTGGTGGCAGTTGGTATTCCACATAAAACCAATTTGCCATCCACATCTAGAGGGTGCTTCTTTACTTGACTGGTATTGTTCTTTCATTAGTAAAATGGGAGACGAGGGAGAAGTGATTCTAGGATTTGCAAATGCAGGCACTCAAGAGCAGGAGCTAAAGAGATTCTTATGTATCCTTTTCCCTAATGATCCGAAGAGGCAGGACCTCCTCCTCAGAAAAACAGCTACCCCTCTTCCTGAGGCAGTTCAAATTCCACCTCACTGACATTGCTGCGTTACCCTAGGTAAACCCCTTACTCTCTCTGTGTCCAAGGCTTCTCTGAGTGCAATATGGCTAATCATTATCCACCAGCATCAAGGGACATCAGGGTACTTGACAGTCCGTACCCATTTCCAAAAGTCCAGTGAACAGTGAATGATCCCAATAATTACTGAGATAATGGGAAATACGATAATGAGACCAATTCATCTGTCTTTGTGCCTTTAAACAGGATCATGCTAGACTATTCAAATTACAAGATTCTGTATTTCTTCATAGAGACTTTCGGGGAGAAAACAATGATTGTACTATTCAGGGTTTACTAATCCTCACTTCTTGAAAGTACTACCTTGTATCTAATCTGAATCCCACTTTTGCTGTTTATTGTCCATTTCTCTCCTAGAATATAGATATAAACTGCCTCAAATGGCCCTGGACTAACAAAGATAAGCGAGGAATCCTCCTTCCCTGGTTGTGTGGTTCCCAAGAGTCTACAAGACAAATAGATTCATTGCTGTCACAGGTAATAGTAATAGCTACACGTATCAAGTATTTGTTACTACGTTCCATGTTCTAGTCACCACTTGTGCTAAAACCTTGATAAAAATTATCACCTCTAATCCTTGCAACAACTCTATGAGAAAGGAGCTATCATTGTCTGAATCTTGCAGATTTGGAAACTGAGTCTCAGAGCGGTAAGAGGATTCAGTCTGTGTCATGTGTATTGGAAAAGAGTTGGGTATACTCAAGGAAGAGGCTGAAGACCAGAGAACATAGTTAGTGATGGAAATGGAGAAATGGAAGAGTTGGTGATGAAAGAATGTGCTCCACGCAATGCAATGAAAGAACTGCCATTATCCTGCCCAGTGTCAAAAGCCAATGATATTATATCACTATTTCTCAAAGTGAGGTTCCTTGGAACCCTGGCAGTACTCCCCCAGAAGGTTTTGGGTGGTACCCAGGCAGACAGAGCACGAAATAACATTGGAGCCCGTGGTTGTATATGGTGAGAAAGTATTCCTTTCGTCAATTGTCTTCCTAGCCATTAGGTTACCTCTAGAAGTAAATTTCCACACCTCGATTTTCTTGAAATGTCTTAAACACATTTCTTAGCACTTACAACAATGGGAAAGTGACTTCAGATTCAGAGGGTTAGAGAACTAGGGTTTAATAACATTGCTCTGCTTCATTGAATTTATTTTTATAGCGATCTGCCATTATTGGCATGTAACACTATCTTTCAATTCTAACATGCCCTCTAAGTAAATTTTTTAAGAGGTGTGTCATTTTTTTAAAATACTTTTTGTTGTAGAAAATTTCAAACATACACAAAAGTAAAGAGACTAGCATAATGAGCCCCTTTATATCCACTTCTAATTTCAACAATAGTCAATACATAGTTGATTTTTTTTTAATCTTACTCTGACCCACTTTTCACACTCCTAAATTATTTTGAAGCAAATTTAAGACATTGTATTATTCCAGTTGTAAATACTGCAGTATGTATTTATAAAAGATGGGAACTGCTTTTTGTTTTTTAGCATAACTGCAATATCATTACCACACTGGGCAAAATTAACAATAATTCCTTAATATCATCAGATATTCAGTCCACTTTTCCCCAATTGTCTTTTAAGTGTTTGTCTCTTGTTGATGGTTGGTTTTCTTGAACTGGGATTCAAATAAGGCTCCTTCATGTGGTTGTTGACGTGTCTCCTTAAATATCCTTTAATCTGTGAGGTTGCCCCCTCCCACCCCCCGCCACATTCCATCTCTCTTTCTTCTTTATTTTTGATAAGAAACTTGGTTGTTTGGCTAGTAGAGTTTCCCATAATCTGTATTTTCCTGATTGCATACCTGTGGCTTGAAAATGTGCTTCTCTGTGCCCTCTATTTCCTGTTAAATGATGGTAAGATCTAGAAGTTTAATCAAATTTAAGTTCAAAAGAAATTCCACTAGGAGGTTAATAATGTATGATTTTTTCTTTCCTTGTGATGCTAGCTGACATTGAAGATCTTTGCCTAATTTATTCATTTATTAGAGGTTGAAAAATGGTGATGTTCTAATCTATCATTTATTTTTCATGTGTCAGCTGGAATACTTCTTTAGAGAAATATCCCCTCATCAACTATTTGGGTAACTCAGGGTACCATTAGTATAGAAAAGGCAAAATAAATACTTCATCCTTTCCCTTCATTTACTAGTTGAAAAAATAATGAGTTGGCATACTAACATCCTTATAAGGTACTATTGAGTGTGGTTTTTTTATCTTTATGATAGACTCATAGATTTAAATATATTTGATGTACTTCAATTAATTGCTGTTATTATCCTTAATACCACAAAAATTGCCCCACTTTTGGCCAGGAGAGCCCATTCAATGCTTCCTGAATCCTTTGATCTGATCCTAGAAGCCTTTGACGGCTTTCTTGCTTTCTGATAGGTCAAGATGTTCCAAGTTCAACCTATAAATTTCTTGCCCCTGACCTGGAATCAGCCATTTCTGCAAACGACACTGGTTCCTTTTAGTGGGTGCAAGGTGGCTCATCCCTCCGGTGTTAGTTAGACATTGTTTCTAGGACTTTTTAGCATACAGACCCAAGAAATTTTATTTTAAGACAAAAAATATATCATGAGTTCCTACTGGTTCCTCTAACTCAAATAAGGCCTGCAGGGTTTTTTTCTCATAAATCCTAAATGTTACATTTATATGTCCTTTCTGACATATCAAAAATCCAAGTTTAGTGACATTAACATAATTACTCATTCTCTTTATCCCAAAATATACACACACACCCCTTTCAGAGCAAGCATTCTTATACTACCACCTATAATGTGATTACTGAAATCAGTTTAATTTTTTTTAACCTCTCACTTGGGTGTGTATTCCAATTACTGTGTATGAAAATCAATTGTAATAGAATCACATAGAAGTTTATTTCTTTAACTTTTACTTTGGTTTTTAGGGATTGTTTTTTAATATAGCTTTATTTTTTAATTACGTAAAATATTTACATAGTTCTAAAGTCAAAACTTCCAAAAAGGTATATTCGGACAAGTCTGGACACTTTGTCCTGTCCACCTTCTTTTCTCCCTCTCCATATATATTTTTATAATATAAATATATATGTTTTTCTCTCTCCATACAATTTTTAAAAATTTTATGATATAGCCTCCCATTTGAAAAACATTTCTCATTCAAAATCATTGCATTTATTTAAAGTGCAAATATTAAGTAAGAGCACAGTGAAACAAAGATGTTACAGACATCCTAAAGTAGTGTTCGAACCACTAATGTCTGGGGCAATTGTACTCTCTCTCTGTGTGAAGTGGCCTGACGCTGCCTTTTTTGGGCTGGAAAGGGGCGCTCCAGCCGTCGGCTCGACAGCCTTTTTGCACACTCTGTGTAGCAGAGCTCTTTTACTTACAAGGAACACACATTAGGCATATACACACTGTGGGCGTTTCATCTGTTTCCTAAGCTTGTGTAATTTTTAAATGTAGATACACAAATCAGTGTTCTTATAAACAGGCAAGGAGAAAAAGAACTTACCTAAGAGAATCCAGTTTTGCATTTAAAAGCGTCCCTCCATCCATCACGGCTCACCTTGTTTAGAGTGAGTGTGTGTGTGTGTACGCGTGTGTATGTGTGTATGTTTTGTATATCGCCTCTAGTGCTTTCTGCTTTTAAAGACAGTCTGCAACTTCTGAATGTGGCTCGCTTTGTCTGTCTGTTACTTCTTTTCTACTGAAGGGAATACAGAATTCTCTCCTGGAACGCTTTGAAGCAGAAGACAAAGGCAACTGACCTTTATTTTGGGGGGGGGGGGTGCAGGAAAGAGGGCAAGAAAGAGAAGATGGAGACTGTTCCTACGCCCCTGTACACCACAGACCTGGAGGCGGAACTGAAACCAGGCGTCATCTGCAGCCGGGGGCTTTGGCATAACTCTCTGCAGCAGCCTCCCTTCCACCTTGCTGCTCGATTGGATGTTGCCGAAATAATTTCCAAACAAATCGATAGTGAGCATTGTGAAGGGACCATGGCTGTTAATGCATCATTTTCCTCCTGGAAACTGTTTGCCTTACAGGCGGGCCGGAGTCTACACAAGCTCCTGACAACCCCAAAGCCCAGAATAACTTCTGGAGCATTTAATCTTTCCTCTCTGTACCAGCACTTTATGAACATCTAGTTCATAAAGTTCACATTTATTTCTCACGGTGGCCCTTTGAAGCAGGCTCTGTAAGGAGTGAAGGGACCTGTCTGAGATTACACAGCCAGAATGACTAGGGTTCATTTCCCTTCCCCTTTTCTTTGAGGGAGGGATGAGTAAAATAAATATGTCCTAGAATTTTGTTTTGAGAAAAGTGATAAATGCTATTTTTAAAAAAACCCCTCTCAACTAGACTTTACGGAAAATTCCCTAGGTCTGTTATTCAGGAATTTGACTAACAAGGTTATGACATGCAGCTTTCTCCTCCAAGGGGTCTTTAGATGAGGTTGGGCAATGCACAGAAGGCAAGAAGGGCCAGAATTCTGGTCCTCACTGAACTTGGGCAATTCTCATTTCTAACTCTGGCCTCAGTTTCCCTAACTGTGAAATTTAGGGGTTAGGCTCTCGGAGGTCTCAAACTGACAGCCCATAGGATGAATCTGGCCTACAGAGGTGTTCTGTTTGATGCCCACAAGGTATGTAAAAATAGAGAACTTGAATGACTAAGGTCAAGGGCAAATGCTCTCCTTTTTGCCACAGACCCCACTACTCCTAATTGCATCTCATCCAGCCTTCCTCATGCGTTTACATTTCCAGCCTCAACCCTGTGGTAATTCCTGGGCTTGAGCACCTCTATGGGCCCTCTCAGGGGTGACATTCTGTGGTTTATTTATGTTTTTCTTTTATATTTATATTTTATATTTATAACAATAATCTTAATAATAGCAGAAGTTTGTGTTTGTTGAGTGATTACTATCCTCCTTGCATTGGATTAAGCACTTTACACACATCATCTTGTTCCCTCCTCATAACAATCCAAGGGGTAAGCTATTATTGTGATCCTCCTTTCATATATGAGGAAACTGAGGCTCGAAGAGATGAAGTGCCTTGCCCAAGGCCACACAGGCAGTGGTAAGTGGAAGAGCTGGGATTTAGATGTAGGTCTTTCTGAACCCAGGAGTGATGTTCAAAATACTTAACAACTAGGATGGCATGGGGCTGACTGATCAGATGGATGCTGGGCATGGGGTGGCCTGGGTTCCAGGGAAATAGATGCAGTGGCCGGGACAGTGCAGACAGCGGGCCCTGGAGGGGGATCAGAGGAGCAGCGATTCACCACGTTGAATGGAAGCATTTCACTGTTAAATGTCCAGTGTGGCTGTAACTGTGCTTGCTGGCTGAGTGGCTCTTAACTACTCCCCTCCCCTTGTGTCGTGCTGAGTCAGAGGCACCCGAAGTCTCTTTAGAACCTGTGTTTGAGAAACACAAAGAACATGGTGCTGACCAGTGGGCAGCAATGCCAGGCGATTCTGGGGGTGGACAGGGTCTCCCGAGAGATGGGGAGATGGGGGAACTCAGAAACAATAGCCAGGCTCCCTGCTTTCAGAAACTTAGAAATAAGGAAAGTAAGTGGAACTGACCTGGAAAGACAGTTCTATGGGTTTCTACAGAAGTTGATAGAAGCTGGAGTTAATATTAAGTGGACCACTGAATATGGCTCTGGCCCCAAACCACAGAGCGTGTAGCTGACTCAGAAAAGTAATTCAAGTCACGTGCCCTTTCTAATTATTACAACACATTTACAAAATTTATTGCTCACAGACTATGTGCCAGGGATTGTACCAAATGCTGAGGTTTCAATAAGAAGTAAGAAAATATCTCCGCCTTCCATCAGCCCACATTCTGGGTTGGGGGTCGGGGGGCACAGGGACAAACAAGTAAGCATGGCAGTGACTCTGGTGTGATCTGTGATACTCTGGGCTAAACTCAGAGGGCCAAGGATGCACATAGATGGAGCATTCTTTGTGTTGGGCCAATCAGGGAAAAATGAGACCCAAAGTATGAGTTATCCAAGCCAAGGAGGCAGAGAGAGGGAGAGGATGCTCCAGGAAGAGCGTTCTCACATGTGATGATCCAGAAGTAAGACAGAGCTTAGCGCACAGCAGTGGTTCTCAAAACGGAGTCCAGACCCACAGCAGCAGCATCTCCTAAGAACTTGATAGAAATGCAAATTCTTGGGCCCCACCGGAGACGTACTGAATCGCACACTCTAGGAGGCGGGTTCCAGCAATCTGTGTTTTGACAAGGCCTGCAGTTGACTCTGATTCAAGTTCGAGAAACACTGAAAACAGGATTTCATCGCTGAGTGGTCAGAAGTATGGTTGGAGAGGAGAGAGGGCCCGGTCACGAGAACCTTTACATGATCAAAGTCTTATCTTTAGGTTAATTAGGAGCTTTTGAGGAACTTTAAGGAGAGCGTGTCTTTTAAGAAGACACAGTACTTGCTTTACAAGTGTCAGGTATTTAGTACATAAATGTTCCTCCAAATTGCTGAGCTCATTCCTACTTCTAAGCCTTTTGCCTTTGCTGCTCCATTTGCCTGGAACATTCTACCTTAGATTTTTAAAACACTAACTCCTTTTTATCCAGATCTTCCTCTGATCACCCCACAATAAACCATCTTTCTGTTCTCCTCTCCCCCACCAGCTGATTTTATTTTCTTAAAGCTCTTGTCTCCGCCTATAATCGCCTTGTTTATTTTGTTGTCTCCATCTACTAAAACGTAGCTCCAGAAAGGAGGAAACCTGTCTGCCTTGTTCAATCCCGTGCATCACTCTCTCCCCCACGCAGGACCCAGCACACAGTAGGTACTTTCAATAACTAAACTCAGGGAATGAAAGAAGCATGAAGCCCATGACAATGCCCACGAGGAAATTTCCACAATGGTCATCAGAATATATAGACTCTGAGGGAGCTCAGAGGAGAGGATTGCTCAACCAGGTGGGTTACCTGGGAAGTCTTCCAGAAAGAGGCAGGCTTTGAACTACCCTCGGGAAATAAGGCAAGGTAAAAAGGAGAAGGGAGGAAGCAATTCAAAAAGAAAACTCAGTATGAGCTCAGAAGCCAAAATAAGCAAGTTTGAGGGGCCAGCCCAGTGGCGCAGCAGTTAAGTTCACACGCTCTGCTTCTCAGCGGCCCGGGGTTCGCCGGTTCGGATCCTGGGTGTGGACATGGCACCGCTTGGCACGCCATGCCGTGGTAGGCGTCCCACATAGAAAGTAGAGGAAGATGGGCACGGATGTTAGCTCAGGGCCAGGCTTCCTCAGCAAAAAGAGGAGGACTGTCAGTAGTTAGCTCAGGGCTAATCTTCCTCAAAAAAAAAAAAAAAAAAAAAACCACAAGCAAGTTGAAGGTAAGGAACCCAAGTGGATGAAGTGTGCTAGGGTAAAAGTGAGAAGGGGGATAATGAGGAAGGTGGTTGGGGAGCAGGAAGGCAGGTGTGAGGGGACGGGGAGGGGATCCTCATGAACTTGGAGACCAGAGATGAGCTCTCCCATCTTATCCACTGCTCACGGTGCCCTTGAGCTATCTTTCTGTCTGTCTGTCCATCCCTCTTAGACTATTGACCACTTCCTAAGTTAGAAATGAGTGTTCCTAGATGTCGGGTTTCCACAAACAAGTATAACTTTTAAAACATGAATAAGTAGAATAAATAGATGCTGCCAATTATTTTGTCAGGTGTAGACAGTTTTTTAAAGAATCAGCTATCATAAATTATCATGATCATTGTACAAAAGGAAGACACTTTACAGTCAAAATTTAGGACAGAGAAAGACACATCTCAGAATAAAGAATTTACTCCTAAATTGACTAAATCTCACTTGTCGAAAAACTCACAACATTGTCCATATTGGTTTTTTTTTCTCATTTTACCACAGATTGCTGGAAAAGACCCATATCAGACCAGGAGTAAGCACTTTGGAACACTGCCCTGGATGCTATACAGCCAGTCCCCAAAGGACTGCGGGGGTGCAGATGAGGTGAGTTTATTTAAAGTAAAGAGCAAAATTGGTGGCTTCTTATCCTGCCTGGAAAGTCAAAGTTAAATTCACAGAATCACTAACCTTACAGATCTATCTGTCCAATTCTCCCTTCTTCCATTTTTTGTTTTGCATTTCTCACTGTGGTAAAACTTATATAACCTAAAATTTACCATTTTAACCATTTTTAAATATACAATTCAGTGATGTTAAGCACATTCACAGTGTTGTATAACCATCGCCACTAACCATTTCCAGAACCTTTTCATCATCCCACACAGAAACTCTGTACCCATTAGACAGTAACTCCCCTCTCTCCCATTCCCCAGCCCCTGGCAACCACCATTCTACTTTCTGTCTCTATAAATTTGCCTGTTCTAGAAACTTCATATATAAGTGGAACCATACAATACTTACAATTATGCCTGGTTTATTTCACTTAGCATAATGTTTTTAAGGTTCATCCGCATTGTGGCATGTATCAGAATTTCATTCCTTTTTAAGGCTGAATAATATCCCATGGTATGGATATAGCATCTCTTGTCTATCTATTTATCCATCAATGGACACTTGGGTTCTTTCTACCTTTTGGCTATTGTGAATAATGCTACTATGAACATTGGTGTATATATATCTGCTTGAATTCCTGCTTTGAGCTATTTTGCGTGTATGCCTAGGAATGGAATTGCTGGATCATGTGGTAACTCTATGTTTAATATTTTTAGGAATGTACCCCTCATTTTACGTGTCAAAGAACTGAAGGCTGGCATGGGTTCGGGATTCGCCTAAAGTCATACAGCATTTTAGGAGACAGTAGACCTGTAACTAGACTCCTGGCCTCTCTACCAATCCCAGCTGATGGACAGTAACAAAGAGGGGAGAGAAACCGGAGGGCCACAATCAAGGAGAGTGACAGGGGGTCGGTATTGGAAGAGTCCACGCCATGGCAGTCAGTTTTTCTAAAACTAGGCCAAGTCGCAATCCTGCCTCTGTGACTATAAGCCTAAGGGGCTGGGTAACAGCATAGTGTGGAAGAAGGAAGGCCAGGAGCAAAGAGGAATTGAGCTAAAACAGTTTTGCCCAGGTGCTTAGGGGAAAGAGCCTATCTCCTGGGGGAAGTTAGGAAGCAAACAGAATTGATGGGAATATACTGGCTCCAGAACTCTAGTTCTGTAAAAGAAACTAGAAAGAAACTTTAAGGAAACTAGGGCTAGTTCTATAAAAGAGAGTCTTACTCCTAAATAAATTAGAAGCAAAATTTGGAGGAACAAGATCCCTATCCGTGAGACAAACTCAAGCATTAGGATAGCAAGAGGTAGAAAAGCTTCCTCGTTAAGAGCGTGGGTTAGGGATGGAGGCTGCAGACCTGAATATAAATTTCTGGCTCTTCCACTTACCAACTTGGTGACTTCCAGTAAGAAACAACCCCCTCTCTGAGCCTTTGTTTACACATCTGTAAAATGGGGCAGTGAGAGTACCTACCCCACAGGGAACTGATCCGCTGATGGCAATGCCTATGAATCATTGAATCCCAATGATTCTGGACCCTTGCTGCACATTAGAATCACATGGACGCTTAAAACTCCTGACGCTTGGGCCCCACTTCCAAACATTCTGATTCAGTTAGCCTGAGATAGTGCCCAGCCCTTTTTGTGTTTTTTTTAAGCTCCTCAGGTAAATCTAATGTGCAACCAAAATTGAAAAACAGTATGTTCCAGTGCTTTTTGAGAATTGCTTAGGGATCTTGTTGAAATTCAGATTCTTATCCAGTAGGTCTGAGGTAGGAGCAGAGATTGTGTATTTCTAACCAGCCCCCAGATGATGCCATGAATTCTGGTCCCCAGTTCCCACTTTGAGTAACAAGATTTTTAAAAGCCTGGTCTAGGCCTGGTCTGACCCAGATTAAGTGCCTGGTAAATGTCAGCTCAGAAGGAATAATGATATTCCTGTGGGCTCTGGAGTAAGGAGGAGTGATTCAATGGTAGGAGTAAATCTACAAAGTCTCCTGGAAGAAGCAAGGGGCCTGTGGCTTCAGGGTGGGGTTTATTTCAAGTGAATAACGCTTTAGAGGAGGTCCTCTTGCTCAGAGAGATGGGAATTGCAAGGCCTGAGTGTAACGATAATTGTGGATCAGAGTCCCTTGCCTGGAAGTCAGCTGGAGTCTGAGTTCACGCTTGGAGGTTTGGATCACACAGGAATCAAAGCCACAGGGCTACGAAGTGAACTTTGCGGGACAAGGTGAGGGCAGCCCACTAATTTATTCAGGAGCTATTTGCTGAGCATCTACTGGAGCACAACACTGTGCTAGGCGCTGGGCTCTAAGTGTAACCACAGCCCCTACCCTCAAGGAGCCCAGAAGCCAGTAGGAGGGGAACACACCATTAAACAGACAAAATCCAGAATTCAGAGTGATTGGCATTCTAATGGGGGAAACTTTTGAGAGGGGTGCTTGGCCCAGCCTTAGGGAGTTAGGGAACGATGCCCAGAGGAAGCAATGGCTGAGCTGAGTCATGAAAGATAGATAAGAGTTACCCAGGAGAGGAGGTGGGAGCAGAGAGGGTCCCAGGCAGAGGGCAGAGCATAAGCTGAAGCAGGGATGTAGAAGAGAACCGGGCCTCTCTCCAGGAGAAACTCAGTTTACGGGTGTTGGGGCTGGGGGTGCAGCCAGAGAAGAACCTGGAGATGTAGAAAGGGCTTCAATGTCACACTAAGGCATCTGTACTTCTTTTTGAAGCCAGAGGTCTATGGGGTCAGTGAAGCCCCTGAAGCTCTCTGAAAAGGTTTTGCTTAGTGTCTCTGCATTAACCTGGGCTAACACTATTGGATTTCCAACAGGCTCTCCAAGGCATTCCAGATCCCCAGGTAGACAAGAGCCCCTGGGACCTGAAGATGGGATCTAAGCCTCCTATTGGTTGGGGCTCATTCTGTGCAGGCAAGCAAATGTCACAAACACTGGGGTGGAGGGTCCAGCAATAAAAGAAGAACGTACACCCTGTTCTTTTCTTCCCCCTTGAATCTGCTCATCAATTCTCTCTGCCTGGGACACTCATTCTCACTCCCACTGCCACTCTCAACTCACCTAGTTAATTCTGATTCCTCCTTCAGATCTCAACTCAAAATCTACCCCCTTGGGGGAAGACTAGCTTGACTTTCCCCATGAGGTCAGCCCCCTCCCCTTACACACACCCACAGCTCCTTTGAAACAATTGCCACACATTGTAATTACATAATGAATAATTCTTCACTCAAAGTTATCTGCACTCCTCTCACCTACTAGAATAAACACCGTTTCTTGGAAGATATCATCTGTCACATTCATAGCTATAATTTCAATAACCTGAAGAGGTGGTGGCACATAGTGGGGACTCAATAAATATTATTGAGTGATTACATGAATATCTGAATGAATGGATGGATGAACAGATGAGTGTATTCACATAGCTGATCATTATCTACTGAATTCTTTCCCCTCTCAACCCTAACCCTAACCCTAACCCAGCTCTTCAGCTTATATTTTAAGCTCTGACCCTTGTAGACCAGTAGGTCACTGCCCATAATATGGTGGAAAAGAGTTGCAGTAGTGAATTGGCCCTACCAGGCAGGTTTCCAAAGCCTGCCCCAGTGGCTTCATATCAATGTTTTCAATCACTTAGTGAGCAGACGCAGATTATGAGTGAGAATCAAGGGACCTTTCCAAAGCGGTCAGCAAACCCCACCATTCACCAGTGCCAGCGTGTCATTCATACCCTTCTTTTGAAAATTCTGATATCTCTTTTCCAATGAGCACGTTGCCTTGTTTGGCTTATTCCTTCTGAGCTGTCAGGAAGGTGGGAAGACTTTCATTTGTTCTATATCATCCCATGTGAAGAGAAGAGAAGAAAAATACCCACATTACAATAGCAGCTTTGGGTTTAATATTATGAGATTAAGGATGAGTAATTCTGAAGGCGAAGAGTACAACTAGGCTGAGTCAACAGAGTCTTTCAGTGGGTGTCAAATTAGCAGCATGAGCCACCCTGTTCTCTCACCCAGTGGCCATGACTCCCCAAAGCCTTCATCTGACCTTATCTAGCCTGAACCTCCATGAGCCTCAGTTTCCTTATCTGTAAAGTGGGCAGAACAGTATTTAAGCAATAGGATCGTTGGGAGAATATATGAGACAATGTGTGTAAAGTGTTTGGCTCTATATTTCCTTTTCCCCATACACTAGTCTGCACTTCCAAGCAATTTTAAGATTAACATAACTATCAGGCCCCAAATTCTAGGCAGCCCCAGAAATACAGAGGGCAAAACGTGAAGCTCTGGGTCAGAAGGTTTGCGGAAAAATGGTAGAACAGAAAAGGAAGCAACTATTAGCATAGCATAGCATTAGTTTCATTAGCCCCAAAGGTTTGATCATGCATCTTTAACTAACAGGGAACTTTCTATGTCTTTTCCATGCTGTAAGCATTTTCCCTTCAAACTGTCACTTTTTTTTTTTTTAAGCTGTTGGAACAGGAATGAAGAAGGGAAAGAAGCCACTCTTTTTCATTTCTTCAAAGGCAACCCAAATTTGATCCCTTAGTGAATGGCTCAAGATAAAAACTCCACTTCAGTCTGCTTTCCATGATTAAACAACCCTCTTGTTTGTCAAATAGCAGGGAGAAGAGAAGAAAGGGAAGCTGTTGTCGCTGTTAAGTGCCCTGAGAGTGTACTCCCTCCCAGCTCCCTCTGGTTGGGCGCACCAATGCCTACAAAGGGATTCTTGAGATGGGAGGCCAAGCTGAAGTTCAGCCACCTCAAATAGGAGAGAAAATGGGGATGAGGTGGGAGGCCCCCATAGGATTGTGGACTCTTCAAGTTAGGGAGGGACCCTGGCGTCCCCTGACTTTCTTTTAAGGACATTGTATCATTTGAGACCAGTTTGTTCCATGACATTCTCCATATAAGAAATCGTATCCTTGAGTAAAACAATCATACTGCTCTTTCTATTTTAGGGGCTGGAGGGGACTAACCTAAGTCCATCTCGCTTGACTGAAATCCAATTTCAGCTTGACAATATGAGAACTTGAGTTTTCATGGAAGCAAGAACTTTCTACTCAAATCACTCTCAGGTTCTGAAAGTTCCAGCTGGAATGGAAATGCAAATGTGTTGGCCTGTTGATAAGGTGGACAGAGGTAGCAAACAAAAATGTAGGACCCCCAGTTAAATTTGAATTTCAGATGAACGATGAATTTTTTTTAAGTACAGCCATGTCCTGTGTAATGTTGGACACATACTTTTCCAAAAAAGTTTCATTGTTTATCTGAAAGTCAAATTTAACTGGAGGTCTTGTGTTTTATTTGGCAGCCTTGCCTATTGACAATCTAACCCCAGCCTGCGCTTCCTGCCTTACTTCCTGGTGAGCAGTATCAGAAGCATGGGTAAGCGTGGAGAGCCATTGAAGAATTTCTGAGGAAGTTTCTGGGGTGGTTAAACTCATGGGTTTTGATGTCAGGGAGGGCTAAATTCAAACCCCATGCCTGCCTCTTACTATGGTCTCCAGCAGGTGACCTTCCCTGCTGAGCCTCTTTCTTTATGGGAAAATGAGAATCATGAAATCCACCTTACAGACTTGTTGTGGAGATTAAAGTGAGGGGACATTAAAGCTCCCAGCCCACTGTAGATCCCAGATAAATGGCAGCTCTCACTTTTATGCCTCCCTACCTTTCCACAGGCAGTTTCTTCTGCCCGAAATGCCCTTCCTCCATTTCCTCCTCTCCTGTGAAGCTTTCTCCATCTTTCTTTTTGGCCTACCCATAGCATTCTGTCTAAACTGCTAGAAATGCTCACATCATTCTGAGGAATTGTATCGGAATCAGCCTCACTGTTCACAAATGTTTCCCCAATCAAGACTGAATTTTTTGGCGTCAGATATGTACCAAGTTTCCTTCATCTCCACGGGTCCGGCATTTAGCACAGGACTTAACACATAGGAGGAGCTTGATATTTCCAAGATGAACATGTTTTGAAACCATTAACACCTTAGCATAAATTACCTATGACTGCAGTTTCCAAATGGTAGTCTATGTACAAAAAAATAAAGTTGGTGTAGGGGAGTTTCTCAAAACCTAAAATTATTCCATTGAACATATTGCTTTTTTTTTTTTAATTTTTAAAGATTGGCACCTGGGCTGACAACTGTTGCCAATCTTTTTTTTTTTTTCCTGCTTTATCTCCCCAAACCCCCACTGTACACAGTTGTATATCTTAGTTGCAGGTCCTTCTAGTTGTGGGATGTGGGACGCCGCCTCAACGTGACCTGATGAGCGGTACCATGTGCGCGCCCAGGATCCGAACCCTGGGCCGCCGCAGCGGAGCGCGTGAATTTAACCACTCGGCCACGGAGCCGGCCCCAAACATACTGCTTTTTATTTGAGACTATCCTTTCTTCTGTGTTTGTAGTAAAAAACAATTGTCATTTATAGAATAATTTTTTTTTAAGATTTTTATTTTATTTTATTTTTTCCTTTTTCTCCCCAAAGCCCCCCAGTACATAGTTGTATATTTCTCGTTGTGGGTTCTTCTAGTTGTGGCATGTGGGACGCTGCCTCAGCGTGGTCTGACGAGCAATGCCATGTCCGCGCCCAGGATTCGAACCAACGAAACACTGGGCCGCCTGCAGCGGAGCGCGCGAACTTAACCACTCGGCCACGGGGCCAGCCCCTATAGAATAATTTTTAAAAGATATTTATTTGATGAAATAGAGAGTTAGCAACCTCCATGTTGAGATACATCCATAGCTCTATCTCAAAAAGGAAGTTTCAACGTTAAATATGCACTAGTAGTTGAAATTCAAAAGTCCGAGAACTACTACTTTATGAGCTAGTAGAATAAAAAGCAGAATTGGAGGGAATGTGACCCATCACTGGTAAGCTTTGATGGGAAAAGTGGAGAGGGAAGAACGACAGTGTGACATATGGCCTGGGAGGTAGATTTTATCTGAATAAAAACGGTTAAGGGAGTTTGGGGAGCAAAATGATGGATGAAAAAAGTAAACAAACTTCTCCTACTTCCCAGGTTACCTAGGACGTAACCCCACCATCCCGGAGTTCAGCATCTTAATCTACTCAAGTCTGAGGCCCCCACAATTGTCCTTCCGCCAGTTGTCCAGGTCAACAACCTCCTTCAAAGAATAACAATACAGTACGAGGAGGGACATCCATCCCATTGACCCCCGAGGACCCTCGTGTCTTTGGAATCCAAGTCAGTCCCCTCCCTCCAAATGAGAACCGCTGTGCCGGTGCCCCAAGCAAATTCTGGGAACCTGCCCTCGCCGTGGCCTCTGAATTACGTTTCTGTAAAGATAGTTCCTTAAATCTCTGTAGCTCCATTGACCAGGATTCCAGGCATTGTTAGGTCGTTCCTCAGCCCTGCCTCCCTCTGTTCCTCCCCTTTGTGTCCTATCCTAGATGGACACATCTGTCACTTTTAAGCCCCCATTGCTCATCTGTCGTGGTCCACAACCAGGGAGAGACAAGGGAAGAGGCCAGATGAATGCTTTGCCGCTAAGAGGAAGACTGACGTTTAAAAATTCTCCATTTCTGGGGGTAATCATGTCCCCCACCTCCAACTCAGAAATAATAATAAAAGCAACTATTCGTCTACTTGTCGAGAGCTCATCATACGGCAGGTATTATGCTGAGCACTTTATAGAACTATTTCATCTCATCTTTATAGCATTATTTCATTTAACCTTCACAACAAACCTATCGGGGAGATATTATCATGCTACAGATAAGGAACTGAGGCTTAGAGAACTTAAATCACTTGCCCAAGGAGCTTCTTACAGCTGGTACATAGCGGAGCTGGTGACTGGAAAGCTAGTGTTTCTGACTCAAAACTTCTGTGCTTGACTGTACTTAATAAATACTGCCTCCACTCAGCCACCTTCAAAGACTCCTAGTGGCCCATGAAATGGGACTCAAAATTCTCCTGTGGACTCCTAAGACCCTTCAAGGCCTGGGATCCGTCTGCTTCCAAAATCTCGTCTCCCACTAATGCCCTTCTAGAATCCTGCGTGGCGGGTACTTTGGAGTCCCTTTTACTTAAGAAGTCTCACCTGTGAGCCTTTCCCCACACTGTTCCTTGCTCCCTTAGTGCACTGTTTCCTTAACCCAAATCTACCCATTCTACAAGCTCCAGCTCAAATCCCACTCTTCTCAGCACAGCAGACCCAATGAGGTCACCTTCATCTCAATTTCATAGTACTTGGGGTCTGATGAGCCACGTAGCCCAGCCCACAGATGCCTCTGAGTTGCTATGTAGTCATGCTTCATGTGGGTGTTTCATCTCCCCATCTTGACGGACACTCCCAGGGAGAAGCCACATCACCCATCACCACACAGGTGTCTGTTGTGTCACCTCACTGAGAACACAATAGACATCCAATTAGTGTTCCATGACTGACCTCCTTCTCTCCTCTTCCTTTCTCTTCTCTCCTTTTTCCTCCTTCCCATCCCTTCCTCATCCTCTCCCTTTGGCATTTCCTCCCCTTCTTTTTGCATTATTAGGTGCAGTAGGCAGCTGCTGACATCGCTGTCAGTGACGTCTGCCTCCTGATATCCACAGCCTTATGTAGTTCCCTCTCCTTGGTGTGGGCTGCACCTAGTGACTTGCTTCTAATGAACAGAAGACAGCAAAGGTAACAGGATATCACTTCCACGATGAGGTTATGAAAGACCGTGACTCTCTCTTGTTAGCACTCTCTTGCTGGCACTCTTTCTTGTCCTCTCTCTTGCTCACTCTGATAAAGGCACTCCCATGTTGTGAAATGCTCTATGGAGAGGCCCATATGGGAAAGAATCAAAGACGGCCTCTGGCC
This sequence comes from Equus asinus, assembly GCF_041296235.1. Lineage (NCBI taxonomy): Eukaryota > Metazoa > Chordata > Mammalia > Perissodactyla > Equidae > Equus > Equus asinus. The sequence goes on along the minus strand of NC_091797.1, from coordinate 84,016,264 downwards.
AACAGCGCATGAAGCAGTGAGGTCTCAGTCCAACAATCCGCAAGGAACTGAATCCTGCCAACAACTACCTGAGTGAACTTGGAAGTGCATCTTTCCCAGTTGAGCTTGGAGATGACTGATGACTGGAGCCCTGGGCCATCCATACCTTGATCACGGCCTTGTGAGAGACCCAGGCAAGAAGACTCAACCTAACCACGCTCAGACTCCTGATCCACAGAAACTGTGAGATAATAAGTATGTTGTTTTAAGCAGCAACAGATAACAAATGCACTAAGTATTCATTTACTCAAAACTTGTTTGGGCATTTAACACGGTGTCCTTGTTAAATGAGGGGACATTTTGATGGCTCGGGTGTGTTCTCTAGTTTTGAAAAGCTCTAGCCTAGTTGAGAGCTGGGAAGAGAGACAAGTCATCAGATGATTGTAACACCACATCATTTCAGAGTTCCAACAGAGAAAGAAAGAAGGACCTAGCAGAGAATTGGAGAGGCGGCAGCAATGCATTCTGCTCGGGAGAATCTGAGAAGCCTCCAAGAAGGTTCACGTTGAACTGGGTCTTAGAGCACAAATGAGAGGTCATCGCATTGAGGGAGTTGGGTAGAGGGGAGGGAAGAGCATTCCAGGCAAAAGAAATACGTGGGCAACGACATAGCAGCATGAAAAGGCTTGGCGCAATTGGGGAACCAATGAAAAATTTAGCGTTCTCTCTTATGACTCCTCCATAACAAAAAGGACAATATTTATGCCTTGTTCGCTCTGTTACGTTTTAACACTCGGTATCTCATTGAATTCTTATAACATTCCTATGAAGTGGAAAAATCTCCATTTATAGGTGAAGATACTGAGGCTCAAAGAAGTGACCTGTTCAAGGTCACAGAGAAAGTCACTGGCAAAGCTGGGATTTGAATATTGATCTGTCTGACTCTAGAGCTGCTCTCTCAAGCATCTCCTGCCTGTGTCACATCTGTAATAGGTGACTCAAAAGGGAGAGGCTTCCAGTTTCTGCTGGATAGACAAGTCTCTAAATGCCTGTGGACCCACACTCCTCTCACAGCCTGGTATGGAAACAAAGAATATAGGCTGGGTCAGTCAGGTTCTCTGTCTGTCCTGGGGCAGTAATAGGGTGCAGTGGATAAGGCACAGGCCTAGGTTCAAATCCTGCCTCCTCCATCTACTAGCTGAGTGACCTTGGGCAAGGTATTTGACATCTCTGAGCCTCAGTTTTCACATCAGTGAAATAGAGAGATGATAACAGCATCTAACTCATAGAGTCAGTGTGATAATGCATGGAAAGCAGGAGCAGTGAGGGTGAAAGGATGCCATGAAGTCGAAGGGCCTCAGTAAGTCTGTCCACGTAAAAATCTAGTAACACGGAATCTGAAAACAAGAGAGAACAGGCAGCCCCATACATTTTCCTCAGATTCTGATGACTTCGCAATTCTGATTCCCTCATATCCTTAAAACCAGTATGCCATTTTCTTGAGACAACCCGATGTTGTTGGGGGTGAGGGGGAGAAGGGGGAGGGAGCACATTTATTCTTAACTCCTCATGTGTCCCCATAGGGGGACCTCCAGTAGAGTCACACTCCTGGCCTCTTGCCCCACCTGCTCGGTGCATCTGGAAGAAAGAACTGAACATACTCGGCTCAGTATCCTCTCTTTTGAGATGTGCTTGCCTGCAGAGAAGGCGCAGTCTGGGCTTAGCAGAGCAGGCTTTGTTCCATCAGTTTGCCTGGAGTTGGGGTTGGGGGTAAATTCAATTCAGAGGAGTATTAGCAAGCTGTGTCCTCCAAAAGAGCTTTTTGTCAGCAATAAGGCTGACACTTTGGCTCTCCAGCTGACCGACTGCTGCATGTCTCTTGCAATTAGTTTTGCACCACCTTGAAAAGGTTCACTCCTCTCTTTTTCTGCTGTTCATTCCAATCCTTCATTAAATCTTGTCACGCTTCCAGATGGTTATCCTAAGCAAACTTTCTGCAAAGATAGCTCTTCCTCTGGCTTTCTCCTCCCCTGCTATTCTGGCTCCCCACCCACCCGGGTCCTGAATCATGGAGCAATTTGGCAGATTCACCTTATACCCAGGCCTTCCCCCCTGCCAACCCTGCAGACGCCTCGACTCATCCAAGTCTTTTCTAATTACTTCTTGGCTGATAACTATTCTGGCAATTTCTTCATGTCTGGTAAACGTTCCAACTTCTCCATTTTGTCTTTCTCACTGAACCCTTACAATAAAAAACTTGGTAATGCTGGCGTTTTTGAATCCTCATTAACTTCAAGCTTGCCTTCTTTTATTAGCTGTCCTACATTCCTTGTGAGAACTCTTTCTTTCTTGATGCATTTGAAAACTCCCATTTAATTTTCTTTCCCATCACTGAGCCACGACTACCTTGGACTAACTTACTCCAATAACGTCCTTGCAGAAGCAGCAGTAGGCATAGCATCAGGGTGGGAGTTCCCAGGTGCAGACTGCTGGCACCGTGAACCCTCAGAACATCCCTTCCAAGGGCTTGCTGCTCTTCTGTCTGTTCTGAAATACTTTCCAAGAGTTACTTTTTCTGAACTAATCAGAGGTAGGCAAAAGTCTTCAGAAGGGCACTAATGATCTATATATTTACTGAGAGAGAAAGGTGAGCTGATCAACTAGCCTTCTCCCATTAACACCTATGGAGTGATTTTCATATGTGAAAATCGTATGAATAATGATTTTCATCAAATGGTGAAATTCATCATCATCAAATGACAGGCTCTCCTGTCACCAGCAGAGATTTCCCTCGAGGATTAAGGAAGAGAAGGGGGAGGGGAGGCGGAGAAAAGGGGGAGTTCCAGAGTCTGATTCTCAACAGCACTGTCCAGTAGAATGTTCTGTGATGATGGAAATAATTTATGTCTGTGCTATCTGATACAGTAGCTACACACTACATGAAATGTGGCTAGTGTGACTAAGGAACTGAATTTCTAATTTTATTTAATTTTAATTGACTTAAATATAAATAGCCACATGTGACTAGTGGCCACCAAACTGAACAGTGCAGCCCAACAGGAGGTTATTTTGGGGTTATCTGGACCTTCCCCTTTTATAGTAGTCATCATTTTTTGTGAGTCATGGGATAACAACCAAGAAGACAAAGATCCATTGGATTCATAGAATCCAGGGTCAAGGGATGGATGTCATGATGCTCCATGCCGCTGGGAGCTACCCTCTAATGGATGTTTCCAGCAGACGTCACAGATGCATGGTCTACAGGCTAAATTCAATCTGTAGGCATGTTTAACTCACATAATTAAAAATAATTAATTAGTTGCTGACACTTGCAAATCAAGAGATTTCACATGAAGATTTGGATTTCCAGCTTCCCTTGACAAATCAGAAGACTGCCCCTGGCGACATTCAGATGGAGATGAGCAGCAGCAGCCTCTTTTGACAGGGAGGCTGTTGACCACAGTTCCCACCACTCCCCGTGGTACCAACATCCCATGCAGCCATTCGGGTTTGTTTGTCCTCGTGTCATGGTTCTAAGCATGGGCTATATTTGGCAAGCAGACAACCTGAGTTCGAATCCCATTTCTGCCTTGTAACAAGCTATGCGACTTCACCTCTCAGAGCCTCAGCCTCCTCGTAAATAAAATGGAGAAAGTACTAGAATGGACTCTAGAGCATTATTGTAAGGATTTGATGGAACAATGCTTGTAAAACTCTTGATATAGAGCCACGCTTATGGTAAGTGCTCCAAATAGGGTAGCTGTTGGAAGCACAAGAGGGAGAATGAGGAGACAAAGGAAGACGAGAACGAGGGAAAGGAAGAGGAGTAGGAGGGAAATAAGAGCTCCCAGTCATTTCCAAACACTTCTAAGACCAACAGAGGAGAAAAAAATACTCTTTCCCCAGGAAAAGATTCCCCAACCCCCTACAGCATTAACTTCCTTCCAACGCAATACCACAACCGCCCCCATGGTAAGCCCATGGGTATGGCGTGGGAGTTGAGAGGTTAAGAAGGGATGTGTGAACAAAAGCAAGAGAATAAATCAGTTGGCCCCTGGGGCCTTTGACCTTGGATCTGCAACCTTTGCCCTGAGAACCAGCTTTCCTGCCCACTTCTTGGGAACATTTGGGACCTTGTGACGGAAACACCAGAAGGTCTGGGCTTCATAAAACCTACTGGGGCTCATGTCCAGCATCTGTAATCAGAAAAGATCTCCATGTGGCATAGTTGGTACAAGTCTATCAGAGGAAAGGCAAGCCCTTCTAAGATGAATGGACAGAGTTACCAGCTAGCTGTGAGAAAGAAAGAAATGCAGGAGAGTTAACTCTGTTTTTGAGCAGTTCTCAACTCAGGTTCCCAGTGTTTTGCTTTGCACAGTTTCTCAAAGTTGACTCAAGGATCATGTAATTCAGAATACGCTGGGAGAGGGATATTGAAATGCTGATTCCAGGGCCTTCCACCAAATACTTGGATTCAGTCCATTTGGAGGTGGGGCTAGGGAATCTGCATTTTGTGGATATATAAGCTGTTTTACTTATATGACTCATTTAATTATGGCATATTAATGAGAGGGAAGCACAGTTAGCAGCTGATAAGACTAGCCCAACACACCTCCCACCTCTAGGGAAGCATAGAGGTCACTGCAAATTTGAATGGTCAGGGAAGTCTTCTCAGAGGAAGATAGGCAGCCTTCTGATGGGTTTTGAAGTATGTAGACAGGGACCATAGGAGGAGATTAATTCATTCATCTATTCATTCACCAAATATTTACTGAACACCTAGTATGTGCCAGCTTTGTTCTAGGCACCAAGAATTGAATCTTAAATAAGACAGAGAAAACTCTCTGTCCTCATGGATCTGATTGGGGGATGCAGGCAATAAATAAAATATATAAGCAAAATGCTTAGCTTGTAAGATGACGATAAGCACTTGGAGAAAAACAAAGCAGAGACCTTTGGTAGGAACATGTTTCAAATCTGGATGTAAGATGATATTATATAAGCATGAGTCCATGTCTAGTGGACAGATCTTGGCAGGAAGTGTCCCATCACAGTGAACCATCACACTCCAGATCCTTTGATATATCCATCCATCCATCCATCCACCAATCTATCTACCATCATTTATCCGTCCATCCATCCATCCGTCCATCTCTCCACCCACCCATTCACCCACCATCCATCCATCCATCTCTCCACCCACCTATACACACATACACCCATCTAGCCATCTACCCATCCCACCATCCATCCTTCCATATTCCATCCTTTCCTTTCTTCCTTCATTTATCCAATCTACATAGCCAGCTGTGTGCTAGACCCCCTGTGAAATTCCACAGATACAAAAACAAACAAGGCTGACAGTGTTGTGGGATGAATTGTGTCTTCTTTCAAATTCATATGTTGAATCTCTAATCCCCAGGACCTCAGAATGTGACTGTTTTTAGGGAGAGGACCTTTAAAGAGGTAATTAAGTTAAAATGGAGTTCTTAGGGTGTATGACTGATGTCTATACAAGAAGAGGAAATTAGGACACAGACTGAGAGAGACACAGGACACGTGCACGAACAGAGAGAGATGACCATGTGAACACACAGGGAGAAGATGGCCATCTGAGAGCCAAGAAGAGAGGCCTCAGAAGAAGCCAAACCCGCGACACTGGTCTTGGACTTCCAGCCTCCAGAACTGTGAGAAAATACTTTTCTACTGTTTAAGCCACGCAGTCTGTAGCATTTTGTATGGCAGCCCTAGCAAACTAACACAGACACCATCACAGAAACAGGTGTTCACAATTCAGAGACAAAGAAAGAAAATTAAACAGACAATTATAATACAAACATACCTCTTTGCTTTGCCTGAAAGTCTGCCAATAGAGATACCTCTATTTGAATTAATCATTGCTCTCTCATTAATCCGACAAACATTTGTTGAGTGCCTATTGCATTTCCGGTACTACGCTAGACACTGGGGTAAAATGATACATCCATTGCCTTTAGGGGTTCACAAGCTCCTCCACCCCTCCCTATAGACTTAACACTGTTCTCCATCCAGACTCAAATAAGGAGCTGCAGTGTCGTGTGGTAGACGCGATCATGGCCTGTGGAATCAGACAGACATGGGTTTGGGTCAGAGCTCCACCACTAATGGGCTGTGTGGCCTAGGCCAAGCTATTTAACCTGTCTGAGCCTCCATTTATCTGTAGGAGGCAATAACAATACCCAGGTATGATTGTTGTGAGAATTAAATAAAATCACAGCCATAAATCAGAATAAGCACCCCACCGATGCTTGCTATGGTTATCTCTGCAGCCTCTGAAGCAGAGCCAATCAGATGATAATAAATATCATCGCTAATTCGGAGTGCTTTCTCGATACCAGGGAACTCTAAGTAATTTGCATATATTATCATTTTCTATCTGTGACGCATCTTCCCTACCACCCCAGCCTTTTGTGGTTTAATTTCTATTTTCTCTTTTGTCTACTTAGTGTTTTATCACTCCCAGGAAAGCACTTAAGACCCAAGAAAGTCTGAGGGAGAGGCTATAAACTGTCGGGAAAGAACTTGTGTCTTTCTCCCCACCCATAGTTCATCCATCTCTCCAGCTTGCACACTGGCCCAGGCAAACGGGAAGAGGTATCTGGAGGGAATGGAGCCACAGGCTTTCCGTTACAGCTGCAGTCACTGGCAACATTTGATTACAGGTCCCCAACAAGGTGATGTGGTCATCTCTGTATATGTCAGTCCTGCCCCATTTTTGCAGTTAAATTTCCTCCAGCACCATCGGGAGGTAAGATCTGCTTCCCTTCCATGGGACTAGAGCTGGGAGCCAGCAAGGAGTTGTTATCATGGAAACCACGTCTCCCCCTGGGCCCCAAGGGGCACTTCTGGAAATGGTTCAGAATCTGATCACAGTCTTCAAGTGTAAGAACCGTAGTTAAAAGCTGTTATTTTCTCGCTTCTGATAAACGGTTGCCGAGAAGCTGCCAGTTCTGGTTTCACTCGTTGGGGGTTACACTGGGGGAGGACATGGGTCAGGAGAATGGGAAGAGATGACAGGATGGGGGATCCCAGAGCCTCAGACCTGCACAGCACCCCAAAGTGAGATGACGGTTTGGAGATGGTCCTGCCTGACTCCTTGTCGAGAGTGAGACAGTGAAAGGGACACTGAAATTGGATAGAGTCATAAGTGATTCACCCTTCCAGGTTGGAAAGGAGGCTTAACTTCAAGAAAGGAGCTGAAGTACCTGGATAAAAATCATCAGCTCTGAGGTCTTAAAAGAGAATTCCAGCTACAGGAGTTGCAAACTAAAATACCTATAGACACCAAGAGGAAAACACCATTGAGTGAAGTTGAAATGAGCCTGGTGAGGATTTAGGGAACAGGAGAGTATGTACTCCGTGTAAAGGAGGTGGCAGCCACCAACTCCAGCTACTTGCTGCCGGGTGGGTCTGCAGCTCCAGCACAGGCCAACTACCCACTTTTCTCAAAAAAGCCACAAATCTGGAACTTTAGGTGAAATCTCCTGACATTTAAATGGAAGCTATGGATTCAAACATTTTTAAATCACATTGCAGGCCAAATAAAACATGTCTGAAGGTCAAATCCAGTCCATTCATTCCAGTTTGCAAATTGTGCTATGAGTGTTGAAAAGAAACTTGAAATTCCAGAGGCAGAAGAGAATGTTAATAGACTGTCAGTTACCACAACAAAAAAACACAGTAAAAAGAACAGTTATGATTTATTCAGTACTTACTATGTGCTTAGCAATTTGTTTATATTACGCCATTGAGTCCTCATCACAACCCTGGGGGTGCAGAAATTTTTATCCCAACTTAAGAGGAAACTGAGGCTCACAGAGCTCAAGTCACTTGTCTAAGGTCGCACTTTACTGCACTGGAGTCTCTGCAGAGAGAGTGGCCATCTCCCCATGGCTCTTCTGTGGCACAGAGCGCCCCAGACACCCCAAAGCCTTCTTCCTGCTCCAAAATTTTGCCTCACTGTTTGTGTAAGGCTTGTTCTAATGCTGTTGCTTTTAACCAGGGGGCTATTTTGGCCCCAGGGGACATTTGACAATGTCTGAAGACATTTTTGGTTGTCACGATTGGTGGAATGGGGGTGCAGGATGCTACTGGCATCTAGTGGGTGGGGCCAGGGATGCTCCTAAACACTCTGCAATGTACAGGACAGCCCCCCCACACCAGACAACTATCAGGCTCAAAATGTCAACAGTGCATTGTTGCACTGTTGCAAATGTTGCAACAGTGCAACAAGGATGATAAAGCTTGTCTACAAGGATTAGAGGAGGGAGGGCTGCGGGCTGGGGGGTTGCTAAGGAGATGAGAAGGAGGAGGAGGAGGAGAAAATGGAAGATGATATTTGCAAAAGCAGCTCTGTTGTTAGAGAAACTGCATGATTTACCAAGTGTTCTCCACCACCCCGTTGCACTAGAACTTCATGACAGCCCAGAAATGCATCTTCTTACTGCCATTTTATAGATAAGGAAACTGAGGCCCAGAGAGAGAAAGAGGTTTTTCCTCAGGCTTCATGAATGGCATTCCACAAATCCGTATGGAGTACCTGGGATATCTTGGACCTAGTTGAGGGATCTGCCCCTTCTACTAACACTTAGTAAGTGTTTTCTACCTGCCAGGCCCGTCACTAAGAATTTTACGTGCATCATCTTATTCAACCCTTCCAACAACCCAAGGAAAGAGGCACTCTGAGTATCTCCATTTTTTTGGTTGGGAAATTGAGATTCAGAGAAATAAAATTACTTGACCAAAGTCAGCAGAATTTGAACCTAGGCATTGATGACTTTGAACGCTTGCTCTTTACCATTCCACTGTCCTGCATCCCAGGATAAGTATCCCATGCTTATCCAATGAGGAAGTATTTATTGAGCTCCCCATTTTGAGAAAATTGGCAATACACAAGAGCAATTCTGGACTGCATCCTGACTTCGAGGAGCTTATATTCTTTTTTTTTAAGGTTGGCACCTGAGCTAACAATTGTTGCCAATCTTCTTCCTCCCCACCCCCAAATCCCCCCAGTACATAGTTGTGTACTTTTTAGTTGTGGGTCCTTCTAGTTGTGGCATGTGGGACGCCGCCTCAGCATGGCCTGACTAGCGGTGCCATGTTGGTGCCCGGGATCTGAACCGGCAAAACCCTAGGCCGCCGAAGCAGAATGTGCGAACTTAACCACTCAGCCACAGGGCCGGCCCCCGTGGAGCTTATATTCAAATGGAGGGATCAGGCATATTCACCACTAGTTATTACACAAGACAAAAAAATGGTCATGTCATAAAGAAGAGTCAGGTAAAGCGATGTAAGGCAGGAATCAGCAAACTATGGTCCAGGGACCAAATCAGCCTACTGCCTATTTTTGTAAATAAAGTTTTATTGGCACACAGCTGCACCCATTAGTTTACATAGTCCTTATGGCTGCGTTTGAGTTGAGCAGTTGTTTACAGCCCATAAAGCCAAAAACATTTAGGAAGTGGCCCTTTACAGAAAAAGTTTGCTGGTCCCTGCTGTAGGTGAAATGAGAGATGACAAATATTGAAAATTACCCACCCTCCAGGCTTCTCTCTAGATCCATTGGTGATTGACTGTTCCTCATAGACACTGGGATAATGACCCTCAGTGGTGATAATAGCAGTGATGACATTAACAAGTTCCATGCACTGGGTGCTGACTGTGCGCCAGGCACAGGCCTAGTCCTCTCTAGGCCTCTCTAGTTCCCCTAACAAACCCATCAGACCGATATTATTAAACCCTTTTATACATGACAAACATGAGGCTCAGAGAGGTCAAGCAGCAAACTTACATTCAATTAGCTATCAAAGGACAGAAGCAGGGTCCAAAGGTGGACACCCCCAGCTCCGAAGTGCTTAGCCACCTGCCTGTGAGAACAGTCAGCACAAACCCCAGCTCTGCTGAGTTAGGGAACTCTAATAAGCTTTCCATAAGTAAAATTTTCTTCTTTTCTTCCTTGACCAGGGCTCCCACCCCCGGGAAACCAGAATGATATTACGATTTATAATAAGAAATATATATTTGGTCTTCATCCCCATTCGTGGCACAGAGCTCCTAAAACCCTTGGAATTTCCTAAGTGATGAGAGGATTAAGGTGTCTTGTTATGTCAATGAGGTGACTTTTGGAAAGCCCCCAGGTGACCTAGGGATGGGGGCTGGTGGCCAGGGGAGCCGACCATGTGATTAGAGGGTTGCAACTTTCAGCCCCACCTCCCACCCCTGACCTCCAGAGAGGAGAGAGGGGCTGGAGACTGAGTTCAATCGCTAAGGGCCAATGATTTAATCAGTCACGCCTATGTAATGAAGCCTCCATAAAAACCCAAAAGGATGGGGTTCTGAGAGTTTCCGGGCTGGTGAACACATGGAGCATGCTTGGAAAGGATAGAGAAGCCCTGAGCCACTTTCCCATGCCTTGCCCCATGCATCTCTTCCATCTGGCTGTTCCTGAATTATATCCTTTTATAATAACTCGGTAACCTAGTAAGTAAAATGTTTCTCTGAGTTTTGTGAGCTAATTGAACTGGAGGAGGGGGCCATTGGAATCCCCCATCTATAGGCAGTCGGTCAGAAGCACAGGTAACAACCAGGACTTGCAGTTGGTGTCTGAAGTGGTGGGAGAGGCAATCTTGTAGGACTGAACCCTTAACCTGTGGGATCTGATGCTATTCTCCAGGTAGATAGTATCAGAACTGAGTTAAAGTGTAAGACATGCAGCTGGTGTTAGAGAATTGCTTAGTGGTGTGGGGGGAAATCCCACACACTGGAATGGGTGTCAGAATCGTAATCAGAAGAAGCTCTTTCCAGGCCCAGCTTATCTGTCTCAGACAGCACCCAGCAAGGCCCAAATTTCAGCAGGTTGCAAAGCTGCTAGCTCAGCCTCATCTTGCAGGGGGGCGGCTGCTGCTTGAGACGGGCTCAAATGCCTTCCCACCCGCCGTGGTCCAGCAGTTGATATTTACAAGGCACTTTAGAATCTTCCTTGGTTAATCCAGCGTGTTGTCCGGTCACTTCTCATTAAGCTGAGCGTAGCCTCCTTTTCACTTGTTCTGAATTAAAGTGTCACATTTCCCAGCGAGGGGCTGCAGGTGGAAAGTACAAGCACAAAGCTTGGGTGGCAGGGACGGAACAGGGGACAGCCCCCAGTCACCTCCCACCCCCTTTCCTGGGGCCACAATGATACTGCCACTCACCACCCATTCCCACCTGCGAGTTAAACAAAAATAAGTCCCAGTATGTTGGGGATTTTTTAAAGCCGAGGGTATCTGGCCCAGCCGCTGCAGGAAAATATTCGACAACAGCAGTTGGACGTGTAAATGTCTTTCTTGGTGTTCCCAGGCTGGCCAATTATCCCAGCTGTGCAGCCAAGGCCCACCCGGGATGTGTTCGAGAGAACTAGCCCACAGCAGACGTGCCGCTCTGATTTCAGCTGTCCCCTGTCGAGGAGCCCAGAGCTTCTGCTCTTCCTTCCCCTCAGCTTGATCTCAGACCATAAAAGCCAGCTGCCTCCCCGAGGCATTCATTGACTGACAGTGCTGCCCCAGCAATGGGGAAATGGGCAAGAGGAAAAGAGGCTGTATATTTTAGTGGAAAGGATTTGGGTTTAAGACCCCCAGCTCTGTCTCTTCCCAGCTGTGTGATTCTGAGCAAGTGACTTCGCATCTCAGAGCCTGTTTCATCTCCCTTAAGCTGGGTTGTCGTCCGGGGCTGTCTTCAAGATGTAATTAAATGGCACAGCAATATTTTTTTAAATTGTGGTAAAATATACGCAACATGAAATTTGCCATCATAACCATTTTTAAGTGCACGGTTCAGCAGTATTAAGAGCATTCTCATTCTTGTGCAACCACCACCACCATCCACCTCCAGAACGCTTTTCATCTTCAAAACTGAACATCTGTCCCCATTAAACAACTCCCCATTCCGGCCAACCACCGCTTTACTGTCTGTCTCTGTGAATTTGACTACTCTAGGCACCTCATAAAAGTATTTATCCTTTGTGACTGGCTTATTTCACTTAGCATAATGTCCTCAAATTTCTGTCCATGTGGGTAGTGTGTGCCAGAATTTTCTTCCTCTTTAAGGATGAATAATATTCCATTGTATGTATGCACAACTCCACATTTATTTATCCATTCATCCGTTGATGGACACTTGGGTTTCTTCTCCACTTTAACTACTGCAAATAATACCGCTGTGAACATGGTGGTACAAATATCTCTGAGTACCTGCTTTCAGTTCTTTTGGATATATGCCCTGGAGTAGAATTGCTGAATCATATGGTAATCCTGTTGTTTAATTTTTTGAGGGCGACCATACTGTTTTCCTTAGTGGCTGCACCATTTTGCATTCCCACCAACAGTACACCAGAGTTTCAATTTCTCCACATCCTCACCAACACTTGTTAATTTGTTTATCGAAAGCAGCCATTCTAAAGATTTTTTTTTTCCTTTTTCTCCCCAAAGCTCCTCGGTACGTAGTTGTATATTTTAGTTGTGGGTCCTTCTAGTTGTGGCATGTGGGATGCCACCTCAGCGTGGTTTGATGAGCAGTGCCATCTCACACCCAGGATTCGAACCGACAAAACACTGGGCCGCCTGCAGTGGAGCACGCGAACTTAACCACTCAGCCACGGGGCCAGCCCCAAAAGCAGCCATTCTAATGGATGTGAGGCGGTATCTCATTGTGGTTTTGACTTACATTGTCCTAATGATTAGTGATGTTGGGCATCTTTTCATGTGCTTACTGGCCATATACAACAATATTTTTGATTAGTGCCTGAAACATGTTGGGGGCTCAGACCTGGTGCCCATAATTACAAACTCTGTGAGATATGAATCATGACTCCAGCTGAACCTTGCTTGCAGGTCTGAATGCTCATCTGCTCCAGGCCTCAGAGCCATTTGGAGGGAGGAAGCTGGTGCTCTCTCCAGCCTATTCTCTTGGACTATGGGAAGTCACTTCATTTCTCTGGGCCTCATCAAGATGCTCTGAAGACATATAAAATAAATTCAAAACAACCTTATAAGCGGTGGCAAGATCACTGTACTAAGAGTCATACAGACCTGGGTTTATGTCCTGCTCTGTCGTTTAGTAGCTGTGTGATTTTGATCAAGTCGTTTATCTCAGATTCCAGCATAAATGATGCATTCCATGGATATTTGTTAAATACATGAAGGAATGAATGAATAAGTGAATGATCTCTTTCTCATCAGAAAAATTATAGCTATTCCTGGAATATTTTATCAAATAGTATAATGTGTTTGCAGGTGCTTTGCCATTTTGAAAATACTTGGGATGCAGTATGGCTGAATGGTTCAGAGTATATATTTGCATATTTCTAAGTAGACAAATCTCGGTTTGATTCCCAACTCTGCCAATACTATCCACGTGACCTTAGACATGCTATACAATCCATTCAAGCCTTAGTTGCTCAGTTTTTAATATGGGAATGATAGGAATTCTCACTGATGGGAATTCTCATAGCCAGCCTCCAAGATGGCCCCCAAAGATCTTTGCTCCTGATATTCAAGTTCTTATGTAGCCCCCCCCCCACCCCCCCGTTGAAAATGAATAGGGCTGACATACATGCCCACTAGGATATTGCTGAAATGATGGAGTGTGACTTCTGAGCCTGCCATAAAGGACCTTGCAGCCTCTGCCTTTGAGGCTTGCTCTGCCTTGGATCAGTCAGTCTGGGGGAAGCCAGCCATCATGCCATGAGGATACTCAAGCAGCCCAATGGAGAGAGGTCGTCTGCATGGCGAGGAACTGAGGCTTCCTGCCAGCAGCCAGGACCAACTTGCTAGCCATGTAAGTGAAACAGCTTGGAAGAGGAGCCTCCAGCCCCAGTCAAACCTTCAGATGAGACTACAACCTAATGAGACACTCTAAACTAGAGCTTCTCAGATAAATCACTCCCAAGTTCCTGGCCATCAGAAACTGTGTGAGGTAGCAAATGTTTGTTGCTGTTTTAAGATGCTAAGTTTTGGGGTGATTTGCTACATAGTAATAGATATGTAGCACACTCATCTCATAGGGCCATTGTGAATTTTAAGCATTTGAAGGATCTGCCTTACACAGTGGCTGGCCCATAATAACAGCTCAGGAAATATCACTCATTATTATTATTTTTGGCCATAAAAAGAACTTATTTGCTCTTCGCTCTGACTCAAGGACTCGGGGGGGTGGGGGGTTGTCTGTAAAAATACACACTGGAAGAGGCATCAATGAATTACTTCAAGCACAGAGGATGCATGGCCAACAATATAACCTTTCTGTTTCCCAAGCTAGACAGAAGGGAGATAAGGCAAATAAAAGTCTAAATGGCTGAAGGTTCTTTCCAGCATTGCAAAGAATTAAGTAAGCAAATGGCAGGGGATATGAGGGGCAGAACACTTAATAAATAGACACATTGTTGTGGTTCCCTGTACTTTATAATGCCTATAAAGTGCTTATGGAATTCTATTAATCCTCACAGGAAGACCTGTAGGATGATTGTTCTTGTGTCCATTTCATGGATGGGTCAACTGAGGCTCAGAGGGCTGAGGCAACCTTCCCAGGACATATAGTCATCAGACCCAGTCCTTCTGTTCTCTAGACTTGGGCTGAGCCCAGAGATCATTCCATGACACCAGGCTTCAGTTTCTTCTTCTCTCTGAGTCTCAATTTCATTAAATGTAGAGTTTGGAAGAGAAAAGGGATCACATGATCAGAAGCTTAATGCACAAGGCAATTTATTTAAGTGAAAAAAGCAGGTCAATAGAGAGTGATTTCTCTCCTATAAGGAAAACAAGAGCACACATGCAATAATATATAGCAAATGACCCTGGGCCTCAGAGTTGGGGAGGCAATAGGGACTAGTGAGGACTCCGGTAAAATGAAGAACATATATCCGTTCTTGACAGGGTTTTCTCCTTAGCTCTAGCCAGGTATTGCCATGCAGAAATATAAGCCTAGGGCTGCCGGATCACCTACTTCTACAAGAGAAGCCCAAACCTATATTTTATATGAATTCTCTCCAAGTTTAAAAGTTGACTCAAAGAAAATAAAAATAAAACAAAACACTGTATGAGTCAAACACACACATCTACAAGCCAGCTCAGCTCAAGAGCCACCATTCAGTGACCCCCGTGCTAGAAAATTTGCAAGGTCTCTCCCTGCCCCAAGACAGGCTGTCTCTATCAGTGCTCAGCACGCACTGTTTGTTTACATGGGATTCTGGGCAGCCTCATAAATATTCCAAACTGGTTTTCATGTGCAGATGTGAGCTGTGTCCTCAAATAAATTCCAGACTCTCTGAGGGCTAGGACCATGTCCCTGGTTTCCTGTGGGTCTCTGTTTCTGACTCTCCCAGGATGAGGTGCAGCCTCTCAGGGTAAGGGCTCATCGTAGCTGAGGCAGAGGGTCAGGTTGAATGATTTTCCCCAGGCAATGGCTCTGGAGAGCTGTGGCTCTCACGTTGTTTGGGGGCCCGAGCTCTGGATCTTGGGAGGGCAGCTCCCATCACTCCCAATGTTCTAAGGAAGTGACGCGAGGGAATCAAGGTTAACGATTTCCACTTACATCATGTCTGCAAGATTCATAAATGAGGCTTCTGTTTCCTTTGGGAATCCTGCTTGCTGCTGCGCTGACATGGCTGCTTTTGCAGCGGGAAGTGACTTCCTCCAAATCATTCCCAGTGAACAGGCAGGTGCCTCTGGGTGTTTTCTTGTTGGAGTCCCCAGTCCATCACATCTGTGCTCTGAAGGACATAGTGCCTAACAGCATGGATCTGGAGCCACCTTTCTGGGGTTCAAATTTCGGCTCCTCCACTTACAAATTCACAAAATTGGAATTGCTTCTTGATCATCCCTGTGCCCAACGGTGAAGAATCTGTGTTTAAAAATATAACTTCTGTCCTCTGCCCTCCAGAAGCTTATAATTTAATTGAATAGATAGAACCAAAAAAGTTACAAAGGTTTAATACAGAGATGAGAAATTATGGTCCATGTCCATAAATGATCATTAGCAAATGAGTTGTGCAGGAAGAAGAGCCATAAGAGCAGAAAGGAGGGGGAAAAGAGCACAAGGAGATTAACGCAGGAGGATTAAGTCTGTAACAACTGCTGGAGCTGGTGGAGGAGCGGAATTTTCTGCAGGGAGCAGAGGGCTATTGAGGAAAAATGCTATGGTTGTACCCATTGAAGAAGACAAGGTTGAACAGAGGTTAGAAAGCACAGACTTTGGAGACAGGCTGAAGTGTGAATCCTGACTTTACCACAGGATTCTCTCAGTTGAAAGTGACAGAGACCCAGCTTCAGCTGGCTTAAGCAAAAAGGAGCTTTACTAGTTTGCAGAAGAGAGGGTAGCTCATAGAACAGACTGAGGTGATTAGGGCAGCTCTGAGGACCTGAGAATCTGGACGCCATGGGGATTGTCTGACTCTGTCCATCTCGTTTCAGCTTTTGTCTGCCCAGTGTCACACTCTCCTGCAGCAGACAGGCCTTCTCCATGTGGCAGAGCATATGGCACCTGGAAACTCTGGATAAGGGACTTCATGTTCCATGACACTAGAGTATAGGCTATTTCTCCTCCGGGTCCAAGTACAAAGTCCCAGGGAAGAGCTCTGATTGGCTTGGCTTGGTCACGTGACTTTCACAGGTCCTTCTCCGTCACCAGAGGAGTGTGGCCTATGATTGGATAGGCTGGAGTCTTGGATGGAGGCCTGTGATTGACAGCTCCATCAGAACCACAGTAGTAGGGGGGGCATGGAGAGAGACTTCCACTACCCTAAGAAGAAGGGGGTATTTATCAATGCTTTGTTTTGGGAAAAGGTCTTAGAAATAACCGAGGCCAGTGTTTCCCACCCCTGGATGAGCTTGTTAAAATTCAGATTCCCAGGCATACCTAAAGTTCTAACCCTGTCTCCATGGACTGGAGCCCAGAAAACTGAGTTTTCAGCCAGCTTTCCATGTAACTCCAGTTATCAGCTAGGTGTGGGAACCATGAATTCATCTATCCCAAACCTGTCATTTTATTGAGGAAGAAACTGAGGCACAGAGAGGAAAGTGATTCAGCCAAAATCACAGATCTTGGACGTGACAAAAGTAGGAGACCCCTGCAGTCCCTTGCTCTTTCTCCTTATAGCTCGTTGCTTTCCCAGGCTGTTTCAGTATCTCCCCAGACCATAGAGGGAGGAGAGCCCCATGAGTCATCCTCTCCATGACCTTTCTCCAACTGGGTTTCTCTACAACTGAGTCCCAAACACTGACCCTCCCAACACACACACAACTAGACACTCCTCCTCTCTCCCCAACAGCCTGTGTCCCCCAAAACATAACTATAATCTGGCAAACAGGACCCAGGGTGGGGGAGAAGAGACAAGTGAGCAGTAGACAACTTGATGTGATGTAACGGGCTGCAGAGAAAGGCACTGTAGGGTGGGTGGAACCGCCAGAGCAAAGGCCTGGAGGCAAGAAGAACAGGCATGGAAAGCGCAAAGAAGGGAAGTACTGGCGGCCTGGGATGGGAAGAAGGATTGGGGGAGACAGGAACTTAGTGAGGCTGGGGCATGAGTGTGAATGGAATTAACGTCATGTTCCCGCGTAAGGAATCTGGTGGGGAAAAGGGATTTGCGACCTTCTGAGGTTATGTTTATGTCCACATAAACCCGATGAAATTCCTTTTAAAATAGAGGTGTTTTAATAGTTGTACCTATGTTCAATGGTCTGCCCCATAAACATATAAATCAGTTTAATTTTTTGATGGCTCTGACTATGTAACAATCAAATTTCATCCTTAGAATTTTGAAAATGTTTTGAAAGGTAGTAGCCAACCCAAAATGTTTCCTTTGTGACACCAGCCCTGTGACATGCAGTCCCCCAAAAGGATTCATTGCTGGAAATGTCAGGCAATTCTGCCCTCTCTATTTTCCCCTCATTAAAAATCTCAGTGGTCATTAGCATATTAAAGTCTCTGAGAAGTCTTTCAGGAAAGATCCATTGAACTTTACTGAATTCAATGTTCCCAAATTGTGATCACAGAAACCCTCTCTTCATTAATCTTGTGAATATCCTGATGCGATGGAGTCAGTTATCCTGCGCCCGCCCGGGGTGATGCAGACTTTGCATGTCTCCGATTTAGCCCCATCAGGTAAGCCAGACAGGAAACAAAGAGACACAGGTACAGCTGTGGAACTCCTTCTCTATTTTCAAAGGAATTTCATTTAACACCTTCCCTGCTTTCTCAGAGCACATGCATACATGGCTTCACGGACACATGTGCATTTGATAACGTGGAGGCAAACACTAACACTTATTATAGAACATTATACAAAAGAAAGAGGGGGGAAACTTCTTGATTGGTTTTACAACGTGAAGAGTTACTCTCTCATTCATCTGCCTTCCAGGATCTGCTATTTGCCTCCAGCCTTTTCTTCCGTGGGATACACCTCTCTTTTCTTTTTTAACATCCCCAGCATAGAATCCCAACGTGCACATGGACATCTTCTGTTTGGCCTGAACTGCATCCATCCCCTTTCTTCTGGTAAGAGCTCCATTAATTTCCTTTGGTAATTCACTCCCTTTCTAGTCCTCATGCTGTGTGATTCGGTGGGACTGACACCTCTTTGCCTTCCAAAGATGAGCACGAGACCCAAGTGTACCCGTCAGCATATTTCCTCTGGCCACAATGATTGGTTCAGAGATGGGCTCATGACCCAGGCTGGTCCACTGAGATTCAACTCTGGGTTTTTACTGGGACTGTCAAAGGAAATTAATTTCCTTTCCCTTGGGTTTGTTTATCTGGTGGACATACGCTTAGAGCAACCATCTTGTAGAGCCCACCCGAGAAAGAAGACAACAGAGGGCAAAACAGGGCTGAGAGGCAGAGAGAAAGACTGAGTGTACATGCTTTCATTTGGACCTCTAGATCCAGCCATTCCTGAAGATATTTTCACCCCAATTTTTTTTCTAGGAGTTAATACATTCTTTATCCCCCTCAAACTGGTTCTGGTCATAAAAAAATACTTCTATTAAAGTATTTATATAGTTTAAGAGGTCAGAATCATCCAGCAAACATTTACTTTGCAACTTTTATGTGCCACACCCTGAGCTATAAATGGAGCTGGAGGCACAAATACAAATAAAACACATCCTCGCCCTCAAGCTGCACACAGTGTAGTGAAAGACAGACAGACACAAAAGTAAATAATCCCATATAATGTGATGGGTGTTCTAACGGAGTTTTATAGGAGGTCTCAAGGAAGCAGAGAGGGGTACGGGATGGGCAGACTTTCTAAAGGAGATTGAAGATTTGAATCTTAAAAATTGATAATATTTTGGGGCCAGCCTGGTGGTGCAGTGGTTAAGTCTGCATGCTCCACTTTGGTGGCCCAAGGTTCGCAGGTTCGGATCCCAAGTGCAGACCTAGCACTGCTCGTCAAGCCATGATGTGACGGCATCCCACATAAAATACAGGAAGACGGGCACAGATGTTAGCTCAAGGCCAGTCTTCCTCACACACAAAAAAATTGATAATATATTTATTATATGACAGGTTAAGTTCTCTGAGAAGCCAACCTGAGTCAGACTTTAGTGTGTAAGAGTCTTATTAGGGGCACCCTTGGGATCAACACCTGGGGAAGGGATGGGACCAAAGCAGGATTGGGAGATGCATCCCCAAAGACAGCCATGGCCAATGCCATGGGGTGCTCTGAAGCTAGAATGGCCTTCAGAGGTGTCCCAAATTGGGTTGAAACGGTTAGATCTTTCTACTCCCACCTGGATCACTAATTCGTTGTGGGCTGCCCTGGGAAGGGTGTGGCTTTGGGCGAGGCACTTCTCTGCAGCTGAGGCAATCCCCGGAGGGCTGGCAGGGGGAGGCCAACTGCCAACGACACCCCTAGCAGCCAGGTAACAGCTCCTTCCTTGAAGCAGGATCTAGGCAGAGCATTAGCATGTCCACCACATAGAAACGTTTGTAATTGATTGCAAGTAACATTCATAATTCATTTATTATAAATATCACTTCCTAGTGTGCTTATACATAATCACAACAGCACACTTTTCAAGAGATGCTCAACATGTGTTAGATACCAAATGAAGCACATTGCCTTGTCCCTGCATTCAATTATCACAGTAACCCTAAGAGGCAGACATTGTCACCCCTATTTAACAGATGCAGAAGATGAGGCTCAGAGGTTTTAGTAAGGTTACACAACTAGTATGTGATGCGGGGTCGGTGAGCCGAGGAGTCGAAAGAAAGATTTCTTAGTCTCTCAAGATCTGGCAGTAGTGCTCTTTTATTTAGACAATAGTGTGGAATAACATGGGGACAGGACCCATGGGCAGTCAGAGCTTCTGCTGCCGCCGCTTCTGCTGCCCCCGCTGGCATGGGGACAGGGCCCATGGGCAGGCAGAGCAGCTGCTGCCCCCGCTGGCATGGGGACAGGGCCCATGGGCAGGCAGAGCTGGTGCGTGGGGACAGGACCCACGGGCGGTCAGAGCTCCTGCTGCTGCCCTGAGTTGAGGGTTAGGGCTAATTTTATAAGGCATGGGTACGTGACTTATTTTTACTGGAGAAAAGAAAAGATGATGTAAAAAGTCATTAAATGATTTCAGTGCAGATGGGGTCTGGTTATTGTGCGGTCATATAACTTTAGATACGAATCTGGCCATATAGATCGGCATGTAGGTGAGGATGCCCTGGGCTTCTCTCCCTGGGGCGGTCCTAATTCATACCATAAAAAAAGTCCACTGGGTCGTATAGTTTGGCATGTAGGCCAGGTCACCTTGGGCTTCTCTAGCTGGGGCAGCCTTAATCCACATCAGTATGTAGCGGATCTAAGATTCAAACCCAATTCTGTCCCATGTCACAGCACTGTAGTAAAACCATCGTGTTAAGACTACTGCATGAGTTATTTGGGTCAAGGTGGGAAAGGAGGTTATAAGGAATCAGCAAAGGGGAAACAGGTGCATTTGGAGGAGTCTAGAGACAGACGGGTGCACCCAGCAACCCCTGAGAGATTCTTTCAGTTACCCATAAGGTTCTTGAGCAATTTAGCATTCTTTAGTTTACTAGAGTTCTCAGTTACCTTGTGGAATCGGAGCACGTGGGATATGGGGGGTGTAAGCTTTGACTAGGAGGAGAATGCAGACAAAGGAAAGAAACTTCCTGACTGTAGGATGGTCTGAAAGTGCTGGGGAGGGAGTCCAAGACGAGCAGCCTGGGGAGACCACATAGGGTGTCCAGAGTCTGGAGAGCCAGGTTTGGGCTGAGAAGGTAGTTGGGAACATGAGTCAAAGGCAGATTCCACACACTCGCCAAAAGCCAGCCCGGCCTTGGGATTCTATCCCACAAAGTCCCTAAAATTAAAAGGGTTCTTGGAGATCATATAGTCCAACCTTCTCAGATTTTAGTGAGGGCCGTGGAGACCCAGATATGTCCTGGCTATGGCGTGACAAAGATTCCAAAGAAAGAAAGAGGCAAAGAATAAACTCAAACACAGGTCTCCTGATCAAGGTTGGTGCTATTTATTAACACTCGCTTCATTGTTTACCCCCGTGTTGGTTAAGTTCTCTAGGAGGCAGATGCTGAGATAAAGCTAGAAGTGTAAAAGCTTTCCTGGGGAGTCACAGCACCAAGGAAGAGGGGAGGGAGCAAGATCAGACAGAGGGAGCCGTCAGACTGTAACACCGGCCTGGGGAAGTCTCCACCAGCCCAGGGGGAGCCCGGGAGCAAAGAGGGCCCATTACAAGCACCTGCCCTGCTCTCTTCTCTGCTTCTGTGAATTGGACTATTTCAGGTATTCCAGATAAGTCCTTCTGTGCCTGGCTTGTTTCACTTAGCATAAGGTACCAGGGGCCTGGGGGAGGGGGAAATGAGGATTTGTTGTTCAATTGGTGTAAAGTTTCAGGTATGCAAGATGAATATGTTCTAGAGATCTGCTACATAGCCCAGTGCCTGTAGTCAACAATACTGTGTGTGCGCTTAAAAACCTAAGAGGGTGGATCTCATGTTAAGTCTTCTTCCCATCAAAAAAAAGGAGGAAACTTTTGGAGGTGATGGATATGTCTATTGCCTTGATAATAATGGTGGTGTCATGGATGTGCGCATATGTCCAAACTCATCAAATTGCATACATTAAACAGATGCAGTTTTTTGTATATCAATTATACCTCAATAAAGCTGTTTTAAAAAAAGCAGAAGAGTCCACTCCAGGCAGAAATGGCTGGGCCCTCTCATCCCTCATGTTCAACCGTTGGCTGGGGCCACCTTCAAAGTGTGCGACCTTGGGAGGCTGTCATCTAACCACGCTCCTTACAGCTGGGCAGCAAGTCCTGTCTTGAAGCGGGACCCGCGTAACGTGTCTCTGTGTCTGCCACAACTCCCAAATGAAAAGAACTATTTTCCTTTTTTTTTGTCTGACTATATAAATAATCCATGTCCTTTGTCAAAAATTGAGCATAGAAAAGCAAGTGGAAAAAGGTAAAAGTCACCCACACGTGCTAGTATTTTGAAAACATCCTCTTGTATGTTTTTCTAGGCATATACATATATATTTGTATTTTATGTAAATGGCATCATATATGTAGTTTTTATCGTTGGCTTTTAAAAGTATAGATATATATATTTTTATTCTTAATACTTCTCCACTCCTCCTTGTCCTTCCCCAGACAACCAATATCAATAATCTAGCGTGTAAATCTACAAAATATAAAACCTTATATTTTATGGGCACATAAGACTTTACAAAGTGCTTTCACATAACAGCATTTTTTATACCCTCCCAATAAGCACCTCGTCAGATGGCAAATGCAAGCTCTGTGTCCCCATTTCCAGAGGAGAAAACTAAAGCCCAGGGAGATTAGGTGGTTATCCAAGAAAGCCACTCGACCAGTCGGTGACAGAGGCAGGGTTCAGTCCTGGATTTCTCACCCAGTGCCCTTCCCTTTAAATACCCACCAGGCCTCCCTTCTGCCTGGCTAGTTGCACCTGGCTCCTCTCTGTGTCTGGTAACATATCAGGGAGCGACCTTCCCATCCCAGGAAGTAATCAGACTAAGCTCTGATGGCCCTTCATTAGAGTCAGGGTTGAACAGACTCTTATGCTGCAAGGAGGAGGGGGTCCCGTTGCAATGCCACAGAAGGTAGTGCAGGGTCGTTACCGAGGCAGCATCTCCCGGTAGACAAGAGCTCCAGCTATGTCAGTTGCTGTGTACGCACCGCAATCTCAGCCTCCAAATAGCAGTGTGCAGGTGGGAGCTGGATTTTGTTTATTTTTTTTCAAAATTTCCATGTTGCACTGCACCTCTGTGCAACTGCAAACACTGGGCCCATTAAAAGAGCATTGAGACAAACGACAATATAATGGTAATAGCCCGTATTTATAACCCACATGAGCTTCTTCTGCCAGGGTGTGGTGGAAAAAGTGTTTGTTAAAATGTGACGAGGTTCTTTGGCTGGATTCCTCAGTGGAAATGTGGATCTGCCACGTAAGCAAGAGCTGTCAGAGATGTCCAGTGCTTCCAGTTAGATGGTTTATTTTCAAGCTTTTGAGGATGAACATTTAATGGCAAACAGCGGAGGTCTCAATGTCAGCCAGACCTGACGTAAATATTGATGCCTCTCCCTCCCGGCTTTATGATCTTGGGCAAGTCCTCCAACTTCTCTGAGCTTCTGCACTGTGCCTGGCACATGGTTAAACTTGGTTAAACAGGTTTCTTTCCTGCAGGCCTTGTCAGAACCTTTTGTATTCCAACAGGACTTGTGCCTTTCTAAGAGGCAGACATAACAGTGTACTAATCTTGACATTTTCAGTTGCAAATAGCAGAAGCCCAGCTGAATTTAGCTTAAACAAAGAGAATTTATTGGTTCCTGTAACTCCAAATCCTAGGATTTTATATGCTTTAGGTTAACTGGATCCAGGGGTTCAAGTTACGTCATCTAGTCAATCGATCTTTCTCTCTCTCCCCTTCCCTCCTTTGCCCCATCCCTGTCAGTCCCTCTCTCCCTCTATTCCTCGCTCCCTTCTTCTTCTCCCTTATTCTCTCCTTGTCTATTTGAATGTCTCTCCTCTGTTTGGCTTGATTATTAGGCTTTTGCATTTGGCAGCAATATTTCTCCATGGAAGTCCCAAGCTTACAATCTATGACACAGAAAGAAACTATTTTTCCCCATTTTACCTATCTTGGGTCATGGACCCATGTCTGATTCAATCTCTGTGGCCAGGGGTAGGAAGCAGTCTGACTGGACAGACGAAAATAAACTAAGCATGGAAGAGGGGGAGAGGTGTTCTCCCAAAAGAGGAGTTGTGAGGGGACAAAAAAACACATATCCTCTCCTAATATTTAGCATTTCATCTTAGTGTTCTTCAAGAAATGCTGGTTTTGTACAAACAGTCTCAACAGCGGGAAAGGTAGTCACCATTTTGAGCTACCTTTTTTTTTTTTTTTTGAGGAAGATTAGCCCTGAGCTAATATCTACCACAAATCCTCCTCCTTTTGTTGAGGAAGACTGGCCCTGAGCTAACATTCATGCCCATCTTCTTTTATTTTATATGTGGGACGCCTACCACAGCATGGCTTGACAAGCAGTGCATAGGTCCACACCTGGGATCTGAACCAGTGAACCCCGGGCCGCCAAAACGGAACATGCGAACTTAACTGCTGAGCCACTGGGCTGGCCCCTTGAGCTACTGTTTTCGAGTATCTATTATGTGCCAGTTGCTATTCATGGAACTTGGATACAAAGATGAATGAGTTACAGTCATCACCTTCCAGAAGTTCACAGTCTGGGAAGCAGAGATCTGAGGCAGAGAGCAAGCAGCTAAGGACAAGGCAACAGTCTAGGAGTTACAGCCGAGGGATGAATAAACTGCCACAGGAAACAGAGGACAGACTGGATCAATCTGCCATGGTGATGACAGAAACACTTCACAGGGCAGGAGACATTTGTGTTGAGTTTGGGAAAAGGTCAAGTTTGAGAAGGGCAGGTTATCCTGGAGTAGGGAACTGCCTAAGAAAACTTCACTTTGAGAGTACATGGCTTAATTTGAAGTGAATGATAGCTGTGTAATTCTAATGCACCCTATATGGTCAGGCAAGAGGTGGCTTTGAAGAAGGCTGGAGCTAGGCTGGACTTCTGACTCACAAGTCATCTCTTCTCCAACGTCCCTCCGGAGAGCTTTCTTCATAAAAGAACAGACTATGAATGCTGTTTTGTGTCTATGTAGCGAGCTTCGCCATCCTCCCTTCTCTGTTAAGAGATACTTTCTCCAGGTCTACAGGGGTTGTCCTGTGACCCAGGCCGGACCAATCATGTGCTATATTCTCCTGTTTATCATGATTTGCCTAGGGGTGATCATGTGACCCACACGCAGCCAATCAGTGTCTTATCTTGCTTCTTATAGAGCATATTTGAAGAAAGTTTATTTTTTTCCTATTTTGGGGAAGCAGCTGAAAATGTGAATCTGGAGCTTCCTCAATATCCTTCATGCGACATGCTTTTGGAGCTTACATTGGGTTTCTGTCCCTTGCTCTCTAAAATGGTCACTTTCTCCAACATTCATCAGAATGCTGCAAAACCTCCCCAAAGGTTCTGAAAAAGGGCAGGAAGCCTATATCAAATGGAAAGAAGTGGGACAGCCAGGAAGGACAGTCTTTGGCGTATTGCTTCCTGACTCTGTCCTGCTCCTTCTCAGGGCCGTGACCCCTTTGAAGATTGGATGTCAAAGTCTGTCAACCTAATTCTGCTGCCTTGAGTCAAGCCTCATCCCCTCTCCTTTCGAGACCCACCTGACTTGTGTGCCTGCCTCCACGTTTTCCTCTGTCTCTAGTGTACTCTTCACGCTGCATGGAGGACCCTTCGGGAGCCCAAATATGACAACGTCACTTGTTGCTAAACCAAGATGCATCACCCGAACAAAAAGGGTCTCAGTTCCTCAAGTTAGCCTATGAGACCCTCCAAAGCTTGGCTTCTGACCATGTTCCAGTCTCGTCTCTCACCACTCCTCACAATTTGTCCTCCGCCAACACTGGCTGGCCTCTATTTCTGAGTATACCGTTTTTAGAGCCTCTTCTTCTCTTGGAGAAACCCCACTCATCCTTTAAAACTCAGCTAATGTATCTCATTACTTCTATGCTAGATACCCCAGAAGGACTCATCTGTACCCCTTTCAGCATACTTCTGTCTGCTTTATGATCTTATGCTTGGGTGTCTGTTTACCCAGTGAGAGCAAGGGCCCTATCTCATATCCAATTCATGTGCAGATCTTGTCAGCTCTACCTTTAAACTGCATTAATATATTCCAGATCCAACCACCTATTATCACATCGCTACCACATACTACCTCGGTCTGAGCCCCCACCATTTCTCGCTTACCTTGTTGCATCAGTCTTTTCCAAGGTCTCTCTTGATTTCTGTCTTAGCCACCTTTCAGTCCATTGTCAAGACACCAGCCAGAATGAACCTTTAAAAACCGTAATTCAGTTCTTGGTCCTCTGCTCAAAACCTTAAATTGGGCTTCTCATTCGCTTATAAAAAAAATGTAAGTCCCTACAACGGTCTACAAGGCTCTACAGGATTTGGTCGCTGCTGGTGCCTGATATGAGCTTCTACTATTCTCCTCCCAGCTCATGCCACTCCCGCCCCAGCAGCCTCCTTGCAGTCCCTCAGGCACACCAGGCGCGCTCCCACCTCACAGAACATACATTTATTATTCCTTCTGCGTGGATTGTTCTTCCGTAAGGCTTCCCTCATCTCCTTCAGGTCTTTTCTGAAATGTCACTCTCTCAATTAGACTCTTCCAATACCCTATGTAAAATTACAGCCCCTTCTTCCACACTCTCTACCCTCCTCTCTTATTTTCTTAATTTTGTACCATGATACCATATATTTTACTTGCTTATTTATTTTATTTATTGTGTGTCTCCTGACTAGTCCCCTATCCCCAAAAGATAAGCTCCCCAAAGACAAAGAATTTTGAGTGTTCTGCTCACTAATAATATTTCCAGTGCCTAAAACAGTGCCTGGCACATAGTAGGTGTCCAATAAATATTTGTCGGATAAACGAATGAACAAATGAATGAGCAAATTATTTGAATACCAAGTGCCTAGCACATAGCAAGCATTCAGTATAATTTATAAAGCAAATTCATTAACTAATAAAGTTTTCTGATAAGTCTAAATGAGTTTTTTTCCTGGCATTATTTTGTTTCTCAATCCTTCTCTCAAGTGCCCAGGTCTCCAGTTTCCTAGTGGATTGTCCGTGGGGTTTTTTGCCATTCTCTGATGTGCTTTTGTAAATGTCTTCTCCAGCAGTAAGAACAAAGAGCCAATCAATGAGTAGTTGACAATGAGGGGTCCTATCCCAAATGACAAAGCCCAGGAGACCCTGTCACTCTTAGTGACACAAAGCAAGGCAATGCTACAATTCTTTGTCATGAGTTTCCAAAATATTGGGCTGGACACTCATCTGCATGCCAAAACTAACTAAACTCTTCTAGTTTGGTGGAGTGAAATTGATCCTGAAATCATCAGGCTATCTCTCAAATCATGCGGCAAACATATTTGAAGACAAACAGATTTCCGTATAAATAGAGATATGCAAAAAATATGTCTCCATTCAACCTCTATGAGACCCATAGAGAACTTGGCATTGAAGAGTAAAAATGAGCATGAACACAGAACTTTATAGTTTGTAATAAACTTTCATGTGTATGATTTCATTTGGGTTTCACAAATACCCTGTTAAGAAGGGTGTATTGTTATCTCATTGTGGTAGGCTATTATTATCGCTCCAAATTATTTGCTGCCCTTCCTATAAGAAGGCAATAAGACCCTGCTTACAACCATGTGGTTTGCACTGCCTCTCTGTGGGAGAAGTATAACATTCCTGCCCCCATGGCAAATGGAACGGGAGCAGAAGTGAATATAGGGGACATCTAAGCAAAGCTTAAGAGATCACTGCATGACTTTACCATCACTCCTTATCCCCTAGGCACAAAACCAAGATGGTAAGTGGATGCCTCTTCATCTTGGATCTCAGAATGAAGAATCCACATAAAGAAGAGCCATGGCTGAGAGCTGACCACAGCAAAAATTTAATACAAGTGATAAACAGACCTTGGTTGCTGTAAGCCACCAAGATTTGGGGGGTTGTTTGTTACCACAGCATAGCTAACTTAAGCTAAAACCCACTCATTTTACAAATGAAGAATCTAAGGCTTAAAGATATTAACAACTTTCCCAAAGGTACTCATCTAATAAGCAGCAGATCCGGGACTCTAACTCAGGATGTCTCACCCCCAAAGCCATGGTCAGTCTACTACATCATTCTGGTCAAAGACAACGTCTCTTGCACGTCTCCTGGAGTAATCTGGGCAACTGAGTAGGATCAGACTCCAAGCTGGTGTGTTTTTCACTGACGAGAGCCCTTTCCTCTCCGAGCCCCTGCCAAGTCAGAAAAGGGCTCTGAATTTCACAGTTATTTAGGAAAACAGTTGGCTCAATATAGCTGTTTTCATAGGCTGGTGTCTGGAAACCATCCCAGTTCAGGGCGAAATATGAAATTTAATCACAGTGGGAATTTAGCCAGTACCACCAAGCCCCATTGACTGTTCCTCTTGTTTCCTTTCAGGACTCAATTATTCTTGAGAAGCCCTTGCATGGGCCTGGAAGTGCTCTGGGGGGACAGGAACAGAATGTTAGCTTTATTTAGTGCTTTCATTCTTCTGGATCTTCCTTGATGCCCTTCTTAGGAAAGAGAGGGACACCTTGGACCCAGGCAGGCTTGCTACCAAACTATATTCCTGAACGTGTACATTCTATATACATATGATTTGTTCCTTAGGGGCACAGTTCACAGCATAAACATTTAATTCCCAAGAGCTAAAATCTGGCCCATGGGTATCAAGCATACAAGGAAATGGTCCATGTCACCCAGGCCACCCAACTGTCCAGCTTTCCTGGAACTCTACAAAACGAATGTCCATGGGCACTCCTGGTACAGAGTAAAGACTGGCTGTGCCTGGAGTCTGCTCATGAGGAGGCAGGAGAGAAAGGCTGGAGTTAGCTGGGAGGTCCCATCACCTTTCCATTAAAGCCCCAGGGCCGTGGACAAGAAAGTACAAGAGGAAATCAGCGAAGTCGGGGCATGGTTATTAGTCCAGGGGCTACATAAGGATATATAAAGGAAATTTCACCTACTTAACAAACTCTTATCTATCATTAACTATGTGCCAAACACTCTTCTAAGCACTTTGTAAATATTCTTTAATGCTGGCAGCAATTTTCTAAGGTGGAAGCTCTTATCCTTATTTTACAGATGAGCAAACTGAGGCACAGAGAGGTTAAGCAAATTGTCCAAGAGCTAGAAATGGAGAAGGCAGGATTTGGACCCTGGAAGTCTGCCTCCAGAGTCCACACTCTTTATCTTAGCCTTAAGCTCATGTCTTGCCCTCTCTGAGCCTCAGTTCTCCCATATACAAAATGGCGATAAGAATAAAAGCCACATCATAGAATTTTTGTAAGGAATCAATGAGATAACGCATCTAAAGAATTTAGCACAGAGCCTAGCACACAGTGAGTACTCACTAAATTTTACAATTACCCTAATTCATCACGCTTTGTCCACACTCCAGGCAGTCCCCTGCAACCAGAGCCTCATGCTTTGGGTTCCACTTGTTTCCAGAGTTAGGAAAGCCCTCCCTTGTTAACTTTCACTTGGAAAGCAGTTTAACTCCCTGACATTAAAAATTAAAATATAAACAGCCCAGTGCCTGATTTAATGGACAATTAAAAATTAAATTAACAGCTAATAAGTGATGAGCTAATTTTCTTATTGTAACCACATTAGCCTCATCCTTGGAGGAATATAAAAAGGCGAAAATAGACCAGTTGAAATAAAAAAAAATTAAAGGCAGCAAAAGACTGAAACTCATAGATCATAGCCTTGACGGAGTCACGCCTGGAAGCCACTCAACCCAAAACTCGGTCATCTGATATTCACGCAAAAATGTGTAGATGCCAAAGTAATGAGAATGAACGATCTGGTAGGAAAAAAAAAGAATACTCAAGTAATATTTTATTGCAAGATATAGGGCCAACAGCTGGGTAAAGCAGCCTGGGTCATCTGATCCCATGCTGATAGGCAGGCTCTGGAAAGACCAAGGGTTTTCTTGCTTGTCTTCAAACACAGGGGTCTGCCGAAAGTGCTAATTGCAGGTCTCAGGCCCTACTCTCCCTGTTGGGATCCGTACACACAGCTCTGATAGAAGACGAAGGTGAAAACAGCTCAGGGGACTCGGAGAGCACTCAGCAGAAGATGGGGCATGGAAGACCTGGACCACATTCCAAAGAAATCACAGAGTTCGTCACCTTTTCTTCCCTCACACCCTTTCTTCTGCGCCTGTTCCTCCTTCTCCCAGGGGCCTATTGCTCTCAAATTTCTTATCACTTTGGGGCTGGCCCAGTGGCATAGTGGTTTAAGTTCATGCACTCCACTTCGGTGGTCTGGGGTTCATGGGATCGGATCTCGGGTGTGGACCTAGCACCTTTCATCAAGCCATGCTGTGGCAGCATCCCACATAAAATACAGGAAGATTGGCATGGATGTTAGCTCAGTGACAATCTCCTTCAGGAAAAAAAAAGGAAGATTGGCAACAGATGTTAGCTCAGGGACAATCTCCACCTCCCCCCACACACAAAGTTCTTATCACTTTATTATCATTGCATTTTCTGTATCTGTCCTTCCTCTTGGTCTATAAGGTCCACGAGTTAAGCGACTCTGCTCCTATCTTGTCTGCATGCTGGCTCCATCACCTGTATGCTAGCTAACATTATATGCTAGGGTACAGCATAGTGTCTGGCATACAATAGGGGCTCAGTGTTTGTTGTGTTGAATTGATTTAATGTAAATGAGCAAAAAAATTGTTCAATCTCGGATGTTAAGGACTCAAGATGCTGCCCTCTCTAGAGGCATTTGCCATTTGATTAGGGGTATTGGAGACAGCAGTACTGAATCCCAAGAGGCGCTCATGCACTCATGCACAGTGTGATTCTAGACATCAAGAAGTGGCCAGAGGCTAAAGGGATAGTGTTGGGCGGGGAGGCTCCTGAGAACTCATCAAATCACAGCTTGTAGATGTCTATCTGCTCTGATTACATGCTGGTCTGGCTTCAGTGAACAGAAACTGTTTTAGGAGCTAAGAACACCACTCAGTTCTCACAGTGTGTGAAGTGTTGACAAAATACAATCTGATTCTGATAAGATGTAATCTGAATGGAGGAGCCTTCTGCCCACAGAGTCCTCCTCTCCTCCGTGTTTTGAGATTCCTACCATCATAGTCTCTGCTTTTCAGTAAAGGATATTTGTTGGCTTTTGGTAGCCCAGCACCCATTCCCTCTAGCTTTAGGAATAGCTCCTTAATTTCCATTGGGAGAATTTCCTCTCACTCAATGTGTGTAGTCTTAATGATACCAAGTCAAGACACATTACCTCCCACCCAAGGGTATATGACTCAAGTGTGGCAGGTCAGCCCCTTCCTGCTGTGACTTTGAACCCTGAGTGGAGGGCCACAAGGAGTAAAACTGGTTGACATCATTTGTTCCAGAGTGACAGCTTTTCAAGAATGTTGTCCACTTCACCACCCAGATACCGGAGCATTCCTTTCCTTTTCTGAGCTGGGTTCTCCACCCTTCTCACTGACTCTATGATTCACCATCCTCACAAATTCATTTTCTGTTTAAATTAGCCTGAGTCTGTTTTAACATCTTATAACCCAAGATCTCTAACTGATACTTTTGGGTTGGAGAGCAAGAGGCCAGGGCGAGAGGAAGCCATCATCTGGGCTTCCACACTCTTTTCCACGAACACAGGTAATTTATTACATTTATTAGTTAGCCTCTTCCAAGGAAAATAACTCAAATGAATTCAATACCTAGTGAAAGAAAAGAGGGGGAGGGGGATAGGGCAGAAACATTAGGATGACAAGTCCAGGTGGTGGTAACAAGCCCATAGGAGAAGTCTGCCAAGGGAAACCAATTTTCTGCCTATTTGGCTTGGCTTCAACCTCAAGTAAATTAAAAGATCCTAATCAGCTTAGCCTCCGGTAGGGAGGCGGGATTCTGCATGATTAACAGGACTTAGGCTTTCCTGATGCAGGTCCTCCTTGAACCCAGCTTCTCTGTCTCTTTTCCCAGAGGATCCAGGTGCCCAGCCATGGGATCCTCACCTTATCTCTACATAATGGTCCAACCTCACAGGCTGCACAGAGGGAAAACCTGAAGGACACGGTGGGGACACCACATCTGAAAATATCATGGTTTTCTGATGCTCCATAGGTCAGGGAAAAAATGGAGGTTTGTGAAATTGGCCTTTAATGGCCACCAGTTACATGCCACAAAGGTAATATTAAGTTATTTTATTGAATCTGATATTAGGCAGAGTCTATAAAAGGAAAGAAGAGCAAAGAGAGAGTCACATTAGGGACGTCATTCAGTGCTTGCCCCCACACACCCACCTGAGGAAAACTGTCTGTCCCATATCCCCCATTGCTTCAGTAACCTCCTCCCACCCTGCCAGCTGGCCTTGTGTGGACTATGTGACCCAAGAATGGTGCACCCAAAATATGGCCAATGACTTACAACCTGTGTGACCTGGGATCAAAAGATGTATTTGGCCAATCAGATTGCTCTGAGATACTGAAAATTATAAAGCTGGGGAACTGAGATGGCATAGGGGCTGAGGATGAAAAGACACCTTGAGATATGGAAGACAAATGATGAATAAACCAAACTTCTATATGAGCAGAAAAGATGAAGAGTGCGAGGAAACTAGCCAATAGAAAGGATAATTGAACAAATAATTAGAACAAGAAAGAGGATGAAAGAGAATAAACGAGAGGCTGGTTCTTAAAGCAGCCGAGGGTCCTGACAGCTTTCCAGTTCTAATTACAGTTCACAGTTGACCTGTAATAACACACCTGTTTTTGAGGTAACTTGAAGGAGTCCGTTTCTTGCAACCAAAAGAACCAGACTGAAAAAAACGAATCCAGTTCACAAAGACCGAGGTGAAGAACACGTGAACCAGTTCCAATTTTCTGTAGCCCCAGCTTTCAAACCAGAAATGAATCTGCCTAAAATAGCCTCTTGTGCCTGGGGCGTATTATATTTCTCAAACTGTGTGCATTATTATCCTATTTGAGCCTTATGACAACTCTGTGAGATAATAATGTTGGACGCACATTCATTCAACAAACATTTGTTCAGCTCTTGCTATATATATCACCAGCACGCTTTTGGGAGTGAATAGAGGGAAGAAAAAAAGGCCAAAGAACCATGGCCCCTGCCTTAGAGGAGGATGCCAGCTTGTGGACAGAGGTATCTGCATTTTGCAAATGAGGAGAGAGACCAAAATGAATTCAAGTTCACCCAGCTAGTTAGTCAAGGAGATGAGACATTAACTTAGGTCTCCTGAACTCGTGATCTTTCTAGACTTCTGTTGCAACAGGACCCTGCTTCTCTCATAGCCATGACCCCACCATGAGTTGACAAACGTTTACTTAAAGAGCCAGATAGTCAATATTTTAGGCTTTGCAGGCCATTTTTGGTCTCTGTCATGACTACTCAACTCTGCTATTATAGCACAACTCAACCTTAGACACCATGCAAACAAATGGGCATGGCTGTGTTCCAATAAAACTCTATTTACAAAAAAGTGGCTGGCTGGGTTTGGTCCATGAGCCATAGTTTTCCAACCCTTACTAAATGCCTGAGTGCTTGAAGGACCCACCCCTTCCCATAGCTATGACCCATTATGGTCCCAAGAGCTTTAAAGAAGACCAAGCTGTGCGAGTCAAGTAACATTTAGGTATTTTATTAATCTTATGATGCTTGACTGATCGGGCCATAGGAGGAGACTATTTGCCATTCCCAACCTGACTTAGAAATGGATTGTTTCACATAGACAATATATTTTCTACAAGAGCCTCTCAAGATCCCAGCTGCCCATCACCATAACAACTCTCACTCTATAATGAAAAAGGAGAAGCAATAACAAATAAAGGAAGGATTCAGGCATTGACTCCTCTGGATATAAGTTTTGACATTTCGGGGTATGTTACTAACAGACCCGCCACCGTTGTCTTCAAACATTCCGAATTTCTTGGATCCTCATCCTATTCTAAATGTATTTGTGTTCTCCTAAAGGCCAGCAGTCATATATCAAGAATCTTAAATTATTTAGAGTATATATACGTACCAAGAAGAAAACTCGGTCTCTATCAGGAGAGGCAAAAATGGAGAATCAGAGATGAGAGATATACTAAAAAATTAACTGAGAAAAGCTAATAAAGGCCATTGTGTAAACATAGACATTTATGCAAATGCCTGGTGGGGCAGATAAAGAGGCAGTCAGAATATATTTCACATTTTTCTGCCCTTGGGAAGGATGCATTCCAATTCTGTTTGAACAGTAGCCCTTCCTGCTAATAATCTTATAACTTTTCTATCATCAGGGTCCACTGAGATTACAGGGATGAAGGACAGAGCTCTGAGTCAGGCACATGTCCTCCTCACTTCTGGGTCCCTGTGAGATAATAGAAAATATATATTGGTCTCTGCCCCCAGATCCTGGCACAGAGCTCCTGGAACCCTTGTAATTTTGTAAGTGTTAGCACTAGAAACATCTTTTGTTCTAATATTTGGTATTTGACTCTGGTCCCTGACACAGAGCTCTTGAAACCTCGTGATTTTGTGGGTGATAGGAGTGTCTTTTCTTCTAATGAAGTGACTCTGGGTGGGCTCCTGGATGGCTCCTGGATGAGGGCTTGTCACCAGAAAGACCAAGTCATGATTAGAAGCTTGGAATTTTCAGCCCTGCCCCCCATTCTCTTGAGAAAGGAGAAGGGCTGAAAATGGAGTTAACGATTGATCATGCCTATGTGATGAAGTCTCCATAAAAATCCCCAAATTATGGGGTTTGGGGAGCTTCCAGGTTGGTGACCATATCCACGTACCAGGCGATGCACCCTAACACCATGGGGACAGAAGCTCCTGTGCTCAGGATCCTCCCAGACCTTGCCCTATGTGTCTCTTCATTGGTTGTTCTTATGTATCCTCCATCATATCCTTTAATAAGCTGGTAAATGTAAGTAAGTGTTTCCCTTAGTTCTGTGAGTCACTTTGCAATTTAATTGAACCTGAAAAGGAGGGCGTGGGAAACTTCAATCTGTAGTGAGGTTGGGAAGAAGTTGTGTGGAACCTGGGGACCTACTGCTTGTGATTGGCGTCTGAAGTGGGCAGCAGTCTCGTAGGAGTCAGCGCTTAACCTGTGGGATCTGACACCGTTTCCAGGCAGATAGGGTCAAAATTGAGTTAAGCTGTAAGACAGTCAGCTGGTGTTGTGGAGAATTGCTTGGTGTAGGGAAAAATCTCCACACATTTGGTGACCAGAAGTGTCAGAAGTGAAGTGTTCTGTGTGAGGAGTAAAGGGGGCACAGTCCCCAAGTCACAGCTAGCAGTACATGGTGTCCTCATCCTCTATCTAAGCCATGCAACTCCCTGATCCCGCACTCTGGGAGAGTTGAAGGGTGCAGAATGATGGTGGCTCTTTGCCCAGGCTACGGCCTCCAGAGACATCCTCTACCTTGTAACTCCCACAAAAAATGAGGAGGAAATTGGCCTAAAAAAGCCCAGACCAGTTCTTCCCATGATGCCCTGACTCTTGAAGAAAACAGTATCCTGGGAGCATTGTTTAGAATTCTCAAACCAATGCATGCCCAACGAGAACGTCTGCTTAGTTTCAGACAATTTCTTCCCTCCTTGCTCTCCGGGGTTTGCTTGGAGACACTAGAAAGAAGGGGGAGAGGCTGGAAAAGTGCATCTGCCTGCAGTGGTGTGTCACCTGGGAGCTGCCATTTCGGGTTTCCAGCAGTGGTGGCTCATGAATGTTTTATTAAATACCCTCGTTGGGATGGTTCTTAATGAAGGCAAAAAAATCACTCTCTTTAAGCTTACGATGAGCATCTTTTTAGCCTGCATGTTTATGGGACTGACCCTTTTCCTTGCTCACGTCTTGAAGGTACCAAATAACAACAATGATAATAATAATTACAGGTGACCTTTATTAAGCCCTTACTATTGGGCCATGTGCTTGGCTAAGCATTTTACATTCATGGTGTCATGTAATCTTTAGGAAAACTTTTGAAGTAGGTACAAGAAGCATCCTTGTATTACAGGAAGGCCGTAGAGTATGGTGCTCAAGAGCATGAACTCCAGAGTCTGATTCCCTGAGCTCAGATCCAGGTCCTCTACTTACCAGCTGTGCAATTTGGGGCAAGTGACTCAAGCTTTCTGGTTGTTTCAGTCACCCACTGACGTGTAACAAATAACCCACAACTTAGTGGCTTAAAACAACACTCATTTATGATCTCATGGTTTGGGGCATGGCCTGGCTGGGACCTCTTATTCAGGGTCTCTCACAAGGCTCTAATCAAAGTGTCAGCTAGGGTTTCAGTTATCTCAGTGCTTGACTGAGGGAATGTCTGTCTCCAAGCTCACTCAAGCCCGGCAGGATTCGGTTCCTTAAGTGTCATTGAACTATAGACCTCATTTCCCACAGGCTGTTTGCTTCATCAAAGCCTGCAAGCTGAGAAGGCAGTTGAAACAGTTGGCTAGCAAAATGGAAGTCACAGTCTTTTATAACCAATCATGGAAATGACATCCCATCATCTTTGCCGTATTCTACTGGTTAGAAGCAAGTCACTAGTCCAGCCCACTCACAGGGGGAGAGGATGACACAAACGCATGGATTCCACAAGATGGGGATTGTTAGAGGCTACCTTAGAAGTCTGCCTTCCATACTGGGTCTCAGTATCCTCATCTGTAAAATGGGGATCCTGGTGTCTACCTCATAAGGTTGTTACGTATATTAGATGAGTTATTACGGGCAAATCACAGATTTGGGCCTGGCATATAGAAGTGTTCTAAACGTGTTTTCTCTTATTATAAAAAATATATAACAATGAGCGTTTAAGTCACCTCCCCAAGGTCATTTAGCTAGCGAGTGCCACAGCGAGGACGGAACCCAGGTGATAGTCAAAAATTTTCAACCAGGTGTCCTGAGATGCAGCATTGACCAAGGTAGGCATAGTCCTGTTCATGTGGGACTGCCAGTGTAGAGAAGAAGGTTAGACAGCCAGGTAAGGGGGTGTCTAACTTAAGCATGGCTTATTGAGAAAGGTTTTCTTAAGGATGGGACATTCCAGCTGGGATGGAAAGGATAAATAGGAATTAGTCTGGTAAGAGGGGATGGAAGCGTGCTCCAGGAACTGGGACCAGCCTCCGGAAAGACTCTGGGGCAGAAAATGCGTAAACTTTGATGACAGTCTTCTCAAATACTCTCTTTAGTCTCTTATGCACATCCCATACTTTAAGTGACAGGCCAAATACCACCTTATCCAGGCAGGCTTCTATGATTTTCTCTCTCCGAAATCAGGAAATATCTGGCCATTCTCCCAAAGTATTTGTATCCAGCTTGGAAGGCACCTGTCATTCTGCTCTGCTTTGTCCAGTACGTTTGCCTCTGGGGCTTTTCCTGGCTTCTCAGCTGACCTGAAAACTCCCTGAGGATGAGGTCCATGGACCTCTCACCTCTTCCTCTCTGGGGGATGTTTACTGTCCAACTTTGAGACCAGGAGATAGGGGTGGGAAGGAGATTTTGCTCTATACATGGCTGTACCTTTGGATTTCGTAACATTTGCCATTCAAAGAGGTAAGAGAAATTAAAATTAATAATAAATAATAAATAAATAATAAAAAGGGGAGGCAATGTTGCATAGTTGAAAGAGCATTCACTTTGGAATAGACGTGAATATCTGTGCTCTGAGATTCCAGCTGTGTGGTTCTGGGTAGATGTCTTAACCTCTCAGAGCCTGTTTCTTCTACTGTAAAGTTGGGATTATTCCACCTCCCTTTAAGGGTTGTTGTGATGTTATATCTGATGCACCCAGTGAAATACCCAGCACACAGTGGGAGCTACGATCTTATAAGGCAGGCCAATGGAGCAATTATCTTGAGTTATCCTGATGCAGTTTTAGATGGTTTAGCTTAGATTTTCTCCTCTCATTTCCCTCCTGTACCTGCTAGCGGCATGGGGATTTTCCAGTGCTGAGTTGTTAAGCATTTGTCCCAGGTAAAGAAAGAAAGCGAGGGTCTTTAAAGATGGATGAG
Organism: Equus asinus; assembly: GCF_041296235.1. Taxonomy (NCBI): domain Eukaryota; kingdom Metazoa; phylum Chordata; class Mammalia; order Perissodactyla; family Equidae; genus Equus; species Equus asinus. The sequence continues at coordinate 83,978,039 of NC_091797.1, read as the reverse complement.
CTGGAACTCAGGCAGCCTCCTCCATGGTGCTTTTGACGGAGCTGAGGAAAAATGAAGCCACGCAAGGGAAAAGAGCTTGTGACAGGAAGCCAAGCTGCCATCCTCATGCGAGTTCTAATGTTGGAAAAGGGATCTGAGCAAACCAAGGGTTTGCGGTGGAGCAGACTGAGGTGCCGGGCAAAATTCATATGAAACAGTGGATTTCCCTATCGACGAAGATCCCTGAGGACAGGGCTGCATCTTCTCATTCTTGCATCCCAAAAGCCTACCACAAAGTGGACACCTTATAAAGGATGATTGAATCACTGATCCGGCCAGCCAGCTCTTCACCCAGCCCTCTAATTTCTCAAGCCCTGAAACTCTTCAACTGATTTACCCACATTGAATGCTACAGTTATTGACTCAACCTTGTCCCCTCAACACAGGTGGTTTTTTTCACAGATCTGTTCTTCAGAGGGGGGTTCCTAGATGAGGAGGCAGCAGTTCATAGTGGTTAAAGATCCAGGCACTGAAGTTGGACATCTAAGTGTCAAATCACTGTGTCACATTCTAGCTCTATGACTTTGGCCAAGTCATTCACCTCTCTGGATCTTCATTTCCCCAAGCGTACAATAGAATAACCACCACCATCACAACAACGGATAGCTAACATATATTGGGTACTTACCAAGCGCCATGTGCTGAATGAGTACTTCACACATATTCATTATCAATGGTACCTAATTCATACAGTTGTTATGCAGACCAGGTAAGTGCTCAGCATAGAGATCTGCACACAGTAAGTGCTCAATAAATGCTACTTATTACTGTTATTCTTCTCCCATTGGGGTGTGAAGGCTTACTTAACTTCTATTTCTTGGCCCAGTACCAGCCTGATACCTAAGAAAACCTCTCAGCCACTGCCATCTACCCCAAATAGGCAGACAATCTTTCCAATAGAGAATAAAAACTCAGCTACAAATCTTGGGCATTGATGCTCTGTATTTGTTAGAATATTGATACCACATTTTTAGTAACAGGTGTTATTAGAGTACTACTAAATACATGTGGAAAAATTCCTTCCAGTCGAATGTGAGATAAACACCATTGTCATCCCTTTCAGCAGCGTCTGCTGCCCTTAGGGATTCACATGTTAAAACAGTCACACACCAAAGCCATAATCTTCCTCAGGAGGAACTTTTGCCAGTGTAGCCGTTTTTGAAAGCCTGGCATTTTCCTTTGCTTTAAAAACTCCTGCCACTGGCTGATGCCAGGCAGATAACTGGAGGCAGAAGCCCTTCTCTGCACTTTAGAGCCCCCTCGCATCCAGCAGCATCCGCCCTGACGATGAGCCCCACACTCGCTAAATTCCTCCTAACCCTTCTCATCTCCTATTGTGTATTACCACCTCCACTACATTGCAGTATTAATTTGATTTATGGCCCAGATGCCCCACCTGAGGCCCCAGAAGATGGCTCCCCTCCGATCGCTTCCATCAGCAGCATAAGTGGAAGGTAATAAAAACCCACATATGGTTCAGACTCTCAATTTCAATTGGAAATTGAAACTGTGCAATATGATTAAAGTTTAATCTGCATCATCAATAAACATGCGTGCTAAAGCAATGAGGGCTTCTTTACCTCCTGGTCGCAGGCATGGGTTTGATGAGAGTGTGCCTGCTGTCTCCTGTCTAAACGATGTGTTCACTGGGGTGGGGTTGCGTATACTGACACACATGCATGGGCGTGCGGCGAGTTGATAGATCTATACAAAAAGATGAAAATCATCATATGGACATGTTTGGGAGTAAAAGGTTGCTCATGCTCCGATGAAACTGGACTGAATCAACAGCTCTATAAGAATTTGCTACGAGTGCAACGGTTTTTCAAGGAGTACTAATATTCAGGTATTCATTCATTCATTCATTCATGAAGTATTTATTGAGTGCCTACTGTGTGTCAGATCCTGTGCAGAGTCCTGGGATTGTAATGGTGAAGGGGAGAAAAACTAACGCCATTTCTGCTCTCGTAGAGCTTATAGTCATGGTTGAGGGGGATGTCAGTCAAATAATTAGGCAATTAAATGTAAAACTGCTCCTGTATGAAGTGCCCACGATGAAGAGGTTTAGAATGCTCTGAGTGCTGTAAAGAGGGAGATGTGACCCATTCTGTGAGGTCAAGGAGAGCCTCCTGGAGGTGGTGATGATCGAGCTAAGGCCTAAAGAGTGAGTTGTGTGGGCTTAACTAGGCTGGGAGCGGAAACAGGTGTTGGGAGATGGGCCAGACACAAGAATGATCCAGCCATAGGAGGCCATATATGCAAAGACTGGGAAGCAGGGAGTGTGGCAGATCTGAGGAAGAGTTGAAAGAAGGCAGAGTGGCTGGAGCAGAGGGAGGAGGAGGGTCAAGACGGGCCTGCAGAGTTGTGCAGAGAAATCACACAGGACTTTGTAGGAGGTGGCAAAGCGCCTAGATTTTTTTCTCCCCCTAAGTGCAAGGGGAAGCTATCAGAAGGTTTTAAGCTGGGCAGTGATGTGATCTATTTTAAATGCTGCTGCATACAGAAGGAAATGGAGGAAGCAAGAATGATGGGCAGAGACCAATGAGGAGGCTATTTCTGTCTCCAGGGGAAAGGTGAGGATAACTTGGAAGAGTTGATGACAGTGGATGTGAAAAGCAGATACACTTTCTGCACAGTGGAAGGTGGGAGTCAATGCTCACCCTTCGAACACATAATAAATTAGCTCATCTCATCTCCATTTTCACAGCCCTTACTCAACATGTCTCTATCACGTCCATTAGCTCTCCCTGCCTCCTAATCTCCAAGAAAACAAGCCATTCAATACACAGTTTGGCAACTCTGACTTCCATTTCCAAACTTCTCTGCATCTTTTCTCATCCCTACCTACGTCTGTTCCTCCAGATGGTAAAAGGTAGACCACATTTGCTTGGCCTCCAGACCTTTACACACATTGTTCCTTCTGCCAAGAACCCCTTCTCCTCATCCCCCTAACTAGCTAATTTGTACCCAGTTTTCAAGTCTTGGCTCAGAGCTTTTCTTTCAGGAATTCTTCTCTGACCTTCTCAAACAATGGCCTTAGAGACCACATATCACAGTGCCCATAACTGCCTGCTTAATTGGTCTTAGCAACCAGTAGACTATGAAGGCCTTGAAGAGAAATCCAGGACAGTTTCCCCGTATACCTCCCAGGACCCTGTACAGTGTCTGGCACACAAGAAGAGCTCAATAAATATGTGTCAGATGATGGAAGAGCTCTTCCTTCTTTCTAACGCCAACTCCACCCTCAAGCAATCGATACCAGCTCTTCCCACTTCAGCAAGACCTTGTTCCATCAATTGTCCCCTCTCTCTACTATATATTCAAGCTCACCCTCTTACCTAGATTCTCCCTCACAACAAGAAATTCATGCTTTCCCATCCTAAAAGTGTGCTCCCCATCCTAAGGATTCATTCAATCCTGGCTTCTCCCAAGAGTAGAAGCATCCCCCAGGCTTCTACTGTTCAGTCAAACTTCCAGAAAATATAGTCCATACACTCTTTCTACTCCCTCACCCTGACTTCCTTTACCATCTGGCTTGCATTCACACAGTTCCACTGAAATAGCTCTAGAGAGCCCTGGGGACCTCCCAATGTCAAATGCAACGGTCACTTTTCAGCCTTCATTCTACCTGACCTCTCAGCGACATTTGATGCTGTTGACCACCTGCCTTCTGCTTGAAACTCTCCTACCCTCTGATTTTCATGGTAGTATTTCCTGGCTCTTCACTTACATCTTTGACCACGATTTCTCATCTATTACTCTGAAGTGATTTTTCTGGGCTTTTCATGCCATTTCACAGGTGAATAAATTAAGGATATAATAAGCCATATAATTGTGAATATATCTTTTCAAAAGTCGTCATCAGTTGGAGATATTCACCGAAGCATTTTTGAATGAAATGACATCATATCTTGGAATTGCTTTAAAATACTCCAGATGCAGTCACATATTATTTGCGTAATTAAAAAGGTAAGTATATTTTTAAATAAAAAATAAAAGAAAAACTTATAAGATTCACCACCGTGATTCCATCTTAGAAAGCCAGGTCTCCTTTGGAGTCCTAAAACCAATGGTCTTTCTACCACAAAGATCAACATTCTGCAGGTGATCCAGGTGAGGTCTTAAAGCAAGAGTTCATAGGTTCTGGTTTATATTAGGAGGTAAGGGACCCGGGTGTGTATGTCATGATAGGGGAAGCCCGGACACGTTCTCAGGCTTGGCCCTGCCAGGATCCATATATGGAGCTTTGAATGGCATATTTATCCACGCTGAAGTGAGCTCTCCATATATATAAGATACTTTAGAAAAAGAGACTTCAGTAAGGGAAATCAATTTTGGATCTCTCAAATCTTGGAAATTATAACTATGAAGAAATTTGAAATGTTTTGTGATTTGTAAAGAGAGGAAGCATGGATCCACGGTGAAGAACACAGGCTCTTCAATAACACAGAGGAGAGTTAAACCCCAGCTCCGTGACTTCCTAGCCAGGTGAACTCTGACAAGTCACTAGGGGCTTCAGAGTGTCAGTTTCCGTATCTGCCAAAAGAGGAGAGCAATTCCCTCCCCTACAGGGTTATGGAGAGGATTAAAATGTGGAAAAACCTGGAACATGAGTAGACATTTCCAAAGTCTTATTGGGAGGTGGTGGGCAAATGGGAGGTGGGAGAAGCACTGGCCCTCCGGGACAACCTTAGATTGGTCCCTCTTCCCATTTCCTGTGCATCTCACTCACTCAGGATGATTTGCAGTTGGTGGCAAATTCAGCCCTGGGACCAGAGATCTGAGACTGATGATAAAACCGTCAGCCAAGATTTGCTACATCTTTTTTTTTTCCACCCCCTAGCCTCCCATTAAAAATGATTTGTTGTTAGGACGAAACATGGGAAAACAAACGTGATTAAAATTTTCCCATATTAAATACCTGCGTGGCAATGGCAGAAGCAAGCTGAGCTCTCTGGAAAGGCTCTGATTCATCCATCTGGAGGGGAGATGAGCAGCTGGCAGAGTCAGGAAGCAGAGCAAGGCTCTGGGTTTGTTTCCCTGCTAACTCATACACATCCTGGCATCTTCCTTCCATCTGATTGACTTCATCTCATTGACTAGTCAAACACAGGTATAGCTCATCAAGGATTAAAGGTGTCCGGGGCTATGAGTGGGTATTATCATAACATTAGGAAGATAGGAGAGGGTGGGGAGGGAGGATGTGCTCTACCCTCCTCGTCTGCCTTCCTGGAGGTGAGAAAAATCTCTTGTAACTTTCAGAAACATGATAAATCTGTTAAAAGTCCATGACATCTGTTACATAGGTTATGAAACTCACTTCACAGCTTTTGCGTCTCTCAGAGACCTTTTGCTTCCTTAAGGTCTGTGGTAGATCAATTGCAAAAGCATCCACAGTTCTTCCTCCCTCCCTGTATCCATGCCCCTTGCAATGTGACTTTGCAGCTCCTCTCAAGAGGTAAACTCTTCCCAACCCTTGATACAGCCTGGTTTTGTGACTTGGTTGGTTAATTGAATGCAGCAGAAGTGAGTATGTGCCAGTTCCAAGGTCAAGGCACAAGAGATCATGCACACTTTCACTCTCCCTCTTGTAACAAGCTTAGTTTACTCTACTGGATGATGGGAGATACGTGGTCCAGTCACTGCCTGTCAGTCACCCCAGCCAACAACCAGCTAACTTCTGCATGTGTGAGTGAGGCCATCCTAGACCAGCAAGCCTCCAGCCAACCACAATCTGACCACAGATTCATGAGCAAACCCAGTCGAGATCAGCTCGTCTCATCCTAGATCAGTGAAACTGTCCAGCTGACCCATAGACTAATAAGCAATTATACATGTTTATTGTTTGAAGTCACTGATCTTTGTTTGAGGTGGTTTGTTATGCCATCAGTGGGACAAACTGATACAAAGTCCATACATGGTGTGACTTACCATGACCACATCTTTATAACATGTATCTTCCCCACAACCCCCAATTATGCCCCAAAATTGAAAGGGGTACTATTGTTGCTTTTTTGCTCTGTAGAATCTAGTGAGACCCTTGGTTAATATGAAAAGCTCTCCCCAAGGGCTCAGACCATAGCAATTTCCTCTTGAAGAGGCCAAAGTGTTCAGTCACCCAAGGGCCAACAGAGAGATAAGCCCTTGCCCCAACAAAGCCACCTGAGCATGAGATACAGGGAGTCCAGGCACAACTTGCTGCACTGGTTTCTTCTCCTCGGGGTGACTGTAATACGCTTGGTTGGTAAAAAATTGGGGGCAACAGAAAAAAGAACCAAAAGTAGAAGTACATTTGTTTAGTCATGCTGACCATACTCACGGAGCTTTCCATTCTCTTATTCAGTCACAAGGACGGGGAGGGTTGATCTGGACTGGTCAAGCCAACGTTGGCAAGTTGCCCCTCACTTCATTTTGTGAGATTGGAGAAAAGATAATACTTCCTCCCTCTTGGACAGGGGCGTTTCCCTCATCCTCTTGGAATCTAAGGGAGAACCAGAGTGAGACGCAGAGGAAAGGCTCTCTCTGCTTGTCTAGGCAGGTGAAGGAAGATATCCACGTGGGCTCCAGCACTTGAGAGAATAAATGGCAGTTTGACGGCACGATTTGTATGTTCTCTTAATGGTACCCCTTTCCACACTCACTCCAACTCAAAGGCCTTTTCAGGAAATGCCTCTCCCAGAGGACAGACGTGACTGGGATTCTATGGAAGGATGAAGGAAGGAGGGCATAGAAAATTCTCGGACCAAAAAAAACTCAAGTAGAATGGGTTACTTTAAACGCTGACGCTGATGATGAGGAGAACAGAAATGGTATCAGCGGTATAGAAGACTTGGAGTTGTAGACAAAAGCGCATCCGTTAGTACTCCTGAGGAAATCTTAGGGTGTATCTAGAGTGTCTGAGATAAGACTCTCTTTGACACGAAGGTATCAATCATAAACTGATCACAAAATGGGAATTTGAACACATAAGAAGAAATACTTGAAGTGTTTCCCTAAACAGAAATCTTTCCCTAAAGCAGAAATCTTTCCTCCTCAAATCCATCTCCATTCTGCAACTCTTTACATTATCAGAGGGGTCGGCCCCGTGGCTGAGTGGTTAAGTTCGCATACTCCGCTGCGGCAGCCCAGGGTTTCACCGGTTCGGATCCTGGGCCTGGACATGGCACCTCTCGTCAGGCCACGCTGAGGCGGCGTCCCACATGCCATGGCTGGAAGGACCCACAACTAGAATATACAACTGTGTACTGGGGGGATATGGACGGAGTGGAAGCAGAAAAAAAAAGAGAAAAGGAAGATTGGCAACAGTTGTTAGCTCAGGTGCCAATCTTTAAAAAAAAAAAACAAAGCAACAAAAAACCCATTATCAGAATAATTATTACGAGGCCATTCCTCTCTTTTCTGGCCCCTGCCTACCTGCACCAACCCCATTTCCTTACATTCCTCTTCTTGCACTTTCTCTTCCAGCCATGGTCACACCTTGGGGAACACTGGGTTAACTACTTCCTCTGGGTTGTGCAGATATGGCGCCTCCATCTGGGACATTCCTGACCCGTCTCTCTTCCTAGATAACTCTGCTCATCCTTCAGGTCTCAGCTTACATGTCCCCTTCTCCTAGAATTTTTGACAGGGACCCCTGGACAGTTCTTTTTCAGCAGGTGGAGAATTCCTGGGCATTTTCTATGTGTCATTGTTTTCTTCCCTTGAAGATACAGAACTGAATAAATTGTCACTTGGAGATCATAGCACCCTAAGGCTTGGGCCATTCCATCCCCATAGGATAATTTCTATGAGTTACAACAAGAGAACAAACAAAATCATGACCCTTTAAATTCAACCTGCTTTAGGTCATAAAAAATTTTGCATGCTTGCTAGCTATTTCTGTTACATTACATAAGAAGCCTGCCCCTCAGTGACCAAATAGAAATTTAAAAAATTGTAATTGGATGTCATTGCTGTCAATCATCCTGGGTACAAATTAGAGGGCAGGTCACCCCTCCTAGAGGAGGAGCAGTGATGTAGTGACCAGGTTTTGGTCAAGGAACCCGGGCTGGACAAATCTTGTTCTGTCCTGTTTTCCTAATGTGGAGGCAGGAGAGGGGAGATGGAGGTGCTTTCATCTCAGTTAGACCCTTGAAATCATTTAAGGAGAAATCCTCAAGAGAAGAGATCAGAGAAACCAATGGTATAATATCTGATTATTTTGTAATGGTACCTTGACCAGAAAATAAAGGGGTTTGTTGAAAAAAAGCTGAACTGATTGATTTTGGTTACTTGGAGTTCTGAACCTTTCCTGACTGCTTTACAAAAGGAAGCAATTAATGAATGCACCACAGGCAAGAAGACAGGCATCCAACTTGTTCTTTGAGTAAGATTACCCCTAGAATAGAACTTTTGCTAGTCCTACCAAGAATAGGTTTGGCGCTCCTCCTTTAGCCTCCGCGGAAGTTTCCTCCCCCTCCCAGGGTCTGTTCCCACTCCCTCTCCCCATTGCCAGATTACAAACTTTTTGAGGGCATGGACTGTCCTGTTCACATCAGTGTTGGCTGGTTCTCGGAACTTATGGGGATGTTACCCTATGAATCATGTCCACACTCATGGGTCAGTTCAGTCCTCCTTCAGCCACCATAGAGCTAAGCTTCAAGAAAAGCTTAGAGAAGACCACCAGTTTGGTTCAGACCAAGGTCCCCAAATCGCCCAGTTATCAGCTTTGGTCTCACCAACTCAATGGGCCGAAGCAAATGACCCTCAAATCTATCAGCTTGTGATTTTTCTGGAGAGCAAATGATCCAACTGGCAGTTCACTTGCCTTAGGGATCCAAGAACAGAACTGGGCTCAAATCCCAGCCCTTTCCCTTACTTGGGAAAGTTACTGATCCTCTTTGTGTCTCAGTTTCTTCATCTATAACATGGGGATAATAATAGTAGCTCCTCCATAGAGTGGCTGTAAGGGATTCAGGAGAATCCATAGTCTTTGGGGCACGTGGTAGACCTATATGAATGTTTGCTATGGTGACAATGATAACGGTGACATTGGTGATGCCATCATCAATGATACAATGATACTACACCTGTTCCATTCTCGGAGAGTCTTAATTGGCTGGGAAACATTCCAAACAGGATGAAGAATGGATATGGATCCAATATATATCTGGTACCAAATAGAGGCTTAAACATAATTAGCATACTTGGAGTAGGTTAACAGGACGTGTCTGTGTCCTTGTTTATGTTCCTTCCCCCTTGTCTTTCAGTGTTGTTTTTTTTTTTTATTTTTGAGGAAGATTAGCCCTAAGCTAACGTCTGCTGCCAATCCTCCTCTTTTTGCTGAGGAACACTGGCCCCAAGCTAACATCCATGCCCATCTTCCTCTACTTTATATGTGGGATGCCTGCCTCAGCATGGCTTGATAAGCAGTGCTAGGTCCACACCCAGGATTTGAACCGGTGAACACAAGGCCGCCAAAGCAGAACAGCACACTTAACTGCTGCACCACCGGGCCGGCCCTCTTTCAGTGTTTGGATCAGCTGGTGATTTGCCATGCACAAACATTTTCTATTGACAGGAAAGTCAGAGAAAGTGCAATCCTAGGGCTCAGATATTAGTTCAGCTGCTCTGAGTCTGGGGATATGATTGATGGGAGTTTTATTGTAAATGTAAAAATCTGCATTCCTTTCTTCCCCTTTTGGCATATCAATGTTTTGGTCTTGCACAACACGTCCTGGCGCATTGAAGATAATAGAGCTCTAATGCGCTTGATGGCTCTGCATCAAAGCCAGTCAATACAGCATCGCCATCAACTTGGATGACAGAAACGACTAGATCAGTGACACTTACACACCCACCACCTAGTAAAGATAGAGAAAACCCCGAGAGCCAGAGCCAGAGAGTATTTGCCAGTATAATATCAATTCCACTAACATTTATTGAGCACCTGTAGGGGCGAGGCTTAAGCCAGCACAGTGCCTAATGCATGGGTCAGTGTGAAATAAATTCTTGTTAAATGAATGCATGGATGAATGGAAGTCTGGATATTGTGAAATCACTGAGGAATCCATAATGCTTCCTCTTTTGGAAGCTGAATTTTCAAAAAGCAATTAAATCTGAAGGAAATTAGCTAGAAGAGATGAATATATGGCAAAACCCCAAAGATGTTAGTCCAGCTGCTGCAAATGCGACAAATGCACAAACCCCGGGGAGTGGATAATGGCTTGGCTGCTAAAAGACAAAATCCACAGAGACTTAACTCAATTTCCAGGAGAGAGTGTTTGACCATCAGCCACAGGCACAAGATGGATCACACAGATGTGGTGAAGGTGGCCCGTGCTTTAGTCTGTGGCTTCAGAAACCTTGGTATCACTCTATTCAGTGGGGACTGCGGGGATTTGGAGCCAAGGAGTTCTTAGTCTAGGGAAACAGACACAAATAGATTCTAGGTTCTGTGCCTTGAGGTCCTGTCAGTCTTTCTTGCTGCCGTATCGCCATCTCTGCTATGTCCTCCGTAGCCAGCAAGTGCCCAGCACATGGTAGATGCTCACAATTTGGTTGAATGGATGAATGAAGAAACCTATGAAGCATACTACCTTCCTCTATTATAACATGTATCGGCAATACCACCAAGTAATATATAATGATAATTTATATCTAGTGTATCTGCATTATTTTCATGGTTCTAGAAGATAACATTTAGTCTATAATATTTACTCTATAACCTATAATAGAAGGTACCATAATGCAAGAAAGATAAAACTGTATGGGCAGTCAGAAGACAGAGAAATGCCTTCAAACCTGGGGAAATTGGGAAAGACGTTCCGGAAGAGGAGACATCTAAGATGGGTCTTAAAGCAAAGGCGGAATTCAGGCTGCCTAGACATTGCACAATCAGGATGAGCAGAGAGTAGGAGAAAAATCTCAGCAAAACCCAAATACAGAGCAATGTTTCTCCAACTGTATCCTCAGGAACATTTACACAAAACTACTTGGGGATGACTGTCCCTAGCCTGCTGGGTCAGAATCTCTGTTGAGGACGCTCACGAATCTGACTCCCTAAGTCATTCCCATATGCTACATTTTGGGAACCATTTCCAAATAGTTGCATTATTTCATTTAATCCTCTCAACTATCCGGAGAGGTAGGCGTGGTTATCCTCAACTGATGGCCAGGGACATTGAGGGTCAGGGAGGTGAAGTGACTTGCTCAAGGTCACCCAGTATGTAGGTAAAAGAAGTGTGATCCAAACACAGAAAGTCAGACCTCAAACCTTCAGTCTCACTGACTCCCAGTCACTGCCTTTCTGAACACAAGGCTACACGACAAGGTGTGCGAAGAGGAGCTGTAGGAAGTGACTTTGAAAGAGGATGTTCTGAGATTAATAGTAGTAGAGATCGATAAAGACAATGATACTGTTTTATATCTTTTAAAAGAAAGAAAGAACACCCCACCACTCTGGCTGCAACAGACTTTATCAGGAGTCTCTGATTAATGAGCAGAGCCCTAGCCTCTGCTTCCTAATAGATGCCTGTTACAGCGCCGGGAGATTTCCATCTCAACGACGCATTGCTATAATGTGCTCAGGCAGCAGTGTCGGCTCTGCCCTGTGTTTGATCAGGTTCATCTCTGTTTTTAAATGAAAAGGTCAGTGAGTACACGTATCCAACAGAGTAACTAGTGATCAGGAGATGAAGTTAAAGCAACTGTTAAACAATTACTGGGATTCGGCTTGGCATTGGTTGTGAGTTGTATGGTTGGACATTTCATTTGTGGTCAACTAGACATGGAAAGTTAAACATCCAAGGTCAAAGGTCCAAGGTCATGGGTCCAACTGACCAAGGAGGGGGCCATTCTTCTTTACTATTCAAAACCCTCCCTTGCCTCCCAACCTACCTGGCCACCCAAAACGTCCTTGGAAGGGAGAAGATCTGGTGAATCAGAGGTCTGACTTGCTCCCTCCCTTCCTCCAGCCCGCTGCTCAAATGTCAACTTCTGAAGGGCTTCTCTGACCACCTGCTGGGAAAAGCACGGCCTCCTCCCACCTCCCTGGCCTCTATACCTTACTCTTCTTTGCCTTTCTTCACGACTCTTAGTCACACCCAGTATTATATTATCTACTCATTCTTTTGATTATTGCCTTTCTCTCCCTGCCAGACTATAAGCTCCATAAGGTTAGAGACCTTCATTCTCATCCATTTCCTCAACAGCCAAGGCTGTGCCTGTTACATCGTAGACACTGCGTAAATATTTGTTGAAGGAAAGAACAACATGTTGGCACAAAAGCATCCTCGATTCCAAGAAGCAATTTCATTCTCAGTTCTAACTGCCCTTGCTTGCTGATATCATTTAAAAATAAGACTTCTTTTTCTAGTTAAATCTCACAACAGCTTTCTCATCATCCCTGGGATAATGCGCCAACTTTGTGATGTGGTTTATTGGAACTTCTGGTTCCGAGTGAGCTTTCCCCTCCGGCCCATCCCATGCCCCTTTCTGTTTTCTGTCTGCCTATCATACGTTCTTTCAGCTGGTCAGTAGCATTCTGCCTTCCTCCCCTGTCGGGTCTTTCTATATGCACCCTCCCATCCTGAAGCACCCTTTGCTTCTTCCTCTTTCTTCACCTCAGTAATTCCTAGGCGTCCTTCCCTTCTTGGCTTAAACATTACTTCCTGGGGCTGCCTTTCCTGACTTCTCAGCCTCAGAAAGCTCCCTTCTTACACTTCTCCATAGCATTCTGCATTTCTACCTTCTGTCACATATAAACATTCAAACATGTGTTCAGCGTTTGTCTTCCCTGTAGACTCTACTTCGTGAACTCCACCAAGGCGGGGATGGGTTTTCCTTCTGAATGCTGAATTCCCAGCATTTAGCACAGGACTGCAGAGAGTCAGTGTTGGGTAAATATTGCCTTTATGAATGAATTGCCTTTATGAACTCCCAGAACCTGGGAGTTATCTCCCCTTGAAATTACCTCCAGACACAGGACAAACACATCTCCATCCCCTGAGATAGTGTTTGAGGACACGTGAGTGATTTCAGGTCTCAGTGTTGGCAGCAGAGCCTCACTCACCCCCACTTCTCCAAGTCTAGCCTCTCCCTGAGTGACTCAAGCACTCTTCTTATCACCAAAGACCCCTGGCCCTGCCCAAGGTGCTGAGGCCATTACCAAGGCCACATCCTAAACAGCAAAAACGTTAGAGACCTGGATCTTTTGCAAATGTGCTACTTTAGTCTCTAGCCAAGAAACAACACTTTCGTTTTGGGAGGTGAAAAATTTGCAACGAACTCAGCATCTAGATTGCTAGCAAAATTTGAAGCAATCTAGAGAATTGTGCTGAAATGGCAAAGCTGGGAGGCCAAGGGGAAGAGGCCATGCTAGCTTTTTATTCATAGAAAACCCCAGAGCCAGTCTGGAGACCACAGGGGAGGAAGAGAGAGAGGCTGAGTAGGGGAGAAAAACACATGAAGACCTTTTATTGCTTTTGGTTAACTCTAATTACAAAAATCATAAACACACGCAAAAATCTCCCATAATTAACCACCCAGAGATAACAACTTTTAATATTTAGCAGCATGCCCTTTTGGTACTGGAAAAGACGGGCTGGAGGCTGCACTTATTATTTAACAGCGAGCCTTATTCACTTAGCAATGCAACACAATTATATTCCAATGGAAGGCAGATGGTATCAGTTTAAAACACGGACTCTGTAATCAGATAGATCTGCGTTTTACTCTTGCTGAACTATATACTATTTTGTTCTTTTGGCAAGATGCTTAAGCCTTAATTTCCTCATCTATAAACTGGGACAAAAGTGGAATCGATCTCTTTGTGTCGAGAAGATTAAATGAAGTAAAATGTGTAAGTTATTAACACCGAAATCTGTTGCATAATAGATGTTTGAGTAGCTATCATTATTATTGGTATAACATCAGCAACTGCTTCTCCCCAACATCATTTTTGATGGCAAAAAGGGTTATAGTAAGTGGATTTGCTTAACCAATCCCTTACTGTTGGACACATACATTGTTGTCATTTTTCTTTTCTGTTGGGTGGAGCTTTGAGATGGGTAGTCATGCCAAGGGTCCTCAGGAGAAAAGAGAGTACAAGAAGAATGATGGCTTCCAGCAAATGTCCTGCTGCCAACAGTGATAGTGCCAACAACAGATGAGTTCCCAAGGAGGAAGGGAGAGGAGGCGGGTGACAGGTGGAATCATTTAAAGGAGGACAGACAACTGTTTTTCATTCTTACACTCACTGACCAATTGTTTCAGTGCGTTGGAGACAAGAATGATGGAACAACCCAGAGCATCCAGCATAATATTTTAAGATGTAATTCAGACATGCTTTTGCCCTTAAAACAAATACATTCCCTTTATCCTGACTCACAAAGTCCAAGATAAAGATCTGGCACATGTCTCCCTCTGTGACTGCATCTCCTATCATCTCGCCTTTGCTCCCAACAGTCTAGCCTCCTTGCTAGTCTTCAAACTTGCAATCTTCATTCCTGCCTCAGGACCTTTGCACTTGCTGTGCCCTTTGCCTGGAATACTCTTCCCCAGACCTCTGCATACTGCACTATTCATGATGCAAGTCTTTGTACCTCCTCTGAAATGTCTTCCCTATCTAAAATAGCTCCCCTCCATCATCACCACCACTCCATGACTCTATAACCCCTTACATGCTTCATTTTTCTTCACAACATTTACTTCCATATGAAAGTGTATGTGCATTTGTTTATTGTCAGTCTTCCCTACCACAGCATAAGCTATGTATGGTGGAGCAGTGGCTGCTTATTCATTAATATGTCCCTGGTGCCTAAAACAGTGCCTGCAACATTGTAGGTGGTCATTATAAATCTTTAGAATGAATGAATGAATCTCCAAGCTGGCTTGAGGTGCTGGGACCAATATCTGCCTATGGAGTAAAATAAGTCCATGCATTTCTGGTCCATGGTATACCATAGTGGTTAAAGGCAGACATTAAAGCCTTCATTGGGATGTTGGCTCCATCGCTTCCTGGCTGTGAGATCTTGGGCAAGTTATTTGACCTCTGTATGCCTCAATTTCTCATATATAAAATGGGAATGACAATGGTGTCCACTTTATAGGATTGTTGTGAGAATTAAATAATGAGTAAATTAAATGATAAGTAAACTTCTTAGCAGAGTGGTAGTTAAGAGCCCTCAAGAAGTTTCTTATTATTCATCAATTAATTCATTAAATCATTCCATGTATTAATTGTTTCAGTCATATGTTCATTCAAATATTCATCCACAGAGTTAATATTGTTAAAATGTCCATACTACCTAACGCCATCCATAGATTCAATGCAATTCCTATCAAAATTCCAATGGCATTTTTCACAGAGACAGAACAAACAACCCTAAAATTCATATGGGACCGCAAAAGATCCCAAATAGCCAAAGCAATCTTGAAAAACAACAAAGCTTCACACTTCCTGATTTCACACTATAATTACAAATCCATAGTAATCAAAACGGTATGGGACTGGCCTAAAAACGGACACATAGACCAATGGAACAGAATGAAGAGCCCAGAAATAAACCCACACAAATACAGTCAACTAATATTTGACAAGGGGACCAAGAATACTCAATGAGGAAAAGATTGTCTCTTTAATAAATGGTGCTGGGAAAACTGGATATTCACATGCAAAAGAATGAAACTGGACTCTCTTACACCACTCAAAAAAATTAACTTGAAATGGATTAGGAGTTAAATATAAAGGAATTGGAATCATAAAGCTCCTAGGAGAAAACATAGGGAAAAATCCCCTTGATACTGGTCTTAGCAAGCACTTTTTGGCTATGACACCAAAAGCAAAAATCAATAAGTGGGACTTCATCAAACTAAAAAGCTGCACGGCAAAAGCAACAATCAACAAAATGAAAAGGCAACCTATGGAGTGGGGGAAAATATTTGCAAACCATATATCTGATAAGGAGTTAATATCTAAAACAAGGAGCACATACAACTAAACAGCAAAAAAATGAATAATCCAATTAAAAAATGAGCAGAGGATCTGAACAGACATTTTTCCAAAGAAGACATACAAATGGCCAACAAGTACACGAGAAGGTGCTCAACGTCCCTAGTCATCAGGGAAATGCAAATCAAAACTACGAGATATCACCTCTCACCTGTTAGAGCGGATATCATCAAAAAGACAAGAGATAACCAGCGTTGGTGGGAACCCTTGTGCACTGATGGTGGGCATGTAATTTGGTAGATCCACTAAGGAAAACAGTATGGAGTTTCCTCAAAGAATTAAAGATAGAACTACCATATGATCTAGCAATCTCATTTCTGGGTATGTATCCAAAGGAAATGAAATCACCATGTTGAAGAGCTATCGGTACCCCCATGTTCTTTGCAGCATTATTTACAATAACCATGATAGGGAAACAATGTAAGTGTTCATCGATGGATGAATGGATAAAGAAAATGTAGCATACATACACAATGGAATATCATTCAGCCACAAAAGAAGGAAATCCTGCCATTTGTAACAACATGATGAATCCAGAGGGCATTATGCTAGGTGCTGCAGGTCAGACAAAGAAAGATAAGCCAAACTCAGAAACAGAGAGTAGATTCGTGGTGGCCAGGAGCTGGGAGGTGAGGAAAATGAGGAGATGCTGGTCAGAAGGCGCTCCAGTTGTAAGATGAGTAAGTTCCAGGGAATCTAAGGTGCAGCTTAGTAACTATGGTTATACTGCATTGTATGCTTGAAAGCTGCTAAAAGATTAGATCTTAAATGTTCTCACCACCACCACAGCAAAAAAGGTAAGTATGTGAGATGAAGAATGTGTTAACTAATCTTGTTGTAATCATTTCGCAATATATACGTGTATCAAATCATCACATCATACACCTTAAACTTACACAATGTTATATGTCAATTATATCTCAATAAATCTGGAAAAAAGATATTCATCCATTTATCTGTTCATTTTTCAATGATTTTCTCACTCTTTCGCAGTTCATGACTCTATCTACCCATTCAATCCATCCACCTCCATATGTCCATCTATCCACCTATTTATGGTTTAAATAAACACTTATCAAGCTTATTTTGAAGGATGCTGAGGCCATGGTAGAAAGATTAGAAGCATGAAATTACATCACCAGCATTCTAAAGTACCCTTCTGAACCCTGCCCAGTTATGCCTGGGGACCAACCCAAGAATGTGCCCCTTTCCCCCCGCCCCCATCACCTCCTCTTTCCAGCCAAAGAGACACAGGCCCAAGATTCAGCATCCATCCCTCCAGCTCCCTGTACCCTAAGGCCTCCTTCCATCTCTGTGCCTGTACCAGTGTTTAGTTTGCAAACAGAGCTAATCCCTTCTGGGCCAGGGGAGTACACGTAGCTCCAGCCTGAAATGCTACTGAAATCTCTTCATCTACCTCACGCTGGGATGGTACTATTCTCCCAGGTGCTTAAAACACCCAATGTGGCCACCTGCCCCTACCCCGAGTCTAGCAGTTATTCCTAAAGTCTCGTTCTTGACCTGCTCCGAGGGTGGGGAGGCCAATGGGGCTCAGGAATAATGATGGAGATAATCATGATAATGGCAACAGCTTCTTCTATGTGCCAGGTATTAAGAACAATATTCAAACATATTTAACTACTGGGAGAATCCAACCAGTTAGCGGGGCTGCTTACTGCAAATAACCGGCACAGCCATCCCAGCTGACTAGCCGCCCTACCTGGCATATCTACAAGTCAATGAAACCCCTCAATAGGCTAGGAGGCAGTATTATGAGCCCATTTCTTAGATGTGGAAATGGAGGCTCAGAGAGAAAAAAATCACTCACAGAGGTGGTAAGCAGATCTGAGATTTTGTGCGTCCTGAGCGGGCTTGATTACTACACATTTTATATACTTATATATTTATTTGCATTTATTATGAAAATATTTGCTTTATCTGGTAAGCAACTTAGCTGAGATTTTTTGCCATTTTTTTTAATTTCAAAAAATTTCAAACCTACAGAAGAGTTAGAATAATTTACTGAACACCCATATATCCTTCACCTAGATTCATCCAATTCTCTCTTGCTTCCTCTCCCTCAGAAGGAACACACACAAACACTTGCTCCTATTCCATTTCCAAGTAAGTTGCAACTGCCGGGATGGTTCATCCGAAACTACTGCATCCACATTACACAGGTAACCACTGCCCCACACATAGTCCTGTTCACGGAGCCCGTTACAGACGTTCTCTCACTTCCGGGCCAGAAGTCATCTCACCAATCCTTCTAGAGGAGCTCCACCTGTCTGCTGCTCACCTACGCCCCCTAATGGAGACTCCTCACCCACAGCCCTCTGAGAGGACCCACTCCCCTGATGGGGGAGCCGGGAGGGTCTCTGACCCAGAGAGATTTCCACCCATGGGCTGGCAGAGGTCCATGACTTGGGTGGGATGAATCACTCACATTCTCCCTCTTAGCAACTTGAGAGAAGAGAAGGAGAGAATAGTTTCTGGGGAGTTACAGCCACTAGAACTTAGAAGGTCATGTTGACTCAGGGGCCACTGTGAAGCTGAAGCCATGAGGAAGCAAAAGGAAGATGGAGCAGTTGCACAAAATATATAATGTAGACAAAATATTATGTTAACAACAGCTAACATTTGTTGAGCAGATAGTATGTGCTATGCACGGGACAGTCATTAACCCATTTAATACTCGGCATAGAATATATACGGTATCATCTCCCCTGTTGAGACTGAGGCACAGAAAAGTAAAGTAACTCACCTGAGGTCACACAGCAAGCAATTGCAGGAATCTGCTTGCAACCATCACCTTGTTAGTGGTTCTCCCTGCCTTTCCTGAGCCCAGTGCTCTGCTCAGGATTCCCATGAGACCTTCCGAATCTCACTGCAAAGCCTCAATTGCTCTTGAGTGAGATGGAGGGGGCTTCTGTTGGCTCTAATCAAAGGAAGCCTGACTAAAGCACCTGGCCTCAGACGTGACCTCAGTGGGCCTCTACCCTGGGACTGGATTTCCTTCAGAGCGACACTCACACCCACCATTCTGACTACTTGCCTGGAAGTTTGCAGAGTTAGGATCACACATTTTCTGGAGAGGTGAGGACGATGCACGAAGATTAATTATACACGACCCGTTATCAATAATTTAACAGGCCTGACCTGTCTTTGATGGTTTCCTTATTTAGATGCCACCTCTGCTTTGTTTTATGTAAAAGGAAATTTATCAGGACTTGCACACTTTCACTTGCGACTTTACACAACATAACCCAATTTCCCAGAGAAGATCCTGCACATCAGGACTTGAATTTTCCCACCACTGAAATTTTCAGACAACGAATGCTTGCTTGATTTGGGAGAGGCTTCTTTTTTTCTTTTTATCATACTCAGGTAACCAATTATTTGAAAATTAGCATTCTTCAAAGTACAGTTAGTACCAATGACAGAAAACATAATTGAATATCTCTCCGATGATTTAGGAGGCACTTCTGAATGTCACTCCCCTTCATTCAAGACTGTAAAAAAAATTCAGATAATAAAATTAGAGCTTTACCTTTGCTTGTTGGAGCATTCTGGATGTTACATGATTGTGGGACTAATTCAAACATAAAAGTCACATCTGGTTTCTTGGGTTGTTTATCAGAATCATCTGAGTCACAGAGAATAGTGTGAGAAGATACTCAGCTCCGCTGTGTAGGATCAGCCCACTGATTCTATAGTAGAAGGGCTCCACTGGTCATATGCTGGTTATATGCCTAGATCGGCCCCCTTCAAAGTTGGACATTAGCTCTAAATTCCAAGGCACTTGGGAAAAACTAGAGAGTTTTCATATTTGGGAAATAACAATTTTCACCTAGCAGAGCTGTTTCGAGGATTTGTGATTTATATGTCACGTTTATAAGACAGTGTCTTGTTCTTAGTAAGTACTCAATAAATGGCAAGTGTTGTTAAGGAAATAAATACCTGAGAGTTTGAGAGGAGCCAAAAATCTCTTCTGACTATCTGCTAAATATTCTGACTTGCATTTGTTTTCGTAGCAGATGGAAAACCAATTCTACTCCATGATATTCCTCTTCAGAGAACAAGTTAAGACCACTTTAGTAGAGGAAGATCCAGAAAGAAGCAAAAGGAACACGGGAGGGTTGAAACCACAGATTCGAGGAAGTTTTGGTGTCATGGAAATTCATGGCACCTGAAGGCAAAAAAGATGGATTCCTGTCCTTACTCTGTGCAGCCAGCACTTTGAAGCAGTCCATTTCACAGTTGGACGTGGTTCAATACTGCGTAGTGCTTTAATGGAATCCACGTCTATTTCTTTTTTAACTTCCACTTGCTGGCTTATTTGTTTCTTCTTCCATTCAGCAAAGGTACATTAGGCCCCTACTGTGAGCCTGGAGCTGTTCTTGGTGCTGAGGTAACACCAGGAAATGATTTGGACCTGGACCTGCCTTCACGAAAGGTTTCAAAGGAGAAGCGCAGAGTGAGACAAGAGTGCAGAACGGCCTTATCCAGTCTTGGAGGTGGAGGGGAGGAGATTCAGAGGAGGCTTCCTGGAGGAAGTCACATTTAATCTGAGACCTAGAGGATAAGATAGAGTGAGCATCCAAGTTTTTCCTTGAAGAGCAGCAGAGGAAAAGTCTTGGCCTTCCAAATTTGAAGTCAGCTCTCTGGCCTCATTTCCTATTACTGCTCTATTCTCTCATTCTGTTCTGGCCACACTAGTCCACACTGAGGATTTCTATTCTCCCAAAGTAACACTCACTCCTCAGATGACATAATTCTAGGCCTTTTACCATCCTAACTGACCTCACTATCAACAGGCTCTATTTAGCCAAAATGTCTTCAAAAGGTGATGCCTCACTAATTTCTATCCTTGGCCACCATGCTATGTGGGTCAATGGTGAAAAGTTATACCGGATGTTGACAATACGATTGAGGTCTTCTCATATGCCCAAAGCTCCACGTTAAGAATGTCTTTATTCTCTCTGTTTGTTTGGAAAGGTTTCTAGGACTTTACTGATGTACCAACCAACATGCCAGACACTGGGAGTTTCTGCAAGTTGGGTGCCCCAGGAATCAGATGCCAGGACAGAGTTTGTAAAGCAAAAAGGTTATTGGGAAGTTATTCATGTGAACAGGAAAGAGAGGAAGCTGGATTGAGCAGAAGGAGGCATTAGACCCCAATGCAGAGCTGATAAAGTTTCTACAAGCCCAACAGGGAGCTCTGGGACAAAGACTTGGTGAAACAATCTTGAGAAAGAAGATCAAAATGGATCAAAGACCTAAACATAAGAGTTAATTATAAAACTCTTAGAAGGAGTATAGGCATAAATCCTTATGACCTTGATTAGGCAACAGTTTCTTAAATATGAAAACTAAAATGCAAGTAACAAAAGAAAAAATAGACAAATTGGACTTCATCAAAATGTAAAACTTTTGTGCATTAAAGATCACTATCAAGAAAATGAAAAGACAATCTATGGAATGGCAGAAAATATTTGCAAACCAGGTATCTGATAAGGGTCTAGCACACAAGTATATAAAGAACTCTTACAACTCAACAATACCAGCAAACACAAGCTACTCAATTTAGAATCGGCCAAAGAAGATATACAAACGGCCAAATAAGCACATGAAAAGATGCTCAACATCACTAGTCAGCAGGGAAATGCAAATAAAAACCAGAAGACATACCATTTCACTTTACTAGAATGGCTAGAATATTAACATAAAAAAAAGAAAATTATCAACTGTTGGGGAGGATGTGGAACAACTGGAACTCTTGTAAGTTGCTGATGAGAATGCAAAATGGTGCATTGATTGTGGAAAACAGTTTGGCTGTTCCTCAAATGTTAAACATAGAGCTATCACATGACTCAATAATTCCACTCCCAGTTACATACCCAAGAGAATTGAAATATGTGTTCAAACAACGTTTGTACGCAAATGTCCACAGCAGCATTATTCATAATAGCAAAAAGTTGGAAACAACCCAAATGTCCATGAACGGATGAATGGATAAGCAAAATGTAGCATTTCTATACAATGGAATATTATTCAGCCAGAAAAAAGAATGAAATCCTGATACATGCTACAACATGGATCAACCTTGAAAACACTACGCATTAAATGAAAGAAGCCAATCACGAAGGGCCACCTACCGTATGATTCTGTTCATATGAAATGTCCAGAAGAGGCAAATCGACAGAGACAGAAAGTAGATTAGTGGTTTTCAGGGGCTGGGGGAGGGGGGAATGGAGAATAACTGCTTAATGGGGACGGGGTTTCCTTTTAGGGTGATGAGAATGTTCTGGAATTGGATAGTGGTGATGGTTGCACAACATCGTGAATATACCGAAAACCACTGAATCGTATGCTTTAAAATGTTTAAAGGGGTGAGTTTTGTGCTATGCGAATTTTATCTCAATTCTTAAAAAGGGAGAGGAGAAAGAAGTGGGGCAGGGTGTGAGGAGAACAATCTAATCACAGGGACTTGCCTGGTCTGGGGCAGTTACACAAGGCTTGAGGAAGAATGGCTTTTTCATCCTTCTGAAGTCCATCTGCTGACTTTCAGGTTCCACCTTGCCCTGACCTCAGGGGCTTTGATGACCCAGGTGTCTTACCTAGATGACCTAGGTAAGATTCCTGGCCAGGCTATTTTTTCTTCCCCAACTGACCATCAGGACAGAATAGGGAGAGAGGGAAAGGAAGCGAGGAAATGATACATGCCCCAAATCCAGGAGGAGACAAGAGAGAGAGGGGGACAAGAAAACATTCTTTTCTTCCTTTTGTCTCCAAAGCCAGGGGACAGAGAATGGAAATGGGGAATGTAGATCAAAATGTAATTTTCCCTTACAAGCTGCGGTGAGGCCAGGGGCTGGGGAGGTAGCCTGCCCTGGGGAACTGCTCACATGGCAATAACTCATCGCAGCTCTGCAGAAAAGCAGCGCTTATTAAAGGTCAAATGGAGCCAGCAAGGGAAGGGTTGATGGAAGCAATAAAGGGGTGCAAGTGGGAGGGGGCCATTGGGGGCGGCTGGCTCTGATTAAGAAGTTGTCCCAAGCAAGGCAGAGGCCAGCCATCAAGCCAGCAGGTGATGCCCCTGACACCCACCAGGGACAGCTGGGCTGGAAAATGCCGCCTTTGTCTTCATGGCCCAAGAATTTCCCTGGCCCCATGCAAAGATCAATGGTGAATCAATAATACACTGGCTCGGATAAGAAACAATTATCAGCAAGCCAGAAAAACAGCATTGGGAGCTAGCCCTCTGCTCCCATCTACCTGCCAGTGGATGAGAAGGTTGCTGAACTCTCAGAGATCAGGTAGCTGAAGAATGACCTAAGCAAGCAGGTGCCTAGGTCAGGCTAATTCTTCGTTATCATCATCAGTTACTTCTACTATTTCTCAAACACTTTACGCAACTCATGATCTGAGTCCTCTCAGCAACCTACACACAAGTGCTCTTACTATTCCCATTTTACAGTCAGCAACATTGAGGCTCAGAGGGGTTAAGACACCCTTAGCTAGTGAAAGGCAGAGTCAGGGCATGACCCCAACAACTGTTCTCTTAACCATGATACTTAACTGCCCCTCACAATAGCCAAATGACTATTGAGGGCCTACTGTGTGCTGGGCCGTGAACGCTTCGTTGGGATTTTCAAGATGACATGTAATTAATTTCTTCTCTCAGGGTCTCAGGTCTCCCATCTATCGCATGGAGAGTCATCACTGATGTTCTTACCTGGGAGGGAGGTTCTGGGTATCCAGTGACACCCACTGGTATCCATTTGGATATCCAAGTGCGCACCCATTTGGAAAATGGAAACTCTGTGTGCCTAAGAGGTTGTCCTCCTCAGTGTCTTTCCCATTGGGATGCTGTCCTGCCTAATATGTAGTCTGGTACCAGCAGGTGTCAGAGTCCCCAGCTGAAATCAGGACAGATGATTTGATTTCTCACTGGGCCTGGAGTAGAAAACAAAACATGAAGGCCATCAAGTAGGAAAATGAGGATGAGAAATTGCAGCTGACCCGACGATAACCAAATGCAGGCGTTAAATACCAGACATGACCCAACCACCAGGCCTCTGACCCTTGCCCATGAAGATAATCAATAACCCCTTGTGGTCACAGTCTTGTCCCCAAGATGCTGAGCTGCCACGTTTTTACGTGTGTACCAGTCTTTTATTTTTTTAAACATGAAGGGTTGTTTTCATCTTAAAAGAGCTATGGATGGGCTCTTTTGTGGTCCTCACTTGGGTTGCTAGAAGGGGCTGCTTGGAAAGCTTGAGAAGCATCCACCTCAGCAGAGAACAGGACTGCAGAAAATTTTTTTTCTGAATAGTGGAAGAAAGTAATTTAGAAGGTAAAGGGGTGGCAGAGTGAGAGTTGGGAAAAGTTTTTGTGTGTGTATTATCATAATAGATCTTTAACGTTAGAAAGCTCTGGAACTTTATTTTGGCTTTTAAATATACCTTTAATACCATTTTAATTGTTTCCTCGTGACCCAGTAACATCTATGAGACTTGATCCTGCAAACAATGGCTTTGCCAGGGATAACAGGTGCTTCTGGTGCTCAGCTCAAAGTCCTTCAGCTCACCCTCGATTGCAGCCTCAGCAGCCTGGGCACGTTGACACCCTTCCGTTTCAAGCACCTGCAGAACCTCTCTGCTTTCCTGCCTCGCTGCTTTCACTAAAGCTGCAGGAAGCTGCTCAGCCTCAGGCAGGTGAATCCCAAAAGCGTGAGGGAGTTGACGTCCTCGGGGCGACCCTCAAAAGGGCAACAGGAGCCAGTGGATCAAGACCTCAGCTTTCCTGCCTCCCAAACTTTGAACAGAGACCTCTGGGAGGCAGTCTGCAAACTTCTCAGATGCCCCGGGGAAGTTGAGGCCCACTGTACAGCAGCAACGGTAAATAACGAATTCTTTACTGGCTTTTCTGATTTCACTCTCCCTGCTCCTTCACTTCTGCTTCCTGGGATCAGCTCCCAGATACACTACCTGCCCTCAAGTGCATATATCAGGGTTCTGCTTTGGGGGAATCCAAAATAAGACCCCAAGCACGTATCTTTCAAGGATATAACTTCCACGATGGGTGTATCAGCCAGTGTTTAATCAAAGGGATTAATCAAAGAAGCAGGCCCACTAGGAAGGGTATATATATTAAAGAATTTGTCCCACACGTGCGAACTTACTCACTCGTGATTGGTTAAACCGTCTTTGTAAGCCTGTTGTTGTCTTTGCATCTGATGCTGGAGTTTGGAATCTGCAGGGCAAGCAGTCCCGAAGGGCAGATGGATGTGAAGCGGGGGAGAGCAAGAACAAGCTGGAATCCATGAGCATGAACTAGAACCCACAAGGACACAGACTCTAACCCATGTCGGTTCTCACTGCCTCTGACCTTGATAATGTGGGTGTCCTCAGGAAGAAGCTGGTGCCCTTCAGCACAGGACCAACACATGCCTGGCCCAGGAGTCAAAGAAGCTGAAGAGGGATGCATGGGAAAGTGGCTCCATACCAGTGAGGTGGACCAGAGACAACATGTGTGAGCCACAAAAGTGCTTGACCTGACCTACAGAACGACAACGAAAATGGATGCCACTTCACTTCCGCGTTTCAAATCTCTCACAAAAATCTCACTGTGGCTCCGGAAAGATACCAGGGAGAGGATTCTGGGAAATGTAGTTCAGCCTAGCTAAGTTGACACTTTACGAAGCCATCACAGTAGGCGAAGGATTGCTGCATTCTAAAACATCAGAATTGGGCAAGACATGACCTCAGGACCAATTGTACTTGGAAATGTCTTGCAATGACTTGCAAACATTGTAAAAAGCAGCTTTCTCCTTCTCAGCTGCTGAAGGCAGAGCTGCTTCATGCATTCACTGGGGTTGTGGGTTGCACAATTCCAGAGTGCTCCACTCACATGGATTATGATGCAAGTGGTGCCCCCTTGAACTGGGCCCTCCATGAAAAGCAACCATACCCACCCACAAGAGCTTCTGCTGGTGACAAGGAGGAGCGTATCTTAGAATAGACACCCAGCCCAGACGAAGCATCTCAGGTTGATTTTGGGGGCAGTCACATCTTGAACATCAATTAGAGTATCATTATTAACAAGACTGAGCTAACCAGAAGGGAGGGGCTGGGACTAAGAATGGACAGTCAGATCAGTCTGGAGATTAGTGGTAATATAAGCAGGCAAGAGGTAAAGTCCAAAGAGGTCACCTGAGACAGGTAGGAAGAAACAACTAACTGGCTCTGAAACCAGGTAGGGAGCAGAGCCCAGGGGAGCAGAGAGGCAGGTGAATACTCCCTGAGGGTAAGCTCTAGTCTGTTCCTGCACTTGTTCTCTAGACTCAATCAGGCCACCTGGCTCTGGGTGCACTTACATTAACTTTAACCACAGAGGACCTCAGTGGGGACACTTTTAAGCATTCTGGAAATGCTGCAGTCGAGACAGAAAGAGCCAGATTGGTAAATGGTGCCCACTTATGGTTTTGTTCCTGCCCAACATCCATTCTCTCTTCTCCCAACATTGTAACAATTTCCCTTATGGAATAACTCTCTTCCTGCCTCAGTCAGTGGGCAGCCTAGTTCAAGATAAGGGAACTGAGGCTCAGACAGTTGAAATAACCAGCCTAATGTCACACAGCACGATGAAGGCTCGTTAAAACCCATGACTTCAAAGCCGGAGCAGTTAACCGCTCTGCCAGTTCCCCACCAATGGTGAGCCGACCCTAGATGGCAGGGCTGGGTCAGCTTCGGGGTGAAATTCAAATAGAAACTGGAATTTGTTTTCTTGCCTTTGTCCTCCCTGTCTTGTTCAGAGACTAAACACTTGCATAGCACAAGCAGGAAGAGACTTTAGCTCGTCAAATCACTAATTCTCTCCCTCCTGTATCGTCCCCCACAGGGTCCCGAAGTCAGCAAAACCCATTATCTACTTAATCTGATTTTATGCCACGCCACAATTTATTTTTGAAATTTTTTCCTTGTTGGATAATGGCAACTCTGAAAAAGCTGTATTGATTTCCTGATGGCAGGTTTATCAGGGCTGAGTCAGCCCAGCCCTCCGCCGACTGGAGTCTCCATTCAGATCTTTATCTCGTCAATTCCTATCTTGAAAGACTAAGTTTGGTTAAGGCCATAGGGATGAGTCCTGAGGGTTGCATTCATACTCATAATGAAACTAAGTTAGAAAGTCCTTTAGGTTTTAACAACCACTGCATTCACCGCGCTGAATTATACACAGAGGAGAGAGTACAAAAAGGGAGGTGATGTTGGTACTTGCATATGCTTGTAGTCTAACTGCAGCCATATAACCTGCAGCAGGTAAAGCAGACTGAAAGCTAACTTTGCCCTGATGCTGACATTGTGCACCTCTACTAAAGTGCTCAGCATCTCCAGGTCTGTTCCTTATCCCCAAATGGAGGAAAAGTCCTCTACCTTCCTTATAACATCACAGACATCAACAAAATGGATATTCCTCAGTAGAAAAATACTTAAGAATCAATGATTATTATCCACATGGCCCCCGACAAGACTCAGCCTTCAGACACTGAAGGGGATCTTAAAGTCTTGCTTCCTCCAAGAACCTTTCATCATTTTTCATTGCTTTATTCATTCAGAAAACATTCATTGAGCAGAGACTAGAGATATGAATTGTTTTCCACCCACACTTATACTCTCTTCTTAAACAACCTGCCCATACCTCCTGTGCCAGGGAATTTTTTTGCTCCATCTCACATCCTCTTGGCCCCTCTTTGGCTCTAGCTATTGCTGCAGAAAATCACCTGCCCACAGGTATATTCTGATAGCTCCCTGCTTCAGCTGCACCACGTTCCTCCTGCTGTCTGAGCCATTCTGGTGAACGTACAAAACTGGAAAAGAGATGGAGTTAACACCCCTTTGGGCAACCCTTGAGCAGTGGAGGACAGGAGCTGATGGATAAATTCTTCCCTCTCCTGCTCTCAGGAAAGCGTTTCAGAGTTGCGTTCTACACAATTCTCAGAAGATATCTGTTAAGCCTCAGTTGCCCACATCAGTCATTAGCTCAATAACACACCTGTGGACTGGCTTTCCCTCCTCCCTATTCCACTCTTCCAAATCCCCCTTCTCCTGTTCCCTGGCATCTCTTCCCAACCAAACTACTTGCATGCATGCCCTTCCCTCAAGGTGAGCTTTCAGGGGAGAATCTGAGCTAAGACCTTCATATTGCAAAGAGATACTCCAGTCTCTTGAGCAGCAGGCCACGTGATCCCATTCCCCCGCCTCTGGCTCCAGTTGATTGGCCCAGGAGTGAATGCCTGACAGGAGTTAAAGCCAATCGAATTTTCTCTTCCCTGGGAATTCAGAATCCAGATGATATTCAATCTCTGTGCGGCGTTTGAAGTGGAAAGCATTGTAAAACCTGGGCTGGGGACATCCATGCACCCGTGGAGCAGAGAAAGCCAGTTTGCAAAGAGAAAGATATCACGCAGCCTTGGAGAGACACAGAGGGAAACTGCTGGGTTCCTGGTCATTTTCTAATTTTTGCTCCAAGTTCCTTGTTAGCCCAACTTCCTTTCCCATCCTTGAGTTCCCTGAGACACTTTTATCCTTCCAATAAATTCATTTTTCTGCTTATACTAGCTTGGGTGGGACTCTGCTATTTGCAACCAAAGAGTTTCTAATCCAGAATATCTTCTTATGTGCCAGGCACTGCACCAGGCTCTGGATGTACAATGATGGAGAAGACACAGCCTGCCTTCGGGGGCTTAGCACCTAACTGATTAATAAAAAATGAGGTAGCATCTCATGACATTTCCTATGCAGCCAGAGCTAATCCTTTTCATCACATATACCACCCCCAAATGATTAATTCATTCATTCATAATACTTGCCACCATTTTCTAATCCTTACCATGTGCAGGGCACTGTGCTTTCTGTGTGTCAGATCTTTCCACTCTCTATTGAAAGGCTTTGTCTCTCTAGTGCTAGGGATACGGCAGTAAATAACATCATTTCAAGTTGTGAAAAGTGCTGTGAAGGAGATAAATCAGGTGATGCAATAGATTATAGCCAAGGTGGACAGGGTGGATGAAAACTATTTTAGATGGAGAAGGGAGAGGGTCAGAGAGAGCCTCTCTGAAGAATCGAAATTTGCACTGAGACTTACAGAATGAGAAGCAAGTAGATGTGCATAAAACCAAGGGAAGAACACTTCAGGCAAAGGGAAAGGAAAGTGCAAAGGCACTGAGGCAGGAATGAAATGAAAGAATAAATGAATGACTGGACTTCAAGTAAGACAACTCTCCTCGACTCTTGAATCACACCCGTAGTTCTCAGGTCTCTAGCTACACAGTGAGTTTTTTAAATTACCCATGTTTAGGCTATGCCCCCGGAGGTTTCGATTTGATCAGTCTGTAGGGGAACCCAGTCATCTCTTTTTTTTTTAAGCTCTCCAGTAATTCTGATGCACAGGAAGGGTGGAGATTGACCAGACTAGATGGACATTGGTGCTGTAGAATTTACATAAAAAGGAAGCAAGCATGACGGGAAAATCTGATGACTATTTCCCAAATCTTGTATCAATTCCTTGGTTCCTTGGGCCATAGACTGCATCCAGGCAACAGTCTCCCAAAGGTGAGTTTCTGGAGATTGGGTGAAAAGAAGTGGCTATATCCCAACCAGGAAGTGCCCCACCATAAGAAACGTTGTTAGTGTTGCCAGACCCTCTCTCAGGCTGGCGTAGGCCCCCACCACTGTGCCCCTCAGCCTCCATGCTTATCCCCATAAAGCACTTATCACATGGTGTGATATATGCCCATTATGTTTGCTTACCCAATGGAATCCTCTGAAGACAGGAACGGTGTCTTCTTCCCCATGGCTTCCTCCATATCTTTCAAGTCGAATTTAGATTCCACTTATCCCAGGACGCTGTCCTTGACTTCACCCCAAGATGCTATAGGGGCCTCCAATGGGAGTCCCTTTATCATAGAATTTATTGCCTTATATTTTAACTATATTTACCCATGTCTCCCTCAGTAGTCTGGGAACTCTTTGAGTCTTTATCATATTCCTTGATTCATTCAACAAATATCTGTTGATCACCTTCTATGTGATGCACACTGTTCTAGACATTAGGGACACAGCAGTGGATAAAAATGGACCTGCTGTCATGGAGCTTGTGTCACCATGTGGGAGGACAGACAAAAAACTCGTAAGGTACACAGTATGTCAGACGGCGATAAGTGCTCTCAGTGTGATAGGAAGCCATGGGAAGCCATTGTATGGTTTTAAATAGAGGAGTGAAATGACCTCGCTTCCTTTTAAAAGCATCGCTCTGGACTCTGTGTTAAGAAGAGAGTGTCAGGAAGCAAGAGCAGTGCCGAAAGGGCACGTCGTAGGGCTATTTCAATTAACCATGTGAGAGATGATGGAGGTTTGGATGAAGGAGCAGCAACAGTGCTGGGGAGAAGCAGTCAGATTCTGTATATGTTTTTTAATAGCTTGATGGAGGTAGAATTGGCATACAATAAACTGCACATACTTGAAAACATAACTTGATAAGCCTTGGTATATGTATAACCTGTGAAACCAACCCCACAATAAGGATAATGAACATATCCATCCCCCCAAAAAAGTCTCCTCATGGCCCTGAGTAACGCTTCTGCCTCCTCCCATCCCCAGGCAACCACAGATGTGCTTTCTGTCACTACATATTAGGATGACTTTTCTGAAATTTTACATAAATGGCATCCTACAGTACTCTTTTATGTCTAGCTTCTTTCATCAGCATAGTCATTTGGAGATCCATTCACGTTGTTGCACGTACCAATAGTTCATTGCTTTTTAGTCTTGAGTAGCATTCCATTGTATGGAGGTACCACATATTGTTTATCCATTTACCTGTTGATGGACATTTGGGTTATTTTCTGGATTCTGGCTATATTTTGAAGGTAGAGCTGAAAGAATTTGCTGGTGAATAGGCTGTAACATATTACAGAAAGAGCAGAGTCATGGATGACTGTCAGCTTCTACACTTGAACAACTGGGAGGATGGAGTTGCCAATTACGGAAATGGGAACCACTGCAGGGCTATGACAGAAGACCACTGACATCTAGTATACTGCCTGGTACATTGAAGGGGCCTAATAAATGTTTGTTGATGAAAGGATGAGGACAGGGAGAACAAAAGAAAGAAGCGTAAATTCAGATGGGGATGCTGGTAATTCAAATCCTAAGCTTCAAGCCCGGCTACACATATTCTCTCTTTTTCCACAGCTCTCATCCTACTCCTGAAGCCCAGGCAGTCATCATCATAAAGAGACTCCTTGGGCACAAAGGAGGTGGAAGGCAGATTCAATTAAAGCAGGATCCCTTGTTCGCAAATGGCCTTGGGTCCAGGAAGTACTGTTTTCTTCCCAGCATGGGGCTGAATGCACTACTGTCCTCTTTGGTTTCTGAACAATAAGCTTCCAAATTATTCTCTGCCTGGCAGATCCACTTGAGATGTACAGGCCACTAAGAAGTCCCCGCCCTCTTCCCATCTACCCTCTACTTTCCAAATACTCCAACTTGAAATATATCTAACTGACACTTCACCAGGGCTGAGCCCTAGTGTGAACTGTAATTAAAATCTACACGCATCGATTTTTTTAATGGCAAAAGGATGTAAAAAAGCAATCCACCAAAGAGTAAATGCAAATACCCAATAAATATAAAAGAGGGAGGATGCCCAGCCTCACTATACTCAAAGAAATGGAAATTCCTACAATCTTGAGAGAACATCTTTTTCCTATCAAATTGGCATATTTAAGACAAATGCAAATCAGCTAGCTTGGCAGGAGTGTGAGGACACAGACAGGAATGTACTTTGCTACTGGAAGTGCAAATTGGTATAATCATTCTGGAGGAAGCATAAAAAGTAGCCATAGTTTTTGATCCAAAATTCTATATTTAGGAATTTGTCCTGGGCAAATTGTTATGGATATCTGTAAAGATATTCATCATATCATTATCTATAATAGGAAATGTCACTAACAACCTTAACATGTAAAGAAATTATGACACTGCTCATCAACAGAAGAATAAATAAATGCATTGTGTATATTCATACAATAAATTACACAGCAATGAAGATGAATAGACTAGTACTATATGCAACAACCCGGATGAATCTTTCAAACAACATTAAGTGAAAGAAGAAAAATAAAGAATACATAGAGTATGATTTCATCATATAGAATTCAAAAACAGGCAAAATTAAACTATACTGTTTAGAGATGCAGACACAAGTGGTAAGACTCTAACGGAAAACAATAAAGTGGTTTCAATATAAGGCTATATAGTAGCTGACTCTGGGGAGGAGGGAGGAAGTATACATAGGGAGCTCCTGGAGTTGGCGATGTTTTATTTCTTGCCTTGAGTGGTAATTATGTGGGTGCTCAAATTGCTATCATTCTTTATGCTGTATGTTCCCTCCCCTGGTCATTTCAGTGCTAACCAAAATCAGGACATGGGATTCTTTCCTTCAAAGTTTATGAAGGAAGTACACACAGAGCAAGACTTGACCATTTGTATCTAAAGATTCTAACAAGCTTAGCATGAACAATTTGTCCTTAAGATTTCTTCTCTTAGACTGTTAGAAGACCTAAATTGGCTCTACTTTGATAGGATTGTCCTGGAAGATAACAGGGCCACCTCATCTCTGAATTTGCTGAAATTCAGCATCACTGAGAGAGAGAGACAGACAGACAGACAGACATTAGCTGATAGAGCTTGCTAAAGTTCTGCTCTTAAAGCTAATTAGTTAAATAAAAATAAACATGGGGCAGTGTTGGAGGAGAGAAAGCAAATGCCAGATAATCAGGGGGTCACAAATTCAGCCACGATATATGGAGCTCTGCTAACTGCTAAGCATATGACATTGGAGTAGAATAAAAAGTGAGAGCATCTGGCCTTAAGAAACTCATCATGCAAGGGAAGGAGGTAGGAGAGCAATGAAATCAGTCCATTTTGGGAATGAGAGAAAGTTTGAGGCCATAGGAGAAAAAAGGAAGTGAGGGTATGTGTTTCTCCTCTGAGCCACTATTTCCATTCTAGCCCAATTCAGCAGGAGTTAGAAACCACCTAGTACGTGGAATGAAAGAACTGCTTCCTTCTTCCTGGTAGGCCTAAGACCAAGCACATGTCAATGCATCTCAAGTCTCCTGCTGGGAGGTAACAAGACTGCCAGTCCACAGGAACAATGGGGCTCTCTCTTGTCAAGAGGATGTGGTATCTCAAGCACTCCTCAGGTTAAAGATATTCTGCATGTAATTCAGAAGCTAAAGTGTTCATTTCTAATTATCATTAATTAAAACAATAGCAGCAACAACAGTGAGGAGGATGATTATGAAATTTATTGAGGATTTAAAAATGTCAGATACTTGACTTGCATTATTTCATTTTCTCACATAACATAACAGGGGGTAATTTTAGATATTATTGGTATCCCCATTCTACCAAAGAGGAAACGGAAGGGGAGAGAAGGGAAGTTACTTGACTGAGGTCACACGGTTGGTTGGTGGCAAAGCTTGTGTTAGAATCAGGCCCTCCTGACTCAGGCACCATAGTAAGAGGTACCACATGAAAACTGCCATGGTGCACGTCCATTCTCCGTGATGGAACCTGAGCCATTCTGCCTTCCTCTGCTGCCTCCAGAAGCATTGGTTTGTGAGTAAGGAGATCTCCAAGCCAAAGAGGTAGTATAACAGGGCAGCAGTGAAGTCATGTTGAGTAGCTTTGATGACATTCTCCAACAAGGGATGGCCAAGCATCTTGAGGCCCTAGAGACAGGTGACTGCATTCCTGGCGTAACTGTGATTTATACAGTAGTCTTTGCCCTCTCTTTCATGCTGGCCAGGATCCCATGCATTGAAATTTCTGGGGAGTAGGGAGATGGGAGAGACGTTCTTGGGCTCCATCAATTCACTGGAGGAGGGATTACATTAGGTGTAGCAATGTACATTACATTAGATATAAGATCTTTGAATAGTTCCCATCAGTATTAGGAGGAATTAGGGAGATGGCAGATTCCATACCATGGGGTATTTCCTTCACTCCTTGTGTCAGAGTGATGGGACTTCTGCTGTCTTCCAGCTAATCACCTTTTCAGCATGCTTTGGTGTCTGGCTACAACACTGTGAACTAGTGTATGTGTAGGGGGGTGTTGCTCGTTCTTATGCTTCTGAGAGTGGTGAGATCATTGTCAGTGAAGTAGGTCTTGGAGAGATAAACAAGACTGAGGGAAAAGATCGAGAGGATAAGAAGACTTGGGAAGGTTGAGAGGGAAGAGGGTAAAGTCATACAGGGATTCCAGGAGTGACCACCATTTGTGAAGCACTTACTAGATGCCAGGCCCTGTGCTTAATACTTTACCTATATAATCTCATTAAGATCTCAAAAAAGGGTAAAATAGGCGATAAAATTATCGGCTCCATTTAACAGATGAAGAAATTGAGGCTTAGAGAAGTAAGGTGATGTCCCCAGAGTACACAACCAGTAAGTTGTGGATTTGGAATCCAAACCCTGATCCATCTGTTTCCAACTTCCATTCTCTTAACATTATAAGATTCTGCTTCTCGACTCATAACAATTAGTTCTGAATTGAAGTTCGTAGATCACAGGAAAAAGTGTTTAAAGTTAAATAGATGAAGAGTAAAGGGAGAGAAGAGAAATCACCAGAGTCCGTTGTGTGCACTGAAATATGAAACAAATATCAAACAAACACGAACATTTATTTCTCATTGTGTACGTGCACACACACGCACCACCAGGTTGAAGAGTAAAATGCACTTCTTACTATTGAATATGGTCAAAAAAGCTTTGAGAAATGCTGCTCTAAAGTCTTTGGTGTCTTCATTTCATTCTCCCAACAAAAACAAAGCTCCAAATAGGTGTGAGGTGCTGTCCAAGGTACTGGAAACACAAATATTAACACAGGAACTCTCCCCCAAGGAATCTAAGTCCAGCAGCAGAGCAGACTCAAACAATGCCCTGCGCAGAGAGCTATGGGTGGAGGAAGCCCAGGACACTGAAGGAGAAACATAAGGAGGAGAAGTCTCAGGGGAAGCTTTGAAGAGGAGGGTCCCCACGAGCCAAGTCCTGAAGTGGTCAAAGCGCATAGGTAATGAGGTTCCTGGGAGAGAAAATTGCTTTATCATCCGTATGAAAAAGGGGAGCATTGGATGGACTAGGAGTCCCATCCCGAAGCTTGCTTCATGACAACGATATTGGATATTTATTGGGCACTTACTATGTGCCAATATACTTGACCCCACTTTAGAATCACAACAAACAGAACACAGATCCAGGATTATCATCTCCATCTTCCAGATGAGGAAACGGAGCCTAAAGAGTGATTTGTCCAAGGCAGCAGAACAGAAAAAGGCAGGGCCGGGATTAATACCTAAGCAGATAATTTCAGTGTGCATCCTCCTAGTCACTACTATAGTCTCCCTCTCTAACCAACTCATTGAAGAGTTTGGAGAGAGGGGAGAAAAAGAGAGAGGAATGAGGTAGAAGTCAGGTGATCTTGAGGTCATCATTCTATTTTATGCAAAAAATTGTATACGTAATCTCAAGTCTGTGAGGAAGGTACAATTATCATTTCATTTATTTTTAAGGAAGATTAGCGCAGAATTAACATCTGCCATCAATCCTCCTCTTTTTGCTGAGGAAGACTGGCCCTGAGCTAACATCCGTGCCCATCTTCCTCTACTTTATATGTGGGACAAGTGCCACAGCATGGCTTGCTAAGCGGTGCCATGTCCGCACCCGGGATCGGAACCGGCGAACCCCAGGCGGCTGAAGCAAAATGTGCAAACTTAACTGCTGCAGCGCTGGGCTGGCCCCTTATCATTCCATTTCATAGACAATGACAGTGAGGCTCAGAGTGGTGAGGTGATGTCCTTCTCAACAGCCACATCCATGTAAGCTCCAGTTCTGAGTCCCCACTGCCCAGCCTCCTGACTCCCTTCTCCAGAAACTGGAAAACCTCTTTCCTCTTAGGTCTCTGTGGGGAAGCCTCCACTGCTGGCCTATCTGATGAGGCATCTTGTCTCTGTCTGGGAAATGCAGAAGCCATGCACCACTAGCCCCGAGCCCCAGAGGAGGCGAGGCCCCTAATTAGATGAGTCCGTTCTGGTGTCTGCCCAGACTTCAGCAGACAGATGGGGACGAGATGGGAATCCCAAATCACTCTGTTTTAGGGCCCCTGAGTGTGGTGCCCAAGTAAGATGACATTTCTGAAAAATGCGATGGGAAGAGAGGACTAGGAAGGGCTGCAGGAGAGCAGGAGAGCTGGCAATGGGGCATGGGGTGAAGAGTTGATCTTGTTCCCCTTCAAGGCAAAAAACAGAGATGAGCATTCACTGACCTGGTCTTAAGTCCTAGGAAGGGTTGGCATGAAGAGTTAGCTTTGCAGAGCGAGAAGAGCCCAGAATTTAGGCACAGAAGACAGGGTTTGAAGACTTGTTTCCCATCTTAGCAGCTACATGTATTCTCCTGTGTAAAATGGATGTAAAAATGGCCACATCTAACACTAATGTGGTGTGTTACAATATTATGTGCCTAATCTTGTTCTAACATGCCACTTTTCATGATTAACTAGTTTAGTCCTCAAAACAGTCCCATGAGACAAATGTGTCCACCATCATCCCCATTTTACAGATGAGACTTAGTGGCAACTCAGGTTATAAGTGCAAGAGACAGAGTTTGAACCCTAATATACGCTCTTAGCTACTATTTTATGCTGCCATGAGGAAAAATAAACCATTGTAGCTGCTGCTGCCTACTGAGTACATTTCACACTCACATGCTCTCATTTACTTCTCCTGGGATTGGGCTCATCAGACCCATTTTACAGATGGGGCCACTCTAGGGCCTGGAGATATGCAGTGACATGCACATGGTTCGACAGAGGCCGGGATGCAACCTGAGGTCAGGCTGCCTACCAAGCCCACGTACATAGCCACTACACTCGTGGTTCCCCTGTCTACATAATCATAAAAATCACCTGGGAGAGTGTTAAACATTTGGACTTCCACATCTCACTCATAGAGCTGGTCTGGAGTAGGTCTTAGGACTGTGTATGTTTGAAATATACCCAAGGTGATTCTAATTATCAGTCACTTGCCAAAAATGACATATTAGAATTACATGAAATAATGAAGAAATGCATTAGTAAACTTCAAAGTACTATAAAAATGCTACAAAGTATGATTTCAATAGTAATATATTTCATTATTGTTAATAGCAAACCGTTGTAAATGTTTGTTGAAGCATCAGTGAATGTGTGCTAAGTTCTAATAAGCATAACAGTTGAGAAACAGGATACACAGTGAGTGACCTCAAGAAGCTAGCCGTCCAATAATTGAGATAAAGAGTGTTTATTTTTCAGGAACGAGGTTTTTTTTTTATTGAGCAAGATTAGCCATCTGCTGACAATCTTCCTCTGTTTTTTTTTTTTGCTGAGGAAGACTGGCCCTGAGCTAACATCTGTGCCCATCTTCCTCTACTTTATATGTGGGATGCCTACCACAGCATGGCTTGCCAAGCGGTGCCATGTCCGCACCCGGGATCTGAACTGACAAACCCCAGGCCACCAAAGCAGAATGTGTGCACTTAACTGCAGCACTACCAGGCTGGCCCTAGCAATGAATTGCTAAAAGAGAATGTCAAGAAAGAACAAGATAATTCATGCTACTATCAGCATGTAAAGCCAG
The DNA here is from genome assembly GCF_041296235.1 of Equus asinus. Taxonomy (NCBI): domain Eukaryota; kingdom Metazoa; phylum Chordata; class Mammalia; order Perissodactyla; family Equidae; genus Equus; species Equus asinus. Next base: position 83,940,267 of record NC_091797.1, on the reverse strand, counting down.
CCAGGGGACTTCCAAATACTCGTGTATTTGAGCAGAAGGATGCTAACGTGTGTTCATTTCCTTGAGTTCATTCTGTCAGAGTAGGGCAAAGGGGTTGAGAACATTCTAACTGGCAGGGAGGAGTGGCTAGATTAGACTATGAGTTTCTCACCTGTGCACAGAGGAGGATTCTGTCAGAAATGTGACAGAACTGGCAAAAGAACATTAATAGATTTACTAGTTGTCTGACAGAGCAGAAATCACCCAAGTGTCATCAAGACAGAAAGAAAAACAAACACTACAAGAGGTTTAGTATTAACTCAAATTGAACCGTGTCTCCCTGACTAGTGTTCTGCTTATGCATTGATGGAAATCATGACTCTGCACTCTTAGGAACTTATGTTTCTCTCTCTCCTTCCACCATTCAGTTTATAACAATGTTTGGTCATGTCTCTTTCAGTCCACTGTGATTCACTGAAAGCCAAATTAAAACAAAAATTCTGGGGACCTTGTCCATTGACCATCCTGGCAAAGCTTTTCCAAATTTCCTAGTGGTTTTCCTAGGATCCAACTGGATATCTTGAATCTGGAGATCCAAGGGAGGGCTCAGGCAACCTGTATGTTTAACAAGATTCCCCAGTTGACTTTTATGTATAGCCAGTTTTGGAAGACACAGGGAACGTTGGTGGACTCATTCATTCATTCATCAATTATTTACTGAGCCCTACTATGCACCAGGGTCAAACTAAGCCCTAGTGCCACATTGATGAACAAAAACAGACAGGGTCCTCATCTGCATGGAGTCTAGAGTCAAATGGAGTCAATGGAAGTAACATAAATGGCCCAAGGAGTAAATAAGCTCAAATTACATGTGGTCCATAAAGGAGAAGAACAGGGGGCTATGATGCTCAGCCTCATTTAGGTTGGGGGTAGGTGGTCATTTTAACCAAGACCTAAAAGATGAGGTGTAAACCAGGAAGAGAGTGAGGTAGGAGTGAGAATTCAGGTGAGAGGGGAAGGAAGGAAGAGCAAGTGTGAAGACCCAAAGGCTGGAGGTAGAGGGGTCCTGAGGAACATAAGGAAGGCCAGTGGCCATTTCAATCAAGGTAAACAGTGTCGCAAATCAGGGTGAGGTGGAGTCAAGGCCAGGTCAGCATGCGCTAGGAGTTTAGATTCGATCCTAAGAGCAGTGGGAATCTGGTGGAGGGTTTTAAGTGGAAAGTGACATGATCTGAATTTACAACCTTTCAAAACATCGTAGGGCCTCCTCCTGCCCTTACACTACTTTAATCAAGTTATGCCCGTGGATAAGACTCCCTCTGAAAAAATTAAGAGTTGATTCCCTTCTAGAATCATAGGAGGAAAATTAGCCAAGAACTGGGCTCTCTAGCCTCTAGCCTCCTCCCTTGTCCCTCTTCCCAGAGGGTGAAAAAACTCTTTTTAAAACTGAGTGTGGGGTCACAGGACAGGAAGAGAAAACCCATCATTGCATGCCCTGCTTCCCCTCCTATGGCCTTTTCAATCCCACACCTGCTGGAAATCAATGTCTCTGCTGTGTTCTCCAGAGAGTAAAGTTACGAAGAGCCTATTGCACGATAAATTCTCAAGAAGTGTCTATGGAGTCCCCTGGGGCAATGGCCATGCTGGGCTGCAGAAGGCCAGGCTGCCCCAGGACTGTGGGTGACAAATATTTAGGATATTTCAGTAGACATCCTCTTTAGCCTGCCCAGCATCCAGTCCTCCTTCTAGTTTGGGTGCAGCTGACTTCATACCTGGCTCTAAGACTGGGGATGGCCCAGGACTCACCAATCAAGTGTTCACATTACCCTGGTCTTATTGATTGACTAAATGATGGAGTTATAAGCCAGCCAGAACCAAAGAGATTTTATCCTTCGACTTTTGGAGAAATGCTGATAAGGGAGAGTACTCCCCTACCAGAAGAAGAAGGAGATGAAGAAAGAAAGAAAATTAAAAAAGAAAGAAAGGAAAGAGAGAGAGAGGGGCGGGGGGAGAGAAAGAGAAAGAAAGAGAGAAAGAGAAAGAAAGAGAGAGAGAAAGAAATAGAAAGAAAGAGGGGGAGGAAGGAAGGAGAAGGTAGGGAAAAGAAGTGTTTTTAAATCAGTACTCAACTGTGACTATGTATTTCAATCACCTATGGAGGTTTTGAAAAATCCTGATGCCCAGGTTCTGCTCCAGAAATTCTGCCTTAATTCATCTTGGGTGGGAGGAAGTATTGGTATTCTTTGAGAACCACTGAGTAGTACCGACGTCCTTCTAGTCAAAATGTGGTCCGTGGACCTGCAGCATCAAGCATCACCTGGGAGCTTGCTGGGAATGCAGAGTCTCAGGCCCCACCCCAGACCTGCTGACTCCAAATCTGCGTTTCCACATGATCCCTAGATGATTCCTCTACACATTCAAGTTCAACAAGTACTAAGATACAGGGACTCCCCTGAAACCAACTGGGGAGATAACTGGCGTAGCTCTGTGCCCCGTGGCACTCACAGTGATCACGGTGTCTAGGGAGGAGCGATCCGCCTTGGGGGGAGGGCGGGTGTGGCTCCAGAAATAGACAGGAGAGGACCACTGGAGTGACCCACATCCAGGACAGACTGACTTCGGCCAGGGAGACAGTAGGAGCCAGTGCCCCACAGCCTCTCTATAGCCCTGTTTTCCCGCCATAACTCGCTATGCTGTGTAACAAACAGGCACTTACATCACCCGCAAGCAGAGCAGCCCAGCATTACAAGTGCAGAGCAGCATCATACGTTTACAATGAGGAAATCATTTTTATGCTTCATAGTGCTCTTTAATAGAGATGGTCTGTTCCCAGGTGTCACGGCCTTGGTGGCAGGTTGGACTATCTGTGAATCCTTTCTGCCAGCCAGCTTTACTGTGCAGGTGACTCCCCCGGGAGATTCTGACTCAGGACACCCGGGGTGGGGCCCAAGGCTGCCTTTCTAACCAGGCAGTGCTGATGCTGCTGGTCCTTTGAGTACTGAAAAGACCTTACACTCCACAGATATACCCAGAAGACCCACTTGGAAACATTCCTGTACTGAGAGTTTTCTCTAGTGTGATCTCATTTAATCCCAGCAATCCTGTAAGGTGGAATTTTTTTTTGGGGGGGGGCAGGTGAGGAAGATTGGCCCTGAGCTAACATCTGTGCCAGTCTTCCTCTACTTTATATGTGGGATGCCTCCACCGCATGGCTTGATGAGCGGTGTGTAGGTCCTCACCCAGGATCCAAACCCACAAAGCCCATGCCGGGGAAGCAGAGTGCACAAACTTAAGCACTACACCACAGAGCTGGCCCCTGTAAGGTGGAATTATTAAGAAATTATTCACATTTTCCATCTGAGACAACTGAGGTTCAGAGCCCAGCAGAACTTCAGCTGAATTCCCAAACCTGGCTCCGCATCAGAACCACCTGGGGGCTTTTTCAAAATACACTCCCCGGAAGATTTTAATTCTGAGGTGGGTTCGGGAATATGTATATTTAAAATGTCTTCAAGCAATTATAACGCAATTGGTCCGTGGATTGACCTGCTTTGGTAAATTACAGATTAAGATGTCACTACCTGTCTAGCACAGATCAGAGCGATTCTCGTGCTTCCTACTTTCTCTAAAGAGTGACTTCTTACTTTCTTTATGTCCTTGACACCTAGCCCAATACCTGCCAAAAAGCAAGGGCTTAATAAGAGTAATTGAGTCACTAAATGAATTGAGAAATGGCTGGTGGATGGATGGATGCATGCAGGAAGGGAGGAAAGATAGAGGGAAGGAAGGCAGGGAAGGGAAGGAAGTATCAAGCTGAGGGTTCCTAGAGCTTGGCATTTACCCACAAACTTGCATCAAGTCCTCAGAAGCATTTTTGTTTTTTAAAGATTGGCACCTGGGCTAACAACTGTTGCCAATCTTTTTTTTTTCTGCTTTATTTCCCAACCCCCTCCCCTCTCACCCCCCCACCCCCAGCCATACACAGTTGTATATCTTAGTTGCAGGTCCTTCTAGTTGTGGGATGTGGGACGCCGCCTCAATGTGGCCTGACGAGCAGTGCCATGTCCATGCCCAGGATCTGAACCCTGGGCTGCCGCAGTGGAGCGTGGGAACTTAACCACTCGGCCACGGAGGCGGCCCCAGAAGCATTTTTTTTAAACATCACAGATATAAAATTACTATCTCAGTAAATGAGCAATCCAAGATGAAATGCCTATATGCACAGGATGCACAGGAACACTTGCCAACTAATGGATAATGTAGGCAGGGACTCGGGGAGTGACAGAGGGGAGCCTGACTCTGCTGCCAGATGTGGAAGGACGGTGTTGGCGTCTGTGCCACCCAGCATGCCTAGCTCCCTAGGTGTCAGGCATTAACCTGCAGCCTTGGCCTCTCTCGGCTCATTTTGCCCACCTGAACATAATCACTCTCTCTCTTTTCTTCTCCCCCTCTTCTTCCTGACTTCACTTCCTTTTTATCTCAATTTCCTGCCTTCCTCTCTCTCGTTCCCTGGGGTCTTAAAAGCTTCTTTTCAAGCCTCTGTGTTCTCCACCTCCACCTTTCTCTAGAGGTAAAGTTGGAGCCACTTTCTCATCAAGACCAAGCCTGCCACCATCAAGAGCGTAGACCCAGTCTTCGGCGCAACCACAAATTAAGTGAAGGTAGTCTTTCTATACCCACCATCCCTCAGCCCCACTGGAACTCAAGCTACCCTTCTCCCAACCCCACACCAAACAGTCATTTTCCCACCCAGTCTGCTGGCTTTCAAGAGCATCTATGCACTGATTATTCGAATTTATACCTCCGTCTCAACTTGTCTCCTGACTTCCAGGCTTGTATATCCTACTGTGTGGTCAGGATCTCCACTTGGGACTCTTAACAGGGGTCTTAAACTTATATCTAAAACCAAATGTCTAACTCTCCTCCACTCTCCTCCTGTGGTCCTGCCCCCATCCGCACCTCAATTGTGGCACCACCGTTTGGCCAGTTGTTCAGTCATCCTTGACCACTTCCCTCTCTCACTTCCAGGGCCAATTCTCAGCAAGTCCTGAGAGCTCGACCTTCATGATATAGCTCAAATCTGACCGTTTCTCACTGCCCATCTGCTACTGCCCTGGTCCAAGCTTCCATCACCTCTCTCCTGGATGATTACGACACCCTCTAAACTGGTCTCCTGGCTTTTCTTCTTGCCTCCCGCCATAGTCAGTCTCCACACAGAGGTCAAAGTCAGTCATTGAAACTATACATTAACTCACATCTCTCATCTGCTTTAGACCCTGTCAAAGCTTGCCGTCCACCATGCAGGTACCCCACTGCAGCTTTCAAGGGTCTACACAGTCTGGTCCTGTGCTACCTCTTCAGCCACATTTCCTGACATTCTCCCTGCTCACAATGCTCTTGAGTGTTTCTGTCCCAACACCAAGCTCCCTCCCACCTCCCTGCTTTCGAACTCGCCGCTAGTCCATTCTTCACTCTGATATTCACATAGCTCCCTTCCTACTTCAGGTCTTTGCACAAATGTCACCTCCTCAGAGAGCATTTAAAATAGTGTCTCACCACTCCTACTCTCTCTGCTGACCCTGCCTTGTTGTCCTTCATACCACGTTCACTATCTCATATTTATAGACACACACACGTCTACTCACACGTGTGTTTGTTTACTATGTCTCCGCCCAACAAGAAGTGAGCTTCATGAGAGCTTTTCTACACTGATCTCAGCTGCATCCCTTATGCCACGGTCAGTGCCTGGAAAATGGTAGACACTCAGTCTAGTTGTTGAGCAAATGGGTGAATTGTCTGCCCCAACCTTGCTCAGCAGTGTGTTAACCTCGATTATAAAAAGCATGATTTATCCATTATCATATAGTTCATCATCCTGGCCTCTTGCTTTTCAATAAATAAGCTCAATAAATGCTTGCTACCATAGAGCTTCTTAAATAAATAATGATACATTCACATCATAGAATTCTACATATTCTTATTCCATTTTTGTTAAAAAGCTATAATGCTTATAGAAAAGAAGACAAGAAGGATAATACCCAAAACTAAGAATGAGATAATCTTTGCGATGTGGGATTATGGCTAAAGTTTAGTTTCTTCTTTAGCTTTTCTCCATTTTCTAATTTTTCTACAATAAAAATTTATCACTTGTGCCATCAAAATCTAATTAAGGTTTTTTAACGTACTCTTGTTTGAAGTAAACAACTAATCATCGAAGACTCTGAGAGCTGCTACGCTGAGACCCGGAGTCTCACCTCTCCTCCTTAGGTTGTCTCAGCCAAGTCGCAGTCTCTCCAGACTCAGTTTACTCCTCTGAAACATGAAAGAACATCAACTGTTGTTCCTGATACAGAAGTAGGATGAGGCTCAAATGACAATATGTACATGCAAATATTTTGAAAATAGTAGCGCATTTTGAGGGATTATCACTGAGGAATCCTCTTAGGGCATTGGTGGGTATTATAGAGCTGGTTGCCTTCTTAGCAAAGACATTTGCATATCCACACTTCATCCCAAAAGAGGGACTAATGATGGAGATTACGCACTGCAGGGAGAATGGAGAAACCAGCTCGTCCTCAGGCAGCCCTTTGGGATCTCCTGGATTACCATTGCCTAAGTGACCACCCACTGTTTACGTGTAAGACCTAAGTTTCAGGACATTCGCCTGAAATGATGCCTCCAGGGAGAAGAGATACAGCAGGAGCTCAAAGCAGGAGATGGAATCGAGTGAAATCCCTTCCTTTCCCTTTTTCTTTCCCTTCAAGTCAGATCCAGATTCCCAACGACACCCGTAACCCACCCAAACACCCCAACACACGCACACGTGCATATGACTAAACAGACTTCCTTTAAGTTCTGATAATTTTCCCTTTAAAAATAAAAGTGCATCTGAGAGTCTGTGATATTTTGCTCAAATCAAGCTGAGTGCTGCAGACCAAGGATGATGGCAGACACAAAGTGCTGCCTCATTACCCTTGCCTAATGTCTCCTACCACACTCTCAGAGAAGAAGGCTCATTGGGCAGCTACTGAATGAGACCTCCATTAGGTTCCTTCCCCTTATAGGGGCCTCAGTTTCCCCATCTGTAAAATTAGGAAGATAAACTAGAACAGGGAAGCAGATAGGTATATATCTCACGTTTATCAATTTGTACTATTCCATTCTTTGAAATCCAAAAGAAATTAGCCCAGACCCTTATCACATACATAGCAACAGACCCAGCTTCCTTCCCAATCAGTCCAGGGATGTTTGGGGGGGTGGTGGCAGAGATTGTATTTTTCCATCTGAAGGTTCTCTCATTGTGCTGAGTTGGTTCAGTTTACGGATCATCAGTTCAGCATCCCACATGTTCTCTTCTGTCCCCGTATTACGTCATCTCACACTGGATACTGTCCCTATTCCTTCACTCTGCCAAATGCCACCAACACAAGTTTCAGTATGTGAAACAGACTTTTATTGTCAGTTTGGGTCAACAAACTGTACATTGCAGTGAAGCAAACTACTTAAAATTGGAAATGAGGTCTGCTGATCTTTGAAATCCCTGGCCACTCTACCATCAGGAAGTTGCCACACTGTCTTCTCTTCTCTTTGAGGATGAGCTACCCACCGTGTGCCTCAGCCTCCCCTCTCCTACAAGCTCCTTTCCCCCCTCTCTCTCAGCCTTGCTCATCTACAACCTTGAATTCCTTTTAATTCTGCAGAACAATTCTTTGTTTTGCTGTTTTCTTACAGCTTATGTTCTTCGGGCCCCATCTTCAATACCTAAAACAGCCTATAAAAAAATATTCTAAGACAAAGACAGTTTGCTTTCTAAGAGGACTTCTGATGCCAACTGAGTATAGCTTTTGTGACCCCTACTCACACATCTGCCATAAGTTCCTAATTCCATACCTGCAGCAGACATCACTAATCAATCTCACCACTCTTAGGGTCTCTTTCCAACAGAGAACTGTAAGCAGATACTACCAGTCAGTAACAGCTGACACCCTAAATGCAATCTTTTTCCAATCTCTGAACCCGTGATGACCTCAAAGTTTCCTTCCGGCTTTGACTTCCAGGGTCTGATGAGAGTAGAATATTCATTGAATAAAATCAGCTGAGGACATCATTAGTCATTTGCATGGAAATATTCCAGGCAAACTGAATAAGACATACCTCTGCCTCAAAATTCCCCCTTCTCTCAGCTCCAACAGCCTGCCACAGATCTGAAAGCAGCCCACATTTGATCACTCCTGGGGATTAAAATATGAAAGGTCCTGGTTAAAGAAGAAGAGCATGACCTCATTCTCTGCTCAGAATGTTCTCCCCTCCTCCTTTTCCTTGACTTGACTTCCTCATAGTCAACCTTCTGGGCTCAGCTGAAATCTCACTTTCTCCAAAAAGACATCTCTGAGACCCCCTTCTCCAAGAATAAGGCAGGTCCCGCTTCCCTCACTATGTGCTCTTACAGCAACATGCACTGGCCCTCCATAACTCTTATCATCATTTAATTCTATAATCATTACTCATCGTCTGTCTTCCCAACTAGACTCCAGCTCCAGCACTAAGACATGCCTGCATATAGTAGGTGCCCAGTAAATATTTGCTAAATGATGGATCGATTACTGATTAATTAATATCTACTTTTTGGGGTGGTTGTGAGACTTAGAGTTGCATACTGTTTAGCAAAGTGCCCGGCACATGGTAAGTGTTCCATAAAGGATCCTGATAAGAATACGACCGATGGAGGGCTCTGTGCCCTATCTATAGATATCCTCTCATTTAATCCTCACAAAAACATACATGAAGGCACTGTAATTGTCCCCAGTTGATAGATGAGCAAACTGAAGCTCAGAGAAGTGAAGTGACTTGTCCAGTGCTGAAAAGTGGCACAGCTGAGATGGACACCTAGGCATCTTAGCTCAGAGCCTCTACGTGCAGGTTGCCCAAGAGGGATCAGGGGAGGGGCGTTAGGAAAGGGACTTGAAGGTGAGTGAAGTTTCCCACTAAAAGAAAGGGCCAGTGTAGTAGAAGAGCTAAGTCTTGAGTCTTAGAGTCAGAGCAGCCTGAGCTCCAATCCCTCGCCAGCCACTTCCTAGCTGGGCGCCTTGGGCAAGTGACTTAACATCTCTGAACCTCAGTGTTCTCATCTATAAAATGGGAATAATAATACCTCTGCCTGTAATTGTATTATGATGATGAAACAAGGTCTTATAAGTGAAGCACTTTGCACGTTGCCTCACACATTATGCAGTGCTCATAAAAATCAAAGCCAAAATTATTCTTTCCTCCTGATTTTCTCTCTCCTCTCCTCTTCTCTCCTCTCCTCTTCCTCTCTCTCACAAGCACACTTATATATACACCTTTGATTCTTAGAACATCATTTTTAAGCCTCTACTCAATTTCTTTACCCACTACCCAGTGGTATGTGTGTTTTCCGGGAGAACTGAGGTTTTTTCCCCAAGTGCCTGAAAACAAAGAGATATTATTGGGGACAATTAATTGTTAAAACTGCCAGAAATGTGAAAGTAGAGGGAGTAAACAGATGCTGCTTTGAGCTCTGTGCTCATTAACTCAGAGAAAGGATTCATTTCCTATGCATGATTAACTCCCCATCGTCAGTGATTTACACAGCAGATGATTATACGAGAATTCATTATTCCGCAGACAGAGCCTGGGTGCCAGGCATTCAGCCTCTCTGGGACAGCTATGTCCCCTAAGTTCCTGGGGTGTCTATGGTTAACACTGGATCCAGGAAAATGCTGTTGACATTTGGCCCAGTTCTCCCAAGGGCTCTAATAAGAACAGTGATTCAAAACAGTTAAGGGTGAGCCACGAGACCTCCCTCTGTTCCATGACTGGAAGGGACAGAGAATCCAGCTGCCTTTGGTCTTCATTACATCTTGCCATTGCTTAAAGGAACATCTATACTTTGGAATATAAAGCCAAGCGTGGCAGGGCTCCCGTTCAACAGAGAAAACTTCCAGAACCAAAACAAAGAGCCAGCATCATAGAGTTCAAGATCCATAGATATTTGTCAAGCATTTATTGAGCAGCTACTACAATCATGCAAATCAAGAACATCGTAGCCTCTTCTCCCTGCACTGGATGGACAGTGTCTTCCTGGGAGGCTAAATGAGTACCTGCAGTACCTTCACTGAGAACCTCAGTGCTGAGTAAGTAGGCAAAAATTCAAGGGGCTCTACATTGTGCTTGCCTTCCAGAAAAGGGTAATTCCGCAAGGACTTTGTTTAACCATCAGTAGTACAGAGGCCAAAGGATCGGGAATCAAAACTATTCCAGAAAAAGAACAGAGTCTTTGCCCTTCATGATGTTCAAGCCAATAGCCTTAGATCAGTCATCATGATCCAGGCTTTGTTGGAGAGCTGGTGATGAATCAGACACATTGCCTGCCCATGAGAAGCTTGGGCTAGAAGTGGTGACGGGGTAGGGACACGAAGAATTAGAAGACAAAGTTTCCAAATGCCCCTCTCTAGACGGAAGCTTATCTATGATGAATTCTTTACTGGGACTCAGAAACAAGAGAAAAATAAGAACCATCCTTGGATGAATTTTTCATAGAAATAAATTTATTTCTTTGTTCAAGTGGTTCCTTACTTTGAAATAATGCCTGTTCTTCCCTTTTTCTCTTTTTGTGTTTAAATAAGTTTCTTTTATGAAATGATGGTGGTAATAAGACCTGTTTGTTTCAAGGTCTTTTTGGCAAAATCAAAAGTTGCCCAATCTATGTCAGAGCCCCCGCCCTTTTTAAAAAAAATGCTATTGGTTCATGAAATCTCTAAATGGGGCACAAACAGCTATAAATAAAGGCAGTATGGACAGAGCTTTACGGAAGCTCAGCAAGGAGGACAAGAAGTCTTCTCACTCGGGTGAGATCAAGAAGGGTTTCAAAAGAGTTGACATTTGGGCTGAGACTTTAAAGATGGATGGGCTTTGTATATCTAGAGTTTGAGGTAGATTCGAAAGGGCATTCCAAGGAGAGGACACAGCCAGAACAAAGGCACAGGGGTGGGAACAGGATCCCAGAAAGAGTCACGCCAAGAAATAGAAAGACCTAGTTTAACCAGAATAGTGGATTCCAACCAGTGAGCCACCACCTCCTAGAGGGCTGTAGAGGTATTGCAATGTACCTGCCAATTTTCAAACCCATTTGCCAATGTCTCATCCCTAGGACAACTACTTTTCAAATGTCTGTAGGTCTATTTATTTAAAACCATTACCGAATTTATCTAAACAAATGGGACTACATCAGACTAAACAGCTTCTGCAAGGCAAAGGAAACCAGGAACAAAATGAAAAGACAAACCACCAACTGGGAGAAAATATTTGCAAAATCACATATCTGACAAGGGGTTAATCTCTAAAATATATAAAGAACTCATGTAAGTCAACAACAAAAGAACAGACAACCTGATCAAAAAGTGGGCAGAGGATGTGAGCAGACATTTTTCCAGAGAAGATACACAGGTGGTCAACAGGCACATGAAAAGATGTTCAACATCACTAATCATCAGGGAAATGCAAATGAAAACTGGGATGAGATATCACCTGACACCTGTTAGAATGGCTATAATTAACAAGACAAAAAGTGACAAATGTCAGAGAGGATATGGAGAAAAGGGAACCCTCATACACTGCTAGTAGGAATGCAAACTGGTGCAGCCACTATGGAAAAGAGTATGGAGATTTCTCAAAAAATTAAAAATAAAAATACAGTATGACACAGCTATCCCACTAATGGCTATTTATCCAAATAACTTGAAGTCAACAATTCAAAGAGACTTATGCACCCCTATGTTCACTGCAGCACTATTCACAATAGCCAAGACGTGGAAGCAACCCAGGTGCCCAACAACTGATGAAGAGATAAAGATGTGGTATATATGTACAATGGAATATTACTCAGCCATAAAAAAGACAAAATTGTCCCATTTGCAACAACAAGGATGGATCTCGAGGGTATTATGTTAAGCGAAATAAGCCAGACAGAGAAAGACAAACACCATATGGTTTCACTCATATGTGGAAAATAAACAAACACATGGACAAAGAGAATAGATTAGTGGTTACCAGAGGGGAAGGGGGTTGAGGGTTGGCATAAGGAGTAAAGGGGCAAATATATATGGTGACTGACAAATAATAATGTACAACTAAAATTTCACAATGTTATAAACTATTATGATTTCAATAAAATTTTTAAACAATTGACAAGTTAAAAAAAGTTTGCTCTGTGCATGAATGAAATAAACTGCATCATCCTCTTTAAAAAAAATTACTGAATTTATAGATGTATTTGGTCAACAAATGGTTTCTCAAGCAAAGTATGGTAAGAGAATATCAAGCGTTATTTTGAGAATCCATGAATTTTTTTTTATTGTCAGAAAGAAAACCACATGCCATTCCCTATCCATTCATTCAAAAGGTATTCAGCGAGAGCCCATTATGTGCCAGGCATGTAGCTAGACACCACTTGCTGTGGTAAGCAAGATTTGGAACAGGGAGACCAGTAACGAGGCTATTGTAACCTGATTGAGGGACGAGGAAGAGAATTAGACTGGGATAATTGCAAAGGAAATGATGAAAAGTGGCCAGATTGGAGCATATTTTGAAAGTAGAATAAACCAGACTTGCTGGTGGATTTGATGGTTAGGGATCAGGGAAAGGGAAATAAAAAATTACTCCTGGGATTTTAGCCTGGACAGCTGGACAGATGATGATACCGCTGTATGAGAAAAGATTGGAAAACATTGGACAATAGCACAAGGCTTGTGAAGGAGGGTGAGAGGGTCATTGGAAATAACACTGGAGGACAAATTGAAAGGGTAGGGGAACCTTAAGTGCCAGAGCAAGAAGTCTGGACGTTCATAACTGAAGGCACTTTCTTTAATCACTCCCAAAATTCGGCAGCTAGGAATCCCTGAGAATGTCTGGAGGAGATGCTCTTCAGTCAATTACACTTTCTGAGGACCAGCTGTATACAAGGCACCACGCTTGGCACTATGGAGGATACGAAGAAAGACAAGACTTAATTTCTGTCCCAAAAGCATCATCACCTCATCAGTTGTCTCCAGACTCACAGATGAGAAGCTCGAGAGTCCTGTCTTTGCAGTGGCATAACAAGGTAGGCTCTGGTGGGAAGGTGGGACTCTGGAAGAAGTAAAGATCTCTATGGGGAATCAGTTGGAAATATCCTGGGTTACATCAGGGTGGGATGCCCTTGCATCTTCGTGTCAAAAGGTTCATCTCATGCTACATAAAAACAGACGACACACTCAGTTTCTTCAGAGTTTCTATTCTACACACTTCCCATTGGACCCCATTGGTGTACCCAAACCTGATGCCACTTGTTAGCCCTATGCATCCATCCCACAGCTGCTGTGAGTATTGGCTGCTAGGCTCACACCTACGCTAAGAGGGAATGGCTTTCAAATAAGAGCCACTCCTCCTAGAAAGCCCACTTTAGGCACACACCCCTCTCCCCCACCAGGCAACCTGTAATTGATGACTAACTGACATAGAGTTAAAAAAAGGCTCACCCCTTTGCCTCAAGGTGGGATCAATTCTGCAGCACAGTTCATACTCCAGGGCTTCCTGTGAGGTCAGACTGTAGCCGGTCTCCAACGGAGACCACATCCTTGTTTAACTCCCTCTCCCACACTGTCTTGTCTCCCCTACTCCTTTGCTTCTGAGAGCTCAATATATTACATGCATGAAAACCCAAGTCTGATATTCTGCTTCCAGAGAACCCAACCTAAGATATCAACTTTGCACTTCACTCTCTAACACAATACTATTATTAATAATAACTAATATTTTGGAGCTCCTACTATGTGCAGACAACATGGGAAGTGCTTTATGAACCTCATCTTATATGATCTCAAAGGTTCAGTGCCGTGACCCCCACTTCACAGATGAGAAAACTGAAGCTCTGAGAGGTTCTTACGTGTGGCGTCTCCAGTAGGTTTCCTCTGGCCTCTCAGAAGGAACCCAGATCTTCTAGGGGCTGCACTCCTCATTCCGCAAAACGATACTTTTCTCCATCTTAAATGTTCCTCTGAGGTCCTCTTCCTTCCCCTACTACCTTCTCACTTCTCATACCTTTCCTCTTCTGAAAACCAGCGGTCAATTACCTGGGTTTCCCTGCTCAAGATCTCCTAAGGCAGAAAATTCAATTTATTTCCATCTGTTTTAGTTTTCTCTCAGAATGCCTTTTTTAAATTGGCAATAAGCACTTTAGTCCTCCCAAGGATTGCTCACTCAACAACATGTTCCCAGCATTTTTAATAGGTATGTGTGTCAAGGGGGAGAGGATACCCCACCACCTTCTCTTCCAAGTGCTCAAAATAATCGCTGAGATCTGGGTCTGCTATACAAGCAGAGGCTTCTCTCTCCCAAAGAATCAAGCCTTGGTGCCAGCAAAGGGTAAATATTCTGAAACCCCAAACTCTCCCTGAAGGAAAGGGGATAAGAGGGTGAGGATGATATATACTGGCCATCTTTAAAAAAAAATAGAGGGTGTAGTGGGCATAGCTAGAGGCAGAGGAAAAAAATAAGGAACAAACCTATAAGCTTTGCACAGGCTATTCCTTCTGTCTGGAATGTCTTCTCTTTCTCCAACTATTGAACTCTTCTTCATCCTTCAACACCCAGTTTCAATGTCATTAACTCAAGATTTACATGAGCTTCCCCAGCCCCCCAACACAATCACTGCTTCCCATGGAAGGAGAGCACAACCCACTCTTAGAATACAGAATGGCAGGTAATTAAGAGCTCCTTCCTGTGTGAGAGAACCCAGGATCAAATTCTCACTCCATCACTCGCTGGCTGTGCGACCTTGTGCAAGTCATTCAACTTCTCTAAGCCTCAGTTTCCTTGTCTGTAAAATGCTGACGCACACAAACACTTAGCACTATGCCCAGAACACCACAAATGCTCAATGAAACGGTAGCAAGTTTCTTCATCACTCTCATCATCTCCGTGCCCTCCTCTGAATTCCCATCAGTCCCATTTTTGTATTGTTCATTCCATTAATTTGCTATTTACCCGAGGTGGCCTTGTTGTGTTAACTAACATTTCATGCGCGCATATCTCCTTTCCTTAACTACATCGCAAGGTCCCCGGGGACAGGAAACGCATCTTATGCTTTTATAGCCTACGCAGCTGTGAGAACAGTGCCAAACACGTAACACATGGTCAAATATTTGCTGACTAAATTCTTAAAGCTTCAGCTACAAGTGTAGGTGCTTATTTTGCTTGGCAAGAGAACAAATAACATTTTGTATTTACATTCTTGTTTCCAAGGCTAATTGATGAGGGTCTTACAATCATAAAACCCCCCCTAATAAAACTCTCCCCTAATAATGGCAGAAGCCATCAATTAAACAAACCATTAGATGTATCAACAATCTAGTAATCTGCTCTTAGTGGAGGGACATTGGTTGATTTTCAGCTGTTTGGCTGCACAGTGGAATTAGATTGAACTGGAATATTCAGTTTGGTTTCTTGCTCTCCATCAGCACTGCTTACTCTATGAAATAAGGATTAGATGGTAATGTGGCTGATATAAATACAGAGATAAAGATACGCAGATAGCATCTAACCTAGTTCCTGGCAAGTTGTAAATCTTTAATACATGGCGGCTCTAAAAATTTGGGGGAAAGCAGAGCTGGACAGCAGGAAGGAGGTTCAAACCTCGCCTTTGCCCCTTGCCAGTTGTGACCTTGATCAAGTCGTTTCTGCTCCTTGATCTCTAGTTTTCTCATAAGCAAAATGGGGATAGAAATATCTGCATTGCAGGGTTAGTATGAGGATTAAATGAGATGATATGTATAATGCGATAGCTGTCCGTATTGGCATGGGTGATACACTGGAGAAAAACGTCAGAGTGCCTGCCCTCACACAGTTAATAGTCTAGGGGAAGATATAGACTAGTAATCAATTAGTACAAGAGGGTGGTAAGTGCTGCGATAGAAGGTAGTATGGAGGACGGAGGAAACACACAGGAAGGCAGGAGGGCAGCCAGAGTCTGTGTGGTGGGGTCACTGAGGCTTCCCTCAAAGAGGTGTGTGCTGGCCATTGTGCTCTCATTGCCCAACTTCACAGGCCCTCTTCCACTATCTATGTAGTGATGCTGGGCTGCAATTAAATCCCTGCTTTGCCTGCTGCATCCCTGGTAGGTTCTGTAAGATAGATGGTACCAGAGAAGACTGCAAGGCTGGAGGAGGCAACATTAGTTTCCGAGGACTGCCATAACAAATACCACAAACTGGGGGCTTAGACAATAGAAATTCTGGAGGCCAGAAGTCCAAGATCAAGGTGTCTGTGGCGTTGGTTTCTCCTGAGGGCTGTGAGAGAGAATCTGTCCCAGGCCTCTCCCCTAGCTTCTGGTGGTTTGCTGGCAATCCTTGGCATTCCTCGGCCTGTAGAAGCATCACCCCAATCTCTGCCTTCATGTTCTCATGGCCTGTGTGTCTGCATCTGTGTCTAAATTCTCCCTTTTTATGGACACCAGTCATACTGGATTACTGGCCCACCCTAATCCCACATGACCTCATCTTAACTAGTTACTGCAATGGGCCTATTTCCAAATAAGGTCACATGCTGAGGTACTGGGGGCTAGGACTTCACCATACAAATTTTGGGGGGACAAAATTCCCCCAAACAGAGGCAGAAAGGATTGCTCCTTCCAGTCTGCACCCTATTCCTGTCAATGTCATTGTTTCTCCCCTATCCTGGGCAGTGCCAGCTGGTTTCAGAAACAGCAGCCAGCTCCTGTTTCCAAATGTTTATTTCTCACACTCCTAGAAATAGTCTCATGGTGCCCCATGAGAGTCACCAATATCAGTTGGCCAGAGCCACCCTCTCAGAGGCAGTCTCCGCCCCCCGGAAATCCCCCTCTAAACATCCAGATTCTAAAACCCCAACCTCTTCCCTTTGGATATTAATTTCTTCCTGCCTATGAGGGCAGCCTCTGACATGGCCCCGAACAATCCCTGCCCCCTGATATTCATACCCTTGTGTACGCCCCTCCCCTGGGATGCAGGATGGAGTTCTGACTTGCTTCTGATAGAAAACTGCAGAGGTGATGGGATGTCACTTCTGAGATTAAATAATAAAACTGCAGCCTCCATCATCGGTGCTCCATCTTGCTTGCTCGCTCTGATGAAGCCAGCTGCCATGTTGTGAGCTGCCCTATGGAGAGACCTATGTGGCAAGGAACTGGGGGAGGCCTCCAGCCAACAGATAGTGATAAACTGAGGGCTTCAGTCCAATAACCCATGAGATACGGAATCCTGCCAACAACTACTTGAGTGAGCTTAGAAGCAGATCCTTCCCCAGGCGAGCCTTCAGCTGAGACCCCAGCCTTGGCTACCACCTTGCTTGTTGTCTTGTGAGAGACTCCGAGGCAGAAGACCCAGCTAAGCTGTGCCCAGGTTCCTGACCCACAGACTATCTGAGATAATGAATGGTTGTTTTAAGCCAAGTTGTGGGGTAATGTGTTACCACATGGATACCCAAAGAGACAACTAATTCACTCCAGTTACTATCTCTGTGACCTCAGTATTCCCTTTTTCCCCTTTCCATCTCCCAGTAAGTGGTTAACCAACTCCCTACTAAATCCTCTCATTTAAATTAACTGATACAATTTCTTCCTCCTGATTAGACACCAACTGGTACGAGATGACATCTGAGCTGTGACCTTAAGGACAAGAGGAAGTTAACTGGGCAAAGAAGATGGGAAGAGTGTTTCAGGAAGAGGAAATAACATGTGCAAAGGCCCAGGTACCATTCATAGTTTTTAAACATATTTATTAAGCACCTACTATGTGCCAGACCTGGTCTCAGGAATGAGATTATGAATGAGACAGCAAGGTTCTGCCCTCATGAAAATTGTCCTTGCATGTTGGAATAAGGCAGCAATGAGACAGAAGCCAAGACTAGCACATCATGGCTAGACCACACCCTAGGCTTCCTCATGAGGGGCACATGCATCCCATTGAGAAAGGAGCACTTGCCTTGGCATTCTTAAACTAGGTATGAGATGACTAACCACCTCCCAGCTTCAGCTTCTCATCTGTAAAGCAAGGATGACAATCTCTCTCTCCAAAGACTGTAACATTGATCAAGTGAGGTTTGGGGGCTTAAAGCAGCTTTGTATAGGAGCCAGAGTGCTACTACTGTTACAACATAGTCATCCTACCTTAACAACTGAAGCTCTCAATTCAGAATGAGGCAAGTCCTTCATCTGCCCAAGAGGCCAGCAGCCCTCTGCTGGCCTGGAACTGGCTACAGCCAAGGCCCGGGTTAACAGGATTAAACAAAGAGCCTGTTGCTTCTGGCCCCAGCCAGTGGTTTGCTGGTCATTGATAAAAACAGGCTGTAATACAATGAGCACCCGCCCAATAAATCATCAGCTACAAGGGCTATTGAATTACCTTTAGAAGATGGATGACACCGAGCTGGAAGCCTGCTTGATAAGGTTTCCCTTTGAATAATTCTGTGTAGAAAGCTGAGTTTGAGAAATGGGGTCTTTCCACCAGCTCAGCCCCATCCATGCCGTCTCTGCCAGGTGCTTTCAAGATAAACGTTTCCTTATGGGCTGCCAGAGTGTCTGTGACAAAGGAGGAGAACTTCCTGCCAGGCCTCGGGGAAGTATCTACTTCTGCCCAAGGCACAAAAAGTGGTTTTGCTTTATTATTGCTGTTCATTATTTATAATACTAACGTATTAATAGCTATCATTTGTTAAGCATATTTTATGTGCCAGGCACTGTGCAGTGCATTTGAGCTCATTAAATCCCTAAACAACCGTATGAGGCAGATCCTATTACTCCCTCCATTTGGTTGATGAGAAAACTAAAGCTCAGGGAGGTGACATGACTTTCTCACGGTCACACAGCTGGTAAGTGTCGGAACTGTGACTCAAACCCGTGCTCTTAAGAAGAGTCAGAAAACTTTTTCTATAAAGGATCAGATTGTAAATAGTGTAGGTTTAGTCGGCAATACCATCTTTGTTGCAACTACCCACTTCTGTCCTTGTAGTACAAAAGCAGCCATAGACAATACATAAACAAATGTGCATGACTGTGTTCCAATAAAACTTTATTTATACAAACAGGCAGAGGGCCAGATTTGGTGGATGGATCATACTATGACAACCTCTCCTCTTCAGTTATATGGCACTAACTCTCTACATTTGGCCTTTGCAGTTTCCTCCACTTATCTGTTTCCATGTAGAAAATGTGCTGGCTTCTCATGGAGTTATTTAATGTATTCAATTCATTTCTAATTCCTTTATTGCCTTCTTGAAGGCTCCAGCTCTAAGGAAAATATAGAGATCCTGCCAGTTAAAGAAGCAAGATGCATAATATATTTTAATCATTCATTGTATTAGTGAGGAGAGGACCTGCTATGCTGCAGTAATAATAAATCCCAAGATCTCAGTGACTTAGAAAAGGATTTCTCAGTCTCGGCACTATTGATATTTGGGGCTAGATAATTCTTTGTTATCTTATGCATTGTAGGATGTTCAGCAGCATCTCTGGCCTCTACCCACTAGATGTTGGTAGCATCTCCCTAGTCATGGCAAACAAAAATGTCTCCAGTTGTCGTCAAATGTCCCCTGGGGGACAAAAATCTCCCTCCACTGAGAACCACTGGATTAGGACAACAAAGCTTATTTCTCACTCATGAGAATTTGGATATGGGGCACGAGATCTCCTTGACAGTTCCCCTGCAATGGTACAGCAGGGATCCAAGATGCTTGCATCTGCAACTCCGCTGTCTCAAAGTTCCTTGCCTCCTGCCTTGCAATGGGAGAGATAGAAAATGGAGAACCCACCCCCATTCTTAAGTTTCTCAGACCAAAAGTGACACACATTGCTTACGCTCATAGGCCATTGGCCACAGCCTAACTGCAAGAGAGAAGCTGGGAAATGTAAGAGAGCACATGGAGTACTGGGAAATTTCTACTGACCATTCAATCACTCAAACATTTACTGAGTACCTATTCCAGTCAACAGTATACTGATGCTGGAGATATCTCAGTGAATACAGCAGATTTTGTCCAGCCCCATACGGTTCTTACATTCTTGATTGAGTGTGTTCTTTCAGGTTGCGAAAAAACGAGCATGGCCAGGTTTGTTAACAGGGATCATGAAAGGGTACATATAGACGTGCAAAATGAGATAAAGTTATCTCAGCAGTTATGCTGGGTCCAAACCTCCTGAAGCCCCATTAAGAACCTAAATAAACACCTCGGAAGCCTGAACCTGAGTGATCTTTCTTTCCTTTGTTCACCTACCATCCATATGTCCTAAAACAGAAAATATAACCAGGTCAGCTCCTATCCAATCAGTCCTTGTTGGTCAAACCGCTTTAGAGTTCTAACAGCTCATAAACAGCTCCAAAATGTCAGTGGCCTACAACAACAGATATTCATTTGTTGCTGACATCCATGTCATCTGCAAATTGGTTTCAGCTCTGCCCCATGTTTTCTTTATTCCAGAACCAAGTGAAGAGCAGCCCCATTCTCAGTCATGAGTCAGAAGGAGAAGAGCAAGTGGAACCTCTACCGGCTCTTAAAGTTTCTGCTCAGGCATGACATTCACACCTGCTGAAATTCCATTGGCCAAAGCAAGGCATGTGGCCAAGTACATCAGTAAGGCAGGAAGTGTGCTCATCCCACAGGGAGGGACACAAGAAAGAAGCCTTGCAGGGATGATCTATCAACTAGAGGACACTCTAGCATCCAGTGGGCAGAGGCCAAAGATGCTGCTAAACATCCCACAATGCACAGGACAACAAAGAATTATATAGCCCAAAATGTCAAGCAAATATTTTGAATACTTAATATAGTCTAACACTGTGGTTCCCAATTTTGCTCCTCAGGGAACATTTGGCAATGCCTGGAGGCATTTTTGGCTGTCACAATAGAGGAGATGCCACTGCCTTCTAGTGGGTAGAGGCCAAGAATGCTGCTAAACATCCTACAGTGCACAGGAAAGGCCCCCACAACAAAGAGCTGTCCCACCGCAAACATCAATAGAGCTGAGACTGAGAAACCCTAATCTACCACAAGAGGCCACTGGGCTCTGCTATTCATTCATTCCTTCATTACATTTATCTTCATCAAAGATTTATCGAATGTCTATGGAGTGTCAGGCACTGTGCTAGGCCCTGGGGATAAAATAGAAGTAAACATAAATACAATTCCTGCTCAAATGGATTTTATAGTCTACTCGGAGAGACAGACATTAATCAAATAGTCACACGAATGAATGTTTCATTACAAACTAAGATAAATGAAAGAATGGAACAGATTTCTCTGAGAGTCTGTAACAACCCATTGGAGTGGAGAGGGAGGGTTAGGGAAGTCTTTCCCAAGGAAGCGACAAGAACTCTGAAGGGTGTGTAGGAGTTAACTAGATAAAGAGGAGGAGAAGGGAGTTGCAGGCAGAGAAGGGGGAAGGAGCACGCTGTGTTGGAGGAACTAAGAGGTCAGCAGCGTGAACACACAGAAAGTAAGGGGTGAGTAGTCTGTGATACAGCTTAAGAGGACAACAGAGACCGGATCATCCGGGGCTTTGTGGGCCAGTTTAGCGAGTTTGGTTTTTCTCTTAAGGGCAATAAGAAGCCCCCAACAGGTTTTAAGCAGGGAATGAATAATCTACTTTGCAGTTCAAAGAGATCACTCAAGCTGCAATGTGGAGAACGCAGTAGAGGGGACAGAGTTGATGCAGGGAGACCTGTGGGCTGACTGTTACCATCTTCCAGGTGAGAGGTGATGGCAGCTCAGACCAGGGTGGTGGAGAAAACAGAAAAGTGGATATATCTGAGAGCTAATTAGGATGTGGGCTGTGAAGGGAGAGGTATTCAGACTGTCTTCTAAATTTCTGGCCTGGGTAACTGGATGGATGGTTGTGGGCTTCACTGAGATAGGAAATGCTGGAGAAGGACCAGGTTTGGGGCAGTGGAGCAGGGAGACTACAGTCTATTATAGATTGTGAGCTTAAGAAGTCATGAATGAAGCAGCCAGGCGAAAACATCAAGAAGGCAGCTGGATCTATGTGTCTGCAACTCAGAGGAGAGACAAGGCTGAAGTTATTAATATTAGAATCATCAGAATACAGATGCTCAACCCTCCTATGGAAGCCCTTGGCTTGGATCCCAATTCCTAGTCTCATCATTTGTGGCTGGTTATCCTTAACTCAATGGCAGTAACCATAACAACTCTATGAAGATAGAAGCACTTGTCTGCTTCCCTCAGAATTCATTCAGTCACTCATTCATTCAGCAAACAGTTTTGGAAGTTACTGTGTGCCAGACTTTGTCCTTTGGGGCTGGTGATACAGCAATAAACGAGAACAAAAAGGTTATGGTCCTTATAGGCATTTAATATTTTATGGCTTCTTCCTTCCTGTGGATTGCTCAAGACAACTGACCCTTGCTCTTCTGTGTCTGATCTGGAGTAAATCATCCCACACTGCAGGAAATGCTTGCCTGTAAAATGACCTCAGAATTTTAATAGGATAATAGAATTATAGTATCTCAGCCTTATCTTGGTAGGATCCTTTTAGTTCAATGATGTCAAATAGATTTCTTCTCACATGCCAACTTTAATTGGTTGGTACTGACTGCCTGGAGAGTGAGGCTGAGAATGATTCAGCCAGAGAAGTCAAAGAGATCAATTAGTGATGTCTGTCAAGGGGTTGCTATGGGAGAGCAGAATGCAATGTGCCCTTGATTCTGATCTCATCTCCACATTTTTGTGCGTTGCCGATTCTATTTCACAATATTTTGTTAAGGAATTTTGTGTCTATGTTAATGAAAGATATTGGTCTATTATTTCCTTTTTTATAATGTCCTCACCAGATTTTCTTATCAGAGTTATGTTGGCCCAATGATACCAGTTGGAAACAATTCTCTTCTTTATTTTCTGAACGGGTTTGTGTAATCTTAGCATTATTTTATCCTTTTTTTTTTTTTTGGTAAGGAAGACTGGCCCTGAGCTAATATCTGTTGCCAATCTCCCTTTGTTTCCTTGAGGAAGATTGTCACTGAGCTAACATCTGTGCCAATATTCCTCTATTTTTTGTATGTGGGACACTGCCACAGCATGGCTCCATGAACAATGCTTAGCTCTGTGTCTGGGATCTGAACATACAAACCCCAGGGCACCAAAGCAAAGCATGTAAACCCAACCACTGTGCCACTGGGCTGGCCCCATCCTTAAATTTTTGATAAAAAGGGCTTGTAGTTGTGGGCAAGGGAAGTCAAGGGGAGGTTTTAAATTGTGAATTCAATTTCTTAAATAGGTATAGGGCTATTTAGATTTTCTATTTCTTCTTCTGTTAATTTTGGTATGTTTTATTCATCAAGGAATTTGTACATTTAACCTAAATTGTAAAATTTAACCTATTAACTCAAAAAGTGAAGAAACTAAAGCTGAGATATGACAACTGACATGCCCCGGGTCTCATAGTAAGTGACAGATCAAGTACAAGAACTCAGGTCTTCAGAGGCTCAGTTAATTGCTCTCAATCTGCCACATCCAGATTCATCTTACTTCCAAAAGCCACAGGAAAATTGTCTAAAGATCTTTCCAAAAATGACATACACATGTATTTTAAATGCCCACCTACTGCAGTATTTAGCAAGATCTGGTGACTTAGAGAGAAAAAGCTATCCAGGGTAGAAATCACTTTCTTCAGCATCAAACTGGAGGTTCAGATTTTAGCAAGCTTACCTGCCAAAGCCTGAGGTTATTTCAGAAAACTCATGGATCACAAGAAAGAGAAGCCCACTCTGTTAGGTTAGCCTGGGAAGCACCCCAGGCTGCTTTTCCACTTGGTGCCCCCAATTCAGTGCAAGAAGCCAGGCTGTCCATGCAGATTATTCCCCCCTGAGTCTGGGCCTGGCCATTAGAGGATAAAGTCCCTAAGGACCTTCTCTGCCTGGCCTGACCTACTTAGACGTGACATGCCTGATGAGAGTGGGAATGGAGCTAATGGGAATGGACAAGAAGGCAGGCTCGGGGTGGCCCAAGGGAGATGAACTCATAGGACTTGGCTCAAAACACTCCTGGGGGAAGGTCTCTCTAGAGGAGAACCATATGTTAAACCTGACCACATCAGCACCCTACTTAAAAACTTTCCGTGATACCCTTGTGCACTCACAAAACAGTCCAATCTCCTCACCATGGCCTCCAAGGCCCTGGATGACCTGACCATGCCATGCTTCTTTCTCCACCCTTCTCCCCGACCACTCAAGTGAGACTGACCAACTTTTAGTTCCAAAATGGCAACATGCTCTCCCTTCCCTCGGGGCCTTGCATAGGCTGTTCCCTTTACCTAAAATACAGTCTCCCCCTGTTTTTCACTTGGTTTATCCTACTTGATCTTCAGGCCACAGCTTAAAGATCACTAACCCCAATAGCATTTCCCAACACCACAAAGCTATGCCGCTTCTATCTGTTTCCACAGCCCCCTGCACAGCCCACTGCACTACTGTATGGTTGTGCTGACGTGTCGCTTTGGAATGATTTGGCTATCGATTTACCAGCATTTCCCACTAGTCTGTGGGCTACATGGCCTCTCCCCTGAGTCCCACAGTCCTTTGGTCAATTGCTGACTCCACGTCTTCATCTGGACACCTAAAAACATTTCAGACTTATGTCCAATACTGAACTCCCAATTCCCCCTCCCAAACCGTTCCCCCTGCAGTCTTTCCCATCTGAGCACATGGCAACTCCGTCCATTTTGGCTCAGGCCAAAAGTTTTGGAGTCATCCTTCACTCTTCTCTTTTCGTCACATCCCACATCTTATCCATCAGCAATTTACCTTTATTTTTCCAGGGTTGGCCCCTTCCCAACACCTCAGTATTGCTACCCTGATCCAAGCTACCATCATCCCTCACCCAGGTTATTGCAACAGGTTCCCAACTGGCCTCCCTGATCTGCCCTTGCTTCCCTAAGTTCTATTTCTAACACAGCAGCCAGAAGACGCCTTTGAAGACAGAAGTCAGATCATGTCACTTCTTTGCTCCCAGCCCCTCATCTCGTTTATAACACGAACCAAAGTCCTTGCCATGGCCTACGCATCCCGACAGGGTCTGACCCCAGCTACCTTCTGTCTCGTCTCCTCCCTGCTCCCTCTCTTCGTCCCACCCAGCCACTGCAGCCGCCCTGCTGACCTGGAACACGCCAAGCACACTCTTGCCTTCAATCTTTGTGCCTGTTATTCCCTCTGCCTGGAATGCTCTTCCTCCAGATAGCTGCATTATTCGTTCTCCCATTTCTTTCAGGTCTCTGCTGAAATTTCACTTGATGAGTGGTGACTCTCCAGTCGCCCTGTGTAAAATAGCGACCCCCCATCCCCTCCTGCTCCCCCATCTTCCCTTACTCTGTTTCATTTTTCTCCATAACACCTATCCTTACATGACCTATGCAGCCCACATTTACCTATTTATTACTTGTCTCCTCCCACTGGAATGTAAGCACTATGAGGGCAGGGACTTCTGCTCTTTCGCTGCTCTAACCCCAACGAGTGTCTGACCATATTGCTGATTGAAAGACTAAGACTCCCGGCGATCTGGTGGATTGACTGGTGCAGACAACCCCCATGCCACAAACACATGTTATTAGGGAAAAAAAAATTAATACAGACCCAGACTCAAGAATAAGTAAAGGAACATCCCAAGGGATCAGAAGTGAAAAGAGAAATGAACACTATGGGCATAAGCTCCAGGCGAGACCAGGGCAACCCAAAAGGGATCAGACACAGAAGACAGGCCCCAAGTGGCTCGGAGCTGGCATCCTAATGTCACCAGAAGAACAGGAGATATAGCCTTGGGCCTCTGCCAGGAGGGGAGCTGGATGGGAGACTCTTGCATAAAGTTGGGCCTCTCAAAGAGAATAGAAACCCAGCAGCCTAGGAAAGCTTCAAATGAGCGTGCCATCTGCCTGAGCTCTTGGTGGCCTCTTAGTCTGGATTCCTCCACAGCAGATCCTGAAATAAGGATTTGGGTTCAGGTAGTTTATTGAGGAGGTGATCCTAGAAAGCAGGAAGTGGGGGAAGTAAGAGAGGAAAAGGAGAAAAGCCAGTAAAGGTTGCGTAATAAGCAAGTTACTGCTGGGGAAACTCAGGCTTGGTCCTGCTCAGGGCGTCTGGGAGACTGCACAGTTCACAGCTCAGAATCCTCCCGTGGAGGTTGGGGGATGGGGCAATTATCCTCCAACTCCCATCCGCCAGTGGCAGAGGGTTGCTCTGAGGGCGTTAACTTCTCTGCCTTTCCAGATTATACCAGGGCTCAGCCAGACAAGCTCTCAGGCAGAGGAGAGAGGCAAGTACTTGAGGTAAAAAGCTGTCAGCAGTACACTGGGAAATGTCCACAGCTAAAGAAAAATTCAGGCAGACCAAAGGGATACAAGGCGGGGCATCTACTACAATGAGGAAAAAAGTCTCCTGTGAGAAGTTGGAACCCCAAGCACACCTGTACCATGGTGTGGGGGTCTGATTTTTATACTCCCCATGTGGTACAGGGATTAGCCAAGAAATTAACAGAAACATTAAGTCTGGACTATGCAGCTCTTGAGGCCCAGGAGGAACAAAAAGCAAAAACACTATGTAAAGATGAAATCCAATCCCAGGAATGTCTGTGGGGTGTTGCCCACCTCACGGAGTCCATGGACAGCAAGCCAGACTAGCGGAAACGACCAGCACAAAGAGGACAGCCCAACCCCCAGTGTGGAGATGCTCCCACGGTTACAGCAATTAGAAAGAACTCAGAGGAGGACAGTCAGCTCACCAAGGACACGTCACAAAGAGAGGTCCCAACAATGAGATACCACTACACACATATTAGAATGGCTAAAATCCAAAACGCTGACACCACCAAATGCTGGAGACGGTGTGGAGCATCAGGAACTCCCATTCATTGCTGGTGGGACGGCAAAATGGCACAGCCACTTTGAAAGACAGTTTGGCAGCTTCTTACAAGACTAAACACACTCTTACTATGTGGTCCAGCAAACATGTTTCTTGGTATTTACCAAAATGAGGTGAATACTTATGTCCACACAAAAACCTGCACATGGATATTTATAGTAGCTTTATTCATAATTGCCAAAACTTGGAAGCAACCAAGATGTCCTTCAGTAGGTGAATGGATAGATAAACTGTGGTACATCCAGACAACAGAATATCATTCAGTGCTAAATAGAAATGAGCTATCAAACCTTGAAAAGACATGGAGGAACTTTAAATGCGTGTTACTAAGTGAAAGTAGCCAATTTGAAAAGACTACATACCATATGATCCCACCTATATGACATTCCAGAAAAGGCAAAACTATGGAGACGGTAAAAAGATCACTGGTTACAAGGGGTGGAGGGTTAGGGAGTTAGGAGGGAGGGATGAATGGACACATCACAGAGGATTTTTAGAAACTATTCTGTATGATACTATAGTGATGGATACAAGTCATTATACATTTGTCCAAACCCACAGAAGGTACAACACCAAGAATGAACCCTAAGGTATGGACTTCGGGTTATAATGATGTCAATGTAGGTTCATTACAACAAACATGTCACCCTAGGAGGCGGGGGGGGGGGTTGATAGTGGGGGAGAATATGCATTGACGGGGGCAGGGATGCATGGGGACTCTCTGTACTTTCTGCTCAATTTTGCTATGAAACTAAAACTCCTCTAAAAAATAAAGTCTATTTTTTAAAAAAGGGAAAGAAATGCCCTCTTCTCCTTGCCCTCCTTCCACCTCAACACAGCAGAAGAAAAGGAACAGGAAAGCATGGCAGGCAGAGGGAGAGACAGGCCAGATCTACCTAAATCCAACCAATGCTGGGAAACAAAAGGGGAATTTTGAGTAAAACTTAAGGTTGAAGTTGAAAAATGGCCTCATGACTTGGCTATTTTAACAGCCCGAAGAGACTGAAAAGTTATAGAATCCAGCTGACTTGGTGGGATGTGGGTTAGAGGTGTAATGAGACTGGTCAAACAATAGTTAGTGGGAAAAACAAAACAATTTCATGTTTATTCCTCAATGAAAGGAGATTTCTCGATTAAACAGGCACCAGAGGCAATTTCTGAGATCTTCTACAAATCAGATAAATTCTCCTTGTCTTTACCCCTAATGTTTACCCTTCTGTATACGTGCACGCACACACGCGCCACCCACACTCTCACTCGGCTGAGAAAAGCCCTTGTGGTTGGCAACATCCCAACACATGTTCTGGTCTTGTTGGCAGAACACAAGGCATTTTAACAAGAATGTTCTCTGGCTCTGCTGAGAAGCAGAGTATCAATAACAATCACAATTACAAAATCTCGCACTCCTATTCCATTTTGTTTCAAGAGGTTTCAAACACTTAGCGGACTTTAGTTCATTAGCATGCGTACACACACTCACTACCCACGAGACGAATTACAATTCTGAGATGCTCCTGCCCAAGTCTAATACGGTGTAATAAGATCCAGGACATCTGCCAGACAGTTTCATGGTCCTGTCTCAATCATTCATGTACTGTGTCACGCAACTGTTCCACAGAGTTGAGACAACAAGTCCCGTCCAGGCTGTCCATGTCACCAGTGGCCAATGGGGCTGCCATATTTGTTCTTTAGGCTTTATCCGAAGTGGGTACTTCTCTTCACTTTCACTTGAGTCTCGTCCCACGGATTCTGGGGAAGCATGAAAGATTGGCATAGCCCCCAGAGAAAAGTTTTCTAAGAAGAGTGAGGGCACCTGCTGTAGCATACCTTTCCTCTTCCCCACAAAGCAGAGCAGCCCTCTTAATAAAAACTTGGCCAAGTGCTAGAAAAATGCCCTGATGCTTATCACTTTCCAGGACCAGAGAGACAGAGGTGGCAATGGTTAAGGGGGGCTTACTCAATGCCATCTTCCTCCCACTATAGGGTCCCACTACAGGGTCTTTGCAAGGGCTGCTCTCTCTGCCTGGAACACACGCATCCTCTTTCTTTCCTCCCCACTTAATTCCAGCACCTCCTTTAGATCTCAGCACAGATCACTTCCCCAAATCTAGAGTAGATTTCTTTATTAGATGCTGTCACAGAAGCAAGTCCCCATCCTTCACATTTTGTTCACTTTCTAACAATTTAGCCATTTTTGAGATTATTTGACCATGGTCTGCCCTCCCCACCTGGACTCTAACTTCCAGTACAACAGGGACTGTGGCAAATTTTGCTCACCAATATGTAGCACATTGCCTGGTACATAGTAGATACTCAATAAATATTTTCATGAATAAATCAACGAATCCCATTTTACTGAGAAATGCAAACACATTCAATAAATATTTGCTGAATAAGTTAACCAATATCTTTAAAACTCGTATAATAATAGTACCTACCTAATAAAGTTATTAGGAGAATTAAATCGTTGATGCCAACAAAGCTCTTAAACAGTGCCTGGCACATAATAAGCACTCAAATATGAGTTAATCTTTTTGTTAATGTCACCACACAAAATTGGGGTTCTCTTGCCTGATGCATATAAAAAAAGCCAATTATTATGGCATCAGCTTTTGGGAAAAGAAACTTAGCTTTATTTTGCAAGATTGGTCTTCAAGGAGACAGGGGACGTGTGCCCTCAGATCTGTCTCCCCGATCCAGGTCTTGGAGCACAATTTATGGGATGAAGGGCAGGGCAGTCTGGAGTGTGGAGATGGATGAGCAGAGGTAGGAGAGGTGAGGTAATTGATGATCTGGGCAAGTGTAGTCAAGCTTCACGCCTCTTTGTAGGACACATGTTCACAAAAGGGCGGCATGACCATAATCTGAGGGTGGAATTTTTAGCGACTTGATGTCAAAAGGGTCACTTATTGAGCATTTGCACAGGCTTTGTTGGTGATTTACTGGTCTCAACTGGCCTAAACTGGACAAGGAGTCTCAGTTCTTGAAAGACAACTCTTAATTGCTCTGTTGGTAAGATGGGGTCAGTTGAACTGGTCCCTGAGGGCCCACGGTTGCATTAACATCATGTCATCCCCATAATAGGAAGATGCTTTGAATTATTGTGTAAAGTGGGTTTTCTTCTCTACATTTTCCGGTAACCCAGCCCTTCCTTCAGCCTGGGCAGCATTTTTCAGATGTGGAAACAGAGGCTCAGAGACTCTAAACTGTACAGCCGGCCAATGGCAGAGCTTGAATTCCAATCTCCATATCTCAAACTCCAAAACACTCATCTTTCATCCACTTTTTCTCAAAACATCTAGCAATTGTCAAATGAATAGGCTGACAGAACTTTAAGTTTATTCATTCTGAAAGATCAATTTATTTTTTATTTGTCCCCTGAAGAAAAGGTATCATTTTACTGAAGAACCACCACCATTAGAAAAAGTGCCTAAAATGATAATAATCCCATGCCTAGCTAAAAAATAAATTCTCCTTTTTTATTGTAACAAAGGCAATGGTGTACTGAGGCATTATTGGAAACAATTATCTCTAAACTTTGTCTGGGCTGTAGCTCACCAGAAGTTGCTGCCTCAGCCAATATTACTTAAAGATGGTGATTTTTTTCATTTTGTTTTAGTGTCATGAAGTGTATTTTAAAAGTGAATAGCAGGCCCTATTTGAAAAATCCATTACATATTTCCATTTTAACGTAAACATTTAGTGTCCAACACTCTGCCTCACCATCCCATTGGCATTCGAATGCAAGGCACCATTGCAGACATTTATTTCAAAACCTTTTTTTTTTTCTGGCAGAGAAAGTAAATAAAGCAGTCACCTTAGCAGATAGTCGACCAAATGCAATAATCGTGACGAGGGGCGAGGGGCAAACTTTCAGAAGAAATGGAAATATAAGGGAGTTTTCATCCATCTTCACCTCCAGGGGGCTGCTAAGATGTTTAGTGGGATTTTGAGAGACTCTTTCAAGCTCTGTTTAGCAAATATTACACCTCCAAAAAAATAATAATAAATAAAGTGGATTTTATGATGCTCATATTAGGCCCTAAATGACCAAATTTCTCTTTTCTCTATATTGAGAAGTCCCTCCCTCCGAACTTACTAGAAAAGGCCCTTTTCAAAACCTGCAGGATCGGAAAGGAAAGTGCTGTTTGAAGCTCAATGCTGGGTAAATCCTTTCCCCCCTGGTGTGCTGGTGTCCTTTTCCAAAGCCACAGAAAGCAGCCTGTCCTCTTCCTGAGAAACATTCAGCCTGTCTGCACCCATACACCCAGGATGCCAGGTGCAATTGAGGCAATTTAGGCTGAGTGCAAAGTGCTCTATTTCAGGCTGAAAGCACGCCAAAGACTCCTTACAAAAGCTGCATTCGGCACCTCTGAGTCCACATTCCATTTGGTGCATTATCTGCCATTATTACCCAGAATTCCAAAAGCACTTGGCTGCATTAAATAAGAGTCAGGAAGGAAAACAATAGGAGCTGCTTGAGGACCCAAAGCTGGAATCACCGAGTGGAGTCGTCAGAGATGTCAGCTTAGCTCTGAAAATAGATGTGGCTTAATGAGCGAGAGGGAGGTTGGGTTTCTCCAAAAAGGCAGATTCAACCAGGTAAGAACTAGACAATCACATTCCACTGACGGGGTGTGCCTTGGTTCGGCACCTTCGGAGAACTGTTTGGCAGTGCTTATTAAAACTAAAAAACGCGCATGCCCTAGGATACAGACATCTCTCTTGCTGGCACCTCTCTTAGAGAAAAATGCAGATGGATGCAATGTGCACGAGAGGGATACACGAAGATTTTCAACACTGAGTTGCTTGTAATAGCCAAAACGTGGAAAATCATCCAATATCTGTCTCCAGGGGAATAGTCCCACCGTGGAATACTGTGCAACAGCAAAAGGACTGTGCCCTAAGCAGAAGAGATAATAATATCCACACACACCTACCCAGGGGTTGAGATGTTCCGGAATCTCTTCTAGGTGTCTCACACACATTGAACCATTCAGATCTTATAACGGTCCTTGAGGAGGTTCTCTAATTATGCTCACAGAGCAACTGAGGCATCAAGATGCTAACTAGCCTGTCCAGGATCACACAAGTACGTACACAGGGCATTTAAACTCAGGCTGTCTAGCTCCAAAAGTCATAGTGCTTCTCAAGAAATTTTAAGAACGCATTTTTGCTCTTTAAATAAAAAAGCAAGTTGCAAAATGCTACATACAATAGGTACCTGCCAGCCAGAAGCTCAGGTCCCACAGATCCTCATGGCCTCTGGCCTCCCACTCCCTGAACAGTATTGAATGGACTGGATCACCACCTGCCTCCCACTCACTCCTTCCTCTGTTTTCCATGCTCATCATTCCCCTCTAATAGGACATTATTATTATTATGTTTAGAAATATTCAGTCGTCAGATCTCAATCAAGTTTGTAGTTCTTGGGCCCTTTTGTCTTTTTAAAATGTGCTCTGTCCAAAACCAGAAGCGGGAGGAGGAAGGACATGGAATGGTTAAGAGTGTGGATTTTGGAGTCTGACAGGGCTAGGTTTGATTCTGTGCTCCATGTGTGTGTCCTTGGGCAAGTGACTTTGCCTTTGTGAGCCTCATTTTCCTCATCTGTAAGATGGGGATGTCGCAGTTCTTATGTCATGGGTTGCGAGGATAATGTACGGGCAATGTTTAGCATAGTCCTCGCTCCATTGTAAGCCTCTCTCTGGTCCATACTCAGAGGGAAAAAAGATCATATTTTCTTATTTCTTCCTTCTTGGGGGGGCACCTCGCTCTGTCCAAAGGAGGAAGGGTAGCAAATTCAGCTCAACACGTAACATTTCCTGACCACATTGGACCGGAGGCATTTGTCACTGGGGGCTATCCAGTACACAGCACCTCTTCCTGCTGGCATGCTGATTTCCATTTTGGAAACTCTTCCATTCAAAGTGGCTCTGGAATAGGTGTCCCTTCGCACTATGAAAGTCATAAGGGGGAAGGAGAATGACTCAGGTCCCTCTAGTCACAGGCTTTCTCCAGGAGCTTGGAATCTTGAGCTGGTGACCGAAGGATGTAGAGATGGTTGAAGTTGTCAACCAGACAATTCCTGCTGCTGGACACTTGCTACAATTCCGTATGCTTATTCCTTTGCAAGCCCGGTCCTCTAGCACATCATTCATTCCATGCACCCCTATATCCTTCTAATATATTTTCTTTTAGTTGAATGAAGGAAGCTGGAGTTAGATTTCTGTCCCTTGCCACTAAGGATGCTGGCTGATGCACCTACTAGATGAAAGATGCTGTGGATATGGGAACCAATAAGACACCACCAGTCCTGTGCTCGAGTTGTCCACAGCCTCACAGAAAAGGTCAGAGCATTCTCATTAGGTGTTGGTTATGCAGTATCCTACCTCCCCACCTCCAAAAAAAGGCAACATCTGATTAGAACTGAGATGAGAGAGAAGGGCAGACGAGTAATGACTGGACCAACTGGACCAATGCTATCTGATTTCTCCGAATACTACAACTCTGTTCTAGAGACCAGAGACCGCACCCAAGCTTACTCTTATGGGCCTATTTAGAAGTCTGGCTAATTAATGGCTGTAAAAGCAGTTTGGACTTCGCAAGCCTTTTATAATGTGCCTCATTTAGACATAATAGGCTCAAGATTGCCTCTGGCATCTTCAAGGAAATTAAAAATCCAGTCGGCAGTGGAATTGCCTCTACACGGTTTTCCTATTACTTTTATTTTTATTATGATTGCAAATAGCGGCATTACTAATGGTACTTTGGACAAGGAAGCCTTTCCGGGGAAAGCCTAGCTGTTTCCCCAAGTCTGCAGCATGATTTATTGGTCCTTTAGCCAGCAGCATGCTGGCTCCTTCCACATGATGTCATTTAACTCTTGCCAAATGGAGAGGAGTTGGAGGGCTCCTGAACACGTGGAGTCATCATTCCTAATGTGGAACCACTACAAACGGAGACATCGTTCATTACCCTCAGCTTCACGATACAGGTCCTAATTGGTATTTGCCTAACCTTTGGCTCCAGACAAGCAGGTGTCTGGCATGTGTGGGCTGGGCAAGATTTGGTATTCTGGAAGTATGAGTGAGCATGCAGTGCAGAAAGATGGCACTATATAAACTGGGCAGAGGAGGCATGATTAATAATAATAACAATAATAACTCTATCCATCAGGATCCTTAGTTGCTAATAATCAAAGTACCTCTACCAACTTTGACCGAAAAAAATTTTAATGATTTCAAGAAGTTCCTGGCATCTCCAGTGAGGGTCAAAGAATCATGATCAGGGATTATATTGACAGGAATGAAACCCAAACTACACTACATCAGCAAAGACAATTGCTATCACTACTCATTATAGACACCTCAGTTAATATGAGTGACTCTGGGTTTGAAACGCCAGCCCTTGCCATCACCACCCCTAAAAAGTGGGGAGTGTCTGCCACCACGCTCACTTACAGATAGATTCTGCCCGTACCTGCTTGCCAGTATTGCTCACCCCCAAATTAAAGTTTTGCATAGGTGAATCAAAATGACGGAATTAGGTCAGAGGCAAGCCAAGGGCAGTGGGAGTGGTTTGCTCCTGGTGCAAAGATTAAGAGAGTGCCCGGTTAATAGAGAATTTAAAAGCAATGTAATAAAACTGACTACAGTCGCTCTGCTTTGTATCACTACCATGAGCCAGTAATTCTAAACAATGTTAAAAACAGCACATCTTTGGATGGGACAGACCATGCCGACCCCTCCTCCTTGGTAGGCCACTGGATTAGTTCACATTCCTGTGCTCCAGCTGCAAAGAAAGGGTACATCTATCAACGGAGAAACAAGAGAACCTACCTCATAGGGCTGTTGTGAAAAAAAAAGGAATCAATATTGTAAAAACGTCATTTCTCTTCAAATTGATCTAGAGACTATAATCCTAATCAAAATCCCAGCCAGTTTTTGCTTTAGAAATTTACAAGTCAATTCTAAAATATTTGTGGAAAATCAAAGAGCCAAGATTATCACAGAGAAGAACAAAGTCAGATGAGTTTCACTACTGGATACCAGGAGTTCTTATAAAGCCAGAGTAATTAAGGGAGCGTGCTTTGATACAAGAAAGATAAATAGACCAGTGAAACAACATAGAGAGCTCACAAACAAATCTGGATACACATGTAAAGACACTTGATTTATAACAAAGGTGCCCCTGGAGAGCGATGGAGAAACAACGGCTTTTTCAATAATTGGCGGTAGGTCAATTGGCCATCCATACGGAAGAATCTAAATCTTGATCTCTACCTCATATTACACACAAAAATCAATTTCAGGTGGATTGTAGATCTAAATGTGAAAGGGAAAATGATAAAGCTTCTAAAAGACAGTACAGGAGAGAATGTCTTGGGCCTGAGGTAGGCAAAAAAGTCTTAACAAGACACAAAGGAATTGGGATAGGTAAGCCTCATTGTGCATTTGGTTCAGAATAAGGGGCCATCCACAAATCAAATTCCTTGTCTTAAGTCCCATCCCTTAAAGTTTAACTGCTTTAGAACCTTTCTCAGTCTTTGGTTGTTCAGACTGAAGCATTCCAGAGAAGGAGGGAATTTCCCATGATGCTCTTCATAGGAAGTATTTACGATTAGGCTACTTTGATAAAAGCAGTGACCCTACTCCGATGTCAGATATAGTGATTGTTTACTACGTGCCAGGCATTGTGAAAAGCACTCTGTAATCATTTTCTTATTTATCTATATTTTAGCCAGTGGTTGATGCCTATGAGTTGGTCACCATGGAAACCACCACACAAGAAAATCTGTCTTCCAATCTCTCCTCACTACCTCATCCTTTAATATCTGAAAATTTTAATTTACAAAATTAAGACACAAAGAATCAATCATGAAACTGAAGTTTAAATGAATGCTTCCTGCTGCCTTGTTTTGTTCAATTTATGGTAAATCTTAAGATCAAGTTGATGACTTCAACTTTTAAAATTATATTCCTATGCATTTCCTTATGCATGGGAATCTTTATGAAATAGCTATCACTGGCATTGTAATTCCCATTTTCCAAATGGCCAAACTGAGGCAAGCAAAAAGCACCTATCAGGGTCTGGAACCAATGCTAAACATTGTAAGTCATCCCCAACATGAGTGGAAGAGTTGGCTAGTCAGTCAAGTGAAGGATGGAATTACTATATCTGGAATTGCCTCCTTATAGGTAAGTAACTGCAGAAGGCAAGGTAGGAATGTACTTAGCCTTCGCTTCATTTAGCCTAGTTCAGAACCTCCTCATCTCCTTCCTGAATTGGTCCTCCCCCCTCCGGTTTTCCCCCGTTCTACACATCTTATAGCAACACTTTTAGATTTATCTTTCTACAACAGAGTTCTGATACGTCACTTCCTTGCCAACAGCTCCTCTTTACTTTTTTTAAAAATATAGCATTTGTAATCAAACACCATCAGAAATAAATCTTGGCTCAAATTTTGACACCAGCACTTACCAATTGAATTTTTTTGGTCTACTTACTTAACTTCTCTGAATCTCAGTTTCATTGGCTGTAAAATGGAGATAAGACTAGGGTTTATGTAAGGGTAAAAAAGGATATTTTAAGTATAACGACTGAATGCATTAATGTGCTAGTTTTAAAAGAGAATGGAACACTTCAGTGAACAGTAAAACCTTGCTTTTTTCCTTCTATTTTCTTCCTTTCTTTCTTTTTCTTTTTAGATCTTGCTGTGCACCAAGTTCTGTACTTGCACTTTTCACATAGGTCATTATCAAATCTGCACAGTTACCTCCTGAGGTAGGAATTACTACTTTCTGCATTTCTATATACACAAGGAAACTGAAACTTAGAGGTGTCATCCAGCTGGTAAATGGTAGTATTTAGTTTTAAACTCAGATCTCACTGAGGTCAAAACTCTCACTCTTCACTGCTATTCTTGGATCACCTACATCAAAATCACCTGGGGAGCTTGCAAAAATGCAGATCTCTGCGTCCCAGTCTGGACTGCAAGGCTTCCAACAGAATCCATTCTCTCCTTTCTTCTTGGTGGCTGAAAATATGGCTGCATCACTAAAGATTGTACTTCCCTGTCATTTTTGCAATTAAATGTGGTCATATGACAAGTTCTCACCAATGGAATATTAGCGGAAGTGATGGTTGCCAGCTCTAAGCCAAAAGAAATAAGAAATAGATGCATCTTCTCCATCCTCTCCCACTGACTGGAATCCAGACATGGTAGGAACTCAGCCTTAACTGAGAAGAAGATGACAAGTGTATAGAAGGCAGAGGAGCCTCATGATGGTAGAAACCTGGGTCTCTGAACACCTATGTGGTTGGGTACCTATAGCTGCACAACAAAAGACCCTAAATCTTAGTCACTTTAAAGAAAAAAAGTCATTTATTGGGCACATGAATCTACACTTTGGGCAGGGATTGACAGGGATGGCACCAGGTGGGAAGGCTCAGCTGGAACTAGAGGACCGATTTCTATAATGACTCATGCCCATGGTTGGCACATCAGTTTTGGCTTTCAGCTGAGAGCTCAGCTGGGGCTGACCACCAGGAACCTTAGCTCTTCTCCACACGTGCCTCTTCACAGGCTGCTGGGCTTCCACACAGCATGGCAGCTGAGTTCCAAGAGTGAGTGGTCCAGGAGAAAACAAGCAAAAGCCAAGAGTCCCTTAAGGCGTGGGCCCAGAAACTGGCACAGTGTCATGTCTACAACACTCTGTTGGTCAAGGCAGTCACAGAGCCCGACCAGATTCAAGAGGAGGGAACATCAACCTCATTTTTCAATGAGAGGAGTGTCAAATAATATGTGGCTGTCCTTAATCTGTCACATTTCGTGAAACAGATATCCACCAATAAGGAACCCTCACCTTGGAGTGTAATGTGTGTAGGACAAATAAGTCCTTTATTTTCTAATTCATGTTATTATTGGGCCTTTGTTACAATAGCATAGCTTTTGGCCATAAATGATACTCCCAGTGAGTCAGAATGGGGGATATGGGTCAAGAATCTGCATTCTAACAAGCAACCTGATGGCTTAATGCACACCAGAATCTAAGATCCGCTCTGCTCAGCAGCACAGCTACTCCATTCAGTTTCCGACCTCCCAATGACTCTGAGAGAGTTAAGCCCTTTTATCTGATCATTCATGGGGTTGAATCCTGGACCAGACAACATCTCCACAGGGTTGGTTTGAAGACCTACAACCTTGCTAAATCCCACTCGGACATACTCGGAGGAGCCTTGGAGTTCATCTAGTGACATCCTCACTGGTACAGAAGCTCTTAATACTCTAGGGTTATAGGATGCTCACTTCAGTGGCAAAAATTACAGAATTCTGGGAAAAAGGAAGAGTTTTCTGATTGCCTTTTCTAAGATGCCACTCCCATAGACATTCAAATAACAGAGCTGAACTATTTCAGAGGCATCGAGAGATTGGAAATTGGAGCTCTAACAGTGTTGCTTAGCTGAATGGATCAAATATGGCAGACATGACATTAATTAATAGTAAATCACTTTACGAGTTACAGATATTTTACTTAACAAGAGAGCCAGGTTCCTATACTGGCATGTAAAAACTCTAAGCAAGAAAGTTCAGGAAAGAGCAATGGCATTTAAAGCGATTAATGAAGATACCCAACCAACCAAAGGACAGTTTTTAGACAAACATCTGGCCATTCAAGACTCTTAGCACCAGGGGGAGGAGTAAGGGGAAGGGAAAATTCAGTCTCCAATTCAAAAGCCTTCTCTTCTTCTTAGTTCATTTCCAATTCTGTTTGACTATTAAGCCTCTTTATGGTTAATATTGGGTCCCTGCAGACTTAATTTGGCAAACTTCCTCAAGAAAGATTATAATACCAGCCCCATGAGGTTACTGCAAAGATTAAATAAGATAATAGAGATATTTATGTGATGAATATTCATGGATCTTCACATAGAACATGTGGCACAATCTTCGGAACAATGTTGCTGTTGTAAATACAGGACCCTCTCATTCCCTTCGCATTTTTAGGAAATAACTTCTAAATCAGGAATGGCAGCTGTCGTGGACTGAATGTTTGTGATCCCCCTGAGTTCATATACTGAAATCCTAACACCAATGTGATGAGATCAGGAGGTGGGCCTTTGGGAGGTGATTAGGTCATGAGGGTGGAGCCCTCATGAATGGGATTAGTGCCCTTATAAAAGGGACCCCAGAGAGCTCCCTTGACTCTCCCCCACGTAAGCAGACAGTGAGAAGTCAGCCATCTATGAGCCAAGCAGGCCTCACCAGATATCAAATCTGCTGGCACCTTGTTCTTGGACTTCCCAATGTCCAGAACTGTGAGAAATAAA
This sequence comes from Equus asinus, assembly GCF_041296235.1. Lineage (NCBI taxonomy): Eukaryota > Metazoa > Chordata > Mammalia > Perissodactyla > Equidae > Equus > Equus asinus. The sequence goes on along the minus strand of NC_091797.1, from coordinate 83,901,013 downwards.
TGTCGGTTAAGACACCCAGTCTGTGGCATTTTTCTTATAGCAGCTCAAACAGACTAAGACAGCAGCCCGTTGATATTTGGTTTGCTGTACATAATGACCTTCCTTTTTTTAGTTTAAAATTAAGATCCAACATAAAAATTAGAAGCTTTTACATGTAAATTCAGATTTCTAGTTTCTTCTAAAAGAGCAGAAGCTCTAGAAACACAGACAGCATGGGCCCTACAGGCAGGAGTTTGGAAACCCGGGACCTAACATTCTCTCTCATCAATTTTTGTCTCCCAGGCCTACTTTCCTGGGCTCGTTTGTCTTCTCAGTCTGGGGAAGTGAGCAGGCAAAGAGTTTGTTGAAAACTCTGACGTCACTACGAATTCTGAGGGGAGAAAATTGCCTTTGATTCTTGGCCAGGTGCTGGGTGCACACAATGACAAAAGATGTGCTAATCATACTGTTTCTGAAAAAAGATAATGCAACTTCATTGTGGCTTCCCAAGTCAATTACCCCCCAGCCAGAAAATGGCTTTCAGAGTCACCCGTGTTTTATTTATCTATTGACTTGGTGAAGCCTACAACACTCAGGGCACCATGTTCTAGCCTATGGAACACACAAAATTGGCAAGAAAAGGACCTCCTCTGGCCAACTCCCATTCACGTCTTTCTCTGTCTCCTTCCTGAGTTACTTAACGATGTCCTCTTAATTGTTGTGTCACCAGTTCCTAACACAGTTCCTGATACCCTGGGCCCTTATCAATATGCTGAAAGAAAGAAGAAATGAATGATTGCATGAATGAATGAATGAATGATGGAAGATCTGATATTTTATGCAACTAATTGCAATAGAAGTGAGAAGTAGGATAAACGTCATTGGTCAATTGGTCATTTGTTAAACATTTTAAATATCACCACTGACTACAGGGGAGTTAAACATCCAGTGTATGACTAGCTATAATTAACTAATAGCTATAATGATTACCAGCCGATAATTACAGTTTTTCTCCACTAGAAAGGGCGGTTCTCTCCCTGGAAGGAATTCTGGAGTAAAGTTCCTTTGAATTAAGCTCCCAGAACACCATAGCTGCTCAATCCATGCACAATAGTTATTATGAGTGCTGAGATTTACAACATTGCATCTGTAATCTTCACTGCTATGTTTTCAGCTCTGAATCTGGTACACAGTGGTATATAATAAATATTGGGCAAATCAATTATTTAATTAACGATACATTAACAATATTAGCTCAAAAATAAAAGTTAGTCTGATCTTCCTAAGGGCTGTTTAGATCTGCCATAAAGCCCCTGAGTGTATTCTGGGACACTCAGGGGCAGTGAGAGGAAGGTCTGCTTTCAGCCTGGGGGCAAGGGGAGGATGCTCCAGGATCCGAAGGCCATGCTTCGTATCTGGCCTTTTTGAGGGTCATGGCTAAGGGCAACTCTGCCACAAAGGGCATCTTATCTCTGGCAGCACAGGAGGCTGAGGGCCCCAGATAAGCCCTGCAGGGGAGTGGGACAGGCCCAGATGGTGCTCCATTAGAGCTGAACATTCTGAGGTCTGCAGGGGCCTGGGGTCTGGGGTCTGGCCCGGGGCATTTCAGGCTTCTCCACAGGAGAGTCTTGTATTTCACAGAAAAGCTGCAGAGCTGAGGGGCTGGGAGGTGAGAAGGAAGGGCTCTATGAGAGAAGAAAAGAACTGGAGAGAGAGCGAGAATAGTGGAGGCATACACACACACACGCATACACACGTGTACACACATACACCATACACAGGCACACACAGGCTTAGATGCACAGAGAGCAGGACAAGAGAAGAATAGACCCGGAGTCAGAGCGAGAGCCAGGACAGAAAAGAATCAGAGGCAGAGACTCACAGAGACACACACAACAGACCTGGGGAATGAGAGAGACAGAGAGACAGCGACTCAGAGACATTCTCCCAGAGAGGTGACACAAAATACAGAGAGACAGAGACGAGAGAGAGAGAGAGAGAGACAGGGAGACGCAGAGAGACCGAAGAAAGACAAACACAGAAAGCCAGAGACAGAAACATAGGAGATTAAAACGAAATAAATCACAGAGACACAAAACAAGAGATACTCCAAGTGACAGAGGAGGCAACGTAAGGAGCAGAGGGAGGGGGTGAGCAGGTAAGTCTGGGTCAGCTTTATCTGGAACAGTTCTTTGACTGGCAGGAGATTCTCATTCTGTAGTTCTGGGGACGGCCTGGGCATCATGTTTGAAAAGCTCCCCAGGTGACTCACGCGCAGCCTGGACTGAGAACCACTGCTTAAGGCAAAGGTTTGGGGTGGTAGGAGAAACGTATCAGAATCACTCGGACGTTTGTGAAAACTCCTTGGTTCTGGGGCCCTCCCGGGGCTCTGACGCAGACCTGTGAGTGTGGGGTCCAGGCAACCGTATGCTTACCTGCACCTGGGATTCTGAGGCACACTTGAGCTTGAGAACCCTTGTGTCAAGCTGGTGGCTTTAGGGAAGCCACACACACACACACACACACACACGCACGCAAACACATCTCAGAATATACTTGGTGATGGTGCCCCTGGGTGCTGGGGCTGGCCTTGACAAAACTTCCTCGCCCAGGCTGTCCTTATTTGTGGAAGCACAAGGCACAGAGTCAGAAAACCAGGCTGCAGCCCCGCCTCCTACATGCTGAATGGCTCTAGATGTGTCACTTAACCTCTCTGAGCTTCTCTTTACTCACCAATGCAGTGAGGTTAATAATCTCTATCCTGCCTACCTCACAGGCTCTTTTGATGATCAAATGAGATATAGAATATAAAAGCAGTGTAAGCTGAAAAGCACGATAGTGCTGCTATTATTATTACTAACAGCATCACCATTATGAATAGGTGTGTTTTTTTCCAACACCAACAACCAGTTCTCCAATTCTCTGATTCTATGACACCAAATGGGTGTCCAACAATTCAATTCTGACACTACTCAGAGTTAGTGCAGACCCCACAAGTTAAGGCCTCAGTCCCCCAAAACTGCCCCCACTTTAGACACCAACCACCAGTGAGGTGCTCAGGCTACCCACACTTCTGTCCAGCCAACCACAAATTCGAGGATTCCCAAGACCCCCTCCTCAGGTTTGATAATCTGCTAGAACAATTCACAGAACTCAGGAAAGTGATATACTTGCGATGACAGTTCATTATAAGGGACACACACAAGTAGCCAGATGAACAGGTACATGGAGCGAGGTCAGGAAGTAGCCGAGGAGCTTCTGTGCCCGTGGAGTCCCGGTGCCCCACCCTCCTGGCAGGCGGATGTGCTCACCAACGCAGAAGCTCTCTGAATCCCATTCAAGAGCGTTTGTAACCTGATCTCCAGCCCCCATCTCTTCCCCAGAGACTAGGGAAGCTGAAAGTTCCCACCCTTTAATCGAGACTTTGGTCTTTGATTAAAGGCCCCATTCTGAAGCCATGGAAGGCCCCCACCCTGAGTCATCTCATTATCAACTACTCAAGTGTCTAGAGAGGGGCAGAAAGTTAGGAATACTGAAAGGCACGCCATCACTCAGGAAATTCCAAAGATTTTAGAGGCTCTGTACCAGGAACCCGGGGACAAAGACCAAAGATACATATTTGATTACACCACAGTCTGTAACAGTTACTGAGTGCTTGCAATCCTCTAAGTGCCCTGGTAAGCACTTCACATGCCCTGTTTCCTTGGTTCCTCATAACTACTTTATGACATGCGCATTTTACTATTATTATGCCCATTTTACATATGAACAAACTGAGTCTCACAGAGCTATAGTATTTTGCTCAGGGTCACAAAACAAGCAAATGGCAGAGCCAGGTCTCCTGTCATCTTAGATCTGAAAGGAATCTCAAAGACCAGTCCACATAAAACCTCCCTCTATAACGGAGGACCCCCAAAGTTCAGAGAGATTAGATGCCTAATCAAGGTCACAGAAGGAGTCACTGCTATACCTTGCTGCAAATTACTTTAAACAAATTGTGGTCCTGACAGACAACATAATTGTGTATGAAGAAAATCCTAATGAATTCACACACAAAAAAACTACTAGAAGAAGTGAATTTAGCAAGGTCACGAGACACAAGTCAAGATGTAATAAAAATAAATTTCACTTCTAAGTAGCAACAAACAACTGGAAAACAAAGAGAAAAACAATAGAATTTACAAAAGCATCAGCAAAGATACAATAATTAGGAATACATTTAAAGAAAAATGTGCAAGATCTGTATACTGAAAACTAAAGAAGAATGCTAAGAGAAATTAAAGAAGACTTGAATAAGTGGAATGATGTTCCATGTTCATGAATCAGAAGACTCATTGTTGTTAAGATGCCCACTCTCCCCAGATTGACTGCAATCCCAATCAAAATCTCAGACTGAAGAAATTGACAAGCTGATTCTAAAATTTCATGAAAAAGACCTATGTATTAGTTTGCTAGGGCTGCCGTAGGAAAATACCCCATACTGGGTAGCTTACACAACAAAAATTTATTGTCTCACATTTCTGGAGGCTATAAGGTGTTCCCAGGATTGGTTCCTTCAGAGGGCTGTGGGAGAAAGTCTGTTCCATGCCTTTCCCATAGCTTCCGGTGGTTTGCTGGCCAATCATTGATGTTCTTTGGTTTGTGGTAGCATCAGCCCAATCTCTGCCTTCATATTCACATGGTGTTCTCCCTATGTGCATGTCTGTCCAAATTTCCCCTTTTTAAAAGGACATAAGTCAAGCAGAAACAGGGCCCACCCCACAGACATCATTTTAACTTGATCACCTCTGTAAAGACCCCATCTCCAAATAAAGTTACATTCTGAGGAACTGCAGGTTCGAACTCAAACATACAAATTTTGAGAAGACACATAACAACCTAGGAAAGTCAAGACAATCTTGAAGAAGGACTTGCATTACCTGATTATTATAAAATAATAGCAATCAACATAGTGTGCTAGAGTGATGTAAAAAGAGACAAACGTATCAATGGGACAGAATAAAGCTTCTAGAAATAGACTCAAGCGTTACAGTCAATTGACTCTACAAAAGCACCAAAGCAATTCTATGGGAAAGGAGTCCTTTTGACAAATGGTGCTGGAATAGCTAGATACGCAGGTAAAAAAAGTGAATCCCAATCCCTTTACACACCATATAAAAAGATAATTCGAGATGAGGCGTAGATCTAAACATAAGAGTTAAAATTATAAAGCTTCAAGAAGGAAACATAAGAGAATAAGTTATAACAAGCAAACATTTCTTAAGACACAGAAAGTACTAACCATAAAATTTTAAAAATTCATAAATTGATGTCATAAAAATTTAAAACTTCTGTTCATTCAAAAGACACCCTTAAGGAAATGAATAGGGAAGCCACAAACCGGGAGAAAATAGTCACAATACATGTATCTGATAAAGTACTTGTATCCCAAATATAAAAGAAATTCTTACAACTCAATAATAAAAAGAAAAAGAATCTAATAAAAATGGTCCAAAATCTTGAATAGATACTCCACAAAGGAAGATATACAAATAACCAATTAGCACATGAAAATGAATCCAATGCCATCAGTCATCACAGAAATGCAAATTAAAGCCACATTGAGAAAACACTATATGCCCATCAAAATGGTTTCTTAAAAGTCTAACCAATGTAAAATGCTAGCTGGGATGTGGAACAACTGAGTCTCCAACATCCCAAATGGGGATATAAATTGTACACCCATTTTGAGAAAAGATCTGTTAAGTGTCTTATAAAATTAAACATGCATCTACTCTGTAACCCAAAGAAACTCACCCCTAGCAATTTACCCAGGAGAAGTGCAAACATATGTTCACACAAAGACTTGTACATGTTTTTCTTATAAGAGCCAAAAACTGGAAACAACCCAAGTGTCTATTAATAGAATAGATACATAAACTGTGGTCCATCCATACAATGGAACACCACGCAGCAACAAAAAGGGTTGAACTGCTGCTTTGTGCAACAAAATGGATGACTCTCACTGACGTGATGATGAGTAAGGGAAGACAGACACAACAGAATACATACAGTTTGGTTCCATTTTATATAAGTTCAAAAATAGGCAAAATGAATCTATAGCGATAGAAGTCAGAAGAAATTGATCATCTGTGAGACATGAAGGGAACTCCTAGTGGGCTGCAAGTGTTCTCTACCTTCATCCAGGAGTGACTGCATATTTAAGACTTGTACACTCTAATTATGTTGTCTTTCAATTAAAAAAAATGTTGCAAAGATACTGGCAACTCTATCTCATGCTTAAGAAAATAAATTACCGGTAGTTTAGTATCATGTAAAATAAATACCAAAATTCTGGGATGTCATCTTGGTCACTATTTCAATCATTGTCCAGGAAGGTGACCATCTTGCAGGTAACTGAGAAGTGACAACAATAGCACTTGTGACTTTGTCAGGAAATGTGCAGGGCTTTCAAAGCCAGCCAGCTCACTGAGGTAACAGTGATTTTCCAAATGAGAAGAATGCCCCCCCCACCCTCATTAAAGGACAGGGGACATTACTGGATTCCACTTGTGAGAGGATTTCATGTACATGCAAATGTGTGAGAGAAAATGAATACAAAGCCATGGCATTAAGTGCTCTCCACAAAGATGGCAGAGCAGTACAAATGAAACTGCCTTTAAAAAGTAAAAGGGTGCAAGTGCCAGGAAAACAATAGGATGATTATTGACCATGGAAGAGCCTGCATCTGGGACGGACTGGTGGCGAGACTAGGCTGGATATGCCAAGTTCTAGAGTATAGCCTGGTGCCTGCAAGGTGATCAGCCAGGTAGCAGGAAGGTGATACCGTAAGGTGTTGTCTCAGATCTCATCATTCAAGAGGGAGGGCACTAATCAGAGGCAGACTAGTTCATAGGAAATAAAACCAGATACAAGATCAGAAATTCTTTTCTTTAATTGAAATTTGTGTAGGGGACTGGAATTGGCCACCCCAAGATACCTCTCTTTGGAATGAGGATTATTTGGGGCTGGTTACTTTTAAAACTGAAGACAAGAGAGAAACTCTGAGAAGTAGAAGTTACCCTTTGTTAAGAGACATTAACTTTTCTAAGGGGAAATCTCCATCTGTAAAGGTGAATCCCTCTCTGCACCAGGAAGAAGGGGGGATGACCTTATCTCTAGAAACTCTTAATCAATGTGGAAGGCAAGGACTTAAATCTGCATAATAATCTTACTCTTGTTTACTGTGCTTTTCTGGTCATCTCCCATAACTGACTCCTCCCACCCCCAACATCCTCCTTTGTCTTTAGCTGACGGTGGTATTTAAGGTGAGAGCTTCCACCATTTTGGTGAGTTGCTCAGTTTGCCTGAGCCTCTCCCATGTATACAAGTTATAAAGCTTTGTTTAATTTTCTCCTTTTATTCTGTCTCATGTGAATTTAACTCATTGTCCAGCCAGAAGGACCTAGAGGAAATGTCTTCCTCCCCTACAGCTGGGTTTGTTGAGGCATGCATTTACTCAATTACTCTTTATTGAGCACTTACAATGTGCCTGGTATGCACTTCAGACAATTTATCAGAAGGGTTTGGAGTCATGGTGCCTGGACTCAAATACTAGCCCTACATCTTACTAGTATGTAACCTCGGGAAAATGACTTAAAACCTCTGTCTCTCAATTTTCTCATTGCAAAAGAGGCATAATAGAATGAAGCATAATAAATGATGTGTAATAGGGTTTCTGTGAGGAGTACAGTATGAATGAATATATGTAAAAAATACTTAGAACAGTCCCTACTACGGATAAATGATACGTATTTTTGTTAGTGACTCTACTATCCTGGACTGTGTGTGCACACGCGCACACACACAGACAGATACATACTCACACGTTCAAGTGTAACTGAGAGCAGGGGCTCCCTTCTGCCCAGCCCCAGCGGTGGGACAGAGGCTCTACCTTGAACATGGCACTGCTGAGAATACTGGGGTCTGGTGCACCCTTGCCCCAGCTCGTGAGGTGGGGGAGAGGGTTCCACAGTGGGAGAGGAAGCTTAGGAGAGCTGGGACTGCTGCCCACTCCTCCAGACAGCACTCAGCCCCTAAAATGGGGGTGTGACTGGGAGAAAAGTGCCCCATTGTGCTCTCCCCAGTGCCGTAGTTATGGCTCAGAGGTCTTATCCGGGGGGTAGAAGTGGACCATAGAAAAGAGGTCTTCCAAAGGAACCAAGTTCAAGCCTAAGTGTGCTTTCCAAAAAACAGTACAGGCTGTGAAAGGGCTACTGGGAGGAAACTGATGGATCCATTGGAGACACAGGCTAAACTGTAGGCCAGCTAGTTTGCCAGAGAGAAAGGAAGAGAAAGACAAGTGGGAGGATATCCTCACTGCAAATCTCAAACACTGCCTTTGGGAAGCAACCCTTCAAAAGAGCCCAGATTTAATTGTATCCATTTGTGGAGCAACTCATGTCGCAGGGCATCTCTCAAGACAATAGAATAATTCATGGAGCTTAATATTTAGCATGATCAGGGGAAAAAAAAACAAAGAGAGCTCTGCTCAAAGCATCGTCATCCTAGCGTGACCGTGGACTTACCCCGGCTGTGCCCCCTGAGAATCAACATCAGGGGCCTCACCCTGCAATGGGGCGGGGAAGAGACTTCATTAAAATGATCCAGCCATCACTAAAAAGGAAACAAGCAAATAACAAAAACAAATAGGCTTTTTAACAAACAGTGCTTGAACAATTTGGTAGCCACATGCCAAAGAATGAAGTGTGAGTTACCTCGCACCATATGCAAAAAATAACACAAAATGGATCAAAGATCTAAATCTAAGAGCTAAAGTTATAAAACTCTTAGAAGAAAATATGGGGGTAAGTCTTCATGACCTTGAATTTGGCAATAGATTCTTAGATATGACGCCAAAAGCACAAGCAACAAACGAAAAACTAGATAAATTGAACTTCATCAAATTTTAAAACTTTTGTGAAAGTAAAAACACAAAACCACACAATGGGAGAAAATATTTACAAAGCATATGCCTGATTAAAAAAAAAAACCTTTCATCTTAAAATATAAGAACTCTTACAAGTTATTAACAAAAAATAAATAACCAAATTAAAAATTGGGCAAAGTATCTGAATAGATATTTCTCTAAAAAAAGATATGCAAGTGGCCAGTAAGCACGTGAAAAGATGCTTGATGTTACTACTCATCAGGGAAATGCAAATCAAAACCACAATGAGATACCATTTCATACCCACTAGGATGGCTAGAATCGAAAAGGCAGATCTAACAATGTTGGTGAGAATGTGGAGAAATCAGATGCCTCATACACCACTGGTGAGAATACAAAATGATGCAGCCACTGTAGAAAACAGCCTGGCAATTCCTCAAACATAGATGGCATCATATGACCCAGTAATTTTACTATCTCTATCCAAGAGAAATGAAAATATATGCCCACACAAAAACTTGTACAAGAATGTTTGTAGAAGCATTATTTACAATAGGTAGACCATGAAACCAACCCAAATGTCCATCAACTTGGGAATGGATAAACAAAATGTAGTATATCCATACAATGGAATATTATTCAATCATAAAAAAGAATGAAGGACTGACACATGCTACAACATGGATGAACCTTGAAAACATTATGCCAACTAAAAGAAGCCAGTCACAAAACACCACATATTATATGATTCCATCCATATAAAATGACCAGAATAGGCAAATCTATAGAGACAAAAAGCAGATTAGTGGTTACTTATGGCTGGGGAGTTGATAGCTGAAGAGTATGAGATTTCTTTTTAAGGTGATAAAAGTGTTTTAAAATTGACAGTGGTGTGGTTGCACACATCTCTGAATGTACTAAAAACCATTTAATTATACACTTAAAATGGGTGAGTTGTGTGGTATGTGAATTATTTCTCAATAAAGCTGTTATTACATTTTTTTGAGGAATACACCAAAGAAAATTGAACCTAGAAGATAAAATAACCAGTAATATTTCCCAAGTGTTTATTTTGTGCTGGGCACGGTGCCATTTGACAAAAGCTTATTAAGTACTTACTCTGCACAAGGCACTTCTCTAGACCCTGAGATAGACATGAACTAAACAAATTTCCCGCCCTAATGCAATTTACTTTGAGGAGAGAGAGATAGGCAACACATACATATATATTAAGTGATAATAAGTGCTAAAAACGAAAACAAAGCAGGGTAAACATACAGAAAATGGTGGGAAGCTGCCAGGTATGGGGGAGGCGGGGGTCAGGGAATGTTTACTGATAAGCGACAGAACTGAAGGAACGAGACGCGGGAGGGAGAAGGTTCAGAGCTGTAGGACCAGCGGAGTGTCAAGGCTTCAAGAAGGGGATGCACTTGATGTTTATGGGAAGAGCAAAGAGGTCAGTGTAGCTGGGGTGCAGTTAGTGAGGAGGAGAACGGTGGGAGAGGCCAGAGAGGAAGGCAGGGCTTGGAAGCTGCAGTAGGACATTATATTTAGGGCTCGCGTCTGTCTCACTCCTATAGACAGTCCTGTCCTTAACCCCATGGCAACACCGCAAGAGCACCTTCCCAGCATATCCAACTGCCCCAACACACGGGTCAGGCGACCACAATCTAGTCCTACGTTTTTCAAACCGTGGGCTGCAACCTACTCATGGCGCCATGAAGTTAATTTAGTGCATTGAAACCAACATTTTTTTAATGGAATGGAATGGAAAATATCTTAATGCAATAGCCATGTGTGTGCCTGTGTGTGTGAGAGCATGTGTGCGCTCCTGTGTGGGCATGTGCACATGCCATGGACTGGCTGTAATATAAAATAGATTTCTTACCAAGGGTCGCTTCAAAAAATTTGAACCTGACTCTCCTCCTTTCCCCACGCACCCAGCGCCACTGAAGCACACGCACCCCTGCACCAAAAGGCACCTTGGCTGTTGATTTGTATGTAGCCTCCTGTGCTGACTGTCAACAATTTAATTGATCCAAAAGGCGAACTCGCCTGCAGCTATGGAATGAGAAAGGTCTTCTGTGTTAATTGAGACGTTTACTTTAAGCAAAGCAGGAACCCCACGTGTGTGTCTGCATTGTAATGAGTTTTTACTCTTGGTTTTGTTTGGTCACCACAGTCCCTGGTCTGCGGAAGAACCCCCAGACCCAGCCAAGGACATCCCTCTGGGTCCAGATACACCAGGGAAGGAAGGAGCTGGTGGCTCCCTCTCAAAAAAGTCCCAGGTCCCTCAAAAGTGGAGTCACTGGGGTCAGATAGGTATAAATGCCAATCGCGATGCTGTTACCTTTCAACTTTGATGGTAGACAAGCAAAATCACTCCTTTGAGCCTCGGTTTCCTCATCTACAAAAAGAGGTGATGACAGTACCAACCTCACAGGATAGTTATGTGTTAATAAAAATGATAGTTTCTACCTCACATGGCGCTTACAATGACTATGCATATTAACAGGTAATCCTCACTACGACTCTGAGAGATGAAGGATCTATTTTCCCCACTTCATAGATGAGGAAACCGAGGTCAACGAGCTTCAGTAACTTGCCCGAGGTTGCGCAGCTGGTCGATTGTGAGGGCTGAGCTTCCCATTTGCTCTCCCTGCTCAGTTTTAACAATAGATGCTTCGTGAAAAAAATTAAGAGCCCCTGGAGAAAATGACATCTATGAAATTATGGTAATCTCTAAGGCCACTTACCAAGAATTTTGGGTTCTCTTTCCAGGCACATAGTAGGATCACTCTTCTCCACTTTCTTAAATTTGGATATGTCCATTTGCTTGCTTTAGCTAATAAAATGAGTAGGAGTGATGTGTACCACTTCTGGGCAAAAGGTTTAAAAGACAGCATGCAACTCAACATATTCCTCTTCGTCATGCTGTGGTGATCACGAGAACATGTCAACATGCAGCTCCATTAACCTGCTTCCCTGAAAAGCTAGGACGAGCAAAGACGTCCCTGCCAACATGCCTGTGTCACACTACGTGAGTGAGAAATAAAGTTCCGTGATGTTAAGACTCTGAGATTTGGGGTTATCTGTTACTATAGCAACATCTAACCCATCTTGAGTGATACAGGCCCTTCCCAGTCTGACCTGGTGTAGGTACCATTTATTGAGTTCTGCGTGTCACATTAACTGCTAAACCCTTTACATAATTTAACTCGTTTAATCCTGACCACTACTCCAGACAGAAATCCTATTAGCATACCCATTTACAGATGGGGAAACAATGGCTCCAAGAGGTTAACTAAATTGCCCAAGTTCACACAGCTCAGAAGCAACATGGTCAGGACCCAGACCAAAAATAATAATTGCCTCCAGCATTCATGGGACCTGAACACAGTCGTGTGCTGGAGCCAGCGCGTATCAGCTTGTGAGAGCTGACTGTGCGCATCTCTTCCCAAGTTCGTGTTCAGTGACATCACACTGGTACCTTGAAATCTACCACGGTGGGAGTATTTACACCAGGGAAATTGGCCAGTGCCAGAAATCAGGGCTTCTCTTTTTTACTGAAGAGGCAATTTACCACTACATGACTGATGGGACCCATATTATCAGAGCCAACCATGCTGAGTTGTAATCCACTAACTTGCCAGGAAAGTTCCCAGAAGCTCATCAAAGACCCATTGGGATTCCCAAAAGTGGTTTTAGTTGATGAGAAAGAATCTGCAGTGAGACTAGCACAAAGCAGAGGAATCACAGGTTGAACGTTAAGAGCAAGAAGAGAGACCTCTGTGGGGTGGCTGAAAAATAGGCTGCGAGAGCGAGAGGAAGAAAAAAATATCCACTGGAGGAAAGAAAGGACTTCCAGGAAGGAGAAGGGAATCTTTAATCTGTGGAGCACACATTTTGTTAAGCCTGCATAATTCATGAAACACAAGAACATTCGGAGGACAGCTGAAGTTCAGGGCAGAAGATCAAGTTGACAAGATTGGCTTTAGGGTAAAACAAGCAAGGGGGGGCTTGGCTGCGCCAACTGACTTGGCTTTAGGGTAAAACAAGCAAGGGGGGGCTTGGCTGCGCCAACTGACCTATATTTCCCTGTGTTTATGCTGCAGTGGGAGCTGTCTCTGCTCATCCGTCACCCCAACGGGGCTTCACCCACAGCACAGTTTTCCCCGGAGGGGACCTTTGGCACAAGGAATCACAAGGGTGGCTATTGTGTGGGCTTCTGGTGGCTGCTCCACATATCCAGACCACTGAATTCATTCTTGAGATGATACTGATAATAACTCTGCCACTTACAGGCGGGGTGACCTTAGGCAAGCGATCTTACCTCTCTGAGCCTCAGTTGGTTCTTCTGTAAAGAGGGGCTGATAAGAGCTCCTTGTTCCTAGGACTGGAATGCACAATGCCTGGCACACAGTGAGTGCTTAATAAATGGAGGCCATCAACTTTTATTACGACAAGGAAGAATAATAATAGGAAGAATACTTACAATATTTAACAGTGCCAGATTCTATTCTGAGAGCTTGGCTTAAAATAAACCCTGTAATCCTCACAGCAAGCTTATGAGATGGGTACCATTATTGTCCCCATTTGCCAGATGAGGAAACTAAGGCAGGAGGGAGGGCACCATTTGTCCACTGTCACAGTAAGTGGAAGGGCCAACCAGTGACTGAGTCCCTGCTGAGTGCCAAGCAGTTCATAAACATTCTCCCTCATCCTCACCTACACAACTCTGAGAGTTAGGGATGCTTGTTTCCATTTTAAAGATGAGAAAACTGAGGTTTGAGTTAAATGAGCTAATCCCAGGTCACTGAGTGAGTAAGCAGCAAAGTGGGAATTCAAGACTAGGTCTCTTTGTCTCTGAGCGCTTGTTTCACTCCATCATCCTTCATTTCCAGAAATAAAAGCAACCACCTTTATTAAGTCTAATTAACATTTAATTGGCACTTAAGATATGCAAGGTACTAGACTAAGACCTTTACAGGCGTCCTCTTATCACAATAGCTGCAGGAGGTCGGTACCTATCCTCATTTGACAGACTAGGAAACTGAGGCACAGACAGGTTGGCTGCTTTGTCCAAGGCCACACAGCTAGAAAGTGGCACAGCTGGGATGTGAACCCAGCTGTTCTGAGTCCAGAGCCTCCTTGCTGAACCACTGGGCTAAATTTTGTCAAGCTGCGGTATCCACTCAACAAACATCCTTGACCTGTGTTAAAGAAAAAATAATTCATGACGCTCGTTAAAGAATGGTCAGCAGACTTTATTCAGAGGGACTACTGCCATAGGTATAGGGACCATGGCAATGGGATTTTACAGGAGAGAGATTGGGCTCAATTCTGAATACAACAAAGAGAAGCAGGGATTTATAGCCAAGGAGAAGGTTGGGCGTCAGTGGATGGAAAATTACTAAGATGAGACATCAAGAGTGAGGCGAGGATTCTGGCTAAATAGACCTATTAGGATTAATGCTGAAGGCAGGCCAGGGTGATCAGAGATCCCCTGGGGGATGGCAGAGGATGAGGAACCCCATCAGATGTCAAAGGTGATCAGATATTGAGGATGGCTAAAGTGATTGGGCAGGATTCTTGCTAAATGCAGGGAGGAACACGGAAGCCCAAAAGTCAGCACCTAGTTGAGGAGAAAGTTCAGAGGAGCTTGACTAGAGTTTGGGCAAGGAGAGACTCTATCACCTGCCGTGACAATCCCAGGTCCTCTCATTCCCTTTGACCAATATCTGAGCAGGTTTGAGAGGGAGACGAGGGAGGGGAAGGGAGGAACTCAGAGGCTAGAGAGAAAAGGGCAGATAGTTGAGGGAGGGGCAATGTTGGGGCTAAAGATGATGGACAGAAAGCTAGACCAATGGCCAGGGGGCTGGGCCAGCCCTCCTTTCCACTCTGTCTTTACCCTCTTCTGCCCCCACAGAAAGAATCCAAGGACCACCCCAAGAGTGTCCTGGAGATCTTGGAACTGCCAATTCAAGCAGGCCTGGGAAGACCCCTAGCTCTCCTTGGATACAGAGCAGAATATCCACTCCCCATCTCCCTTCTCCTTCCTGAGAGGGCAGCAGTGGGGACCTTTGCCAGGAAGGCCCTTCCTAGGCTTTCTTAGCCAGAAAGGTTTATTAAAGCAGAACCTTCTGAAATGACAAAATAAAGGTCGGAGGCTGCCGGCTGGATGGACTTCCAGGCAGAGTCTGATAGAGTCAAGCCAGGAGCCAGAGGAAACCTTGGCTCAATTAACGCTTTCCTCCCCTGTTCAAGGTCTACATGGGGGCGGCCCAGAAGCAGGGACCCACCCGGGGAGGAAATGTCACGTCTCCTGTAGTTGCTGGACTAAATTCCAATGTGGGGAGAAGTGGATCCTGCAGGCAGCTCACCCTCCAGAACCTCCAGACCCATTCAGGCTGACAATCCGTTGTCTCTCCCAGGCTTAGGCTTGCAACAGCCCACGGGAAACCTTGACATTCCCTGTGTGCCCTACGATACCTGCAGCCTACCTTCCCAGCCTCATCTTACACTTGTCTTTACACCATACTAGAAATGCTGCCCCAGCGTGCAGCTCCTGCCTACTGTCCCTCTGCCTAGAATGCCCTCCCCTGTCCCTTCCCATCCTTTACTCTCACTAGGATGACCCTCGTCCTTCTCTAAGATGCTCCTCAGATGTCCCGTTTGCTGCCTTCCTCCCCCAGGCTGCGGTAGGTGCCGTATTAGCTTCCTGGGGCCAATTACCACAAACTGGTGGCTCAAAACAACACAGATTTATTCTCCCACGCTTCTGGAAGCTAGAAGTCTCAAATCAAGGTGTCAGCAGGGCCATCCTCCCTCAAAGCCACTAGGGAAGAATCCTTGCTCGCCTCTTCCAGCTGCTGGTGGCTCCAGGCATTCCTTGGCTGGTGGCAGTGTCACCCCAACCTCCACCTCCATCTTCACGTGGCCTTCTTCCCTCTGTGTCTCTTCTCCTCTTCTTATAAGGACCAGTCATTGGATTCTGGGCCCACTCCCACACAGTAGACCTTATCAGCTAATTATATCTGCAAAGACTCTATTTCAAAAAAAGGTCATATTCTGAGGTTTCCAGGTGGAAATGAAATGTACTATGCAACCCAGTACAACCACTTTGCAGATGAGACCAGTACCACAGGCTGAGAGGATCAAGGAAGGCTTCAAAGAGACACTGGGTCTCTGAGGCTATTACTTGCCCAGGCAGATACTCCATTTGGGGAAAATGCTAACCAAACAGCCAAGGTGAGGAGCCCGTGACCCCTTTAAACCTTCCCTGGTGGGTTCAAGCCTGCGGCTGATCACATCTTTCTCAAGGCCCTGATGGCTGCTCCCGTTTTCTTCCTGCTTAAAGTGATCTGGCAGCAGAGGAGAAATGCTCAACACCTTTAAACAGAACCCATCAGCCAATAAAACTGAAAGCAATAATCTGTCACTTTGAAAGTATGAGCCGATGTGGTTCCCAGGAAGCTTTCTATCCTAATAATAACATTGGGCTAGTAAACTGCTTGCTTCTCTCCCTCTCTCATCTGTGTATTTCCAAATAATGAATATCAAGGCATCTTTGGGAGTGTTAAATATCCAGGTGGTCTGTGCAGCAGGAGAGCAGGCACATTATTTATTCCAAAAGGCAAGGGGAAACCAGCATCAAGAAAGAGTGATGGAGTCAAGAGACTTGGGGGACCAAATACCGCCTCCATCACTTACTAACTTATGACTTTGTGACCTCTTGAGCCTCAATTTTCTCATCAGTAAAATGGGATAATAATCACACCTCTCTCCCTGACTTGTTTTGGGGTTAAGTGCCTGGCACACTTAAATGCTACCTGGTGATCTTTCTTAAATAAATTTTTTGGAGCAGTCATATTGTTCATTTGTTATCATAATTCTGAAACATGCTATATTTGTATTATAAAATAAAGCAAATAAGCAGCTAATTTCTCGTCATTGGAAGTCAAGGTTTTCAGTTTAAAAGAGACCCAAATATAAAATCGAAGTAAAAACAATGCATCCTCAGTTTGAATTAGAAATGTCAGTACGAACTCACGACGTAGTTTCTCCTAAAAAACATGCACATTTCCTGTCTTCTTAAAATGCCTAGGACCAGAAACTAACCTAGGAGCAATGAGCGCTTCTAGCAGCCAGATTATGGTCTCACACACCATTTTCCACTCAAAGAAATCAGAGCTCCTTGGAGAAGTGGCTGATTTCTGGCCTTGGGCCTAAGATGAGCCTGAAAGTATTACCATATCAGGGGGTGAGAAGCTATGACATACTGGGGTCGTTTCCAAAGGACTCAAGGGCCAACTTTGACAGTGTCCTACCAGCCAAAGATGGGATAATCTGAGCATCAATAAGAATAATAATACAATGGAGTTAAGCACATCAAGTATGTTAACGAGCTATGAATTCATAATGGGATACACAACCAGTTCAGTTGTTTCACTTAATCTTCACTTCAGTGCTGTGAAGGAAGATCTAATTAGCCTCCATGTCACAGATGAAGAAAGGAAGGTTCAGAGAGGTGAGGTCTCTCACACAAAATCACACGCTTATAAAAGGCAGAGCTGGAATGCCAAACTTGGTCTGTGACACTGCAGAACTGCAGAAAGTATTCAATAAAGTTCACCTTTCCCTCCACCACCTGCCCCGCAGCAGGGCTGTGGGAAGGCGGATAAAAAATGGTGACAATAAGGACTATTAAAGTTTCGTCGCGCTGTCTCTTATTCCCTGGTTACAAGCAACAGATGTTGGCAGTTGAGTGTGTAGCGTGATATATATGTAAAATGATAATGATGAAGCAATTATAACCACTCTTGTGAAAATCCATGAGAGCCATAAAATGGTCTTTGGTTTTAAAGTGGCAACTGGCAAGACATTTCTAAGGTCCTTCCTGATTCATGTCTGTGCCTTCCTGCCCCTTAGACCAAAGTTTCTCAAAGAGTGGTCTGGGGCTCAGAAAACGGTGGTGAATGGATCAAAGCTTCCTTTTCTGGATTCTGTCACACGCAGCTTCAGAACAGACTCGCCCCACCCTCCCGCCCACACGCATCCATCCTGCCCTCCACATCCACGCAGACAGATGACGAAAGCAAAGCCACAGGAGTGTCCTTCTGCAGTCCCATCCGTGTGATGGGAGTGAGCAAGGAGGGGGACATCGATAATGAAGCAGTGGCATGTGGACTTCAGAGTGTCAGAGAAATTCTTCCTCCAGCTCCTCTCTTTTAACCTGCCGCACACGTGGCTATTTGCAGGGGAAGCAAATGCCTCTCACTTGGCCCTACTAGCTGGGCCCCCAGAGCCCCAGTTAATCCTTTAATGGCATGATGTAAACAGGTACCAGGATTGTTCCCTAGCAGGATGAGGACCAGCCAACCTGCCATGACCTGGAAGGAGGAGAAAAAAAAAAAAAGAGTGGTCTGGGAACCATTTTTACCCATCTCCTAGGGTACCACTCAAAAGAATGCAGATTCATGGGCCCATCTCAGACCTATTAAATCCATCTCTGGTGGGCGGGGCCCTGCAATGGTATTTTTAGCCACGTTCCCTGGGAGGTATGTTAGAATTTTAAAATTTGAGAGGCACTGCCCAACATCCCCTGACTCTCATCTGAAACACCCTCCTCCGAGACCTCCATCTTCCCCATTCGACCTACTCCGCACTACAGCCAGAGTGATCTTTCTAGAAGGCAAATCTGCAGCAGCATCCCTATTAAAACCTTCCAATGGCTTGAGTCTAAAAATTATAGCTCCTCATGATCTCCAGCCTTGTTTGTCCTTGCTCCCACCACCACCCCACACACTCCCTGCACCCCCAACATGGGAAATCTTAACCTTCTCCGTGTTCGCTCATGCGTCTAGGATTCTTCCAGAATGCCTCTGCCCACCACTCACCTAACCTCGTCTACCTCTCTGAATCCTACTCATCCTTCAAACGCCCCCTTGTGGATTCACCTGCACTTGTCCTTCCTTGGTGCTCATGGCTGAGTTAAGGCACCCCCTCTGATCCCATTATGTCTCTCTGACAGCACATTTCAAGCTATTTAGTAACCGGCAGTTATATGCCTGTCACTCAACCCCCTCTGCATCCTTGGAGAACAGAGGCCATGTCATTCTCACAGTTGTCTCTCCATCACCGGATACACTTCCTGGCACATCGCAGGTTCACGGGGCTTATTAAATGAGTGAGTAAGTGAAATAATAAACGAAGGGCATTCCCCTCCTCATACTCACTCCATCATGGTACACACCTTGGCCCACCCATCCTCCGAACTCTTCCTACCTTCCTTTGCTCCCTTATCAATAACAATTTTATTGCACACTGCCCCATTGGGTCAGGGCGTGATCTTGCCAAAGGAGGTGAGGGGTGGTGTTTTGTCTTGAAGATACCCCCTTTAACCTAAATAACAACTGGCCCTTTTGTGGTGCTTGATAGTTTGCAAACTCCTTCAATAAGTATGAGCTCCTTACAACAGCCCTGGAAAGCAGGCAAGCGTGATCTCGGTATCCCTATGGCGGAAGTGAGAGTGTTTATGTAGATAACTCGGGATGCCTGTCCTGTCTACACCCCCTGTTTTGGCAGCCATTACTGAAGAGTTGGCCACAAGTAATCAGTCACATTTTATGCAAGGAGCCTCTCCCCCCGGCCACAGTTGATTGGACCAGGACTGTACACTTGATTTAGGTGAGCCAATCAGGTTCTCTCTTGAGAATTTGAATTGAAAAAGAAAGAGGACTTCCTTGAAGGTCATTTTTGAATCCTGTGAGCTGAGCCAGTGTGCAGAGAAAAGCAGAGAGGAGCCTCTAGGTGGTCCCAGAAAGAGAGAAAGAAAAAGCACCGTCTTCTGGGCTTCTGATCTCAGTTCAGTGCCCCGATGGAGTCTCTTGTAAGAACCAGCTCTGAGTCCAGGCCTTGGGTCTCAGGAGTCCTTTCATTGTCCTTCCAATACATCCTCCATCTTACTAGAGTTCATTTGCGGAGGTTTCTGTTTCCTGTAAACAAACAAGTCTTGACCCAGATGGGGATATAAGCAGAAGGAAGAACAATGGGCTGGGAATCAGAAGACCTTAGTGACTTTGCCACTAAATGACTATGTGACCTCAGGCAAAGCACTTCATCCCTTGGGACCTTAGTTTCCCCTCCTATAAAGTAAGAGTAGTGACGATATCTACCATACAGGATCAAGTTAGTAACGTATGTGAAAGCATTTTGTAGCTATATAATTATTGAGTGAAGTAAGTGGTCCAAGGTCGCCATAATGGTGGGAGATTCAGGCACCATGGTGGGCAACCAGCGAGCGAACTATTAGGGAGACTGAATGCCATTCAACCAGGAGTCAGTTTGTGCGAACACCCTCCTGGGAGTGGAGCATGGACGCAGCCTGGAGACAGGAGGAAGGGTGCAATGGCCCTCTCCAGAGGTCACCAGCTTCCAAGAGACCCCAGCCTGGAGAGCAAGCCCCCGTCACTCCAAGTGGGAAGGGAACATCTCCCTCTGGCTGCATCAAAGCATCAGATCCTGTCTCTGGATCGGTGAGCTCCAAGGGTAGGGATGGTGTCTTGGTAACAGCCCTATCTACAGAGGGTGCAGGGCCTGGCACACAGCAGGTGCTCATGGGTGAATGAACATCTTTGTGTTTCTCTATGTCTGTCTGTCTCTGTGTCTCTGTTGTCTCTTTCTCTGTTTTAACATCTCTTCTTCTCTATGTCCTTTTCTGTGTGTTGTGTCTCTCTCTGCCTCTCCCTTCCCTGTCCAACCTTGTCCCCTTCTTTGTCTCTCCTCTCTGTCTCCCTCTGTCCTCTGTGTCTGCCTGGGTCTCTCCCTCATCCGCTCTCTGTCTCCTCCCCACCTCACCCCACACACACTCACACCTGCCCCAAACCTCTCCCTCTCACCGGCTCCCTTTGTCTTGGTCCCTCTCCCGTTGCCTGGTAACCACACTCCCCACCAGCCCCATGGAAACCATAGCAACGAGCAGCTAGAAGACGCCATTCATCTCCCTTTTGTTCCTTGCCTTGCATGTGGACTCTCCAATTACAGGTACTCGCCAGCAATGCCTTTGTCCGAGGCCCATTCATAGCTGAGCGGGCTCCCCAGCCCAGAAGCTGTTGGGCGCTGCCCGCACAAAGTGCCTTTGTGCCTCCTCCCGGTGCCCCCCGCCCCCCCCCACCGTGCTCAAGGACAAGGAGATCTACAAACTCAGTTCAGACATCCCGCATGGTGGGGAGAGGAGGGGGGAGCACCCGGTAGATGGACTGACAGACATACTGACCCAACAGCCCCTAGGAGAGAAACCACAGGCCAGGAGGCTGGGGAGGGGAGTGGCCCTGGCTCCCTGACTGCTGGCTGTATGCCCCTCTGGGCTCTGACCTTCTGTTCATTCCTCCAGCACATAGGTCATCCTCAAGCCACAGAAACTTCACATATGCTATTCCCTCTAGCCCAGATCTTCCATCTCCTCTTTGCACACTTAACTCCTACCCCACCGTGAGAACCCAACTCCAGCACCCCTCCTGAATGAAGCCTTCCCTACCCACCCAGCCCCCTTCACTGGCTCCCACAGCTCCCACATGTGCAATTATATCTATTTCTTGAGTGGCATACTAGTTTCCTAAAGCTGCCGTAGCAAATTACCATAAACTGAACGGCTTAAAACGGCAGACGTTTATTGTCTCACAGTTCTAGAGGCTAGGAGCTTGAAA
The DNA here is from genome assembly GCF_041296235.1 of Equus asinus. NCBI lineage: Eukaryota > Metazoa > Chordata > Mammalia > Perissodactyla > Equidae > Equus > Equus asinus. Next base: position 83,879,398 of record NC_091797.1, on the reverse strand, counting down.
TAAAGGTGTCGGCAGGACCGTGCTCCTTCTGAAGGCTCTAGGGGAGGAGCCTGCCTTGTTTCATCCTAGCTTCTGGTAGCTGCCAGCAATCCTTGGCAGTCCTTGACCCGTCCATGCGTCACTCCACTCTCTGCCTCAGTTGTCACAGGGGCATTCTCCTGTATCCTTCTGTCCAAATTTCCCTCATAAGGACAGTGGTCATGGGATTAGGACCCACCCTAATCCAGTATGCCCTCATCACAACTTGATTATGTCTGCAAGAAATCTATTCCAAATAAGGTTACATTCTGAGGCTGGATGAACAGGAATTGGGAGGCGACACTATTGTGTTCAGTAAAGATGGTTATTCCTCCTCTGGACTTATAAACTCTGTGACCTCAGCAAAGGCATCTATCTTGTTCACCACTCTGGCCCCCTGCTGCCCAGTAGAGTGCCTGGTCAGTTAAGAGGCCAGTGAATATTTAGTGAACAAACGAATGAGCAAGAGTTGCTTCACTTCCGTGAGGCTCACTTCTCCTTATGCGTCAAATGGGAATGGCAGCATCACTTCAAAGGATTGTTGAGGAGGAATCCACAGCACGTAGAGAATGCGCAAAAATTGGTAACCATGTGTATTAATTTCCTGTGATTGCTGTAACAAATTACCATGAAGTTCATGGCTTAAAACCACAGAAATTTATTCTTTCACAGTTCTAGAGGCCAGAAATCCAAAATCAAGGTGTCAGCAGGGCCACCTCTGAAGGCTCCAGGGGAGGATCCTTCCTCTCCTCTTTCAGCTTCTGGTGGCAATAGATGTTCCTTGTCCTGTGGCCGTGTCACTCTAATCTCTGCCTCCATCTTCACATGGCCTTCTCCCTGTTCTGTGTGTTCTTTTCTTATAAGGACACTTGCTGTTAGATTTAGGACCCACCCAGGAAACCTAGGCGATCTCATCTCAAGATCCTTAATTACACCTGCAAAGACCCCCTTTCCATATAAAGTCACATTCATTGGTTCCCAGGACTTGACGCAGATGGATCTTTTGGGGAGCTACCATTCAACCCACGACACCACGATTATTTTTTCTGTAATTAAGGTCCAAGCTCTGGTTGAGGACGACTTATATTTAATTAATATTTATGAGGACCAAGTAGTTATAGTTCTGAAACTTATTCATTTTTATTTAATTTTCATAATGACTCTGAGAAGGTAGAAGCTGTTATTCCCATTTTAGAGTTCAGGAAGTAAGGCAGGAGAGGTGAAGTGATTTTCCCCCAAGTCACAAACCTGGGAATAGGGCACAGTCCTCAAACGCACTCTGCTGTCCCTCCCGACCAATGTGCACATAAGCCGTTCCTCTGCCGAAGCCCTATCTTCTGACTTCACCGGCTGGGTCTGCTCATCCTCCAGTTTCCTCCTAGCTGGATGTCCCTTTTTTAGGAAGGCTTCTCTGACCGCCCCCCCCCCCCCCAAGGCTTTGTTAGAATTCCTCCTTGGGTTTCCAGTGCATCCCTATTTATCACTCAGTGTCTATGTTGTGTCTCCTTTCTCTGAACTGTGAATTCCTTGACAATAAGGACTGAGTCTAGTTCAAGGTTACATCATCACAGTTTACCATGGAGCCAGTCCTTGAGCAAGAGCTCCATAAATATTTAGTGAAGTGAAATTATATGTGTGATGGTATTGTCACAGATTTATGCAACCGAAACATATCAATATCAATTACACTATTATTATTACTTGTTTCATTGAAACCTTGGTCCCACAGAAATCCTGGTTTAGAGAAGGATAGGGGGTACTTATTCCTAAGACTCAAAGAATTGCAAAGTTTTAAGGCTGGGTACTTGGTAAAACGCTGGTGCCATTAATAGAAATGCAGGGAATCAACAGTGCAGACCGATGCTTATCAAACATTAATGTGCACACAGATCACTGGCGACTTGTTGAAAATGCACATCCTGATTCAGCTGATCTGTGGCAGGACCTGAGATTCTGCACCCACGAGCTCTCAAATGATGCCAATGCGGCTGGCCCTAGAGCGAACTTGAGAAGGAAGGATGCAGCTGACTTGAGCACGAGGTCAAAGCTGATGAGTTAGATCTGGAAATGCTGAGTTTGAGTTGCTTAAGTGATTCTCAAATGAGTATTTCAATGGGGCAGTTGTAAACACAGGGCCAGGAGTTGGAGGGAGAGATGGGGGCGACAGTTTCTGACATGGCACATCATACAGGAAGTTGGTGAGCTTGGGTATGGGCAAGGAAAAAACAAAGACAATGGGGGATGCCTACACTGGGGGAAGAAAAAAGAGAGGAACAGAAAAGGAGCAGCTGGAGAGAGAGAAACCAGGATAGCGCAGGGCCACAAGACAGCCAACTGCTGTAGAGAATATGGACAATGAGCCAAGAACTTGCCAAAGGAATTTATGACCTTAAAGGTCACTGGTGACTTAAAATAAAGGTTCTACTGGAGTCCAGGGGTGTGTAGCAGACACTATTGATCCCTACCTCACATGCCCTTGGCCGACCTGAATTCACCTGCAGCTGCAGCCAATAATTCCCCATGTACAAGCTTTCCACCTGGAGCGCTGTTTCGGACCCAAGGACTTCCTCCAGCAACAGGGGAGCTGAAGGATTGGGCCTCAAATGGGCTCAACCCAGATGTGTAGGGGAGTTAACACCCAGGGGTGGAGAGGGCAACTCTTAACCAATCCAGTGTCGAAGTGGATAGATAAATACCCCAGATCCTCAGTTCCCTAGGCGGATGGTTCAGAGGTACCATTTCTCAGCAGAATGAAACTCCAGTTGCCCACAGCAGACATCTGCACAATAACACACCTTTTCTTGGCTTTTCTGCCATCCCCATCTCACTTTTCCATTCCCTCACTCATGCTTTCTGAGGTCACCTTCTGAATAAATTATTTGCACCTAAGTCCTTGTCTCACCATCTGCTTTGGTGGGGAAAGAGCCCACTGTAAGACAGGTTAGTAGCCACATTGCAAGGGATTAAGTTCAGATGGCGAATACAAAGAACGAGTACATTAACTCAAGAAATGGAAGGAGTTTTAAGCCAGATTTGCAAATAGCCCCTCATCCACGAGCCCAGGCAAGTAATGAGCTGAACCGGGCAAGTTATCTAGTGATTAGACTCACTGATTTCTCATGGAGAAGGGAAAGCCTTTGGGGGCAGGTCCACAGGCGCACCCCCTGTCCCCAGCATCACCATCACCACCACTCCACTTTACCACTTGGCCGCACACAAAAGAGCAGACATTGCCCGTGATGGGGTTCAGGCAGGCTGCCCCAAGATGTGCAACTCTGGTATGCGGATTATTCCGAACTGAAGACAATAAAGGCTCAGAAGACTCAGGAAGAACATTTGACCTTCTCTCAAACTGCCTAAAATAATTTAACATAGAAGGCACTAATGCCGTAAGATAGCTATAGTATAATGTAAAATAGGGGTGGTACAAAGACACCAACAGCCCATTTTTGGCCCAGCAAAACTCATTTAACAAACATTTCCATTTCCATCTCCATGCAAATTGTCTTCCTCCCCATGAAATCCCAAACCACTACCCCCAACATCCTCCTCTGTCTTTAGCTGAAGATGATATTTAAGGTGGCAGCTTTGGCAACATAGCTGAGTTACTCAGTTTTCCTGGGTTTCTCCCATGTGTACATGTGATTTTCTCCTGCTAACCTGCCTTTTTAATTATTTGAGCAGCCATAATAACCTTAGGGAAAAGGGCGGAGGAATTCCCCTTCTCCCTGACACCTGGAAAATGGGCAAAGCTTGCAGAAGAGGGTGAAGTTTGCTTGCTGTGTTCACTTCTCTGGCAAGAGTGTGTGGGAGCAGTTGAGGTTATCACTGTATATAACACACAAGCACAACGAATAAAACTGATTGTAAAGCATTCTGCAGATCCAAAGTGCCACATAAATGCTAAATAAGAAAATTAATCTTCGCTACAAAGAACTCACGGTGCAAGACTACAGTGGTTTTGAAACCATGCCAGGGTAGGGGAGTGTGTGCTGTCTCCCACTCCCACTCTCTGCCTACACGCCCCCTCAACAGCATGCAGGTGCTCCCATTTGTACCTCTGACACATACACACCAGTACATATACCCCACACACATACCACCCCATACACATATGCACACAGAGACAAATAGCCATGCTATACACCCAGATGCACCCTGACACTACACACACACCAATACATATACCTGTCACACATACTACCCCACATATATGCACCCGGAGACACCTTCATGGCCATGCATACACACCTAGATGCACACACACACACATATGTATACCCACAAGCATTCACACACATACAGTCTCGCACACACATTCCATCTTCTAAACGCCCCCCAGATGACTTCTTATATATGTGGCCACAAAATAATCCCCTCACACATAGAACACCCTCTTAGAACCATATCATCATGCACACACAGTCTCACACATGGCCTTCATACATGTTGCAGTATCCCAAATCATTGCTTGAAATTCTTCACACGGTCCTTTGTCATGTAACTTATTCTCACTGTGGACTCAGTTTACTTCCCCACCCACTGACGGTGGACTTGACTACACGACTTGCTTTGGCCGATGGAATGTTCGTGGATGGGACACAAGGAGGGTTTAAATTTGCTTGTGAGCCTTGGATGGTTCTCTTGATCCCCAGTGATCTGCCAGGAGGAGAGCATGTCCCTTCAGCCTGCCCCAGGATGAGCATGGAGCAGATAACGAACTTCCTGTGCACTGGTAGCTCAACCCAGCTGGACCCAAGCCTAAAGTAACGCTACTCAGCTGAGCTCAGTCTAGATGAGCTGCAGCACGGTTGACCCACAGACCTGAAAATATGAGACTAAAGGTTGGAAAACAGCCCATGGGCCAAATCCAACCTACGCCTGTTTTTGTAAATAAAGGTTTATTAGAACAGAGCCATGCCTACTCATTTAAGTATTGTCTATGCTGCTTTCACCCCACAAGGGTAGAGTTGAATAGTCACAACAAACACTGTATAGTCAACAAAGCCAAAAATGGATACCATCCAGCCTTTTACAGAAAAAGTTTCCCAACCCCTGGAATGGACGCAAGTTATTGTAAGGCATTGAGTTTGGGGGTGGTGTGTTACATAGCATCACTGCAGCAGTGGCTGTTTCAAATGTATAAATACAAACACTTCAGACCCCTTCTCACATCCATATATTTTTCAGGCATCCATCTTTTATCTCATGAACTTACCCATAGACATCCTCCTCAACAGACACTAATCCAGACACTCTCTCACGATTTGCATACATGCATGTGTCCACACACACTTTCACACACAGATCCACATCCAGACGCACACATAAGTGCACATGCATAGATAAACACACACATGCCTAATACATTCCCACACAAAGGCACACCCACAACACCCCCACAATCACTCACACCTTCATCCACATGCCACTCATGTATTCATACACCCATTGGCTCCCACACGAAAATGAACACATGAGTGCATGTGCATGCTTTTTGGTCCCACTTCAGCTTTCCTGTCTGTTCAAAACAGCTTGAACCATCCAATAAGTCCAGGGTCTTCCATAAATATCCTTTGGGGTGGGGTTGGCCCAGTAGCATAGTGGTTAAGTTCACACGCTCTGCTTTAGCAGCCCAGGAGTCGCAGGTTCGGATTTCAAGCATGGACCTAGTGCCACTCATCAAGCCACACTGTGGCAGCATCCCACATATGAAATAGAGAAAGATTGGCATGGATGTTAGCTCAGCGACAATCTTCCTCAAGCAAAAAGAGGAAGACTGGCAACAGATGTTAGCTCAGGGCCAATCTTCCTCACACCAAAAAGGTCTTTTGGGGTACCAAAATGTTTTCCTGCAAGCCTAGACCTCAAAAGACTAGGGCCTTGACTCTGATGGCCACAAGAACCCTCCCCAGGAAGGAGGAAGTAGGCCGTCTAAGGGTTTGTACACAGTGGTAGTCATGACTCCAGTTTCTGACGTTGTTGAGAGCAGAAAAAGATGCAAGACCACCAAATGGACAGAGAGGCTATCTATTCAACAGGCTGACTTCACCTCCTGCCCCAGCAGCACCTCTGTCCCCAGGTTTTCTTCCTCTGAGCATGCTTAGCTCACTCGTTATGCCCCTTGTCTGGTCCTCAATGCTGTACTGCCCTGTATAATATAGTAATATAGTCTTACACTGCAAGATAGTTGCCATGGACTAAACTGTGTTCCTCCAAAACTCCTAGGTTGAAATCTTAAACCCCAATGTAGGGGCCGGCCCTGTGGCTGAGTGGTTAAGTTCGTGCCCTCTGCTTTGGTGGCCCAGGGTTTCACCGGTTCAAATCCTGGGTGCGGACATGGCACCACTCATCAAGCCATGCTGAGCCGGTGTCCCACATGCCACAACTAGAAGGACCCACAACTAAAAATACATAACTATGTACCAGGGGGCTTTGGAGAAAAAGGAAAAAAAAACCCAAAAAACAAAAAACCCCCAATGTGATGGTATTTGGAGGAGGGGCCTTTGGGAGGTAATTAGGTTTAGATGAGGACATGAGGGTGGGGCCTCATGATGAGATCAGTGTCCTTATAAGAAGACGTGGTATTTTGTTACGGCAGCCAGAGCTAACCAAGACAATAGTATTTCCCACGGGTTTGTTCCACCAGGAAGGAACGTCCATGCGGGCAGAGATTCTAGTTTGCTTATTCCTGCAGCCCTAGCACGTAGAACGGTGTCTGGCACATAGTACGTGCTAAATTTAAAACTGTTGAATAAATGAATGCGTGAATGAATGAATGAAAGTATTGCTTCCGCAGCAGGACTAAAAACGTCTTGAGGACATGGGCTTTATCTAATACATGCTCACATTTCCCTCTGAACTTTTCCAGTCCACATAAGCACAGGAAGGACGGAAGAATGCGAGAAAGGAAAAGAGGAAAGGGAAAGAGAGAATTGAAGCGAAGAAAATGAGAAGAAGAAAGGAAAGGAGCAAGGAAGGGAAGAAGAAGGAAATGAAGAAGAAAGTGAATTCTTAGCCTCTGTCTGCCAGCTGTGTGACCCTGGACACATTACTTAACCTCCCTGAGGTCCAGTTATTTTCTTCAGCAAAATAGAGGTGATAATATTTGCTCACAGGGGACTTTCTGAGGATAAAATGAGATGATATGGGGCGGGCCCAGCGGTGTAGTAGTTAAGTTGTGTGCTCCACTTCAGCAGCCCAGGGTTCACAGGTTTGGATCCTGGGCACAGACCTATATACCTCTCATCAAGCCATGCTATGGCAGCGTCCCACATACAAAATAGAGGAAGATTGGCACAGATGTTAGCTCAGCGACAATCTTCCTCACCCATACAAAAAAGAGATGATATATTGAAAGCTCCACACAGTGGGTGGGATGTAGTAAGTGCCAAATAAATGGGAGAGCTGCTATGAGTGATCATGAAGACGACTGTGACAGTGACAGCAGTTAACAAAGGAAGGGGAAGAGAAAGGATGAAAAGCTGGCTAATTAAAACTCGCCCCTTCTGAAGACACTATTCCATGGCACCACCCACCTCTTGCCAGCCTCATTTCCCTTCTGTTTGTCTCATTCTCTTAGACTGGTGGGTCTCAACTTTGGGGGCTCGTTAGAATCTCCTGAGGAGTTTTTAAAATTCCTGATGCTCAAGCCACACTCTGGACCACAGTGCCTGGCCCCTGGGAAAGGCTCAATAAATACTAGCTGTTACCTTCCATGATCGCCACACGCACATGTTCTCGTCTCCTTTCCAACAGCTATAGAGGCAGAAGAGGCTTCTACCCGATGGGCCCCTCCACGCCCCACCCCCCCCCTCAGAAACCCACTGCTGGCTTCCCAGCATTCACAGGCTTAAATAAAATACAGCGCCCGAGTCTGCCCTATTTGTCAAGCACAAACAGAAAGTCAAACATCAGATTTCCCATGGATGGAGAGCAGCCAGCTGAGCCCAGAAAGGACCATGGAGGCTTCTCACAAAAGACCCTGAGATTTCACACCCCGCACAGGCAGGATGGCCTGGAGCCCGCAGGAATCAGAGCAGCTGGTGGGACCTCTGCCTGGGCTGGGGAGGGAGCAATTTAGGCTCTTGATCACCTTCAACTCCAATGACCACGTGTCTACTTTATGACAGACGCCGGATGGGAGGCTGGTTTAGGAGACGCACACCTGGAGCTCAGGGGAGCAGCCCGCAGGGCAGGTAAGCACATGGGGTTTCAGAGCCAGCCAGACAGGTTCAAATACCAGCACTGCCAGTTTTTAGCTGCAAGATCTTGGGTAAGTCATTTCGCCTCTCTGAACCTCCAGTTCCCAAGCGGTAAAACTGGCGTAATAAAATACCTCCCTTGTAGGACGGTTTTGAAGATTAAAACTGGCACAGAGGGTTGTTTTGTCAAGTGCTTGTCACTTAAGAAGCATGTGATAACTGGCCCCAATTCCTCACTGCATGAGTGTCAACATTTATGGGTTTTCTTTAAATACCTGGAGGACCTGGACTTTTTCTCTGTCACATGCACTATCCTATTTTCCCCCTGTTCCTTCTCTTTCATTATATAACATTTTTAAAACCACATGTCATTCAGCTGTTTCTCACCACTTCTGTCTTGTTCCTATATAAACACATATAAATAAAACAAATTTAATGAAAAGAGAATTTCTTCTCTTCCCTTTAAGTTTCTTTAGTGATGGAATTCATATAAAGCTCTGAACTATGAAAATGTATCCTATTTAATTTTTGTGCATGGACAATTTTTACACACACACACACACAAATGTGTGAACAACCTATACAGCTGTATTGCCCTCCATTCCTCGTTATAAGAACAATATTTAATACGTCACACCACATTTAACCCCCACAACCTCCTGATGAGACTTTGGGTCCCAGGGTTTTTTTTTTTCTTTTTGGGTAAATTATTTTATTGAAGTATAACATATATTAAGAAAAGTGCAGGTGCTGGCCCGGTGGTGCAGCAGTTAAGTGTGCACTTTCCGCTTTGGCAGCCCGGGGTTCGCTGGTTCGGATTCTGGGTGCGGACATGGCACCGCTTGGCAAGCCATGCTGTGGTAGGCGTCCCACATAGAAAGTAGAGGAAGATGGGCACAGATGTTAGCTCAGGACCAGTTTTCCTCAGCAAAAAGAGGAGGATTGGCGGCAGATGTTAGCTCAGGGATAATCTTCCTCAAAAAAAAAAAAAGAAAAGAAAAGAAAAGTATACTTATCATTAGTGTACAAGTTGATGAATTATCCCAAAGTAAGCACAGCTGCGTAGCCAGCACCCAGATCAGAGGCCCCAGGTACACCCCTAAGGCCAACCACTATCTTGATTAGATTCTTGTAGCTCATTCTTAACTCTCTATAAATGGAATCATACAGTATTATTACAGGCAGAATAGTGACACCCCAAAGATGCCCACATCTTAATCCTCAGAAACTCTGAACATGTCGCCTTGCATGGCAAAAGGGACTTTGTGGATGTGACTAAGTTAAGGACGTTGAGATGGGGAGACTATCCTGGATTTGGATCCCAGTTTTAAAGACGCAGCCCAGATTGGTAAAGTCTGAGGGCAAAAGTCACACATTAAGTGGTGAGGCTGGGATTCGAACCCAGGCAGCATCCGGAATCTATACTTTGAGCCACTACTCCAGGTGGGAGAAGGGGAGGCTCGAGAGATGAAGTGATTGGCCCACAATCATGCAGGTCAACTTGCAGAGCTGGGATCTGAACCGGGCCTCTGACTCCTGGGTCTCAGCACTTCCTCGCTGAGCTGACATGCCATGGACATTTCCAGCCTGGATCCATGATACTGGAAGCTTCTGCTGATAATATGCTCTTCCCAGCCTTGCACCAGCTCCAGGATGACAGCTGCATGAGCCACTCACCAGCCCCGGGATGGCTCCCTTGACTCCTACGTGTCATTTGCTGTCCCCAGCCGCCATGAGAGAAAGGAAATGCCACAGCTCTCTGCTGCTGTCTTAGGAAAGCTATGGACTCTAGGCCGCCTCAGACTGGCCAGGCGGGAGGAAATGTCAGCTGGATTTTCTGCATGGCACGTAGACTGAGGAGCAGTTCAGCCGAGACAGGGCTGACTTTAGGGCTGCCTGGAAAAGTTCCCTCTGGAGCCAAACGGATATCAGCCAACCTGTCTCTTCCAGGGGAGCAATGAGATTTAAGCTGGCCACAGGACTGCAGGCCAAGCCAGGTCAGACAGGATTCATAGACCGTATACGCTGGAAGGACATTTTACAAATACCTTAATTCTCAAGATGAGGAAGCTTAACCCCTACAGCAATACGAGCTGGTCTTTATTGAGCCCCTGCTCTGCACAGGCCCTGTGCTAGGTGCTTTTGCCCTGTTGTCTCTATAATCCTCACCATAGTCTAGACACGTAGACCACTGTTAGGCCCCCTTTACTGAGAAAGAATGGAGGTCAGGAGGGCTTGCCCTGGGCCACAGAGCCAGAATTGGGAACCAGAGCTTTCTGACCCCGGAGATACGGTGCCCACCCATTACAGTTTATACCCTCCAGAGAGGGAAAGCTTCTTGTCCCAGTTATTCTCCAAGTCAGCAACAGGCTGAGACCACAGCTCCAGCATCCTAACACCAGATTTAGCTTCACTGCCATGAAGCCTACTTTGCAACTAATAATGGACACAGAGAGAGGATGAGTGAAAGGCCAGAACTAACAGTGTAGTAGTCACAGCACTACTAGGAGGGAGAGGACAGATGGTTGCCCATCGCGGCCATTTCTCCCTCCCCTCTTGACTCAGAAATGAAGTCTGATTGGTCTAAGGCATTCCCATTCTCTTGCCAAGGATTGCTTTGGGAAGGGGACAGGGGACTTAGTTTTTGGCCAACAGCCTCTGGGAAATGTTTCCTTGCTCTTAAAGAGACATAATCAAGAGAAGGCCTGTTATCTTCCCTGGATGTTGTATCTGAATGTGATACCTGGAACCACAGCAGCCATTTTGTGACTTTGAGAGGAGCCAGACTGAAGGCAATTCCCATGAGCTTAGAGATGGAAAGAATCCAGGTTAGATGACCTTGTTGAAATGCTGACTAACTAACCACAGATGTCCTCCAGACTGCCTGTTAGGGACATTATGAAAGTCTTTCTTGTTTAAGGACATTGCGTCCAGGTTTTCTATTACTTGCAGCCAGAAGCACCCTCACTAATACAAATGAATCTTAAATTCCGGTGTCAAATGCAAGGGTTCGAAACCCCACTCCACCACCAATTAGCCATGTGACCTTGGGCAAATCTCTTGACCCTTCTGAACCTTGGTTTTCCTCTTCTGTACAACATGGTGAGTAATAATAACCCATGGTCATTGTGAGGATACAATGAAAGGATAAAAACCAAAGCATTTTGCAAATAGAAAAGCCTGAGATATTGCTCGATATTATTATTGTTGCTGATATTATAGACTCAGCAGGGCCAGAAGAAGCCTGGGGCATCCTGGGGGGCCCAGGGTCTGCCCTTGTTCCTGGCAATGGCCTCAAGGAAGGGAGCAGCTGCAGACACTCAGATAAGGCCACATTTGCATCCCCCGGCCCCGCCCACCGGGCACTCTGCAGGCTGAGCCAGACAGTAGCCCTTCCCAGGGGCCCAGCGCCAGCAGTGAGAATCTGACGGAGGGACGAAGCGGTGGGGGTTGAGAGAGGGCTGCACTCCAGCCATGGAAGCCCCACCAGGGAGTCAAATGCCGGTAAAGAATAATATTCTAGCTGTCATATCCTGACAGTCTCCTGGGTGGCCAGATCCTCTGCTTTCGTCCTCTCGTTCAACCCTCAAAACAACTCTATGAAGTCAATTTATTCCTGTTTTATGGATGAGGGAACCAAAACTCAGAGAAGTTGGCAAACATGTCCGAGTTTAAACAGCCAGGAGTGGAAGGGCCAGGTCTGTGAGACTCCAAAGCCACGCTCTTAACCACCACACCATAGCCAAGAAAATTAGACATCCCTCAAGCTGCTGGAAGGAAGAACGCAAGCACAGCTCTGGGAAGAGCTGGACTTCTGTGTGTGCTGGCCTTCCGTCATGGAGCCCACTGCCCAGCGTACAACTGAAGCGTTCAGACTGGGTCCTCCTACATTTTGCCTAGGACACCTGGCCTCTCCCAGAACCTTTCATTTCCTTCTGTATCAGCTCTCTCAGTAACGGTCATGGTCCCCAGGAGAGAGTCTTCGAGGGAGACAATGCTACTCTGAAAATGGCTCCAGGAAAGTGGAGATGACACCTTTCACCAATAGTCTGGGGGCCCCCTGGGGCAAGGAGAAGGTGCGTCTGAGAGTGGGCTGGTTATTCTCTGTTTGTGACACTCCCCGAACCAGATCCACTCTCTGCCCTTCTTGGTGCTGCTCTGTGCTTCAGGAGGCTGACCCGTATGGATGGCATCAATTGGGTCCCTGTCATTTAGATCCCAGTGGGTTTGGTCAATGGGAGCACAGAAAGAGGTTAGAAAGCTACAAGAAAGAGTTGGAAGTATTTCTCCCATTCCTCCCTCACTCCTTTCCCACCTCAGTGCTGTGGCCACTTCCTTCTACGACTACAGCTCCTTCTGGCTCTCCTTCCGTGTCTCACCGGGTTCTGACAGCCCTGCTCCTCTCCTTTATATTCAAGTGGAGGGGTGGTAACTGCTCCTAGCTCCTGCTAGTCTCTGGGTGTCTCAACATCCCTCATCAGTCCTCCTAACCTTCCTCGCTCCTCTGTGAGTAGTCCTCTCATTAAATGTTCTTCAAACTCCTAGCTTTTCATTTCCTCTTGGGGCCCTAAGTATAGAGGGGTGTGTGTTGGGGGGAGGCCAGATTGTAGTATGTTCTCAAGGAGTGGGAATGTCTTGGCTCAGCTACTCAAATTGCCAGGGGCGGAGCTTTAAGAAATCGCTGTTGGTGACGCTCCATGTGATGCTGTGAGAGGAGGGTGGAGCTTGGTAGCTAAAGCAGTCTTCTATTTCTGGAGGATTCCAGCTTTGAAAAGCCAAATTCCATCTGGCTAGTCCACCCGATTCCAGTGAACTTCAGAATGGCAAAGAGGAAACAGCCTATGGCGGTGGGATGGCATCCAGCTCTCACACCCGATAGCTCCCCCGTTTCAGCTACATGGCACTTTTAAATGGACAAAGGATTTTCTCATGAATTCACCCATCTGAGCCTCCCAACCATCCTGTGAGGCAGATAAAGGCCACTTACCCCCATTTCACAGATGAGAAAATTAAAATTTAGAGAAAGAAAGGGACACATCTTAAGTGACACAGCCCCAGCAGGTCTCAACCCCCAGCCACGGTGATCCCAAGTCTGAGGCTCTTTCCAACACACCTCACACTTCTGGTCAATGTTCTCTCTGCCTCAGTGACTGCAGGATTGCTTGGCAAACCTAAGAAGTCTGTCCTTTCCTCAGACTCAAAAAACCAATAAATGAATAAGAGCTAGCATTTATTCATTGAGCATCTATTATATACCAGACACTGGGCAAAATACTTTACATACACTCTGTCCCTTTCAATCCTCAACAACGCTGTGAGGTAGTTATGAATATCTTCATTTAAATGTGGAGGAAGCTGAGGTTCAGAGAGGTTAAGTGATTTGCCCAAAGTCACACAGCTGGTAAGTGACAGACCTGAGATTTGAAACTAGACCCTTCTTATGCTGCCTGTGCTTAACCACTGCACTAAACTGTCTCTACTTCAAATGCTCCAAAAAGAGAGCATTGACATGATGGATGAAAGGCCTGCCCTTCCCTTCTGTCAATGCCTAGAGCTACGAGAGCGAGAGGAGTGAACTGCCTAGAGAAACCTGATCATTCTGCAGGCAGAGCCCATAGCAAGGCAACCCCCTTCTGGCAACTTGTCTTAAGTTTTCTGATCCCACACAATGTTGCCCTGAACTTGGGGGACAAAGGAGTCAAGTTTCCACTGATGGAATAAATGATACCTCACACAGCTCAGTGTTTCACATCTTAGGATGGGTTTGGACCTTCACTGGGCCATTTCATCTTTCCAGTAAACCTGTTGGGCACACAGGACAAATATTCCCTATTCTCTTTCCTTAGAGAAAACTAAAGATGCAAAGAAGTAAAGAGATTTGCCCAAGGTCACAAAGCTGGTATGAGTGGAGCCAGGATTCCAACCTCCATAGATTGGGCTCCAAAGCTTATGCTTGTTCCACTATAATGTCCTATTTGGCTTGGGACAAGATCGGAGAGGGTAAATGACTTGCCCACAGTCACACAGCAAGACAGTGTTGCTTGGATTAACCTTAACCAACACACTGTGCTGCATGCTAGCAGCTACCCAGACTTCCTCTTCATCTCCTTGTCCCTGCTGGCATCCTCCCCTCTTGGGGCTTCTCTCCCTCAAGTTCCTCCTCTAGAAGCAGCTAGAAATAAGAGATGTCTCCCATCCCATAGCCTCCTTGGGGAGAAATAAAGAAGGAGAAAGGAAGACTAGTGAGAAGGGGGAAAGCTGCCGTGGGTCTTATCTGCACCAGCCAGTTACAGCATCATTTCCTGAACTCTTGGCATGTCCGCCTGCTCTCAGCCTTCAGGAAGGAGGTGGAACAGCTGTGTGCACATCTGCCAGAGGAGTTCTTTAAAGAGCAGAGATGACGCTATTTTTCTACCAACAGTAGCAACAGAAGGGAAGTGCTTGAGGCTCATTTTGGGTTCATTCTCTCTCTGTCTGAGGTTCATGTCTTTAGAACAGCTGTGCACACAGAGCAAAGTAAGACTGTAAGGCAAGGAGGCCTCTGAAGCAAGCTCAGGAACCCCCAGGTCAAGTTCATGTGAACAGACTATTGACAGAGGTTACTTACAAACAGAAAATAATAGCTAAGACTCACTGTGTGCCAGACACTCTTCTAAGCAACATGTACAGCTTATACATTTCACATATATTAATTTAATCCTAAAAATATATATAACCCAAAAAAACCTCTATGCCATAGCTACTATTATTGTCATCAGTGGTTCTCAGATTTTAGTGTGTACAAGAACACCAAGGGCAATGCTTAAAAATCGGATTCCTCGACTGCTGCCCCCTGAGATCAAGAGGGCTAGACAGCAAATTTTATAGGGTAAAAACTATATGCCAGCACCTGAGATAGGCACAGGGGAGATGAAGAGAAGTAATTATGATGCTGTAAAACTCCCAGACTAGTAGAAGAGTCATGTGGGGACCTAAGCAGTCACGGCCACACAGTGAAAAAGAACCAGAGCACTTTCGTGTGTTGTGAAGGTTGGTAGGGAAGATAGGTCACCTCCTGTCGAAGGATAACCACAGTAGCTTCCTCAGGGAGGTGATATTTATGTAGGGTCTTTTTTTAAAACGGTAGGATTTGAACACAGTTCAATGATGAGAGTTGGATGGCAGAGAATTCCAGGAAGAGGGAGCATCATAAGCAGAAGCACAGATGTGAGGAAAAAAACAGCAATTTAATGGGAAACATGAGAAATACCACTTCATTGGTGTGAAACCATAGGCAAATCTGAACAACTCACTCTCTCATCTCTCTCAAACATTTGTCATTTATTCAAATGCCTTCATCTCTGCAAGACCTTAGCTGACCGCCTTATTTACAGCTTTATGGAAATTCTGCCTTCTCTGTTCCATTAGCGTGCTTCCTCTCCCTGCCCGCCCCCCACTACCCACCGCCACAGCACTTTTAATCTTCTAATATATAATTTGCCTCTTTTGTTTTTTTTTTTACTTCTTGTCTGACTCCACCCACTAGAACATAAGCCTCAAGATGGCAGAGATTTTTGTCAGTTGTGTTCATTGTTGAATGCTAGGGTCTATAACAGCACCTAGGATGTGATAGGCGCTCAATAAATATTTGTTAAAATTTGAGTGAAGGAAGCAAGAAGGGGCATCAAGGAGAGACTGCTGGGAGTATACAGCACGTTGCACAGAGACTCACTGTTCAGCTCCAGGGAGTTTCATACCTGGCTGCCCAACAGATCGCAATTTGTTAGATGTGGGATAGAGGCCTAAACTAATTCCTTCCCCACTTCCTTCCTTCTTCCTTCCCTTCCTTCATTTCCCCATCCCTTCCTTCCTTCTTTCTGACTCTTCACTGATGAATCTAATGTACATCCAGGATGAGACACCGTGTTACATCCAGCTGTGGCAGCCTATACAAACCACTCCTACTGCAGACATCAGTAGAGTTCCCAGGATCCTGATAATCTGACCAGCCTCGTGACATAAACCATGTCCCAAGTCTGGGGGATGCAGGCAGAGTTCTCCCATTAAGGCAGGCTTAGCCCACTGGGGCAATTCCCAAATCAATCCCCCACCACACACAACTTTCTGTACGTTCTTCTCCACCAAAACATCTTTGACAAATCCTAATCTCTTCCCTCCTCCTTTCCAATGAGTCCTCAGAGACTCCAACCAGTCTGTTCTGATTCATATTTATCAGCCTGGGGCTGTCTTCCCTTCCACCATAACCCCCAAGTTAATCAGGGAAGACGGATGGATGATGGAGCCCTTTGTAACCTAATTAAGATAAAAGCTTCCACTGATCTCCCTGCCAGGGAGACAAAAGATGTTGCCAGTAATAACTCCTGGTGCCGACACGTCTGATGTCTGCAGCCCCATGGAGGAGCCAAGGGTCTTTGCACCTGCCTTCAGAGCCAAAGGATCCCAGTTACACAAGCCCCCATCACCTAGGCAGCTGTGAAAGGTGGAGCAGATAAATCCTAAACCTCACGTTTGCTGAAACTCTTAGTCTCTGTATCCAAAATCTGGCTACTCCTCAGCACCTCCACCTGGTCCTAGCCCTGATCTTGTCTTCCCCGGATTATTGCAGCAGCCTCCTCACTGGTCTCCCTGATTCCATCCTCACCCCTCTGTAGCCCATTCTCAATACAATAACACTGTCATAGTCTTGTGTTCCTTTTGGAACAAATTGAATCAGGTAACTCCTCTTTTCAAAACCCTCCAATGGTTCCCCAAATCACTCAAAGTAACAGCCAGTCTCTACATGGCCTGATCTGTTTGGCCTCAGCTTTCTCTCTGATCACATCTCTTACTACTCTCCCTTTGCTTGCTCTGTTTCAATCATGCTTGTCTTGCTGCTCCCAGAGCACACTGAGCATGCTCTGGCCATCTGCTTTGTTCCCACTACCTGGAATGCTCTTCCCCCAGGTAGCCACATGGCTCAGCCCCTCACATCCTGAACATTTTATTTAAAAATGCAACACACAATGCCAAATCACCCTTATCCTGAGCTAATTTTTTCTAAAGCTCTTGTCACTTTCTAATATGCTGGGTAACTCATTTGTCCATTATTGGACAACCGGCGTGTGAACACCACAAAGACAGAGATTTTTGTCTGTTTCATTCCCTGCTGCTTCCCCAGCCCCTTAAATGGCACCTGGCACAGAGTAAGCACTCAATAAATATTTATTGAATAAATAAATAAATGAATCAGCAGGAATATAAAAATTTGCATCACTAAAGATGACTAGAAGAAACAAGGTAACTGTGGTAAAGACATGAAAACCAACATAAGATAACATTCTTTGAAGCGTAATTATCAAGTGCTTTGACAGTCTACCGGCGTGCAACCTGACTGTGTCAGTCCTGCATCTTGTAAGTATACCTGAGGTCACATTAACATTCTGGCTCTGCCACTCTCTGGCTGTGGGACCTTGGGCAAGTTACTTAACCACCACGAACTTTGGTTTCCTTATATATAATACGAGGATATTAATAGAAACCTACCTCATGAGGTGTAAATAATTTAATACACCTAAGGGGCTTAAAATAGCGTTATAAGCCTAGTGAGTAACTACTTAGAGCCTTCATGTACTAACATAGGTCCTGAGCCATTGACTGGAGGAGGGGCAGAGAGCAGAAAGTTGGGTCTCGTAGTCACCCAACGCTCTCTCTCCGACTCCTGCCCCCGGCTATATGCACTAGAGGCCACCATGAACCCTCAGGGGCCAGAGGGGCACTGAGGCCTCCAGTAGAGTTGTGGAGATGGAATTTTCCTTAAGTCAGGCTCCTACTTCATCCTTAAAAATCCCTGGTTGGGTCCAAAATCTCACACATGTCTTGAATCTGACAGCTTTGACTTTTCACCTTAACTGCTAACTTCATTGGAGCTCAAAATTGGGCCATTAGCTATGTGGGTAAGAAGAGGGACAGAAACTCAGCTGCTCTTGTTTCTCTCTTCTTCCTCCCCCAGAGGCCCAAAATCTCCCTTTTTTTGTTTTGTTTGCTTGAGGAAGATTAGCCCTGAGCTAACATCTGTTGCCAATCTTCCTCTTTTTGCTGAGGAAGACTGGCCCTGAGCTAACATCTGTGCCAATCTTTCTCTATTTTATGTGGGATGCCACCACAGCGTGGCTTGACAAGCGGTGCTAGGTCCACGGCCAGGATCTGAACCTGCGAACCCTGGACCATCGAAGCAGAGCATGTGAATTTAACCACTAAATCACTGGGCTGTCCCCACTTCTCTCTTCTTTTTAACTACAAAGCAGCAGCCTCCAAGAATGTCAATGAAAGAAAGCAGACTCTAGCCAAGATTGTAAATTGTTATTTAAGTTGCTAAGTTTCAGGGTTATTTGCTATGCAGCAATCAGTAAGTAATACATCCAGAACGAGAACTGAAAATCTGCACTTCTAACAGCTTCCGGGGGGTGCCCATCCTTCCATGGACTACAATCTGAACAGCCAGAAGACTAGAAGATTTGCTCAAGAAAATCTAGCTAGTCATAAGGGGCAGAACATGCCTTTGAACTCAGATCAACATGTCCATATCCCCTTGGCAACTGCTGCTCCAACATGCGCAATGGGGGTTCTCCTGTAAGCACACCCAGTCTCCTCCCGAGGGCCTTCTCCCTGCCCACTCAGGACACGCTGGAAGTTCTGGCAGTTACTGCCTCAACAGCAGCAATTACCCAATGATGGGTGGGAGCTGGAAGACAAATACCCCAGCTTTTTTACCTCTTCAGTGGGATAACCCTGAGCTATGTTCTACGACATCTCCCAGAAGTCCCCAATGAGACTGCATTCCAGTTGCTCACAGTGTTAACTTGCTCAATAAAACCTTTTCTTGGCTTTTTCTCCTTTTCTATGCCACTTCCCCACTCTCCTACTAGTAGTTCTTGAGATGAGCTACCAAATAAATTACTTGCACTCAAATCCTTTTGTGGGATACCAATGTGCCAGCCACTGTGCAAAGAGCTCTAAATATACCATCTCACTTAATCTCTACAACAAGTCATATGCCCAATTTATAGACACTTCAGGCACAGAGAGGGAGAGAGACTTACCAAAGGTTACACAGCTAGGAATTAGCAGAGCAGGATTTGAATAGAAGCGTCTCTGTCCTGGCAGGCTAGGTGCTTATACCTCCATCCACATGCCACCCTTTCCATCTGCCCTCAATCTAAAGCTATCCAGCTCCCAGGTCCTTCCCCTCCTATGAGAGACCTTCTGTGCCTCAGGCCCCATCCCAGTGTAGCCCCTTGCCCTGCAAGGGACGAGGCTAGTTCATTGGTATAAACATTCCCGAAATTATTATGAAGTCACTAAGTAACTGAGCCCTTCTCAAGACATGCCCCCAAAGAGTGATCCAGCAATAGGGAATACCATCAGGTTTTAAGGCACATCTTTGAGGATCCAAGCAGGAGAGAATTCACTGTGACAAGTGGATCCTAAATCAGTCCTCACATGTGACAATTGAATTCAGCAAACTTTGCCCTCGGAGTGGGAGCAGGAGTTTCACTTAGTATTCTCCGTTCCAACTCATTCCCACAAACGCTAAACAAATCTAGCCAGTGTCTGGCACTTGAGTAAATGTTTCTTGAATAAATGAATCGATCAGTGACTGGATTAATGAGCCAGGGAATGTCAGTGTACCACCTAGCTGGTCAGAGTCTCCAGCTCCCAGGATATCTCCTGTCCATTTGAAAAGGAGTTAAACGCTGAGCCATACTCACTAAGAATCATAGCTCGGCTCACATGGAGCACTTCCCCAAATTTTCAGGATTGTTCCCTACGTGATGTCTCATTTTATACGTCCCCTTTAACAAACTTTGTTCGCATGGGAATGGGAGGCAGTTGAGTCCAGATGAAAGAACTTTGGCCCCTAAATCCAAGGTCTAGCCCCATTTTGCCACCATTTGCCACTATCTTGTTATGTGACCTCAGGACAGTCCCTTTCCCATTTTGAGGGCTAATTCCTTGGTCTATAAAATGAAAGGGATTAAGCTGAATTTAAGACCAAAGATTCCCTTCTGGGACTAACATTTATGATTCCGATATCCATCCAGGTTAGGAAGGGAGGACAGAAGAGGGCCCAATTTTACATATCGCAAATTTCCCAATGCTTCCTCAAATCGCATCTGTGGATCTCTGGATACAGTTATTCCTGCTAATAATAAATGCTATTTTATTGTATGCTCAGTATTCTCTTGCCACCATGCAAAGAACCCTTCCCTACATTATCTTATTTATTCCTCACAACAACCTGTGAGCCTGGGCTTGATCTATCATTTATACACGTTTTCAGGAATCCTGACTACCAATGGCTTAAGCCATAAGGACATTCTTAACAAATAAATTGGATGTCCCACTATTGGTTCAGCATCTCAATGACATCATCAAGGATCTAGGTACTTTCATCCTTCCTTTCCATCATCCTCAGAATGCTGGTTTTTCATTCAAAATGTGTTGCCTAATGGTCACAATATAGCTACCATGGCTCCAGACATCACAACCCCACACAACAGCATTCAAAGCAGAAAGGAGGAAAGGGAGAAAGAGATCTATCTTTCTTGTACTACTCTCTCATGTTTTTGTGTGTGTGTGTGTGAGGAAGATTGGCCCTGAGCTAACATCTGTACCAATCTTCCTCTATCATTTATGTAGGAAGCCACCACAGCATGGCTTGATGAGCAATGCTAGGTCCACACCCAACATATGAACCTGCAAACCCTGGGCCACCAAAGTGGAGCACGTGAACTCAACTACTATGACACCAGGCCAGCCCTTGCTCTCTTTTTTACTGGAGAAAAATCATTACCACAATTCTCTACATCAACTTCCCTTTTATCTCATTAGCCAAAACTCAGTCACATGGTCACCTTCAGCTGCAAGGGAGGCTGGGAAAATATCTGGCTTTTTCAACCTCTAGAGTGGGAGGTGGGCATGAGACAAAGAAATAAGGCACAGTTATTGGCTAGAGAACCAAGAGTGTCTACCACACTAATTATCCCTATTTGAAATTAAGAAAATTGAGACTTAGAGGTTAAATACCTTCTTCAAGGTCACACAGGCAATAAGTGGCAGAATCATAAGCATGGTTATGCCCATCCCCAAAGCTTGTGCTCTTAACTACTGTCAAATTCCATCCTGGGCCTCAATTAGACCTTAAAAAGTCAAAGAGTGGGCAATTTAAAGGGAGATGCATCTTCTAAAATAGAACAAGGATCTCAAGTCAGGCTTAAGGATCCTACGATGAGAGAGATAGAAAGTGGATCTCTTCTAGAAGGCAATAGGATTCTTCCCAGATACATGGCAGGCTGGTGGAAATGAAGCAGCACCATCCTAAGCCCTTGGCCCCTCCCCCAACTGCGAATTTGGCTTCCCAGGGCTTTGCTTTGCCCTCATCAGCATAAGCAGCTGAGTCAGAAGATCATCATCCAGGAGGGAGGCAGGAGCCCTGGGATGGGCTGGTCATTTCTGGGCCATGTGTCAAGGGGCTTTAATAGCATAATCACTCTCTCCCAAGAAGGCTAGTGGTGACAGGACTTTTAATGAAGGATAATGGTATTTTGCATTTAAATATACTCAGCTACTGACTCCTTACTGTAGTAGCCACCAGAAGGACAAGTCAATCAGGAGGGAGGAAGAATTTGTCAGGCTTGGGGAGAAACTAGGGCAAGATGTGGACCACCAGGGACCCTCACGGCTGCTGCAATGAGCACAGGCAGCAACTTGACCTTCTTTGGTGGAGAACGAGACTGTATGGAACATTTCCATCACCACAGAAAGTTCCATCAGACAGCCCTAACACGGAATGAGGGTGGAAGAGAGTTGGTTTCCCAAAGGAAAATCAAGATGCTGGGACCTGGAGAAGGGTGGCTGGATGTTGGGGAAGCAAAGCTGATGCCCACCGTGGGTCATTCTTAATTTGGGAGTTGCAGGCTTTGAGACTGAAGAAAACCATGGACCTTCTCCCCAGGGGGGCAAAACTGCAAACAATTCCATAAACACAGAATTCTGCTTAGAGTTTCAGAAAGATCTAGGCTCCTTGAAGCCAAACAATGAGGAACGACAGGGGTTCAGAATGTCAGGTGTTCAGGGAATTTTCGCAAGACAGTGGGGGACAAAGGAAATAACGTCTAAAGGCTCTCCTGCTTGAGTGCCGTCTCCAGAGCCCTCTTTATTCTCCACCCCAATGCCCTTAGTCTGGGAACAAGAAGGATTTGTCTCTACTCCTAATTATCGGGTAAGACACAAACGATGCAAATATTATGCTAAATGAGGCCCCTTAAAATAGCAGAGAGCAAACCAGCGCAGAAGATGCCTTGTCATTGGCAATTTGCAAAGGAGTTTGATGCCTTTCTTCATCCTCTCCCCCCTCCCCACCCCTCTTGTTGATGTTAATCTGAATTCCCGAAGGAGTCACCTTGCCCCCCAGAAAGGTGTCCCTTGAGGGGAGGTGGGGAGGAAAACGGGGGATGGAAATGCAGCTTGATTGCCTACATCTGATTAGTAATTACATGCCAAGAGCTGCTCTGGAGAGAAACAGTGTCACCCTGTGATGATGGTGGGGTAGGAAGGTGACAAAAAGGGGAGGGAGGTAGCAATAGGCGTGCAGTTGGGGGGCTGCTGCAGGCTGGGCTCGGGGAAGGGCAGGCAGATTATTCCATCCTTTGCCAGCGTTCCGACTGGACTGTGCCCCAGCACAGGTGACCTTGAGCGTCGTGTGGCCTAAACCATGTACCTCAGCTGCCTTATCTGTAAAATGGGAGTTAAGTTGCTACCTGCTTCCGAGAGCTTTTGTGCAGACTGAACACAGCCTTATTACAGGGCAGGCATCCAAATAAGCTTCCATTCAGCCTCCAGTTGACAGGATATTGTGCTTGGGACTCTGCAAGACCTCAGGAAGGCCACCGTGGTCTCTGCCAGCAGAGCTGTAGACCCATCATCCTTTAAAAATGGAACATGACAGTCTATAACCAACTTACAACTGCTTGTGTCACCAGAAAGGATGGTGACTTGGGCAATCCTCGACAAAAGTAATCAAAATTAGCTTATTTGGTTTTAGCTGTGCTTATGAACTTCCTCACCATAGGTGAAGAATGAGAAAAAAGATTCAACTTACCTACCATTCTCAGTTATTCAAAATGCAGACAAGCATCTGGAAGGAAGGACTCCCATCGAGAACCCCCTCCAAGGGGGGCTGAATGGCACAATACCCAGTGAACGTCCCTCCCCATTACTCAAAAAGCAGAACATGTGACTCAGCCTAAAAATTTCTGGGCAACCTTGGGCAACTGACTTAACCTCTCTGGTCTTCCGTTTTTTCATGAGTAAAATGGAGATAATAAAACCAGGCTTCTGCACTGCTTTTTCTTCCCTCTGCATTTCCTTTTCTTCTCCAAATAACTTAGATCAGAACCCCTCTCCTCTCCCTTTCCAGAAAGCATACCCACCTCCCACCAGAGCATACAGGCCCCTTCCATGCCCCAAGATCTACCTGGCCTCACAGCACCCTGTTTTCTGCTGCAGGAAGAAAGAGGTCTAGTTTGGAGTTGGGTGTTCAGTAGACGGGAGTAGTGGTTAGATTTTGCGTTATTATTGATTTATATTGATTACCTCACTCCCTATGATGACCCTTCCCCTTCTGGGAAGAATGAGGCTAAAGCAGTGGTCCTCAGTGTGACTGCCCATTGCACTCATCAGGGGAGATTTTAAAATATTGATGGCCAGGTTCAACTCTCCCCGCCCCCACCAGAGATTATGATTTAATTGGCTTTGGGTGTGGCCTAGGCATTCGGATTTTTTTAAAGCCCAGGTGATCCTAACTTGCAGTGATGTTTGAGGACCACCAGACTAGAGGAACTAGGGTTAGAGAATCATCTACAGTGATAAAGTCTTAAATCCATATTTTTAAACTTTATCATAAGAAAAATAATCATATATTTAACCAGGATTAAGATAAAAACTTAAATCTTTTTGCTGCCCCCCAAATCATAAGCCAAACAATCAACTTCTTAAAAAGAAACTGTAATAAGTATGGAAGACCAAGGGGGAAATTATGCATTCCCCCAATTACCCCCAGACTAGTTTTAAAACTCTGTCATATATAAAGAGCTATTGCAAGTCAATAAGAACTATAAAAGAAAATTAAAATTTCAATAAAGTAAAATGAACAAAAGACATGAAAAACAACTCTCAGTAGAATAAATACATTTGTCTAATAAGCATATGAAATTTTTTAAAAATTCAGTCTTTTCAGTAATCAAAGAAATGTAAGTGGAAACAAGATACTGCCTTTTAAACCCACTAAATTAGAAAAGAGAAAAAGAAAAACCACTATGCTGGCCAGGGTGAAGAAAACACTCTCAAAGCCTGCTGGTGGGATTATAAATTAGTTCAACCTTTCTAGAAAGGAACTTGGCAGGACCACCCCAATTATGTTAAAAAATACATATGTACATTTTGGCATATAAAAAATACTGGAAAGATAGAAAACAAATGTTAATAGCAATTTTCTTTCTGTAATAAGATTAGGGTGATTTTTATTTTCTTCTTTATACTTTTCTCTATTTTCCAAATTTTCACAGTGAACATGAATTGCTTTCATAATGAGGATAAAAGGAAAACAATGAAGAGAAGCACATTTTTTAAAAACCTTATGTTCTTTTGAAACATATTTTTTACTGTTTCATTCCAGGATGCTCGGTTTTGCAACGCTAAGCTGTTTCTGGAGAGTTTTGTACTTCATCCTGAGAGAGTAGTTGAATAAAAGGAACTGGTTATTTTAGTCTGTCTAGCAAAAAAGAAAGCACACCTGCTCTGCCCTCGGCAGATCTGCGTAGCTATTTTGACTTTGCCCCTTCTTGGCTGTGTGACCTTGGGTGAGTTATTCAAACTCTCTGAGGTTGGATTCCATGTCTTTAAAGGAAGACTATAATCATTCCTACCTCATAGGATTGAATGAGGCAGCTTATGCCAAGTGCCTTGGACAATACCAGGTGCATAGTAGGTGCTCAATAAATGGAAATTAGCACAAACCAGATGGTGCAGAAAAAGCATGAAGTCCTCATCAATGGGAAGCAATCATCTGGAAGAAAAAGCCGTCCCACTTGGAGAAAATCAGCCTGACAAATACACCTCATGGCATCATTCCCATCTTACAGAGAGGACTCTGCAGGGTCTCAGAAAGGCAGAACGCTTTGCTCAAGACCCTCCCAGGACCTCAGGATTGGGCACTGCACAAGCAGCAAAGGGCAGCTTCCTTTACTCTTGGTATAATGTCCCCCCTGCTGTTTCTCTAGCCCGGAATAACATGTGGTCCATCTTCCCACATCTCCCCAGACCAACGGCAACATCTCCCACCTTCCACCACATCATCCTCTAGTATCCACGGCAGCACATTAATAACGGGAAACTTTTAAAGCTGCCTAAACGTCTGTGAGCTCCCTGAGGACAAGAACCATGTCCATTGTGCAATCCCCATTTTGTGTCTCTTTTGTTTGAGTCAGAGTTGAGCTAGAATTAGATATGAAAGAGGAGGATTCAAATGGCCCCTGGCCCGGGGCTTACTGGGCATTCCACAAAGGTGATGTACTTTCTCCTCCAGCTGCTATCAAGCAGAACTGAGAGTCAGCTACTGGATAAGCACCAGGAGCGCATGGTGTAGGGTCTTGTAGCTCACAGGGAGGACTGTCGACGAAAATAGCCCATAACCAATCTATAAATGAATATTTGGGTGAGTTTATTCTGAGCCAAAATGTGAGGACCATAGCCCGGGGCCTTTCTTCCCAAAGGAAGAAAGGGCACCAAAGAAGTGGGGTGTACACAGTGGTTATACACCCCCAAAGAGGATGTTTCACATATGGCTGAAATGTCCCTTTTACAACAGTCACGAGACTGCTCTGTCAGCACAGCGATTGATGGACACAGCAGGTAGGTCTGCTGTCTCGGTGGACACAGCAGGGTGGCAGGTCTGTTGTCTCGAGCTGGGTGGTCAAGGTGAGCTGGGTGGTCACAGGTGAACTGGGTGGTCACAGGTGAGCTGGATGGTCACAGGTGAGCACAGCAATCAGTTTCTAGCCTAGGAAGAGATGCTTATCCTTAAGGAAACGCCAATGTGGGGGGAAGTTGCACCTTTATCTTAAGGGCATTTGTTCTTGCCATAGGAAATGTTTGAAGCAGATATACGACGCATGCTCAATGGTCATGTCAGGCCCTTTTGGAAAAATAAAGTCAGGCCGAATTAGGTTTACACCAAACAGCTTCCTCATATACTCCAGTATATCCTATTGCTTGCCATTTCAATTTGTCAGGACTTTGGCTTTTAATTGGAAGCCAGGCATTTTTGCTTTTTCGCTTACTGTTGTATTCTGAACACCTACAACACTGCCTGGCACATAGTAGGCATTCAATAAACAGTTGTAAAAAGAAAGAAACAAATACTATGCAACCAACAAAAATTCTTGCCCTAGAAATATATCTATGATATATCGCTTAGTTGGGTTTTTTAAAGGCAGACTACAAAAGAGTATAACAGTGATCGAAAACTATTCACAGTGGTTGGTTTGCGGTAGTGAATTTGGGCTCCATTTTTTTCTGTTTGTCTAATTGAATATTTCCAAAAAAGAGCTTGTGCTATTTGTGTAAGAAAGGAGAAAAATAAATGAATAAATTGGATGAAGGAGTGGGAAGGAAGAAAGGAGGGAGCTAGGAAGAGAAGAGGGTAATGGAGGCTGAGGAAATCCAGTCCATGTGCCCCCACCTCCATCTTCCATCTTCCTCTCCCTCTCTCTGTCTCCCTCTCTCTCTTTCACACACACGCACACACACACACACCTGGAAGCCTGCCCTGCCCTTAGCTGCGTTCCAGGCTCTCTCTGCTCTTGGCAGCTCCCTCGAATCCTCCCAGAGGCTGATGCCCGGCAGCCCCCTGCTGCCCCTGCCACAATGGAGGCCACGTTCAGATCCACAAAGGCAATTAGCAAGAGCCTGTCACCTGGCTCTTGCTAATTGCCCACACTCCTGAAGAGAAATAAACAACTGAAGAAAATAAAAACAACTCAGACATTCCCCCCACATACATGCAGAGTAGGCCTCCCCTAGGAGGAGGAACACCCAGAATTGCCAGAGATGGGAGTCACATGACCAAAAGGCCACTGCCCCAGGAGGAATGAGCCCAGCTGCCCAGAACGGCCCTTTGACTGGCTCTCTGGGGACAGACCATTAACCCCCAATGTGAAATCAGGTCTCTTGAAAGAACTAGGGTCAAATCTCATCTCTACTATTCACTAGCTGGGTGGCCTTGAGCAAGTCACACTGCCTCTCTGAGCCTTGACTATAAAATGGGAGCCGAGATAGAACTAACCTCAAGGAGTTATTGTCAGGGCGAAGTGAGAAAGTGCCCAGTAAGTGCTACTGACTGTTGTTATTTATAAGCATATTTTCCCCTCTGCCTCTGCACCCTTCCCCCACCCCCTTCTGTATCTTGCTAACTCCTATTCATCCTCCGAGATTCAGTTCAGTCGTTACCTCTCCCACTTTGCCTCCCTGACCTCTTCAGGCTGACCTGGGTGCCTTTGCCATGTGCTCTCAGTTTATATACTATCAACCTGTAGACGTCAGGGCTCACTGGTCGTAAGCAACAGAGAAGCCTCCGGCTGTCTTCACCAGCAAGGGAGTTTATTGGGAGGACATCAGAGCTCAAAAAATCGACATGAGCTTGGAGAAAGGAGCTTGGGAATGACCTAAGAATGCTCCAGGGAGCCAAAAAGTTGAATCTGGGCATGACACCACTGCTGGGATGAAAACAGAACCTTGACACTTTCAGAAGCCTCATCCCTCTGCTCAGAACCAAAGTCCAGGGAGGGGATGATGGACTGGTCTTGCTAAGGGCACAGGCCCACCCCTTGGCCAGGGTAGAGCAGAGCCTCCAATTATGGCCCCACCACACTGTCTCCAGTGGGGAGAGGTTATCCCAAAGAGGAAGTGATCTGTGAAATAAAAGTGGGTGTTGGTCAATGCATAAACAACAGAAATCTATCTCAAACACAGGCAGGGATTTTTGTCTCATTCATTCCTGTCTGAGCCTCCAGGACTCTACTCAGTGACTTGCAAAGTTTGTTGAATGAATGAATGAATGACGGGGAAACCATAGCCTTCAAAACAAGTAGTGTTAAAGGCCCAACTGAGGCACAAGGAATGACCGTGGGAGGCAGTGGGGGGTAGTGGTTAGCAACACAGACTTAGGAGTCAGACAGAGCTGAGTTCTCATGTCCTAACTTCGCCTCATTTGACTTCTCTCCAGCTTTGAGCAAAGCGTTTTCTGGGCTTCAGTTTCCTTACCTGTAAGGATATCTTCATAAGGCTGTTGTGAGGACCCAAGAAGATTTATGTACAGAATTTACACAATGGCTGGGACATAATAAGTGCTCAATAAACCATACTGTTCCTAATCCTTTGTTTTTATCATTGTTATTACCGTGAGAGGTGGCAGAGGGTATATCTGCTGACTGAAAATGAGACCCTTATGGAGGAGGAGTCATTGCGACACGTGTGGGCCCTGTGGGGACCCCTCGATGGACAAGGTGGGGACCCTTCATAGGGAAGCTCAGAGCTGAGTGAGGGAGATCAATGAATTCTCACCCGAGATAAAGTGTGAAACATATTTTTTAAAAAAGCACAAAAATGAAACTGACATATGATGAACAACTTACGCAGCCAGTAGAATCAGACGGAGGAAGAAGCAGAACAAAATGCAGTCAAAGAATGACTTATTCAACTCGCTAAATGCTGGGCGTGATGACGAAAAGCCAGGCACTGGGGAACAGAAGAGACTCTGCTCGAGAAGTCTTCCCAAGTCTGAACTGAGCTGAGGTTTAGGGTAAGTTTGGAGAGGTCAAGAAGAAGGAGGGTACTCCAGGCAGCAGATACGACACAGGCAAAGCCATGGAAGCTGGAACGTCCCGCCTTAGGTGACTCTCTCAGTCAGCTCGGGCTGCTATAACAAACACCACAGCCTGGGCGGCTCCAACAACAGACATTTACTTTGCATAGGTCTGAAGGCTGGAAGTCCAAGAGCGAGGTGCTGGCAGATTCAGTTCCCAGGGAGGACTCTGCCTGGCTTCCAGATGGCTGCCTTCTCACTGAGTCCTCACAAGGAGGGGAGAGAATGCGTCCTGTCTCCTCCTCTTCTTACAAGGACGCTAATCCCATCATGGGGGCCCCACCCTCACGACCTCATCGAAACCCAGTTACCTCGCAAGGGCCCCTCCTCCAAATACCATCACATTCGGGGTATGGCTTCAACACATGAATTTGGGCGGGAAAGGAGCACAAACATTCAGTCCCTAACAGAGACCTAGGTGGTGGGCAGAGGGGGCAAAAGGGAGACAGACGATGGTTTTGCAGGTAGCTTACATTTTCGGCAGATCTTCCCTCTGGATCTTTATGGCTTTAATTCCAGCTTAAAGTCTAGATTAATTCTTTAGTCTTGCATAAGGAGTAGCTGCTGAGGTTTCCTTTGACACTTCAGCATCCTGGGCTCTGCCGCAGACATGCTAAAGCGGGATCTCCCAGGACAGAACCAGGAAATCCCGGATTTTTCATTTTCTCAAGTGATTGTTTTCTACTGAGGTAAAAGTCACATAACATAAAATTAAGCATTTTCAAGTACACAACTCAGTGGCACTTAGTACATTCACAATGTTATGCAATCACTGCCTCTATCTAGTTTCAAAGCTTATTGATCATCCCAAAAGGAAACTCCTTACCCATTAAAGAAGCCCAGATCCCATTCCTGCTCTTTCTAGCCACCGGCAACCCCTAATCTGCTTTCTGACTACAGATTTGCTTACCCTCAATGTTTCACATCAATGGGATCATACAATATGTGTCCTTTTGTGTCTGGCTTCTTTCACTGAGCATAGTGTTTTCAAGGTTCATCCATGTTGCAGCGTCTATCAGAGCTTTATCTCCTTTTATGACTGAATAATATTGCATTGTGTGAGCAGACTATATTTTGCTTGCCCATCTTTTGTCAATTGTGAATAGTGCTGTCCCCAAGCCATTTCAACTTCACCTGATTTGAGAGTTGCCCTTCGGAAACCATACGGAAGTTACAATCACTTAAAAAACCAGAGGTTTCAGACTTCAGTCACCTCATTCAGAATCACCTTGAGAGCGTGCCAAAGATATGATGCCAGAGCCCCACCTCCAAATATGCTGATTCAGTAGACCCAGGGGGCACTTAGAAACCATTTTTAATAAGGCCCCTGACTCTCAGCCCAAGAATCCTGATGCAAATGATCTACGCACCATACTGTAAGAAACGGTGATTTAAAAGAAGGTGGTCAGCCACGATCATGCTTGAATTATGGGTAACAAAAATTTTTTCTATTTTGTAACACTTGCCAATATTTGTCAAATGTTCACTAGTGAGCATGCTTGACTTTTCTATTCACAATTATTATTTTAAGTCTTAATGAAGAAAGAAGAAAGGAAAATCCCGGAATGCCTGCCTGATTCCTAGCCTCTCCAGCCCCCACTCCCCCCAGCTGAGACTTTATGAGCGGCCTCCTGCGCTGCCCGAAGCTCAGGCTGTTTCTGAAACACACACACACATTAAGAAATCCAGCGGGTGATTTCTGTGCACGGGACACTTTCGCCCACGGCGTGTCATACGATTTGCTTACTTCCTGTGCGCTTTTTGGAGCATCTGAGGAAATCTAAACTGGGGCCTGGATCTCTGTTCTCCTACAGATAACGATACTCTCCCACCACCTAAGGGAATAGACGGAGGCTCGCAGGCACTTATGAGTGGTGTCTTTAATATGGTTGTGGAATATTTGCCCTATAAATTCTTAAGAACAGACTTATAGATTGCCTATTACCAGCATTATGGGCTATTAATAAATCGGTTACAGCCACGTAGTTTTCAAAAATTGCGTTTTCCCCATCACGTTTGCATTCTAAGCAGCTAAAAATTGGTGGGAGACAGAACACCCGTGCTGGGTGAGGGCTGAGATTTCCTGCAGAGAGATGGCAGAGGAGGGGAGGGGACAGCTATGGCTGGAGAGGCAAACAGTTTGGAGCAAGGAAGCAAGACAAGGAAAAGACGTCAGCAGCTGGGTGTTGTTGCAAAGTTTCAGAGCCACAGGCCAGCTCCCGGTGTCTCCAGGCAGCAAGGCGTAGACGGCTGGGGTCCCTGTGACTCCTTTGCCATAAAACCACCTCCCCTCCCCCCCCCGCCCCCAATTTCTCAGCTCAGGCTGCTCTGTATTAACTTTGTTTTAAAGATATGCTGCTGGGTGTGGTCGATCACCTGAGCGTTGCCAGACTCTCCATCTGGTGTGCACAAACACAGTCACGTGAGAGGGCAGACCTCAGGTTCTCCAGCTCTGCAGCCCTTCCTCTGGCAGGGGGAACACCTGGCCCCCTTCAAGGCTCCTGTCCCAATCTAGAACCTGGGGAGTCCCCAGGGGATGACATCTCATTCGTATTTGGCACTCCCGGCACCTGCTGTTTTTCTATCACCGCTGACCACACAGTGTGTTTCCAGCTGTGGGACTCAGAGCTCCCGTGACCGGCACTGACCTCCCTGCTGCTGTGCACGAGGCACCGGCACCCTGGCCCACAGGAGGACCCCACAGTGCTGCAGCCCTGCACATCTTTGCACATACAGCTCTTTTCTCTCAATGGTGCCAAGTCCAGGACGATGAAAGTAAGAGATGCACTTTTTTTTCTTCAGAACTACTCTTTTCCTCTAGGACTCAGTCCTCCCAGAACTTCTTGCCAGGATGGAGTCACTGTGCCCACTGAATTTTTTCCCCACCATCAGATTCCTCTGAACAGACCCCTTCATCACTTTACAATCTCTTCACTGAGCTTCCTCTTCTCCCACCTCACTATTGTGAGCACATGCTTGTCATGTCTGAACAGGTCACTGAGGCTGGTGGAATTTTTTTTCCAGAAGCCTCCAGTGAAAATCAGCAAGTTCACACAGAAAGAGGGAAGACCAGTTTTGGGCATCATACATCTTGTGTGATGTAAGAAGGCATTGCTGGCTGCTAGAAGAAACCCACTCCAGATCTCAGTGGCCTAAGACAATCAAGGTTTGTTTCCCATGGACCTCACAGTTGATGCTGTGGTTTTCCTCCAAGTGATGGCTCAGGGGTCCAGGCTCCTTCATCACCAGCCCCTGTAATCTTTAATATGATCTCCACTGTCTCTGCAGAAGTGAGAGGAGAGAGAGAGCATGCAGGAACCTTCAAAGAGACACACATTTCATTGGCTAAAACCCAGTCCTGTGGTTCCAACTTAATGGCAAGGAAGCTGGGAAATTTGGTTTTGCTGCGCGCCTAGGAAGAGGAGCTGAGCATCTAGTCAGTCTCTGCCATAAACCCAGTCTCCGCTTTGGCTCAGCCAGGAATCCAGACACACAAGGATTCTCAAAGATTTTGTTCTCCTAATGAGTTATAAACTCCCTGAGGGTAGGAATTATTATTCTCTTGAGTCTCCTCAAGCCCATGAGCAGTGTCTAGTATACAACTGACGTTCTTCAAGGTCCACAGAATTCTAGAAGTAAAGGAAATCTCCAGAGGTCATTTGGGCCAATCCCCTGCCTCCAATTCCTAAAAATATCTGGAGCCACAGGTCACTTTAAAAGATACCAAGCACCTTCATAAACAGCGTCTTGTTTACACCCCGTAACATCTCTGTGGGGTAGAGAGGATCAGAATTCTCATCCCCCTGATAGAGACCAGGAAACTGAAGGGCAGGCTAAAAAATAAAAATTGCAATATTGATTAACGGTTTTTGAACACTGTGATGGTTAATTTTATGTGTCAACTTGAGGGGCCACGGGGAGCCCTGACATTTGGTCAAACGACATTGTGGGTGTGTCTGTGAGGGGGTGTCGGTCTGAGATTAACACGTGAGTTGGTAAACTGGGTGAAGCACGTCACCCTCCCTGGTGTGGGTGCACCCATCCGGTCCACTGAGGCATGAAGAGAACTTAAAGGCTGACTCTCCCACGAGTAGGAGAGGATGTCCTCCTGCCTGGCGGCCTTCAGGCTGGAACACTGGGTTTTTCCCGCCTTCAGTCTAAAACACTGGCTTTTCCTGCACCTTAAGACTACCAGCCTTTGGACTGGAACTACGCCATCAGCTCTCCGGGGTCTCCAGCTTGATGACTGCCGATCTTGGGACTCCATCATCGAGTGGGACAATTCCTTGTAATAAATACACACACACTCACACACTCACACACACACACATGCGCATCTCTCTCTCTCTCTCTGAAGAACCCTGACTAATACAACACCTAGCATGTGCTAAGTGCCAAAAGATATAATCTCACTGAAAACTCACAACAGGCATATGAGATTATTTTTATAATTGTCCCCAAGGCCACATAGTAAACGGTGTAAATGGGGTTAGAGCCAAGGCAGGCGATTCTAGAGGCCTTGCTGGTAACTGCTACACAGGAAAAGTTGTCTTTCTTTAAAGATCCTGCTCCACCGACTGTCCCCAATCCTCCTAACAGGACTCCCACTACAAGTGTCAGAGCCACCTGGGGTGGGCAGGTAACAAGCCTCCTATGTGCCAGCGGCAGGGGCACATTAAGGAAAGACTTCCTCTCATCCTGGGGTGCACATCCTCGTCAGTCCACACCTCAACCCCTCAACCCATCTGGGTGCTCAGTCTGGCCGCCTGCCTTCATCAGTGTCTCCCGGCTTCTTACCCACGGTTGTCATCATCTCTCCTTGGTTCCACACAGCCCTGGAGACTGTTCGAGGCAATATCTCTAGCTCAATCTTATCCCCAAGACCCCTGTTCAGATGGGGTGCCCCTCGGGGGCAGCCCCAACACATTCTCTCCCAACCCCCCAGCCAGAATAGGGCAACAAGTTGCCAGTTAACCGGCAGATGGGAGAGTCTGAGAACCCTTGGAAGCTTCCCGAAATATCCCCCACCCAGGCACCCGTGACTGGATCAGAACCTTCCCTGATGGGGTCTCACCTCAGATGAAGGGATTGTCTTCAGAAGGCCCCTGCGAAAATGCTCCTTCAGAGCAGAGGCCCTCGTACGGATTCGCAAAGTTTGCTCATCAAATGAGCTGCTTCATTGAGTCCCCGCTGGGGGACACCTTGTGACAAGAACGTCCCCTTGGAGAGCAGAAGGCAGAGTTTCACGAGATGAGGACACAGGATGAGAATGGATGACACCTGCTCTGCCCACGGGGCCCTAGCGTGGGGGGGTGGGGAGACAGTCTGAGGCATTAAGGAGGCACCACGGGCTCTGGGCATGAAAAACAGGAAGCTAGAGAGGGTTATTTAATGATTTTGCTCGAGGCCCGCACTGCCCCTGACATGACTTTGTCCTCCAGCCTCTGTCACATCCTCTGGCCTATTTCTTTGAAGATAAGGTCTGGGGTTTAAAACCAGAGGCTTTCAATTTATGTAAACATGAAATCCTCATTGGCAAGATTGCCCGACACAATGGAAAGGCCGGACTGGAAGTCAGAAAACTGGCTCTAGCTGTAACGTGTGATCCAGTGACAATGGGCCTGTCACCTCTCCTCTCGGGCCTCGGGTTCCCCATGTGCAACTGGGGCATACCAGAGACAATAAGAGGAGTGATGGGGTTGTGGTAGAGCCTGAAGCTTTGGCCTTAGTCAGAGCTGGGTTCAGATCCCAACTCAGACATATATTTAGCCCATGTGGCTAACACTATGCGATTCACCCCTCAACAGCCATTCATGGCTCGTCCTCTCGCCTTCCTCCTCAACAGAGGCAAGAAAGCTAAATCCCCACCTTTCCAGAACCTCCTGCAGCTCAAGGTACCTATGGCCAGTGAAGAGGCACGAGTCTCTAGGGAAAGTGTCTCTTCCAGAATTAAGAGACAAAGTTTCAAGAGGAGAAAGGGCTTGCCACGTCCCCTTTCTATTGCCTGGATCATGGACAAGATGCTTGAAGGGGCAGCAGCAGCCATCATGCAACCATGAGGAAGAAAGCCACACTATGAGAATGGAGAATGGTAGAGCAGGAAGATTAGAGGCAGCTGGGTCCCCGAGGATGTTCTTGTAGATGAAATCTTGAGCATCTGACAGCAAGCCCCTTGGTTCACGGACCAAATAAAACCCCTGACAAGTTTGTCAGGTCTTTAGTTACTTGCAGACACACGCACTTCGAACTGACCTTGAGCCAGTCATTTCTTTTTAAAATTAATATTTATTGAGCACTCACCCTGTGACAAGCATGTACTAAGTACATTATATCTATTCTCTCCAGTTCCTCACAGCAACCCATTCTATAAATGTAAAAATTGAGGTTCAGAGAGGGTAAGTCATTTACTCAAGGTAAAACAGCACAAATTTGACCTCTAGAACCTGGGCTCTTAACTACAACTCATGCTTCACTTTCCTGAGCCTCAGTTTCCCTATCTGTAAAATGAGACAGCAGAGGACCGCGTTGTACAAGAGCTACGGCCACAGGCTTTGAATAATTCAGACTGACTTCAGTTCAAATCCTGCCTCCACCATTGGTGCTGTGTGACTTGAGCAAGTAACTAAACCTCTCTGAGCCCCAATTTCTTCTTCAGTAGCTAGTGACAGTAAAAGGACCTACCTCGTAGGATTGTCATAAGGATGAAACATCAGGGTAAGCTGTTATCAGGGAGCCCAGCACACAGCTGTGGCTGAGATGATCTCATCTGTCCCTTCCAGCACAGGATTCCCATGACACTGGTGACTGGCTGTACACCAGTGCTGAACCATCTAACGTCTTTCCCTCAGGAAGAAGTGCCACTATGGCTTTCTAGGTACAGAAGATAAACTGAACACAGACATTTTTCATCTGAAACCAAAGATTTTTTAAAACAACTGTTTACAACTTTGTTTACTGCGGGCAAGGGTTCGACCAGACACGCAGCCTCTCCCTGCCGTGGGCAATGGAGGAGAGAGGGGGACGGTCTCCACCGGCCTCGCAGGACGCTATCGCGAAGCTAAAAACCTAAAACCCTGAAGATGGGAGGGAAAGGCAGAGATGCGAGAATAAGAAGCAGGTTCCAAGGAGGTTATAAAAAAAACAATGAAATCGTAATGTTTTCCACGCCAGCTTTCATCAGTGCCACCTGAGTGCATTCTATTAAACCTCATTTATTAAATTTTGAGGAACATAATTTAGGTATAAGATCCCGGACAAACAGGTTGCGAAATAGCTGATTCCCGACGCATCGACGGCCCCCCATGCGTGGAAAACAGGCCTGCGTTTTTCATTTTGATGGTCCCCCGGGTCTCCCTCCGCAGCTCCTGTCGGGGAAGGAGACGGCGAGATGGAGGGTTATTTGCAGTCTTTCTCCCCCGTCAGCAGCAGCTTGGAGGTGTTGCGCTTCGTGCCCTGTAGCATCCCCACCTCTGAGGTTGACCGGGCGTGCTCAGCTGTGTGCTGGAATTCACGGGCACAGAGGAAACAGGCGAGCAGGCACCACGAAGCAACACACACCCAGCACAAGAGCTTATCCGTTTATCTCAGCGTCTCCCCGGAGCCTCCCAAGATGTCTCCCCACCCCAGAGACGCTCATCTCCTGGTGTTTACAGGTGTTGACCGGGGTCTTCCCGGTGGGTAACACAGACGATATTTTTATTCCGGGGTTTGCAGGCCATTGGGAAGTCTCCCCACCCCCATCAAACTCTCAGCCCCAAAACATTCCTCGGCCCTGCTTCCTGATGCCTGAAATGGCCCTTTCTGAAAATGAGAGGCCGTTAACCCATGCCAGAGACGCTGTCTACATTTCATTTACTCCTCCCCTGGTCCACTCAAGGCATGGATTACTGACCCTGCTCCAGGGATGAAAACACCAAGACTCAGAGAGGGGAAGCAATTCTCCCAGGATCACTCAGTGATTAAGTGGCAGAACCAGAGGATGTTCTATGAGAGGTAAACATTCTTTTGATGGCAGGACATAACGTACTGACACTCAGCGAGATGACAGGCGGAAGCCTTTGTTACTTACAGCTCCAAGTGAAAGAAGGCCACCATGCAGGGCCACATAAGGGGCTCTACCCCGGGACAGGGGAACAGCTGTCACAGAGGCAGCTCACATAGGGCAAGCAGACTGGGGTTATCTAGGTCTCTTGGCTCCCTGTGGATTGGCTAATTTGAATAATTTGTGGTGGGCTCTGGGGCATAGGGGCTGTCCCTGGTTGTCTGGTCCCTGGCCCTGGCATGATTAGGGCAGGTGCATAGTGACCCTGGAGTGTGACAGCCTGATAAGGGATGTGGTTGGAGTGTGAACATAATTAGCTGCTCAAGAAGAGGAACTGACCAGGTCTAGTCAGGGCCTCAAAACTGGGTCAAGACAGCATTAAAAAAACAAACAGAACCCACTAATGTTACAGGTGGGTCTAATTCCACATCCTTTTCCCCTTTCTGTGCTGAAAATGCCTGTAGACCTTGGGGTCCCCATCCTGAGACCACATTTAGTTGGTCACCACGTTTTGTTGGCTCCATCTCTGAAAAGTCTGCTAAATCAGCCCCCTGCTCTAAAAAGTTATGTTCAGATCTCTCTAATGAACTCCAAGGCCCTTCAAGGGAACATGATTTCAGTTAAGAGTGAAAAAGTGGGCTCACGGGTCAGCCGATCTGGGTTCAAATTGTGGCAGTGCCACTTGTTAGCTGCAGGACCTCAGAAATCACAGCCTCCCACTGAGCCTCCCCTTCGGCATCTGCAGCGTGGGAATTAAAGGACAAGCTGCAGATGGGGATTACCCGAGGGATTAAGTGAGCTTGTTGGAAATCCTGGCGCCGCGTAAGTCCTCAGTCAATGTACTCAGTGCTTCCGCTGCTGCTCTTCTGTCCACACTGGCGCTAACCTGCGTTTCAACCTCACCTCTCTGTTCTTCCCAACTCCAGCCATGCCCTGCTCCCCAAACACTGCCGTGCTCCTTCATAACTCTGCTGCTGTAAGACCTTGTTCTCTACACCTTTCCCACCTCCCAGTCCGTCCTGCTCATCGTTCAGGGCCCAGCCCCATGGGCACCTCCTCAGAGCAGCGTCCTGGAGCCCCTACCCTGACCCCAGCAGAAGCCGACTCTTCCTGCCCAGTGCTCCCTCCCCCTCCATCAAAGTCTGAACACAACCATCTTGTAAGAAGGAGGTCGGGTTCCTTCCTCACTCTCCCACAATGAGCTCCTTGAGGGCACTGCAGGGTCTTATCACACAGCAGAGTGGTAGCCGGCTTGATGTATCAGTCGGGGTTTTCCAGAAAAACAGAACCAGGAGGATAGATATAGATGTAAATCAATCTATACTATAAATATAATACATATACTGCATTGATGTGTATCTATATGAGGATATTTATTATAGGAATGGGTCCATGTGATTATGGAGGCTAAGTCCCTAGGTCTGCCACCTACAAGCTAAAGACCCAGGAAAGCCAGCGGTGTACTTCAGTCTGAGTCCAAACGTCAGAGACCCAGGAGCGCCCCTGTCTGCGAGCAGAAGTGGAGTGTGGCCCCTCAGGCAGAGAGAGAGCAAATCCACGCTTCCTCCACCCTTTTGTTCTCTTCAGGCTCTCAAGGGACTGGATGATGCCCACCCACATTGGTGGGCACATCTTTACTCAGTCTATGGATTCAAATGTTGATCTCTCTGGGAACGCCCTCATAGACACACCTAGAAATAATGTTTTACTCACATTCTGGGCATGCCTTAGCCTAGCCAAGTTGACACATAAAATTAACAACGATGCTTGGTAATGCACCTCTGCCTAGCTGCCTTCCCTTTCTGTCTCACTCCCCCACTCCCTCACCTTCCCTCCCCTATTTGCACTCAAATCCTTGTCTCAGGGGCTGCTTCCAGGGGAGTCCAAATTGACAGCTAACCCCTGCTAGCTGTGAGACCTGGAGCATGTTACTTAAGCTCTCTGTGCCTCGATTTCCTCCTCTGTAAATGGGAATAATTTTTCTTATGGAATTGCATTATGAGGATGAGATGAGCTAAGTTGAGCTTGGAAAAGTGCCTGATCTATAGAAAACACTATAAATATTAGGTCTTATTATTCTCAAGGTCTGGCAAAGGACTTGGCATATGCTAGGGCTTCAAAAAGGTGTTTGCTGGTTGAAGCGTATTGAATCTCTGGGGATGGAGGAAGTCTGTATGTTAAGCCTTTTTACCCCATGGGAGTTAGGTTCTGCCTGTTGCCAAGGGCTCACTGGAGCTAACACAAGCAAGGAAGCTTGTTTCAAGGATGTGCCTGCAGGAATAGAGACAGTCCTCTCTAGGGAACCGTACAAGAACCAGCCAGGCAGACCACACCAAGGCAGGAGCATAACTGGGGAATACGAAGCCGGCTCAGACTCCGAGATCAGCCCCTGTGATTGGACTATCTTGTCACCTCCCCTGAGCTGCAGAGTGTTCTTGTATCTTCCCTCCAGAGATCTATCATCAGTATAACTCCTCCATTCTCTCTGTCTTGCCTCTCTTTGTACAACTTTCTGGTTCCATTGAGGTCTCTGAGTTTCCAGTCACATCTCTTCCCCCTGTGAGTTCTGCTCCAATTGAGAAATGGTCATAGGAGTCAAGCTGGATGAAGATATCAGCTTCAGAGGTGGTAAAGCTGAGCTGGAGAGCACAGTGTAGGCTTGCGATAAGAGGCAAGAATTCCCTTCCTTCTCCCCGTGTCTAGACCTTGGAATTTCCCTGAGCCAAGAGTATGGACTCCCCAGCCAGCCTGCCTGCCACCTGCTGAGCAAGAAGAGACCTGAGGAGGGATGGAGAACAGGTCATCTCACTACATAAAGCAGGGGCTGAGAATAGATGGTTCTCACAGCAGGGCAACTGTGAAACCAGAACTTGAAGAGGAGACTGAGCTGGCCACATTCAGACCAGTTCCAGCTCCACCAATAGATCGTCTGTTCACTCTCACTGGGTAGAGTGACAAAGGGAAGAGGAAGGATGGACTGGCACCCTCTCCAGCACTTCCAAAAGGGTGGAAGTTGTTATTTTAGTGGACCATAGTAGACTGGACAAAAGAGGGATGGAATGTTTTCTCCTACAGCAACTAACTGACCAACTTTCCTGTGTCTCTAGTTCAAATTCCCAAGAGAAGAGAACCCATTGGCCCAGAGACTCATCTTCATCTCTGTTTGAAGAGTCTCCATAAAAGGCCAGGTCATAGGTCATTGGCCAGCCCAACCGTTAGGGAAACCTGAAAGTACTCTGTTCATTTATTTGTTTATTGCTTGCCCCCCTCCTCCCTAGAATGTTCCTGAGGGACCAGAACCTTTTCTGTTACGGTCATAGTTTTATCCCCAACATGTAGAATGGTACATGGCTCAAGGTAGGAGCCAGATAGGGACTTAGTGAACACATGATTGAATGGTTGATTAGTACAATGAATCAATGAGTGGATGAACAAACCTAGCAGGCTTATAATAAGCCCCATCTAAATCACTGCAGCCTCTCACCCATTGTCCAGAGAACTCAGCTCTGGTCTCTAGCTTGCTTAGCCTACTCGGCAGAGTCCAGCAGGTAAGGAGACCTCACTTACTAGAAGGCAATTGAGTGAGTTTCTATTGTTATGGCAGCATGCCCCATCCCCATCAAAGCAACTTAGCCAAGAATTCCTTCCAAACACATACTGAAATCTTTCTGAGAGATGTTCTGGTCACCACAATTTTCTCCATCTTTTTTTTATTTCCAGTGATGTTTTAGCCCCTCTTGAAACTGGCCCACTGCCCTGATTACCTGCTTCTTAATCCAACTCTGTCTGCTCTAGCACCCTTGATTAACGCATTTTCCCGTAGACAATAAAGTCTCCCTCCAACTTGCTCACCAGGGCATTATTTAACAGAAAACTAAACCCAGCATGCTAATGAAAAGAGCTCTTGCAAATAATCCTTTAAGGGGATTCTAAGTACCCAGTTCCTAATAAACTGATGCAAATTAATGACCTTTAGGAGGCTTCTAAAAACTCACAATGTCCCTGGCCTCGCTATTTTTTTCCCAGAATGGATTAAGGATGAGGTCTCGGATAATAGGAAGCACCAAGATGAATTGGTCCCAAGTTTCATCAGTGCTGAGCCCAACACAGTGTTAGAAGGGCCCAGTGCCCTGGAGAGCTCTGAAGAAGAAGGACTTCAGTGCAGCCAAGAGAGGTAGATGGAGATGCCCCAAATGAAGGGACTTTGCCCCATTTTCTTCAGCATTGGTCAGAGACTTAAAAGGTGAACTGCATTATGAATAAATAAGACCCACAGGGCTGTTATGCAGATCAGAGATAATATGTGAAGTGTGCCAGCGCGTAGTAGGTGCTCAATAAATGGTAAATGCTGTGATGACGCAAGTCACACATTGGCGCCTGTGGAGAAAGAGGCTTCTCAGCCCAGGACCGGGAATGTCTTGGCACCAAAGGGCTTTCTGCATTCAGCCAAAGTGGAGGCTTTGGAGCTATGAGCTTTGCAGCTCTTGAATTTGCTTTTAAGGGCCTCTAAGACCAATTGAGGTCTCAGCATCAATGTCACTTGATGGTGCAGAGCAGAGGCCTCCTCTCAAGGGAATGATGAGAAGGTGAGCCTCTCCAAGCCTGTGAGTCTATACTGGACCAGAAGGGTCTTCGCTTATATTCCTCTTCAAACTCAGCGTCCTCCCCACCTCTTTCCACCACCCCTGTCCTCTGATTTTCAGATTCAGGCTCACCTCCTCCAAGAAGCTTTCCCTCCTGTGCTTTTGCAAGCTACATACTCTTTTTCCCATCTCTGCATCCCTGTGAGAGTCTGCAACAATCCAGCCCCCTTTTCTTTACATTGCACTTTACTGGTTTCAGGTGGGTGAGATCTTGGAGCCCCTTTGAGGGTTGAGACTCTGGCTCATACGCCTCACGTATCCCCCACAGATATACCTCCTAGTCCAGCACATCTCACACTGTAATATGTCCATGAGTCCCCTGGAGATCTTGGGAGTTAGAGATTCTGATCCTGTAGGTCATGGGGAGGGTCTGAGACTCTGCATTTCCAACAAGCTCCCAAGTGACACTGACGCTACTTTGAGTAGCAAGGACCTAGAGCGTCTTACACAATCCTGTTTCTTCAAGCATTTGATGTGTTACATATCTAAAAAGATAGAGAAACAAGTTAACTCCAGGACTTCTCAGAGTCTTTAATGGACATCGTGAATCTCCAAGAGGGGTCTATGGTTGGCAGCACCCCCCAACAGAAACCTTTGTTCAAGAGACTATTCTATAGCATTTATCTCATTATCAGACACACAGCAGTTGTTAATAGGAGCAAATATTCATTGCATCCTTACTACGGGCCAAGGGTTTACATGCACCATCTCGTTTAATTATTCCACTCAACTCTATGAGGTAAGCACCAATGGGATCCTCATTTTAGAGAAGGAAACAGAAGCTAAGAGGAGTCAAGCCCAAATGCGTGTGGTAGACTCAGGACTTGAACCCCATTGTCTGATCCAGGGTTCCCCTTTTTAACCATCTCCCTTGACTGAGAGGCCAGGCTTGGCGAGGACACATCCCTGTCTCAACTGCAATCAGTTTTCGTCCAGGCGCTCTTTTTCACAGCTGTGGATTGCATTGTTGTTTTGGTTTTTTTTTTAATTTTTCTATGATGAGCATCTGTTAATCATATATAAGAATGAAAAAGAGGACACTTCTGTTTCAGTTCAGAATGTGTCCGGCTGCAAGTAACAGTGGATAAATAAGTGTTTGTTCTTATTGCATTACAAGAAGTCCAGAGGTAGACAGTGACTTTAGTTTAGCCATCAGGAACCCAGGCTCGTTCTTTCTTTCCAGGTGTTGTAGACAATAACAGAGAAAGTGTAGTCTTGGTTCTGGGAGAAGTTGGTGTAAGCACCTTTTTTATCCAACCTTTGATTTGAAAGATGTGTTAAGATTCTTCCATGTGCCTGACAGTGGGCTTTGAACAAAGATGTAAAAGACATGACCCAGTCTATGGGTCAGATAAGATTATATAGATAAGTAATCTCCCCATTATGAGACCCTACAATGACTATTATTCACTTCAATTTTAGCTTTCTACAGAAAGGATATGAGGTGCCAATGGACTGTGGTAGGTGTTATAAGAGAAGTGAGCGCAGGAGCTGTGGGAGGCTAGACAGAGGGCCTCTTGCCTCCCTGGGGGTGAAGAAGGTCAAGAGGGGTCAGTAAAAGGATGGATATGAGTCTTGTATGGAAAACAGAAATTAGCTGGGCAAGAGAAGTTCAGGTAGGCAGGGCATGCCAAGCCAAAAATAAATAAATAAAAAGAGAAAGTGTGAATAGTCAGGATGCGTTCAGCTGCATCCTGTTTTGGCATAAAAAACAGGGTGGTGGTGGTTGTTTTTTTCTCAAAAAAAGTGGTGCAGGGGTAGATGGCTCGAGGGTTGGTTCAGTGGATCAGCCACATAAGGGCCCTGGATCAGGTTCTCTGCAACCATCTTGGCCCTCCTCTCATAATTGTAAGATGGCTGCAGTTGCTCTGGACATCACAAAAGGACAGAATAAGGGTCTCACCTCCTCTGTGTCTTCTTCCCTGACACCTTTGCCTTTCCAGGCAAAGTTTCTTGCTTTGTGGGGTAGCACAGTAGTTTGTGCACTTGGGCTAGGGGGTTAAACTAGGTAAGATTCACTGGAGACATATGAAGTTTTTAAGAGAATTATATTTGAAGAAACACTGTGACCTTGAAATGAAAGGGATAGAGAGAGTACTAAGTGAAAAGAAACATTCAGATCACGAAATTTCTACAAGCAGAAGCCAGACTGAGAAAACTATTCAGGGCAAATGCATACCACTTTTTATGTAAAAGGAAAGATGACTCAGGGTGAAACCAAGAGCCAAAAGATAGGAGCCAAGAGCCATGAAAAATTATTCCCAGGCCCTGAGTCTGAATCAAGGAACTGACAATTTGCGTCCCGCTAAATTTCAGATTTCTACAGTGACTCCAGTGTGCCTCACACTTTGCCCTTTATGAACAAGAATGCCTATAGTAATTATCCTACACCTATCCCACCATTGTATCTAAAGATAGTTTGTCATTAAATACAGGCTCTGCTACTTGGTACCTTGGGTACCTCCAAACATAAGCCTCAATTTCATCATCTGTGGAATGGGGACACAATAGTGCCTGCCTGTCTTGTAGGCTGTTATGAATACTCAATAAGCTAATGCATATAATCCTTCCACACAGTGCCTGGCACATAGTAAGCAGTGTTCAGTAAATGGCTACCATTATTATTTTCCATTATTCTCCCCTTCGTACCTTGAACATACCCTTACTATAGCTCCTGCCACTGCCATTGTGCACTGGAATTATGTTCATGCCTGTCTGTCCTGTTCAGCTCTGAGTGCTTGGGGGGAGGGGGTAGAGAAGATATCCTATATTTGTTTGTATCTTCAACAAACATAAACACCCAGGCATACGATGGATGCTCAGGAAGTGTTTGTTTAATTAACTAATGAATGAATAAATAGAATAGAATAAATGTACACCATGATTCTGCAATCTTCTCTGCTGGCTTTTGGTACTTGAATACCAGGGTTTTCTCTCCTGCCTGTTGCTATGGGAGATGATTTGAGGAAACCAGATG
The DNA here is from genome assembly GCF_041296235.1 of Equus asinus. Taxonomy (NCBI): domain Eukaryota; kingdom Metazoa; phylum Chordata; class Mammalia; order Perissodactyla; family Equidae; genus Equus; species Equus asinus. The sequence continues at coordinate 83,834,556 of NC_091797.1, read as the reverse complement.
TCCTTCTTGTTAGTCATCATGACTGCACAATTCTGATCATCTGTGATGGTTAAGGACTTTAGAGGCAGTTCCTCCAGAAGGAAATCCCTACACAAAGAAAGCCCTGGAGAATGAAAAGCTCCTCCTAATTTGGAGGCGTCAGAGCTCCAAAAACACACAGGAAACCCAGCTCTCCTCAAGCCACTTCCCTTGCCCAAAGCACTCTGCGGACCACCCTTCTCCCAGCTCTGTGCTATGAGAGGATGAAGTTGAGTGACTTGGGATTTCTCTTGTGGCCCCAGACAGTTGAAGGCAAAATGAAATGCAAACACAAGCATGGATGTATTGACTATCCTCCAGTGCTCCAGGGAACACATTTGGCTAATGTAGGAAGAATATCAAAATAAGAGATACCCATCTCCATGGGCTCACTTAGGAACACAACTCTGAGAGAGTAAGGGGCTACGGTGACTAAGGGGACCTATGACCTCCTTCAGAGCTAGGATCCTTAACAAGCATCGACAACAGTCCTAGCGTAAATGCCAACAAATTCCTAGCATAAATGATGCACCTCGCTCATAGCGTACACCACTAATCAATTACAGCACCCTTTCAGCCCGGACATAGCTTCAGATGTTTCTCATCCCATTGATTGAAGAGTCACTCACTACTAAATGACTGGGGATGCCATGCAAGATTAAACCCACTTTCCAACTCTGCCCCAGATGTTCACACTACCTGTGTAGTCTTCATGATCATAATAATCTCATCATCTAGTTCCTCTTTATGTCCCTAACAACATGATCTTAATAGCGTACTGTGTCATCATGGAGCAGTCTTGCATCTTATCATGTTCATTACTTTACAGAGGGTCTTCTCTCTGAGGCTCCAGGAGAAAAAAAAACACCTTCCTGATCTTAGAATCAATAATCGGTGTGTCTCTCCAGAGCCACCAGATTCTTTTTGCCTTATGAACCGTAGGCATCCTGTAAGTGACAAATTTCCCTCTTTGCATTGGCTGCAGGCAGCTTACAGACCAGGAGAGCATGACTTGCCTGTAATTCAAGCATTAATCTCTTTCCTGAATCCATCTTATTTTTCTGGGCTGTTTCCCTCCTTTGTCTTACTTTCTATCTTAATATCTTAATTTTCATTTATTTTATTCTGCTGCTTTTTGTGCATCCTTGTAAGCCTCCTTGAATATTTTTGGGAGTAAGCTTGGTATAAATAAACAGATAGCTAGCTAATATCCTGATGAATGTGAAACAGTATTCAAGCTCTTTAATATCTAACTCATGTACAAATATTGGGGGTGCGGTGCACCAGACTAGGTTTATTGGGGGAGGGGAGTGCATAAGACCATGTTTCTCTTTAAGCATCTAGCCTGTTCTTCTTACTCTGAGGGACCTAAGAAAGGGGTATGGGTGTGTGTGTGCATGCGTGTGTGTGTGTGTGTGTGTGTGTCCTTGCTTCCCTGCCTTATATATGCTCTTATAGACCTAAGATCACCTTATAGCAAGCTAAATAAACTTGCCAAGAGGCACATGGTTAATCTTAAGTCCTCAGCGGTACCTAAAGCCTCGAGATGAAGGAACAGGCACGGTCATCATGCCCCACAGTCACAGCTCTCTATTGCCTAAACACCTTGTCCAAGCCACTTATGACTTGAAGTTAAACACATGGACTTTGAAGCTGTACACACTTGTATTTAAATCCCCATTCTGTCATTCAAAAATGTATTGACTTAACCTTTTTTCCTAAACCTCAGCTTCCTCTTCTGTAAAATGCCTCCTTTCTGGAGTCGATGAATGGCTTAAGTGAGATAATACATAAAAAGCATTTAGCACAATGCTTGGCACATGGTGAGTGCTTAATAAACGTTAGCCATTACTTTATAGCTTTTATTATCCTTGTCTCCTTTAACCTGATAAACTGTAGGCTCTGCTTTACTATACCTGGTAGAAGTAGAGAATAATTTGGTTTATTACATCCTTCCTAGCATCTAGCCCAGGGTGTTTAATACCTGGTTGCTGAATATCTGGAAGAATGTGCCCATGGAGACATTAACTGTCAATATATTTACCATGCAGTGCCATATTTCGTTATACTGTACTATTTCCTCCTTCCTAGAATGGTCTCTCTTCAATTTGCACCAATTGCATTCATAGCGCCCTCTGCCAGCTGGCAGTAGCAACAAATAACCTCCCAAACTCAGCATGAAATTTGCTCGGAAGGAAAGGACAGGAAGAAAATGGACAGGCACTGAGTTGCCGCTGTGTGCCAGCCAATGTCCCGGACACGTCCATCATCTGAGCATGAAACCGTGTGGTCGCTGAGTGACCTCAGCCCCGATCAGGTCAATTCTCTCTGTGTGTAAATTCTATAGCCCGAGCACCTAACAATCTATATTCTTTTCCGGGTCAAATGAAATGACAAGAGGATTAAAAATGTGTCTCAGAAACCCGTAGACAGAGCCCAAGAAGCCAGCAACAGGGAGAGTCCTGGTTAATTTGAAGATGCCAAACAGCCAGCTTTCCATCAATTTCCAGGACCTCATTTCCCCCCTTTCATTCTCAGAATTGATGTTTATGTTTCCACCAGGATAGAGACCAATTCTCCTTGGCATCCTCCGTCAGAGAGAATCAGAAATTTTCCACCTGGGATGCTACAAATTGCATTTCTCAACACAGTTCTGGAAAACGGGATACGACCAGCATAGCTAATGCTGAGCGATCAAAACTCAGGTGCTCTAACTTTATAACAATCATCATCAAGCAGTCAGAGTTTCAGCAAGGGATGGAGCCTCTTGTCCTCCAAGATTCAAAGAGCAAGAGTACATCAATCTGGAAGCAGCCCCCAGGAAAACTGCTGTGGGATGAAGGCTCTGCTGGTTCCACCTATATGACTTTGGGTGCATTACTGCATTGCTCTGAGCCTCAGTTTCCCCATTTGTGAAATGAGGACAAAAGGAGGACCAAATTCAGGGGCTAGTGGGACAATTAAATAATAACACATGTGAAGTATAGTGCCCGGCTCATGGGTAGTGTGCAATAAATCTTAGCCAAGCTGTACTAAGCAACTTGTCTAGTTTTTGTCCTCTTTCTCTAAAAATATCCCTCACTCCACACCCCAGTTTAAACATTGGAAGCCATATTTATACTATCTGGAAGCCCAGCAACGTTTCCAGCCAATACTTGATGGACCATGGAGGAAAACTCGCCCAACCTGGACCAATCAGATTCTCCCTCCCAGGAACCTGGGATGGAACTAAAAGAACTAGTCAGACTCTGCTTGCTGTTTCAACTGAGGACATGCAAATTCAGGACCCCCGAGGATACCATCTTCCACTGTCTGACCAAGGAAGCAGAGTAGAGTGTGGAGGGAGAGGTCTCTCCAGGTCTGTGTCTATAAGGGGAAAGGGTGAGAGAGAATTTGCCTTGGTTCCGGATCTTCTCGGGCTCGTGGTTGCAGAGCCGTGGAAGGCCAGGCTGCATCTGTTCTCCCAGGGGCTTCCTGAGTCAGTGCTGTGGGCTTTTAACAAACCCCACTTTTTCCTTAAACCACTCTGAGGAGATTTCTCTTAGTTGGAGAAGAGAGTTTTGAGGCCAAAGGAAAGAGATTTCAGGGTCCAAACTCTTTTCTTGGGCATATGCTATTCCCTAGGATTTAATGAGGGGTTCTATGAGGAAGGAAAAGAAAGGACAAAAAGAATACCATCTAATGAGCATCTGTTGGGTACAGCCCCTCTACTTGGGGCCCACTCACATCAACATCTGGATTGAGACCACCCTACGAGGTAGGGACAATCATCAAAATTTGATAGAGGGAGGACCTACAGCTCAGAGAGGTTAAGAGCCTGACCCAAGGTCACACAGCTGAAGACTTGGTGGAGCTCATATTTTAACCCAGGTCTGTCTGAACCCATGTAAGGGTTCTTCTCAAATCTGGTATTAAGTTGGGACTTAACTCAGTGTGTTTGCTGTATCATCATAATCATATCCACCGCCATTATCATCATCATATATCACCATCATTATCACCGACATCACTGTCACCATCACCACATCATCACCATCATCATCATTACCACCATCATCACTATCACCATCATTGTCACCATCATCATGGTCACCGTCACTATCACCATCACCATCATCACAGTCACTGTCACCATCATCACCATCCTTCTCATCATCATCACCACCATCATTACCATCACAATCATCACCATCACTCTCATCATCACCATCATCACAGTCAACATCATCACAGTCAACATCACCATCATCACCCTCCTTATCATCATCATCATCATCATCACCATTATTGCCATCACTATCATCCCCATCATCATCATCCTAGTGGCTAACACTGATTTCGCAATTCCATTCAATCAATCTTGTATTGAGCACGTATACACTTTAGCACATGCCAAGCCTCTGAAGAAGGTGTTGTTACTATTATTTTACACATGAGGAAATTGAGGTTTTGTAGGGTTATGTCACTCATCTGAAGTCACTTATTGTCAAAAATGGAGCTGGGACTCGTACCAGGTCTTTCTGAATCCGAAGCCCACACTGTAAGACTATACTCTCCTGGAGGGCAGGGGCTGCATCTCCCATTTCTTTTGCATCCTCCAGCATGCGTAGCATTGTGCTGCACATGCAGTAGCTGCCGAATAATTGCCTGCTGAGATAATTAAAAATGTGGGAAGGATGGCAGCAGTGCCAAAAGGAAAACTACTAAAGCCCTGCCCTAGGTCACCCATGGAGACAGTTGGAAAGCCGGGCTTTGAGCACCAAAGGGCCTCCTTCACGTTGGTAATAAAGATGTTTGTCAAAATGCCTTTTGATGTGGGGCCAAGAGGCTGACAGGAGCATGCCAAGCATCTCAAAGGTTGAGGTTCACTCCTCAGGCCTTTACTTTATCTCCCAGACGGAGCTAAGTCATGAATAAATGCAAAAAGGGAATTCCTCTCTGATCCCCAGTTCAAGCCAAGGGGACAGTGAGAAGGAAGACCCCATTTAGTGAGTGATCATATGTGCCAGGTGCTGTTAAGTGATTTACTGGACAAGATGGGACACACTGAGGTCACCTGAGAGTACAGCACGGGCTCAGGGTCACACTGCCTTATACACTGGACCTACCACTCACTGCCTGTGTGACCTTGGGCCTCAGTTTCCTCATCCGTAAAACGAGGACGATGTGATTAATAATGCCCTCTTCATAGGGTCCCTCTAAGGGTGAGATGAGCACGTGGTTGTGCTCCATAAACGTCAGGCTGCGGTAATCCTCCCAATGACCCTGTGGAGCAGGTATCATCAGCCCATTCTTCAGATGAGGACACTGAGGCTCACGGGCAGGAAATGACTTGCCCAACCCACACAGCTAACAAGTGCAGAGACTGGATTGGAATGCAGGCTGTTCACATCCCAGTGCTGGGCACTTCACCTTTCATAGGGTCATATCATCACGGGGGACCTGGGCACTGTGCCCTCAGACTTGAGGAAAGGGGAAAGGTCAAGCTCTTTGTCCTCTGCAGACCTCCTGTCACTCTTCAAATGGCTTAATTTTGTCACACACACACACATATGTGTGGGCCGCAGGCACAGAGAAGTCAAGAGTTGGGGTTTCTACCACTCATCTCTTCGTTCAGCACATATTTATTGTGCCGTGCACTGAGGGGTGCTGGGAACAAAGTGGTGGACAAGACAGATTCGGCTTCTGACTTCACGGAGCTCAGTTTAGCAGAGGATGCAGATATTAATCTGAGTCATGCAAATGTATATCCGTGCCTGTACCATGTGCTTAGAAAAAGAGATGTTCGTGCTCAGAGGGCCTATAGCAGGAGGAAATAACCCAGGAAGGAGATCAGGGAAGGCTTCTCCGAGGAGGTGATGACTAGCTGGATATGTAGTAGTCATTATCCACATGAAGAAGGGAGGGAAAGCCATTTCAGGTACAGGGAACTACATGTGTAAAGGCCCTGTGGCAGGAGGGAGCATGGAAGTAGGAGAGACTGAAAGGAGACGTGGCTGGAGCAGAGAGAGCAAGGAAGAGCATGTTATGGGGTGCAGTTAGAAATGTCCTCAGGAGTCAAGCCGAGAAGAGACTTGAGTGAGAGCAGGCAGCTTAGACCAGAGTAACAAATAGAGTTAGAGATACCTCTATTTATCTTCTAGTTCGTTTTGTGAGCTCCACGAGGGCAGGGATGTTGTCTGTTTGGTTTACTGCTGCATCCTGTGTCTAGAATGGTTCCTGGAACACAGTAAATGTTAAAGAAACATTTTTAAATGAATGTGTTTATTTATTCATTCCACAAATATTACACTGCTTTATGCCAGGCCCTGGCCTTGGTCCTGAATAAATGATGGGCGCTGCCCTTGAGTAGTTCACAATTAGTGAGAAAGGCTGACAGTCTACCAGACTGTGAACACCCCAAGGACGGGGCCCACATCCTTGGTCAACTCTGCACGCTCTGCAAGAGCAAGTTTTCATCTTTGTTGTGCCGATCCCCGGACCCTGGGCCCAGACTGTCTGACCTGGCAATTCCAGTGTGGGCTCTGGGACTCCACATTTTAACAAGTGCTTGTTGATTGTGAGGCAGGCAGTTCTCCAAAAACACTCCTGAGAACGCTGTTCTAGAACCCTGGCTGCCACATCACAGGTGTTCAATAGAAAGCTGATAAATGAATAAACGAATGGACTGAGTCACTGACTGAAAACAACCTACAATGTAATGAGATTAACTGCCGTCACAACAAAGGCACAGAGAAAGGACCACAGAAGTGCTCACAGCAATGCACTCTCAGGCCTGGGAAGACTTCCAGGAGGAGGTGGCTTTGGAGCTGAGGCTTGGAGCCCACAAAGGCATTTTCCAGGTGGACAGGGGAAGGGGAAGCCCCCCCAGGCAGAATACACAGCACTGAATATGAAGGAGTGAGGGACCAGGGCAAGTCAGGGGGAGCTGCTGGAAATGAAGCAGCAGGGGAGGCCTTCACGGTCCGGATGACCTGACCCACAGCAGAGGCCCAAGGGGTCCAGCTGGGTTCCATCAGGTCCCTGATCCTTACCCTTGGGATCCCTTTCCCTTGAATCTGTGCCAGAGCCCCCCGTGAGGGGCGCCAAGCTCCGTCCTACCTGCCTGCCACTGGACTGACTGAAAGGGAAGTGCCCTGATCAACCGCCTTCTGATTCGATGGGTATTAAATGACGACTGCTGAGCAGAACATCGCTGAACAAGACAAACCCCCTGGGAGGAAAGAGAGGGAGCGTTTCACCTGCAGGCAGATGTGAAGCCAAGTCTGTCACCTGGCCAAGGTCTGATGCCCCAGATGGATTGGACTCTACACATGGTGAGGAGGTCCTAGGTGGACCTGAGAGACTGGAAAAATGACAAAAAAGGCAAAGTGGGCAGTCTCGTCTCCTGCTACGATGCCCACCACCACCATCACCAAGCCTTGCTGTGTTGCGTTAGTGCTCTGACACAGTTGCATTTGAGCCAAGCTATCAATGACAAGGAAAGAGCCTTCCAGGCAGGGGAGCAGCAAGTGCGACGGTCCTGTGGCAGAAACGTCTGGAGGTCCTAGTGGCAGAGGCCAAATGGACTGATGTGTAGTGAGGGAGGCAGAAAGCAGTGAGGCCAGGGACGGGGGCAGGGCGCAGGACATGCAGTGCTGTGCAGGGCAGGTAAGGAGGCTGGATTTTGATCTAAGGCTGATGGAAAGATAATGAAGCATTTTAAACATTGGAGTAACGTGATCTGATTTACATAAGGGATGACTCTGGCTGGCATGTACTGGATGATTCCCAGGCAAGCAGTAGAAGCAGAGACCAGTCAAGGAAGCTACCGAAATAGTCCTGGAAAGAAATGTTCATAGCTTGGACTGGAGTGATTGAGGTGAAGACAGAGAGAGGGAGCAGATTTGAGAGGTATTCTGGCACACTTTGAAGGCAGAACAGTCAAGCTCTCACCTTGTATTTGATGTCGAGCTGAGGGAGAGGCAGGAGTAATGTGGCTCCTGAGTTCATGATCGTATCATGTGTAATGGGTCAGTCTCTTGGTTTTGTTTTATTTTTACAGGTGTGGAAATAGGCCTAGAGGTCACATGTCATGCAGAGGGCATTACCACACAGCAAGCACCAGTCTGACCCAGGATTTGACCCCAGTGCCCATGTCCTGAACCACCCCAACAAGCTGCCACAATTAAACGAGGACGACGTGGGAGGCTGGAGACCAGGCTCAGCCACTGTGATTCGGGCAGACTCCTTTATACATCTGAGCCTCAGTTTCCCCAACTGCGCAGTGGGCATAATAACAGCTGCACCAAGAGAGCGATGTGAGAATTACATGAAATTTACTCATTCATCCCATAAATATTTATGGCTCATCTACCACGTGCCAGGCACCATTCCAGGCATGTGGGACATATCAACAAGCAAAGCAGTGAAAGAATCCTGTCCCTGAGTTGCTATCACACTAGGAAGGAGTCACACAAAAATCCTCATAAATGAGTACACGATCTAGGCGAGAAATGCTATCAAAAACCAATATGGTAGACCTGAGTTAGGGAGACACAGATAAATGTATCAAATCAACACACTGTGCACCTGAAACTTACACAATGTTACATGTCAATTATACCTCAATAAAAATTCAAAAAGAAAGACAGCCATTGCCGCTATCATGATTCAATATTTCCTTAAGTAGATAATCGCTCTTTTTAACAGATTTTTCTTTTTTGTTTGTTTGTTTGAGGAAGATTAGCCCTGAGCTAACTGCTGCCAATCCTCCTCTTTTTGCTGAGGAAGACTGGCCCTGAGCTAACATCTGTGCCCATCTTCCTCTACTGTCTATGTGGGACGCCTACCACAGCATGGAGTGCCAAGCGGTGCCATGTCTGCACCGGGATCGGAACTGGTGAACCCTGGGCCGCCGAAGCGGAACGTGAGCACTTAACCGCTGCACCACCAGCCGGCCTGCAGATCTTTCATTTTTATGGCTTTCCTTCTTTGAGATAATAAATCCCTGCTCCCTCAGTTGACTCCATGAGGACAAAAGAAGTTCTTCTCACCCAGAGAAATGCCTTTCACAGTTAAAAACAAAAGCAAAGACAAAAAGCGAAGAAACCCTACGGCAAGCACTTGCTAACTGGAAATGAAAGGTCTGGTGAAACAGTTCCCCGCTATGAAGTTCCCGCAAAGGACCCGAGCCCTCAGGCCCCCTTTGTCCTGAAGCGAAGTTCTCAGCAGGGGTGGTGCTGCCCCCTAGGGAGAGATCTGGAAATGGGGGGGAGGTCAGATTATCACCAGGCTCAGGCGGGTGCCGCACATTCACATAAATGTCCTGCCAGACACTTACATCCGTGAAAAATAAATTTATCGTAACCACCTGAGCCCAACCCTAACTCCTTTGTGCATCTAAACAAAAAATTCTTTCCTGCGGTTTAAGTATCCATGGAATTCTAAAGGAATATAACTACTGGGTCAACTGAGCAACAGCTGTTCTTTCATTTGTTCAGAACGTTGCCAAAAGTCGTGAACCCAGAAACCAGGTCGTTGCCGGCAGCGCTGAGCGTAGTATGTTTTGTAGGTGACACATCACATCTGTCCAAGTTTGCCTTCGCAGCTACGGTAGTCCCCGCGATTATATACAGAAGCAATTATCTGGCTCTATCATTATGTTTTATAGTAGAGTCATATCCAAGCATTTACATATTGAAATATATACTATCTTATTATAGACTACGTTCACTTTATTCTCTGTGATAATACTGTTAGGACATTTTATTGATTTTTTGAAGTTATGTGTATATATAGATTCTATTATCTGTGAAATTCATTTCTGGATAGTAAAGAGGGTGTTATAAATTTTTTTTTTCATTTATAAAAAGGGGCATTGAGTCTGACTGAGGACTGATGTCGTCTAAATGCCACTATTGAGTTGTAGAAAGGATGCCCTGTGGATTTTGGCACAATGATTTTGCCCGATCTCTCCATATTTCAGTAGAAACTGGGCATCCAGACATTTACCTGTAAGCTCCTGATTTTCAAAGAACTGGCAACTAATTTTAAAATGATATAAACACAGTGAAAAGATCAGAGGCTGTCAGGGGTCTAGGGGAGCGAGGAATGGCTAGGCGGAGCGCAGGATTTTCTAGGGCAGTGAAACTATGTATGTACTGTAATGGTGGCTACGTGTTATGATACATTTGTCAATACCCATAGCACGTACACCACCAAGAGTGAACCCTAAGGTGAACTATGCTCTTGTCTTTGGGTGATAATGGTGTAGATTCATCGATTGTAGCAAATGTACCCTCTGGCGCAGGAGGATATCGATGGAGGGGTAGGCTGTGCCGGCAGGGAGTATATGAGAATTCTCTGTACTTTCCACTCAATCTTGTTGCAAACCCAAAACTCCTCTAAAAATAAAGTCTGCTAAATATATAGATTTCTAGAAACACTATTCAGGCCAAATAATCACATTTTTTGGTCAAATGTAGCCAGACTGGGATCTCAGCTTTAAAACTAGATGTATTTGATGGAGAAATCAGGAGAGAAGTATGACCCTCTGCGGTGTGTGTGTGTGTAAGCATTCAAGTTCTCATTTATTAGACAGACACACTATGCGGTTTTATAGACCTTATCACACTTCATTTCACAAGAAGCCTCTAACATAAGCAGCGTCCATGTCACAGATAGGAAAACTGAGGCTCAGAGAGGTGAATTGATTTGGCTCGAGAGGGGAAGCCAGGATTCCCACCCAACTCGGGGGTCTTGTTATCAGTTACAGCAATTACTGCCGAAAGCATTTTAGTGCCCACCGTTTGCCTACCCCTGTGCACAGCGCATTTCAAATATTCTTCTGTCTAATCACTGCAATCACCGTGTTTTGAGGGACGTATTTTTATCCCCACTTTGTGGACCACGCAGTTGAGACTGAGACCAACACACGCCCAGACCTCGCAGCCAGAAACTGCCAGAGGAATCTCAGAGGGTTCCCAGCCGGGTCCGGTTGATTCCAAAGATCATACAAACAACTGAAATTGCTGTATTTCCTCTCAAAAGAGATAAGTAATACTAACAGAGAGAGTCATTCACTGAACCCCTTCTATGACAAGCGCTTTATTCGTGTCTACACCAGAGACTGTCAACTCTGATTACACGTTAGAATCCCCTGGCACTTTGGAAACAATTATTCCTGCCTGGGCCTTGCTTCATCGGTCTGAGATATGGCCTGGGCATCAGGATTTGTAAAGTTCTCCAGGTGATTTCAAAAATCGGCAGTAATTACTGCAATTAATAACAAGACCCCAGAGTTGGGTGGGATCCCGGCTTCACCGCTTGAGCCAAGTCAGTTCACCTCGCCAAACCTCGGTTTTCTCATCTGTGACATGGACACTGCTTATCTTAGAGGCTGCTTGTGAGATTAAGTATGACCAGGTGGCCCGCACACCTGGGCCAGGTCAACGGCTCTCAACTCTAACTGTGCAGTAGATTCATCTGGGGGATTTTCTTTCCTGGTTACAGATGCCCAGGCCTCATCCCCAAAGATTTTCTTTTTTCAGCTGGTCCATTCACTGGGTGCAGACCAAAGGCCCTCCCGGCGATTCTAACATGCTGCCAATGTTGAGAACCACGGAACCAGGTGTAACTAATGCCCTATTTTGTTTATGCAGAAACTGAGGCTCACAGAGGTGAAGTGACTTACATACCTGGTAAGCTGTGCTTTTAATCACTATTCTAGAACATCTTAAAAACTAAAAAACCTCTTTCCTTGCCACTAAATCCAGATTGTTGCTAGAACCTTCCTGTCGAGCCAGAGAATCATACGATCTCAGGGTGAGTGTGTCCATTAAAGGCCAGTATAGTCGGGGCTGGCATCAGATGCTAACCTCCCTCTCAGGCAGTTCCCTTGTTTCTCCTTGGTTCCTCCAGGAATGGGGAGATCAGTGGCTCGTAAGCAGCCGTCTCCGCCTTTGAGCAGTTCTGACTCTGAGGAAGAGCTGCCTTACTCACTACACAGCTGTTGAGAATTTTGAGATAGATCTGTTTGAACTGACACAGAAAAATCTCCAAGATGAATTATTAAAGGCAAAAAGCAAGTTGAAGGACTATATGCCTAGTATGATCTCCTTATTATGCAAAATACAAAACTTTCTGAGAGCGTATGTAATTGCACAAGAAGAAATCCAGAATCATAAGAACAAATCAGTAATGGTGGGTACCTTTAATAGGGAGAGGGAAATTTAGAGGGATAAGTGTGTATTTTTTTCTGAATTGTAATGACACATGCCTCCTAAGTTGTTGTGAGAATAAAATGAAATAAAGGAAGTAAAACTTAGCACAAGCTTGTCATAAAAACTCAGTAAATGTTAACTAAATGTTTCGTCATAGAAAAGTTTCAAAAAGAAGTCAATGATTATTTATGGATCTTTTTTTTTGCTTGCCTGTTTTTAAAATTTTTTTCTAGAATGAGCATTTATTAGTTGTCAACAAGAAAGAAAAAAAAGTCAGTTCATGTCAGCTCAGAATGCATTTGGTTGTAAGTAACGGAAAAATCTTAACAGTGACTTAGACAATAAAGGAGGGGGTTGTTTTTTAACAAGACTTCCACAAGTAGGTGGCTGCTGTTAGTTCAGTTTTCAGGGACTTGGGGCCATGAGCCATTCCCAGCACACCAGTGTTTAGCCCTGTGCTTCTCACTTCATTGTTCCAAGGTGGCTATTGCATCTGTGGACGCCACACCCACTTTCCAAGCAGAAAAAGGGAAGAGAAATGGTGCCAGCTGTGTATTTCCCCTCTTATTAGGAGATACCCTTTTTCCCAGAAGCACTCACAGTACACCTCCATTTATGTCCCATTGACCTAATTTGTGTCACTTCTACCTGCAAGAGAGACTGGCAAAATAAGGAACAAGATTGTCATAATTGGCTTCAACTCATCATGACTCATAGCCTAGGACTGGGTATACTACCACCAGGAAAAAAAAAAAAGAAAAATGTTCTGCTATCAAGGAAGAAAGGGGTTTAGATAATGGGCACACAAGTGTCTGCCACAGCTTCCATTTAGAAGCCTAAATCTCTCCCCCAAATATCCACCATTGATCCTAGTTGTTATTTACAAAAATACATGCATTATTAATAAGTCCACTTGTAGGCCTCTTACAGCGTGACATAGAACTTATTAAACTCTCCTGGGGAGCCCAGCAGGGTCTGAGCAGGGGTTTACAGACTGCCACCTGTGGAGATGAGTAATGCTCCTTCCCCCAGGTATTTATTTATACCCAACTGAAATAAAAGACAGAGACAAAAAACTTGAATCCTATCCATAGTTGGGATTTACACATGTTCAAACATCATCTGAAAGAGAAATAGACAAGAGGGAGAAGCCAATGGAAGCCCAGGCATAGGGAGGGGTGGTTCAGGTCCCAAGAGAACTTTATCACAAAAGGATAAGGAGACGGGCACGGGGAAGACTGAACAGCAAAGTCTGCAGGGCAGAGGGAGGAAGGGGTCCAGGTAAAACACAACAGCTAGAACTTGCCATGACCCAAATGGAGGGATATATGTGTGTGAGTGTGTGTGCCCTGGGGAGAAAAAAGGCTCTGAGAAATAGTGCTGTGAAACCTCTACTTAAGTGTGGGAAGGACAGGGGATTTATCTTCTCACTTCACAACAGAATACTGAGCCACCATGGCACCATGAGAATCAAAGGTCCGGACAGCTGCTTAGAAGGGAGGTTGAGAACTCTGGGGCTAGAATCACACTTCTTAGGTGCACACCCCACTTCTACCATCTACCCATCTCTGTGACCTTGGGGAAGTTGCTTCACCTCTCTTTTATCAGTTTCTTCATCTTTAAAATGGAAATAATAATAATACCTACCTTGCAATATTGTCATGAACATTAACTAAGCCTAGAAAGTACCTGGCACTCAGTGAGCTCTTGCGATTTGTTAGCTATTGGTATTGTTGTGCAAAAGGGTCAAGACTACCAACAATTACAGGGAGATTTCAGAATGGTCAAGGCCAACAGTTATTAGAAGCCAGAAATGATCTGAGAGTACACATGTAACCCTAATTAAACTCAGGTGACCACGTGGCCACATCACATCTGGAGAACTGCAGAATTTAAAGAAACAGCCCAGCAACCAAAAGCCTGCCAGTCCGGTCTTTTTTGCATCTTTTGGTCAGCATTAAAGAGGGATAAAATTCATGATCTACAGTAACACTTCTTTAAAGGACCCTTTGTCTCACACACCAACTCTCCCCCATACCTGGTCAGTGCATTCCTCCCTCCCAACTCTGCCCCAAAACCTCCAAACCCCCCTACCTATGAGTGTCTCACATGGCCTCTCCCTCTCGTATAACGCTGTTCTCTTTTCTCAGTGACAAGCCCATCTATGTCTTTTCAGAAGAAATTCCACTTTCTCTTCTCTGGTTCTTCATCCACTGAATAGCACATTCTGCATTTGAGCCTTGATACTAAATGGGCAATACCAGAAATCATCCCAAAAGAATGAGGGATGGGGAAAATGTTGTGGATAGTCATACATTCATAAATGTCGTCTCTGCTTTTCATGTAAGGCACCTTATCTTTGCTCATTTGGTCATTCAACAGATATTTGTTCACGCTGGCACAATTCTTGGCACAGAGATATGGGGATGGTAATACATGGTCCCTGCTCTTAGGAGCTCACCCCCATCTCCTCCTATCTTAGCCCCTTCCCAGGAGAGAGGATGCCCTGGATCACCCAGGACAGGAGAGGAGGCTCAGCTCACCAGAAAGTTCTCCTAAAGACCCCCGGTGGAGGATAGGATTCTGGCCTGATGATTATTTCCAGCCTCTCCATAACGATCTGGGGAAATGAAGACACTGAGTTGACAGTGGCCTTGGCAGAGCCAAAGACAGATCTCAACACATTTATCACCAGCTGGGGAGCTGCTGTTCAGCCTCACTGACCTGTAAAATCCACACGAAGCTCAGGGCTGGCTCTTCAGCTTCTGAATTTGATTTAGACCCAGTAAAGGCCCCCAAGGCCTGAAACTGACAAATTGCCATTTCTCAGGACTGTTCTCTGTAATGTGGGTGTTTTAAGAAGGCTACAAGCCACTGGGGAGAGCCAGACTTGCCTCGCCTACTAGGCACAGGGGGCCACAAGTTTCCCTACCCCTCAAATGCCCCTGCAGTTTGGCACTTCTCCCCCATATGCTCATCACATTTGGAATATTAGACCAAAATCTGTCTCCACTGTTGGAATATAAGCTCCAGGAGGGCGCGGACCATATCCGACTTATTCATGGCTGTACCCCCAGCATCAAGCCTTATGTGTGGTCCATAGTAGGTATTCAATAAGTATCTATTGATTTCATCATACATGATACTACTTTCATAACATACCTTGAAAAAAATCCCAAAAGAGTGATAATAATAATATACTCTATTATACATATATAATAATAATAATAACAACCTTGACTCAGCACCAAGTAGGGTGCTAAGTGATTTACATGCATTATCTTAAACAAAAAGTCAGAGACAGGATTTATACCTTGACTTAGCCATTTCCCAAATGCATAACTTTGGACAAGTGATTTTACCTCTCTGAGCCTCAGTTTCCTAATCTATAAAAGGAATAAACAATAATAAAACCAATATGTATGTGACGTGCATAGCATAGGAGCACCTTTTTTTTGAAGAGCCCAGCACCCTCCCGTTATCAAAATTTTAATCCCCAAATAATTCCCACAATTCCATTTCTGGGAGTTTCTCCAACAGAAGAGTTGGTGCTGCTGTAAAAGGACAAGGAGCAAGAATGTTCACGGCAACACTGTTTCGTGTAGAGAAAACTTGACCATAACCTAAATGTCCATCAACTGGGGATGGTCACATAAATTACCGTAAAGTGCACTAGTTTGCCAGGGCTACTGTAACAAATTACCGCCAACCCAGTGCCTAAAAACAACAGAAATTGATTCTCTCTCAGTTCTGGAAGTGAAGGCTGAAGTCAAGGTGTCAGGAGGGCCCTCTTCCTCCACAGAGTCTGGGGAAGAATCCATTCCTTGCCTCTTCCAGCTTCTGGTGGCTGTTAGCATTTCCTTGGCTTGTGGACGTGTCTCTCTGCTTCATCTTCACATGCGCCTTCTCCTCTGTGCGTCTATCTGTGTTTAAAAGCTTCCCTGCCTCCTTCTTATAAGGATATGTGTAATTTCTTTTAGGGTCCACAGGATAACTCAGGATGATCTCATTTCAAGATGCTTAATTTAATCACATCTGCAAAGACCAATTTTCCAAATAAGGTGACATTCACAGATTTGTTATGGACTGAATGTTTGCTCCCACAAAATTTCTATGTTGAAGCCCTAATCCTGAAATGTAACGATATTTGGGGGTCAGGCCTTTGGGAAGTAATTAGGTTTAGATGAGTGTAGTGCCCTCATGATGGAACAGTGCCCTTATATAAAGAGACACCAGACAGCACACTCACTCTCCCATGTGCTCACTAAGAAGAGGTCATGTGAGCACACAGCAAGATGGCAGCCGCCAACAAGCCAAGAGAAGAGGCCTCAGAATGAAACCTCCCTTGCTGGCACCTTGATCTTGAACTCCCCAGCCTTGAGAACTGTGAGAAACAAATTTATGTTATTTAAGCCACCAGTCTGTGGGGTTTTGTTATGGCACCCAGAACAGACTGAGACAAGATTCCAGGGATTGGGATATGGGCATATCTTTGGGGCCACCATTCTGCTCTCCATATATAGTACATGATGGAATACCATATGGTCATCAGAAAGTACAAAGCTATTTCATTGTCCAGGTGACAGATGACAATGACTTGCACTGAAGAGAAGTGAAGATCAAGCAAAGGGAACAAATTCTAGATGTTTCTGACAGTAGAGCTGACAAGACTTACTTATATTTTGAATGAGAGCATGAAGGAAAGAGAAGAACCTTGCTCCAAGTCACCACAGCAGGAAAACAGACCTGGAAGACCACCCCGCATGATTTAAGGGCTAAGCCTAGATTCTGAATACACACATTTACAGTAAAATAAGCAAAGCTTCAGCGAACAGCTCAATAAATGTTTACCTTTGTATTCACCCATATAACAACCATGCAGAGTACCTTATATATCACTTTCAGCATCTCAGAATGTGCCCTCGCATCCCTCCTAAGTCAATGCCCAAACAAAGGTATAAGTTTTTGACTTCTATAAGTTTAGATGTTCTTACATCTTTATAGATGTTTTCATGTTTTGACTTCTATAAATTTTAGATGTTTTTGAACCTCCTTATAGATGGAACTCTTTCACATCTGACCTCTTTTACTCTTCATTATATCTCTGAGATCCACCTATGTTGTTGCATGTACTCAAAGCTTGTTCTTTTTCACTGCTGTGTGGTATTCCATTCTATCAAGATGGAAGCTATAGGATTTGCTGATGGGGTGTGAAAGAAAGAGAGGAGTCAGGGCTTCTGTTCCAAGCCACTGTAAGGGTGGAGTTGCCATTAACTGAGATGGATTACAGTGTGGCAGGAGTAGCTATGAAGTGGGTGGAGGATACAGATCAGGAGCTCATTTGGGACATGGTAAATTTGAACTGCTCATTAGACATCCAAGTGTTGATGGTGAGTAGGCCATTAAATCATCAATGGGGGGGAATGACAGAGGCAAAGGTGACTACAACAAGGTGGGGTAGTGGGGGATGGAGAGGTGACAGGAGATTAGAAGCCGGGAGGGGAAAGAAGGACTGGGAACTGGTAAGCATGAGCAAGGAGGACGCCTACCTCCCGTCCAGGAGTACTCCAAGAGCATGAGGCACGTGCAAGAAAACCAGCCACCACTTGAGAGAGGTCTAGGGAAGTGCGTCCTCAGGGGAAAGCCAAGTAAAAGCAACAAGGGAAAAAAGATATCTGCAAAAGAGGTGGTACTGTGCCAGACACCGAGATTTCCCAGGAGCCTCTCCTCCATTCTCATCCGAGCAGGCATCCTAACGCCCACCTGCTAAAGTGCATTAGCAGCCCCAATTTTTTGGTTTAAGGCTGCTGCCCAGCATTAGCCATCCAATCAGTTTTCATTGTTGTTTATCCTCCTGTTATTCTTAACGTCTACAAAGTAATAAATGGAATTATGACGGCATGCACCATGGCCGCTCCCCACACTTGCCAAGCAAATTAGCTCCTTGGTCTCCTGCACGACTCGGAGTGTAGCCTTGACTGAATAGCAGGACATCTGAGTCCCCAAACCACCTCTGCTGCTGAAGCAATGTGTGACTTTCAGAAAGGCCCTGCTCTTCTCTGACCTCAGCACTACCTCTATAAAAGGGACGAGAAGAGTGTAGATAAAGAAAGTGTGGGCTTTGGGATCAAACAGATCTCATACAATACATGACGCTTGGCTTCATTGTGGTCTGGCCTGCCCAGCATCCAGACTCTCTTCCAATAACACTACCCTGATTTTCTTTAAGGAAGCCCCCATGCATTCTCAGCCCTTGAGGTTCAGATGGAGCTGACGACCAAGCCCCCAGATCCAAGCCTGGCCAATCAGAATCACAATAATTTGTTTTGGGATGTGCACAAGACCTAATTAATGTCAACGGACATCAACCCTGGGACGTCTATTGAAACCACTGGGAAATGATGTTCCCTTTCACTGTAGGGCTCGGCTAGTTGACTATAATCGTGAAGAGCTTTTACACTATGCTATGAAGTATGAAGGCTTCACTCTGAAGTCGAGGGCAGCTCCAATTTTTTCACCAAAGTGTCTATAAACAGCAGAGAAAGAATTTGGTAGCTGTCCATTCTGAGGTGCTGAACCGTGACCTCAACTGCAATGTTTCCCCCAAAATTCTTGTCTTAGCTTGTATACACGTATATGTATTTTAATTATTTGTCCTAATGCTTAATAAACTCTACTCTCAAAAAAATCTTAAAGTTGTTAGTTCCAGGAAGTTCTTCCTGTTTATACTGTGGCTTTCTGTCTCTCCTGGCCCATTGTCATCCGTCTTCAGGGCTACAGGTGCCCCAGTTTGAGAAATATGGCTTTGAATAAGAGGCAGCCACCAAAGGGTTTTGTGGAATGGTGTGACCTGATCTTAAGTGTACATTTAGAAGATGGCTCTGGATCATGACACTCCTTGTCCATAATTTCCAGGGTCAAGTTTGCAGCAAATGTCCCTGAAGTCCCACACGAATCTTGACATGAGGTCAAGCCGGTGGTCTCATTCCAGAACATTCCAGTCACCCCACTCACTTGATTATCCTGCTGGCTCTTTCATGTATCAAAGTGAACTTTCCCAAGGACACCAGAGTCCTCGCTGCTCCCATCAAAATTTTATTCCCCGTGGGGCTGCCAGCTGCTGGGAGTTAGCTATGTCCGCTGCTAAATTACTTTGATAAAGTTGATCGTGGGCCTTAGATAGCTGAGCTTTTCTGGAAGTTACGTTAAGGCTTTGACCTGAAATCTGTCTTAGCACTGACCTACTCCTCAGGAGGACCGACTTCTACTTCTTCAGGGTCCCCCTGAAATATCTGGTAACAGGAACCCATTGAAGTTAGAATATTCCAGAGGAGTGATCCATAGCTGTTTGAAGGGAGTAGGCACAGATCCTTTTAAGAATCTGATGAAAAGACTGGACTCCTCTAGCCATGAGAAAACACTTCTGCACAAAATGTTAGATAAAATTTCAGGAGCAGAGGAGACATTCGAAAAACCCCATTCTGAGATGAGGTTAAAAGCCAGGATGAGAATGTCAGAACCAGAAGAAATCTTAGAAATTATCTGGCTCAGCTGTTCCACGGAATAATAAAGATAATAACAATAATTATGATTATAAAAACAACCATCTATTAAGTACTTGCTATGTACTAGGCACTCGGCCGAGAATTATGTACATCATCATAAATCCTTACAATAACCCACCCTATTTGGTACTATTTCATCCTCACTTTACAGATGAGGGAACTGAGGATCTTGGAGTCCAAGTCACTTGCCTGTGGATGGGGAACAATTGAGTGGCAAAAGCTGGCTGACTCCAAGATTCATGCTCATAACCACTGTGCACTGGCTCCCGTCATTCATAGTTCTCATTGTCACCCTTGGGAGAAAGTAAGAGGAACCCACTGAAGCTAGCTTAAGCACAAAGGGTGTTTGTTATAAGGAAGTATAGCAGAGTGTTTTACAGAATCCGTAGGCAAAGAATTAGCTGGACCACCGGAATCACCTGGAACTAGACATCGGTTTACTATAGGAACCAAAAAAAACAATCCATCTGTTATGGACTGAATGTTTGTGTTCCACCAAAATTCATATGATGAAGCCCTAAACTCCAGTATGACTGTATTTGAAGGTAGGGCCTGTGAGAAGATGATAAAGGTTAAATGGGGTCGCAAGGGTTGGGCCCTAATCTGATAGGGCCCTTAGAAGAAGAAGAAGAGAGAGAACAAGAAGGCAGCTGTCTGCTGGCCAAGAAGAGAGCTCTCACCGGGAACCAAACCCTGCCAGAGCCCTGATCTTGGACCTACCAGCCTCCAGAAATGTGAGAAAATAAATTTCTGTTGCTTAAGCCCCCCATTCTACAGTATTTTGTTATGGCAGCCCTAACAGACTGAGACACCATCTCCCTCCCTCTCACTCCTCCCAAGGAGAGAAAGAAAGAAAATCAGCAAAGGGAAAACTGAGGAGCGGAGTTTCCCGAGCATGAGGGCTAGGTCACCAGCCAGAGATGGCCTCTAAGAACAGGACACACCCAAAATGAGTGAAACACTGACACTGCAAAGGTTTCTAACTCCAATGCACAGAAGGGCCAGGAAAGAAACAAAAGTGAGTGAAGTGAGCTGATGAGCAAGAAGGGAGAGGTAGGGATCGAAAGTGCCATGTTTGAGACGCAAACACTTCTGAGCATCAGCCAGCTTTGCCGTGGATGCACAAGTCAAATGCTGGCAGATTGTGCCCTTTCATTTTCAAAAGAGAAACTCATCTGCATTTTCATGGAAAATATCCAGATTTGTAAACGTGGCATACTTGTACAGTCCTAACTAAACACACGTACAGGCTATTTCTAGACGGAGGGCAGCCAGTTTGTGGGCTGGGTGTACAAAGACCAGATAGAAGGGAGGGAGGGAGGGGAGCAGAAAGACGACATGCTATGGAGTCAAGGACCTGATTTCAAACCCTGGGCCCGACACTCACTTGCTGTGCTACTTAACGGGTCACTTAACCTCTCTGATCACTCTGAGCTAATCTTTTAATCTTGTTGCTTCCAACATTTTGCCAATGCAAACAACACTGTTGTGAATCATGTTGTACATATGTCATTTCATATTGTGCAAGTACAGCTGGAGGATAAATTCCTAAAGGGAGGCTGCCAAATGTCACAGGTTGGATTCTCTGGAACAGACACTGAGATGCAGTTTGGGTTGCAAAATGTTTCTTAGGAACATATGTCCACGAAAAACTTGTACATGAATGTTCATAGCAGCATTATTCATAATAGCCAAAAAAGTGGAAACAACCCAAATGTCCATCAGCTGATGAACGGATGGATAAAATGTGGCATATCCACACTAAAATATCTGATAATAAAAAGGGATGAACTGATACACGCTATAACATGGATTAACATTGAGAACATTATGCTGAGTAAAATAAGCCAGACACAAGAGACCACATACTGTATAATTTTATTCCTCTAAAATGTCCAGAATCAGCAAATCTTTAGAGATGAAAAGTGTATTCGTGCTTGCCTAGGGCTGGAAGTTCGGGGGGGGAAAAAAGGAGGAGTGAATGCTGCTGGGTATGGGGTTTCTTTTTGGAGTGAAAATATCCTAAAATTCATTGTGATTCACAACTCTGCAAATATACTAAAAACTAATTGTACACTTTAAATAGGTGAATTATATGGTATGTGAATTACGTTTCAATAAAGCTGTGCAAAAGATGTTGAAGGAAAGGAGGAAGAAGCAGAATTGGGCAGACGAAAAGTCAAACTGCAATGCAGGTTCCACAAAGCCAGCCAATCAGGCAGAGAAGGGCTGAGTCCAAACAGCCACACCTTTGTACGCCTGTCTCGCTCAGTTACTGGATGTTGCTGCTCTGGAAGGTCATGGCCTTGGGTGAGGGAGCTCTCTGCAGCTGCTGAAGGAGCTGACGACCGGAAGCCATCTGCCGACCACACTTCCACAGCAAACCCTCCCTTGAAAAGAGGACCTGAGATGTGCGTCTCCTTGTCTACCTCACTGAGTCAAAACGCAAGGACCACTATGTGATCATCACTGTTATCATGGTTATCCCAGAATTCCCCAACCAAACATTTTTATATCTGGCAGGTGGGATCCTATTGAACAACAGAAGGGGATAAGTTTTAGAAGACTGCACTAAGCAATACCTGAAATGCCACGTGAAAGACTTTTTTCATTTTCTCCTGTTGGGATCGGAAGCCCCAGCACGGTTCTGCTGTTTTCCAAAGAGAGCTGACGTTATGTAAAGCTATGTTGTAGAATACTTACTCTAGTCCAGCATGCACTGGAAAGGGGAGACCTAGAGGACAGGGAGACTAATTAGTAGATTATTGAGACCCCCCAGCCATGGGTGGGGAGGGTAGGTGGTTGCCATAGAAAGGAAAGGAAGAAAAGTTTTAGTGCACCTGGAGACTGATGGGACCAGGGTGTAAGGGAGAAGGGAAGCCCTTTAGTTCAAGCCCAGGGGCATTGGATGGATGCCCCGGCCCTGTCCTACCATGATATTGACCTTCTGAAAGTTTTCCCCATCCACCATACCCCTCCATCTCCATCGTCACCACTGCCATCTCTTGCTTGGCCAACTCCACAGGCTTCTTACTGATCTCAGAACATCCATTCTGGCTTCCTGCAATCTATATTCTTCTTAGAGAAGCCAGAGGGACCTTCTTAAAACTTAAGTTAGGCCCTGTCACTCCCAGACTCAAACTCCTTCAACGGCTCCTCACTGTCCTCAGGATAAAGCACTAGTCTACAAGGCCCTGCCTGCCTCCCTGGCCTCACTTCTTGCTACTCCCACTCCTTTCCTTGCTGAACTTCCTTTAATTCTCAGAAAGCTCCATGTTCCCTTTTGCCTCTGAGCCTTCACACATGCTGTTCCTCTGTTCAATATTCCATGGCCTCCAGCCTACTCCTATTTAAACTGTAGATGTCAGGTAGATGTTGCCTATTCCAGGAAGCCTTCCCCGGGCAAGTTGCTTAACATTTCCACACATCATTTCCCTTCTTCATCTGTAAAATGGGCGTAATGATGTTCTGAAAGCTAACATTTATGGAATACTTACTATATCCAGCACAGGTCCAAACCCATTATCTCATTTAATCCTTGTAGCCTACAAAGTGGCTACTATTAGCTACCCACATTTTATTCATCTATTCTTGTTGCCTATTTTTATGCCCAAAACTCACCCTAATTTTGTTTTGTTCTGAGCTTTGCAATTTAACCAGATTTCACAGCTGAGGAAACTAAAGTACAAAGTGATCAGTAACTTGCCCAAGATCACACAGTTTGTAAGTGGTTGAGTCAGGATTCGACCCAGGACTCTGCTAGCACATAGGGTGGTTATGAGCACTAAATGGGATGATGGACGTAAGGTGTCCAGCACAGGGCTCAGTATGTGTGGGTTGTTATTAGGAGTGAGGGATGGAAGGAAAACAGAGACAATATCAGATCTAGTCTCTCTAGTTTCTTTCTCGTGTCCTGTGTTTTGTACCTGTCTCCCCAGCTACATAGAATCAGACTCATTATTAGCTAATGATTAGCCCTTTTATTTTGTGTATTATTTTTTAAATAATATAACTAACACCATGAACTCACTGCTCAAATCAAGACCCTAAATATTAGCAATAATTTTATCCACCCACGTGCTCTTCCCATCTCATCTCTTGCCTTTCTCTTAAAGGTAACTACAATCCTAAATGTTGGATTAATCATTCCATTGATTTTTACTTTAGTTTATTCACATACATATCTAACAATAAATTTTTCTGGCTTTGTTTTTAACTTTGTAATTTCTAGGTCTTTCAGTTACAGGCTCTCGTTTCTTTGGTTGTGGTTGAATTTTACAAGTTCACTCAGGCCGCCATGTTTGGTTGTGTGGACTCTTTGGGGCACAGGATTCCCAGCCAAGGGTGTATGTGGGGGCTGAAATCCAACCTGCAGCTCCTCTGGACTTTTCCTAATCAATACGAAGGGGCCATTCTCCTGGCAAGCCATCCCCCGTGGGCTGCAGCCACTTGGGGAGGGCACTTTTTTCTAATTTGCACAAAGGCACTGCAGGGGCTAACAGGGGCTCTGAATTCACCTCCCCTGGGTCTCCAGCAATCCCTCTCAGCCTCTCCACATTCAAGGTCAAGATCCAGCCCATTGGGGTTATGGACAGGAAATGACCAACAGTGACAACCTTAGCAGACGCTGTGTCATGAGGTTCACCATTCCTGCTAGAAGCTCATTGGCCTCGCTCCATCTGTCCATCCCTAACCCATCAGGAGGGATTTCCTAATCAGGTTGCAGGGGCTGTAAGATTTATGTCAAGGGGCCTCAATTTATTGAATTAACGCTGTGGAGCAGAAATGCAGCTGTTAAACAGTGTGGTGATCCGGATTTTACAGCAATGCAGCTAATAAGGCTGTTAACACGAACTGGGCCTGCCGCTGGCATTTATAACGCCATAAATCTCTCTTTCCACTGGAAGTATTTATGAGATGGCATGCACTCACAGTCTACTGCCCTGTCTGTGCCCTGCTTTCCAGACTTGGCAGGGAGAAGGTGTCGCCCAACAAGGGGACTAGTCAGGAGGAAGGAGGGAGAGGCCCGAGCCTGGCTAATTCTCAGCTCCCATCCCTTCCAACAACTGGAAACACTGGCCGTTGCCATGAGCAGATGTAGGTTTTTTTAATGATTATTTAAGTATTTATTTTGCATTTGTGGAGCACTTACCATGTGCCAAGCCCTTTGCAAATGCAGTGATTACCAATTTCCCAGCACCTTCTCAGGAGTGAAAACACGTTAGCTTCTGTGTGTGTGTGTGTGTGTGTGTGTTCTCCCACTGAACTTAAATTCTATCTTGAGCCCCCCAAACTCTCTGAAGCAGAACATTTAATCTTGTCACTTCCAGAAGAACCCAATCATTTTAGTGATTTCTATTTTTCTCTTTGATTTCAGGGCAAGTCAGATTTTGGATTTTTCTCTCCTTTCCTCTCAGTGGGAAAGATGCCAAGCTCCAGGGTGTGTACAAATGTCCCCATGCCATCAGTGGGCAGGGGTGGCCAGGTCTGTATTTCATCTGTCCATGTCCTCTACTGGGCATCCACTGAGATGTAACCCATGCCAGGGTCACCTTCCACATTGGCTGACTCCTGGGACGGGACACACCTCATCTGTTTCTCACACCCTTTGCTGTGGTACTGGCTTCCGGGCCAGGAGAAGCCTTGCAGAGCTGCCGTTTCACTCTCTCCCTCCTCCTTCCTAATCTCCAAGTCCCACTTGGGGGCTAGGACCCATGACACTCCAGGGACACTGGAAAGACACCCCCTGGACTTCACATGTCTTGTAATACCACCCACCATTGCTATGGTCTCTCCAGCTAGTACACTACAATGCCATGAGGGCATTGGGGACATCTCCAAGAGGCCTGCCATCTTCCTTGGCTTTCTTTCTTTCTTTTCTTTCTGTCTTTTCTTTCTTTCTTTCTTTCTTTCTCTCTTTCTCTCTCCCTCCCTCCCTCCCGCCCTTCCTTCCTTCCTTCCGTCCTTTCTTTCTTTCTCACCACATTAGCCTTTCTCAGGCACCATTCTCAGCTTCACAGGATGTTCACTTACTCCTGCCAACAGCTCTACAAGGTAAGATCCATTATTATCTCCCATCACAGAGGTAGAAACTGAGGTCCAAAAGCTTAAGTCCCCTGAGTAAGGTCACACGGCCATGAAAAGGTGGGGCTGGATTTGAACCCAGACATTGCCGGGCTTTACCAGGGCAATGAGACACCTATGGAATGCAAAACTAAAAGCGGGGTCCTGCTCCCCACACCCCTCCAGAGCTTTGCTCCGAGAGAGGCACTGTTCAGAGGCCTACCTGCATCTAAGTGTTTAGCTCTCCTCCCTTCCACCTTTTGGAGTTTAGGGAGTTTGGGGGATAAATGGCTCCCAAGGAAACCTTCTAAACGCTTGTTCCTGCCAAGACCTCAGTGTTTGGACTTCCAAAGCTACATATGTCGCTGAAGTCCATTTTTCCCTTTGGGCAGTGGAGGCTAAGGCCTGATCTGAGTCTAGGATGACAGGTGAACTGGAATGTTTCAGGGACCAAAGAACCCCACAAAGGCGGAAGCGTCAGGCTTCCCCCACGTCCATGTTATCACATTCAACCTCGCGGCAGCCCCGTTGAGGAAGGTAGAGTCCTCCCCTTTGTGCAAGGGAACAAGGCTCTAGAAACTCAATGGCTTCTCCGGAGAAGCAAAACTGACAAGTCGGGGGATGAGAATTTGGGCTTAGTTCTGTCTGAGTTTCTGGGGGATCGCTAGCCTCTTCTCTGGGGGCAGAAACTAGTCTTGATTGGTTTTTCTGTCCAGCCAAATGGTGGAGAAACTAGTCTGAGTACAGAACTGGCCGGAGTTTGAGACTGTCCACTGGGAGCTAGGCCACGCATGAGGAAGCGTGCCACAGAAAATGCTCAGCTGTGGATCCTGGCCAGGCACCTTCTGTTGAAGTAGGATTTGGAAGATCCACCTTACTGATGCTTTTTAGCTTTTATCCTTTTCCCCTTCCTCCTTCTTTGGCCCCCGTTGTTTTATTAAAAATATTTGTGAGCCCCTACTATGTGCTAGGCTCTGTTCCAGAAACTGGGAAGGGAGCAGGGAGCAAACCTGACCCCCTCTTTCCCTCAAGATCTTAAAACCTCAGAGGTACCAAGGTGAAGACTCTTAGTTCCCAGAGAGCAGGGCCTGTGTTTGTACCCCAGGACCCCACACAGGTCCTCGCAGAGCAGGTTCTTGGTAAATTATCAAGGGTTTTCAGTTCCCATTAACGACACAACTGAGAGATACAGGGTGAAGACCGCAGAGTGTCTCAAAGATTCAGACAGTTCTGTGCTCCCCAGATTCCCAGCAATACAGGGACATCCAAGAGGGGTCATTCACGAGCTTCAAGGATGGCTGATTTAAAGGACACAAAGTAGATGAGGATGTACCCAGACCAGGACAGGGACTCAGACACGAGTCACTGTGAGGGGAGGACAAGGGGCCTCACATTTTCTGAAAACCTACTCTGTGCCAGACCTGGCCTCACTGCTTAACCTACATCATCTTATTTAATCTCACAACAGACTACGAGGTGGGCACTCTCGCCAACCCTTCAACCATCCCTCATGTATAAAGCAGGGCTCTGCTATTGCTTGATTGACTGTGGATGATGGCCGTCCGCCTCCCATGGGTGCTGAATTAATCTTCATGAATGAAACTAGGGCAGAATCCTACACCAAACCGAACCCAGGCAGTGTGACCCCGAGTGCAGCAATGATGTGATTGGCTGGTTTGCTTCATTTTATCAAACACATATTCCATTGAAATAATAACTTATATTGTTTTATGCCTTTTTAGTCAACACGTGTACATGGTGTGAAACTGAAAGAAATGCAAATTAGCAAAACACACAAAAGAAAAGCCACTCTTAATCTCATCATTAAGAAATATTTACCCTCACTATTCCAGCATTTACTTCCCAGGTGCTACACATATATGTATAATATACATATATCATATATATATCATATGCTATCGTAAGTATATGCATATCATGTGCATATATATACATATCCTATACATATGCATATCATATGCTATCATATACACATTTCTCATATACACATACATATATCATACATATATACATATCATATACTTTTTTATAGGTAACTTTTTACATTATGATCTTGCTGTTTTAAAATTTTCTCATTTAACTTAAAAACATATCATAAATATATTCTCCCAACATTAAATGTTCTTCCATGACATCATTTTGAAGGTTCCAACAAAAGCCATTGTAAGTGTATGCCACATTTTGTTTACCCAGTCCTGATTGTTAAACACTTAGCTAGCTCAGTATTATAAAAAAATGCTGCCGTGAACATCTTCATAGCTATATCTTTGAGCACATTTGTGATTATTTCCTCAGGATAGATTCCTAGAAGTGAAATTGTAGTGTTGGGGGCTATGCACATGTATACGGCTGTTGATGCATTTTATTTAATCCCTTTCTATAAAGCTTGTGTGCATTCGCCCTCCCACAATGCCTACTTCTTCACATTGGCACTCTCACTGGGTACTATCATTTTTTACATACCTTTCAATTTGAGAGATGAGAAATTATGTTTCAAGGATAGTTTAATTTGCAATTTTTATTACAAGTGAGATTAAATCAATCATCTCTTGAGTAACTACTCTGAGTTCAGCAAAGAGAAGGCGAGTTGGGAGGAGTAGTGAGTAACACACAAAGTTATTTATCCACACAATGACCGTGTCATAGAAGACAGCAACCCAGGAGGCAGCAGGAGTTGATAGAGAACTAGGTGCTGGAGGAAATCAAGGTTGAGTTCAGGGAAAAGGGCTTATCAGAGGTCTAAGCCCCAGATCCATGAGCCCCTCCTCCCAGCTTCTAGGCCTTGACGAATGCATGCTTTTCCCTTTGTCCCTCCAGCTCCAGCGGCAGTAGCTACCTCCTCCAGTTGTTACATCTGGGCTATCTCTTTGTTCTGCTTTCACTTTTCTATGCTCCACAAGCTGTCTATCTAATTCCCTATATTAAACTCTCTCTGTTAAAATACCTAGTGTGGTTTCTGTCTTCCTCACTGGACCCTGATGATACAGTAGACATTCAATTAAAATGTCCTTGAAGCCATGTACCATTCTATGGTTACAAAACGACACGAACAACTCAAATCAATGCTAAACGACTGAGCATCTACTAGGTGCCTGGCATCATGTGGGGTCCTGGAGGCCCAGAGATGAAACAGAAACAGAATGAGCCAGAAGTGCCCCAAACGCCTACAGACAAAGAGTAGAAGCCTCTTTCTCCCACCTCCAAACCTAGATTGGAAGCCTCTGAAAGGGAAGCAATTGAAGCTGAAGATCCCTCCCACTCTCTGCATTTTCCAGTGTTTTTCAGTGGGCCTCTATTGGCATATTGGGCAGAACAATTCTTCATTGTGCAGGACGGACTTTGCAAGAAGTTTTGCATTTTTGGCCCTCTCAGGTAGATGCTAACGCCCCTCCTCCAGTCATTTTGTCAGCCAAAATGCCCCCACACATTGACAAATGTCCCTTTGGCAGTGTCCACCCTCTCTGACCACTACGAGGTAACTCATGGAGGAGACAGCCCCAGGGGATGAAGAATTTGCTAATTATTTCTGATATTATCGGCCCCCGCAGAGAAACCTTTAATAAATGTAGAAGATGGTATAGTTCTGTGTGAGATCTGCAAATTAACCAAGACAACCAGCGGAATGAAATCCAACAGAGGGCATGACAGGGTGGCAGACTGGTAGGGTGTTGGGTAGAGGAAGAAGGAAGCCGGGAACCTAATTAGCCAGGACTGCTCATATCTGAGCTGCTCTGCTCCCAGCTGCCTCCTGACTCATGACATGTTGAAAATGAAATCATCAGGAAGCGCTCGCACACAGCCCCTTGTTAGAAATGGGTCCCGAATAGGCTTAATTGGAAGAAGAGAAAGGAGGAGGACATGGGGCATGAAAGAAGAGAGAGATGGTGGGTGGCGGTTGCCTGCAAGTCCCCCACACATGTGGTACCATCCAAGATAAAGTATTTTTGAGGGAATTGAGGTTTCCCTATTTCTCCTCACTCCCTTCCTTCTACTCCACCCTCTGGGGACTTGCAGAGCACCAGTTCTCAACAAGGTAGGTTGGCACACTCTAATGTATGGAAACTGATAATGAAATGTGGTAAAAGGAACCCAGTGGTGGTTAAAAATTATTAACAACAGTTTAAAAAGATGCCAAAGGCTGACAATGATTTTCTCCCTTTCTTCCTTCTTATGCCTTTCTTCAATCCTTTAAAAAATTAATTAAAATAGATTTGAGTTGTCTCTCTAACATCATTCTCTGATAATTATATTCCAATATCCTGTGTTACATAGGAGAGGGGAAAATACAGAGTTCCGAGTGTGGCTCACAACCCCGACCAACCTCATCTTCTCAGTCCAATTATAAGTGATGTTTGCCCTTTACTTCCTAGACCCTTCACTTCCCACCAAAGAAAAAGGTTTTGACTTCTGAGATTAGTATAGTACAGCATGATAAAGGACACTGGTGTCAGAAAGAATGGAGTTCTAATCTTTTCTTGGACATTTAGTAGCTATGGGATCAATATCAAGTTACTAACTACTCAGAGCCCATTTTCCTCCCCACTGGATGCAGTCATTGACACCTCAGCCTCTGGACCCCGAATGCTGCTGAGAAATGTGGACCCTAATACCTGTTCTGCCAATGTCACAGGGTTGTTGTAGGGATCTAGGGAGACAAAGGGTAGGAGGGTTCTTTGTAACATTAAATCATATGCACAGATACTGTGGGACCTTATGCATTCCATCGATTATCTATGTCTGCCTCTCAGCTAATCCCAGATGGGAGATCTGGCCAGAGTGGGCTAGTGTAGCCCTCTTGACTGGCTCCCCAACAACCATTAACCCTCTCCTCCTTCCCAATAGAACTCCGATTTTAGTCACTGTTCTAACAAGCAAGTGCTTGAGATGGGGCTGTACCCCTCTTAGTCCCAACGGAGGGGTGATTCTTGACTGGTCAAAACCAATCATAGCAATGCTATTGCCTTTGCCAGTGATTGGTTGAAGCACGGACATGTGATGCAATTCTGACCAATGGATATGAAAGGAAGTCTGCCGGGGGCTTGGGAAATGCAATCCCTGCTCTTACAAAGTTGATGCCTTTGATGATCTTGGTATCTTAATGCTTGGAGCTATTGTAGCCATCTCTGAGCTCAAAGGGAAAAGTATAAGGACTAAAGCTAGCCACTGAGGCTTTGAGAGCCTCAATGTCTTTGATCTTTGGAATTAACTCTAGAGCTGCCCTGCCTGGAGATATCTTGATAGGTAGGATAAATCTGGTGATCACACATCTTTGTCTTACTCAGCTCGGGCTGATATAACAAATTGCCAAAGACTGAGTGGCTTAAACAATAAAAATTTATTTCTCACAGTTCTGGAGGCTGGAAGTCTGAAATCAGAGTGCCAGCATGGTCAGGTTCTGGTGAGGACCCTCTTTCAGGTTGCAGAAGGTCAACTTCTCCTTGTATCCTCACGTGGAAGAAAGAGAGGGCTGGCTAGCTCTCTGGCCTCTTCTTATAAGGGCACTAATTCCATTCATGAGGGCCCCACACTCATGACTTAATTACCTCCCAAAAGCCCCACCTCCAAATACCATCACATTGAGAATTAGATTTCAACATATGGTTGTTGTCAGGACACGTTCAGGCCATAACAGTCCTGGTTTTCTCAGAAATGTACCAGTTCACATTTGTGCCAGTGTACTGTTAGATTAGCATTTGTCCTGAACACAAGTTTCCCGGTTTAAATGATAGATTATATGGTCTCCCTACCAATAATGAATGTCCCTATTATTCAAGTCACTATGAGTCAGGTTTATTCTACGCAGCCAACACATTCTAATTAACAAAGGGCTAGAGAGAGGTACAAAGCATGTGTGTGCACGTATGTGCGCCTATTTTTGCACACACTCAAGCACATGCATGACTCTACTAAAGCTTGGAAAGAATGTTTTATAGTACTGCCACTTAAAATTTTCCATGCTTTCTCTTCCCTCCTTAGTAAACATCATTATTGTGGAAACAGAAAGAATGTGAGAGAGAAACAAATAATGACATCATAATCGGAGAATTCGTCTTCTCCCAAATGTCTCATGAATCTTTAAGGCAGAGCTGTGTGCCTCCCTTCTCCCCACACACTCTATTCTCACTATTGTCTCAAGCCACAAAACCCTGATCCCTTTCAATGGATGTAGCTTTCCCGAAAGTTATATATCCATTGTCAGAAAACGCATCTCCAAGTCCTTGCTGTCACTCTCTCCTTCATCTGTCCTTCCCCAGTCACTCTATTAATAGCTTCAGTTTGCCGGCTGCCCTCTCCTTTTACACTGAGATCAGCAGGGTGGGGCTGACTTGGCCACTACCACAAAGAAAACTGAGCAGTCCGCTGAAGGAGCACGTCAAACAAGTGCCCCGTTAGTTTTTCTGTCATCTGGTGAGCTTCATCCATTAGCTTGGCTGAGTTGAGTCAATGGATTCAAGGTAAACCTGGCAGTCAGACACTCTAAATTAAGAGAAAAGCAAGTTTGAACACTCAATGCCTGCCCAGCCTGGAATGGCCTTTGCAGATAAATTCTCTCTTCTTTTTATTCCTCACCTGATGCAAATCCAAGTGTCTGAACTCAACCTCTAGCCACCCAAGGTCAGGAGCATTCGGACTTGGAGACTGGAATTAAGGAACTTGGAAGACAGCCACAACCGCTACTTTCACTCTTTCCAAATCAATGAAACAGGAACTCTTCTATTCTGATGGTAGGAGTATAAATAGGTACAACATTTTAGAGGGCAATATAATAGCATGTATCAAAAACCTTAAGAGTATTCATATACTTTGATTCAGCAACCTGATTTCTACTCATTTATCCTAAAGAAATAAGGGGACAAATATATGTGTGTACAACAACATCGCTGTAACAGAAAAAATTAGAAGTACCCACTGGCAGGGGATTGATGGAATAACTTATGGTACACCCATGCAGTGAAGTATGGCAGAGTTATTAAAACAAGTCCTGGTCAGTTTAACAGGTGAGTGGGTAAACCAGCACAGCCATTCTGGAAGATAATCTGGCAATACACCCCAGAAGCCTTAAAAATGTTGACCCCACTAATACTGTTCCCAACGTTTCTGGCTCTCCACCTTCCAGACACATGGTAGAACTGAACTTCATGGCCTCTTAATTATTATCCCCCTAATTATTATCCAGGTGCCTGGTTCTGGCTAATGAGTTGTAAGAGGAAGTGATGAGTACCACTCCTAGGCCAGGGCATCAAATTGTCAATGTAACACCCAGAGAACTCTTTCCTTCTTCCATGGTGACTATCAATGTTTGAAATGGTGGCAGTTCCATCAGCCTTGATCCCACAGTGAGATATATAGATCCCAGCTGGGTATGTACAACAGGTGGGAAATAAGCCTTTGTTGTTTTAAGAATTTTAGGGTTGTTTGTTACTGCAGTATATCCTACCTATGCTGACTGACACATCCTTTGACCTCGTATGCCCATCTCTAGAGTTACATCATAAGGAAACACTTGGACACATAGATAAACATGTTAGAGGATATTTTGTATAGGTAGATACATGTTGAAGGATATTAATCGCAAAATTGCTCTTAACACACACATACAACAACACACAGAGATAAGTCCTGCAGAATACCCAGAGTGCCGAGACAGCTGGGTCAGAAGTCATGTCAACATCATCCATACACTACGACATTTCCTAAGAAGCCCTGGGCCCTGATGTAGAACCAAGTCATCATTCCAGCTTCCTCCCCACCCCACGCCCATCAAGAGTTCCCCTCAGAGTCCCAAGAGCCCAATCAGCTAACTTTAGTCCATTTTTCCCTAGTCCCTCAAAGATATTCTAAGAATATTAAACTCCAAAAGGTAGGGGATAGAACCTCAATCTCTTTTTCTCCCAAGAATCTTTGAGGTTCCTATGCAAATTTGTCCAACTCTTTCCCATAAATCATCAAGGTGCATATAAAAGGAATATGTAGAGAAAAAGCCTTTATCTATCCCAAAACACACATGCTATGTTCTTCCCCTGGAACAGTGGGTACATACTTGCTTTGCATCTACATAAGCCACTCAAGCAAAGCCTCTACCTCTAGAAATAAAAGCAGCTGGAAGTGTAGCAATTTCTCTCAACATTGTGGAAAATATTTTTTAGGTTTACCCATTCGTCACACTATTATTATGAAGAACTGTATTGACCATAAGGACAATGATGAAAAATAAAATGATAAGGATGGAGAGAGAAGTGACACATCTTTCACCATCCAGATTAGAATTTGCCTTGGGATCTCAAGACGCCTCTTTCAGCAACAGATCTTTAAAATTTAATGGCCCTACAGGGCCAATCCACCTTTTGAGCCCTAGAAACTAGTTGGCAAAGAGAATAAATAGAATGAAAAGTCCCTGAGGCTCCCAAATGGATGGTTTCTCAATCACTAGAAGATCTTATAAAGTTGCTGGTGGCAGCAATTTGTGGCAGTGGTAGTAGGAAGGGTGGTGGGGATGACGGCAGTGGTAGTAATGGGTAAATGAGATAGCCCCACTCATCAACCCAATCCTGACTTCTCAATTCACAGGGCTGAATTAATGTGACATTGATGGGGCATTAATATTTACTAGGATTTAATATTTTATAGCCAGTTGTTCACTCTAGAAATGGATTGAAAACAGAGAGGCCAGCTGTCATCAGGGAAAATAAGCAACTCAAAGCAAAAAGAGAGGTGAAGGGAAGCCGTAGGGGAGGGACCAGAGCAACGAGTAGAGGGGAGAACAGCCAATCCCACGAGGAGAGTCAAGGATCTTGGGGCACCTGCCTTCATAGGTTCTAAGCCTGTGAGACAGAAGTATCACCAGAACATCTGGTCAACCATTCTTCCCTTCCTATTTCTCTTCTTTCTAGAACATTCTGCCTCTGTTGACTCACCTATCTCTCCTTCCATGTGGGGCAGGAAGAGGAGAGAATGTCCCCTCTTATACTTGGAAAGCCAACAGGCAGACTTCAGGTAGCAAATCAAGCTGGGCTAAGGCTACCGTGCAAGGCCAGGACTAGAGTCTGGTCATCACTACCCTCGGGATGCATCCTCTCTAGGAACAGGTGAGCCCACCTAAGTATCAGAGTTTTCCTCAAAGAGCATTTGGAGAAGTCATCTGTAAGCTGGACTGCTGGCTCTTTGAGGACAAGGACCAGGTCTATCTTGATCAACGACGTTTCCTAAGAGCTGGAAAAATGCCTGCAACATGGTTGGAGCTCAACAATTTCTGTGAGATGAACAAATGAATGTAGAGTCCTATTGGATGCTGTATTTGAAAAGGTCTACAGTCAAATAATTGTGGGAAGCATGCAGATCCTAGCCCTCTCTTGGGGAATGACAGTGTAATATCAGAGAAGCCTTTATTTGAACATGTTATCCCCCACATTTTTTTGGAATGCCTTAACTCTATTTCCAAGGGACATGTTTTGAAAAATGCTGATATCCATTACACATTACAGCATAATGGAAAGAGCAAGAAATCTAGAGTCAGACAAACCAAGATTCAAGTCCCAACTTTACCACTTTCCAGCTGGGTAACCTTAGACAGGATGCTTAATCTCTCTGACCCTCAGTTTCCCCATGTGTGATATGCCAACTATAACAATGCCTCCTTTATGTACCTCCTGGGAGTTGTTGTAAGAATCAAATGAGATAATACACATGGAAAGTAAACTGCTTGCACACTGCAGTTGTTGCCATTTCTAAAAGCCAGAATCATGTCAAGTTGACATTGCCCAAAGCAGTTTCCATTTCACTTTCAGATCCTGCTAAAGATGTGCCAAGGTCTGATCTCTGGGAGCTTCCCAGGCCTTGAAGATAAATTTCCAGGTACAGGCGAGTCTTACCATCATCAAAAGTTAATACCAGTTTTTATTAAAGGCCACATGAAACATTGTGGTAGACGCCGGTCATTCATGATACCTTTAGCCCTTGCCACCTCTCACTACTTAAAGGCTGGAAAGCCAAATCTTCAATTTCCAGACTCCCTTGAAGCCAGGAGAGTTATGACCTATGAAATATATATACAGACATCTTCAATGAGGCTTCTGGGGAAGGTTTTCATTTTCTGATTTCTAAAGAGTCAGACAAGACTAGCACAGCTTTCTCCCCACTCACTTCTTGAATTAAGCACAGATGTGAAAGCTGGAACAGCAACAGCCATCTTGCAACCTTGAGGGAAAATACAAGAGAATTACAGAGGCATCATTCTGGAATGATTGAGTCAGTGCACAAGAGTTAGAAACCCACCTTCCCTGAACTTCACGTTATTAAAAAAAAAATTAGATCACTATAGTCAGGTTTATGCTAATTACAGATGAATAAAATCCTGCCTGATAAAAATAGTGGGGAAAAGGGTTTGATTGGGATTTTATCTTTAAAATGAAACAAAATTATGAAAATATGATATCTCATTTAAAACAAATTTAAGTTGTAATTAAGTTGCTCTATAATTCCATGTTCTAATTCTTAAAGCTAAGAATGTATTATTGGTTTATTTGGCACAGGGCATAATTCTTCTAATCAAATTACATCCGAACATCTTGTGGAGATGCCTCACCTCAGATGTGACTTTCACAGCAAGTTCAATAAGATGAACTTCATCAATTTGCCTCTAGTCTCTTAATCTTCTGCTATTGTC
The DNA here is from genome assembly GCF_041296235.1 of Equus asinus. Lineage (NCBI taxonomy): Eukaryota > Metazoa > Chordata > Mammalia > Perissodactyla > Equidae > Equus > Equus asinus. The sequence continues at coordinate 83,798,023 of NC_091797.1, read as the reverse complement.
ATCCCTCCCCTTTGCGGCTCCCATTGTGGGGTCCCTCTTGTGGATTTTTCTCTTCTTTAATTGCCTAACTGTGCCAGGTACTCAGTTGCCAAGGGCTTTGCATGAGATTTGAGCAGTTCACCAAGCATCTTGTCATCAGCTTCATGAAATCCTGCATCTTATGCAAGATTTGCAGTCCCACTTTGCGGGCAGATTGCATTCTTTTTCCTTAACACTCTTGGTGTTTATAACCTCTGATAATTGAGGAAGAGGCTGACTGAGACACTGACTAGAGGGTGGGGAAAGACTAGTATTGTGTGAAAAGAAATATCTGTATGGGCATTGATTTTTTTAAGTGGATGGCTCATTAGTGAATATTTTCATGCATTGATGGCATTCAAACGTCTACAGTTGATGTCCACCTTGATAGAGCCATAAAGGCAATAGATTGGGAGTCAGAAAACCTGTGCTCCAGTTCCACCTCTGTCTCTGATTGGCTGCATAACATTGGGCAAGTCATTTCTCTTTCCTGGGAATCAGCTTCCTCAACCGCAAAATGACTGGACTGTGTACATTCTAAGATCCTTCAACTTCTAAAAATTCTATTATCCTTCAAACAATTGACAAGGACTAGGAGGTGGCAAGCTGGAGTCCAAAAGCTAAGAACCTTTGAAAAGGGTGACAGAAAACCCTGGAGAAGGAACTCTGCTAAATCTGACTCAGGCTACATATTTTCCTTTTCAGGATGCCCTCCATCTCTTAGCAGCAGAGAAACTAATTAGATTTAATAAGAGACAAGGCTGCTAAATGAAAGTACAAGAGAAATATCACATTGCTGAAGATTAACACATGTTCTGGTCTGTCCTCATAATAAAGCCAGGGCCCCCATTTATCCTGGAATCTGTGACCTGGACAGAGTTAACTTATTCATCGAGCATAAGCAAGGATTTCATACCAAAGGAAGAACAAGGAATACAAATGCCATTTAGAAGCAGAAAATATATAAGTGGGAACAGGTCAATCTTACTGCAGCACGTACTCTACTTGTTAATGCTCATGAAGTCCCGAGTGTTTAAAATTATTCAGTGGTTCCCCACTGAACCAACATATCCATCCAGCATGGTGTTCAAAGCCCTCCATGATCTGGCCCCTGCAAGTGTCTCCGTCCTTGTCACTCATTGTTTCACTGCTTTTACTTTGTTCTTCAGTATCAAGAAATTTAATATTTTAAATATTGGGGAACATTCCACTTACACTGAGCTCTTTCTCACTTCCATAGTTGTATTTCTTCTGCACTTCTCAGAATTCTCTTTCCTACCTTCCACTCTATCCTGCAGCCAAACTATTTAAGGTTCCCTGAGCATATTCGCTCCAGCCTCCTTATATTTTTGCAAATGCTGTGCCCTCTTCCAGGGACACTTTATCAATTACAATGTATTTGACTACAATTAGCAGGACATCCAACTGAAAACAGCTTAAACAATAAGGAATTAACAAGAGTTTGTTCAGCGGCTCAACATTCTCAGGCTTGACACTCCTCTTCGTCCCTCCCCCTCAAGATGGCAAAATGGCTGCCACAGCTCCAGGCATCACAACTCATAACATCATCCAAAGGCATTCAAAAGAGATCTTTATCTTCTCAACTCTCTTTTTATGAATGATAAAAACCTTTCCCAGAAACTCCTGCCCCCAGCAGAATTTCCCCAAAATTTCACTGGCCAGAAAATGTCTTAAACTTCCCAGGAGTAAAACTTAACAAGTATTTACCCTCAGCTCCATTTCTAGGTGTCACCAGATTTTCCCCTAGCCTCACTTCTGATTTTGTTGTTCATTTTAGCAGCATTTATGAATATTACTAAGTGCTAGGCATGCTGCTCAGCACTCTACAAACATCTTATTCATCCCGTAGAACAACTCTGCTAGGTAAGCATTGTTATCCCCATTTTAGAGTTGAGAAAACTGAGACCCAGAAAGGTTAAGCAATTTGCCTAAGGATGCACAGCTAGAAAGAGGTAGAGCCAGGATTAAAATCCAAGTACATCCAACTCCAAAGCACAAGCTCTCAGCCACTCTCGGTCCTTCTCACTCCCGTGTCCTCTTGACATTCTTTGCCCCTCAAATGGCTCCTTCTCCTACACAGTGGAAGTCTCTCTGTCTAATGGATCCTTTCCCTCTGCTTGGCAACACTATCAGATCGTCCCTATAATTAAAGAAAAATGAGGGCCATTTCCTTCCACCCTGTTCTCTCCTCAATCTATCAAACTTCTCAGAAGCACCTCTTCACACTTACTGATTCCACAGCCTCAGCACACATTTGCTCTTCGCTGCGTCTAGCAGCCTCCCCCACATCCTCACCGACAGCGCTCTGCCCAAGGTTATCAACAATAGCCAATCGAATGGTTCTCCCCATGCTCCCTCTTCCTGGACCTGATTAATTGGCAGGACGGCCAGGCAGCTGCCCAGGAATCCAGTCTATACGAGGCTCTAAGACATCGCTGGAAATGTAACAAATGAAGGAAACTGTGTTTACCAGAACTCCTCTCAGAGCAGGAGGGTACTGTGTGCAGTTGGAAAGCAAACTTTCATAAGTTACTTGGGGAAGAGCTGTAGATCTCCCCAAGAGCCATGCCTAAGTAACAGTAAATGCTTTCCGCTGCCCTCCTATGAGGGCTGGTCTTTTTAACCACAGGGCTTTCGTTTTGCTGAATATGGAACAAACCTGGAGCCAGAGCTAACTGCTTGGGTCAACAGAGAAGAGGGCTTTGCCCCAAGCAGTCTTCAGACTCTCCTCCAAATTAATGCCAAGAAAATATGTAAAAAACATCATTTTGAAGAGTGAAAAATTGTTAGCCTACCCTATGGACCCACATTTCTCAGTCCAGATCTATCTGCTGTATGTAATATGGCTGATCCACCACTTCCTCCACTCCTTGATGGTCTGGTCTGATTTCTTCTGGGCTCCAGCATCCCACTATTCATCCTGTCTCTCTCTTTCTCCCTCTCTCTCTCTTGCTCTCTCTTTCCTCTCTGTTTTATTGGTTCCTTTGCCTCTTCCTACCCTTACAATGGGGACATTTCCCCAGGCTCTGACTTCAGACTCCTCTATCTACTTCTCCCTCCTGATCTCAACCATTCCCGGTGTATTAGTTATCTACCGCTATATTACAAAGTACCCCAAAACTTAGCAGCTGAAAACAACAAATGTGTTATCTCACAGTTTCTTCCAGTCAAGAATCCAGGAGTGGCTTTAGCAGGTGATTCTGGCTCAAGGTCCCTCACGAGGCTATAATCAAGGTGTCGGCCAGGACCGAGTCATCTCAAGGCATGACTGGGGGAGAATCCACTTTGAAACTCGCTGATGTGGCTGTTGGCAGACCTCCATTCCTTGCCACGTGTGCTTCTCATAGGGCTGCACCACAACATAGCACTTGGCTTCTGCAAGAGTGAGTGATCCAAGAGAAAGCCCCAAAGATGGAAGCCACAGTCTTTCTATAACCGAATCTCAGAAGTGCCATCCCATCACTTTTGCCCTATTCTATGTGTTAGAATCCAGCCAAAGTCCCATCCACACTCAGAAGGAAGGGATTACTCAAGGGCACGCACACCAGGAGGTGGGGATCACTGGGGCCATCTTGGGGGCTGCATAGCACGCAGGGCTCTCCCATCAACTCCAAGGAGAGTCACCATTTCTGTCGTGACCCTTTCATCTCTCCATGCCCACCTGCCTGCGAAGTCATTCCATGTGGACATGTGAGGTGGCTGATACCTCCTGTTCTACCTACATCAAACCAACATTTTTGTGTTCCCTTACAGCAGCCCAATTTTCCTTCTTCATGCTACGGATGGCATTGCTGTTCTCCCATTCCCTGAAGATTTATGTCTCCAAGTCATCCTTTTTTCTCTAATTCAACAAAAATCCTGAAGTTACCATTTATTGGTCCCTGCTATGTTCCAGGCTCTTTGAAAGACATTATCCTATTTAATTTTTGTAGCACTGTAAGGTGGATATTATCATCCCCATTTTGCAGGTGAATGAACTCATGTTTCTTTCAAAGGGAAGCAGATTTCCTGGAGTTTGGTCCTGTTCTATGTGCTGAGAAACAGCAATGAACAGGACAGCTTCAGTCCCTCGGGGAGCTTATAACCCAGCAGAGGAGAATTTTCCTGAACTAAGTAGCCATGGTTGAGATCATATGTTGTATATAGTTAACAACTGGAGCTTGGAATGAAACAAACCTAGGTTCAAGTCCCCGTTTAGCCATTTACCAGATAGGTGACAATTTATTGAACATTTCCAGGTCTCAATCACCTTCTGTATCAAAAGAATCATGCCTACCTCATGCAGCTGCTTTGAGTATTAAATGAGATAATTCAAGTAATCCACTTGGCATAGGGCCTAGCACACCAGGGGTCAACAAGAGGGAGATTTTGACGACGACAAATGACGACAACTATGGTGATATTTATCCAACTCACAGCAACAATAATCGCTCACATTGATGGACAGCCTCTGTGCACCAGACATTTTTCTAAGCACTATACATGCAATAACTCAATCCTCACAGCAACTCTATGAATTAGACATATTATTATGTCCATTTTATAAATGAGGAAACTGAGGCACAGAGAGGTTCAGTAAATTGACCAAGGATACAAAGCTAGCAAGGGGCAGAAACAGAATTTGAACTCAGGCAGACTAGCCTCAGGTCCAGGAACTCAATAGAATTTTAGAAGTAGAGATGCCTAAAAAACCTAATGCTCAAGGAATCACAGTGGTGTGTGTTTCTGTGTCTGTGTGTGTCTGTGCATGACTATGTGTAAGTGTCTGTGTGTAAGTGTGTGTGACTATGCACGTGGGATTATGTGTGTGGCTACACACATGTGTTAGATTATGTGAGTGTGTGTGTGTGTGTGTGTATCCATGCTCACACTGTATTGGGTATAGAGAAAGAAATTTATACTCTGGGTCACATTTTATATTCTCTTTGCATTGGGGCATGTAGCTTTTAAGTTGAGAAAATTCTGGCTTGTTTGTTTTTCTTAGAACTCCTCTCTTTTTCCTAAAGTATGATTCCCACTTGTGGTTCAAGGGAATGATGAAAAAGCCCTCATTGGCAAAGTACAACCTGCCTCTTAAGGGCACATAAAAAGAACTACAAAACTCACTTAAACCTTTCCTACTGATAAATTATAGGGAGATTTCCTCAGTAAAGAAGACAAATGAATTATACAGTATTTCATTCCAACGCACTCTCCTCTTTCACTCTATATATTTCTAAGATATTATTGGAAGAAGACTAGTTCTATGGGAGACAGGCTCTACAGCTGGCCCGCCAGCGTCCCCCATCCCCCATCCCCATACTTGGTGTCTTCATCACAATGGCTGGACGATTGGCATCCTCCTCTCCCACTGAGAAGGTCTCCATTTGTAAATGACCAGTCCTGGCATCCAGAACACACCTGCCATGTCTCTCCTTCTTTCTTCCCTCTATATCTCACCTTCAGTTTTTCTCCTTTCCTCCCATGTCCACCCCTCCCCTGGTTCTTCTTTCTATTTCCTATCTCTACTCATAAAATTAGAAAGCAAGAGAGGTTAGCAGGTAGGAAATCAGTGTCAGACTCAGGTCTGCCATTTACTACCTATGTGACCTTGAGCGAGTGGTTTAACCTTTCAGGGCCTCAGGTCCCTCAGTGAAAAATGAAGGTTATGTGAGGATTAAGGGAAATGTGTAAGAAAGGTGCTTAGAATAATGCCTGACACGTGCTAAGCACTAGATATGTGTTAGAAGTAACTATTAAATTCATAATGAATCACAATGGGACTCAAAAGTTTCCTGGCTGAATGTTTATACATCTGTTAAGAATAGGCCTCTGGTCAAGAACGAATGGCATCTGGCATCGTGCAGCGGTCAAGAAGATAGAGCTGGGTTCAAATACAAGCTCTACGACATACCGGCTTTGTGACCTTAAGTGAAAGACAAGCTCTGTAGGCATCAGTTTCCTCAGCTGTCAAATGGAGACAATAACAGTCCCCACCTCCCAGGGAGGTCAAAGGGATTAGACTGAAGCCCTTAGCTCAGAGTCTGGTGCACAGCAAGTGCTCAGTAAGTGGCATCACTAGCATTGGGGTAAATCCTTCCCTTTGTAGCCCAGGAACCCCCCTCATCCCTTTTCAGCTGTCCTCGCTCTCTACTTGACCTTTTACCCTCCTCACTCTCCATTAACAAGCAAAACTAGGAAAGTTCTTGAGAGTGTTTATTCAACGCTGTATTTGCTGTCTAACAAAACACCCCAAAATTAGTGGCCTAAAACAACCACAATAATTTATTTTGCTCCTGAACCTGCAATCTGGGCAGGGCTTCGCAGAGATGCCTGATTTCTGCTCCAAGCAGCATCGGATGAGGCAGCTCAGCTGGGAGCTGCAGGACTCACTTTCAAGATGGCTCCTTTACATGGCCAGCAAGTTGGTGCCAGTTTTAGCCTGGGAACCCAGCCAGAGCTATGGGCTGGGGAGCTTGGTTGCTCTCTTCACGCTGCTTGGGCTTCCTCACAGCATGGTGTCTGTGTCCCAAAAGTGAGTGTCCTAAGAGAGCAAGAAGGAAGTGCATAGCATTTTTATGAACTAGACTGGGACATCACATGGCACCATTTCCATGATATGCTCCTGCTGAAGGCAACCACACAAGTCCACCCAGGTTCACAGGGAAATGACCTAGACTCTTGATGGCTAGAAAAGCATGTGGGAGTGGAGATATTGCTGTGGCCATCTTTGGAAAATACAATCTTCCATGCTTAGACTTAGACCCTTTCTCTGCCCCCAGCCTCCACCCTTCAAGGAAAACATTCCACCTAAATTAGTTGTCTCTTCCAAACAGCCTTATCAGATTAGAGCTAAGAATGCTAAGCCAGGAGCCTCATAAGACATTAAACTGACTTCATGTCCATTTCTTAATTGATTTGGACTTCCTGTGTGAACCTGCTGGTTTGGGCAGCTTTGGCTACATTTTCTTCATCTGGTCATTTGCAGGAGGTGGCTCTGGGAATGGTGGGTGGGGACAACACAGAGAAAATCATAGATACTGCAGCCAAGTTCAACCCCTCATTTTGGAATGTAAAAATGGAGGCCCAGGAAAGTGAACTGAAGATCAGGTTCAAATGGACTGGAGCCAGGACTTGTAACCAGCTCCTCAGCCCAAGGTCAGTGCTCCCACCCTGCTTCTGCACTGCCCTTGGGCCTAACAATTTTTGATAAAATATTTATTCACTAAAAAGAGCTAGCATATGCACCTCAGGTCCCGTGTAGGCAGCCACGCTCTGCACCAGTCCCTTCTGAGCCAGCTTCCGAGCTAGGAGGTGTGAGTCCACCCTTCTGTGGACAGCTGATTGGCTTAGATTCAATCACCTGACCTAAAGGCAGCCAATCCAGAGGCGTAGTGCATAAAGATGAGCTGAACCAATCAGACTCCCTCTCTCAGAATGTGAACTAAGAAACACAAGGTGGCATCTGTTCATGGGAATGAAAGCCGAAAGCTCATGAGGCAGAGTAGGGATGGAGCACCTGCAAAGTCTGGTGCAAGCTGATATTTTGATCTGCAGAAACTATGAGTTATAGATGAGGTGGTCTGTGCAGAGAAGAGTGGAGCTGTCCCCAAACAAAGATAAAGACAATGAGTTACAAAAGGAGAGAGAAGACAGTCATTAGAGCTATTTCAGATTCTGAAAACTTTCCATTCCAGTTCCAGGGACTTTATGATTAAGCCCCTTTTATACCCAGAAGTGGAATTGCTGAGTCATATGGTGGTTCTAATTTTAATTTTTTGATGGGCCTCCATACTGTTTTCCATAGTGGTTGCACCAGTTTACATTCCCAGCAATAGTGGACAAGGGATCCCTTTTTTCTACATCCTCCTCAACACTTGTTATCTTTTGTCTTTTTTGATATTAGCCAACCTAACACACGTGAGGTGAGATCTGATTGTGGTTTTGATTTGCATTTCCCTGACAATTAGTGATGTTGAGCACCTTTTCATATACTTGTTGGCCATTTGTATATCTTCTTTGGAGAAATGTTTGTTCAAGCCCTTTGCCCATTTTCTAATCAGGTTATTTATTTTTTTCAATGCATAAAGAAAATGTAGTATATACACACGATGGAATACTAGTCAGCTTTTTAGAAGACCACATGCAACAACATGGATGAACCTGGGGGACATCATGCTAAGTGAAATAAGCCAGTCTCAGAAGGACAAATACTGCCTGATTCCACTTACAGGAGGAATTAAAATAATCAAACTTATAGAAACAGAGGGGAGAATGGTGGTTGCCTGGGGTTAGGGGGAGGGCAAAATAGGGAGTTGCTGTTCAAAGGGTATACAGTTTCAGTTATGCAAGATGAATAAGTTCTAGAAACCTGCTTTAAAACATTGTGCCTATAGTTAACAATACTGTAGTGTGCACTTAAAAACTTGTTATGAGATTAGCTCTCATGTTGTGCTCCTACCACAATTTTTAAATGCCCCTTTTATTTATACTGGCCTATGTTCCTTGACAGTACCTCCTTGCCTTATCTCACTAAAACATGTAGAGTATTTGCCCGTTTCATAGGAAACTGAGGCTCAGAGAGGTTAACCGACTTACCCAAGATGACACAGCCATTGAGTGTCAGCTGGAGTGCAGAGCATCCTGGGTGCCTGAGCCTTTTCTTCCACACCTTTTTGAAAGGTCATCCCCCTCCTACCTGTCCCCTCCAGGTAACACCACTCCCTCCAGGGACTTGCTCCTTGGAGGCTGCCATAGAGCTATTTTAGCAATAACCCTGTCCTTGAAAGATGACTTTGCCTTAGGATTCCATCTTCCTGATAGAATTCTTGATTCCACCCCCTTCCTCGAGCTGAGTTAATTGCCAAGACTGTGGGGAAATCTCACCACCTCCTCAGCTCACCCAGCAGGACCTCAATCCTTAACAAGGCAACTTTCTGACAAAGTGTGTTAGATGGCCTCAGACAAAACTTGCCTAGCAGGGGATTGGAGGAGAACAAAAACTAAAAGCAGAATGGAGAGGGGGGCAGAGGTTTCTTTCCATTGATTTCTTTGCCAATGAGAAGTCTTTAAAAATCACTTTTTAGCTGCAGCCCTCAGATGCATGAACTGTGATGCTGAAGGAGGGAGAAAAGAACCAAACTCTGGGTCAGATCAAACTGTGATCTTTCATTCATCTGAACAGGCAGCCATCTTGGCAAACAGAAAATTAGAAGTTCAAACAAGAGGAAGAGGGGATGTCTGAGGTAGGATTGGCCTTGGGCAAAATTGTGAGGTTGGCAAAGTCTGACTTAAAACCCCCACAGTGTCCTGTTCTCTCCTACCCTCACCCCAGGCAGAATCTGCCTTGAGCTCAGGGAGGAAAAGAGGAACGTGACTTTCCCTCCCTCTCAGCTTCTCCTTCTGCTTCATGGTAGACCTCTTGTCACTTGTCCCATCCAGTCTTGATGTCGTCTGTCCCATTAGTGTTCTCTGATTCTAGCAAAAGACCCCAGGAGGGGCTGATAGTTAAACCAGCTGCTAATTAACTGATAATGAAATCTAAGCTGTAGATAGCCCTCCCCACCAATCCAGGCATATTTGAGACTTGAAAAAGGGAGCTCTCGCGGAGCCCAAAGTCTTCGAGACACAGACTCTATGACGAGGAAGAGCAGGCAGTGCAGTGCGTTGATCAAGGGTATGGTGGATGCTGGGAGGTGCTGCCAAGATCCCCCTGAGAAAGGAGGGATGATGTATTATCTCAACCTTTGAAGGACTTTTAAAAGAGAGCCCTTTGCAGTTAGGCCCTTTCAGGGATTGCTTCAGCTGAAGAGAGATACCTCATCCAAGGTCATTCCCAAGGTCATGCCTCATTGCCCGGGCAGCCTGCACCCAATTGGTGATTAACAGAGGGTGTGCAGGCCCAGCTTTCTGGTTGAAGAACTTCAGAGACAAGTTTGGAAGATCATCCCACCTTTGGACTCCCCCTAAGGTTGGCTGAGCTTTCTGTTGAGACTATATTACAGCTCAGTTTCCTCCTCTTTTCAATCCTGCTTCCTTCCCTTCCCCCCATAGGTATTGATCCCAAGAGCTCTCCCTAATAAACCTCCTGGATGCCAACTCCCATCTCAATGTCTCTTCCCCAAGGAATCCAACCTGCAACAGGGCAGGAGGAGAAGAGTCTTCTGGGCAGAGCCAACATGGTGCATGACCCCAGGGGGCATCACTCCCATGGTACTGTTTGGAAGTGGTACTCCCTAGAGTCGTGAAACCCTAAAGCCCCACTTCCTGTCACTACCTCAGATCACACCATCCATTCCATAAGCACAAATGAGCACCCAGCTATCCACTCTACCAACCTCTGAGATTGGCTCTTCCAGGTCCCTGATTCTTTCACCGTGGCATGTTTTTGCCACTCAGCGCTTTGCAATGTGCTTTCTCTGCCTCCCTGTCTGGCCTGTCAAGCTATTGCCCCACATACTGACACTTCTCCCACATCTATTCCTCTTCAAAATGTGCTTGTTTCATATTTGCCATGAACTATGTGGCATTGGGCAAATATTTACCCCCTGAGTCTCCATGTCCTCACCTGTGATGTGGCAGAGACTGCTGACAGCTCCCAAGATCCATTACTCCCTCCTTCCTTTCCCAGAGCTTATGGCCACCCCATAGACATTTCCCAGCCTGCCTTGCAGCTTAGGTGCCATGTGACCATATTCTGACCAATGAAATTGAAGTAGGAGAAACTGCGTGGTATATGTAAAGCAGGCTGTTTTCCCTCCACATTGCCTTTCTCCTGGCTAAGAAATTACAAGAAGTAGAACAGCTGCCTTGAATCCACAAATGGAAGCCAGCCTCAGACCACCAAACTGCCAGTTACACAAAAGAGAAATAAGCTTCCATCTTGTTTAAGTCACTGCATTTGGGGGCCTCTTGGTTACAGCACTTTAGTATGTATGATAACCAATGTATATAAAAAGAGGACAATGACCCTTACCTCACAGATTTCCTAACATGTAATCACCCTCACTGAGCTTTTCTTCATCCTATTCCTGTTGAATCTCGTCTCTAAAATGAGGAGTTTAAAAAGAACTGATCTCAAGAGATACAGAATGACTTAAGGAAAGACCCCGAGTTCAGAGCCCTGGTAAGCCTGAGTTCACCCTACACAAGCTCTGCAATCCAGGGCCAAGTCACTTAACCTCTCTGTGCTTTTGTTTCTTTAACTGTAAAAGGAGGATAAGAATTGTAATTACCTCATAAAGTTGTTGTGAGAAATGAGAAAGTGTATATAATATGCTTATGTAAACTATGTAAACACATGATAGGTGCTAGTTTTGCATAAATAGACTCTCAATCAAGGATAGCCACTATTATTAAAGAGGCCACTTCGCCTATGAGTATGTGCTCTGGAAATCCAGGCAGTCTGGATTTGAATCCAAGTTCCCTCACTTCCAATATGACTTAGGTGGGCTATTACATCTGTCTGGGTCTTAATTTGCACCTCTGTGAAATTGGGATTATAGTTATATCTAACTCCTGGGTTCATCATAAGGATTGAATGAGTTGGTAATTTTAAAGTCCTAGTAGAGTGCCTAGCAGATGGCAAGTGTTCAAAAAATTCTACCTATCGATTATCATTATTGAAGACTCCTTCCAGGGTGATGTGTTAGGTCTGTCTTCACAAAATGGAAAAGCAATGAAAGTCTTAACCAAGGGATACTGGACTCTCCAATGCTCTGTGAAAAATTAGATGTGCCCTTGCTGACCTGTTGTTAGCTGAAATCCTCATTATTAGAACCACACCTTCAAATTAAGGTGGGTTTTCATAAAAATCCTAGCCCCAAACCAAAATATATTAACAGAAAATGAGACTACTTGGTCTATTTGATAATTTGGCAGAAATCCACTCAGTCATCTATTCATTTAAACATTTTCTAAGCAGCTATAAGCACAATTCAAGGCCCTTAAGGTATAAAAAAAATAGAAATCAGTTGCCCAAGAATACAACCTCAGATTGTAAAGAAAAAGACATTGAAAGACACTATTAATTGCCTCAGCAATATCTATTCCCCCTCTTTCTTGCTAACAGAACCAAATTGTATTTGGAAAGGTAAAGTGCCAATTCCAGGCAATGGATTATGATCAGTCTAAGTTGGTCATGACAATCTTGTTCCCTCTTCTCGGCCTCTCTTGCAGCTAGGGATGGTCATGTGACCCAGGTACAGCCAACAGATGTAAACAAAATCTACTCGGGTCAGTCCTGCAAACACATTTGCTTTTCTGGTAAGAGGAATCAGAAGCAGCTGGTATGGTGCCTTTGCCTTTCCCTGTCCTTTTTCCGTCTGTCTTGAACATATAAGAGATATCTGAAATGAAGCAGCTATGCTGTGATCTTAAGATAACAAGCATGAAGGGAAGACTGAGGAAAGAACAGATACATGGCCCTGACATTCCCAAGCCACTCACTGAACCAACACTGGTAACTATTTACCTCCTGACCTCTCATTATAAGCTACTATAGGTGAGTTTTACTTGCACCTAAATGTATTTCTAACTATACAGGTCCTTTCACGGAATATGGAGCTATAGCAGGCAGGTCCAACATATGGGGATATGTTCTTGTATCCAAGTTGTGGGGATGACATAGAGGATGTGAACAGGGCACTAAAACTAAACCATTCCTATTTCATCATTTTGCCTGCGACCATCATGCAATTCAACCTGGTCTTGTGAATTCCCTCATCATGGATCCAAGTGACCTACTGTTAATCCTAAGGGGTATGGTTCACCTAACAGCAAAGAGAATATGTGGTCTCTGCCCTCAAGTAATAGCCTGCTCGATTTGGGCAGCCATTCTTCCTGGCCCACAGCTTTTTTCCCATCCTATCATTTCTGTTCTACCAAATAGCAATCCTGTCCCAAACGCTTCCTCTGCCTTTTCAACTCCGCAATCACCCAGCAGTTGGTAAGACCTATTAATATTTCAGCTCATTTTTCAATTGCAGGGCCATGATACTCACTGAACACAAACCATCTATTTGTCTCCCACAAAATGCACCCAGGTGTCTCGAAATGTCCTCTGGTTACAAAATGGGACAGTACTTCAGGACCTTGGAGAGCACCGTCCCAGCACCCTTCCAGATCAACACAAGGTCAGTTTCTCCAGGACCTCTTTCACAGCCAAGGGCACGGCATTGCCTCTTCTTGATGTTATTAACCAGAAAAACAAATTTAGAAAAAGCACTGGGTGCAGTGAGACAACCAGTTCTCTCACCTGAAATCCTCCTCAGAAGGAGCTTGGGGAAAAAATGCTTATATTTAGCAAGACTAAGCTAATAATCATAACCATTCACTGAGCATCTGATATATGCCAGAAATGTAAGATATTATTGTTGCCATTTTACAGATGAAAAAATAGAGAAGTAAAAAGCTACTATGTTATAGAACACTCACTAAGTGCCAGGCAGTCTACTAAGCTATATGCATAGCTTATATGTATTTACACACACACACATACACACGCACACAATCCTATGAATTTCTACTGATGTATTTTGCTATATTGATCTCTTCGTTAGATAGTGAGAGATATTCCTATTACTAGCCTCGTTTTATGGGAAGAAATTGAGGCAGGTAGTACATAGCTCTTAATAGCAGTACCAGAATTTAATCCAGGCAGTATAACCATACGTAAGCTGACTATATAATTTACTGTGCAAAATATGATTCTTTTGAGGGTGAAATGGGTGCTATTAATGAGAAGGCCAGAACAGCATGTGTGAATCAGGACAGCCCCAGGTAAACCAGGACATATGGTCCCTCTAGTTATATGGACCCCAATGAAATAATGCATTGAAAGCATTTATCCCCATGTCTGAAATATGGTATGTGCTTGATATATTTTAGCTGTTTCTATGATTACCCTCCTCTCAGGGTCATTGTGAGGCCCTCATGAGATGGGATGTGTAAAGTGGCCCAGAGATACACAGAACCATCAAGGGTTCCCTTAACATGCCTCCCCAATTCTGTCCTCTTGCTTTTGAAGGAAGCATCAATTCTGGCACATGACATCTGTCTGACGTGAGCAATGCAGAGCCAGAAGGGGAGATGACTCAAGGAGCCTGCCTCAGGTTGATGGATGGTAAACCAGTGAACTGCTGAGACTGGCTCAAACACCCATCTGCCGTATGCCAGAAAAGAAGCCAGGGCTTCTGGGGCAGCCATTGATATCTGTCTGGGCATCTCATATCTCAGCTAAATTCAGACTGGCAATCAATAGAGGCTCCTCCGGAGACCTCACTTCACAGGTTCTCCTGGCTCACAGGCATGTCATTTTGCAGTGGTGAGACCTTCATTCGGGGCTGCTGCTCCTCTTTCTAAGCACTTGTCAAGTTTCCCAGTTTTATCTCCACTCTCCCCCATGTCTTAAATCACTTCATCTTGCAGCAAGGAAAATATTTTATCAACAGCCACCTTCCTCAGGGGGGGTTAACAGATATCGAATCATGAAATCATGGAAAATCTAGATAGAGCCAGACTGCTTTCAAAGTCTCTCTAGTATGATGCTCTCAATTTACAGATCAAGAAACGGAGATTCAAAAAAAGAATAGACTTGCCTAATTTAATATGCAAATTATTTCAGCATTAGAATAGAGGTTGGAGTCTGAAGTCAGACTGCATAGATTCAGATTCTACCTCCACCACATTCAAGTTACTTTCTCTCTCTCTGTGCCTCAGTTTTCTCACCTATGAAATGGGACTGATTGTAGCACCCATCTCCTTATATTGTGGTGAGGATTAAGTGAGTCAGTGAACATAAACTTCTTAGCAGAGTTTCCCAGGGCTTAGAGTAAGCATTAGATAAAGGTTGCTTTTTATGATTTTCAATATTGATGGAGCTGGTACAAGATGCCACCCATGTCTCTTACTAGGAAAAACTGTGAACTTATCAAATTCTCAGTGCATCCTTAAGAAAAGGGGCATTTTTTTTGGTAAGGTTTTCGGTTTGTAAGTACTTTTCCTTTATAGCATTTAATGCTGTCAAGGTTAGTTAACTTGACCAGCATTTTTCAGATTGTATTCCTCAAAATTCCCAGTTTCCTTCAAAGCTAGGAGTTCCCTGAAATCCCTAGTTTGGTGCTCATACCAGTTTGAGAAAGACTGGACGTACTATTTCCTCCTGCCCTGGAGATTCATAATGCACACGAACCTATTAAAGATTCGAGAAATCCTGCAGGAAGGAAGTCTGCATGATGTTATTGAAGCTGACATTTCCCAAGCATACCGGACTACAAAATCCTTTTTTTAAAAAAAAAAAAAAAAAATTGGCACCTGAGCTAACGACCGTGGCCAATCTTTTCTTTTTCTTTTTTTTTCTGCTTTTATCTCCCCAAATCCCCCCTGGTACATAGTTGTATATCTTGGTTGCAGGTCCTTCCAGTTGTGGCACGTGGGACACGGCCTCAACGTGGCCTGACGAGCGATGCCATGTCCGCACCCAGGATCCGAACCCTGGGCTGCCGCAGCAGAGCGCGCGAACTTATCCACTCGGCCACGGAGCCGACCCCCTACAAAATCCTTTCGAAAATCCCCACTGACGTTAGTATCCACAAACATGGTCTGAGAAATTCTGAATTAAATCAAAGCTTCTTGAAATCTCCCACTCAAAATCAGAAGCCAATCCATATCACCTGACATGCCACAGCTTCCAAACCTGAAAAAAAGAACCCTTCTAGCAAATAACCTATATGTGACATCTTCTGCCCAGCCCAAGACTCCCACACAGCACTGAGCCTTGACAATCACGTTTGTAGAACCTTACTCTGCCACTCGACCCCTTAGCCACAGTTAAGTGGGCCGGAGGTGGACACCTGGCCGAGGATGAAGCAATCAGATTCTCTCCAGAGAGGACCTGGTGCGGGAAGTATCCTAGCTCTGACGTCAAAGTCCCCAAACTCCTACTGCTGGAGGCTCAGAAACTATTCTGCTTATAGGCTTGTTTCTCAACCCCCATGTAGTGGCAAAGATGGAGACCAGCATCTCTGGCCTACATTCTATTCCTCACGGCCCACAGTTCGAAGAAAAGTCCAAGAAGTGGGTCTCGTTGGCCCTGATTGGCCCGACTTGGGTCACTGACTCATGGTGAGCCAATCACAGAGGGCAAGGGATGTGGGCTTCTGATTGGCTGGGCCTGAGTCACATGAGCATTCTTGGATTCCAGGATTGACAAAAACCCATCCGAATCTCACAGGACTGAGAATATAGGAGTGGTCCCCTGAAGGAACACTGAGGTTCTGAGTTCCCAGAAGAAGAGGAAATACGTGGTGGGCAGACAAAAATAAGGATGCCTACTGTACCCAGGGCCACATTATGACTTTCAGGAGTCTCAGGCACTTTTGTCTTCATGGGTCCCTTCCTCCAAAGAATATATATACATGAAAAATTATATTTTATGACTGTATTGGTATAAAGACAAATATAACCCTGGATGAATTATATTCATGTCTTTCTTCTGATTTTAAAAGAAATTAAAACATCTTTACAGGCCCTATGTGCTGCACCTACCCTGCCAGTGGGTCAATCAGCCCTGATCACACCTGCTCTCAGAAAGAAACTTTTTCAGCAGAAACCTGTGCCCACTGAGCAGCAAGTATTCTCCTGTGCCTGCCCTCCACCCCACCCCCCCAGCTCATCCTGAGAGCTCACGAGGATGGGCAGCCAATTTTCCTGAAGAACCAACCTGGAAAAAGGGGGACTGAGTAAATTATGGGCTTCTAAATAAGCATAATTTGCCTGCTAAGGGGTTTATCTGCCAGAGCGCCTTAATCTGCTTCCTAAATTCACTTTCATTAACTGCTCAGTCTCTGAACGGCGCTGACAGCCCCCTTTACCAATCTCTCGCTTGCCATAACCCAAATTATATTCACGGCTGTTACTTTTAGGATTACGTGAAGTCCACAACCTTTTACTTCCTTCCCCCACAGTTTGAAGAGAGATGAACCAAGGGGGTGTTTTCATGGAGAGGAAAACCAGAGAAACAAGCTGAAAGTCCTAAAGGGATGTTCTAAGGTGAACTGGGAAATCTCTGGTTCCCAGTAATTTACTCTAAACTTCTCTGAGCAGAGGGTCACCCGTCAGCTTGGTGCAGTGCACACAATCCCATCTGTCAGCCATTTGCTTAACATGTTGGTGGGCTTTGTTATATTTGTATACCAACTGTAGTATTATTTAGGAAGCTTTGGTTGACTTTAAAGCAACTCACTTTTTTCCACATAACCTCATTCTAAGCAATACCATCCATGAGATCAAACATTTGATGAACCACTTATATTTTTCCTGATACATTTAATTAAACCTTAACTAGTCAAATAGAAAGTATTTGTAGATGCACATCCTAAAACCTTCCTGATTACCAACCCCATTTACACTCCTGATAGGATACCTGCCACTAATTAGCTGTGCAACTCTAGCCAGTTACTTACCCTCTCTGAGCTTCAGTTTCCTGGCTCAGTTGACCTCTAGAGGTCTACGATTCTGCAATTCCAGAGAGGTATTTAGGCAGCTAAATTTTGTGAGATTGTGTTCTACTTTTTCCTCCACTATTCTAGCTTTTAATTTTCTGAGAGTTAATTTTAAAATGAGAAAAAAAAAACCTATATAAACTTTGAAAATAAAATATATCTTGAGCTGTTCTTTCTCCCTTATTCTCTATATTCCAAATCTACTGGATTTTTTTTTCTCAGATTTCGGTCCACCCAAACTCCTTCAAAATTTCAGAGGTTTTGTACATGCTGTTCTCTCTGGATGCAATGCTCTTCCCGCAAGAGTTAGCATTTACTCATCCTTCATGTCTCAGCTCAAATGTTCTGTGCTCGGAGGAGCCTTCCCAACCTCCTACGACCACTTCTGCTATGTCAGGTCTTCCTATTAAATGCTTCCCTATCATTCTCTTTCTCCAGATGTATTTTTTTTTAATTTGGTGGAACATTTCATTAATATCTGACCTCCTGACTAGACTATAAGTTTCACGAGAGCAAGAATAGCATTTGATTTCCTTGTCACTGTGTTTCCAGAAATTTCTATAGTGCCCGGCACACAGTAGGCACCCAATTTGTTGAATGAATGAAATTTCCAGGAGGAGGTGGTTTTGAAATTTTATAGAAACTCATATTTCTTTTGGTGGCCGGTTCTAGCATGTCTCAACCTTCTCAGTCACAAAATCATCCTTAATGTCTAGCCTAAATTCCTCCTTTCTCTTGGCAGAGAAAACATTTTACGACTAGAGTTACACCTGAATGCTGTAGTCTTTGAGAGCCAAGGAGAAATTACAAGCTGCTTCTCTGAGCCCTGGGAATTCCCTCCCACTCCCCACACAAGGCAAAATCCAAATGCTCTTGATACATGTTAATTGCGAATTAAGCCTACTGTTACCTGGTTCAATGCAATTATCTAGAAAGCTGGTCAAAAATGCTCAGATGGAGGTGGTTTGAGAACAAAGAGGAAGGCAGAACATTATTTGAGCAGTAAATAGGCAAGCAAAATCCATCATGGTTAATTATTTGCTCTTAATTGTCAGGAAATGAAGGATGGATGGAAGAGGGTTTAAACGGAATAATACTAAAAGAGTTCTTCTACCCAAATGCTGCGGCCAGATTTGCAAGTGAGACTTTTCATAATCCACGGTTGTTAATTATCTAAACACAGCTCCCTTGGAGCTGCCTGAGTGAAGATTAATTAGTTTTTGAAATAATAGCTAAATTGATGCGGGGAAGGACTTCAGACTCCAAAATAATGGCTGAAAATTAGCCATCCTATTTCTTCATTTCTCTTTGCTGGGTTCCTAGAGGACATTTATCTCTGTTGCTTTTGCAGAGAGGGCTCATTAATCAAACAGGCAGATGGGCCTTCCCAAATTGGTGACGTGGAATGGAAAAGCAGCCCTGCAAAGTGCACAGGAAGAGGAAAGCTGGGGACTGTCTGCACAGACTTCCTCCCAAACTCAGTCACGGCCAGATGCTTCTTTGTCAATCCAAGCACGACAAGGCATAAACTCCAAAACTCTGTTCTTTTCTCCGGGACTGGAAATGGGCCCGTGGGTGGAAGCAGGTTCTCATGGGCCCAACTGTGCAGTCCAAAGGCCGGACTTCTTACTCAGAGAAAGATTTCGTTTCATGGATAGAGTCTTTTTTTTTCTCTATAAATAAAATTAAGGGTTTTTTTCTGTTTGCATGCCACATCATACCAAAAAAAAAGTAGAGCAGGTTTTCACTAAGTTTGGAAGGTATGTTTGGGATGATCTACCAAAAAGTAGAGGCTATGCGAGGTTGATGAATTTCAATTTAGAGATAGGCAGTTGTCTTACTTTGGGTTTCTCCAAAATCAGGTGCTGGACTCGGGTGCAGGTAGCTTATTTGAGAGGTGACCCCAGGAAGCACAAGTGAAGAAATGGAGAAAGTGAGCCAGAGAAGGGTAAGCATCAACGAAGCGTGTGCCAATGAGCTGATCACCACCGTGCACAACAAAGGCTCAGTCCTGTTAGAAGTCTTCTGAGAAATCGTGTGAAACACACTTCTGAATGTTCTCATTGGACATTGAGGAGGCTAGGGCATTTATTCAATGATTCCCATCCCCAGGAGTTGAGGGTTTCCTTCTGGGCATTAACTCCTGATATCCTTCTCCCTGGTGCCAGAGAAAGCCCTTGGACAGAGAAGATAGATGCTGGTGGAGACCGTGCATGGCTGCAGATGAATTCACATGGACTGAGGGGGCTATGTGTGGGGCATCAACAATATCTGCTACAGCAGCCATCCCCCAGAGGAGGTGAAACTTGGCACAAGAATTTGGTGACCATCCAGACATGCTATGTGATATGTTACAAAATTGTGGACAGAGAAAACACACACTGGTGTCAAAAACGAGCTCCGAAAGAAAGTCGTAAGGGTAGACACTCCAATATACAGCATTCACTTGAGATTCAGCTGCTTCTCACATGGGCAGCTCTAGGTAGTGTACTTTAGAGGCGATGCAGAGAGATTTATTTATGTATGAATGGTTAGAGAGTCCAACAATCAACTAGGGGGAAGCAGGTGATAGTGAATTTGTGGCTCTATCCAAAGAAATATCCCCTGTCCTTAATCATTTCCTTCCAAAACCACTGGGCTTTCATGGCTTTTCCCTTCTGCCCTGGAAGTCAGGCTGAGCCAACTTTCTTCACCCAGCTTATTAGCAAGATCTAGTACTGGCTTGGGCTTGGTTCTCCCAGAAAAGGCTGAAGAGACAATAATTCAGGTAGTTTATTTAAGAGATGATCCCAGGAAAGTAGGTTTCACAGGTTGGGTTTCCCCAGAATGCAGACTCTGAGATGGAGTTAGCATGCAGGATGCTTATTAAAGAATTCCCTTGGAATCAACACCCACAAAGGGAAGGGAAAGGAAGCCAGGATGGGCAGAAGTAGAGGGTGAACCACAATGCAGGCCCAGCAACAACCTGAGCCAACCCTACAAGAGCTCTGGAGCTAGGACAACACTTCTGAGTCGTCTTAAACTTGGCTGGGGATAGCCAAGCCTTTACAACCCCACATTAGTCAGTCATTGGATGTGGGCTTCCCCAGAAAGATGTGTGTCCTTGAGCAAGGCAGCTCTCTGCAGCTGAGGTGATCCCTAAAGGAACTGACAACTGAAGTTCATCTGCCAACAGCACTGCCAGCAGCGAGGGCAACAAGTCCTTCAGTGAAGTGGCTTCTGGATGGTGCATCACAGTGTGCAACACAGTAGAGGGTGGGGTAAGTGAGACAATGAAAGAAAATAAGCCAACAAATAGTGTGTTATTGAGTAGGTTACCACTGCAGGCAATCAGATTATCCCACCTGGGATAGCAAGGGAGCTGGGGTATTTATTCATCAACTTGCATCAGTCATTGGTTGAGAGCTAATCCCGAGGAGCACTGACTCTTTGGAACTTCCTGGGCACAGGCTCACTGGGCTCCAGTTACCAGAGAAAGCCATCGGGCAGAGTGACAATGCCGCTCTTGGGAGCCCTGGGCTGAGCATTCATGGAATGATGAGTGCCAAGGGCAAATCGGTGGAGCAGCCAGAGTATCTCCTAAACCAACAAATTGTTAACCACAAACAATCCTAAAAGAATTTTTCTGCCATAGAAGACAGCTCCCACTCCTCTTCCCAACTGCCCAATTATCACAGCATTCAGAGAACCAGCCTTTTGCCAAATTGCAATTAGAGTTTTCTCCCTAAAGTACAAAACTGAATATGTCACTCCCTCTGTTTAAAATTCCATCCTGCCTCCCTCTCTGATATACGAAGAAATCCCAATTTCTTACCCTGGCTTGAAAGGCCCGCCTGGCCCCTGCCCACCTCTGAAGCCTGATCTCTCCTCACCTCACCTTGTACGCCCCACCCAGTTATACTGCATTATTTATGTCCCTCAAATTCACCATGTTCTCTTTCCTCCAGGCCTTTGCATATGCTGTTCCCCTTGCTTGTAATACTTTTCCTCACTTTCCTACACTCCTATAGCTCCCTCAGGTCTCGGTTTAGTGGTTCTTCTTCCAGGAAGCCTTCCTCCTACCACAGGGATAGGGGGTGAATGCCCCCTCTCTACAAGCCCCTAGCACGTTGAACTTCTGCGTTGGTAGTATTTATATACTGCACTGTATTTTGTTGTTGTTGTTTACACGTCTGTTTCCCCCACTAGACTGAGCTTTGTAAGGGCAGGGACCATGACTTGCTTACCAATATGTTATCAGTGCCCAGCGCAAATGCCTGGCACAAGGTAGTTACTCAATAAATTACGGGGCAATAAATGAGGAGCAAAGTTTGCCCCACATCCACATTACATAATGCCCTAAACCCTTCCTAATTTGGTCCAGTTCCAGTTACAACAATCACTTTGAAGCAATATAGACAACTTCTTCCTTGTGGGCTATAAAGGAAGTCTTTGCTGTCTGGTCTACCCTTATGCCAATGGGATGATTACTTTTCATGGCTGGGTATTATTAGAAAACTGACATTTGGCATCTCAAGAGGAAAGACAGAATGATTCAAATAAGAAAAGGCTTCTACAACTTCCAATCATGGAAGTGAGGTGTGAGGAGGGATAGAAGTTCCTGAAAAAGAAAATGGTTCAGTTAATCAACAGGGAGAAGTGTGAATTTAATGAGGGCTCTGCAGTGGCTGAGGTGCAGACTTCATCTTTTACAGCTGCCTTCAGCAAGAGAAATGGAGATGACAAATCAGAAATCCGGAATCATAACCAAGCTGCAAAGATCCAGTCCACACACTAATTGACCTCCAGGAGTGACACTGGAGTTTTGGAATCTAAATGATTCCAGATGTCCAAGAAATCAACAATCCCCAGAGAAGCCAGTTGAATTAGCCAGAGCCCAGCAGACTGTGGCCTGAAAGAAATTGGACAGGGCCTAAAGGAAATCTATTTGCAGGCCAGAACTGGGATGGAAATCAGCAAAGAGCTTGGCACTGGCACTGCAGTTCTGACAATGGAGGATTCTTTTCCCAACAGACTGTAAACTCTATGAGAACAGGAAGTCTGTCCATCCCTTTACAGATGCATCCCCAGAGCCTAGCACAACACCAGATATATAGCAAATCCTCATCAAATATTTGTTGAAAGCATGAATGAATAAATAAATAAACGCTGTAGCACCCTTTCTGAAAATCTTGCAATATCTTGTTGCTGTCAATTTCTCCAGTTTTGTCTCTCCATTCCCCACCATGCAACTGAACCTCTAGCCAAGGCAAAAATGTGGAGGAAGTGAAGGTCTCATCTATTGATGGTGGAAATGTAAATTTGTACAAGTACTTTGAAAAATTATTTGTCAGTCTCTACTAAAGCTGGATATATGCATACACGATGACCCAGAAATCCCATTCCTAGGTAAATGCTCAGTAGAAATGTGCATGTCTGTTCACTAACAGACATGTATAAGGATGTTCATAACATCACTCTTCACAATGGCCCCAGACTGGAAACCACTAAAACACACATCAATGGTAGAATGGACAGAATGAACAAATATGTTGTGGTATAATCACACAATGGACCATAGTAATGAGAATTAACAAACAATAACTACAGGCAACAATGTGGATGAATATGACAAATACAATGTTGAGTGAAATAACCAGATACAAGGATACTAATGTATGGTTTGATTTATATAAAGTCCAAAAAAAAAAAAAAGCAAGATAATCTATTCTGTCAGAAGACAGAGAGTGGATACCCGCGGGGATGGGAGTGACAAAAAGGGGTTATGGCGGAAATTGAGGAATGCTAGCAATTATCCATTTCTTGATCTGGGTGCTGGTTACATGCATACGTTCAGATTGCAAACATTCATTGCAGCACATGTGCTTACAATTTTTGCTTTTTACTATTTTTAGGTTATAATTTATTTTTTTCTTTTAAATTAAAAAAATAATTTGAGCCAATGACTTGCAAACCCAAATGGCTTCAGAAGCCACTATGAGTTCTTAATGTAGGTGAAAGAAATGGCCCAGTGGGCCAGGCATGAGGGAAAAGAAAGTGGTAGGGGCTGCAGTGAATAGGGAGGCAAATGACTCTAAGTACGTTTGAATTCAGATTTTTAAAAATCTGTGCTCACGCAACGAAACATGACTGTGAGCCAAATTCAGCCCATATGCAACCAATTAGCAACCTCTCCAGGTGCAGTCCACACCCAAACACCCACAGTCTCTAGATACACCAGGAGCATGCCCCTGCGTCTGCCCTCACACTAGCTTCTGCCTCCTTCTTCTGTGGCAGTGGCTTCCTCATCCTCCAAGGTCTAGCTCAAATGCTTACTCATTGGAAGGCCTTGCCGACGTCTCCTCTTTCAGGCACTAACAATCACTTTCTTCTTTGTGCTCCCATAAGACTATGTCTCCCTGACAGCATATAAGCTCCAAGAGGGCAGGGATTTCTGTTTTGTTCACAGCTGAATCTTCAGCACCCAGGACAGCGCCTTGCACACAGTAAATATTTGCTATATATGTTGAAATAGATAGAGAGAAAAAAATTTACTGTAGCTTTATAACTATGCTCTTTATCTAGAAGGATGTGGTTATAAAGCCCATAAACAAATACGCATAGCTGGTCAATCTCCCCTGCCAAATTCAGAAGACTCTACAAACAGTCGTTTACTTGGGATTTGCATGATATATTCCAATCCCTATAGACTGCAAAGAGGATAAAGATTTTGGAATTGTTTCTTTATCCTAACACTATGCCAATGCCTACAAGCTACTCCAGTGGGCACTGGGATTTTCTTCTTGATTCTCAGGAATGATATCCCCTGAGGCATTATCCAACTTGTAAGCCTCTACTTGAACCCTCATTCTCTACTTCTCCTCCCCCCTGGACCCTTAGCTTATTCAAGCCATTGCTCATTTTTCTTGTGATCAGTTTCCAGTGCAATTTTTCAGTCATTTGGATCCTCCTTTTGTTCCACCATTGGGTTGGAGGTTGGGGCATGAGGATGTGGCCCAGATCCTTTGAGGAGGAGAGGAGAGTTACTCACCCTGGCCTCCCTCACAGTGATTATCAAAAAAGCAATCAGATCTATCACACTGCCAAGATTCACCTCCCCCCACGGGGCACTATCTCATCCCCTATGCATTATTATGCTGAAAGAATATCTATATCCTACTGTTAAACCAGCCTTCATATATGCCACAGGAAGGTGGGAGTGAAGAGAGAAAAATATGTCCCCGCACTCCTCTATCATAATCATCATCACACTATATTTTGATTAGTTGTATACAATCTGCTTCCTCGAGGACACTGTGAGCTCCCTGAGGACGCAGACTATGTTTTATTTTTCTGTACATCTAAGTGTCCTCGAGGCACTCACAGAGGGACAGGGTGGGCACCATATGGTGATGTGCTCTGCTGGGAAGTGGTTGAAAGAAAAGCTGCTGCCACTGGCAAAAAAGGGAGCATTTTAAACCAAATTCGTGTTTGCCTCCAACAGATTGCATCTGTCCGAAGTTCTGTACGGTCATACTAGTAATACAGAAGACAAAAGGCACCAAGTGAGAGTGAGGGCAACTGAAAGCTCGGACCGTTCAGAATGAGGGGTCTGCATATAGCGCTCTCAGTGGGAAGCTTTGGGTGCCCACCCTGCCTTTAGTGTTCAGAATACTGCATCCGGGTTAGAAGATTTAAGATGCTATAAATACAGTCCCTGGACGGTAAGAGCATCCACAGGCACCAGTAGGCACCAGTACCATACACAACCTAACATGGGGTGGAATTCAAGCCTATATTTTTTAATTAAAAATAGCTTTTCTTAATATAAGCACCATATATGTTAATTGCAGAAGATTTCGAAAAATACAAGGAAGCATAAATAATTTTTTTAAACACACGTGATACTAGTACCTAGAAGTAAACACTGTAACTCCTTCCAGAATTTTATATACCAATCCTGGCCCTGGTTTCAGAAAGTGGTTGGCTGTATCTTCATGTTAATTCAACCCTGTTCTACATGGTTTCTGCCAGGTGTGGTCCTCTCCTCCGTGTCTCTTCCATGCCCATCACCGTCTCCACTTCCCTCCAGCCATGGTGACTCTCATCTCTGGTGGACGTAGGCAGCATTTGCTGCTCCTTCTCCATTCTATGTCATACACACGGTTGTGGCGTAAACTCCATGCTGTGCTCCTCTCAAGCTCTTCCCTTTGGATTGTCAAGAGCCTATTTTGTAAACCAAAAAATTTGTTACTGTGTTCCTGCCACATCCACCCTAACTCTCCTGAAGGCAAGATAGAAGCCTCTGACTAGCCAAGGAAGAACACATCCTAGGAAAGAGAGAAAGCAACATACTCCACACATACACGCACACAAACATTTCTGCATTTCATCAAATCTAAGATGCTAGTAACTACAAGACAAATCATTTTTTAAAAATTTTACTGAGGGCCGGCCCAGTTGCATAGTGGTTAAGTTCACGCACTCCACTTCGGTGGCCTGGGGTCCACCAGTTAGGATCCTGGGTGCGGACCTACACACCACTCGTCAAGCCATGCTATGGCAGTGTCCCACATACAAAATAGAGGAAGATTGTCACAGATGTTAGCTCAGGGCCAATCTTCCTCAAGAAAAAAAAATTATTGAAGCATAGCACACATAGAGAAAAGAGTATAAAACATAAATGTATAATTCAATGTGAACAATCACAAAACAAACATCTGCATGACCACCAGCCAGGTCAAGAAATAGAACGATACCAGCCTTTCAGAAGTCCCCTGTCGTGTTCCCTCTGTCCTCTCAGAAAATAACAACAGCCTTGACTTATAACACTATATCTTGGTTTTGCCTGGTTTTTTGAACTTCATGTAAGTAGAATCATACATTATATATTCTTTTGTTTATGACTTCTATCATTCAACATTATATTTGTGAGATTCATCCTGGACTCACCACTATTTTATGTAGCCCTAAGAAAGAAAAAATACTACCAATTAAACTATGGCATAGAGCTTTCTTATCACTCATAATTTTTATTTTATGCCTATTTAAAGAGCTCTTTTAGACTTATTTGTTCAGAGTTTTATCATGTATTATTCTTAGAAACATAAAAAAGGGAAATATAAGCAAAAGAAATTGGTAGGGTGTTCTTAAAACTCCTTTATGTTCAGAATCCAATTCTTCTAAATCACTTTTGACTCACCATTAAAGATGTCCATTTCTTTTTTCCCACATGCCACTCATTGTACCACCACATTGGTGATAACACTTTCTTTCAGAGTGTCCCACTATTGTTGCCAGAGTTTTCATCCAAGCTGAGGACCCCCAGGCTGCAAATTTTGGTGTAGCTAATAAAACACAAGATACTCAGTTAAATTTGAATTTCAGATAAGAAATGAAATTTTTTAGTATGTCAAAATGAATAATGATTTTGAAATAATTTCATTTTGACATACTTACACTAAAAAAATTTCATTGTTTATCTGAAACTCAAATTTAACTGTATATTATCTGGCAACCATATTTTAGCCTTTTTACACCTGGACCAATTTGCCCTCAGTTCCATCCCCTGCCTTTTTCTGCTCACCTCTGTATCACAGGGGTCTGACATCTGTGGACTACATTTCCCAGAATCCTTTGCCAGTGGGCTTCTGATTGGATTTGGCCAGTGGGAAGCCCAGGTGGGAGAGTGGTGGGTAACAGTAAGAGAGAAGTCAGTCTTTCTCTTCTTCTCTGTCTCAGGCAGCATCTCTAGAAGCAGCCCTGTTGCTTCTGTAAGTCCAGCTCCTGCTAGAAGGCTCTGTATGTTTCCAGTTTCCAAAGGGTGACTCCAGCTCCTGGGCACACCGCCTCCTCTCTGTTTCTCTGGTCTAGGAATAGTAGCAGCTTTCTGCTGTGGCCAATCTCTGAGTGTCCTCTCACTTCACTTTGGCTCTTCTGTTCTTTGCTCATCTGTATAACCTATTCTCTGCATTAAATTCCTTTTGTATTAAGAGCTCAGAAAGTTTCTATTTTCCTAATTTGAACCCTGACTCATACACCCCAAGTCTCTGACTCCTTGTCAGCCTCCTGACCTGGTTGCTAGGCACAACTTTTCCTCCAAAATTGTGAGTCAAGTGTAACATCCCCAATGCCATCCTCATTTTCAAATCCGTTCACCCAGATTGTCATTACAGCTTGCTTCTCCTGGCCTAATGTTTGGAAATGGCTTCATTATTATTTTTATGAGTAATAATAATAGGGCTAATATTTATTGAGCAGCTACTATATGCAAAGCACTATACATGCTTCACCTCATTAACCTTCCAAAGTAACTTTATGACTTGGTACTATTGTCTCCATTTGGCAGATGAGGGACTTGAGGCTCAGAGACCAAGGTGATGTATTTAGGAAGGGCAAATGCAAGCACACATGACTCTATGCTCTTAATCATCCCACTCTACTACATAGGAATCCAGTTCTGTCTTCCTCTCACACTGTCTCCTGGCCATGTTCTTAGAACCGATGCCAGTTCTCTCAGAAGATTTGGGTATTTTTAGAAGCTGGTGTGTACACTTTCTCTGGCAGGGTCTTTGAGTTTTTCTGCCAACAGGCTATATCTTGAGGCCACTTCTAATGAACCAGTCTCGGTGGTATATGTGTGTATGGGGTGGGTGCTAGGGGTAACAAAGAGGGAGTGACCTTGAAATTTGCAATGAAATCGCTCTGTGTCAGCTGTCATCGTGGTGAGAAGCCAGCTAGGCAGCTCCGCAGGGGATCCAGGGAGACATAAAAGGCACAGAGTCAGGTTGAAGGAGATGTCATTAATCAGGCAGAGGGACCGTGGCACCAAGGGAGTGTCTGCTCGACAAAATATGAAGTGGCACCCAAGCAGCACTGTGGGAAGGCCTCCTGATACATGTTACCTTAGAAACGCCCACTTTAGAGCAAAAATAAATAATGAGATGAGGTTGACACCCTCCCTCCATCACTCTTCTGCGTTTCTGGGGAAATTGCAGTTAACAGAGCGCTGCCTGACTCTGAGCTTCACAATCAGATGCACAGAGAGGTGCCCCCACAAGGATTCAAATCCCACGGGGCAGCTCAAATGCTACCGACCTCAGCCCTGTTAGCCAGCAGCAGCTGGCCTGAGGCAAATCCAGCTGTTTAAAATTTGCAAACCAATATCTATTTTAAACATGGCACAGGTGTCAGGGAGTGGGCAGAAAGCCAGGTAGGGATGAAGTTAGCACATTTTGAATTGGCCAAGTTCCCTGATCTTGCGAGTGGTGAAGGAGAAGAGGCAGTGTGAATTCTCCTCAAATTGGGAAGCAGGCGGGGTATATGTCTGGCAGTTCCCTTTTGGGGGCTCCCCACTCAAACACCCAATGCTCACAGGTCACTGCTGTGGTGCCCCAGGGAAGCCCACCTCCAAAGTCCTATTCATTCATTCAATGTTTAGCAAGTATTTACTAAGCATCTGCTATGTCCTAGGCATTGTGTGGGGGTAATCGCAGATTCTCTCCATTATGGAAGACTTCCCCCATCTTCTGTCCCATTCCTTCAAGGTCTTGCTTTCTGGTCATTCATTTCATTCTGTTCAAGCAGTATTAACTGAGCGCCCACTCTGTTCCGGGCACTATAGTTGAATACACAGCAGCAAACAAGACAGATCCAGCCAGTGACATATGGTGGGAAGAGTAACAGATTTGGAGGCAAAAGATTGACTTTGGACAAGTTGCTTAACTCCTCAGAACGTCAGTTTCCTCCTCAGTAAAATGACAATGATCCCACACACTTCCTAAAGACATTGTGAATCTCAGAGATGAAAGATGGAAAAATGCTTTGGAAATTTCAGAATGCTTATCAGTCAAGAGCCTGGCTGACATAGTTAAAGAGTTATTTGAAGAATGTTTAATGAAAGGACTATTTATAGAGGTCTGGGAATGGTTAACAGAACTGGTAAGAGATGGAGAGGCTGTAATAAAACCCAGGGACCAGCAGTAGCAGGAAGCTGTTACCACCATGAAGGCCTTGAGGGGGGAGTGGTGAGACCAGAGCCTGGTGAGAACTGTGACATGTAGAGAAGCCCCCCAACAGGAGCTGTGGCCCCTATCAAACCCCAGCTCCAGAGGGTGTTTTAAAATGTAGGTTTTATTATCATTCAAGTATAGTGAGGCCAACAGATCAGAAGATGACTGCCACTGAAAAGATAGTCTGCTACTCACAGTACCCAAGAGGAGGGGGCACACCATGCCACGCAGGGCCACATGAGGAAACACCAGGGTCAGTCAGGAGGCAGAGGGATCAAGGAGAAAACATGGACAAGAGCCTTTATTGTGGTTTCCATGGGAAGGAAGAGGGAAGGCAGAGTGAGCAGGCTTAGCATGGGCTAGTTTGAATAATTCCAGCAAGCTCTGGGGCAGAGGGGCTGTCCCTAGTTTCTGGCACCTGGCCCTTGGATGGTGAGGGCAGATGGACAGTGACCCAGAGTATAAGAGGACCACTGAGGAGGTGGCTGGAGGGTATGGGCTTTGGACTGTTGGCTTGCATATGAAAGGTACACTCCCAGGCGAGCTGCTTGCTCTCTGTAGGAATTAGCCACGTCTGGGAGGGGCAGTCCCTTCTAGTGTCAGCAAGGCCACAAGATGTCAAAGCATCAAAATAAAAATACATACTTAACCAGAAATCAACCCACACATCCATGGACAGCTAAACTTCAACAAAGGAGCCAAGAACATTCAATGGAGAAAGGAAAGTCTCTTCAATAAATGGTGTTGGGGAAACAGGACAGCCACATGCAAAAGAATGAAAGTAGACCATTATCTTACACCATCACAAAAATTAACTCAAAATGGATTAAAGACTTGAATGTAAGAACTGAAACCAAAAAACTCTTAGAAGAAAATATAGACAGTACACTCTTTGACACTGGTCTTAGCAAATACGATGTCTACTCGGGCAAAGGAAATAAAGAAAAAATAAGCAAATGGGACTACATCAGACTAAAAAGCTTCTGCAAGACAAAGGAAACCATCAACAAAACGAAAAGACAACTCACCAACCGGAAGAAAATATTTCCAATCATATATCCGACAAGGGGTTGAGCTCCAAAACATATAAAGAACTCACACAACTCAACAACAAAAAAACAAACAACTCAGTCAAAAAAATGAGCAGAGGATATGAACAGACATTTTTCCAAGGAAGATATACAGATGGTCAACACATGAAAAGATGTTCAACATCACTAATTATTAGGGAAACGCAAAACAAAACTACAATGACATATCACCTTACACCTGTCAGAATGGCTATAATTAAGAAAAGAAATAACAAATGTTGGAAAGGGTGTGGAGAAAAAGGAATGTTCATATACTGCTGGTGGGAATGCAAACTGGTGCTGCCACTATGGAAAACAGTATGGAAATTTCTCAAAAAATTAAAAATAGAAATACCACATGATCCAGCTATCCTGGATACTACTGGGTATTTATCCAAAGAACATGAAATCAACAATTCAAAGAGACTTATGTACCCCTATGTTCATCGCAGCATTATTCACAATAACCAAGACTGGAAACAACCCAAGTGCTCATCAACTGATGAATGGATAAAGAAGACGTAGTATACACACACAATGGAATACTACTCAGCCATAAAAAAGACAAAATTGTCCCATTTGTAACAACATGGATGGACCTTGAGGGTATTATGCTAAGCAAAACAAGCCAACAGAGAGAGACAAACACCATATGACTTCACTCGTATGTGGAAGATAAACAAACATAGGGATAAAGAGAACTGATTAGTGGTTACCAGAGGGGAAAGGAGCTGGAAGAGGGCAAAAACGGGTCAAGAGACACATATGTACGGTGACTGATAAAACTAAACTATTGCTGGTGAACATGATGCAGTGTATACAGAAACTGATATGTAATAATGTACACCTGAAATTACACAATGTTATAAGCCAATATGACCTCAATAAAATAATTTTTTTTTAAGATTTTTTATTTTATTCCTTTTTCTCCCCAAAGTCCCCCGGTACATAGTTGTATATTCTTCGTTGTGGGTCCTTCTAGTTGTGGCATGTGGGACGCTGCCTCAGCGTGGCTCGATGAGCGGTGCCATGTCCGCGCCCAGGATTCGAACCAATGAAACACTGGGCTGCCTGCAGCAGAGCGTGCAAACTTAACCACTCAGCCACAGGGCCAGCCCCCCAATAAAATAATTTTTTAAAAATACATGCTTAATACACAGGGATGGAGTGAGCAAGAAGCAGGCGGGAGGAATACTCAGTCTCTCCCTCCACCCTCCCTCTTAATCTCCTGCCCCTTACCTCCCATTGGCTGAACCCAGTGGGAAGTCAGAGGCCAAGGAAGCCTGGTTGATGATGTACATAGAGTCTGCTTCCCAGGGAACAAAGTAAAGAGGAGAAAGAAAAAGCGAATCTAAGGGGCAAATGGAGACTCCAGTACAAATGCTATGGCAATGTGAAGTACCACTGTGACATGCTTTATGGTATGTTTGTACTCTGACAGGGGCCTGTCATTCACACTTGCTTTCAAAATAGTCATAATAATATTATCCCACTTACTGAGCATGCATTAATTGCCAGCCACTGTATTAAGTGCCTTACATACAATATTTTATTTCATCCTCATCACAAACATGCATGGTAAGTATTATTATTCCCATTCTACAGATGAGAAGGAGCGTTAGAGGGCTTCAGTGACTTGCCTAAGATCACACAGCTGGGTCGGTGCCTAGACCCGTCTGACCGCACCACTCACAATCACGACCACTTGGAGTCCTGCCTGACTGCCTCCTCCTTCCCCCACCCCTGTCCTACTGGTTTTTGAAGACTCCGTTCAAATCTCTTCTCTTCCATGAAGACATTAAGCATCACCTCAACCACCTCCTTTTTTCTATCTCATTTTATGTATGTATATGACATGTTATATTTTTATATCGTTGGTATACTAGTTTCCTAATGCCCTGCCACAGCCAATGAACACAGCCTTGGCAGGACACCAGTCATTTGATTTAGGGCCCACCCTAATCCACTGTGATCTCATCTTAACTAATTACATCTGCAAAGACCTTATTTCTAAATAAGGTCACATTCTGAGGCTCTGAGTAGATATAAATTTTGAGGGGACACTACTTAACCCACAACAATTAGACTATGTTATCAATTAATTAGTATTTTTTAAGGTTTGACTCCATGTATCTTATTACTCAACAATCTATAAACTTCTTGAAATCAGGAAACACAGGTAATATTTTTTTGGATTCACAGTTTTGGCAACATTTAAATATCTGTTGAATGAATGAATGATTGAACGAGTAAATAGACCAAGGGATCATAATAGGGGATTGCAAACTCAAGGGCCAGGCTGGTAACACAAATGAGGGCAGGAGTGGGCCTGATGGGGTGAACTGGAGGGCACAGGTCCTAAATGAGGCACTGGTACTCAACTCCAGCCAACCCTTGCCTTGTCAGAATCAAGCCCAGAGTTGCCAGATCTATTTTTTTTTCCATTTTTCA
Source organism: Equus asinus (assembly GCF_041296235.1). Lineage (NCBI taxonomy): Eukaryota > Metazoa > Chordata > Mammalia > Perissodactyla > Equidae > Equus > Equus asinus. The sequence continues at coordinate 83,764,993 of NC_091797.1, read as the reverse complement.
ACAGAAACAGAAAATGTGAAATCTCCAAAGTTTTAAATGTCGGCAGTAAATTAAACTTTTTAAAACACAGTACAGAATAAATAAAATGTATTGATGAACTGAATTTGGCACACAGACCACCAGTTTATCCCCTCTACTTAAGACCAAGGCGTGACTCTGATGGTGTCATTTCAGGCAGGCCAATGAGAAGACATCTTTGACATGGCTGGCCTTGCAGTGTCTCTCCTCTGCCTACCTCTGGGTTCAGTGTTTGTGGAGCCCTGCAAAGATTTACATGTGGAGCATTCACGTCCTCATCGATTCATGCTTTGGAGAAGTAGTTATCGAACCTCCTCTCCGTGTGAGGCTGTATTCCAGGCTGGGCAGACACATGAGTCCAAAACAGACACAATGCCTGCCCTCAAGGAGCCGGAAAAGGGAGAGAGATTAAACTCATCATTGTTCAAATAACTATTTAGTCACAACTGTGGTGAACTGAAAAGGAGACAGGGACAAATTTGTCCTCTCTGTTTTTTTTGGTATTTTTGTTTAGTTTATTTGAGGATGGAGATAGAACCTGCAGAACCAAACAAGGAAAATAGAATTATTTTAAAAGTGACTGGAAAAGTCAACAACGATGAGGATTTTTAGGTTGGTTAATTTTAAAACTGCAGATGAGAAGCAGGCTCCAAGGGGTGGAATTTGCTTGCCCCTTTGTCGGGAAATATTTACATTTGTAAGGGAAACCTCTATCTGTAAAGATGCCTCCCTCTCTGTGCCAGGAAGAAGGGGGATGGCCTTATCTCTAGAAACTCTTAATCAATGCCAGAGGCAAGAACTTAAGTTGTTTACTGTCTGGCAACCTCATGTAACTGACTACCCCCCCCCCCAAATCCTCCTTTGTCTTTAGCTGAGGATAATATTTAAGCGATGACTTCTGCCATTTACTCAATCCGATTTGATTCTTATCTAAAAGTTGTGGGACGGGCACTGATACCATTTTAACTTTTTTACGTATTCTTTCCTTTGTCTTGTAAAGAGATAACTCACATATCTATGCCTTAAATTTAGCTCTAACCCTCAACTTGGAGCAGCAGAAGCTCTGACTGCCCATGGGTCCTGTCCCCATGCTATTCTATACTATTCTCTAAATAAAAGAGCACTACTGCCAGATCTTAAGAGTCTAAGAAATCTTTCTTTCGACTCCTTGGCTCACCGACCCCACATCAAACAACAACAGCTACCATTTAGTGAGCACCTATATGCCCATCGTTGTGCCAGACATGTTAAACGTGTTTTCTTTAACTTTTAAAACAAGCCTGCAGGGTAAACATGATTTCCATTTTCTAAAGGAAAAACATGAAGGTTGAGGGAGATTAAGTAAGCTGCCCATGATCAGAGAGTCAAGGGAATGGCAGAGCCAAGACTTTATCCCACGTCTGTCTCACTCTGCAGCTCATGACCTTTTAACTACAAAAGGCTTTCTCAGCAAGCACTCTGGCCAGCCACCACCAGGTGCAAACTCCCTGTGCAGACTTTCAGCCATGAGAGCAAACAATCCTCGAGAGGCGTAATAGCTCAAACGTATTAGTAGTTGATTCCTCACTCGTGTAATACTCCAAAGCAGTGTTCCTGAGTGGTACGGCAGCCTCGGGCAGAACAGTGACTCAAGAACCCAGGACCTTTCTATATCCTGGCTTCATCATCCTCAAAAACCAAATGGCTTCCAAGTTTGCCAGGGTGGGAAAAGAACAAGAAAGATTGTGGGTGGGAGGTTTTTATGGGCCACACAGGAGGCAGCCCACATCATTTCTGTTTACATTCCACTGGCTACAACGCAGTCACACGGTGACACCTGCTGCAAGGGAGGCTGGGAAATGTAGTCTGTGTGCCTAAGAAGAAGGGATGCTAATTTGCTGATCAGCTAGTATTCCTGCCTCACTGCTTCCCAATAATCTTTTATTCTGGTTGTATCTTTTGAGAACTTGCAAAAGTTCACTCAACCTTCTCTTCCCTTCTGGAGTGTTCAGGAAGCTTTTATTCATGTGCCTTACGGTTTTATATTCACATTGGTAGCTATTTAAAGTCTGTATAACGGCTTTACACTATCATGAGCTTGCCTGCTTTGCGGGGTTGGAGTCTCAGGGAGAGCCAGGCTTTCTTCTCCGTGGATTAGAAATGAATACGGCCCCCTAAGCAGTCTTGCCAAGGACTAAGAAAATGATATAAAGAATGGAAAGCTTTCAAAAGGAAGATATTACTCACATAGTCGTCCAGGGCTTGGTCTGCAAAGGAGAAAATACCATAAGCCAATTTCAAGCAAATGTCATCCAAGACTCTTAAGAGGTTCCCTCTTGTCAAGTTCCCCTTTATGACACGTTGAACATTTTAGGGTACATCAATAAATCATGATTTGCCATTTCCCTCCAAAACCCTCCCTACTGTGAAATTCCAAGTAAATTCCTAGAACAATATCTAGGGGATGCACAATGAAATGGGTTGTTTTTTTCCCCCATTTGGGGAATAAATTATACACAGCCTTAATGCCTCCCCCACAAGGGGAATTACTCAAACTGTGTTTCATGGACCACTCTTCCTGTAGACACTAATACATGATCTGAAAGAACAAGTGAAGCAAAGAAGGGATTCTGGAGGAAAAATAGGGTAGACAAACTGGGTTAAAGAAAGATAAAGAGGTTTCTTCATAGCAGAACTTTCAGGACCCCTTGTATGCTAATTCTGGACTGAGTATTGAAGGGAGAGCACAGGTTGCCTCTGGGGACAGAAACAGCTGCTGCTCTTTGAAATGGACAGAAGATGCCTCCAGGGAGGGAGCGTGCTTTGCGTTTACCTATATTCTTCTGAGTTTGAAAAACAAAGGTCTCTGCTCTGCTCACAATATTCCTAGATGGGATATTGGATACATTCCTCCATCACCCCACTGTAAGTCAAGGGTCTGAAAAACACTCTTAATTCAAGAACAGAAGCTTTGGGGTCAAATACATGGGTCCTAATCCTTGTTCTTCCACTCATTTGCCATGCAACCTTGGGTAAGTTAACTAATCTCTCTGAGCACCATCTCTTGATGTTCCATTTCCTCACAAGCGAAATGGGGATAATAATGGCACCTATCTCATTGGGACATTGAGAGAATTAAGTGGGACAAACTCTGAAAATACTTAGTAGGCTTCCTGACATGCAGTGGTCACCTCCCCTCCAAAACTATTAGTCATTATGATAGTTACTATAGTTTGCTGTATTTCCCAGATTTACATGGCAGGGGAACCTTCCACCATAGACCATCCCTTAGTATCTCAAGGAGCATTACAGAACCCAGTTTGGGAAATGCTAAGTAAAAGGGCATCCTATGAGACCACAGACCCCAGGGGAGATACAGGACCTAGGGGGAGTGCACCCAAGAGCTCAACATCATACACATGTCCTCTCTACCCATCTCTCAAAATCCAAAATGGTACGTCTGGAGATGGTGCCAACTTCCCAGGTCCACCTGCAAAGTCCTGGGATCTGGGCCTTCTGCTTGCCAAGTCCTAACCCCAGCCAGGACTTAGAGAGTTTGGGGCTGACCTTTCTCTGTTCAAAACGAAGATCTGCTCACTGAACACCACATGGGACTCTCAGACCCACAAACTAACGTTACATCCACCTCTGAGGTCAACGCTTCCCTGTCTCCCCCTGGGGGTTATTCTGCTCCTGTGGGAGTGTCCTCTGCCTCTCTGAATCTATTCCAGCTTGTCTACTTCAGGCTCTATCAGAGATGATCTGCCACCAAATGCAGTTATAGCTACTCGAGTTTCAATGCATGTCAGCAGTAAAATAATTACAGTCACCTCGCTCCTCAGCATTTCCAATATGCCAGGCAGGGTGCTAAGCATGTGGAATGCACCACCTCTATCCAATCCTTACGAGAACCCTATGAAGTATTGTGCCCACGTCACAGATGAAGAGACAGAGATTCCAAGAGATAAAATGACTTGCCCAAGGTCTCCCAGTAAGTTGTGATCTGAACCTGGGCTGGGTCTCCTCAATTTGGTTCCCCCACGTCACACATCTCTTTTTTCCCATCATTCCCCTCCCTCTCCTGCCCGTTCTCTGCAGTGATCTCCAAGAAAGAACTGGACGGATTTTGTTCTGGATAGATTTAGTTCTTAGATCCATCCAGTTCTGGATGGAGAATGCCACTTGGACACACTGATTTTCAGAAAAATAGCTTTCCACTCACTGATGTTTAGCAAAGTGGCCTGCTTCCAATGCCAGAACTAGGAGCTGGTGGGTTATTCAACAAAGCCCAATGAAGACTCGTACAACATAATGCAGTCATGCTTTAAACATTCTAGTGTAACCTAAAACAAAGCAATGTCATTTGTCTGCCAGTCTTTTGAGGGAGGGAAAAGGTCTTGTCTTGGAGCACAGGAGCCCTAATGGAATTCTCTTTTCTCTTTCTTCCATAAATCACAACCATAATATATTGCCTTTGATATCCAATTCCCCTTTCTTTAGAGTGGCATACTTTCAAGAACGCACATGTGAAGTAATCTGAGTGCCACACTCTTCCAGATTTTTGTGATTCTTTTTTTTTGCCAATCTCTTAGTTTTTGTCCCCTAATTTGACAGCATTTCTTTGCAACTCACCTTTTCAAGTCCTTTCAAAGCATTTATCTTAGTATTCACAGAAACAACTCCTCTCTTTTAAGTCTTGTATTTCATCTGTGATTTGTAATATTTAATTAAACTGTACACTTATAATAGAACCAAATGTAGGAGCCATGATCTTCCCCCCAGATGTCTGCCTGGTTCGCCCCCTCACCTCCTTCAGATCTTTGCTCAAATGTTATCATCTCAGTCAGATGAAATGGCAACACTCCCTACACCCCTTCCTGCTCACTTTGCCTACAGCACCTATAATCATCCGAGACACTGCACATTTTATTCCTTGTGTTTCTTGCTGTCTCACCCCATTAGAATGGAAGAGCCATGAAGACAAAGATTTCAGTCCCTTTCGTTTGCTGATATATCCCAAGTGCCCGGCACATAGTAGGTCCTTGACATATAGATGTTGAATAAACGCACAAATGCTCCAAAATGGTGATTAGAACTTAAAGCTAATACCAACGAGATCTTAAGAACCTACTCGTTTTAAAATGAGCCTCCTGGGGCCGGCCCCATGGCTGAGTGGTTAAGTTCGGGCACTCCTCTGCGGAGGCCCGGTGTTTCGTCAGTTCAAATCCTGGGCGCGGACATGGCACCGCTCATCAGGCCACGCTGAGGTGGCGTCCCACATGCCACAACTAGAAGGACCCACAACTAAGAATATACAACTATGCACGGGGGGCTTTGGGGAGAAAAAGGAAAAAAATAAAAAATAAAATAAAATGAGCCTCCTAACTCTGAGGTCAGACATCTACCTCAAAGGCTCACCAAGAGAAGTACGACCTGACCCTACCACCCCCTACTCTCACCCGCTACCTCTGTCTCTTCCCAGACTATAAAAGAAGGCAGCCACAGCAGGCTGGGTAAAGTTTTGTGGTGACAAGTGATTCCCAACCCTCCCTATACGGTAAAGTGGTAGGAAGATATTTTGCTCACCCTGAGGCCAAGTAAGGAGAGACTTTTCCCTTTGTTTTAATTTCCTAAAATTTTTCAAGAACGTACCCAGGTATTGATTTCTTTATATTTATCCTGCTTAGGGTTTGTAGGGCATCTTAAGATGGCTCGATGCCTTTCATCAGTTTTGGAAAAGTTTTAGCCACTCTCTCCTTCTGCCACATTCCCTCCGTCTCTTCTCCTTCTGGGAGTCCAGTCAGACCTTCTCACCATGTGCTCCAACTCTCTTTCTTCTCCTCTGAACTTACCATCCTTTTATCTCTCCATTCTTGATTCTGAATATTTTCTTTTGACTCATCTTCCAATGCACTGAGTCTCTCTTCAAACTAGGTCTAGTTCGCTGAGTTCTTAATTTGTCATTTGTCTTCATTTCTAGAACTTCCAATTGCTTCTTTTTATTATTTCTAGTTGTCCACCAAAATTCGCTTTTGCCTTTTACCTCCTTGTACACGGTAAGCAGAGTTATTTTAAAGTCTGCCTGATAACATCAATAGTTGGAGGTTCTGTGGATCTGTTTCACTTGGCTGTTGTTTCTGCTGGTTGTTATTGGCACAACTCCTCACACGCCTGATGACTGTTTTATTGCACACCAGACATTGCATTTGCAAACCTGTTTGTGGAAATCATTTGAGACCTTTGATGATGTTACTTTTCTGCAGGGAGAATTTATATTTGCTTCTTCTGGGTCCCACAGGAACGAGCAATCTGAGGCCACCTCAATACAAACACGGAGATTGAGATGAGTCATTGCTGAGCTGTAGTCCCTGCAAGAGTCTGTTGGCTTCCATTTCACCTTTGCCCCCAGGGTGTAGCCCTTCAGGATTCCAACCACACGTAAGGAGGGTTCACTTAGGGCAGGCCCTGAGTTCCAAACCTGTGCCCCCGGCCCAGTGAGGGTGCTAAAATGACCACTCAGCCTCTTTACCTCTCATCATGCTTATAAGTGCCAGATACTGGTCTCATCTCCCTGGACCATCAGCCTCCCCAGATCCTGGTGAATTTCACTACTTGTTAGCTCTCTGATGCCTTGAAGTAGCATGTGTTTGTGTGCATGCATGTGTGTATACATATATATGTGTGTTGTGTGTGTGTGTGTCTGTGTGTGTGTGAATACATATATATATATTCCAGCCTGTCTAGTGGGAGGATTAGTCCAAGTTACCTTGTCTGTCATTATCAGAAGCAGAAGTCTCACATTACCTGGGTCAGGGCCCAGCTAGGGTGAGGCAAGCGAGGCACCCAGGGTTCAAAATGTGAGGATGCGCTCGCTCTCAGGTCCACACAAATGAAGGGCTGGTGCCTGAGAGTGAGCGCATCCTTAAAGTGCGTGTCCTCGGCACCTTGCCCGCCTCACCCTCACCCCAGCCCTGATCTGGATATGTTTGTGGAGGTTTAAAACCTGGGCAGACACTGCCTGGGGAACTTACATCTGGAAAATGGGCTGCGGATAGAGAGTTTCCTTCTTTATTCACTTCTAAATTGTTTGACCGTTCTTCCAAAAGCAGCTATTATTGTTTACTGCATGCTAAGTGCTAACACGCACGGCCTCATGTACCCCTCATAGAAACCCTACTCAGTAGATGCCATCTTTATCCCCAGTGTGCCTCCGAGGAAACGAGAGCACACAGAGATTAAGCCACTTGTCCGTGATCCCAAAACTGAGATGGGATGCAGCCAGATTGTGAACCCAGGCAGCAAGGTCCCCAAGCCTCCACATCTAACCCCTCTACACATCGCCACCCATTATGACTCGTGATAAAAGCACGGAATTACTATTGCAATTTAAAAACATGGCGCAATATAAAATCTAAAATAATAGTCTAATCAATAATATGCATGTAAATGTATTTTATATGTCAAAAATCTATATTAAAAGGCATTCTCAAGCCCAAAAACGTAGGGCACTACCACTATCAGCCAAAGCTGCTTCCAGCCCATCCCGCAGTGGGGAGAAGCAGGCCTCCACAGGCCCCCTCCCCAAATCCCCTCCCTGGCCTTTTCACACTCCCGGGCACAGAGGAAAAATGACCCAGGGCCTGGTCTCAGATGTGTCCAGGGGCCAGACTACTGCCCGGGCCACATCGGTCTGCCTGTTGTTACCATGTCAACTGGAGCCTCTGTCCGCGACGCCGTGCCTGACTCCCATTACTCACTCTGTCCTTTCCTGTCCAGCTGGGCCAATAAAGTGATTTATCAGCAGGAGCTGGGGACGGGATGCCAGGTTCCGAGCAGAGGAACGAGGCATGGGAACTGTTGTACCAAACAAAGGCCTGGCCCCCAAAGGGCACACTTCACAATCTCAAATGCCTTTCCCACAAGCTCTGTGGGTTGCCTTCATTTATTCATTCATTCATTCAACAAATATTTACTGAGACCTAGAGCTGAGCTGGGCTGTGGGATATGGCGGTAAACAAAGGAGGCAAGGTGTCTGCCCTCTCGGAGTTCACAGACCTGGGGGAAGGCAGACAAGAAACAAGTTATTTACAGGTGCATTCAAGTAAGTAGGTGGTGTTATTAAGGCAAGAAGCAGGGGCATCAACCAGCCCAGGACGGCAAAGAAGGCCTCGCTGTGGAGGTGATTCGTGAGCTGGGAGTCAAAGGCAGAACAGGAGTCAACTCCACCGAGATGGAGGGAAAGGCTGCCAGGCAGAGGATATAGCCCAGGCAAAGGCCCTGGGGTCAGAGGAGCTTGGTGTTTGTGAGGATCTGTAAAAGGAAGTGTGGCCGAGGAGCAGAGAGGGATCGGGGAGAGAGCAGAGGGGAGGAGGCCGGGGAGGCAAGCAAGGACCGGATGACACAGAGCCTCGCACACCCTTGTAAAGAGGTTGGTCTTTCTGCAAGTCCTATTTGCACTCTAGGAAGACCAGGAAGGGAGACAGATTAGGAGGGGACCTGCATGGAATGAGAGAAGCCACTGAGGGACCCAGAATAGTGCTCTTCAGACGATCTGTAGTAAAGGACCATTTTCTCCCCACTCCATCAGGAACCTATGCTTTTGTAAAATACAACAAAAATTCCCTTGGATGTCACCACAATGTCAAGTTGCCATACAGTTTCCAAACACCCTCGGTTTCTTTACTTACTCGTTGTGGACCAGTTAGTTTACTGATGGTCCCTAGCGTGTAGAGGACAGTTTGAGTAGCAGTGAGGCAGCACGAATGAGTTCCCAAGACGGACTCGGTGTCCAAAGAGAAAACAACTTTATTTTCTTGAACCTGGTTGAGTTTCTGACGCCTGGCCTCTGTTCAGCCTGATGCAGGAAACACATTCTCAGCCCTCCAGATAAACCGGCAGGTCACTCCTCACATCCAGGCGGGTGTTTATTCTCCTCCACAGCCCGGGGGACTCACGCACACCCCAGCCGGCAGGGTCTGGGTAGGAAGGGGCTGCTCCTTTTTGTCTTTATCTGCCTCTGCCCCGTGCCAGTTCCTGCCCTAGATGTACTTGTCTCTTCCGGTCCTTGTCTCATCTTCTGTCCTGCACTGACCTCCGCTGAGATGGAACCGCATCCTCTTTTGGTCCTCACCTGTTCAGCTCATCAATGCATCCTCTGCTGCACAAGTCCCCTCATCCTGGGACCAGCCTTCCCTCTGGCCCTCCTTCCTCCCCCCCCTCCCCAAGCTGGCTCCTTTCCCATCCCCTCCGAGGCCACACACAACTCCCCTGCTGCTTTCAGCCAGCCTTCCCTCTACCCAACACTCCTCTCAGCCACCCCTGACCTTGCCAGAAGAGAGCCAGAAGAGAGCAAGGCTGCTGATTATCAGAGTATCTGAGGGAGCCAAAAGACGCAGGTGCCCCTTGAGACTTGGCTCTCTGTCCCCGAGGTGGTGCCCCAGTAGTCAACTCAAGAAGGAGGAGCAAACACACTTATATGAATTTCTCTCTCCACCTTCTCTCTCTGTCTCTCTCTCCCTCCCTCCCTTCTTTCCTGTCTCTCCTTCTGTTTCTCTCTCTTCCATCCTCCCTCTTTCTCTCTCTCAAGTATCTCTCTCCATCTGTCTGTCTCTCTCTCTCTCTGTCTTTCCCTCTCTTCCTTCCTTCCTCCCTCTCTGTCTCAGTCTCTCTCTCCATCTGTCTGTCTCACTCCTTCCTTCTCTCTCTCTTTCTCTCCCTCCTTCCCTTCCTCTCCTCTCTCTTCTCCTTCTTTTCCTCCTCTTCCTCATCTTCAAACTCCCCCCAGCTTGGCCTCTAGTGAGAGGCGTGAGGAGGGGAACTGGGTCTGGCGGATGTTGATTTCCTGAATCTTTCTGTCTTGCAGTCAGATCAATATTTTGAACTAAGGAGGTGATAAATCACCACCCTTATTATCAGCTCCCGTTCCGCCACCCTTTCCCTGGGGGATGTGATTAGATACGAAGTGGTGCTGCTCACGGAAATTTCCAATTCTTCTTCTTCCGATTGCTCCTCTGCTTTCTTGACTTGGACATGGTCATACTACCTTCGGTGGCCAATAAAATGTGAGCAAGAGTGACTCGTGTCCCTTCTGGGTGGAAGCATTTCAGAGCTGCCGCGTAATTCTCTTTCTCCTGCTCCTCCTCCTGTGGCAATCATGGAATCATGCTTGCTTCCATTGACAGAGAAGATCCATGAGATCAAAGCAGCCTGGACTGATGAACTAGTCATGGAAACAGCTGCCCCGGAGCATCACCAGGCCTATAGCCAACTTTGCACGAGTCGCAAAATAAGCTTTTATTTCAAACTGACTGGCTTTCTGTTACAACAGCATAGCATTGCCTGTCCTGACTAATATATCATGTTTCTGGCCCAAACAGCAGACGGTGAAAGTGAAAAGAAAAAGCACTCACTAGCTAATATCTCAGCAGGCCATCCAGCCACAGAGGTGTGGCCATTCTCCATGCTACAGATAACAGCAGCGTGGTTTGTAAAAGTGGTGGCAGCAGAGATGACAGAAGTGGATAGATTAGATACGCAGTGAAAAGAGACAAGTCTTGGTGACAGATTAGACTGAGAAGATGAGGAGGGGGATATGTCAGGCTATGCCCTGGGTTCTGGCTTAGGGAACTGGGGAAGTGGCGAGCCATTAGATGAGAAACAGAGCACTGAAGAACGAGCTGACAGCATCTCCTGACCTAAGAGTTATGGACATGGCAGTTTACAACAGGTGGGACAAACAGCCTGTATTTGGCGCACTCTCCTGACTCCAGTTTGCAAGCCTGAGGATGAGCTTTCTGTTACGTGGCAGATGCTCAGCGGAACAGCGAACAAGACTCTGCTGTAATCACTCCCATTTATAATCATCAGGAAAATACCAGACTGCAAGGAGGAATGCTGTACTCCAGACACCGTTGGTATTTGAGTGCCTGACAGAGCTGCCAGTGTTGAGGGTTTGATGGATGGAGAAGGCTGAGAAGAGTGTCCGATTTAATTGTTCATTGTATCAGGCAATTACATGGTGTTCATTCATCAACACAGGATGCCGAAGGAAGAAAGTCCCGAACTTGAGATCCAGAGACCCGGGTCTCGGTTCCAGTTCCGTCACTCATGACCCTAGACAAGGCGTTTCCGTTTCTGGATTTTCCTGGCCCTACAGTGCAGAGTTCCTTCACCGGGGCCCTGTACACTCCTTGGAGATCCATGAATGGGCCATGGGGATCCCCAGAAATTATGGGGATGTCTATATACTGGAGAAGAGGGTCCCTGGCTTTCATCAGCTCCCCAAAGAATTCTGTGACTTAGGAAAAATTAAAATCTACTGAAAGCGGAGATGGACACACCACAGGGTTGTGGGGAATGAGGCAGAAAAAGTTGGCAGGAGCCAGATCGTGAAGAACGTCACGAGCCAAGCTAAGGAACTTGGTATCCATCCGAAATGAATACAGGACTCCCGTCTAGTTCTCTTTTCCAATTGTAGCCAGGCAAGCCAAAGCAACAAACACCAAAATATTCAGGGACGGGACAAGGAGAGAGGAACTGAATCATTCGTGCACTTATTCATCCAAGAGGCATTTGTCAGACATTTTCCATGTGCTGGGACCTGACTCTAGGGCCTTGGATATTGTGATAAAGGAATAATGAAGGGGACAAATGGGCAGAGGAGTGTGTGCCTGTGTGTGTGTGTACCAACGTGTGTGTGTGCCTGCATGTGTGTCTGTGTTCATATGTGTGTGTATCTGTGTCTCTCCGTGTGTGTCTGTATATGTGTGTCTCTGTGTCTGTCTGTACGTGTCTGTGTGTGCCTTTGTGTGTGTCTGTGAATGTGTGTATGCCTGTATGTGTGTCTTTGTGTATGTCTGTGAATGTGTGTCTGTATATGTGTGTCTCTGTGTCTGTCTGTACGTGTCTGTGTGTGCCTTTGTGTGTGTCTGTGAATGTGTGTATGCCTGTATGTGTGTCTTTGTGTGTGTCTGTGAATGTGTGTCTCTGTGTGGCTCTATGTGTGCGTATGTGTATATGTGTGTCTTTGTGTGTGTCTCTGTGTCTCTGAATGTGTCTAGTGTCTGTATGTGTGTCTTCACGTGTGTGTGTGAATGTATGTCTCTGTGTATGTCCGTGTAGGTATCCGTGCGTGTGTCTGTGAATGTGTATCTCAAGGTACGTCTGTGTGTGTGTATCTACGTGTGTGTTGGCTCCTGGAGCAGCTGTGGGCTGGGAGCCCCACTGTAGGCTCTTCTCCACCACAGCCTGACTCTGAAAAGCTCCTGGGGACAGTGCGCACTGGGGCCAGGGAGATTAACGCTGAAGCTGCAAGGCAGAGCGGGAAGATGCCAGGGCGTGCGGTCTAGAAACTAAAAAGTCGCATTCCTAAGATGCAAAACTGGCTTCGCAGGGACTGGCTGTCCCAGGCCCTCCTCGGGGGCTCCTCTCTCCACCACTGGGGAGCTGGTGTGCCACTGTTGCATTGCCAAGACCCAAAACCTTGCTGGAAGTGGAATTTCTGGATTTTTCCACTCCTGGCTAGAAAACCTACATCATCACCCAAAATTTGAGCTGCAAAAATTCAGAGTTCTTGGTCCATCCATTTACTGCAAACTGAAAAGGCTTTGAATATTAGGCGCCTTTCCCCAGTAAAAACCCGTGGGACGTTGGCTTCTATTTGAGAGCTGCGAGGCTGGAGCAGTATCGCATGGGCTTGGCAGAAGGAGTCACGAGCCTTGAAGTCACAATGGACAGGTTTGACCAACGTGTGCCTCAGTCTTCTTATCTGTCAAACGGGAATAATGACAGTACCTGCCTCCCAGGGTTGGGTGAGAATTAAGCGAGTTCAAATGTAAAAGGGCTTGTCATGGTGACTGGCACATAGTAAGAACCAAATAAATATCATCTATTATTATTACTATTATTACTCATGAAAATGGTGTCCTCATAGTCGTTTGAAACTGTACATTGCTAGAAGAGAGAGAGACAAAGAGAAGTCAAGAAAATAAGATGTTACATATCTACCCATTAATGATACCAGGCGAGGGAAGAGCAAATCAATTTTTATGGTACATTAATATAAATATTTTATCATATTAGAACTAGCTTGGGCTATAATATATCTTTTTCTCAACCATAGGCATTTCTTTTTCTTTTCTAAATCATGCCACGTTTCACTTAGAAGAAAAGAAGGAAGGCAGGCAGGAAGGAGAGAGGAAAGATGGGAGAAAAGGGAGGGAGGGAGGAGCTTTGCAGAAAGCTGTTCCCCGCCTGGTGACCGCGCCCGTGCATCGTGTGTAGGGTTTTATAGGTTCCTGAGCTTCTGCAGTTTACCAGCAGCTGCTGGCTGCTCGCAAACAGCCCTGAGGAGCACGTACTCTCAGTTCCATTTTACAGATGAGGAGGCTGAGGCCAGAGAGGTTAAGCAGCCCATCCATGGTTACCCAGCCAAGCCCCAGCTCCTCTGCTCCCCTGCCTGGGAGCACTGGGCCCTCCTCCCACTGCCTCTCGAAATTCTTCATTTATTCATTCAACAAGCAATACTCCAGTCCTGCTCTATGCCTGGCCTTGTGATGGGTGTTGCAGACGCAGAAATGAATAAGCTCCTGCAGTTTCTTTGAGGCGGGTTATCGTCCGGGTAGAGGAAGTACTTACTTCAAAGGGCTTCTCCTAGGGGCTGGCACTGTGGCACCGTGGTTAGTGCGCACGTTCCACTTTGGCGGCCTGGGGTTGGCCGGTTCGGGTCCCGGGTGCGGACATGGCATCGCTTGGCAAGCCATGCTGTGGCAGGCGTCCCACATATAAAGTAGAGGAAGATGGGCACGGATGCTGGCTCAGGGCCAGCCTTCCTCAGCAAACAGAGGAGGATTGGCAGCAGTTAGCTCAGGGCTAATCTTCCTCAAAAAAAAAAAAAGGGGGGGGGGCCTTCTCCTAGAGTGACAGTCTGGATGTAAAGAATTCCAGAGCCATGGAGTCACATAGTCCTTTGAGCAAGTCCTGACTCCACCTACACTGCTGTGTGATCTTGGTCACCCAAATGACCTCTCTGAGAGCCACTTTCCTCAGATGTCAAATGATAACGATGATGATAGTACCCACTTGCTAGGGCTTCCGTGAGTCTTACATACTTAGCCTGTTCTGGGAGAGACGCCTTCCTTCCGACAGGCAAACTTGATAGATTTCCTCCCGGTTGGGTCTGAGTACTTGGAAAGGCGATTTAGACAATTAGCAAAGCGTTGAGAGGGTTGAGCTGGTGGGAAGCACAGAGACAACACAGCCCAGGGAAAACAAGGCAATTACTAACTTCAAAGAGAACAAAAGGAGAGGCAGGAGGGGAAGTCATGGGAGGAGACGGCGCATGAGCAGCACACCCCGTTTCCAGTTAGCGTTGTATCAACACTGAATATTGATCCCACAGAAGTTACAACAGCTCTGGGGGCGGGGCCGGGTTTGAGAGCTAAGTCCTCACCTTCCACAGTGAGAAGCCAGGGGGCAAAGTCTCGAATGGAGTCATCAGTCATCGAGAAGTCAGGACACAAGCAGGCTCTTTAGAGACCTGAAGGTAAATAAAGTAACCCACCGAAAGGGCAAAGGTGGTTGCTTCTGGGGAGGGGGAGGGAGCAAGGGGCGGAGGCCTGCCCTTTCCTACGACATGCTCCGCAGGCCTACTGGAATCTAAGCCAGGACTTCTCAGCCTCAGCACCACGGACATTCGGGGCCAGACAGTGCGCTGTGCTGGGAGAGGTTCTGCGCATGTAGGAGGTTGAGCCGCATCCCTGGCCCTTACCCCCTGATGCCAGTTGCAAAGAACGCCTCCGCGCCCAGTTGTGACAACAGAAATGTCTGCAGACATTTCCAAATGTCTCCTGGAGGCAAGATCACCACACACACACACACACACACACACTGAAAAGCTCTGATCTCAAGTATGTGTATAACTTTAATTTTTAAAATTCTTTCATAAAGTGCTTAGTGCGGTGCCCAGCGCGTGGTTAGAGCTTCATCAACGGAAGCAAGGATTGTCGTTTCCCTGACCTTGCTGGGGCTGCCTTCCCCATCCATCTATAGAAATTTCCTGCGTTGCCACACGAGACGTGCCATGCCCCATCGAGCTCCTGATCCTTCATATTTGAAGACAGTATCATGCTACTAATCATTGATATTGATAACAATAATATGCCGTCTCTGGGCCTGGCACAGTGTGGTTCACACAGGAGGGGGAGTCCATTCACCTTCAGCAATACATTGTTGCCAGGTTGTTACACCTGATCAGTGTTAAATTCATAACAGCTGGGAGAGGGAGGCAGGAGGATCATTCTTCTCACGTTACAATGAAGACACTGAGGATCAGAGAAGCTAAGCAACTTGCCTAAGGTCACACAGCTCGTAAGTAGAAAGGCCTTAGCTTCCAACTTAATTCTCTCCAACTCCAGAGCAAGTCAGCCCCCACCACACCTGGGATGCGCACCTTGCTACGCATCCCAGTCACCAGGGGAGATTTCAAAAAATAACGATGCCCGGAACCTACCCCAGACCAATGCATCAAAACCTGAGGGGGTGGGGCCCAGGCATCTGAATTTTTTAAAACTCCCCGTGGTGACCTGCTGCACAGGGAAAGTTGAGAGTTGCTCTAGCTCAGTGCTTCTCGAATCCTACGGTGCACGTGAAGCCCTGGGGATCTTGTTAGAATGCAGGTCTGACTCAGCAGGTCTGGGGAAGGCCTGTGACTCTGCGTTTCTAACAAGCTCCCAGTGACACTGCTGCCGGCACACAGACCACACTTCGAGCAACAAAAAATGAACCTGCTGCGTGTCCTCTCTCGTTAACCCCTTCTCAGAATTTACCTTAGGAGTTCCCTAGAGTAGGAGGTACACTGAACTTCTTCTCCAGCAAATAACAAGAATAATAACAGCACCATTTATTGACTGTCTACTTTGGGCCACCACTGTGCTTTAAATATTTCAGCTCATTTAAGCTTCGTAATAACTCTGTGCTACAGTAGCTAGTGCGATTATCATTCCCATTTTACAGGTGATGAAACAGAGGCACCGAAGAATTCAATGGCTTGTTCAAGAGCAATACAGTCGGCAAAGTAGCCAAAATTCATACCTAAGTCTCTCTTGGGAATTTTTATCCCCAGTTTCCCTGCCTACCTTAATTCAAGGCTGTTCTTCACCTATGCTGAGCTACCTTAAGCAAGTCACTTGACCTCTCTGAGCTTCATATTTCCCAGTTGAAACCTGAGCACAGTGATCATCCCTGGATACCTCACATCAGAAGAATACCTTCTGAGGTCAAATAAGACCACATCCTTGAATGGGGCATTGAGTCTTCAAAGACACCACATGTGACACATACCCATTCTGAGACTGCGGGGTCCTGTTTTGTTTTTAATCTTGAGCAGGTGGGCAGGCGTCCGGCCCCTGGAAACATAACCACGTGAGGGGCTGGAGGCAGGAAGGCCCATCTGCTGAAGGAGACAGGGCTGTCGCCATCTCCAATGACTGGGAGCTTAGTAAAGAGGGACGGCCGGAGAGATGCCATCTCCCCGACTGAGATGTCAGCCGTTCATCTCCAGCAGTGACTCGGCACGGCAGGGAGCAAAGGCAACAGGGCGCTCAGTTACGACGCTTCGGCCCTCCAAGGATGCTGGGGGACGCCCCCAGCCCACGCCCAGTGGGGCTGAGCTCCAGCTCGGCTGTGGAGGAGCGGTCCAGCCCTTCAGGGAAGTCAGAGTTGCAGGTTCAAACTCTCCCCGAGGGCAGAATCTGTATCCAATGTGGAAAGTGACAGAGGCTCGAGATGGTGCCCGAGGGCCCTGCCCCAGCCCCTCTGGCTGTGTGAGCGTGGGCGGGTCACTGCACCCCTCGGAGCCTCAGTTTCTTCCTCAGTAAAAGGAGGCAGTCTCTCCTGATCTGCCTTCCTCTTGGAGTAGTTTGAAGGTTTTCCAAGTGGCAGTATGTATTTTGCCCAGATCTGGTGATATACAGCAAATCCAGATGGTACAGGAATGGACATTTTTATTTGAACAGTTATCTACTGATTTTATATGCATCAGGAAATATACATATATACGTAGTTATTGATTACCGTGTTGGTCTCTGTCGCCCCCATCTGCTTTATTTTACCTCAGATCAGTATCACCACCTGACACTGCATAAATTTATTAATTCATTCATCGCGTATCTCCCTCACTATGAGATCAGGGGTTATCCCTAGGTTCGCTCACGTACTCCCAGTGCCCAAAACAGCGCCTGCTCCATAGTAGGTGCTCAATAAATGTTGAATGAATATCAAACCATGAGTTCACTGATACTATTACTTAGGGTTGGATCATTATTTTGTTTCAGTTTTGGTTTTTAAGTGAGCAGATTTAAAGAATGGTAAAGGGGTTATGCAAAAGCCCAAAGTCTGGGAGATACCAGGTGATAGATGTGGAAATGCTTAAACCATTGATAGCACCACCAGAGTGCCAGGGGGTATTGGCAGCAGCGATAGCAGTGGATCTGGGGGCCAGAGAGCGACTCAGGGCAAGTGCCAGAGCCCCAGGTCACTCCCTGTAACATAAAGGAACCCTCCTGGTGCCACGTCCTTCACAGGTCTCCCGTGAGAACCACGTGAATCCACCGAGTGGAACTGGTCTGTACACCTTCAGGAGCTGCTGATGTGTTAGTGGAATCTATCGTTATAGAAACACGCTGGTGCCACCCAGCCTGGCCAGAGGAAGGCCCTCAATTCATTCCCATGGTAGCTGCTTCCCACAGGGGTCTGCGTGGGCTCTGGAGTGGAGCCAGACCCGGAGTCAAGTCCCAGCCCTGCCACCTTGTACCGTGTGATCTGAGCAGTCTCTGGACCTCACTGTCCACACTCAACCAACATTTTTTGCTCTTCGTGTGTCGAAAAGGGAGAGCACAGCTGCCCTGCAAAACAGCTGTTCCATAAACAGCAATAGAAGGTCCCAGGTCTCTGCAACAACCTATTATCCCCACTGTACAGATGGGGAAACTGAGGCACGGGGAGGTGAGATGATTATGACCACATCACCAGTAAGAGGTGAAGCTTTGCCTCAAACTCAGGCATCTGATTATCAAACTCCAAGGTCGCCCCTAAGTCCCGCTAAGCCACACTGCCCCACCTTTAAAAGGACCTGGGTATCTATGGCTGGTGTCTTCATTCAGCCCCTGACAGACATTCACAAGCATCGACTGTGTGCCGGGCAGCAGGCGAGTCACTGGGGACGCAGACGTCAATAAGTGGGACAAGTTCCCTGCTCTCAAGGAGATAGGAAGTCAAGAGACTTAGAGAGTGGAAAATGTGACAAAGGACAAATGGATACGGGGGCTCCCTGAGGTCAGGAAGATCTCTTTGAAGATGAGATGTGAGTGACCAAAAGGGATCAATCTTAGGGGAAGGTTTTGGAAAGAAGTTCCAGAAAGGGGGAGCAACTAGTGCCAAGGTCCATGCAGGGGGCAGGTTTAGCATAGTAAGGACAGAGAGAAGGCCGGGGTGGCCGAAGCACGGGGAGAGGGAGAGTGTTTCAAGAACACCAGGCATGGCAGGGAGGAGCCAGGTCATGTGGGTTTTAGAGGCCAGAGTCTGGGGTTTGCTCTGAGTGCAACAGGAAGCCTCTGGAGGCTTCGGCAGTTGAGTCGCACAATCTTATTTCAGACCACACTGAGAGCTGTGTAAAGAGTGGGTTACAGGCGGGAAGAGTAGAAGCTGGGACATTAGTGAAGACAACACTGTAGTTGTTGGTGCAAGGAATCGCGGTAGAAATAAAGCTTTACGTCCACCATAAGACACGTACAGGAATGTCCACAGCGGCATTACTCATAATAGCCACCAACCGGAGACAAGCCACACACTCATCAACAGCAGCCTGTCTAAAGAAGCTGCGGGACAGTCACACGGCGGGAGCCCACACAGCAATGAAAAGGAAAACCTGCTCCCATGAGGACGCGGACGAGTCTCCCAGACACAATGTTGAGAAGCCAAAAACAGTACATTGTGTGATTCCACTCATAGGAAGTTCGAAACAGGCAGGATTAATCCGTGGTGATGGCGGCTGGGGCGTGGTTACCGTTGGGGTGACACTCACCCGGAGGGAGCGTGAGAGAGCCAGGTGGGGCCTGAGAAATGCTTTCTTGATGTAGGCGGTGGTTATACGAGTGTGCTGGCGTGTAAAATTCATTGGCTGTGCACTTAAGATCTATGCGCTTTACTGTATGTTTTATACCTCAGTTTTAAAAGAAGACAAACATTTAAAAAGAAAACATGGATAGAGGGGGTCAGGCTGAGGAGAGGGGATGGACTCAGCAGGTCTGTCCCTCCCTTAGTCTGGAAGAGAAATGAGCCTCCGGGCCAGCAGCTCACAGCTCCGTCCCAGGGCTGGTGAGCAGCGCCCTCTCTCCAAGCTGTGGCTGTCACTCAGACCAGAGATGCCTCCGTGGCACACACAGCCCCAAGAGACAGGATTCCCCAAGAGCATCACAAATCTCTGGCAAGACGTCTAGAATGAGCTCCAGCCCCCAGCCTGCCCGCTGACCCGGGAAGGCTCGGGCTACGGGGTGAAAAGCCTGGTTCCATCCAACAGAGCTGCTGCCAGGAGCCCGGCCTGGTTTTAGACACCTTTGGGTCTCTGTCAGCCAAGGAGCCCCTTCAGAACTGGGGGAACCGGAGCAGCCGCGGACTCCGCTCCTTCCCTCTGCTCTCAGATCGCGCAGCCGACACCACGCTCCAAGTCGCCTCAAAGCGACTGCAGGTGGGAGCCCAGCTGCTGGAGGAAGCCTCCAGAAAGGATCCCTGGGCCAGTGGAAGATGCGCCCAGAGCTGCCTGTGTTCTTGCAGTGAGAGGTGTGTCTTCAGTGTCTCCTTTTTTAAAGAAAATTTTAGGAAATTTTTTTTAAAGCACCAACAAGAAAAAATAAATCTTATATATATATACATATATACATACATAATATACATATATAACACACACAGACGCAGAAACGGGGTCCCTTCTCAAAGGCCTTTTTTCACCTAGTAACTGATCTCGACTACCCTCCAGTTTCATTTAACAGACTTGAAGCGCACCTGTTTTACCAGCGCCACAGTAAAATCACCATCGAGTTGGAACTCACTGGCCCTTCTCAGGTCTCGGCGCCTTTGATCCTCACCTCAACCCTGTGGAGTAAGTTCTATTATTGTCGGCCCATTTGACACCCGAGGAAACTGTGGAAACTCTCCAGAGGTTTGCCCAAGGTCAGGACACAGTCCTGTCTTCAACGCAGGTGCGTCTCACATCCAGGTGTACCCTTAACCGACGCACTTGACCGCCTCCGGATCCCATTTGATGAAGGTGCTGTAGTGTCTTGAGTCGACGGGCCCCTCACCATGTACCCAGAGTGATTCCGTGTCGTTCGTTATGCGGATGTGCTGTGAACAGAGACCTGGAGCTCAGCGTGACTATTTCTTTAGGATAAATGCCTAGTTGGGGACAGCCGCGTGGAAAGGCAAGCTCCTTGCCAAATTACCTGCCCTCTGGAAAAGCTGTCATTTACTCTGTCACTAGCGGTGTGGAAGTTGTCTGCCTCCACAGCCCCTCCTGCTTTGGAAAACCTCAGCCAAGCATAACTCTCCATCCTCCCACGCCCTTTCCTTTCCTTGAACACACCGATGCCCGTTTGTTGAAGCGGACCCAGAAAGGGTGTACACGCTTTATCCTCACGACTAGAACACGAGCTCCTGGAAGCAGAGACCACAATTTACTCATCCTTATGTCCCTCCAAACCCCAGGAGTGGGGGGCAGGCATTTGCATTGGGAAAACGTCATTTCCTTAAAGTAAAGGTCAGAGTCTCACCTCCCAGCCATTGCACGTGCTGGTGCCTCTGCCTGGACCACCCTCTCCCCACTCTCACAGCTCCAGCTTTGACATCTCTACCACTACCACCACCTCCAAGAAGCCTGCCTGCTCCCCGCGGTGAGCCTGCCTGCCTTCTCAGCACCTCCTCAGCCCCATCTTTACCCCAGACATAACACTGACACATTACATTATCCTGAATTCAACAAATCTAAGGCACCATCATTATTGCGTGTAACCCTAAGACAGACTGACGCAGTGCTTTCTTTTTTTAACAGCTTTGTTAAGATATAATTCATATACCACATAATTCACCCTTTGAAAGCATACAATTCAATGGGTTTTAGTATATTCACAGATATACGCAACCATCACCATCTCAAAAAGAAACCCTGTACCCATTAGCTGTCACCTCCCTACCCTTTTACCCCCGCCCCTACCCCGTCATAAGCAACCACTAACCTACTTTCTACGTCTATGGATCTCCTTATTCTGGATTTTTATATGAAGAATCGTATAATACATGGACTTACATGCCTGGCATTTTCAAGGTTCACACACATTGTAGCCTGTATCAGTACTCCCTTCCTTTCTATGCTAGAAGAATATCCCATTGTGTGGACAGAGCACATTTTGTCCATCTGTTCATCAGTTGAGGGACATCTGGCTTGTTTCTGCCATTTGCCTATCGTGAATAGTGCTGCTGTGAACGTGTGCGCACGCGCTTTTATGCAGACGTATGTTTTCATTTCTCTTGGGTCTACCCCTAGGAGTCACAATGCTTTCTTATCACTTAGAATGTTTATTTCTACTTATATAAAAAGCGCTTTTAGACTTATTTAGACATCAATTTTTTATAATGTATCACTCTGGTACACTTAAAAAAAAGAAAACAGAAGCAAAATATACTGGCTAAGATATTCCAAAAATGTCTTCAATACAAAATCTGGGTCTTCTAAATCATTTTTTAAACCACAGTTGCCAGTGTCCATGTTTTCCTATAAAACATTGTCCTCTGTGACATTATCTGCATTAGAGACGCAAGAGTTTTTGAAAGATAGCTCCACCGTTATCTCCAGGCAGGCTGCCCGCATCCTGACCACTGCTGGTCAACAGTGACTTTACAGCATCAACTTTAAGATGCATTCCAATCTCAGAGAGGCTCAATGTGAATAAAAGTGTATCTCAGAATTCAAGAAATACAGTCTTTTCCTATCTGCTTGCTATATTCCACAGAAAAGATCACACATCTTGAGGACAGGAACCAATCATATGCACCCTTGTATTCATTCACTCACTTAGTCACCAAAAATATATGCAACACCTAGCCCACACACAATATATTCTTAATGAAAAGATATCAAATGAATGAATGAATGTTGAATTCACTCACCTCCTACCTGGGGGACCACCGTCAATTTATTTCACCTCTCTGAGCTGTTTCCCCATCTGAGTTGAGAATAGCGGTGAGGATGAAAATGAGCTCATGTGTGCAATGCACCTATGAGAGTTCCTGGCACATAGTAGGATGCTTAAAAATATTTGTGGAATGAAAGAATGAATAAGTGAATGATAAAATAATTATTATTGCAGTTAAAATTTGTTGCACACTTTCGTGTGTGCCAGACACTGTTCTTCACGCTTTTTGTGTGTTAACTCATTTTTCTAACCCCTCATTTAACCTCACCACAACCCCACGAGATGGGCGCTAATATTATCCCCAGTTGACAGATGAGGAAACTGAGGCAGGAGAGGTGAATGAATGAATAAATGAATACAGGAATGAATGAATGTTGACCTATGCTAAAATCCCAGGCGTTCAACTTCTAGAGAGGGAAACCTGGTCACTGTCTTCCCCTCTGAGCCTCATGTCCCTGTCTGTCAATTGCGGAAGTAAATCACCTGTACCTGACAGGTGCGTGCCATAGATGAAGTGAGTCCAGATGTGTGTTAAGCACCTGGCTCAGGTGCAAATGGGCAAAATGAAGGCTGACCCATCTGATATGAAAATCCCTTCACCACTTGGCCAGGTGACCATGGCCAAACCATGAAGGGACCTAACTTCTCTGAATCTCATCATAACTTCTTCGAACCTCATCCATCCATAAAATGGGATTATGAGTGCCCTACATCCCCAGGTGGTGGTGAGAAAGCTTGAAATCACAACTGCAAAGGCCCGGGCGTGGCCAGTGACTGCCTTAGAGCAAGCCTCATCCTGACAAGCCGCCCTCCTCTTTCCCAGGTCTGCTTTCCAGGAACGCAGAGCTGCCCAACCCGGCTCCTCCCTCCAAGGCGGATCCCACACGCTCAGCAGCACCCACCCTCTGAGCTGTCAGACAAGCTAGGCAGAACCCAGTGGTGCACTCTCCTTCCCCCGATGAATAAATCATTACAGGAGAGCGTTCCGCATCCCACCAGCATCCATAAGGACCTGAATTATATATAACAAGGCAGCAAAAGCAATTTATCCCAGGCACGTGCAAGTCATAAAATGGGAGTTCTCAGGCGCCCGAGACAATTTTCAGATATTGCAGTTTTTATCAAAGCAATAAGGCCCACCAAAGGAGCACCCTGCCCCGCGGGTATGGGGATGCCTTAATCAGATTTATTTATTATCAGAGGAGAGAAGTCTAACTCTCCCTGCTCTGCCACCTCCTCCACCCACCGCCCTGGCGTGGCTGCTTCTCAGCTCAGGGGCTCCAGGAGACACAGCTGAGCTGCCAAGAGCAGCCACTTTCCTAGTGGGGACATCTGCTGAGAGGCTGGGGGTGGGGCCAGGCGTGCTCCCCATCCCTGGAGGGAGAAGGGAGAGGGAAAAAGGGACTGCAAGAAGAAAAACTGGTACGGTAGCAAGAGCTCTAAAGCAGAGCTCAAGAGTCCCACCTTTGCCACTGATCACAGGTGGGGAAACTGAGGCACTGAAAGGTTACGTAACTACCTGTCTATGATCACATGGGGAGAGAGAAGAGGAATTGGAAGGACAACCCAGTTAGGTGCGACAGACATTTATGGAGTGCCTACTATGTGCTGGCACTAGGAATACCCGGTAGGGAGGTCCTTGCATATGTGACTTCTGGCTGCCTCTCCATCTGCATTTCCAGCAGTCGCCCTCCACCACTGGGCCTCAGCCCACCACGCTGCCTTGCTGATGGGGCTCAAAGGTGCCAAGTGCATTCCCATCTCAGGGCTTTTGTACTTGCTGTTCCTTCTGCCTGGAGCACTATTCCTCCAGATTTTTGCATAAGTGACTCCTTCCCCTCCTGGTCTCTGCTCAAATGTCACCTCTCAGAGAGGATGTCCCTGACCACCTTAACCAAACTGGCCAGCCCCTCCCAGGCCATGATGCTCATCACCTTGTCTCACGTCGGGCTCTCCTGAAGCAAACAGAGCAGAGTGTGGGGTGTTGGGGGGAAGGAAGATTGGGTAAAGGGGGGAAGATAAACAGTGACACAGGCTCGACAAAGCCTCATCCACATTGGCGATGAGCAAGCATTGCCCACCAGAATGTCCCGAGTCAGGTTGAAATGGCTGGGCCTTTGCTCCCCTCCTCCCATGTCACTGGACGCAGCTGCCCTGGAAAAGCCGTGAGCCTGGGCAAGGTGGCTCTCAGCAGCTTAGGCAGCCCCTGAAGGAGCTGATGGGTGGGGCCGCCTGCTGACCGCCCTTCTCGCAGCAGAACTGTGAGTCCTTCCTCGACGGGGGTGTGGATGGTGCATCTCCATGCCTCCCACACTCCTTACCCTGCTGGGTCCGTGCTCACCACCACCCGGCTTCAGATCTATCCACTTACGTCCTTGTTTAGTGTCTTTCCACACAACTGGACTGTGAGGTTTACAAGGACATAAGTGATGATTGTCTTGTTCTCATTGCCCAGAACAGTGCCTGGCACATGGCAGGTGCCCAATACGCACTTGCTCAATGAATGAATAAATGAATGAGAGCCCTCCATTGCTCCCAGTTTAACAGGGGAGGCTGACGAGTGAACAACCACATTTCAACCTGGTGAGTACTCTCAAAGTGGTATCCCAGGGGCAAACGGGTGGGGACTGTCCAGGGGGACTGTTGGACTCCCAGTCCACTGTGATTTCCACCACACCAGGCAGGACAGGCGGGATGAAAGCAGCCTTCGTTGCCCTCGGGGAGACTCCATCATCTTGAGATGCCGTGCGTGGTTACTTAACCATTCCATATTTTTATATATTGCTCTCCAACCGGGTGATAACTTCCCTGACCCCGGCGAGCATGTCTTACATTTCTTTTTTTACATCACACCTGTCAGTTCTCATGGTGGCGTCTCGCAAGGTAGAGGTCTGAATACTGTCTCCATTTTACAGATGAGGAAACTGAGGCTCAGAGAGGGGAAGACACTCGCCCGAGGTCACACAGTCAGTATGTGGTAGAGCTGACAGACAAGCTTGAGCTGATCTTCTTAACCTCTACACTGACATTTTGAGGTTCATGGGGCAGATTGTTTTAAATCAGGATAGAATCAAGAAATCTGGGACCTGAGGGCAAACATCTCCCTAAGCCTGAAGTCACCAGGGTTTCTGTGTATTTCGGAGGGCAGGAAGCAGGACAGATGGCCACTCAGCCCTATTCATTCTCGTCTCTGTAGTAATTCTGGATGTCTTCTCTAGCCAGCACTTGTGTCTCCACTAAAATAAAGAACCAGCAAGCTATCTCCCAAAGAGATTTATGTGACAGCATGAAGGTGAAGTGACTTTACCCACATTGCTACAAACATGGAAACATGCTTTCTTAACACTCTGAGAGGGGTGTCACCTCTCAGGGTTAGACTCACATTAGCCACATTTTGAGACTGATGTATAAACCAGATGATAATTTATTCATTTACAAAGAGAAATTACTGTTGTAGGGATTGGTTCAGAAAGTTTACACAACCAGTACTTTCTCTCCTGGTAAGAAAACCAGCCTGGAGAAATAAACAATAATCTGGTTTCCTAATGAATAAAATTGGGACAAGGAGGGATGAATTCATTCATGGAATGTTCAGTGGGAATAGACCGAAATGGCTGGGAGCAAACATCTTATGGAAAGGAGAGTTCAGATGGGCTCATAACTGTCATAAGCCAATTGGCAACAACACCTGCATCCATCTTGTAATAGAGATTTTTGGTTGCTGCCAAAAAGCCATTGTTGACCCCCTTCCCATGGCTGCTTCACACTATAGAGATTAGATAAACATACACTCACTTTCCTTGGAACTAAGGGTTGTCATATCTCACCAATGAGACATAATGGCAAGTCATCTTATGGGCTTCTGGGAAGATATCTGGCTTCCTGGTGCAAAGTACAGAGGCAAGAGAAGAGCTCACAGGCACTACTTCTTTCCCCGTCTTTCTCCTCTAGACATGGATGTGATACCTTGAGCTTCAGCAGCCATTTTGTAACCATGAGGAAGATGAAAAGCCCATGTGCTAAGGATTATGGAATGGTAAGGGAGAAAGGGCACAGATTGTTGACAACATTGTTGATCTGCTGCACCAAACCTGAAATTTCCTATATCCAGCCTTCCCATTAGAGAAGATCATTAAATGTCTTTGCTGCTTAAGTCATTGTTATTTCAGTTATCTGTTCCACTATTACAAATCACCCCAAAACTTAGTGGCTTAAAACAACAACCATTTATTGTCTCTCACGATTCTGTGAGTTGACTGGGCTCGATGGGGTGGCTATTCTGCTCCATATGGTGTTGACTGGGGCTGTAGTCATCTGGAGACTCCACTGGGAGGAATGCCCAAAGTACCACTCACGTGACTGGCAGTGGCCGACAGCTCAGCCTTTCTCCATATGGCTTGGGCTTCTCACAGCATGGCAGCCGGGTGCCAAAAGGAAGTCTTCCACGTGCGCGAAAGTAGAAGCTGCAGATCTTCTGCCGCCCAGCTGAGAAAGCAATCACACGGTATCACTTGTAGTTCGTTCTATTTTTCAGAGTACGTCACCGGCTGAGCTCAGAGTCAAAGGGAAGGGAAAGAGACCCTGCACCTTAATGGGAGGAGTGGCCAGGAAGTTTCAGCCACCTTAAATTGACCACAGTTATCAATCTGCTTCTATACGACTTGGAGCTGAAAGCATTTCTAAATCCAGCCTTGCCACTGGAACAAGAAATATTAAAGATCCAGACTCCCTCTCCACTGGGACCAGCTGCAGTGGCGGCACTGCCAAGGCCAGCATTTGCAGCCCCCTGTCTCCAGGCTTCTGTGGCAGATCATGATGGACACAGCCTTTCTTTAAACATGTTAAGTTCGATCACATGACAGACACGTCTTGCAGGCCTAGGAGCCATCCTGTCTCTTTAAGGTGACTTTGCATCGCTTTGCTTTGATCTATAATATATTGACTTCGTGGTTTAACTCTCAGAAGGCAATCTTCACTCCCTTCGTTTTCCAAGTGCTTGAGAAAACATCACCATAGCTCCCTAGATCTGGCAGCAATCTTCATCAAGATGATAATTCTTGCCCTGTCTGCATCACAGGATTGTTGAGAGAATCAGATGGGATGGCTGGTAAATATCTCGGAATGGTTAAGAGGGATTATTGTTATTATCATAATCACATAAGCATGTTGTGTCAGTTATGGCTCTTGGTAACAGGTGATATAAAATCCAATTCAAACTAGCTTAAGGAAAAGGGAGAAAAATTGGCTGGAAGTCTGAGAGAGTTTTTCCAGTTTCACGCATGGTGGGATCCAGCAACTCAAACATGGTAAGCAGAACCTATTTTCTCCACCTCTGAGTCCTGATCTCCTCCAGGTTGCTTCATTTCCCGATTGGCTGCCAGCAGCCTCACGTGCACACCTGCTGGGTTCTCTTTCCCTAACTCTTTATATACAAGTCCTCCTGACTGCTATTGGCCCAAGTTGGGCAATATGCCCACCCTTAAGCAATCCTATGGCCAAGGGCATGTAATGAGCTGATTGGCCAGGCCTGCGTTACATGATGATCCTAGATATAAGGACAGGATCAGTTCCACCCAAGTTACATGCGTTGCAAAAATGTGGAGTACTGTCATCAGAAGAAGAGTGAATAGCCGCACACTGTATGTGTCATGGTAGTAGGGCACTGGGTGGGGAGTCTGAAGCCTGAGTTATCATCCTGGTTCTGCTGGATTACTCACTCTTGCTCCTGAAGCTTGCATCTGGCCCATTAGGACCTCCAGACTCTCTCTACATTGTGCTGATCTACTATCAGGTCATCGTGGTATCTGACTAAATGTGACCGTATTCCTGAGAGATTCCTGAGAGTGAACCGGATTGGTCCAGCTTGTCCTTCTCATAAAGTCTGGGTCCCCGGCCAGCCTATGGAATAGCTGCCCTTGGGTCATGGGCCATCCCTGATCCAATAACTGGGAACAGGAGACATATGGTATAAACATGGATGTCTTCGCAGGTACACCACGAGGGAGCAGAGAACACAGATATGACGACAGAAGCAGGGGAAAGGGGTGGTCATGGCCAGAAGCAGAAGGGAAAGGCTGTGCAGCTCCGTGAGAAAAGGAGGGAGGGGCTCCCTTCATTGGCTTTCTTCCTTCCAGCCCTGAGTAAATCAATGCCTGTGGAAGATACTTAACGTCACTCACTTAATAACGAGCCCAATTTTCAGAGCAAATCATGGGGGAGAAGCGGGATTTGATTTGAAACTTCATCTTGAAAAATGAAACTAAAGCTTATCAGCATAACAAAATTTAGGTTACCTTTTCAACGACGCATGAATTCTCATGAAGAGCGAAAAATGAATTAAGCAGTAAATTTGGGGGGTATAATTTTTCTGACAAAATCCTTCACTTCAGGTTTGGCTTTCATAGCATGATAGCAAAAAGGTCATTTAAAAAAATATTCAAGAGCTTCACCCATTTTTCCTAGGGCCCCCTTGAATCTTTTGATATTGAAATCTTTCTCTTTTGAAGCGCTCACCGTGTCACTTTCCTTGTCATTTTTTTTCCTTCAGCTGTTAACTCTTCTGGGGATGATGTTCAAAATATTGAATAAGCAGTACGATGCAGGCATCGATGAATGAGAACAGTACTGCAACAGCCAGTGTGGCTGAACCTGCGGGTTCCAGGTGAGTATCTGCACTGATTTTCTGAAACCACTGGATTCTCACGCCTCGTCTGTAAGTTTTCTGTTCTTTAAGCATGTTTCAACACCACGTTCACCAACTTCAGGGAATCCTATATTTTGGGCAAGGTTTCCAATCAAACGTTGGCAGTTGGATTACGCTTTATGAGCACCAGGGTCAGACAGCCAGTGAGAGACTGACATTCTTTGACAGGACTCGGTGGTTGTAAGAAACGGCAATCCATTCAAGGACATGTGATGGGCATTCAAAATTCAGAGAGTTCTTCAGAGGGACTGAGCCACAAGGATGCTGACGTGGTAGAAAAGGATTCATGCTGGTATTAAATGGGGAGGGTCATTTAATTATTAAAATTTTAATAACTGAAGTTGTATAATTATTGAAAAAATTTTACGATGACTTCTGTTTCACTACGAAACTTCATAATCTCAAGGACTCAGATCATAAATACTCAGGAACAAGGATCTTCTGAATTTTGTTTGTGAACTAGCTCGCCTGGATTGCCCTTTCTTGCAACCGGGAAGTCTTGCCAATGACAATCAGGGTTTACACATAGGGTCGCCAGATGGTTTCTACAGAAATACCAGACCCGCTTGGGAAAAATACAATGACCATGTTTGGTTCTGCTATTTTCCGAATTTGTTTCCCAGGTGAAAACAGTCAAATATCAGCCTACATGGTTCAAACTGGAAATCCTGTTGATGAAATTCAGGACAGGTCCCCTACTCAGCTGTAGATTTCACCCCCTGATTCAGATAGACGTGGGGCTTGCCTTGCTAATCGTGGGACAGGAAACATCATCCACACCAAGAGGAGAAGAGGCAGAGGCATAGATGAATCTCTCCACCTTGTCTCCTTGCTGGGGCTTTGGGCTTCCGTTCCACAGTCTTAGGAGTCAGGGCTGGGTGGTTACAGGTCACAGGGTGTCTCCTCGCCCCCAATTTTGAGACACAACAGCAATTACTTCATGTTCTGCAATGCTAATTAACTCAAATCTGTCAAAGGCTTGCCCAGATCAGAAACAGTTCTGAAAACGAGCTTGTGAATTCTGCAGACTGTGAATTTTCCTTAATTAACATATTAGCATACATCCTTCCCATGCCTTGAGTCAGAGCTTTTTCAGTCTTGGGAACAGAAAAGCAAGAGCATCTAAAACTAAGTCATTGGCTCTCAAAAGAGTATAGTGGTAAAAAGCTGAGGCTCGGCAGCCAGACAGGCATGGACGTGAGTCTCGGCTCTGCCACTGACTGACTGCATGATCTTGGGTAAGTCACTTAATCCATGTGTGCCTCAGTTTTCTCATCTGTAAAATGAGAAAAATAATAGTATCTACCTCATGGGGTTATTGTCTTAAGTATAAGGTGCTTTCAAGAGCTCACACACAATGAATGTCCAAAAATTATTATGAATCTGACCCTGGGGAAGATAATCTGCCTTTTTTTCCCCACTAGGTGTCCATTATTCCTCCTGTGGTAATAGCCCATTCGGTCTCCTTTGAGCAGCACCCCTCCTCCACTCATAGGGTGGTTCCAGGGGGACTAAATAAATCTACCCCAATCCCAAGGCTGACACTGTGCATTAGCTTGCCAGGGCTGCACAGCCTGTTTAAGCCTGGGTAGCTTAAACAATAGAAATTTTCCCACAGTTCTGGAGGCTGGGAGTCCAAGATCAAGGTGTCGGCAGAGTTGGTTTCTTCTGAGGCCTCTGTCCTGGGCTTGCAGATGGCCGTCTTCACCCTGTGTCCTCACATGGTCTCCCTCTGTGTGTCTGTGACCTAATGTCCTCTTCTTATGAGAACACCAGTCACATTGGATCAGGGCCCACCCGTTTGACCTCATTTAACTTTAATTACCTCTTTAAAGGCCCTATCCCCAAATACAGTCAGTCACACTATGAGGTACTAGGGGTTAGGACTCCAACATATAAATTTGGGGGAGACACAATTCAGCCCATAACAACTTGTGACCCAGATCTCCCCAAATATTCCCCTTCCCCCTAGTTAGAGTGACTGATTCTTAGGCATTTTTCTAAAAATTTTTATTAGGTACAGAGAATTTTTTCATCTGCAAGATGGTGAGCCATGAAGATAATGCGAAGTAGAGCTGCTGGGGTCATCATATGGAAAGGGCCGATATAGAAGAAAACATAATAGAGAAATGGAAAAAGAGAGACTGCGTTTTGATAGCATCATCTGAGACCCTGGATCCAGCTGAGTCTGAAGCTCACTTTGACACTTCACTCATATAATCCACTAAACACCCCTTTTTGTGCTTTCAGCCAGTTTGAGTTGGGTTTGTCACTTTTAACTGAAGAAGTCTTGACTAGTATAGCCCCTACTTAATTATTAAGGAGCTTGCAGATGCCAAGGAAATAGAAAGAAAAGGAGAGGATCAAGGAACAGGGCTGGAAAGTGGAAGGAATATTTACAGAACAAATTAGGTGGGTAATCATGACCACATAACACAGGAATCAGGGTGGATTTAAGAACAGATGTGTATTCCTTTAATTTAGCCAATGCAAGAAAATTTGACTCTGCATAGTAGTAAAGGCAAGGAGTTCTTCACTAAACCACGGGCTTCTCGGAGGCAGAAGCAATGTCTTGCAATGTGTCCCTAGTGCCCAGCATGAAATAGGCACTCAAAAAATATTTGTGGGCTTGAATGGGCTTACTAAGAAACCTTTTGCATTTTATGATTCAACATAGACATCCTTTAAATAATGAATTTGGTATAATACTATATTTGCAAATTCTCGTGTACCAATTGTTAAAGAACTACATTGATAATCATACAGTAGCTGAGTATTAATTTTAATGAGGTCTAATAACTCAGAGAGGAAACTTTCAAGTGTTCAAGTGTGAACCCTCACTGTTAGCCGACCTGTAACTGGCCCTTTCTTTACCCATAAATTGCATTATAATTCTCTGTTGCAGTTCGGAACTGCTTTGCTTGGGACCCATTACAGAGCCCTGTGAAAGGGGTTTGAATGGGAAAGGGAAGAACGTACGTTTACGATACTGGACGACAGCATGGAGTGAGAGGAGTCTGACCTTGCTCTAGTCGGATCACTGCACCACTGGAGAGGCACCCTGAACCTGTCAGACTCTGCGTTCCCATCAAGCTGCTGGTAACCTGTCCATCACCCCTCCGGAGAGAGATTACTCCTTACCCGAGACAGTAAGTAAATGGCTCTGGCACATGGGGGAAGGCGTCTCTAGGTGTACTGCCCTCAAATATAAACAAACCTCCTGCAGGAAGAGAAGGAACTTTATTATCCTGGAGTGTCTCCAGGGAGAGAGAGGTTTGCTCTCTTCAGTAAGCTGTTCAGTCATCCCTGAACAAAACTCGTCAGTGCCCTTTCCTGGAAAGGCCCAGACTATACAAGAACCCAATAAATCAAGGGAGAATTGTCTCCCAACAGATATGTGCCGAGGTGCTGGCACCACAGGATGGACGGAGCCTGGATCCCTGAGTCACCCGATGGAGGGAAGCCTCTGCTGACCCACGTGAGCCTTGACATGATGTTCAACCACTGAGATTTCAAGTGTTGTTTATTGTGACAGCTAGCATTAAGTATCCTAATAAAGATGACTTTAAAGTCATCAAACAAGTTATACTTGTATGAGAAATGAGAGAGCTGGAAAATAAATAGTAAACTCCAAATGATAAGGATGGGTGTGGGATTTGGGAGAGGGTGGAAGATGATGAAGCTGTTGTCGCCTTACTAGTGACAGAGTGAAATGAAAGAGAATTAAGAGACAAGCCACGGGCTGTCCAGGAAGACATGCCCCAGTCTGAGCACATCCAAGTGTCATCAGTCCACATGGTTCATGAACATCCCCACTGGAGCCACAGCCGCGAAGGACTTTCACATGAGTTTAAACATTTTCAGATCATCTTAAGCTCAATTACAGCTAAACCAATAATGTACCCCAGATATCGTTATTGGAAAATCACCAACCAGGCCCGCTAATTGTATTTGCAGCTTCTTCATCACATTAGCAAAGTCATAAGTGCAGCACGCTCCTCCCAGAGGATAACCATTCACAAGGCCAATTTCCTTAGGATGGGACTTTCATATCACATCAGTTTGGAACTAATGTGTCTTGGGAAATAAACTGGCAGATCAATAACATTCGCAACCAGAAAATATTTGGAGCAAACAGCAGCGTAGAGCCTGCAATTGAGACCAGTGTGATCCTTACCTGACGCTTGGAAGATGTCGTGACTCGGAAGCTGTGTGATTTTTCCAAGAGGTCAGTTTGAAGATACTGTTCACAGTCCCTGTCAAGACACAAAGAAGCCTCATTGTATTACTTTGTGACTTTCCTGGGAAGCTCACCATATTATCACTAATCTGGAAAAAGCAAACATTTATTAAGCTCCTTCCGTGTTCCAGGCTTGATGCTTTGAGTAGTGTCTGTAGAAATAAGCAGTCTTTATGGAAGTCCATAAAGGGGTTCAAATTCTGGATCTGAAACTTCCTAAGGCAAGTTTCTTCACTTCTCTGAGTCTCAATTTCCAAATCTGTACAATAGAAACAATCATATCTATCTTCCAGGAGTGTTTTGAGATTGAAGAGAAGGTATGTGAAGTGCCCAGCTTGGGGCAGGGCATAGAGTAAGGTTCTCAATAAATAGTTATTGCTATGACTGTAAGTACCTCTTTCTTTTTTTTTAAGATTTTATTGTTTCCCTTTTTCTCCCCAAAGCCCCCTGGTACATAGTTGTATATTCTTCGCTGTGGGTCCTTCTAGTTGTGGCATGTGGGACGCTGCCTCAGCGTGGTTTGATGAGCAGTGCCACGTCCGTGCCCAGGATTCGAACCAACGAAACACGGCCACCTGCAGCGGAGCGCGCGAACTTAACCACTCGGCCACGGGGCCAGCCCCAGTACCTCTTTTTAACTGAAGTTAACAAATGTTCATTAAACAAATTAATGTTCCCCCTTAACTGGGCCATTTGAAGGAAGTAAGAATTTACACACCAATCTAGGTTGACCCACATAGTCCTGCCACCCAAATAGAAAAGGCATGTCGTTTTGGTTTTGAAATAACAGGAAAAAAAACTGTCAGCTCTTCTTCTTTATTTTTTCCTTTTTTTTTCCAGAAAAAATCACCTGATGTAACCTAGCATCCTATGAGCCTCAGATAAAGACTGAAAAGTTGATAAACAAAGGAGAAAAATACAAAACACATAGATGAGTGAGAAGTATTTAAGAATTCACAGAGTCGGGTTACTTTTGAACCAGGTAGGCCTGGATTTGAATTCTACATCTGACGCTTAGAAACTGTGTGACTTTGGGAAAACAACCTAATTTCTCTGAGCCATGGTTTATTCCACTTAAAATGGTAACACCATCTGCCTCAAAGAGTTAAGATGAAAACTAAATGAGATGGTAAATAGTAAAATTTTAGTGAATGGTAGTTCTCATCCCCTCCTTTTCATCACCCATCATTATAAGGCTCAAACTAGGTCAGTAAATGTGTATTGGCACTGTGGTGGACACTGGCAATATAGTGATAAACAAGACTGACAAGGCCACTGTCCTCACAGTCCAGACCACATTCTGGAGAGGAATAGATAAATTACTCAGCCAACAGCACAAATCAATGGAAAAATACACTTGTGAGAATCGCTAAGAAGAAATAACGTAGGATGTTAACGAGAGTTTGGTAGGACCACCTGGCTGAGGTTAAGCAAGGCCTCCCTAAAGAAGAGCTCTCTTGCTCATTCTGCACTGCAAGCGTATTTCCCAATGCGGTAAGAGGATAGAAAGTGGAACTGAGAGAGTAAGCAAGGGGCCAGATTATGCTGGGCCTTACAGGGTGAACTTCAGGGCCGCCACATTACACAACCACAGGAGACACCAATTACGTTGAACACACAGCCTGTGTTGCAGGATCAGCAGCCCTGGTAGGCAATATGCGTGAAATAGAAACTGCGAGAGAGCAGAACCATAAATAAAACACAAAGCGTGCAAGAGAAAGCATTCAGAAGAAAAAATAAATTATGGAACTTCCAAGTGCAGCTGTGATGGAGTAATGGAGGCAGACCAATTTTCCCACCAAGTATAACTAGAAAAGCTGGATAAGACACAAACACACAAAAATTCTGTTTGAAAGCATCAGGAAGCAGCCAGGACTTGAGGTACAAAAATCCTGGGAAGAAGGGAGGTTCAGTGAAATGAGCCTGACATTGTGCACATCACCTTTTCCCATGCGCAGTCATGACTCTTCAGGACCATGGGACAAGAAGCTCAGAAGCAGAGCACAGGGCAGCTGCTAAAAGGCAGGGAAGCCATCAGAGTGATCAAGAAGCCTCATGAAGGTGGGAGATTAAAATTAGCATCTGGGGATATCAAAACAGCTAGGAGTTGAGGGTCCAAAATACTCCTCTCCAAAAAAAGGAGGTAATGAGAAATGATTCCAAAACACTACATCAGTTTCCCCCTTATTTGTGCTATATAAGGCTAGTGGTATAGAATCAAAGAAAAGCAGCTGAAAAGTTGAGTGGAGTTTTTGGCATCCTCCCAATACTGGGGCGTAAAATTAGAGTTCAGGACCACCAATTAGGAGATACCCTAGTAAACAGCTCTGGCTTTCATTTGGGAGCCCTGGTTCCAGAGGAGTGGGGGTAGATCAGAGCAGTTACAAAGATCACAATCCGACCCTTAGTCAACTTAGTCCCTGAGTGGATAGAGGTGATCTGTCCCTCGCTAGCTGCCTGTCAGAGGAGAGGGAGAACGCTCCTCAGAAGAAGATATATCACCTAGGGCCTCACAATTTGTATACACAATGTCTGATATTCCATCAAAACTTACCAGGCATACTAAAACCCCAGCCCGAGAAAAAAAATAGTCAATAGAAACAAACTCATAGGTGATCCAGATATTGGAGTTATCTAAAATAATCATGGTTAGTATAATCAAGAAAATAGATGACAAGAGAGAGAACTTCACCAGAGAACTTAAATCAACGAAAACAGAACAAATAGAAATCCTAGAACCTGAAAATGCAAAAACTGAAATTAAGAATTTAGTAGAATGTTTCACAGTAGATCAGACACAACTTTAAAAAAAAAAAAGGGGGGGGCTGGCCCCATGATGCAACAGTTAAGTTCACACATTCCACTTTTGCAGCCCGGGTTTTGCTGGTTCGAGTGCCAGGTGCAGACCTATGCACTACTTGGCAAGCCATGCTGTGGCAGGCGTCCCACGTATAAAGTAGAGGAAGATGGGCATGGATGTTAGCTCAGGGCCAGTCTTCCTCAGCAAAAAGAGGAGGATTGGCGGCAGATGTTAGCTCAGGGCTAATCTTCCTCAAAAAAAAAGAGTACTATTGAAACAAGAAATAAGTCAGTAGAAAATATCCAGATTGAAGCTAAAGAATAAATGACATGGAAAATCAGAAAAGAAAATAAGAAGGATAAGAGATACAGTTCAAAGTTATAACATATGCATAATTAGCACCAGAATTAAAAAATAGAGAACATGCAGAAGAAGCAATATATGAAGAACTCACAGCCAAGAAATGTCCAAAACTGAGGAAAAATATCAAGACATAGATTTGAGAAGTTCTGAGAACCCCAAGTAGATAAATCTAAAGAAAACCAAAGCTAAGCACATCACAGTATAGTGAGACCTGAAAACAAATGAAATAGAAAAGGTTTTAAGGGACTATGTCTTTTATTTTACCATGTACAGTAAAAGTTTTCAATAATAATTTTTGAACTAAAAAAGGATATAGAAAAACTTAAAAGTACTCAGAGAAAAAGAAAAACATTAACTCCAAAGAAGCAACTATATGAGCTGACTTCTCAACAGATATGGTGGAAGCAGAAAGATAATGACAGGAAGTGACGTCATTAGATTTCGACACATACCAAAGATATCCTTCAAACATGGAAGCAAAATAAAGATATTTTCAGACAAATTAAAACTGAGAATATTTGTCACCAGCAGATCCAACTAAAACAAATAACAAAGGGGGTTCTTTAGCCAAAAGAAAAATGATCTTAGACAGAAATGCAGGGAAGACTGAAGAGCAACAGAAAAAGGACATGAATAAATCTAAACGCATATTGAAAACAACAGCAATAACTTCTTATGGGGTTTAAACATATGTTGATTTAAACAAATAACATTAAAAACACAAAAGGCAGGAAGATAAGTTACAGTGTAATAGGCCCTAGAATTATCTGGAAAGTGGTAAAAACATTGATTTATAGCAGATTCAAATAAAGAAAGGAGGTAAGTCTTCGTTTCCAAGGTAATTACTAAAAGAAGGTATAACTAACAAGCTAATAAAAGAAAAACGGGTTTAATAAAAAAAATTGATTCTTTCAAATTAAGGCAAGAAACGAGGAAAAAAAGTGGGGCAAACAGAAAAAATAGTAATATTGTCAAGATTAAACCAAATATATCAGTAATGACATTACATGTAAATAGACTAAACACACCAATGAATAGACCTAGCTTGTCAAACTACATTAGAATAAAACAGTTATATACTGCTTATACGAGATGCACCCTAAACATAAGGACGCAAAAAGATCAAAAGTAAAAGGATAAAAAAAAAACTAAAAGAAAGATGGTAGAATTATATTAATCTCAAGCCAAGTAAACTTGAAGGCAAGATACATAAGCAGGCATGAAAAGAAAAACTTCAATAAAAAGATTAATCCACCAGGAAGATATAACAATTTTATATTTGCATGCACAGAAGAGCATATTTTCAAAATACACAAATCAAAAAACTAAAAAGAAAAGTAGATAAATCTATAATAATAGTGCAATATTTTAACAACCTCTCTCAGTAGCTAATAAAACAAGCAGAGAAAAAAATTGGTAGAAATATAAAGGCCTAAACAACATGATTAATGAATTTGACTTGTTTGACACTAGCGTGTTTAGCAACAGACTGGACACAGCCTAAAAAAAAAAAGGATTAGTAAAACAGGAGATAAGTCAGTAAAGATCATCCACTGCACTCAAGGATAGCAGAATACACGTCCTTTCAAGTGCGCATGGAGCATTTACCTAAAATGATGAAACACCAGGTCATAAAACAAATTTAAACCAATTTCCAGGATTAATATTATTCAGAATATATGTGCTGACTACAATGCATTTACGCTAGAAATCAATAATGATAACTAAAAACTCTCTTAAAACCTGCTTGGAAATTAGGAAGAAATCACAAAGAAAATTAGGAATATTTTGAACTGAATGATAATAACAATATGATATATCAAAAAATGTGGTAAGTAGCTAAACCTCTGGCTAGACAAAAACTTACAGCTTAAAATAGATATATTAGAAAAGAAGAGAGGACAGAAATCAATGATATAAATATCCATCTCAAGAAGTTAGAAAAAGAACAACAAATCAAACTCAAAGAAAGTAGAAGGAAGAGAATAATAACGATAAAAGCAGAAATCAATAAAATAGAAAGCAAACCTACAATAGAGAAAAATCAATAAAGCCCAAAATTGGTCCTTCCAAAAGGCTAATAAAATTGATAAGTGCCAAGCAAGATCTTACTGGCATTGAAAAGATAATAATAGAATATTATGAACAACTTTATGCCAATAGAATTTGACAATTGAGATGAAGTATATAAACTAGAAAAACACACCTTACCAAAAATTGACACAAGAAGAAATACATCATCTGAGTACTCCTATACCTATTAAAGGTACTGAACCTATAATTAACATTCCCACAAAGAAATTTCCAGGCCCAGATATCATCACTGGTAAATTCTTCCAAGCATTTAGAAGAGAAATAATAGTGACCTTCACAACCTCTACTAGGAAATATAAGAAGATGAAGCACTTCTCAATTCATTTTTTGAGGCAGTATAACCTTGGTACAAACACCCAGATACCAAAACCTGACAAGGAAAGTAGAAGAACGAAAATTACAGTACAATCTTTCTCACAGACCCAGATGCAAAACTCCTAAACAAAATATTATCAAATCAAATGCAGTTACACATAAAAAGGATGCTATATCATGACCAAGTTTAGTTTATTCCAAGAGTACAAAATTGGTTTCACATTTGAAAAGAAATCACTATAATTCTCCATATTAATGGAATAAAGGACAAAAAAAAAAAGCATAGAACCATCTCAATAGATGAAGAAAAACATTTGAAAAAGTCAAATACCCATTCACAGTTTAATCTTAGCAAACTAAGATAGTTTTGATAAAAGGTAGCTACAAAAAAACCAGAGCCAACATCACACGTAATGGTGAAATACTGAAAAATTTCTCTATAAGGTTGGGAATGAGTTAAGGACACCCATTATCACCACTTCTACCCACAAATCAGCAGTCCTGCAGACCAGCTGTTCAGCCCATGTCCTCTGGCAACTTCCTCCTCCAGCCCTACCCGTCAGCTGTGGCCCACATCCTCCTGTTTCTCCATCGTTGATGGACCGCATGTTTCTATGGCAGCCACGCCTTCTCCAAAGAGGCCTGAATCTCAGCCTTGGCAGTGGGGAGAGGGGCCTTTTAAGTTTCCAGGCATCTTCACTTATTTATTATCTCTCTGCCCCAGAGGTAGTAGCCACTTTCTGCAGTAGCTCTTTCTACACTTCTTAGAGTCATCTTCTGCCCTTTTAAATGGTCATCCACTTTTTACTAGTTATACTAGCTAATACATTTTTATATTAAATTTTCTCTGTTCAAATTACTGGTCTAGTTTCTGTCTCCTAATTGGACCCTGACTGATATAAGACCTAAATAAGTGCAGGATTAAATAATGTTGATGGATTGGAAGACTCAGTGTTGTAAAGAAGTAACTCTCCCTAAATTGAGCTATAGATTTAACAAAACCCCAATAAAAATCCCAACAGGTTTCTTTTCTGTTGGAATTGACATGTTAATTCTATAATTTATACGGAAATACAAGAGGCCAAGAACATCCAAGATAATCTTGACGATGAACTAAGATGGAAGATTTACACTTCCAGATATTAAGAATTATGATAAAACTGCAGTCATTAAGACAGTGGGATAATGGCGCAAGTTTAGATCAATCGATCAGTAGAAGAGAATACAGTTCAGAAACAGACCTATGATATATGGTTACTTGATTTACAACAAAGAGATCATTGAAGTACAGGAGGGAAAGACACGAGTGTTGAAAACTGGGGCTCAGTTGATGGAAATCCACATGGGAAAAAAAGAATCTTGCTTCACACTATATACAAAAATAAATTTCAGGTAGATGGTAGACTTAAATGCAAAATACAGCAAAGCTTCTGAAAATAAACCTAGAATAGACAAAGATTTTTCAACAGGACCTATAAAGCACTGACCTTAAATGATTGATAAATTAGACGTCAGTAAAATGAAGAACTTCTGTTCATTAAACTCACCAATAAAATATTGAGGAACTGCCAAACTGTTTTCCACAGTGGCCACACCATTCCATATCCCTACCTGCAATGTATAAGCGTTCCGATTTCTCCACATCTTCACCAACACTTGTTATTTTTCTTTCCTTCTTTATTATTATGGCCATCCTAACAGATGTGAAGTGGTAGCTCATTGTGGCTTTGATTTGCATTTCCCTAAAGACTCATAAAAAGGAGTAAAGTACTAACACATAAAAGATGCTACAACTTAGATAAACCTTGAAGACAGTGCGCTTATTGAAAGAAGTCAGGCACAAAAGGCCACACATACTATCTGATTCCATTTATATGAAATGTCCAAAACAGACAAATCCATGGAGACAGATAGTAGATTAGTGGTGGCCAGCGGCTGAGGGGAGAAACGAATGGCAAGTCATTGCGTAACAGGTATGGATTTCCTCCTGGGGTGATGAAAAAATTCTGGAGCTAAATAGTGGTGATGTGCTTATACAACATTGTAAATGTATTTGAAGTCATTGAATTGTACACTTTAAAATGGTAAAAATAATAAATTTTACGTTATTTGTATTTCACCGAAATAAAAAAGCCTCATCAATAAGAGACCAAAAGGGCGAACCCTGGTGCGGGAGAAGATACTTTCAAAACACATAACTAACAAAAGCCTCAGAGCCAGAATATACAGAGTTAAACATACAAATCAATAAAAAAGAAACAGAAAACCCATTTTTAAATGGGCAAAAGACTTGAACAGGCACTTCACAAAGAATATATAAACGATCAGGAAACAAAAGAAAAGATGCTCAATATCATTGGTCATTAGGGAAGCACAAACTAAAATTTCAATGACACCACTGCACATATGCCAAAATAGCTTAATCATTTATTTATGTATTTATTTATTTATTTTGTTGTTGTTGTTGTTATTGTTGCTGAGGAAGATTCGCCCTGAGCTAATGTCCATCTCCAATCTTCTTCTTTTTGCTTGAGGAAGATCATCCCTGAGCTAACATCTGTGCCAATCTTCCTTGATTTTGTATGTGGGATGCTGCCACAGCATGGCTGATGAGTTGTGTAGGTCCATGCCCGGGGTCCGAACCCGTGAGCCTGGGCCACCAAAGTGGAGCACACCAAACTTAACCACTATGCCATGAGGCCGGCCCCAAAAATAGCTTAATCCTTTTACAGTGACAATACCAAGTGTTATCAAGGGCATAGGGCGACTGGAACTCTCATACACAGCTAGTGCAATGAAAATTGATACAGTCACTTTGGAAAAGTGTTTGGTATCATCTATTATAGTTGAACATATACACACCCTATCATCCAGCAATTCCACTCCTCAAAATAGCCCAAAATTGGACACAACCCAAATGTCCACCATCAGTAGCATGGATAAATAAATTGTGATATATTTTTAAATGGAATATTACAGAGCAATGAGAAAGAATAAACTACAGCTACATGAATAAAATTCACAAACGTAATATTGCCCAAAAGAAGCCAGATAAAAAGAACAAATTTTATACGAGCGCATTTCTATAAAGTTCCAAGACAGGCCAAATTAGCCCGTGGAGATAGAAGTAAAAATAGAAGTAAGGTTACCTGGAAGAGAGCACGAAAAGTAACCTCTAGGCCACTGGCAAGGTTCTAGTTCTTAATCTAGGAGGTGATTATACCAGTGTGTTCATGAATTCATCTGTCTGTATCCATATAATTTGCGCACTTTCTGTTTGAATGTTACACCTCGATTAAAATTTTATTTTTAAAAAAGTGGATGGATAAACTGTGGCACATCCATACAATTGAATACGACTCAGCACTAAAAAGGAATAGACTATTGTTACGTGCGACAAGTTGGATGAATCTCATAGGCGTTATGCTGAGTGACATAAGCCAGTCTCAAAAGTTACGTACTGCATGATTCCATTTATATGACAGACTCTTAAAAAAACCAAAACTGTAGGATGGAGAATAGATCAGTGGTTGCCATGGAGTTAGTTATGGGTCTTCAAACTGGCCCCCATACACAGAGGGCAAGGAGAGACTAAAGAAAGAGGCAGACCTCTCCGGATTGGTGGGTGGCAGGTTTAGTAAACAAGGGAACTTACATACAAGGTTTGTCTTAGGCGGCCTCAAGATGAGTAGATCTCTGCATCCTCACCCACCAGAATCTTAAAAGTTTATAGAGAGGCCCTAATGGGGTTCAGCCCCACATATTCAGTCCAGATGGTCTCAACAACACCTTACTCTCTCAAGGCTACGTCCTTGTAACCGGCTCCCACTGTGGGAGCAGTGGGCAGAATGTATATTTCAAGGACAAGGGAGGGAGAAAGGAGCCCCGGATTCCGCGAGAGGGTCAACAGTGGTCATGTCGTCTCGCTGACCTCCTCCAACAGTTAGGACAGGTTAGGGTGATATACAAAACAGTATTTTGGCATTACGGAATAGTTCTTTCTTTCTTTGTGGTGGTGGTTACACAAATTTATATGTATGTGTTAAAATTCATAGAACTATATATCCCCCCAAAAAAGTCAGTTTTATTACATAGTAATTTTTTTTAAGAAAAATAAAGTGCAGGCTTTGCAGCCTGACTTCCTAGGTTTGAATCACTTACTAGC
The DNA here is from genome assembly GCF_041296235.1 of Equus asinus. NCBI lineage: Eukaryota > Metazoa > Chordata > Mammalia > Perissodactyla > Equidae > Equus > Equus asinus. The sequence goes on along the minus strand of NC_091797.1, from coordinate 83,722,075 downwards.
TGCTTATCCTGAGACACGTGACTTAATCTCCCTAATTCCCAATTTCCTCATAAGAATAACAGAGGTAATAGTGACACCTCTTCCTAGGGTTGTTGTCAACACAAACAGGCTCAAACATACAAGCATTTAGAACAGCACCTTGTACATAATAAGTGCCGAATAAATATTAGTGATCATGATTAGTACATGTATATATCATGTGGGATTTATGTTATAAGCTGTGTAATTTTAAAAGAATACTACTTTTGAACAACCCAAATGTTCATTAGTTGATGAGCAGATAAATAAATGTGGTATATCCATACAATGGAATATTATTCAAAAATAAAAAGGAAGGAAATACTGATACATGTTAAAACATGGTTGAACCTTGGGGCTGGCCTGGTGGCGCAGCAGTTAAGTTCGCACGTTCTGCTTCTCAGCGGCCTGGGGTTCGCCAGCCCGGATCCCGGGGGCAGACATGGCACTGCTTGGCAAAAAGCCATGCTGTCGTAGGCGTCCCACATATAAAGTACAGGAAGATGGGCACGATGTTAGCTCAGGGCCAGTCTTCCTCAGCAAAAAGAGGAGGACTGGCAGTAGTTAGCTCAGGGCTAATCCTCCTCAAAAAAAAAAAAAAAACATAGTTGAACCTTGAACATATTATGCTAAGTGAAAGAAGCCAGACACAAAAGACCACATATTGTATGATTCCACTTACATGAAATGTCCAGAGTGGGCAAATCTATAGGGACTGAAAGTCGATTAGTGGTTGCCAGGGGATGGGGAGAGATGGGAAGTGGGACTGACTGCTAATAGGTGTAGGATTTCCTTTTTGCAGTGACGGGAAGGTTCTGGAATAGATAATGCTGATGGTTGTACAACTCTGTAAATATACTAAAAACCACTGAACTGAATACTTTAAAAGGGTGAACTTTATAGTATGTGAATTATACCTCAATAAATCTGTTATTGAAAAAATAGTAATACTTAAATATGACCTCACTGCTCAGTCAACTTCATCTACCTGCTTGTCACCTTCTATTAATTGTCTGAAGAACTCTTGAAAGATATTTTGTTTATTTTGCTTCTTAGCAAAATATATCTGCGTATTCATCCATAGCAAATCAGGTTGCAAATGACCAAAGAGATTTTTTTAAAAACAGATCATCTTGACTTTAAAAGGTTTATTTTAAGTGTTCGTGGATAGAAAATGACGTTTTAAATAATTGAAAATAGTTTTAAATAATATTAACCAAAAAGAGGTGTGATAAAACCATTTAATGGCTGTTAATCTGAATAAATAGGTTTTAAATCGTAAAGTGGCACTTAATTGACCTCCAATAACTGGCTTGTTAAATCTAAATTAAATCATTATCCGAGGCACTTAAAAAAAAAAAAGTAGAGTTCTTAAAGATTTGCAGAAAAAAATTAGTAAAGTCCAAGAAATAGCAATGATCGTTGGATACTGAACCAATTGTTGAAGAAGGCTTTTAAATAGGTACCCATTCCACCGAGCGTGGGGAGGGTTTCCCCACATATCCAGCAAAGTGTCAGAATTCAATTCGATTCTGACACTATCTACCCAGAGATAAAATTAGATTCCACAGGCTAAGGATTCAGTTCTACTGACTGCCCCACCCACCCCATTTCGGATGCCAGTCACAAGCCCAGCTTGTTACCTGTGCTTCTGACCGACTGGCTATAAATCAGAGGTTCCCATGACACCCTGCTTGTGATTAATTTGCTGAGCGGCTCACAGAACTCAGAGAAACACTTTACTTACTGGATTACTGGTTTATTATAAAAGGATGTAACTCAGGAACAACCAGATGGAAGAGATGCACAGGGCAAGGTATGGGGAAAGGGCCAGGAGCTTCCATGCCCTCTTGGAGCGCACCACTCTCCTTGAATCTCCAACCCGGAAGCTCTGCAAACCCAGTCCTTTTGGGTTTTTACAGAGGCTTCATTACATAGGCGTGATTGATTAAATCATTGGCCATTGGTGATTAGTTCAACTCCAGACTCTCTCCTCTCCCCAGAGGTCTAGGGGGTGGAACTAAAAGTTCCAACCCTCTAATCACATGGTTGGTTCTCCTGGCAAACAACCATGCTTAGGTGGGGGGGTCCAAAAGTCGCCTCATTAACATAATAAAAGACACCTTTATTGCGCTTAGGAAATTCCAAGTTTTAGGAGCTCTACGCCAGGAATGGGGACAAAGACCAAACATACATTTCCTGTTATAAATCACAATATCACACCTTTGCATGACTCACATGTCCAATGTGCCAGGTATTGTGCCAGATGCTGGATGCGCAGTGATGAAGCAAGAAGACAAGGTGTCTACCCTCCTGGACCTTACAGACCAGCCATTGACACTGTCCAATAGAAACAGAATGTGAGCCACATCTGTAATTTTAAATTTTCTACTGGTCACATTAAAGAATTAAGAAGTAGCTGTAATTCATTTTAATAATATACTCCATTTACCCCAACACATCCCAAATATAATTTCAACATGTTACAATATATGGAATTACAAATGAGATATCTCACATTCTTTTATTCCTACTAAGTCTTTGAAAGCCAGTGTGTAATTTACGCTTAAGAAACATCTCAATTCAGACTAGCCACATTTCATGTGCTCAATAGCCACATGTGACTAGCGGTTACCATAATGGGCAGTGCAGGTCTAGCTGTATCATCATTTCATTTTTTTTTTTTTTTCCTTTTTCATTCTATTTTCTCTAATGTTCTCAGTATGTCATTTGGACCCTGGCTTCGAGGTTAGAATTAATATGCAAAATAGGGCCTGCATATGAAAAAGTACATATTATCATACAAATTTTATAACGTAATATAGAAGCCTTGTCACATGACGTATTTGTTTAATTGCTTGATATCTGGCATTTGTTGACTGCTGCTTTGGTACCAGGCACACAACAGGCGTCCAAAAACTGCTTATTGAATGAGTACTAGTCCAATAAGTGCTGTGAGTTTCCAGGTGGGAGGAATTCCTATAGCTGGAAGGGGCTAAGACTTTTCGAAGGACTTATTCATTCATTCATTCATTCAACAAATATTTATTAAACACCCTACTATGATGGGTCTGAACTGAGCCTAGATACATCAAGAGGACTGAACAATAAAAGTAATGTTGCTTGGTTGGTTCCCCATGTCGATCCAACCATTGCTTCACAGACTTCAGTCCTTTACCACCTTAACAATCTTCACCAAAAACTATTATGCATTTCTTTTTGTGTGTGTGTGTGAGGAAAATTAGCCCTGAGCTAACTACTGCCAATCCTCCTCTTCTTGCTGAGGAAGACTGGCCCTGAGCTAACATCTCTGCCAATCCGCCTCCATTCTATATGTGGGACGCCTACCACAGCATGGCTTTTGGCCAAGTGGTGCCATGTCCGCTTCCGGGATCCGAACCCCGGGCCACCGAGAAGCGGAACGTGCGAACACAACCACTGCACCACCAGTCCGGCCTCTTTAAATTGACTCACATCTATTTACTTAGGAAAATTCTAACATATAAATTCTAGCATATAACATATAAATGGAAAACCACGATCCCTTATCATTATTAGAAGGCAACTGCAAAAAAATAAATACAATATACCCAAATTCTGCCAAATTCTCGATAGGTACTGATGCCCACTGGAGACTCTCAGGCTAGGGGCTGCTTTCTTTTCTTGTTCAAAGGTAGATTAGCCACTGTTGAGAGGTGTAGGAAACATTAGCAACAAGCTCACACTTCTTCCCTGCTATCATCAGTGAGGTTGAGCACCTTTTCCTGTACCTGTTGGCCATCTGTATGTCTTCTTCAGGTCCTTTGCCCATTTTTTAATCTAGATATTTGGATTTTTGCTAATGAGTTGTAAGAGTTCCTTACACATTTTGGAATATTATCAGATATTATCAGATATAGGGAATACCCCATCTGATATACGGTTTGCAAATATTTTCTCCCATTAGGTTGCCTTTTCTCTCTGTTGATTGTTTCCCTTTCTGTGCAGGAGTTTTTTAGTTTGATGCAATCCCACTTATCTATTTTGGCTTTTGTTGCCTCTGCTTTTGGTGTCATATCCAAACCATCATTGTCTAGACATCAGCTTGATTGTGGTGACTATTTCACAATGTCCACACATACTAAAACATCAAGTTGTACTCCTAAATATATACAATTTCTATTTGTCAATTATACCTCAGTAACGCTGGATGGGGGAGCCTAGGGGACCATGAGTGCACCTTGTCTTCTTGCTTCATCACGGTGCTTCCAGCATCTGGCACAATACCTGGCACATTGGAAATGTGAGTAATGCAAAGCTCTGATATTGTGATTTATAATAAGAAATGTATGTTTGGTCTTTGTCCCCATTCCTGGCACAGAGTTGCTAATAGCATCCCAGAGGGGTGCTATCCAAAATGATGCCTAAAGATTGAGGAAAAGAAGCTTGGAAAGTATTCCAGGTAGAGGGAGGAGCGTGTGCAAAAGCACAGAGGTGAGAGAGAGCATAAGAAGCTTTAAAAAGTTCTGTTTAACTAGAAAATAGAGTGAAAATGTGGCTGGGAAGGTAGGGAGAAAGTCATTTTGCGAAGCATACGGTGAAGCCATGGTAAAGCATTTGGTATTCATCCTGAAGGCAATGAGGAGCCATTTAAAGTTTAAGGCAGGGGAGTGGCACAGATTTTCCTATTCGCTCGCTTTAATTTGGTGAGGAGACACGCTTTGGTGAGACTGGAGGGAAATACTCATTAGATGGAAGTGAAGATGGAAATGGTGAAGTATCTGAAGGTGGAAAGAGCAGAAGCACACAGCACATCCATGAGAGGTTAGAACACTGCGCAGCGGCAAGACACTTCCCAAACCTGGGCAGACACACACGCACACGCACACGCACAGAAAGAAAGAGAGGCAGAGACAGAGACAGAGAAAGAGAAAGAGAAAAGATTCTACACTCTAATGCTGGTGTTATTCAAGGAGAGTCTGAAAACAAAATTACTTGATCAAATAAGCGTGGCAAATGCTGGGTTAACCAAAGCTAAGCAGGTATCTTTATTGCAGGCCATCTCAGAACCTTTAACGTGCTACTGTGAATTTGCTACAAAGAAAATACAATAGGTGATGTTTTTTAAATTTAGTTGAATATGGACTGTTTCTCCTTCAGTCTCTCCCATCTCAGAAGACTTCATTCATATTTCCCTAATACATTATTGGTCTAACTCATTCAGGCCAAAATTCCCCTCTTTTCCTCACACAACACTGTGAATTAATCAGCAAGTCCTGTAGGCTCAACTTTCAAAATAGATGTCAAATAAAACCACTTCTAACTACCTCCATCACTGCCCTCTGGTTCAAACCGCCGTCATCTCGCACCTCCTAACTCAGCTGCCAGCTCCCACTCCTGCCCCCTACAGTCTATTCTCTCAACAGCATCCAGAGTGATCCTTTGGAAGTGTAAGTTGAATTGTGTCACTTTCCCTACTAAAACCATCCAATGGCTTCCCGTCTCATTCAGAGGAACATTCAAATGCATCATCATGGCTACAGGGCACTGTGTGGTCTGGCTCCTGCCCACCTCTCTGACTCTCTCCCTACTCGTCCACTGTGAGCCACGTTCCATCCTGCTGTTCCTTAAACCCCCCCAAGCTCATTCCCATCTCAGAGTTCTAACTTGCTGTTCCCTCTGCTCAGAACACTGTTCCTCCAGATCTACACGGGACTTGTTCTCATCATTCAGGTCGAAAGGGATAAATGGACTTTGTTTCATTTTTTAGTATGTCCCATCATCCAGAATAGTGCCAGGCACATGGCAGGAGCTCAAAAAGTATTGAGGAAATGAATGAATTTATATTTGAACAGGATGGCACCAAACGACTTCCCATTCAGGGGCACATTTTGCTGGATGACTGTGATAAAATTTCTTTCCTCTTGCCACTTCCCAGATGAGAAGAAAAAACCCCTCCAAATAAATAAAAACCAGTCACCGTTCTTCCCTTTGGTGTGCTGAAACTAACTATTGCCCCACATCAGCTTCAGTTCACTTTACAGGGAGAAAAAAGCACAGTCCTACATCTGTAGGTTAATTCAAAGCTCCAATATTGGCTGACAGAGGATGGATGCTACATAACAGCCCTTGTCTGCCTTGTGTCTTTGGCAGGGAGCTCAATAAATTTTGGAGGGAGGGAGAGAGAAAGAAGCAATCCACCAGGCCAAAAATTCTTGCTCCTTATTGCCTGAAAAGTCCACTCCTTGGCTCCAGTTGCTCCATGCCAACCCTCAGTATTTTCCAGGTGCCCTTTAAGATCCCAGGACTATGTGAAGCCCAGAGGAACAGAGAAGACAAAGATAGGATCCTCAATGAACATACAGGCTGGATCTGGCAGGAGCTAGAGGTCAAGAGAAAAACTCAAATCCCAGCACATTCTAACCCTAATCCAGCACCATCATCCTCCCCTGTGAATGATCTCTTGCTAGTTTTGGGGGAATATTACGTACTTTTTGAGCCTCAGTTTGTTCATCTAGAAAAGGGGGATATTAATCCCTGCCTCAAAGCATCATTGCAAGAATTAAATACACACACACATCAATGTGCTTAGCACAGTCGGGCACACACTAAGTACAAAAGTGATCAGCTATTAACATTAAAAATATTATTATGAATGTCCTTCCCCTAATGCCCCAAGCCTCAGTTTCCACACCTTTAACATGGAAGTGGGAGGTTGTTCATGGGTTTTTATGAGGATTAAATGAGAAGTTCTCAATTTTTGCTGCATCTTAGAATCACCTGGGGAGGAGTTAAAGATCCTGACACTATGGCCGCCACCCCGCAGTTACTCCTGATTCCATCCTAACCTCTGAGGGTGGGCACTAGGCATCAGTAATTTTCAGCTCCCTAGATGATTCCAATGTGCAGCCAAACCTGAGAACGCGTGGACTAAATGAAATGACATTTGTAAGCACATGGTAGGTGTTCAGCAAATGTCTCTTCCTTCTACCCCTCCAATAACTCTGGTGGAATGAGTCCCTTGTACCATCTGAGATCTTTGGCACGTTTATGATCACATAAACAGAAACGACAAAGCTTTTGGAATCACATAAATATAACTGCATGGGACCAAGACAGGTTATGCAAATTATATGCAAAACAACAGCTAGTTATGCAAATAGCCTCATGGCCCTTCTATTTCATAGGCGTGGGTGAAGGCGCCAGGAAGACTTTAGTGGAAATACCTGCCTTAAATGACAGATACAAAGAGAAAGCTACTGTCTCAACAGCAGATGTTCCCAAAACAAGGCAGCTCAGCTGACTACGAGGAAAATGCAGAGACTCCACAGAAAGGAGAAGGGCTTGGCTCTAATCGAGGAGTAGATGATCTTTATCTAGGGTTTAATTATCTTAAAACTAGGTGCTACCTCTTCCTTCTTCGAGAAACACATCTGACAGGCCCTGTGCAGGGGGCAGTCAATTATTAATACCAATAGCACAAGGTGTTTTTACCTTGTTTTTCATCCGTAGCTTTGGAGGCACTTTATAAATATTTGTTAATTAAGCCGCCCAACAGCTTTGCAGGGAATATATTATTACCCCCATCCTTCAAATGGGTGAAACACCCTTATTGGAAGACAATGCTCATCCATTATCCCAGGACCAGCCTTGGCAATTCTCACAGCTAGATCGATGCCTCTGTTGGGGAGGCAGGACTCGCTGGCTCTCTGCATTCATTCATTCATGTAGTCATTCATTCGTGTAGTCATAGTAGGGCTTACTATGGGCTCCGGGCTTGGTGGGGAAAGGCTAGACTTTGAGGACAGGGATTGTGTCGTAGTCTTAGCTGCAGGCTTAGGGCCTAGAACAGTGCCTGGCACATCGTAAGTGCTCACGGCACATTGATTTAAAAATGAGATGAACAAGGATGAGCGAGACACAACCCACTAAGCACACATAGCCTGTGAGGAGGGCAGGAGGGACCCTGCTTCAGACCCACTCTCTCTCCCTCAATAATAATAACTGCTAGTTACTCTGTGCCAGGCTCCACACTAAGTGCTTTAGACACACAAACTCACTTAATCCTAAGAGGCCAGGACTGTTCCTCCCGTTGGAGAGAGGAGGAAACTGAGATCTAAAGAGGTATTGATGGAGACAGGAGAGAGCAGCGATGTGAAAACATGGGCGCTGGGGTCCAGACCTCCCTGTGGAAGTCCCAGCTCTGCCCCTCACGACCTCACGATACCAGCAAGTTTCTTAACCTCTCTGAAGCCTCAGCATCCTCTTCTGTAAGAGGACCTGCCCTAAAAGGGGCACTTGGGGCTTAAACGAGATCATGCAGGGCTGGCACTTGGAGCAGTCCCCGCACACACCAAGTGCATACTAAGTGTCAGATCTTGCTGTCACTACAGCCCCTACCCAAGGCCAACACTCAAACCCAGGTCTGCTAAATAGTGTGATCTTCCCACCAGGACTCACAACTCTGCTGCTCCTCTTCTGGGCAAATGACCCCACAGGCCAGCATCGTCCATGACAGACCATCTTCAACAAGCAGCTCGCCCTATACTCGCCCACGCTCTCCTCGAGCCATCCCCCCGCTGCGGTTCTCGTTCTCTCTAATCCAGCACCTCTCACCCTGACGGTCTGGACATCTGCACCATTTTCCACTCAGCACAGGAGGGGAACACAATCAGCTGAGCAGCCACCGCCCACCCAACACACACTATCTGTGACAACACGGATCTGAGTTCCAAACCTAATCCCTCTACTGACTTGTTGGAGGTAATCATAGCATCTATTTCTCAGCGCTGTTTCGAGGAGTAAATGCAATAAATCATGAACAGGGCTTGGCACCGGGGGGGAGTCGAGAGTAAGCACCTGATGAATAGGATTCATAGGATGGTTCTTAACTAGTTGTTCTTACCCAGGGGTGATTTTGCCCCCTAGGTAGGGTTGTCAGATGTGATGGGGAAAATAAAACTAGGATGCCCAGTATAAACAATGAATAATTTTTTCACATAAGCATGTCCCATGCACTATTTGGGACATGTACTAAAAAAGTATTCGTTGTTTGTCTGAAATTCATATTTAACTGGGGCCCTATGTTTTATCTTGCAACCCTACCCCCACGAGACATTTGGCAATGTCTGGAGACATTTTTGGCTGCTACAACTAGTGAGGGGTACTACTGGCATCTAATGGGATGCTACTAAACATCCTTCAAGGCACAGGAAAGCCTCCCGTGACAAGAATTATCCAACCCAAAATGTTAAGAGTGCTGACATTGAGAAACCCTGCATTAAGCAATATAATCATAATAATATTGAAGGGAAAGAGTTATATGGGTTTTATACCCCTATAGTGGGTTGAATTTTGGCCCCCAAAAAGATATGCCCAAGTCCTAACTCCCAATACCTTTGAATGTGAATTTATCTGGAAAGAGGGTCTTTGCAGAAGGAATTAAGTTAAGGATCTCCAGATGAGAGCATCCAGGATTTATGGTGGGCCCTAAATCCAGTGACTGGTCTCCTTATAAAGAAAGGAGAGGAAGGAGTGAGACGCAGAGAGAAGGCCATGTGAAGACAGTGGCAGAGATGCGAGTACGGAAGCCCCACACCACAGGAACGCCAAGGGTGGCCAGCAGTCATCAGCAGCTGGGAGAAAGGCCTGGAGCGGATGCTCCCTCGGAGCCTCCAAAGAGAACAACCCCTGTGGACACCTTAGGTTCAGACTTCTGGCCTTGAGAACTGTGCAAGAATAAGTATCTGTCGTTCTAAGCCTCCAAAGTTTTAGGAATTTGTCATGGCAGCCCCAGGAAACTGACAGAACCTCCCACAAACTTCAACTCAAGAACCTCCTCCTTTCATTTTCTTTTTCTTTCTTTTTTAAAGTTTAATTATTACCAAATGCCTCAAGTCTACGAAAAATGATAGACATCAATATAATGAGCACCATGGACACATCTCCCATCTCGGGAAATGAAGCTTTACACATACTAACGATGCCTCAGAGGCACCCCATCCCAGTCCACTCCCTCCCAAAGAGGCAGTCGCTCCCCTGAATTCAGTGTTAATACTCCCTCATGAGTTTTTATACCCTTACTACATACGTATGAATTCCTAAACCACAAACAGAATTCTTTTGCCTGTTTCTAAAGTGTATATAAATGGTGTCCTATAACATGTATCCTTTCTCAACTTGTATTTTTCCTCAGTGTTGTTTTTGAGATACATGCTGATTCACGTGGTTCGAATTCATTTATTTTCACTGTTCCACTGTGTGCATATCCCACAAATGTCCTGATAAATTCTCCTGTGGATGGATCTTACGGGTTGTTGGTTTTTCTCTTGTTTTCTTTTTCTTTTGTTTTTTCCGAATTTTTTGTTATTACAAACAATTCATCAGCGAGACTTCCTGTTTCTTGGTCTGCATGTGCAAGAATTTCTCCAGGGTTCTGTTTCTCAAAGTGTGGCTTGAGACCCACTGGTGAATAATGAAATCATTTCAGTCGCTTTGTGGTCAACATCGCTTTTTTTCCTTTCGGCAAAAGAGAGGAGAAAATAGTAGTGTGCATCACAGAGCAAGGGTAAGTATTGCTTCATAAAACTTTTGTTTCAATTATACATAAGTGTACACTGGGCTGCATTCTAGAATGTATTTCTCACCGGCAGTCACAGCCAAAAGAAAGTTTAGAAAACAGTTCCCTGGGGCCTTGCTACTCAAAGGATGGTCTGAGCATCAGCATCACCTGGGAGCCAGCCAGAAATACAGACTCTCAGGCCCCAACCAGGATCTACTGAACCAGAATCTGCATTTTGATAAGATCTCCAGGTTCTTCATCTGTCCATTGAAGTTTGAGCGGTTCTCTAGAGGACACACCAACAAGTGGAATTACTGGGTCATAGAATGTGCCCATGTTTATTTAGCTTTACTAGATATTGCAAAAATGCTATCCAAAGTGTTTACACCAGAAGCTTCTTTAAAGATTTCCTTTCCTGTTAGATTTCGTAGTAAGATTCCATTTGATCAAAGCATTCTGCAGCCACAAATTTAAAAAAAAAAAAATTTAATCACAGTCCTTCTTTGCTGCTTTCCTGCAACTTCCTCATTCTCCATCTCTCCTAGCTTTATCTGAGGAGTGAGGGGAGCCTGGTATAAACAAGGCCCCCTTCTGAGAAAGGGGGGCTTCACCCAGAGTCAGAGCAAGGGACAGCTGCTGTCACACAGAATCACATGAGTGAGATATTTAAACACCATGTCCTAGAAAGAAACCACCCCCGGGAGAACACGGCAGGCCCCCCTGGAGCTCCTGGCTTTCCTGGGGCTGAGGGAGTGGCAACGCAGCCCTTTTCAGTGAAGCTGACACTGTTTCCTGGCTAGAGCAGCCCAACTCCTGGATGCAAAGTTTAATTTGATTTTTTCACTCGAGTAACCAAAGCGTTTCTGGTGCATTGCTTTTCATGAGGTCCTGGCACTGCAACAGCTGAGCCGTTTCCTCGGGGCTCCCCTTTCCGCTCTGGTTTGCACTTCCTTTTCCTGGGGTTTCAGTGCCTGACTCACTACCCTCCGCCCACTTCCTTGTGCAGGGTCGATGTAATAATATGCCTCTGCACTGAGAGCCTCTGCTCATTGACAGTCTACCATGGGCCTGGAGTTGTGCAGGGGGCTCCCCACACCACAGAGAGACACTATTACCCCCATTCTGTGGCTGAGATCTTCATTGCAGATGTGCAGTGTCACCTGGATGAAATGAGAGTGGGTCCTGGAATCGAAGGCATCTCATTGCTCCGTGACCAGACGGCAGTTGTGATGCAATGGACATCCCCTGCAGATGGGTGAACTGGGTTGGTTTTCCTCATGGTCTGAGCAGACAACTGCACCTTCTCAATGCTGCAATTTAAAACTCATATCAGGATCATATGAGCAAGGACCACAAGTCCTGGTTGTTGTCTGAGAACCTTCCTTTGATACTTCCTGGTAAGACCAAGAAAGCATCAGCATTAACACTTGCAGAATGGGTGTCGGGGGCTTGAATGAAAACCCTGGGGTCCATAGTGGGGCCCTCTCTTAAGAAATGCTGCCTCACCCTTGCTCTTGATAGCAGGATCTGGTCACTTATCGCTATATAACAAAGTTCCCCAAACAGCGCTTAAAACAATAGCAATCATTTATTTTGCTCCTGAATCTGTGGGTTGGCTGGGCTTAGCCAGGCACCTTTTGCTTGGGATCTCTCATGCACCTGCAATCATTGTGGCTGGGCTGAGTCACCCCTTCACTCATATGCCTGGTGCTCGGGCTGGGACGACTCACACAACTGAGGGTGGGGACAGCTGGGGCTCTGTGAACATCTCTTCTTCTCTACGTGATCTCTCGACATAATGCTTGCAGGGTAGCCCTACTTCTTACATGGTGGCTGAAGGCTCCCAGAGTGAATGTCCCAAGAGAAACTAGCAGAGGCTGCATGCCTTTCTGTTCTAACCTAGCCTTGGAAGTACACAGTGTCACCTCCATTGCATTCTTTCATCCAGGTGGACAAAAGGCCTGGCCAGATTGAAGGACAGAAAACACAGGCTCAGCCTCTTCACTGGAGGAGTGTCAAGGAGTGTGTGGACATGTTTCAAAACCACTGCAGTCTGCCCTCATGGCACAAATTATATACATGCAACACACATAGACACGCTCCCGAGGACACCCCAAAATCTCATCTAGAAGCATCAAGCTCAGCTGAGGATCCTGTTGTTTAAATTAGGTCTAAGGGTGGGTCAGGCTTCTCAGATGAAATCCCACAAGCACAGCTCCTCAAGTGCAGTGTCTCTTGATCTTAAGACCTGTGGACTAAATAGACAGAACACGTTCCCTCAGCACACCCAACTTACAACGATGGGACAGCCAGACCGCCACAGACATCCCCACTGCAAAGCAGGGAAGTGAGAGGCATGCAAGGGTCCATAGCAATTCTGAAACCCAGCCAGGCATATGCTGCCAGTGCCTTGACTAGGGCTCATTCCAACTACCTGGGACATGCCCAGCCAGGATCATTGGTCCCACGGGGGCTCCCAGAAACTGCGTCCCCCAAAGCTGCCCAAGCCAGCAAGTCCCACAGGAAGCCGGTCAGCGAGAGCACCTTCATGCCCAAGCACAGTCTTTTATGACTTTGATTCTCTCATTCTTGAGGTTTTTAATACATTTTCCCCAAAATCCACACTGTGACTTTTTTCAGGTGGAGTGTGAAGGTTAGGACACATCCCTAGTGGTTTGGTTAACAGCAGCAAGAAGCAGAAGGCAGGAGGTCGTCAGGACCATCACTCACTGCTAAATCGGGACAATGACAGGAAGGTTCACTTTAATCAAAATTTACCCAGGACCTACTATGGGCCAGGCATCAGACGAATAAACCAGTACAGAGCACAATGTCCAGCACGTAGTAGGTATTCAAAATTCCTAATTGAAATAATGAATGAATGAATGCGGTCTGTCCTTGCCCTCAGGAGAAAGTGGACTCATAAATCTGTCACTGCAATGGCACAGAGGAGGGCACCTGCCTCCGCCTGGAGGAAAAGTCACACCACGCAGAAGGAAAAGCAGACGCAGAGGCATTTTCACATCCCATTTCTACCCCATGAAGTAGGCAGAGGGGCTGCCATTCCGTCCTGTACCTAGATGAGGAAAAAGGGGTTCAGAGGTACATTTCTTGCCCTAGGTCATATGTGCAACAACTGGGATGCCAGAAGTAGAACCCATGATTCCTGAATTCTAATCCAAGACGTGTTCCCAATAAATGAATCAATATGTATTGATACAGGCAGTGACCCCCAAGAATGGAGCCACCTCTTCTCTCATCAAAGCAGGACGCTGGCTTGGTGGTCAAGAGCGCAGACCCTGGAATCAGACTGGTTCCCAATCACCAACCTGTCACTTACTCGACGTATAGTCTTGAGAGCCTTATTTTATCTGTCTGAACCTCGGTTTTTTAATATGTCAATGAGGATAATAGTAACTTGAACCCCTAGTAGACCTCTCATCCTTTAGTTCTCTGTCCCAGGACTCAGTCCCCCTCTTCTGGGAGGAATATGAATATGTAGACTTTTCCTTTGGAGAACCACCACTCCCCCATTCTTAGTCCGCGTGTTTCAGATGGAGTTAACCACACCCCCCAGCTCCAGATGTGGGCACATGACCAAGACCTGGCCCATGAGAGTATTCCATCCCCAGCCATAGTGATTGGTTGGGAAATTAACATAAGACCCAAGTTTGTCCAATGAGACACCATTATGGTATGAACCTCTCTTCCCAGTGGGTTTGTTGAGCTGGTTACTGGCACCCTTGTGACTGCCAGAGCCCAAAGTGCCATCACTGAAGGGACAGGAAGAGAGAAGCTGTCTGAGAGTGAAGCCAACACAGAAGAAAGCACAGCAGAAAGACAGAGACCGGCGACCTAATTTAAACTCCTGGATCCAGCTGTGCCTAATTCCCCTAAACTCTGCCATTTCATGTGCCAAACAATTCTTTTTCCCTTCAAGCCAGTTTGGCTTGAGTTTCTATTACTTGTAACCAAAAGAGTCCTAGTATGCCAGTTCCTATGCCTGTTGGAGATGATGACATGAGATAATGCTTGTGGGGCATTTAGCACAGAGCCTGGCACATTTAATATAATTAAGCCTGGCTCAAAAATGACTCTTTTCATCATCCCTGGCCTGAACCACCTCATCACCCTCAAAATAATTAGCAAAGCAGCAGCTATGACCCTGAGGACAGAGCTGCTGGCTTGGCCTGGTGCATTCACTTACTTCTCCCCCACTGCCTCTCAGCTCCCTCTGCACAAAGCTCCAGTGCCAGATGGCTTGGGGAAGACAATGACAGATGAGAGCTGGTGCAGCAAAGGTGGTAGCTGCTCCTGATGGATAGAGAGGCCACCGGAGGGGTGAGAGGAGGGAAGGGAGGAGGCAGTTAGAGACTAAATGCGCCCGAGAGACGTCTGAACCTCCAGACCTCCAGCTGCTGGAGGATGAGCCTTGGCATGGGCAGGTACCCAGGGCTCCCTGGGCCCAGTGACCTCATGCCAACATCATCCATCTAGCGGGAGGCTGAGGCCGTCCTTCTGGCTTCTTGGCTACCTGTGCCCTTTGCTGAATCACCTCCTCACTTGTTTCTGCACAGTGAGGTCTCAGCGTGTTACTGAGGACTGTCAGGGATGATGATTATTGTCAGTGGTAGGGTGGCAGGAGAACAGGGGAGGAGGGGGTTCTTCTTGGTTCTCCTCCTCGACCCCGACCAGGACGAGAGACCATCTCATCTGTCCGTCTTCTACTGGTGCCCGTTCTTCCCCTTCTATTGTCCCGCCCCTTCCCTCCTCCTTCATATCCTTCTGTTGCAGACAGGTGTGATTTTCCTCACTATAACAGTGGGCACCAGGTCCCCTTGCACCTCTCTTACTCTCCCCATGTGCTTTGTCACCAAAGCCTCACACCTATGAGCTTCTTCAGAGCACTGTCCTCAAGCTACTGTTGCTGTGTCCCCCATTTGGAGACCCAGAAGTCCTTGGGACACAGACACAGGAAAGCCCATTGCCAATGCCTGGTTGACGAGTACAAATGTCCAGTCCCTGTGCCTCAATGTAGGACATACTCTGAGGTGTAATTTACACTCCAGAGCTCCCCACAGGATCAGGCTAAGGCTGGGACTTCCCCTGAAATCACCTCCTTACTTAACTGCCCCCCCTTTCCTTATTCTGCTTCCCCCACTCCCTTACCAGTTTCTCCCATAAGCATTTCCTAATAAATTACTCACACACAAATCCTCATCTTTAGTCTGCTGCTGGGAGAACCCAGCCTAAGATACACGTCCGGTACCCATTCCCCTCCTAGTAAAAGAATCTAGATTTTCCCTGGGAGAAATTGCCCTCTCCCACTCTTAGTCCTTGTGGTTTGTTTAAGGCTGATGACACCATGCCCCAGCTTGAGGGAAGGACACGCCCCAGACCTGGACAATCACCTTAATTTATCCACCCATGACCTCAGCGATTGGTTCAAGGATGGGCACATGATCCAAGTTGGTCCAATGGAACTCAAGACCATAGGTTTTGCTATAACTATAGGGAAAAAGAAGATCTTGTTCCATTGAGTTTGTCGGTAGTATATAAGTCTTGAGTTACTGGGGACCATCTTGCCATCAGGAGGGGGCCTTCCTGGGAGCAAAGCCAACATGAATGAAAGCAGAGCTGAGAGGAGTATGGAATGGGACCAGGTCATGACATCATAAGAGCACCTGGATCCAGCTGTACCTGAAGACCTAACCCATAGATTTTAAGGTAAGTTTTTTGATGCACTAGAATCCCAATCAGCATCTCATACAGCATTAGTAATAACATCCATTTACTGGGCAACAACAGGTGTCAGGCACTCTGCTAAGTACTTTCTAAGCATCATTTCTAATCCTCACAAGAATTCTGCAGACATAATCATTTCCCATTCACAGAAGTGGAAACTGAGGTCCAGAGAGGTGTATCAGCTGTCCCAAAGTCACACAGCTGCCATGTGGCAGAGCTGGGACTTGAATCCAGGCCCCACAGCCTCTCTGCCAAATAAGTACTCAATCAAGGCTTTTTGATTTAAATCAATTCAACTTTCCAACCTCCCCGGAACAGCCAATGTGTGGGACAGGATACAGTAAGTTTGGGCAGCCTAACAGTGGAGGTCATCATCTCCATAGAACAATGCCAGTAGCACTGAACTAGGTACATTCTTCTGCCCCCAGAACATCTCCCCACACACTCCTGGCAGGGCCCATGTGTCTGCCCTGGACGGTGCTTCATCCCTTGACTCTCAAACACTTTTTGCTCCTCGTACAACACCGATGAACTAGGAGCCATTATTACCCCGTTCTTCAGATGAGGACACTGGGACTCAGGGAGGCGAAGTCACTTATTCCAGAGCCCACAGGGATTTTAGCAGAAATCAAGACCCTGGAGAAAAGACACTCAGTGGGACAGTGTCTTCATCCCATTCACGCTCACAGAAAAGGGAAGAGTAAAGGCTTTCTGAATGCATGAATGAATGAATGAACACGTGAATGAATGAAGGATGAGATGGAAGGAAAACTAAATGAGTAGTTTCCTATTTTCAATATTTTTTAGAAGGGGAGAGATGGTCAGGACTGATGAGAGAGAATTCTTCCAATCTATAGTTTCCTCACGTGAAGCTCGAAGGAAAGGGACAGGGGCCTGGCTTGGTATGGGAGCCGAGAGAATTAAGCTCTGACTGTGCGTTTATTTCCACAACAGCCCATTCAATGATGGATGGAATAGAGAAACCAAAGGCCTTGGAGGTAAATCCAGAGTCAAATCCATAGTCTAGCAAGTTTTAGCTGTGTGACATTGAACAGGTCACTTGGCCTCTCTGAGCCATTTATCTCATCCATAAAAAAGGACAATTCACAGGTGCACCTCCGAGGGTTGATAAGATAAGATGCACACAGTAGGCAACATTAAACACCAGCTCCCTTTAGCATTTCTCTTTACTCTCCCGTGACTCGGTTCTCGCACATTTAAGACAGAGATGACGGTAACCTTTTCCGTTTGAAGAGAACTGAATAGTTGCTGAAGTCTTTTCACATAATACCCACCAGCTGCCTCCCTGGGGAACGGGAGGCTTAAATGGGACATTGCGCATGAAACGCTTTGAGGGCCTTGGAAGAAAAGGAGCGAGCGAGTCCGGAGGGTTATTATTAGCCCTGGAAACAGCGCGGGAGCCCACACCCGCGTCTCGTATAATCAAACTGACAGTGAGCTTTACAGTGCAGTGAACACTGCGTTTCGGGCTGGGGAGCTAAAAAATGGAAAGCTGGGAAAACAGCAGCTGGGTTAAAGCGGGAGCAGACCCGGTCCACGCCCAGCCGACTCCTGCAGGCCGAGAGCAGGAGGGATGCCCGGCCTTTGCTGCTCGAGCGGAAGCGCAGCGGGCCTGGAGCAGGCTGGGCACACGCTCCACCTGCCGCACATGGCCACATGGGCCTGAGACCCCAGGACCGCGCAGCTCTCTTGGAAACAGCCAAGCCAGGGCTACAGCCTGTCGGTGGACAAGATACTTCACTGCTCTGGGCCTCCATTTCCCTAGCTGTAAAGTGGAGCTATTTCGAGGGTTGTCAGCAGGATTGAATCAGTTAGCACGTGAAAGCGCTCAGCAGACTGCCTGGCACTAGAAGGCAACAGCGGCTGTTAGCTTACACTGCTGTGGGCCGACTTTACGCTACCTCCTAGCCTTCACTTACGCTGTTCCCCACCTGGACTGTCCCTGCCCCATAGTCTCTCTTATTTTTTCCTAACTAAATCCTACCCATCCTATAAGCCTAAATTCAAATTCCATTTTCGGGTAAAGCCACACACGTGCTGGGAGACTTCATTCGTTTATTCACTGGGGACCAACTATGTGCCAGGAGCTGTCCCAGATCCTGCGTCTACGGCTATGAATAAAATTCACAAACGTCCCTGCCCTTGTGAACTTCCATTTGAGTGCATAGTTATATTACAGTTTTTGTATTTCCATTAATATGACAATGAACATTTTTAAGTGCGCCCTTGGACCTCTTAGAATCAGCACAGGTACTATGAGAATTCCTGCACTGATGTTTCAAATACTCAGATCTTCCTTCAAAACAGGCTGCTGAACTGCTCCGGGGCAGGGTGGGCCCCACCTCTCTCCCCTGGAACACACTCAGCTGATCACTTTTCTGGAGAAAAAAAAATTCTGGCTGCCTAGAGTTATCAGGCCACCCTTATCTCCCATTTCTCTCCCCATTTATCCCAGGAACACCAGATGATGCTAGCATACTCCTTTGTACAAGTTTGCCTCTCTGCCCGCATGTCCCCCATGACTCGGCACCTCAGGTGACGTTTCAGCAGCCTGATCTCTCCCCGGAGGGCAAGAGGCTGTTTTCAGTCTGGCTGTGCTTGGCTCGGATGTGTGTCCTCTGATGGAGCTGGCCTTGGGGACCCGCGGGCAGATGTTCTAAATGAACAGCACCCGACTGCCGGTAATCATCTTGGTCCTTTCTAACTCATGGAGCCCACAGCTTCCGGGAAAGGAGTCCACAGCGAGCCTCTCAGCTCCTGCATGAGGGAAGGCCGGGAGGCCCAAGATCTGCCGATGGATGCAAAGAGTGTCAGAGCCAGTGAACCACAAACCTCTTCAAGAGGACGTTCTTCATCCCCCCACGCAACATAACAGAAGTCGTGCAATGCCTGGGGGTCAGAAGATCCGATTTCCATCTAATATGGTGGCCACTGACCATGGGAAAGTCATCACCCTTCCTGAACCTCGCTCTCCCCATCTGTAAAATGAGGACCGAGACATTCCCTGCTAACCTTACAGGTCGCCCTGAGAGGAAATGAAATCCTGATTGTGGAAGTATTCTGTAACCACTCTTTACCAACTGTGTCACCAATTCTCTCTACGCCTCAGTTTCTTCATTTGCAACATGGGTTGACTAGTATATTTTCCTTAGAGATTTGTTGTGAAATAAGTGAATGAGGTCAGTAAGAAACAAAGGTTTAGGGAAGGAGTAAATAGGCTCACCAACCACCCTGGTTTGCCCGCGTCTGACCTGAGGGGGTTCTTGGAATGGAAAATCCCCAGCAAACCAGGACGAGTTGGTTGTTTCAGGATTCAATGAGTTCATGCAGTGTCTGGCACTGAGTAAGGTCCAATAAGCATTAATTAGCTCAGTGACTATGGCTGATGCTCAAACCAATGAGCTCAGAATCTAGAAGCTCCCAGATGATTCTACCATGCAGCTGAGGTTGAGAACCACACCTGGAGGGGGTAAACCCCACTACACCATGGTTCCCAATCCTGCCTACAGATTGGAATCACCCAGGATGCTTTTTAAAAACTCCCCATGCAAGGCCCCCACCCCAGACTAATGGAATCAGAAGATCTCGTGTGCTGCCTGGCATTGTTACTTTTTATGAGTTCCCTGCATGAACCTAATGTGCAGGCAGGGCTGAGGACCCTTGCTCTAAAACAAAGAGGGTCCCACCCAAGGGAAGAGAGTCCTTGCACACCTACCAGCTGATTTTCGGGGACCAGCCATTTAACCAGGGTTATGAGGATGAAAGGAGAAAAGGTGGTTTCGAAGAAGCAGCCCAGTAAGTGGTGGGCTGATTGTTATTTGTCTTATCAGCATAATGAGGTGGTTAAAAGCCCACACTGTGGAGCCTGCCTGGGATCCAATCCCAGCCCTGTGGCTCCCTCCATGTGGGGATGTGAGAAAGCGACTCACCTCTCAGGGCCTCCGTGTAGCATTTGTAGAGCAGAGATGTTGATTTCTGCCTCATAGAGTTGTTATGAGAATTAAAGAAGTGAAGCTGGGTAGCATCAAATAAGAGTTGAATAATTAAGGTAAGTCATGTTATTATTCCTCATCACACATTAATGAACCCATTTTGCAGATGAGAAAATTGAGGCTTAGACAGCTTGTCCAAGTTCACCCAGCTGCTAAGCACTGGGGCCAGCAGCTGTCAGAAACCCCTTGCTGCTTCTTACAGCACGCCACACCCGGGCTGTGCGCCTTCCCTCTTCCTGGTCCTGTGTCTGTCCCCTGTGTTCTTCCCACCATTCTCACAACTTTGGGTTCTGGACCCTGCAGCCACAGGCAACGCTAATCGCCAAAAGGAGTTCTGAGTCAAAGATGCAAACATAAACAGGGTCCCTGTGTTCCGGCGAGTTTTCCAGGTGAGAGTCGCAGAGCCTGACCATCTTGCCACCTGCCCCTTCTCTGTGGAGAAGCCAGACCCCATGGATACCTGATGACAGCACATGCCAGGCCTGGTCTGAGGGCTTCACACACATCACTCATTTAATCCCCACAGCAGCTGACGAGGTAGGCGCTGCTATTATCCCCACTTGACAGATGGGGACACTGAGGGTCAGAGAGAATTAAGACACTTGCCCAAGGAACCCCGGCAGGCTGGCAACACAGCTGTGCTCTTGACCTCATCCTGCCTCCAAAGGCAGCCAAACATCAGGCCTCAGTGGAGATGGAGGCAAGGACACAAGTCAAAAAGATGCTAGGGGTTGTCTGTTTGGGTGTTTGTTTTGTTTTGCTTTTTCGTCTATTTGTTTAATGGTTTTTGTTTTGTTAGATTTTGGGGTTTTTTTACTAGCTCCATAAAGCATGCCTGGGGCCAAGAGTAAAGGGGACAGAGCAGTTTTCAACACAACATAAAGAAGAGCTTTCCAACCCTCGGAACTGCCCTTAAAAAGAAAGGCTGCCTTAGCCATTAAAAAGCACGTTGCAAACATTAAGTGTGGCGAGCCCCAGGGAGCTGGTGGCGGAGGGAGGTGAGGTGGCCCCAAAGAGCCCACTTAAAACTTCAAGATGCCCTGAGCTCTGGGAAGATTATATAATCCAATTAAAAAAAAAAAATCCTGAAAATAAGCATAAGGAATGCCAACAAATGCTTTCCTTGAAATATCATAGTCTGTCCCAACAAGAAAAATGGGGGGAGGGACCCCTTAGACTGCTCTTTGCAGAATCCGGCGGGAGGGAGTGGGGAGACTTTTATTTTCTATTCCACAGACTTCTCCACTGTTTGACTTTTGGACAATGAACAGGTACTACTTTGGCAGACAAAATAATATGAAGTTATTTTAAATGGTTTGAAAGTATTTATTGTTGACGCAAATAATCCATAACCAATCTATAAATGAAAATTTGGGTGAGTTTATTCTGAGCTTAAATCTTAGGATTATAACCCGGGAGAGTCTTTCCACAAAGGAACAGAGCACTCCAAAGAAGTGGGGGTACACAGGGTGGTTATATACCCTCAAAGAGGGTGTTTCACATATGATCGAAATGTCCCTCCCACAATAGTCACAAGATTGCCCTGTCAGCACAGCACTTGATGGACACAGCAGGTCGTGGGTCAGCTATCTTGGTGGGCGTAGCAGGTATTGTCTGGAGCCCGGCGGTCACAGGTGAGTGCAGCAATCAGTTCCTAGCCTAAGGAAAGATGCTCAATCCTTAAGGAGATGCCAACGTTGGGAGGGGGAGGGAAGTTGCACCTTTATCTCAAGGGCCTTTTGCTCTTGCCAGAGGGAATCTCTAAAGCAGATATACAATGCGTGCTCAACAGCCAAGGTCAGGCCCTTTTGGAAAGACAAGGTCAGGCGGAATTAGGTTTACACCAAATGGCTTCCTCATATATTCCAGTATATCCTATTACTTGCCATTTTTATTTGTCATTATGATGGAGGAATATTCACGATGTCATGCTAAGAGAAAAGTGACATAAAATACATTTCACAAGGTAATCTTTTTTCCTTGTTTACTTTTATACACCTAAACATTAGTCGCCATTGGTGGGGGATAGCATGCTTTCCAATATTTATTTTTATCTTTATAATGCATATGTACCAGCTTGTGTAATATGAAAAAATAAAGGCATCTTTGAAAAGCAGATGATCCTTGCCAAGGGCTGAGCTTCCAAGGCTAAAAAGGTTCAAGCAGAGGCAGGGAACGGGGCTCAGGGGTTCCAGCTTGGAGGGAAGGTCAGAGATCTGAGCTCAAAGAATCCTTACTGCTGGGATTCGGAGGTTTATAAAGTCTGAATAACCAGGCTAATGATGAGTGCACTGATCAAAAACTGGACGACAGAAGGAGTCTGGAAAAATGAACAAAATAGTGAGTTCGATATGATTTCAGACACATCCGTACAAGTCGAGGTTGTAAACCTCATGGAAAAGGGATCACAGAAAAGGGCAGAGTTAGAAAGTTAAATTCGGGACTTTCCTTCTTCAAAGTGATCAGTGAAGCCTGACAGAGAGAAAGATGGTCAGGAAGAGAGCCTTGCCCAGTATTTCTCTGCCCTGTTGCACCTTAGAACCTACTGTGCCACATAAGTCAGAATTTCTGGTCATGGGGCCATCAGTAATTTTAATTAATAGACTTTATTTTTAAGAGCAGTTTTAGGTTCACAGTAAAAGTGAACAAAAAGTACAGAGAGTTCTCACATCACCCCTCCTCGTACATGCACAGGCTCCTCCACCGTCAACATCCCACCAGAGGGGACATTTGTTCCAGCTGATGGACCTACACTGACACATCATTATCACCCCAAGTCCACAGTTTACATTCAGCTTCACTCTTAGTGTTGTACGTTCTATGGTTTTGTAGGGGAGGAAGACTATTCCTCTACCTAATGTGGGTTCGTCTGGCCAGAGAACGAATTAAATTCACATGAGACAGAATAGCAGGAGAACATTAAACAAAGCTTTATGAGGACCATGGCCCAGGGCCTTTCTGCCCGAAGGAAGAAAGGTCACCGAAGAAGTGGGGTGCACAGTGATGAGGATTTTTAGGCTGCTTAATTTTAAAACGGTTTATGATGAGGATCTTTAGGCTGGTTACTTTTAAAACTGCACATGAGAAGCAGGCTCCGAGGACTGGAATTTTGCTTGCCGTTTTGAGAGGCATTTGCATTTGTGAAGGAAGGGGGGATGACCTTGTAGGGACCTGAAATTGGCCACCCCAGGATATGTCTCTTTGGCATCGGGATTGTTTGGGGCTGATCGCTTTTGATAACAGGGACAGGGAAGGAGGCTCTGGGGAATGGAACTTACCCTTGTTGGGACACATTTACATTTGTAAGGTAAATCTATCTGTAACCTCCCTCTCTGTACCAGGAAGAAGAAGAGAGATGAACTTATCCCTAGAAACTCTTAATGGGGAAGGCAAGAACTTAAGTTGGTTGCTGTCTGGCAATCTCATGTAACTGATTTTGGGTGGTGGCTTCTGATCTTTACTTAATCCGATTTGATTCTTGTCTAAAAGTTATGGGATCACCCAACGACCAGACCCCACCTGCACTGATACCATTTTAACTTTTTTCATGTGCTTCCTTTGTCTCTGTAAAGAGATGAGTCACATACCTATGCCTTAAATTTAGCCCTAACCCTCAACTCGGGGCAGCAGCAGGAGCTCTGACTGTCCATGGGTCCTGTCCCCACGCACCAGCTCTGCCTGCCCATGAGCCCTGTCCCCATGCTAGCGGGGGCAGCAGAGGCAGCAGCAGCAGAAGCTCTGACTGCCCATGGCCCTGTCCCCATGCTATTCCATACTATTCTCTAAATAAAAGAGCACTACTGCCAGATCTTGAGAGTCCAAGAAATCTTTCTTTCGACTCCTCGGCTCACCGACCCCGCATCACACAGAATGGTTATATACCCCCAAACAGGATATTTCACTTATGATTGAAATGTCCCTCCCACAATAGTCACAAGATTGCCCTGTCGGCATGGCGCTTGATGGACACAGCAGATAGTGGGTCTGCTATCTTGGAGGGCGTAGCAGGAGGCAAGTCTATTGTCTTGAGCTGGGTGGTCACAGGTGAGCGCAGCAATCAGTTCCTAGCCTAAGGAAAGATGCTTAATCTTTAAAGAAATGGGGAGGGAAGTCAGTTACAGGAGGTTACCAGACAAGCACAATACACAAATGCAGATTTAAGTCCTGCCTTCCCCATTGATTAAGAATTTCTAGAGATAAGGTCATCCCCCCTTCTATCTGGTACAGAGGGAGATATCTTTACAGATGGAGAGTTCCTTTACAATGTAAATGTCTCTTACAAATGGTAAGTAAATTCTGCTTTTCAGTTGCTTTCCTGTCTGCAAAGTAACTAGCCTCAAATAATCATCATGCCAAAGAGACATATCTTGGGGTGGCCAATTCCAGTCCCCACAGTTTTGCAAATGTATGATGACATGTATCCACCGTTGTAGCATCATACAGAACAGTTTCCTTGTCCTAAAAGTCCTCTGTGGGCATCAGTATTTTCTGAAATTCCCCAGGTGACTCTAAGTAAGGTACAGCCAGGCTTGAGAACCACTGCTGTGCCAGCAAGAAGAGAGTTATAAGCATTAAACCTTCAAAAGCATTTGCTCTCGGAAGAGAGGAAGAAGTGAGTTTTGAAAGAGAAAGATGGATAAAGAAAGTTTACAGAGTTAGCAGAACAATGTCGTGAAAACTAGGGAATTTTTCAAAACTAAGGAGGAATTTTTAAAGGAGAAGAGGGACCATGCTGCTGGAATGAAGAAAATTGAGAGAAGAGGAAAAAGAGAACGGAGAATTACATTTGCAAGATCTCTGTTGTCCTTTGCAAGTTGAGATTCAATAGATATGCGGGTCGAGTGGGGTTTGGAAGCAAACTTGCTGGGGGTTGGGGTTGAGTGGACGGTGAAATGGAGGCTGCAAATATTTTTTAAGAAGAAGAAAAGAAGAATGGGAATAAGGTAGCCAAAAAGGAGAGCAAGTTCAAGGAAAAGCTCTTTATTTTTTCCTTTTTAAAGAGTGTATATATATCTGTGTGTATATATATATATGATTGTAGGCAAAGAAAGACTCTGTGAAGATGCTGAAATCAAAGATGCTAGAGAAAACAAGAATTCTTGGGGTGAGGCCTTGAAAGGCAGTGCCTAGAGGTGTGATGAGGAACAGAGATGGGTTCACTTGTAGGAAAAAAACAAAACAAAGAAAGAATTCTTCTACCTCCAAGGCTGGAAGGACAGAAGAAATGACGGTGAGGACATGTTTAAAGGTGGAGGGGTCACCTGAAGGAATTCAGGTGTGATGGCCCCAACCTCTGAAGCAAAGTAGAAGCCAAGGTCCCCTGCTGGGACCCGAAAAGCAAGGTTGGAAGACAGAAAATGGGGCTGGGGGGCTCGAGAAAAGTAGGAAAAGAGAGGAAGAACTCTTGGAAGGACTGTGATAGCCCTCAGCACAATGCCTGGCACAAGTCAGTGCTCAATACACGTTAGTTAGTTGGTTGGCTGATTGGCTAGTTAGTTGGTTAGATTTAAGAGGAGAGGATGTAATTTTCTAAAGTGGGTATCTTCATTACAGGATTACGGAGGGATGGGGCCGGATTAGACACCCTCTTACAATCTCTTACCCTATACAAGATTAATTTCCTCATGATTTCTGTTGTAGACTCTTTCTTTCCCAAAGAAGTGAGGGTCCATGCCACATCCCCTTAACCCACTTCAGATTTCAGCTGCATCTATGGGGGACAAGCGCAAGTCCACTGACAACATCCCACATCAAAAGCCCTCTTGACTCTCTCGTTTTCTGCCTTGAAACCATAGGCACAGCTTTTACAGGTGCATTCTAGAAGTATAGAGAGGTTCTCGTCCCCTGGGGCAACCCTTGACCAATGCGGAATAGAAGGCAGTGGGTACGCATCTCCTGTCCCTCGGCTGACAGTTCTGAAGTGCTTTCTCCATGGTTCCCCTGAGGGTTGCCTTACAATGTTGACCTGCTCCAGAATGCGTCCTTTATTATCTCTCTGTCCTTCCCTGTCTCGTTATCCCCATTCTCTCATTCTTGCTTCCTGAGGTCACCTCCTGAATACTATCTACACCCAAGTCCTCGTCTCAGGCCCTGCTTTGAAGTGAACCCCAACCACGACACACACCATTCACCACACTGTGGGCTCCAGAGGGCTGCGGTGGACTCTGTGCTACACCACCCAGGTCCTCCTTCAGGACTAAAGGGCTTAATTCCCCCCACCACTGGGTTCCTCCAGGGATTGCCTCCGCTGAAAAGAGCTGTTTCACTCAAGGCCACTTCCTAGGGCTGCCCGCATCCAAGGACTGACGGTCCTCTCATCCCCAACCTGGGGCAGACCCAAAGGATCCCCAGTTTCAGGACTCCCCAGAGAGTTGGCTAAGGCTTCCATTTAGACGACATCAGGTAGTCATCATGGCTCAAGCACAACTTCATCACAGGTCAGTTTCCCCCTCTGCTCAGTCCTGCTTCAGTCCCTTCCCCTCAACAGACGTTGATCCCAGAGAGCTCCCTGATAAACCTGCTGCATATTAATCTCTGCCTCAGAGTCTGTTTCTCAGGGAAATTTCTCTGCAACACTTCGAGACCACTGCATTCTCGGTGCCGAGACAGTGCCTGGCTCATAAACACTCAATGTATACTTGTTGAATTGATTGATCGATTGATTGATTAGAAGGTGAGGGAGCTCTCTAAGGAAACTCTACCAGTCTCAATGGTGACATCAAGCCAGGGGAAGCCCTCCTTCCCCTTGTTATCAGCATCTCTCTGCCATTTTGAAGTCTGGGCACATCACTGCTAAACAGTTGCTCCCAGTGGCTTGGGGGTGGGGAAAGCATTTCACAGTTCAACTGTCACGGGCTTTTTACTTTCTTCTCAGCCACAAACCTAAGGTACAGAAGCCAAAGCCAGCCTAGTCCACAAACATCTCAAGCCAGGAGACATAAAATCTGTGCTGCACTTGACCTCCCGCTCATGATTCAGATGGTATTTAGAAGACAGTCCAGGTGTGGATCCAGAAGATGAAATGCAATTGCAAAATGCACCTGGGGCCGAAAGAAGTATTGAGCTGTAAATAAACCATTTTCCCAGACCTGGATCTCTCCCTATATGATTAATTGTCCAAGGTTGGGAACCAGCTGTATTCTGGTTCCTGCCTGTTGAGAAGATTTTGACTCCAGTGGCCCCCCCAGCTCAGCAGCAGGGAGCTGGCAGGCTAACGATGGAATTCAGCAGACTGACCTTTGCAGCAACATCTGCTTGGGATAAGGCCGCAGCAGGCTGGCCATAGCAAGCAGCAGCCAACAGCTAGTTATGTCCAAATCCTGAAGAATTTCCTGGCTCTGAATAATGAAGTCATGATGTTGAGTGTCTTCTTTTAGAAAGCATGCCTGTGCCTAGGCATCAACCCTTCAACCAGCAATTCCTCTTCTAAAAATGTATCCTGATGATGAATTAGCTACAAAGCTGTTCATCAGAGCAATTTTGAAAATAATGATGAAAGAGTGGAAACAACCTAAGTGTCCACCTGAAGGGGATTTGTCATATCAATCACAGTCTAACATGCCAGGGAATATAGTCATTAAAAATGGTATGATATACAATTATGTTTGTTGGCTTGTAATGACAAGCCTAATGTATTGTTTAATTAAAAAGGCAGTGTGTGTCCCTTGGAAGGAAGGGAGGAAGGAGGGAGGAAAGAAAGGGAAGGCAGAAGAGGAAGACGACAAGGAAAGAAGCGAAGTGGTTCAAACCTGGCATCTCAAATTGCCCGATGGAAAATGGCTGGAGTCCTCCTGGAGTCCCAAAAAACAGAAGCTGATCTCAGGTCTTCAAGGGCCCATTTTTTTAAAAGGAGTCAGGAAAGGCAGCAGAAAGAGAGAGGAGAGAGTGAGGTGGCAAATCAACAGCCCGGGGCTCCTGCTTTCTACTCCAAGATCTGCCAACAAATATCTTCCTGACCTGGGCCTGTTTCCCACTAGGGAGTGAGTGGGCCTGAGTGATTGCTAAGGCTCCTGCCAAGTTTGACCCTCTCAACTAAAGAATGATTCTCTCTAGTGCATCCTAGATCCCCACTTTGCCTCTTCTCTTCTCAGCCAGCCACTGCTTCTACCGATGTTCCCTAACTAGGCTTAACTCTCTTAAGGGTAGGGAGTAGCAGACATGTTTTAGGGCTCCACTCTTGCCCCATATCCCTCATCTGAGAAGGAACTCATAATTTGGTAGGGCAGGTCTAGGCACTGACCTTGCCTTCAGGTGACCTTGCCTTCCACAGTCACAGCTGATTGGATCAGAGTTGCACACAGGACCCAAAGAAAGCCAATCCCTTTTTCTGGTCAGTAACCAATTGGATTCTCATTCATAGTCATTCATTCTCTCTCTCTCTCTCTCTCTCTCTCTCTCATCTGTGATGGACAATGAGGTTATCAGGTCAAACAGCTGTGGGGCTGGCAGACATGCTGAGTCCTCGATAGACAGAGAAGACCACTCAAGAGAAAGAAGATATAGAAATGGAGAGGAGAGAACATGTTCACCTTGGGAAACAGGGAGGGCTGCTCTGTGCCTAGTGGTCTCCACGTTCCAGTTTCCCGGAGGCTCAGATCTGTTTTATTTCCTGTGTCCCTGAGATTCCCAAGAATATCCCTTTCCTGAGCTCACCAAAATAGTCTCTGTTTGTTACATGAATAGCCTCTAAGTAAAAAATCAAGGATTGTGTGTATATTATCATTTGTTCTATATCTCTTGTACCTAGCTGAGGGTCTGGTATATATTTTAAATGTTGCTAATATATTAATAATAATAGCTAACACTTATTGAGCACTTAGCTGCCAAGCACTTTAAACAGACTGTCATTTAAACCTCACACTAAACCTATGGTGGTTACGAGTCCTCCTCATTTAGCAAGCAGGGAAACTGAAGCTCAGAGAAGTTAGGTTGAAGTTTCCCAACCACAACCGAATTGACACATGAAACCAGATCATTCTTATGGGGGCTGACCACGCATTGTAGGATGTTTAGCAGCATCTTTGGCCTCTACCCACTGGATGCCAGGAGCAGCCTCACCCTCCCCGACTTTTAAATATCCAAAATATCCAAAATTTGTGAATACCAAAAATATCTCCAGACATTGCCAAATGCCCACTGAGGGTGCAGAATTCCCCCTGGTTGAGAACCACTGGGTTAGGTGATCTTCTGTGGTCGCATAGCAAGTGGTAAGCTGGGATTCCAATCCAGGCTGCACGTGCTGGAGACCACGTTCTTTACCACTACACTTCCTCTAACTCGAAATGATTTTGTAAAGATATGGGGAAATATCTATGACATAATACTAAGTGAAAAAATACAGACCCCAAATTACATGACCTCACCTAGATAAAAGTCATAGAAAAAAGAAAAATATCCCAAAATATAAACTGTAACTTGGTCTGAATGGTGGGATTTGGGGTGACTGCCCTTATTGATCCTTTTCTGTGTTTTCCAACACTTCTAAAATGAGCATTTATGACTTTTATAATCAGGAACAACAAATACTAAAAATTATATTAAATGTCACTTACCAAAAGAAATGAGCAAAGCACATTTAAAAAGGGCTTGGTGACTTTTTTATCTACGGTTTGAATTACGTTTGCTCAACTTCTGATTTGCCAAACCCTGTGAATATCCACATAGAAGGACCCCACACTCACAAGAGCCAGACCAGTCCGCTGCATTTCCTAAGAAGCCTGGTCTGTGCTCAGACTAAGAGTGATCACTCGATTCTCCCCGTCTCCTCCTTTCAAATGAAGGACTCTGCACATTGAACAAACAAGGTTCAGTAATTGCCCCAGAAGAAATAAGCGTAAGGAGTAGTAGGGAAGTTTGTTCCTCTCCCTTTTCAGGGAAGAGAATTGAGCTTCCCAAGGAACGTGCCACCCAGATGAAATTAAATATAATTCCAAATTCCACTCTCCTTCCACACACCAACACACCCATAAAGACACTGACGTCCTACACTAGCTGGTGTGAGCTTGTAGTCTGACTATGCACGAGGCATTATTTGCAAGGTGTGGTCTGGATCCCTTCCCAGCACCCATTGGAAATAGCTATCTTCTAAAGGAAGAAAGACAATGATGGTTTTAGAGTTATACACACTTGGATTTGCATCAAAGCTCACACACGCATGCACACTTTCTAGCTGTGTGACCTTGGTTCTGGTTCAAGATGGCGATGGAGGAGGATCATGAACTCACATCTAACCCTGACACACCAAATCTGCAGCTACATATGGAACAACTTTCTCTGAAAAATCCTAAAAACTGGCAGAGCAACTCCTACGCGTCAGCAAATGAGAGAAGGCCCACATTGACGCAGGTAGGAGAGGCTGGGACACAATCACAACACAAACACCATCCCCGGTGAGGGCAACCCATAATCATGAGAGAATTCAGTGCCTGGAGCTTCCCCCTGAAGGGCAAAAGGTCTGAACCCTCCATCAGGCACCCCAACTTTTAAGACCTGCACCTGAGAGACAAGCCCCCAAAACATGCAGCTTTGAAAGCCAACAGGACTCACACCCACGAGACCCATAAGGCTACAAAACATTGAGAAACGGCTCTGGAAGGGCTCACACGTGCACTCACCCAGCCCAGGGCTCAGCGCAGAGGCAGCCGATCTAGACGGCCCAGGCTTTATGTGGATGGCATCTTAGAGTGTAGGCCTGAGGGCAGGCATCTAATTTAGCACACATCTAGGGGCCTGCTGGCTGGTGGGCACCATTTTTGCTCTCTCTGCCTCACTCTAGCCAGTGGGCACCATCTTTTTTTTTTTTTAACTCTAGGGGTTCCCCCCCACCTTCTTTCTTTTATCTGTGGGCACCATCTGTACATTTTCCTTCTGTCTTGTTCTAGCTATGCCATCTTCACACTCTCCCTCTGCCACACTCCAGAGCACCAGTATCTCCCAGACAGGAGCTTTTAGACGCATCTGGCGCCCCAGTTTTTACAACCCATGACTAGTTTTGTGGCTGCCGCCCAAGGGATGCCCCTTGATAGACTGGCTCTGGGGGCCAGGAGGCTTGTGATCCTGAGTCTGACAGGACTAGAACTATTAGAAGGACAGTTCTTGGCAGACCACCACCCAGGGTACTGCACAGATAAAAGACAAACACAGCCCAGTCTTCCTGTGAAAGAGCCCTATTTGCTTGTCCTGGAGCTTCGGCCTGAGGGGCAAGCTTGAGGTCTGGCACGCATCTACAGGCAGACAGGGAATGTAGGCCGGTAGACGCCATCTTTGCACTCTCCTGCCTCACAACAGTTCCCAGGAATGTCCCAGAAAGGCGCTTATGTACTTGTCTGGAGCCCGGATTTTTGTGACTGCTGCCCAGGGGGACATCTCCGGAAGGCCTGGCTCTGGTGGCCAGACAGGCTGACACTTGCGGTGCCACAGGACTGTATATTTGCAAACTTTAAAAGCTTTTGCCTGAGGGTCTGGCTTCCAATCAACCTGAATCTAAGTGCTGACTGAGATCCTCCCCTTTGGGACAGTTTTCAGCACACCCTCAGCTACTGGGAGCCGTGAAAAAGAAAATGGACAATCACAAAGATTTAAGAGACAACCAAGAACCAGAGCAGGGCTGAATGATGCGGTTCATCTCCTACAGGAGGCCACTCCCTCAAGACTGGGAGAGGGGCCTGCTTTATCTGATGTGTAGAAACCAACACAGAGAGTCAAGCAAAATGAAGAAACAAAGAAAGATGTTTCAAATGAAAGAACAAAACCTCAGAAAAAACCTTAATGAAATGGAGATAAATAATTTACATGATATTGAATTTGAAGTCATAACAGTGTTTCACCGGTTTGCCCTGGAGCTGGTGACGGAACTTCTCAGAGCCCCCATTTCCTCATCTTTACTAAATGGACATGACAGTCTCTACTCACAGGGCTGTTTGGAGAATTAAATAAAATAAGAGAAATAAATCACTAAGCATAGTGGCTGGCAAATCGTAGCTTCAGATAATGGCCTGGTCACTAAATAGGGATACAAGCAACTTGTGGTGTGGGGCAGATTCTTGTCTCAGAGGGATGTAGGAGTGTCCTGTTGCTGCTGGAACAAATGACTACAAACTTAGTGGTTTAAAACAACTCACATTTATTATCTGACAGTTCTGGAGGTCAAGAGTCCAAAATGAGTCTTACAGGGCTAACTGCAAGGTGTCAGCAGAGCTGTGTTCCTTCTGGAGGCGCTAGAGAAGAACCCATTTTCTTGTCTTTCCCAGCTCCTAGAGGCTGCCCACATTCCTTGACTCAGGGCCCCTTTCTCCATCTTCAAAAACAGCAGCTTAGCATCCTCAAATATGCCTCTCTCTGACCTCTGATTCTGTCATCACATCTTCTCTGACTCACCCATCCCCTCTTATAAGGACCCTTGAGGTTACATGGGGCCCACCCAGATCATCTAGTATAATCCTCTCATGTCAAGATCCTTAACTTTATCTTGCAAAGCCCCTTTTGCCATGGAAGGTAATATATTCACAGGTTTCAGGGATGAGGATGTGGCTATTCTTGGGCGGGGCGGGGTCATTATTCTACCTACAACAAGGGACAAGAAAGGAGTCCATTCTTATAATCGAATAGCCACAGGTAATCGTAATACTAGGAACATGCAGCAGACTTGAGGGGTGGAAACAACCTTAGATGGTCCAGCAGTTTACTGAGCACTTCCCACATGCCAGGTCCCCCAGAGGGGCCCCAGGAACTGCTAAAGGGGATGGGAATATACGGGGATGACATCTGAATCCTCCCCAGGCTACTAACTACTCCCACCTGCTTTATATATGGGATTGCGTTTTTTTTTTTTAATATTCCACTACATTAAAACAGTTTTGAAAAGCTCTGATCTAGCCAAATAATCTCATTTTAATGATGAACTGAGATCCGAGGAGATTCAGTGACTTATCAGAGAAGCAGATGTCAGGGAAAGGAAAATCCCCTTTCTTCCTTTCTTGTGTTCTTGTGGCTAGACTCATAGTAAAATTGACACAAGACCAGATTAACAGGAGAAAAACCCAGTTTAATACGTATGTATTGGAGATCATAAAGAAATGATGCTCAGAGAATGAACAAAGCAGGCAGGATATTTATCTTTTACACAGAGAAACATATATTTGTGAAGAATTGACAGGACAAAGAAACTTAGGTTTGGGCTATGTAATTAGTGAGGAATTTAAGTAGAGCTTAGACTTGAGGTAGTAAATTAGCAAGGTTTGCTTGTGCAGGTTTCCCAGCCCTGAATCCCCAGCTCTGGGGCTAAGGATGCAGGGAGAGCACCCTTCACAGGGGAGATTTCTTTACTGCTTTCAGGGGAACAGAGACAGGAGGGTCAGAATGCTGTTTTCACTTATCAAGTAACTTTCATTCAAAATGATTAGTATGTTCTTGTGGAATATCTTGGAGTGGCCAGCCCTGCGTCCCGACACAGAGGAAGATCTGCCTAGAAGTGAGAGCTTTTTCTCTTACAGCCCAGCAGTCACGGAGCTCTCAGCTAAACCCATCAGTCACTGAGCAATCACCCCAGAAGGAGGAGCACACACGATCTCCAGGTACACATGAGTTCAAGTTCTGCCCAGACACTTGCTGAGCAGTGTGTTTCTAAACCCATTGTGGGAGCAGATTAAGTGAGATAGTGCACAGAAAGCACTTAATGTAGCACATGCTCAACTGTGGAGGCTGCCATTGTTGGCTAACTGGTATTATCATTACTTCTATGTATTTCTCATCTCTCAAGCTACACTGTAACTCTTTGGGAGTAGAATCTGAGGTGATCTGTCTTTGTGGGTGCCTCACTCCCTCTCTTCTCTTGACCAGCTCCTATTCACTTCTCAGGTCTTGGCTGAAATAACCTCCCCTTGGGAAGCCACCCCAGACCACCTAGAAGGCATCAAGTCTCCTGTTTCACACTCTCACAGCACCTCAAGTCTCTTTGTAGCCTTCATCCCAATTACTGTTAAACAATTATTTATGCAATAATTTGTTTGATCCCTGCCTTCTCCTACAATGTAAGCTATAATACAAGCTCTCCAAGGACAGTTAAGCATACCAAATATTCCATGTGTTCCCTCCACATTCCTCAGCCTCTTTTGAAGTTAATTGGGGCCATGTGACTAATCCGGGCTCATGAGCTGAGTACAGAAGTGATACATGTCACTTCTGGGCTGAAGCATAGCAAAGCTGGCACAGTAACTCTCCAGTTACCAATTCCCCTACTGCAGTGGTTGGCAATGTTCCATCAGCCTGGGCCCCTGAGTGACTATATGGAGGAGCGCCCTCTGTGGATCCACACTGGACATGTAGCATGAATGAGAAGAAAAAACTCTGTTCTGTTAAGCTTCTGGGATCTCAGAGTTACCTTATTATGGCAGCACAACCCAGCCTACCCTAACCAATATACCACTATATTCCCAACATTCACATAGTGTTGGGCACATAGAAAGTACTCCATAATATTTGTTAAATGAATGAATGAGCCTCTGAAACAACCGGTAGAAGTCAGAACATATGATATTTCCTAAGTCAGTGGAGAAGGCCAGCTCTCCACTACCAAAAAACGATTGGACCACTAGCTAGTTTCAAAAGTGAAATACCAGCATCCCTGTCAGCCAGGACAGAAGCTAGAAACACAGGCTCTTTGACCTTGAAGTTGCTGGGCTCTGAGTCACTGTAGTGTTGTCGCAGGTCACAGAAACACTCAGCAAGGCTGAGGACGATTAGGTACTCAACAAAGTGATAAAATCCACTACAAGTAGAGCCATTAGTCACAGGACATTATTTAGAAATTGTTGCAATTTATAATATTTACGAATTGATCTGCAGGAACCCATAAACATTGCTCATCAATATAACTAATTGACATTTATGAGTTTGTTTGGTTGGTTGATATCTTCAGGCTGGTGTCATCATGGTCTTGAAGATAAAAGGAACCCATGCATGCTGGGGCCTTTGGCTAGGGTGTCGGCATTCTGACAATGCCACTGGATTGGGCAATGAACTAATGAAAGTGGTATATTTAAGAAGTGGAGGAAACAGTAGTATAGAAGCCAGGAAGATATAGCAAATAATGGATGTGCTATTAAGCAAGCTACCACAGAGGGCAGTAGGAGTAGGAGTAAGATCCCATGAGGAAACTCTGGGGTTTTCCCTCGTACTCATCACTCAGGTCTCAGACAAAATAACCCACCTAAGGAGCAAGGGAGCTTGGGTATTTATACATCAGCTCCCAAGAGTCACTGCTTGAGGGCTGCGCCTGAAACAGGGGGTTTTAATTCCTTGACACTCTGGCCTGCCACTCATGGCAGTCTGAATCCAGGCAGTTCTGGCACAGCACAGACACTGGCAGTTGGAAGTTGGCCAGAGCACAGTGAAAGGTAGGAGGGCTATGGGTATCTGTTGTATCCACTTTACCTCCAATCAAAACAAAGGAACTCACACAAACCTACAGCTGTCGAGTGCCTTCACTGTGCCAGGCACTGTGCAGGAGGCTGGGGATAAAGCCTTGAGCAGGACAGGCATGACCCTGTCACGGTAGACTCATGGAGTCTACAATCTAGAGGAGACCCAGTCAACCCCAGTAGAGTGCGATGGTTATGACAGGGGCTATGAGAATGCAGTGGAGAGGCATCTGACTCAGCCTGGCTGGAAGGACATAGCAGGGAAGGCTTCATAAAGGAATAGAAGGCCACCAAAGTCATGAAAATGAGTCTGAGTTGAGCACCTATAGAAGGTGGTTGCGGGAAGAGTGTTTCAGACAGAGGGAGCAGCATGGGCAAAGGTACAGAGGCATGAGGGAACAGCAGGTGTTCAAGGTACTGCAAGGCCTTCAGAAGGGTAGAAAGGCAGGATGCGTCTCAGGGAAATGATGGGCGAGGTAAGGAAAATGTGAGAAGTGCCCAGTCTGAAGGGTTTGACATTTTGATTTATTTGTTGGTTTAGGAGGAAGTAGTTCCAAGTAGGGGTGGCCAGAATTAACACAAACTACCAGCATCCAGATGTCTAGGGGATTGGGAGTTTTGAAAAACAAACACAGGACTGGAATTGGGGTCCAGACCAACTTAGCCATGTAAATTGGGCAGGCCCTTCCCCTCCCCGGGCTTCAGCTTCTCATCTGTCATCTGCAAGGTCCCATCTTTTCATTCATTCACTCCTTCAACAAATATTTGTTGAGCTCCTAATATGTGCCAAGCACAGGGGATACAGCAGTGAAAAAGTCCCTCCTATCATAGAATTTACCTTCTAGGAAAAAAAACAAAAAGGCAAACACATGAGTAATACAACATCACTTGTGGAAAATCCTATGAAGAAGAACACAGTGGGGTCAGGAGTGATGGATGAGCAGGCCTCTCCGAGGAAGCAACATTTGATCAGAGATGTTAGTAAAGTAAGGGAGGGAGGCCTGGGAATACCTGGGGAAAGGACATTCCAAGCTTGGTGTGTCCGAAGAACAGCAAGAAGAAGGGAGTCAGAGAGGGAGGCAGGAGCCAGGTCGGGCAGGGTCCCTTGGGCCATGGCAAGAGCTTGTGATCTTATCGTGAGCTTGGAAGCCACGAGAGAGTTTGAGCACAGGAGTGACATGCTTTGACCTTCTATTTTAAATGCTCATAGCAGCATGAGTCACAATAACCAAAGAGTGGAAACAATCCAGATGTCCATCAACTGATGAATGGAGAAACAAAATGTGGTCTATCCATCCAAAGGAATAGGACTCGGCTATACATGGAATGCAGTACTGACACACGCTGCAACATGGATAAACTTTGAAAACAGGATGCTAAGGGAAAGAAACCAGTCACAAAAGGCCATGCAGTGAATGATTCCATTTATGTGAAATGCTCGGAGTAGGCAAATCTACGGATGCAGAAAGATCAGCAGTTGCTAGGGGCTGGGCAGGGGCACCGCAGGGAGGAGTGGGCAGTGGTAGCTCATGAGCTAAGGGTTTCTTTTTAGGGTGCCTCTGTAAATACCAAAAGAATTTCCAGGATCAGGAGTTGAGACAAACTTTCTCTTCTACCCTTCAAGGGATTTCTAAAGGGTTGCCAGTCTGTGGGCAGAGATTTTTTTTCCTCTCATCCACATAAAAGATGCTCACTTTGAACAAGCATAATTAAAAAGGGCAAATTTACTGTAAGAACATTGAGGGGTTTCAAGGAACTGAAAGAATAGGAAATAGCTGGACCAGGAACGATCTGTGCCTTTCCTCCTCTCTCTCCTCCCCTCAGGCTCCACCCCAACCCCACCAGTTTCCTCTCTTTCTCTTGTATTCATGGGAGAAAAACAGCCATCCACCAGCTCCCATGTGTTACAATTTCAGGCCCTAGAGAATAACTTTTCTTCTCTATTTTCAGAGCAGACTCCCAGGGAAGCATTCTAACAGGCCCAGCTCAGGTCTGGAGTCTGTATCTGGACCAGGCATCAAAGGCCAGGGCCAAGTCTCATTGTGGTAACAACAGCTCTGTTGGTGCCCTTGTGATGAGAGCACTGAATTGGGGTGGGGGTGAGCTTTACTCGGAAGAAAAGAGGAATTTTCCAGAAATAAATATTTGTTAGATGAATGACCCTTAAGATCCCTTTAAATTCGGAAAAATCTTAAGATTTGAACTCCAGATAAATTGTTTATGGTTAAAAATGGCTAACAGAGTGATTTTTAACGACGACGATATGTTTGGCCAGGGCTGGCACCATTCTTGAGCTGCACGCACAGCATGGCAGCATTTTGTGCCCAGCAGGGCCCGGCAGAGGAGTAGGGTTTGGGGACAAGGCAGACCCTTATACCCTGCATCACCAGCCCCTCATCTCAACCGTTGGCCAGCCCCACGCTCAGAGAAGACAGTGACCGCACAGGATACACACATGAGCCTGCAGAGGATGTCCCGTGGCCAGTTCAGCCGAAATGCGCTTCTCCAGATCACTAGGAGATGGCCCTGGCCCTCATCAGCACAGCTCTCATTTGAGCCGCAGATGGCAAATGGAATGTTCATCCCCGCCCCTTCTCCCTGGCCCTGCTGCTTCCACATTCCTTGACAATACTGCCGGTTCAGAAGCTGGCACTGGAGTCAACCCTCGCTAGGCACAGCAGGGTGGGCAAGGCAGAAGGAAAGCTGGCAAGGTGGGAAGTAGGGGCTATTTATTTTATGCTGGCCCCAGCAGCCTGGAAAGTACTGTGAAAAGTGGGCAGCGAGACCACAGCAGATGACAGAGCTTTATCAGGTAAGGGGTGGCGGACGGGGGGCACAGGGAAATTACAGCCCCACTTGCCAAGTCTCAGAGACACCTGCGTCTAAT
Source organism: Equus asinus (assembly GCF_041296235.1). Classification (NCBI taxonomy): domain Eukaryota; kingdom Metazoa; phylum Chordata; class Mammalia; order Perissodactyla; family Equidae; genus Equus; species Equus asinus. Next base: position 83,683,456 of record NC_091797.1, on the reverse strand, counting down.
TTAGCATAAGGAGGATATTACGGAAAAGGGCTGCCACCTTCCCCAGATGCAGACTCTCACTAAATCTGGTCTATTCGTCTCCTCAACCTCTCCCCAGCTTGCGCTCCATCCCCACCCTACTTGCTCTAAGCCACCATCACCACTTGCCTGGAGAGCTGTGACTGCCTCCAAATCCTCCCTCTCTGTATTTGCTCCTTGGCCACAACAGTCCATTCTCCACCCAATGACCATCGTGATCTTTCTGTGTTGCAGGTCTGATTAAGCCTCACTTCACCTTAAAAGCCAAGAGTGGCTCCCCAAAGGAGAGAGTCCAGAATGTTTCACAGCAGCTCACAAGGGCCTTCACAAGCTGATCCTGGCCAACCCCAACAGCTTCAAGCATCAAAGGAGGTTGGGGCGTGTAGCAGATGCATGGTACCCTGCTGGGTTCCCTCACTTTTATCAAACTGGCTCAGCTTCCAATAACCAGCACCAGGGTTCATTTGCCTGATCACTTTCTCTAGAGACTGGAACCCACTTTCCAGTGGCAGGATGGAAGTGCCAGGGAATTAATGTGCCCCCACCAAGAGTAACCTTCAAACAATGATTGAAGGAAGATCGTGTATAAATACCCCAGCTCCAGCATCCACTGGGTGAAATAATGAGGGGCATGTTTGCCACTGGCCCCGAGAGTTCCCCACCTGCCCACAGTAGTAACTTCCTTGATAATGCATCCTTTGCAGGCTCCTTCCCTTCCCTGTCTCACCTCCCCATTCCTCAACTGGTATTCAGAATCACTTGCCAGATAAACTTCTTGCATTCAAATCTTTATGTCAGGCTCTTCTTTGGGGAGATCCTTGAAAAAGCAATTATTTTCCATAACCAGGTTTTCCAGCAATGTACTTATTTCTACATATTTCTTATTTCTACTTATTTCTACATGAATGTGCCATTTTCTCTGCAGCCTCAGGACCTTTGCACAAGCAGTTCCCTCACCTACCATACTCTCCCATTGCCCCCACCCCCACCCCACTGCCCCTTCCATCTCCTGGATGGAGCTCACTCCACCTTTGGCTTAGATCTACATTCTCAGGGATAACTTCGCTGACCACACCCCACACACATAAAAGTTTTCGTTCCCTTGGAATTTGTTCTCCTTGCACACTATTTCTTTTTCATTTCAGTCATCTCACCTGTAACTATTTGTTCAAAGCCTGTATTCCCCACTGAAATGTAAGCCCCATGAGACCGTGGACTGTATTTTGGGATCATTTCTATATCCCCAGAGTGGAGCATAAAATAGATGCTCAGTGTGGAGTCAAATAAATGATGCTTTGACTTCAAAAAATAGAAAAAGAAGGCAGGCGTAACATCACTCAGAAATGGAAGTTCTACTAAATTGGATAATCACGGCCATCATTGCTCAGCACACATAACGGCCCAGGTCCACGCCAATGGTTTCACAAACGTCACCTCAGTTGGCCTTCATAAGTAGATACTGACATTATCCCTACTTGAAAACAGGGGAAACTGAGTCAAAGAGAGCTTAAGTAACTTGCTAAACGCACACAGGTAAGGGACAGAGCTGAGATTCGAACCCAGAGAGTCTGGCACCAGAATGCACATATTTAACCACTAAGCTCTCCTGCCTCTTAACTGCGGGAGTGAGATGCCAGTTGCAGAGCGCTTCCCAGCACCTGTCTGTCTGAGGGGCTTCTCCCCTTCAGAAGGCACGAAGTGAAGAAAGACAAACAGAATCACTGGCCCAATGGCATTCAGCCTCTGGACCAGATATTTACAAAGTAGCTACTGTGTGCCAGGCACACGGATGGAGTGGTAAACAAGACAGACCCTGTCCCTGCCCTCCCGAGGCTTACGGTCCGGTAGGAAAGACAGACACTGAATGAATAAACACACAAACAGGTTCATAATTACCAGTGGTGAATGCTGCAGACACAAGGCGGATGAGAAGCGCTAACTTACATAGTTCGGAGGCACACTTAAAGGAAGACCTGAAAGATGAGAACTCAGCGCCCGAGGGGTGGGGGAGAGCACTTCCCACCAGCCCGTAAGGAGTGTTGGGTGCTATTCTAGGTGTTTGTTGGCGGGGTGGCACTGGGGGTTTTACAGAGCTGGAGACGTGGTCTGACTTACATCTGCAAACAGCTGTTGAGGAAGAGTGGGTGGCAGGGAGACAGGAGCAGAGAGACCAGCTCGGAGGCTGCTGCGAGGGTTTTGGGAGAGACAATGGTGGCTCCCAGGAGGCCGAGAGCAGAGAAGATGGAGAAACAGGCTCCGTTCAGGATGCATCTCGGGGGAAACGCCGGCAGAACATCGTGCTGGGTTGAGTGCAAGGGTCGAAGCAGCTGGAGGAATCCAAGATGACTCTCAGGAGCGAGGGAGGGGAGGTCTCAAGCCTGGCCCCAGAGAAGCAGCTTTCACAAAGCTTTATCCAGGGGGTTCAACGATCCACCAGGCAACATCTTCCCCAGTCCCTCCCTTCACCATAACCACCACAGTCCGTAATACGCTGTCGGGGAGGTTGAGGGAAGAAGGAGGGAGCAGGCCTCCAAATAATAACAGTAAAAATCAAAGCTAGCAATTTTTGCATCCTCATTATGTGCCAGGCATATATTTCATGTAATTCTCTCAAATATCCTCTGATAAAATGCCTATTATCATTACCATTTTACTGATGAAGCTTAGAGAGGTTAACTGTTTTGCCCAAGAGCCACACAGCCAATCAATGGCAGAGGGGGGTTCAGACTCAGGACTGGCAGATTATAAAGCTATGGCCCATCCCTTTGTTCCCTATTTGGACAGGTCTGTCCTTGAGGACCAGCTGGTGATCCTGTCTTCTTGTCGTGGGCCCTACATATCCTGGGACTGCCAGTCATTGCCCCTGAGACCTGGGAAACTGACTAGAGGTGCCCCTGACACCTGGCTCTGAGACCACTGCCTAGAGTTTTATGTCCTCACCAATGTCCAGCAAATACCCCAGTTCTGCACCTCCTGTTAATCTCAGCCCAGTCTAAGGAAACCTCAGCCACAATCAAAAAATACCAAGGGGGTAGAAGGAATTAGAGGTTACACCCTTGGTTCCTGTGGGTACCACCAGAAGAGAAAAGGAGAAGAATGCAGGCCTCAAATATCCACTGATCGCGTGCCTGGTCTGTTCAAGCAGCTCTCGTCCCATCTCCTGCCTCAGTAAACTATGTCACATACATTATCTCATTCAATCTACCGGGACATCTCATTCAACCCTTTCCCACAGATGAGTAAATTGAGGCTGAGCAAAGTGAAATGATCTGCAAGCTCAGGGCCGAGTTCCGAAGCCAGGGCCTCTTGACCTAAGTCCAGTGGCCTTTCCAACACCACTCGATGGCTTGCACTGAAAACTTTCTTAGAAGTCTGCTTTGTCTTGATTTTGTTCTACACGCATTTTCACCACCTCAGCATCAGCCAAGAACTGGAGGGGAGGGTGGGGAAGGGGTGGGGAGACAGGGAAGGCTTGAAAACAACAAGGGCATAATCCCAGGAGGAACTGTGCTTGGAACTGAGTAGAAATTGGCCTCCTGTTATCTTTGGAGCCACCACGTTTGCAATTCAGGACCTGACACCCTTCTATCAGGCCAAACACTGCCACTGTTTTCTGATCAAATCTCCTTCCCAGGAAGACACTATTCAAAAATTCTCTGTATGGGGCCCGGCCCCATGGCCGAGTGGTCAAGTTCACGCTCTCTGTTTCAGCGGCCTAGGGTTCCACTGGTTCGGATCCTGGGCGCGGACATGGCACCGCTCATCAGGCCACGTTGAGGCGGCATCCCGCATAGCACAGCCAGAAGGACCTACAACTAGAATATACAACTATGTACTGGCGGGATTTGGGGAGAAAAAGCAGCAAAAAAAAAGAAGAAGATTGGCAACAGTTGTTAGCTCAGGTGCCAATCTTTTTAAAAAAAAAAATTCTCTGTAGCCATCAGGCAATCTAAGCTCTTCTAAAAGACCCGAATCACTGAACAAGTTCACAGAGGACTCCAATCCCAATACAGCAGGAAAATGCCATGCCCCACCGCATTTGCAGGGGGCCAGGTAGTAGGATAAATTCACGAAGGGCTTTGTGGAGCCAAAAGGAAACATAAAGGTACCAAGACACCAATCGGTGCCTCCCCCATCTGCACCCTTGCTAAGAGAATCTGCCCCCAGTCACAGCCCCTGCCACCCTGTTGGTCTCATGACTGATATCTAGCCATTACACACAAATAAGGCACACTGGGGGCTAAAACATTGAAAGCCTTCTGTGCACACTGATAAATTACCTCCCTGAATGCCCCTGAGAAACTCCATCTGAAACAACAAGGAAATGTGTCATCTTATCCCACAAGAAGTCCATATGTAAGGAGGGTTTCAGGTCTAGTTGATTCAGCTGTTCAACGAGGTCCCGGGTTCTTGCCGTCCCTCTGCTCTACCATCTGCAGTGCAGTCTCCATCCGAGGCTGATGCCTGTCACTGTTAAAAGATGACTGTGGGTAGCACTTGGTGCTAATCCTTTGTTTAAGTCTAAGACGAGAGAGAGGGAAGCTCCCTCCAAATCATGGGCTATATGCCCTTCCCATTAGCCCATTTGGACCAGCTCAAGTCACATGACTACTCCAGACCAATAACAGTTACGAGAGATATGCCCCCCCAGGGACATTTGGCAAGTCTGGAAACATTTTTAGTTGTCACTGGGGGTGGGCGGGATGTGACTGGTATCTAGTGGGTAGAGGCCAGGGAGGCTGCTAAACATACTATAACGCACAGAACAATCCCCCACAGCCAAGAATTATCTGGTCCAAAATGTCAATAGTGCTGAGATTGAGAAACCCTGGCTCAGATCAATCTAGACTGACGTTGGCAAACTACGACCCATGGGCCACATCTGGCCCACTGCCTGATTTGACAAATAAAGTTTTATCGGAACACAGCCACCCTCATTCATTTACGTATTGTCTGTGACCGCTTTCTCACTACAACAGAGAATTGTCACACTGCTGGTTGTGACAGAGACCATAAGCCTCCCTAGAGCTTAAAATACTTACTCTCTGGCCTTTCTCTGAAAAAGCCTGCTCATCCTTGATCTAGATGGACCCTTAAAGCTGGGGATGAGAGAATCTGTAAACAAAATTAGGATTCTGCCAGGAAGGAGGAGTAACATCGATATTGAGAAGTAATAAATGTAACCACTACCAAGAGAAGTCTATTTCTGGAGGTCACACTGGAGGGCATAGCTCTCAGTACGGACTTTCCTGAGGAAAATTTATTTCCAGAGAAAGGATTTATTACAAAGATGAGGGACTTAGGCCTTACACAATTTTTAAGTTGGTAAGAGGTGTAAAGCTTCTGACCTCTTCACCAAAAAAATCAAGATTTTCCCTCATTCAACACCTATCACAAAGAGATAGAAATGATCATCAGAGAGTGGTGAGTTCTGAGACCACGAAATCTCAGAGTTGGGCCTGGGGTAGGGTCTGTGGCAGACCAAAGCCATGCCGAAATCAAGGGAGAGGAAAATACTGAAGTATTTTAGAATACTCCTAGGAGGGGAAGTTACTCAGAAGAGAGAATCATGGGACAGATGCAAGAAGCATCTCCAGAAAAATGGTGGCCTGACAACAATTCTGTCCCACAATGCCCTGCGTCCTATGAGCTTTCACAATGCCTGTTTAGTAAGCCCTCTTTCCTCAACCAGTCTAGGTAGGCTTCTGGCGCTTGGAACCATGAGGAAGATGAGACCCCCCTGAGTTACTGGACACCCTTTCCAGGACCTCACCCTCAATGCCTCAGGGGCAGGGCGAACATCTGCCCAAGGGCTGACTGGCTCCTCCTCTCTCCTTCAATCCCAGTCACCCAGGGATCCCCAGCCCTCTTGGCAGGAAGTTGGGCAGGTCCAGAGAGGCCTGTCAGAACATTCAAGACTTAAAAACTAAGACACCCAGGAGCGAAAATGCTACCTGACTTTTTATAGTTATTTTAAAGGTTTCTTTTAATAGCTACTCTAAATGGTACTGGACTTGTCAAATATAAGTCAATATCAACTCCTAAAAGGACTAAGAAGGGAAAAACTTTTTTAAATGGAAAAAATCCATGGCCATTTCTCTTCCACATATGATAAGAATGTCGCTTTGATCTTCCTGCTCGCTCAGCCTGGCCTGTAAGTTATCAGAAGCCCACCACTAACTACCTTGTTCCTATGACTTCCCTATTTGATATTTTAATTGAATGAGAACGGTCATATCCTGGCCAATATTCCTTCCCCATCTGCTGCTTCTCCAGTTTTTTCTGGGAGTGCCTGAGGCAACACTACTCCTGGAACAAAACCTACTCTCTCTGACTTCCTCTGGAATAGCTTCTCTTTCCTGAAAGCAGAACCATTCGCTTCCTGAAGGCCAATCTGTCCTAGAGGTGTCCCCAGGGGCCACCATCTGGGTTTCCAGGCTGCCCTTAGCAGGTGGAGGGCAGTGGTGCCCAGCTTTATGCCCTGGCTTTTTCCAATCTATCCTTCTCAGGCTGAGGTTTTGGAAAAGGAGTCCTTCCATTTGAACCACAACCAAGGCAAGATCAGTCAGATGACCATTCCAAGTTGCACAGACTGATTTCCTCCAGCGAGACCACAGTGAAGCCGAACACTTCTCGTGGACACATTCAGTGGACACACACCCAGACTAAGTGCTGGATTCTACAGACAGAGATGAGGAAATACAGTCCAAACCCTCCAGGAAGCCAGTCTTGAACAACGCTGTCCAGTATAATTATAACACAAGCCACGTTTGTAATGTGAACGTTTCTAGTAGCCACATTAAAAGTAAATACAAAGAAACAGGTACTGCCAGGCAGTTCACAGACATTATTTTCTAATTTAACCCTCACAACAAGCATAGGAACCAAGAACTTATATTTCTTCATTTTACAAATGGTAAAACTGAGGAACAGAGAGGTTAAGACTGTGCTCACGGTCTCACACTGGTAAGTGGCGTAAGGGGAATTTGAGCCAGATACTTCAGTGCAAAGTCTCTGCTCTTGGCATCATACTTGATTGTTGTAGAGAAGTTGTTATTTAGAAAGGTCAAGTAGGTGGGTCCCTTTCAAAGAGCAAGAAGCCTTTTTTATTTCATCTTTTAATCTACTCTTAGCTTATAAATTTAGATTCTAAAAAATCTGGGTTTTTTTTCTGTGGCAAATATGTCAAGCCAGGACATTAGATTCAGACCTAACCAAATATGCTTTTATCAATGCTACCAATTGGCTCTCTGTTTCTTGGCTCTTGTTTGTCTGCAAAATACTTTCCTGCCAACTTTGTATCTGTTTGTATTGTCTAGCAGAGGCACAGGGAAGCTGAGTACCTAACTATGGGTCACACAGCCCATAGCAGGTCAGAATTGGAACCCCTTTCTGGGGTTCTTAATCAACATCAGGTCCCAGGGAAATTCTTTCCCAGGGAAATTCCCAGATCATGAAAGTTCTTGAGTACCCAAGTAAGAAGTTCAGAACTTTCCTTGAAGACAACAAAGGATTGTGTCTCAGTTTCCACATCTAAAATGAGGGAAATAATCATTTCCACCTCATAGAATTGTTGTGAGATTAAAGTGCTTAGCACACGGGGCTGGCCCTGCAGCCTACTGGTTAAGTTCGATGGTCTGGGTTCGGTTCCAGGGCGCAGGCCTACACCACTCGCTGCCAGCCATGTTGTGGCAGTGACCCACATACAAAATAGAGGAAGATTGGCAACAGATGTTAGCTCAGGGTGAGTCTTCCTCAACAACAACAACAAAAACAAAAAAGTGCTTAGCATAGTGGTTGGTTCATATTAAGTGCTCAATAAATACTCAACAATTATAAGTATTATTGAAAGTTTTTAGAGAGACTGATATTATGATAATACTGATTGCTGGTAATATGACAACTACCATTAATTAAACATCTATATGTGCCAAACATGGTGCCAAGCACTTCACATGCATTATTACTTTTCTACTGAACATTTGTTCCTACCTGAAATTGCATCATGTATTTGATTATGCACTTACTGCGCGTCTCTCTCACCGTAATGGGAGCTCCAGGAGGGCAGGGATCTGCTTGTCTTGTTTGCTGCTATATCCCCACTGCTTACAATGGAGACTGACACATGAGGTAGGAGCTCAATAAATCATTGTTGGATGAATAAATGATAATCCCATTTACAACAGTCCAGAGAAATAAATATTACCTTGATTTTACAAATAAGGAGACTGAAGTGCGTGAAGATCATTCAGGCTGCAATGTGGACAAAAGTTGCAAGATGAGAAAGGCTGGAGGCAAGGAGACCAGTGAGGAGGCTGTTACAGACACACAAGGAAGAAAACTGGGATGGAGAGAAGTTGCTAGATCAGGGAGATATTAAAAGGGGGTGAGTAGGTGGGTGGAGGGATGGGTGAGTGGATGGATGAATAGTTGGATAGATGGATAGACGGATGGATGGATTTGTGGATGAATGGGTAAATGGGTGGATGACTGGATATGTGGGTAAATGGATGGGTGGGTGAATCAATGGATGGGTAGAGGAATACATGGATGGGTTGGTTATAGATGGGTGGAAAATAGATACTCAAGAGGCCTCTAATGCCCTTGCATGAAGCATTTTATACATAGAATAAAAATTTTTGCTAATAGTAACCAGAACAGTTATCAAAATATTGTCCAGGTGATGAGGGCAGAGTCTGTAACATCATAAAATTCAGGGAATATAACAATCCTCTCTAATATGCATTCATACCAATTTTGTGCAAGACTCATGTGCTCAATTATTCTTCCCTTTATCCCTCCAGGACAAATAAGGGATAAATCAGCCCTTAGCATGTCATTCCTTCCACTGATTTCCAAATCCAGAGTGCTGAGGCTTTAAATTATTCTGTACCTAACTTAGTTAAGCAGTACCTAGGTCCAGATAGGACGATCTTATTGTCAGGGAAACAGAGCTGGTCTGACCTGCAAAAGCTCCTGCTGATGCTGTTGCTATTCCAGGCAGAGTGTTAAAGACAACTCAGAACGGCTTTGAAAGATGATTCCTGTCCAGTCGAGTTCACACAGACAACCAGTCATAAAAAATCCTGGTTCGGTCACTCTTCCTTATTAAAGGCAACATGAACAGAAGGGAGTCTGATCTGTTCTTTCTTTTTCTTCAGCCTTTCCTTCCCACCCCTTTCCCTGTGTCTCGAAAACACACACACACACACACACACACACAAACACTCAATGCCATGTTCAGGACTAGAATACATGAAATATTTTAATATAATTTAAAGGAAAGCACTACCCCAAAATAGTACCTTCTCAAGCTTTCCTTGAAATTCCTCCATGAGCAATACATTCTTTTGTGAGAAGCATTACCCTCTTGTGACCTGATGATCTTGTTTTAAATAATACTCAAGAATTCCACAGGCTGCACTAGCAGGAGTCAATATGTCCCTATGGGAACTTCCCCTGGCCTGTAAATTATTCAAATTACCCAACATATTAGTTTGCTAGGGCTGCCATGACAAAGTACCACAGACTCAGTGGCTTGAAAAGCAGAAATTTATTTTCCCACAGTTCTGGAGGCTGGAAATCCAAACTCAAGGTCTTCCCTCTGTACCTGTCTGTGTCCTAACCTCGTCTTATAAATAAAGACACCAGTCATATTGGATTAGGGCCCACCCCAATGACCTCATTTAACCTCAACTACTTCCTTAGAGACCCTATCACCAAATACAGTCACATTTTGAGGTACTGGGGGTTATGGCTTCAACTTATGGATTTTTGGGGGACACGATCCAGCCCATAATGCCCAGGGACATTAAGCAGTCCAAGGAAGCATCCTGTCCAACATCCACACCTCAATGGGGGGTGGCGGTGCTGTTGTTCAATGGGTGAGTGTTTGCTGACTCTGTTGCTTGATATCCCAGGGAGAAAATGGAATGTCATAGTGTGCCCAGCAATACTGGGTCATTCTGCAATGGCCTCTTGCTGGGCCAGCTCCCAGACTTGGCCATGACCCCTCTTGTAAGGAAGATAGCACCACTCACTCTCAGATGCCAATCCGGCTGAGCAGACCACCCTTGGGTTCATTTTTCCATTATTCACCTAATCTTGTGTTTTCTAGGAACAACACAGTGGGTGGGTCCAGAGGAAATTTTTTCTATTGTGGTAAAATATATACATAACATAAAAATTACCGTTTTAACCATTTTTTTTCTTAAGATTTTATTTTTTCCTTTTTCTCCCCAAAGCCCCCTGGTACATAGTTGTATATTCTTTGTTGTGGGTCCTTCTAGTTGTGGTATGTGGGACGCCGCCTCAGCGTGGTTTGATGAGCAGTGTCATGTCCGCGCCCAGGATTCGAACCAACGAAACACTGGGCCGCCTGCAGCAGAGCGCACGAACTTAACCACTCGGCCACAGGGCCAGCCCCCTGTTTTAACCATTTTTACGTGTACCATTCAGTGGCATTGAGTACTCACAATGTTGTGTAACCATCACTACTATATCAGTTCATTCAGTCTACTACAATAAAATACCACAGACCAGGTGGCTTATAAACGACAGGAATTTATTTCTCACAGTTCTGGAGGCTCGGAAGTCCAGGATCAAGTCTCCAGCATAGTGGTGTTCTAGTGAAAGCCCTTTTCCAGGCTGCAGCCTTCTCATGCTATCCTCACTTGGTGGATGGGGAGGCCAGCGAGCTCTCTGGGGTCTCTTCTATAAGAGCACTAATCCCATTCATGAGAGCTCCACCCTCATGACCTAATCCCCTCCCAAAGGTCCCACCTCCTCATACCAAAACATTGGGCGACAGGATTGCAACAGACAAGTTTACGGAAGACACAAGCATTCAGACCATAGCAACCATCCCCAGAACTATTTTATCATCCCAAGCAGAAACTCCGTACTCATTAAGCAACAGCTCCCCAATGTCCCCTCCCCCCAGATCCTGGTAACTTCTATTCTACTTTCTGTCTCTATGAATTTGCCTATTCTAGGTACCTCACATAAGTAGAATCATACAATGTTTGTCCTTTTGTGTCTGCCTTCTTTCCCTTAGCATAATGCTTTCCAGGTTCTTCCATGTTGTAAACCTTCGTTTTTTCTCATGGCTGAATAATATTCCACTGTATGGATACAGCACATTTGCTTATCCATTCCTCTGTTGATGGACACTTGTGTTGTTTCCACCTTTTGGCTTTTGTGAATAATGCTGCTATAAACATTGCTATACAAGTGTCTGTTTGAGTCCCTGCTTTCAATTCCAGAGGAAATTTTAATGCTTCATGTTGAGCCCGGGTCATTAGCCTCGACTGTGTTTTTCTTCAACTTGATATTATTTCATGGCTCCCATAGCTCTTCTTTGTGCCAGTAGATTTTGGTCGAGATCCCCACAAATTCCTCCCACTGGGTCTCCCTAACTATTAATTTGGGAGATTAGAGATTGGTATATTGATTCAGTCTTCCCAGGAAGCCCCAGAAGCTTGAGGCAAATTGATCCAACTTTTCCCCTCTTGTGGCTTTGCATACCAGGCAACCTGGAAGGCAACCTTGATTGAGTCCCAAGAGTTCTTCTAACGTACCAATCCCAGGACAGTGGCCAGATAGCACCCTACATTTTCCCAACAAAGAACAAAGATTAGCTTCTCTCAGTTAAAAACAAAACTATAATCCTACACATGTAAGCCAGCAAACAAATATTTATTGAATGGCTGCAAAACAGGAAATTAAAATGATTTTCTTTCTTGCAGTTGGACCAATACTCCACATCCTAAATTAAGGTACTGCCCTACCTGTACAGGACATGCCAAGGGACTATTAAATTGTATTGTCAGGCATTAGCCCATCTCACATCTCTGAACTACAAAGATGAGAGTAGGGGTTGAAGGAGTTGGAGTGAGGATTTTTTGATGGGTATTTGTTGAGGGCTGTGCTCCCCTAAACCCCACCACAGGGTAAGGGGAGTATGTCCTCTCACGTCAAGGCAAGCAGAAGAGGAGTCAGAGAGCTTGATACATGCCTCTTGGAGTCTGCTCAGTGCATGGTGTTGGACCCTCAACACAAGTCCAACGGGACCAGAGGGTATGTCTGGAATTTTCTATGCTGGGGAGGAGAATGAAAAGAGGACTTCACTGGGAGCAAGCTGCCTCTCCACAGCAGAGGGAGTCAGAGGAATGAGTTTCCTGGACACTAATATGGTTGCCACAGAAGGGAGCTGGCTGGCATCATCTTAAAGAGTATCCTGCTCAAGAGAACCACTTGGAGACATGAAGGGACCAATGTGTGGCTAGGAGGGCAGAAAGAGCTCTGCAGTCAGAGACCCAAGTGGGAGGCTCTCTTGAGAACCCACAAAACTGCCTCATGGGAAAGAGTAAGGCTTGACTTCCACTCTGCCCACAAGATAGCAATCTCAAATTGCAACCGCATCAGTTGCATGAGAGTTTCCTCATCGCTGCCCCACCCTGTACCCCAATCTCTCCTTTCAATCCACCCTCCTTCAACCTCAAGGGGACAAAAACTGCAGGCTTCAGTGAAGAAAGAAGTGGACTGTAGACCTAGTGAAAAGTCTCCCATGCTCCCTCCTCCAGCTTGCCTCCTTCATAGAGGGAAGGAGAAGATTTAAATTAGATGGGTCACAGCTTTGCAGTTAATAAAGGAGCCTGTCCTTGTAACTGAACGGTTCCCTAAAGCTGTGGGACTTGCCTAGGATTTCTTCCAAGATCAGGAAAGGACAAGTCCATGGGCAGTGGTCTTTCCTCTTTGCACCCCATCAAGTCAAGCCTATCCAATGAACTCGTTATACCCACCATATGGATTTTGCAAGGCACTGGGGACTCAAAAGTAAATAGATAAAGTCTCGCCTCAAGGAAATCTTTATATAATCCTTAAGTTATTATTGTATGACTCTGTTTCTCTCAGATGGAGACTTTGTGTAAAGAAGGGACCAGTGCTTGCTGGAGGAAGAAAGATCATGTATAAAGGATAACTCAGATTAGGGGAAGGTGACAAAGACAGTGACAGGGTCATAGAATTGTCCCAAGTCCCCCATAAAAACAGAGAGAATAGCTGGGAGAGTACTGGATGTAGTGGATGCTATTGGTGCCCCCAGGCCCCCTTTACTGGACTGATGCACCCATACCCCACACTAACAGTTCACAGCTGCTCCCTTCTCTGCAGAATTGCTCTCAGTCCAATGGGAGCCCATTGTCCAGGTTACACCTCTCAGGGGCAGCCCACAGCCAATGACTGGCTAACATGGGGGGTAGAAATGTGACCCCCTTACTTAAGGTGGGGCAACTCTGTGGTGCAAGTCACACCCCAGACATTCTATGGGATCAGGCTAGTGGTCTTCTCCAGCTGAGACCCCATCATTGCTTAGCTCCTTCCTCTGCTGTCTCCTGCTTCCTCCCTCCTTTTCTTCTGAGAGCACTTCCCTAATTAATCACATGCACCAGAGTCCCCACCACAGGCTCTGCCTCTAGGGAACATGACCCAAAACAGGGAGCAAAACCAGAAACTCACAGACAAGACCTGCAACAAAACTAGGTGACTGGCGTCCCCCAAAATCCCAAACTATGAGTGAATGGGGACAAACCAGCAGGTACTGGACCCATGTGGTATAAGCGTCTTTGCAAGATGAAACAGAGAGAAGGAAAAGGGGTGCTCTTGAGCCCCACAAATGAACTGACGCTCACAGGGAAGCAAGGCAGGCCCATCTGAGAACATCAGCTGGAACTGGGTGGGGGGGGTCTGCGGATCCCAACTCACAAGTGAGTACAAGGAGAACAGCACCCGATAAGGAAGGTCTGGGTGCTGGTCTCAAGTCTAGCGAATCAAATCGCTTTTCCAAGGCAAAGCCCTGCCCTGAGGAGAAACTGCTGAGAGTAGACTCCAAATAGCACAGGGACAGCAGGGGCAAAGGAAAGAGAATGCCCGGATGTAATGAAAGTGGAGAGTAGAGAAGGGACGCGGCTGAAAGGGTGAGGCCATATTTTTGATCATGTAGTAAGAACAACTGAAGACGGAGCTCTAGAAACAGGAAGCTTGAAATGCTGTCCCAGCCTGGCTTTTCCACATAAAAATACAGGAAAACTCATTTCATTTAAACAGTGAGTAACAAAAAAGTATCACTGTCAAATTATAGGAAAACACAGAATTTACAGACAAGGAAAGCAGGACAGAAATACATGCCAGAAAGGGAAGGGAAAAAAAGAGAAAACTATAACCTGATATTGCAAAATGGGCTAAAAGAAATTAAGAAGGTAATAGCTTTAAGGTATTCATATAATACAAATCCCCTAAAAAGAAATCCAAAGCAATGAAATAGAAAAAATACTAAGACTCATAATTCAAAAAAATCAACCCAAAATGACCAACACTGAAACATGCCCAAGATAATTATTGGACTTAAGAGGAAAAAAAGAAAAAGATTGTACTTTGGGCACCAGACCAAAAGGATCAAGTCACTTATAAGGTAAATAAAATCAGACTGTCATTAGCCTTTTTACTAGCAGCACTTTATGCTAAAAGAAATGAAGAATCATATTTAGGATCCTCAAGGAAAGAAAATGTGAGCCAAGAATTTCTATCCTAAATTTCTATCTTTCAAACAAAATTAAATTTTAAAAGCAACTCCTGAAAATTCAAAGTAAGATAAAATAAACAAATCTAAATATGTATTCACTTAGTATTGTAACCACACAGCAAAGAATTCTTCCACATAACATTAAAATATAAAATTTGACTAGATATCCCTTATGGGGTATACTCCAAGAACAAAAAAAGGACTGCAAAAAACAATATACCAACAAGAATTGAAAATGAAATGTTCAAAGGAAACTTGTACATGAATGCTCACAGCAACATTATTCATAATAGGCAAAATGTGGAAACAACCCAAGTGTCCATCAATGGATGAACGCATAAACAAATGTGGTCTATCTGTGCAATGGAATATGATTCACCCACAAAAATGAATGCAGTGCTGACACATGCTACAACATAAATGAACCTGAAAACATCATGCTAAGGGAAAAGCCAGATACAAAAGGCCGCATAGTATATGATTCCATTTACGTGAAATGTCTAGAATAGGCAAATCTATAGAGACAGAAATAGATTAGTGGTTGCCAGGGATCCAGGGATGGGGGAGAAAAAAGAAGGAGTCACTGCTTAATAGGTAGGGGACTTCTGATTGGGGTGATGAAAAATGTTTCAGAGTAAAATAATTGTGATAGTTGCACAACATTGTGAATGTACTTAAATCCATTGAATTATACATTTTAAAATAGTTAAAAAGGTGATTTTTATGTTACGTGAATTCACCTCAACAAAGAAAAAACCTTAAACTATTTTTATTAACGACATCAATGGTATACATGATGATATTGTTATTTCCAGACTGTTGTGTGCGTATTGTGGGATATTGTGGAATGAAGCAAAAGAATAATTATGTTGATATCTTTGGGAACCAAGATTCTCAGCACTGGGGAAAGGAAATACAGATGTAAGAGAAGTGAGGTTAAATGAAAACCCTATTCTTATAAAACTAAACATACTCTTAACATACAATCCAGCAATCACACTCCTTGGTATTTACCCAAAGGAGTTGAAAACACATGTCCACACAAAAACCTGCACAGGGAGGTTTATAGCACCTTTATTCATAATTGCCGAAACCTGGAAGTAGGTTGAATGGATAAATAAACTTTGGTATATCCAAACAATGGAACATTATTCAGCACCAAAAAGAAACGAACTACCGAGCCATGAAAAGACATGGAGAAATCTTAAATTACTTAAATCTTAAATTACTAAGTGAAAGAAGCCGACCAGAAAAGGCTACATACTGAATGATTCCAACTATATGACATCCTGGAAAAGAGAAAACTTTATGCTGGAAGAGACAATAAAAAAATCAGGGGGTGCCAGGGGTTGGGAGTGGGAAGATGATCAGGAGGAGCACAGAGGAGTTTTACGGCAGTGCAAATACTCTATATGATGTTATAATGATGGATTCATGTCATTATACATTTGCCCAAACCCACAGAATGTACAACACCCAGAGTGAGCCCTAAGGCAAACTACAGACTTTGGGTGATTGTGATGTGTCAATGTAGGTTCATCTTTGATAAAAAAAAATCTACCATTCTGGTGAGTGATGTTGATAATGGCGGAGACTATGCATGTGTGGGGCCAGGGGGTATATGGGAAATCTCTGTACCTCTCTCTCAGTTTTATTGAAACCTAACACTACTTTTAAAAGATTAAGTCTTTAAAAAAAAAAAAGACCCTATAACCACGATGTGAATTGGAAGTAACAATATGAATTTATCACAAGTTTTGTGGTTTTTTAAAGTACATAATTACTAGCTCTGTTTGCGGAAAATTCCTAGAAATAATCACTCAATGTCCCGTTACTGTGTTCAGCACAAGACTGGCACTTGGGAAATATTTGTGGAAGAGAGGGCAGGAGGCAGGGAGGGAAAAGAAATTAACACACCTGGTTGTATGCTTGATGTGGGTGCACGCAGAAAAATGTCTACAAGAATATGTTAAGATTGCTAACAGTAATTACCTCTAGAGAGTGGAAGGGGAAGAGGGTAGGATATTTCTCTATTTACTTTAATACCCTTTGTAACTTTAGAATATTTTAAAGAGTATATACGGACTTTATAATAAAAATACATTTTTAAATAAAAGCGCTCAAGCAAAATGGCAATATGTATTACAAATTTTAAAACTGTGCTTGAGACAAATTAACAGAGCCATTTGTGAATATGAATGTTTGTCTCAATCTTATTTATAATATGGGAAATTTCCAAATTACCAATATGTCCAACAATAGGGCATTGGTTAAATTAATTATGCTACATACATATATTGAAATACTATGGAGTCATTAAAACTCACATTTTCCAAAGCCATTTAATGAGTAGAAAACATCTCTGATACATTCTTAAGTGGAAGAAAACAAATTCTAAAGAGTATTGTAATAAGATCCAAAATTCTTTTAAAAATTTGTGTGTGCATGCATGTGCATTATGCACAACCAAAATATTCACATGCATAGAAAAAGGTCAAAAAAAATGTTAAAGAGGTTAGCTCTGAGTTACAAAATTATGGGTAATTTTTATTTTTATTCCTTCAGTCACCTCTTAATTATTGTGTACCTACCGAGTGTTTTCCGTATTTCCCTTTTTACGATCATGTTTTATTTTTGTAATTAAAAAAGAGCAATAAATGTTCATTTTAAAGGAATAAAAAAGGATCTCCAGAAAGGAAATGGAATAACAGCTTTCTCCAACTTCCCCTAAATCTGAACTGCTGTTTCGCTTAACCTGCACGTGCACGTGAGATCTAACCGCTACAGGAGCCTTAAAGGAAACTGGCACCAAGTGGGGAACTAAGCTTTGCTTCTGCCCAGGACCAGAACCACCATCACCCCACGTGGCCATCTTCCAAATGTACAAGACACCCTCACTTCTCTCCTCTCCTACCTACTTCTCTTCTTTCCTACACAAGTCTTCAAATTTTCCACACTAACACTCAGAGTCATGTCCATAGGTAGGACGAAGGTATTAGACACTTGTGGTTTTTGCCAGCCTGAATCCATTCACTGTTCTCCTAGCAAAGTATCCTGAATTATCTCTGGAGAATACTGTCTTT
The DNA here is from genome assembly GCF_041296235.1 of Equus asinus. NCBI lineage: Eukaryota > Metazoa > Chordata > Mammalia > Perissodactyla > Equidae > Equus > Equus asinus. Next base: position 83,665,774 of record NC_091797.1, on the reverse strand, counting down.
CCACTCTTATCCAATGTGCTATAGGTGTGGGTCCATCCTCAGCCCAGGGTCAAAACATATGATTCAGGTCCAATCCAACCAGCCCAGAAACCATTAACTCCTTCTAATCAAAATGATTGGCTCAGGGATAATCATGTGAGCCAATGAGAGCCCATGAGATGCAACGAGACTTTTGCTAGGAATGCTGGGACAAAGACTCTTACTTTTCTGTTGTATGTAGACCTGAAAGAAAGTATTCCTGGGAAGTGCTGGCAGTCATTATAAGACCCTAAAGGGAAAACTTGTCTGTGAATGGGATCAACTCATAAAAACAGAACAAAGAGATAGGGAGAAACAATGCACCCTGATGATATCATTTAGGCTCCTGGATCCAGTCATGCCCTGACGTACCCCTGGACTTATCAGTTACTTGGGCCAATAAAGTCCCTTCTTTGCTTAAGGCAATTTGAGTTGTGTTTTTTCTCTGACTTCCAACTAACACTACCAATTGACATACCCAGCTTCTTCTGTCTGAGCAAAGGACGTGTTGCAGTCACGTGCACTGGGAGATGGCTTAGGTATAACAAACAGAAATCTAGAATCAGAAGACATGGGTTTGAGTCCTTCCTCTATTACCTACGAGCTATGTACCCTTGAACCAGTCATTTACCCTGTCTGAACTTCAGTTTCCTCATCTATCGAAGAAGGACATTAACACCTATCTCATAGCCTTTGTTGTGAGAATCAGAGGTTAAGAATTTTGATTTTTAAGAACAATGGGAAGCCCTTGATGGGCACTGAATGAGACGAGTTCTTCAACTTGTTTTGAGAAAATCATATTGGCTGTTGTGTGGAGAATGGGTGGGAGGAGGGCAAGAGTGAAAGCAGAGGGATCTGTTAGGAGGGGGCTTTAGAAATCCAGGTAGATGGTGGTGGCTTGAACCAGGACAATGATTACCCAATGTCAACTACCAAATGTCAGCTGGAAAATGGCAATCACCAAATTCACCAAAATTCCCATACCATCTCTGACTTTTGCCATGTAATTTTCACATAAATGTATTTTGTGCTTAAATAAATTCTACCTCACCCTAAGCAATAATACCCATGAAATCTCAAGGTTGATTTGCAAGATAGATGGATGTACATATAATATACCACATACCACACATATGTGGTATATGTGGTATATTACATATCACATATGTGGTATATTACATATAATGTACCTATATATTTCTAATCCACATTAAAATAAGTACACAACCATTCCTTTTCTTTTTTTTGCAGGGGAAGATTCGCCCTACACTAACATTTGTTGCCAATCTTCCTCCTTCTTCTTCCTGTTTTTCCCCTGACAAAGCCCCAATACATAGTTGAGTATAGTTGTAAGTTCTAGTTCTTTTGTGCGAGCCACCACCACAGCATGGCTACTGACAGATGAGTGGTGTGGTTCTGCACCCAGGAACCAAACTCGGGCCACCAAAGCATGCTGAACTTTAACCATTAGGCCATGAAGGCTGGCTCAACTATTAATATTTTTTGAGGAAGATTAGCCCTGAGCTAACATCGGCCACCAATCTTCCTCTTTTTGCTGAGGAAGATTGGCCCTGAGCTAACATCCTTGCCCATCTTCCTCTACTTTATATGTGAGATGCCTGCCACAGCATGGCTTGACTAGTGGTGCATAGGTCTGCACCCAGGATCCGAACTGGCAAACCCTGGGCTGCCAAAGTGGAACATGCGAACTTAATGACTGCACCACTGGGCCGGCCCCTCAACTCTTAATTTTTTGATGCTTATGTACAAACCACTGAAACTCAACTCAAATCCTACCAGTAGGAGACAATAAGCCCAGATTGTGAGTGGCACAAGGGACAGAAAGAAGTATTTCTTCTTGTTATTCAGAGAAAAAGTGCCACTTGGCATCAAGCAAGGTAGTTTAAGAAGGTTAGTAGGGAAGTTTTTATCTGAAGATGGACTTTAGGAGAGAACCCAATTTAAAAAAAAAAAAATTCAGCTGGCAGAGAAATTACAGGGTGATTATTTGAATGACATTCTTCCCTTTTACAAAATGGCTCACCATGGAGACCCTTTAAACTGAGAGCTCCCCTACTGAATAACTACCTAGTACAATCATTAACTACTTGACAGAGAACCTGTGGGCAGCTGGGGGAGGAAGGAGGAGGCGGAGAGGAATCTTAAAGCCAAGCCCTGGCCCATTTAAGACCGATTTGAAATGAAGATTTCAGAAAGTCTGAAAGTATAATTTAAGTGAATGGGCTAAGCAGGCTTCCACGAATCTCTCTTCCACTTAGACGATTTCCTCAAGAACACCCTACTCCGCAGCCATTGAAAAGTGTGTTTTAAGAGAATATTTAATGACATTGGAAACATCTCAAAAGCAGGTGGCAAATCAGCATGTACAGCATGATTCCAATTTCAGATTTAAGAAAGAAATTCTATACATGGGTAAAAAAAAAATGAAGACTAGAAGTCTACATTAAAATGTTAACAGTGGTTATATTTAGATGTTGGGTTAGATGGATGATACTTATTTTCTTCTTTATTCCTGCCTGTATTTACCCAAGTTTCTGATTATTTTTTAAGCAGAGAAGGACAATTAAAGGGTGTTTTTAAAATAAGAATTCAGTGATGCTCTATTGCAAGTCGTACCAATTACTTATTGACTAAAAACATAAAGTAGGAAATCTCTTACTAGAAGGGCCAAATTTCTTATTTCAAATATGATGATATAATGACAGTTAACATTTTGTAACCACTTATTATATGCTGGGCACTGCGCTCAGCACCTCACATAACCATGTCATTGACATTGACTCCTCATAACCACTCTATGAGATGGGTATTTTGATGCCCCCTCCTCCATTTTTCCAATGAAGGGACTGGGGCTTAGAGCAGGGACGTAACCCGTTCAAGGTCACTAGCTGGCAAGTGGCAAATAATCCAGGTCTCCTGATTTCTAATTCTCCTCCATAGCATTGGGTTTCTACAGATGCCCTAGTTTATGGGCTGAAAATATCCCATAATTACCCCATAAATAAGCCATAGAACTTATTTATTCCTTGCATTTAACTTATTATTTAGCATTTAAAGGACACATTACATTGAGCAAGAACTATCAATCTTTCACATAACACTCTGGTTAATAACTTGGTAATTATAATCCACAGTCACAAAGCTGAACACGCTTGTCGTTTCCATGGCACCAGACCCCCTTTTAAAGAAGAGAACTCATCAATTATCTCTGACCTGCTTGCTCTGTGAATTTACACCCTCCTAAAGCACCAGCACTTACCCTGGTGGTCGGAGAGTTCAACAGTAATTGCAGAGCCCCTAAACCTAAGGATTTGAAAGCCATCTATCTATAATCCCCTTTAAGGTGGTATCTGAATATCATTGAGCCATTCTTCAATGATAATAGAATTCCTATTTATAAAGCATCACTCTGTGTATGCCAAGACCTGAGCTAACTGCTCTGATTACAGGAGGAACAGTAGGATGCAGAGTTGATCAATCGTATCAGACCCAACACCTTCCTGTATCGGTTAGCTTCCGGTACATAACAATCTCAAAATCTCAATGACTTACAAGAAAATAATACTACTTATTTTTTTACTCACGAGTCTGTGGTTCTGCTGAGCTCATCTGGGACTCCATGAGCTGGGCTCCAGGCTCCAGGTTGGGCTCAGATCTGTTCCAAGCGTCTCCCCATTCTCCAGAGAGCAGTGGCCACTTGAGGCATGTTTTTCTCACAGCAAATGGCAGAAGCACAGAGGACTAGTGAAAACACATGGTGCCTTTTGAGGACCAGGCTCAGGACTCACACATTTCCACTTGGGTGTCCACATTTCATTGACCAAAGCAAGTCTCATGGTCAAGCTCCAAATCAGTGAGGCACAGAAACATTCTTCACCCACTCTAGTTGGAGGTACTGCAAAGTCACGTGGCAAAAGATGTTGATGTGTAATTCCATTAAGAGAGAGAATGAAGAATGGGAGCAAGGATCCATTCTACCCACCCTTTTATAACAAATATATTGTAATGCTCCCTTTACTACCCTGAAATGAAATTCAGAGATAATATAACCTATATACATATAAATTTTCAAAAATCACTTTCATATGTAAATGCTAGAAGATCTAGGTAGTCTGATGTTGGCTCTAGACAAAGAACCACTGTGTATATTACAGCTACAATGCAAGCTGATTCAGGGGTTGTTTTTGGCCCCTCAGATACCTAGAGCAGCATTGCCATTGGTGAGATGATTTTTCTGAAATGATGTACAACTATTGGTAAAATTTGGAGCAAAATTAACCACAACCATCCCCTGATGTACACAGTAAGTAGCACTCTCAGACAAATCAGAGTATGCTAAAATCACGCAAGATGTAGTCTATGTTTATATGTAAAACAGACTCAATGATAATAAATGGGTTTTTCACCCACGTGAAGGTCTGACAGGACACTGGAAAGTCAAGCAGGATACCAGACAGGTCTTCCCCACACAGTGCCGAATATCTAACCCACCTGGGACTCTAAAAAGTAAATGACACTAAGATCATGATTTTGTAATCTACATTACATGACTTTGTAATGTAACTACCAAAATCGTCCTCACAAATTTCTGGAAGGCATCCCTGGGGCCAGTAACCACTGGTGTTGTACTAGAGTAAAATCTTAGATAGTCTACAGCCTGAATTTGAGTCTAGACTCTGCATCCTACTTACCAGCTGTGTGATTTTGGACAAGTTACCAAAGTGCTCTGAGCCTGCCTTACTCATAATATTGCCTTAAGGATTAAATGGGAGCATGCAAATGGCAAAGTATTTAACACAATGCTTGCACACACTAAGTGCTCAATAAAAGTCAGTGTCTAATGTTACACTATTCACTGATCATATTCCCATTTCATGGAGTGCCTAGGATAGTGCCTGATGCATGGTAGGCCCTCCATCATTATTTATTGAATGAGTACATAACTGAATGAATGAATGAATAGATGGATGGATGAATGAATGTCTAATCTCCTTTTCTGCCCCCATTTCAAACTTCAAATCAACACAAAGATTTCCAGAAATGAAGTGATCATCTCTGTTCATTTTTTAAAGCCAATAGCTTCCTTAGGGGGAAATATGAAAATATATCTTCCCACGTTAGACAAATTATAGACACCTCAAATCTAGTGAAAGCTCTGCCCGTTATGAGCAATGTGACCCAGAGTGAATCAATTTGATTCTCTGAGCCTCATTTTTCTCATAGACAGTCCCTAAAAGCCCACACAGAGCAGACATTGTATAATCTTATGAATGGTTTATGTTCATGAGTGTAGGCTCATATTAATACATTATAGCCAGTGCACAATTTGTTAGTTTTGTTCATTCCAATCTTCTTATCATTATTACATGCATGTTATTGTGTATCGGTGACTCTTTCTTTACTTCTATATAAGACTCAAGAGTTTGTAAAACACTGTAATACCATGGCTACAATTCATTTAAGACCTATGCACTCTCTCATAGGTGCTCACAACTCAGTGAGTAGGTATTACTACTCCTGAATCAGTCATACGTTCCCCCAATAATGGTGCATAACAAGAAACCACAAAAACCTCAAGGCATATATCAATAAACATTTATGTGGGGTTCAGCTGGCCTGGGCTAGGCTCATCTGACTTTGCTGCCTCGCTCACATGTCTGTGGTTAACTGCAGGCTATCTAGGAAGCTCTGCTGATGTTGGCTGGACTTGCCCACATGTCTGGGGTTTGGCTGGCTGGGATGTCGGGGACAACTTGACTCCACAACATGGGCCTCTCATCCTCCAGCATGGTAGCCTGGGGATTTTCCTGTGGCAATTGCGGAGGAAGTAGAGTGGAAGTAGAAATGCACAGACACTTTTCAGGCCTCTGCTTGCATCATCTTTGCTAATATCCCATTGGCCAAAGCAAGTCACAAGGCAAGTATAGATTCAAAGGATGGGTGAATACACTCCACCTCTCTTATGAGAGGAACTACAAAGGCTGTTGAGTGCAGGAGGGTGTTAGGAGTTGAACTGTGCCTCTCCAAAATTCAGATGTTGAAGTCCTAACCCTCAGGATCTCAGAAGGTGACAATACATGGATATAGGGTCTTTACAGAGGTAATCAAACTAAAATAGGTCACTGGGTGGTCCCTAATCCAATATGACTAGTGTTCCTGCAAGATGGGCAAATTTGGACACAGAAACGCACAGAGGGAAGATGATCTAAAGACACAGGGAGAAGACTGCCATCTACAAGCCAAGGAGAGAAGCATGGAGCAGATTCTCCCTCAAGTCCTCAGAGGGAACCAACTCTGCAGACACCTTGATCTCGAACTTCCAGCCTCCAGAACTGTCAGACAACAAATTTCTATCATGTAAGCCACTCAGTTTGTGATACTTTGTTAAGGCAGCCATAGCAAACTAATACAAGAGGTAAAGAATTAAGCATTAATGCAAGCAGTCCTCAATACCTTATTTTACAGTGAGAAAACTGAGGCTCTGAGAGTCCAGTTAACATATTGCTCAAGGGGCATCAGAGTTATGAGTGGAAGCCAGGTCTTCTTTATCAGATTTGCTCATACCTACCACTATGATATTTTAGTTCACAATTCTCTGTCTTTTCCTAGGTGGCTTCCAACAGGGAGGCATGGGCACATGCAGGACACTGTTCATGCTCAACTAGGCGACGTTGTGCGTGTTGCTTCAAAGCTTCCGTTTTACAGTCCCTAATGATCTAGTAATTGTGTTTATGGCTTCCCAATGAAGTGTGCAGAGCTCTGATAGCCATCACTGCTTTCTTTAGGGCCTTTTTTTGACCTGAGACTGTGCAGAGCTTCTGATAGATTAAAAAAAAAAGGTATGTGAGGAAAACAGAAAATCTGAGCCAAATACTTTTCAAAATGGTTTTCAGCTAACCACTCTATACACTGGAGCCATCAACTACATTTGCATTGAACATACTCAATTATTTGGGATAACTCTGAGGCCACTGAAATGGTTTCTTGGACAGAATAAAATGAATGGAAAAGAATTAGGTCATTGACCCATGTATTAGTCAGGGTTCTCCAGATAAACAGAACCAATAGGATACACACACATAAACACATATAAAAAAATTTATTATAGATATTGGCTCACACAACTGTGGAGGCTGAGAAGTCCCAGGATCTGTCATCTGCAAGCTGGAGACCCAGGGAAGCCAGTGGTGTAGTTCAAAGGCCCCAGAGCCAGAGAGCTGATGGTATAGACTCCAGTCCAGGTCCAAAGGCCTGAGAAGTAGGAGTGCCAAGGGCAGGAGGAGATCAATGTCCCAGCTCACACAGTCAGTTAATTCAACCTTCCTCCACCTTTTTATTCTATTCAGGCCCTCAACTGAAGACAGTGCCCACACACATTGGTGAGGGCCACCTGCTTTACTCTGTTGACCAATTCAAATGCTAACCTCTTACAGAAACACCCTCAAGACACAACCAGACATAATATTTAACCAGCTGGGCATCCCATGGCCCAGTCAAGTTGACACATAAAATTAACCATCACAACCCATTACACAAATATTTATTGAGCACCGACTAGGTGCAAAGCACTTTTATAGGCCCTGGAATACAAACCTAAGTGAGGCATGAAACACACACACATAAGAAGCTCACTGTCCCATGTTCATCAATATTCACTCATCAAATACTAATTTCGAGTATTTACTAAGTGTTTGTTGCAGTGTGAGTCACTCAGGATCCTGGGATGAACAAGACCGACATGGTCCCTACTCTCACGGAGTTTACAGGTGAGCTGGAGAGACAAGTATTGGATAACCCACGGCACAATAAGCAATGGCAATTGTGATGAGTGCTGCAAAGGAGAAGCAGAAGGTATAAGGACTGTGTAACACAGAGACTTGATCTACTTATTTTGGGGGAGTGGATCAGGAAAGACCATCCTTAGGAAAGGAGGTTTAAGCTGAGATCTGAAGGAGCCGTAGGGAGTAGCCAGGCAAACACAGTGGAAACTTCCGAGAAAGAGAAAAGAAGACACTGACATCCACGAACTGGCCTCATACTTACTATCACTTTGGCCTTGGGGTTGCTATGAGCTCATTTGCTGGCACTCACAGCCAGGGCTTGGTGTTCTCCTGTCAAAAGTAAATAATTGCATACAATATCAACATCAGACAAGGCCACTCTGAGACCACAAGGAAGCAAGACAAAAACGAGCATGTCTGAACACAGACCAGACATGAACCCTGCCCAACCACATAAATGACCAAAATTCCCCTACCTTGTCTAACATGAGGGGTTGCTGCTTCTTGACCGATGTACCAAGTAAGCTTGAGTCTCAATCCAATCTTTTCTCCCTTTGGGTAAAATTTATTAAGATGCCTAATTGTAGAATTACTTCCACTTCCTGCCAGTATCCAATCCAGAGCAAAGCCCGTTTCTTAAACCCTCCCCCAAATCACCCAACTAAGTCCAAATCCTACACTAGTCCTTTCTCACATCCTCTTACTAAGAGCCCCCAAGATTCCCATAGTGCATTTCTGCCCTGACTGCAATGAAGAATTTGGTCAACAGCAAGTGTTCTCCTCGTGGTCTTTAGCTGAAGGGCACTGACACTTGGTAACTGCTTTCAACTGATCTCAGGAATCCAGACCATCCTCCAAAAGCCCTTCTAACTTTAAAGAGGCAAGAGAGATTATCATGTGGACGTTTAATTAATATTTATCATAGCTAATGTATTAGTTTTACAGTAAATTTAAGACGGAATTGTGTTTTTATGTGCTATATATACACTTTCACAGTACATTGAGAACCTTTTATAATTAATGTGTTTATTTAGATTTGAAGCATAGTTTATTATCTTAAATCATTATGAAGGCTTACAATTTTCATAGCTCTGCTTTTGGCTCATCTCTAGTTGTCACTTTTCTTCACAGTCCTAACCTGTGTTACTAATTGATTTTGGGGTCATTAGTATTTTTTCACAAAATTTTAAATGTGCTTAACCTTTGACCCAGCAATTCTACCCCCAAAAAATTATCCTATAAATTCACTGGCACAAAAATCCAAAAATATACAAAAACATTCATTGCTTATTTGGTAATAAAAAGAAAAAAGCCCACAAAAACTGGAAACTACCCATATTTCCATCAATGGTCAGTTGGCTAAATGAATCTTAATACACTCATACAGTGAAATACTAGGTAGCCATTAATAACAATGTCGTAAGTGTATATGAATTGGTTTGGTTCATAATATATTGTGGAAAAAAAGTTGCAGACAGATGTTAGCTCAGGGCCAATCTTCCTAGAAAAAAAAAAGTTGCAGAATAATATAATCCAAGACTAATGCGCACACACACACACACACACACACACGCACGCACACACGTTTTCACAAAAAGATGAAAGTGGGTTACTCCTGGGGATTGGGATTGGAAAATTTTACTCCACCACATTCAAAAATCATGTTGTATTACTTTTACTCTTAAACACTACATTTTTTATTGTCCTATTTGCTGTATTTCTTTCCAAGATTCAGCAACCACCCAATCCCTATCTAGGATTTTACCTTCATTTTTACCTCCTCTCTCTCTCATTCCTAAATCCAGCCATATGCTGAGCCAAACGTTTCTATCTCTGAAACGTTTCTCAGATCCTCACTATGGCCTTCCCTCTGGCCAAGGTCAGTATCACCTGGCAGGTCTCCCTGACACCACTTCCTCACTGTCCCAATACATGCTCTGTGCTGTCACAGGGGACTCTCTTTCTAACATGCATAACCATAATCTTCACTCCTCTGCCCAAAAACCTTTGGCTCTCCTAGACCAACACAATAAGCCTCACACTTTCACCATGGACTTCAAGATTCCTTCACTTTAGCTCCACTTTGTCGTTTCAGGCTTAAGTCAAGCACCCGAGGCATCCATCCCCCCATCCCAGACACAGCAGCATTAATGGACTCCCTGAATTTGAACCTGCATTTTCATACCTTCAAATCTTTGCTCATATTGTTCACTCCTTCTCCAGGCCCCTTCTTTTAATTTCCATCTTCTAAAACATAAGAGTCTTGACTTACTTTCGACACTGTAAATGTTTCTTCTCATTTGAACTGAGAGGTAGCCTAGTGTGGGGAACTGGAATTGGCCACCCCAAGATATATCTCTTTGGCATGGGGATTATTTGGGGCTGGCTGCTTTTAAAAACTGCAGACAGGAAAGAAACTCTGAAAAGTAGAATTTATTTACCTTTTGTTAAGAGACATTTGCATTGTAAAGGAAATCTCCATCTGTAAACCTGTCTCCCTCTCTGTGCCAGGAAGGAGGGATGACCTTATCTCCAGAAACTCTTATCAATGTGGAAGGCAAGGACTCAAGTCTCCATAATAACCTGACTCCTGTTTACTATACTTTTCTGGTAATCTCCTGTAACTGACTCCCCCTACCCACAACATCCTCCTTTGTCTTTAGCTGAAGATGATATTTAAGGTGGTGGCTTCAGCCATTTTGGTGAGTTGCTCAGGCTGCCTGAGCCTCTCCCATGTATACATGTTATAAAGCTTTGTTTCATTTTCTCCTGTTATTCTGTCTCAAGTGAATTTAATTTGTTCTCCAGCCAGAAGAACCAAGAGCAGGTAGAGGAAATGTCTTCCTCCCCTATACTACCGTGATGGGAAAATGCACAGATTTTGAGCCAGACCATCTGGGATGAAGTCAAGGCTGCCATTTACTAGCTCTGTGGCATTTACTTCACTCCTCTGTACATTGGTTTCCTCATCTGTAAAACAGGGATAATAATAAAGCCAGCCTCATAAGCCAAGTTTTTTGCATGGCATAGATGTACTGGACACAGTAAACACTTGAAAATGTTATTATGATTACTGGACTCTAAAATGGTATTATCTTCTGTTGCTATTGTGGCATGTGGGGTTTGTGCTCCTAAGTTAAATGCTCCCCTTCCAAAGCTACTGAGCCTTTGGAGTTTTTGTGGCTCCCTTCTACAGCTTTTTGGCCTTTGTCTCTATACATAATAGTTAAGAGCTTAAGCTCTGAAGCCAAACTTTCTGGGTTCATGACCTTGACTCTTGTCTTGGGCAAGTTAACTGAGTCTCTAAGCCTCAGTTTCTCCATGGATAAAATGAGCTAATAATAGTTCCTGCCTTATAAATTTGGTTTTGAAGATTAAATATGATAATGTCTAGAAAAGGCTTAACATGGTACTAGCATATAGTAAACACTCAATAAATGTTAGCTAGCATTATTAGCTGAGGGAGAGAGAACTCAGGGTGGTATAAACAAAGTGGAATTTATTTTAAGGACACAGGCAGAAAAGAACAATAAGGCTATCCCAGGGTCTCTCAACTAGGCACTACTGACATTTTGGGATAATATTCTTTGTTGTGGGGGCTGTCCTGTGCATTCTAGCATATTTAAGCAGCATCCCTGGCCTCTAACCACTAGATGCCAGCAGCATCCCCCTCACCTAGCTGTAACAATCAAAATTGTCTCCAGACATTGCCAAATATCCCCTTGCAGGTCGCAGGGGGGTAGGGTTACAAAATCACTTCCTGCTGAGAACACTGGACTACCCTCTCAGAACCCTGAAAGTTGTTGGTCCACACCACTCTATCCTCTTAGCTTTTGGAGGAACAAAAACCTTTTGGAAGACAATAAGTAATATTTTTAAGTTGCATACAACTTCAGGTGGTTCACGTCCTTCACCTCAAGGCCATAACTTGGACCTAGGAAGATTTTACATGTATATAGAAGTATAATATATAAATCAATTAAACAGATATTGTATCCAGTGTATTGGCAACACACACACATTTACCTTACTTGAATTCAATTGTGAGTAAGAGAAAAATTTATCCTGCAGCTCTTAAAACCAATCACACTAGAATTTGGCCTCAATGCCTCAGAGAAAGGAAGGTCACATTCAAAACGCAAAGAGAAACAAGATAAGTTAATTCTTGCCTTTCACCCTTGTAAAGACCCAGGGCAATTTAAGGTAATTTTAGCCACACAAGAGTTTTGCCTTAAGCACTAACACTAGAACCTATCCCTTTAACCTCCCATTCAAGACGTAACCCCACAGGCTGTCCATATCAGTGGTTCTCAAACTGCAGGCCTCCACCATAGCTGGTCATAAAATCAATTTAGTGGGTCATGATCAGCATTTTTAAAAAAATTAAATAGAACCGAATAGAAAACATCAGAGTGCAAGATTCATAGTATGATTATTATTTCACAAAAGTTTTGCTTCATTTTTACAATACGTGTGTGTGTTTGTGTTTCTTACTCTGGTCAAAAACGTTTGAAAGTCACTGTCCTATATTCTGTGCTATAGTGGGAGCCATTAGGTACACACAGCTACTGAGCACTTGAAATGCGGTTGATCAGAATTAACATGTGCTGTAAGTATAAAATACACACTGAATTTCAAGGACTCAATATGAAAAAAAGAATGTAGAATATCTAATTAATAATTTTTATATTGATTACATGTTGAAATATAACATTTCACTTCGGATATATTATGTTAAATAAAATGCTATTAAAATTAGTTTCACATGTTTCTTTTACTGTTATAATGTTACTACTAGAAAAATTCTAATTATATATGTCGTTGTCATATACCTATTGGACAGCACTACTCTCTATGTTTTAGCAAAGTATGTATATACATGTGTGTACACATGATATATTTACAATCTAGTTTATAATATAGCATCTATCACCGTATTATTACCAAACACTTAGAAAAATGTGTTCAATGTCAAAATAATTGCCAGCTTTTCAACGTCAACTAAAACAGCTGCCCCCATCATTGGAAGCCCCGACTTCCAATTCAGAAAGCACTTTCTAACTCAGCCTGAGTGTACTCATCTGCACACCTGACTTAGTCTGACATCGCAGGGCCTTAGCAGAGACAACAAACTTTTGGGAATTTTTTATTTCTCTTCACCTTATTAGTTCAGAAAGGATTACGGCCCTCCTGACAATGGTTATGCACACCGAATGAGCACACATTCAGAATCAGGCAGGAAATGACTGTGTACCTACTTCCTTTGTTCCCTATAAATCTCTCCATGCATCAGCTTTTCCATTCAGCCTCATTCTCCGTATTCTCCCTTCCTCTCCTAGCTCAGGGAAAGGGAAAGTCATATTACCTGTCAATCATGATCTTGAAATTTCCACTTGTCAAAGGTATGCTACAGTGACTTTCCCAATGTGCATGTGAGCATGTGTGTGACCATGTGCATGCACACACCTGCCACCCCTGATTAGTTCTAGTCTCTCTGGAGCCACTCATTTTCCCCGGGCTTGACTCCTTCTACATCCAATACCTCTAATCATATTGATCTTAGGAATTCTTCCCTTGCATGAGGCAAACAACAACGACAATAGTAATAGTAAACAGCTGTCTTCTATAGAGCACTTGTCTTCCAGACATTATGCTAAGCATTTTCTCTCATGTAAACATCACCACAATTTTGTTGTGATGTGAATACTTTTCCCATTTTAGGAATACGGAAACTTTGCCTTATGAGGTGACCTAAATTGTAAGCTCCATGACGTCTTGCTTACTATATACCCAGTGTATATAAAAAGTGCCTGGCACATATGTGTCAGTGCTCAATAAATGTGTGTTGAATAAAAAAGTGAATGAATGAATGTGGCATACACCACTTTCTACTTTTACTTATAGCTGTGTTTATGTGTTATCAACCTTATTAAGTTAAGCTATGAGTTCCTTGAGGGCAGAATTTATCTTTGCATTTCCTGTGCTTAGCACAATGCCTGCCACAGAGTGGACACGCCAAGATCTGCCAAATAAATCCATAAAAGAGGGGCTGGCCCCCTGCCTGAGTGGTTAAATTCGCATACTCCACTTTGGCAGCCCAGGGTTTCGCTGGTTCGGATCCTGGGCGCGGACATGGCACCACTCATCAAGCCATGCTGAGGCAGTGTCCCACATAGCACAACCAGAAGGACCTACAACTAGAATATACAACTATGTACTGCGGGGCTTTGGGGAGAAGAAGGAGAAAAAAAGTCCATAAGAGAATAAATGATTAAATAAATATTACTTTCCCACAGCTTCAGAATATGACACTCCCCTGCTAAGAATCATTCATTGGCTCCCTATTAGCCTTAAGCTGAAGCCCAAACTATTTTTCACAACTTACAAGGACCTGCTCACCACTTAAGCCTCATCTCTTGCCTCTTGGAGCTCCAGCTACACTAAACTTCTTTCAGCTCCTCAAATTCTGAGTTAGGTAGGGTCAGAGTTCTTACTTGTCTGCTCAAGGCCTTTCACCCAGCCCTTCTCACCTACCCCCAACCCCACTGCTACCCCCCTCATCTGGCTAAGTCTTTCCTTTTTTTGTTGTTTTTGAGGAAGATTAGCCCTGAGCTAACATCTGCTGCCAATCCTCCTCTTTTTGCTGAGGAAGACTGGCCCTGACCTAACATCTGTGCCCATCTTCCTCTACTTTATATGTGGGACGCCTGCCACAGCATGGCTTGCCAAGCGGTGCCATGTCCACACCCAGGATCTGAACTGGCGAACCCCGGGCCACCAAAGCAGAACATGTGAACTTAACTGCTGCGCCACCAGGCCGGCCCTGGCCAAGTCCTTCTCATCTCCTAGTGAAGCCTTTCCTGACCCTCCGCTAGGTTAATTTCCCTGGGATAGCTCTCTCTGAACCCTATACTTGTGTTTTGTAGTACTTATTGCAAGGACAACTCAATAATTATTCTTGCATTTCTTTTGTCTAATGTTCATTTCCTCCATTTGACTGTAAGCCCCATGAAGTGAGGAGCATGTCTGTTTTATTTATCACAATGTGCCTAGTACCTGGCCCAGAGGTAGGAAACCAACGGCCCACATATGTTTTTTTGACCCATCCTCCCAATGCTTTTTTTTTTTACAATTTGAATTTACTACAAAACTTTATATACATACGTACACACACACACACATATATATATATATATATTTTTTTTTCACAGAAAGGCTAGATTTCTGGCTTCTCTTGAAAAACAGTATCCAAAGATTTGGCAATACTGCATATATGAGTCAGGACAGGCGAGCAATGTTACAGTAACACCATCAAAATCTCAGATTGGTTTCTCACTCACACCACATTTCCGTTGTGGGCAGGCTGTGGCTCTGCTCCCTGAGTTCTATCCGGAACGCTGACAGTCATGGTGGCAGAAGGAAAATGAGACACGGCAAATCATGCACTCTCTCACTGCTTTTACCCAGAAGCGACACAAACTTCTTCTACCCACATTTCATTGGCCAAAGCCAACAGGGTGGGACTATAAAGCCCCTGCAGCGAGGGCCACTGCAGGAGGGAAACTGGAATATCTGAAAAGCACTAATACAAACCTATCCCAGGGAAACAACTGGCCGGAGCTGAAAAACAGCTGCCTCATTTCCATGGGACATTTACTCTCTAGTTCGACACATACCTCTCGTCATTCACCACGCTTCATATATTACCTCCATTCCCTGCTGGAGTTTAAGCTTGCAACTCCTCCGAAAGGGTGAGTAAGGGAATAAATGATCAAACCCTTCTATATATTATGGTACAAGTGAAAACTAGCTCCTTGAGAAGCATCCCCTCATGCCAAGCCCTGGCTAGCCAGTCACTGGCTTTCTTAAAACACCCTGCCGGAACTGGCCCCACCCTCAGGGACCACTTTGTTAGCTGGTTGGAGGCAGACACCACCTCCATGCAGGCTCCCCATGATTACAGCACAAACAGAACATTTGTTCCCCAAGTGGCTAAGCAGCCATTGCTTACGACAGGTTGGCCAACCTTTATGAAACAGATGGGACTTTGCAGGATGAGGAGCCAGCATCTGTGGTAGACAAGAAGCACTGATAGGCGGAAAAACATGTTGGGGTGCAGCCTCATTATTATGTTTTTAATGACCTTGGGTCAAATATCGATCTCGAATGCCTTATCTCCCATAGTGACAAGAGAAAGGAGTCTCTTTGCTCTGCTGATGGATTCAGGGGCATGGAGGGCAGATTGCCTATGTTTATTTTCCTGCTTCCTTCACATTGTAAAGGTACAGGCAACCCAAGTTTTTCCCTAAACTTCTATCTCTAACAGGCCTTAGGACGCCATGATAAGGCATCTAGGATGTGAATTATCTGTAAAACAATCTTCCATCCCCGTCCATATCAGTTCTGCTAACTTCCTTTCACCAGGCTACTAGATTTCAAGTTATCTCCTCCTACACGCAAACACCAGTGTTCCCATTCAGACACCTGAGGTGGCATCATTCCATTTTCAGCCACATTCCAGATGGTCCCCTTTTTCTGATTCCCATCTGTTCATGCTCTCATGTGTGGATGTGTATGAATAAACGTATATGCACGTACATGTTTATGAATGTGTGAGCAAACTTCATTATTTCTTCCAGTGAACATCTAGTACAAGGGTAGACACTTTGGGTAAAATGATGAGCAAGATAAGCATGGACGCTGGCCTTCTGGAGCTCAGAGTCCTAATGGGAAGAGAGCAGCAATAAGAAGAAATCGTTATGATAAATTCTCCAAAAAAAGAAAATCAAAGAGCTACAGGAGGCCTGAACCCAGACCAAGAAGGTTGATGGACCACTTCCCAGAGCAAATGACACTTACCCTAAGCCCTAAAGGTCAGTAGCAATTAGTGAGGCAACTCTAGGCAGAGGGAACACTTGAGAAGACCCAGATTCCAAAAAGAGCATGGAGTTTTTACGGAACAAATGAGTTCAGTTCAGCTAGGACATGGGTAGCAGGAGGCAGGATAGGAAGCAGGAGGGAAAATAGTAAGAAGCTAAGGAGGAAAGCAAGGGCCAGACCTTGTAATGCCTTGTGAGCCCCGTGAAGCAGTTGGAACTTAGTTCTGAGTGAGACGGGAAGCCAGTGAAGGGTTTTAAGCAGGAGGGTGATATGATCCAATTTACATTTGCTCCTCGGGGCTATTCAAGACATTTAACAGGCTGGAAGTCTTGGCACTCACCCATCAGAAGGGATTCAGACAGGGTCCTGGGGGTACTCTGTTCTGCTAGGCATTTACCCACTGGCTGCTAGAGGTCTGAAGTGTCCCAGGGGAGAGGCTGGGGCTGCCTGGGGGACAGGGGGCTCAGGACAGTGGCTTTTTATCACTGTATAGGATTAATATGCCAATGCATTAATTATATTCATAAACATCTAAAAATATACATATGAGAAAGATGAAGAAAATATACACAAGGAAAAGTTGTCTTTTAGGATGATAGGATTAGTGGTCTAGTTCAGAGGCATTTTAATGTTTTAACATCCAGTATGGCCATCCTGGGGCATAACAGCTAAATACATGTGCTAATGTCAGCACAGAACAAATAAGCCAGGATAACATTTTGAAAGATTAACTGACATTCTTTTCTCCCACCACCAGTATGTCCTGTAATTCCATGACCATTCTCTGTTTAACAGGTCAGACCATGGTCAGACCATGAAAGCAGAAAAAAGGCTTTTAAGTTTTCAAAGCCTGAACCTTAAAGGGACTTGGGCCTGAGGAAAACAAACACAAAGCGGCAGACCAGAGTTTCTTGCCTTCCAGAAGAGATAAAAGAGGAAGGGAAAAGGGGACAGCTTGGGCATTGGGGAGTACCTATCCCCCACCCAAATATCAATAGAAACCTCAGTTGGGAAGCTGAGTGCTGGGGATCTGTGCTCTGATCGCCCAAGGAGCCAGCAAGAACCAAGAGGGGAAATGGCTAGGATGCAGGCACATGAAACAGTCTAACAGACTTCCTCCCAGAGAGAACTGCATGCCTCGCCCCTCACCCCTGCAAAACTCTGATATTATTTAAACCTCCTGGAACTTAAAAAAGGAGTCAGGCTCTCAGAACCCAGCTATAAGAGACGTCCTTGGGATGACTGGGAACTTTAAAATATGGACTAAATTTTAGATGGTAGTAGGAAATTGTTGTGAATTTTCTTAAACTGTGATAACGGTTTTGCGATTATGTAGGAGAAAGTCCTTTTACTCAGGAAAACACACGCTGCACTATTAAGAGGTAAAATACCATAATTTCTGCAACTTATTTTCAAATAATTCAAAGGGAAAACATAAAGGTACATAAGAGAGACAGATGGAAAGCAAATCTAGCAAAATGTTAACAATTGATGTGGGGGGTATATGGGTGCTCACTGTACTATTGTTTCAATTCTTCCGTAGATTTTAGGGGTTTTTTCGTGTAGTAATTGACCTTATATATTTTTTTTATTTTATTGAGGTCATAATAGTTTATAACATTGTGAAAAGTCAGTTGTACATTATTGTCAGTCACCATATTATGTGTGCCCCTTTACCCCTTATGCCCACTCCCAACCCTCTTCCCCTCCAGGAACCGCTAATCTGTTCTCTTCGTCCATGTACTTATCTTCCATATATGAGTGAAATCTTATGGTGTTTGTCTTTCTCTGTCTGGCCTATTTCACTTAACATAATACCCTCAAGTTCCATCCATGTTGTTGCAAATGAGAATGATTTTGTCTTTTTTTATGGCCAAGTAGCAGTCCATTGTATATATATTCCACATCTTCTTTATCCACGCATCAGTCGATGGACACTTGGGTTGCTTCCACAATGTCTTGGCTATTTTGAACAATGCTGCAATGAACATAGGGGTGCATAAGTCTCTTTGAATTGTTGATTTCAAGTTCTTTGGATAAATACCCAGTAGTGCAATGGCTGGGTCGTACGGTATTTCTATTTTTAACTTTTTGAGAAATCTCCATATTGTTTTCCATAATAGCTGTACCAGTTTGCATTCCCACCAGCAGTGTATGAGGGTTCCCTTTTCTCCACATCCTCTCCAACATTTGTTGTTTTTTGTCTTGGTAACTATAGCCATTGTAACATGTATGATATCTCATTGTAGTTTTGATTTGCATTTCCCTGATGATTAGTGTTGTTGAACATCTTTTCATGTGCCTGTTGGCCATCTGTATATCCTCTTTGGAAAAAAGTGTGTTCATATCCTCTGCCCACTTTTTGATCAGGTTTTTTTTTTGCTGATGAGTTGTATGAGTTCCTTATGTATTTTGGATATTAACCCCTTGTCAGATTTTTATATGTTCTGCAAATATTATCTCCCACTTGGTGGGCTGTCTTTTCATTTTGTTCATGGTTTCCTTCACCTTGCAGAAGCTCTTTAGTCTCATGAAGTCCCATTTGTTTATTTTTTCTTTTGTTTCCCTTGCTTGAGTAGATGTCGTTATTCAAAAAATCCTTCTAAGACCAACGTCAAAGAGTGTACTGCCTGTATTTTCTTCTAGGAGTTTTATGGTTTCATGTCTTATCTTCAAGTCTTTAATCCATTCTGAGTTAATTTTTGTGTATGGTATAAATTAGTGATCTACTTTCATTCTTTTGCATGTGGCTGTCCAGCTTTCCCAACACCATTCATTGAAGAGACTTTCCTTTCTCCATCGTATGTTCTTAGCCCCTTTGGCGGAGATTAGCTGTCTGTAGATGTGTGGTTTTATTTCTGGGCTTTCAGTTCTGTTCCATTGATCTGTGTGTCTGTTCTTGTACCAGTACCATGCTATTTTGATTTCTATAGATTTGAAGTATATTTTGAAGTCAGGGATTGTGATGCCTCCAGCTTTGTTCTTTTTTCTCAGGATTGCTTTAGCAATTCGGGGTCTTTGGTTGCCCCATATGAATTTTAGGATTCTTTGCTCTATTTCTGTGAAGAATGTCATTGGGGTTCTGATTGGGATTGCACTGAATCTGTAGATTGCTTTCGGTAGTATGGACATTTTGGCTATGTTTGTTCTTCCAATCCATGTGCGTGGAATATCTTTCCATTTCTTTATGTCATCATCAATTTCTTTCAGTAATGTCTTATAGTTTTCATTGCTTGGGTCTTTCACCTCCTTGGTTAAATTTAATATTAGATATTTTATTCTTTTTGTTGCAATTGTAAATGGGATTGTATTCTTGAGTTCTCTTTCTGTTAGTTCATTATCAGAGTATAGAAATGCAACTGATTTTTGTAAGTTGATTTTGTACCCTGCAACTTTGCTGTAGTTGTTAATTATTTCTAATAGTTTTCCAATGGATTCTTTAGGGTTTTCTATATATAAAATCACGTCGTTGGCAAACAGCAAAAGTTTCTTCCTTGCCAATTTTGATACATTTTATTTCTTTTACTTGCCTAATTGCTCTGGCCAAAACCTCCAATACTATGTTGAATAAGAGTGGTAACAGTGGGCACCCTTGTCTCAGAGGGATGGCGTTCAGTTTTTTCTTGTTGAGTATGATGTTGGCTGTGGCTTTGCCATATATGGCCTTTATAATGTTTATTATATTACCTTTCATAAGGTGCATGTATATTTATAAGTGTTATGTCCTCTTGGTGGAGTGTCCCTTTTATCATTATATACTGCCTCTCTTTGTCTCTCATTGTCTTTTTTATCTCGAAGTCTACCTTGTCTAATATAAGTTTGGCAACACCTGCTTTCTTTAGTTTGCCATTAGCTTGGAGTATCATCTTCCATCCCCTCACTCTAAGCCTGTGTTTGTCTTTAGAGCTGAGATGGGTTTCCTGGAGGCAGCATAGTGTTTTGGGTGGGGTTTTTTTTGGTGAGGAAGACTTGCCCTGAGCTAACATCTGTTGCCAATCTTTCTCTTTTTTTCTGCCTGAGGAAGATTAGCCCTGAGCTAACATCTGTGCCAATCTTCCTCTATTTTTTGTATGTGGGATGCCTCCACAGCATGGCCGATGAGCAGAGTAGGTCCACACCCAGGATCAGGATCAGGATCTGAACCTGCAAACCTGGGCCACCAAAGCAGAGCATGCAGAACTTTAACCACTATGCCATGGGGCCGTCCCCAGCCACTCTGTGTCTTTTGAGTAGAGTATTCATTCCATTTACATTTAGTGATTATTGACATATGAGGGCCTAATGCTGCCATTTTATCACTTGTTTTCCAGTTGTTCTGTATTTCCCTTATTTCTTGTCCCATGTATTTCTGACTGCCAATTCAGTTTGGTGGTGCTCTATGATGCACTTCTCAGTTTTCTCTTTATTTCTCATTTTCGTCTGTTCTGACTTTTTATTTAGTGGTTACCGTGAGGTTTGTGTAAAAGATCTTGCAGATGACATAGTTCATTTTCAGATAGCCTTTTATTCCCTTCGTCTAAGCAGGTTCCATCTCTTTTCTCTCCCCTTTCTAAGTTATTGTTGTCACAATTTATTCCATTTTGTGTTCTGAGTTTGTGGTTAGAATAAAGGGATTATATTTATTCTTGATGTTTTCCTTCTCTTTATCTTTAATGTTATAAGTGTTTGCTAGTCTGTTCTGATACTAAGTCGCAATTTTCTGATTTTGTCTGCCTCTTTATCTCCTTGCTCAAGGCTTTGTAAACCCTTTTTTTTCCAGGTATGAGAGCCTTCTTGATCATATCTTGTAAGTGGTGGTGGTGGGGGGGGGGGTGTCTTGTGGCAATGAACTCCCTCAATTTTTGTTTATCTGGTAAAGTTTTTATTTATTCATTATATCTGAAGGACATTTTGGCTGGAAAGAGTATTCTCTGATGAAAGTTTTTGTCTTTCAGAATTTTGAATATATCATTCCACTCTCTCCTATCCTGTGAGGTTTGCTGAGAAATCCACTGAAAGCCTGATAGGGGTTTCTTTGTAGGTTATTTTCTTCTGCCTTGCTGCCCTTAATATTTTTTCCTTCTCATTGACTTTTTCCAGTTCTATTAATATATGCCATGGAGAAGGTCTTTTTATATTGATGTAATTAGGAGTTCTATTAGCTTCTTTTACTTGTAATTTCAGCTCCTTCCCCAGGTTTGGGAAGTTCTCAGCTATTATTTCTTTGAACAAGTTCTCTGCTCCTTTTTCCCTCTCTTCTCCCTCTGTAACACCTATAACCCTTATGTTGCATTTCTTAATTGAGTCAGGTATTTCTCAGAGAATTTCATTTCTTTTTAGTCTTAGTTCTCTCTCCTCCATCTGCAGCATTTGTATATTTCTGTCCTCTAAACTGCTACTTCTATCCTCCATAATATCAGCTCTGTTATTTAAGGACTGCAGATTTTTCTTTATGTCATCATTGTGTTTTTCATTTCCAACATTTCTGATTGGTTTTTCTTTATAGCTTCAATCTCTTTTGTGAAGAATTCCCTCTGTTCATTAATTTTGTTCCTGATTTCATTGAACTGCCTTTCTGAGTTCTCTTGTAACTCCTTCAGTTTATGACAGCTATTTTGAATTCTCTGTCATTTAGATTGTAGATTTCTGTGCCTTCAGGATTGATTTCTGGGTATTTGTCTTTATGGTCTGGAATATTAATATACTTCTTCATACTATTTGATGGGGTGGATCTGTGCTTTTGCATAGTGATAGTACTTGATCACAGATTCCACCTGCTGCCACTGGAGGGAGGGGGAGCAGGAACTGTGTATTCTGAGTCCGCTGTGATCCCTTTCAGCTGTGCCTGTCCAAGCCTGGGCCACTCCTTGGGACTGCAGCAGCCATGTGGGCTCTCCCACTGAGTGGGAAAGCAATCATGTCAGGGCTCAGGGCTGCTGCTGCCTACTCCCAGAGTCCCGCCAAGATGTGCTCCCATGCTCTGGGCCACAGTGGTGCTATTGGAACTCCAGCCAGAAGAGCAGTCACACACATGTAGAGGGCTTCCAGGGGCCAGAGAGTGGTCATCTATCTCTACCGCCTCCCTTGGAGTAGTCCATCCCCTTCAGATGTATAGCTGTGTGGGTCTCTCAGGCATCCTGATGTGCTGTGTGAGCATCCTCTGCTGATCAATGAATGTCCATTTAGTTGTAGTTTGAAGGGAGAGACAAAGGGGACAGCTCATTCCACCATGTTGCTGATGTCACTCCTCTTAATTTTTAAAAATATATAAAATTTATATAATAAAATTCTTAATTGTAATTATGAATGCCAGAAGTCACAAGGAAAAATGTTGATCCAATAATATTAATTTAAATGTGCTAAGCAGCATAAAGAATGATTTGCATTAAGTTTATTTGTAACTTTGTAAAAACTTACACATGAAAGAGATGAAGAAGGTGCAAGTAATAGTTGTTGAATTAGAATCGTGGGATTATCTGTGGCATTTCCTCTATTTTTCATGCTTCTGTGCTCTTATAATATTAAAAATTACTTTTAGATGTTACCTTAAAGAAAGATAGGTAGAGAGAAGAGATGCTGAATTGACTGAGATTATACATCTACTACCCATGATAATGGGAGTTCAGAATACAAATTAAATTGAATTATGGAAAAGTAAGAAAGTTATGGCTAGTCCTGGGTTCGTGGCCCAAGAGTTTACACAAGTCAGGCTTCCTAGTTGCAAGCAACAGAAACCAACTCTGCCTCCTTTAAGCATTCTGGGGATGATGGGGAGCTCACAGAATCACCAAGAAGTCTGGAGAGCCAGGCCTGGCAAGTGGGTAGGCATAAAGGCAACCTGGCCAGCAGCCATGACCACTGCCGAATGCAAGTGACAAGAGCAGTTCAGAGAGGACAAGACTGCAACAGCCACTGAACCGAGGGTATCACAGCTCAGATCTCTGCCCCTACTGGCCCTGGGCACTGAGTGCTGCCTTTGGCACTATCATTGGCCTTCAGAAAGCCATTGCTGCTCACGCCATCTCCAAAATAGATCCTCCACTGCCCCTACTTCTGCATAACACTGCTCCCATTTCAAAGTCTCACACATGTGCATCTAATTGGCTAAGTCTAGGTCAAATGCTCACATCTGAGCTGCAAAGGACATTGGGAAGGCAATACCTCATCCTTGGAGCTCCTGTAGTGAAGGAAGGGCCCCACCTCCCCCTAAGACTCATGTAATGGGAAATTTTCCAAAGGTAGGATGGAGATTCTAATACTGGGCACCAAAAAATGACAAATATCACTGCACTGTCATTACTGCCACAACTGGACCAGGCGCTGTGTAAGAGAAAATAAGACCAAGATTTGACTTTTGCCGACAAGAAGCAACTTTGAGAGTGGATATTATATCTTACCCTTCTTTGTTAACTCATGATGCTTGGCAGAGAGTAAACACTGAATAAATATTTGCTAAATAAATAAAAATAAATGAAAAGTCTGCCCCAGACAAATCAAATGACCCTTTGCAGGCAGAGGACTGGATAAAATAATTCTCCAGGACCTTCTAGTGAGAGGATTACTGGGATTTATGATCTTGCCTGAGAATGCCTGGGACTCACAGTGATCTTCCAGACACTGTCTGTGAACCAGAAGCTAAAGTAAAACTGTACTGATGCCCTAAACCTTACCAAATGTTAAATTTTGAAAATGGATCCACCTAGAAAACCAATTCAAATCAAGTCTAAATCCCAACATCTAAAACAATTGAACAAGAATCCTATTTGTTCTGAATCCCTACTTAAGGTTGAATGTTCCTATTTTTTAAGCAAAAAGCCCAATATCTTTAGTTTTGGTCATACACTGGCCTGTGGTGTCACATTGGGCTATGTCACAGCACACATCAGCAATAATTTTACAAATCTGTTTTCCTCAGCTGCCTATCTCTGAGCGTGAATCAATTTCCGGTCACAGTTTGCACATTTCATGCCAAAAGGCTGCAGTGGGGGTACTAAGGGTTAGTGTGAAATCACTCATCCTGCAGATCTTTAAACACAGGTAAGAATCATCTTTCCTTTCAATGGTTTGGTCTCAGTTTAACTAGATGCAAAGTTGCTAGATTCTGTGTAGTCTCTGGACTTTATGTTCATTCATTCAACAAATTTGCATTGACTGCTTACTGTGGGCCAGGGACTGTGCCAGATGCTGGGGATATAGCAGTGACCAGAAAAGATATGGTCCTTGAATTCACGGCACTTAAATTCTAGGTGGAGACCCATACATGAATACGCAGTTACAAAATTAAATAGGTATTGGAGAGGAAAAAAACCCAGAGTGCTATATACAAGAATAACAAGAAATCTAACTTGGATTGGACGGAGTAAGGGAATGCTTTCCCGAGGAAGGGACATTTAAGCTGCAACCTAAACACTGAGAAGAGTAGTTATGGGCTGAATTATGTCCCCCCAAAATTCATATGTTGAAGCCCTAACCTCCAGGACCTTAGAATGTGACTGTATTTGGAGACAGGGTCTTTAAAGAGGTCGCTAAGTTAAAATGAGGTCATTAGGGTGGGCCTTGATCCAATATGACTAGTGTCTTAGAAGAAGAGGAAATTTAGATACAGACACACACACGGGGGGAAGACCATGTAAGAATGCGGGGAGAAGGAGGCCATCACAAGCCCAGGAGAGAGACCTTAGAAGAAACCAACCTGCTGACAGGTTGATCTCAGACTTCTAGCCTCCAGAACTGTAAGAAAATTAATTTCTGTCGTTTAAACCCCCCAGTCTGTGGTACTTTGTTATGGCAGCCCTAGCAAACTAATACAGGGGTTTACGAGGTAAAGGATCTGGGTAGGGAAGAGAGAGGTCCAGGCAGAGGAAAGAGCAAGAGAGAGCAAAGACCCGGAGTCAGAAAAGAGCTTTGCCCCATCAAAGAATCGAAAACCCAAAAGATGAATGCGTTTGGAGCTGAGCAGAGAAGAGGAAGGATGGGACAAAGTAAGACTGGAGAGAGAGGCAGAAGCCTGAACATGTAGAACCTGACTGGCCATGTTAAAGATCTTGACATTTTTCTCCTGAATTACAAAAGGAAGTCGTTGAATAATTTTGGAGAAAGTGGAGGAGATGGGGTGATAGGGGTCCATTTGCATTGTTAAATATCATGTCATCTGGTGAGCGGAGAAGGGGTTGCCGCCAGGGGATCAGCTAGGAGAACGATGACGGTGTTTGACCAGGATGGTGGCAGTAGAGGTGGAGAACTGTGAACAGACACATATTTACAAGGTGGAACTGACAGGCTTCATGGCCCTTTGGGTGTGGGGACTGAAGGAGGGGCAGTGGCAAGAGCGGTACATTGGCTTCTGGCGTGAGTACCTGGGAGCACTCAATAAAACACATTTTCCTCTGTGTAGAGGAGTTTTGGAAGCTATCTTCTGGCTGAGACACCAGACAAGAGGTTTAACCTCTTCAGGCAAAGGTCAAGGTATTCAGCCTGGAAACCAAGGTTCTTCTAAATCTAGCCCCTACCTGCTTTCTCAGCTGCCGCTTCCACCACCCACCAGCACACATGCCATGCTCTAGACACAGCAACTTTCTCAACGCCCATCCTTGCTCCCCTGTATAGAACATGCATGTTCCACCTTCCTGGAAACCCCTGACCATCATTTCACACCCTGTGCAAATGTAACCTCTTCCCAACCTTCCCTGTCTCGCCTTTTCCATCCGGATCCCACCTCTCCCACTAGCGGCTGTTCCTTTTGGCTCCCTGCTCTTTACTCAAGCTTCTTAAAGACGGCGTCTTCTCTCCCGGTTTCCACATCCTCGCCTCCCTTGTTCACTCCATCGCAGTCTGGGTTTTGCCTCCTCTACTCCACTAGAACTGGTTTGACCAAAGCACTAATTACATCCATGTTTTTCTCTTATATCCACCCTGTTCTTTTTTTTCCACCCCCTACTCCAATTTGTAATTATATATTCACTTACGGGTTTCCTTCTAGAATTTAAGTGCCATGAATTCCAGGCTTAATCCACATTGCTAAATCAAATGGACACTTTGGACCTTTATTTTTCCTGACTTCTCCACAGAATTTGATAGTGTGTATATCACTCCTTTCTCTTTTTAAATATTTTACTTTGAAATTTTTCGAGCGTGAAGAAAAGTTATAAGAATAGTACAGTAACTACCAATGTCTCCTTCACCCAGATTCCCAATTAATTTTTTTTTTGCCTTACATATTTGTCTTTTTTTCCTGCACCATGGAGAGTAAGTTGCAGATATCACAACCCTTCACTCCTAAATACTTCAGAACCACAGCAGAGTTATTAAATTCTGGAAAAATAACATTGATGCAATACTATTGTCTTAGTCCGTTTGGGCTGCTGTAACAGAATACCATAGACTGAGTGGCTTATAAACAACAGAAATTTATCCCTCACAGTTCTGGAGGCTGGGGAGTCCAAGATCAAGGTGCTGGCAAATTCAGTTTGGTGAGGAGCCACTTCCTGGCTCACAGACGACCATCTTCTTGCTGTGTCCTCACATGATGGAAGAGGGCAAGGGAGGTCGCTGGGGTCTCTTTTATAGGAATACTAATCCCATTCACGAGGGCTCCACCTTGATTACCTAATCACTTCCCAAAGGCCCCACCTCCAATACCATCATATTGGGGGCTAGGATGTAACATGTGAATTTGGGCAGGACACAAACATTCAGTCTATAGCAACTCATCTAATAGATAGCCCATTTAAAAATTCTGTAAATTGTTCCTAGAATGTCTTTGATAGCAATTTTTTTCTGATCTAAGATCAAATCCATAACCATATAGTGCGTCTAGTTGTCATGTGTCTTTAGTCTCCTTTTACCTGGAACAATTTGTTAGTCTTTCAAGATGCAAATATTTTTTGAAAAATACAGTCCATTTGTTTTGCAGAATGTCCCTTAATTTGGGTTTGTCTGATGTTTTCTCATGATTAGATTCTGGATATGCATTTTTGGGCAGCAGTATCGCAGAAGAGATGTTGTGTCCTCTTCGGTGTGTGGCATTAGGAGGCACGTGATACGGGCTTATCCCATCATCAGTGATGAACCACTCCTTCCTTGAGGCTCTCTTTTCCCTTGGCTTCTGTGGCTTTCCTCCAACCTCCCTGGCAAATATTTCTTGGTCTTTTTCATGGGCTCCCCTTCCTCTGCCAACCCATAATTGGCCAGGCAGGTTCCCATACTAGGAGCCTATTCTAGGCTCTTCACACTTTAAACTCTCCTAGGCAGCTTCACAATCTTCTGTATCCTGAATCTAATCTTCTGTAACTTCAACTACCACTTTTGCACTGATGGTTCTCAAACTCTCAATTCTCCTCAGCCTGAATCACTCTCCTAAACTCCAGACCCAGACCTGCCTACTAGACAGCTACACTAGGATGTCACCACAATGTCCAGGACTGAGTACCTCATCTTCTCCTGCCCCAAGCCTGTTTCTCTTCCTCCTATGATGAACCACAACACCAACAGCCCAAGCCATTCATCCATTTTACCAACATTCCTTGAGGCACTCACAGCTTTTCAAATTTAATTATTCAGAGTCTTCCTTCCTGGATTGTCAATTTCTTTAAATAAGAACCATATCTGTCTTGTTTGCTATTGTGTCCCTAGAAATGCCTGACACTTGAAAATGGTAGCTATTTCTAATCAGACTCTCAGTTTCCCTATCTTGAAGGTAGAAATAATAATGGATATCACACAGGGTTTGGGTGAGGAGCAAATGAGATCATAAATGAGCAAGTCCTTTATAAACTTAACACTGTATCCCCTGGCTACTCAAAATATCCACAGATCAACAGCAGCAGCATCACCTGGGAGCTGGTTAGAAATGTGGATCTCGGGCTCCACTCCAGGCTTCACTCACCTGCTGAATCAGAATCTGCATTTTAATGAGATTCCTGGGTGCTCTGTATACACAGTAAAGTTTGAGGATTGCTCAGTCCCAAGTGAATTACAGACAGACACATCCACTGAATATATCATACCATTTGTTAACATTCACTTCATGGTCCTTCTCACACAGGAAGACTTTCCTAATCAAAACAGAAAATGCAAGGTTCATATGAATGGCATCGCATCATGGAAGCAACAGGCTTTCAAATCCTCACTCTCGATGCTTGCTGTTTGACCTTGGGCAAATTGGTTCATCTCTGTAAACCTGTTTCCTCAGCTCTAACATGGGTTTGAGAGTACCAACCTCCCCAATTGCTGTGATGACTGATGGAGATAAAGGACATTAAGGGTCATATACAGAGCATGGCATGTGGTGAAAACTCAGCTAATTATACTTGTTTGTTTTCAAGTTACAAAAATCACATTCAGATGGCTTCCCATTTGCCATGAATGTGTAAAATCTGAGCTTGTCTATGGGTTCTACTTAGGTTATAAGAGAAGAACGGGAGTCTCTCCTTGTTCTATGTCTGGAACAAATGACCCTTTCACAGAGATCTGGAGGGGTATGCTTTTTTTAAGCTAGCCTTTTTTGAATTCCTACTATGTGCCAGACACAAGTTGAATAAATTGAAAGTGTTTGGTCTACACATTCCCCATCTTGGTTCCAGGCCTGTAGCACATAATTGGGCAGGGGCTGGAACAGCAGAACAGAAGGAGCGGAAGGAACTGGAAGGAGAGGGGATGGTTGAAGGAGGAGATTCGCATGCTCAGGCTCATTTTGCCAAAGTTTATTTCAATCTGGCTGGGTTTTTTCAAGCTTCAAACTTAACAAGCTCAAAATAATAACAATTCCCATTGCGCTCAGCCCCTTACCTAAATAAAGGTGTTTCTTAAATATCAAGGACCTCTCATACCTAAGGTGATTGTGGCTCTTCAAAGAGAAAGACGTGCCAGGTAATAGGCCTCACAAAATTACAGACTGACATTCTCTGAAACCCCTTTGAGATTCTGATGAACACTATATTGTGCACCCTCCAAAAAGATAATCATACCATGGACACAAAGTTTTGCATATAATTTGGAGGAGGGGAGTTGCAATCCCTTAAACCCTTAAAGGAGACTCAAGAAACTTCTATTTAAAATCCCTAGATTTAAGGCTTGTTTGCTTCTCTTTACACAGATCCTTGTGTACCAACACACACACGCATACACTCACACACACACACACACACTGCATTTTCAATCACTTCATTTACCTCTCTAGATCCAGAAGCAGAATAAATCAACATTTTCCTGGCAGACAAGTGGAGACACGTTTTGTCTAGAGATTACACCAATTAAACCATCAAGTGCCATAATCCACACCCCAATAAGGCAGAAAGATAGACAAGAAAA
The DNA here is from genome assembly GCF_041296235.1 of Equus asinus. Lineage (NCBI taxonomy): Eukaryota > Metazoa > Chordata > Mammalia > Perissodactyla > Equidae > Equus > Equus asinus. The sequence continues at coordinate 83,635,787 of NC_091797.1, read as the reverse complement.
TTTGTATATAGCCATCTAAGCTCCAGCAGGAAAATGCAAATCCACATCTTAGGAGCACCCTGGCCCACTGACATGCCCACATGCTTCAGCCTTCCTCCTGGGAAAAACGCTCCTCTGCTCTCATTGACACTGTTCAGAGGAAAACACATCTTCTGTGGAATGTGATTTTTTTTTTTAACTGTGTAGTCAGAAAGACCAGAGAGTTGCTTGGGAGCCACTAACAGCTTCATTTCCCTTTTATCACTGTTTAACTAAGTAAATACTCAAAATAGGTTTTTTAATCCAAAGGTAAGCATTTTAATTCCAAACCTCAGCAAAAAACAGAGTCCAATGGTTAACAGCATGGGACCCATATGGAACCTGACTACATGGGTTTGTCTGAATACTGGCTCTACCTCCTTCTCTGAGCCTCAGTTTACTTACATATATAATGGGCCAGTATAAGCACCCACCTTGTATGAGGTGACTTGTATAAAGACCTTAGCACAGTGCTTGGTACATGGCAAATACTCAACAGAACCTATAACTGTAACATGCATGTCTTAGAACTCTGCAGACTCTAACCTTAATGGCCAGAACACAGAGTCCCCAGATCCCACCTACTCCTTCCCCTCAAACGTTCTATCACATGCCACAGCACCTTGGTAGTGCATTGCAACAAAACACTACAGGGCTTGGCAAAAGTTTAAAACTTTAACTCATTTGGGTTTTTTTGTTTATTTTTTTTTTATTGTGGTAAAAATATATATAAAATTTGCTATTTTAACCAGATTTAAGCATACAATTCAATGGCATTAATTACATTCACAATGTTGTGCAACTATCACCACTATCTAGCTCCAAAACTTTTCATCACCCTAAATCAAAACTCTGTACACACTAGGGATTAACTCCCCATTCTCTTCTCTCCTAGCCCCTGGTAACCTTTACTCTACTTTCTGTCTTGATGAATTTTCCTATTCTGGATATTTCATATAAACGAAATCATATAATATTTGTCCTTTTGTGTCTGGCTTATTTCACTTAGCATAATGTTTTCAAGGGTCATCCATACTGTAGCATGTATGAGAACTTCACTCCTTTTTACAGCTGAATAATATTCCATTGTACGTAGAGACTACATTTTGCTTATTCATTCATCTGTCAATAGACACTTGGGTTGCTCCCACCTTCTGGTAACTGTGAATAATGCTGCTCTGAACAATAGTGTACAAATATCCGTTTGAGTCCCTGCTCTCACTTCTTTGCAGTATATACCCAGGAATGGAATTGCCGGATCATATGGTAATTCCATGTTTAACTTTTTAAAGAAACACCAAATTCTTTTCCAAGGAGGCTGCACCATTTTACACTCCAAGCAGCAATGTACAAGAGTTCCAATTTCTCCACATCTCCATCTCTTGTTATTTTCTGTAATTCATTTGGGTTTTTTTTGTTTCTTTTGTTTTTGTTTTTGCTTTTTGTTTCTTTGTTCTGTTTTTGTTTTTTTCTTAAAGATTGGCACCTGAGCTAACAACTGTTGCCAATCTTCTTCTTTTTTTTTTTTCTGCTTTTTCTCCCCAAAGCCCCCCCAGTACATAGTTGTGTATTCTAGTTGTGAGTACCTCTGGTGGTGCTATGTGGGACACCACCTCAGCGTGGCCTGTCAAGCGGTACCATGTCCGAGCCCAGGATCCGAACTGGTGAAACCCTGGGCCGCCGAAGCAGAGTGTGTGAACTTAACCACTCGGCCATGGGGCCGGCCCCTATTTTTGTTTTTTGCAGGGAAAGATTTGCCCTGAGCTAACATGTGTTGCCAAACTTCCTCTTTTTTCAATCTCCCCAAAGCCCCCGAGTGCATGGTGGTGCATCCCAGTTTAAGTCCTTCTAGTTCTTCTTCGTGAGCCACCGCCACAGCATGGCTACTGACAGACAGGTGGTGTGGCTCTGGGGAGATGAACCCAGGCGGCTGCAGCAGTGAGAGCACCGAAATTTAATCACTAGACCCTCAGCACTGGCTCTGTAACTCATCTGTTTTTAATGACATCTCAAGACTGTCCCAACAATATAGCAAACTTATTGTTCTAACATACTTGAGAAGTAAATAACTCTAGTCTAGTGGTTCTCAACTAGGGACAATTTTGCCCACCTAAGGAAAACTTGACAATGTCTGGAAACATTTTTAGTTGTCATGACTGGGGACAGGGTGCTCCTGGCATCTAGCGGGTAGAGCCCAGGGATACCACTAAACATCCTACATGCACAGGACACTCCTCACAACACAGAATTATAGCCCAAAATATCAGTAGTGACAAGGAGAAGAAACCTTGTTCTAGTTAAAAAGTTAGCCTCTAGGCCAGTCTTCACACTAGGTTCTGTAGAGCCACAGGATTCCAGAGGAAACTTGGGGCCTGCTATAGGGAAAATATTGGGGTCCAAGTGAACAAGGTTTCAGCACCCCATTCCCACTTCCACTAAAGCAACTCATTTCATTATTTTACATATTGGTCTTCCCTGTAATATTTCCTTCAAAGTTCTCACTTTTCTACTTAAAAATATATTTTAAAAACAGTTATTTTAATCAAGATGCTTTTGGATACAAGTAACAGAATGCCAAATGAAAAGTGGTTTAAAAAATAATGACATCTCGGGGCTGGCCCCGTGGCTGAGTGGTTAAGTTCCCGTGCTCTGCTGCAGGCGGCCCAGTGTTTTGTTGGTTCAAATCCTGGGTGTGGACATGGCACTGCTCATCAAGCCACACTGAGGCAGCATCCCACATGCCACAATTAGAAGGACCCACAATGAAGAATATACAACTATGAACCCAGGGGGCTTTGGGGAGAAAAAGGAAAAAATAAAATCTTTAAAAAAAAAATAATGATATCTCAAGTTTTTAAAAGTCTAGAAATAATGAAGTTTAGTAGTTCAATGACACCATCAAGGACACACGCTTTTTCCATCTCTGCTTTGTCACCCTTGGCATGTTTGCTCCTATCTTCAGACTTGTCTCCTCATGGCCTCAACCAGATTGCTGCAGATCCTGTCATCACATCCTCACATGCCATGTACAGAGGCAGGAAAAGGTTTACCTTTTTGTACCCAAGAGGAAAACCTATCCCAGAATGCCAGCAGCAAATTCCCTCTGAGTCTCATTCATGAGGGCTGCATCACCTGCTCAGGGCTAAAGTGGTCACTGGCAAAGAGAATAAAATCACTAGCTCAATTAGGCTAATCAAAGTTTATCCCTTAAGACTGGAGAGGGACCACTTTCCCTGATCTCACGGAAGGGTGAACATCCAAACAATAGGAGATGTTGAAGATGCTAACTAATCTGTTGGTTGTTTCATTGGTGCTTCAGAGCTAGTTTACTTGTCATTTGGTTGCAGACGCAAATGATAAAAACCTAACTGGTTTTTTAAAAAGAAGGGATTATCAGCTCACAGAATTGAAAAATCCAGGGATAGACACTGGCTTCAGATACACATGAATATTGGTGGTCAAATGCCATCACCAAAACTTAGCATTACTGTCTCCAGCTCTCAGTTCTGCTTTCCTCTGGACTGGCTTCTATTCTTAGGCTCGCTCTCCTCTGTTGGGAGAGCATAGCCAAAAAAAGTCCCAGAACTGAGTTCTCATTGGCTATGAGTGGTCTGGCTTGGATCACATGTCGATCGTTGAACAAATCACTGTGGTTAGAGGAATAAAACACTCTGACTGGCCACACTTGGATCACATGGCTCCTCCAGTGTGGGTTAGGGATGTACTATAAGCAGGAAGGATAATGGATGTTGGGATTTGCAAAATCAACAAATGCAAACTAGATAGATACATGAAAAAAAAAAAAAGTAGGGGCCAGCTCCGTGGCTGAGTGGTTAAACTTCCACGTGCTCCAGTTCAGTGGCCCGGGGTTCGTGGGTTCGGATCCCGGGTGCGGACCTACTCCACTCATGACCCATGCTATGGAGGCATCCCACATACAAAGTAGAGGAAGTCTGGTACAGATGTTAGCTCAGGGCCAATCTTCCTCAAGCAAAAAAGAAAAAAAATGAGGAAGATTGGCAACAGATGTTAGCTCACACACACACACAAAAGTATATATTTTGGCCTCTAGGTGATCTGGGTATTATAAAAATGCATCATTTAATTCCACAAACTTTTGTTGAATGCTAACCATGTGCCAGACACAATGCATTGGGGAGGTAAATAAGACACAGTCTCTTCCACAAGGAAGCTAATCCTCTGCCACTAGCCCACTGTGTGACCCTGAGTGAGCTCCTCAACCTCTCAGATTCTCCTATGCTTCATCTGTAACAGAAAACGGCTGGAGTGCTTGATTTCTGAGTTCCTTTCCAATTCCGTATCCAATTAATTTCATGACTTCCTTCCTGCAAACTGCTTTGAATATTTTTTTCTAGACGCTACCAATCAGCCCAATTTGATTCTACTTACATGGCTTGCCGCCGACCACAAAGGAACAAAGGAAAGAGTGAAATGAACTGGGAGCCCCTCTGTGACCGAATGACTGGCCTCAGGCATCCAGAGTTCAATCACTCTGGCAGCCAGACACCTTGTGGGTGACTGCGGTGAGGAAGCCAGTGTAGAAAGAGGGGTCTGGGCAAGGGGGAGTGGGGAACCCCACCAATGGGAAGGAAGCTCGGGCCACAGATATTGCTCCTTCCCAGCTCGCAGCCCTAGCCTGGGTGAGCCACTTCAAGCCATGTCTGTAACGGTGCTTGGCAAAAAGCCTCATTGGTACCCTCTGCAGATTGCATACTAAAATTAGCAGTGGGTGTGAAGCTGACTCTTTCAGAGTGATTGCAGGGCCCTTGAGGTGCTGGTTCTGCTGATTACTCATGATGCTGGCTCGAAAGGAAACGGGGCCAGGTGCTCCAAATGTTTAGTGACCCTTAAAAGACAGAATATTGTAGCTAAGCCCAGGTGAATATGTCTGCTTGAACAATCCTTTATTCTTTCCCCAAAGTGATGAGCACAATAATAATCAAGAGGTAAGGGGCTGACAGCCCTCACATGAGGAGTTGTGCAGGTTGGGCACTGCACAACTTTAGGAGCACCATGCATACTGCAGTCTATGGAAGCCTAGGTGACTGGTGCCCTCTAGAGTTATGCAGTGCTCAACGTGTACAACTACGTACGGCAGTCCTTAATGCCAACACCAAAACTAAGGTGAAAAGGCTGCCATGGCAGGAATCTAGAGATTTTCAATCAGCCAACAAGTAAATTTTATATTGATCATATACTGAAGTGATATTTTGGATATATTGGGTTTAATGAAATATATTATTAAAGTTAATTTTACCTGTTTCTCTTTACTTTTTTAAAGTGGCTATGAAAAAAATTAAAACTACACATGTGGCTTGCATTATTTTTCTATTATCCCATATTATCTTAGAGGGTCCCCAGCAGGATTGAGCCCAGCTGCCCACAGTGGTAACCCACTCTCTCTGACACCCTTTTCTGTCTTTGTTGCTTTGCTGGTCTCACTTTCCTACTCCCTCACCGAGTTGCATGGGGTCACCTCCCAAATAAACTAACTGGACCCAAATCTTGTCTCAAGGCATGCTTCTGGAGTAAACTAAGAAACAGGCTTACTATGTACAGGGAACCATGCTAACGTCTACCTTTCCGCACACTCAATTGGCATATGATCCAGCAGAGAGAGAAAGAAACCAACACGAGAAAGGTTAAATATCAGATTTAAATAACAGAACAGGAGATGTGCATGATTACCTGCCAAGTGAGTAGTACAGAGCGTAAGTGCTCAGAGTTGAAGGGGAAATGATATTATCACGGAGTAGTGTGGTTGGGGAAGGAGATTTCTGCTTGGCTCCACAAGCTCTAACTGCTGTTCAGTTAGCTGCCAAAGAATGGGGTGGAAACAGGAAGTTTAAGCAAGGACCTAGACTCAAGGAATGACTTTGGTGCTGATGATATGTGCTGTGTATTTTGTGGGGAGTACACTTTGAATTGCAGTGTGCGTGTGTGTACTGGGAGTGAGGGAGGATGCTAGATCCGATTCTCTTATTTCACTCTGTTCACTTGTGAAGAAAGCTGGCAGGGGAGGTAATGCACCCTATTTCAGCAAGCCCAAACAAAACACACTTTCCAGAAAGGGATCAAATGCTCTGCCTCTTTCCCATTCGCACCATGCTTGTTGTGACCGAGATGAGCAACTGGAAATGTCACCAGAGGAGGGGCAAGCATCATTCTATGAGCACTACTGACCACTCACTATGTACCAGGCACTATGGAAACAGCAGTGCAGAAAGAAAAGGGCAAATGTTTTGTAGCTTTCAGGAGGAAGAAATAACTTCCTGCCACTATTCAGTCCTTTAAAATAAGCAGTAAATAAACCCAGAAAGTACATAAAGGAAATAATTAAAATGTCCAGAAGAATCGACATTTTGGTAGAGTTACTCATTCTCTTACTTACTGTTCCCCTTTATAGGAGTGACATCCACTTAAAAAATAAGAGCCCAGAGTTAGCTGGAATTTAAGAGAGTATGCTAAACACAACTTCCCCTCCAAAAGACCAAACTCATGCCAAAGAATTAGGATGGTGCTGTCCAAGGTACCAAGGGCTTCTCAGTGAGTCTGGCTGGGATTTGAACATAATTACAATTCCCCCATAAATTGAGAGAGGTAACATTTTGCCCTCAATAAGTAGGTGAACATCACAATATATAATTACATATGTGTGTGTATTAAAAAAACTTTTCTTTCACTTATTCTTATTTTAAATGTCTTGTTCTGATTTAAAGATAAGTTCCCTTAAAATACATATTCAGGGAGTTAAAGTTTTCTATCAATTTAGTTCAAATGGTTGTAAAGCACATTTCATCTCACAGATGATGTTCTTTCTTATACCTAGCTGAAATCTCACCAGCTCGAATGTGGAAGCTGCAAATTCAACAGTCTACAAAGATCAGAGGGCAAAGAAAACAACTAAAATGGGACATTTTGTAAGTGAGATGACTTCAGTGTTGGGGAGACAACAGACATGATGGGGACTGATCACCAGGAGAGCATGTGTTCTCTGAAGGTAGAAGCTCCTACTCAGCTCCAGCCATTGTGTCCAGGTAGGACAACAAACTCAGTCCTGAAAAGTTATCTAATTACTCAGGAGAAGCTCAAAAATCTCTCAGTTTTAAATTTTTAATTAAATCAATTTCTTACAATTCACTGTGTGAGCCAAAGAGGATACCTGGATTGCATCCTACCCACAGACTTCCACTTTGCAATCTCTGTTCAATGCAAACTCTCTTGTTTGAAATCACCTAAGCTTAGAAAATGTAAAAACAGGTATTTTCTTTCTCAATTCACAGATGGGGAAATTCAGGGACAAAATAGCTTAGATTTCAATTTTTTTGGAAGAGTTGAGAATGCAACCCCAAAATCTGCTACTAAGTACAATAAATTAAAAAAAAATTAGACAATTAGACAGCTTCTGAGCACTTAGGAAAGGAATTCACTATAAAAAAATATATCATGGATTGAACACAGTAGCTGGTGTAAGGTGCGTGCTCTGCAAATATAACTGCAGAAACTGCTGAATGAACGTCCCTCAGCCTCATATCATGCTTGTGTATCACAGCAGTGTGGGATAAAGGTTTCTGAGTCATAACAACTTAGAACTGTCCCAACAAACAGCTTACTATCTGTGTAACATTCTCTTGGCCTCAGTTTCTTCATCTGTAAAATGGGGGAACAATATCTAACCTGCATGTTTGTTATGAGGATCTGAGATAATACACTACACCACACACATATACACACGAATATATATGTACTACATATAACATATATAATGCCCATTATTCTAATTACTTGACAGATTACTAAACCGGTAACTCAGGAAAATATAGCAGAAACAGACAACAAGGTTTAATGAAGAGGTCACAGCTTACTGGAATGGCAACAGGGCACTTACTATTGCTCAGGGGGGCCTCTGAGTATAAAGGAGAAATGTGGGCTGGATGAAAGTATAATGAAGTTGGTTAGTAGAATAGTTAAATATACCATGGAGAAAATAGTGGATACTAGTTGAGATCCAAAAGAGGCTTGAATGATCATTTAGAACTGGGTCAGGAAACTATCTTTAGATGGTGAGATAGTGAATATTTTCGCCTTTGTGGGCCAGTCTCTCTGTTGCAACTACTTCCACTCTGCCCTTTTAGTGCAAAAGCAATCATGGACAGTAGTGCATAATCTGATGGGTGTGGCTGTGGTCCAATAAAACTTTATTTACAAAGATGGACAATGGGCTAAATTTGGCCTATGGGTCACGGTTTGCTGGCCCCTGGTTTAGAATAAAAAGACGATAACGTGCAATAGGATAAAGTATGCTATTCAGTTCAAGAAAACAACTGGACCAGAACTTAAACCCTTGGAATTTAAATCAAAACTCAGACAATCATGGGAGGTGAGATATCAAAAAAAAAACAAAAACAAAATTGCTAAAGAGATTTTAGGCCACAAAAGCCGAAATTATATCCTGGTCTATTCTGGATGGACCATGTAAAGTCATGTGAATTGAAGCATGTTCAACTGAGATTGGTGACAAAGACCCAATCAGAAATGGCTTATATGTTTCGTTTGGTGTGCCCACCACCCCACCCCACCCTCAATCAATTGCTACTGGCTGCAAGGAGCACTGTGTGGAAAAGGATTCTGAAACCTCACATCTGGGCCTAGAGAGAAGGAGGGCCATGGCTGATTAGTAACGTCTACCATGGGTCCAGGGGAAAAGTAGTGAGGAGTGTGCCACACACTGCCATCTCTAAAACCGTGTCACATGAGGAAAGATAGGTAATAAATGGAATTTTTTACCCCAAATATGTTGGATAACCACAAACATAAGTATCTGCAAGCTGTACTACACTTTCTAAATATTAATCTGATCTTGCTAATAATGGACATGACATATTCAAAATAGATTTTTTACAGTGGGCAGCGGGGGGCTGCGCTAGGTCACCCCTGAATATTCTTCCCAGCCCTACAAGAGACTCTGAATTTTCAAGATGCCTCATCGTACTATCACAGCTGTGTTCCAGGTGGCTTAGTCTTCCCAACAGCTTTGCTTTGAAGATGTCATGAATATTTAAACATACTTTAGGCCAAACATTTTTCATGCTTCTCAATTCACCTACAGTCCAAAGGTGGGTTTTGTTTGGCAAGAAGGCTCATTTCTGAGACGTGCATATGCGTACGTGCACATATATGCATATAAGCCCAGAGGCATTGTGTTACGTACACGCATTTGGACCTCCAAGGTGCGTGTATGCAAATCCCTCCTCTTAAATCTGGACACTCAGCTCCGAAGTCAAAGTCAGCAGTTGAAGGCCACTGACTGATGTGTCTTTAGGCACAAACCAGCAGCTTTGCAATAAGGATGTACTGATAATTTGGAAATGACCTACTAATGTTCCCACTGAAGTTATTCATAGACTGTGACCTCAGAACCACAGTGACTGTGAGATAGCCAATGTCCCCTTCATTGTCTTGATGAGCAAGAAGCTGAATGAGTCACAAAAGGTCCCGGGGAGGTGGGTGGGGAGGCAGGCAAAGCATGAAGGGTTGACGTAAAGAGAGTTGGGTAAATACACAGATCTGTTTTTCTCTTTTCCATGAAATCCCACTAAAACAATGATAAAGGTGTTTTGCTTTGTTATATTTTGTTTTAGGACTTAAACGCACCAGAATGGAGAGCATAGGTAAGAAAAAAACCAAATTGTAGAAGCTGAATATAGATGAAAAAAACACAAGAGTCTTAAGCCAACAGTGGAGAAAGCTGACAATCATGGATGAGCAGCCCCTAAGAAGACATGAAGGTACCCCTAGAAATGAAGGTGAAGACAGTACTGGGTGAAATTCAGTTTAAGAAGCTGTCAGTTCCCCAGATCTGCTTCCCTACTTCACGCAGCAAGATTGCCAAGATCCCAACCTGGCAAAAGACCGGAGATTTCTTCTCTAGAGAAGATAAAACAAAAGGTCTCTGGATTAACTGTGTACTACATTTTAAAAAGAGGAGATGAAAAATCAGAAAACAAACAAAAAACAGCTCTTAGAATTTTTTTTAATGAAAGAGCGAAAATAAAACTCAATAAAAAGGTCACAAAATAAAGTTAAGGAAATCTGCCAGAACAGAAAGTAAAAAGACAAAGAGATAGAAAATAGGAAAGAAAACGTGAAGACTGTGGGTGGAAGTCTTCTATGTAAGTAACAGGGATCCCTGAATGCAAGAACAGAGGAGAGAGAGGGGAGGAAATCATCCATTATATTAGTTATCTATTGCTGCATAACAAATTACCCCAATTACTCAGCAGCTTATAACACTATTTATTCACTTACGCAGTTTCTGAGGGTCAGGCATCTGGGAGCAGCTTAGTTGGGTAGTTCTGGTTCAGGGTCTCCCGCAAGGTTGCAGTCGAGCTGTCAGCAGGGGCTGAAGTCTCATCTGAAGGCTAGACTGGGGCTGGAGGATTTCTTCCAAAGTGACTCTCACTCAATGGCTATTGGCAGAAGCCTCAGTTGCTAGCTGGCTGTTGGCAGAAGGCCTCAGTTTCCTGCCATGTGGGCCTCCCTATAGGGCTGCTTCACATGGTAGCTAGCTGGCTTCCCCCAAAGCAAATAATCCAAGAGAAAGAGAAAGCATGACCAAACAGAAGTTACGGTGTCTTTTATATTCCAATCTCAGAAGTGAATTTCTATCACTTCTGCTGTACGCTACCGGTCACAGAGAGTGACTCTGGCCCAATAATGAGAGTGGACCATATAACAGCATGACTATCAGAAGGCAAGGATCATTGGGGCCATCTTGGAGGCTAGCTACCACATCCATGAAATGTGTATGCATGCATATTTACTTATATGTATATTCTACTTCTCAGAATTTAAGGACAAAGCTTTCCAGAATTAAATAAGCCCACTACCTGCTTGGCACACTGGGCCCACACTAAGGCCTATCATCAGGACCTTTCAAAATGCCAAGGATCCTATGAGCTTCCAGAGATGTTAAAAAGTCAGATCATCAAAGAAGACACACAAACAGCCAACAGGTACATGAAAAGATGCTCAACAGCACTAATCACAAGGGAAACGAAAATCAAAACCACAATGAGATACCACCTCACACCTGTTAGAATGGTTATTATCAAAAAGACAAGCGATAAATGCTGGAGGGGATATGCAGCAAAGGGGACCCTTGTGCACTGTTCATGAAACATAAATTGGTGCAGCCACTATGGAAAACAGTACAAAGGCCCCTCAAAAAATTACAAAGAGAACTACCATATGACCCAGCAACTCTACTTCTGGGTGTATATTCAAAAGAGATGAAATCAACATCTCAAAGAGATATCTGCACCCCCATGTTCATCGCAGCATTATTCACAACAGCCAAGACATGGAAAAAACCTAAGTGTCAGTTGACGGATGAATGGATAAAGAAAATGTGGTTTATATATAATGGATTATTATTCAGCCAAACAAAAAGAAGAAAATCCTACCATTTGCAACAATATGGATGAACCTTGAGGGCATTAAGCTAAGTGAAGTAAGTCAGACAAAGAAAGACAAATACTATACGATGTCACTTGTATGTAGAATCTTTAAAAAAAGGAACTCACAGAAAGAGAGAGCAGATTGGTGGTTGCCAGAGGCAGGGGCTGGGGGTTTGGGGGAACGGGTGAAGGTGGTCAAGGCGTACAAACTTTCAGGTATAAGATAAATAAATTTGGGGGCTGTAATGTACAGCACGGTGACTATAGCTAACAATACCATATTGTATACTTGGAAGTTGCTAAGACTGTAGATCTTAAAAGTTCTCACCAGGGGCCAGCCCATTGGCGCAGGGGTTAAGTTCACACGTTCCACTTCTCGCTGGCCCGGGGTTCGCTGGTTCGGATCCCTGGTGCGGACATGGCACCGCTTGGCACGCCATGCTGTGGTAGGCATCCCACATATAAAGTAGAGGAAGATGGGCACGGATGTTAGCTCAGGGCCAGTCTTCCTCAGCAAAAAGAGGAGGATTGGCAGTAGTTAGCTCAGGATTAATCTTCCTCAAAAAAAAAAAGTTCTTACCACACACAAAAAAAGTGGTATCTATTGAGGTGGTGGATATGTAACTAACCTTACTGTGGTAATCACTTCCTCATATATACATATATCAAATCACGTTGTACACTTTAAACTTACACAATGTTATATGTCAATTATATCTCAATAAAGCTGGGGGGGGGGAGTCAGATCAAAGAATCAATAATCAGAATGGCTTCAGACTTCCCATGGGCAACATTGGAAGCTAGAAGACGATAAACAATGCTTTCAAAATCTTGAAGGAAAAGGACTTCCAAGCTAGAATTAAACCCACCAGAATGGAAAACATTGGAGAGGAAACAACCAAATTTTAGAAACTGGAAAGTAAATAAAAAAACAAAACTGAATCTTAAAATTGGCAATTGAGAAACCTGAGAATAAAGAATTAGTGGCACAAGGAACCTCTAGAAATGGAGGTGAAGGAAGGGCAGGGGCTGCTGGAAATACAGTTAAGTGCTAAGCATTTAGTGGGCCTTTTCAATTCTGAAAAGGTATGGGCCTAAATTCTGGGAATTAAAAATGTAGTTCTACTAACCAAACCAGAGAACAGAGTGAAAGTGTTTTTTTTAAGATTGGCACCTGAGCTAACATCTGCTGCCAATCTTCTTTTCGTTTTCCCTCTTCTCCCCAAATCCCCCCAGTATACAGTTGTAGGTCCTTCTGGTTGTACCATGTGGGATGCCACCTCAGCATGGCTTGATGAGTGGTGCCATGTCCGCACCCAGGATCCGAATCGGCAAAACCCTGGGCCGCCGAAGCAGAGCGCGTGAACTTAACCACTCAGCCATGGGGCCGGCCCCTGAAAGTGTTTTTTAATCATGTTTGGTAAGTTACTGCAAGACATGTTTTACCAAAATGGGAAGAGTAAAGTAGAGAAACAGGAAGACAAAAGAAACAAGAAATGGGAAATCCAAACCCAAAGAGTGGTAAAGGGGAGCTCCAGTACGGTGGTGAAGGGAGACTCCAAAGGGAGAGGTGTGGAGCAAACCAGTCCAGAGGTCCCAAAGGTCCCCAGGGAGAAAGCTTTTTCAGGGTGATGAAATTGATGGAATGGCTGGTGCAATTCAGGGGCAATTCAGGGGCAATTCAGGTGCAATGCTTAGGGGCAATTCAGACTCCTGGTGAAGGCTTAGGGGTCAAATTCATAACAAGTATACAGAAAACCAAGCAAACAACAAAAATGAGAAAAAATACAAGACAATTATTAACTCCTGGGGGGAACGCTGTCAGAGAAAGAAAAGGCAATCATGGTTTACAACATAGCTCAGCTGTGGCTAGTGTTTACATAGCCATAATAATGTAAATACTGAATACTGACTGAATACTAATCAAAATTATGAAATAAGCATATCGGGGGAGTGAAGGATGACTTTCACAGTGAGAATTTAATAGAGAATGCCTAGAACTGAAATACCTAGCATTAGTAATAAGTAGATAGAAATAGAAGTTAAATACAAAAATAATCAGCTGAAAGGTGAAATGGTCACTCCCGGGAGGGGAAATGAGGGAGAAAATAGGGAACTACCATATTTTGTGGCCAACTTTGTGGAATCCTTTGACTTTTAAACTGACCATGTATTACTTTGATCTTAGAAAGATATTAATATGCTGCAGTGACAAATGATGAGGTAATAACCAAGCATTCATTCATTCAATAAACATTTAGTGTGTGCCTGCAGTATACCAGTCCCTGGGGATTTGAAACGGGGTTGGGGGGGGGCACTGAATCCAGTCTCTGTTCTCCCCCAGCTCACAGTCTGGGGGTTCTCAACACAGCCAGGGGGGCAGCAATTCACTCTTTTCTAGTGAAGTGTTAATAAGGTGGAGAACAGCTACCTGGACCTCTGCTTGTCTTGAAGTTCAAGGTTTGCGGCTAGTGGCTTCTGTTGGCCTGCCCTGGGCAGGGGTACCCTGGGAAGGTTGCTGTTGGCTTAGCCTCAAGGCAGGACGGTACCTGAGCAGTTGCAGCAGAGAACTCCTCAAATAACAATGGCCCCCTTACACAGGCAGTCGGCAATGCGGGGTACATTTTCTAAAGCACTACAGTGACCTAAGGCTTGTTTCAAGCACGAGCGAGGGTCAATGTGCCGGCTGCTTTCTTGCATAACCTCATTTAATCCTCACGACAGACTATTTGTGGTGAGCACGATGCAGTCTATACAGAAACTGATATATAATAATGTACCCCTGAAATAACACAATGTTATAAACCAATAAGACCTCAAGAAAATAATTTTTTAGAAAAATCTTCCATTTAAATTTTTTTAAAAAAACCTTCTGAGGTGGCTATTATTACTATCCCCACTTTCTAGATGAGGAAACTGGAGCCCAGAGAAGTTATGTGACTTGCCTGAGGTCACATAGCTTGTAAGCGGCAGAGCTGAAATTCAAACTCAATTCTTAAATCCATGCTCTTTGGCCTCAAGACTGGAATTTTTCTCAGTCATTGGATTGAGAGTTCCAAGACCTGGATTCTAGCTCCTGCTCTACCATTAATCAGCTGTGTGACCTTAGGCAAGTCCCTTCCCTTGTTGGTGTGTGTTTCCAGACATGAAAAGTGGAGAGAGTTGGCTCAGATGACAACTAAGCATCCTTTATACTTCAGCAATCTACGTTAGGATGGGGGAAGCCAAAGGGAAAAGGAAATGTATCAATGTGGTACAGAAGTAAAGACTCTTTCCTCCTCCGAGCCTCAATTTCCTCATCTGTAAAATGGGAATCATTAAGACATACATCACTTGGTTGTTGAGTGTATTAAATAACATAATGTATGAAAAGTACTTAGCACTCACCCAGGCCCATAGTAAGTGCACAATAAACATGAGTCCTTCTTCATTCCCATTACTCACATGCTTACTGAGCCCACCACGTTTGGATTCCTGAAAGCTTCCACTTCTGGTAAGGCCAAAGCACCATGTTTGCGGGAAGCAGAGAGATCAAAGCAGAAGAAAGGGAGTCAAACAGAATTACTGTCTAACAGGAATGTGCACTGTCGCCCTTTATTGGCTTTACATACGAGTTAGTTGACGAATACTTTCAGGAGCATGTAAGTGTGAAATTGGAAAGCATCATTGCAGGACTGCCACGAGCCACTGCACTGGCGATATAAAAGGGGGTGGAGGAGGGAATGGGGTGGGCCAGGCAAAGGGAGAAGAAAAGAGAGACACAGACAAGCAAGGAAGGTGAGCCCCAGGTGTGGAAGGACAAAAGATACTGGCCTGGGGAGCAAACTGATTTAAAAGTTCAAAGCTCGTTCATCCCGAATTATTATTGCACACTCTCATTTGACTTTTTAAACATGCCCCCCCACCCCACCCCCAACCGTGCTTCACTCAAGACATTTCCTCTGTGTGGAATGCCTATTCCTAGCCACAGATGCTCCTCAAGGCCCACCTAGCTTTCAGGTCAAGCTCACATTGTCTCTTCTTTCAGAAACACTGACAGCATTCGTGGTTAATAAGAATGTAGACTTTGGGTCGGCAAGACCTGCTTTTGGAATCAAGTTGGGTGAACTCGAGCCCAGTTTCTTAACCTCTCTAAACCTCAGTTTCACAGTCTGTAAAATGCAGATACGTAATAACAAACTCGTAGGGTTACAACAAATATTTAATGAGAGGATGCACGTGAAGCGAAGAACCGCCTGCTCAATCAATGTCAGCTGCTGTTATTTTCGCTGTTGTCCACGTTCCAGTCCCACCTTCTCTACGTCTCAGGTGTAGCTCCTGTTACACTGAACTAGAATTACTGACAACCCTGGGTGCCCATCCCGCTGTCCCAGATGGAAGGAACAACGCTTTTATTTGTCTTTGACTCCCCCAAAAGAGCCTAGAACACTACCTAACATGTAATAGAGGCAGAGTAAATGTCATTTGGGTTGAATGCAATGACTACCGAAATCCTCAAGCTCATGATTATTTACTATTTCAAGTAGAAAAACATACTAAACAATTGGCTAAAGGTGACCAGATGATCATGGCAAGGTTCCCTGTCGTGCTTGGGATGAGAGTGGAAGTCTCTGGGAACCCATTCTGTGGTGGGGACCCTTTGTTCCAATAATAATGAAAACAAGAACAAGAATAGACAACATGTACTCAGGATTCACTACATCCCAAATACTAAGTGTTTTACCCATAATGAATCAATTAATCCTCAAAGCAACCCATGGAAAAGGGGCAATTTTCATCCCCATTCTACAGAGGAGGAAACTATGTAGAGTGACAAACTTGGCTTGCCTGGGTCTTGAGGGTTCTTGGGATGTAAGACTTTCAGTGCTAAAACTGGAAAAGTCCCAGGCACACTGGGATGAGCGTACCCCCAACACTGAAGCACACACATTAAGGTCCCAAGGTTAATGAATGACCAGCCATGATTATAAACCCAGGACCCCCATCATCTCTACTGCCTGTAGCTAGCCACGTGACCTTGGGCAAGTCATTTAACACCTCTGGGCCTCAGTGGTTTTTGTCTTTTAAATGAAGGGATGAAGCTAAATCAGCAATGGCAAATAAATGGGAAACCTTGCCCATGGCAGGCAATAGCGATTGATTAGGCCAATTCTCCAGAACCTGGACCTCAGAATCCTTCTTAACCCAGCACACTGGGCATTCACAACCCATTTGTAGGAGCTGATGTGTAGCATAATCTCTAAAGCCAGCAGCTTTATCTTCAAAGTTGGTTGGTGCCAAACTAGCTTCCTGAAATCGTTCTGGTCTCTCAGGATTTGGCATTCAGACGAACATCCAAGGACTGCGAGCAGACAGACAGCAGCGGCAATGCCAATGGACGGACAGTCCCCATAGACTGGGCACTCCCTGTATCCAGTATTGTGCTACGTATGCCTCCCAGTACAGCATGGTGAACAAGAGCAGGGACTCTGCAGAGACTGGGCTCAGAACCCTGGCCCACCATTTACAAGTTGGGTGACCTTGGGCAAGTTACTTAATCTGTTTCTCAATTTCCTCAACTACAAAATGAGGATTATAATAGTACCTACCTCAGAGGGTTATCACAAGGATTCAATGAGGTAGTATGTGTAAAATGCTTAGCACGTGTGTTAATTACACGCGTTAATGTCATCAGAATCCTCAAAACCACCCTCTGAGGTGGATATTCTTATTTAACAGACGAGGGAACTGAGGTTCAGAGAGATTAAGTTGCCCAAGGTCACAGAGATAGTTAGGCAGCAAGAGCCGGATTCGCATACTTGCTCCGAAGCTTTTGCTTTGTCACATTGCATCTCAGTAAACATTCAAACACTCAAGGAGTCGATGGTGACATAAAAGTGACTCTTATCTGCAGGGACTTGCCAACCTGGGACTTTATAACCTGTTTGTTCCTGACCAGCATCACTTTCCCAGCTGGCTCTGGAACATCGCCTACTTTCACCCGTTGCCCATCCACATCCTTGGCAAAATAGAGATGCCTACAGATTTGAGCATCAGCCTGCAGAAAACCAGAGCACACTGCCAAGTCTCCAACTTCCAAGAAACAGGAGAGAGTCTTTAAGATTCTGATTATTGGTCTTCCCATATCAGTAAAGTGAATTTTGTTATTTTATAGATCTGCATCTTCCAGGGAATTGAGCAAACACAGATTAGAGAAAATGGGTAAAAGGATTAAGCTTCTAGGTACCTATGCTGTATCTTATCTCCCTCACTCCCCTAGGGATCCTCCTAAACATATATCTCTTCTTGTCTTAATAATCATAGTTATTCACAAAAATATCTATTCTGGTAAACATTAAAGTTCCTAAAGCTAATATACTTCTCACCATGCTATTATGTCCAAAGAGAGTGAGCTCGTGCCCATGTTTCTAATTCATTCCATCTAAGGCTTTCTTTTTAAAAGCAGGAAAGGTGCTTAGCTTTACCAAAGATGGGGCTTCGGGTCTAACACTAGTGAAAAAGACCAGAAATTGGCTCTATTCCTGCCTCTGCCCAAAGGCTGCAAAAACCCCAGGTTTGGTTGTTATGCAGGTTGCTGGCTGGAGCTGATCAGGCAGTCTGAAACAGGTGACATGGAACTGGTGTGTTCTTCCATTCAGTGACTCCACAGTAGGACATGACACGAAAAGGCCCACCAAGATCCAGAGAGCAGCAAGATGCAGCATGTCCAGCTCTCCATCTACATGTTCAGAAACCAGTTCAGTGGCTCCGACCCCTCCTCCTTACCTCACAGTCCAATAAGAAAGGCAGGCAGGAAGAAATGATCTGGAGAAACCTAGCGATGTGTTTTCCTCCAAAGGCTTTCACGTTGCTTATTAGATAAAGTCGGCTCCATCAAGACCAATTACTCTTTACATTCTAAATGGTTCCTTCCTTCTTAAAACTGTTATGCTCATGCCGTTTCAAAGGAAAGCAACCTCTTGGTTATTAACTGTGACTCTCAATGCACTGCCAAGGGAGGAGCCCAGAGTTATCCAGCAGGGGAAAGGGTCCTAGCAAGTAACAGTGTTTTTACCTCTAAAGTTTGCACTGTGAGCATGTGTGTCTAAGAGGGGAGAGCAGATAAAAACAACTCCCAGGGAAGTGCTTAAGGAGAGAGGCGGAAATGTTGAAAGCAATTTTAACAAAGGGGGTCCAGAAAGGACCCAAAGGGTAGCAGGTGGTAGACCTGCCTTAGAATCTGAAAGATCTGGACTCTGCCACTTAGTGTGTGACCTTGGAGAGGTACCAGACCATCTTCTGTCTCCTTCTCTGAAAACTGGTGATAACAACAGTGTATTTTCTCCAGGGTGTTATGAGACTTAAATGAGATAATGCAAGTCAAAAGCACAGTACCTCGAACTGGAGGTGTTGTTATTAATCATTACTATTAACCAGTTTGCCTTTCTTTACATGCCATTTTACACTAACATTATTTGACAACTAACATTTACAGAGCACTTACGACGACTAGGCACAGCGCTGAGCTCTGGGTTTCATAGGAAAATTAAGTCTTGGTTTGCTTATATTAACAAGCCAGCCTTAGGTTTGGGAGTATTAGTACTCTCTCACAGGTTATTAGGAGGATCACGTGAAAAAATGCCTCCCATGAAGTTTAGTATAGCGCCTGGCATCTACAAAGTCTTGAAGAAAAGGCAGACAGTCACATGACGGGCAAGCCCCATCTGCCTTGGTAACAAACGAGGGTGAGAGGGTCGACCTGAATCTGCCTTTTTGCCTCCCGCTTTGACCACACGCTTTGCTACCAGCTCTCACAGCAAAGCTAGCCCCTAGCCTACAGCAGGGACTTGGCTCTTCCAGAACAACTACAGAAAAACCCAGCAGCTCAAGAGCTTGAAGGCTGAGGCGATTAAAACAGAGAAAACTAGTCAGGCTAGCAGTTACCCCAGCGAGCAGTAAAAATTGGAAGGAAGCCTAGGGGCTTGTGGGTGCTGGGAATGCTATTTCTTGATCTAGATGCTGGTTACGTGGATGCGTTCACTTTGAGAAAACTCAAAACTTCTACAATTAAGATCTGTGCGCTTTTCTGTATGAAAGCTTCATTACAATAAAAAAATGTAAAAGTAGTGACCACCCTCTCCGTTATCCAAAGCTGTAATAAAGCAGCCCTTCCCAACGGGTATGCCACAACTGCGTTATAAGCATGCCCCATCAGTCACCTGTGGCAGCAAGCAGCTGCGCATCGCTCTACCCTCCCCAGGGAGCTGTAGAAATACTATCACTTTTGGATAAGATTGGGAAGTACTGCTCTAGAGTACCAACGCAACAACATCTTCCTCAATCACACGAGCGAGTCTACCTTAAGGTTTTTCCTATCGCAGGTCAATTTTATTTCTCACTTTTTAATTAGACTGCTTTTATCATCTCCAACAAGGAGAGAGTACACTACAGTTAAGGGTCAGCACACCTAGACTGCTCTTTGTAAAACTCAGAGTCAGCCTTCGCCACGTCGTTCCACATCTGACTCATCATAAGGAGCAAATATCTGGTATATCCCTCCCTCTTCCCCAACTTCCTTCTCCCACAGTCGCTGGAGGGAAAATCTCAAATTTCAATCATTTATCAAGTCAATGCATATAACACAGACTACATGCTGGTTTTCTCTTTGAAAGTTTATTGTTATTAAAAACAAAACCTATACTTTTTACATCTTACATTCACCTCTCAGAACATTTATCGGTACCAGATAATGATGTCATATAAAAAGCCCACCAGATGCTTGAAATGGCTGCAAATTTTTTTACCATGTTCTGGTATTAAAGTGGTTTGAACTCTTTGGAAAAATTGGTATAACATTAATACCAAGATTTCAAATTCCCAGATTAGAAACAAGATTTTTAAGTCAGGGGGAAATTTAGCAAAGATTCAAGGCTAAAAGGAAATGTTAATAGAAAAACAAAACCAAAAATATTGTAAAAAATAGGATTTTCCCCCTCGAGTTAGGTAAAAAAATGCAACCAATCCCACCCCACCCCCAATATTTCTCTTAGAAAAGTCACCAAATCCTGAACACAGGGTCTTGCACACATTGTAAGCCGCTTGATTTGCAGATCAGCCTCTGGGATCTTACACTGGCCCCACTTACAAGTATTTTTTTAAAAAATTAAGTTAGGTAGTTAGACATCCATAAATACTGGTATGCAAATGAATGAAAACATCCTGGCTTTGGTATGGCTACAGAAATCTGGAAATTGTCCAAGAGGACACTGGCTTAGGAGAGAGGGAGTCTGGGTGGAGGGCACATAAAAACCCCCAAGCAGAGGTAAAATAAATATGGGGACATATCCATAGCAAACACTGTGTATAATACTCAGGCAGACGCCTCAAACAAAACACACGGAGAAGTTCCTGATTAGAACAACAAATGTAAAGGTTCTTAATCAGAGTAACACACATACAGGTTTTTCATCAGAATTGTTCGGACCAACTTTTTTCCAAGTATCACTTGTAGGAAATAGTCTGAATTTGGGAATTCATCTGGTTCACTGGGGTCTAGTGAGAGACAAAGACCTTTTGGAATAAGTGTGGCCACCTGGGCTAAAAGCAAGCCCCTTCTTATTCTAGGAATTTCAAAGTCTGTTTTTCCCCTCTAGTTCGCTTCTGCCCACCACAAAAGTACCTCCACCTCCTAACAAGGGAGCTCTTCCACCCCTGGGCAGCACAGGGGCTGGGCAGCACAGGGGCTGTGGACTTTTCATCCCTAGGGTGACTAACATATTAAATCTTCCGAGATTGGGAATATAATTTACTGTGCTGTGTCTCAAGTCTACTTCACATTTCCCCCCATCCTCACTAGATCATGATTAAGGGTTGGGAGGATATTGAGGAGCAGAAGGCAGTGATGGGGCTGAGATCGCGTGAAGCATGGCCCGAAACACTCCAATTTACAGAAGAGCAAAGGGCAAAGCACCCACACCCTGGTCTTCAAATGGTGATTTCACAAAAGCACAGAGATGCCACCAGACAAGGCGAGGAAAAAAGGCAACTTGCTGCTGCTTCGATGCTGAACCCCCAATGGTCATCAATACAATCCTTTCCTAAAAAACAAACTTTGGTGTGTACTGTTAGGAAGACAAATAAGATGATCATTTAAAAACAAAAAAACACCTTTGATAACAACACACACTTAATGTATCTAAATAAATTTCTATCACAGAGCACTAGATAATAACCAATAGCTACCTGACAATCTGGGATGTTACACACACTGGTGACAATTCAGGAGAGGTCCTCCCTTACAGCAAAGGCCACCAAGAAGAAACAAAAGGTGAAGCCCCTGTTTACTGTGGACTTGGTTCACTACAGTAAACATCATAACAAGGAGGACGGGGGGGGGGGGGGCAGAAAAAACACAGAACACCCAGGTAACTTTTAATAAACGAGCATCATTTATCCTGTTTTCTAAATAAGACTCCAACACCAGAAAAAAAATGAGAGGAAAAAAATGGGTTATAAATTAACACAAAAACATAGCTGTACAAATCTTTACTCCGAGTGAGTAAGGTTTGGTCTCTGATGAAAGCCAGGACTTACGAGAAGCTGATTTACTTGTCATCACAGACCCCCAGGTTGCTTTGGGGTGTGTACGTCAAGGGACAACATGGAGAGAATCACTTGAGACCAGGGGAATTAAGATTTCCTGGGGAGTCTAAGGTCTACTGAGTTCCCACAGAGGCTACCACTTGCTCAAACCCCAAGTTCTTTAAACATCTTAAGGTGGCAACCAGAACATAGAAAACCCCATCAGCCAACGAATCATTAGTCCAACTATGGGAATGAGGGAGAGGGAGCAGGGAGTGCAGGAAGGCTGTTTCATCAGGATTCACTAGGAAGAGCGCTGGCTTAGTGGAGCCACGGCAGAGCTTTCTTTGTCTTCAACCTAGGCCAGATCTCCGGGGAGATCTCCTGGGAGGCTGGGAGTGCCAACAACAGGGTTCCACGAGCTTGGAACAGCCAGTGTGCAATACTGGCATCAGTGACAAGAGGGCACTTTGAGTTATGAGTGAGAGTCTACAGATCACCGATTATTGCACTATCAATCCCACCTCCCCACCTACAAGAGATAACCCAATCATCAGCCTGTGGCAGGTCCCACTCCATCTACCTGGGAGCAGGGGAGAGAAATGAACTACAAACAAAAACTTCTGAAATGACCACTTCTTGTTCCAGCTTGAGCTAGAACAAATGTGTTTGAATAAACCACCTGCATTAAATAACATTTAAAATATGGTACCTTCAGCACATTATGAATATGAAAGGCCCCCTCCCCCAAGCCCGATTTACTTCAGTGCACGTAGGCTCCCAGGCATATTTTTCTGTCGTTCAGCCTGTGGAGTAGATGGCATACGCCAGATGTTACACCAGGCATTTATTTCTCCAAGAAGGCTGAGAGCCAGGAGAATTAATCTCCTTCTACTAGGACCTCTGCCCCAAGCTTCTGGGCAAATAGTGAATTGGGTTCAACAAGTGAAGTAGGTACGTGATCCACTAATCAGATTGAAAGCATGAAAATGCACTGCAGAGTGGATCTCTTCCTGCTCCTCTTCATGGCAGAAAGACCGAAAGATGATTAATAAAAAGAGATGTCCCTTCAAACTCAAAGGAGGCTTAAAAAAAAAGGACAAAGTATAAGCAAAAACTAAAGACATAAGTAAATCAAACTCTCAACACTCCCAAAAGTAAAACAGTCTCATGGGGACTGATGGCTGGAAGAAGTCGAGGCCGGAAAGAATGACACAAAGATGGAAGTGGCTGGCCACAAAAGTGCCGTGCAGAATCCACAACAGTGTTCTCCATTTTCCAAGGCCAAGGAGCAATTTCCAAGTTAAAAACTCTATTAAGAAGAAAACAAAACAAAACAAAACCAAAAACCACTCCAGAAATAGGGTCAAGGGAAGAACACTGTAGAAAGTCAAGCCGCTGACCTCCGGCGGATGACAAAGAGCCCGCGCTGAAGCTGGCCCAAGTAAATCCTCATCTTGGTGCTGTCACTTGTCTTCCTCACCCAGATCTGTGAGGAAGGAAAGGGAACAAGATGAGAGAGGGTAATACTGAGGAGCAAATCTTCCAGAGCATCGAAATATGTGCGTGAATTAGATGTAGGCAGAAAACTGGCAACCTCTTCCTGTCCACCTGTGAGGGTTTCATGGGCACCTCCTGCCCTTCAGCCCTCCCAAGGCTCGCCTTTACTGAAGAGGGCAGTCATCAGCCCTTGAACTGGTTTCTCCCAGCCAATCCTCTTACACCTTTGATTAAGAAAATGGAAATCATGGGTTCCATTTTTGCCTTGATCTTAAGGACTCTTTCTGATTTGGTTTGATTGCAGCGTTATCAACAGTCAAGATACATATATTCATGAACTTAAACTTTCAATCAACTTTGGAAATACTTCCCTTGCCCCAGGGGACTTCCATATTATAGCCTTTCAATACTCTGGTTTCCTGGCAACGAAGGCTAATGGCCATGACAGGAAAAGGAGGGGAAAAAATGCCCATGAGTGAGCAAAGGCCCAATTAGGATCATGAGAAGGCTAAATTAGCCTAAGACAGTCCTTCGCTCCTGACCGTGTCATTCTCCCACAGATGGGATGAGATGTATGACATTCTGCAGGGCAGATGCATTCTTCCCTAGAATTGAGAATGAAATCCTGCGGCAGGGAGGCTGCCAGAGGTGACAAGTACACTCAGTAACTGGCATCGCTGCAGTCAGGGATGGGAAGGAGAGTCGCCTCCTCAGTCACCTGATGCACCTGAGTGAGGGGTTCCTGTGTGCCAGACACTGTGCTAATCAAGCTGAGCTTTTTCATCCTGAGAACAACCCTATGAAGTAAGCTCTATCATCTCCCCCATTTTATAGAAAAGCAAGGCTGAGTTCCGTGTCTGACGTGAATCTTGGCACCTGACAGCAAAGCCCCTTGCTCTTCTCCACTAAACCAGCCCCTAACTCTCACCCATTCTCTCATCTGTTTAATTAACATGCAATTTGATGGAGCCCAAAGCATAATTCTTTTAAAGATCCGCATCTCACCCATATAAGCAAGTACAATTTTACAGATATATCTCCTCCCTCCCCCATGCAGTTTTAAAAAAGAGTAAGTTTTAAAAAAGCTTATTCTCAGCACCAGCCCCATGGCGTAGTGGTTAAGTTCATGGGCTCCACTTCAGTGGTCAAGGGTTCACAGGTTCAGATGCTGAGTGTGGACCTACACATCATCAAGCCATGCTGTAGCAGTGTCCCACATACAAAATAGAGGAAGACTGGCACAGATGTTAGCTCAGGGACAATCTTCCTCACCAAAAAAAAGGTTATTTTCAGTTTTATCTTAATTTCTTTAATGTAATTATTTAGTAATAAAGAGACTTTAAAATCAAATACACTGGTTTAAAAATAAAGTTAAAGACCTCAGATGAAGCTGAGTCTCTAAAGGACCTTGCAGAATCATTTTAAACTGAAAACTGACCCCAAGGAGGGCTGAACTGGGGAGTCACCTAAACACTCAGATCCACCCACCAAATCTGCCTAGAGTCAATTTACGCAAAGGCCAAGCTCCAGGGTCACTCAGGATTTGACCTGAAAACAAGCTGGAATACTTCCAGGAAGTGAGAAGTGTTTTTCCATGACCAGAGCTGCATGCCTCCAACGCACTGAGGCTTCTCCCCTCCAGGAGACGTGTCTCAGTGTCACCGTTTCCTTGTCAGACCTCGTTGACTCTATTATGTCAAAGGGTGACAATCTTCGACAGAGAAAAAAATCTAACTTGCATTTCTATTTTCCTGAAACATCTTGAGGTGTCACAGAGAAGAGTGCACTGTTCTGAGGTAGGCTGAGGGACCAGGAGGCTACACACGCTGCGTCAAGCAGCCCACACGGTCAGGCGCAAAAGCTCTGTCGTGAAATCGTGGTGCCTCTTGCTGAGGAACAGCAGGTCTGTTGGATCCCCTCTCCTGGTTTTGACTTAGCTTGAGGTGACACACAGATCCTGAGCCCAGAGAGGAATGACAGTCATTTATCTGGAAGGCTCTCCCTAACTTCTAAATAAACAATCATTTTGCAAACTAGTCACATTTGAGGGCATTTTCAATTCAGGAAGCTGGGACAATAGAAGAGGCTTAAGTTATTTCATAACCCAGTTTCATTAGATTTACTGTGCACCGGCATGAATAAGTTACAGAGGGTAGACACATAAAAATCAACTTCTTTGCAGACATTTGTGGACTGATAAAAGATCAAGCCAATCCAGCTATTAAAGTTTTAAACTTTTTCTTAACTACTAATAAGTTACACACTGCAGACATCCTCCTACTGAAGTGCTAGTCACATCATCCTTCAGCAGAACCCTCTGAGCTGACTTTAGAACCAGTTCCCATCTGACAGGAGAGACTGGAGAAGACCAATACCTACGGGCAGGAGCCTGGTAGCTCGCTGTTCAGAGGCACAACAGGACATTTCAGATTGGAAAGATGGCAGACAAATAGTAGTGTGGGGGTCAGATCAGGGCAGGATCCACTTATTGAGCACTTACTGTGTGCCAGACCCTGTGCCAGGTGCCTCCTTAAATCCTCACAGCATGAAACATATCTCAGTACACATGAAAGTGGTAGAGACATAACAAAACAAAGATGGAGTGTGTTCCACAGGCAAGTTCCATTCTGAGTAGCAGCAGGATTTGAATGCAGGTGTCACAAACTCGCCTTTTGTTCTTTCCTGTCGTCTAGCTAGTGGTTCCCAACTCAAGGATCATACAGGGAGTTCACAAATACCACAAGGAACACACAAATTCGCATATATCACAGTCAAGCAAAGAAAGGGATGATCAAGGGTGATTTTGCCCATGTGCAGTTTCTGCCTGAAAGTGCTGACTTCAGAACCTGACCCAAATTTTACACGATTCCACTGTACTTTCACGGTGGCACCTACACTGCAGGTTCATCACATTGTACTTGCTTAAAGGGGAGGGAGTCCAGTACCTACCTCATTGGCCCCCACAGAGCTGATGACACAGCTCAGTTTCTGGTTGTCCTTTGACTCCAGATAGATGGCTTGGCTCTTGTGGTACCTGCCCAAAACAGGACACGAATTTGTTTATTTTTAAACCACTTTAGCAAGGCATGATTGACACGTAAAATGCTGTACATATTTAACATACACAACTCGATGAGTCTGGGGATAAGCAGACACCCAGGAAACCATCACCACTATCAGGCCATAAACATATCCATCTCAACCCGAATTTTCCTCCACTCTCTTTATTATAATTATTGGTTTTGGGGTTTTTTTTTGTAGTAAGAACACAACATAGGATCTACCGTCTCAACAAATTTTAAGGATACAATAAAGTATTGTTAACAGCACAAACTTAAAAAAAAAGGGAAGGGAGGGAGTAAAAACAAAAAATATAATTAAAAGTCTTAACTATATTTGAGGAAGAGTCTGGATTTCAGGTTTAATTTAAAGGCTTCCATCCTTGATTAGATTAGATGACCTCCTAATATTCTTCCAGACATAAAACTTACATTCCTTGGTCCCTCCTCAGAGGGGAAAAGGGGGCCGAGGAAAGAGCTGGGAAACTAGCTCTGTAAGTTTACCTTTTTTTGGACTAAGTGAGCCAGTTCAAAAAGTAAGTTAAAGCTTTTCGAGTAAAACCTCTGTTCCCACTTTCTGCCCCTACCCCAAAACAGTGAAGCAAGTTGGGTGGACAAAACCAATAGATGGACGTAAATAATTGTTCTGTTCTTTATTTTTCTATCTGGCCAAATAAGTCATTAACAAGGAAGGCCAAATTCAGCTCTCACTGTGGTCACTCATCCAAAAAATACTCATTAAACACTTACTATGTACCACTGACTATGCTAGAGGTTAGAGGTAGGCAGTGAACAAGGCCACAAGGACCCTGCAGAGCTTCAAACACAGCGGCAATGAAGAATATTAAATGATCACACCTAGCAAGAGCTAACTGGGTGAAGTTCTGAGTGTCATGACATGCACCAAAGGGTATCTAATTTGGCCTGGCCAGTCAGGAGAGGGGCTTTTAACGGAGTAGACAAGGCAGACACTCCCCTTTCAGCTCCTGTATCTACTCTCTTAGCCTGTAGTGCAGGCCCACCTTCAACCTCTACGAGTTCAGGGACAAGGCCAAGGATGAAAGTGAGGAAGCCAGGGCCAAAGCCAAAATGGAACAACAGCTGCCACAGGATGAAGGAGCAGCTGCTGGATGACAAGAGTTGAAACATCAGCTGAGCTGCTGCTGGCAGCCCTGGCCTGGACCAGCCCTAGTTCAGTCAGAACATAACCTTTGGTTCATTCTGGCTGCAGACATCTGGCTAAACACACTCACTAACTCATGTGAATTCCACCAAAACCCATCCCAAGCAAAGCACTGTATCTTTTCATTATTTCTGTGGGGGAAGAAGGTAGACTCTGTTTTGCTGGTATAATGAAATAATCTACTGCCAAGATATCACAGTAAAAGATGTAGTAAAAGATGTACTTCACTCCCACAATGAGCTTTTTTCAATCTAAGTTCCCAGCACTCTTTAACCTGCTACTTAGGAACTGAAGACTCAGGTTTCCAAGTCAATTTACTTCCTGAAAACACTGTTAAGAGAAATAGAATCATAATGCAATTAGAAGAATGAGATTGGTTTAGATCCAGTTTTAAAGTTGCTTTTGGTCAAGGATGAGTTGCCACACTGGGTCAGGGGACCTTCATTACACTAAATATGCAGTTTTACAAGGTCTGAATTGTACAAGGCATAATAAGGAAAGGCTGAGTGAATTCACAGCAAAACTCTAACTTGAGTTTCCCTCCCACATCTAAGCCAGCTCACCTATGTAAACAGTAATGCCTTGAGTAATGGTTAGAATAAAAATAGAGAGAGAGAGAACATTCAGTTATTCTACGGGGATTGGAAGTCATTAAAGAGAGAAACACACAAAACAACATGGCAACTAGCCTCAAGTCACTCTGATACTACTTTCTGAATGCTTTAATAAAGAAAGGTCATAGGTATGGCACAGAAGTACATTACTTGTGTGGAAACATGCTCAATATACTGCTAAGTGGAGGAAAACAACTATGTCCATTATGTTCCTGTGCTTGTAATAAAACACATTACATGTATATCATACAAATAGGAAAAACTGGGTAAATTTATATATTAATAAATGTACATTAAAATTTTATAAAAATATAAAATGTAAATTAAGAACGGTATTCCTCTTATTGCATAGCTTTCTTTTTTCCAGAATAAACAGGTATTAGTTATAATAAAAAGTAAATATTTTCTTATAAGTCATGGTACTAGAAAATACCTAAATAACAAAGATGGAGTGGAAAGAAAACAATGTCACAAATTACCGTCTTAGTGTCTGCTAAAGACAGCAGTTACCTCTGGAGACTACTCACACAATTCTCATGGATGTTGCATTTTCCTTCAAATGTGCTCAGAGCCCAAACCCCAACATACCTGACCGGCTTTAAAGTAAACATCAGAAGTGACAATGCAATCTGGTCATCACTCCTGAGAAGTGGTCTGAGACCTGAGCATCTGGCCTCCTCCCAAATCTACCTGCTCTGGGATCACCAAACGGTGGTGACTTGAACATCCACCACTGGTCACCATCTGCTCCAAGGGAGGGCTGGCAGCATGTTTCCCAAAGCAGCCCACCCAAGCCAACTGATTCCCAGGTCCTCCTGAAGCAGAGCCTCTGAGACGTCCAGGGGCTTCTCATGCACCACACAAGTCTTGGGGAACCATGACCCTGGATATCAAATCTATTAGATTATCTGAATTCTCTGAAAAAAAATAAGCCTCAAAAATTAATGAGCTCACATTGGGGGCATTTTCAAGACAAAACCAAAAAGCATATAACAATCTTAACATACAAATTTACTTTCCAATTTCTAACAACTAATAAAAAAAAAGGGGGAAAATTCAAAATACACTTAGACATAAAAAAAATGTTAAAAAACATCAACAGGGCCAGTCCCAGTGGGCTAGTGGTTAAGTTCAGCACACACTGCTTCAGTGGCCCAGGTTCAGTTGCTGGGTGCAGACCTACACCACTCATTTGTCAGTGGCCATGCTATGGTGGCAGTTCATATACAAAAAGAGGAAGACCAGGGGGCTGGCCCGGTGGCACAGCAGTTAAGTGCACACGTTCTGCTTTGGCAGCCCGGAGTTCACTGGTTTGGATCCCGGATGTGGACATGTCGTCGCTTGGCAAGCCATGCTGTGGTAGGCATCCCACATATAAAGTAGAGGAAGATGGGCACAGATGTTAGCTCAGGACCAGTCTTCCTCAGCAAAAAGAGGAGGATTGGCAGCAGATGTTAGCTCAGGGCTAATCTTCCTCAAAAAGAAAAAAAAAAAAGAGGAAAACTGGCAGTGGATGTCAGCTCAGGGTTAGTCTTCCTCAACAAAAAAAAAAAAAAAAAGAGAGAGCAACACCAATAGAAAAAATGTACATTATCACTTTTTTGCCAATTAACTCATTTTACAAGCTGCAACTCATCTCTGCTGAAAAAATACTTTAAAAAGCCTTAGAGAACAAGCCCCAAGTGTCAAATTTACTTTATTAGTAATGGAAATTCTGACCTGGGAATCCCTACAATTGAGCTCTTAAAGCTTTGCCTCTACTACTAAACCCAATGAACTAGAATCACCACCACTATTAAGGAAGAAAGTAATTTCTTTATAAGGTGGGTCCAAAAGTGGGGTGAGAAGGGAGTAGAATTTATTTAATTTTGTATCCTACTGGGAATCCTGATATTAACCTTTCATTCCTCCCTCCAAAATAATGTCACGTTACCGCTTTGGAACCTCAATGAGTCCCAATTCTAGTTGTAAATATTCACTGCTTTGAGTTAACAGCCTTTTGTGTCAATTGAAGGTTGGAGGGTTAAATCCAACTGAGCAACTCGGTGACTTCATTTCTGATTCACAGTAACAGCCCCAGATTTAAAGTGAGAAGAGAAAAACCAGTCCGCCGGCATCATGAGTTAGTGAATTATTTTAAAATATCAGCCACTCTCATGGTACTTTCTAAGAAAGGTCATTAGTCCAAATCAAAATGTGAGGAAAACTTACAGCTGGATATAAAATGCCTTAAAGCAGTATAAAACCAAGGCAAAGGGAAGATGCTTATCTTTCAAAATGAAATGTAGCTTGATAAGCGTTCATGCCAAGATGGGAAGCCCAAATCACACTCCTTTTGCTGAAGTCATTTAAAACTCAATGAAATCTGTTTTGCCAGAAATACTGTTTCACCAAAATACTCCACACAACTGGAAAGAGCATAAAGCTATTAGATGACCTCTCAGGCCGTGACCGCTGAAAAAGAAGGAAAAACGAAAGCCCTCAAACTGCCAAGGACACAAAAGCCAAACCTCAAGAGCCTGGTACAACGGGAGAGGCTGGCTCTGGCACAGAGAAAGGGTCGACCAGGACTGCCCAGGAACACCTTCCAACGCACAGGGAAGGGAGGACCTACCTTTCAACAAATGTGTCCTGAACTCTGACCACCAAGGCCAAAGAAGAAAAACGCACAGAATCCAGAAGAAAACGAGTCCCAAAGTTAACAAGAGAATAAGCTACTTTAAATTCATCGAAAAAGTAAAAAGCTCCCAGAGGCTTTATTTTTAAAATTTCTGCCACCATTGTGAGAAAGACAGTGAAATTCCTCCAAAACACTTAATAGGCCTAACACATCAAACCTGACCAGTCTGTTCACATTATGAAACGCCACTGTGGATCCTTTCCTTAGAAAAACAAGAATTTCATTTCACTGCTTTTTCACCCTGAAGACACGTCTCACAAAATCTAAGGATTAAGCCTTAGAAAAAGGAAGATCTGAAGCAAAGCAATTACAAAACGAACATCATTTGAAATATCACATGGCTTTAGACTCATAGATCCGTAAAAATATTAGTGATAAATCTCATCATTTTTGAAGACGGTTCTTATGTGTGGGCTTGATCTTTAAAGGTTATTTGGTTTTCATTATTAGAAACATTTTTCATCTTATTTTGCCCCTCAGTGTGTTGAGCTGTTAGGGCCTGCCATCTAGTGGTGATGAGTTCTGATAAGTAATGTTAAATCAGATATAACTAGCCTTTTTGAAGAATGCCAAATAGGCAAATGAGAGGGGCAGAAGTCACTAAGATCAGGCTCACAGAACAAGGATTCATCGTCTACGAGGTAGTTGACTCAACGCAATCTAATAGGTGGAACTGACTTATT
The DNA here is from genome assembly GCF_041296235.1 of Equus asinus. Taxonomy (NCBI): domain Eukaryota; kingdom Metazoa; phylum Chordata; class Mammalia; order Perissodactyla; family Equidae; genus Equus; species Equus asinus. The sequence goes on along the minus strand of NC_091797.1, from coordinate 83,604,010 downwards.
TCAGGCAATGACTAGATGTCCAAGCATTTTTGCCAACTTCAGAAGTATACTATTATAAGGTAACCAACGAACACAACGTTGGGTATTTTCCCTTTAAGAAAGCTCAAAAAATTCAAAATAGCTATTGCTCTAATTTTGGAATTTTGGGTTAAATAAATATATTGCAATTCAAAAGATCATTACATAGCCTTTATAAATGATAATTACAGAGAGCCTATAATAACCCAGAAAAAGATTCTCCAAGTGGAAAGGCAGAACACAAATATGTGTCTACCATGACTTAAAGTGAGAAAGATACCGCCTGCATATGGACAATGAATAAAAGGGATATATCAGAATTAAAAGAGCTCTGAGAAGGTGGCAGGATCTGGAGTGACTTAATACCTAGCAGAATGCCTAATATAGAGCAGACAGTAAATGTCTGCTGAATGAATAAATGTATAAGCTTTTAAGCTTCTTTCATATCGTTTAGCCATTTCCTTCCCAATGAAAATGCTGGTAGTCTGACGGTTTCAAACCATCTTCAATCTAAATACTAATGTTTTAGGATACAATTCCCCCAAAATGTTTCCTGGAACACTTGTGCAGCGGGATGATGCACGCAAAAAGGTTACCTCAGTCAAAGAAAGAACACCTAATAACATCTTAGAAATTCATGGCGCATATTAGCAAACCAGACGACCCAAAGAGTGCTACAGGGAAGAAACCATTCATCTTAAATAACATGGTCATCCCCCAAACTCAGTTGACCACAAAATCCTTTTTTCCACAGAACACCCATTAATTTTAGCACACAGGGAAGAGTTAAGAGGAGGCAGAGGGGCCAGCCTGGTGGCGTAGTGGTTAAGTTCATGTGCTCTGCTTCAGCAGCCTGGGGTTCACAGGTTTGGATCCTGGGCATGGACCTAGCACCATTCATCAAGGCATGCTGAGGCGGCGTCCCACATAAAATAGAGGAAGACTGGCACAGATGTTAGCTCAATGACAATCTTCCTTAAGAAAAAAGAGGAAGATTGGCACAGATGTTAGCTCAGGGCAAATCTTCCTCGCCAAAAAAAAAAGAGGAGGCAGAGAAGGACATAAACCCTCTCCCCAGTCTACAAGGGGATCCACACAAGATGTGAGCCTGCAAATTCTAGTATGATGACAGCAGCATAGAGAGAGAAGGTGGGCCACCACCAGAAGAACATGTTTTTGGGAAACACTGCCTTCAGAGATCTAACAAGTAGTACCACTCAAATGACTCTTGATACACTTTTAAATATCACTCCACTCTCAGTACTATATAAGTTAAGCAGCAGCCACGCTCTGAACTAACAACCACAGACAGCCCCAGCCCTCTTTCCAAGTGGTTCTTTTGCGAGTCTTATGAGTAATCTGTGTTTTCCATAACATACCATCTTTTATCATAGTACAGTTTGCCATCTTCTATCCGAGCTTCAAATCTCTGGGCTGGAGACTCCGCAGGTGTGGCAGGCAAGTGTTCAGGGGAGGACGGGGATGCTGGAGGAACCAGAGATGTTTCAATGACTGAGCACTTAACAAACATGAGTCTACCAGCTAATATGCTTTAACTGAAATGCTATTAAAGGTGGAATAACCAGGATCATCAAGTTCTTACAGTTTTAATAAATAAGAATTCAACAATATTCTTGTATATTTCATCTAACTTGATCCTCGAGCAACCCTGTGTGGTAGGCAAAGAAAAGATTAACCTTACTGAACAGCAGAGAAATCTAAGGCTCAGGCAGGCCAAGGAATTTGCCCACTGTCACTTAGAGTAGGACTAAAACTCCAGGGATCATGAGCAGCCCAAAAGAGCAAGAACTGGGAAAATCTCTTTAAATTTATAAAACTGAAATCATTTCTAGAAATATTTACTACTAGGTAGAACAGGCCATCGGATATGTATGGAGTCAAGCTAATACAGTGCTAATAACTATGGTGGGTTCAAATGATCTAAATTCACACACTTATTCACACAAGCCCCTTCCCCATCAATGCCTTCAGAAACTGAGGACCTCTCTGTGGACCACAGAGGCTCTCAAGAGTAAATTATTTAGAGAAAGAAGAATCTTATTTCCTTCCACAAGACTTGGTGAGCAGAGGGATGTGTGAGTAATCACAGTGCTTAAAACAAAATGTTTTGCCAGTTCAAAACTCTATTTTGCAACCTAGCAGAGCACTGACTCTCAAGTGGTGCTCTGGAAAGAACCACCGTGGGCACTTGGCTGGGCTCTTCTATAAGCTGGGACTGGGAGCAGCCTGCAAGTCCTTTTCAGAGCCAGGCCACAAAAAGCCACTGGAACAGCAGTGCCTAGTACTTAACTCCCCAAAGCGAGTGATACTGAAAAATCCTTCTAGTTTCATTTTCAGAAAGGGATGTGTACTTAAATCTTATGCTTGATGCCTACACAGAAGGAAACCTTTACCAGCCAATCAATCAAATGTCTCTTTTACAATAAATCCTAAGGAAAAGGCAAAAAATAACTTTAACATAGCTGGGTTAAAAAAAAAATCAGGGGAGGGTGTACTTAAGGTTCCCCTCAGTTTTCATGATGGCTACCTTAGACAAACCATGAACATTTTATTCTTAAAAACTGCAACAATTCCGTGTCAGGTATGCGCAGGCTTTTCCAACAACGTGATATAAAGATTGCACAAATGCCCATAACATCATGCACTTACCTGGTCTCTTGGGCGACTTAAGCTGTAGGAAGAACAACAAAAAATCTTAGAGAAAATCATTTCAGATGCAACTTAAGATGTCAAATGTATCAAAATGATTTAACAACATGTGAACAAAGTAAAGCAGAAAACCGTAGCAAGCCTAAGCTTTGAAATAAATCAGAAAATCAAACTGTACCTTATTTAACGTTCTCAGATCCTCCATGATCTGTTCGTCTGTTAACAAATAGTTTAGCTGGGGTGCTGAGAGTTAAAGGAACGTGTCTGAAAAGCACGGCTCCCAAGCAAACAGAAATCAACAAAATGGTAATAGTATTTTAGAATTTACAAAGTGTGACTATGTTAGATGATGTTTTTACAATAGCCTGCCTCTTGGAAGTTTTTGATTCCCCTACTAAATGTCGTGGTGCCCAGGAATATAAAAGAATTCACATCCCCCATCTTACAAACTTCTGTGATGAGAAGGTGGAATGAGATTCACTAGGTAACGACAACAGCGGGAGCGCAGGACACAGTACAGAACTTCACTCCGAATTTATGAAGTGCTCTTGTTCCAGAGATCTGAAGGCTTTCACACACACGTGGGCTGACTTCTCCCTAGTAACTGAAATCCTCAATTGTGAACATGAAGGGACCTGAAGTTTCCTGGTGCCCTTTCCTGGTGGTAGACAAATAACTGAACCATTTTGTGCAAAGAGCTATTCATTATCTCCTCAAGAGGAGAGAAACAAGCCATCCTCATGTCCCCTCTTCCCATTCCCATTTTTATGACAAAAGGGCTTTTTTACATTTGATTGAAATTTGCTTTAACACCAGTTTGCAATCCACTGTCTTAGGGATACAGATAACTGAGACACAAAGGTACATGTTACTGTCCTCATGTTACAGGGGAAAAATTAAGGCACATGAAATTTTCAGTTGCCCTTAAATCTCCAAGTGAATATTAAAACCAGGTTGAACTTAGAACACAAAGTACCTTTCCAAATAACCGTTCTCTATAAATCCCTCCCACTAAACACAGCAGCCATAATGAAATGGTCATCCTCTATCTCACGGATAAATACTTCACATATGCTTTCCAATCAAATATAACAATGTCTGTAGGACAATGGCCATACATATTCTATCGAATGGATAAGCAAAGGATTCCAGTAGTCTTCAGAAAAAAGTGATTAAGGCTTGACACAAACGGATATCAGGAGCAGGTTTTCTCCTCTTGTCTGGGATGGGGACGGGATCATTTGGTCGCCTCCGCAACTTTCTGGTCATGATGGGTTTCACTTCCATAGAATCTGTGGCAAGAATGGAATGGGTAAATCTATCCAACTCCCACCTAAAGTCAGTAAGATCTTCTCTAGTGTAAGAATATCCACCCCGCAGCCACCCAATCAGAACCGTTTTACTGGGGACGTTTGGTCCACACATGGCCCAAGCCAGACGCCCTCACCAAACTTCAGAGAGACAGTCTGTGCTTGGAGATTCAGACCGGCTGACCCAAGTGCACGTCCCCCTCAGAAGTGCAGCCCAGCCCTGCAGTCTACCACCGTAGCTGCTGCAGGCATCTCTCTGGCACCTAAAACCTGGGGATTTTCGTCCTCTCCCTTCAAAACAAGAGGCCACAGAGTTCTAGACTCTTGGGACTGGAAGAAACACTCGGATCATCTCAGTTGACTAATTCCTGCTGTTCCCACAGAGGGTGGGTGAACTGAAGCCCAGTGGTATAAAAGGCTCCTTTCAGGGCCATTGTGGCCTCAGTGCCAACATTTTTATATGAGCTCTTCATTTGCAACCTCAGAGTCTTTAGTTTATAACCTTTTGTAGCTACTTGACTATCAAGAATGATATAATAAAGGCCTCTTTTCATTCTTCTTGACATCTCTCTGCAGTCTGACACTGTTGCTGACTCCCCTTGCCTTAAAAATCTCTCCTCCCCTAGCCACTGCCACATAAATCTCTCCTCTTGTCCTTATTTGCCTCCCTGGGGTCCTTTTCGCCAGCCTGCTCCTTAAATGCTGGTGATCTCTGAGGTCCAGTCACTTCTCAGGCCTGTATCCCAATGAATCTCCGGCCACCAATTCCAGCTGCACCCACCCTTCTGAACGGCAAACTTTCCCCACGACACCATACACTCTCCAGGTTCCAAGTGAACTCGTTTCTTCTCCTTGTTTCAGCTCCCAAGGCTGCCTCTGCTCCTGCATCTCAGGGGCATCACATCTATCCATCCTTCCCACCAGAACCAAATCTGTCATCTGTGATGTGTCTTCCTTCCTCAGGCATCAAAGCCACGAGATAATGGCAGTTCTGCCTTTTAACTACCTCTCAATTCCACCCCCTCATCATCTCCTCACCTCCCCCAAAGTGATCTTCCGAAGACACAAATCACATCATTTTGCATATCATTCATTAAATATTTCAATGACTCACCATCTCTAGAGAATAAAGGCCAAGTCTCATTTCAGGTCTTCCTCACTTCTCCTTAACATGTATCCTGTGTGTGAGCTTTTTGCTGGTCTGTTACCCTAAGGCACTGATGTTTATGCCTTCAAGCCTTTGCACGCTGTCTTCTCTGCCTACCCTCCTCTCTTCATCCCGGCAAACTCCATACACAACATCCTTTAAGAGTCAGCTCAACAGTCCCCCTTCTGTGACAGCTTCCACAGACAGTCCTGCCATCTTCCAACTACCCAGAGCACTTGTACAAACCTCTACTGCCAAGCGCCACCCCGTATGGGACATCTCCCCCAGCAGACGCTAGAATTCCACCCCAAGATGGAATCTGTCTCCACCCCAGCAACCAGTATAGTTCTGGCACACAGTAGGGGCTTCAGAGAGTTTCCTGCAGAATGACTAGATGGGGTCAGGCCTGTCAATTCATGACCATGCACACTAGCAGCAGAGCAGACAGCACAGCCTTATGGAACTCATATGTGGCCCTTCCACTATGGAAATGTGCGGGATCTGAGAGTATGTAATAAACATGCATACAAAGGCAAAAGACATTCCTGCATGTTGCTCTGAAGAAGAGAAATGGGCAATACTGATTTTCCCCCTCCGAAAGCAGTAAGAACCATAGACCTAATGAATATTCATAAAGGTGCACCTGGAAGCGGGGGGGGCAGAAGGAAGGGGGGCAAACACATACCCACCCCTGGGAAAAGGTGGGGAGCCTTCTCTCTAAAAAGAAATCTCTTACCCTGGGCTGAGATGCCACCCTCCTCCAGTTACTCACTGGCCGGAGACTCTGAACCCCTGCCGCAGCTGTGTGACCTAAGGCAGGCTACGTAAATAGCCCAGGTCTCAAGCTTCCTCACCCATAAAACGGAAGTATCAGTAATACTTCCCTCGCAGGCTGTTGGGAGGATCACGTGAGATGACACATGTAAAGCCCTCAACACAGTGCCTGGCATAACAGGAGCTCAATCAATGCCAGTTCTTATTATTCACCAGGAAAAGACTATACGAGGATCTTTTTAAAAGTCAAGGTGCAAACAGCTGAAACAGAAGTTACAAGTGATATCAACTGTGAGGGTTTGCAACATTCAGATCTAATTTGGAAAACAAAGTGTGAAGGGAGCTCACCAGCCCTTCACAGAGAAAGGGCACCAGAGAAAAAGCATCTAGCATGTGAACATTATGGAATGTTCTGTCCACCAAAGACAATGGCCGAGTGGCTGCCAAGTCTGGGGGGGTGGGCGGGGGGGTGAGAAACATGATGGAAGCAAGCCAAGTACAGGTAGAGCTGAGAGGATCTGGGAACAACCTGGTCTAATCACGGCCAATACACTTGGAAAATCCTAACTGCATCATTCACACTCAGAAAATATAATCGAATTCTTCCTAGAAAATGGTGAAAATCAACGCATTTTATTAGCCTAGCCACAGCAATAATCTAGTCATTTTATCCAAAAGACTGCTTCAGCAGAAGGAAGGGGCTCTGAGGAAGCCTCCAAAGTTTGTTAGCATGTCCCCAACACCATCCAGGAGAGAGAGAGCAGTGCTGGCCGGTGGTCCCGGTGGAGGATGTGACTCGAGGGGAAGATGGACAAGTAAGCATCACACCCAAAACTACACAGTAAGATTATCTACTTCACTCACTTTGCCCCAATCCCAGGTTTGCCAGCTTGGCTTCTAAGGCAGATTCTTCACAGAGGGATGGGATATCCTGACCACCCGGGTCTGAGTCTTCCTGGAAGTTCCATTTCTCACTGGCAGCTCGACAGGCTGGCACTCTGAGTTTCTAACATTAGTATTCTGTGAATTTGGCCAGTAAGGGGCTCAATCTGGGTGCACTGACAAAAATCAAACTTCTGGAACTGAAACTCAGACCTTGGCAGTGGCAATCCTGGAGAAGGCACTTGAACAGGAAATCAGTCTTCCCCTCAGACATGGTGCGCCAGGAACAAAACCTCTCCAAATGGCTTAAATCAGAAAGCCTCTCTGATCCAGAGGACTCTTCACAGGTTCGCTTCAGTGGGGATACTATTTGCAGAATCTAACTGAACAGCAAACAATTAAATCAGAGGCAGGGGAGTACACATGACAAAAAGCACAGAAGAGGCCGCGAGACTAGATACACAACTCCTCTGTGAACCATCTCGTACAGAGGACCCTTAATAGTGTAAACCCTATTGCTGCGCTCACCAGAAGGCGAGCGTGAAGGGCCAAACCTGACCAATACAGGCACTCTCCCGGTAGCACTGGGTATGCCGGCTATGAAATCGGGGCGCAGGCTGAACGAGTGCTAGGCAGTCATTACAGCACGGTCAGCACAGAGCGACATTCCTGATAATATTAATTACCCGCAATTAACACACAATTACCATTTACTGGCTGGCCTTTTGTTCTGCACTTCTCTAGCCCTAGACTTTCACTCCAACAGCTCACCTGCCTCCAGTGTGCAAGTGCAGTACAAGCTTCATTTTAAGATACTTTAACCATTAAGACAAACTCATACCTGTTTAGCTATTGAAAAACATCAGTTGCAGTGACTCAAAGGAGCATCCTTAAGAACAAGAATGTAAGTAGAAGAAAGAAAAGCCCCCACAAACATTGTGGCAGATTGGCACTTACCCCCAAACCAGGGTCACTACAATACGGGGCTAGACTAGAGGCCCGGAGCAAACCCCAGCACACCCCGAGCCCCTCTCTAATGGGCGACAGGCTCCTCAACATCACAAACCAATGCTGCAGTGGCAACCACAAATGCCTGCCTGTAGGAGGTGGGAGCGAGGGCAATATAACAATCGAGGTCACCTCAGGTCTTCAGTGGCCAAACCAGAGTAGGCATGAAGGGAGAAATCTCCATTAGGCCCAAGCTGCCCAGAAGGCATGCGTGGCATTTAAAGAGTGACTTGATGGAGCCCTCCTCTGCACCCTCAACCACTTACATAGCCTGGATCCTGCAATGGCAGTATTGGGGACAAGCCTGCTCCAACCAAAAACCAAGTCAAGGCTTCCATTGTCCCCCTCCAGATATTTGTGCGGGACTGCTCCTCCTATTCTTGACTTACACAGTTCCCTGCTCATTGACATGTTACATATTGTGTGAAACCACTGCTACATCAGGACAACCACATACACATTTTAAAGGTTTCATAATCAGTAAAAACGAGCCTTACAAATCTTTACCTTCATTTAGGAGCCCTAACTCTCGACACCACCTCACGTTGAGGAAGACATGGAAGCTGTGTCAGTCTTGTAATAGAACACAAGCCCCTTGGGGATAGACCTCACCTATTAGCCTCATTTGGTGAACTACTTAGAACCACATGAATCCACTGTATATGCAGAGAGTCTGTATAACGTGGTAGTTAAAAGAGCACTCTTGGAATCAATTCGGGCTTAACTACAACCTCACTGGGGCACTCTGAGCACACAGCTCCGTTCCTCTCAGCCTGCTTTGCCAAGCCAAGTCAAAGGGAATTGCAGGAACTGAATGAGGTTACAACTTCCCAATCCCTAACTGTTACTCTGCATGCCAGCCACTCTTCAAAGCATCTTATAGACGTTATCTCAGCTGATCTTTACACCAACTCTGCACAGCAGGTTCTATCATCTCCTGGCCAAATGAGAAAACCCCACCACAGAACTAAGTTCATGACAGGGCCAGGACTCATCCACAAGTGTCAGCCTTAATATTTTTATACAATACCTGGCTCAACGTATAAGTACTCAGGAAACAGAGCTCCTATTCTGATACTGTAATGACTCATGGCTCCAGTTATGAATCTAGTATCTTCTAATGGAAACTCACAGGCTTTACTGAGGTCATGAGTAGCTTCCATAGGGGCCTGAGGGTTGGAAGATACCCCTACTGAGGCAAGAACTTACAAAAGAAAATGAAGTGGCAATTAGTGGGCTGTTGGAAGAACGGAGAAAAGGCAGCTGTCCAAAAGATAGGAAGAGAACAAACAAATTAAAAATGATAAAGCTCATTAAGTTCTCACTGATTACTGAGTTACTTATAAGGTTGGCCTCAACTCCAGAGGACACTCAGATAATTCTACCTATAACCTCACTACTCAAAGTGTGGTCTGACTGGCAGCACTGGCAGCCTCTGGGAGGTGGTCAGAAATACAGGCTCTTGGTCTCCACTCCAGACCCACAAACCAGAATCTGCATTTTATCAAGACTCCCATACACACATTCAAGTTGGAGAAGCACTGACCTACACTTATCCTAGGTTCTTCAGCGACAGTACCACATCTTTCTGCCTACACAACCCAGTTGTCATAAGTTCTCCACCAGAGGTCAGGGGGGTAGAGAGAACACCCACTAATTCCCATGGAGGTCTGTAAATGCTTTCAGTCCTGTTCAGACAGAGATCACTGGTTACACCTGTTTCCAATAGGTTATTTGCTCTAAGCTGCTCATCAGCCTCTCATTCCACCTTGGTTTTCAACAGATCTTCATATTGAACCAGAAAAGGAGAGTTTAAGAAATATCTTTTCTGGGCAGAGGTAGGCAGCATGACATTGGGCATCAATCCACAAAGGTGAAATAAGTCACTCAGTGAGAGGAATGAAAACAGGCCTTGAATCCAGCACCATAGCAGCGCCATCTGTGGAAATGCTAATTACCCTTCGAGCTCCAGTGCCTTTTCTTCCCACACTCTATCATTACCCTGGCAGCGCTTTCCATACCAAGGGTACCAAACGGCTTGAGGAAGGACATCGGTACCTTTAATGCCCATGGCTAGCTCTAAGCACTTTGTAATCTATTTTACTGCATTACAAATGACTTCCCCACGTTTATTTGTCTTTTCTACACTGGCACGCTCAGCCTCAAATCACCAGGGATGCCTCCTGCCCCAGTTAAAACTGCCTGGCCAAACAATGTCTATCACTTGTCAACAACTAGGATGCCAAACCACAGGTAAGGGGATGCTATCCTTCCCTGCAGATGGAAAGGGAGCAGTCATCAACTGACAATATTTCCCCCAGCCTAATGAAGGCTCCTCAACATCTGGTGGCTCTAGCAGAGAGCGATGAGGCATCAATGCCAGCCACAGCCACTGTCAAAGAAAACGGTGTGCAGCTCAGAAAACAGGCAGGCAGACTGGTACCGGACAAGGTACCACAGCGCTGACAGTCTAATTAAAAAAGGATTTCAACAAGAAGAAAATGGTGCTGTCCGAAGATGCTATCTTAGCATGCATTCTCACCCAAAAAACGTTTCTCAGCCTCTTTCAGAGGTCTTCAAGGAATTAATTCATTTTGCCAAGTCTTTCAATGAGGAAGCTAACAGAGGAGAGATTTTTCAAGAGTCAGACTCTCACTTTAGACATAAGCACATTCTCACTGGTGTATCATGGGGATCAGAGCCAGAAGTGTGTGTGAACTGGAGAGCCACATTGGTTCACAGCACCAGAAACACAGTTCTTAACTGCTACTTTCAGTTTCAAAGTCAACCCCAAGGACTTACATGAAAACAATGCGTTTCCTATGGACGCCTGCTAAGTCAGACACACCAGAGCCCCAGCACCTTCAGAATACGATTACAAAAGTTAAATTTTGGGGTGTGCAGAAAGCACGCCACTTACACAGCCAAGTGACAAACTCACCACTGACTTTCCTTGCTGTATTTGCTGATGGAAATTTTACCAAGCACCAAAATAGCTAGTTCAAGCCAATTCCCGCCCTGTATCCTTCTAGGATTCATCAGTCTACATATGGCAACAGACGGCCCATACTGCTTCTCCCTACAACCCACTGAGTTCCCATATGCGCGTTACTAAATCCTAGAAGGCCAAGGGAGGGATTGGCTCTGAGTCTAATGTAACTTTACTACCTTTACAGGAAGAGTTCAGTTCAGCTACCCCTGCTGAAACTGTATCCACTCTTTCTGAAATGTTCCCAGTAACGGTTGGGAGAAAGGATCTAACAGAGCAGATGACACGGCTAAAAGCCTTTGTTCTCACATCTAGGTCAAAGGAAGACAATGTCTTTTCTGTAATTAAGGCAGACTGAAAAAAGCAAAGCAGAGGGACTCCCAGCACCACAGAGGGACCTGGGTAATTTGTGAATGTAAACCAAGACACGAATGGCAGCTGACCCAGGAATTACAGCATAAGCCAAAGGCTGCAGTTACCATTAAAGGTCTACCATTTATTGAACACCTGTTGTTTGAGCACTACACTAGGCACTCATATTTCTAACCACAATCCTGTGAAACAGGGTATGACCAGCCCCATTTTACAGACAGGGAAACAGGTTCAGAACGGTTTAGCAGCTTCACTAAAGTCACACAGCCAATGCAAGATGGAGCTAGAACTCTGACTAGCTAGTGAAAGCCCACTATCCCTTCAGCTTGCTCTGCTCTGATGAGACAGGAGTAACTGGAATGCCCCTCCAGGGGCCCCAGGATCCTGCTCCTGGTGCTTACATACCTCCAGTCAGTTCCATTGTGAGCTTTTCATTTTCAATCATTTTCTTCTTTTCTTCTAGCTCAGCAATCAGGTTCTCTTTCAGCTCAACCTTCTTGTCTTCAAATTCTTTCACTGCTGCCTTCTTTTCTTTAATGTAATTTCTTTCCACTTGTTCAGTCTGAGGGAAAGAGAAATAGAGGCTAGAGTACCTGGCCCTGGAAGTCAGGGCTCCAACTCGAGGTCTGGCTCCACACTCAAGAGCAAAGAAAATACCTTTACTAGAAATATGAGAAACAGCTTCACTCACACACACACCTGCAGAAAGAGGGTGGCAGGGAACAAGTTTCCCAAGGAAGGCATAAAATCGAACCACACCCCTTCCGCTCGTTTCTATGAGCGTGCTTCACTTGCTATTCAGGTATTTCCTTTCTTCCACATCTTATATTTTATGGCTTGTATGTTAAAATAGAACATAAATGTCTCAAAGATAGTAAATAAACCCTTTTAAGGACACAATGTAGAAGAAAGATAGTACATTCCAGATGAAATATCTATATTCAAAATTAATTACAGAATACTGAGTCAAGATAGCATGAGTTACCTTATTTTTCGATACTTACAACTAGATCAACTAGAGTAGAAGACCATTTATTAGGTGCCTGAACCCCAAAGGACTCAAACATTGAAATTATACTAAAGAAATGTGTAAGCTTCCATTTTCTAAATCTCACCAGTGCATTAAGTGAAGAACAAGGGGGCTTACAGTGTCTATGGCTGTGCATGTGATCCTTCAGCCTGTGACTATGTACACTGCACTGACTTCACTAATAAAATGGTTTCCAATAATGTGGCTCTGATAAACCATGACTGTCTCACACTCATGCACAGCTCTGCTAAACTCATGACCCCCTACACACACCCCGACACCAGCCACCCAGGAGCAGTACATCACTCACGATTCAGGCCCTCATCTCTCTACCAAAGCACTGTGCCTCACACACAACCAGCTCTTAGACGTTTGAATGAAAGGAAAAATTTTAAATCCATCTCTCCTAGTGACCCAGAGAGCTTTAGCTGTCAAACTGAACGGCTGAGCCAATTCAGAGACTGGGCTGCTTCAAGGACCAATGTAAGAAATTATTAGGGCTTTATAATTCAGACATACTCCCAAATGGCTTTAACATGAGACAAAAGTCAACAAGAAAGCAGTGAGGGGTGAGTATCCCTTAATCCCCTGAAACAAGCAGAGGCTGCCCAACCAACAAATGAACAGACAGAAGCTCTGAATTGAGACCAAAAGTCCTTTGGTCAAAGAGAACAGTGATGAAGGCTTCCAGCTGGGGGCTTCCCAACTATCTATGTGGAGATAGGAGGAAGGGCCACCGGATTGGGAGAGAAAGACTCCAGTCCCAGAAAGAGCCCGCAAACCCAGGAGATCCATGGTACTTACTTCCAGCTGCAGGAAGAGTTCTGAAAGAGATAAAATGTGCAATTAGACTCGCTAGGCTCTGTCACCTTTCTAGACAGTGATGTTAGGACTCATTTAGAAGTAGTGATTGCTTTCTGAAAGCACGGTTACACAGAGCAAATGTTTTCATCAGTAAAGTGTTGATATACATGAAGGGGAAGGATGCAGGAAGCACTCGTGTCTAGTTCAAATTTGGCCCTGAACAGAATCGTCTCTGGCAGTTCTGCCCAAGGGCAAAAACAATCAGCAGGAACCGCACTACCTCGGCAAAATAAAAACAAAAGTTATCCCTTCTTTCAGTCAGTACATACTGTCCAATGGTCCTACAGGGCAGGATGGGTCACGAAGAAACAATGCAATTACTCCAGAAGGAGAGTCAACACTGACGTTTTTAAAGCACTGAGTGAAGGCCCGTGTGGTAAGGAAGGACACCTCCTGAGAATTCAGGGGACAGAGGTCCCGAGCCCTCCTAGGCTTTCCTCTCAGGCCACCAAGCTTCTCCTCGTGCCCATGCCTCCACCAGCAACACTCTCTGGTCTCTCTCACTGCACTTCAGATCTAATGCAGCCTCCTCCATGAGGCCTTCCCGGAAGACCCTTCACTCACCAACCCCCATGCAGACACCTGAAAGCATCCACCCTACAGTACTCAACAGCTGCTTCGGCACCCACCATGCGCCAGGCGATGAGCACCCGCTTACCCAGCAGCTCCCTCCACCACTTGATTATGGCCCTTCTACAAACCCGGTACTTGTAACAAAACCGGGCTGTGGTTTCTAATCTTTCCTGGGTGACAGCAGGGCTGCTGCACACAGTCCACAAAGACTGTTGGTGGACCACTAACTTCACTGTTCACATTTTACCATGGTCTCCTTTGCAAATCTGATAAATCCTATGGATCCATTCCCCATCAAAAAGCACATATGCACGTTCACACACACTTCATAAAATTCTAAGAGTGTCAGTGACTCCAGATTAAGAATCCAAGTGTCAATTAACAGTTCAACGGGAAAATTAATTGAGAAAAGGGACAAGCCACTCTATTTTCTAAGCCCACAGAAGCCCTGATCACTCTGGCACTGGGAATAACTGGGCACACGAGCTCAAGCACACTAGCCCAACATGCTCACTCTTATGCTTGCTTCAGACTTGTACCACGCACGAATGGGCTGGACATCTGAAGTTTGTGCCACTCTGAGAAATCACACCTGCACCAACAAGTGAAACCGACAACTAACCCTTCGAGTTGGTGGAGGTTGTTTTTGTTAAAGCAGCAAGACACCAGACACGACTAAGGCAGGTGAGCTATTTCTGCACAGAATGTGCTTTTTAAAGCTCAAGACATGACTGATTTAGGACCGCATCTGCATTTTTACCAGGGAGAGGGAGAAATGTTTATGGATGAACACAGGAGAACAGAGCTGAGAGTGGAATTAAGAAAAACAAGTCAGGGACTGGACCCGGGGCACAGCGGTTAAGTGCGCACGTTCTGCTTCTCGGTGGCCCAGGGTTCGCCAGTTCGGATCCCGGGTGCAGACATGGCACCGTTTGGCACACCATGCTGTAGTAGGCGTCCCACATATAAAGTAGAGGAAGATGGGCACAGATGTTAGCTCAGGGCCAGGGTTCCTCAGCAAAAAGAGGAGGACTAGCAGTAGGTAGCTCAGGGCTAATCTTCCTCAAAAAAAAAAAAAAGAAAAGCAAGTCAATACTCACCTGCAGTTCTAGCTTAAGAAAAATGGTTCACATCAATTTTCTTTCCTTACTTACATCTTAAACCAGTTCCATGAGGTATCAGTATTCCCCTCTACAGATGGGGAAACTGAGGCTCCAAGAGCATGTAACTTGCTTAAAAGCACGAGACCTAAAGTGATGGGAGGAAGACCTAACCCTAGGACCGCACCCTTCATGGCGCCACCTCCTTTCCCTGCTAAAAGGACACTCCAGGAAGATGGGTGAGGATTTCCCAGATGTCCCAAGGAGATGCCTCAGGAACTCAGAGCTGAGTGGGGGGTCACCACAGGGGCAGGCGGGACGTGGATGGGCAGAAGGCTGATGGCTGTATCTCCATTTTCCTAGTGCCCGCCACACCTTTCAGCTCCTTTTCTATCTACTGGAGTAACTGGACATCTACTCAGTGGGGAAGAGAAGGAAGGGTTGCATCGACAGAAAGTTGGAGTCACTGGACCAGAAAGCAAGATGACAGCAGCCTCCAACCCCATTTTAAAAGCCAACATTACTTCTGCCACAGCAGGAACATGCACCACGCTGGCACTCAAAATGCTGGCTGATGAAGAGCTTCAAAATTTAACACAACAGATTTCCTGTAAGCACAGGAATCTGTGTTTAATCTGTGTTTATACACTTTCAACTGTCGTGACATCTTACTTTCTGCAAGATTCTTTATTTAACTCACAATGTTCCTTAATTTTACACATTTAGATATCTTTTGTCAATGGAACAGTGAGTTTCCTAAAGTCAAGGACAATGTGTTACACACTTTATATCACTCACAGAGTTTACATGTAGCAGATGCTCAACAAATCTTTGCTGAACGAATACATTTACTGTGTACAACAGACCAAAAGCATCCTCTTATTCTTTAAGTGCTTATAATACAATATTTGAGGGAAAAAACATGAGGACACCCTTTCCTCCCAGAGCACAAAATACCAGAAGAAGCAAACTTAAAAAATAGGCGTGAAACAACCTACAATCCTTTTCCACGTCGCCTCCTCTGATGGCCCACTAAGCCAGCCACGCAGACATCATAAAGATGTGCAAGACCTCTCTTGGGGCACCAGGGAGCACAACCCAACTGCCAGGAGGCACCCCTAATAACCTCAACTACAGGCCCCTCACTGGCCACTGGAAAACACATGAACTAGTCTGACATAACTGCAGCTCTCTTCCCCAAAACTTTCCCCGCAATGGGATAGCCGAGATACATTTTGGAGAACAGCTCTTATGGCCACATTACATCAATGATCAGCAAAAGGAGGAAAGTGTGAAGGTGATTTTTTTCCATTTAACCTAGAGGCTTACCTGCATTTCGTATTCTCTCTCTGTACTGTTGATCTAGTTTTTTCATCCTTTTCTGATATTCCTGTAATGTACCTGATATTGAGATTTACAAAATAAAAAGTTACTGTGAAGACCAATCTGCTCCACATTTTGGTTCCCAAAATTATTTCCTAGCACCACCAATGACTGTTTTAGTAACATGACAGTAAAACACAAACCAAGGAAAGGCATACACAGAGCCAGCTGGACTCTGGTTCTCAACCAAGGCACTCAGCAGACATCACCCCACATGGACTAAACTCTCCAGCAAGTGAAGGGGAGAAAGGCGCAGGCATCCCCTAGGGAGTCTGACTCCTTGCTGCTACAGTTTGAGTCAATGGGCCTCCCTTTCCAGGAAAAAGCTCCTTCCCCTTCAGTAACGTCCAGATGAACGCCATCTAGCAGAACTTTCTCTTTAACGGTGGAAACGTTCTACATTGCACTGTCTAATATGGTAGCCACTAGTCCCATGTGGCTATTGAGCAGGTGAAATGCGGCTAGTGCAACTGAGGACCTAAGTTATTAATTTAATTAAATTTAAATAGCCGCACATGGCTAGTGACAATACTCAACAGCTCAGTTACAGATTCTTACCAAATCTCTACTCATTTCACTGCTCCTCCCCAAAGCAGCTAATTATGAAGGTCCCACTAGAAGGAGAAGCATTTCTTGATCATAATGCTTTAATAGGATATATTAATGGTATCTTTTTCAAAATCCCTCACCCAGCCTTGCCAGGCATGCCTTAAAGACTTGCTAGAGTGGAATATATTTCTTCCTCTGGCAACACTTTCATTATCATGGAAAGAAAAAATAAAACTCAAACAAAGGTATGTGATGGCAACTCATGGGAACATTTTCCACTATTAAGCAGAAATCAATATTAAGATGGGCTAGTCCAAGCAATAAAAGTACCTAGTGGAAAAGCAGTTTCACTGAGAAGGGGACTCCAGAAAATGAAACCCAAGAGCTAATGGCAGCAGCTAACGGTCCCTGAGTTCTCATAGTGTGCCTGACAGTGCTAGTCACTCCTCATGCATAACCTCACCTTTCATTTTCTTCATTTCAAAGATGAGAAAACAAATTAAGCAAGAGAAAGAGGTGTGCCCAACGTCCAATTTCTAGAAAGTAGTGAAGTTGGGATTCAAACCAGTGATGGGACTGGAGAGCCCATGCTCTTCACCTCCACGCTGAACTACCTTTAGTGGGAAACATGTGACAGGACACAATCCACTTTTAGTTTACCAAGCGAAAAAGAAGATAGTGAAGAAAACCCACAGGTCACTACCATTTAGTTTGGAAAGAACAGTACCATCTTATTTATTCTCTGGTAACAACATCTCTCCTAAAAATGGCTAGCGTTAGGCACAGCAGTCTTCAGTTCATGCTCTACAGAGGCCCTAAGTGAGATTTCAAAAAAGTTTGAAAATCGCCCCTTTACTGACAGAAGATAGCAAAATGTGTACTGGACAGCTAAAATCATCCAGACCAAATTTTAAGACACTCCCACAGAGAAGTGAAATACACAGATTTCAAAGGTTTGCAACATGAAGAAGTCTTTAGAAATAATTAAATCACACACCAACCTTCCTGAAGTTGCTGCAACTGTCTCTTGAGAGAAGCCAGTTTATCCTGATACATCCTGTAAAAAAGGGAAAGCCACACTCAAAGAAATAACCTTAATAATTCCAAAAGAACCCACACACAGGAACTACCTGGGTTGTTATGGGAATGTCACTGACGTTCTTCATGGAGTGAGAAAATCAAAGTCCGCTGGCGGGTTTAAAATGGACGAGCAGCTAAAGGGATCAGAAATGGACAAGAATTTTGTGTTTTCAAATCATATTCTAATTTTGTAGATTCTCCTGTGTTACTCGACCTTTAGAGAATCAGTCTGAAATCTACAAATATGAAGATACGCAGATTTTAATAAGTGACAGTAATAAACAGAATTAGGCAAAGAACACACAAAGAAAAATTGAAAGTGTGATGCCATTTCCTTCTAGATTTAGAAGCATAAGTAACATATACAAGAAAATGTAGAAAGGCATTAAACACAGCTCTTACATCAACTCTACAATTAGATTATAAGTTCCAAAGGCGTAAGATTACGCCTTCAGCACGATTTTTATATAGATAGCATAGCTGTGTAAGCACCAAGTTAATAAACCTTCATGTCAGTTTTAAAAGCACTATTCTTTCAGGATCAGAGAAATGACAATAATTCAGTGAAAGTTAAAATGCAGGATTTATTTGCAGTCCCAGCTGGATAAGAACACACAGCACACACAAAGCCAAAGGATCTGGCATGTTGTTCTTTTCCCCCCGACACGAAATGGATCATAGGCAATTATACACTCTGCCAAGTCTGTCTGAACGGTGGATTCCACACATAAATCACATTTCAGTAGTATTTTTGCTTCTACCTGAAAAACACCCCCAATCTCACACTGACAGAAACAAGATTTGGAATGTGCAAGAACACCATCCAACAGAGAACGGACACAATAGCCTTTGGATTGCTCAGGTAAGGGCCTCAAATACACCCCACCTATCTACAGGTTGAGGAAAGAGGAGGTGGAATCTGAGAATTACCCAGATGGTCTTTTAGGGAGAATTCTGATGCGCTCTCTATGCTCACTTTGAATTACACAAGGCATTCAATTTTAATAAAAATTATTTTCTATACTATCAAATATTAAGGAGGCACATTCAATTAAAAGATTGTCTTAAAAGAATGCTTAACCATGGGGCCAGCCCCGTCGCCTAGTGGTTAAGTTCAGCACGCTCCACTGTGGCAGCCTGGCTTCAGTTTGCCAGTGCAGACCTACAGCACTTGTTGGTGGCCATGCTGTGGTGGTGACCCACATACAAAACAGAGGAAGACTGGTATAGATGTTAGCTCAGGGTGAATCTTCCTCAAGCAAAAAGAGGAACATTGGCAACAGATGTTAGCTCAGGGTGACTCTTCCTCAGCAAAAAAAAACAAAAATGCTCAAACATATCAAGTACAGGAAAGGGAACAGATGTGTAAACTGCTCACAAGAAGTATTTGGAACACAGTGTGTTAAATTTCCCACCACAGTGAGTGTGCCAGACAACACCTTTGAATTCAGTCTGTCTTCAAAATGAAATATTAACAGATTGAAGAAGGAAACAAACAAAAATTCAGATTCTTTGAGATCACATACAGGGTAAAAGAATAGGTATGTGAAAATACATCTCAAATGGGTTAAGGTCAATGGGTAAAAAGCCTGAAGAGAATAAAAATAAAATAAAAAGCAAGTAGTTTCAGGGATGAGGCTGTGAGAAAAACCACATGAATTATTAAAGTAATCCTTCTTTATTCAGCACTGATCAGACTTAGCTGAATTATCCCTTTGGGTTCCAAAGCTTGAAAAGGATGACAGAATCCAGAGGATGGTCACAAAACATTTGCAAATATGATCTATAAAGAAAGGAATGTGGATCTTCTAGTTTAAAGACAAAGAATCTGAAAAATCAAATCAAGATCCTCAAAATACATTCAATAAACACTTACTGGATATATTTTATACTGTCCTGCATCTGTGTTTACAATAAAAGTGAATGGTTTTAATTTCCCTGGGCATATTTCGTTGCGACTCTGTTGAAGACAACAGGAAGGCTTGGGTGTGGATGTGGGGTAAGCAGAAAGGACACCGGAGCAGGAGTCAGGCGCCCTGCTCTCCGGCCCTGGACTCCCTGAGCTCTCTGACACCTAGCACACCTTCTAGCAGGCAGTCATGGTTGGTGGGGTCAAGCCCATCTGAGAACCCAGCAGCTGTGAGACACCAGTTACCCTCTCTGAACAATGGTTTTCACATCTAAAAAAAAAAAAAAAAAAAAATGAAGAAATGGAAAACAGTTCTCTCCTATAATATGGCCTTATTCCCCGGCATCATTTCCCTCGAGGTTCTTATTAGCCTACCCTCAAAAGATTCTTGTAACAGAAAGACTGATTAAATGTGACAAATCTAAAGGGGTAATCGCACAAACATCCATGGTCTTTGGAAGCACTAAGGTCAAAACCACGCACGCAAGGTCACTATAAAGATTTCCTTGTCAATTCTGTATTCCAAAAAAGAAATATGAAAATCCTACTCACTGTTCCTTCATTTCTACATAGTCTTCCTCGTCATGCTTTGCCAGGTCAGTTTCACTAGCATCCTCAGTGTCTAAGTAAAATTGGGGAAGAAAAGCTCGTTAAAATCATAATTCAGAGGTGGTATCATCTGACACAATGACACTTACTTCTGTAAACTGAACTTCTACTCACTGCCGGCCTGTGTGAAACCATCAACCAAAAATATGACATACGGTTACGTTAGCAAAGAAAATTCCATTTCCAACTTACACACAGCCAGATTTATGCAAACAGCTTGCCATTTTCTGAAGTGCAGCCATAGAACAGTGTGCATCAGACAGAGGCAGTCATGGTCAAGGCTGCTACTTCTGCAGAACCAACGCTGGCAGTTCAGGGACAGGAGATGTGGGTGTTAAGACTGGAAAACTACAGGCAGCCAAGCCTTGCTCACTACTCAAAAAAAATCTGATATGTACATTCCCTTCTGGCAGCTGCCCAGTTTGACTCCCTTAACAGATTTTACATCACATATATACAAAGGAGAATCCAAACCAACTAACTGAACTCTGATAACCGAAACATTTCCAAAGTTACAACTGAAGGGAGAAGGCAGGAGACAAGAAGAACAAACAGTAACTGTTTCAGAACATTTTAAACACTATTCTCAGAATAGGCAAATGGCCAGTGTGTCTACATAATTTCAACAGCCCTACTTGAGGGGAAAAAATCAACTTTGGCTTCAACGCTCCCCCTTGTGGGCAGTAAAAGCAGCGCAAGTGATTCATATTGAAAATCTCTGGTTAAACCTTGTCTTCAAACGTTGTTTAACCAAATGCAATCAGTTCCTTTCAACTTTACGTCTGCATTTGCAGCTGTCTTTCTAAAGGCTGCTGCAGATCCCAATTCTCCACAAACCCTTCTTCTCTCCTTCAGGCAAGAAACCTTCAGTGAGTTCCTGTCATATGCCAGCCAGTCACAGTACCCGGCACTCGAGGAACCGAGATGAATGAAACATACTCCTCATTCCAGGCAGCTGGTCCAGCTTCCGCTCCACAGCCCTATTTGGGGCCAGAATATTCTATCCATATATTGGCCTCTCTTTCGTCTCCTCTTTCTTCTCTCGTCCTTTTCTGTTTCTTCACCTTTCTCGGCCTGCAGACAGCTCCTTCCTCAATCCCTCAAAAAGAGCGTCCCTCACACTTGCCAAACTGTAAAGCCCAGCCGGCAAAGCCAGGCTCTGCGAGGCAGTAACATAATATTAAGAGCGCCGAACTGAAAACACAACACCTGGGCATCATTAAGCAAATCCCTATCTCCTAAACCTGTTTCCTCAACGTGAAAACATCTACTGAGTATTTACTGGGTATCAGGCCAAGTACTTATGCTCATCTCATTTACTCCTTAGACCTACCTAGGAAGGAGGTACTACCAAGGGCTCCATTACAGTTGGGGAAACTGAGGCTCGGGAGCTTAACTTGTCTAACGTCACAAGGCTGGGTTAAGTGAGCCAAATTTAGACCGAATTTGATCCGGCTGATTCCAGGCCCCATTCTTTTAACCAACCTGCACCCTCAATCCTGCGCCGCACTGCCCAAAGCAAGGCTGGCTGAAGCATTTCCCCGGGGTGGGAGGGAGCAACTTGGGAAGCAGGAAGCCAAACTGGGATTTGCTCTGAGCCTCTCAGGAACTAAAGAGAAGGAGTACTCAGTGCACTCAGTGGACGGCTTTCTCATTCCACCCAGTGAACACCTGAGGTTCCACCAGACTGTTGGGGGGAGCGAGGCAAGATCATAAGGGACCTGCAGCTCTGAGAACAGCTAAGTCCCTTCTCCCCATAACTGTGGGGGACAACGTACCCACGGCTTCTCCTTACTTCCTGGAGCCGCGCTCCTCGCAGCTGCCCCTCTACCGACCCCAAACCCCAGAGGTCGCCCCGCCCCTCTCCCATGCAGCCCCACCCCCTCCCACAGCGGTCCCACCCTTGCCTGGGCTGCCCAGCGGGCCAACGACGCACCTTCGTCGGACTCGCGGCCCCGGCAGCTGCGCTCGTCCTCCTCGGCGCTCTCCAGCTCCTCGTCCTCCTCAGGGTAGTACTCCGCGGCCGGCGGCGCTCCGGCCGGGGCCGGGGCCGGAGCCAACAGCCCCGCGGCACTCATGTCGCCCCTGACCGCAGCTGAGCGTGCCGCCGGGCGACCGCGGCCACCCGCCCTGCGGACCCGACTTCCGCCTAGCAGCGCCCGAGGGAGCCGCCAACTCGAAGAGCGGGAGCCGCGGCGACCCCTTCCCCTGCTCCGCCAAGCTCCGCCCCTCGCGCCCGCGCTCGGCAACGGGGGCCTCGCGCCGGCGGCGACTTCCGGGTCGCGAGCTGCCCGAGGACCGCCTGACTCCGCCATCCTAAAGGGAGTAGAGAGGCCGCCGGACGTCCCCTTCGCCTTAACTCCAGCCCCTTCATGGTCGTCTTAAAATCCTCCTCGGGTGGTGGGAAGGGGCGGAGGCAGGATCTCTAGAATTAGGCAAATCCTTGGGCAGGCTTGGCCGCGGCCAGGACCCCGAAGCGCAGAGGCGACTTCCGGCAACAGCCGCCAGGCGGCGCCTGGACCCAGAACTAAAGCGAGGATCGTTAGCGACCTGAGAAGCAGAGGGTTTGAAAGGCTCCCGGCAGGTGGAAGTGTCTCTTCTTTAATTTAAACGGGTGAACGACATGAACCATCCCCTTTATAGGTCGGGAAACCCAGACATCTAGAGTTTGCGTGATCATCTCGAAGAAAAGGAGCCGGCTCCTCCCCTAATTGGAGTTTTATTAAAAACTAAAAGACGAGGATGCTAATATTCCATTCTGGGGTCAGCAAAACGGTATTTCTCCATTCGGTGGAAGTCCTTTCTGTTTGTAGAGGTTTACTCAATAAGGTGTTCTCCCGATCCTACAGATGAGAAAAGAGCTGTCGCTTGCCTTAAAAATGGTAGCATTCAATCTGCCATGTTTAGAGTCTCAGACCCAGGCCCTCATATTTCTTAGACTATTAAGTTTTTAAAAGGTGGTTTTGCCCAATCCAATAACTTGCTAATCAACTGTCAACTGAGCGAGTGAAACATTTGTCTACAGGAAGTTAATTAGGCTAATGTAAGGAAGGTGCTATGTGGAAATTTAGAAAACGAGAACTGAATATCTGCATGAATTAATTCGTGTGATTTCCTCTGAGTAGAAGGGGACACAGTGTTATAAGCTTTGCTTAATGAACACATTTAGGGTGTCCTTTGTCCAGTTGTGTGTAACGAGGGAAAGGGCCCAGAGATGTTTAACGGTTTGTCCAAAGTAACCCTACTCTTTTTGTTGCACCCAAGTCTCCACAGAAAAGGTAACTTACAAGTAGACAGATATAAAAGCCGGGGTGGAACCTAATATTCTGATTCTCAGATCCTTCGTGCCCAAATTTATCTCTGAATTGGACCCCATAGAGTCTAATGAAAGTGAAAAAATTTATGCTCATCACATTTAACATCTCTGATTTTTTACTTTAATTAAAATCTTGGCTCTATTTGTGAAGGGTTTTTCCTCCCACCAAAAGTCAAGAATTTCCAGAATGGAATGCTCCAGTGTCTT
This sequence comes from Equus asinus, assembly GCF_041296235.1. Classification (NCBI taxonomy): domain Eukaryota; kingdom Metazoa; phylum Chordata; class Mammalia; order Perissodactyla; family Equidae; genus Equus; species Equus asinus. The sequence continues at coordinate 83,580,220 of NC_091797.1, read as the reverse complement.
TCCAGGAGTTCAGAGATCTTCTGAAGCTCCTTCTAAATAAGAGTCATTCTCAAGGTTCACTGTGGGCCCACCATCTATATTTAAACTAAGATTTCAGAACTGTCTCTTGTCCAAAAGATGAAGTCATTTTCTTTTCTTATGCTGTTAGATCACATCTAAATTATCTGTAATCAACTATATTGAGCAACTGAGTTGCTATCAGTAGCAATAATCATAGACCAGAAAAGGCAGCAACATTTTAGAAATTAGAGTTCGTTGATATGAATCAAAAGAAAAGAGCTGATTTCATTGCTAAGTGGTTTCTTTTCAAGACGTTGGGATTTTTATTTTGCTTATGTTTTATTTCTATCTTCTTGATTGCAAATAACATCTGTTAATGGTCATGCATTTCTTTTTTATATGGACAGACGCAGCTGAACGCTTGGGTGGTGAAAACTCACCCTATTTCTTCCATTCATATTGTCAACTGCAGAGTTGGTAGGATGAGTTCTTAACTAATAAATACTCTTTAGAGAAGGAGTACCTAGTCAAAAAAAATCCCTGCATGACTTTAGTCTTACCCACCTTTACAGTTGTTTAATATAATGCTTTTGGACAGACTCTCTAGGCCTATAAAAATCAAGTTCCCTCTAAACCAAGTTTTACCACCTTGAAATCTCTCTGCATCCCTTCCTAAGATGGCACTCAGTCACGCTGCTCAGGAGACATGTACTTCAGAACCCGTCTCAAATGAAGTCCTGCCAGCCCTGTTTCCGCAGGCCCACTCTGCATACCCTCATGCTCAATCTTAAACTTTAAAGGCAAGCATTGTAATTAAAATGGGGCATGATTTTAAAACACTAGTGAAAACATGTAGAGTGTTTTTAGAACACCAATTTTGTCAGTGGAAGTTAAAACAAAGGAGTTAATGATGGAGAGTTTTCTGAGAGAGAAGTCCTGTATACGTCTGACAAGGCCTAGGATCAAACTGTGTTCCTGAAATGAAACAATTTCTTGATAAAACACTAAATTGTCAAGGTCCATAAACTTTGGGGTTTAAGGTCAAGGAAAGCAGTTTTCAGTTCCCAGTATTGATTTAATCAACATATCCAGTTTCACAAAAACAGAAAGCATGGCGCTGAGTAATATGATGCACTCTGACCCCTGTCTGGCACCATCTTTCAGCTTGGGTCAAGACGGGTCTCTGGTTTTCACAGGTTGCACTTGGGACAAAATTCATTATACTTTGGCCATTAGTTCACACAGAATCATTAAAACAGTTGCCCTGAAAAAGAGTATGTTGAATAGCCTGAAGCCTCGCTAAAGCTAACAAGGGTTCCTCTATCACACAGTTCCTGTTCCTCCTGTCACAATGATAATCAAAACCTACAAACAGTACATCTAGAGCTTTATCCTTGTACTATCAGAACGTGACCCATCAGTGTTGAACACCTAGTTGTGCAGAGTATGCATCTATATATAGATTTTATTTTTTCCCAACAGCATTAAAGTGACGTCTGTTGAACGCATGCAAGGAAGGGCAACTCCCTTGCCAAAGATACAAAAGTTAAAATCCAGGAAATATTTACAAGTCCTGAGTAGATCAATGCTGTATTAATTGACGGCAGAATTACTTAGAAAGCTGTGCAAGGTGTAGCGGGGGAACGGGGACCCCCTCGAAGGCTCCAGCACGGTGGTCCCGGGGAATCCCAGAAGGCCTCGGCCTCTGGGAGTCTCCCAAGAAAAGTAAAGGCTTAGGGAGGAGTGCCATGAACTTTGACCCCACCGCAGCACAAACAAGGCTGACCGCACCCCAGGCGGGCCCGCGGGTAACTGAAGTTGCAAGGTCTTCCGCGTCTGAGGAAGCCCCGCCCCGCCCCGTCCCGCCTCGTCCCGCCTCCCGTCAAGTCCGCCAATCCTTAGGCGCCATCGACCGCTCTTGCTTCCCAGGCGCCTCCAATCAAGTGCCTATATCCGGCCCCAGGCCTATGCCCCGCGATCAGGGAAGGTCAGTAGAGAGCCTATCGGAGCCGAGCTGGGGGCGTGGTCGGGGGCAGGGGGCGGGCGCCTGAGACGGCGGGGCGGAGCGCGCTCGGCGCAGTCGGGTGCGATTGGCCACCCCTGGCAGGAGCCGCACCTCGGACAGCAGCAGCGGCGGCCGCGGGAGGGTCCGTGTGGCGCCCGGCGGCGGGATCCTGCGCGAGAGAGTGGGACCCGACGCGGAGACCGCGGGCGGAGGCTCCCCGCGGCCGCACTGGGCCCTCAGCGACCGGACCCGGGGATCCTCTGGGGGACAAGCGGCAGAAGAGCGACTCGGGAACAAGTGTGGGAGAGGAAGCGGCGGCGGCGACGCCGGGCCCGGGGGTGGTGACAGCAGGTCTGAGGTGAGAGCACCGGGGCGCGGGGCAGTGACAGTGTGAGCCCAGGCGAGGGGACCCTGGGCAGAGTGAGGTCGGCGAGGACCCGAGTGAGGGGAGTTCCGGGAGCGGGTCTGACAGTCCCGACTGTGGAGTGGAGACCCGGAGAGGGGTCGGGACGGCGGGTCTGAGGGGGACCCGAGAGAGGCCAGGAGAGCGGGTCTGACGGGGGACCCCGAGACGGGCTGGGACAGCGAGTCTGAAGAGAGGGAACCCCAGCAGGGGCCGGGACAGCGGATCTAAGGGTGGTCCCGAGAGTGGCCGGGACAGCGGTTTTGGGGGGTGGTCCCGAGAGGGGCTAGGGCAACAGGGCTGAGGGAGGGGTCCCTGAGAGTGGCCGGGACAGCAGGGCTGAGTGGTGGTCCCGGAGAGGGGATAGGACAGCGAGTCTGGAGAAGGGACTGAGAGGGGCCGGGACAGCGGGTATGATGGGGGACCTCCAGGGGGCTTGGGACGGTGAGGGGACCCCGAGGAGGGCTTCTGAGCGTGCGAGTGGACGCGCGGCCCGGCCCTGCGTGGGAGAGGCGAGGGAGCTCGGGTCAGGGTCGCAGTCTCGGCCGAGTTGGGACCGCCGGACCCAGAGGAGAGGGGAGCGCGCTGCTCCCAGGGTCCCCGGTGAGCCGATCTCCCTAAGGGCAGTGTGTGGGGTGTGGGACAGCCTGCGCCCCCGTGACTCTGTGGGTGACTCGGTGGAACACGGATTATGTAATGAAACATCTCCCAAGTAGAGCGCGCGGGCCGGAGGGTCTGGCAGAAGCACAGAGATCTGGAAAGATCGAGAGAGACGAATCGCTGGTCCTCTCCCCGCTGGCCCCCTGGCTTCCCATTCGTTGCTGAGTTGGACGTGCATGCCCTGAAAGTGAGGGGCTTCCCGACCTTAACAGCTTCATCAGAACGTGAAAAGTTGGCGAGCGCTCCTACCCACCACTAACAAGTTGAAAGGGAAAGGGCTCCTTTTGGAGACCCAGGTTTTGCATTAATTAGGATGTTTATTTTGATAGACCCTGTATTTTTCATTTTAGCACAAGGAGCTAAGAAACTTTCAGATTTGGCAGCACACCAGTGCCAATGTTTACAATGCAGATTTAAAGGAACTATATACTAAGTTTAGCTGTTTAACTTTGATGTGTGGGGGATAGTGGGAAGGTCAAACTAAAGTTTGAAAAGTATTGGAAAAAGTATTGAAAGTATTGGAGTCGCTAAACTAACAGGACCATCCAAGTAGACTTCGCATCCTACAAGCTACCAGGACTGAGCTTCAGGCATAATTCCAGGACAAGCTAAGGAGAGAGATAAGCCTATTTAAACCAGACACTGTATGTCCTGGTGGGAGGCAGGTGTGTGTCTATTAAAATGCTAAAACAAATAGTGGAAAGCAGTAGGGGGTGGGAATTGGGGGGCAGCCTCCTCCTTTGACAGGTGTGAAAATTAAACTAATGACCACGCTAGTTGTTCACAGTACTTAGGATATGTTAATACCTCCCTGCCTGCCTTTCCAATGTTCTCTTGAATGCACATTCTTTGTTATGCTGGTGCCAGCAGTTTTGCATTTGAATTTTTTGACCCCTTTTTCTCTGTGTGTTGCTTCTCCTCACACCTTCTCTCTTCGACTGGTTTCTTTTTTTTATAAAGCAGACTTAGAAAATGATGGTTTGGGGAAAATAATGGAAAATGTAATTACAATATCATTTCGCAGTTATTTAGCTATCTTCTTTGCTTCAGGTTTAGAATATGTCTTAGAAGACTTTGCCCATGGTTAGTAATGACCAGCTTCAACTAAGAGGAAGAAAGAAATGCTGCATTATTTCCCAAAGACAATGCAAAAGGCTTCCACAGCACTGCCTATTTAAATCCCAACAACATTCCTCAAGTCATTTTTATCATGGTGATAATAAGTAGAGGAACTGTGCCATTTGGGGATTTTATTTGATATTACCTGACACAGGAAAGTTCTTACATGGCTTCAGAAAGTGTGGCACTTGATGTGGTTCTGAAAATGCCACCAACTAGAAGTCCTCACCTAAGATATGGAAGTTATGGAGATGAGAGGAGCAACAGTAGCAAATACAAACTGAAAACATGAGGCACTGTGATTTATTTAAGGTGTATTGAGTGTAAGTTTTTGACACTAAGTTTATTTTTCCAGAACCCTAGGTAGAATTCAAGGAAAAATCAGGTCAGTTACCTCAAGAGGGTGTTTCCAAGGGGCGTATATTCGTTATGTACTGCGTGTAACATAGGACACAGTCTGTAGAAGGATTGGGAATCTCAGTGCTGACAATTCTACAAAGTGATGGGAACGTTTGAGCAGATAGGCTCTTTTGTCATACTTGTTAGCTCATTTCTGACTGGTACAAATGGTAGTTTCTTATGACAAAACAGTAAGTTTATTTCCTTGTAAGAAAAGAAAGTGTTGTGATACTCCCCTGAGTGATTACTAAAGCAGTCATCTGAACCACATTACATTATGATATTGATCCAGAGACGATAAAGAGAGATTCCTTGTAATATTCATTGCAATTCATTGTAATTTTCAGTGATAGGAAGGGCCTATAATAACTGTTTATTCCTGGGTGGGTAGGATGGTAAGAATTCTGTGGGAATTTATTTTCATTTGTTTGACAAAATAAAACTATGCTATGAGAAACTATAAATATATGAAGTCATTAGACCTATGCTCATTTAAACTATTTCTTTCCTACTAAAAAATATAATCAAAAGAAGAGATTAAGACGGAGCCTTATATTTCCATATGTGTGGTTATAGCAACCACAGCATGTAAGTTGGTTTTGGTTTGGAGTTCTTAAACTAGTCTTACTCTTAGCTTAGCAGGATGCAAGTACTGCCCAGTAAATACAATAACCCGTTTTACACTTTCTTTACCACTTGAGTCATATACAGTCAAACCATTGTAATCTCAGAGTCTACCTTGATAGCTAATTTTGTTTAATGTGTAAGCCAACTTGAAGAAAAGTTCTCATTGCTTGCCAGTGTTCATATTTGTTGGTTTCAGTAGTTATTAGGAGAATGAATGAAAACTACATATTGGTACTTTTATTTTAGTCTTAGTTAAAAGCTTCTTTCCTTTATAATCTTTTCCTCCAGTCTGTTTCTTCCCTCCTCCCAAAAATAAAACAGACTGACAGACAGACAGAAAGAAAGAAAGCTTCCATGTAAAAGTGGTTTGTTATTCTCCTAAGAGTTCTTTTCATAAGACTTCTTTTCGATCTTCAATGAGGGTTTCCTGTCAATCAGAGAGGATAGTTTCAAATTCGTTTTAAGTTGTGGGATATTGTACAACTGCATTTCAGCACAGGGAGTTTAGTTTGTGATTATTTAGCTTTATCATTCATTCAATTGGTTGCTTTGTTATTTGTGAGGATATACTAAAAGTTTGTTACTGTTTCTTAAACTCAGATTCAGCTTAGTAAAAAAAGGCAGTGAAAAAAATCATAGGAAAAAAAGTATCTGTCTAATTATGATTATAGATATGTTGAATGGACCAAATGTGATATAATTTATTTCCAAGCCCTGAGTACCAAATTAAAAACAACGACTATTGAGAAATTTTATGATAACCAATAGGAATTAAATTGATAAATTTTATAATTCCAGTTATATGTTGTTAAAGTTACCTGAATAGTTTATAAATTAACTTCATGTATTTTTTTTGTGACTTATGATTTGTTAGAGTCATTGGAGTATATTTAAAGTCTTTATAAATTATTTCTATTTTGCAACAGAATGACTTAGGGGTCCATTTCTTGATTTGTTAACAAGGATCAGTCTCCTAACCATTGTCAGGCATCTCACAAATACACATTTTTCATCCCCAGAATGAGTGAGAGAAGGAAAATGCCTTGGAATAAACATTTTATACCTAGCAAAACCTACTCCCAGTAAACAAAGGTGTGGCCCATGTGGTGTTAGCCCCTAACACTGGGAATTTACACTCTGGCGTCTAGTGTTTTGGGCCCTTTCACTTCCCCTCTGGCCTTAGTGAAATGATGGATAGCAAAATCAACCTCATGGTGTACGTTTTGTTGTGCTTAATATTTTAGTCAGTTATCAAAGCACTAATTGAAAAACTTCGGTTTTACTTCCTTCCACTATTTTCGATGGGCAGTGGGATAACCTTTTATTTCCAGATCAAACTAGGACTCTGTGCAGTATATTTTTATATGTTTCACTTTCTGTCTAATGACATGGCTTAAGTCCTTAGCAGTCAAGGCTTATGACAACTCAAATACTTTTTATTTACCCATAACAATAGATAGCACTAATCAAGGCAGAATAAAATACAGCATGATACACTGGAAGGAGAAAGAGCCTTAGACTCAGAGAGACCTAGGCACCTATTTTGGCTTTGTTGCTTGCCAGCTGGCTTACCTTGGGTAAGCTACTTAAGTCTTAAGGCCTCAATTCTCTCGTCTGTAAAATAAGAATATGTACCTCACGGGATTCTTATAAGGAATATATGAAGCAATTTATGTAAAGCACCAAGCACAGTGACAGAGGCATAGGAAGTGTTTAATAAATGGTAGCTGCTTATTATTTTAATCACTTGAAATAATTTTTTATTGCTGTTTTTGGTCTACTCTCAGTGTGTGATCAATTGCTGAATTCCATGGTTCTTGACTCCAAAAAGAATACTTAATAGATCACACATAGGGAAATTGAGACTCAGTGAGGGTAAGTGACTTCTCAAGGTCATACAGACAATGGTCAACTTGACCACTATGACCTAAATCTGTGTTTTCAACTCAGTACACTTTCCACTTTCTACCTCTTAAATGGCCCAAGGAGGGAAGAGCCTTACTATGGTGCTAGGGAAGGACTGCTGTGACAGTTTTCCAGTCTCCTTTCCTTTTTCATCCTTCCTATATACGCTGTTGCTGTCTTATTCTCCCTAAAGTGCAGCTCTGATTTTGTCACTCACATGTTCAAAACCTTTAATAATTTCCCATGGCCCACTGTACTGAATCTGAATTACCGTACTGTAAATCTGAATTCATTACAGATTTATCAACCCGTTTTTAGGTTCCTGTTGCCCCGTAATCCATATTTATATCTAACCAGACCAGCCTGCTTACTGGCAAAGCACTTACTGATTTGCCATCTTCAGGTCTTTGTTCCTGCCATTTCTTTTCCCTAGAATGCTTTCTGTTCCTCATTTTTCAGACCTGCCTTTAAGGCCATCTTTTATGAGGCTTTCTCTGATCATCCTCCTTGGTACTGTCTCCTTTGAATTCCCTAAGTACTTGCTTTGCAGGTTTTCTTATTACACTAATGTTCGCCCTGATATTACATTATAGGATTTGTACTTGTCTTATCCTTCCTAGATGTCCATCTTCTTGATTTTAAAAGGACAGTGTCTTACGCATCTAACGAAGTGTCTTGCAACTAGTATCTGCTCAATAATTATTTGTTGAATTATGTTAAATTTAGATACTTATTTTAGGTTCAAAAATGATGTTTAGGGGCTGGCCCAGTGGCGTAGTGGTTAAGTTCACGTGCTTTGCTTCAGTGGCCCAGGGTTCACCTGTTCGGATCCTAGGTGTGGACCTACACACTGCTCATCAAGCCATGCTGTGGCAACAACCCACATAGAAGAACTAGAGGGATTTACAACCAGGATATACAACTATGTACTGGGGCTTTGGGGAGAAAAAAAATGGGAAGATTGTCAACAGATGTTAGCTCAGGGCCAATCTTCCTCACCAAAAAAGAAAAAAAAATTAAATATAATTATTGCTGTCAGTGAAGATAGCAGGGATAATTCTTAAGTGAAGAATTGACTTCTGACCCTGACAGTTGGTAAATTCAGTGGCAACGGTAGCAAGTATTTGGAAACTTGTATGTTCATATTCCGCATGATAAACATTCCCTAAAGTGACCTTTGACTCTTGAGTGTTTGGGATTTGTTATTTTTGTTTCTTTAGGTGATGTTTTTATCTGTAAGCAATGGGTTCTAACTTCAGGTCTTTGGAACTTTGTTATCCTTTCTCTTGGTATTAGCAACAAATGAAATTAGATTGTCATTTGCAACAGAAAGCGATTGATCACTTGAGTCAGAGGTAGATTCTGGGAGAGCTCTGATGCTCTAGTCTTCCAAATTAAAGTTCGTTACTTTGTGATATATGCAATTGTGAACAAATAAACTTATTTTTATCCCTTTCTTTCAAATTGCGTTCTTCTCCATAGTGCTACCTTCTGCATACCAAATAATTTGTTTGTCTTATATCCCTACACTAGAAATGAGACTCTGTGAAAGCAGAGATTTTTGTTATTCATTATTGTATCTCCAACTGGTAGAACAGTGCCTAGCATGTAGTAGGTACTCAATAAATATTTGTTGAATGATTGAATAAATCAATTTAGTTTTGGAAATTCCTCCAGTTTGTTGACTAAAAAGAAGGTTTTGGTTTTTTCAAGATAGAAAGTAAAATCCTGAGGAAGTAAAGTATAGCTTAGAAGAGTAGAGTTTATCTGTACACTTACTCTCTAGGTTTCATGGGGGTTTTTTGAGCAGCCTTGAATTTACTAAATTTTTGTTTTATTGAATACAAAGAAAAGCCATTCCTACCACAACATCCAAGATGATTGTGTCTCAATCTAACTAAAATCTAAGAAAACTGTGTTCATTGTAACGAAATCCAATGGAAGCTTGCTGACATGGCCCATAGGCATTAAGGACTAATAAGACCAAAATTATAACAAACTTCAGGGCAGAGGCATTATTCTATTGAAAGTGCTTCGTTTGTGTTTTTCTTAGATGTTGATATTAACCCTGAAAATTGGTCAAATCAAGCTTCTGATGTTAATTTGGGGTTATCAGTTTTCTGCATGTACAAATAATTGGGTTTGAAATGTGTTTTAAGCCTGAATTAAAAAGAACTTAGTCACTGGTGACTCATGGTGAGAAGTTTTTCCTTTTCCCTGCTGGAACATGTGCCGTTGCCTCAAACCTAACCTTTTTGAAACATTGAAAACGTAAAGAATTCTAATTTTATGTACTAGGTTTTGGAAAAGTTCTTTTAGGTTTAAGGTGGTAGCCTTAATTATAATGCTTTTTAGTAATAAGCACTACGTTTGACTTTCCAAATTTCCATACAAATTTCTTTAGTCTCTATCTTTATGGAAGTTTTTTCATTATACATGAAATTGTCAAAAGTCTCCAGATAGTGTATGAATGACCACAGGGACTTTGTTTTGTTCATTAGTGTATACTTAGTGCCTATAACAGTGCTTTGCACAGAGAAAGCAATTAATACATATTTGTTGAGTAAAGTCACATACATTCTTAATAACAGTGCATCTTAGAAAAATAATGGAAGAGTGCATCTTAGAAAAATATTGGAAGTCTGTTGAAATAAATTTTCTCCAGCCCTTTTGAATTAAGTAATCATCAATTCACAATCAACCTTGTTTGGGAGGCTCTTGATATTAGCCCAAAGTAGTTCTGCCCTAATAGTTCTTAGCGTTGATTGTGCCAACCTGAAATCTCCTTTAGTGGTTCAATTACAAAAGGAAGGCTAAATCGGCAGCACCCATAGGCACTTGCACCTGTAGGAACCAATGGGCGTTGTAACAGGAAATACTTCAGCTTGCAATACCGATAGTAATGTGCAGCGCGCAGGTCACGCTGTTTTTATCTGCAGTTCCCTGTTAGGATCGTACAGGGTTTCTTGAAGCTTTTTAATATGTAAGTTTAAAAGAAAATTAACTTTAAATTTGAAAATTTAAATGTGAATGGCTGTTTACATTTTCTTCATTATCAAGGAATTGGTGAGTTGTCCTCCTTTAAGTTCTTTCTTTACCTTCTACTGTTGTGTTCCGTGAAACCTCACTCTAGCACACATGGAGGAGAGAGATGGAGGGTGCATAAATGTAAAATAATTAAATCTAAAGGTGATATTATCAATAATAATAACCGGTTCTGATATTTACGTGATACCATAACGGTAGGCAATGATAGAATTTCATGGATTTTTACCTAAGACTTGCTTAGCTTGAGCAAGTATTCCTCTTTTGTAGGGACTGGAGAAAAAAAATCAGGAAAAGTTTTTAGAAAGTACTTTCCGAAGCGTTGAAATGTAAAGCTGTATAAAATGCTGTTGACGTTAACTGTCTGACCAGGAAGTACTCTCTTTAAGCCTCATTTATGAAACCGTGTCTATAATAACTTCCTTTCTCGGGAGATAGCATGGTGTTCTTACAACTTCAGTTGAGTTTTATCTTTCCTAAGTGAATAAGAGGCAGCTCTTTAAAGAAAGCCGTCTCGGGCAATCTTACTGATTGCTGTAGCTAAAGAAAGAATTTTTAGTCTTTAGGATGTTGGATTGGAAATGTAGGAATACATTTGAGAAGATGTACTGTGAGTAAGCTTGGTGTTTTGTTTTACATTTAATGTTTTATTATAAATATGGTTTTTGTCTACATATTGCTAATAAACTCTTTTTTGAATGTCATGTGACTATTTATGACTTTAGCTCAAAGTCCAGCTGAGAGTAAGCAACCTCAAAAGTCACTGGATTCATATACTCTATTTATTTTAATTTGTAGTTTGATATTCTACAAATAAGTATTAGTGGGAATTTTTTTCAAAAATCGTTTGATTTCTCATTTCTCCTGGATAAGTAAGATAAATACCGAGCAGCAAATCAAATATCAAAATCTTGTCAGAAGAGTCTTTTAAACAAAAATTTTAAATATACTGAAGCCATCTTTATTAAATAAATGCAATTTATGCTAATGAATATTATTACTGTAAAACAGTATTTCAAAATTAAGCTACTCAAAATAGCATACTGTTCATCCTAGAGATCTTAAATAGCAACAAGGCCACTTCTTATTTTTCTTCTTTTACAGAAAGGGAAAATAGGATAGAATGCAGAGCAGTTTCTTGAATGTAATACCAAATTTAGAGACAGAAAAGTCAGATTTGATCAAATTTACTTTGTCTTGTCATTTTTTTTGTTTTAATATATAAGGGTAGTTACTTATTAAAGTATAAAAATAAAATATTTTAGCCATGAGGTAATAATTTATGGGACTACTCTAGTGCATAAAATGAAATTAGGTGAAGTAGGAAAGTAGATAATTTTTTATTTAACATCTCATAGTTTGTATGGTAAAAAGTTAATGCAAAATATTTTATAAACCAGGAAAGCTACCTTAATAGTTTCTTTACCAGTTTCACTAGGTTCTTGGAACAAAGTTTAAATGAAATATGTATAACCCTGACTTCCAAATTCCTAATACTTTCCATGGTAGATGTGTAAATTAAAGTCTTATACGTAGGATGTATTTTCATTCAAAAAGCATTGCAGTGGATATTACTGATTTGGGAGCTCTATTCTTTCGAATACATAAAAAAGGAGATTAAAACTTTCAAATAATCTTTGAAATGTGATGTCATACAGTTTTTTTTCCTTAAGATTTATGAATGTTAAACACATAAAAGTACAAATTATGTAAATTGCAGTTTTTATAGATAGGGAGGCCTTTTATGATTGTCTGAATGTTATGTTAGCACTCCAGAAGTATCCCAGTCATAGCTTGGATGGGGGTGGAGCAAAGGAAGTGGGTAGGTCTTCACTGTAGTGACAGATTACTGCAGATTATATGGCTGCCTGCCAAAACACCACTAGTAGGAGGGAAAAGTGGAAGTTACTAACTGCATCCTATTCATTTCTACATGTTTATTTAACCAGTTAAAACTGTTTGCTGGTTTCATACACAGATGACAAGTTTTAAACTTCTGAATTACTTGACATGTGCTTCATCTTCTATTGTTTTGTTTACCATGGTCAAATTCCTTATCTGTAGTCGGCAAAGATCACACTGACGCTTTTGTGGAAGACCGTGTGTTAGCAGAAAAAAGAGGAGTGAGGAGAGACAACTTTATAACTGCTTTACTTTCTAGTTACAAGTATTGCAGAGTTAAAGTGTAAGGCATTTCATCATATTTAGACAATTTACGTAAAATACTACTAAAAATAATCATCTTTTGTGAAGGAGTTTGTAGTTCTTGATTGTTCTGGTTCAGCTCAAAATTGAGATTCTTACTGTTGCAACATAAAAGGAAGCTTTGTGGAGGAAATATGACATCTCTGCCCAGATGCATAAGGAGGGAATTACAGTGGAGAGTTATTTTTAGAAGTGTCTTCTTATGAATATTCTTTATGTACTGAGAAGTTTCCTTAAAATGTTGGTTTATTTCAGGGTCACTGGTAGGAATTACATAGGTTGCTCAGGTCACTGGATATTCTACTAAGAAAGTATTTTTTCAAGCATTTTGATGTCACCAACCAGCCTAGTTATTCCTGATCTTGCTGATTTTAGTGGTAGCATTTTTTTAAAATGTGACCAAATTGAGGAGATATTGAGATCCTGTCAATGCCATCAAACAGTAATGTAATATAAGTGTCCTACTAAAAGAGAGGACAGTTAACTCCCATTTCATAGCAGTGTCCCACTCTCCTTCAGGAACAGAGTGCAGCGCTTTCAGTATAAGGGAAGGTTAGAAGTAAGTCGAGGAATCTATCCATTTGCGTTGCTGACACAGTTCTTAGAATTGATGCCCCTTCCTAACTCTTTCACACAGTGAGTAGCATGTCCAGATTCCTTATATCTCTTACTTTTGGTTTCAGTCATGTATGTTCAGGGTTGGCAGTATAACCTAATAATCAACAAGAACATATCAGATGACCACGTCTGCCACTTACTAGCTTAAGCTTTGTGACCTTGTACAAATCCCTTAACTCCCAAAGCCTCAGTTTCTTCAACTGTAAAATGGGCATAATCATGGCACCTATCTGACAAGATTGTTGTGACGATTAAATGAGATTATGCATGAAAAGCACAAGTTTGGCCAGACGTAGTAAAGGAAGAGCTCAGGGAGTGATAATAGATATGTTTATTTTTGGACATTTCAATTCTTATTCACAGCTCTCCCAGAAAATAATTTTGGGAAGAGATATAAAACAATACATGCAGTCACGTATAGATAATAGAATCAGTGTTAACAATAATAGAAGTATTTAGAAAGCACCATGGGAGCAGACGAATGAATCTACAGGTCTTATTTATGCCTCTTCTCTTACCACATTATGTACTACCCATTCTAAAGGGAGAGGGGAAGCAGGAGAAGAGTTCATTGTAGATTTAAATAATTATTAGTCCAAAAAATTAGTTAATCTAACAAATTTATCTGTAGTAACATTTTTCTTTTTGTTTTTCACTTAAGAGAATGTCCTCCCAGTTTGATAGCACAACTCAGGAAAGCAACATGGCAAAGTATTGATTTCTTAATTCATTTTTTTCAAGAGTTTGTTTGTTTGTTTCTGACTAGATCACTCTCAGATCAAGGTAGGAGTATGTCTCAAGACTTTAGATCAGCTAAAAAAAAATGTTGTGGGTTTTTTCCCAGGGGGGAGGGGATGGGAGGCAGAACCAGATAATAAAAAATATATGTTTGAGTAAAGAAGAATGTTTTTCTGTTTTCACTATCTTAGTCTCTGGGGGTTCATATCCTGTAATGGGTCACTTAACTTTGTTTATATATTGAGAAACAACTAATTTTTATGTAAGCAGATTTTCATAGGGCTGTGTTAGCAAAGCAGATGTGAAGTTGGGGGGGGGGGGGACCTGCAATAAACTCGCTAAACAAAACAATGAAACTACTTATAGGGTACTTGAGAAACATTTAGGCTTTGTGAATATATTTCCAGTGTTTGACATTTCCAGGTCTTAATCTGTAGTACAGCCCCTTCACATGTTAGCCAAACCCTGGATTAGTCTGTCTCTTCCTTGTCTCTTGTATCCCCAATCTTAGTTTTAGGGCCCATCACATTGCAGCTGAAACACACTGTCTCTGTGCACCTCTCCTACGCAGGCCCTTGTCACCTCGTTCCTGGATTACCACAATTGCCTTCTTTCACTTCCAGCTGCTTTTTCCAACTCATCCTGATTAACCTTCTTTACTTCTTTAAATGCTACTGCTTCTACCATGTCACTCCCCTTTTCAGAAAGCTTCATTGGTTCCCTGTTTTCCACCACATTAAGTCTAACCTCTTCTGCCTTTCAAGGCCCTTTCTAATCTGTCCCACACTACTTATCCAGCTTCATTTCCTATGTTCTTTGGCACATTCTTTCTGCTCTGTTGAAGTCAGTCTTTCTCTCAAACACACCATACTTTTTCAAGTCTGCTCCTCTGGTACCATTATTTACTTCATTCAAAAAGCCCTCTACCCTTCTCTCTTCCTACTCAGATTTTACCTTTTCTTCAAGAACCTGTATAAAGTTTACTCCTGTTTGAAGCTTTTCCTTAACTATTTCAGTTCTTACTGTTTTGCTGCAAACTCCCAGGTGATTTTTTAAATTTGCAAACTAGTGAACGAAAATGTGCATAGTATCTTATATCATTCACTGTTTTATCTTCACTAATGATGTAAACATTTTGCATACAAGGACCATATCTTACAATTAAATCTTTCCCAGTTCCTAGCATAATGCTGAGGTAGTTGGCTGATTTGAAGGAAAAGAAAAGAAAGTAAATCTATTTCATTATGCCTATCTAAAGACAAAACAACAATCCTAGTAATATTGAAGGGAGCCGAATCTTTTTTCCAGTTTGGGTCAGATCTGTCACCTCATTTACAGAAAAACATGAGGCAAATGAAAACTATTTTATAACTGGTCATAGATGGACATGTTTGATTTTCTTTATAAGAAACTATATATATGTGTGTCTATCTATTTATATAGATAATCACGGGGGCCGGCCCCGTGGCCCTGTGGTTAAGTTTGTGTGCTCCACTGTGGCGGCCCAGGGTTTCGCTGGTTCGGATCCTGGGCACGGACATGGCACTCCTCATCAGGCCACATTGAGGCAGCGTCCCACATGCCACAACTGGAAGGACCCACAACTAAAATATACAATTATGTACTGGGGGAATTTGGGGAGAAAGAGCGGAAAGAAAAAAAAAATAGATTGGCAACAGTTGTTAGCTCAGGTGCCAATCTTTAAAAAAAATAAAAATAAAAAAATAATCACGTATATATATATGATTTTGTTTCCTTTCTTAATATAGCCAGCTGCACTTGGAGAGGTTTGGTTTTGATATTGACAACTTTCCATCCTATTACCATAGATTAAATATGATCAATAAATTTTATATAACCCAAAATTCTGACTTAATTCTTTAAGTAACCTAAGTATAATTAAGTGCCTACTATGCATAAGATTAGACTCTGTAAAGGGATATTGAAATGAATTACATATTATCTCTGCCCTCAAAAAACTCTTAGGGAATTCTATTAGGAAAGACAAAATATATACTACTCAGAAGCTTAAACATAAGAACACTTGTTACTGCAATTGGATGTCTATTGCTTTAATTCTAAATGAGTCTCCTGACTTTTGAAATAATACATTCCTTTATATTGATAACAAAGAGCATATAGGACACCCAAACAAAAACTTTTTTTTTAATGTTTTCCCTTTCTTTATTTTTTTCCAGTTTTATTGAGGTGTAATTGACATATAACATTGTAGTCGAAAGTGTACAATATAATGATTTGCTATGTGTATAGATTGTGAAATTATTACCACAGTAAGTTTAATTAACATCGGTTACCTCACAGAGTTATAAATTTTTTTCCTTGGGATGAGAACTTTTAAGATTTAGTTTCTTAGCAACTTTCAGATATGCAATACAGTATTGTTAACTATAATCACTGTGCTGTACACTACATCCCCAGAATTTATTTATAACTGTAAATTTTTACCTTTCCACCACCTTTGCCCATTTCCCCGACCCTCCACTTCCTGCCTTTGGCAACCACCAATCTGTTCTCTGTAACTTTGAGTTCAGTTGTTTTTGGATTCCACATATAATGAGATCATACAGTATGTCTTCTCTGTCAGACTTATTTCACTTATCTCACTTAGCTTTATGCCCTCAAGGTCCATCCACGTTGTCACAAATGTCAGGAGTTCCTTCTTTTTTATGGCTGAATAATAATCCATTACGTGTGTGCGTCTGTGTGTGTGTATGTATATATATATACACACCACATTTTCTTTATCCATTCATCCACTGATAGACGCTTAGATTGTTTTCCATGTCTTGGCTGTTGTAAATAATGCTGCAGTGAACATAAGAGTGCAGATATCTTTTCGAGATAGTGTTTTCATTTTCTTTGGATATATACACAGAAGTGGAATGGCTGGATCATATGGTAGTTCTATCTTCAATTTTGGGGGGAAACTCCATACTGTTTTCCATAGTGGCTGTACCAATTTACATTCCCACTTTTTTTATGCATGCTTTTCTTCCTATTGATGCCAAAGAGCATGTAAGATACCCAAATGAAAACTTTTAAAGTGTGAAATGTTTTATATATGTAAAAGTATGGGTATTTGGAAATGTCTAATTAATGCTTTGGATTTTGTGTTGATGTTTGATTGTCGATGCAACCAGTAACACCATACTCTTTATTCATTTATTTGTTTAATAAATATTTACTGGGTATCTACTTATGTCAAGCCTTGTATTAGTGCTAAATAGGGCTATGTCTTTTCTTTAACTAATAAGCAGAAAATTAAACTAGATGCTTAGAGAAGTTAGCAATGCCTGAGATCACACAGCTGGTAAGTGGCAGAATTAACTTAAAACTAGATTTGCTGATTCAAAGGTCAGACATCTTTTCCATTATACCACAAATCCAAATCGAGTTATTTGGGGGACCAAGCTCACAATTATGTTTTTCTTTTTTCTACTTAAGGTAAAATTCACATAACATAAAAGTCATCATTTTAAATTGTTCAGTTTAAGTTTTTAGTATATTCACAATGTTGTGCAATCATCACCACTGTCTAATTACGGAACATTTCTATCACCCCAAAAAGAAACCCTGTACCTGTTAGCAGTCCCTCTCAATTAGCCCCATCCCCTGGCAACTACTAACTTACTTTCTGTCTCTATGGATTTGCCTATTCTGGACATTTCATATATGTGGACTCATACAATATGTAGCTTGTGTCTGAGTTCTCCACTTACCATAATGTTTGCAAAGGTCATCCATGTTGTAGCATGTGTCAGTACTTCATTCCTTTTTATGGTTGAATAATATTCCATTGTATGGATATTCCACATTTTGTTTACCCATTCATCAGTTGTTGGACATTTGAGTTGTTTCCAGTTGTGGCTATTATGAATGATGCTGCTGTACACATTCATGTACAAGTTTTTGTGTGGACATACGTTTTCAGTTCTCTTGGGTATATACTTCGGAGTAGAATTGCTTATAATTATTTTCATTGGAATAATTATTTTATGCAAAAATGCTTTGAAATGATTTCTTTTGAGTCATTTATTCAGCACCCGCCCACACACACAATATTGTTCATTGAGCTAATTTGTTTTTGAGAGCTTTTCTTCAGAAATAGGGCAGATCCTGGACAAATAGTTTTTAATTCTAACGGAATATAATGTGAGTTCAATACTGCCTACTCCATTCAAGACACCATGGAGGACAAATAAGATTCCTACTGCTAGTCATGTTCAATTAATGGAATTAAAATATGTCCATGTCTTTTAGAGGCCAGCCCAGTGGTGCAGTGGTTAAGTTCGTGCTTGCAACTTGGGCAGCCCAGGATTTGCAGGCCTGGATCCCGGGTGTGGACCTACGCACTACTTAGCAGGCATGTTGTGGCAGGTGTTCTACATATAAAATTGAGGAAGATGGGCATGGATGTTAGCTCAGGGCTAATCTTCCTCAAAAAAAAAAAAAAAGAAAGAGACCATGTCTTTTAAAAGCAAGGCAGAATGGCATCAATGCCAAAAGAAGTTAAGTACTTTCTATCCATGAAGAAGGAAGCAATTACTTCTGTACCAGGGAGATGGGGTAACTTGCAGATAGAATTTGAGCTGAGTCTTGATTACTGGGTAGCTTTTCAGCAGATGTAATGGGACATAATGTATTTTTCAGCCTAGTTCAGACTAAAGTGTAAATGTGAATAAAGTATGGGATACTTAGGGACAGTGGCAAATCAGAGGCCCTCAAATCACATACCTAGAGGTTTGAACTTTAAACGTTAGGTAGTGGGGAGCCATTTAAGGTGCCTGAATAGAAGAGACTGATGCAATCAGAGCCTTTGAAAGATTACTCCATCAATAGTTTGTAGAATGACTTAAAGGAAGAAAGAGATTGGGAATGAGAACTTGGACTGGTAATGAGGTTCTGGAACTAGGACAGCTTCAGTGAAAGGAAGAAAAGCAGCTTGTGAGAGATTTCTTTAGGGCATTAACAGCTTGGGAGAGATAGCTGAAAGCCTAAGAGGTAATCAGATAAATAAGAGAAAGTGTGGAGTGAAGAGAAGAGGCCCAGCACAGACCCTTGTGTTAAGAGGTGAGAGGAGGACAAGCCAGCAGAGGTGGATTGGAAAGGAACTCATGGAGGAAAGTGCCACACAAACCAAGCAACAAGAGCCATGTAAGGAGAAGCTACATAAAGGTTATGGAAGGATCTGATCTGAGAAGAATCCTGTTGGATTTGGAGATTAGGAGGTTGGAGCTAGTGAGTTTATTAGTACCAGGGCATCTTCCTGTCAGGGGAAGTTCCCTCTCCTCTCCTCAATAAGTCAAACATTGAGCATATTTTAGGCCAAAAAGAGTCAGTGAGGAGCAATGGAAGATTTAGTAAAAATGAGAGGAGTAAATTAATGAAATGAGATAATAAAAATGAAAGAAGTTAATGAAATGAGAAGGTTGTAGGATACAGAATTAAGAGGCTGGTTCTTTGGTGTTGTTGGGGAAAGGTGGTTAATCTGAAAAAGGAAGACTGAAAGATAAAGACACTTGAGTACGCAGAGAAATTTTAAGATGGAATGGAGAAAAATTGAGGACACTTACACTGAATGGCCTCAATGTAGAATTTATGGTATTATTGCTTATTAGTAGTACTACAGATAGACTAGTTAGAATTAGAAAATACCTTCAACTACCTCAGGCGTATGTAGAAAGACTGAATTCTGTCTTTCCATCCTGTATATATGTTTCATTCTTTAGCTGTGTATTGAGCATATCTTTACCTGTGCTTTTAAATTCATTTTCCTCCCCAAAGCATAACTACATGATGCAATATATAGACTACCAGTTAGGCTGTTGAGTCGTTTTTCTGCTAGTTATTCAAGCTGTGTATTTTGAGTGCTAATAATAGTAGGAACTCAAGTGCAGTATTTTGTTTAAAAGTTCATAATCTTCAGTTTGAACTTTTTTGTATAAATGTTTTATTCTCTCTAAAAGATGCCCCAAACTAATACTGCTGAATTTTCTATAGAATAGAAATTTATTAGTGATCTGTTCTGTAGTGTAGCAGGCCCTGTGGAGACATTTTAATCTACACAATATTTATTTAGTTAAAAATAATAATGATGAATATATGTCACCTTAAAATTATAATTTCCTTGTAATGTTGCAAAATTGGTTCCTGATTAGTCCTGAAGTTAGGAGTTACCAGCAAGAGGACTTTCAGGTAATGTGGAAGATACCACATCAACAAATATTCATATTTCTATGTCTAAATATACTGCTTCCACATCATTTTCTTTTTTTTTTTTTTTTTGAGGAAGATTAGCCCTGAGCTAACTGCTGCCAATCCTCTTCTTTTTTCTGAGGAAGATTGGCCCTGAGCTAACATCCATGCCCATCTTCCTCTACTTTATATGTGAGACGCCTGCCACAGCATGGCTTGCCAAGTGGTGCCATGTCCGCACCTGGGATCCGAACCAGGGAACCCCGGGCTGCCGAAGCGGAATGTGTGCAGTTAACCACTGTGCCACCGGGCT
Source organism: Equus asinus (assembly GCF_041296235.1). Lineage (NCBI taxonomy): Eukaryota > Metazoa > Chordata > Mammalia > Perissodactyla > Equidae > Equus > Equus asinus. The sequence continues at coordinate 83,559,967 of NC_091797.1, read as the reverse complement.
GGCCCCTCCACATCATTTTCAAGCCAGCATTGTTATATGGATATTCAAGGTGGATTTTTTTCTTAGTTTTTATTCTTACAAATTGTTCTAAATAACTCCTTAGTTATTCTATCTCCTATACAACTCTCTGTTTCTTTCCAGTCATAGGAGATTCTATAGCAGATAGACCATAAGAACCTGGTTTCCAAGAACATGGAAAAATTTTATTTTTTCATATAGAGTGGGTAAATAGCATTATTATACTATATGTCTCAACAAAGGCTCCCATTGCTTGAGAATATGTCCCCTTTGTTCCCCATCCACTAGAAACACAAGCTAGCAGTGTCTGACGAGTCTAGCTACCAACAAGGGCTTAAAAAGACGCATGCTTATCTCTCTAAACACATGGCCCTTTCCTTGGCCTTCATCTGCTCCAGAGGAACTCTAGCTGCCCTTCTTCCCTTAGACTATCGCCAGTGTTCCTTCCTCTTATATTCCTGCCTATTCAGGAGTTTTTTCTTCAAGTTTTGCATTCAAACCTCTTGGTTTGAGCCTGTTAAAATCATCATTAAGAGGGGAGAGACTTTGGATTTGTCCGAAGTAGCTAGTTACTACAGCCATTTAATTAATGAATAGTTCTTGTCCATTATTGTAAAGACTATATTTCAGCCTCCTTAATTTAATCTATTCTATTTTATATTTAAAAAATTTTGTCCTGATCTGACTCTAAATAATGGATATTTTAATTTTCATCTTACAAAAAATTTTACTTTGGATTTATATCACTATAGTAAATAGGAATGCAAGTTTAGAAGCTGCTTCCAAAAATAGACATGGTTCAGTAGGCTTGGTCTTTAACATTCTATTTAATGACTAGGGGATTGAGTAGACCATGCTTATAAAATTTGCTACATGTGCTTAACTGGCTAGCATCTTAGAAAAACAAATTAAAGTTCTAATTATGCTTGACAAGGTGAAGGAGTACATGTGTATTGACAAGAGGAAGTTAACTAGAGGATACATACTGAATGATTCAATGAGGGACTAAAAAAATAAAGTGTAAATGCAACAGGGGGCTCCAGGCTTTGAAAAAGCAGGACAGAAGGAGAAATTAAATAGTTTTAAATATGAGAATGTAAACTATTATCATTTAAAAAGCCATAATACTATTAATATAATATTATTAATTGATCATGATTTATTTTGTAGTTAAGAAGGAGCCTTTTTTTAAGCTAAATTCTTTCCATTAGTTTCTAATATGTAATGAGAGAGAAGGAGAGAGAGACAGATGTGTGCAAGTGATAAAAAACAGGACTGTGAGATCAAAAAGTTCTAATTGCCACATATCTTTCATGTTATTGAACATATTGTAAAGTGATAGTGCTGATACCACATTTCTTAGATGAGATTTCCATCATTGTCAAAGTATGAATAGGCATTGTTGATGTGAACACTGCTTCTCCCTTGTGAGCCAGGTAAGACGGATGGTTGTATTAGAATGTGGTATTCTGTCTGTTCTGTGTATTAACAGAGATTTATACCTGCACTTTTATATCATAACTCAACAAATCAACTCTATAATTGCCTTACCTGAATCTAGTGGATTATATTTACTATGACACCTCCTTTTACTTTGTTTTAAAAGAATCAAGAGGTTGAATTTTTGTGTTTTGGTAAATAAAAAAAAAAAATTAAAATGTACACAGGATAGAGGGCAACTAATACATTAGGGACTCTGAGATAAAATAAGTGAAGTCAATATAAACAATAAAAATAAAGCAGATTAGAAGTCAGTCCATTGTCAGTGTTCTAAATTGTAAAGTCCATGTAGGGTTTCTTATGTTGTAGAACTGGAACAATTAAATTCTAGGGAATTTTTATAAGATACTCTGAGTTTAAAAGAAAACATTAAATCTCAAAAATTCCCATCTCTAGATTACTATCTTGAAGTTCTTCCTTTAAACTAAATGTATCAATGGTTTAATTTACTATCATTCTGACACTTTATTTTCCAGTTTGCTGATGCACCTGATGCAGTTCCCTGCACGTGTCAAGCACTCACTAAGTATTTTTAATGATTTTCCTGGGCATTCTAAGACCTAGGTTTAATGTAAACTGCCATATATATGGAGTGACTGAGACTCCTGAATTTCCAAAGCAGATTTTTGCTTTTGATTAATGAATTTACTCCACAGTGAAGTGCTATCTAGACTTTACCCATAGATGTGGAAGGGACTACTATATAATTTTTTTAAAACCTAAGAAATACTATTGGAACTGAATAGGCAAATTTCAGAAGACCTAATAGTTTCCAACAGGGGTTTACAGTCTCACAACTACCATCAGGTACCATCAGTACCCAATATTTTATATTGCATATTTTATTTATTGATAGTATACAAGTTTATAAGTCTTTGTTATACTATTATCTGAGTAAAGAGGTTGGCATTTACTATGTTGATTTCTGCAGGCCTCTGTGGGTGATAAGTTTCTAACCTTTATTACTTCAAATCTTGAACTAAATGTGTTTCTTGCTTGCTTATATAACAAGATCTTTTTAACATGTTGGAGAAAATACTATATCAAGCTTTATAAAAGGATAAAATTCACACTTATTTCATATTGTGCTAATACAACTTTTATTGATCACATTTACATAGGAATATCTGTTAACAATTTAGAACATAGCCTGTAGCTGTCATAGGATTGGTTCCTCATGCTAGCTTTCTCACTGGAAACGCCAATACTATAATAATATCAAAGCTGCCTACTCTCTGAGATGAGGAAGCTACATGATCCCTCCCAACTCTGAAATCCTATGCTTTCAAACGAATTTCAAATGAAGGAGGAAGTACTTGGCCAAAGTAAAACAGCACAAATGTTAAACAAGTGAGAGGTTATAGAAGAGGGTTTTTTTTAGCATGGTTTGGTAGGCTTCCCTCATAAAAATCTTATTAAAATCATTATTATGGGCAGTTTCGTTGTTAAAACTGTGAGCAGAGAAGGAAGTATTTTGAAAACAGGCAAAAATGAAATCAACCCTTCCCCCCCACATTTTTTTCTGAGTTTGTTTAGTTTGACCACATGCCCATACATTTGTAGCACACGTATCAACATTGCCCTGCTAGGGTGACTTAGTCTAGTTATTCACTCCTTTTATATTAGATGTAATTATTTAAATTCATTAAAAAGTCTAAGTTTAATTTTTAAAATGTATTGAATTATTGCCATTAAAATAAAACTTGGACAGATCAACTAGCCACAATATTTGGACCTAATTTGAACTCATATAAAAGGCAACAGAATAAAAAAAATTTTGAGGCAATCTGGGAAACCTGAGCTTAGATTTGACCTCATGTTTGATGACAAAGTTTTATTGTTAAATTTTAGGCATACTAATGATATAGTTATGTTTTTCAAAACCGTTCCTTTAGATATACAGTCTGAAATGTTTATGAATGAAATGGTGTATCTAGGATTTGTTTCAAAATGGTGGAAGGTGGCACTGGGGAAGTGGGTGGACCATAAATTGATAATTTAAACCTGGGCTTAAGGTGGTTCATTATACTGTTCTTTCAACTTTTCCTTATGTTTGATATTTTCTATAGTAAACAAATTCAAAAAATAACATGTAAAACCCATCCATGAGTTTTTATGTACAAAACTATTTAAATGTCTTTATTTCTTATAAAATGAAAGAAAAGCATTACCTACAGTAAATTCTACACCTTGCCAATCTCTTCTCATAATCCATATTCCTGATCCTCTCTTTGCTGTTAGAAAAGAGCTGTTAAAATTGTCACATGGTGAAAAAAGAAAGCAAAGGAGAGAAAATCACTTCGTTGTGCCCAGAAGGAATTATATTTAACTCCTTTGCTCTTCTTTTCTCTCCAACCTGGCCAGAGTTCTCTCTCTTTTGGGGGGAAGGGGAGGATGCAGCCAAGTTACCATTACATTAGGGAGATACCATTCAATTGTATCTACATTTTATCACAAACAACTACATCTATATGTGAACAGAATGTATGGAAAGTACTTATAGTTATTCTCCGTAATTCAGATTTGTATTTTATTCTCTCCAAAGATCAATTATTGAAGCTCTAACTTGTTGCTAAAATAGTCATTTTGTGTTTTAAGAGAAATAAGTGCAGTTCCTTAATAGCATGAATAGTCTGTGGAAATAATCATTTTTGATGTTCAAAGATATTAATAAATTCACAACATGCAAGATTTTGTGAAATATGAAGAATAGTTTATTATTTCAAAATTTTAAAGATTGGGAAAAGGAGAATTTCAGATTAAAGACAGCATACTTATATTGGAAGAAGCTGCAGCAAATAGCAACTAAAATGCTCAAATGTCTCTACTTCATATCCCTATGATATGATTCATTACACAGATTTAAAAATAACAATGTTATGAACGATTCAGGCTAGTAGTTACGAAGACTTAACTTCCACGAATGCAGTAGGTTTGGGAACTGAGTTCTCTGGTAACTTGAATATTACAAAGAACTGAGAATTTTCCTTCCTTTCAGGCCCATGTTTTAGTTCCTCAGCTTCTCTCTCTCCTCCCTGCCGTACATCCTCCTCACTGCCATCAGAGTTAACTTTCTAAAAGACAAATCAGATCATCATTCGCTAGCTTCTGAAACACCAGTGTCACCACATTGTTCATGCAAAAGCCCAAATTGCCTTAGTATAGCATACACAAGCAGACTTCTGTCTTCATCCTTTTTTGCCTCTCCCAATAGAGAGCTATAAACTCAAGCACAACAAACTGTTTTTCTGGTCCCAGGGAATCCTCTGCTTTTCTGATAAGAGTGTGCTTTTGAATGCTCTAGTCCCTCTGCTTGGAATGGTTTTTCTGCTCTTCTCCCATCTCATCTTGTAAGACGAGTTGAAAGATCACGTCTTTGAAGCCTTACCTCACTTCCCCCAGACAGCGCTAGTTATTCCCTCCTCTGTTATCATAAGCACTTTTCATCATGCCACTATTTTTTGTACTGTATTCTATTTGGTAGTGTTTATCACCCTTTCTATTGATTGATTATTTCATTCATTCATTCATCAGGTATTACTTGAAAAGTTACTATGTTCTAGACACTGTTTTGGCACTGGAGATAGAGTGGTAATTAAAACAGTCACGGTCTTTGCCCTCTGCTAGTGAAAGACACATATATTAAAAAGGTAATCACAAAAACATCTATAAAATTGCAATTGTGACATCAGTGAAGGTAGGGTCTCTATTCAATACCCCTTTGTAGACAGCCCACGCTCTATCTCCCCACCTCTACCCCACCAGCATGTAAACTAACGCCTTACACATAGGAGCAACTCAATAAATGTTAAAGAAGTGAATGATGAATATATAACCATACATGAACTACTGGACATGGATTTTTTCAGGTTAAACTTTATTTTGAGATTTGGTAGATTCACACACAGTTTTAAGAAATAATATAGACATACCTCACATACCCTTTACCAAGTTTCCCCCAAAGATAACATGTTACAAAACTATAGTATAATATCACAACTTGATACTGATATTGTTCAGATTTTCCCATTTTACTGGTTCTCGTGTGTGTGTATGTATGTGTGTATATGTATGTGTATTTAGGTCTATGCACTTTTTCACGTGTAGCTTTGTGTATCTACTCCCACAGTCTAAATTAAAAACAGTTCCATCACCACGAGGCTGTATCACCACACCTGCTCCCATCCGCTTCTCCCCAACCCCTGTCCTTAACCTCTGGCAACCACTAATCTGTTCTGCATTTCTGTAATTGTGTCATTTCCAGAAAGTTATACAAATGGAATCATTCAGTATGTAACCTTTGGAGATTGGCTTTTTTTCACTTGGTATGATTCTCTGGAGTTTCTTTCAGGTTGTGTTTATCAATAGTTCATTCTTTTTTTATTGCTAAATAGTATTTCATGGTATGGATGTATTACAGTTTGTTTAATCATTTATCCATTAAAGGGCTTTTTTGGCTGGTTTGTGGTTTTTAGCTATTACAAATAATGCTGCTATGAACATTTGTGTATAGGGTTTTTGTTTTTCTTTTCTTCTTCTCCCCAAAGCCCCCCAGTATGTAGTTGTATATTCTAGTTGTAAGTCCTTCTAGTTCTGCTATGTGGGACGCTGCCTCAGCATGACTTGATGAGTAGGGCTAGGTCTGCACCCAGGATCCAAACTGGTGAAACCCTGGGCCACTGAAGCGGAGCACGTGAACTTAACCACTTAGCCACGGGGCCAGCCCCACTTTTTTGTCTTTTAGGAAGATTAGCCCTGAGCTAACATCCACCACCAATCCTCTTCTTTTTGCTGAGGAAGATTGACCTTGAGTTAGCATACAGCCCATCTTCCTCTAATTTGTGTACGGGATGCCTGCTACAGCATGGCTTGATAAGTGGTGTGTAGGTCTACACCTGGAATCTGAACCGGCAAACCCCAGGCCACCAAGGTGGAGCACACAAACCTAACTGCTACGCCACTGGGCTGACTCCCATGTATAGGTTTTTATGTGAACATAAATTTCCATTTCTCTGGTATGAATGCCCAAGAATGCAATTGCTGGGTCATAGGGTAATTGCATGTCTAGTTTTATAAGAAAGTGCCACACTGTTTTCCAGAGGGCTGTACCATTTTATATGTAGGAGAGATCCAGTTTCTCCATATCCTCACCAGCATTTGGTTGTGTCACTGTTTTTTATTTTAACCATTCTGATAGGTGTATAGTAATATCTCATTGTGGTTTTATTTGCATTTCCCTACTGGCTAATGAAATTAAACATCTTTTCATGTGCTTATTTGCCATCTGTATGTCCTCTCCAGTGAAATTTCTGTTTGTGTTTTTCACTCATTTTCTAATTGGATTTTTTTTAATGTTGAATTTTGAGAGTTCTCAATATATTCTACATACTTCTCTTGCATACCTAACCTATGCAAATATTTTCTCTCCATCTGTAGCTTGTCTTTTTCATCCTTTTAACGAGATGTTTTGCAAACCAAAGGTTTTAAATTTTGGTACAATTTAGATACAGTTTATTAAGTTTTTCATTTATGAGTCATGCTTGTAAGTCTAAGAACTCTGCCTATCGCTAGATCTCCCAAATTTTCTCCTATGCCTTTTTTCTAAACATTTTATAGTTTATGTTTACATTTAAATCTGTAATCTATTTTGAGTTAGTTTTTTCCATAGGGTGTGAGGTTTATGTCAAGGTTTATTTTTAACCTATGGATGTCCAATTGCTCCAGCACCATTTGTTGAAAAGATATCCTTCCTCCATTGAATTGCTTTTGCACCTTTGTCAGAAATCATTTGGGCATATTTGTGTGTGTGTATTTCTGGGTTCTCTATTCTGCGTAGTTGATCTATGTTTCTCTTCCTCTACCAGTACCAAACTGTTTTGATTACGGTATCTACATACTAAGCCTTAACATCGGGTAAAGTGATTCCTGATATTTATTCTTTTTCAAGATTATTTAGCTATTCTAGTTGTTTTGCCTTTCCATGTAAATTTTAGAATAAGTTTGCCTATGTCTACAAAAAAACCTCTCTGGGATTTTGATAAGGATTGCATTAAAACTATACATCAATTTGGAGAGAAGTGACATCTTTCCTATATTGAGTCTTCTGATCCTTGAATATGGTATGTTTCTTCATTTACTTAGAACTTTGATTTCTTTCATCAACATTTTGTAATTGTAAGCCTGCAGATTATGTGGGTGTTTTATTGAGTTTATACCCAAGTATTTCATTTCCTTTGAGTGATTGTAAATGATACTGTTTTTAATGTCAGTTTCTGCGTGTTAAGTGTTAATATATAGAAATGAAGTTGATTCGATAGACTGATTTCACATCTTTGTGGCCTTGCTCAACTCACTTATTCTAGTGTTTTTATATATTCCTTGGGGTTTTCTATATAGATAATCATGTTTCTGCAACTAGTGACAGTTTTATTTCTTCTTTTCTAATCTGTATGCCTCTTCTTTCTTTTTCTTGCCCACTGCCCTGGCTAGAACCTTCAGTACAATGTTGAATAGAAGAAGCAAGAGTGGATATCCTTAACTTGTTCCTGATCTTAGGGAGAAAGCATCCAGTCTTTCACCATTAAGTATGATATTTGGTATATATATATTTATATTTATATAAATATATTAAAAAATATATTTTTCGTAGATGCTCTTTATCAAGTTGAGGTAGTTCTCCTCTATTCCTAACTTGCTAAGAGGTTTTTTTTTACTCATAAATGAATGTTGGATTTTGTCAGATGCTGATTTTTCTTCTTTTGCCTGTTGATGAGATAGATTACATTCAAATGTTGAACCACGCTTGCATACCTTAAGTAAATCCCTCTTGTCATGGTGTATAACTTTTTTATACATTGTTAGACTCAGTTTGCTAATGTTTTGTTAAAGATTTTTGTGTCTAAGTTCATAAGAGATACTGGTTTATAGTTTTATTTTTTGTGCTGCTTTTGTCTGGTTTTGATGTCATGGTGATACTGGCCACATAAAATGAATTGGAAAGATTCCCCTCCTCTTCTGTTTTCTGAAAGAGGTTATGTAAAACTGGTGTTAATTCTTCTTTAAATATTTGGTAAATTTTTCTAATGAAGCCCTCTTGGCCCAGGGATTTCTTTTTCAGGATCCTTTATGTTACAAATTCAATTTTTTTCATGGTTTTGGAACTATGCAAGTTACCTACTTAATGTTGGTGGACTTTTGGTGGTTTGTAGTTTTGGAGAAATTGGTCCATTTCTTCTAAGTTGTCAAATTTATGAACATAAAGTTGTTCATAGTATTCTCTTATTATCCTTTTAATGACAACAGGATCTGTTGTAATGTCTCATGTCTGATATTAGTGATTTATCTCTTCTCTTTTTTGGGGATGGGGGGAGATTTGCCCTGCACTAACATCTGTTGCCAATCTTCCTCTCTTCTTTTTTCCCCTCACCAAGGCCCCAGTACATAGTTGTATATTCTAATTGTAAGTCCTTCTAGTTCTTTGTGAGCAACCACCACAGCAAGGCTACTGACAGATGAGTGGTGTGGTTCTGCACCCAGGAAGTGAACACTGGGCTGCCAAAGCAGAGCATGCCAAATTTTAACTGCTAGGCCATCAGAGCTGGCTCTCTCTTCTCTCTTTTCATCTTTGTTAGTCTTGCTAAAATTTTATCAGTCTTTTTGGTTTTTTTCCAAAGAATCAGCTTTACATTTCTTTGCTTTTTCTTATTTTTTTCCTGTTTTCAATTTCATAGATATCTATTCTTATTATTTCCTTTTTTCTGCTTACTTTGGGTTTAATTTGCTTATCTTTTTATAGGTTCTTAGGGTAGAAACTTGGATTATTAATTTGAGAGCTTTCCACTTTCCTAACAAAAGCATTTTAGTACTATGAATTTCCCTCTCAGCACTGCTTTAGTTGCATCCCACAAATTTTGATATGCTGTGGTTTTATTTTCAGGTCTATGTCTTTATTTCCTTTGAAATATTTTATTTGACAAATAAAAAACCATGCATTTTTTTTAGAAATGTATGGTTTAATTTCCAAATGCTTGAAGATTTCTGTTGTCTTTCTATTATTGATTTCTGGTTTAATTTCATTATGGTCAGAAGACATATGACTTTTAGTTGTTTTAGATTTGATGCAGTTTGTTTTCTGTCCAAGATATGGAGAATGTTCCATGGGTACTCAAGAAGAATGTGTATTCTGCTGTTGTTGGGTGGAATGTTCTATAAATGTCAAATTAGATATGTCAGTTGATGATATTCTTTAATTCTTTTATATCTTTGCTAATTTCCTGTTTCGAAGTTCTATCAATTGCTGAGAGTAGTGTGTTAAAGCCCCTAACTGTAACTATAGATTTGTCTGTTTCTCCTTTTAGCTCTGTCAGTTTTTGTTTTGTATATTTTGAAGTTGAAGCTGTTTTTGGTGCAGGCACATTTAGGATTGCTGTGTCTTTTGGTAGGTTGATCCTTTTATTGCTATGTAATGTCCTTAGTAATTTTATTTTCTCTGAAGTCCACTTTATCTGATATTAATATAACTACTCTTGCTTTTTTTGATTCAAGTTAGTATATCTTTTCCATTCTTTTACTTTCATCCTACCTGTGATGTTATATTTGAATTGAGTTTCTTATAATCATCATATTGTTAGGTCATATATTTTTATCCAATCTGTCAATCTCTCTTTTATGGTGGCTGCTTTAAAATCTGTGTCACATAGTTCCAACTTCTGATTCATCTTAGTATTGGCATCAGTTGATTGTTTTTTCTCATTCAAGTTGTGGTCTTCCTGGTTCTTGGTATGACAGGTGACTTTTTTATTATATGCTGAATACTGTGGATATTATGTTTGTTTGGAACTACTAATCCTATTTAAATCTTCTATTTTACCAGGCAGTTGCCCAGTTTAGGTTTTGTGTGTAGGTCTTTCTTACTTTTGTGGGTCGTAGTTTCAATGACAATTTAGTTGTTGAGTCTTCTTTTCAGTGTTATTTTGGTCTCCTTCATTCTTCTGGCTCCACTTGAGTGTCCCACTGGATCCCTGCTAGTGCCACCTATGGGGGTGAATGACACTTGCCTGGGTTTCCTTGGGCTTCCCATTGTCATTAGGTAGGAGATATGAGATGCTGGATTCCCAGGATGGAGAGCATTTACCCTAGTATTTCCACTCTATCTCTGATGGTGCTACTTGGAAAGAGAATACATACCTGGACCACCTTCTGATGCTAGTGGAGGGCTAGGAGCCAAGTGGTCTGGGTGGCTCTCTGATACTGGGTAGAGGGCAGGAGGCTTTAGGCCTGGTTCACCTTCTGCTGATGGGTGAAGGGTGTGGGTGATGCCTGACGTGGATTGTCTTCTGCCACGGAGTAGATGGCCAGGAGCCACCAGTTTTGGGTGGTTCTATGCCACTGGGTAGAAGGCTGGGAGACATCAGGCCTCCTAGGGTCACTAGGGTGTGTAGAGGGACATGCCTGTTGCCACTTGTTGTGGGACAAGAGTAGATCAGCCTGCTTGGGTTCTGCCATTGCTACTTCTGTGGCAGATTGGTCCTGCCCTGCCACTGGGTATGGATCTCCCTGCTAAGTTCCCTTTCCCAATCCTTTGGCCAGAAAGAGCAGGCTTTCCCCCCCCCCCCGCCCCCCCACCCCGTTTTTGTGTGCCTGTTGGTGATTCAGGGATGCAGACCTCTTCCATGACCAGTCTGGAATGTAAGAGAGAGAAAACAAACCCCAGGGAACTTGTCAAGGTGCTCTTCAAGTCCTGAGGTCCCTAGCCTGTCTGCCTTCTTCTTTCTATGTTTCAGAGTCCTTTATGATTGTCTATTAAATTATTTCCAGGCTGTGTAGTTGTATTTAAAAGGGAGAAACAGGGAGAAATGAACCGTCTTGCCCTGGAACCAGAAACCTACGTGGATTTTTAAAGAAGAGAAATATTGTACAGCTGACACTAAAACAATAGTGAACATAACTGAATTTCTGATGATGTATCTGTTGCTTCAGGATTTTGTGTGATTCTGGGTCATCATTATGAAAATCTTTTAACCAAAAGGACTTTATTAAAATAAACCTATACAAAGGAAAATTTGAAGTATAGATTTTTTTTTAAACAGCATAGAAAATGGTAAGTTTACCAAACATTTTTCTTCTCCTAAGATAACCATGATTTCCCAGTTTTTATAACAAACCTGAGATTCTTCAAGCCTCTCAGTTCTTTCTTTGGAAGCTGAGGTGAAGGAGGCTGGCCAGCATTGTGGGCGTCACAGAAGTTTGAGATGCTCCCAAGTCCTCATAGGTGTGAACCCCCTGAATATCATTTTTAATATATATTATAGAATAGGAGCTTCAGTTGAATTTGTGATGATTAAGTGACATAATCTGTAAGTCTGTAATATCAGTATTTAATATTTGTCTCCATTTTATAAAAATAGAATTCAATTTTTAAAAATCTTATTTTGGGTTTTCTGGCTATGTAGATTAGGACAAATGAGAATTTAGTCTACTTTTACACGATTTCAAGCATTTAATTTAAATAAACTCTTTGATGACTACATGATCTAATTCTACCGCATATCCACACCATTGTGTAAGAGACTATGCGTGCAGTTCTCTTTATGGAAAATTATATCATCAAGCAGTAGGGAATGACTAATTGAGTTAATGATAGGACAACAGCGTAGTTTCTTTCTGGGTATCTTAACAAAGGAATGCAGCAAAAAAATTCTTTAGTGAAGACACTTTATTATTCTGACCTAACTATAGCCTTATACTAAAAAAGAAATACAAGATATATAGGTGTTACTAAGATGTCAGTTGGCCCATAAATAGTCGAGAAAAATTTCTGTAGTGGTACTTTAAAAAGTGATTAATTAAAAAAAAAAAAAGAATAGAGAGAGACTCCTACAAGACAGGTTTATTAATGAAAAAAATAGAACAAGAGAAGAATATCTTAGAAAAGGTAACTTTGTTTATAATCAAAGTATGAGAAAATAAAGTCATATAATAGACACTGAATGCTGGATTGTAGTGGGGGATGGTGGATAACAAGAAGAAAATACCTAAGGAAAGGCAATCTTTAGTTCTTAAAAAATAAATAATTAGTATAAACACTAGATATTCTTCCTAATCTTCAGTCCTATTTGTAGGTGTCATAGGTGTTAGAAATAAATTCGTTTATTTGTGATGTGATAATAATCATACTTTATAGGTTTCAAAATGCTTTTACTTACCAATAGTTTTTGTTGTTTTTAGTGCCATCAAGTCAATTCCAACTCCCAGCGACCCTGTGTATAGCAGAGATGAACCCTGCCCAGTCTTTGTGTGCCATCCTCTCACCTGGTACAATATCAGACAATACTTTGCTGCTATTCACAGGGTTGTCATGGCCAGTTTTTTGGAATTGGGTGGCCAGGTCCTTCTTCTTAGTCTGTCTTAGTCTGGAAGCTCTGCTGAAACCTGTCCACCATGGGTGACCCTGCTGGTATTTGAAATACCAGTGGCATAGCTTTCAACCTCACAGCAACATGCAGCCACCACAGTATGACAACTGGCAGAAGGGTGGTTTGGTTCCCTAACTGGAAACAAACCTGGGTGGTGGTGGTGACAGCACTGAATCTTAACCACTACACCACCAGGACTGGCTTTACTAATAGCACGTTATATTTTATAGCGGTTTGTAAACCCTTTCCCTGCATTGTTTCATTTGATCCTCAAGACTATCATAAGGTCAGATATTATTCTTATTTTAGAGTAAACGACTGACCCAAAGTCACAAAGCTAGTGAATGGCTCAGCCAGGGACAGAACCTAGCTCTTTGGTTCCTATCTTAGCATGGTGGAATCATTTTCTGGGACCCCACGCTGTCTACCTCTTAAATTCATTCTCTCTCTACATCAATTCAGTAATCAAAGGTTAAATGCTATAGACTTCATTCTAAAGGAAACGGAATTGAATTCCAAGTTACATTTATATTCTCTAGTAATTGCTCCCTCTTAAAAAATACTAATCATATATAGTATGTATGTTTCAAGAAATTCCCCCCTAATATAAAATGACACTATGACCTATGTGAACCATACCTGGAGTTTTGTATTATTTGTTTGTCTTTTGATTGTTTTTGGTAGGTGACAGTTAAGCCTAGATGAGATAAATTCTGTTCTTGTTCTTCACACTAGAGGAAACAGATGTCTCACATTTTCACAAGGTTTGTGGCAGTTTCAGACTTATGAACCTCATAAAGATAAATGACTACTGTCAAACCAAAGGATCGTTGTTCACCGAGATTGCCTTCTGCACCTTTATGCCCATTTCTAGCTTTTTTCCTGCCTTTTTCTCTTCTTCTTTCTTTTTTCTTTTTCTTTTCTCTTCTTTCCTTTCCTCTTTGCCTTTTTTTGATCTCTTTTTTTTCTTTTCTTTCTTCTTATTAACAGCACATTTAAAGTTTAATTAACAACTGCCTTCTTTTGTAATCCAAAGGAGCTGCAGTGCAGTATACTTCCTCTTTGTGATAGTTTCCTCTTTGCCTTACTATCAACTGGGACCAGATACACACAGACATAGTATCTTAACTATCTGGAGAGTGCCTAGAGCCTGAGTTACAATAATGGAATTTGGGTCAAGAATATGACCACTACCTAAAAATACACAAAGCTGCTTTGGCATATTTTAAAATTCATTTAGAAATGGGACTTTTTTTCTACCACCAATAGATAGATTTATATTGGCATGTATAAAAATACATATAGCTATTCTTTGCCGACAAAGGAAGTGGGTAAAGACTTATGAAACCTCTTTTCTAATAGAACTTTTTAAATATAACTTAAGCAAACCACTTTGAAACAATTTCATTCATAGACTTGGATATAATCTTTACATTTAATTTTGCAACTTTCACTTTGACTTTTTATAGTGAGGGTTTTGTTTTATTTTGTTTCCCATCCTCATGTCTCTAGATATAAATAATTGGTCTGTAGAAAAAAAAAAAGACAGGAAATGAGAGTTCAGATTTTATTTTAGGACTTTTGTGATCTTCTAGAACACATACACCATTGAACCCCTAATGTATTTTTCCCCCTAAATATTGAAAATGCCAAAATACTTTTCTTGTTGTTTTTTTTGACACAGAGTTCTGACTTAATGGCAAAGATTGTTATAATATACTGTCATTCTTCTGTCTTTATTTATGAGAATTAAAAGGCAACCTATTGCTCTGCCTTGTGTTTCTGGTCAGCTACATACCAGAGTTCCATTTTTAAGTCATGACAGAAGTGGCTTTATACAGCCACTTTATGTATATCCTCATTTGGTTTTTACCAGTATCATGTCAGAGAAGTCATCTCGGATCCTTATGGGAAATAACAGAATTGAGGGAATATTTGTGTTTCCATGTCCTTTGGTTTTTATTTAGCTCTCAGTAGTTAATTGAATGTTACTCCCATTTACAAAGGGCAGAGAGAATGACCTTCTTCCTAGTGGAAACCAAAGTCATAGAATAAAGCTAGCTTTATGTCTTGATATAAAAATCTTGTTCCTCCAACTGCTATTAAGTATGGAATGTATAGAAAATGACATACTGTAGAAGATAGTCGTTTTGCTATTTATGGCTCTGGCAAATGTTTAACATTAGTCTTAATATGTTATCTTCCTTTTCTCCATTTTACTTTTCCTAGTTAGACTCTGAAATAAATGATACAGTATTTTTGATGTTTTGCTGGGTTTTAAAAGGTTGAGAATTTGAATTGCTTTGAAATTCAAGTCTTTCAGGATACAGAGTCCTGGTGTATTCCTGTGTTAATTCGGGAGAAAATAATCCAAATTCCAAGAACCAAATCACCATACCTAGTAGAAGGGGCTACCACCATTTCTTTCAGGAAACATCACATAGTGTTTAAAGCAAGTTTCAAGCCTGAAACATCTATATTCTGTTATTCAATCTGTTGATTGTGTTTAAATATTAGTCATGAATTCTGTCATGCTCTCTTCCCTTCAGGCCTTTGTGTTAACTACCCCCTGCCTCGAATACTTTTGGTTTCTCTGGGACTCCCTTATTCCCTTTCCACAAGAGACTGGGTTAGATGCCCTTTATGTTGTGCTATGCTGTTCTGATATTGCCTGTGCTTCAGGCTTGCTTTCTCACTACATATGATCTCCTTAAGGACAGAGATCTAAACATGTTTGTGATTATATCTTTACTAGCTGGCAGGAAGCCCAGCACATAATAGATATTAAATAAATATTTGCTGAATAAATAAAATTAATGGAAAAAATAGTTACTTAATTTCATATTTCTTTCAAATTTAAAGGCCCTTATAAATCCCTATACCAAGATATTTGTTATCTTGATTGACATTATACTTCTTCATATAAGTGGAAAGTTTCAATTATTCAGTTACGTTTTAAATTTGGGACTGGCAAAATGGATTCTTTAGTAAGAGATCTCCAGTATCCCTTGAAGAAAAAATTGTAGCTCGTCTACCCAGAGGAAATAATTAGTATAACATGTTACCCATTAATGTGAATTTCTGAAATAGCTGGGTTGTTTGGTTGTTTTAATAGTAAGCTGCAGAGTTTGCCGTACTTTAGTGTAGAGCTTTGAGCTTGAATGGGGAGGAGGGCCGGGTATCTCCATCCCTGTGTAAGTAGGAGGTAGAGCACTGAATTCATTAAATCTTTCTTCTGTAGACTGCAAGCTCCCTGAAAGTAGGGTTTGTGTCTGTCGTATTTCTGTCTGGTTGGTACCTAGCACAATCTGGGCATTTTAGGAACTCGATAACAATTTGTTGTATAAATTCATGAAAGTGGGAACACTACAGTGGAGATCTTTCTTTGAGTGAACTCTATGTGGTAGAGTGCATATACAGCCAATTTAAAAAGTAGAACTTATTGTCTAAATATAATATGCTTTCTGAAAATAAGCAAAAAGATCCTATTGGGATTAGGAAAATCCCAACTTTAGGGTCAGTTTTATAGAATATTGTCACTCTTTCAGGCAAAGTGGGTCTAAAATTAATCCGTAAAGAGCAAATGGACTTTTCAAATTTTACCTAGCAATAGAAGTTGAGAAAGATAGTGTTTGTGGCCTCTAAGTAAATCCAAGAAAACATAAGATGGAAACTCTAAATATCAATAATCCTGAGGCTTATTTGTGAACATTATGTTTTAGGATTTTTATAAAAGGTTCCTCTCCTGCCAGAAAGGAAACTGGAGTTTGGAAACCAGTCTTCAGGGACTTGGTATTGAATGAACTTAACTCTTTGTCTAACACGGATTGATTTCATTATTTTTGGCACAAGATCAGAATGGCTTAAACATAGCATTTATATGAGTGTTTGGAACATTTTCCTTCACTATTATTGTTTCTCGACATGTGTAAGTGCTTTTCTTTCAAAGTGATATATGCTTACATTATATAAACAAGTGGTTCAAACTTGTTTAGACTTTTGCTTTCATCCTGTGATTAGAAAGTTAACAAAATGAATTTTCTTAGTCCCGGTTCTTAACCTTTTCAGAACCTCAGCTTCCTCATCTGCAAAATTGGGATAATCATGCCAAGAATCTTAGGATTCTTGTGGGAATTAATTGATATGTATAAAACTTCCAGCGCAAAGTAAGCATGTCATAGATAGATAGTGATAGGGTGGAGTCAGTAGTTTTTATTATTAAAGCCAGATGCAGGGATTGAGTTAGGTGTGTTGCTTGCTTGCTTGTTTTTGGTCACTGTGATCGCTAATTAGCCCAAATGTGTCTTTTAAATAAGAACTACCATTAAGGAGTATTTTTGTAGTAATCTGTTTAGGCTGATATGCAAAGACATATGTCAGCAAGTTGCAGATCAGTATTATAGAATGACTCCATTGTGTAATAAAAAGGGGATGATCATTACTATACATATTTATAGAAATGTTTTTGAAGAATATACAATAGTTTCTTAGGAGTAATTACCTTTGAGGAGCAAGAATGGGGAGGCCAATTGGAGGGGGAAATCTTTATTTCTCTATACCTCTTTGAAATACTGGAATGTTGTTGGATATGTATTACTTTTATAATAAAAAACAAAAATAGGGGCTGGCCCAGTGGCCTAGTGGTTAAGTTCTTACACTCCACTTCGGCGGCCGAGGATTTCGCCGGTTCGGATCCTAGGCGCGGACCTAACACCGCTCATCAGGCCATGCTGAGGCGGCATCCCACATGCTACAACTAGAAGGACCTACAACTTAAAATATACAACTATGTACTGGGGGCTTTGGGGAGAAGAAGAAAAAATAAAATCTTAAAAAAAATAGATGAATAAAGACCAGTGAATGTTTTGACAGCAATTGGTAGAGTGACGATTGTAAGCAGAACTAATAAACTGCCTGATGTGCTAGTGAAATCTAAGAGTAAGTTATTTTTTATCATATCTAATAACTTTAGTAGAATTATGTCCATGATTATAACAATGAAGTGATATAGAGAGGTTGCTGTTAAAATTATAGTTAATTAATCCAGAATACCTGACACCTTGCTGGATACCTTAAAGATGTATCTTTGATAGTTTTAATTAAGAGTAGTTTCTTTTCTGTAAAAAATGCAAACAACACAGAAAAGTTGAAAGTGAAATTCCTCTTTAGTAACACCACCACTGAAGTTTATTTATTGTTAGTAATTTGGTATATATTTTTCTGGAATTTTTCCTATGGGCATACATAAACCCACATGCAATTATATGTATATATTCCTTAAATAAAAATGGGATTTTATTATATGCACTGTTCTTCAATATTCTCTTTTCACTTAATATATAAGATCAGTACATTATACTTATCTTGTTCTTTTTAACCACTAACCTGTTGTACCATAATTTATCTAATCAATGTCGTTGATGAAAGTTAAAGTTGTTTGCATTAGCTTGCTATGTTGAACATTTCTGTTCCACCTGTTATTTCAATAGAACAAATGCCTAGAAGTAGAATTGCTGGATGACAAGGTATCTCCATTTTAAAATTTGATAGACATTGCCAGCTTGCCTGCCAATGGAGTTAACTTCTATTATTATACTGACTTGTATACCCCCCACCCACAGGATCTGATATAGTGTCTGTTTACCCCTTCTAACACTTTGCTGCTCTGGTATGAAGAAATTGGTATAATTTAATTTACATTTCTTTGATTATTACTGTGGTTAAAAATCTCTTCACATGTTCTTTAGCTATTTATAGTTCTATAAATTGCCTATTTACCTCCTTTTGCCCATTTTGATACTTTTTTTCACTTTTTCATTTATAGGTGCTCTTTATATAATTTGGATAATGGTAATCTTTGTAGTATATGAAACAAGTATTTTTCCCCATGTGTTGTCTTTCTCTTTTAATAGCATTTTATGGCAAAGAAGCATTAATTTTTTATGTATTTTTTCAAAATTATTTTTATCAAAATTATACATTTATACAGTTTTAAAAGTTTTCTTCAAAACCTATGATGAAAAACAGCTGTCTCCTGCCTGACATCTCCACCCCTACTCCCCATTCTTGCTTCCCGGAAGCAACCACTTTAAAGTTCTATAGATATTTTCTCTGAATTTTTTCTCCTTATTTCTAAACAACATATTTATGCTGCTATCTCAGTATTTCAATTTTAGATGAAAGATCAGAATTTCACTTTCTTACACACTGACGTGTTTTACACCCGTCTTCTAGATACAGTTATATCATAACCTTTGGTTAGCTCAATAGACAATGCTTACATTATCATGACTGTATATATTATTTACAGCTGTGATTTTTAGTGTACTGATTAAATTTGCTTTCTTTGTATAATATTTTGTTTTCCCTAGAGTAAATAATAGCTTCATCTTTATTTTGTTAATTTATATTAATTCATTCCTATATCCTACACCAGAATTATAAATGTCCTCTCAATATATCCATTCAATATATTTGGTTATATCAGGTAATCTATCAGTTGCATCTTTTCCTTGAAGACTTCGCTAAGGATTCCTTTGTCCTCCTCCAATCTGGACTGGTTGTTCTTATAACTCCACTGCTCAGTTACTGTCCTGAGATTTCCTGTGAACATCATCCTGGAGGTTTTCATTTTTATTTAGCAAAATCAGTGAGTGTTTCTTTGAGTTTCTGTATTTTGTGTCATACTTAAAATCCAAGATTATAAAAATATTCATCCGTATTTTTAGTAATTTAATGTTTTTATTTTTTTAATGTAAATAACTAAATTATTTTGATGTAAAGAATAAGGTAGAGGTTTACTTTTTTTCACTTTGAATGACTAGACACTTGTCCTTATACCATTCTATTGAATAAGTGATCCATTTTCCCACACTGATTGAAATGCCACCTATATTGTATATTAAACATCTACATGGATTTGGTTCTGTTTTTGAGACTGCCAATTCTGTTTCATTGATTTTTCTGTCCTATTCCAGTTCTAGATCTCAATATTTGATTTGCTGTAGTTTTACAATTTAGTACCTGATAGAACAAGTCCTCCTTCATTACTCCTTTTTTTTTTTTCCTTGAATTTCCCTGGTTACTTTTTAGATGTTTATTCTAAATTAGGAGTTGGCAAACTGTAGCCCACAGACTGAATTTGTCTGCTGCCTGTTTTTGTATACCTTTGAACCGAGAATGGTTTTTAAATTTTTTAATGGTTGGGGGAAGTAATCAAAAGAAGACTACTATTTCTTGACATTTGAAAATTTTATGACATCCAAATCTTAATGTCCATAAATAAAGTTTAATTGGAACATACGCTCATTTATTATGAATTATCTATGGCTGCTTTTATGCTACAAGACAGAATTGAGTAGTTACATCAGAGACTGTATGGCCCACAGAGCCTAAAATATTACAGATCTATTACAGAAGAAGTTCACTTGACTCCGTTCTAGATAAAATTTTAAGTAGTTTCAAAGACAAATCTATTGGAATTTCATGTAATGTATAGATTAAGGAGAAATAACATCTTTTCAATATTGAATCTTATCAAAGACAAAGGTAAATCTTTAATTTATTTAGATTTTCTGTTGTATCTCTTAGTAGCACTTCATAATTTTTTTCCATCTAGTTCCTGTACGTTACTTCTATTAAATTTATTCCTGGATTTTTTGAGTTGTTGTAAACAGTTGATGATGGGCTCTTTTCTCCCACTCTGTTTTTTCTCTCTCTCTCCGTCTCTCTCTATATATACATATATGTATGAAATTCCTTTTTAAAAATTAAATATACTCATTATAAAAATGATAAAGACATATCATAAGGTCCTCACTGATTAAGAGCAAGATTGCCATCTCAATCAGTTAGATAAGTGAAACAACAGAGAAAATAGAAATTATTTACTTGTAAAAATATAGATGATGGTAAAAAAATTATTTTCCTGGAATTTTACATTATCATTTCCTTTTTGAAATATCTTGTAATCTAATTTAGTTGCTGTAGCACACATTTTAATTATGAGTCAAAGGGAAAATTACTCATTTTGTTGTTTAAAATTATTTTTTAATCAAAAATAGTTATATTTTAAATAACACAGTAATGTACAATATAGAAGGTAGATGTCCCCAATCAAACAAAAGTTTCCCATCATACCAACCTTTCCCCCAACAAATGTAGTCACTGTAAACAGTTTGAGGCATATTCTTCTGGATTTTTCCTTTGTCTTTCTTAACATTGTTCATTAATGTTATTTTAAAATGTAATCATATTATGCATATTACTATTTACTTAACCATACTTTAGTAGGACATATTTCCTGCAGATCTGCTTCTGGGTGTATTAGCTACACAGTAGTCAAGTGTGTAATTGTACCAATTCCTATTTGATGGACATTTGGATTGTTTCCAAATGTTTTCTATTACAAACCATGCTGTAATTATCATTATAAATAGCAGTATGATTCATTTTCAATTCATCCACTCTGACTCTAAGATACTCCAGCTTAGGGACCTTCTTTTTTCATGAACTCCCATCAGCGTAAGGGCCTCTTTAAATTTAAAGCAGTGTGCTAACCAAAGTCCTTTCTATTTTTTTGGTTTTTGTTTCCTTAGTAATAAAACAGCCCTGTATCAATGACCTTACAGTCTAGTGTCATTGGCCAGTGTGTACCAAATCAATCATAGTTACTGCTAATTATGTTGTTTGTAAAATGTTAGTTATGACTATGACTGATAAACTTATTTGCCTTGGACTTCCAACAGATTGCAAGGAGATGGATTGCTAATCAAGTATGTGAAACAAAGTGTATATGAAATGGTGGCAAAATGATTTTTATTGGTGGGCGTGTGCCGAAACAAATCTCTCATCTGCAGGGTAAAAATACATGTTTTAATGAGGAGAACAGAAAAAAAGAATGTATTATCCTGTTGGGTATTCTGGCATTCCCAATATGTTATCTTATTTCATTATTCATGTACTAACATCGTCAGCTTCAAGAAGTGATGGTTAAAAATCTTACGTAAACCTATTTTTCAAAACATAAAGAAGTCATAAACCTTTATAAGATCATTAGATTTCACTGGACCTGTGATCCTATATTTCACTAGACGTGATTAAAAGAGATTGCAAATAGTTTATCATTAAGTGGAAAAATGTTAAACTTTATCAATAATGTAAAAATGTAAATTGAGGTAAGGTTAAGTATCAAAATTATTATTATTATTATTATTTTAAGTTCTGGTTTTGGTTTTTTTTTTCTGCTTTATCTCCCCAAATGCCCCCAGTACATAGTTGTATATCTTAGTTGTAGGTCCTTCTAGTTGTGGCATGTGGGACACCACCTCATTGTGGCCTGACGAGTGGTGCCATGTCCGTGCCCAGGATCCAAACCAGCGAAACCCTGGACCGCCGCAGCGGAGCATGCGAACTTAACCACTCAGCCACTGGGCCGACCCCCAAAATTATTATAAATACCTTTTGACACATCAATTCCACTTGTAGAAATTTATCCTAAGGAAATAATTATGGGTACATCACCACTTTCTATTTCCGGAACTTGTTTTTTATCATCCCAAACAGAAACCCTGTACCCATTAAGCACTAACTCTTCATTTTCCCCTCCTTGTCCAGCCCCTGGTAACCACTCATCTACTTTCTGTCTCTATGAATTTTCCTATTCTAGATATTTCATGCAAGTGGAATCGTATAGTATTTGTCCTTTTGGGTCTGGCTTATTTCAATTAGTATAATATTTTCAAATTTCATCCATGTTGCAGCACGTAGCAAAACTTCGATCCTTTTTATGGCTGAATAATACTCCATCGTATGTGTACACTACGTTTTGTTTGTCCATTCATCTGTAGATGGACACAGGTTATTTCCACCTTTTGGCTATTGTGAATAATATGGCTGTGAACGCTGATGTACAAGTATCTGAGTCTCTGTTTTCAGTTCTTTTGGGTATATAGCTAGGAGTAGAATTGCTGGATGATATGGTCATTCTATGTTTAACTTTTTGAGGAACCCCAAAAGTGTTTTCTACAGCAGCTACACCATTCTACATTTCCACCAGCAATATCAAGGGTTTCCAATGTTTCACTTCCTTGCCAACATTTATTTTCCTTTTTTCTTTTTAATTATATCCATCCTAATGGGTGTGAAGTGGTATCTCATTGTGGTTTTGATTTACATTTCCCTAATGACTAATAGTGTTGAGCATTTTTTCAAGTGCTTATTGGCCATTTGTATATCTTTAGACAAATGCCTATTCACATCCTTTGCCCATTTTTAAATTGGGTTGTTTTTTCTGTTGTTGAGTTGTAGAAATTCTTCATATATTCTGGACATTAGCATTAGGAATAAATTGAGGGGAGATCGAAGAAATTAAATTATTAGAAACAATTTCTAAGTCACGCATATGTCATGTCCCATCTTATCCCCTTTGCAATCTTGCCAGTGCCGTTCTTCGCATTAATACCTCCTAGGCACCTCCTTTGTCTCACTATCCTAAAAATATTCCAGCAGCAACCAAACCATCTTGCATCAATACCACCAGCTCATGGTGAGCTTGGAGAACAACAATCCAAAATTCATAATCTCCTTTATTTACAATTTCTTCCATCAATTTTCCTGTGTCATTTACACTTATAATTTAGTTAATTTTACCCTAAACAAGTTTTTTCTCTCATGTACATATACATATTCACTCTTTCCCAAGACTCTCATAGTTACTTCAAATAATTGTTCAGTCTAGTCTCTTCCATTTTAGATCCTCCTCTTCTGGGGAAGGAAGGTTATTTTCTTTTTAAAAAAAAGTTAAGAAGATATTTCAAATGGGCAGAATGTAACATCTATGAACCTATCTCTCAGAATTAATTTTTTAAAGAAATACGACATTATATAATTGAAGTCTTCTTTGTACCCCTTCCAGTCCATTTCTTTCCATCCTTCCCAGATCCATCTACTCTTCTGAAGCTGGTGTGTATCCCTCCCTTCCCATTTGTACTCTTATTATATGTGTGCTTCTACAAACAATATGTCGTTTTTTTGTGTTGAAATTTACATAAATTTCAATATATCCTACATATGCTTCTTCAACTTGGTTTTCCCTTCATTATGTTTTTCAGATTTATCTATATTAATAAATGTAGATCAAGTTCATTGATTTAAACTACAGTACAGCGTTTGCATCAGATGATTATAGCACAATGATTATTTTCCCTATTGATGAATGTTTAAGTTGTTTCTCATTTTTTACCATTACAAACAATGCCTTAATAAATATTCATGTGCCCATGCGGGGGTCATGCAGTATGCACATCCTCAGCTTTACTAGATAATGTTAAATTATGCTGATAAAATGGTTATAGTAATGTTTCCTTTTTACTTTATTTCTGAGCAAAACTATTGTGTTGATCATGACTGGTAAGCATTGTTATGAGGGAAAAAACACTGGATGAAAATTAGGATGGGGTTTCAGCTCCAAAACTAATTGGTTGGATAACTTGTATTAAATTATTTCATCTATCTGAGTCAGTTTCTCCATCTCCAAGTTAAGGTTAAATTGACTATGATCTCTGAAGTCTTTTCCCACCTTGATATTATGTGGTTTTAGTGTTAATGATGTATTGTATGTCTAGAGACAGAAGAACAATACATTTTTAAATGAAATTAGATCTAATGGAGAACTAATGTCAGCAGTCCCTAAAGTCCTCAAGTAGTCCAAAAGTTCAGTTCATAATCCTCAAGTCTCATTTATTTTGTCATTTTAATGCATTCTATCTTAATTCAAGATATGGTTTTAAAATTATTACTCAGTTGAATGTTTTCTGATTTGCATAAGTAGTTGTATTTCAATAGTACTTTTAAAAATATTTTAATATGCACAATAAGGTGTTAGATTTGCATTATGGTTAATAAGCTCTGTGAACTAACTAGAAACCTAAATTCCTTAAACCTAAATTGATTCGTGGATAAAAACATATTCAGTTACAGATACCTAACTTGGAAGTGAACATTTGGAACACAACCCTTTTGCAAGTTGGAGACTTCCTGTAACATTAATTTCAGGAAATCCAAGGCAAATATACAGTTATAACTCTGAAAGATATATAGATGGTATGTGCTGTGATGGAAATTAAAATGTCATTGCTAAAAGATTTACATTTTGTGAGCTTGGAAGAGCCTAGAACTTTCTTGTTAGGCTTTGTTTTCTCCACTAGCAGTATCATTCATTTTACTACTCTTGGAGAAAGGCAGGCAAGATTAAAAGCATGATGAGGAGAAATTTTAACTAATACTTTGCAAAAGGGCAAAGTAATGATGGAAAATAACTTATTTGGTTGAGTCACCAAATAAGATAGAATCATAATTACTTATTCCAGTTTGAGTTCTTCATAAGAAGTTGTCCTGGTTTTCCTTTAATGCAAAAAGTTTGTTTTTCGTTTCTCTAAATTTTTGGCCTTAGATTACTGGACAGTTTAGTCATTTCCGTTGTGTAAAAATTTACTATTGAAGTGTCTGATACAACCTTATGGTGGGGTTAGTATTGACAATAACCTTTAAAATGTTAGAATGTCCCAGTCTTTGGTGAGGTTATAAGAGACAGCCTATCTTTCTTTGTAATACAGCTGAAAACACCTTCCTTCTGTAATGCCTTGCCTGACCTTTCTGCTAGGATCCAGCGTTACCCCTAGTTGATGGCTATGAGTTTTAAACTGTCACTTTTTAAAGATTTCATTTTGTTTGCTTTTAACTGTTTTTTAATAGGTGTAGCCTCTTTTCTACCTTTTTCTCCTCTTTAATGATAGGCATTTTTTGTGTGTGGTTTCATTTTCACTCAAGTTTTTAATACAAGGATCAGCAGAATAGAGACGCAGCAGATAAGCACTTTCAATTGATGGAATTCACATCTGTTGTGTTTTCCCAAATGTATTTTTTCCTCCAAAGTCTTTCAGCATTCTCATTATGATTTTGTTGTGCTAGATCGTGATACTACAGGCCTCTGGTTAAGATAGCTGTTACTCAGTAGCCAAAAATAGTGTAAGAGTGTAAGATTGTGACAAAAGCTGTTAGAGAAAAACAAGAAATTTATAGTAGAAGTGGTGCTCTTCTTTTTCTGTTGATTCAAAATGCAACTTTGGGTAATTAGTTTCCTTTAACTTTGCTTTCATTTCTTCATTTGTAAAATGAAGCTAACAAAAGCTGTCTTGTAGATTTTGTGAATAATTCAATTATAAAACATTTGTTAAGTTATAATGCCTATTGAATTGGATATTAGCAATAAAACTTCAATAAATAATTTATTTTAATAAGCTATTACTTCACTACTATCCACTTCCCTACTTCAAGAAAAAGGTCGTACTTTATTGTAATTGTCCAAGGCATAACTAGTTGTAGATTGTAAAAATATGGATAGCTATTAGAATCCATAATATGGCATTGTTGCTTATTTTAAAAATCACAATTGCTTATGTAATTTAACTATATTTCTTCTATGGGACTTTTAAGTAGTCTTAATAAATGTTAAATTATAAATTAAGGTAGTAGGTTTTCTTAAAATTTTTAATCCTTAATGTTGGGGAATCCCTTAGGTTTCACAGTTTTATTCACTCATCTGTTTTAATTTTCTACAGTTGTAATTTCTGTCTAATGTTTCTTGATGAAATAAGTAATACACACATGAAAAACTATTGTGATGATGAATATTAATTTTTAAACTAGTAATTCAAGTAGAAGAATATTGGAATTATGGTAGTCTTAAGGTTGCGAATATTTTCAGACTTGTTCTTGAAGCTTTTTTGCCTGTATGCCTGAAGAATTCTTTTTCTTTTCATCTTTGGAATTTAGTAGCTAAATTAGGACATGTTTCAATGTTTAATTGTTCTATGACCGTTTTCCTTGGAATACTGTGTACCTTTCAATCTGTAGCTTTAAGTCTTTTCTTATTCCCAGCAAGTTTTTAAAATTATACTAATTTTTAAATTTTATTATAGTTCCATTCTCTTCTCCAAGGCTACTGATTATGAATATAGCAGTTCCCCCTTATCTGTGGGGGGTAAGTTCCAAGACCCCCAGTGGATGCCTGAAACCACAGATAGTACCAAACTCTATACATACTAAGTTTTTTCCTATATATTCATACCTATGATAAAGTTTAATTATAAATTAGGCACAGTAAGAGATTAACAACAATAACTAATAAAAAAATAGAACAATTATAACAATATCCCGTAGTAAAAGTTATGTGATGTGGTGTCTCTTTCTCAAAATATTATACTGTACTCACCCTTTTTCTTGTGATGACGTGAGATGATATGGTGCCTATTTGATGAGATGAAGTAGGGTAAATGATGTAGGCATTACCTTTGACCTTCTGGGACCATTATTAAGTAAAATAAGGGTTACTTGAACACAACACTGCCACACCATGACAGTCCCTCTGATAACCAAGACTGACTAACAAGTGGGTAGTGTATACAGTGTGGATACGCTGGACAAAAGGATGAGTCACGTCCCAGGCAGGACTGAGTGGGCCGGTGCAAGATTTCATCATGCTACTCAGAATGGCACACAATCTAAAACTTACGAACTGTTTACTCCTAGAATTTTCCATTTAATATTTTTGGACTACAGTTGACTGCAGGTAATTGAAACTAGAGGTAACAGAAACTACAGAAAATGAAATGATAGCTAAAGGGGACTACTGTATGTTCATCTTTCATATCTATAATTGTCTTTATTTTTTTTAACTTTGTTCAAGGCCCTTTTGTTACTTTTCTCAGTTCTATGCTCCATGTCCCTTACCATGCTTTCTTCAACATTACAAGTTCCTTTTTGTTCTACTTCCAATGCAGGCTTCATTTTGGTGGTGGTTTTATTTTTTTCCCACATCTCTCTTCTGCCAACTCATGTTTCATTCCCTTTTGGCTCACCGTATCTTGCATTAACTCTTATATCCCTGCTATGAGCCTCTGTTTTACATAGCAGTTGCGGTCATGAGCTGCCTGACAACGTTTCCATCAATGACAGACCATATATACAACAATAGTCCCATAAGATTAGTACTGTATGGTCTAGGTGTGGTAGGCTATACCATCTAGGTTTGTGTAAGTATACTCAATGATGTTCGCACAAGGGCAAGATGGCCTAAGGATGCATTTTTCAGAATGTATCCCTGTCGTTAAGCAACACATGACTGTACTTCATTGAGTTCTTTTTTTTGGCAGTATGTTCTGACACAACTTCCACATGTGATGTATGACAACATTTTTTTTCTGAAGAGAGTTCACCTGCCATTTCTTTTCCCTATTTCTTTATGGTTTATTTTGTTTTTATAATATCTTTACTAGATCTGATACTGCGTCCTTTTTGTAATTATTCCTCTCTAAATGAGATGAATTTTCCTTGGTCTTGTGCTATTCTTGTAGGGGAAAGGTCCAAGGCTATGTTTTAGGCTAGCAAGAGTTTTCTGTAATTATTGGTGAAGATCCTTACAGAAAACTTATTTGTGAGTTATTTTAGCTTTTACTTTTGCTGAGACAATGGATTTACAATTTTATTGCTTTAATTTTGAAGGAAAAGCCAATACAAACCTTTTCTAGACACAGTTTATTAATTGTACTTAAAAAGTTCCTACATGAATATCCATGACACATTTATAAGAAAAACTGGGCTATAGACAATTTATGAATATCTACAAATTTAGTAGATATAGCCAGTAGCTATTATTTACAGATGGACTGAGGAAATAATGTAGTTTTAATGTCTTATGAATGTGATTAGTTTTCCCACTGGCCTAAAACTCTAAATTCAGAACATATTATCTTCACTATATGGTTTATACATTCTTGACTCCATTCTGTCCTATACTTTAAATCCTTCCTCTATACTCTCTTCTGTAATAGGAGAAAAGAGCTGCCAACATCACTGAGCAGATGTGGTAAACCTATTTATACGACTAGTAACAGTATAATAGCAGGGTGATTATAAACATTTAACAGATTACATCAGATAGAGACATATATATTAAGTAGACAAATAATAGAAATCTACCCAAGCACGACTATAGATGACTTTTACATTTCCATTTAAAACTATATAATACAAAGAAGGGAAAGAAAAAGCTTCAGGGGCTAAATTTGAGAGCTCAATTAAGAACATCTAAATATCATAAAGAAGTGGATTACAGACTTTTTCTGCAATGTCCACTTTTTCCCAGAGCCATCTTTTGGTAGCACCCTTACCTTGTAGAAGTGTTGGTATACTGGAAAATGTGAGAAACTGGAAATCAGTTGCCAGTCATAAGAAATCACAATAATAATAACTGAGCTTCCTATTTTACTAAGATGTTAAAATCATTGAATGTGGCTAGGTATGTGAAAGCACTTTATACAAATGTAAGATTTAATGTTGTTGTTATTTGTTAAAATGTAAAAGGAGACCGAACTTGATTCCAGGAGTATCTTTTAAGCAGCTATTGAGAAAAAGTACCAGCATCTATCTTGCAGTGCCAAATACTTTTTTGCTATGACCAGTGAAGATGGTAACAAGTCTTAAAACTACTCATTGGAGCAGTATGCAGCCTAACATTTGTAATGTTTGAGTAATAAGATACCATTTCCTTGGGTAGAGAGTTGAGCATTTAGAAATCTTTGAAGGAAAGAACTCCCTGGACTTCATTAACAGTTTAGGGAGGAACAATTACCTCTAGCTGGTGGTGTGACTCTACTGTTGAGTGCCTGGGAGGCAGAAGGAAGGGGTAGCTACAGCTGCTCTCCTCGACCCTGTGAAAGCACCAATACATATACACCCTCATCCTTCCCGTCGCTACGTGATAACCAAATGCAACAGTTCCTGTTTCCTATTGTGGTTCTCTTTCATTCCTGTTTAAAACAAAGACAGCTTGTCAAGGAGCTAACTAAATGTGAACAGTCTGAGAAGAAGGTATTAGAGAGAGAAAAAGAGAGATGACATTGGTGGTAATACATTGATCCCTCAGGGGTTAGGCCAACAGAAACAATTGGATTCCCATAGCAGCCCAAGGTGAGAGTTAGACTACTAGTTAGATTTTAGATCTTAGCTTTTTGTTTTGCAAATGATTTCAAAGAGAGACTATGAGGCCACCAATGATGGCAGGGAGGGCTGGAGGGAGGCTGGTGGAAGGTTGATTCATACGGCGGTAAAACAGTGCTGAAACCTCAGTATTTCTTGCACAATTAGTCAAGAGATGTGTCAGCAACTCCTGAGGCAATGATATAACCTTCATAGTTTAGTTATGAGAATCATTACTATGCATTTTCAACATAATTACCCACTGTTTTTTGAATTATCTAGAACCAGGCTGTCCAACATAGTAGCTGCTAGCCATGTAGTTATTTTAATTAAAATTTAACAAAATTAGAAATTCAGTTCCTCAGTCACACTAGCCACATTGCAAGTGCTTAATGGCCACATGTGGTTAGTGGCTACCACATTGGAGAATGCAAATATAGACTATTTCCATCGTCATGGAACTTTCTATTTGAAAGCATTGATCTAGAACAAACTCTGAGAGCAGAAGTTTAGCGTTAAGTATATCTAGTTTACAATCAAATGATTAAAGTCAAAAGCACAGTATGTAAAATGATTACTTTTGAAGATGGAACCTACCATTGTGGCTTGGTTATTCTAGGCATAAATAATAATATTTCTAAAATGAACACTTAGTGTTCACTAAATAAAAATGACAGATCCATGTTAATTTTAGACTCATAAACTTGAGGGAAACATATATGGATAAAAAAAATAATGAAAAATTTCCCTCCATTCACAATCCTTAATAAATCAAGATGAAAAATTTAGAGAAAGTAGTGATATAATTAAAATTATTGGTAAATAAAGGATAGGACATGAAAAATCTGATTCAAACAATGATACATGATCCTTTAACATTCTTTATTATTTTGTGAAAATATGCTGTTCTCTTGAACATATCTTTTTTTTTAGATTTTATTTTTCCTTTTTCACGCCAAAGCCCCCTGGTTGTGTATTTTTAGCTGTGAGTCCTTCTATTTGTGGCATGTGGGACGCCGCCTCAGCAAGACTTGATGAGCGTTGCCATGTCTGCGCCCAGGATTCGAACCAGCGAAACCCTGGGCCGCCAAAGCAGAGTGCGTGAACTTAACCACTCGGCTATGGGGCTGGCCCCTCTTGAACGTATCTTAAAACTGGTTCCTATAAGAAAATTTAAGCATCAGTAAAGGAAGAAGAGTGAACTAATGCCTAGTTCTAATATAGTAACGAGTGTTATTACTATATCCAGAGCAGCAGAGGGGAGTAATTGGCAATTGAGCCCATTTTTTGACATATATAGAGTAGTAAAAAATTAACAGTTAAGTACTTCACAATTTATATTTGTGCTTTACATAGACTATCACATCTAATTATTTTATTTATTAGCAGTTACGGTTTATTGGCTACTTATTCTGTGCCAGTCCCCCTGTTTAGCACTTTACATGCACTATCTTATTAAATTCTCACAATAAAAAATACTATGAGTTAGATATATTTATTATGTCCATTTTACAGATGACGAAGCTGAACCTTGGAAGCTGAAACTTTTCCATGACCATATGGCTAGTTAGGGATAGACCTGGGATTTGACCACAGTTCTGCTTTAATCAAAACCCTGTGCTCTTAACTGTAGTTGCCTTTCCAAGTAGCAGGCTGAAGACCATACTAGTAAGTAGCATAGAAGGGTTCAAACACATGCTTTTCTAATTCCAGGTGTCATGTTCTTTCTGGTTTGCCGTATGCCTCTCATATCAACTGAAAATAAGGAGGAAATGGCCATAATTTTATAATATTTAATGGAAATTTATGGAAACAGTCCAGGCCTGTTCCCTGAGACCTTTGAGGGTTCTAGTGCTCAGTATGAGAAATATCACCAAGTGTGAAATTTCTGGAGAGCAAAAATAAAAGAGAAGGAAGTTTTCTTTGGTGGAATTTCCCTCTAAGTGAATGAAATGTAATTCAGCCAGTTGAATCACTGAACTATTTTATTGCGTTGGAACTCATAAAAGAATTTCATTTGAAAAACACTGCTTGCCATTTCAACAACTTAAAACTATAGTCTATCCAATCACTTCATAACAATGTAGTGTGGAGAATGACTTTGCTGAAACGGTGCCAAACTCTCTTCAGCCAAGTAGGGTTGGTACAAGGCAGCAAAAGGGAAGGGAGGGACCAAGAACATAAAGAAGAGATCATGATGCTTTATTGATTAGCTAGCATTTAAAATATGAGAGCAATAAGGAAAGAATTAAATAACATGTGGAGCCATTTTCCAGAAAGTTACAGTCTAATTGAGAGAAACCAATTCATATAAAATAATATGAGATTTGTGAAGTAACATTAACACAGGAAAAAATGGTAATAGATAAAAGATAAATAGATAAAAGTCAACGCAAAAGAAGCTTTTTACAGTGTTGTTTTGTTGTACTGGAATTGGTGTTTTCAATCTTTCATCAACTATTTTTTGCACAAGTAATACCTGTCAAACATTGTTTCAGGCATTAGAGATGCAACAGTGAACAAAACAGACTAAGAAACCTGCCCTTACAAAGTTTACATTCTAGAAGGGGGAGACAGAAAATATGCAAATTAAGTAAAGTACTTAGTGTTTTAGAAGATGTCAAATGCTGTGGAGTAAAAAAGCATGGACAGGGAATGGATTGGGGGGGAAGTTGCAGTTTTAAGAAGCTGGTTAGGGTTTATAATATATTTTTTATTAAAATCATATTAGTCTATAGAGGCTGAAGTTGAAACAGGGCCAGCCAAGCTCATTTCTCTAGTGAGGGAGTAAGTGAAAATAATTCTATAAAGGAATGAAAATGTGTCAAGTACTTTGTTTATCCCTCTCCAGGTCCTGGATGTGTTCTTTTATTTGTTTGGGTAGATGTTTTAGAAGTACATTTGGTTTTTTCGTAGGGTCAATTGGCCCTTGAGATAAAATGAGTTGGTAGTATTGAGGATATTATCACTGAGAGTAGAGCACAGTTCCACTCATCTTCCCCTGAGATCTCAGCACACACTTCGTGCGGTTAGGAAGAATACTTTTACAGAACAGTGTTTGTGATAATGAGATTTTTTCACCTAAGAAAAAATTTTGTTATATCCTCTTAAAATCTTGAGAAGTCATCATAGTTAAGAAAAATCTGTCTGTCTGTTCCCATGTCTCTTTATAAAACCAAGTCTATCAAGGTATTGGCATCGAATAGTTGTTACTTCACTGAGTGACTAATATATGCAGAAAACGGTTTCTTTTTCAAGTGTATTTCTTTCTTTGCCACAGTTAAAAAAAATGAGTAAGTATTAGCTGTCCTTGTCTCTTCCTTTCCACTGACCACTTCCCCCTTTCCTTCAGGCAAGCACAGATCTCTGCTTATCTATACAAACCTGTACTTGACCCTGCTACTCTTGTTTTACTCTGGTATGCCTGTAAAACTTTTTCCTCTGCCTTCATTTCCTTCTTCCTTTCTTTCCCCCCAACCCAACCCAACCCTATTCCGGTGAACTGAAACAGTTTTCTCAAAGATCACCAGTAATTTCCATTTTGCCAACTCTAATGGTCTTTTCTAAATCTTTATTTAACTTGCCCACTTGATATTTTGGAAAATCTCCCACCTTGCATTATATCCTTTGAGTGAGATAAATGAGAGCATATCATAAGGCCCAACACAAGAAAGTACTCAGCAAACATTGGTTGAATCTGAACTGAATATGGCTTTATACTCTCTTGGTTCTATTCCAGCCCAGTGCCTTCTACATTGTAGATATTCAGTGGACTTTGATTTGTTTTATGAATGAATGAATGCATGAACATATCACTTCTTCTCTGTCTCCTTTCATGGTTCTTCTTCCTCTTTCCGACCTCAAACAAATGTTTAAGAACTTATAGATCAGCCATTATGCTGAAGGCTTTATATTCATTATATCATTTATTTCTCACAACCACTTGATATGGTAGTTATTTCTCTTACAGATGAGGAAAATAAGACTTAGAACTCTTAAAGGACTTGTCAACCTCACACAATTAACTAGTACATGGCGAAGCCACCAGTTAAACTAACTGAGATTATTCTGGAGGACTTAGATATTAGCCCTCTGCCCTTTCTTCACAGTCTTCTCTACCTTGTAGAGTTCATCCGTTCTCCTGTCTTCAGTTGGCAGTTGTATGCTAGTGGCACTGAAATCAACGCCTGTAAGAATTGACATTCTGCCCCATTTTTCCAACTACCTGCACTGGGCTGTCTTGTCATATTGAACTCACCTTGTTTAAGACAGACCTCATCAGTATTCCCTCAGATTGTACTCCCTTTTAGTGATTTAGTCCCTGACACTCTCATTGTCCCAATCACTCAGTCTTGAAACCATCTTTAACTTCTTGGTCTTTTCCATTTCCTTATCCTAACTCACATCAGCTGATATACAGTATTATTCCCAAGGGATATGTAAATACATGACTAATCCTTGCATGTGTCTACCACAGGTAGAAAAGTCAATCCGAGAAGTGTCTTTATTACTTCTCTTTAGTTAATAACTTACTTATTGTACCCTGTCATTTTACGAACATTCCATGAAAAAACTAATGATAGTTGTTGGAAATTTTATACTTATTTAAACGGCTTTTCCAGAATCTTACACATTGGATAAATGACAAATACTGCTAACTTACCAATTCTTGCTCCAGATAGGGAAGATTTTGTTTTTTCTAGGTAGTTATTCAGAAAACTCTAGCAGACATCCTCTCAGGTTCCATTGTGCAGCACTGTGTCACGTGCTTACCCCTTGATTGATCACTGGCAATGGCAATTAAAAGATTACCATAACTAGGGCTGGCCCCGTGGCCGAGTGGTTAAGTTTGCGCACTCCGCTGCAAGCGGCCCAGTGTTTCGTTGGTTCGAATCCTGGGCGCAGACATGGCACTGCTCGTCGAGCCACGCTGAGGCAGCGTCCCACATGCCACACCTAGAGGGACCCACAGCGAAGAATATGCAGCTATGTACCGGGGGTCTTTGGGGAGAAAAAGGAAAAAAATTAAATCTTTAAAAAAAAAAAAAAGATTACCATAACTAGCTTATACCTATTAAGGCTCATCCTGTATCACAGGGCAGAAAATTGTTCTGTCAGCAGAATAATGGGAGGAAATGCCTGTAGGTAGGTAACCAATGGAGAGGGTCTGCCACAGTGTTCTTTCTTCATTTTGGATTTATCTAATGCAAAGCATCTGCATCTTGGCAAGCCATCTTTCTGAAAGTAAATATTGTGATTGTCTTCTTCAAGAATGGACTACAACATACGGCGTATTTAATATAGGAGGTACTTTGAGGAGTTAGAAAGACATTATCCCTGTTTCTTTACGAACCTACCATTTATAGGAGTACCAAAATATATAGAAAACAAGAGCTGCCATTCATTTTTATTAGCAATAATAGCTAACAACTTTATTAAGCGTGATTTGATATGTGACAGTCAGCCTTCTACTTGAAATATTTCATGTAATACTTATAACAACTGTAACTTATCCCTGTTTATCCATGAGAAAAGTGAGGCTTGGAGAGGTTCAGTTAACTGACCAATACTGTGAGTCAGAGGCAGAAGCACGATTCAGACACAAATAATCTTGCATTGGAGGTTATGTTCTTAACTAGCATGCTAAACTGTCTTCAGTAGTTGGCAATAGAGATGAGACAGTGCCACAACCTTCCAGGCTGCACTGTCATTCATTTTGAGTCCTGGAGTTCCTGACCTATGTTCTCCTCTCTTGCTAACATATTTGCACTGCCTCCTGACCCCTCCAACAGAGTATGGGTATGATCAGTGTGTTGAGGACGGCACAGGTCACCATACGCTCCTTCCTTGATCTGTGCAGAAAATCATGCTTTGTTTTGTTTTATTTTCCCCACTTGGAGATGAATGAATAGGGGCAGAGAATGACAAAAGACATCTACTAGAAAAATATCTGGAAGCACACAAATATTCTAAAAGAAGCATTCTGAATTTAAATTTTGCTTTTAAGTAATGTGTAATTCTGTGAAAGGTAAAGGGGAATAGATAATCTGAGAAGAAAAAATATGATCATAATGTGATCATTCCAGCCTTTCTTACTTTTGATGCACTCATGCTCATCATGCTTTGAACCCTGACATATTCTGACCACAGCATCAGGCATTAATAACTGCAAATTTAAATGAAAAATAAATAGGATCTCTGCTGAATCACTGTTCATGAGTTGTTCTAGCTTTGGGGAGGAGTCTAGCTACAAAGTACAAGGTTCCTTGTGGTGAGAAAGGACCTTAAAATTTAAACAAACATTTAGGCAACCTTTTATTATCAAGTTCCCTCTGCACCAGGCTCTCTAAGTGCTAGAACTTTTACTTTTTTAAAGCTTCCATTAGCTATTTTGCTTTGATGTTTCCAGCTCTTTGCCACTGTAATCAAGCCTTCCTGATGGTGACTTTTGCAGCTACTTGTGACATTGTATTATCTAATGTTTTTCAAGTGCTGAGGAAACCCAGGGAGGTGTGAGTAGTAGTGGAGAGGGCACAGGAAAACATCAATACTGGAAGGAGAACTGGATTTGGTCAGTTCTGGATGTATGAGGGAGGTAAAAAGAGGAAGGGAGGGTCCTAAGAAAGCAGAAAGATGAGCAGAGAATGAGGAAATAGTTAGACCATGGACACATACTTGTTGAGGAACAGAAAGAACAGCAGAATTCAGGAAGAAGAGAGCACTTTGCAAAACATCCTTCAGTATCCTAAAGATCTTTCAGTGTGTGTGTGTGTGTATTTAATGTGATGAGATTATTTAGAAAACTTGCTCTAAGTTCATCTTTACTTAGGGTGAGTTTTAGGTTTGTCAGCTTTCTTCCCTATGCTTAATCCTCTCTTTGATACTCAACCCCCACTCTCCACACACAAACACACAGTCTCTCAGAATTATCTCGTTTATCACTTGATATTCAGCTCACATTTACTTTCTCAGACTTCTGGAAGTTACCACCCAGACAGATGCAAATTCAGTATTATGCCTGCCAAAGCACTGAGCAGAAAAGAGACTTCTTTTACACCTTCCATCTTTTGAGCTTTTGGTCCTGCTCTTTCAATCTTTGCTAAATAGTAAATGGGGAGATTGTTGTTCTTTAGTTGAACACAAGAGCATGAGCGTTACTGAGCTTGCTGTTTCTAGTTCTAAACAGATTCCTTACAATTTCCTTATCAGCAAAAGGAATCGCCTTGATTTCCTTTTGATGATGTTTCCCAGCTGATATTCTAGAACTAGCACAGAAGCAGTTCATACCCTCTTGAAGTGGTTCTTGCCCAGTAATCCTGCTTGAGTTGTACATGTTGGGCTTTAATTACAGGGTTAAGGGGATGAATGGAGAAGAAAGCAAAAAATACCCACTGCCCCCAAATTGAGCTCTATCAAATCAGCTTGACTCCCTCAACAGAGTCTTGCAGGAATGCATTTATAGTGTAACTGGGTTTTTCTTTTTCCCAGTTGTCAGCTACAAAGAATAAACACTTAAAATTTTAAAAAAATAACCTTTAGTAATTTAAACTGAAACACAAATAGAACTCTGTTAATAATCGTTCACAAAATCTTGAGAAAGCTTGAGTACATTAGACCTATAAAAAGCATCTCAAAACACATTTTGTGCCATTTTTGATTTGCCATTATGAGCTATTATCTTTTTTTTAATTGAGACTGTATTTTGATCTCAAGAAAGATGGAAGAGGGAAAAGGTCGTATAAGACTGTTAAGTATTTTGTATTAAATTGAGAGTAGCTTACCTATATGAAGGAAGTAAAAACGTGCTGAAACAAGTGAATACTCCCCAAGTATTTGGAAGATTTTCATGTTTTATGTATTGGAGAGATTCTATTTTTGGTTTAACTTTTTTGGTATAATTATCCTTTCAATATAATCTTATATATTTAAAAATTATTGTATAGGTTAATGACCTACTAAGACATAGTAAATTTTATAAGAAGAAAAATACATTTTTGGCTAGTAAAATTGCCCAAATTTTACTACCAAAATTAGTGTTCCTTTTCTGACTTTGATGCTTCCATATATACTGATTAAAATGAAATTATTTGGAGCATTGGGAAGTAGAGAACAAGGGAGATTTCTTTTGAGGAACATTGGCCCTGAGCTAACATCTGTGCCAGTCTTCCTCTATTTTATGTGAGATGCTGCCACAGCATCGCCTAACCAGTGGTGCTAGGTCCACACCCAGGATCTGAACCCATGAACCCCGGGCCACCAAAGTTGAGCATGCAAACCCAATCACTACACAACCAGGC
This sequence comes from Equus asinus, assembly GCF_041296235.1. Classification (NCBI taxonomy): domain Eukaryota; kingdom Metazoa; phylum Chordata; class Mammalia; order Perissodactyla; family Equidae; genus Equus; species Equus asinus. Next base: position 83,521,701 of record NC_091797.1, on the reverse strand, counting down.
CAGCCCCAAGAACAATGGAGCTTTAAATGAATGTGTTTTTCCGTTTTATTATTTAATTAAGTTTAAATAGTTGATTCTAGTTAAAGGTGTTGCCTTGAAAAAAATCCGGTTTTATAAACCTGGACTTGAATTTACAGGGGTGACAAGGTGATAAAGTAGTATTAACTTTATGAAAAGCCTCATCCCCTTTGCAGCTTTCAGCTGCCTAGCATGCTCTTTTCTTTTCCTATGAATGTAGATGTACATTTTAAAATCATAAAAATGTAATGACAGAAGAGCCTTGTTTACAACTTCATCTCGTGCCTTGCAATTCAAAGTGTAGTCTGTGGACCGGCAGCAGTGGCCTGGGAGCTTGTTAGAAATACAGACTCTCTGGCCCCAGACCTACTGACATTCAGAATCTGCATTTCATTAATTAATTTATTTTATTTGACTTATTTATTTTATTGAGGTCATATTGGCTTTTAACATTATGTAAATTTCAGGGGTACATTATTATATTTCAGTTTCTATATAGATTGCATTGCGTTCACCACCAATAGTCTAGTTTTTATCCATCACCATACACATGTGCCCCTTTTACCCCTTTTGCCCTCCCACTACCCCATTTTCCTCTAGTAACCACTAACCTGTTCTCCTTATCTATGTATCTGTTTGTCTTCCACATATGAGTGAAACCATACAGTATTTGTCTTCTCTAGCTTATTTATTTTGCTTAGCATACCCTCAAGGTCCATCCATGTTGTCACAAATGGCACGATTTTGTCTTTTTATGGCTGAGTAGTATTCCATTATGCACAATCTGCATTTAACAAGATACTGAGGTGATGGATACACATGAAAGTTTGAGAATTACTGATCTAGTGTTCTAGTTTGGAGGTGACACCCTCAAGAATAGTTGCTAAACTTCCCTTTTATTTTTAGTGACCTCTCTAAGTGTCCAAAAATAGCATTAATTGGATCATTTCGGACTGATATGTCTTCCTCAATTAATAATTTATTGTTTAAAAGAAACTGTGGGAGTACCTTGGAATTTGAGAGACTTTATAAGGAAGAATTGAAATATAGAATGACTCCTTGTTTCTGAGCAATAATTTGGGTTAAAATAAAAATCACCTTTTATTTGGGCATATAACCTGACATTACCAACTCTGTTATCCACATTCCTGAATATTATTACATTTTTGTTATACTTTAAACAGTGTGCTTTATCCAAATAGACACTGGTTCTTTTGAATTCTTAGTAGGATTTTGCAGATCACTTTTTACCATGTAATTGATTCCAGTATGAGAACACAATTTGGGTGTCTCCTTTTATTTCTTAACAAATATTTGTTGAGTGCCTATTTTGTAAGAGAGAATAACAGCAGTGAATAGGACAGACAGAAGAGAAGCAATAAAATATAAACAAACATATAAATAACTTCAGATGTATTCAAGTGCTATGACGTAAAGAAACCAGAGTGATGACAGTCACTGAGAGGGAGAAAAAGTGCTTTAATAAGGTGGTCTGGGAGGGCCTCCCTGAGGTGGTAACATTCGAGCAGAGATCTCAAAGTCAAGAAGGAGCCAGTCCTATGAAGCTCTGAGGAATGAAAAGAAAGCCAGTGTGGCAAAAAGGATATGGAATGCAGTCAGGAAATTAAGGAAAGGCCAGATGACATAAAGTTTAACCTTATGACATTTGATTAATAATTGTCATATTATGACATCTCTTTATTTAGCCTAGCAGCTGGTATCTGAGGTTTAAAAAACTCCTGCTTTAAGCTCTTCACTTTCCATTCTGGTGCTCAGGGCAACTTTTTACCTTGTTCACTTCTGATTTGACTGAGGCCACTATCAATCATTTAAAAAATTCTTATTAATCACAAGAAGGGATAGCAAACTCAGGACCAGAGAGGAAAGGTGAATGTGTAAAGCTTCAGAGTGTAAGACCATAGAAGTAGTAGAAACTGTGGTATAAGAAACAGTGCAAGTCCTACCTACATGCAGTCAAATAGGTAGTTATCTATTTTCTAAAACAGTACAGTAGTCAAACAGATCAGTGGCTTTATTCATTGGTCAGTTTTGCTTCCTATATCACAGTTGTTTAAAATCCATATTCATAAACAATGACCCAGTTCTGCCTATCTATATTAAGTTTATTATAGCTGCTCGATACCTAGATGTGGTAAGCTAAACGTGGTTTGAAATAGTCATTCTTTTAAAATTTTTAGATGTAAGAACTTTGGCATTTTAAAGCTTTAAAATGCATATATAATAATTAACTGTCACATACCTTAACTGTGAAGACAGAAAAAATGTCACCCATTCTACAGGAAAATAAACTGAGGTAAGAGATTAAATGGATGGCTTACAATATTATATTAAGTCAAAATTAAACTAATATTTAATGAAAGAGTGATGACTACCTGTCTCCCCATCCCATTCCTTTTTTTCTTTTTCAAATATGCAGAAAAGTTATAAGAATAATTCAGAAAAGACCCATATACCTTTTACCTAGTTCACCAAATTTTAAGCTTTTGCCGTGTTTTCTTTTTATCATTTTCTCTCTTTCTCATTCCCCTGGAGCAGCTAGTACACACGCATGTGCGCCCATGCCCATATGATCTGGCCGTATGATTGCCAGTGCATCATACCAGAGCATTCTAGGGGATCTGAATCAATGGGAACATAAAGAATATGTGTTGGCTGCTACCTGCTGTAATTACATTATGCCCATTCCTCCCATTTTTTATACTAGAACAGTGATTCCTAATGCTGGAGGTGCAATACGTTACTCAGAAGGGGTGCAGTGAAGTCTCGAAATTTTTAATTATTTAAAAAGAGAACACGAGATTTTTGTTTATCAAAAGTGGGCAAAGATTTTTTAAAAGATGGACAAACTAGACTAAAACTTAGAAGACTGGACAGATTTATTCACATCGTTGGCAATTTATATATACCATGGAAAGAGTTTTCTTCCTACATTGTTGAAATAAATTCAAAGAATATTTATTGAGAATCTGTTTCAGTCAAGACCCTTGTGTTGGGGGAATAATGCAAAAAGACCATTCCTACCTTCAAGAAGTTTACAATTGAAAAAGGAAGAAAAGTGTGCTTTTTTAAACTACTATACAAGATAAAATGAAGTTAGTTTCATGTTAAAAGTTATAAAGAGAGGAAAGAGAAGATAGCTAACATATAATGAGTATACCTACCAAGGGTCAAACACATGTTTTCTTGTTTAATTCTCAGGACTACTTTCTAAAACATATTTTTTTTATCTTTATTGTCAGAGAAGGAAATCGTTACTAAAAGGATTAAGTAATTTATTGAAAATTACAAAGCAAATAAACTATCATAGATTACTCTCCATGCTCCTATCTAAAGCTAGTTCCTTTACTGGTACACTAGGTTCCACCTTCTCTGGTCCACTCAAGAACATTGCATCAGCAATTCACCCTTCTCTCCTACAACATCAATTTTTCCTCTTCCTGGATTATTACCATCAGCCTACAGACATGTTCTTATTTCTCCCATCTTAAAAACAAACAAAAACCTCTTAACCCCACTTTCCCTCCCAGCTAGTCTGCATTTCTTTGCTCCTCTTCTCGAGTAAACTCAAGAGTTGTTTATACTTGCTATCTCCAATTCCTTTCCTCCCAGTCCTTCCTAAACCTATCCAGTAAAGCTGTGTCCCTACTACTCCACCAAATTTGCCTTTGTCAAGGTCAATAATGACTTCCATGTTGCTATATCTGATGGTCAATTGTTATCTCTTATTTGACCAATCAGCAGCATTTAACACAGTTATCACGCCTGTCTTTTTGAAACTTTACATTTGACTTTCATGATGCCACACTCTTTGTTTTCCTTTTATTTTACTGGATGTTCTTTCTCAGTTGCCTTTGTTGGTTCTTCCTCTTCTCCTCACTCTCCTGAAGTTGGAGTGTTCCAGAGCTTGAACCTATGTCCTCATCTTTTATCCATCTCATGTCTTTGGTGATCTCATCCAGTAGCATGGCTTTAATACCATTAACAATATGCGGATAATTCCCAAATTTAAATCCCCAGTCCATACCTCACTTCTGAACTCCAGATTTATATCCAGCATATGACTCAGTATCTCCACTTGGATGATCAAGATACCAAAAGCCTAATTCCTGATCATCCTTCCCTAGCCTTTTCCTCCTGACCATTCTCCTTCTCAGTTGATGGCAGCTCCATTTTTCCAGTTTGCTCTGACCAAAACTTTGGAATCATCCTAAATCACTCTTTTTCTCTTGTAATCTCAATCCAGCCTATCAGCAAATCCAGTATCTATCATACAACATGAATGAATCTCAGAATTATAATACTGAGTGACAAAAAGCTAGATACAAAAGAATATATACAGCATTTACTGTATGATTACATTTATATGAAATTCTAGAAAATATAAACTAATCTGTAGTGACAGAGAGTGGATCAGTATTTGCGTGGGGGGTAGAGTTGGAGGGAGAGACTTAAACAGCAAAGGAGTAAAAGGAAATTTTTGAAGGATGGAAATGTTCCCTTTATTGTGGTTTTGGTTTCACAAACATGCACATCTAACAAAACTTATCAAATTTCACATTTTATATGGGTATAGTTTATTATGTAAATTATACATCAATAAAATTTATATATTTATACACACAGACACATACACATGCACACACACAATCAAGTCTCACCGCCTCCACTGCTGTCTCTTTGGTTCGAGCATATCATATCTCCCCTGGATTATTATTATAGCCTTTCAACTGGACTCTGCTTTTACCTTGTCCCTCAGTTTACTCTCAACATAGCAGAGGTATCCCTTAAAATATAAGTCAGATTGTGATGCTTCTTTCTTCAAAACTCTGCCATGGCTCCCTATCTCACTTAGAGTAAAAAGTAGAATCCTTACCATAGTCTAAGGCCCTGTATGACCTGCTCCCCTCCCTTTTTCACCCTGGACTTATCTCCCACTACTCACTCTTTGCTCACTGCTCCAGCCACATTGTCTTCCCTCACATTCCTCCCTTAGGGCCTTTGCACAGCCTGTTCCCTCTTCCTAGAAAAGTCTTCCCCCAGGTATTGGCACCTCCGTCGCCTCCTTCCAGATTTGAGAAGGGGCAAACATCAACCACCTTGATGAGGTCTATCCTGCTCACCCTGTTTAAAATTGCAACTTGTCCCTACACCTGTTGCATTCCTGATTCTCATCCTGCTCTACTTTTTTCTTTTTCCAAAGTGCTTGTCATTCTTTTAAAACACTAATTTACTTTATCATGTTTATTGTTAGTTGTCTATTTCTTTCTGCTAAAATTTAAGCTCCACAGGAGCTTTGTATTGTTTCTCTGAGTGCCTAGGACTTTGTCTTTCTCCAAGTGCTTAGACTGGCACGTAGTACGCACTAAATAAATATTTGTTAAATGAGTTAAGTTGAAACTGCAACTCAAGTCAGCCTGTCTAAATCCATATATTTAAAATCACACTGTCCTGCGAAAGAGCAGAAGAGATGAGTCATTCTGTACGGAGGAAAAGATCAAGGGACTTAGTTTCCAGTTGAGAAAACAAATATGTTCCAGCCAGCCCTGATGGCTAGTAGTTAAAGTTTGGAACTCTCACCACTTCGGCTGCCCAGGTTTGTTTCCCAGTCGCAGAACCACCCCACCTGTCTGGCAGTTGCCATGCTGGGGTGAGCCTCACATAGAAAAACTAGGAGGACTTACAACTAGGATATAAAACCATGCCCTGGGGCTTTAGGGAGATAAAAAAAAGAGGAAGATTGGCAACAGATGTTAGCTCGGCGAATCTTTCCCTGCAAAAAAGGGGAACATTTAAAAAAAAAATGTTCACAGTAAACTGTTAATATGATATCAGGTATAGAAGATATATGTTATAATAAGAGTACAAATAAAGTGCCATGGTAACTTTGAATTTTAACTGTCGAAAGTAAGGAAAAGTGGTGAAATTTAACTGAGTCTTAAAGGAGCAGTAAGATTTTGACTTCCAAAGATGTGGAAAGATGTTCCAAGCTAAGTAAAAGACAAAAGCAGTACCCAGTGAAAGTATTCAGTCCATTCAAAGAATAACTAATAAGCTGGTAAATTGGTTTGGAACCATATCTTAGTAGCCTTGAGTACCTTTCTGTGAAATTTGGATGTTTCCAGAAAAGTTTTTTTTTTTTTTAAAGATTTTATTTTTTTCCTTTTTCTCCCCAAAGCCCCCCAGTACATAGTTGTCTATTCTTCATTGTGGGTCCTTCTAGTTGTGGCATGTGGGACGCTGCCTCAGCGTGGTTTGACGAGCAGTGCCATGTCCGCGCCCAGGATTCGAACCAACGAAACACTGGGCCACCTGCAGCGGAGTGCGTGAACTTAACCACTCGGCCACGGGGCCAGCCCCTCCAGAAAAGATTTTTAAATAGTACAGTGATCCTATTAGAGCTGTCTGTGTTAGGGAAATGACATTTCAGGCCATGTATGGGAGAGTTTGGAAGCAAGAAGATTTAGGAGGTGATTCTATTTACTATAGGTATCATTATTTGTTTAAGTTGTTCATCTCTCCTTCTATGTTTTAAACACCTTAGGGATAGACCTTTACTATATATTGCATACATTCTTCTGGATGCTAATTAAGTTCAGTTCCTTTTACACTTTCTGTACCTCTCAAATGTTAATTTAAGAACTTGAAGATAGCCCAAGTCAGTTGTTATTTCACTGTTTTCTTTTTAAAAGGCAATTTAATATTGATTTTCTTTGTTTACGTGTATATTAGTTAGAATAGATATAGATGCATATACTTTTGAAAAAGACAGTTCCTGTGAGAGAATTGCTGAAACAGTGTAAGGCAACTTTCAACAGGCGCAAACTGCTCTAACATGCATTCTGTCAGCATGTGTGTATGCTTACCCTATCTGCCAGTGGCAAAGCAAAATTAAAAGTGACTAAGAAAGCTGAGTTATCCTTTCAACATTAGAAATTAGGCAAGAGTTTCAAGTTTTAAATGCTAACTTTCGAGGGTATAAAGGCATCTCTCAAAGTCCCAGTACAGGATTACCTCAGAAGATTTTAGAATACTTAGACTTCCCTTGTCTTGAATTGGCACACTACTTTTCACAGAACAGAAATTCTCAATAATGACATTGCTTTTACTTTAAAAGCACAAAGTAAAAAGACAGGTTTAGATTGGGGGCTTGACCTTCTGGTTTGGCCTTAGGTAAAGCAAATCAAAATGATTAAGCGGTTAGTATTCAGGAATATTGCAGGCTAGAAGGAATCCTTTATAATTTATCAAGCCATTATTTCTGAAATCTTTTATACAGTGATTTAAGTGAAAACTGTACCATAGTAGTTAAGAGACTGGGGCTTGAGGTTAGACAGTCTAGATTTGAATCCTGGCTCTACCATACACTAGCTCTGTGAAGCTGGGCCTCAGATTTTTATCCGTAGAATGAGATCAATAATAGTAAGTCTTTCTGAGTGTTGTGTTGAGGAGTTAATGAGGTAATGTACAGTGACTGGCACATAGTGAGCATTGAATAAATCCTAGTGTTGATTACATTAAACTAGGCCCTGCTAATGAAAGTAATTCTTACTTCTTTCCATCTTTAATGCCTGCAATAGTCTAAAATAAATGTTGTTGATTTTCTCTTTTCTGTTATATTTGTTCTAAGATTAGTTCATTTATCAAAGGCAACAATGAATGAATATTTTTTAAAAATTCTAATAAAAGACTGAACTCCTATAAACCAATATAAGCAGTATTTTGGACTTACTGACTGAAGGCAGGCCTAAGTAATGCATTCTAAACTACTTAATGCAAGGACACCACGTATTATGACTGTCCAAGTGAAAAAAATATTGTATAGCAGAATAAAATTTTTTTTTTTTTTAAAGATTTTATTTTTTTCCTTTTCCCCCCAAAGCCCCCCCGGTACATAGTTGTATATTCTTCGTTGTGGGGTCCTTCTAGTTGTGGCATGTGGGATGCTGCCTCAGCGTGGCTTGATGAGCAGTGCCATGTCCGTGCCCAGGATTCGAACCAACGAAACACTGGGCCTCCTGCAGAGGAGCTCGCAGACTTAACCACTCGGCCACGGGGCCAGCCCCTAGCAGAATAAAATTTTTGTTTAATATGTAACATAGATTTTATTTCACTTTTTTAAAACTAATACATGTAGGTTCAGACTCTGAAGGGGTTTCTAGATGTTTAAATGGTATAATATCAAATGCCAGTTCTTTAAGACATCCATTAAAATAAATAGGTTCTTGTACAAGTAAGTTGAAAGTGCTGATAATTCTGAAATTATTGACATTTGGGTACCATGTAGTTCAATAAAATAATAAATTTCCAAAATAAAGGTCAAGTTCATTTTAAGTAAAGCAACCTGTAGAACACATGAAGGAGTGATGGTTACTTGCATAACAAAAATATTTACAGTACCATTCCCTAAAATCATAAATGCCTTAATACATTTGGCATATGAATTAGTATAATTCAACAGCATTTTTTGGCCACATGCAGTGTACCAGCCAGTATGTCAGGCTCTGGTGATATAAATATGATCCCTGTCCTCTAGCAGTATATGGTCCTCATGGGGATACATTTACCTAAGACAACCTAACTCTTGTGTTAATACCAGGTACATAAGAAATGTTTACAGCACCCTTCTGCAGGAACAGAAAGGGAAAAACCCACCCCAGCTTAAGGGAGAATCAGGAAAGTTTCCCTGAAGTGGTACTATCTAAGTAGATTCTTGAACAAATTCTAGTTACCAAAAAATGAGAAGAAAGGGATTGCCAATAGGTGCTTCTTGATATCTCAGGGGAGTTGTTTGAGACAGCTGAGGCATCCAGTGGGGGCCCCAGAGATACTAAGGACAGGGTTCAAGAGCAGACAAGGAACAGATCAGAGGATTTCATTTGCCATCTACGAGGTGCTTGGTTTTTATTTCCTGTACATGATGAGATTAAAGGGTTTTAAGCTGGAGAGTGGCATGGTCAGCTTTTACTTTCAGGTTGATAGTGCTGACAGTAGTATAGAGGATGGATTCCATGCATGAACAGCTTTAAAGAGTTGATAGTGTTCATTCAGTTTCTAAATTTCAAGTAAATCATTCAAGGATGAAGAAATTGCTTTAAATACCTGAACAAGAAAGTACTTGTAATCACTTATATCTTGTGGGTCTTATACATTTGAGGTTCATATTCAGAGGCAGTATTGTTGAAAGATCAAATAAATGTAAAGAGTCTTTGGAAACAAATTTTAGGTCAAGATTTTACACTTAATCAAGTATGTATACTCTAATTACCTTATTTGTTTGTGTGTGTTTTTTAAGTTATTGAGTGGAGACTACTGAAATAATTGTAAACTTTTCCTTCTAGTTCAAAGAAGAATATTTCTACCCAATTCTTTGAATTATCAAGATATATTTTGAAAGGAAAAGGATTATCAAAGGATCCGTTTTTCTAGCTACCTGAAAAAGAATACATTTTGACTAGCAATTTAGCAAACATTTAAAAATTGTCCAAATCTTAGTCCAGAAGTTCCTTCAGGAGGTTATCGTGGTGTGCTCAGGCTACTGTAACAAAATACCCCAGACTGGGTGGTTTAGATAACAGAAATGTATTTTTTCACAGCTCTAGAGGCTATGAAGTCCAAGATCAAGGTGTCAACTAAGTTTCTGCTGAGGGCTTTCTTCCTGGCTTGTAGAGTGCCTGCTTTCTGGAGTTGTGCTCACATTGCCTTTCCTCCTTGCATGTGTGAAATAGGCGAGGGAGAGAGAGATCTTTCTTCCTCTTCTTATAAAACCACTAATCCTATTGAATTAGGGCCCTACCCTTATGACCTCATTTAATCTTAATTACCTCCCAAAGGCCCTATCTCCAAATATAGTCACATTGGCGGTTAGAGTTTCAAAGTCTAAATTTTGGGGCGACACAATTCAGTTCATAGTGGAGGCCAAGTACACCTTTTTCCAAAGAAGTAAATACAAATTTAAGCAAATACTATTTAATTTTGAAGATTTTTGAGTCCCTAAATCTGATTGTGCTTATGGAAAACTTTTATTTTCAGATTTTCAGGGCAAGAAAGTGGAGACAGGAGAGAAACAGTCCCAAACAACAAAAAAAGAACTTGCTAATAGATGTGACGTTTTAGAAAAATTGCATGCCAGATAATCCTTCATTAGCTGTAAGAAGGTTTATTTTCAAAGCTCTTATTTCTATGTATTCTATTATCTCCAGTGCCTGGCATTGTGATCCTGTAGCAGGAAGTCAAAAGTTATAAATACAGGGCTCTCCCAGCGCCTTCATCTATTTGGAGATCAGTGGCAGGTAAAATTTGCAGAGGCTAAAGGTGTTTATATCTTGGGTTTTTCTTTTATTTGGCTTTGAAACAATTAAAGTGAACATTGCTGGGAATTTTAGTAGTGTTGAACTCCGGGCATTTGTTTGTGTGCGTGAATCTTAATAAAAGATTTTAAAACCAAGCAATATGGGAAAATCTTAGATTTTTAGAGTTGAACTGGAACTTAGAAATTGTCTAGACCAGTCCCAGGACCAGGAAAAGTCAGTTGGTTCATTTTATTACTGTATTGCGCATGTTTTCTGTTTTCAGAATACATTTCCAAAGACAGAAAGACAGAAAAATTGTTTTATATATAATTGATGTGAAGCAGAAGCCAGAGTCATATGAAAATCTAGATTTTATTTCTGATAGTATTCTTTTGACTATTCATCTCAATTTGTTAGACTTAGGGAAGTCATTTTAACCTTTTGACTATATATAAAATGGAGTGAATGCCTAATTATGGAAGTATAATATTGTACTTAGCCCTTACCTAGCATTCACTGAGAATTCAACTTTGGAGTATTTCCCCAAGATTTTATTCATAGCCTTCTCTTCTCTCTGCATTCTTTATCTGAGTTACCATAATCTTTTCTGAGTTTATCTACCTTACACAAATAATTCCAGATCTAAATCTCTAGCTCCATCATTTCCTGTGAACTCCAACCTCCGTTTCTTTCTACTTGTTGTATGTCTCTACCTGGATGCCCATCTAGTGCCTAAAAGTCAATTTGGCTAGAAAACACTCATCATCTTTCTACCATTAAACTTGTTTCTTCTACTGAATTCTCTATTTTTGTTCATAGGACAATTATCTTTCCTGTCACTTGTTCTTAGAGCCTCAGAGCTAACTTCAACTCCCATGCCTTTTCAGGCTATACGGCTAATCAATTGCTGTCTCTACGCCTTGTTATTACTGTGTTATTCTTGCATCTAGAAGCATGGTATCCACCTTCTACTTTCAATTTCATTGCCAACATTCTAGAATAAAACTATCATTCCTTCTTGTTTGGTAATCATAACCTGACCGCCCTGCCCTAGTTTCCTATTCTAATTCAGTCTTTTAAAATATTTTTAACTTTTTTTTATTACAAAATAATATATGTTCAGTATAGAAAATACAGAAAGGTAAAAAGAAAACAGAAAACGCCTATATTCCCAATACTGAAAGATAATCACTATTAACATGTTGATCTGTATATTCTTCTAATTCTTTTTCTCTGTTGTGTGCATAACATTTCTAAACAAAGTGTTTCCAGTCCAGCCTGTATATTACTGCCAGATAACTAGAGTGTTATTCTTGAAGGCTGATTCTAATTTAAAATGTTTTCATCATTTACAGAAAAAAGCTTTCAATCCTTTGCATAGTATTCAAACTGCTTGACAATCTAGACCCAATAGACTCTTCCAGCTTTGTTTCCAAAGGGTCCTGTCCCAAATCAGCAGAACAACCACTTAAGTTACTTGCCATTTGCTAACATGCTGCAACTCCATTCATTTGTTCACACCATTTCCTATAAAACTTCTACCTATATGTTATAAAGCAATCCAAATGCCATCTCTTCCATGAAGCCATCAGTCACCTGCCCATCCCCATTCCCTACTCCTTGGAGAGTTAATAGTTCTGTTTTCCTCTTTTGAACATCCATTGTACTTGCAACACTCACTGGTTCTAGATAATTAGTTTCTGGTGAACACATATCTGTATTATTTATTTTTCAATACCTAGCATGATATCTTAAGCATAGTGGGTATCTAGTAAATGTTGAATGAATAAGTGAATGAATGAATAGTTGAACACTGCTTCAGGGATACTATATCTCTTATTAGACTCATGAGAAAAGTAAGATTTTGTAGATACAAATGAAGCTTAAACAAATAGAACTTACTCAGATTAGAGGAAATTAAGGAGACAGAATTAGAAACTGGAATGCTGCAAATCCAAGTTTGTCATTTATCCTCTGAGCTATGGTGTGGCTCTTGATCATTAATGAGTAGATGCTTACAGTGTGGGTTACCCGTTACCTGAGCATTATACTATTTTTGATTGGAGGGAGGCAGTGTTCCTTCTTCAGCTATGGATATGGAAGAAGTACAATTAGATATTCCTTTCTCAGTCGCCTGGAAGCTGGCATGTGGACGTGTGACTTTGGTCAGTCAGAGGCTCCCACCCAGGACTTTGAATCTTGAGAGCTCAGGGTATAACAGAGATGATTCGTGGCAGTTGTGCAAATGTTGAGTCCAGTAGAGCAGAAGCAAGTGGCAATGACATCAGCAGGTATTTACCATGGCATGATCTTGATTGTGCCTTTGCCCTTCTAGGGCCTACCCATTTTCTGACCTTTCTGGTCCATTCTCTGACTTAGCCTCTTCTGATGTGTGTTTTCCAACACCACCAAGCAATTAACTCAATTCTGGCACTATCTGTCTGGAGATAGCATCAGATCCCACAGGTTAAGGGCTCAGTCCTACACTCCCCAACTTCAGATGCCTGTCACAAGCCCAAGTTGTTACTCATGCTTCTGACCAACGAGCTACAGACTGGAGGTTCCCACAACCCCCTCCTCAAGTTCGATTAGTTTGCTAGAGCAGCTCACAGAACTCAGAGAAACACTTACTTATGTTTACTAGTTTATTATAAAGGATACAGGTGAAGAGCCAGCTGAAGAGGTATATACAGCAAGGTATTATTTAATCCTCACAATATTCTAATAATTTCTATTATAAGAGGTTATAGAAGCTTGATAGAAAACAGAACAAAGTAAACTATGCAGATAGGCAGGAACCCTTTAGAATTCCTTGCCAATACTCATTTATATTGGTTATCTCGAGGAGAGATGGTTTGAATGCCCAGATTTCTGTAGATCAAGGAATATGTTAGAAAACATTCAGTTTTTGTTTTTATAACCTCTAATTTACGAATGTTGGCAACAGACCACACAGGTGTTAGCAATATCTGAGACTTTGTCATCAATCACCAATAGAAATCACAGATGTTTTATAACGCATTACAGTTAGAGAAACCTCAAAATATTGTTTATGTTTATCACTCTTTGCAATTGTTGTAGTTATTAGGCTCCCTGCTAGCTCTGATTACTAAATGAATTAATAAAGGAGCACATATATTACTATATCACAAGTTTGTTTTCTAATATTTTGATAAGTTTATTTCAGTATTATTGGTTTCCTTTGTAATTCTAAGTGGTTAATATCTTCCATTTAAAACATTCTGAGAAGGTGTCCATAAGCTTCACCAAACTGCCAAAGAGTTCAGTATCACAAAAAAGGTTAAGAACTCCTTCCTAGATGAACTGTTCTTTTCTTTCCTTTAGACTAGCTCAGTGGCTCCCACACTTATATGTGCATGAGAATTACTTTAAAGGATCTTACAAACAAAACCGTGTATACTAGAATTCTCACAGACAATTTGAACTGTATGCAGTTTTGGCCTTAAATGTCCACCTTTGTACTCAAACGCCTTGGGTAAGATATGACTCTGTTCTAGAGGGTTTTCAAGCAGATCCACAGACTCCTGGGAATTTGAAGTCATGAAAATAGGTCTAAAAGTTATCCATGAGAGTTTTTTAATGTTAGTTTTTCATTTTGATCATTATCTTCTAAAAAAAATAATGCATAGTAGATCATCTGGATGGCTACTTTATTACCAAGCAGTTCTGTGGTTTGTTGTTATTTCGGGGCCTGAATTTGCATTTACCATGGCCCTAATGCCAAGTAGTACCACCCTAATTGTCTCAGAGTAATAAGAAAACTATAGAAGTGGAAGTGGAATTAATGCATAGATGTTGGACTCTGACCTTGTGAAGGCCAGATGATGTCAAGTCAGGCTGTATAAATGAAATTTCCCCAGGACTGCAGGTAGAGAAAAGTGGTGGGAAAATTAAGCCATCACATGGTAAGCGTGCCATACTAAAAAACCCAAAACATGGTAGATAGGGCCATATTTGTTTGGGGAATTATTGTATCAACAAAATAATAACATCTGTTATGTTAAATCAGTGTTATTAACTTTGATTTGTGGAAGGGTTGTGAATTTGTTTTATATAAGTTGTATAAAAGCTATAAGCATTTTATTGCAGTTTTATAAATGGCCGCTTTTGTCTGTCATTAGCTCAGGCCACAGACTTTCAAGTCATCCTTGACTCCTCTCTTTGATATTCAATCAAAGCAGTAAAGCCCATTGGCTGTTCCTTCTCAATTATTTCAGAATTTAACCACTTCTCACTACCTCCACCATCACCACCACTGTGATACTGGCTATCATTTCTTGCCTGGACTTTTGTAATGACTTCTTCCAGACTCCTGTTTTTAACCTTGCTCCCGTACAATTTGTTTTCCCCAGAGTAGTGAGAGAGTGATCCTTTTAAACATATGTCATTTCTCCCCCAAAATGCTTCAATGGCTTCTCTTCTCACTTATAATAAAATCTGAAGTTTCAATCATATTAAGTAAGCCCCTATCTCCTACCACACTCCCCATTGCTCTCTCAGTTCTAGCCACACTGGCCTGGCTTTTTCTGGGATTCAACAAGCAATCTTGCTGTTCCCTCTGCCTGGACCACTCCTTCTTGCCAGGTATCTACAGGGCTTCTCCTTCACTTCCTTTAACTTTCAGGTCTCTGCTCAACTATTAACTTATCAGAGAGATCTATCCTGACTACTGATCTTGGTTTATTTTCTTTTCTTTATAATATTTATTAGTACTTGACATATTGATATTTATGTGTCTCTCTCTAGTAGAATATAAGCTCTGTAAGAGTAGGGAAGAACCTAAAGCCATGTTCAGGACTGAACACATTTTTGTTGTTAGTGCCATGGAGTCAATTCTGACTCCTAGTGACCCTGTGTGCAGCAGAGTGGAACCCTGCCTGGTGTTTTTACACCATCATCACACCTTCCAACACTGTATCAGACAATGCTCTGCTGCTATTCACAGGATTTTCATGGCTAGTTTTTTCAAGAGTGGTGGCCAGGTCCTTCTTCCTAGTCTGTCTTAGTCTGGAAGCTCCACTGAAACCTGTCCACTATGGGTGACCCTGCTGGTATTTGAAATACTGGTAACACAGCTTTCAGCATCACAGCAACATGCAGTCACCACAGTATGTCAGCTGCCCAATGGGTTGTGTGGTTCCCTGACCAGGAAATGAACCTGGGTGTAGCAGTGAGGGTACCAAATCTTAACCTCTAGACCACCAGGGCTGGACACATATTAGACATTTAATAAATATTTGCTGACTGAATGAATATATGAACAAATGAATGAAGTGGATGACTGAAAATAATTTAAGAAAATGTTAGAGATCTGTGAGAATTTTTTTACAAGGAATCTGAATATTAATCAAGTTTGAGAAACTCTGTTTTAAAGACTGAATTATCATTGTGTATTACAATTATTTAAAATTTTCATACCGTGCATATGATTAAGTTATGCAAAATGAAGACTTCAAAAGCCTGGTCAAATGAATTAGAATAGTTTGGAATTTATGTAGACATATCAGCACCATTTTTGTACTGGTCCTAATTTTAAGACCCATGTAAAGTACCATTTTCCCAAAATGGGTGCATGATTGATTTCAAGTTGCTAGCCTCATATCGAAGTATCAGACAGAACAAAAAGTTTCTGTGTTAAATGTAAGAAGTCCAAAGGAGCTTCTCCTTTCCCATTTATCTCTCAACCTAAATGTCTTTTTTTAAGGGAGAGAGAAAATAATACTCTTTAAGAAACTAAAATAATTGACATTTTTACATTTTAGCATACATAGTCTTAAAGGGTGACTGGAAGAGTCATCTTTATATAATTTAATGTCAATTGACCCAGGAGTAGTCTAAAGGTTATCATTATTGTGATAATTGACAAATCCAAGCCACTTCTGCATTATTTGCTAAGCAGAAGTTAGAAGATTATTAAGGTCCCTTTCCAGTTCTCAAATGCTATGGTATATGATCACAATGAACTATATGATCATATGGCATAAAAAGCAACTATCATCTAGTTTCATTTTCAAAGTGAAAGTACTATAGAAACGATCCTTACATCAGAATAACAGTTAAATATTAGCGACAAACAGTAAGAACAACTAACCAAAACAGCTTTCTGTTTTTCCTTAAAGATAGTTTTTTTGTCTGTATGAGATGTTTTATTATAGAAATGGAGGAGGGAAAACACTGGACTAGTCCTGACTTTGAAAAACTCCCATCACCTATTTATACTTCATTTTTTACTGCTATTAAGTGAAGATTTTACCTGCCTCTATCTACCCTCTGGGAGCGAGATAATGAATGAAATAATAGGAATTTACAGAGGCTAATTGACTGCAGCTTAAGTTTCAGAGCCCCTTATTTACACTAGCCCCTTCTAAGGCCCTATACCTATATTTGTGGGGGAATTTTGAAAAATTATTTTTCTTAAAGAGATCCCCAGGTTTGTTAACACTTCAGTCTTCATAAGAACGGAATCCACCGCTGTATATTCAACTGCTATGAGATCCTTCAGAGAAATAATGACAGAGAAGTCCAATCTTGTACTTAAACTTTTCTTGATTATCCTCCAAAATATAGCAAAATAGGAAAACCTTTTGGTGTTTTGAAGTCTGGCTTAGGCAGCTTGCTTCAGAAGAAAGTTTTCTGGAGTGGGAAATTAGAGGACCTGGATTTTCATTTAGAAGAATGCTACTACATAGGTATGATTTGACATTTAACTTTTCTGGGATTGAGTTTAAAAAAATAAAAGGAGTCTGATCTTTAAAAGTCTTTCTGATATAAAACATTCTTATTCTTACTTCCTTTATTAATACTGAAATATTGTGGGTTTTTCAAGCTAGTTGGATCCAGGTTTATTGTTGAAAAAGTGTGATTATAACAGTGAAAGGCAACTGAAATCTTCTGTGAATCATTTTTCTTGAAAATTTCTGAGAAAAGGGAAAGTATGAAAAATATTTATATTTCTACTCTTTATCAAGTGTTTTTTCTTACATTAAATTAGAATGTCTATGAAAAATAATTTACTTGATTATCATTGTTGGAAGATTTCCATTTCTTAGTATAAATAGTGAAGAAAATTATTTCAGTTGCATGTCTCTGATGAAATCTTCTACTCTAAGCAACCTGGATTGTTCACTTGGCCTCAGGGCCTAAGACCTGAAATACTACATTCTTGGCACAGTTCTAAGTTCTTACTGTGAATGTAATACCTGAGGTTGCAGGAGATCAAGGAAAAGGGAAAAAATAATTTTATGCATATCATTTCATCTTCAATTCAATGTTAATTCTTAAAATGCTATCGTCTTGGAAGGAAAAATGTCCTTGTTCATGTTTTGACAGAAGGATGAATTTAAAGATCATTTTTAGTATAAGATTGGGATGGAAAATACAAGGAGATTTCAGCAGATGTTTGTAGAGTATCTGCTATATAAAGATGCCACAGGGCCCAGCAGTTCCACTCGTGGGTATATAATCATGAGAGATGAAAATGTATGTCCACACAAAAACTTATACATTCATAATAGCCAAAACGTGGAAACAACTCAAATGTCCATCAGCTTGTAAAAGGAGAAACAAAATGTGGTACATCTATACAATGGAATATTATTCAGCAAAAAAAAAAAAAAGGAAATTCGTGCTACAATATGGATGAGCCTTGAAAACATTATGCTAGGGAAAGAAACCACTCACAAAAAACCACGTATTATGTGATTCCCTTCATATGAAGTGTCTAGAACAGAGAAATCTGTAGAGATAGAAAGTAGATGAGTGGTTGCTTAGGACTGGAGAGATGGGGATGATAGCTGAAGAGAATGGGACTTCTTTTTGTGTTGATGAAAATGGTCTAAAATTGACTGTCGTGATGCTTGCACCTATCTGTGAATATACTGAAAACCATTGAATTGTATACTTTAAATGGGTGAATTATATGGGACATGAATTATATCTCAAAAAAGTATTTTTAAAAGAAAAGACATGGGGGTACAATGATTAAAACATAGATTGAGATATGTATCCTCCTCTGAAGAAGCACTTGTCATACAGTTAGAGTTCAAATATATGTATGTATTTAAAACTGAAGCAGAGAGAGAAAATGGTAGGTCTTGTAGAAGAGGTGACATTTAGCTGGACTGTGAGAGTAGTTGGGGTTTGGATATTCTAGGCAGAGGGACAGCATAAGCAAAGACAAAGATAGGAAAATGTAACTGTATAGTAGTTCATTTTTTCCTGATGGTAGAGTATAAGACTTTAGGTTAGAGTAGTGGTTTGAGACCAGCTTTGGATGTTGGTTAGGTAAAGTTGTTCTTTATACTGTAGGCAGTAGGGAGACATTGAAGGATTTTGAGCAGAGATGTGATACTGTCTGAACTGTGCTTCAGGAAGATTATTATGGTAATAGGGTTTTTAAGATGAATTCCAGAAAGGATAGACTAGAGTCTGAAAGAGCAGAAACGGAGGAAAGAGATAATGAATGCTAATAGAAATGGAAATTGAAGAAGAGATGAAAAGAAACATTTGAAGCAGACTTGTGAATGGAATGTTAGGGACAAGGGAAGGGGAATGGTCAAAAGTTAACATGAGGTGCATGTGAGCCATTTAGGGGAGAAGCCAAATATATACTTGAAAATATGGGACTGGGGCTTAGAATGGAAGTCAGGACTGTCTAGTGACATAGTGTTACTGAAACCATTAAATGGAGAAAATTTAGGGTAGCAGCATGCATCACACAAGGCACTCCAGGCAAATAGGTTGGAGGAACACATTCATTTGGAGATCAGACAGAAGAGGAACTATAGGAGGAATATTTTGGAAAAACAGGAGAAGATAGTTTCATGGAATCCAAGAGACATTTATATAGAAAGAAGGGAGGTGGTTAAATGGAAGAAAACTGAGAACATTCTTTAGGTGTAATGGATAAACTTCAGGAGTATGGTTGTCAGCCTCAATAGCATGTACAGTATTCTACTTGGTGAAAAAAAATGATAATACTGGGAAAGTGTAATTCCTAGAAATCTTTCAGAGTTAATTTTAGAACATTTATAGAGCTATGCAACCAAAGATGGAGAGAATATACATTTTAAGAAAATTATGTAAAAAT
This sequence comes from Equus asinus, assembly GCF_041296235.1. Taxonomy (NCBI): domain Eukaryota; kingdom Metazoa; phylum Chordata; class Mammalia; order Perissodactyla; family Equidae; genus Equus; species Equus asinus. The sequence goes on along the minus strand of NC_091797.1, from coordinate 83,502,264 downwards.
GAATATGTATTTAGAGAGCAGAAAATTACCACGCATCCATGTCCATAGCATGAGAAAATTATTTTCTAGGAGTGAATGTCTTCTACATTTGAAATTAGTCAGGACATGAGGATATTAGTAAACACCTTATTGAAAACTACTTTCTTAGAAATTTTGCAACTATTGTTATATAATATCATAAGGGATATTTTAGTTCACTGAATCTGTAATCAAACTAGATTAGCAGGGTAGACATGCAGACATTGTAGTTATTGATTAGTTGATGGTTAAATGTGATGCTGAATTCAGGCAAGTTTTAGCTAACAATTAATATAGAGCATTCTACAGCCGGAGAATCAGAATAACAAAAGAATGAAAAAGATTAGCTTACAAGTAGAAATGTGAGAGGAGATTGGGATATCCTCAAGAGGAAAAAGGTGAAAATGGAGGTCGATACGTTTTTTCTAGTTTCCCGCCCACCCCCCTTTTTAAGACCTTCATCTCCAAAGCTAGCCAAGCATCTAAAAATTATTTCAATATACATAAGCTTTAAATTGATATATTCTTTGACCCAATAATTCTACTTCTAGAGATCCATTCCAAAGAAAGCCCTGTAAATGTAGATGGATAATATGCACAAAGTTCTTCAAAACACAATAATTTTTAATAATTTAACAAGGGGTTGAATACAGCCTTGGTTTCAAATTGTGGAGAAACGGTTGTGAATGAATTGTGGCTCTTCAGTAAGATATACATTGAGTAGTCATTAAAATGATCTTTGTGAACAATGTTCGATAACGTGACAAAATGCTTGTACTACAGAATTAGTTAAAAGAGGTAGACTGTGGAATTATATATATAATGTGATCTCAGGTGTATAACAAATATAAACGTGAGCATGAAGAAATAAATATGCACATGGAGAAAAGTGTTAAATTGTTAATGGAGTTTGTCCTGGGTAGGATTAGGGATTTTTCTTCATAATAGTATATATTTCCCAGATTCTCTACATTAGGGTGTACTTCTGTAATAGATAGTAAGGAATAATCGTTACCCCTGAAATGTGGAAGACTGGTTATAGGAAAGCCTAGGAAAGGAAAAATAGATGAGACAATGTAAATCATCATGCCTATTGGAAAAGCAATTCAAAATGTACGCCTTCCTGACAATCAGCAGCATCACCGTGTGCTGTCAGATTAGTCCTGTCTACAGGTAGCCTCTATTGAGTTTCCCTGGACTCACAACAAACCAGTGGAAGCCTCATAGATTCTGAAATCTAATGACACATTTGTTTACCTGGTGTTACTTGTGAAAGAGTAGCCTGAGTCTGTATTGTGAAAATCTTACCTTTTACATTTGTCATGCACAAACAGATGAAGATAAAATTTTAACTTTGTAATATTACATTTGTAAATATTTAAACCTATCATATTATCGATTATTGCTTCTTTAATTTTGCCCTTATAATTATATATTTTATTCTTCTTTTTCCATAGGTGCACCATAAATACAAAAGACTGAAGTTATAAAAGAGAATAAAAATATTGCTGCTAAAATGAATCTGAGCAACACAGTATATTTTGTGCCATATACAAAAAGGTATTGTCCATTGATCCATGACTTTGCTTTATTCTATAAAATAGGAGCAAATTCTATTTTCTGGGTCTCCTATAATGAAGTTTTATTATCTTTGTAAGGAAAATAAAAGGAAAAGTAAAAATCTTAATAAAATTGGGATAAAATATTCTGTAAGCATTTTTTAGTTTCAAATTGTTTTCTTATAGATTTTCATTATTCTCAGTTATAGCTTACAGTTATGGAGAATTACTTGGTGAAAAGAAATGAGCTTACTTAAAGTTTCTTGATTCCTATTATGAAATTATTTTCTTTAAGTATATGTTGCCATTTTTTGTTGTAATACTTTATAATTAGACATTTGAAAGAAAATTCTTCATATCACTTTTCCTCTAATTACAGAAGTAATAGATTTTGCAGAAAATACAGATAAGCAAAAAGAAAGAAATAAAAAAGTTACCTGAAATCCCAACACCTACTTCAGATATAGCACAAACCTGCAAATAAATCCAAACTGCAAGTGAGACAAGCCACGCTGCCCACTTCACTGTCACATCTCTCCTGTGTGTTACCTACTTATACCCCGATTCTTCTATTAAAGCAAAACAAAACAAAAGAAGAAACCGCCTTGTATAAATTCCTGGAAGGATATATTACTGGGACAAAGAGTGAATCCATTCTGTTCTTCCAGCAGTGTATAAAAATGACTTTTCTTATGCCCTCACCATAAAATTTATCTTTTCTCTATTGCTTCACCAATTTGTCATTGGTGAAAATTTGTCATTTGGTGAAATGAGGTGTCATTATTTTAGTTTTTACTTCTTTGATTACTAGTGAAATTATATGTTTCATGTCATTAATCATATGACTTCTATTTCTTCTTTTAATTTCCTGTTTATGTCCTTTGAATGTGTCGGTGGGTATATTATATGTATGTGTTCACCTCTCTGATGTTAAGAATAACTTTTAGGGGCCGGCCCTGTGGCCTAGAGATTAAGTTCGCACGCTCTGCTTCAGCAGCCTGGGTTTGGTTCCCAGGCACAGAACTACATCACTCATTGGTGGCCGTGCTTTGGCAACGACCCACATACAAATAGAGGAAGACTGGCACAGATGTTAGCTCAGGGCCAAAAGCAAAAAGAGGAAGATTGGCAACAGATGTTAGCTCAGGGTGAATCTTCCTCAGCAAAAAATAAAAAAAATAACTGGCACTTATTTTGCAAAAACTATCCCTGCTTTATTTGCTTTTCAATTTTGTTTATTGCATCTTTTTAAAACAACCTTGTTGATGTATAATTGACATAAAACATGTTCTAACATATCCATCACTCTCAAAAGCTTCTTCATGACCCTTTTTAATCCCTCTCTCCACCTCCTTTCACTCAAACCCTATCCCCAGGCAACTACTGATGTGCTTTCTGTCATTTTAGATTAGTTTGCATTTTCTAGAATTTTATATAAATGAAATCATAGAGTATGTACTCTTTTTTTGCCTGGCTTCTTTCACTCAGCATAATTATTTTGAGATTCACCCATGTTGTAGCATGTATCAGTAGTTCATTTTATTGCTGAGTTGCATTCCATCATCTGCATGTATGACAGATTGTTTATCCATTCATCTGTTGATGGACATTTGGGTTGTTTCCAGTTTCGGCTATTAAAAATAAAGCTGCTATGAACATTTGTGTACAGGGTTTATATGGACATATGCTTTCATTTTTCTTGGGTAAATACCAGGAGTGGAATGACTACATCATATAATAGATGTATGTTTAACTTTTTAAGAAACTGCCAATGTGTTTTCCAAAGTGTTTGTACCATGTTACGTTCCCACCAGCAGTATATGAGAGATTCAGTTACTTTGCATCCTTGCCAACATCTGGTATGGTCAGTCTTTTCAATGTTAGCTATTCTAATAGGTATGTAATAGTATTTCATTGTGGTTTTAATTTGTATCTCCCTAATGAATAGTGATATTAAGCATCTTTTCTTTTGTGTATTTGTCATCCATATATCTTCCTTGATGAAGTGTCTGTTCTAGTCTTTTTCCCATTTTTAAAATTGAGTTCATTTTCTTTTTACTGAGTTTTGAGGATTCTTTATATTTTCTAGATACAAGTCCATTATAAGATATATGTTTTGCCAAGATTTTCTCCCAATCTGTGACTTACCTTTTCATTGTCTTAATGAAGTCTTTCAAAAAGGATACATTTTTAATCTTGATTAAGTTTAATTTGTCAATTTTTTCTTTTATAGATTGTGCTCTTTTTTATATCTAAGAAATCTTCGCCTGACTCAAGGTCGCAAAGAATTTCTCCCATGGTTTCATAGAGGGTTTTTTTAGTTTTAGGTTTTACATTTAGTTCTATATTACTTTTGGAGTTAATTTTTAATATGGGGTTAATATGGATCAAAGATCTTTTTTTTTTTTTGCATATATATATATGCAATTGTTCCAGCACCATTTGTTGAAGACTTTCTCCACTGAATTGCCTTTGCGCCTTTATCAAAATTCAGTTGTCCATAAATGTGGGTCTATTTCTGGACTTCCTATGCTGTTGCATTGATCTGTTTGTCTATATCATTATCACTCGCTTGATAACTGTAGCCTTATGATAAACTTGCAATTAGGATATATTAGCCCTCCAACTTCGTCTTCCTTTTTCAAAGTTGTTTTGGTTATTCTCGGTCTTTGCATTTTCTTATGAATTTTAGAATCAGCTTCTCAATTTATATTTCTAAAGAAAATTCCATGTTGAGTCTTCTGACCTCTAACCACAGTATAGCTCTTCATTATGTCTTTAATTTCTTTCACCATTCTTGTAATTTTCAATGTACAGGTCTCACACATCTTTTGTCAGATTTATTCCTAAATATTTCATATTGTAAGTGATATTTAAAATTTTTTTTCTTCTTTTTTTTTTTCGCTTTATCTCCCCAAACCCCTCCCCCTATACACAGTTGTATATCTTAGTTGCAGGTCCTTCTAGTTGTGGGATGTTAAAATTTTTGATTTCTGTTGTTCCTGTTTGGAAATATAATTGAGTTTTAGATGTTGATGTTATATTCTGCAACTTTGATAAACTCACTTATTAGTCCTAGTAGCTTTTTGTAAATTACATTGAATTTTGTACATAGGTGATTATGTTGTTTGTCAATAAAAGTCTTCCTTTTTCCTTCCCAATCTTGATGCTTTTTCTTTCTTTTTTTCTTGCCTTATTGCACTTATAGAACATCCAGCACAATGTTGAATAGAAGTGTTGAGCACAGACCTCTTTGCCTTGTTCCTGATCTTAGCAGGAAAGCATTTTGCCTTTCGCCATTATATTTGACCATAACTACAGATGTTTCATGGATTCCCTTTATGAGGTTGGGGGTGTTACCTGCTATTTCCAGTAGGCTCAGAGTCTTTATCAGGAATGAATTTTGGATTTTGTCAAATGCTTTTATGCATCTTTAGAGGTGCTCATTTGGCTTTTTTTTAGATTGTTGATATGGTGAGTTACATTGGTTGACTTTTGTGTGTTAAACCAACCTTGCATTCCTGGGATATTATTGAATTTTATTTGCTAAAATTTTGTTATGAATTTTTGCATCTGTATCCCTGAAGTATTTTTGTCTGTTGTTTTCTTTCTTGTAATGTTTTTGTCTGGCTTTGGTATCAGGGCACTGCAAGGCTCATAGAATGAATCCTAGAAAGTATTTCTTCTTTTCCATTTTCTGGGAGACATATATAGAATTAGTGTTGTGTCTTCCATTGATGTTTGGTAGAATTTACCAATGAAGCCATTTTAGCCTGGAGTTTTCTTTTTAGGAAGATTTTAAATTACAAATTCAGTTACTTCGATAGGTGTATAGAGGTATTTGGGCTGTTTCTTCTGGAGTAAACTTTGGTGGTTTGTGTCTTTCAAAGAATTTGTCTATTTCATCTAAGTTGTTGAATTTATTTCCATAATGTTGTTTATATTAATCCCTGATTATCCTTCTGATGTCTATAGAATCTGTATTGATGTCATCTCTCTCATTTCTGCTATTGGTAATTGTGTCTTCTGACTTTTTTTTCTCATCAGTCTGGCAAGAGGTGTATAAATTTGATTATGTTTCTCAAAGAATTAGCTTCGCTTTCATGATTTTTTTCTTTTCTTTTTTTTCTGCTTTAATCTTTATTATTTCCTTTCTCTGCTTACTTTGGGCTAAATTTGCTCATTTTTTCTAGTTTTTTTCTAGTGGAAGCTGAGGTCATTTGTTTGAGACCTTTCTTAAAACAAGAGCTTAGTGCAGTAGATTTTCCTGTGAGTACTGCTTTAGCAGCATCCCACAAATTTTGATATGTTGTACTTTCATTTTAATTAAGATAAAAATATTTTCTTTTTTTTAATTTATTCTTTGACCCATGGACTATTTAAAAGTGTATTATTTAGTTTCCATATATTTGCAGATTTTTCAGATGTCTCTCTGCTATTGACAGATAGCAAATCAAAGTAATGTTTATTACAGCATTTATGGGCTTAACTCCTCCATAAATAACTCTGTACAGAGTTGGGAAGTAGGGCTATGATAGATACAGGAGGGAAGAGAGCATGGTATGAAGGCTCACATGTGATCAGGTGCAGCATCCTCCCATTTTCAAGTGCACTAACAAGGCTGTTGGGATCTCCATCAGAGTGAAAACAGCAGGACTCCTATGGCAAGATCTTTCAGAATTTGAGGGTTCCATTGCAGGTTCAGTCCATGACCCAGGTCCAAAAGTTTTAGCCTTCTCTGCTTCCTCCAGGGCTAACTTCAGGTTCTGGTAAAATAGTTCACATCTGATGGGCATTTCCAGGGAGTGGAATGGATTCTTGAGGGCAAAGTCTGAGCAAATCTCATAAATCTTTTGAAGAGAATCTATTCCAGCTTGCCTAGGATCTGCCAGCACCACAAACTTGATCCTTCTCAGTGTTTGGAAGCAGGGCAGTTTAAATGTGCCTCTAATTTAATTCCATTATGTTCAGAGAATATACTTAGTATGACTTAAATCTTTTCAATTTATTGAGGCTTATTTTATGGTGTGGAACATAGGTCTATCTTGGTAAGTGATCTGTGTGCACTTGGAAAGAAGATGTGTTATGATGTTGGGTAGAGTGCTCTGTAAATGTTAATAATCAAATTGCTTGATAATGCTGTTCAAGTCTTCTGTATCCTTACTGATTTTCTGTCTATCTGTTCTATCAATTATTGAGAAAAGGAAACTGAAACCTGCAACTATAATTGTGGATTTGTCTATTTCTCCTTGAAGTTGAATCAGTTTTTAATCATGTATTTTGAGGCTCTGTTATTAGGTGCATAAACATTTAGGATTGTTATGTTCTCTTGATGAATAGATGGATCCCTTTACCATTATGAAATAAACTTCATATTATTCTTTGCTTTGAAATCTATGTTATTTGATATCAATATAGCCAGCCCAGCTTTCTTTTGATTAGTATTATGTCTTTTTCTATCCATTTAACCTATTTGTCTTTATATTTAAAGACATATTTGTGTCTTTATATATACACACATATGTATTCATATATGCAATTAAATTTATGTATAATATACGGTCCATATTCAAATGATATTATACCATTTTGCTTATAGTATAACAACTTTACAATGTTGTGCTTAAATTTCTCTCCTCCTAGACTTTGTGTTATTATACATTTTACTTCTATGTATATTATAAATTCACACTATGTTGTTATTTTTGTTTAAATGATGAAATTTAAATAATGGGCGACCAGGCCCTGAGCTCCCCCCTCTCTGAGCCTTGGCCTGGAAACTCTCCCAGGGCCTTAAGCTGGGCAATTATGGCTCATCTTGTTTGCTGCTCTTCTGTCAGGAATCACCATCCTTCTTTGCCTGTCCATTGTCTTGAAATATCCTCATTTCATTTTTTTTTCCCAGTGTTTTAGTTGTTTCTTGTGGCAGATAATAAATCCAATCCCTGTTACTCCATCTTGGCTGGAAGTAGAAATCTATTCATTATGTTTTTTAAGACAAAGAAGTTATTAATTGTATGTAGTCAAGCTTATTGATTTTAGTTTATGGCTTTTGCCTCTGGTGTCTTGCTTAGTAATTAAATATTCAACTATAATTTATTCTAAAAGATTTTATGGTCTCATTTTTTACATTTAAATTTTTATTTCTTTTGAAAATCATTTTAGTCTATAGTATGACATAGTGATCTATGTATTTCTCCCAAATGGTTATCCATATTACTTAGCTTTATTTACATTGAAGCCAAAATATTCGAAAGTTCAAAATACATTTTGGTGATTGAAAAGATCTTAGTTCTTATAAGTTTAATTTGTAGCTCTTTTGGGTTTTGCTAAAGGCAAGCTTATAGTTTACTTTTTTCTTTTCTTTTTTCTTTTTTTGGCATATTCTCCAAAAGGTATGCCTTTGATTTAATCCTTTGTTTCTCTTTTCTATTCTCAAGCATAAGCATTGAAGGCAATAGCACTTTTTGAACTTTATGTATTTTCGGTTAACTGATTGACAAATAACTAGATTTAAGGTGCTTTTTCAATAGTATTGATATATTGACTTAATGCTTGATTAGTCGCATTCATGGATTGCCAGGATGAGTGCCCAGGATTACAGGTGTGCTGTTTTCTGTGGCGAATACTTTTGAGGGCTCCCCATTGCCCTCAGGATAAAGTCAAAATTTCTTAATATGGCTTAAAAGACCTATTGAGATTTTCCTTGGCTTAACACCAGCTTTATATTTTCTCCTTCCAACTCTTCCACACATTCATATTGAATAAACTACTTTTATTTTCCCTGAGTAGGAATACTTTTTCAAATCCAAGTAAGAAATAGTCTGGATCACCCTATTATATCCTTATATGAAAATTTTTTGCTTTTTCCTCATAACAGCAACCAATTATAACTATTTTGTCATTTGTGCCATTATAGTTTAATGCCCGTCACTCCCATTTGACTCTAAGACCTTTAAGGACAGGGACCACATCCCATTCTATCTCCAACACTCAGTACACTGCCTGGCAAATAGTAGGCACCCAATAAATATTTGTTGAATCAAGGAAAGAGTTGAGTGGTTAGATGGATAGTTAGTTTGATGACCTACATATGCTAACGATTTAACTAGACTAACCATATGAAATAATGTACATTGTCACCTAAGGCTATCATGTCGCAAGAGAGAAATACCTCTTAGTATGGTCAGTTTTACTTCTTTAATTAATGACTCTCTTTTTCTCTTCTTGAGTGAAGCCCATTGGCTCATCATGTTTGCAAAACTACAGTTTTATTGGCCAATAACCAAATTTCTAGCATAGTTATCTAGTGGGTCAAGGAAGAAACACAAACTATCCTGTGATAAGTTCAAATGTCGAATGATTCTTGGGGGCAGGAGGTATTTATAATAAAAAACATGGATGAAAGCTAATATTTCAATATTTTTCAAAGAATAAAGAAAAAAGGATCTACACCAAAAAATGTAACTATTGACAATCAACATATAAGCATGTCAAAATGATGTCTTTTTATTAATAGAAACTTTGAACTCAGAATATTTTGTATAGCAGCAGAATAAACTGCCTCTTTAAGTGAACATTTAGCATAGTCTCCAAATTACAGAAGTTTTTTCCAGTGGTTTGCACAGAATTGTTTAATTACCTATTCTACTATATGTATATATCACACATTAATTAAGAGCATGGGCTTTGCAGTTAGATCCGGGTTTGAGTCCCATTTCTGACAAATACTACTTTCCTGACCATGGAGAAGTAGTTCTGCCTCTCAGTCTTAGTTCATCCTATAAAATCCAAATAATAAGGTCCTACTTTATGAAGCTGTTGTAGGGATTAAAGGAGATAATGTGTACATTGTATTCAGTGTTGCCTAACACATAGTAGTACTTAATAAATGTTAGCTATTATTATTTCAGTATTAATTAGACCAAAATGCTTTTTAAAACAGATTTATTGAGATATAATTTTCATACCATACAATTCACTCATTTAAAGTGCATAATTCAGTGGTTTTCAGTATACTAGCAGTTGTGCAACCATCACCACCATCAATTTTAGAACATCTTAATCACCCTAAAAAGAAAGCCCATACCTTTTAGCTATTATCCCCAATCCCCGCTTCTTCCAAGCCCTAGGCAACCAGTAATCTACTTTCTGTCTCTATAGATTTCCTTATTCTGGATGTATTATATAGACTGAATGACACAATATGTAGTCTTTTGTGACTGGTTTCTTTCACTTAGCATAATGTTTTCAAGGTTCATCCATGTTGCAGCATGTATCAGTACTTCAATCCTTTTTATGGCTGAATAATATTCCATTGTATGGATATAGTATATTTTGTTTATTCATTTGCCAAATGGACATTTGAGTTGTTTCCACCTTCTGGCTATTACGAATGTTGATGCCATCAATATCCATGCACAAGTTTTGTGTGAACCTATGTTTTTATATCCCTTGGGTATATACTAGGAGTGGAATTTCTGGGTCAAATGGTAACTCTATGTTTAAGTTTTTGATGAACTGCCAGTCTGTTTCCCAAAATGGCTGCACCATATTACATTCCCACCAGCAGTGTTGGAGCGTTCTTATCTGTCCACGTTCTTACCGATACTTATTATCTGACTTTTCATAATAGCCATCCTACTGGATATGAAATGGTATCTCATTGTGGTTTTAACTTTTATTTTTCTAATGACTAATAATCTAGAGCATCTCTTCATGTGTTAATAGCCACTTGTATATCTTTGGGGAAATGTCTATTCATATCTTTTGCCCGTTTTTCCTTTGGGTTATTTGTCTTTTTGTTATGGAGTTGTAAGACTAAGATGGTTTTTAATATTAATTTGTATTGCCACCAAACAAAATGTGTTCAAGATAAGTTAATGTTAAATCTTATTTTTCTACAGGTACTAAACATTTACCAAAAAAATAATTTGTCAATGAGAGATAAAGCTGACTGGGATATCGAAAGCAAAGCGCTTGCAAATACTGGTCATCATGCGTAAAGGGGTGCCAAAGGACCCAGAGATTGCTGATCTATTCTACAAAGATGATCCTGAAGAACTTTTTATTGGTTTGCATGAAATTGGACATGGAAGTTTTGGAGCAGTTTATTTTGTAAGTAATTAAGAATCATTTAGATAGATCACATGAAGAAAGTTTGAATTCTACACATTCTATTATTTATAAAATACACTCGGCTTTAATGTTTATTCTACAAATTAAATGATGTCTATAGTAGAGGCAAATAGTCATTGCTGAAAAGCCAATCCCAGAATTCTAAGCATTATTCAAGTCAATGGTGTCTATATCAAATGACTCTGCCATCAAGTTTCTACAAAAAAGTTATAAGCTTGACGTTGAGCCTTATGCATTTCTCCTACATGCCAAGCTCTTTCCTGTCTTGGGGGCTTCATGTATGCTATTCCTCTCAGCTAGAAAACTCTACACATTGCGTCTTCATCTCTGTCTAATTCTTGTTTATCCTACAGATTTCAGCTTAAGTGTTAGATTCACAAGATAGCCTTTCCTGTTCAACCCTCCAGCACTCCATTAAGACATTCTTTATGATCTCATAATATCCTGAGCTTGTATTTTGTTGCATTTGTCACAGTTGTAGTTAAATAATTGTGTGAGATTTTTTGATTCATATATGTCCCTCCCACTAAATAGTAAGCTCATGAGGACAGGGGTTATGTCTATCTTGTGCATTGCTATCTTCTCAGTAACTAGTATAATAATAGGAACTCAATAAATGACAGATGGTCAGGTGGATGGATAGGTGGATAGATGGATGGATGAACGAAGGAGTGGATGGCTACTCAGACAGATGTACTGACAAGGAGTTTTAGTAACAGTCACGTCAAGTCAGTATTTTAGGTTAAGGGGTACAAAGCCTAGCCCCTTAGAGTCAGTTTGAACTCCAAGAATGTGATTACCTTCTGATGAGAAGAATGAGAAATGACTGCAATGTTAACATAGCTCGTTCACCTGAAAGTCATTACGTAAAATATAGTTCTTTAATTTATTTAGATAACCTTAACAGTTTGCTTCATCAAAGTAACAAATACTTTTTTAAGAGTACTAGTCCATTAAAGCAAGTAATATTTAAGTACTAATTATTAACCTATTTCTCCTCCAAACCAACCTATTAAATAATTTTTTTTTTAATCAAACAGTATTTGACTTTTCCTTTTAAGTGGTCCTTTATGTTCTGCCATCTGGGTAGGGCTTATCTTTAGATGTCCTTCCAAATGAGATTTTATTAATTGACTCTTTAGCTTATTCTTTTGTTTCTAGCCAAATCTTCAGCCTGGGTTTTCTCTGAACTCTTTCTTGTTTCATGTCTGTGCTCAGCACTGCCACCACTTCTTCTCCCTCATCCCCATCGAATACTTGGCTGCCGCTCAAGTACATCTTATCATGAAGTGACCTTCCATGGCTGAAGAGGATGTTAATTTTCTAGTTAACAGTCCCATGTTAATCTTTGGGTTTAGAATCGTATTTAAGGTCCAATCAAAGTGTTGCCTTCCTCATTCACAAAGACACTTTTTTTTGTTTTTGAGGAAGATTAGCCCTGAGCTAACATTCGCCACCAATCCTCCTCTTTTTGCTGAAGAAGATCAGCCCCGAGCTAACATCTGTGCCCATCTTCCTCTATTTTATATGTGGGACACCTGCCACAGCATGGCTTGAGGAGCGGTACTTAGGTCCACGCCCAGGATCCGAACTGGCACACCCCGGGCCACTGAAGCAGAGTGCACGAACTTAACCACTGCACCAGTGGGCCAGCCCCCACAGAGACAGTTTTTTAAAAAAGGATTTTTTTAAATTATAAATATATCATACATGCAAAAAATGTGCATAATACATACACAGTTATATATTTTAATATATAATTTAAAGAATAATTAAAAGGTAAATCCCTTTATAACACCAGCCAGGCCAAGAAATTGAATATTGCCGGCCTTCCGTAAGCCCCTCTTGTGTTAGGAGAATCCACTATCCTGAATTTTATGGTGATTATTTTTTTGTTTTTTTATATATGTAACCCACTTACTTCTGCACCCCTAACAATATAATTTGGGTTTGCCTGGTTTTGAACTTTTCGAAAATGGAAACATTCTGTATATATTTGTTTGTGACCTCTTTATTTTGCTTGGAGGTAGATTCTTCAGCCATCTTTTCTTGCTTTCCTTCTATTACGTTATAACTAATTCATCCTCTCAGAATCTCTCTTGGCCAGAGTCAGAGGGTAGTTCCAATCTGTATTTGACTCTGCTATTTTAAAGAGCAGCCAAACCCCTCTCCAAGTTCTCTTTTAGAATGGATGCAATAAACTGAGTATGCTTTGAAACTTATTAACAAGCCATCTGTACTAGGGGCAAAATGAGACCTACTTTGTAATAGGCTGTAAAAGACCTAGCGATTTATTTGCTTTTGGGGCCACGTTCTGTCTACTTAACTAGAGTACATGCCTTTTGAAAATGAGGACTATTTCTAATACTTCTTTACAACTTTAAAGACTAGCACAATGCCCCGTTTACAGTAGTCACTAATATGTGTAATTTGTTGATAATGATAGACTAGAGAAATCATAAAGATACCTTGGTGGCTTTGATATTGAAATGTAATCATTAACTATATATTGCCTGTATACAAAAGTGAGTAATACAGGCCCATAAAAGCTCATAAGGCACTAAAAAACAGATTAAAGGGGAATTAACTGACACTTTACTAAAAAACTTACAAAAAGCTTTAACCTTTTATCTATAGTGTTCACATAGGTAGTATGTTAAAAATTGATTTTCTCACTGGCCACAGTAATATTTCTGTGTTGCTCCTCCCTCACTGCTAATAGATTCTTCCTCCATTATTCATACCATTATAACCAAGAAGACTGTCCTCTCTTACTTAGCCAACTGCAATAGGCTCCTCACTGATCTCTGTGCACCCATACTGATCTCTCTCTGCTCTATTGTCCACATCATGGTGAACTTGGGGAAAATAAAAAGTCAGTTTGATCATATTACCTTTTCACTATGAAGCCTTCAGGGTCTCTCCTCTATTCCTAGGCTAAGATTAAAATCCTTACTGGAGCCTGCCTCCAAGGTCTTCCATGATGTGGTCCCTATCGATGCCAGAACTGTATTCCCTCTTATCCTCATTGCTCTAGCTGTAATATTCTGTCTTTCCTTTGATCGTCCATCATTGGATCTTTGCACAGACTTTCTCTCTGGAATGTTTTCTTGACTCACGCTCATCCTTGAGCTCTCAGTTGAAGTCTCGTTTCTTCAGGGAAGCCTCGCCTGACCTGCCTAAGTTACATTCCCCCATTTTTGGTTCTCAAAGTAACACATACCCTTCTGCATAGCACATGTCACAGTTGCAATGTTACGTTAGTTTGTTATGATTTTATTTTTCTTATGTCTATGCTACTAGAAGAGAGACAGGTACTGAGCACATTTACTCACAGATCTATCCCTAGCACTTAGCCCGATACCTGATAAATTTTGAACACCTAGTAAGTATTTCTGAGATGAGTGAATTATGAAGAACTCAGAGAACTTGGTACTGCTAATTAGTACTTTTCTTGAGTCATAGTCTTGCTAGCAAGCCATAAAGACCAGAGTCTAGCAACCAACATTTTTATACCTAAACACTATAATTTTGTTAGACTCTTTGTAGTTTACATGGAATGATGCCAGGAAATAGGTTTAAAGTGAATTGTAAGCTGGCACAGTTCTTGTAGAATCAATCACCTGAGAGCATATATTATATTCAGAGAAAATTGAAACTATTCACTTGATGAAATATCTGTGTGGTTTGGATTTACCTAAGTAATTCAGAAATTAGCAGCAGTAACAAATGAGATAGTAAGAAACTCTGTATTAAAGGAAAATAAAAAGGGCTGAGCATGTTTATTTTTTTATTCACTTAAACACAACTATAAAGTTTCTAGGTTTCTACTGTTGCCTTGTTGAACTCAGCATGTCATGTATAATCTACCTACAGTAAGTAATTTCATTCTCCTCTTCTGGGTATAACTGCCTTTTTTTTAGCTGAGGTTCAATAAATAGGGCAAAAAAAAGCACTTATGTTTAATTTTTATATTTCTCTAGAAACTAAGCAAAATGTTGACAATGTAAATGTAGCTGGAAAATGGTTAAGAAAATATTCAACACATAGTAAGTTCTCAATAAATATTTTTTGAATCAATGATCTTGCTTAAAGTTACTGAGACCATTGAGACTGTTGAAAGTGTTAAGTATGAATGTAAGTTTCAAGAATAAAACTTGAAATGTTTAGAGGTTGTAATCATTCATAATACAGTATGAAGCACTGGAAAGCTGAGACTTCATTGAGAGTTTCCTTTGTCTGTACTAAAACAATGACCTTTCTTTAAATTTCAGTTTCAGGTTTGAATTTTAACCAGTATAAAATTGCATTAAAAATCTCACATCTATAGAAAAATCAACATGAGTATGTTTTTCAAATTTCACGTCTCTGCCCCAGTAGATAGGTTCTATAAGCAAGTACACTTATCAGGTTCTAAGTAATGATTACTCTGTGAAGGTAAAGAAATATGTTTTTATTTTAGGATAATTCTTTTTTCATGTCTCTGGTTCCAAAGAAGCATTGATTGTAAATAACCTTAATAAACAATTAGATAATCCTATCTGATTCCTTTTGTGTGGGCCTTTTTTTTTTCTTTTTAGAAAAGTTAAGGATTTTTTTTTTTAAACCCCACTACAAGTTAAAATTCCTGATTGTTTGAGTATTTCCTAAACCTTCCCCAGGCTCCTTAAGCTGCACAATACATAGATTCATGCCCCAAATATCCATCTTTCAGGTATAGTCTCTCTAACCTTTATTGTAATACTGAATTTACATCAACTTTTCTTTGTTGCTGTCATATAAGCAGTCTTAGTGTTAAATTTTAAAAGCCAGCAAAATGTGATTTTTGCTTTTGAACAAGTCAGTCTGTACCTTCTAAATGAACAAAATATCTAAAAAATGCCTTTGTAGAATCCTGCTGATTTGAAAACTATAACTAGTGGATACCTTGTTTGTATAATAGGTACTTTTACCTAAGTGCTTGTAAAAAAAATTTTTTTAGTGTGTGTTCATTTTTTCTGCATTTTGGCATCCAGTAAGAATCTGGAGTTGAATTGTTTTTACATCAGTAAGTTGTAATAGTTTGAATTTAAATTTTTTAATCAAAAAGAAACCATTGTTATATCTGAGGAGCTTCCTTAATTAGATGATTTGAGAAAATGATTATGCATTTTTCTCTAAAATTGGTGACCTGATTTTATCAGTCAGTGAATTCCAATCCTTTACCTCAGAACCACTGCTATAGCTTTATTGGTTAACAATAATAGTAATATTCTGGAACCAAAATAGCTTACATAGATCAGGGGTATGATGCAGAGCCCTGTAATTAAAAGAAAACCAAAATTAGATCATCTTTTAATGTCTTATCTTTATTTTTCTGAAAATTTTTAGAAAATTTAGTTTTGAATCTCTTAAGTACTTGGGAGGAAAAGAATATTACTTGAGTTATTTGTGGTTTTCATGTGTGCTTTAAATGAACTGTTATATTTTGGATATGGAGAAGATACATCAGGATAATTATGAGACAGGACCGCCTTTGTGGATGACCAGACACACACGCAGACGCACACGTGTGTATGTGCATATGTAGTGCATTCTTTTGATAAAGTATGTGTAACTTTGAAGTGAAAGTTCCTCTTAAGATTAATCTTACCTTCTGCTGCACTGTTCAATGCAGTAGCCACTATTTAAATATGTTAATTAAAATTAAATGAAATTTAAAATCCATTTCCTCAGTCACATGTGCCACATTTCATGTGCTGCCATGTACAATGTAGACATAGAACATTTCTATCATCATGGAAAGTTCTATTGGACAGTACTGCTCCGGGGATTATCATGATATATATCCCGGTATAAATTCTTTCATAATTTTTTTTACACATATACTCACATTATTACTATTTTGCAGAAATAAGATCATACCATACAGCTTGTTTTTTGTCATGATATTTTTGACATCTTTTTGTATTACTATATATACATATAGATTACCTCATTCTTTTCATAGTTATTTCATTATATGACTGTACCATGTTTATTTAACTGGTTCTCCATTGACGGACATTCTACATGGCGAAGCCAGAATAGATGTTTTGGAAATAAGACTCATTTTTGTTTGATTGGATATATTTTGTTAAACCCTAATTCTTTGTTATAGTACACAATCTTTGCATGTGTATTGAAAGGGATAAAGAGAGGCTGTACCTTAAAGTGAGGTGGAAATGTCCATCTAGCCTATCAAAAGTTGGAATATCTTTAAACTGTGATAATGAAATGTGAGAATGTTGTTTAAATTCTCTAGTCGAATATTTAAGTTAAACTGACTGAAACATCATTCATTCTTTTTAATTTTTTTCTACTCTCTTAAAACAGGCCACAAATGCTCACACCAATGAGGTGGTGGCAGTTAAGAAAATGTCCTATAGTGGGAAGCAGACACATGAGGTAAGTTAAAGACAGTTGTCTACCTGAACTAACATAAGCAAGTTCGGATGAAATTGACAGGAGAAACAAAGTTCCTTAAACATTTCGTTATCACAATTCTTTTTCTTCCTTCTTGTGAAGCATACAATAAATGTTCCTAATATTCTAGCTCAATCAACTATTTTGTGGAATAGAACATGGGTTAGTATAGTGAATTTATTACAATATATTTGGTGATAGATTTATATTTGCATGTATTCAAACTAAAGAAATAGAAATTTAAATAGTTTCTTCATTTATTAAACATTTGCTTGTGCATTTAAAAAATAAAAGAACATTTTATATGTATACTTGATAATAAAATACTATTTTCAGTTTAAAATAACATTTTCTTTCTGACCAATAGAAATGGCAAGATATTCTTAAGGAAGTCAAATTTTTACGACAGTTGAAGCATCCTAATACCATTGAGTACAAAGGTTGTTACTTGAAAGAGCACACTGCTTGGGTAAGTCAAAGGACTTCTATTATTTATTTTTTTCTATTAAAATTTTTTTCTTTTTTTATTCTATTATCTCTTTGAGTTGTAAAATTATCAGTCTTATTTCTGTCTCATTTGACTTTTTTTAATCAATATTTAACATTTGTTAATACCTTAGAGTATGCCAAATGGTATACATTTCATAAGATTAAATTTATCTAGCTATTGGAAAATTCCGTTCTGTAAGCGCTCAACAAAGAGACAGTGAAAAGTTAACACTATTCTATAATGATTTATTTGTAAAAGTAAAGGGCAGGGCCTTTTATTCTCATCCTAGAATTTTTATTGTTGACATTTCTCATTCCCCACTCCAATTCCTTCACAATTTAGAATTGTGCTTGATATTACCAACACCGTCTAAGTTTTACCAAACAGGGCCTAGCACTATGATTTAAATAAAACAGTTTGTTGTTCCACTCTATCTTCTTGAGTATTTTTATAAATTATTGTGTTTCTGTTATTAGGTTGGCACATTAGGCACTATTTAGGAGATGAAAATGTTATACTTTGCCCTTTATCAGATTGCTCACTCCAACTTAAAGTCCAATTTAACTATCATTTATTGAGTGCTTACCATGTACCAAGTCCTTTCCTGTACATGATCTCTGATTAGGGAATGGAAGTTTTGTTCCCAGAAAGACTATCAAACAGTATACTTAAAAATAAACATTTCTGTTCAGGCAACTCTTAAAAGATATCTAGAGGCATTGCTTCTGTTCTGAGCAGAAGAAATTAATCAGAGGAGTATCTCATCTGGAAATCAGTTCTCTCGCAATCTCAGCTGTCTTGAAGGAGTCAAGGGATTTCGAGCAGAGAGAATAAATGTTACAAAATCAAGTGCTAAATTCATGTGTTTCAAGTCTTAGAAAATCCTCTGAGCTCCTATTTGAAGCCTATTTACTCTTAGATTACATAGAGTACTAATAACTTTGGTCACCTGATCTCTGTCTACAACTGATTTGATAGGCTAATTAGAAGGAGCTCCCTGGAACTGAGCTGCTGGAGACATTCATACAAACAACCACAGACTAATTTGACCATAAGGAAGAAGTGGGGGAAGCTAGAATGCGGACCTGAAAATTTAAAAGCAGAGCAACTAGAGCTGTTTAATGTCAGGAGCAAACAACCAGCCACAGCTCAGTTGCCTTGTGTTATGGAATAATGTGGAAAGAATATTTGTGAGCAGAACATGGAGTTGTTTAATATGTAATTTAAAAAAGATAAGCATATATATATATATATATATATTCCGTTACTCAGTTTAAGAAATTAGAAAAGTATGTGATACAATAGAGAAATGTTTCCATCAAAATTGGTTAAAGAAAAAAAGTATTGGGGCCGGCCCAGTGGTGGAGCAGCTAAGTTTGCACGTTCTGCTTCACTGGCCCAGGGTTCACTGGTTCGGATCCTGGGCACAGACCTAGGCACTGCTTATCAAGCCATACTGTGACAGGCGTCCCACATATTAAGCAGAGGAAGACTGTCACAGATGTTAGCTCAGGGCCAATCTTCCTCAGCAAAAAGAGGAGGATTGGTGATGGATGTTACCTCAGGGCTGATCTTCCTCAAAAAAAGTGTGTATTTGTTAATTATACCTCAATAAAGCTGAAAAAAACAGTGCACGTGAAAGACTAATGTTCATTATAGTAATCATTTATGTGGAATCTTTCATTTCACAATAAGAAATAAAATTAATGTTCGTGAATCTACTTTTAATGTCAAGCAGAAAACTATAATAGTTTCTGATCTTAAACTTTGAAGCTTCTCATATTGTTTTAAATTATTCCAGTAATAGAATAATTTTTATATATTCATATATTTAATTTTGTGGTCTCACATTAATTTTGTAAATGAAAGGAACCAATGTATTAATATTGGTTATGTCTAGGTGATTGTAGGAAATTTGTATTTTATAACAAGTATATAGTGTTTTTTCAAATAACAGAATAATAATTTGCAGGAGTATGTTTGCTTGTTTGTGTGTGTGTGTGTTTGGAAATTGGTCAGTGAGCACTCATAGTTCTGACCTTGGTAAATCAGTAGCCTAGGATACCTAAAAAGTCTAAGATGAGAGTAAAGAAAGAGTTTTCTCATTTTTGCTTTTAAAAAGCCTCCCAAGATTGCAAACCCAATAGATACAAATAGTATTTTAATAATATTCTAGAAATATTTTTAGATATAAATTTAAATATCCCATATCTCTCAGGGATTCAAGCTAATGTAAGGATGTATAGCAGGCTACATCTTTAGATTGAGTTGGTTTTTTTTGCTGGGAAAGATTGGCCCTAAGCTAACATCTGTTGCCAGTCTTCCTCTCTCTTTTTTTTCCTCCCCAAAGCCCCAGTCCATAGTTGTATATTCTAGTTGTAAGTCCTTCTAGTTCTCCTATGTGAGCTGTTGCCACAGCATGGCTACTGACAGACAAATGGTGTGGTTCCACGCCCGGGAACAGAAACTGGGCTGCCAAAGCCGAGCATGCTGAAGTTTAACCACTTGGCCAGCAGGGCTGGCTCTAGATTGAGTTCTAAACAATATTTTCTTGTATAGAACTTTTTAAAATATGAAAATAAGGAATTTACTACTTATTTATTTTATTTAACTAGTATTTCCCAGTATAGATTTTACTGGTTTATATATTTGGTTGCCACTTTCCAATTTATAAAATTTAAATTATAGTGCAACCTAGTCACCTCAGATCCTTTTGAAACAGGATGGTGTGGAAATTAGTAAATAAATAAACTGGCAGTCTCAGCTTGACCATTTACAGTGAATATTTCCATATCCGGTCCTCTTAGAGTCTTAGACCAATTCCAAGTAGGAGATGACAAAAACAGATGAGAAGAATTATAAAAATCAATTAGTGCCAGATGACCAAAATTTAATGCGGGTTCAGGTAGGTCAGAATATTTATTCTTCTAGTTTTCTTAGTTCCTTGGTTGCTTGGTTGGTTTCAGCAGCTTCTTATTAACCTTCATTGTTCTGGTTATTATTATAATTTATTACAGTTGGTGATGGAGTATTGCTTAGGCTCAGCCTCTGATTTGTTAGAAGGTAAGAATAAAAGCACTATCCCCTCCTTTCTGCTTTACCTTGACCAGAATGTTATCTGCTCCTATAGTAAAGTGCAGTGAGGGCAAACTAAATGGATTATAACGTAGACTCAAGCGTAGTGTGGATGAGCTGTGTGAACTTTATCTCTGCAGTGTCACTGAAAGTATCTGAGTAATGCTTAGCAGCCTCCCTGCAGTTTAGTTCGTGGCCCATCCTGGACGAGTACACTAAGATGTTTAGCTAATATGAGGTAGTATGTTTAGCCAAAAACATCAAATTCATGTGTATATATGGAAGAGAGGTAGATGGTATCAAATTATATTGATATTTAACCCTTTCAAATATCTTGACTGACCCAGTTCTCCTCTGTAGATACTGTTATAACCAGAGACTGTGTTGAAAATTTACATTAAAAAAAACTTTCTTATATCGTCCTTCATCTCTGAATAGAAATTGCTTATTAGCTGCTTTCACAAATAATGAAAACCTGCAGTTAGAGGGGTAATTATAGATGGCTTTGTGGCAGAGGAGAACAATGCAACCTAAAACACTCTAGGCATTTAAAATGTCAGAAGAGACTAGTAAATTTGGGCCTGGCCAATTGACTTACAACTGGCAAGTAAATTAACAATTCATTACAATGAATATAAGGCTTTGTTTTGTTTTGAGGGGTTTGTTTGTTTTTATCCTTGAGTTTTCTGTTGTCTGATTATTTATGGCTGTCATATAGAAAATATATATCTTGTGTATTTAGATGAATGTGTTCCCAAATAGTCGTTTGAGAAAGTATGTAATTCAGTCTGTTATAGCTGTATAGGATAATAAATAGAGGAATAAAACTGATCATCTACTCTGGGATTTTTTTTCCTTCCTCAGTTCATAAGAAACCACTTCAGGAAGTAGAGATCGCTGCCATTACTCATGGTGCCTTGCAGGGGCTAGCCTACCTGCATTCTCATGCATTGATTCATAGGTAAGATTAGAGACCAGTTACATTTTCATTTCAGTTACAGAACTGTCTATTCAAGGAAGCTTGAGAATTAGTGCATGCTCCAGTTTTTAGGGTGCCTAAGGTTTTATGGGACACAAATAGATTGCTGCTGCTTCTGGATGAAAGGAGTAAAGTTGCTGGAATTTACTTCCTATCTCTTGGTCTCCCCAGTATATCCACAAAGACTTACATCATGTCTGTTCTGTAGGTAACTATTCTCCAGGCAGAGTGTTGCAGGGAAATTTAAAGAAGGGCCTTGCAGCCTTTTGATACTGTATCAAGAAGAAGAGAAAATTAGCCTTCTTTGCATATATTTATTTCCTAACTCAGTTTCTTCCTCCTTTCCTATTGCAAATAGCAAGTCAATCTTATATAAATATATGCTGTTTTATCACTTTAAAATATTTTACAATTCTCTTTTTTTAATTTTTTTTTTTTTTTTAAAGATTGGCACCTGAGCTAACAACTGTTGCCAATCCTTTTTTTTTTTCTGTTTTATCTCCCCAAATCCCGCCCCGGTACATAGTTGTATATCTTAGTTGCAGGTCCTTCTAGCTGTGGCATGTGGGACGCCGCCTCAACGTGGCCTGACGAGCAGTGCCATGTCCACGCCCCGGATTCAAACCGGTGAAACCCTGGGCCGCCGCAGCAGAGTGCGCTAACTTAACCACTTGGCCATGGGACCGGCCCCAATATTTTACATTTCTGTAGTCCATATAGATATTTAGGAAGGTATTAATCGTCTTTATTTTGGCAGATAAAGAAACTGGGACTCAAAGATTTAAATAACTTGCCCATAGTTTCACAGCATTTATATACTAAAAGTTTAAACTCAAATTTCCTAACTTCTAATTCAAGCCTTTCCTCTACCTTATATTTTTTTCTACCACAGCCTCTCTTCTCACTCCAGCCTACTTTCCACCTAACTTCTCCTAAACAAAGATGTTGTTAGCAATCTTTCCTTTTCTCAGTAAAGAACTTCTAGTACAGTTACTTTAATGAATGGTGGTAGAAGTAGTGGAATATGAGGGGGGTATAAAGGATCTGAGATGGCTCTAAAACAAAAGAAAGCACTTTGACATTTACTAGGAAGAAATGAAACTATTAGGTCATAGGTTCCTCTTTTGCTTCTTTTTATTCACGCTAGGGTAGCCATCACCAGTTACTGGAACTACATAAGCAGGACTTCCTCAAGATAGGCAGACTGAAATTCCTGCCATGAATTAGGCTTATTTATAAGGACTAGGAACGAACCTAACCACGTCTGATACATATCAAAGAAATAAATTTAACCATAATGCCTATGGATTTGACACTTTAAAAAATATTTGATACCAAGCTATCATTACTAAACACCAACTTGTTTATGATGATTTTGCCTGCTCCTGTTTAAAGCCACAGTTCAGTTTTTTGTGCCTTTCTTACCTCAATCTACACATTAATATTTTATTCTGTATTATATTTTAACTTCTTTAATATGTAAAAGAAG
This sequence comes from Equus asinus, assembly GCF_041296235.1. Classification (NCBI taxonomy): domain Eukaryota; kingdom Metazoa; phylum Chordata; class Mammalia; order Perissodactyla; family Equidae; genus Equus; species Equus asinus. The sequence goes on along the minus strand of NC_091797.1, from coordinate 83,479,072 downwards.
TTGAAAAGATAAAAAAAATTTAAAGAATGCTCTGTATTTAATATTAAATACCATGTCTCAGATTTTTATTATTTTGATATAAAAGGCAAGTCAGTGTTCTAATTGAAGATAATAGAGAAAAGATATTTTTCTGTTGTAAGAGAAATAAATAATGCTTTTTTTAGTTCTCTCTGCCAATACGTAATGTCGTCATGAGGAAAGAAACTGAATTTTCAAGGGAAGATTTTTGGAAACGTTTTAAATCATTTGAACCTTATCATTTTCAACTTAAGTTTTCCTCATTCTCTCTGCTTTGTCTTTCTACTGCCCATCAACCTACAATTCTTGGTTCCTAGTACTCATTGCACTTCATTCCTTTTTTTTTTTTTTAAAGAGAATAAGGAGTACATCCACACCTTCTCATTCTTAATTATCATACTGAAGAATGAATTTTTTTAAATTAATTTTTAAAACTTTTTGCTGCATAAAATATCTAATAGCTTTAATAGTAACCACTTGCAATTCTTTGTAGAAATACAATAGAAATGCAATTTCCTAACCCCTAATCCTTGTTTGTTTTGATCTTTCAGGGTCTTCTTTTTACTGTACAGTGTTATTTTTAAAATAACACCTTCTATATAACATGTACCCTCAAATGCCTTAGAGTTGCAGTTACAATTAAAGACAGAGAGAAAGGGTCACAGGCAAGAAAGAAAAGGTATGTGTGTAGTTGAGGTTTATTGGTAGGTAGTCAATACAGAGTCATTGAAGGTTTGTTTAGACTCCAAAAATGTCGTGTAATTTGGAAAAGAAAAAAAAAAGGCATTTACAAATGGTGCCAATTTTCCCAGCACAAGGAATACTGTTGGTAACTGGATTTAGTGTCTAAGAATATGCTTTTGTAAGTGTAGCAACTGAATAGGTTTCCTTGTCTGCTTTGTCTGCCTTTTTTCTCATTGCATTACCTCTTTCTGAAGAAAGCTCTACCTTTTAGTAATTACTATGACCCACCTGTAAGTACACCCAGGAATCTGGGCCCCCTTACAACATAGAGTAATTACTAAATCCCCTTCTGGCTATCTGAGCAAGGTGTTTTTTTTTTTTTTTTAATAAACTTTTGGTCTTATTAATTGCATGCTCTGACCTATTCCATAATCAAAATTGAAAAGTAATTTTCTAACCCTCCTATATTTTCCTATAGGGATATTAAAGCAGGAAATATTCTTCTAACAGAGCCAGGTCAGGTGAAACTAGCTGATTTTGGATCTGCTTCAATGGCTTCTCCTGCTAACTCCTTCGTGGGCACACCTTACTGGTAGGTAGAATTAGAAAACATGACATAGTTTTAAAATATGCATTCACAAACAAGATGGACTCATAGCACTGGTTTGGTTTGGTTTTGTTTATTTGACAGTGTCTCACCATATGCCTCAAATGAGGCTTCATTAAAGAAGGATAGAAAACTTACTAGCAAAAAAGAAATTTCCAATGACTAGATTGTTCAAGTAAGGTTGATGTCACTGTGTGTAAACTGAGCAGGATTATCAATTCACTGACCAGGCTCAGGTTTTAGATTTCATTTGAAGTTTCTTTTGAACTTTTCTCTTGAGGCGGAGTCTCTAGGCAAGGGACAAGGTAATTTCTTTAACCTTCTCTGACTAGCCAATGAGAATAAATATTACCTTTCAATGAAAGTAATCCAAGTTCTTGTTTTTGTTGAGTTCTCTGATACTTTACCAAGCTTGTCATTCTGACTTAAAGTTTCAGCCATTCTATTTAAGATTTCTTTCTTTTCTTTCATAGATACATTTGAATTTCATTGTATCTTGGAGAATGACTTATATCCTTGGAAAATTACTTACCTACTAAAAAGATGAGCTACTATCTGAATTTTTTTCCATCATCGTCAAATAGCATTTACTAAGCAACTAGTTATACACACTAATAGAGAACACATTAAACTGATAGGCCCCCTGCCCTCCTAATGAAAAGCCATTATCAACAAACAAGTAAAATAATATGCATTACCATAGCCTGTTTGTTTGTTTTTTAAGTTGTATTATATTTTAAGTATCTCATATACTGCTTTATATAGTTCCATAAAGTATTTTCATTTGTTTAAAGTAATTTATTTGTTTCATACATATTAATCCCTTTACAAGTCTCTCTGAGGTAGCTAGTAGAATTCTTTCCATATTATAGATGAAGAAACTGATACACAGAAAACTGAGAGTAAATGGTGGAACTAGGATTTATTGAAAATATTGCATTGTTTCATGTAAATCACTGAGTATATTGTTTGTATTTTGAATAGTGTTTTCCCAAAGGATTTGTGCAAGGAAATAATATCTTTATCAGACAAAATTTTAGAATACTCTCAAAAACAGCTATTTCATTGAATCACTTTACTGGGTGAATTTTGGTTTTAATTTACAACTTGAACTTTGCACATCATGTTTGGCAGGATGGCTCCAGAGGTGATCTTAGCTATGGACGAAGGACAGTATGATGGGAAAGTGGATATTTGGTCACTTGGGATCACCTGTATTGAACTGGGTGAGTAAGAGTTGTTTTCCTTATACTTTTGAGAATCACTCTTTATTATGATTGTTAATTCATTTGTCCAGCTATTCTTTAATCAGTTACTGCTGTATGTGTGCCAGACAATGTGAATTTATTATATTTTTTCTATACATTTGTATAACATCTGAAGATTCTCTCTGCTTTCTCTCTGCTACATTTTTATGTTATTAATTTAAGTAAAAGAGTTTGAGCAGTTAATGAATGTGGGAATACACAATAGTAAGTATTAACATTTGAAAAACATCCATTCTCCATACCATGAGTGATAATATATGTCCTTCCTTCATGGTTGTATCCATTACTTAATTTACATTCCAACTTGTATAAGGAAAAAAGTAGTAGTAGACTTCTCAAAGATCTGCCTCTAAAAACTGTATTTGACCCATATAGGGAGCAACTCTGGTGAAAACGTCATATTAGAAGGTACTCCCAGCTTTCAAGTTGTTCCCCAAATATTGTTGCAGTTATTTAAAATTGTCTAACACACCACAGAATCTCAATTCTCTGGTTGTATATTTTGAACTTTAAGATATCTTAAAGTTACCTTTATCCAGCAGTATACTGGTAAATCTAATCAAAGACTCTCTTGAGGAGGGGACATAAAAAGCCATAATTTGTAGCATTTGCCAATTTCCATGGTGTAAATATTCCCACCGTAGCCAATTTCAGGCTATCAGTTTGATTCACTAAATATGGAATTGGAGAAAGTTATGCACAGTTGACCTTTCAAAGCCAGTGTGAGCTGCCTCCAGTACAACACTGCCTTTATCTAGATTTTTTTATTTCAAATGTATGTAAATATGTTTAATTTTTTTTTTTTTTGAGGAAGATTAACCCTGAGCTAACTACTGCCAATCCTCCTCTTTTTGCTGAGGAAGACTGGCCCTGAGCTAACATCCATGCCCATCTTTCTCTACTTTATATGTGGGACACCTACCATAGCATGGTTTTTGCCAAACAGTGCCATGTACACACCCGGGATCCAAACCGGTGAACCCCAGGCCGCCAAGAAGCGGAACATGCGAACTTAACCGCTGCGCCCCCAGGCCAGTCCCTAAATATGTTTAATTTTTTAAAAATCAGTTTTAAAAATTTCTTTGTCTAATTTTTTAAATTTAGATTTTAATTTTTTTGTTTAATTTCTTCTATCCTGGTATCCAAATTGATCCTGTAAGAATTTCTGAGTCCCAGTCTGATTCTTAGACTATAGTTTTCTCTTTCTGTAAAATGTTTGGCCTATAAAGACGACTTGGGGTACTTGGCCTACAAGACGACTTGTATTGCATTTCCAGTTGCTTCCTTGGCCCCTTCCAAAGAAGAAATATATGATAAAGTTACATAATTAGTCTTTTTTTTTTTCACATTAAAGAGATATTAATGAAAAAAAAAAACAGGGAGGAAACTTAGGATATATACTTAATTTTTAAAAATAAGTAACATTCACTGGTTTCTAAATCAAAAAAATATAAAAAGCCATGCGGTGAAAGGACTTCTTCCCTCCCTGGCCCTGTTCACGAGGTTCCTTCCCCACCCCTGCCAACACACACAGGGAACCACTTTAGGAATTTCTTCTATATCCTTCCAGAGTTTCTTTACAAATATACAAACATGAATATACACTTATTGTACTCCTTTTCACACACAAGTTAACATATACAAGTTGTTCTGTACTTTGATTTTTCATTTAACAACATCTTGGAGATCTGTTTTATATTAGTGACTCAGACATCTTTTTCTTTTCCATTTTTTTTTTTACTTTTGCATCATGTTATTCCATTATGTAGATGTACCATAATTTATTTGACTGGTCCTATATTAATGGATATTGGTGTAATAGTGTTTTTTTAGGTTCTAATATTATGTTATTCTTTCACTGCAAAGGAAATTCATCTAATTTATTCACACTTTTTGAGGGGGCACTCAACAGAAATATTTGTGTACTTTTAAAGGACTTATGATGAACTTCAGTAATACTGTGTAGAACTTGACAAGTTAGTCCTAAAATTCATAAGGCCAAAACTAATCAAGACAATTTTGAAGAAATAGAATTTGACCAGAAGAATCACTCTACATAATTCCATACCATATTAATTAAATCAATATGGTATTGGTGCAGGGAAAGACTAATATCCAATAGAACAGACTAGAAAACCTAGAAACAGACTCATGTATAAGTTATATTTTGGTATAAGACAGAAAAGACAGTACAGATCAATGGGGAGAGGACGGCCAGTTTGATAAATAACATGAGACAATTTGGTAATTTTATGATAGAAACTAAAATTAGATTCCTAGTTATGCCATACATAAAAATAAATTCCGAATTGGTTAAGTACCCAAAAGTAAAATTTAAAACTTTTAGGAGAAGCCCAATTATGCCTCAGTTTCCTCATGTGTAAAATAGAAATAACAATCCCATGAAGTAGGGGCTATTATTATGAAGATTAAAGAATTAATATATATAAAGTTCTTAAAACATGACGAGGCACGTAATAAGCACTATGTAAGTATAATTATTGTTATTATTATTCTACAAGTATACCTTTATGGGTATAGGGTATAGGGAAGAATTTTTCTAAACAATATTAAAAAAACATAATAACAAATATGATAATTTTTATAACTTTAAAATATAATGCTATGTAAAACACAAAAATTAAAAGACAAACCATAGACTAATAGAAAGTAGTTGAAACATAATCTAAACAACAGAGTATTGGTCTAGAATTTATAAAGGACTATTATGATTTCTTTATCAAAAAGACAGAAGACAAACGGCCTGTAGAAAAATGGACAAAGAATATGATCAAGCAGGAAACAGGAACTCTTATACACTATTGGTAGGAATGTAAATTGGTATAACCAGTTTGGGTTTCAAATTGGCAACATCTAGTAAAGTTGATGAGGAGCAGTCTCAGTGACCCACCATTTCACTTCTAAGTATATACCTTAGAGAAATCCTGATGTATGTACACTGGAAAATGTGTACAAGGAGGTAGCCTTGTTTGTAGAAGCCAGCAAAGGTGGAAACAAATTCTTATCCAAAGAAGAATGGATAAGTTAATTATGGAATACTATATCACAGTTAAGAATGAACTGGATCTACCTGTGTGAATGTGGATAAATCTCAAAAATCATAACATTAGATATTTAATAAACAAAGTTGCAAAAGTATAGGTACACTATGATGCCAATTGTGAAGTTTTCATAAATACTTTTATATATTTATGAGCATATGTAAACTAATAAAACATAACATAGATGTGAAAGATAGAATTTCAGAATAGAAAACTCTCTGAAGCGAAGAAGAGAAATAAAATTCTATCTGCTTTCTTATTTTTTAGAATAAAAAAGATCTGAAATAAATATGCCAAAATAATGATAAACCTAAATGGTAGGTGTCTGTTACAATATTCTGCAAATTTTTACACATTTGAAATATCAAATAATTTAACTTTTTTAAAACTAGAAATAAATGTCCATTCCCATCATTAAAAAAACGAAAGAAACTACTCCCTGCATAGCATAGAGTTAGCAGTGTAGAATAAGTTTTAGAATTAGACACCTCAGATTTGATTCTTGGCTTTACCAACACTTAGCTGGCAGGACCACCATGTATGGCTGCACATAACACCAGCAGGCATTCGCATAGTCCAGGATGTGAATGACACCTTCTGGAGTTGTGTAGCATGTTGATTCTGACTATGAGACTTTGGACAGTTTTCTTAACTTCCCTCAGCCTCAGTCTTCTCATCTAAGTGAAAATAACAAAACATACCATAAGTATTTTCAGACCTAAATAAGATAACATATGTAAAGTGTTTAACACAGTGCCTGGCACATAGCAAATGCTCAATTAACAGCTAACTGCATTCCTATGTAGAACTATTCTATTTTTGTCATTTATAGTCTAAAAGGAACCAAAATTTTCCTTAGAATACTGAAATCATAGCAGCAACTCCTCAGCTACAGCTCTTTTAAGAGGATGTACCACCTGAGTTGAACTTTACAGCTAATTAGCGCCCACCCATTGTTTTAACAAGCTTTTTTCTTATCAAAATCTTTCTAAAATGGAACATGGATTTTACCTTTTCCAGATTTCTTAAATAAAGCAAACAACGTTACCCCTTCATGCTCACTCAAGATCATCTTCACATCAGTTTTTGTGCTATGTAGATGTCGTGATGACTGAAGTTTCAAACAGTGGTTGGCATTGGGTGAAATAGGTACAGATCCCAGGAGATACTTTAGTACTTCTCTCTTGAGACAGGCCCTGGTATGTGCTTACTTTCCAATTTTATCTTTGTATAAGAAAGAATTAAGGTATGTATAACAACATGCTCTCTGTATGAGCCTAACTTAGATTGCCTTTTGTAAAATGATTTAGTAATTAAAGAACAAAGTAGCCATCTCCCAAATTGTTGTCTTATCCTCTACAACAGCTATTCCTTTAAAATGATAGATGACAGTATCCAATTATACTTAGGAGCGTAGACTCTGTTGTCAGATAAACCAGAGTTCTAATTCCAGCTCTGCCATTGCTTAGTCGTATGACTTTGGTCAAATTATTTTAACTCTCTATGAAATTTGCATAATAAAATCCCCTACCTTTTGAGCATTGTCTGAATTAAATGAAAATATGGATTTAAAGTGCTTATTATAATAATGGGTACATAGTATACGCTCAATAAATGTTAGCCGTTATCAACTCAGCTCTGGTGTATATCATATTTCATCCCAATTTTTAGTTTACGTCTTAACATCTCTTTAAAACTGAGAGGTATTTTACAGACAACAGCATTTTATAATTATGATTGGCAGGATTTTTTCCTGAGTTATACATAAAATAGTGGTGCATCTTAAATAGTGGTATATCTTATAATCAATAGTGTCTTAGATTCAGAGACAGATCATAGTACATGCTCAGTTAATATTCATAAAATAAAATTGTTACCAAGGATATTTAACTTCTCAGCAATTATTCAAAATTTATTATATTGGTAATGTAATAAACCATACAAGTACCTTTTTGACAGTTTTACTGTACATCTCTATCTTCTTGGCATTAATTTTGTTAATGGACATATGAAAGAAAAGGGTTTTTTTACATAAAAAAAAGATCAAACTACTGCATATATAACCCTAAGCAATGATTTTTCTAAGTTTTCTGTGTGTTTGAGGTTTAATGAAGTTCCAGGTACAAATAGTATACTTTAAATTGTACTTTTAATTGAATTACAATTTTAACATTGAAAGTTGTGAATAGTCCCTGAACAATGTGCTGTCTCCTTTCCTTATGATATCTCTTCTATAACCGTGTATATTTCTTTATATATAACCTGTTGCATGTAGGCGTATTAACCTAATGTGTGATTAGAATTGCTGAGATAACACCACAAAGGAGGAAGGTGATAATGCTGCTGGCACTGCCCCCCTTTCCTGGATCAAGCTCTACAGTCCCTCAGTGGTTACCCCTGTTTCAGGAATTATCTTTTGCTAAATTGATCTTTCACTGAAAGAACTACTTAAATGCATGAACCATCTGAAAACTCCTGAACACTGAAATTGTCCGGTCACCAGATATTTTATTTTTCAAGATAATTTCAAGAGAAGTTAATCTGATGTTCATCTGTTTAAACTACAGACGTTTAGTTCACCAGCAAAGATCATGGTAGAAGCTGGCAAACGGTCCATCAGCATTGTCAGGGAGTTGACCATGTTCAGAAATGAATTCTCTAGGGAAAAAAACCCACTAAAACATAAGTGTTGTTATATAGTTTTTCTGCCTAGAATTTTCTTCTTCCACATTAGCCACTCATTGTTTATCTGTTAATAAATGAATGTTGTGATGGCTCTTGGGAAGAGACAGGTATATTTACTCTTCTAAAGCTTCTTCTTCCTTTTTTTTTTTTTTAAATAAAATACTAGTGCTGTCTATCATGAAATGCACAGGGTTGGGGAAGAGACTCTGAGACCTAGTGAAAAGAACACAGGCCTTGGAGCCATATGAGACTGGATTGAAATCCCAATTTAGTCACTTACTATGTGACTTGGTTTCATTATTTAGGCTAGCTGAACCTCAGTTTCTTCAGCTGGGATAATAATGCTTATCTTGCTGAGCTATTGTGAGAGTTATGAATAACTTATGTAACACACCTAAAGCAGTGAGTGCCTGACATGTAGAAACTCAATAAATGGTAACAATTATTGTTATCATTAATTTTTATGGTTGTCAGCCACGTTTGTTTATAAGAAATCTGTTGCCTTTTCAGGAAGTATTTATCTAAAGACAGGGGTCTTTAGATCTTCCTTATTGAAACCTCAGTCTAGGTGCTCTAATTTAGCATGATCTTTGCTGAGCAGAGTAGTGTCCAGAACTGACCTTCCCGAACCTTGATCTCATGTAACACGCACAGAGCAATCACAAAAACTTGATTGTTGTCTTTAAGTAGGAATCGCTATTTCTTTCTTTTAGTTTAGTTGATTCAGCTTTTTTGTGTTTCTACCCTTTTCCTTTCTTTTGAGAAAATATGGATTACATATCACAAGGTGGCTTCAGAAGGACTCTCAGTTCCCATTCTGCTGCTTATGTAGAAGATTGTATGCAGACTATTATATTCCACAGTAAGAGTTGACAAACTTTCTGTAAAGGACCAGATAATACGTGTTGTAGGCTTTGCAAGCTATACAACCTCTGTATTAACTACTTAATTCTGCTATTGTAGCATGAAAGCAGCCGTAGACAATATGTTAATAAATGGATGTGGTTGTGTTCCAATAAAACTTTACAAAAACAGGTTGCTAGCTGAATTTGGCCCACAGGCCGTAGTTTCCCCACCCTTGCTCTGCAGTGTACTGGCTTAGCAATGAGCCCTGTCACCATGGCTCAGAGGATTTATGTAGTACATCTAGCAAAGCACTTGAACATAGGTGAGGCCATCTGAAACTAATATTTAGCAAATGCTTCTCAGACCACAGAGCTGGGGGCTGTATTTGGAATACCTTTAGTCATGTGCTTCTCTACTAGAGCTATTCTACCATCGTGGGGCCGGCTGTCTTGTCTTGTTCACAACAGAGTGTCTGCTTCTTCCAGGCCTCACCATTCCTGCTTCAAATCTGAGCTACTGCCTTTTTTTATCACTGTTGAATTGGACTTTCTTGTTGCTTTTGTTCCTTCATCCTCTTCTTTCTAAATTTCTGTTTTCTTTCTCTTTAGTCCCCCTTCCCTGCTGTTTCTCCTGTGCAATTCAGTGTTCCTCTGAGCAGCTTGAATTGTATGCCTTTTGCCAGTGAGTGAGAAGGTTCCTGTCCAGATAGTGAATGAAGATATCACATGTCTGATGGAAGCCCCAAGACTCAGTCACTTCTCAGTCATTTCTGTGACTTCTTACTGCACAAAGATTCTTTGTTGACAAAATTTCTTCTTTGCCTTAATTTACCTTACCTTCATTTATTTATTTTATAGGCATTTTTGGCCTACAAAGATATATACCAGGTGCTGTGCTCAGCAGTGGGAATGCCAAGATGAAGATAATAGACATTGTCCCTGCCCTTGTAAAGTTTAGCAGAGAGGACACATATTAAGTAAAGAATTACGCGAATAATTATTATGGTTGTGATAGATGGTAGAAAGGAAAAATATAATTTATAATGACAAAATCTAATGGGAAACCTAGTCTGAGAGTCAGGGAAGACTTCCTTAGGAAGTGATTGTAAGCATATAATAAGCCTTGAATAAAGATTTATTAAATTAATGCAGAAATGTAATTATATTTAAGGTGAAACCAGAGGGATTGATAAGAATTAACCAGATAAAGTTTAGGCACCAAAAGTAGAAGAGGGGAGCCCAGACAGAAGCAGCAGCACGCGTGAAAGTCCCTGAGTTTGGTTCCTTCAGTGAAGCAAAGATGGCATGGGAAGAGCAGGAAGAAACATTGCTTCTCAGAATGAGGTGCTGGAGGTAACCAGGATCATGTTAATAAAGGCCAATAGGCTAGGTTTCAGGATCTGGACTTTGTCCTAAGAATGATGGGAAGCCATTGATGGTTACATGATGCGTTCCTAGTTCTACATGGCTTCAAATACTTGAAGTTTTCAAAAGGCCAAGCTCTAGAAACTTTCTAGAATCTATCTCTTGATAAATAAAATAAAATAAACCCAAACCAATTTTTCTCGTCTACGTTTGAAACAGATATAAATCCATTTGTCCACACTGCAACTTTCAAATTGCCACCTGTTAACAGTTTATGTCCCTATAATACTGGCCTCTATTTGGTGAGTGTAAAGTATCCTATTGAGGGGTTAATAAAAAATATTTGTAGAATTGTAGGCTGTCACATTTCAAAAGTATCAGAGATCATTTAGTCAAGACTATAAGAGGCCCCTCTAGAATACCACAGGTGAATAAGCATAGTTGCCGTCTGCTGGGACACTGCCAGTGACTTAAAGTTCACTACTCTCAACATTGTTCATTCTCAGTTTTGGGAGTTTTTGTTTTGTTTTGTTTTGTTTCGTTTTAGTACACTGGCTTTTCACAAGTTCTTCCTTCTATGAGTGCAAATGTCTTCCCTGTTAGTCTGCTGTTAGTTCTCGTTCTGTTTCTTAGAATTACATAGAATAAGCCCAATTTGCCATTTTAAAAGTGGTTAATAGAAGATAGTTTATTTAAAAACCAAGACGCTCTGATGAAACCAGAGAGCCAGATTATGAATTACAAAGTGAGACTATATAAAAAATCCATTAGGATAAGCACGGTAGAATGAGATAGTGATTTACCTTCTATGACATAATAACTAATAAATAGCATAAAAGTAACTGTACTCACATCTAGAACCTTGTTTCTTTCCTTTTGTCAACAGACGGAGCACCTAATATGTGAATATCATCTTATTACATATGCTCAGGGAGTAAATAAAAGAATAAGAGTATTGGGGTCATAAGATCTCGCTCTTAGAGCTTATGACTTTTTTGAGAGAAAAGATTTATATGTTATGTAAATGCAATAGGAAAGCTCATGCCAAATGAGTAGTGTACTAAAAGAGAGCTACATATGGGAATTCCAAAGAGGAGATCATGGTAGGCTGGGAGGAGTAAATTTATTGAGAAACACCTGATTCACTGAGATTCTCTTTAGAAGGGGGTGGACCAGGCCTTATTTATTATTTATCCTCTTCTTCCTCTCTCCTACTTCCCCTCTGCCCTCACCCCTACCAGTTCTTTGGCTTGATTGAGGCTTCAAACAGTGTTTATTGAATTGAATTATTTTGTCTCCCATACTATGTTAGTGATGTTTAAGATGTTTCATTCCATAATAATCTTTATTTTTCATTCTACTTCTCTGTGCTTTCTGAATTTTTTTCAATGAATACGTATTTTTTGTATTTAAAACACATACAGGGGCTGGCCCCGTGGCCAAGTGGTTAAGTTTGCACACTCCGCTGCAGGCGGCCCAGTGTTTCATTGGTTCGAATCCTGGGCGCGGACATGGCACTGCTCATCAAACCACGCTGAGGCAGCGTCCCACATGCCACAACTAGAAGCACCCACAACAAAGAATATACAACTATGTACTAGGGGGCTTTGGGGAGAAAAAGGAAATAATAAAATCTTTAAAAAAATAAATAAATAAAATAAAACACATACACATGAAGATATTTATACCTATAGTGGGAAAACAGGCAAAGACGAGCCTTTTGAAGATATGTGAAAAAATAGGAAATTTTTCTTTCACTCTCTTGAAATGAGTTGTGTTAGGAGTCTTGCCAATGTACTTTAAGATGACCAGCAGCTTTTTCTGAATGGCTATCCTGAGCCGATCTTGGAGATTAAAATAAGTGGATTATGTGGCATGATGACAGTAATGAGCTATTAATTTAATGGCAAAGCTTTGCCCGTAGTTCCATATTCCTCTGTCTGCCTGATTTCTTTCAAGACCTACGTTACTGTGTTTCTTTTCTTTCAGCGGAACGGAAGCCCCCCCTTTTCAACATGAATGCAATGAGTGCCTTATATCACATTGCCCAGAATGACTCCCCAACGTTACAGTCTAATGAATGGTAAGACTTGGTTATCATTTTAAATCTCTAAGGAAATCACCGTATGTATTTGGCACTTTCATTACATTGCATTTCAAATATCTGACCTAGAAAACATTTCATTCCTTCATTGTATATCATAGTAAGTGACACTGATGCTTCATAGGCATGAAGAACTGTCTCCTCACACACAAACACACACATTTTTCTTTATTTCTGCCCTCTCTATGGCTTGCACTATGTCCCTAATGTGCGTAGTAACTGAAATTCCACAAGGAGCATGCCCTGCCACACGTCTCACAAGTCCAGTCTCTTAAGTCATGACGGTCTTGCACTGATCATCTCAGCTCTTATCACTTCTCAGCAGAGATAAAGTACCCTTTCCCGTGTCATTATTTTTCTAGTTGTCATTTTTTTCACTATATGTATATTCAAATGTATTGAGACAGAACATATACTATCTATTCAGAAGATATATTGTTCCTTGCTGAAATTTATGACATTTTGATAACTATTTGGGCCACAAGAGTCATAAAAAAGGGCAATTTTAAAGAAAAGTGGACAAAATGGTATTTTTAAGAGAAGAAGTATCTTCATCCAGAAAGTATATTCCTGGGTTCTCTATCCTTTATGCTTGAAGTTTTACTACCTGGTTATAGGCTGTGGGTGATGGAGGAGTTATCAATTGGTCATGAAGAATATAGGCTTGACTTATGAGAATTGTTATCTTTGGAGAGAAAAATTGTATATAGCTATATATAAATATAGTATTTTTTGTTTTCTGATATATATGATTTGACCTTCCTTATATATTTAAGTATGTTATGTGTTGACTAACTTGAAATTGTCCACAATCATTATCCAAAAGAATTCATTTCAAATAAACTTGAAAATGATTCCGTTTCCTAATAATCTAAAATATTTTGTTGAAAATCTAAAATACAAAAGTTTCCCACATATGTAGATTATTTGAAGTAATCAGTGTGTTCTACAGACTCTGATTTTATTTTCTGTCAATGTTTTTGTACACATAGGACAGACTCCTTTAGGAGATTTGTTGATTACTGCTTGCAGAAAATACCTCAGGAAAGGCCAACGTCAGCAGAACTATTACGGGTAATTTTTCAAATTTATATTTGAGGAGGGGCATTTAAAGTCATGTTGTAGTGGAATATAGTAATTCATTCTTGTGTCAGCTCATCATGACAAACTGGATTAGAACGTGCTGCCTTGTCATTTATCCAGATAGTTGCTAGGCATAGAAATAGCAAGATTATCGCAATGCATGTGCTCTATATTCCCTGTGGATAGTTCTTTTCCTTTTTTCTTTTCTTCCCCCCTCATTTTGCCTTATGACAAAGAATATTTCTCTTTGCTCTGGTCATCATTGTGATGTTCCCGTGATTAATATCTGCATGAACTTTAATAAAATGCTTTCTGAACAGAGTCTACCACTGGTTCAGATGCCAACTCTGGGATTTTCAGTTAGGTTGTTGCCAACATCAGGCAGTGAAGATATATGATAAATATTTAAAGCAGACATTTACATAGCATTACATCACACATGTTGATGACAAGACTATCATGTTAACTACACTCGTTTGATTGAGACATCTCATTTTTGAGCATCTCTTTTCATGTAACCTTTTGTTATAGACTTTATACAAAGGCAGTGTGTTCCATCAATATCAGTGAAATATGTGGGAGTCTTTTACCTTATAAATATCTTTTATTTGGCGCAAAATAGTCCAAGTTTCTTTAACCTTTTTCTGTATATATGTTTTTCAACCCTTTTTTGTTTGTTTATTTTAAGAAAAACTCAGAAGAATTGTACTGCCTACATTGGTAAAGGTTAAAAATGTCAGCTGCCTTTATAATTGAAAAGCGCCTTGGCTAGGCCACAAAATCTTGGCTTACGTTTTCTTTTTCTTAGAACTCTAAACATTAATCTCTTGTTTTCTGGCTTCAGGTTTTCATAAAGAGGTAGATATGAAGCTGACTAGTTTTTTCTAACCAAGAGTAAATTTTTTTCTTCTTGTGAGTAGCAGGCCACAGGAATATGGTGACAGAAGCAACAAGGCAAAGGAATCTACCTTATTCTCCTTTGGCATAGAGCCATCACATGTTCTAGACATGAACTACAAACAAAACAAAACAGCAGAAACACAAAATACACAAGATAATGTCAAACTCTAGAAACACAAGATAATATCTTTATTACTTTGAAGTTGGCAAAGATTAAAGAAAAAGACACAAAAAGCACTGCCATAAAGGGAAAAAATGATAAATTTGGGCTGTAGTAAAATTAAGGAGAAAAATGCTTCAAAGAAGATACTACGAGCATTCAAAGATGAAATTTTAGGGCAGTAGACAGCAAAAAGGTATAAAAAAGCAAGTGGGCAGAGGTAAAGAAAGAAATGAGAGATAAAAATTAAAACATAAATTAAAATTATAAGCCACAAACTAATATAATAAACCAACCCATTTAGGGTGTGTTCATTGGTGGATAGTCTTAGGGAAATAAAACAAATTTAAATGCAAAAGAAAAAATTCTAAAGATGACTATAGAGAAGATGACACATGTGGACGATAAAGGAGATCTATGCCAACCTCTTATTCCTGAAGAAGAAAGCAAAACACATGGAACAAAAGATATTTAAAGATATGCTTGAAGAAAACTTTCTTGGAAATAAATATTTGGATCTTTATTTGATTTGGTTTAGTTTTCATTTGGTGGGCCAAATCAAATGAGCCCACCATTTATTCAACAATATTTACTGATTGTCTACTGTGTGCCAAACACAGTTCTAAGCACTGAAAATAATGCAGTGGTACACAAGAAAAAGATAGTTCCTGCCCTCATGGAACTTTACATTCTAATGAAGGAGTAAGAGAACAAACTAATATTAATATAATTTCAGGTGGTGGTAAATGCTTTGCAGAAAAATAAAGCATGGACCAGAGATAAAGAATGACAGAGCTACTGTTTTAGATAAGGAGTTAGGCAAGGTTTTCTCTGGAGGTGACATTTAAACATTGCCCTGAAGAGAGAGACCATGAAATTGATCTTCAGTGATCAACAAATCCCAGCTGGATGAAGTTCCTGAACTCTGAGGATAAAAAACAGATTCATACAAACAGGCTGAGAAAAATTATTTGGGGTGGAAAAACCAGTCAGCTTCAGACCTTCCACTTCAGGAACACTCAAAGCTAGAAAACAATAGAACAATGTTTACAAAGTTCTAAGGGAAAGAAAATGTAAACCAAGGATTTGTGACCCAGCTAAGATGGTCTTCAATTATAAAGGCAGCTGACATTTTCAAGCCTCACAAATTTAGGCAATTTTCTTTTCTTAAAAAAAAAAAATGCTGAATAGCAAAATCCAGCAAATCTAGAGATGAAACAAAAAGAGAGAAAGGGGGACGGAGGGAAGAAGGAAGAAAGAATGAATTAGGGACTGGAGAAACTAGCAAAAGAATGGGTAGTGAACGTTGAATTTAAATTTGAAAAAATATTAATTAATTTATTTATTTATTTATTTATTTATCATGGTAAAGAGACTACATTCTTCAGTTTGAATAGACAATACAAATTTTAGAAGGAAAAATATAGTGGAAGGTAGAGTATGAAAAGTCAATCTTCCCATTCCAGGCCCTTCTCTAGAATTAGCAACCACTGTCACCAATTTTATACGTGTCCTTCTAGAGATACTTTATGCATATAGAAGTAAATATTCTTTATTTCTGCACCAATGGTAGCAAACTATAACCACTCTTCTACCTTGATTTTTTTTTTTTACTTAATAATGTGTTTTGAGTATTGTTTCGTATTACTACATGCAGAGCTATCTCATTCTTTTTAATGGCTCTGTAATATTCTCACGTGGACTGTAATTTTTTTTAACCAACTCACTTATGGTGTTTGCAATCTTTTGCTATTACAAACTGTGCTGGAATGAATATCCTTATACGTGTCATTTTTGTACCTGTATAAGATATCTAAAGAATAAATTCCTAGAAGTGAAATTACTAATCAAAGGGAATGTGGATTTTAAATTTAAATAGACATTGCCAAATTCTCCTCCAAAGAGGTTGTACCAATTTATAGTCCCGTTAGCAAAGTATGAGTACCAAAACTTTTTGAACTTCTAGTCGGATCAGTGAAAAACTTTTCCGTCATTTTAATTTCTCATTGTGATTTCAGTTGAGCATCTTCCATGTGTTTAACAGCCATTTCTATTTCCTTTTCTGTGAATTCTTTATGAGCTTTGCCCATTCGTCTGTTGGGTTATTGGGTTTCTCCCTTGTTAATTAATAGTAGATCTTGCACATATTTTTTTCCTATTTCTCTTTTGACGTTCTTTATTCTGGGCTTTTTTGGGGAGGTCACACAGAAAAAGGAATTCACCTTTTTTTGTTTTCTCAGTTGGCTATCTACTTGTTCCAAATACTTTTAAATAATCCACGTTTTCCTCACATTTTCTTCCCGATGTTAAAATGTCATCTTCACATAGAATTCACTTAAATATAGAACTAAAGTAAAATCATTGAAATAGTTAAAGAGCAGAATGTAAATGTTGTAAACATTGTACTAATTTTCCTATTTTTTAGAGTAGATGGTCAATAATAGTTCTTAAATAGAAATACGTAGTTTAAAAAAAATGTAATTCCAATCTTTTTTTTCCTCAACTTTAGAAGATCTTTTAGGGCTGGCCCTGTGGCCAAGTGGTTAAGTTCGCATGCTCCACTTTGGCAGCCCAGGGTTTCACTGGTTTGGATCCTGGGCACAGATGTGGCACCAC
This sequence comes from Equus asinus, assembly GCF_041296235.1. Classification (NCBI taxonomy): domain Eukaryota; kingdom Metazoa; phylum Chordata; class Mammalia; order Perissodactyla; family Equidae; genus Equus; species Equus asinus. The sequence continues at coordinate 83,461,675 of NC_091797.1, read as the reverse complement.
TCGTCAGGCCATGCTGAGGCAGCATCCCACATAGCACAGCCAGAAGGACCTAAAAGTAGAATATACAACTATGTACTGGGGGACTTTGGGGAGAAAAAGGGAAAAAAAATGGAAGTGTAGAAGATCTTTTAGGAACTAGTAACTCTTAGTGAAGAAATTATAACTAAAGTTAAGCAATTATTTTACTTGAGTCTCTTCTAATTCTGTTAGATTCAGATATACCTTAATTTAATAACTTATTCTTAAAATTAGCATGTATAATAAGCTTCCTATATAAAAGTATTTCTAGATATCCATCATTCTGAGAGAGAGAGAGAGAATGTCTAAAATGATATTCCATAATTTAACAATATTTATTTCTGCATGGTGGAATTTTGGGTGATTTTCTTTTACACATTTTTCTGTATTATTTAAATGTTTAAAGTAAATATATTTCCAAGAATGATAAAATCATTTTTTAAAAGAATCTGAGGACCTTTCAATTGTAGAGGTTTGGAGAACAGTGAGGAGATGTAATTGCATGCAGAGAGAACAATGTGAGCAAAGATATGCAAATGTGAAACAGATGGCATGAGGCAAGAATTTTCTAGAATGTACTATTCATTGGGTGGAAGGAGGAGTAGGAGTGACTAGATTTGAGCCTAGAAATACAAACAAGAACCTGGCTGTAAAAGGCCAGATGTTGTGATGTAGGCACTGAGATGTTTTTAAGATGTTCAGTGTGTCAGTTTTAAAACACTTAAACAGGTAAGGGTTTAATTATTTCATGCAATAGGAAGTCCAGGACATTGGGGAAGGAGGTGTTATAAACAGTCCAGAGCTGTAAGCAGCTCAACAGTGTCATCATTGATCCATCTATCTTCTTACTTTATCATCCTTAGCATGTGGCTTTTGTCTTCTTGGTCACAAAATGGCTGCTACATCTCCGATCTCCAGTCTTTATTCCAGGCAGGAAAAAAGAAGAAGGGGAAAGGGTAAAAACACCTTCCCTTCACATGCCTTGCCTTTTTATTCCATAAAATAAAGTCTTCCTCGGGGACTTCTGCCTGTATCTCATTGGCCAGAACTTGGTCACGTTGTTATCTGTAACTGCAAAGGAGGCTGGAATTCAACTCTTTTACTTTCTAGTGCTTACTGTAAAGGAAGGCAGGGAAAAGAGGTTGGAATGGGGGATAAATGGGACACAGTATCTGTCACACTGAATGACATGATCAAATCTATGTTTTAGAAAGGTAGTAACAGTGGTAGACTTCAGAAAACAAACCCCAAAATAAAGAAACCTGGATTGCAGCCCTTAGCTCTTTCACTGTTGAGCTGTGTAAATCACTTAACCTCTCTGGGCCTAAATTTCCTCAACTTGAAAATTCTGTGATCCTAAGTTAGAGCTGAGAGTTTACTAAAAACCAATTTTCTTTTGTATAATTGCAAGCCCTGGTGTAGCAAAATAATTTACTTTCTCCCTTCCATTCTGATCTTGAAATATGCAGGCTGCACTTAACTTTCGGGAATGGTGTTTCGTTGTCAAAAAGGACTCTTTGCAGAGGAAGAGATACTTTATAAAAGCAGGAGCAAAAGCCACACTTCTGACAGCAAAGTCAGGATGAAGAACCACAAGACATGTAGATTTTTTTTTTCTCACAGTGGTCCTGCTCCTCTTTTATATCTGTTTAACTTAGAATGAAATTAAATCCATTCCATTATCTAAGGCCTACCACATTCTATCTGATTTTCCCAATATCTTTGAATTATAATTTAATGTAAATGAATTTTCCACATAACTGAAACTTTTCCTTAAAAAAAAACTTTCTCGGGGGCTGGCCCCGTGGCCGAGTGGTTAAGTTTGCCCGCTCTGCTGCAGGCGGCCCAGTGTTTTGTTGGTTTGAATCCTGGGCACGGACATGGCACTGCTCATCAAACCACGCTGAGGCAGCGTCCCACATACCATGACTAGAAGGACCCACAACGAAGAATATACAACTATGTACTGGGGGGCTTTGGGGAGAAAAAGGAAAAAATAAAATATTTTAAAAAAAAAAACAACTTTCTCCTCCCACTTTTGATCATTTTCTGTGATAATCTTGTCAAAATATATGATGTGCTGCTCTGTCTTCTTAAAGAAAGCTTAATGAACATAATTTCACTTCTTAATGGCTCAGAAACAGTAGTGTTTTGTGAACTCTTGGAATGTAAAAGGACCATATGAGGGGCATTTGCACTTTTGCAACCTAGCCTGCAAAGCTTTGTTCATCTTTATCTGTGTGGTTGGTAGGTGTGTTAGTCATGGAATTTCCCTCTTTTTGTCTACTGTTGGGGTTATCAGAGAACTTTCAAAGGACACTTCTTTTTACAGCAAATAACTCCATCTCTAACAGTTCTCAATCGTTTATCCTCCCACTTTTTTTCCCTCTTTCTAACCTGCTGTAGACTGGAAAACAAGGAAACTAGAATATATGTTAAAGATCATTGATAATGTTGAAAGTCATGGCCATTTATATCAAGAAAAGTTTGTGGACTTTGGGGCAGTTATTTTCATTCCTCAGAGGCCTTTTTCCCTTATTTCTGGTTGTACAGATTTGAGAAGGGAAGATGAAGTTGCCAAAATTCTGACTTCTGCATAAATTGAACAGCTGTCATATTTTCATATGCTATATATGACCTATATATATATATTTTCTATTTCATAGAAATGGAAAACAAAATATACAAAAGTCTGTTTTTAAAAGGGTAGTGTAGGGTGGAGAGGAGGATTGAGGCAGATTATAGCAGGAATATTCTGTACTCTGCATTGCTTTTGCTTATTGTATCATTTCAGATTTGAAAGTAACAAGCCTCTCAGGTACTGTTTAAAGTTCCAGTCATTGTCCTTACTTATATAATAAGGTAAACCTGAAGAAGTCTCATGTAAACTTTAGGACAAAGTTCACAAAATGGGGCTTGAAGAAGGAGAGAAAAGCATAATTATCTCTTTATGAGATTTATACAAGATAAGAGGCTACATGAATTGAAAATCATATCTTGTTATTTCTGCAAAATTTGTAGACCTGTTTTATGTCTATTTGCTTTTATATCTAAATCTTGCACCTAAAAATATGTTTCCTGGGGCCGGCCCAGTGGCACAGTGGTTAAGTTCGCATGTTCCACTTAGGCAGCCCGGGGTTCGCTGGTTTGGATCCCAGGTGCGTACATGGCACTGCTTGGTAAGCCATGCTATTGTAGGCGTCCCACATATAAAGTAGAGGAAGATGGGCATGGATGTTGGCTCAGGGCCAGTCTTCCTCAGCAAAAAGAGGAGGATTGGCAGCAGTTAGCTCAGGGCTAATCTTCCTCAAAAAAAGAAAAAAAAAGTTTCCTCATTGTCAATTTCTGTTTTTTCTCCTCCCTCAATCAGCATGACTTTGTTCGACGAGAACGGCCACTACGAGTCCTAATTGACCTCATACAGAGGACAAAAGATGCTGTCCGTGATCTAGATAACCTACAGTACCGAAAAATGAAAAAAATCCTTTTCCAAGAGACACGAAATGGACCCTTGAATGAGTCACAGGAGGATGAAGAAGTAGGTTCAATTTATTTTAGCAAGCACTCCAGAGTGCCTACTTTGTGAAAAAGTTCTGGACTGGGCACCATGAAAAACACTTTTGGGGATAAGAAGGTAATGGATGCTGTCTGCCTTAAGAGAAATGCAGAGTTGCAAAAGAGACCTTCATAAAATAACTCTTTGATAAGGCAAAATAGGAAAAATGCTCTAGAGGTATGGCACCATGCTGGGGTCCCTATAGTAGGGAGAAAATGAGTCTGCTGGTGCGGATTAGCAAAGGCTGTACGGAGAACAAGAGGTGGATAGTTTTTGACAGACAGACATAGGACGTTTTAGACTTGGGAAAGCTCTGTGCTTTAGGAAGAGAATCCTGGCAACAGAGTGTAAGATGAATTTGAATGGGTAACATTCTAGATAATAGTCCATGTGAGAGGTAAAAAGGGCAGTGTCACTGGGAATGGGGGAAAAGGAACACCTTTCAGAAACACTGTAGAGATAGATTTGATAATACAATCCTTCTCATTAAAAGTGACAGTGATAGATGAGGAAGAATTTAAGGTGACTCTGAGCAGTTGAGCCTTGGTGACTAGAGTATGTCAATACCAAGAACAGAGAAAAAGAACCAAGGAGAAAGAGTCGATTTAGGATGATTTCAGTTTGGTGTCTATTGAGTTTAAGGTCGTGGCAACATATGCTGCTGACATAGTGTACAGATGGAGTTTTCAGAGGAGAGATGACTTCCTGCTTTCTCATTCAAATAACTTAAGGAGGACTGGTTGAGGCAAGGGTAATGACAATTGGGACACCTGAATGGGGATGTCTAGCAGTTGGTTGGGAAATACAAATCCAGAACATAGGAAAAAGGTCTGGGTAAAGGGTAGCTGTTTGGAGGTCAAGAGCATTAAAATGATAATGAATCAAGGAGTTGAAAGTAGAATGAGAAGAGGGCCCATGCCGTGTATGACAAGGGAGACCCAAGAGGTAAAGGCATCACATATTCTGAGAGAGTACGTAACTTCAAGGAGGGAGCGGCCAATACTGGCAGATGCCACAGAGCGGTCAAGTTAGACAAGGACCACAAATGGTGTTAACTGGGTTTTACAAGTAGGGCATTCTTTTTTTTTTTTCTTTAATTCAGATAACATTGGTTTATAACATTATATAAATTTCAGGTGTACATCATTATATTTCGATTTCTGTATAGAGTACATCATGTTCACCACCCAAGTAGGGCATTCTTGATGACCTGAGTAAAAGCAGTTTTACAGGAATAGTTAGGATAGATAGTAGATTACTGTGAGTTGTAGAATAAATAGGAAGTGAGAAAGCAGAGACAGCAAAGGTTGGTTATTTTAAGATTCATAAATTTGGCTAAGAAGGAAAAGTGACCAAGGGCAGTATGTAGAGAGGTACATAAATATGGGGCCGGCCTCTTGGTATTTCTACGCAGAGGGGAAGGAGCCAGGACAGAGGAAAGACGCAGAGTTAAAGAGGGAGGACCTCAGGAAGTGCACAGGACAGGAGCACGAGGATTAGTGCAGGAACAGGCCCTGAGCAAAAGAAGGACTCATCTTCCGCTAAAACTAGATAAAAAGGGGGAGGGAATGAAGAATGAATTTTAGTTTAGCTTTTCAATATAAAAGAAAACAAAAATTATTTTATCAATAATTATAAAAATGAAATTCAGAAAGCTGAGTTGGACTATAACATCTCTTGACTACAAATAAACATAATCTCCTTTAATTGGGAAAATAAATCTATTAAAAATATAACATATTAGCTAACATTTTAAATTACCCAAATTACCTATATCAGTAATTCTTTATATTGCCATGGCTAAGTAACAATTCATTAAAGTTATAAATGTACAGTATGGGTCTTTGCAAATAGGGTTTATTTGGAGCTAAGTTGCTTAATTATATTATTTAATCTTATATCAAAAGATATCCCACTGTGATGGATAAATTATATGTTCTGATTATTTTACCACTTCTGAAATAGTAGTCTTTGGACTAGTAGTGATGAATACCATTATTATTTAACAGATATATTTAATAAGATTACAGAAGTAAGCATGATAGAATTGCTTGAGGGAGGCAGAATTTAATTACCTGTCCAGGACAGTAGAATTAATATCCCTGCTTAGATATGAAGTTACTCAATAATGACTTGCAAAAGAGCATATTGCTTGTCAAATTTCTGAAAACTCTTCTCACTCTATTTCAGTTTCGAGTGGCCACTGCCATATTTGCAAATATCCGAGAGGTCACCTGTTCAGTAGCCTACTGTCTTTCTCCTGCACCTTGAAGGTCTCTTACAAACCTGGCCTGATTCTGCTTACTGAATAGCAATACGATAATATGATAGTTGCATATGACAGGGGAAAGCCCTGGGATAGCAGCAGTTGGAGCCTTATGACCCATGTCCAGAATGGCCCCTGGGGAAGGCATAGAAGTGAATTTGAGATGTCTGAAAATGGTGGGGAGTAGTGGAGCCACTACATAAAAAGTTTATCTTTGCAGATTTGGCAGAAAAGCAACTTGGCACTGCAAAATTGAGTGTGCTTAATAGCTTAGTCAATGGATTGGTGCTTTATCTCCAGTCATTTTTTTTAACCCGAGCGCCCCATTTTTATAGGACAGTGAACACGGAACCAGCCTGAGCAGGGAAATGGACAGCCTGGGAAGCAACCATTCTATCCCGAGCATGTCTGTGAGCACAGGCAGCCAGAGCAGCAGTGTGAACAGCATGCAGGAGGTCATGGATGAGAGCAGCCCTGAACCTGTCATGATGCATGCTGACGAAAGCCCAGTCAATTCCACCTCCTCTGTTGTGCACAAGAAGGTAGGTTTCCTGGTGTCCTTCACAGCTCTAGGCTGTGTCAGTCACAATGAAGGCAGCTCAGGTCACTTAGCATCCAGATATTTTAGTTACCATTTTACAACTGAAATGTGGGACTAAACCTTGCACTTGATAGTTTCTCTTACAGTAAAAAGATAACGAAGTACTATGCAAGCTATATCTGTGCCTATTTTTTCATCTTCCTCTCTTGTTACTCTGATGTCTTACCACCATCAATAAGTAAAAAATACATAAATCCATAAATCTCCAAGTCAAATAAACCAATAAATTCCTCTTTACGCCAGTAACCTTAATACTGTAAACCTTAAAAGCTTCCTGAGTAAAACCCTTTGGATGTGCCCTTTTAGAAGTACGTTCTTTCATGCTTCAACCAGTATGTTTCCTAATGTGTATGCCCAAGATACTATTTGTTTTGTAAACAGTTTCTACTCTTTTCTGTTATTTCTTGGATTTATTGTTTCTAGTTCTTCTAACACTAACTCTGTCAGCTTAAATATTCTGACTTTTGAATGAAGGATTCTGTTTTTTATTTTGACTTTATTGTTGCAGTTAAAGTCCTTCATTTCATACAAGCCTATCATGGTTCATAAGTTGAAATACTTCTTGAAGAATGAAAAAGAATTTTTTTTTTTTAAAGATTGGCACCTGAGCTAACAACTGTTGCCAATCTTTTTTTTTTTCTGCTTTTTCTCCCCAAATCCCTCCAGTACATAGTTGTATATTTTAGTTGTGGATCCTTCTAGTTGTGGCATGTGGGATGCCACTGAACGTGGCCTGACGAGCGGTGCCATGTCCACGCCCAGGATCCAAACCAGCAAACCCTGGGCCACTGAAGTGGAGCACGCGAACTTAACCACTCAGCCACAGGGCTGGCCCCAAAAAAGAATTTTAAAGCTTCTTTCAAAGCAATATCTATAAGTATTTCACAGAATTATCAATAATTCTTTGGAGGAATTCCCAAAAGTATTTTGAGTGACCTTAGGTAAGCAGTCCATAATATGGAATTATAGTAAAGAATCCCTATGTTTTCAACTTATTAGTTATATGCAAGGTGTGTATGTACTTATTTAATAAATGGCAGTGATCACATTATAATTCCAGTGAGACAGCATGTTTAAGGAATTTTTTCACTTAGACTTCTATTGGCTGTGCATTTTTCTTGGGAGGAAAAGGAAGTTGGGTAAGGATGAAGAGCAGGAGAAAATATATTGGTCCCTGGTCATGAACAGTGGAGGGATACACATTTATTTTCTGAACTGATTACCTTATTCATTTATTGAACTAATATTGTTGGGACCTCTACTATGTACCAGGAACTATGGTAGGCCCTGTGGGTACAGAGGAGATAAAACAGACATCGTGCCTTCATGGAACTTGTTATCTGTGGGGGAGATTAAGCAAATAATCACACAAATAACTATATCATGTAATTATGAAACTTACTCTGGGTAAAAGGATTTAATCTAGCAGGAATTAGTAGAAAGCCTCCCCAGTGAAGTGACATTTAAGCTAAAATTTCAGAGACAAGTAAAAGTTAGCTAGGTTGGGTTGAGGGATAGGAGTGAATCAGAAAGCAACAAGTTCAGAGGCCCTGAGACAAAAAGAACTTTGTATGTTCAAGGAAGAAGGGAAAGGTCAGAGTGGTTAGAGATAGGTGAGCTATGTGGACAGTGAATTGAGACCAAAGAGACAGCAAGGACCAGATTATGAGAAAGCCACAGAAGCATTTTGAGGAAAGGAGTAATATCAGACAGATGCAGAAATCTGCTAGGAGTTCAGCATTGCCAGCTGGCCTTCTTTGAACACAGGCAAGTGATCATATATTTGAAGGATAGAAAAGAAGGTTTTGCTGGGCTCTCTTTTTGGAAGGCGCTATCATGGATGCTGACAGATCTGGCACTTTCCTTTCTATTTCCTCTGGGGCTCCATGGGTAGAGGGAGCAAAAGAAGAGGAATTCCATTGGATCTTTTTACTCCAGGACCTCAAATGAGCACCCAGAATTAGAAAAAAGATACTGCTGGCATAATCAACAACAAAGAAGACCCTGGTATTAAACTCATTGAGTGATTTTTGTTGTTGTCGTTTGTTTTCTGTTTTGGGGGGTTTTTTGAGAAAGATTAGCCCTGAGCTAACATCTGCCGCCAATCCTCTTTTTGCTGAGGAAGATTGGTCCTGAGCTAACGTCTGTGCCCATCTTCCTCTAGTTTATATGTGGAATGCCTGCCACAGCATGGCTTGATAAGCAGTGCCTAGGTCCACGCCTGGGATCCAAACTGGCGAACCCCAGGCCGCTGAAGCGGAGCATGTGAACTTAACTGCTACACCACTGGGCCATCTGCAAACTCATTGGGTGTTTTAATTTTAATTTTGGTGTGCTGGTATAGAGCTGTCTTGTGGTAACATGGGCCTTTCAATACTTTTTTCTCCTTGGTGTAATCACTTATGAAGAATAGATATTAATTTATCTTCTGAAATAAAAAGTAGATATATTTGATCCACAAAAAATGTTTGTCAGGAAGAATTTAAGTTATATAATGTATTTCTATTTTATTATGAAATACATAGAGGAAATGTGGTGGAAGAAAATTGAAAAACATTTGTAAATAAAACTGAGTGAGTTAACTTCAAAATATAAGCAGGCTAATCAAAAGACAATATCAACATAGTAGAAAGGCAACCCACAGAATGGGAGAAAATATTTGCAAAGCATATATTGGAGAAGGGATTAATATCCAGAATATATAGTTCAACATCCGCAAATCAATCAACGTGATACACCATATCAACAAACTGTGGAATAAAAACCACATGATCATCTCAATAGATGCAGAGAAGGCATTTGACAAGATCCAACAGCCATTTATGATAAAAACTCTGAACAAAATGGGCATAGAAGGAAACTGCCTCAGCATAATAAAGGCCATATATGACAAACCCATAGCCAACATCATACTCAATGGGCAAAAACGGAACGCCATCCCCCTGAAAACAGGAATGAGACAAGGATGCCCTCTATCACCACTCTTATTTAACATAGTACTGGAGGTCCTGGCCAGAGCAATCAGGGAAGAAAAAGGAATAAAAGGAATCCAAATAGGGAGGGAAGAAGTGAAACTCTCGCTGTTTGCAGACGACATGATCTTATATATAGAAAACCCCAAAGAATCCATTGAAAAACTCTTAGAAGTAATCAACAACTACAGCAAAGTTGCAGGGTACAAAATCAATTTGCATAAATCAGTAGCATTTCTATACTCTAATAACGAACTAACAGAAAAAGAACTCAAGAACACAATACCATTCACAATCTCAACAAAAAGAATAAAATACCTCGGGGTAAATTTAACTAAGGAAGTGAAGGACCTATATAATGAAAATTTCAAGGCCTTTCTGAGAGAATTGGATGATGACATAAGGAGATGGAAAGACATTCCATGTACATGGATTAGAAGAATAAACATAGTTAAAATGTCCGTTCTACCTAAAGCAATCTACAGATTCAACGCCATCCCAATCAGAATCCCAATGACATTCTTTACAGAATTAGAACAAAGAATCCTAAAATTCATATGGGGCAACAAAAGACCCCGAATTTCTAAAGCAATCCTGAGAAAAAAGAACAAAACGGGAGGCATCACAATCCCTGACTTCAAAACATACTACAAAGCTACAGTAATCAAAACAGCATGGTACTGGTACAAAAACAGGTGCACAGATCAATGGAACAGAATTGAAAGCCCAGAAATAAAACCACACATCTATGGACAGCTTATCTTCGACAAAGGAGCTGAGAGCATACAATGGAGAAAAGAAAGTCTTTTCAACAAATGGTGCTGGGAAAACTGGAAAGCCACATGTAAAAGTATGAAAATTGACCATTCTTTTTCACCATTCACCAAAATAAACTCAAAATTGATCAAAGACCTAAAGGTGAGACCTGAAACCATAAGGCTTCTAGAAGAAAACGTAGGCAGTACACTCTTTGACATCAGTATTAAAGGGATCTTTTCGGACACCATGTCTTCTCAGAGAAGGGAAACAATAGAAAGAATAAACAAATGGGACTTCATTAGACTAAAGAGCTTCTTCAAGGCAAATGAAAACAGGATTGAAACAAAAAAACAACCCACTAACTGGGAAAAAATATTTGCAAGTCATATATCTGACAAAGGCTTAATATCCATAATATATAAAGAACTCTCACAACTCAACAACAAAAAAATCAAACAACTCAATCAAAAAATGGGCTGGAGACATGAACAGATATTTCTCCAAAGAAGATATACAGATGGCCAATAGGCACATGAAAAGATGCTCATCATCGCTGATCATCAGGGAAATGCAAATCAAAACTACACTAAGATATCACCTTACACCCATTAGAATGACAAAAATATCTAAAACTAATAGTAACAAATGTTGGAGAGGTTGTGGAGAAAAAGGAACCCTCATACACTGCTGGTGGGAATGCAAACTGTGCAGCCACTATGGAAAACAGTATGGTGATTCCTCAAAAAATTAAAAATAGAATTACCATACAATCCAGCCATCCCACTACTGGGTATTTATCCAAAGAGCTTGAAGTCAGCAATCCCAAAAGTCCTATGTACCCCAATGTTCATTGCAGCATTATTTACAATAGCCAAGACATGGAAGCAACCTAAGTGCCCATCAACAGATGAATGGATAAAGAAGATGTGGTACATATATACAATGGAATACTACTCAGCTGCAAAACAGAACAAAATCATTCCATTTGCAATAACATGGATGGACCTTGAGGGAATTATGTTAAGTGAAATAAGCCAGCTAGAGAAGGAGAATCTGTGTATGACTCCACTCATATGAGGAATTTAAAAATGTGGACTAAGGGAACAGTTTAGTGGATACCAGGGGAAAGGTGGGGTGGGGGGTGGGCACAAAGGGTGAAGTGGTGCACCTACAACACGAATGACAAACATTAGTGTACAACTGAAATTTCACAAGATTTTAACCTATCATTAATTCAATAAAAAATAATTAAATAATTAAAAATAAAATGATGTGAAAAGTTTTAAAAAAACAAAATATCCGGACTATATAGAAAACTCCTAAAACTCAACAACACGACCCCATGGCCTAGTGGTTAAGTTTGGCACGCTGTGCTTCAGCGGCCTGGATTTAGTTCCTGTGCGTGGACCTACACCATTTGTCAGCAGCCGTGCTATAGTGGTGACCCACATACAAAATAGAGAAAGATTGGCACAAACGTTAGCTCAGGGCGCATCTCCCTCAAGCAAAAAAAATTAAAAGGGGAAGATTGGCAGCAGATGTTAACTCAGGGCAAATCTTCCTCAGGAAAAAAAAAAAAAAGAAAGAAAGAAAAAATACACAACATATTTTAAAAAAAAATTTCAACCGAAAAAAAAAAAAAATCAAAAATGAGCAAAGGACTCAAATAGACATTTCTCCAAAGAAGATATACAAATGGTCAATAACACATGAAAAGATGCTCAACATTACTAATCGTTAGGGAAATGCAAATCAAAATTACAATGAGAGACCACCTCATACCCACTAGGATGGCTACTATCAAAAAAACAGAAATTAATGTGTTGGAGAGTATGTGGAGAAATTGGAACTCTTGTGCACTGTTGGTGGGAATGTAAAATGGTACAGCTGCTGTGGAAAATAATATGGCGGTAAAAAAATTAAAAATAGAATCCATAGGATGCAGCAATTCCACTTCTGGGTAAATATCCAATAGAATTGAAAGCAGGATCTCAAAGAGATATTTGTATACTCTTGTTCATAGCAGCATTATTTACAGTAGCTAAAACATGGAAGCAACTGAAGTATCCATCAATGGATGAATGGTTACGCAAAGTGTGGTGTATGTATACAATGGAACGTTATTCAGCCTTAAAAAGGAAGGAAATGCTGACACATGCTATGACATGGATGAAGCATTAGAACATTGTTAGGTGAAGTATGCCAGTCACAAAGAAGACAAGTACTGTGTGATTCTATGCCTTTGAGGTAAAGTAGTCAAAATCATAGAGACAGAAAGTAGAATGGTGGTTGCCAGGGACTCGGGGAGGGGAGAAATGGGAAGTTGTTTAATGGGTATAGAGTTTCCGTTTTCTAAGATGAAGAAAGTTATGGGGACGGATGGTGGTGATGGTGACGCACATTATAAATGTATTTAATAGCACTGAATTGTGCACTTAAAAATGGTTAAGATGGGAAATTTATGTGTATTTTACCACAGTAAGAAAAGGGGGAAAAATACAAGCAGGCTAGAAAAACAGGATATATTATAGATGAAAACTTAATGGTAAATATGGTATCTCTTCATGAAACTCATTTAGTCCTATGCATGAGTTTAAAATTATGTTATGATGGGGCCAGCCTGGTGGCGCAGCGGTTAAGTTCACACGTTCCACTTCTCGGTGGCCGGGGGTTCGCTGGTTCAGATCCCGGGTGCGGACATGGCACCGCTTGTCAAGCCTGCTGTGGTAGGCGTCCCACATATAAAGTAGAGGAAGACAGGCACAGATGTTAGCTCAGGGCCAGTCTTCCTCAGCAACAAGGGGAGGATTGGCAGTAGTTAGCTCAGGGCTAATCTTCCTCAAAAAATAAATAAATAAATAAAATTATACTATCTTTAAACACAATAGAAATTAAAAAATTATTCAGAAAGTTTATATTTATTGGTTTACTTGAATTTCTAAGTTTTTCACTTGGGAACATAAATGAAACAGGATCTTAAATTCTGAATAGAAAATTTTGTGTAGTGAGCTATAGGAATGAGGAAAGTCATTTATACTTCCGCCTACCACTGTTAGTTTTCTTTTACTTTGGACAAGCCACAAACCTCTCTGGGCCTCAGTTTCTCTATGTGCAAAATTAGGAGTTGTTCTGTATGATTTCACAGGTCCCTTCCAGCTCTAAAATTCTGTGTTTCTATTCCTATAATCTTTGAAGAAGCAAATCTCTAATGTGACTTTCAAGCTGTTTTGTAAAGAGGCGCCTCAGGAGCCAAGCCTCATTCACACCTCACCCCACACAAGGTCTGCTTTTATCTCTGGCATTATATATTTGGCTTCATTAATATATTAGGAATATATGACTTACGATTTCACTTGGAAAGGGCTTTTTTTCCAAAAGTGACTGCCCTGATCAGTCCCTTCTCCATGCAGATGAGATGGTAGCTCTGTTACATTGTATGTAGGTACAGGTGACATTTATATTGTAGGTTGGATTCACCAGGAAGCAGAGTTATGATGGTTTAGCACAGCAGGGGTTTTTTTTATTAGGAAGGTCCTTTGGGGTCAACAATTGTAGAAGGGAAGAGAAGGAAGCCCCCTTGGGCAGAGGGCAAAGTTGAACTGAGATGCAGGCCCAACAGCAGCATCAACCAACCCCCTAGGGAGCTCTGGAGCTAAAATGATTCGTCGCAGTTATCCAGACTGAGCCAAAATGGCCAGGCCTTGACACTCCCACCTAGATCCATCTTTGAATATGAGCAGCCTGGGAAGGTATGAACTTGGGCAAGACTGCTCTCTCTAGCTGAGAACTGATAGCCAAAGACGATTGCCAGCAGCGTGGCCTTCCTTAAGGGCGTTCTGGGTGATGCATATCTAAGTCTGTCATAATTTGTGATCGATAAGATTATTTTATAAAGAAAGCAATCAATGTTTTATGAGAAATTTGCCAGTTTTGCATGAGTTCATGTCCAGAATCCTAGAAAAGCCTATATATCACTAAATTATATTATAAACAATGTTCTATCCATTATTTCATTATCCTGTTTTATTTTCTTTTTAATACTTGTCACTATCTAAAATTATATTATGTATTAATTTGTTTATCTATTATTTCATGAGTAGAAGGTAAATTTTATTAGTGCAAAAACAACCTGCTTTGTTCCACACTGTATCTCAACACTAGAACAGTGCCTGGCACAGTACAGGCACTCAGTAAATAATTATGGAATGAATGTATGAACACATAAACAAAACACAGGGAATGGATTACCAGATGCCAAACATTGTGCTATTTTGGTTCATTGAACATAATGGATTAAAAGGATTAAATAATCTTAAGTATTATCCTTATGGTTTAAAGACTTAAATGAATAGAGTTTCTCTAATAATAATACTCTAGACAATAGAATCATGTTTAATAAATACCAAACTATATGAATAAGGGTGGGGAATTTTTTGTCCCCTTTGGTTGTTACAGTCAAGCAGGCATCCTAAATTAGTCAAATCATAGATATGAAACAGAGTACCATTTTACATAGGAAGTAAACTCACTTTTAAAGGCCAAGTGTAACTAGTAAGAGCGTGATTTGTGATTAACTGCTCTGCCTCCAGAATAAAGATGCCCTGATTTTAGCAGGACAGTTCTATCACAGATCAAGCACCAAAAATGTAAAGTGGGACTCTGAAAATGTTCCCTTGGACGTCAGAATTTCGGGTTACTTCTTTCTCTCCAGTCTTTGCCTCTACTCTGGTCTTTCACAGGCCCTGAAGGGATCCTAATCTAATCTTCCTTTTGAGCAAGAACGATTTCATAAGTCTAAAAGTGCGTTCTGACAAAATAAACTTGAAGCACTTCTTTCATTTCCCCTTGCTAGTATTTGCCACATTGCCTTTTCCAATAACAAGAACATCACCATATCTCTAGACTGGTAGCTCCTCAAGGACGTCTCTCTTCACCTACCACCTAGTACGGTGTCTGTTGCATAGTAAGCACTCAATGTTTTGTGAACTAAAATGAAGGTGAGCTTTTATAGGACAGAACTTTATACCTCACTTCTTGATTATTCACAAGTGACTCCAGGGCAAACTTTTAATCCAGTTTAGTGTTCATGCTATCACTTGGCCTGCTTCTGAGCCTCTACCCTACTCTTCGAAATCATCATGTATAGAGCAGTAGCAAACAGGTTTTAATATGGTCCTAAACAACAAAGTCTATTTTTCAGATTTGTCAATTAAAAGGTATACTTTTATTTTGTTAAAGTTGAAAATCAATTATCTTTGCCTGCTACTGCCTAAGGTTTACTATAGATCATAAGACTAAATGTATTTGTTCATTAATTAATTTATTTTAGTTATGCCTAATGAATTCTAGTCATCATGGTCCCCTTATAAAGATTGTTTTAAAAAATGATTCTCTCCTAAATCCTAAAGCTTTATTTGGTCCTTCCTATTAGTCAATGTTCTTTTTTTTTTTTTCCTTCTTTAAAAAAAGAACAGCTTTCACCGTTTTCGTGGGAGAAAAAAAAGATATGTCCTTGAGGGTATAGGATGTTCTAGTTTAATTTTCACTTGCTTCAGTGGCCTTTCCTATTATTTTTGCTGAAGAGTGGGGTGGGTTCTTTGACTCTTCAGCTCACATTTGGCAAAGTAAAAGTAAATTAACATATGGAGGTAATGTTTCTTAAACAGAGCAGTCATACAAACCACCTCTTTATAGTAACATCTTTATCCTCTGCTTTCTGCTAGTCATTTTTTTCTCCCTAATAGCTATCTATCCATGTTAAGATAGTCTTTTCTATCTTTTTCTCCCCTGCCCCTAGCCCCAGCTTTTGATAGCTACACCTGCTTAGGCAATAATTTAATAATTTTGAAATGAATAAACAAGAGAGAGATGGTAGGTTTACTGATAACTTCTCCACAGTGTGAAAAGTGTGGGAGTCTGTAAAAAAGGCTTCTTGTCACTAGATAAAAGCCATTTTTAGATTACCTACTTCAACCCATGTAAAGGTGTGCTTGTGTGTGTGTCACTATTTTATGAATTTCTTAGAGTACAGAGTGGCAGGTTTTTATGAAATACAAATTTGAATTCTGTTAAATAATATAAGAGAAAATGTCATTTTCTCCAAGTCTCCTCGGACCTATATTCTTGAGCTTATTTATTCAGCAAACGTTTACTGAATGCCTACTAAGTCTCAAGCATTATACTGGGTGCTAGGGAGACTGAGATTTTTCAAACCATACCTACTTTGCCTTCAAAACGCTCACAATCTCATGCACAGACAGACAAGGAAGTATGGTGAGTAGCATGATCAAGGTATACTCAAACATATCAGAGTCCAGGGTTAATTCCAAGTTAATCTAGAAACTCTAAACAAGTGACTACACCATGAATCTTCATTTCAGAAGCATCAGTAGTCACACTTAAGGAAAAACTTCTAAATAAAAGTCAAGCCCATCATCCAGGGTAAACTGTAAATGTGCTTCATGCTTCACATACTTCACTATATTGTATAAAATTTTAATTCTTTTTACTAAAGATTTTGAACACACATTACGACAGCTTTTTTTTAATCTGAAGAAATTTTATTTTTTATGATGAAAGAACATAAATTTACCAGGTTAACATAGATTTACTTAAAACTGGTTCCCAATCATATTGGTGTTTCAAAGAGCTATTTTTTTGTTCCTGGATGATAATGTTTTAAAGATAAATTATAAACAAGCCATGTATTTTGTATTGGTAAAGTAGAACATGATATTTGTTCTTAATCTTCTAAAATCGTTCTTCAGTATCAAAGACAGTATTGGCCCTCTCATCATTATTTGTAAAAATAATCTGCACTGGTGCCTAACTGCATAAAATAGCAAATTGACCCTTTTTGTTATATAATCTTAAATGTGTTCAGTTCAGAAACTCTGGGAGCCAGGTATAGTCATTTTCAAAGGGACTACTACTTGAAGGAGGAATATAACCAACAGATAATATAGCCAGCAAAGCTGATAGTTTAATTTGTTCTTACTTGCTTCTCAAGTCACATTCCTCTTATTTTAAAATTGCTTCATTATTTGTCTTCAATTTGAAGTTGCACTTGAAGTGGATAACCAGTGTTAGTCTAAAATTTTGCCCCATTTTGTGGTCTCTTGCATAATATTTGAAGACTTTTAGTATTGGTGATCTCTATTATGAAGCTGCTATGGAAAACTAAGAATTCTTTTATAACATGAAAAAATATTTTAGAGTGAAGCAAAGAATTATACTGTTAGCATTATTTATTATATTTAGAGTAGATTAAAATTTTGGACCTATTCTTCAGACTAACTTCTAAAATTGCATTATCTTTTAAATATACCTTAGCGGGTTATTTAATTGACTGTGTGTTAACTAAAATCATTATGATTTCTGGTTTTAATTTTTCTGGTGTCTTCCAATATCCTTGAATTTAAAAACTTAGCAAATATAATTTGACTTTTAATTTGATAAGCAGGGTCCTGACCCACAAATGCTAATATTTATCTGAGAGAAAACAAACTAATAATATTAAAATTATACATATTTGTACATGAAAATATTTTGTTTTATTCTGTTATGTGAACAGTGTGGATTCTAGTGTCACTGGTTATCTTTGTAAATCAAGTTACTACAATTTGAAACTTAGCTGCTGCCACATCATTTGAGATCTCCCTCTCGGTCAATGCACTTAATTGTTAGCTAACTAATACTCACCAAAACTACAACTTGTTAACGCCTCCTGCAAAACCACAGGCCTCTACCTAGTCCATCTCTTCTGATTACTGGCCTTTTGAAGCTTCTTGCTTTTCTGGAACTGTAATATTAAGTAAGATCAATTGGAGATAAATGTAATTTATTAATAAATATTCATCAACGTGAATGGTAGCAGATCCCAGTACCTTCCTCTCTAGAACCTTAAACCTAATGTATAGATCCAGTCCCACACCTAATCTCTCTCTGCCCTGTGAAATAAGATTTTAGATTTCCCAGGAATTAATGTAGAAAATTTTAAGTTAATCTATCAAGTATTTTTTATGAATTTCAAAAATGTGGCTTGAGATGCATTTTTAACCTACAGCACTATCTGATAGAACTTTCTGCAGTGACAGAAATGATCTATATCTGTACTGTTCAATATGGTAGCCATAGTTAGTGGCTACCTTGAAACATAGCTGCTGTGACGTAGGAACTGAATTTTACATTTTATTTAGTTTAAATATCCATGTGGCTAGTGGCTATCTTATTAGACAGCACAGCAGTAGAACATCCCTTGAATTTGATGTATATGCCCTCAATGGCGTTAAAGGTCCTTTAATTATTTGAAAACAAGATAGAACACAATAGAGTAAACTGGAAAACCTCTCTAAATATAGATGTAATGGTAGAAACCTTCCCAACATCTGCAGCATTCTAAATTTATAAAAGGAAAAAAAAAAATTAGCCATGATAAATTTAATCATGGCTCTTGTCTTTTACATAAAAACCTGGATGTGAAATTTAATTTCCCTAAAGGAATATATGTGTTTTGACTTTTCAAAATTTTAGACTATATAATAAAATTTTATATTTTTTAAGCCTCTTTAATTTTGTTTTCTGATGAAGGAAAGAGCAATTATAAAAAATATCAAATAGTCATGGACAAAATGCGAAACTGACTTCACGCAAATGGTTTCTCCTAAAACCCTAAGGCAATAAGACAATTAATTTTTCCTTCCCTGTCCTGAATATGTACTATTTAAAAATCCCCCATAGTTGTACATGTTTTTGAGCTATTAATTATTATAGTATCTTTTTTTCTGAAGGGTTTAGAGCTACTTACTGACTGACCACTCCATCTTTTATAGAGAGAAGCATCACCCTTTGAAAGCATTTTCCCCTTTAAAAGTCATTTCAATTGCATTTGAGAAACATCCATTATTATCCTTCCAGGGAATGTTATTTTTCACTGGGCATTACAATAAGATTAATCATCTTTGCCTATCAAGAAGCACAGACTTGATTAAATCAGTCAAGGGCATTAAATTCCAGCTCTACTCACTCTGGTAACCATACTGAGACTGAGTTGAGGAAGAATTTGTGAAAGTATCATTTGGTTAAAATTGTATGCCTGTCTCTTTAAATCTAAAAAAAATCCTTTCAGAAGCTGTAGAGAGAAGGTGCTAGAACTGTGTACGATCATGACTGGAAAGCAGGATCCCTCAGTGACTGCCGACTCTTCCCAGCACAAGATAAAGAGGCAGTTCAGCACAAGCCTACACTGGTTCTAGGCAGAACGATGATCCTACCGAACAGATCTCAAATAAAATTAAATTGAGAAAGCAGATCTTTCAAGGGAATGAGGCGGAGGCTCGCTTTTATGTTAAAAGCAACCAGCATCTTCCTTGCTAGACATGGACATGACATTTTTAAAGGAATTATTTGGTTACAGCGTTTTAAGCAAACTGTTCTAAGGAGTCTGTACATTGCATTGTTTTTTCTATTCTTTTTTTCTTTTGCATATATGTAATTCTGGAGGTAAAGAAAAAGCCTGCCAGGGATTCAGAAGGCATCCCACTAGCGATCAGCTGACATTCCTAACTGAAGGCTGCAATGTGTTGCTTATTCATTTTGTACCGTGGGAGCTGCGGGGACTAGCAGAGAGCTAAACTATGCATTTCAAACAGCAGTGCTTGTGCAGAAAGAGGGGTGAGAGAGAGGCAGCCGGCGAGGAAAGAGCACAGCTGGACTTTCTCCTTGTTTTTATCCATTTCTGCAGGATCATGTATTCATAAGGGATGAGGCGGGCCACGGCGATCCCAGGCCTGAGCCGCGGCCTACCCAGTCAGTTCAGAGCCAGGCCCTCCACTACCGGAACAGAGAGCGCTTTGCCACGATCAAATCAGCATCTTTGGTAAGCAAACACCCCTCTACCCACCTTCCCTTCCTTCCCCTCCTCCCCATCTGGCAGCCTCTCGCCCTCCCTGAGCCTCTCTCGGCTTCATGGATGGGAGGAAAGGAGTCAAGAATGTTTTCTCCCTCCTAATAATTTTATTCATTTTAGAAAAAAATCTGTTGGCATAGCAACCTGATCTCAGATATTTAAGCATTGTCTACAGCATGGGGAAAAAAACCTTTGTGTGTGTGTGTGTGTGTGTGTGTGTGTATTTATATATGCTGTATGTGCAAAATAAAAGGCCTTTGAGATGAAGTTACTAACCTATCCAATTTTTAAAAGCTATTTGTCTTTTCATTGAAATAATAATGCTAAAAAATTATTTTAAAGGTATTCGATGTATGTGCATGCAGAGTACTATGCTTTTTTGTATAGATGCATGTGTGTCTATAATGTGTACACACACCTGAAAAGATAAAACAATTTTTTAAATATATAGTTGCTGGCTGATGTATATAATTGTAGAAAATAAGATACTTGCTTCCCAGGGATGGATTGCTGGTTCGTTCTGGTTCATTCATTTATTTATTGCAACAATGGTAGTGGCTGCACTTCCCTATTTAACCCCTGAAGAATTTCCTGGCACCAGTAAAGCAAGAAGGGCTTTGTGGGAGAGGAAGGGGATGGTTGTGGAAGAAAAGATACTGTAGGATCCTTCAGCATTTTTACTATTGCAAATGTGATTGCTGGATGCCCTTGTAGTAGCAAAAGGGGTGTGTGCTGGAAGAGTTAGTTTTCATGCCTCCTCCCCTTGGCCCCCACGCGTGCGCGTTCACACACTCACACACACACACACACACTCACACTCACATTGTTTCATCCTTGGCACTCTAAACTCTCTTTAATCTTTTGCTTCTGAATCTCACTTCTCAGCCAAAAAATTCTTGAAATATTAGTCGTTTTGCCCAATTGATGTTAGAGGTCACATGGGCAGGAGGAGTTAGTGTACATTGCCTGGCTATTACATTTAGAACCTATGATGACATCATCTGAAGCCGACCCAGAAATGATTATTTTTCTTGTCCTATTTTTTAAACCTGATTTCCACTTTTATTTCTCAAGTCTTTTAAAGGCTTCGATTATCTTTGGAATTGATAATGGATTGTAATTTTTAAAAACCCAAATGTAAGGAAAATGCAAGTTAAAGCACCTACATATTGCTATGCCTGCTGCTGTCTAAAAGCAAGCAATTTAATTTAGACTTCTTATAAATAAGCCTACCTTTAAGTTCTTTTGTATAGAAGTTTCTTGTAATCTCTTTAATGGGCGGTTTTTCGTTTTAAATGAATGCTACACTGTGTAATGGAGATCTTAAAGTGTCTACTGTGTATTTGGTAAGGATTCTGAAGCAACTAAAAAACATGCTTTTCAGTCTAAATAAAGCATCATGAAATTATTAAATATCTTTATGCCATGATATCTGACAAAAGAAGAATTACAGAATTTATGGAATATTACTACTTACCACTGACTCTTGTGAGACTGCACATTTATCCAGACCTGTTCATGGTGAAAAGAGAGGAGAAATGAACAACCACTGAGAATCAGAGCACCATAAGCAGGTTTTGAATGTGAAGCAGACGTTATACCAAGTGGATTTTCCCCCTCTGGGACGGCTTCTCTTCTTTTCTCACTTGCCACACCCTCATTCCCACATCATATATTCATGACCTCTCCTACCTCCCAGTAAGATGTTACTACTGCCATGCCAGAGTGATCTCACGCTCGCATTTGTGAACTCACCCAGGGCTACTCTGTGTGCGTATCAGCCATCACAGTCTCCCTTCCTGTGGATGATGAAAGCTGCTTCCCTACTAGGCCACCTCAGGGCTATGGGCAAAATAGCCCCAGGAAGCCCTTTGACTCCTACAGGCTTCGTGGAGCCCATCCAGAGAACAGCTGAGACCAGTCTCTCTGATGGACATTGACTTGCTACAAGGCCCCTGCCCCTATATTAAGTTAAAAACAGAGTGGCTGATAAGCTGTTGCTGGAGCCACAAAATAAGCTGTTTTAGTGGAAAACCTCTCCAAATGTAATCCTTTGGGATTCACGGTGAGAATGATGGAAGTTTATCAGAGTTCAGTGGTATTTGTATCTAGAGGTTTTTAGGGACACAAAAATGGAAGGGAGAAGTGGCATGATGTTGTATGGTTCTCTGTCCCGTTTGGATGATCTAACTATTGGTATGGATATTTTAATGTATGTTATTAAGCACAACAGTTCTGCTACCCAAAGACTGATTCTAATAGGAATATATAAATCAGGACACAAATATCAAAAAGAAATATCTAATTTTTAAAATATTTCATGAATCTTATTTTAAATGAAAAGGATTAAAATTACTTAAATGACATAAAAGTAAGAGCACAATCATGGGAAAATGAAGGTCCGGTATAATGAATATTCAAGTTATCATTGAAACATCTCTTCACTTCTCATAGTTGTTGGCAAAACTATATTGATTTATTTATTTTGGTTTTACTCTTTCTTTAAAATCTTATAGCAGAAGTGCTAACAAGCCATAGAGTTATCTAAAAGTGAACAGCAAAAATAAAAAGAAGAATTTAGAAATTCATTTTTCAATTATTAGATAAGTGATGAGTGTATATTTTAAATAGACTTGCAAACTGACAAAAAAAATTACGGTTCCTCAGATTTGTTTTATCAGCCTACCCCTTCTACATAAGCCTGAAAGAGACCTAGCTCTGTGATTTTTCCCCTTAGCTTTTCTTTCTACATTGTGCTTTCTAGTAGGGTTATTGACAAGTGTATGAAGCCTGTGAGTTTACAGGCTTTTACTGCTAGATGTTTTTCTATTTTGGCTCCTTAAAACTGAGATTTTTGTGTTATTATGCACTGCTGCACAATTGCATTTGTAACAAAGGAAAAGCAAGGACTGCAAACCTTGATACTAGAGGAAACCCTGAGGAAACTTTAGAATTATCTATTTTTTTTATTATAATCGTTTAAGGGCAGAGATTATTGACCTTATTTTGAAGAATTAGGAAAACGAAGGGCATTTCCTGGAATCTTTTTTATTTTATCCTTTCTTCTGTTAAGAAAGTTCATGTTGGTCGAATTCGTCCTCTGGAGAAAGGAGTTGTTTTTATACTTCTTCAGAATTACTCCTCTGACTTCTTGGGCCTTAGAGATGTGCCTTCCTTGAGTTTTTATTGTTGATGAATGGAGATCCTAATGTTTTTATTAAATTAGTGGCCCATAACAGTGTTTTCAGCTGTTGTTACACCTGATGTCATGTCTTCTTAAAATTTCATATCCTGGGTCACTGGCAGTTCCCATAGTAGATGTTAATTTAAAGAGCACCAAACTCATATCGATCAGATAATTTAGCTTTTGGCCTTATGAAGGAATTCTCACTGAGATGCAGTGGTCTTACCACACAAATGAATTTACATTAGAATACACATTAGGGAGAGGGGCATAGAACTCTTAGTTTCTAATCTCCAGGGAAGCATGTAGGAGAAAATCATTATTGTTCTATCCATGCAAATATAGATTCTTTTACTTTGGTTTTACCCTATTCAGTAGAAAAATCTCATATAAAAATGGAGTCTTCATTTGGATTTTAAAAAATGCAACCTAATTAGTCAGCTACTTGTGAAATTGGGTACCTGCATGAGTTTGATAGACAAGCATAAAAATATTAGAGCCTCAGCAGTAAATGTTACTGTTTCACCTCCTATGAGCCCGGCTGTTCTGTATCTAAATGCTTGAAAATGTATTCTCTTCCTAGATAGTGTGTGTATCAGAGGATGCTTATCAAAATATTGTTTTTCCTTTTTCTTGGCTTCTGAATCTCACTGAGATCATTGCTGATACCACTTTTCACCTGTGCTGCCCAATCTATATGCCCAGCCCTCATGACCAAAGTCTCCCAATAAACATGTGTTGAATGAGTGAATGAACAAATGAATGAATGACACCTCTTCCAGTCCTGCTGTCACATGAGAATTTGGATTTATAAGTGTGCATTTCAAAGTTCATGTCGGTTTTTCTGTATAAAGCAGAATTACCTGTTGTCAGTTATTACTTTTAGTATGAACTTAAAATATTTTTTTCCTAGGTGTTCTAAACTGTGGAATGTCAAATTTCTGGTGCCAAAATGTGACTCACTGTATTCTTTTTAATTGCTGTAAATTTCATTTGTTCTAAGTGCTGAGGTGGCCAGTTTTATCATGCACGTTATTTTGATTCTTACACACAATTAATCCTGTAAGTTGGCTTTGATCTCTTAAGATGGTAACATTATCAGCCACCGTGCTCCTCTTTTATGTTCAGTAAGTTGCTTATTAGCCTTCTAGTGCAGTGTTCTGTACTTGGTAGGCATGTAGTACACTTTGTGAAATGGTTTGTTTTAGGGCTAATTTTGTTGGAATTAAATAGGGTGGGATGGAATGGTTGTAGAAACTTTCTGAAAAAAGTTCAGCCCTCCTTTATGGTTCTTTATTTTTTATATATTTTTCAAGGTATATGAAATAGCTAATTCAGATTCAGAAATTATGCATAGTTATTTTGTAATCCACAATCTGGACGCAAGTACAGTTTTATAGTTAAACTTGCCCTTTCTCTTGGATGCACTTCTTCTCATCTATGTCCCCATCACCAGAAATGCTTAGTGGAGGGAAAAAGAGACATGTTACTCAGAGCCTGTCAGGAAAAGGAAGGAAACCAACATATACTGAACATTTCCTATGTGTCAGACACCTTGCTGGACACAAGTGTTATCTCATCAGCGATCTCATCATAGCAGTAGTTCCTCTTTACATATGAAGAAACTGAGAGACTTCAAGAGGTTAAGTAGTTTGCCCAAGGTCAGTTGTATGATAAGGGATGGAATGAGATTTATCTCCAAGTAACCTACTGGGTATGGCAAAGTGAAACTGCCCACTTTCAGTTGATCACATTTTTGAGACTACCATTGTGAAAACTACAGTCACTACATTTCTATAACTTTCTCTCATTTTTAGACTTATTCGATTTATAACTTAGACATACCACTCTCTTCGGCTTTGAATTTTTTAGGTGTTGATTCCCTCCATTAATTCTTAACAGAAAGTTTTATTCTTTTTGGCCTTGATTATGTGAATTTCCTCAGGCATTTCAAGAATCATAGGACCTCGGTTCAAATCCCAGGCTTTATAAAAATTAAAAAGGTAAATTACATGTGAAAGTACATTGTAAACCATAAAGGATGATAAACTTATGAGCTATTTTTTTATTCTATTGACCAAATGGTGTATCTGTAAGATACAGAGTGTGAACTTAAAGCACACAGGCATACATAACTGTAGATAACATATTTTTATATATTTCATGTTAGACTTCACAAATGAAACATCTGGTTATACTTTCATTGAAATTCATCTGTCTGGCTCGAGCATGGAATTATAAAACTATCTCTATATATACCTCAAAAGACAATTACTTTGAAACTTAGAAAGTTTAGGTGTACAAATGGAAGGTGATATTAGGAGCTTAAGAAGGTGATTATCCCAATTATGGGAAGCATTTAAAAGCCAAGTGTCTCTCCTGGAATTCAGTGATGTACAATGACAGCGTGTTGAGCTTTGTAATTTGTCTTTGCCACATACTTGTATGATCTGGTATGCAGTAAGACCACCTTCCTCACAGGGACTCACCCGCCAATTAGGATGGAAAATGTTCTTGACACAACTCATTAGCGTTTTATCTTCAGGCCGCTTGGTTTAGGGAAATTGCCATCCTGAGAATATTTTATTGACCACAAGCCTGTCAAACATTCCACTAGCAAGTTTTAAATGTGTCATGATAGCTTCTGAGTGTGCCGTGCCTCAGCTTTGGGAATCTGATTAAAGAAGGAATACCAAAATAAGAAAAAATAAGTATATGAGTAAAACATATCTCACACTCATTACCCTGGAACAGACACTTGACTGCCATGTTTGTCTGAAAAACAAGTGAGTTCAGAAAGGAATAAATGGTATCCTTTCTGTTGATTCAAATTGTTTTTCCCCCCACAATGAACTTTAGGAAGACACAGCATGAGGAAATGAAATATACACATAGATTTCAAACTACTTCTTTCCTTCCTTGTATCATGAAATAAGTCCATTTAAAAAAACCATGTTATTGTGATGACAAAATAGACAATTTATTTTCTTTAGAGTATTAGACTCCTCTTTGGTGATGCTATCCTTTTTTTTTTTTTTTGAGCTTGAAATATCTTCTCCTCGATTCCTCATACTTTAAAGAGAATTGTCCTTTAAAAAAGAGAAATGACTATGAAACCTAGTGTTAGTTTCAGCTGGAAAGGTTTCAAAGTTCAGCTAATGTTTAATGGTGTACTTTGATAATGCTATCCAGTTACAAAATAGCACTCTCTTGATAGTAAGGACTCAGTCTAGTGTGCAGGGACACCTTCTAAAAAGAGCAGAGAAACAAACTCTTCTTTGTATAAAATGCACTTTGACCCATAAACTGAAAATAGTAGAGAGAATTAATAGCAGCATGAAAATTTCCAGTAAAACTTGTTTGAGGTTTAAGTTGAGGAAAAGTGGCTTGTAGTAGATAGGAGTGACAATTACTTAGTGAAAAAAACACAAAAACTAAAGTTATAGTTTTGTAATTAAATTATTTTTTCTAAAATAGGAAAGAGGAGAAGGAAGTGACCAGGGAATCTAACAGGAAATAAAGAGGGGTGATAAATTGAAGGAAGGACTGGAAAATCAGAAAAGGTTTAATAGAAAAAAAAAAGAGAGATGCCAAAATTTACTGTCTTCACTTTGTTGGCTATTCACTTGAGAATGGGTTAAGGAAAAATTATTAAGACCAGTAGCCATCCAAAAATCATAGAAATGCTTTCTCCTCTTTAAGAGGGCAAGTAAATGTATTGTGACTTATCTCTTTTGCAGGGAAGGAGAGGAGGGAGACAGATGATTTAAAAGAAGGGAGTTCTCTCTCTTTCTCTTTCTTTCTCTCTGTCTCTGTCTCTCTCTCAATTCATATTAAGAGTAGAAAATAAATCTTGTTCAAACTATTTTAAAAGGGTATTCAAGATTCCTGTGACTGTTAGAGACATGATCCTTAAAGACAAACAAGCAGTATGATATAGTGCAGTGGTTCTCAGCCAGAGGGACATTGCCAAATATCCAGAACATTTTTTGATTGTCTTGACTTGGGAGGTGCTACTGGCATCTAGCGGGTAGGCCAGGGGTGCTGCTAAACATCCTACAATGTACAGGGCAGTCCCTCAAAACAAAGAATTATCTGACTCATGTCAATAGCGCCAAGGTTGAGAAATCCTGGTATAGTGGAAACATAGCATGGCTCTGGAATCAGACAGAAATGAGTCTGAATCCCAATTCCACTCCTTATTAGCTATGTGACCTTGAGCATACATATAATGATATATCAAAAATATATAAATATATTTTTGCTGAATGAATAAATTGATTCCCTCAAGTCTCAATTTCTTCATAAAATGGGGGTGGTAATACCTACCTCATTAATGAATAAAATGAGTGAGTGAATGAGATGGTTTTTAGGATTAGAGATAAGGTATATAAAGAACACCCAGCACAGGGCCTAGTACAGGTGAGTGTTCAGGAAATAGTAGGTAAATTGATGGTTACAATGATAAATAAAATTATGCCAGAGCATTCCTCTACTTTGCCTGAAAGTTTGCCTCCCATGAACCTGGTTACCTGAGTTCTCTCCCCCACCCCAAATCAGGTTACACGCCAGATCCATGAGCATGAGCAGGAGAACGAGTTGCGGGAACAGATGTCAGGTTATAAGCGGATGCGGCGCCAGCACCAGAAGCAGCTGATCGCCCTGGAGAACAAGCTGAAGGCTGAGATGGACGAGCACCGCCTCAAGCTACAGAAGGAGGTGGAGACACATGCCAACAACTCGTCCATCGAGCTGGAGAAGCTGGCCAAGAAGCAAGTGGCTATCATAGAAAAGGAGGTCAGTACATGCACACCTGCCTTCGTGCCACAACCACGCCAAGCTTGTTCCAGTCAGGGGCATCATGTTAGCAGGAGACAAGAGTAGCGTGATTTTTTGTGATAGAGAAACAGTATTGCCTTGGTGTGTGTGTTGGGGTAGGGGGAGGTTTATGAGGCTTCTTATAATTGTCATTAAAAGCTAAAATAGTAACTGAGGTATATATCACATTCCTGTCTATTCAAATACATTCTGAGCATCAGTCCCTTGATGGGAGTCTGGGTACAAATAAAAAGAAGCAAGATGCTTCTATCCGATGGAAACTTGCACAGTTCGGGTATGTTACTTTGCCTGCCACACCCACAGTCCTCTTCAAAGGAAAGCTGCTCTACAGACAGTCCCTTTTAGTGGTGATAATCCCTGCCTACAGCTGATCGGACCAGGGGTGGGCACCTGACCAATGGCAGTGAGTAAGCTGGCTATTGCTTGGGTCTTCTAGGGAACATCTCTCTTCCCCATCCAGGTTCTAAACAAATTTTAAAAACAGACAAGAGGGTAAGGCAGATAGAGAGTCAAAATACCACCTTTATTATTGATAAATGTTAGATAGAAGTGATTTATGTCCCAAGGAAAACAGACCTAATAATACTGAACAAGATTAAACAGACCTCCCGACCCAACCCAGGCACTGCCAGTGCTAAGCCAGTCACCTCTCCTCACCCCCCGTGAGACTTACATAGTGCAGAAAAGCAGAGTGAACCTGTGGTCCCTGGGGACGCTGTTTCAGTAATTAAGCTCGCTGTCTCCACATGGAAGGAAACATCAGAACTGTAGAAGAAATATCCCCCCAATAGCCATCTATTCGTGAGGCCATCTGGCATGAAAACTTCTGCCTGAACAGGGATGATGATGATTAAATAAACCAATCAGATTCTTTCTTGGGAATTCAACTTGATAAATATGTGGAGAGAATTGTTCATAATGGAAGAATTGTTGATAATGGAAGCTAAAGGTGAGAAGATCCAGAACCATGAAGCATAATTCCCTCTCTATCCCCCAGGTACCTCATCTTACATACGTGCTTCAGCGAAGGGTTCCTCGATCCTTAGATTTGGTCACTTTCAGGAGCCAATATTTATTGAGTTATCTTTTATTTGGGCTGTGTTCTATCTACTCAGGAGCCCCCCAAATGTCCTGGTCTCAGACTGCTGTGGATTCCAGCAGGTGCCTAAGAAATCAAATGTCACTAGCTTTGCCTATTATACTGGAGGTGACCCCACTAGGAAATCTGATAGTTGGAATAATTTATTGATTAGAGTTGGATTCTTGGAATAAAACTGGCCAGTCATGGTTATTTATCCATTTATCCATTTTTATAATTTAACCCTTGGGCTACGAACAATATGATAAAAAATCTTTTGTTATAATCCTTAGTTTACCTTTCATGCCATGTATTTTTTTGTGTGTTCAATAAAACGTGGTTTTGGTTTACCTTCCTATTTTTCCCATAATTAGGGATATATTTTTCAATGGTAAAAATTTCAATTTTTTGTTTGTTTAAAACATGAGAAAATCAAAGCAAGCATTTCCTTATTTTTTAATTAATTATTTGTTTAAAAATATTACATTATTCAACACTTACAGACTCTTTTAATGTAGTGGAGAATATAGATAGCTGAATTCTGTGTGAAGATCAAGTCATCCTAGATCAATCGTATTTGTTATTTTATCAGGCAAAGGTAGCTGCAGCAGATGAGAAGAAGTTCCAGCAACAGATCTTGGCCCAGCAGAAGAAAGATTTGACAACTTTCTTAGAAAGTCAGAAGAAGCAGTATAAGATTTGTAAGGAAAAAATAAAAGAGGTAAGAATACCGATATTTGTAGTCACCAAGTTGCCATTAGAATGGTTGGAACTTGAAACTGATTCATCTTACATTGTGATCATACATTCATCTTGCATTGTGTAGTCTAATCCAGTGATTCTCAAACTTTACATTAGAATCACCTGAAATTCTTATTAAAACAGATTGCTAACCCACCCCTAGATTTTCTAATTCAATGAGTCTAGGGTGGATTTTGAAGGACGAATTTCTAACAAGTTCCCAGGTGATGCTGATGCTGCTGGTCCCGGCACCACACTTCAAGAACCCTTGTGCTAACTGTAAACCATTCTTGTCTACTTCCGGTTTATTCTCCACACTTCAGCCAGAGGCATCTTTTCAAACGATGAGTCTTGTCATATCTCTTCATGTTTTTAACGTTTACTGGCTTCCCATTGCTCTTAGGATATAGATCAAAATACTAGAAGTCCCTGCGTGGTCTGCTACCAGCCTCCCCTCCAGTCTCACCTCACACCAGTGTTCCCCCATCTGCTTACCTAACCCTCACTCTTCGCTGCTTCTGCCACAATTGTCATATTTTGGTTCCTCAAATGTATCAAGCCCTTCTCCAAGGTCTTTGCTCACACTGTTTCTTCTGCCAGGATGCTCTTCCCACCCTCCCACCCCAAATCCCACCCTGACCACAATTCTGCTGTTAATTCCTTGTAAGCTTCAGGATTGCTTATTAGTACCTTAACTTAAACATTGCTTCCCCAGGGAAGCCTCTCCTGACTGCCTCTACCAAGACAGGTGCCGTGGGTTTCATAACACTAGTTTTCAATTATGCATTTTTTTTAGTGATTATTTGAGCTACTTACCCTAGTAGCTGGTAAGTGATAAGAGCAGAGACCATGTCTTTTTGTTGTTGTTGTTCATGACTGTATCCCTGTTTCCAGTAACGTGAATATTTGATAAATGATTGATTGATTCTTGAATGTTTGGTTGAAGACCGCTAGTGGACTTAGAGAGTCCTCCTGAGGAACTGCAATTTGATCTAAAAGCTCAAATTTCTTCAATTCTCCCTTTACCAGTACTTACAGGTGACTTGCCTGCAGTTCCATAGACTTTCCTTCTCATACGACAGGATTTCTTATTTGTAGACTACTAGTATATTAAGGTTTAATAAAACTCAGCATGGGGCATTCTTCTAGTATATGAAATCATTCATTTGAGCTTACATTCTAAGTTAACAATATGGGACTTAGCAAGGTTCCTCTCTGATTGTTTTTAATGAGGAAATGAAAGCAAGTGGGTGTGAGTGAGCCTCAGGATCTTTTGCCCTGCCCAGATGAGTCCCTGGTAATTGTTAGTCCTGTCAGAAATTTGTATTTGATCCACACTTCCCACTGAATGGGAAGAATCTCTGAGACTATAGGATCTAGAAAACCAGGCTGTAGAGATAAATAGCCTAACTAAGAAGATTCACATTTTCTCTCGTTATTGCTTGAGCCTAATTATTCTATCATAACAGATGTGGCTGGATCACAGAGACAACCTTGATTTTTCAGTAAGAAATTTTGAAATTTTCCCAGCTGCACGTTCATTTTTACGTCTATCTTATTGTGTTCACTCATGCTCTGGAGGCCATACTTTATGACTGCAGCCGCCATTCTGAGCTTTTGTTAACACCAAGGTGTTTGGAGATTGCATGAACTCCACCTTTAGAAGATCCCCTACAGAATGGCATTCGAGAGTCCCCACTCAGTCTTTAGGCATAACTTTATTTTTGGTTCACTATACTCAGGTTTATGAGTGCAAGAGACAACAGGCCTCAGCATAAGTCTGTCAACATCCTCCTGAAGAAAAACAGGCCTAAACCTAATTTGCGATAGCCTCAGTAAGCCTTTCTGTGCACAGCTAATATTACTCTGTACGAAGTACAGCTTAGTTCAGACTATTTAAAGTGGCACGTATATTTAGATATGGGTATACTTAAAGGTATTGTCCTTGTGATGACAGAACAATCTCCACTATCCCCACTGTTGATAGATAATAGGAGTATGA
Source organism: Equus asinus (assembly GCF_041296235.1). Lineage (NCBI taxonomy): Eukaryota > Metazoa > Chordata > Mammalia > Perissodactyla > Equidae > Equus > Equus asinus. The sequence goes on along the minus strand of NC_091797.1, from coordinate 83,429,752 downwards.
GTAAAGCAGAATAATGGATGGTGCAGAAATAATTTATTCTTGCTTTTGGAGTGAATTTTTATGATCATATTTAGATTTGGGTGTGAAATGTAGTGGTTAATGCCAAACCTAGTAGCAAAGCTGTGGCATCAAGAGATGAGTCACCCAGCCTTTCTGTTGTGATCCCAGCTTACTCCATGCTGGAAACAGCTCTTGCTCTTGTTGATTCTAATATTTCACTGGAACAGGAAAGTTGAAAGTTGATTTACCAGGACTTCTAGGCCAAGTGCAAGAATAATCTAAATAGAGATGTATGATGTCTGCATCACTAAACATTAAGTAAAATAGGTGTTAGCAGTTAAAGGAGATCTCAACTGAGTGAGTAGTTAACTAAATATTATAGGTCAAGCTTGCCACTACGAACAAAGACGAGTACACTGTACCTTCTCTAAAGTGGTCGTCTTACTTTCCCCATAGATTAACCTCTTCTTAACTGTTCTGATTCACTGCTTTCTTCCTTTTATCCATATGGTCTGGAATAATTATGAATTTTGTCCTTTTGAAAATATAGGTGGTTTGTTTACCCTCTAATCCCTAATGAAGAGTGCTTTTTCCTGAAATTCAAACTAGGACATTTGCAGAGTCACCTCCAGTCTTTGAAATCTGTCTGCTTCTCTCAGTATTATTACCACTTCCTTTGTCCAAGCTACTATCATCTCTTGGCTGGACCTTTGCACTAGCCTCCTAGCTGTCTCCATGGACGTGCTCTTCCTTGCTTCATTCTGTTCTCCACGTGGCAACCAGAGTCATCTTTTTGAAATACATCTCATTATGACACCCCAATATATATAAAATCCATTTCTCCTATGCTAAAGATCAGTGTCCTTAACTTGGTCTATAAGGCCTCTAATGGTCCTGCCCACCTGTCCAGCCTCATCTCATGTCACACTGCACCAACTACTCTGGCCTTCTTTCAGTTCCTTGATCATATCATGTTTCAGTTAACCCACCTTAAGGGTTTTGCACATGCTGTGTCCTCCACCAAGAGTATCCTTCCCTCTCCTTTTCCACTGGTTAACGTCTACAATTTTTCAAATTTCAGCTTAGGTGTTACCAAGGGCAAATATTTTCTATTAAACGTCCTTGTAGAACCAAGTACTTCACCTTCACAGCAATTATCACAGTAATTTTCAGTTCATTTCTGTGGTTCTTCAATTGATTTTTTATTTCAGACTAAAAAGCCCCATGATGGTAGATATGTTCTTTTGCCCGCCATCATATCCTTGTGCCTTGCATATGCCTGTCACATGATAGGAACTCAGTAAGTGTGTGTTGATTGAATAAGTGAACAAATAATTTCTGACAGTGAAAAGCCAAAGACATGGAAACTAACAAGTCTCCCTCTCAATACTCAATTAATTGACAAAATTGTTGGGGATGAGGGATGTGCGACACCAAGCCTTTCTGTCCTTGCATTCTCATTTGATTTCCAAATAATGTTAGTTCCTTTTGCTTAATGAGACCAGCATGGATTTTTTTCTTTTTTTCTTTGTGAAGGAGATGAATGAGGACCATAGCACACCCAAGAAAGAAAAGCAAGAGCGGATATCCAAGCATAAAGAGAACTTGCAGCACACACAGGCTGAAGAGGAAGCCCACCTTCTGACTCAGCAGAGACTGTACTACGAAAAAAACTGTCGTTTCTTCAAGCGGAAAATAATGATCAAGCGGCACGAGGTGGAGCAGCAGAACATTCGGGAGGTATTTGTTATGTTCATAACTATTGTCATTAATGTATGGGACAAAAAGCTTTATGAGGATTGTGACCATTTTGTCCGTCATCTGTTTTGTCCAGTCCTATATCCTTAGCCTCTTAGTCTTCAGTGCAGTGCCTGACACAATGTAGGCACACAAAAAAGTAAGGGAATGAATTTACTACCGACAAGAGAAAGCCATTTACAGAACAAGGGATCAACCTTTTCCAAATCAATGCAATAGAATTTTGTTGAACACCTGTTATAAGCCGTGTCATGGAGTGGAGAATCAAAATAAGTAGAATAGAGAATTTTTGCTTTCAGCCGGCTTGTCAAAAAGTTATGTTTTTTGTGACTCTGTGAAACAAATAACAGTATGATGCTCTATAATTAAGATGGAGAAAGCAAAATACCATATGATTTCACTCATGTGAAGAAATGCAACAACAACAATAATAACAAACAAACAGATACAGAGAATAGATTGGTGGTTACCAGGGAGAATGGGGGCCGGTAGGAGGGTGAAAGGGGTAAAGGGGCACATTTGTACCATGGTGAATGGCAACTAGACTTTGGATGGTGAACACAATGTAGTCTATCCAGAAGCCAAAATATGATGTACACCTGACATTTATAATGTTATAAACCAATGTTACCTCAATTAAAAAAAAAAAAAGAGTGCCTCCTTTGTGCCAGGCACTGTGCTGGAGACACCAGGGCTACCAAGAAGTTATACTCCCTGCCTTCAAGTAGCCCTAAGTCTAAGAGGAGAAACAGATATGTAACAGACTAATTATAATATGTTAGGTACAATAATAGACATGTGAATAAAGTATCATGGGCATATGGTCACGAAAGGGCTTGGAGGATTCGGTGATTGATGAGAAGTTGAGTGTTCTGAGTGTATGGAGCGGAGCGTCGGAACAAGAGAAAAGTTGGAAGCAGAATGTGTAGGCTCGTGCCTTGTTTCTTAAGGCAAGGCATTTAGGTTTTAGCCTGAAGGCAATTGCATGGCCATCAGAGGTTTTTAAGCCAGGGAGTGATGCTGACTTTTCATTTTGAAGAATTAGTGCATCAGTGTGAGGGTAGCCTAGAGTGGTGACAAGCAACATACAATGAGGTCAGCGAGGATGCTCCTTCTCTATTTCTACCTGGAAGAGGCAGTGGGGAGAGAGAGAGATTAGATTTTTTTTTTTTTTTTTTTTTTAGTTAGCATACACCTTCCCTAGCCCAATACTGTAAGATTCATATAAGCTTTTTGAGATTAGATCTAAGTGACATTTCTGAAATAGAACTGACAGTGATTCAGACCAAATGATGTTAGAATTCAGAAGAGGGAGGAGTGAAAAATGACTTAAAAGTTTCTAATTTGGGAAATTGGATGAACAGGATGTTATTCACTGAGATGAGGAATACAGAATGTAAATCAGTTGCAGATACAAAGTTCACTAGGAATTCACTGTGACCTGAAGTAATCAAAAAAACTCTCACAAATGAGCCAGCACATTGGTATAAAAAAACCAAAGTCTGATAAAAATTCAGTGTTAGCCTACATGAGGGAAACAAGTACTTCAGGCACACTTAATGGGAATGTGAATTGGCATAAGCTTTTTGGAGAGCAGTATTCAAATGGGAAGACAAAAGGGTGGAGCAAATTAAAACTTATTAAACACATATAATTATGGGCCAGGCTCAGGGTCTTTATCTGTATTATCTCATCTAATTGGAAGAGGGAGAAACTGTTGAACATTTTTGAGCCAGGCAATGAGTGATATGGCTAAAATTTTACTTTAGAGAGATTTGCCCAGTTTGGTAGTGATGCACAGATTGATTAGAGCATGCATTCTCAGTGGGGGCAATATTGCCCCCAGAGGGGTGAAAATGGGTTCTTATGGGGGAGGGGTCTTAGATATTACTATGGCTTTTGGCCCTCTGAAGGACCATAGTACATAAACAAATATACAGTATATGTATGGTATTAACATTCTAGGGGTGGGGATGGTCGGGCAGAGGGGAGTCTAAAAAGGCTCCTAATGGGGACAATAATGAAAAAAAAAAGTTGAGAAACACTGGATTAGAGAGAAGAAACTAGAAGCAAAGAGAGGTGGTGGTAGCTGTCAAAAGAGAAATGGACTTGAAACATGTTCTGAAGTATAAAATAAACAGGACTTAGCATACAATGGGATATGAGAGAGAAGATGAGGGTAGAAGCAAAGCTATTTCTAGGGTTTAAGACTTGGGGAAATGTAGATTTTGGCAGAAACAGAGAAGCTTAGAGAGAGGTATTGGTGAGAAACTGATTAATTCAGTACTAGATATGTAGAGTTTGTTAGAAGGGAAAAAAGTCCAAATGAAAAAGTTCAAAAGCCAGTTGGAAATAAGGTATTTAGGATTCTTTTCATTTGGCAATTATTGTTATTCTAATAGCACATATTTGGAAGAAGTCTGAGGCTAAGGGGAAAATTAGTGCCAATAAAAGCTATAGAAGACAATTATTCCCCAAAATTGATAGGAACTATATTCTTGACTTCATTAGTATCAGGTTCTAACGAGTTGAGCAAAGAATAACTCTATGAGGGTATTTTTCTTAAGAGTCTAGATTTTCCTTTGTTTAGTCTTATTCCAGAGACTTCTTCATGAAAATGTTCAAAGTTTTTCTTTACAGAATTAATAAAAGAACATTGAAAAAAGATAAATATAGAAAAATATAAAGTTGAGTGACAGTTCTTGAAAATCCCATCCTATCCAATCTCTACCTGAGACACTCACCTTTAATTTGGCATATATATGTCTGGATTTTTCTCCTGTATATATGTATACATACATGCAGCTTATATATAACTTTAACTTTACAAAAATAAGATTACATTAGTATCAGTGGGTCTGTTTGATTTGCAAGCAATAGAAACAAACTCTGGCTGACTTAGTATGGAAAGGAATTTATTGGAAGGATACATAGGGTAGATGACAGAGCTGAAGAACCAAACTGGAAAAGATGAAGAATCAAGCTGGAAAAGCAACTTCCATAACCTAGAGATCAAGAGCTAATGGACATTCCTCAAGGCTCACCATTTGGATGTATCTCCTCCAACCGTGTTTAATCTTTGTATCATTTCTGCTTAAGATTGAAATTCCTAGGAGAGAGAGAACTTGATTGGGTAATGTGCTTACTCCCTTACTCAGTACTCTGTCAGATTCCAGATAGTGTGGGAGAGTTTCTGTTTCCAAACAGAGGAGCCTGTTAACAAAGAAGGGGAAATGGGTACTGAATCTACAAAACCCCCCAAATGTCCACCATACTGTTTTGTAACTCTCCCTTTTTTTTTTTTTTAAAGTTTGGCACCAGAGCTAACATCTGTTGCCAATCTTTTTTCTTCTTCTTCTTCTTCCCAAAGCCCCCCAGTACATAGTTGTATATTCTAGTTGTAGTTCCTTCTGGCTGTGCTGTGTGGGATGCTGCCTCAGCATGGCCTGATGAGCAGTTCTAGGTCCGTGCCCAGGATCCAAACCAGTGAAACCCTGGGCCTCCAAAGCAGAGCACGCAAACTTAACCACTCGGCCACAGGGCCAGCCCTTTTTTTTCCCCCCATTTACTATCTAGGACATAAAGCTCTGCCTTACTCTTTTTAACCATTAATAGTATGTTTTTTGTATTTATTTAATGAGGTACTTCTCAGTGGATACTTTGTTGAAGTTTTACAATATTACTAACAATGCTACAGAGAACATCTTTGCACATAGATCTTTTCACATGTATACAAGTATTTTGTAGAATATATTCTCAAATGTGGAATTTCTGAGTTAGAGTCTATACATCTAAATTTTTAATATATATTGCCAAATTGCCCTCTAAGAGGCTTTATACTCCCATCAATAAAGAATACCTATTTTCATATATCATTGCCAAAACTGAATATTAGCAATCCTTTTAATTAATGGAAACATTTCAAAGGATCAACATTGACTGAGTTGAGTCTCTTTCTCTATTATCAATACACATAGATGCTCACTATTTTCTAACCAGTTATGAAACTAAGAACTGAAATTAAGAAAGCATTGAATGTCATAGGTTAACAACATCTCTGTTTAAAACTTTGACTTCTAGTTCTTACTCAACCTCAGTGGACATGAGGACAAAAATTTTGGCTTGAGTGAGATCAGCTGCTTTTAAAGAAGTCACTAGCACTTCCTTTGAAACTTCAGTAGACTGCTTGGATAATGGTTGGGAAGAGTTTATTAGGGGACAGCCCCTAGATCCACATCTTACACAGGAGCTGGAGTCACATAAAGTATCATAATGTGTGTAGGATCCATGGTGTGTGAAAAGTACATATGTTTCAACACTAAGTGCACGCTCAGCTTGGTGAGATGCTCACAGTGTGTGATGTGGGCTGAGGGAAAGGGAGCTGCATGGCTCTCATCTCACTCCCTCAGGGCATATATACATTGAGCGCACTGGTGGCAGAATCACCTGTACCATTAAGTTTGTTTTTGTGTTTTTGCTCAGCTCATTTTGTTGAATTTGTATAAGGTAAAGGTGGACATGATGTGGCTCTACCGTATACTGTGTAATTTGTACAGGTGAAGCAACCATTGCATCGTGTCTAGCTAGAGCAGAGGAATTCTTCAGAATATTGTATCACAGACTGAACATAAAACAGGAAAATATAAACCTTCATTGGGATGTCTTTTTTTTTTTTAAGATTTTATTTTTCCTTTTTTTCCCCAAAGCCCCCCGGTACATAGTTGTGTATTTTTAGTTGTGGGTCCTTCCAGTTGTGACATGTGGGACACCGCCCCAGCATGGCCCAATGAGCGGTGCCATGTCTGCACCCCGGATCCAAACCAGCAAAACCCTGGGCTGCTGAAGCAGAGCACGTGAACCTAACCATTCGGCCATGGGTCCAGCTCCTCATTGGGACATCTTTTAATGGAAAATGTTGAAAGCCTAAAAACCTGAGTTTTAGCCTCACTTCTGTTTTATTGAAGTTGTACGATCTTGTGTTAGTCTCTCAATTCCCTAATTCCTTCCTATCATATATGAAGGGGTTAAATCCTTATAATCTTAGCACCTCATAAGGTTGCAATTAGGACTGAATGACTTAGATGAACTCATTTTTAAAACTTGAAAGCACTTTATACATTATTATGTAGGCACAGTCCTAGGCTCATAATAACTTGAATAATATTTTTTCCATGGTTTTAAATATTATAGGTAGCTTAACAACTTACATCTCAGCAACTCAGATGTATGAGTTAAAGGGAAAGGGAACAACCTACAACAGAAAAGCCCATTTCAGCACCATGCCTCTCTTACTTCTCTAATAGTTTATAAAAACTAGTTTTAAGATATTCATTTCTGAATACAGAAAAATAATAATGACCTGTTTATATATTCTGAAGTGTTTTCTTTTTTTTTTTTTTAAAGATTTTATTTTTTCCTTTTTCTCCCCAAAGCCCCCTGGTACATAGTTATGTATTCTTCGTTGTGGGTTCTTCTAGTTGTGGCATGTGGGACGCTGCCTCAGCGTGGTCTGATGAGCAGTGCCATGTCCGCGCCCAGGATTCGAACTAACGAAACACTGGGCCGCCTGCAGCGGAGCACGCGAACTTAACCACTCGGCCATGGGGCCAGCCCCCTCAAGTGTTTTCTGATAGTCTTTCATTTCGTCTTCACAAAAGTGGTAGTTCATGGTGGGTACTGTTATCCTCACTTTACACCGGTGGAAACTAAAACATAGATTAAGAGACCTGCCCCAGCCATGCATAATGAGTCAATGGAAAAGCTGAAACTGACTCACATCCTAAATATTTTTCCGTTGATTCTCAAACTGTAGTATATATCAGAATTTGCTGGGTGGCTTATTATAAAGACCACTCACTTGTAACCCAGGTAATTCTGATGCAGGTATTCTGTGGACGACATCCTGAAGCATTCCATTAAGCATAAAGAAAAGCGTTTAATTTCTTCTGAAAGGTGTTGTTTGCTTTGCATCTTTTGTTTTTTCCCCATGAGTTTCAGGGCTCTGGGCAATTCAGACTCAGTCTGGAAAATGCAAAATGTATAAATGCCCATTATTGGGAGTCCTGGTACTGAAATGATAAATTAAAAATGATATAGTAACCTGGGAACCAGGACACTGACCCACTCCAAGGGCTTTCCTTGGCTCTTCTCTTGCTCATTGGTCTGGAGTAGCTTTGGTCTGTGGGAAGGGCTCACTGTCCTTTAGTGCCACCTATGGGTCAGTTAGTGATTTTTGAAAGAACACATTTGGTGGTCCAGGTAAGGAGAAAAAACAAAACTAGGAAAAGAAAAACTCAGGAGAGGATAGGGGGAGATGCTCTTCATTATCTTTTATTCCTTAAAACAAATGTTAATTGAATTTATACTTCAGATATTTCCCCAATAGGAAATAAGTTCCATGAGAGGATGTACTTGTTCACTGCTGTATCCCTAGGGCCTACAGCAGTGCCCAACACATAGGGAGAACTCAACAATTATTTGTTGAATAAATAAATGAATGATTAGTGACTTCGATCTAGTTAACAGATGCTGTGCTGTTTAAAGGACATCTCTTCAAATGGCTAGAAGGCCCAAGTGTATGAGATATTCTCAACCACACCAATATACAAATGTTACTAATATTTCTATGAAAATATTAGATGGTATCCCATAATGGATACTGTCAGAGAAGAGAGGCATGCTATTGTTCTAATTTAAAGTCCAGCTCCAATGCTTTCTCCGTTCCTTGACATTCTTAACTAGTAGTAATACCACCATTTTCAGAAATCTTGCAGCATAAAATCTTTACCTCCTTTATAGCACTTATCACTTCCAACCTTCCTCTTTTTTTAAATTTATTCATAAAACCATTTCACTATATTAATTAAGATCCTTTTGTTTGCATGTTACTGAAATTTATTTGAGCTAGATTAAGCCAAAACCAGGAAATTTACTACAGAAATATAGGAATGTTTCATAAAATCCAATAGCAATAATACAGCTGGACCTATAGGAGAACTTAGAACCAGTCAGGAACTTGAGCATCAACATATTCCCTATACTTCTTTCTTCTCTCTTTTTCATTCATCTTGCTCTGAAGCCCAGCATTCTCTCATCCTCAGTCCTCATAGCAATGGATGGCTACCACATGTGTAGTTTTTATATGCCCCTCAATTCCAGCCACACATAGAGACTAACTGTCTCTGAATCCCAATTCCAAATTCCCAAGAGAGAAAATAGATTGATTCAGTCAGCTGTAAGCTGAGCATATACTTCAATAAATGTCTATTACAGTTCCCCATTAGAGTGTTAGCAAGAGTCATGGCCCACTAAACATTTTTATGGACCCAGAGCCCATGGTTCAGATCTTCGATACATTGCCATTCAGGAAATATTCTTGAACTGGTGAATGAAAAAATTTCACCAAACTCCCCCCCATCCCCGTGCTTTTTTTCTAGTTTCCTTTCTTTCCCTCCTTCAATGAAAAAAAAAGAGAAAGACATGAGTAGAACTGCAAAGAACAAAATGATTAGATCTAGAAGTGATCACACAGACTGTGATGGAAAAGATGAAAGGGGAGAGATCTCATCTGCCTTTTCCCAGCATGCCCTGAACTCTGAGATTTTAAAAAATAGGTAATTGGCCTACTTCTGATACACGCAAAAACAGAGTATTTCGCAGAAAACTAAGAACATTGAGGATATTCTCAGCTCTGACTGCATTTTAGAATCACATGAAGAACTGTTAAAAATATTGATGTCACAGTCCCACCCCAGGCAATCATCACAATTTCGGGTTGTAGGATTCAGGCATCATGTGTTTTAAAAGCTTCCTCACGTGATTTTAATGGTCAGTCAGGGTTGAAAACCACTGCCTTAACTGAAGAAACATTTATTTAGACCTATGTGTAACATATCACCTAATTAAGGTACACAGCAGCAATGTGAGGGAGGTGAGAAGGGGCCGGGTAGAATTAATCCCACTTTACAGACAGTGAAGTTGTGATGGCTGTGAAGTTGCCCATCTTGTAAATGGTGGACCCACATGGAAAACCTAAATCTCCAGGGATTGTTAATCTAATCTCATTGAGTCATGCTGCCAAACACTAATGGGTTTAATTAAGAGACAGTTAGTAGTGCCATTCCTTGTCATCCCTCACTTAGTTGTGCATTTCTTCCAGTTCATCTCCATTCATCTCTCTCCATTTATCTTTTGTCGCTGAATGCAGGAATTAAATAAAAAGAGGACCCAGAAGGAGATGGAGCATGCTATGCTAATCCGGCACGACGAGTCCACCCGAGAGCTAGAGTACAGGCAGCTGCACACGTTACAGAAGCTACGCATGGATCTGATCCGTCTACAGCACCAGACTGAACTGGAAAACCAGCTGGAGTACAATAAAAGGCGAGAAAGGGAACTGCACAGAAAGCATGTCATGGAACTTCGGCAACAGCCAAAAAACTTAAAGGTAAGAGGAAATTGAAGTATTTCCCTATTTGTGCTCTGGGACCCAGTCGGATTGGATCAGTGGTTCCTGCACCTGGATGACTGTCAGAGTCACATGACAGCTTTGCAAAATTACAAATTCCTGGGCCCTGCAACTACTGAATCAGACTCTCCAGACATGAAGCACAAGGGTCTGTATATAACAAACTCCTGAAGAGATGCTGCTAGGCAGGCTGGTTTGGAAACCATTGTGCTAGATGATCCCTCCATTTTTCTTTGTATCCAATATGCAGTTTCGCTGACTCCTTTGTGACCTACCCTCTTTAAAATTGTAACGTATGGACTAACAGCAGCCCATGGTTCTAATCCCAGGAAATGAGAGAGTTACCAGGTATATGACAGATAAATTTCATCTGTGGTGCTGCTCAGATTATTGGTACTAGCAGTTACTAGGTTGAGTGCTGCTATATTAAGAAAGACTCTAAAGCCACATCCAAGCTAAGTAGGAAGGAGTATGATTTATTAGTAACATCTGTCCTGGGCATGGGAATCAGGAATGAGTCTACACGTGCCAGGCACTTATTTCCCCTGCACTAGAGATATGGAACTCCTGTGGCCCTCACTGCCTCCAGATAATTTTAGCTGACTGCTAATTAACAAGCGATATAGACTAAGTCATTGCTTTATGTCAAGAGGGACATTGTCAGTGTTGACACAGATATAAGGCCAACCTCAGTCACACTGGACATGCTCCCCTCTAGCCAAATCCTAATCTGTCTAATTAGTGATCCTTGTTATCACAGCTCCTCCAAGTGTTCATGAAATGGAAGTGTGACTATGAGACAACCTGGTGGAACTTCCGGATTTATAATAATACACCCTGCCTTCTCCTTCCCAAAATGCATATTTGATATTGCTACATGCAAGTACAACCTCTTAATGGGGAAAAATATCTAAAATCAGTTTTTCCTTTCCATTTATGCTGAATTCCAGTGGAAATGGGTTATCATGTGAAGTATTATCCAGACACTCTCCTTTATTGATTTGTCAAGGAAACACAGAGCAGTGAAAGGTGGCATATACACTGCCATCCCCTTTCTCACTTGGAAACAGAGGGGAAAATGACAAAAAAAAAAAAGGTAAAAACAACAAACAATAGAAGGCACTGAAGATTTTGACTAGGTAACCGTTAAAGTAATGCACAAGCTTTTAACAAACTAAGCTTCATAGTATTCCACAATCTGCTCAGAGTTGTGATCCCTGTAACAATTCACTTTTTAATCCATTTGTAAATTCAAAATGACTTCTATTCATTTCATATTAAACCAAAAGTACTGGTAGAGTTAACTCTTGTCTGTGTCATATGTATTGTTTTCATTATTTTTGACTAGTAATGTGGGTCACTGCACCAAAAGACAAATGGTCTCAGCACCTGTATTGTGTCATTAGAATGGAAGGCTTTCTGTATTTACTGATGTGTCTTTATTTTCCTTTTGTCACTTTTTCTACACAGGCCATGGAAATGCAAATTAAAAAACAGTTTCAGGACACTTGCAAAGTACAGACCAAACAGTATAAAGCACTCAAGAATCACCAGTTGGAAGTTACTCCAAAGAATGAGCACAAAACAATCTTAAAGACACTGAAAGATGAGCAGACGAGAAAACTTGCCATTTTGGCAGAGCAGTATGAACAGAGTATAAATGAGATGATGGCCTCTCAAGCGGTAAGTGGTTAGGGTCAGTGCCATGGCTTCAAGAGCTTTGGGAATCAAGAAAATTCAAGATCCAGCCTTTTGTTTTCCAAGATGATTCTTGCACAAATTTAGGAAATTGGTGTTTTTCTACCCAAAGAACTGAGGAAGTGACGACGCTGAATAAAGCCAAGCCAACACGGATACTTGCTGGAGTGTGTCTTCTAAGATGGAACTCAAGGAATAATAATGTGCTAAATCAGACCTGCGGCACATAGGGACTTTGAGAGCAAGATGTGATAGATACCACATATAATATCCTATTTTCATTCATCAAAGCTTGTGCAACTAATGTCAGGCACAAATGAGTAAGACACACGGACATAGTCATTCAATAAACTTTTACTAAGCATCTGTGTCCAGCACTCTGCTGGGCTCAGAGATAGAGTGATGAGCTAGAGAGACAACAATTGGTCCCTGTCCCCACACTTTTGTCAGTCAGGCAAGGAGGTCAGATAATTAAGCAATAGAAATAAAGCATAATAAGTCCTTTGGTGTGGGAGGTGCCGGAGGCTCTGGGAAGATAAGTAGGAACAACTAATCTGGTCTAGGGAAAGCTGCCCAACAGGAGCCAAGCTTGAAGGAATTTATTGAAGTAAACGGGTTCCACAGAAAGGGACCTACATAGGCAGGCAAAGGTCCAAAAGGTGGAAAGTATGCATGTGGGGACTGAAAGAACTTTGGCGTGAGCCCAAAGTTCAAGGAAGAGGATTGTGGGAGCCCAAAATCGAGAGGTTGTAAAGGTCTTGGTAAGCCAGAGATGGGAGCTTGTCTGGTAATTCTATGATGGTTTCACAAGGAGATGAGTCTTGAAGAGTAATAGTGCACCAAAAAGGCTGAAGAGGAAAAGTCCTTCCTGGCAGAGAATACAGTATATGCAGAGACTCAAAGGCCTGAAAGAGGATGTGTTTGAGAAACAATGAGTAGCTGATATGGCAGGAGTATGAAGGGGAAAGCAGGGAGATAGTCAGGGATCAGAGCCTCAAAAGCCAGGAGTTTGGACATTATTCTGTAAGCAATGGAGAGCTACTGAAGCCTATTCTAAGAAGGAGGGTGACAGGATCAGATTTGTGTTATAGAAAGATACTGGCAGTAATGTGGCAAATACAGGTAAAGAGAACTGTTAGGAAGCTATTGTAATAGTCAAAAAAAAAAGTCATGAAGGCCTGAACTAAGAACATGCTAATGGAGATGGTGAGGAGGGAGAAGGATTTGGGAAATATTTAGGAGTAGAAGAGATGGACTTAGTGACCAATTTGAGAGGTAGGTTTGATAACAGTGGAATCAGTCATCATTTTACTGAGAGAAGAATAGAAGGAGGGGTGAGTTTGGATTCCTGGAAGATAATTGACTACATTGTAAACATGTTGTCTGAGCTATGTGGGTATCCAGGTAGAGAGGTACAGAGATGGAAATCTAGTTCAAGAGGGTGGCAGGATTAAAGATAAAACGTTAGGCATTATTGTTCTATGGGGGGCAGTTGTAGCTGATAGGAGTATCTGAGATCATCTAGGGACAGGAGGTAGTATTAGAGAGGAAGGGGACTAAGGACAGAGTTGAGGACACCAACATTTGAGGGCTGAGTAGAAGTAGACTAAAGGAGATGAATAATCAGCAATATGGGAAGGGAACCAGAGACCATGTCACAGAAGCCGGAAACAAAAGTTCCTAGTTGATGATTCCAAATGTTGCAGAGAGACCAGTTGGACCTAGCAGTGGATTTGCCCATTGATTGTCCTGGACAATCAGTGGAGTGGTGGGAATGGAAGACATTACAGTGCATTGAAAAAGTGATTATAAAGTGAGATAAAAAGTAAGATAGAAATTTGTCAGTGAAGGAAAGTAGAAAGAGCTATATCTAGAGAAAGAGACAGTTAAAGGAGGACTCCTGTTAATTGGGAAAGGCTTAAATATGTCCATGGGATGAGGATAGGAGCCAGTGTACTCATTCATTCACCCAGTAAGTATTTATTGACTGTCTATACTATGCCCCAAGCATCCTGGACTACTGTGGTGAATAAGACAGTGTTATAGAAAGATACTGGCAGTAATTTGGCAAATATAGGTAAAGAGACCTGTTAGGAAGCTATTGTAATAGTCAAAAAAAAGTCATGACGGCCTGAACTAAGAACATGCTAATGGAGATGGTGAGGAGGGAGAAGGATTTGAGAAATATTTAGGAGTAGAAGAGATGGACTTAGTGACCAATGTGAGATGATCAATTTGTCATCAATCATGTCTTCATGGAATACATGAAAGAGTGGAGGAAAGAGACATTGAAAAAATCTACTCAGTGTAATGGCAGAGCAAGTGCAGTGTGCTAAGAGAGTGTAAACCAGGAGAGCTAAGCTGGTCTGGAGAGTCAGGAAAGGCCTTGCAGACACAATGATTATTTAAGCTGAGGTGTAGGGAGCATATTCCAGGCAAAACAAACTGCATGTGTAAAGATGCAAAACACAGTGGCACTTCTAAAGAACTCAAGTCCATTATGTTTAGAATATAGAGAACTAGGAGGAGACTAACATGAGAATAAGACTGCAGGGGTAAACAGAGGCTAGACCGGGTAGGGGCTTGTAAGCTTTCTTAAGAATTTTGATCTTTATCCTAAAAGCAATGGGAAGCCATTGAAGAGTATTAAAGAGGGGACTGACATCAGATTTGCATTTTTGAACCATCACTCTGGTGATGGAGAGGATGGCCTGGGAGATGGCAAGAGCAGATATAAGGAGATCCTTTATAAAGTCGCTGCTTTACCCGGGCATGAGGGAGTGTGGCTCGACTAGAGAGGGGGGAGCTGGGATGAAGGAGAAGTGGCTAAGTTTGAGAGACAGGCAGGAGATGAAATTGAAAGCATTTAGTGACAGATTGAATGTGGACAGTGAGATATTAAGGATGACTCCCAGTCTCTAGTTTGAACAAAATGGCAGATGATGGTGCCATTTACCTATGTGGTAAAAAAGGAGGTGGAGCAGACTGGAGAAGGGGGAAGGGAAAGATGATTGTTAATATTAGTCATGCTGAGCTTGAGGGCCTGGGGAACCTCCACGTGAAGGCGTCTCCAGTAGACTGGATAAGCTAGCCTGGACCTCAGAAGAGAAGTCTGAAACAGGGGTATAGATGTGGGAGTTATTTGCATATAGATAGTAATTGAAGTCTTTGGAATAAATGAGATTCCTTAGGAAGAGAGATTAGAGGAAGAAGAATGCCCACGACAAAGCCCTGAGGGACACCCACATTTAATGGCCCACTATGGTAGGGCATAGCTGGAAGAGGAGAGGAAGGAGGAAAAAACCAAGAGCGTGTGTCATATCTCAGAAGATAAGAGAAAGATTTCAGGAAGGAAAGGGCAATCCACATTATCAAATGCAGCTGGGAGATCAAGTAAGATGAAGACTCATTCAAGGTGGTCATCAGTGACGCTAATGTGAGCAATATAAGTAGAGGGGTTGGGTCAGAATGAGGAGTGCAGAGAGAGGTTAAAGGTAAGGAGAAAGGGGAAGAGAGTTGATGGGGCATAAAGGTTGATGGAGTTTTTGTCTTGTTCATCTTCACATTCTCAGCATCTGCAACAATGCCTGGCAAACAAGTGCTCAGTGTATGTTTGTTACATAAGATGGGAGAGAACGGGATCAGGAATATAGGTTTATGATTCCCCTTGAATAAAAAGAAATACCCTTTCTTCTGAGGCAAGGAGGAGATAAAATTATGTATGATAAATGCAGCTATCCTTTACTGACCACTTACCATGTGCCAGGCACTGTCTGCTAAGTGTTATCTCATTTCACTTTTGTGAAACCCCTTTGACCTTTGAAGTAGTTACTATTTTAACCCTAATTTACCTGTCAGGAAATTGAGGTTTATTGAAGTAAAGCCACTTGCTTAGGGCAGGAATAGGGAAACTTTCTCTGTAAAGGGGCAGATAGTAAATATTTTAGGCTTTGTGGACCACAGGGTCTCTTACAACTACTCAACTCTACTATTGTAGTGCAAAAGCAGCTACAGACAATACACAAATGAATGAGCGTATCTGTGTTCCAGTAAAACTTTATCGACAAAAATAGGCAATAAGCCAGATTTGGCCCTTAAGCCATAGTGTGCCAAGGTCCTGGACTTCGAGGGTCACATAGTGGTAATTAGCTAATTGATGATGGAGCTAGGATTTGAACCCATTTTGGGGGGAACCTGTAAGCCTATATGCCTGGGCACTGCTACGTTATGCTGCTTCTATCACATACTTTTCTTCAGTTTAATCCACTTTAAAAAACAGAAATGTATTTACCTATACTTTTATAAAACTTTTTAATGGATTTGGTATGTGCAACTTTTGGATGATGAATACCAAAAACTGGAATATCCTCTGATTTCTAGACTGGCACTTTTACAGTCAGAGCTGGTACAGAGTAACATAGTTCCTGACATTAATAATAGAAGGCCAGAAATAAGAGAAGATGGAGGTATTTCAATGGTCTAAACTGCCCCTCGGATAAGCCTCTCACGCACTTGGCCAGGGCTCATGTAACAATTAACAAAGACAAGAGAAAAGAACAGACTTTCATTCCCACCATTGGTAAAGAACCTCGCATATCAAGAGGGAATCGATAACAATCTCACTGGGAGCCAGTAAACCCGTCGGCCTTTATCTGTAAGGCTGTTGCTGCTGCAGCTTGACTGTTCACTCTCCGTCTAGTATCTCTTCTCTCTTCACTTCTCATTGAGAAAATGAAAAGAGAGGTATCCTCTTTAGTGGATTTTAGTGAAAGCTGGGTAGGATGAATTATTAGAAAGTACCTTGGAAGTATGATTACATTACTTATTTTGTGTTCATTTGCTATAGCATATTTCTCCAAAAGTACTAAAAAAGACAGTATGCAAATAACTTTCTGAAACTATTCTAATAACATTTCAAAAAGTCATTTCTCAATCAAGATATTGAGATATATTGTGAATTGTCACAAACTGTATAAAATAGGGAAGGAAGCATAATATGGAGAATAAGTATCTTAGCAAAGTGGTCTGTATGGAAATATGCAGATAAACTCAGGGGACAAAGAACTGTCTAATTCAAAGGTCCTAATTTCGTAGTTCCTAACCGAACTGAGGGCCTGCTAAATCTAGAGAAAACCAAGCTTGGAACAGGAGGAGGGTCATCATCCCTAAACATAGTCCTGCTAATGGCCCCAAACCTTCAACTATGCTCATTGGAAGGTTGGCATTTCTGGTGACTGGCTTGGCCATTCTCCACACAGGATCGATATCTTGATGGATTGACACAAAGTTCAGGAGCTGCAGGGAGCAAGGAAAACTTTATCAGCCTTATAATCTGGACTTTCCCGCTTCAAACCAGAATATGCCCCGTAAGATTATCAAGGCTACCTCTGTGAGGAAGAGATTTTCAACCACTTGAGTTTAAGATTGGCTGGCCAGCAGGATGACTTGTACAGACAACCGCAGGGACCTGCATTACTTGCTGGGAGCGTAACAGTACTGTGGTATATTCCTCTAGTGTTATGGAAATTGGACTCTTTTTTTTTAGAGCTAAGGATATCTAAGTGTTTGATGGTTTTTGGATTAAAGATATATAAATATGGAAATGGTTAGTCAAACCAAAATAATATAACAGCTATTATTTATTGAACACTTGGGATACATCAAGAACTATGCCTGGGATTTCATATGAATTTTTTGTTTAATCCTCACACCAATCTTAGATAGTAGGAATTATTATTGTTATTTTCTTGAGATGAAAAAAATGAACTTTGGAGAAGTGACACACCTAAGTGAGTGGTGGAGCTAGAATTCAGGCTCAGGAGTCTGCCTCCAAAGCCCACAGGCTTCATCACTGAAATGTCTGGCCTTCCTGACTCCTGCCAGTGTGGATTTAAGAAAACTAGGGTTTTCTTAAGAAAAGAATGTTTTTGTTTTCTTAAGAAGGAATGCTTTAAGAAAAGAATGTGTATTTAGAACTTTGTAGCCCATTGAGCAGAATGTAGTGTTTTTGGTTCCTAACTCTGAATGTACCCGGGGCATCTGTTTTTTTAAGAGGACTTGTTTCAGTCCAAACAAGGAAACATCTTCCAGTAGTCACCAAGTGCTGTAAGCTAGGAGTGAATGACAGTATATGTCTTCTGTGCCCGCAGTTACGGCTAGATGAGGCTCAAGAAGCAGAATGCCAGGCCTTGAGGCTACAGCTCCAGCAGGAAATGGAGCTGCTCAATGCCTACCAGAGCAAAATCAAGATGCAAACAGAGGCACAACATGAACGTGAGCTCCAGAAGCTAGAGCAGAGGGTGTCTCTGCGCAGAGCACATCTTGAGCAGAAGGTATGAGTGTTCCTGCGGGTCCTGTCCAGCCGGGCGGAGGATGGGGCACGGCCTAGGGAACTGCCATTTATTGAGCCTTGCCTATGTACCGGGGGATTAAACTAGGCACTGCTCACTTATTATCTGCTTTTATACTTTTAGTACCCCTGAAAGGCAGGCATAATCTCCTTTCTACAGGCAGGATACGAAGGCTCAAAACGGTTAAGTTACTCGCATAAATCTGATCCCACAGCCTAAGCTCTGTCTCTTACTCTGCTAGGAAACCCTCCACCTTCACAGCCAGAGGAATGACATGAGTTACTAGGTGATGACATGACATATGAAAGGTACTATGAGCTGGCATGGCTGCTAAATGGCATGAGGAAGCCAAATGCCAATTTGGTTTTTATTTTCAGCTATTTCTAAACCAAAAGAAATCACTAACAGGGCTCTTTAAAAAAATTAAAATGAAGAGAGACTGATATTGCCATACATAATAAATGTTATCAGAATTGAAATATTCATTGCTTTAGATATTGCTGAGGAAAATGAAGTAGAAAAGATTTCATAAAGCATCTCAAAGCTGTTAAGCATTTATTTGCTTACCAGTTATTTGTGCTTTCTATTGGTAGTTCCCTGAGACCAACGTAAGAGACTATTTTCCCTGCTCCTGTTCTAGAATTAAATTACTAATGACCCAGGGGACATTTGATTCTCCATGGGAAAGTGGCACAATCTAATTGTGCCTGAGTGTCTTTTAGCTTCTCCTGGGCCATCTCCTGCTGAGACAGGACACTGACCTAGATCAGGCCAGCTGCTTGGCTTGCTAGAACAGTAGTGCTAGCCCCAGGTGGGCCCCAAACATTCTTATTCTTGTGAGCAAGTTTTAAATATAATGGATCAGATACGAGACATTTATTCCAGGACTCTCCCAGCCTGCCCCAGTCTAGTTTACGTTTAGTTCCTGCGTGTTTGTATGTTACGTGAGTGCATGTATGTGTACCCATGTGCATGTGGGTGCCTGTTGGGAGATCCTTTCCATTAAGAACTGCTCACTGTGCTTATTTCAGATTGAAGAAGAGCTGGCTGCCCTTCAGAAGGAACGCAGCGAGAGAATAAAGTACCTATTGGAAAGGCAAGAGCGAGAGATTGAAACTTTTGACATGGAGAGCCTCAGAATGGGATTTGGGAATTTGGTTACATTAGATTTTCCTAAGGAGGACTATAGATGAGATTAAATTTTTTTGCCATTTACAAAAAAAAAATGAAAACAGAAAAAAATTCAGACCCTGCAAAACCACATTCCCCATTTTAACGGGCGTTGCTCTCACTCTCTCTCTCTCTTACTCTTACTGACATCGTGTCGGACTAGTGCCTGTTTATTCTTACTCCATCAGGGGCCCCCTTCCTCCCCCCGTGTCAACTTTCAGTGCTGGCCAAAACCTGGCCATGTCTTCTATTCATAGTACACGTCACAGTATTGATGCGATTCAAAATGTTTCAGTGACAACGTTGGAGACAGTTTTAACAAAACCAAGAAACCAACAACAACAAGTGGATGTATATTGCTTTAAGCAATCACTCATTACCACCAATCTGTGCAAATAAAGCAAAAAAATAATAATAAATGCCAAGGGGGAGAGAGACACAATATCCGCAGCCTTACACCTTAACTAGCTGCTGCATTATTTTATTTTATTTTATTTTTTTGGTATTTATTCATCAGGAATTAAAAAAAACAAAGTTTTATTAAAGATTGAAAATTTGATACATTTTACAGAAACTAATTGTGATGTACATATCAGTGGTGACATATTATTACTTTTTTGGGGATGGGGGGGTGGGAGGGGTGAAGAGATCTTGTGATTTTTAAGAACCTGCTGGCAAGAGTTTAACTTGTCTTCAGCATATTCTGATTGTATCATAGTCATTTTCTGCTGTTGCAGAGGATGTGAATACACTTAAGGAGCTCACAGAATCCCAGTAGCACAAATTGGGCTTTGGCAAATCGTGTATTTTGTGTATAGAAGGAATTTAAGGAGAGGTATTACTTATTTTCATATTGTATTTTAACTGTTTCTCTGATCAAATTTTTTTACTTCCTCCTCCTATTCCTCCCCACCTCCCTCCTTTTCCAATTCAGTATTTGGAGTTCAACACTGTCTCTCAGTCAGATCATCTTGATCTTTTTCTTTATTTCCCTTCCCCTCCCTAAGTCCCATATCTTGGTCATAAATATTGCATTATTCACACTTTCAAACTGTGTATTTTCTTACAATAAAAAATGATGAAAAAAAAAAGGCTTTACTTCTTTTGCATGCACTTTAAAAACAAAAACAAAAACATTTTTCAGGTCCCAAGGAAGAGCATGATAACTGTCAGAGCTTTTAATTATATTTGTAAATAAAAGTGTTCATCACATTGCCTTGCTGTGTTATTGTAGCAGGAAGTTTCCCTTCTAGGTTCACCAGTTCATAATCCAGAGGGAGAGCCGCCCTCCAGAAGCTGTTCTCCATGGCCTCGGTTGCTCCAAGAAGACCTTTCAAGATTTTCAGGTAAAGATGTGTCTTCCAAGTTCTTCTACAGGGCTGAAGATCATGATCAAACAGATAGACTGTTTGAAGTGGTCAACTGCACCTTTCTGTCCTTAAGAATAGGAAAAGGCACATGTGCATGCACGCACACACACAGACACACACGCACACCCCAATGTGCCAGTCGTGCATAGGAGCATGTATTGCTGAGGAGAGAAGCTGGGCACCCTTAAATAAAAGCAGGCTATGAAGAAGACATTATAACCAAACATTTGAAATGATCCCACTGTAATAGTAGATCCCTCCTTCCCTCATATTCTGCTTTTATTAGAATAATTTTATATGCATAATAAGAAGATAGTAAAATATATAACTTCTAGGATATGGTTTTGGGGTCAAGACAATCTCAGTAAGATCTCATATTCTTAGGGTTCTAAGCCCTGGACATTGAAAATTGCTCTTTAGGACGATGACCTGAAGATCATTCTTCTATCCTACAGGATGTTCAGTCGTCACAGACAAATGTGACCAGTCCTGTTCACTGTGATAGACTAAAGCAGAGAGGTATACTCAAAAACTTACAAAGCAATTATCAACATGGGTTAACCCCAACCACAAAGGCTTTAATAATTACCACCCAGTTTCCTAAGCAACTTAGTTCACTGAAGTTTCTATATTAGGTAGATCAGAAAATAGTATTGGAAAGGGCTGGAAAGACTCATAATTATCCACAAAAAATAGCTAACGTGTATTGCCTGCTTATGCTTATCATGTGAGGGGACACTACCTTAATCATTTTCCAGATGGGGAAATAAGCTCAGACCAGGGTAAGAGGTGGTGAAGACAGAATCAAGACCTGATTTGAGAACCCACACTCCTAGGCACAGGTCATACTGCCATTCAGAAAAACATTCAATCTTCAGGAAGGCAGAAAAACTCCCCTAGTCCATCTCATCCACTTTTCTCTGTAGTGAAAAATGTCTAAGCTAGCCTGTGAAAAGGCCTTCTGCCTGTGAGATTATGGGGGCTGATCTTTATAAAAGTTCCCTCTCCACAAGTTTGTCAGTGATGTGTCCCAAGGTAGAGTTACCAGAAAGAAGGAATGTGGGTCCCTGGCCCTAACACCTGGTACAAACTGAGTCTTTCAATTCCTTCTAGTGCCTTCATGAGGAGGCAGTGAGAAAAGACAGGGACCAGAATGGCGGCAAGAGATCAGGTATGAAAGGTGCTAGGACAGCGACAAAGAGCCAGTGTCCTGTATTTGTCCAGCATACACTAGACTCCTGAGTTAACAAGAATTATCACAGGTTTATCATGCATATCAGTAAGGGCTGCTTACCTTTGATTTGCAATTATTCATTCAGTGATATTTATTGAGTAATGTGTATATCAGGTGCCATGCCAGATGCTTGAGATACATCAATGGGTCTTAGGGAAAGATCCTTGCCCTAATGGACCTTACATTAGGGGTAGGAAGAAACTGATAACACAATAATTATAATAAGTAAATGACCTTACATGGCAATAAGTGCCATAGATAAAGGAAAAGTAGGGAAGGGTGGGGAGATCAGAAGTGCCAAGATCAGCATACATTCACTCATTCATTCAAGAAGTATTTATTTAGCATCTACTGTGTGCCTGGGCATGTAGCGGTAAATAAGATGGAGGGGTCACTACTCTGCTGGAGTTCATGCTTTAAATCTCCACTGAAACGGAAGTCGGTCAGCAATGCGCTAGGCTAATCAACGGTAGACTAAGGGGCCGTGACAGTGCAAATGCTGGGTGCCGCCAGGAGTTCAAAGGAATGCAGCAATTACAGAGGGGGTCCGAGAATGCTTACCAGTGATGTCTAATTGAGGAAAAGTTTATTTCTTGATTGTGCCATCATCTATCTGTAATTACTTGTTTACATATCTATTGAAAAAGTATTCCTGGGCAACTGGAAACATGCCATGTAAGAATTCCATATACCCTTCTGATTTTAATTTAGTGATATATTTTGCCATAGAAATTATAAGAACTAAAAAATACATTTTTATTCCATTGTGGCAGAGCAGTGTTAGTCTTTCCTGCTGATTACAACTAAAAACTAGACAGAATGCAAAAGCAGCTATCTGAGGACAGCGAGAAATAAAAGCAGGTGGACTGTGGAGAAGCAACCCATACAGAGGAGTGAAGGCGAAGTAAAACCCTTCTCAGGTGAACAAAAATTGAGAGAATTCATCGCCAGCAGACTTACTCTGCAAGAAATGCTGAAGGAAGTTCCTCATACTGAAGGGAAATGATACCAGGAAACTTGGATCTCTGGAAATGAAGAAAGAGCAACAAATGGTAAATATCCAGATAAATATAAAAGGCTATTTTTTCCCTCTTCTTTAAAATCTATTAAAACATATATGTATATTTAAAATATATATTTTGTTGGAAGCAAAAATTATACCATCGGTGAGGGTTGCAATGTATGTAAATTAATCGATATACAACTATAACAAAGTTTGGGGGATAAGGACCCATGTGGTTGCCATGCTTCTACATTTTATGTGAGGTAGTACAATTTTTATTCTAAGTAGACTATGAAAAATTAGTTATATATATTGTAAACTCTAGAGCAACTACTAAATCAAAAAGAAAATCCAAAGAGGTAATAGCCTAAAATCCAATAGATAATTTAAAATATTCAAATGATCCAAAAGAAGGAAGGAAAGGGAGAACAGAGATACAAGGAAATAGAGGAGCAAACAGAAAACATATAATAAAACGGTAGACCTAAATCCTACCATATCAATAATTACCTTAAATATTAATGGTCTCTAAACAGTCCAGGTAAAGGCAGAGATTGACAGGGTGGATAAAAAAAGGACCATATTTGGGACCAGCCCAGGGGCATAGTGGTTAACCTCAGCACACTCCACTTCTACGGCCTAGGTTCACGGGTTTGGATCCTGGGCACAGACCTACACCACTCATCAAGCCCTGCTGTGGTGGCATCCCACATACAAAATAGAGGAAGTTGGGCATGGATGTTAGCTCAGGACAATCCTCCTCAAGCAAAAAGAGGACGATTGGCAACATGTATTACCTCAGGGCCAGGCTTCCACCAAAAAAAAAAAAAAAAAAAGAGGATTATGTGCTGCCTATAAGAGACAGGCAAAATATACACAGATAGGTTGAAAGTAAATGGATGGAAAAAATATGCCATGCAAATGGTAAGAAGGCTGGAGTGGCTATTTTAATATCCAATCAAATAGACAAGGAGTATTACCAAAGATAAAAAGACATTCATGATGAGAAATGGAGTAATTTTTCAAGAAGGCATTTTAAATGTATATACACCTGATAACAGTACCTAGAAATACAGGAGTCCAAAATGGACAATTAAATGGAGAAATAGAAAACAAAATTATAGTAGGGGATTTTAACTCCCCTCTTTCAGCAATTGGTACTAGACACACAAAAATAAGAAAAGACATAGATCTGAACAATACTATCAACCAACTTAATTTGACATTTACAGAACACTATATCCACAAACTTCAGAATATACATTCTTTTCAAATATACGTGATACATTCACCAAGCTAGATCATATGCTGGGCCATAAAACAAGACTTAGTAAATTTTAAAAAAATCAAAATCATACACAATGTACTCTCTGACCAAAAGAGAATTTTTAAGAAATCAATTACAATAAAATATCAAGGAATAAAATATCTGGAAATTAAACAACACACTTCTAAATAAGATAGGTCAAAATGAAATCACATGAGAGGAGCCGGGCCAGTGGCGTAGTGGCTAAGTTTGCACATTCCACTTCAGTGGCCCAGGGTTTGGAGGTTCAGATCCCAGGCACGGACCTACACACTGCTCACCAAGCCATGCTGTAGCAGCATCCCACATACAATACAGAGGAAGACTGGCACAGATGTTACCTCAGGGCCAATCTTCCTCACCAAAAGAAAAAAGAAAAAAAGAAATCACATGAGAAAATAGAAAATATCTTAAACTGAATGACAAATACAACGTATCAAACTGGTGAGATGCAGATAAAGCAGTCCTTAGAAGGAAACTTAAGCTTTAAATTTACATAAGAAGAGAAATCAATGAAATGGAGATCCACCTTAAGAAAAAAGGAGCAAAGTAAACACAAAGCATATACAAGGAAAGAAATAACAAAGGTAGGAGAATAAAGCAATGAAAGAGAAGAAGATAAACAATACAGAAACTAACCAAGCCAAAAGTGTATTCTTTGAAAAGAACAACAAAATGGGCAAATCTGGCTAGACTTATCAAGAAAAAACAAATCACCAGTATCAGGAATGAAAAGGGGGTTATCACCACAGATCCTAAAGACACTAAAAAGATAATAAGAAAACTATAAACTTTATGGCAGCAAATTTGACAAAGCAGATAAAATAGACATTTCCTGAAAAATACAACTTAACCAATATTGATGCAAGAAGAAATAGAAAGTGAATAGCCCTCTATCTAAAATTTTCAATTTGTCATAAAAAATTTCCCAAAGAAAAAATTCTAATTCCAGACAGTTTCACTGGTGAATTCTATCAACATTTAAGGAAGAAATAAAATAAATCTTACAGAAACTTTTTCAAAACATAAAGAAGGCAGGATCACCACCCAACTTGTTATAAGTATATGTAATATCAAAAACTGACAAAGGGGGCTGGCCCCGTGGCCGAGTGGTTAAGTTCGCGCGCTCCGCTGCAGGCGGCCCAGTGTTTCGTTGGTTCGAATCCTGGGCGCGGACATGGCACTGCTCATCAGACCACGCTGAGGCAGCGTCCCACATGCCACAACTAGAAGGACCCACAACGAAGAATATACAACTATGTACGGGGGGCTTGGGGGAGAAAAAGGAAAAAATAAAATCTTAAAAAAAAAAAACAAAAACTGTTAAAAAAAAAAAACTGACAAAGACTTTACAAAAAAAAAAAATCTCTCGTGAATATGGATACAAAACTGCTTAACAAAATGTTAATAAATTGAATCCAGCGATATTTTAAAAGATTGGTTAATACACAATGAACAAAGTTTATCTCAAAAATACAAAGTTGATTTAACATTTGAAAATCAATGTAACCACCATATTAACAGAATAAGTGTGAAACCTATATAGTCATTTCAGTGTTGAAAAAGCATTTGATAAAAATTCAACATCCATTCATTTAAAAAAAACAAACACTCCCAACAAACTAGGAATAGCAGGAAATATCCTCAAGCTGATAAAGGACATCTTCGAAAAACCTATAGCTAATATCATACTTAATAGTGAAAGATTGAAATGTTTCCATCTGAGATCAAAATCAAGGCAAAAAAACGTACCCACTTTCACCACTTCTATTTATCATCATTATTCTGGAGGTCCTAGTCATTGAATAAGGCAAGAAAGACAAAAGATTAGAAAAGAAGTAAAATGTCCATGTTTGTAGATGATGTAACTGTTTACAGAGAAAATCCAAGGAATCTATCAAACTGCTAGAGCTAATAAATGAATTTAGCGAGTTCACAGGATGCAATTAATATACAAAAATCAACTTACTTTATACAAGCAGCAGACAATGGGAAATGAGGTTTAAAAAACAGTTGCATTCACAGTTGTTATATTTATATGCCAAAAAAAGTAAAATACCTAGAAATAAATCTAAAAAAGAGTTCTAAGATCTCAACACCCCCCCCAAAAAGCTTAAATTTAAAACAACCCAAATAAATTTTTAAAAAATAAACTATGTACATGGGTTGGAAGACTAATATTGTTAGGACATCAATTCTCCCCAAACTGATCTAGAGTCAATGCAATCCAAATCAAAATTTCAGCAAGCTTTCTTGTAGAAATCGACAAACTGACCCCAAAATGTAAGTGGAAATACAAACAACATGGAAAAAGCAAGCAATTTTTTAAGAAAAGAACAAAGTTGGAGGACTGACTTTCCTTGATTTCAAAACCTACTATAAAGTTATAGTAATCAAGATAATTTGGTATTGGCAAAAAAAAGACATCTAGAACAACAGGACAGTACAGACAGTTCAGAGATAGACGAACACTTTGTCAACTGATCTTTTATACAGGTGCTAAGACAATTCAATGAGGAGAGGAAATCTTTTCAACAGTAGTACTGGGTCAACTGGACATCCATGTGGGGAAAATTGAACACTGATCCTTATCTCACTACTCACAAAAATTAATTCAAAATGGATGATCGATTCAATAATATAAACTTCTAGGTGAAAATCTTGGTGAGCTTGGACTAGGCAAAGGTTTCTTAGAAAAAGTAGGAACTATAAAAGAAAAAAAATAAGTTTGTTTTATCAAAATCAAAAATTTTGCTCTTCAAAAGACACCATTAAGTCAAAAAGGCAAACCACAGGCTGACCAAGAGGGTATGAACAATACATTTATCAAAGATTTGTCTCCAGAATATACACATTTACGACTCAACAATATGAATTATATTGTAGCCATACAATGGACTACTACCCGGCAGTAAAAACGAACCATGGCTACATGCATCAACATGGATGAAGCTCAAAAGCCAGGCAAGAACAAGAGTGCACCCTGTATGATTCCACTTACGTAAACTTCTAGAAAATGCAACAGAAAGCAGATCAGTAGTTGACTGGGAATAGGGATAAAAGGAGCAAGGAATTACAAAGAGATGCAAGGAAACTTTTGGAGGTGATGGAAATGTTTATCTTGACTGTGGTGATGGTTTCATGGTGTATACACAATGCAGCACTAATCAAATCACGCTCAATATGGGCAGCGTAGTGTCTCCACTTATACTTCAACAAAGTTGAAGAAATATTCTTGTTAACAGGGAGCTTATCAAGGTAGAATCCTACACATGGCCCTATCAGTGTATGATCTCCCATATTTATGATCTTAAGACTATTAGAAATTTTTGAGTCCATTTAAGTTTCCTCAAGGAACGGGTAGGAGATAAGAATAGGGGAAGAAAGAAAAAGTCTGAACGATAGGGAGTCCTGAGTGGCGGGGACACTAGACTGAGAATGAGATCCGCTTTCTGACATTCAAGGTCATCAGACTTAGGGAGGTGATGAATGGGCTTTAGAGAGTTCTGTAAAAACTCAGTTATTGGGCCGGCCCGGTGGCACAGCAGTTAAGTGCGCACGTTCTGCTCCGGCGGCCCAGGGTTTGCTGGTTCAGATCCCGGTGCAGACATGGCACCGCTTGGCACCACTTGGCAAGCCATGCTGTGGTAGGCGTCCCACATATATAAACTAGAGGAAGATGGGCACGGATGTTAGCTCAGGGCCAGCCTTCCTCAGAAAAAAGAGGAGGATTGGCAGCAGTTAGCTCAGGGCTAATCTTCCTCAAAAAAAAAAAAAAAAACTCAGTTACCTGTGAATTTTTGTAGAAGCATACATTTGGGGGAAGAGGAGAAGGAACTTTGATGGTACGGTAATGGGCATAAAGAAGTCCATGCTCCCTAAACTTAAGAACTCCTTTACAATTATTCATTCAACTAATGGTCTTTGAGATTTCATTATGTGCTAGACATATGTCAGATGCTGGAGATGTTGAGCAGGACATTGGTTATCCTTGCCTTCATGAAGGGTCCAGTCTAATAGAGATAAACATTAAATTAAAAATTGCACACATATACGTATTTTAAAATTACAATTGTGATGTTGCAAGAGAGTAGTGCTGAAGAATCTAGTCTAGTCAGGGAAGGATCCCCTGGAGGTCAGTTAAGGAACACTTAAAGAGTGAATGGGGATATTGTCAAAGAAAGTGGGAACGGAAGGTTCCAGGCAGCATTTGTAAAGGACCAAATCTGGAAGGAGCCTGGTAGGTTGGTGGAACTGAGAGGCAGCCAGCAAGTTTGGGTCTGATGAGAAGACAACTGGCGGGAAGCTAGAGAGGTGAATGGAGGTCAGAGCATATGCAGTCCGATAGGCCATGTTAAGGCTCTGGTCTACACCCCAGAGCAGCTGCAAACTCCAGGAGAGTTTGCACCAATTTAAGATCAGAAGTCCTTTCCTCTGTGACCCAGAAGAGGATGTGGGCCATGCACTATCATGTTTAAGTAATAGAGATACCAATCCTGTGTTTCTGAGACCTGGTCTCCTCTGTTAATCAGGGTTTAATTTAGGGCTTCCAGAGTAATTGCTGCATTTGACATGAGTTCTGCCATGCAGTCAGAATGATGAGTAGTTCCCAAGCTTCCAGAGCCGTGTTAGAAATCCCAGGCTCTGGAGGGGCTGCTAAAGCTGGGGCCATGCCCGTGTCTCTGCCTTCTAAACCGTTAGAAACGCACTCTTGGGAAACGTGTAGCCAGGAAATAGCATTGAGGAAAGCGAGCTGTTTCTAGATTTTGTTCATATGTGCCAATCAGGTCAAGTTAATCATTTACACGTATGAATTCACTTAATCTCAACAAAAGATCATTTTGTTGTTCTTCAACAACCCTGTGAGGCAAATAAGGCAGGTTGATGATCCTCCCACTCTTCTTTCAAACGAGGAATCGGAGCCTCACAGGAAATGTGAGTGCAAGTGGGCATGGTGGGTATGAGCTGAGCTGGGCTCTGAGACCAGAGCTGGGTTCAGAAACTGGATCATTGCTTCCCAGGTAGGTGCCCTTGGGCAAGTTCATTCCACCTTCCAATTTAACAGGTAAAACATAGTATCCCCTTGTTTCTAAGGTTACTAATATATCTTTTCTTTTTTGTGTGTGTGAGGAAGATTGGCCCTGAGCTAACATCTGTATAGATCTTCCTCTATTTTGTATGTGGGACACTGCCACAGCGTGGCTTGATGAGTAGTGTGTAGGTGCATGCCCAGGATCCAAACCCACAAACCCAGGGCCTCCAAAGAGGCATGCAGGAACTTAACCACTACGCCAACAGGCCAGCCCTGCATATTCATTATTCTTTTTATGTGAACTTCTTGTGCATACACTGCACCTTTTTTGTTTGAGTTGTGGACCTTTTTCTGAATCATTTATGAGTCTGTACCTGTTTTAGGCAAGAAAACTAACAGATTACTGTAATTCCTCATTAAACTTCAGACTTTATAACTAAAAAAGTACTATGGTTAGCAAGATAAAAGTCTCAAAGAAAATAGGAGTTTAGATAAGGGATAATTGACTTTAAATATACATAAATAACAAATCGTCAAAATGTTTCAAGTTTGAGAAAACTGGCATAAGAGTATGGAAAACGGGCACTTTCATATACCATTGACATGACTGTAACCAGTGTGATCCTTTTGGAGGGAGGTCTGTCAGTGTCAGAATTGAAAATGTGTACAGTCATGCGTCACCTAACAATAGGGATGCGTTCTGAGAGATGCGTCATTAGGCAATTTCGTCACTGTGCGGACATCACAGTGTGCACTCACAACCCAGGTGGTACAGCCTGCCTCTCACCCAGGCTCTACGGTATAGCCTGTTGCTCCAGGCTACAAACCTGCACAGCACGTGACTGTGCTGAATCCTGTAGGTAACTGTAACACAGTGGTATTTCAGTATCCAAACATCTAAACATAGAAAAGGTACAGTAAAAATACAGTATAAAAGATAAAAAATGGCACATCTGTATAGGGCACTTCCCTGAATGGAGCTTGCAGGACTGGAAGTTGCTCTGGGTGAGTCAGTGAGTGAGTGTGAAGGCCCAGGCCATCACTGTGCACGACTGGAGACTTGATACACACTGTACACTTAGGCTACATTAAACTTATAAAACAATAGTTTGGTTTCTTCAATAGTAAATTAAACTGAGCTTACTGTAACTTTATAAACTTTTTAATTTTTTAAAACTTTTGACTCTGTTGTAATAACAGCTTAAAACACAAACACAGGGGCTGGCCCAGTGGCGCAGTGGTTAGTGTGCATGTTCCGCTTCGGGGGCCTGGGGTTCGCCAGTTCAGATCCCGGGTGTGGACATGGCACCACTTGGCAAGCCATGCTGTGGTGGGCGTCCCACGTATAAAGTGGAGGAAGATGGGCACGGATGTTAGCTCAGGGCCAATCTTCCTCAGCAAAAAGAGGATTGGCAACAGATGTTCACTCAGGGCTGATCTTTCTCAAAAAAAAAAAAAAAAGCCCACAAACACATTGTATAGCTTTACAAAAATATTTTCTTTCTTTATATCGTTAAAGTTTTTTTCTATTAAAATTTTTTTTTACTTTTTAAACTTTTCTGTTAAAAACTCAGACACAGGGGCTGGCCTCATGGCCTAGTGGTTAAGTTCAGTGCGTTCCATTTCGGTGGCCCGGGTTCAGTTCCCAGGTGTGAACCTACACCACTCATTGTAGCCATGCTGTGGCAGCAACCCACATACAAAATACAAGAAGACTGGCACATATGTTAGCTCAGGGCAAATCCTCTTCAAACAAAAAGAGGAAGATTGGCAACAGATGTTAGACCAGGGCCAATCTTCCTCAGCAAAAAAAAAACCACAAAACCTCAGACACAAACAAACACATTAGCCTAGGCCTAGCCAGGGTCAGACTCATCAATATTACTGTCTTTCACCTCCACATCTTCTCCCACTGGAAGGTCTTCAGGGGCAATAACACACATGGAGCTGTCACCTCCTACGATAACAATGCCTTCTTCTGGAACACCTTGTGAAGGACCTGCCGGAGGCTCTTCTTCAGGAGGTGTCACTCTTTTCAGAAATATGTCCGCAGTGGTTTGCTTGTTTTGCTTCTGTTTTTGATCACAGATTTGCCTGTAAGCAGACAAGGCACCATGAACATTCCTCTCTATTAATGAAAACCTTTCGGTGTTGGGGTCTAAGTTTTCAAACTTTTTATGGAGCTTGTTGGGGTCTGCAAAAGCTTCTGCTAAACCCTTCACTGTGAATTTTCCTGGGGGTTCTTCTTCTCCTCAGTTTCCTTTTCTCTTGCCTCTTCTTTGGCTCTGAATTCCTGTCCCAGTTCCAACAACTCCCCATTAGTCAGTTCCTCAGGAGCCACCTCTAGGAGCTCCTCAACGTCAGCTTCGTCCACACCCAGGTTCAAGTTGTCCACCGTCTCAGCCACAGCCTTGTTGATTTTTGCAACTTCCTCATCCTTCGCAAATCCTTTGAAGTCATGGGAGAACTTTTTGAGCGTCTCCTTCCAGATGCCATTCATACACTCCTTGGTGACATCACCTCAAGCCCAAGCAAGGTTCTTGATGCATAGATATTGTAATTCTTCCAGAATCGCATCAGTGTCTTCCTCAGTTGCAGCAATAACCTGGGCAAAGGTCCTCTTCAGGTAGTAGGCCTTAAAAACTACCATAACTCCTTTATCCATTGTTTGGATCAAAGAGAAACACCACTTTGATATTGGAATGAAGATCACCAATAAAAGAAAGATGTCCAGGAGCACTGTTCAACAATAAGAAAATTCTTTTTATGAAGATTAGCCCTGAGCTAACATCTGCCACCGATCCTCCTCTTTCTGCTGAGGAAGACTGGCCCTGAGCTAACATCCATGCCCATCTTCCTCTACTTTATATGTGGGACACCTACAACAGCATGGCTTGATAAGTGGTGCACAGGTCCACACCTGCGATCCAAACTGGGAAACCCTGGGCCGCTGAAGCAGAACGTGCGAAATTAACCACTGCGCCACCAGGCCGGCCCAACAATATGCAAATCCTTGAAAAGTACATTATTTTCTAAAAAGTTCTTCTTCATTTTGCCGGCATAGCAATTTAGGAGGACATCTTGGAAGTGGAGCTGGATCATCCATGACCTCTTATTGCTCCTGTGTAAACTGGCAGTGCGTGCTTATTGATATACTTGAAGGCCCTGGGGTTCTCTGTGCCAGCTCACAAAGGGTTTCAATGTGTAGCCTGGCACACTGCCCCCAAGCAAGACTGTTATCCTGCCCTTAAAAGCCTTGAAATCTGGCATTGACTTGGCCTCCTTATGGATGAAAATCCTTTCAGGCAGCCATTTCCAGAATAGGGACCTTTCATCCACATTGACTATTTGCTCTGGCAAGTATTTTCCCTCCACAGTCAGCTTATCTAGAGTTCCCAAAAATTCTGCAGCTGCCTTCGTATCAGCACTCGCAGACTCACACTCACTTTCACTTTACATAATGAGTAACAGTTCTGGAATCGTTTAAACCACCCAGAGCTAGCAGTAAATTCAACACTGCAGTAAGGTCTAGTCCTTTCTTTCAACATAGCCATAGCAGACAGACTTTTTGCTTTGGCCATGACCATCATGGCGCTGAGAGGAATATGCTACTGTGCCTGGTCTTCAATCCAGGTCATTAGAAGTTTCTCCATGTCTGATATAGGCCCTTCACGAATTTTTGTCAGTCTTACTGCCTTCAAGGAAGCAGATCCTTTGCCAGCTTCCATCACTTTGTTCTTGTTCTTCAAGATCTTAGCTATGGTGGGGGGGGACATGCCCAACTGGTGAGCAATAACTGCCACTGGTTTTCCACCTTCATAGTCCTTAATCACTTTTGATTTCGTTCCCAGGCCAACCACTCAATGTGGCCTCTTACTGGCAACATCAGCAGTGGATTTCGTGTGCCTAGGGGCCATGATGAACAGAACAACATGAGACTAAATCACGCACAAGAGAAAATGATGTAATCAAGAGACGTGGTAAACATGAGATGTAGGAAGCTGCTGCCGGCATAACACAGCATGCTGTTTCACAGCAACCTTTTTTTTTAAGTAGAAAGAGTATACTCTAATGATAAAAAGCATAGTAAATGCATAAGCCAGTAATACAGCCCTTTATTTTCATTATCAAGTATTATGTACTGTACATAAATGTATGTGCTATGCTTTTACACAACTGGCAGCACAGTGGGTTTTTACACCAGCAACACCACAAACACGAGTAATGCACTGCATTACATTATGAGCTGACCGGAATTTTTTAGCTCCATTATCATCTTATGGGACCACTGTCATATATGTGGTCCCTCATTGACCAAAATGTTGTGATGCAGCACATAACTGCATACCCTCTGACCTGATTATTTCAAGACTAGGAATTTACACCACTAAATTACTTGCCAAAGCATTTTATTTTATATAGAAAAATGTTTCCTGAAGTTCATAAGAGCAAATAAGAGAAAGACTCTAATCACAGTAGAGAACTGGACTGATTAATTATGGAACGTTCATAAAATAGAATACTTGTTCAAGTCAGTTGCGGTCTGCTAACTAGATCTATTACATGAAGGCACATTAGTTGGGGGAAAACAGCACAGAACAATGTATACCACTGTGTATACAAGACTGCTCACTAGAGGATAAATATGTAGATGTATGTGATATGGATATTTATATTCGCTTCTGAAAGAAAATACAAGAAACTGCTAACTGCAGACTGGAAGGTGAAAGGCCTTTTCTTCACATACTGTTTGCCTTGTCTAACCACGTACATACTACTTTTCACATTTTTAAGGTTAATAGGGTAGCTGTTTTCTTTATAAGTTTTGTTTGATAAATATCATTTAAAAATTGAATTTTAAAACCGTAAAGTTAAAAAAAATTGCTCTGGGGCTGGCCCTGTGGCCGAGTGGTTAAAGTTCCGTGCACTCCACTCTGGTGGTCCAGGTTCACAGCTTCAGATCCCGGGCACAGACCTACTCCACTAGTCAGCCATGCTGTTGCAGGATCCCACTTAGAGGAAGACTGGAACAGACATTAGCTCAGGGCTAATCTTCCTCAAGCAAAGAGAAAAAAAAAAAAGAGGAAGACTGGCGATTGGCAATGGATGTTGGTTCAGAGCGAATCTTCCTCACCAAAAACAAACAAAAGAATGACTCTCTACCTCATCTGCCTTCAGATTACATGAGGCAACATTTCCACCTTTTTTTTCAGAGAAGAAAGTACTGCAGTGAAAAATGGGGAAAGGCCAGCTCTACCTAGCACCTGCGAGGCCTAACCAGGATCCCTTCTCCATCACAGAACAGGTCAGTGACACAGACCTTCAAACACC
The DNA here is from genome assembly GCF_041296235.1 of Equus asinus. NCBI lineage: Eukaryota > Metazoa > Chordata > Mammalia > Perissodactyla > Equidae > Equus > Equus asinus. The sequence continues at coordinate 83,395,033 of NC_091797.1, read as the reverse complement.
CGCTTCCCTTTCTCTTGGTGCATCAAGTGGTATGAGAGTGCTCTTCCCCTCCCCCACCCTCCCTCCCTTTTTGGTACTGATTCTATGTGGATTACAAGTCACAATGATGAAGTGGTGTAAGCTGTTTCTTAAGTCATGTTATGGTCTCTGCACACAACCACCCCAAGGGGGAATGTTTTCAACCAGCTTCCTTCTTAGTTGGAAAGCACCAAAGGTGCTTTTTGGGCAAGAAGACTTGGCCAACGTGTTGTGATTTTTTAAAAAGAATCTCACATTCGAATGCTTGCTCTGCTGTAGCTGAACGGCGTATGTGTAAGCGTGGACCCTCTGCAGGGTCCCTGAGTCAAGTCCCAGCTGACACTGGTCAGGGAAAGGGGTGACTCCCGCGGAGAGGCTGTCTCTTGACCTCCCATGTTATGAAACCCCATACCCAAAAGAGCAAGAACACCTGGAGGCCTGGTTCAACACAATATTGTCATTTTTACTTTTATTCAACTATAAGCAAATAGCAGAACTGACACAACATTCAGCAACTCCAGACCGGCTTTCCTCAGACCAATGAAGAGTGAGCAATTTAACAGTCACGGACTTACGGATTTCTGACAACCTCTCGACCCAAACCTGCCACTCATCTGGGTGGCCGTGCCTTAACAGCAGGGCAACTCTCCCCATGGCTTTCCTAGTACCCCTCTTTAAAGGAGCCAGAGCAGGACAAGGGCACCTAGTAACTGGTCCATACATATACCATGTTGGGGCTTAGCGGACATGCCAGCCTCTGGCTGTCTTGTGGGAAACGGCCATGAAAACACGTCTCAGAAGATGCCATCATGCACAGTTCTGATCTCGGGCTCACAGGGCAGAGGCGAGGAGTCTTTTTTCTTAACTTCCCTTAAAGATTCTTTGATATTCTGCGCTATTACTAGGAGACCTTGTCTTTTTACCTCAAATTTTTCTTCTTTAAATTCTGGGTTGCTACTCTTATATTAACATTCTGATGACCTCATCATAGTACCAAAATATCCCCCAAAATGGAGTTCAAATTTGATCAACACATAAACTGCAGTGTGTAACCCTCTAGAATTACAAAGGATTATCGGAAGGAAGTCACCCGACACCACTATCTGATTGCTCAGGTCTCACCTGTGAGACTGGGAGCAGGGAAGAGGGGAAATCTACATGCAACACTGAGCTACAGAACACTGCTTGGGACCTGAGAGGTTCCCGTCTCCTAACTTTCCCCTACTTCCCAGACAGCTGCTCATAGAGCTTGGGCACATAGTCATCCCATTCGGCCTGGTAACATGTGCCAGCCACCGGGGACCCGAGCTTGTACTTTTTGCGGAAAGATGCCACCTTGAACTTGCCACGGTGGTCTCCAGATCTGTTGCTGAGAATGGGTTCATCACACTTCAGCGGCCCGCCCTGCTCGTAGACCAGCCAGACATAGCGATGAAGGCCTGGAGGGAGAGGCAGAAGGGAAGATGGACACACAGCTAGGTATCTGAGATGGAGAGGTCAACCATTTTCTAGAATGTACCAAGTTAGAGGGACCCAGACCACCCCATTTGCAAGAGGTACACTGAGGACCCAGGGAGGTAGAATGAGTCAGGTCACTCACCTGCTGAAAATGACCCAATGGCTCCTGCCATAATTGGCATAAAGTCCATACCCTACATTACGGACTCTAAGAACCTGCAGGATCTGGCCCCTGCCCATCCTCGACCGCCCTCTGGTCCTCATCCCTCCCACGCCAGGCTTCCAGCCCATCTCCACTCTCCTATCGCTAGTCATTTCCCACCACTCCCATCAGAATGCCCACTTCACTTCTGTTATAGTAACAGTGTCACCTAAAACTCTTACTTTCTAATTTAGTCCCTTCACTAGAATGAGAGCTCCATAAAGCTATGGTGTTTGTCTTATTGACCATTTTCACCCCAGAACTTCCTAGTGCCTGGTAAATAGGAGGTGCTAAAAAAATGTATGAGAAATGGACGAAGGACACAGCAAATCACTGACTGCGTGCTCGGCATGCCACAATCAAGCCTACAAAGGCTAAAGGAGAACATTATCTTTCTATCTCCAAACTCACGTCCTCAGAAGACCAGAGACCTGCTTTGAAAGCAAGGACCCAAACTCACTCTAATCAACTAAGTAGCAAAGAATGCTTTAAAACCAGCCAGCAAGCACCCTATCAACCAAGCAGCTTTCTACAAGCTCCAATTAAGTATTCGACATAAATAGGTACCATGTGCTGCTTTAAAAAGTTATTTTTAAAAAGTTATTTAAATAATTGTACACCCAAGTTCACTGCAGCATCATCTGTAGTAGCCAAGAGGTGGAAGCACTCCAATGTCCAGTGACGGATGAACGGATCAACAAAATGTGGTATATACATACAAGAGAATGGTATTCAGCTTTTAAAAAGAAAGCAATCCTGTCGCATGCTACAACATGGATGAATCTTGATATGGATCTACATGGATCTTACATGGATCTGCTGAAGCTTTCATATACTGCTGATTAGAGTGTAAAAATTTTCAGCCATTTTGGGAACTCTTAGGCGATTTCTATGACCCAATAATTCTACTCTTAAGGAATTTCCCAAGAGAAAGGGCAACACATGCCCACAAAATGACACGAATGTAAATAGCTGCTTTATTCATAATATCCAAACACTGGAAGAACCCAAAGGTCCATCAACAGAATGGCTACATAAACTGCGGGACATTCACACAGGGGAGTACCACCTGGCAATAAAAGGAATGAGCTACTGACACAAACAATAACGTGGATGAATCTCACAGACATTATCCTAAGTGAGAGACCACTCGCCAAAAACAAATGCACACTGCATGACACCGTTTATAAGATTATAAGCAGAGTGAAAGGAATCTATGGAGCTAGGAGTCAGAAAATGGTCAGCTCTGGGAAATTTAACTGAGAAGGTCACACAAGAATCTTCTGGGCTGATGGAAATATCCTACATCTTATTTTCAAAGGCGCTTACATGGTCACCTTCATTTATCAGCCAATATTCACTGCCTAAAACAACTACGAATCTGGGTGCTTCATTATATGTAAGTTATACCTTAGTAAAATACGGAAGAAAGTGAGCTAAGGTGCTGAGGCTTTTTTTGTTAATGAGAACGCAGCTCCTACTTGAGAGAACTGCTTTATTCTCATGTGTGTACTTCCCATAATTAAACTGCCTCATTTTATAACTGCCCTAGAGAACTTAACTGCTCCCAGAAAGATGTACCTTTACCTTCCTCTTATGAAGGCATGAGGGGCTTGAAGCTGTGAAGCTTCTAGGTCAACAGATACAACGTGAGTCCATGGCCGACACCCTTGCCAGGGACCTTTCTGTGCCTCTTCAGACTAACTCAGGGCTGGATAATATGTGCAAAAGCTAGTATGCTGCCGTGCTCCGCCTGCCACTACTTCCCTGTTCCAGCCGATGGAAACACCCTGTGCTGGTCGACAGGCAGTAACAGGGCACCTCCCACCACCAGCTCAGGCAGCGCCCACCCACCTCGGAGAGTTTCACGATAGTGCCCTCTCTCTATATATAACATATAATACACAACCTAACACAATACGTGTGTGGCTTTGATATAGTTCTTAACGTCTTCCAAATCTTTTCAAGCTAGATTTTCATGAGAAAGAGGGAGCTATAGAGAGATAAAGCCATTTTTTTACAATTAGTTTGGAAACTATGATCATTTCTGAGACCTCTCACGGGAACTAGAAGCTCAAAGATCCCACAGGGCAAAGGTCGAATACAGAAATCAGATGGTTTAATGGTGTTCAAGCTACATGTGGCCCCCTGGGAAACCGTTCCGAGCACTGCGACACTGCTGGCTGGTGTCTTCTCCCTGATTCCTCTGGCTTGTAAAGGCCGAGCGGCTAGGAGGCGACGCTCACAGAGGGCCCATTCTGACCAGAGGCAAGGTTCTGCCATCTGACACTACTGCAGGTCTGACTGTCGCTGGCAGGCAACAGCCTTGGAGGTGAACGGTGCTACCTGAACTCTCCGCTAGGGAAAGGGCTCTCACAAAGAGAGAAGAACAAAGCTCTAAAAAGCAGACTAAAATCTGCAGCACTTTAGGCCAATCCTAATGTGCCTCTAGGCCCCCCTCCCACCTCCCTCCAAAAGCAGCCTTTACTGACCTGTGCCCTTGGGAGGCCCGGAGCCCACATAATCAGAAAGGACTGTGCCACTGCTGATGTCATTGCCCTTCATGTTGACCACCAGAAAATGGTGCCATTCCCTATGAAGAGGGACAGAGGACCGTCAACACGTGGGAAAGCAGCATGTGCGGCCTCACGGCCAGCAATGGATATGAAGCATGCGCTCCGGGCCAGGATGCAGTGATGAACATGACAGCTCTGCTTTCTTGGCCAGTGCAAACCTCATGCATCTGCAGAAGAGAGGACCCCACACCCGCCCCTCCCTCCCTCTGAGGTTCTCTAGGGCAAGGGTGTGCAAACTTTTTCTGGAAAGGGCCAGACCATAAATGTTTTAGGCTTTGCAGTTCATACTGTCTCTTTCACAACTACTCAATTCGGGGGCTGTAGCGTGAAAGCAGCCACAGAAAGGCGTAAATAAGGTAACATGACTGTGTTTCAATGAAACTTTATTTATGGACGCTGAAATTTGAATTTCACATAATTTTCACACATCACAAAGTATTATTCTTCTTTCAATTTTTTCCCAATCATTAAAAACGTAACAACCATTCTTAGTTCACGGGGCTGTACAAAAACAGGCCTCAGGCAGACCTGGCGCCGGGCCATAGTTTCCAGACTCCTGCTCTAGGGAGTGAAGGGGAGCAAAGTGCACACGCCGGCTTGAGCACAAATGGGAACATCCCAAACCGGGTCAAGTTCTCTGAGCACAGAATGTCCAGAGAGGGGCTCACACAGTGCGAGAAGTTTCCGGTCACATCTAAATGACCCTCTGTTCCCCACCTTCCCCCAACTCGCCTGTATTTGGGGTCCTTCCGGCTGGGCGCATCTGGGTCTGTCAGGACCAAGGTGTAGAGTTTACCTGGATCGAGGCCATCCCATGCAATGCTTGTGGGCCGGTTCTTAACCTGTAGGAAGGAGCCAGTTTGGAGTTAAAAAGTCAGAAACGCTGAAGAAACTCACTCTTCCTTTGACCTCAGGCTCCTCAAAGGTAAAACAGTAATTATCACTTAAAGCTACAGTGTGTTGACTCTACTCAGAGCCAGGAGCTGAAGTTTAGTAGCCGGTATTTATTTTAGTCCCAACAACACTGTAAGGCTGGTATCCCGGCAAGTTATTAACAGAAAGAGGTGGTGTGAGGATTTCAACACTGGTACTGAGTCTTCTCAACTACAACCTCACACTGTCTGGAATGACAGGGTCTCCAGATTTGCTACCAGGAGGCCACCTGGGGCCTGCTCAACCAGAATGGGAATTAACTGGACATCTAACAGTGCACAGATAAGAGAGCCCAGGTGGCCAGGCATGGACAGTGAGTCTGGGAAAAGGAAGGCTGAGAGATGGCACTCTACTATTGTAGTGCACCCTCATTCGCAGTTTTGCTTTCCTCGGTGTCAGTTACCCGTGGTTAACTGCGGTCTGAAAATATTAAATGGAAAATTCCAGAAATAAATAATTCATTAAGTGCGCCCTTCCGAGCAGCGTGATGAAATCTTGTGCCATCCCGCTCCCCCAGCTGGGGACATGAATCATTCCTTTGTCCGGCGGACCCACGCTGTATCCGCCACCTGCCCCTTAGTTAGGATACAAACACACATAGAGGGTTCCGCGCCATCCGTGTCAAGCATCCATCTGGGAACATGGAACACAGTATTCCCTGCAGATAAGGGGGACTGCTGTATATTCAAACATCCAAAATAAAAAACCATAAACCGTGGGGGCAGTTTATTCACCCCGCTGCCCCTGAGCCCCATGACCAACAACTCGCACGGTGTCGGCCTCTCGTTTCTCCACTCCGAGCAGCCGGGAGGTGGTCGCCCCTCAGGCATGCGCGTCAGAGGCCAAACCGCTGCCCTCGAACCTTCGAGCTACGGAACGCGCTTAACCTTTGGATGGCTTCCCTCTTTTGATCGCCAAAACAAGGGAGGAATCGCCGAGCACTGCTGATTGCCCGTTACATAACGCGCGTCCCATGCCCTCGGGTGGGGCTTTAGCTCCCCAAACTGAGGCCTAAAAGCCAGACACACGAAGGGAGGCTCCGGGGCCGTGGGGCGCCCTTGAAGTCCCGGGGTAAATTTCCCCCGCAGGCCGAGCCCCGCCCACCACGTGCCGGTCTCCGGGGCTCGGCTTGACCTCAGGCCCGGGGCGTGGGCACCGCGACCCCCTTCCCTCTGTGGGTCGGGCGCACCGAGCCGGAACGTGCTGCTCCGGCCGCCAAGCCCCGCCCCGCAGGCCTCCCAACCTCGGGCAGCCGCCGCCCTTCGCTCCCCCGCCGCCCTCGGTACCTGGGTGGGCGTCAGCACTTTGCCGAGCTCGTCGATCTCTGCCCCGGCGTATCTGACCTGCAGCGGGTGCTGCGGCTGCTCGTCCACTTCCTGCAGGCTCAAGGGCCCGGACCACTTGCCGAGGTCCACCGGCATGGCGGGGTCGAGGGCGGCGAACGGCCGGGAGAGCAGACGGAGGCCAGAAGGAAGACCGCAGCACCGATGCCGAGCACTGCTAACTGGCCCTAGGCGCGTGAGCCCCGCAGGCAACAGCGCACGCGCGCGAGCCCCGCCCCGCCCCGCTCCTCCAATCACCACGCGGCAGGCAGCGCTCCTCCGATTGGTCAGCTCGCACTGCCGGGTGGCTTGGCCTTTCTGCTGGCGCAGGCGATCTGCTCCCTGTCGTTGCCGAGGTCCCTGGATGTGTGGCTGGGCGTGCAAGACCGCTGTTTCAAGAAATGCAGTTGCGCTTTTGATTTTTTTAAACCTTTTTACATAAGTACTTGCTCGACTTCCTAAATTCACAAATGTTAAGGCCTTCTGTTCTGTTGCGCTATTTAAAACAAGCGTGATTGCCCGCGCCTCCCTGTAGTTTCGCGCATGCTCACTAGTTTTGGTAGCTGGCCTGGTTAGAGGGCGTGAGCGAACTTATGAGCAGTTTTCTCAACGGACAAATATATTTGCAAATATACGTGATCCCCTTCGTCCTACTTGGTCGAAGCAAGATTCCTGGGAAATTTTTTTTTGAGAGGTGATTTTTTTTAAACCATAACTTATTCCTAGTTTGCTGACACACTTGCCTCTGCTGTGCCACTGGCTCTGCCTCTACCAAAACTCCTCTCCCTGTGGCCACCAAGTGCTTTCTTTTTGCTAAATATAAGGGCACTATTTATAGTCCTTACCTGACTTGACCTTAGGACAGCCTTTGACACTGATAACTACCCCCAGGGAGTAAAAAGTTCTTGTTTTTATTTCTTGGTAGGAAGTAATATAAGTTCATTGCAGAAAATTCAGAGAAAAAACCCAAAGAAGTAAATAAAAATCGTTTCTATTCCACTACTTGGATATAAACATTGGTAACAATTTGGAGTAAATCTTTCCAATCTTAAAACTATGAGTATAGATAATTTTGTTCCATTTATTCACAACAAAATTAAACTCTACAATTAGACAACCTCCATATCAAAAATCGATCATTATTTTAATGGCTTATTCTACTCCACAATTTATTGAACAAACCTCTTGATGTTGGACATTTAGACTGTTTTGTTGTCTTTCCTTTTACAAATATCACTGAAATGAACATCCTTATGTATAGATATCAAAAGACTTGGTGGATAGTTTTAGGAAAATTTTATTATACATGGGCTTGCTAGGTCAAAGCATGTGTACTTTAAAGGGACGAATCACAGGCAGTGGATGGATCACGACTTCAGCAACTAAGCACTGATAGGATTCTTGGTTTTTCCATGATTTGTTCTATATAAATGCATTTTGAGAAGCTTGAAAGCAAAAGGAGAAACAGTCCCTGCCCTCATGGAGTATAGCAGTGGAGACAGACATTAAACGACATTCATAAATGTAAAATTACAAACTGTGATAAGTGCCAGGGAGAGAAGACAGCCCCAGGTTGAGCATGAATAGGTTCTGCAGCTAATTGCTTGTGTGACCTCGGAAAAGCCACCTGCAGGCTCAGGGCCAGGATGATGCTGTGAGAAGGTAAGTGATGACTGTAAATCCTCTTGGGGAAGATGCAAAGAAATTCCAGATACTTCTGCTCTTGGCTACCATTCTTGCCCCCTCTCTACAACAAGCAGATGGTCACCAGACCTATAAATTCTACCTCCGTAAAGCCCCACCATGGGTCCGCTTCTTCCCCCCATCATAGCAACCCTGGTGTCACTCTCCTGGCCCACTGCCTCAACTCTTCCTCCCTTCTAGCCCATCCTCCTGGTTATGTTCATCTTTCTCAGATGTAAATCAGTTCAATCCACACCTCATCCCCCTTTCCCTAAAGCCCTCTGTGGCCCCTTATTGCCTCAGGATGAAGTCTAGACTCTTAATAGGCCCCTGTAGACTTGTCCCACCTCCCTGGCTCTCCCTCCTTGTGTTCTTCTCTCGAAATACTCTGAATTTGTTTCAGTTCCATCTTGACTCTCTACCTCTGGGCCTTTGCTTGTGCTGTTCCCTCCTCCTGGAACACTTTTCCCTCATTACTCTTCACACACACACACGCACACACTGTACTCTTGTCCCGGCTCACCTTTACTCGTCTTAAACATCACTTCCACCTTCTCCTACCCATCAGGACTGGGGGAAATGCCCTGATCTCTGCATCCACACCCATTCTGTCCTTTCTCTTTCCCAACAGTCAGAGCATTTAGGATTACTAGTTTGTCATCTGAAGCACAGCACCAGCCACTGGAGTATAACCTCCATGAGGATTATCTCACTGGTCATATCCCCAGCACTTAAAATAGTGCCTCAGACACTTGGTACGTAATATGATCGTTATCATTATTATTACAAGAAAATAAGTGAATTAAAAAAAAAAACTATCTGGTCTGGCTGTGGTTCAGATCACTAAATACTTCTGATAAAATATCACATTCAGAAAAGGCCATTTCACCTGTAAACCTGATATCAACAGTATCTCTTTAATTAGGAGCCATTGGAGAAATCAAAGCACCTTTCCTCTCGCTGTTTATATTAAACAGCTCTCATTCAATGCTCGTGAGATAGAAAACAGATGCCATCCCACAAGCTATGTGTTAAAAAGAAAAACACAACTATTTGGTTTGAAAAGATGGTTGCACCTTCATAGATAATGCTCAGAAAGAGGTTTTTTTTTAACTTGCTTTAAGCTATTCTCTGGGCCTAAGCACAGATGCTCATTGGAAATTTCAGATATGGGAAGGACTTTATGGCGTGCCTACTGGGTGCAAAATGCTGAATGTGCTTTAGCTCCCTCCACGTCCTGGGATAGAGTGTTATTCTCCTTGCTTTATAGATAAGGTAACGGAGGCTGCTAGAGTGATTGGGAGTGACCCCTGGATCTGCCGATGCCTTTCTCACCCAATCAAAATTGAGGTGAGTTTATTATGAGCCATAGTGAGGAGTATAACCTGGAAAGGTCTTAGAAGTTATTCTGGAGAAGCATGGGTTTCGGTACAGTCTTATATCTTTTTTAGAACAAAGAACATATGTTGAACACACCCAGGATACATTTTCATCAAAATTTCAATGAGGTATGCAGTTGCAAATTAGCAGGTCAATATCACCGTGTTGTCAGGAAAGGGACTAATCTGGGCATTACCAATAGAGCGTTACCAACAGGGCATAGGAGGGGAAGTATGCCTTCTTATCTTAAGAGAGTGCACTTTTTACTTTAATGGTTAAGCACATGTATGATGTATATTTGATAGGCCATAAGTCAGGCCTTTTAGTTCAAGCTGAATCAGTTTTGAACTCAAATAGTTATCCCATATACCTCAATATGTGAAAATCACTTATTTTACCCTTTTGATCAATAATCTTTCAATAGAAAGCATTGCTGATCAAAATATTGTCTCTCAGTGCCAGGGTGGTTGCTGCCCGCCCTGGGTCCATCATGTCCCTTGGTGCTAGGCTTTTATATCATTGATTTGCCCAGTTATCCATGTTGGGGGGAAACAGTCAGATATAGGGGACAAGCAGAGAGGTATATACTAATAGGGGAAGTGTTTCATAGGCTATGTAACTTGTCAGTTATTTTTAGATTATCGCACAAACATTGTACATGTGCTTTTACATGACTTCCTATAGTTGCATTGTTTATAGCGATTATAGAATAGGTAATCCATACTTGAAACGATTAGCTTAAAAATGAACTCTTAGGCATAGCCTTAAGAAAAGAGGATTCGTCCAGGGTTGTAAGCTCCATCAACCATCTCAAGTCACTGAGCAATCATTACTCTAGCTTGCATACCAGTCATACAACACTGAGAAAACAGAAATTAGTTTGAATATTATGACTAATACAAGAATTCCAAGGAGTAATAGAAAAAGGAATTGCAATCCAGGTCACAAATGGAAGCCAGTACCAGAAGGGAGCCAACGAAACAAATCAAAACCAAGTACAGGATCGCTTAAGGTATTCACCTGTTTTTTTCTTTTCATGTGCTTTAGCAGAGATGATACACTGGAGGGCTTGTTGGGTATAAAAACACAGCATTCAGGTTGAATGATATATATATGTACCGCCTTGGGGTGCTGTAAGAATATCTAAGGCCATTCTATTTTGAAGGACAGCCTTTCTTATTAAAGACATTTAAGTATCTAATGAGGCGATTCCTGCTTGAGTACTGTTAAGGGCTTCTATATGTGATATGACATCCTCTAGCCCCAAAGGAGGAACAGCTATAGCTAGGTGTTCGGTGGTCATACGAGTGGAACACTGAACGAGCCCATCTGGCCTTACAGAGAGGGAGATTGGCAACAAGTGTTAGCTCAGTGTGAATCCTTCCCTGCATCCAAGGGAAACTCAGGGTGCAGTGTTTTAGCCATCCAGGCAGTAGCCGAGAACAGAGATTTATTCCACATAACCACTGAGTTCCATTAGGAGTCACTCGGTAAGTGCCTGGCCTTTAGGACCAGTCTGTTCCAAATCAGTCACTTTCTTCAAGGATGATAGTATTTTGAAACCTTAAATGGAACAATTATAAAATAGGTATACAGCTTAAGCATAACAAAGATTTAAATGCGAGATACAAGGTTGAGAATACAGGCCTGGTCCGGAGTCTTGGGACAGCTGTCTACAACAGTCTTGGGACAGCTGTCTACAACAGATGCCATCTTCTCACCCTGGTTAGGAGACACTCGCCTTGCTGAGTTAAAGTTGGCTATCAGAAATAGGAACTGAAACTGACTCAAGTGGAGAGGCCTTTTTTAAATGAGCAATGTGAATCCATGAATCTATGCCTTTTGATTCTGCAGCACATGAATTGGTTAAACGTACCTGGTCCTTAGTACTTTAGGACAAATTTATCTTTCTTTACCCAACAAATAAAAATACTTCCAATCCTTATACTTTCTTTACTGGAAACATGTTTTACTTTCCTTGTATACAGAGCTGTTTTCCTTATTAATTTTAGTAGCTTTAATTAATATATTAATTAGAATTTTTAACCCTTACAGACCCTAGCAAAAACTAAAAAGTAATCAACTATGAACTCTCTTTTATATCAGCATCCTAAACACTTTTCATAATTTCTCGAAACATGCTACTTCATAGTAATAAAACACAAGATGTGTTTACTAATAGACTCAAACACTTCAGTTTCTCTGTAATAAGAAGCCAAAAGTAGTTAAACTTAGATATGTTTAGCAATAATATTTCAGTATTTTATCTTATTTGAAAATGACCTAGATTTCTATCGTTTAACCTAATTTAATAAAACTCTAAAGGTTTCAAGTCACCAAAAGGTTTTGAAATTCTTTTAAATATACATGCCATAACACATAATTTTAAAAAGTTCACCAACACTTTCTTTTTTACATCTATTTAGTTTACTCCTTCTCAATAATTATTTTTAGGTTGCCTACAAAACTTCTTGAGACATTAGACAGAATTATCCATCATTTTAAGTTATTATTTTTGTTAATTTGTTTTGTAATAGAGGTAACAGCAAATTATTTGACCAATAAACATAGAATAAAGGCTGCATATCTGCATCACATCCAGTGCTGGTAACACTGAGCACATGCCTATTTTAATCAAACCAACAAACTCAAACAAATTTTCATTTACCAAAGATGAATTTATCTCATGTTAACCTGAAAGACATTTCTATTACATTTAGAATTTATGCAAGTGCTTCCTTTAAGTCAATCGAATAGAGCTCTTTAGAAATTATACCATCTTGGGGCTGGCCCACTGGCGCAGTGGTTAAGTGCACACGTTCTGCTTCAGCGGCCCACAGTTCACCAGTTTGGATCTCAGGTGCAGACATGGCACTGCTTGGCAAGCCATGCTGTGGTAGGTGTCCCACATATAAAGTAGAGGAAGATGGGCACACATGTTCACTCAGGGCCAGTCTTCATCAGCAAAAAGAGGAGGACTGGCAGCAGATGTTAGTTCAGGGCTAATCTTCATCAACAACAAAAGAAATTATACCATCTGGAGGTAAAAATATCATGCGCATATAACATACATATAGACACATACACGGTCTCCACACCTATTGCTTGAAAATTACTGCCATGAATCAGGTCCAATAATATACTAGTTATGAATGCAAATTTTGTTTTAAGCCTTTTTACTAATATTTGTAGAGAAGACACTCAAGATGTTAGATTTTGGGCGAGGCTGCCCTTATGGCCATTTTTCTGGCCTTTTCCCTTTCTTTTTTTCAGTTTTAGGATTTGGTGATGAGCTAGATAACACTTCCGAGAGAGAGAGAGAGAGAGAGAGAGAGAGAGAGAGAGAGAGAGAGACAGAGAGAGAGAGAGAGACAGAGAGAGAGACAGAGAGAGAGAGAGAGAGGAGGCCAAAATCCTTTTGGAGATAAAGGAACCGGGTGGAATCTGAACTGCCTCTAGGACTGCTTTTCTAGTCTTAACAAGGGTGTGTAAATTGAGGACAGATCTTCTATCTGTCCACACACATCACCCTAATCAGCTTTTTCCCTCTGAGTGCTTAGTTTTATTTTAACTTAGGGAAAAAGGCCTGGAAAGAAAATTCCTATCAGACTCTGAATATCGGCTTCCAGTTTGGCCACATTTCTGATCCTAAGTTGCTACATCCTTTTGGATACCTTGTCAGGTTTCAGCCAGGATAAACAGTAACTACCTGGTAGCACTGAACTGTTCCAGAAATCTTTAGCATAGCAGTTTCCCAGAAAATCTCTCCATTTCGTTAACTCGGAGAGTAGATTATGGAGGTGTCTGTAAAGTCATGGCCTAATATATTCCTTTAAGTACTATTTATAAGTTAATTTTCTATTTGCTTTTTGCAACAAAACTTTCAGTAAGATTATTTCGGGATGTTGAAGGTTTTGCTTTTTAAGTGCACTTTTTAAATGATCTTATCTAATCAGAATGTTCCTTCTAATGGCCAATGTAATTCCCCTGAGGCTCTCAGCAGCTCGGTAGAACCCTTAGCAGCTAATGGAGTGCAACCCACATTTCTCTTTGACTATCTCTGACCACAAAATGGGGTGCAACTACATTTTGTCTAACCATATTTCACAATCTCTAACATGACGATTATTGTTATTTTTTTTAAGATTTTATTTTTTAATTTTTTTCCTTTTTTCTCCCCAAAGCCCCCCAGCACATAGTTGTATATTCTTCGTCGTGGGTCCTTCTAGTTGTGGCATGTGGGACACTGCCTCAGCATGGTTTGATGAGCAGTGCCATGTCCATGCCCAGGATTCGAACCAACGAAACACTGGGCCACCTGCAGCGGAGTGCGCGAACTTAACCGTTCGGCCACGGGGCCAGCCCCTAACATGACAATTATTATGCCAAGCCCTCAGGACATGAAACAAGCTTAGTAAGATCTTTTTCGCTGTACTTTGTAAATATTTACAGTTTCCAGAACCTTTAGTTTGAGCAATTGTGCTAAAAGCTGGCAAGCTAAACTCTAAAAATTTCTGTTACCGCACTCTTAAAAAGGAGCCCCACAGTGGCCACTGTAATTTCAAATTATCCCGGGTCATCTTGCCAGCCATTAACAGCTATCCTTATTTCATTAAGCACTTGCAAGTCATAGCATGAAGCCAACCGGAGTTCGGAGGTGAGCCTGCCCAATCGGGAATGGTTGGCTTTTAGAATCTCAATTTCCTGCTTTCCTTTTAGTTTTGTTTTGCTTTAAAGTCTGAAAAATCCCTAGGGACAGTGTAGTGGGTCAGAAGTGTACTGCTTCTGAGTGTTACTCCCTAAAGGAATGTCATAAAAACTCTCTTAAGTGCCTCAGTTTCTCCTGCTGGAAGCCTAAAACCACCGTGGAGGCTCAGAGCTCGGGTGACCAACCCTTCATGAGCTTCCCAGATGAGCCTGTAATTAATGAACATGAATGACAGTGGAGGTCCCTATGGGACTGCTACACCTCATGAGGCCTTCAATCCTCCAATGTTCCCGCTAAAGTCCTCAGTCACCTAAGAATGCCTTTTGGCCAGGAGGAGCAATGTACCTTTTCTTCAGAGCTGAACACATTCAGTCTCATTTCTCTATTAAACAGTTTGTTCACACTTTATAAATGCAATTCTTTCCAGTTTAGAGTCAAGTTAAAAATGTCAGCCTGCCCCATTCACTCCAAAGCTCCCTCTAGGCCCCCTGGCCTAGGAATTCCCCCTAGGTTTCTCTTTCCTAGGAATTCCCCCCCAGGTTCCTCTTACCTAGGGTATGTACCAGTACCCCTATGACACCTAGTCTTAAGGTTTGAAACAGCTCATATAAACTCTGGACTGTCTATTTAAAATAAGGAGGTCCAGGTTTCAGGAGAACTCACCAGGGTCACCTGAAGAATGCAGTGATCCGGGGGGCTCAATGGACCCCTATTGGTACAAAATGCCAGTTCAGTGTAGATTCCAGGTGGTCTCTGGTAGGTTTCTCGGAAATTCTGCCAACTATGCCAAGAAATTTTGACAAAATAATCCATAACCAACCTATAAATCGAAATTTGGGTGAGCTTATTATGAGCCAGAGTAGGGATTGTAACCCGGGAAGGCCTTAGAAGATATTCTGGAGAAGCATAGTTTTGATACAGTCTTATATCTTTTTTACAACAAAGAACATACATTGAATGCACCCAGGATACATTTTCATCAAAATTTCAAAGAGGTATGCAGTTGCAAATTAGCAGGTCAATCCCACCGTGATGTCAGGAAAGGGATGAATCCTGGCGTTACCAATAGGGCTAGGTGGGGAAGGATGCGTTCTTCTCTTAAGAGAGTGCACTCTTTACTTTAACGGATAAGCAAGTGTACAGTGTATGTTTGATAGGCCATAAGTCAGGCTTGGTAGTTCAAGCCGAATCAGTTTTGAACTCAGTTATCCCATATACCTCAATATGTGAAAATCTCTTGTCGCTCTGTTTCTATTAGCCCTGGGCTGCTCTCTCCACTGAGGAGAGAGAATTGGAATCACTGCCACTAAAACAATAGATGGAAACAACCAAACCATATTTACTGGGTGCCTACTGTGTGCAGATCATCATGCTCCCAGAACGACCACTACCACGTACTAAGTGTGTGCTATATGCAGGTCAGTGCATTCCAATGATGACCATACCATTTACCAAGCACCTGCTGTATGCATGATCCAATGATAACAAGTATCATTTACTGAGCACCTACTGTGCGCAGGTCAGAGCGCTCCAATGAGGGTGTCTGCCACTCACTGTTGATTACCACTACCACATGCCAGGCCCTGACTGAAGGCCTTGACACTCAGTATTTCATTTCATCCACTCACCAAACCGATGGGAGAGGTACTGCTATTCTCCCCATTCCATAGATAAAGAAACTGAGGCTTGGAAAGGTGTAAGTGACAAAGCAGGATGAAAGCAGGCCTGGCTGCAAAGGCCACGTGCAAAGTCCTCAGGCACGCTCTAGCTAGAGTGCTGGGAGCAGAGCTGAGGCAGGCATGAGCTCTGCCCTCCAGAAAGCTTTCCCCAGGGAAGGTGGTACACAGTAAATCACCATGAAGACCCCCATGGCAACCATGAGAACCCACCTCTTTTTTTTTTTTTTTTGAGGAAGATTAACCCTTAGCTAACTACCACCAATCCTCCTCTTTTTGCTGAGGAAGACTGGCCCAGAGCTAACATCCGTGCCCATCTTCCTCTATTTTTTTTAATATATGTGGGATGCCTACCACAGCATGGCTTTTGCCAAGCGGTGCCATGTCCGCACCCAGGATCCGAACCGGCGAACCCTGGGCCGCCAAGAAGCAGAACGTGCGAACTTAACTGCTGTGCCACCAGGCGGGCCCCGACAGCAACATTCTTAATGGCTGCACAGGATGCTATTGTATGGATTGTTGCCTGTTTACAAACACAGTCCCCATTTGGGAACATTTAAGGTGTTCTCACTCTTATGCTCTAGAAGCATCTCTGCAATACGTATCCTTTTACAGGTACCTTCACATACATACATGGTTTTTTGTTTGTTTGTTTTCTCCTTAGGATGAAATCCCAGGAGCGGGTCAAGGAAAGTTTATGTTTTAAATCTGGGATACCATTGTGGGGGATCAGAGGTTGCCACCCCAAAATGTGTCTCTTTGGCTTGATTTTCTTTTTTGATTTTTTTTTTTAATTTTAAAGATTTTATTTTTTTCCTTTTTCTCCCCAAAGCCCGCTGGTACATAGTTCTATATTCTAGTTGCAGGTCCTTCTAGTTCTGCTACGTGGGACGGCACCTCAACGTGGCTTGATGAGTGGTGCTAGGTCCGTGCCCAGGATTGGAACCAGCGAAACCCTGGGCCGCCGAAGCAGAGCAGGTGAATCTAACCACTCAGCCATGGCCAGCCCCTGGCTTGATTATTTTTAAAAACCAAAGATTCTGGGGCCGGCCTACTGGCATAGCTCCTAAGTTTGTGGGCTCTGCAAAGAAAAAAAAGACTCTTAAAGGAACTCTGACCTTCCCCCTAACTGCCTAAAAGGATTTAAGATAGAAGGCCTGTTCCAGGAAGGAGCTAACACCATAATGTTACTGAAAGTTTGGTCTCTGATCCCGATGCCAATCCAAATAATGAGAACAGAGTCTTGGGTGAAAAAGAAAAGGCTTTACTTTGCCAGGCAGAGGGAGCAAAGCAAGAGCTAGTGCCTCAAAAGTTGCTAGCTCCCTGTTAAGAAACAGGTAGGGGTTTTTATTTGGGGTTTTAGGTAGGGGAGGGGGGGTGCCGTGGCCTTCTTGGTCAGCATTTTCCCATCAGCCTGTGTCTGGGGCTGCTTCCAGTGGAGGAGACAAAGGATTTCTCAGATGAGTGTCCTTGGCTGCTTATCTCCACGGTGGAAGGTAGACTCTGACGTCAGGAAGTCAAGGAGTTGGCCCTGGAAGCTTCAGTTTCTTGATATTCTCTGGACATTAGTTTCCCTGTGAAAGAACTTCAAGGTCTTGTGATTAGCCAGAATTTTAGTGGGAGCCCAGCTTGAGGCTATCTTGGCATTAACAATGTGTAACTTCTATTTGGCTCTATAACTCAGGGAGTCAGAGGTTAATGAAACAAATATTTATAGAGGAGTGTAACTAAAGAACCAGGGAACCAGGAATGTGCCTCTAGTGCTAACCCATATATGCTGGGTTCACTGTAGGGGAACCAATATCAGGGCTGATATTAACTAAGAGCCAGTAACAATAACTGTAATATATGAACTAGGTGTGATAGACAGGGAGGAAACTAACAAGGGCCTTTTGATCAAAGTCCTCTCCACATCTCATTGTCTTTGCACAGCATGGTCAACATTTGTTGATCCAACATTTGCTTTTCCATCTCCATGTGAATTGCCTTCCTCCCCTTTGAAGTCCCAAACCACTGCTCCCAACATTGTCTTAGCTGAAGATGGTATTTAAGATAGTGGCTTCCACCATTTGGGGGAGTTACTCAGTTTTCCTGGGTTTCTCCCATGTATACATGTTATTAAACATGTTTGATTTTCTCATGTTATTCTGTCTCATGTCTATTTAATTCTCAGACCAGCCAGAAGGACCTAGAGGGGAGAGGAATAGCTCTTCCTCCCCTACAGCATGTTTCAAGTCGGGTGGGGCCTCTGTGGCCGACTGATTTTCAGGCCAAAAGGGAATCTAGTAATCACAAGTTTTACCCTCTCATTTGTTTTTAAATGTTTCTATCTCCACAATGTTTTATTTTCAGGTTTCTAACAATACATGTAGAATATATGGCCCACATAAGAACACATACATACTTCTTCATTATCTCTCATTTAACATTCTATTTTGAACATTGTCGGATATTAAATACATTCCAGAAAAATTGTTTTTTAAAACCACTGCCTAATATGTTGGCATCGTGAATTATTTAATCATGCATTTGCTGTTAGGCATTGAGACAGTTTCTCATTTACCCCTCATTTGACAGTGGAGGAAAGTGAAGTTCAGAAAACCTCAGGGACTTGCCAAAGGCTGACATCCAGCTGAGAAGAGAGCCGGTCTAGTCTGGGCTGAGAGGTTTCTGCAGGGACGGGAGCAGGTCTGGGCAGAGGCAGCGCACCCTAGAGAGCTGCTGCCAGCCAGAGTGGAGGAACGAGGCGCTCCTGCAAACGTCTACAAAGGCCTCGTTTTTATCCAGAAAGCAAGAAGTGCCCTAAAAACCCAGGTAAAGACCCAGCCCTAGGGGAGCTTAGGGGGCTTCTGGCATAGAGCAAATGCTCAATATTTACTGATTACTCAGAGCACTGTCCATGCATTAAGGGAGGCAGGGAAAGCAATTTTTAAAATGAAAGAAAAGAAAAAGAAATGTTATATTTATTGACACACATCTACTATATATTTGCCTTTCTGGATTGTAATTTGTGTGTGTGTGTAGGTGGAGCTTCTGTAGGCGCTGCGGTGGGTAGACTCTAATGAATGAACCTGTAAAACCACAGCTGGTTCTGTTTGTTGAGGGAGGGGAGGAAACGCATTGATGTGGTTGTTCAGTGGAATGGCTTCTTTCCAGTTTTGCTTGTTGTGCTTCTGCTAGAAAAAGTGTGTCATAAGGAAGGCCGGACAAAAACAAAGCTCTGTCCTGTGGCCACAGTTTGAGTGCTAATGCTGTTGTCAAGGCCATGCCAGTGATGTGGAATTGTGACTCCAGGGGACCGAGGTGCTGGCTGTGGGCCAAGTTTCTGGACTGAGACATTGTGCTGGAAAGTGACCTCCAGCTGGTCTCCAGGATTCTTCCTGTTAGATGTTTTCTATTGAGATTTTTGCTTTTCCTCTGTGAGAATTTCAAAGCATTTTAAAATACCCTTTATATTCTCACTAGCACCTTCTGCATAAAATATTTTTAGGAAAGAGTCAGGCAGAAAATTAATTTTTAAAAACAACTGAATTCTAGTTCTTCAAAAAATTAAAAATAGAATTACCATACGATCCAGCAATCCCACTTCCAGGTATTTGTCCAGAAGAATTGAAAGCAGTCTCAAAGAGATATTTGCATGTCATGTTCATAGTGGCATTATGCACAATAGCCAAGATGTGGAAGCAACCCAAGTGTCCATTAATGGATAAATGGATAAACAAAATGTCATATATATATATATATATGTATATATACACACATATATATACACACACACACATATATATATATACACATACACACACACACACACACACCTACAATGGAATATTATTCAGCCTTTAAAAAGAAGGAAATTGGGGCTGGCCGTATGGCCAAGTGGTTAAGTTCGCATGCTCTGCTTCAGTGGCCCATGGTTTCGCTGGTTCGGATCCTGGACGCAGACATGGCACCGCTCATCAGGCCATGTTGAGGCGGCGTCCCACATGCCACAACTAGAAGGGCCCACAACTAAAAAAATATACAACTATGTACTGGGGGGAATTTGGGGAGAAAAAGAAAAAAAGATTGGCAACAGCTGTTAGCTCAGGTGCCAATCTTTAAAAAAAAAAAAAGGAAATCTTATCACATGCTACAACATGGATGAACCCTGAGGATACTACACTAAGTGAAATAAACTAGTCACAAAAGGCCAAATCCTGTATGATTCCACTTATATGAGGGATCTAAAGTAGTCAAATTCCTAGAGACAGAAAGTGGATGGTGGTTGCCAGGGGCTGGGGGAGGAGGGAATAGAGAGTTGCTATTTAATGAGTATGGATTTTCAGTGTTGCAAGACAAAAAAGTTCTGGAGTTTGGTTGCACAACAATGTGAATATACTTAACACTACTGAGCTGTACACTTAAAAATGGTTAAGATAGTGAATTTCGTGTTACATGTATTTTACCACAATTAAACATAAAAAAGCCAAGCAAATTCTAGTATTTACATACAATGGACTATTATTCAGCCCATAACAGGAATGAAGTTCTGATACATGCTATACCAT
Source organism: Equus asinus (assembly GCF_041296235.1). Lineage (NCBI taxonomy): Eukaryota > Metazoa > Chordata > Mammalia > Perissodactyla > Equidae > Equus > Equus asinus. Next base: position 83,374,527 of record NC_091797.1, on the reverse strand, counting down.
AGATGAACCTGGAAAACATTGTGCTAAGTGAAAGAAGTCAGACACGAAAGGCCACATATTTTATGACACCATTTATATGAAATATCCAGCATGGATAAAGCCATAGAGACAGAATGCAGACTGGTGGTCACCAGGAGTGGGAGGAGGGGATGGGGAGCAAGTGCCTAAGGGGCACAGGGTCTTATTTTGAGGTGATGAAAATGTTCTGGAATTAGATACAGCTGGTGGTTGTACACCATTGTGTGAGTACTAAAAGTCACTGCATTGTTCACTTTAAAATGGTTAACTTTATGTTATGTGAATCTTACTTTAATCTTTTAAAAAAGCAAATTCTAGAAGTAACTTGCAAATGAAATGAGTTTGTTGGCTCAGACGTTGTTTTCAGGATTCCCCCCCAAATAGCACGTGGTTTTAGAGACCAGGAAACAGAAATGGACAGATTAATGGGTGTAGACACCGGTGTTGCTTTTCCCAGTCTCCATTTCTCTTTCTTCAATAATACCCCACTTTTCCTTTAGGGAACCACCCTCTGTCACTCTCAGTTCATATTTAGGTGGGGCACCAGGGATGGTCATGTGACCTGATGTTACCAGCTCTTAATTAATATCAGCCCTGATATTGGTTCCCCTACAGTGAATCCAGTATATATGGGTTAGAACTAAAAGCACACATTCCCAGGTCCCTCAGTCTTTAGTTACACTCCTCTGTAAATATTTGTTTCTTTAACCTCTGACTCCCTGAGCTTTACAATCAAATAGAAGTTACATTAGAAATTAACATTGTTAATGCCCAGATGGCCTCAAGCTGGGCTCCCACTAAAGTTGTGGCTAATCACAGGACCTTGAAGTTCTTTCACAGAGAAACTAATGTCCAGAGAATATTAAGAAACTGAAGCTTCCAGGGCCAACTCCTTGACTTCCTGATGTCAGAGTCTACCTTCCACCGTGGAGATAAGCAGCCAAGGACACTCATCTGAGAAATCCTTTGTCTCCTCCACTGGAAGCAGCCCCAGACACAGGCTGATGGGAAAATGCTGACCAAGAAGGCCACGGCCCCGCCCCCCTCCCCTACCTAAAACCCCAAATAAAAACCCCTACCTGTTTCTTAACAGGGAGCTAGCAGCTTTTGAGGCACTAGCCCTTGCTTTGCTCCCTCTGCCTGGCAAAGTAAAGCCTTTCCTTTTTCACCTAAGACTCTGTTCTCATTATTTGGATTGGCATCGGGATCAGAGATCAAACTTTTGGTAACACTGAGGCTGGCCAATCAAAGCATTGCATCCCTCTGGCCTAGCCATTGGTTCAGGGATGCACAGGTGAACCAAGTCAGGCCAATGAGACTCAGTGCTGGGACCTAGGTAGGAACCACTGGGAAGAGAGAATCTCTCTTCCAGCCAGTGCTGCTGAGGAGAGAGCATGTCAGCCTTGAGCTGCTGGTGGCCATCTTGCCGCTGGGACTGAAGAGGCTAGCTGAGAATGGAGCCACAAAGAGTAAAGAGGGAGAGAGTCACGAGGACATAATGGCATTGACACTGTTTGACCCTGGATGGAGCCAAGTATGAAGCAAGAGCTACACTTGGACTTTTTAGATGCATGAGCCAGCAAATTCCATTTTGGACCTGTGCCTGTTTAAGTTGGATGTTCTTCACTTGCAGCAGAAAGAGTCTTTGGTTAATGCAGATAACCTGCTTATAAACAGGAGCTAGAAATAGAAACCAGGTCTCCCAAATCGTGCTAAAACTCAGTGAAGCCTCATTCATTCAGACTTTAGTACTATCAAATTAGTGATTATTCAAACCAGAATCTGCACCATCTTCATGAAAAGTGGCTCGTCTGTGTCTTAGACAAGACAAGCCACACAATGCCTGCCACGCCCACATGACAGCCAATCCACAGGCTTGTCAAACCACCTATGAAACAGCCTGGCTCAACAGGATGATCTGGACTGATCAGATTTGACCTCTTGTATCTGCACTATATATGAGGAGAATCAGGCAGGTATAAACGGTAGGAGCTAATGCAGAAGGGAGAAGATGTACAGGGGGTGCAGAGGGGCCATTAAGAGCCTCGTGCAAGCTGGAAATTTGAGGCAGCAGGGAGTATGAGTAAAAGAATATATCATAAGGAGGAGAAATGGCCCATTGGCAGTGGGAAAAGAGCAGATTCACAGAGAAAAATGGACACCTGGAGAGACAGAGAGCCTCCACCCTCCAGAACTGACCCACTCCGTGACAGGGCTCCAGGAGGGCGCCAGAACACGAGCAGCCTCTCGGCAAACACCTTGTTCTTAAGGTGACCTCAACACATCTCTGTCCCAAGAAACCCAAAGAATCTGACCAAGTCATTTTTATGTTAATTAGAACTCTTTCTGTTGTAAGTGGATAAAACCCCACGCAAATGGAATCTTTAAAGTTTGTAATTATAGTCATACATAATGATGTTTCGGTCAACAATGGACCACATATATGACAGTGGTCCCATAAGATTAGTACCATATAGCCTAGGTGTGCAGTAGGCTATACCACCTAGGTTTGTGTAAGTTCACTCTGTGATGTTCACACAATGACGAAACTGCCTAACGATGTATTTCTCAGAATGTATCCCCACCGTTAAGTAACACATGATTGTAATTCAGATATGAGGATGTCAATGGGTTGTTGGCTTCAGAACCATCTGGATCCATAGGCTTAAGTGGTGTCATAAGTATCTGTCTCCCTCCATTTCTCAGCTTTATCTGCCTCTGGGCTAATTTCACCCTCAGGTAGACTCTCCTTTTATGTTGCCAGATAGCCTTTGTGGTCAGCAGCTTCTAAGATGGCCCCAGTGATTCCCACCTCCTGGTATTCACAGCCTGTGTCATCCCTTCCCCTTGAGTAACTGCTATAACCAATAAAATATGACAACGTTAATGGGTTGTCACTTCTGTGATTAGGTTACATAAGACTGTGACTTACATCTTGCTGGCATATGTTCTCTATCGCCTTCTCAGCTTGCTGGCTTTCATGAAACAAGCTGCCACGTGGAAAGGTCCATACAGCAAAGAACTGAAGTCAGCCCCTGGGCAACAGCCAGTGAGGATCTGAGGCCCTTGGTCCAACACCCCTTGAGGAACCGAAACCTGCCAACCACGACCAAGTGAAGCTGGAAGTGGACCGTTGCCCAGTCAGGACTTTGAATGAGTGAGGTGTCTGGCTCCTGATGAAAAACCCGTGTGTGATTTCTTAGGCAACTATAAAGGCTTTCCTGGCAGGCCTCCCAGGAGAAGCTGCTCTCCTCACACCAGACTGCGTTCCTAGCAGTGGCTCCTTCATTCCGGGTTCTCTATCTGAGGCCTGGGGCAGAGGTGTCTTTAGGCACCTCTGCCAAGGCCTCCTTGGAGGCGAGGAAGGGGGAACCTTGAAGATACTTTCTGCCCACTCTGACCGAGTACCCAGTACTTTTCCACCCTGAGCCCTCCTCCCTTGACCCCTGCAGCCCTCCCCACCCGAAACCCTAGAGTCTATAAAATTGCTGGAGCCTTTCGTTTGGGGCTCCCTCAACAGTGAGTGACCCCCAAGTCTGCACTGATCCATCCCCATGTGCCTCGACCAGTGTGCTCGTCCATGGGGAAAAATGCAACAGGGAGAGCAGAAGCTTGCTCGGGGGTTAGCCTCTCACTTGTACCACTGCAGCAAGTAACTGAAGGCTTAACACTTTCATTTTTGGCCTGTGGCTTTTTCGCTGCTCAGACACTAATAGTCCAGCACTCTCTCTCAGCTCGACTGCGCCCCTGACAATGAGACCTCAGCCTTGGCCAGCACCTTGATTGCAGTCTCTTGAGAGCCCCTGAGGCAGAGCACCCAGCTCTGTCATGCCCAAGTCCCCAATCCACAGAAAGTGTGAGATAATACATGTATATTGTTTTAAGCCATGAAATTTGTGGTGATTTGTAAAGCAGCGATAGCCAATAATTAATAGCCACCAATAGCTTTGGGCCTGCATTCATTCAGGTTAGCAACCCCAGCTTCTGCTGCCCAACACTTCCAGCCAAACACAGGGACTGCCTCTCCCTGATCCAGACTGGGTCGTGTGCCCAGCCCTAACCCACTCATTATAAGTCTGACCACGTGTGGGTCCTCCTCCATCCCCGTAGCTCCATCCCAATCATGTTTTCTGAGAGTGGGGGAGGGGCAGCTCACTGAAGGAAAATAATTGTGCTGACTCCAGAAAGAAGAGAAATAGAGGCAGGAAAGGCAAAAGCAAAAGATATTCTTTACAAGTCACAAATGAGTAACGTACACACCTTCGCAGAGATCCTGGTAACCAACTCACCAGAGCAACTCGTAAGCTCCATGTCAGTGAGTGCCTTGCACAACTACACAGCTTAATACTAGTTAGGTATGACACTCGTCACTTTATTAGACTCCATCTCTACGCTTACTAGAACTTTCTGCATGCTCTGGAAATTAAGAAACTATATTTATTAAAACACATTAACCTAGCACTTATGTTGACTTCCCCAACTCATTCGCACTAGTAAGGTTTTGCTGTAATTAACATTGATCCAGAAGTCCAAGGAAAGTGAACAAAGAGATTAGATAAAAGGGTATCAAGCCATTTTCCTGTGATTGAGTCAAAGTCCTAGAAAGGCAAATGTTACATATCCAGAAATATATGTATATTTTCATGTTAATCTGGTTTGCCATCAGATGAACCCAGTCAGGGTTACTAGTTGCTTTAAACACAAGGACACTGATGACTTAGGGGTTTATTTGCACTTTTTATGGTGGGAGGAGGGGTCGAGTTAGAGAGATGGAAGATACTTCAGTGAAATGCAGCATCTTATTTCCCTTTATAGTGAGCTGAGACATAAAATCGTAATTGAGGGGTCTCATGGCAACCTGAGAAGAACATACACCTTATGTTATGTAGAAGTTAGGGTCCACCATCAGTGTGTAAGGCCAAAAGTAAGTGTAGTCCCCCAAACTACTTAAATTGTAGTAAACTTAAGCTTAAAAAGTAAATTTCTTTTTGAGTAAACTTAAATTTGTCTCTCTCTCTTCTAAGCAAACATAGTGGAATTCACATAGTCATATATGAAGATGCACCTATAAAAATATGTGCACAGTAAGAACATATCTGAAATAGTCTGCAGATGGAATATGGTCAACATAAGGAACATTTCTTTATACACAGACCAAGAAAGGTCTCCCTAGTTTGAAAACTCAGGTATCTCAGATGTTTAAAAATGCAGCATAGAATCAGATCAGCCACATGGGCACACTGAGCTAATGCAGGCCCCCTCCTGCTTCAAACACATAGAAATACTAGAAAAAAATTAACAACAAAAATAATTAAACACATAGCCAAGCTTGGAAAGCAAAGGAAATTCCATTTCCAAAAATAAAGAAGGAACGTGTAGCCAGCATGGTTAAGTGCATGAGCTGCCACTGCAGTGGCCCCTGGTGGGTGTCAGACACAAATGCAGGTCATCATGGGTGGGAGCAATTGAGCCTGTGCAAGGCACAGTACCAACATGAGACCTCACCATAAAGCCAGGACCACAGAAGAGTTGCCACCTCCACAAGAAGAGGACCATGGAAGCTCTGCCCACTGGTCCAGGAAAGAGGCAAGGAAGGAATCTTGTCTTTACCTGAGTGGAGAAAAAAGTCTTTTATAACAACTCAGAACCTGAAGTCTTTACCAAATATGGATGTGGAGTCCAAATGAACTTTATTCACATTATCGAGGAACCCCAAGCTGATAACTAAGAGAAAAAAATAGTCTGGCCTTATGAAACCTTGGAATATTAGGGAGGAGGAAATTCTAAACAACTCTTGAGGGACACTTCTACAACCCAAAGATCAAGGAACTCCCTAAGGACTCACAATAAAAAACAACAAAATAATCCTCCATGATCAAGAGAGTGAGAGGACAGCATCTTAAGAACTTGGGAATAATCCACAAGAACTAATGGAACAGTATGAGGATAATTGGTCAAAAAGTATATTTTAATGATTTTAGAAATAAAAGAAAGAATTGAAACCATAATGAATTATCAGAACTTTGGGGGGAAAGGAAGAAGATATAAAATATAGAACTTTTTTTAAAAAACTCTTTGAAATTAAAAATTCAGTTGGTCAGTAGCAGATTAGAAATGGCTAAAGTGAGAATTAGTGAACAGGAAGATAGTGCTGACAAAGTTACAGGATGTAACAATAAGATTAGAAAAACACTGAAACATATAAAAGAGGTTAAGAGATATAGACGACAGAATAAGAATGCCCACTATATGTCTCATAAGGGAAAATGAGGGCGGTAATGACTGAGTCACCTTCTAGAGTTGGAAAAAGATACAGATTTTCTGAACAAAGAAGCACACAAAGCTTTGGACATGATACATAACAGCAGGCGCACTTGAAGGCATGGATATTTCTCCCCAAAACAGGAGAAATAACCAATACAAGCACATGATTTAAGGAGACATAGAGACACAGAGGTAAACACCAAATAGTCTCAAGTTAAAAGAGTGGAAAATAGTTGCCTCTGGAAATGAAGAAAGGAGAGGAGCAGTAGAGGACTGTTGTTCACAGAAAGCTTATTGAACTATTTCATCCCTTAAAATATATGGATGTAAAGCTTTGATTATTATAAAGATTTTTTTAAAGATATATCATAATATCTAGATATATCCTAATTAAGCTACAGACCATGAAAACAAAGAAAATCTTAAAAGCAATCAAAGACAAAAGATGTTACCTACAAATCATGAGAAGTATACTGATGTCAAAACTTGAGAAAACGCCAACCTAGAATTCTACATCTAGCTAAATTATCATCCATTACCTCTTTAGACTAAGATAGAGGGTTTTCCACTCTCATATCCCTGCTTAAAAAAAAGAGTGATGTCAGCATGATGGCAGAGTGAGGTCTCACAGAAATCTTTCCCCTCCAATATACAACCAAAAAAAACACCCATAATCCAACAGAGGACATCCAATCATATCACGACAAACATTAAGAGAAACCCAAGCAGCCATATGACAGAGGGCAGAAAGACTGGAGTCCCCCTGGGAGGAGGTGGAATGGAGTAAGAGAAATCTTCACTCTCTCCCCTTAAAGACTGTGATCTGGGACTGCGGGGAGGCCTCTGAGAGGGAAGGAACAAGGGAGGGGATGGTTGTTTGCAGGAACATCAAGGAGTCCCATGGGCCCTTGAAGCCTAGAGGGAAGCCCCCTACATGGGTGAAAGCTTTTGCGGGGGGAGGGGAGGGAGTGACCTTATCAAGCCAACACTCAAGAAGAACAGAGGGTGAAAACCCCAAAAGCATGCAGGAGAAAGTGGAGAAAGTGCCCCTCCTGCCCCTGGGATTTCGGCTGAAAGCAGAGGGCTCAGAATACTGGACTCTTGACTCCCAAACAATGGCAATAGGTGGTAACTGTGACCAAATAACACCAGGATGCAAAAGAGCAGAACTCCCTCTAGCAATATCAAACACTATATTAGATCTCCAGATCAGAGAGAAAATGACAAGTGCCCAGAAATCAGTCCTGAGGACGCAGAAATATGTAATCTAAATGACAATGAATTCAAAACAGCTATCATCAGAAAACTCAATGAGGTAAAAGAGAATCTAGACCAACAATTCAATGAGTTCAGGAGCTACTTCACAAAAGAGATTGAAATTATAAAGAAGAATCAATCAAAAATATTAGAGATGAGGGGGGCTGACCCCGTGGCCAAGTGGTTAAGTTCACGCGCTCTGCTGCAGGTGGCCCAGTGTTTCATTGGTTCGAATCCTGGGTGTGGACATGGCACTGCTCATCAAACCACGCTGAGGCGGCATCCCACATGCCACAAGTAGAAGGACCCACAGTGAAGAATATACAACTATGTACTGGGGGGCTTTGGGGAGAAAAAGGAAAAAAATAAAATCTTTAAAAAAAATATTAGAGATGAAATACACAATGGGAGAAATAAAATATGGATTCCCTGAATGCTGGAGCAGACACCATTGAGGAGCATATCAGCATAATCAATGATAGACATGCTGGAATGCTCCAGATAGAAGAGGAGAGAGAACTAAGACTGAATAGAAATGAAGAAAGCCTCCAAGAAATATCCGACTTGATTAGGAAATGCAACATAAGAATTATAGGTATTCAAGAAGGAGAATAGAGTAGAAAGCTTGTTCAAAGAAATAATAGTGGAGAACTTCCCAAACCTAGGGAAGGAAATCTATGTGGAAGAGGCTGCCAGACCTCCTAAATATGTCAATGTAAAAAGACCTACTGCAAGGCATATAGTAGTGAAACTGGCAAAACTGAATGACAAAGAAAGAATACTAAGAGCAGCAAGGCAGAAGAAAATAACCTACAAAGGAATCCCCATCAGGCTTTCAGCAGATTTCTCTGCAGAAAGCCTACAGGCTAGGAGAGACTGGAATGACATATTCAAATCATTGAAGGACAAAAACTTTCAGCCAAGAATACTCTATCCAGTGAAAATATCCTTCAGATATGATGGAGAAATAAAAACTTTCCCAGACAAACATAAGCTAAGGGAGTTTGTAGCCATAAGACCCCCCCCCCCCCACACACACACACACACACAAGAAATCCTCAAGAAGGCCCTCGTGCCTGGAAAAAAAAGGGAGGAGAGAAAGGGGTTACAAAGCATGGAGTAAGGAGTTAAACAGGTAGACAGAATCAAAGCAAGATAGCAAATACTCAAGCATAGCATTAAAGACAAAGAGAAGGAAAATACACAAAACAAAGATGATCTTGTCATTTTAACCACAAACTCATAACACAAGATGGAATAAGATGTGAGAAAAACAACTTAGGAAGGGAAGAAGAAAGGGACTGAATCAGTTTAGTCTAAGGAAATTAGAGGTCATCAGAAAAGGGACAACCTTATCCACAAGATCTTGAATACAAACCTCAGGGCAACCACTGAGCAAAAAAGGAGAACAGAGACACAAATAATAAATAAGGAGAAAATAAAGAAACACAACATAAAAAACTACATAACTCGACTGGTAGACCAAAATACACAGGACAAGAAACAAAGGAAATGCAGGAGAACCAGAAAATGAGTGATACAATGGCAGCATTAAGCCCTCATATATCGATAATCACCCTAAATGTAAATGGATTGAATTCTCCAATAAAAAGACACAGAGTGGCGAGATGGATTAAAGAACAAGACCCAACAATATGCTGCCTCCAGGAAACACATTTCAGCTCCAATGACAAACACAGGCTCAGAGTGAAGGGACAGAAGATGATACTCCAAGCTAATGGCAAACAGAATAAAGCAGGTGTTGCAATACTTATATCTGATAAATTAGACTTCAAGATAAGACAGGCAAAGAGAGACAAAGAGGGGCGGTATACAGTGATCCAAGGGACACTCCGTCAAGAAGAAATAACACTTATTTCACAGCAGAATACACATTCTTCTTAAGCACAGAACATTCTCAAGAATAGACCATATGTTGGGAAACAAGGCAAGCCTCAATAAATTTAAGAAGATTGAAATAATAACAAGCATCTTTTCTGATCACAATGCTATAAAGCTAGAAATTAATTACAAGAAAAAAACTGAGAAAAGGACAAAGATGTGAAAACTAAACAACATGCTGGTGAACAATCAATGGATCATTGAAGAAATTAAAGGAGAAGTCAAAAAATATCTGGAGATGAATGAAAATGAAAACATACCATACCAACTCATATGGGATGCAGCAAAAGCCGTATTAAGAGGGAAATTCATCACAATACAGGATTACCTTAACAAACAAGAAAAACCCAGATAAGCAATCTCAACCTACACCTAACTGAATTAGAAAAAGAAGAACAAACAAAGCCCAAAGTCAGCAGCAGAGAAATAATAAAAATCAGAGCAGAAATAAATGCTATTGAAACAAAAAAGGCAGTAGAAAGGATCAATGAAACAAAGAGATGGTTCTTTGAGAAGATAAATAAAATTGACAAACCCCTAGCCAGACTTACAAAGAAAAAAAGAGAGAAAGCTCAGATAAATAAAATTAGAAATGAAAGAAGAGAAATAACAACAGATACCACAGAAATACAACGGATTATAAGAGAATGCTATGAAAAACTATATGCCAACAAAACAGACAATCTAGAGGAAATGGATAAGTTCTTAGACTGTTACAACTTCCCAAAGCTGAATCAAGAAGAAGTAGAGAATCTGAATAGACCAATCACAAGTTAAGAGATTGAAACAGTAATCAAAAGCATCCCAAAGAATAAAAGCCCAGGACCAGACAGCTTCCCTGGGGAATTCTACCAAACTTTCAGAGAGGATTTAATACCTATCCTTCTCAAGCTATTCCAAAAAATTAGGGAAGACGGAATGCTTCCTAACACATTCTACGAGGCCAAAATCACTCTGATACCAAACCCTGACAAGGACAACACAAAAAAGGAAAACTACAGGCCAATATCGCTGATGAATGTAGATGCAAAAATCCTCAACAAAATATTGACAACCTGAATACAGCAATACATCAAAAAGATGATAATCATGATCAAGTGGGATTTATTCCAGCGACACAGGGATAGTTCAACATACACAAATTAATCAATGTGATACACCACATTAACAAAAGGAGGAATAAAAACCACATGATCATCTCAACAGATGCAGAGAAAGCATTTGACAAGATCCAACAGCCATTTATGATAAAAACTCTTAAAAAAAAATGGGGATAGAAGGAAATAACCTCAACATAATAAAAGCCATATATGACAAACCCACAGCCAACCTCATACTCAATGGGGAAAAACTGAATGCCGTCCCTCCGAGAACAGGAACAAGACAAGGATGCCTGCTATCACCACTCTTATTCCACATAGTACTGGAGGTTTTGGCCAGAGAAGTTAGGCAAGAGAAAGGAATAAAAGGAATCCAAATAGGGAGTGAAGAAGTGAAACTCTCACTGCTTGCAGATGACATGATCTTATATATAGAAAACCCTGAAGAATCCATCAGAAAACTATTAGAAATAGTTAACAACTACAGTAAAGTTGTGGGGTACAAAATCAACTTACAAAAATCAGTTGCATTTCTGTACTCTAATAATGAACTTACAGAAAGAGAACTCAAGAATACAATTCCATTTACAATCGCAAAAAAAAAAAAAGAATAAAGTACCTAGAAATAAATTTAACTAAGGAGGTGAAGGGCTTATACAATAAAAACTGTAAGATATTATTGAAAGAAATAGATAATGACATAAAGAGATGGAAAGAGATTCCATGTACATGGATTGGAAGAATAAACATAGTTAAAATGTCCATACTACCCAAAGCAACCTACAAATCCAATCAGAATCCCAATGACAGGGGCTGGCCCCAGTGGCGCAGCGGTTAACTGCACATGTTCTGCTTCTCGGTGGCCCGGGTATGCCAGTTTGGACCCCAGTTGCGGACAAGGCATTGCTTGGTAAAAGCCATGCTGTGGTAGCTGTCCTACGTATAAAGTAGCGGAAGATGGGCATGGATGTCAGCTCAGGGCCAGTCTTCCTCAGCGAAAAGAGAAGGATTGGCAGTAGTTAGATCAGGGCTAATCTTTCTAAAAAATAAACAAATAAAATAAAAAAGAATCCAACTGACATTCTTCATGGAAATAGAACAAAGAATCCTAAATTCATATGGGGCAACCAAAGACTCCAAATTGCTAAGGTAATCCTGAGAAAAAAGCACAAAGCTGGAGGCATCACAATCCCTGACTTCAACATGTACTACAAAGTCATAGTGATCAAAACAGCATGGTACTGGTACAAAAACAGGCACACAGATCAATGGACAGAACTGAAAGCCCAGAAATAAAACCGCACATCTACGGACAGCTAACCTTCAACAAAGGTGCCAAGAACATACAGTGGAGAAAAGACAGTCTCTTCAATAAATGGTGTTGGGAAAACTGGACAGCCACATGCAAAAGAATGAAAGTAGACTATTATCTCACGCCATACACAAAAATAAACTCAAAACGGATCAAAGACTTGAAGATAAGTCCTGAAACCATAAAACTCCTGGAAGATAATATAGGTAGTACACTCTTTGACACTGAACTTAAAAGGATCTTTTCGAATACCATGTCTTCTCAGACAAGGGAAACAAAGGAAAAAATAAACAAGTGGGAGTTCATCAGACTGAAGAGCTTCTGGAAGGCAAAAGAAAGTAGGATCAAAACCAAAAGTCAAGCCACCAATTGGGAGAAAATTTTTGCAAATCATACATCTGATAAGGGATTAATCTCCATAATACATAAGGAACTCACACAACTGAACAACAAAAAACCAAACAGCTCAATCAAAAATTGGGCAGAGGATATGAACAGACATTTTTCCAAAGAAAATATACAGATGGCCAATAAATACATGAAAAGATGTTCAACATCACTAATCATCAGGGAAATGCAAACCAAAACTACACTAAGATGCCACCTTATGCCTGCTAAAATGGCTATAATCACTAAGACTAAAAATTACAAATGTTGGAGAGGGTATGGAGAGGAGACCTTCACACACTGTTGGTGGGAATGCAAACTGGCGCAGCCACTATGGAAAACAGTATGGAGATTCCTCAAAAAAGTAAAAATAGAACTACCTTAAGACCCAGCTACCCCACTACTGGGTATCTATCTAAACAACCTAAAACCAACAATCCAAAGTATCACATGTATCCTATGGTCAGTGCAGCACTATTCACAATAGCCAAGACATGGAAACTATCTGAGTGCCCATCAACTGATGATTAGATAAAGAAGATGTGGTGTATATATACAATGGAATACTACTCAGCCAGAAAAAAGACAAATTCATCCCATTTGCAACAACATGGAAAGACCTGGAGGGAATTATGCTTAGCAGAATAAGCCAGACTGAGAAAGACAAACATCAGATGATTTCACTCATGTGTGGAATACAAACAAGCACAAAGAAAACAGCTGAGTGGTCACCAGGGCAGGGGGGGAGGGGGAGGGCACAGGGGTGAAGGGGAGCACCTCTGTGGTGACAGACAAGAAATAATGTACAACTGAAATTTCACAATGATGTAAACTATTATGAACTCAAAAAACTTTTTAAAAATACCAAAAACAAAAATGTCCTTTTGGGAGGATATACATGCCTAAAGGAAGGAGATGCAAGAAGTCATGGAGAACAAAGAGACTGGTAAACATGTGGGTAAATATAAATCCACATTGATTGTAAAAAGCAATAATCTGGGAGGAGGACAGATCCTGGTTAACTTCACAGCAGCACCGTCCAATAGAAATAAAAGGTGAGCCACATCTATAATTTAAAAATTTCAAACAGCCACATTAAAAAAGTAAAAAGAAACAGGCAAAATTAATTTTAATAATATATTTTATTTTATCCAATGAATCCAATATATCATCATTTTCACCATATAATCAGTTTCAAGCTGGCATGGTAACAAGGAAAGTGGCCTTTGAAGCCACTTCTCTTTTAAATCTAGTCTCAAACACTGGCAAGGAGTAGACAGTGGCATAGCATTTTTGGAGGGCAACTGGGCAGGATTTATCAAAATTTCAAACATGCGTGCCTGTTTACCCAGTAATACCTCTTCTGAGAATTTGTCCCCCAGGAAATCTCCTGAGGTTCCCAGAGCACTGGGGTGCCCACTACTTTGTAGTTTGTGAGAGTGAAAAGGAGAAAACAACTTAAATGCCCATCAAGTGGAGGATGAACTGAATTATGATGAACCCATGCTATGGAATACTGGGCAGTCTTTAAAAAGCATAAGCTACATTTAAATGTAATGACATGGAGAGGACCCCAAAATATGTTAACTGGAAAACAGAGTGAAATCAGTGAAAATGGTGGAATAAGGACCTCTAAAAATTCACTGTGTTGAAGATGTGCCCAAACCGGCACACAGAGCCCCTTGGCAAAGGCTGGACTCACTGGTTCCAGGAGGTTACGGAAATCCACCTCATCATTAGCTGACCACCAAGCAGAGACTTTGGTGGCCACAGTGACAAAGAACACAGACTTAATAGGATTCGTTCAGAGAAGTCACCAACAAACAAACTACTACAACACACAGCGACAACAACAAACTCTGGAAGTGGTGAGGATGCTTTCCAGAGTTGTCACATATTATTAAAATGTTCAGTTTTCAACAAAAAATTATGAAATATGCAAAGAAATAAGAAGGTATGACCCATACACAGGAATAACAATCAATCAATATAAACCGCCTCTGAGGAAGCCCAGATATTGGACTTACTAGACAAAGATTTTAAATCAGCTATTTTAAAGATGTTCAAAGAACTAAAGAAAACCAAGCACATGGAAAGATGCTCAACATCACAAATCATTAGAGAAATGCAAGTCAAAACCACAATGAGATATCACCTCACACCCATTTAGGACGGCTACTTCGAAAAACCCCAGAAAATAATAAATGTTAGGAATGATGTGGAGAAATCGGAATCCTTATGCACTCTTGGTGGGATTGTTAAATGGTGCAATCACTATGAAAAACAGCATGGCTGTTCCTCAGAAAATTAAAAATGGTAGAACTAGCATATGATCCGGTAATCCTACTTCTGGGTGTGTATCCAAAGGAATTGAAAGCAGGTCTCAACAAGATATTTGCACACCCATGTTCATAGCAGCATTATTCACAGTAGCCAAGAGGTGGAAGCAACCCAAGTGTCCACTGATGAATGAATGGAAAACAAAATGTGGTGCATGTTTATTGTGGAATATCATTCGGCCTTAAAAAGGAAGGAAATTCTGTCACATGCTACAACATGGATGAACCTTGAGGACATTATGCTAAGTGAAATATGCCAATCACAAAAAGAAAATACGGTATGATTCCACTTACATGAGGGATCTAAAGTAGTCAAATTCCTAGAAACAGAAAGTAGAATGGTGGTTGCCAGGGGCTGAAGGGAGAGGGAAATGGAGAATTGTTGTTTAATGGGTACAGAGTTTCAGTTTTGCAAGATGAAAAAGTTCTAGAGGTTGGTTGCACAACAATGTGAATATACTTAACACTACTGAGCTATACACTTAAAAATAGGATGCTAAATTTTGTTATATGTTTCTTACTACAATTAAAAAACTTTTTAAATGAAAAAAAGAAACGAACTATGCTACATGCTATAACATGGATGAATCTTGAAAACGTTATGTTAGGGACCAGCCTGGTGGCGCAGCAGTTAAGTTTGCACGTTCCACTTCAGTGACCCAGGATTCGCCGGTTCAGATCCTGGGTGTGGACATGGCACTGCTTGGCAAGCCATGCTGTGGCAGGCATCCCACATATACAGTAGAGGAAGATGGACACAGATGTTAGCTCAGGGCCAGTCTTCCTCAGCAAAAAGAAGAGGATTGGCAGCAGATGTTAGCTCAGGACTAATTTTCCTCAAAAAAAAAAAAAAAAAAGAAAAGAAAACGTTATGTTAATAAAAGAAGCCTGACACAAAAGGCCTCACATTGTATGACTCCATTTATATGAAACATCCCAAATAGGCAAATCTATAGAGACAAAAAGTGGATTAGTGGTTGCCAGGGGCTGGAGGGGGGATGGGGGGGGGATGGGAATGGGAAGTGACTACCAATGGGTGTGGGGTTTCTTTTTGAGGAAATGAAAATCTGGAATTAGATAGTGGTGATTGTTGCACAATCTTGTGAATATACAAAAACCCACTGAGTTGTACACTTTATTTAAAGGGTTAAAAAGAAAAAGCAAGTTACTTAAAAATATGTAGTGTGTGATCTCATCTATGTTTTAAAAAAAATCTACATGTTTATGTGTTGTGGATAATGCATACGGATGTAAGTGCGTAACTGGAAGGATAAACAATAAACATTCACTGTGGTTTTCTTTAGGGAGGGAATAAACAATTCGAGACTCATTATGGGGACTCTCACTTCCCACAAGTGGACTGAATTGTTTTAAATTATATTTTTACAAATCTTCCTTTAAAAGCAATTAATATATTTCTTCTTGATTAGCAAAAAGAGTTTTAAAAGCTAAGAAACTAAGCCAAATAATTAGGATGATGATGTTGATATTTTATATATAAAATGCAAAGAAAACCTATAAGGAGGGCCACATATTCTGCATGTCCTAAATGGCATGATGATGTTTATGCAGCTCCTGCTCTTTGGCGTGTCCCACACTAAGCCTCTTGTATGCTTCCTCTCGTACAATGTTCTCCACATGTCCTGCGGGAAGGGCTAGAGTTATCATTCCCATTCTCCAAATGGAGGAAACTGAGGCTCACAGAAGTAACTTGCCCAGGTCTTGAAGTTTACAAGCAACAGGCTAGAGCTGCAAATCCAAGTGTGTTTGAGACCAGAACCGAGGGCCTTGTCCTGTAGTCAGTTAGAAAAGACTGGAACGCAGGCTGGGGAACAGAGCATGAGAAAGTGAAGTCACTAAGGAAGTGAATGTCGAGGACAAGAACAGTTAGGTGAAGATGCCCAGGAAAGATGGTCCCAACAGAAAGCCTGTACCCTGAGGCAGAGAAGATAACCAACTCCTAGGGAGACCAGATGTCCTCTGGAAAGGGACAGATGAAACATTGTCTAGAAGACAGAGGCAAGCAAGAACCATCTGCAAGTTCTAGAGCTTTGTGAGCAAGAGTTGCCAAAACAAACCCTCTCCCAAGCGTTACGTTCAGTGCTGCTGTCCGCTCCTGCCGGGGCCCACACTTGATGTGTGCACTTACCTTGTATTGAGCATCTACTGTGTGCCAAGTCCTGAGCTACACCCTGGGGACACAGACATGGATAAGACACTGTCCACGCCTTCTGGGAAGCTCCAAGCTGGAGCAGGAAGACAGACATAGAAAGCGATTATTACAACTCAGAATGGCAAAGTTCATGACATAAATTTCTGCAGGGCACTATGAGAAAGCAGAAGAAGGACACCTGTCCCTGCTGTGTACACCATGGAAGACTTCCTGGAAGAGGTGCCACTTGAGATCGGAGAATTTCTGGGAATTCGCCAGGAGAAGGGAATAAAGGGCATCCCTGGTAGTGGAAAGAGAAAGAACGTGGGCGGGGGACAGGGAGGTGTAGAGAGAACAGGGCTTGGTTGAAACAGCCATTGTCGGATGTGGCTGGATGGAGCTACGGCGAGGACAGTGAGCTCCATGAGGGCAGAGTCCCAGCTGTATTGTGCTCCCCATTGTTACCCCAGGACCCAGCCCAGAGCCTGGCACGTGGTAAAGGTCAGAACCCCAGTAAAGGGAGTGGGAACCGAAGGGAGGGGACAGACTCCAGGGCTGGAGCGTGTGAGTGGCTGAAGGTGCTACATCTCTAAAAGCACTCTGGTAATGAACAAATCTCCTGTAAAGTGAAATTTCACGTTCCTTGGGGTTTTGCCTTTTGGAGGTCTCATATTTGTAAAAGTACAATTTTATTGCTATTTTACGTTGGAATGGTCAGAAATACATGTTGAAAAGAAAGAGGAAATCTAGGGCTACCGAACCTAGGAGCAGCTTACTCTTTCAGAAGTCTAATCTTCCATCTTCCTTCTGTTTCCACAAATGTCCTGTGTCCTGTGAAGGCACCCCGGCCTCTCCAGAACCCAGCTGAGAACCAGGACTGCCAAGCCACAAATCCAATGTCACGAAATCCACGAAGGAACAGGCACTTTTCTCATTCGGCTCCTATGTATTCTTATTTGCTACAGAGTTCTAATCAGTTTAGTCATCTGGGTTGTAAGGCAGAGCATCTATAAAGCAGCAAATGGACGGAGCAAGGAGCACAATCATATTAATGGTTCCCAATTATTGGGTATCTACTGCCTGCTGGGCACTTTTCTGGCACATGCCTCAAGAAATCCACTAATAACCCCCAAAACTGAGGCTCAGAGAGGGGCAATAACTTTCCTAAGGACACACAGAAACATAAGCAAACCTGACAGATAGGAGGACCAAAACCTGTGCTCAGTGTCTCACCCGCCGGAGGTCTTAACAGAGAAACAGCCGTCTGGGGCCATTTTGTGTGGAAGACAAGCCTCTCCAGTTCCCACAGATAGCACCGCACAGCAGCCAATGTTCACAATGTTCCCACACACAGACGCTCATTCCTTGAATCCTCATGAGAAAACATTGCATTGTGTCCACTGTGCTCTGTTCAGAGTACGGGAACCATGGGATCCATTTCAGAAATATCAGAACTTGGATAAGTGGGCGAGTCCTGGCTTTGTCCATGAGCTGTGACCTTGAGCAAGCTGCTTAACAATGCTGGGTCTCTTTTCCTCCTCTGGACGGTGAAAGTTATTCTTTTAACGAATAATCTCTGAAATTCTTTGAGTTCCATGTAGTTTGGACCAACTCATCGCTTAGAATACTTGGCGGAACCCGGAGTCCATTCAGGGCTGAGAGCGCCACCTGGTGATTTGAGTTTCTAAGCGAGATTTTTCACTTCCTCCTGGGCACACCCAATCTAGTTTACCCTTCCCGTTTAGACCTGCAGGAATTCTGTTTTTTTCTTAATTCCTTGAAATCGCTTTTAAACATTTTGTGAATATGTGCATTTTCCCAGGAAGGGGGAACAGAGCTTCCATTCACAAGGTTCTCAATCTTCCCTCCTCCCAATCCAAGTTTTCCTCCTCTAAGTAAATGTGAGGCCCAGACAGAAGTGATTCATTTTATAAACACATCTTGAGGCTGCGACTTTGCTTGGAAAGTTATTCCAGCTCCCTGAGCCTCAGCTTCCTTATTTGTAAACTGTAGATGAGAAGAGTACCTCCTTCAGAGGTTTGCTCAAAGGATGGCAGGGCACCTTCCATGGAAAGTGTGCCCGGCAAGAGCAAACAGTATATATTATGAGGGGACCTTCTCAAGATCTTACAGGAAGTCAACCATGAGCTGGAAAAGCCAGGGCGCAAGTAGTTACCATGTCTCTACCAGTTTAGCAAGACCAAGTTCTCCTGCACAGGGAATGCAAAAATCTTAGAGTTGAACTAAGTTTAATACACTTGTCTTTGAGAAGTGGGATGGAACTTTTGCAGGGGGAGAGAAAGAACTGTAGCAAACAAGGATCAGATGCTGGGGCCCTAAGAAGCTGGGAATTGCTGGCTATACACCCGAAGGAGTTTGACTGAAATCTTTGAAAAAAGGAAAAATGATGGCATAAAATACTGCTTGACTGAATTCCATTCAGGTGCCTTGGCACACAGAGAGCCCAAACTCTCTGGATGCCACGTAAAGAGAGGCAGGCTCTTAAAAAATGCCACTGTGCTCACAGGAGAGCGTCAAGGAAGCAAGAACAATCTCTTTCCAGAAGACATACGTGGAATGATGGTTAAGGCAGAGAGGAAACTAGAGAAGTGCCCCAAGTTCTCTGCGTCCCAGAGTAGCTTAAATGTTCATTGGAAGTCCATCAACTGATGCACGAATAAACAAAACTGTGGGATCTCCAGACAGAGGAACATAATTCAGCCATAAAAGGAAAGGAAGTACTGATACACGCTACGACACGGATGAACCTTGAAAACATTATGCTACATGAAAGCAACCAGTCACAACATCGGTGTTTTCATTCCATTTATGTGAAATATCCAGAATAAGCAAATCCAGAGAGACAGAAGTAGAGTAGTGGTTGCCAGGGGCTGGGGGTGGGGAAGATTGGGGGAGACAGCTAAAGGGTAAGGGGTTTCTTTTGGGGGTGACAAAAATCTAAAACTGATTTGTGGGAATGAGTGGACAACTCTGTGACTGTACTAAAAATTATTGAATTATACACTTTGAATGGGTGAATTTATGGTATGTGAAATATATCTCAATAAAGTTATTTTAAAAAACCTCTCATGGAACTCCACACATCTGGGTAACCACGATAGATGGATCCTCTGTTGTGACATAAACTTTGAAAACACAAGTGTTAATGGCAGTATAATATTCCAACAGGTGCATATTGGGTAACCAGCAAAAACCGTAGTCTCTCAAAGTTGTGAGACTGGTTGTCCCTGGAGAAGAAGACTGGGGTTCGGGGCTGGGGGCAGGCAGAAGGCTTACTTTCAATGTATAATTTCACTGTAAAATTGCTTGGATTTTCTTTTGTTTGATTTACTTTTTTTCACAAACTCCAATAAGTATCTCTGTTCTCTGTCCTATATGTGTATCATTCTTCCCTCATTGTTCTCCCACTTTCCCATTTTCTTCTGCATTGAAAAAAATTTAATTGTGGTAAAATTCACATAACAAAATTTACCATCTTAACCTCTTTAGGTTCAGTTCATCCGAAACTTTAGTTCAGTTTGCAGCTCAGTGGCGTTACGTACATTCACATTGCTGTGCAACCATCACCACCAGCCATCTCCAGAACTCTTTTTTTTTTTTTGAGGAAGATTAGACCTGAGCTAACTACTGCGAGTCCTCCTCTTTTTTTGCTGAGGAAGACTGGCCCTGAGCTAACATCCGTGCCCATCTTCCTCTGCTTTCTATGTGGGACGCCCACCACAGCAGGGCATGCCAAGTGGTGCCATGTCCGCACACGGGATCCAAGCCAGCGAACCCCAGGCCGCCGAGAAACAGAACATGCGAACTTAACCGCTGCGCCACCGGGCCGGCCCAGAATTCTTTTCATCTAGCAAAACTGAAACAACTTACACATTAAACAAGAACTCCCCATTTCTCTCGCCCCTCCCACCCTGCAGCCCTGACAACCTCCATCCTCCTTTCCATCTCTAGGAACTCGACTGCACTAGGTACCTCAAATAAGTGAAATCATACAATATTTGTCTTCTGTGACTGGCTTATTTCACTTAGCAAAATGTCCGCAAAGTTCTTTTGGAGTTGTTGTTTTTTTTTTTTCTTTGCCATTAGTATTTTATTACTTTTCCACTTAAAAAGAGTAGCTAGTAGTAAAAAGAAAATACCATGTATACTTATAAAGTTAAAGAAAAAAGCAGGAATCAAAACTTTATATAAAATGTCATCACAACTTTGTACAAAAAATATCACACGCATTGGGGGGCTGGCCCGGTGGTGTAGTGGTTAAGTTTGCATGCTCTGCTTTGGCAGCCTGGGGTTCACAGGTTCAGATCCTGGGTGCAGACCTATACCACTCATCAAGCCATGCTGTGGCAGCATCCCATATACAATAAGCAGAGGAAGATTGGCACAGATGTTAGCTCAGTGACCATCTTCCTCAAGCAGAAAGAGGAAGATTGGGAACAGACGTTAGCTCATGGGCCAATCTTCCTCACCAAGAAAAAATAAATCAAACGCATTGGAACCCAGCAGAAAATACTAGATGTTTCTAGCAATGATAGTGATTATTTCTAGATGGGTTATAGTTATATTTTATTTTCCATTTTTCTGGGGTTTTTTTCATTCTTCTAGAATGAGCATGTTATATTTATAGTCAGGAAAAGAGCAAATGCTACCTAAAAAATACGTATGCCAACTTAGAGAAAATGCTTCATCCCAGCTTTCTCAGGATACTCTGAGTCTACTCAGTTCCTCTATCCCCATAAATTAAATACACCTGTGGTTGTCAATCCATCTGTCCCAATTTGGAGTTAGGAAAGTAATATTTGTCTTGGCCGACAAGGGCATTCAACAGGTGAATGTGAGATGAAAGAAGAGGAGAGAGATCAACAGGCGTTTCCTACCTGAGTCATCTGTTTGGCTCCCAGCAGGTCTCCTCCTGGGTGATCCTGTCAAGCTTCCCACCTTGGAGTTGTCTCATTAGGGCAAAGTGGGGCTGTCCCAGCGGTACTGGCTCAGGAGAGCCAACTGTACGTACAGGTCAGTAACTTCACAGGCTTAGCTTGGAATTGGCTGTAGTGGAAGTATTTACACCGTGGAAACTGGCAAACACATCAAACCACCCCCCACTGCCACCAGCCAGAGGGGCTGTGGTTGCACGCTTACCCGCACACGGCAGGGCTGCTTCCATCTCTCATGGGGGTGAGTCATCCCCCTCTCTTCAGCCCGGGCTGCCCATTTCTCAGGGAACTGGATGCTCATTTTCCCCATCCCTCTGTGAGCAGCCTTTTGCCTTCTGGGGGTGGATCTGCCAGAAGGTTCTTTGTCACTCAGAAACACCAAACTTCATCCTCCCGATGTCGAGTCCAGAGAGGAGACACTGGGCTTTGGTTAAAAATTGGACACTCATTTGACAACTCTCCATTTTCCATTTTTCATGCTGCCAGCTTCTTCTTGGAACTTCCCCTGATTTCAAGAACTTTCTTGCTGTAGCCTCTGCACCCCAATTCTCCTGGGCAGAAGGCAGAGGGGAGCTGGGAGGAGGCGGTGTTTTGGGGAGGTTTAGCAGGCTTTCTTCTCCAGAGAACAAGCCAGGTTGATTTTGTTGTCCCTGTTCCTCGAGGTACCAGCCTGTGAATCCCAACCCCATCCAAGGGGGCACGGGTAGGATTCTGTCATCGATCTCTTAGTACTTCCTGAAATGAAGGGTTCAGAGCTGGACCTGAGCGGCCAGGCTGCTACCCTAGCTGTTCCCGACTGGCTCGCCCTTTCTGAAGCCCCCAGGAGAATCTCTCTAGTTTGAAGGGAGAAGCAGGTTGTTGCTAAGAAACCTTTCAGCGTGACCTCTAGGGAGGAACCGTGACAAGAGGAGTAGCGGAGCAGAAATAGTAGGTTGCTTGGTGACTTCAGAGACCCAGGCTGCAGGAGCACTGGCTGCAGAGTCAGGTAGGAGCCCCATTCTGTCCTCCCTCCGAGACTGATCATGATGACACCGCCTCAGAGCTGGGTTCAAATCCCAGCTCCCCATTTACTTGCTACGTAAACTGGCCTCTCTGAGCCATCTGCGAATTGGGAATGACAACGCCTACCTCTTGGGGTTGTGCTGAGGATTCAGTGAACTAATGTACGTAAAGCACATAGTTCAGAGTAAGTTTGTTCAATTCATGGGAGGCACAAGTGAAACAAAACACAAACAGCCACGTGTAGCAGCCTGAGCACAGAGGTGTCTGAGCCCCACGTTTCATAGATGACGGTGGGATTCAGGAGTCCTGACAGGCTCTGTCATGGTTCCTTTCAAACAAGAGACCCCCAAGCGATGCCTTCAAGACCTCTGTCAAGTCCCCTCTACATGTCAATCATGTCAATTTATCTTCACAACAATCCCATGAAGCATATGTTAGCTATTAGGCACAGATAGTGAAACCAGGGCTCTGAAAAGCCCCTGCCTTGTTGGGGACCCCACGGTGAGCCCCCAACTCACTGGTCACTGTTCCAGGCAGGGCATTTTCTCCTGTTCAGAGTGGCCTGAACCATGACTGGACGTCAGGCAGGGTGATTCCTAACAGCTTCTGTCTCAGGGTCAGCCACAGCCTGTGCCCCAACCAGAGAGGATGGGTGTCCCCTGGGCAAGGGGTCCCAGAGAACCCAGAGCAAGTGGTCAGGCCACTTCCTTCCAGCCCTGCTCAGGGGAATGCCCATGTCTGCTGGCCCGATGTCACCCAAAGCTCCAGACCATAGCAGCCTTTGTATAAGTGACAGGATTGGAACTTGGGGACGACCCAGAGTCAGACAGTCATGAATTCCACCATCGGACTTTGTGACCTAGGCTTCACCTCCCACAGCTGTAGGTTTCTCACCTATAAGACGGGATTGAATGATTTCTTAGGTCCAAGGGTTGTAGGGAGGGCCCGATGAGATTCCCTTTCTAAAGTGGCTTTGGAAAAATGCCCCAGCCGTGCAATTGTGAGGTGCTGTTATCAGTGTTGTAAAACGCTGTCCTGCAGGGTTGATCCTCAGGGGAGTGGAGAATTGGCCATAAGAACAGTGTATTTGACTCAGCAAATATATCCTGAGGCCCTGCTCTGTGTGAGGCACCACCAGGGTGACAGAAAATTCCCTACTCTCAGCTGAAAACTTGCCACTTATTGATTTTACGTATATCTTGTTAATTTCAGGTCAGGATGTGAGGTGTTTGTCAGAAAAGCTTGAGGAGCTTTTGCAATATCAAAACCAATAAACTTTCTTTTGTTTATGTAACAAATATATACTGGGTGGTAACAAGGTCCCAGGCACTGGGTATACAGGAAGAGGTCGGCCTAGCAGAGATTTTCCATCACAAGGCAAAAGATGAAACACAAAACAAAAGAGGCAGGGAAAAGAGGAAAACTGTGAGGAGACAGAGGAAGAGCTAAAATTATTGAGCAAAAGAGGCAAAAAAGGAAGATCTGTGCAACTTCATGGCTCAGTTCATCAGGCGAAACACGCTTTTCTTTTTACTGGTTTCAAGAGGATTTCATCACCGAACAAGTATTTCAATCAGAGGCCTTTGGGCAACAGAAGAAATCATTTTCTTAATAGCAATTTTTGGTTTTGCCCAATATTTTATGATGAGGTGATGGGGACATTTTCAAACAGAGAAAAGTTGAAAGAATGTGAACACACATATATCCACCTCCTAGAGTCTACAATTAATATTTTACCGTGTTAATTGCATTCTTTTATAAGAGGAAGTTTCTGGTAGAGCTGTTTCATGGATCAGCTCTTCCTGAGGATGTCATAACCGTGTTTTCCCTGGGACAGAAGGATGGGATGGGGGTGTGGCGGACAGCCATGGATTTTAGCCCGGGAATGTGGCTCTGGGAATCAGACTGGATGGGGGTTGGGGTACTAAACAGGGAAAACAAGCCCCTGAGAACCCAGTTCCGCCGACCCCCGGCCCTCGCTCCGACTGCGCTCTCAGCCGGTTAACTGCAGCGCAGGAGTCTCGCGGCTGGTCTTGGCTGGGAGGTCTCCGGGATCGTCTTTCTCCTGCCCTGGACTTGCCTTCGTTCTGCAAAGGGTGAAAAAGGGCAGCGATGGCGGCCTGGCGTCCATGCTGAGCGCAGGAAAACAAATGAGGATCCCGAGAGGAGCTAAGCCGGGACGCCGAGGGGACCCCGAAATCTGCAGCTTGGCAGCCTGCCCCTCTGGCTCGCGACGCTCCTCTGGGAGCTGCAGCCGGAGCGCCGGGGAGGGAGCAGCCGGCGAGCCAGCGGTGAGGGGGGTGAGGGGGTGAAGGGGGTGGAGGGGGTGGGCCGCCTGCGGCAGCTGCGGGGCTCTGCCGGGCCCAGCTGTCCCCGCGACTCCGGGCGGCCGTCCCGGGCGGAGTGGGCTCGGGGAGGGCCCAGCTCCGCGCTCCTCCCCCGGTCGGGCCGGACTCGGCTCGGCGCGCCCGGGAGCGCGCTCTCTGCATAAAGCCCTCCCCCCGGCCAAGGTGGAGGAAGTCGGGCTCCCGCCTGGATGGGAGGAGGGAGGGATCCCCGCTCCTGTTGTTTTCCGCGAGCCGGAGAGGGTGGCGGTCGCAGGGGGCGGGGTGCGCCCTCCCACCCCGGGCCGTGCGCTCGGAGAGAGGATCGCGCCAGCCGCCCAGCGCAGCTCCCAGCCCCGGACATCGGGCTCACCCCCAGCATCTTCCCCTGGGGCCGCGGAAAGTGGAGCTACTCTGCCGTCCCGAGGACCTGAGAGGAGCACTTAGCACCGGGGGACGCACACCCAGCCCAGCCGGAGCCTGGTTTCCTGAGGGGCCCCTGCGCGCCTCTGGGGCGAGATGGCCGCGGGCATCCAGCCCCGGGTCCTCGTCTACCTCGGGGCGCTGCTGGCCCGCTGGGTCGCCGCAGGTAAGCGGCCGCGATCTGGACGAAAAAGTTGAGTTTTGCCCGGCAGCGGTGGGGAGGGGAGAGCCAAGGACCGAATTCCCTCCGGCTCCGCGGGATCCAGTTGTGCCCGCGGCCCCGAAGCCGCGCCGGCGGGGTCTTGAGTTTCCTGCTCGCAGCTCAGCTGTCTTTGCAGGAGGGAATTTTCCCGGGCGCTTGATGGAGGGCAAGATATCCCATCCCCACGCTCTTGGACTGGGCGGCCGGCCAGGCTGCAAGGACCTGCGGAGAGGTGATGGGAATTCTGAAGGTGGGAGAACTGGAGAGGCACGTGTAGGGGGAAAATGGGTTTTTATAAAGCGTCGGATGTAAATTCGCGTTCTGGTTTGACCTGCTGCGCCGGTGCTCGAAGTCGAGGCTCCTTTATTTTTCTCTCCTCCTTCTGCTCAAGGTTGAACTTGCCTTACACCTGCAACCTGTGGGTTCCCCTACACACCCCTGCAAGCCGACTTGTGCAGGCTAGCGCGTTCAAAGCTGTGCCTTCTTCCTTCACTTTTTTTTTTTAAGATTTTATTTTTTTCCTTTTTCTCCCCAAAGCCCCGTGGTACATAGTTGGTATGTTCTTAGTTGTGGGTCCTTCTAGTTGTGGGATGTGGGACGCCGCCTCAGCGTGGTTTGATGAGCAGTGCCATGTCCCCGTCCAGGATTCGAACCAAGGAAACGCTGGGCCGCTTGCAGCGGAGCGCGTAAACTTAACCACTCCGCCACAGGGCCAGCCCCTTAACTTTTTATTTTGAAATAATTTCAGACCTATAAAAAACGTCTCTTTACACTTGCATGCTCTCTTCCACTTCACATGATTAGCGAAAGGACTTAACTGCTTCATCTATACTCTACCTTGGAATATTAAGACTAGAGAGTTGCTTACAATAATATACAGAATGTAAAAAAATTGAAAAAATATTTTCGATTTTAATTCTCCAGCGAATGCATGTCTACTGTGTGCAGGGCATTGTGACAAGCAGTGAGGGGACTCCAAGGGAGGGAAGGGAGATGGAGCCAGGAGGCAGTGTAGTTACCAGAATACTTGCAGAGTGTTGCTTTCCGTGTTGTCCAGCGCTGGCACCCAGCTGATCTCTTCTGGTGGGTTCCTGGAGGAATAGTGCTCTGAGCTTCCTAGCAGCAAGTGCCAAAAGTTCCTAATTGTTAGGCTCTTGCAAGTTTTTATTGTTTTATTTTCAGCAATCATTTGAAAACAGTAAAATTTCCCATAGTCTAAATTTTCAGTTTGTCTGGAAAAATCTGAAGATCTGGCAGCACAGGGCCTGCTTTCTCCCCTGCAACTGAGCACTGGTCACCCCCTTTTATCCTAAGGCATGTGACCCCAAATTTGTTCTCCCTCTCCCTGTTGTAGTACTTACTCCTGGTCCTCTTCAGTCATGGACCTTACCTGCTGACCCCTCCAGGCACCTGACAGTGGTCACTGTGCTGAGGGGAGGAGGAGAGGACGCACAGTCTCCGATTAGTGGTCTCCGGAAGCTGGAGGCAATTGTCTGTTCTCTTCTCCCAGCTGTCTGCAGTGTTCACAGCACTGTGAACATCAAGGGCCTCAGGACATCAGAACCCTGGGTTGAAATCATCGTACTGGAATGAACCAGCTTTGACGCTGGCAGCAGCTCACCACCCAGGGCTGCTTCCCCTACTGCCTAGCCCAGTCATTCTGATGCCCAGGCCAGGTTCACCTCTGTGTCCAGTGCCCCAGGGGCTTCCCTAGCTTGGTGTGATTCTGTTGTTTGTTTTTCAAGTTGGGAGTTGTCTTGGGGGGCAAATTGTCTTTGTCTTGTCACTTAACTCCAGACAACATTCATGCCTCCACTGTCACCTCAGATTGTAAATGCTGGGTTAGTCTTGGGGAGAAGTTGCTAGGAAAAAATTAACGTTTTGGTACAATCCCAAATCTAAATGATAATATGAGGGCAGCATTGGAAAATGGCCATTTATATTGCTACCTCCTTTGGTCCATATTCTGAAATTAAGGTTGGGGGACTCTAGGGGGTCCTCTGGACACGATGTGAATGACTTTTAGTAACACAAACTATTACTACGTTTTAATTTCTCACCCTGTCTGGGTGGGAGACTGAAGTAAATGCCTGTGACCTGCAGTATGGAAAAGCTGAACAGCTATCCCAGCTCTCCCCATGACTTGCATGAGACCTTAAGTAAGTCATTCAGGCTTTCTGAACCTCAGTTTTCTCAACTGTAAAATGAAAGGGTATAGGACGATCAGGCACAGAACTAGTACACGTCCAAGACTACCATTTCCATGTCCGTGACAGACATCACTAAGCTATGACCTATTCTTCTGCACTGAGCCAGGACTCACCTTGTCTCATCTTTAACCCAGCCCACAGGGCTGTCACATCTCAGGACTAAATCCTCTCTAAGATCACCTTCAGCTTCCGTAGTTTAAAAGAATGGAGTGAGCAAAGCCAGGAGGAGAAGAGCCTGGGAAACACTTCTTGCCTTATTGGAACCTGTAGCATTTGATGACATTCTCTGCCTTCCAGCCAGTGACTTAGATTCTTTTCTTCATCTTGTCCTGGCTTTTGGGAATGAAGTGGCCAAGATGGGGAGAGTCGGAACGTCCTGTGGCTGCAGGCTGGCTTCTGATCTTTTAAATGGAGCCCCTTCTAACCAGGCAAAAAGCCAGATACAAACAACTGTTAAACTCTTTCTTTTATAAAAGGGAAGGATGTCCCGAGGCAGGTTGCAGTTTATTTTTTTATAACAACTTTATTGAGATATAATTTACAGGCCATAAAATTCACCATTTTATTTTTTGGTGAGGAAGATTGGCCCTGAGCTAACATCTGTTGCAATCTTCCCCTTCTTGCTTGAGGGAGATTGTTACTGAGCTAATATCTGTGCCATGAGGGAGATTGTTACCGAGCTAATATCTGTGCCACTCTCCTCTATTTTCTATGTGGGACACCACCACAGCATGGCTTGAGGAGCAGTGTGTAGGGCCGCACCCAGGATCCAAACCTGTGACCTCCAGGCCGCCGAAGTAGAGTGCACGAACTTAACCACTATGCCAACAGGCTGGCCCCAGAATTCACTCTTTTAGTGTGTACAAGTCAGGGTTTTAGTATATTCACAAGATTGTGCAAACATTCCCACTAATTAATTCCAGAATATTTTCATCACCCGAAAAAGAAGCCAAAGAGAACAGCAGGAAAGAGGGAAAAAGCTGAAGCCCTCTTCCTCCCACCCTTCTGGAGTTCTAGGCGAATAAAAGCACTTGTGTTCTGTATTAGTTATGTATTCCACAATAACGCCATGTAACAATCACACAATGACAATCAGAGCTTCCTGCTCCAGGCCTGGGGTGGTTGGCTAGTTGGCTCTGTTGACCTTGCCTGGGCTGGCTCACATGTCTGGGCATCGACTAAGTGGCTGAAGGCTGACCTGGAATGGCTTCAGCTAGGATGACTGAGACAACTAGGGTCTGCACCATGTAGTTTTCATCCTCCCCCTGGGATCTAACCTGGGCCTGTCCTTCTCAAGGTGATGGCAGAAGGTGAGATTGAGCACGCCCAATTACACAAGTGCTTTTGAAGCCTCTGCTTGCATCACATTTGCTAACATCCCATTGGCTAAAGCAAGCCACATGGCCGAGCCCAGGGGCAGGGTGGGAGGGCACTGCAGAGTGACATGGTGAAGGACATGGAGAGTCGGGCTGGGGGGCCATGTTGGGGCTGTGTTTGTTATTGTGGTTTACCAATATTCCCCACAGGGTGGAGGCTCTCCATCTGAAAAGCAGACACCTGTTGTTTTTTTTGTGTGTGTGTGTGCAGTTTTTTTTTTATTAAGATTATGATAGATTACAACCTTGTGAGATTTCAGTTGTACATTATTGTTAGTAATGTTGTGGGTACACCACTTCACCCTTTGTGCCCTCCCCCCACCCTCCCTTTTCCCTGGTAACCACTGATCGGTTCTCCATGTCTATATGTTAACTTCCACCTATAAGTGGGGTCATACAGAGTTCGTCTTTGTCTGGCTTATTTCGCTTAACATAATACCCTCAAGGTCCATCTATGTTGATGCGAATGGAACAATTTAGTCCTTTTTTATGGTTGAGTAGTATTCCATTGTGTATATATACCATATCTTCTTTATCCAGTCGTCAGTTTCTGGGCATTTAGGTTGGTTCCACATCTTGGCTATGTAAATAATGCTGCGATGAACATAGGGGTACATGGGACTCTTGGGATTGCTGATTTCAGGTTCTTTGGATAGATGCCCAGTAATGGGATGGCTGGGTCATAGGGTATTTCTATTTTTAACTTTTTGAGAAATCTCCATACTGTTTTCCATAGTGGCTGCACTAGTTTGCATTCCCACCAACAGTGTATGAGGGTTCCTTTTTCTCCACAACCTCCCCAACATTTGTCACTTTTGGTTTTGGATATTTTTGCCAATCTGATGGGTGTAAGGTGATATCTCAGTGTAGTTTTGATTTGCATTTCCCTGATGATTAACGATGATGAACATCTTTTCATGTTTTTATTGGCCATACTTATATCTTCTTTGGAGAAATGTCTGTTCATGTCCTCTGCCCATTTTTTGATCGGGTTGTTTGTTTTTTTGTTGTTAAGCTGTGTGAGTTCTCTGTATATTATGGTTATTAATCCTTTGTTGGATAAGTAGCTTGTAAATATTTTTTCCCAATTAGTGGGCTGTTTTTTTGGTTCAATCCTGTTTTCCCTTGCTTTGAAGAAACTCTTTAGTCTGATGAAGTCCCATTTGTTTATTCTTTCTATTGTTTCCCTCATCTGAGGAGTTATAGTGTCCGAAAAGATTCTTTTGAAACTGATGTCAAAGAGTGTACTGCCTATATTCTCTTCTAGAAGACTTATTGTTTCAGGCCTAATCTTTAAGTCTGTGATCCATTTTGAGTTAATTTTTGTGAATGGTGAAAAAGAATGGTCGATTTTCATTCTTTTACATGTGGCTGTCCAGTTTTCCCAGCACCATTTGTTGAAGAGACTTTCTTTTCTCCATTGTAGGCCCTCAGCTCCTTTGTCGAAGATTAGCTGTCCATAGATGTGTGGTTTTATCTCTGGGCTTTCAATTCTGTTCCATTGATATGTGCACCTGTTTTTGTACCAGTACCATGCTGTTTTGATCACTGTAGCTTTGTAGTATGTTTTGAAATTGGGGATTGTGATGCCTCCGGCTTTGTTTTTCTTACTCAGGATTGCTTTAGCAATTCGTGGTCTTTTGCTGCCCCATATGAATTTTAGGATTCTTTGTTCAATTTCTGTAAAGAATGTTCTTGGGATTCTGATTGGGATAGCGTTGAATCTGTAGATTGCTTTAGGTAGTATGGACATTTTAACTATGTTTATTCTTCCAATCCATGTGCATGGAATGTCTTTCCATCTCTTTATGTCGTCGTCAATTTCTTTCAGGAAAGTCTTGTAGTTTTCGTTGTATAAATCTTTCACTTCCTTGGTTAAATTTATCCCTAGGTATTTTATTCTTTTCGTTGCGATTGTGAATGGGATTGAGTTCTTGAGTTCTTTTTCTGTTGGTTCATTTTTAGTGTATAGAAATGCTACTGATTTATGTATGTTGATTTTATACCCTGCAACTTTGCTGTAGCTGTTGATTGTTTCTAATAGTTTTCCTATTGATTCTTTGGGGTTTTCTATATATAAGATCATGTCGTCTGCAAACGTGAGAGTTTTACTTCTTCATTGCCTGTTTGGATTCCTTTTATTTCTGTTTCCTGCCTAATTGCTCTGGCC
Source organism: Equus asinus (assembly GCF_041296235.1). Lineage (NCBI taxonomy): Eukaryota > Metazoa > Chordata > Mammalia > Perissodactyla > Equidae > Equus > Equus asinus. The sequence continues at coordinate 83,343,134 of NC_091797.1, read as the reverse complement.
AACACCTCCAGCACTATGTTGAACAGGATTGGTGAAAGTGGGCACCCTTGTCTTGTTCCTGTCCTCAGAGGGATGGCTTTCAGTTTTTGTCCTTTGAGTATGATATTGGCTGTGGGTTTGTCATATATGGCCTTTATTATGTTGAGGTACTTTCCTTCTATACCCATTTTATTGAGGGTTTTTATCATAAGTGGGTGTTGGATCTTGTCAGATGCTTTCTCTGCATCTATTGAGATGATCATGTGGTTTTTGTTTCTCATTTTGTTAATGTAGTGTATCACGTTGATTGACTTGCGGATGTTGAACCATCCCTGTGTCCCTGGTATAAATCCCACTTGATCATGGTGTATAATCTTTTTGATGTATTGCTGTATTCAGTTTGCCAGAATTTTGTTGAGGATTTTTGTATCTGTGTTCATCAGTGATATCAGCCTGTAGTTCTCCTTCTTTGTGTTGTCCTTGTCAGGTTTGGGGATCAGAGTGATGTTGGCTTCATAGAATGTGTTGGGGAGTACTCCATCTTCCTCAATTTCCTGGAATAGTTTGAGAAGGATAGGTATTAAATCTTTGAATGTTTGGTAGAATTCTCCAGAGAAGCCATCTGGTCCTGGACTCTTATTTTTGGGGAGGTTTGTGATTACTGTTTCTATTTCTTTACTTGTGATTGGCCTATTCAGATTCTCCATTTCTTCCTGGTTCAGTTTGGGGAGGTTGTAAGAGTCCAGGAATTTGTCCATTTCTTCTAGGTTGTTCAATTTGTTGACCTATAGTTTTTCATAGTATTCTCTTATGATCCCTTGTATTTCTTTGGTATCTGTTGTGATTTCTCCTCTCTCATTCCTAATTTTATTTACTTGAGATTTCTCTCTTCTTTTCTTGGTGAGTCTGGCCAAGGGTTTGTCGATTTTGTTAATTTTTTTGAAGAACCAACTCTTTGTTTCATTGATCCTTTCTACTGTCTTTTTAGTTTCAATATCGTTTATTTCTGCTCTTATTTTTATTATTTCCCTCCTTCTACTGACTCTGGGCTTTGTTTGTTCTTCTTTTTCTAGTTCTGTTAGATGTCATTTGAGGTTGCTTATGTGAGCTTTTTCTTGTTTTGTGAGGTGACCCTGTATTGCGATGAAGTTCCCTCTTAGGACTGCTTTTGCTGCATCCCAAATGATTTGGTATGACGTGTTCTCATTTTCATTTGTCTCCAGATAATATTTGATCTCTTCTTTAATTTCTTCAATAATCCATTGTTTGTTCAGTAGCGTGTTGTTTAGTCTCCACATTTTTGCACGTTTCTCTGCTTTATTCTTGTAGTTGATTTCTAGTTTCATAGCATTGTGATCAGAAAAAATGCTTGATATTATTTCAACTCTCTTGTATTTATTGATGCTTGCTTTGTTTCCCAAAATATGGTCTATTCTTGAGAATGTTCCATGCACACTTGAGAAGAATGTGTAGCCTGCTGTTTTTGGATGAAGTGTTCTATATATATCTATTAAGTCCATCTGGTCTAATTTTTCACTTAATTCTATAATTTCCTTGTTGATTTTCTGTCTGGATGTTCTATCCATTGGTGTTAATGGGGTGTTGAGGTCCCCTACTATTATAGTATTGTTGTTGATGTCTTCTTTTAGTTCTGTTAAGAGTTGCTTTACAAATTTTGGTGCTCCTCTGTTGGGTGCGTATATATTTACAAGTGTTATGTCTTCTTGGTGGAGAGTCCCTTTTATCATTATATACTGTCCCTCTTTGTCTTTCTTTACCTGTTTTGCTTTGAAGTCTACTTTGTCTGATATTAATATAGCGACACCTGCTTTCTTTTGTTCATTATTAGCTTGGAGTATTGTCTTCCATCCCTTCACTCTGAGTCTGTGTTTGTCTTTGGGGCTGAGGTGTGTTTCCTGGAGGCAGCATATTGTTGGGTCTTGTTCTTTGATCCATCCTGCCACTCTGTCTCTTTTGATTGGAGAGTTCAATCCATTTACATTTAGAGTGATTATTGAAATGTGGGGGCCTACTGCTGCCATTTTACATCTTGTTTTCCGGTTCTCTTGAATTTCCTTTGTTTCTTGTCCCATGGTTTAGTCTGTTCTGATGGAGAGCTGCTACTCTCTGTTGTTGTCCTTCTACTTATCTCCTTTACTCTTGGTTTTGTAGTCCCTTTCCTTTTTTTGATTTTTCAGGAATGAGGGTTTTCCTGAGCATTTCTTGAAGAGGAGGTTTGGTGGCAATGAACTCCCTTAATTTTTGTTTATCTGGGGAAGTTTTTATTTCTCCATCGTATTTGAAGGATATTTTCTCTGGGTGGAGAATTCTTGGCTGCAGGTTTTTGTCCTTCAGATTTTTGAATATATCACTCCACTCTCTTCTAGCCTGTAAAGTTTCTGCTGAGAAATCTGCTGAAAGCCTGATGGGGGTTCCTTTGTAGGTAAATTTCTTCTGCCTGGCTGCCCTTAGTATTCTCTCCTTGTCGTTGACTTTTGCTAGCTTCACTACTATATGTCTTGGGGTTGGTCTACTTGCATTGACAAAGTTTGGAGATCTATTGGCTTCTGTCACATGAAGTTCCATCTCTCTCCCCAGGTTTGGGAAGTTCTCAGCCATTATTTCTTTGAATAGGTTTTCTGCCCCCTTCTCCCTTGCTTCTCCCTCTGGTATACCTATAATCCTTAGGTTGCATCTCCTAATTGCATCAGATAATTCTCGGAGAGTTTCTTCATTTCTTTTTAGTCTTAGCTCTCTCCTCCTCCTCTGCCTGCAGCATTTCCATATTCCTCTCTTCCAAATTGCTAATTCTTTCCTCCATATTATCGGCCCTGCTGTTCAGCGCATCTAGATTTTTCTTAATCTCCTCTATTGTGTTCTTCATTTCCAGTATTTCTGTTTGGTTCTTCTTTATAGCATCGAACTCTTTTGTGACATAGCTCCTGAACTCGTTGAGTAGTCTATCTGAATTCTCTTTTAACTCACTGAGTTTTTTAATGATGGCTGTTTTGAAGCCATCATCATTTAGGTTGTATATTTCATTGTCTTTGGGATTGTTTTCTGTGTGTTTGTCATTTTCCTTCTGTTCTGGAGATTTAATATATTTTTTCGTATTGCTTGATGGTGTAGATTTGTGCCTCCGCATAGAGATAGAGTTTAGTTACTGCTTCCACTTGTTTCTACTGGTGTGGTGGGGGGACAGCTGTTTATATTGCTCCAACCAGGAACCCTATCAGCTGTTGCTAACTGGGCCTGGGCCCCTCCTCACAGTCACAGTGATCCTGTGGGTTCCCTCTTCAGCTGTGGAGGCCGTCACAGGGGGGCTTCAGACTGCTGGTGCCTACTGTTGCAGACCACCTAGATGTGCTCCCTCCTTAGGTTCTGCAGCAGTGTTATGGGCTTTCCCAGCGGCCAGGGGCAGGATCACTTATATTTGCAGCTCTGTCACTGTCGGCACCCACAAAATCTCGCTTGTCCACTATGGGTCACAGCAGAGCTATGGGAATTTTCTACAGTCTGTGGTTAGCTCGCCTAGCTATGCTACTTTTGTCCCAGGGTCTTCCAGCCTTGTGGTTGCCAGATGGGTGCTCTCTACTAGTGCTGTGCAGAGGCTATCACTGAGGCTTCTGTGAGACTGTAGAGTTTTCCCCTGGGCCATAGAGCCAGGTCGCTGGAACTCCACCCAGCCCCAGTCCTCTCCCATAGGATCTCGGGGAGCCCATTGCCCTGTCTGGGGGATAGCTGGATACCTTGAGTTCAGTGGCAGCTGGTCGGCTGCCGCCCTGCCTGGGATTCTCCTCTTTGGGACCCTCCCGGCGTTGTGGATGCTGGGTGGGGCCTCTCCGATAATGGCCGGTGAAGACCCTGCCTGCTGCCCGGACGGGACTTCAGAGTTTCTCCCCCAGGCCAAGTAGCTGGCCGCTGGAGCTCCACCCAGCCCTGGTCCTCTCCCAGGAGATCTCCGGTAGTCCCGAGCCCCTACTCGGCGAAAGCCTGGTCAGTGGAGCCAGCGGCGGCAGCTGGCCGGCCGGCGGGCCGTTTGGGATTCTCTCCGGGAGCCCCCAGGCGTTGTGGATGCTGGGCGGGGCCTCTCCGATAATGGCAGGGAAAGACTCTGCCTGCTGCTGGGACTGAACTCTAGAGTTTCTCCCCCGGGCCGCGTAGCCAGCCGCTGGAGCTCCACCCAGGCCCGGACCTCTCCCAGGAGATCTCCGGTAGTCCCAATCCCCTCCCGGGCAGAAGCCTGGTCAGAGGAGCCGGCGGCGGCAGCTGGCAGGCCGGCACGCCGCTTGGGATTCTCTCCGGGATCCTCCAGGCGTTGTGGATGCTGGGCGGGACCTCTCCACTAATGGCGGGTAGGGGTTTTCCCCACTGCCTCCGGTGTGTAACTCTGGAGCTTCCCTCTGGGCTCAGGTGTAATTGCGGGGGGCTTAGGTAGGGCTCTGTTCACCTGTTTCCACCGTCGCTCCTCTGGTGTGCACTCCCTCCTGTCCTTGGTGTGCGGCAATGTTCTGGGGGCGTCCACTGGAAGAAAGCTGCCCGCAGGCTCTAGGCTGTTCAGGGGTCGGGGTCAGAGAGTTTTCACCTATCTCTACCTCCTCCCGGAGGGAAGTCTGTCCGCCTTGCGATGTATAGCAGTGTGGGTCTCTCTAATGTCCTGAGATGCTATATAGATATCCTTTGTCAAGCGATGAATGACCAATTAGTTGTAGATTCGAAGGGGGAGAGACAAAGAAGTCTGCTCATCTTGGACCTTCCTCCTGTTTTTTTTGTTTTTTTTTAAATTCTAATAGAGGGACTGCAGAAAGGAGATCCTTCAGAGATCAGTAAAGGTAGTCACAGCCTGACCTTTCCTTGTACAGGGTTGGAGGCTGCTGTCATCGGAGAAGTTCATGAGAACATTACTCTGCCCTGTGGCGACATCTCGGGACCGAGGGGCCTAGTGACCTGGTACCGCAATGACTCGGAGCCCGTCTTCCTCCTGTCCTCGAATTCCAGCCTCCCACCAGCCGAGCCACGCTTCTCCCTGGCGAATGCCAGCTCCCTGCACATTGAGGCGCTGAGCCTGCAGGATGAGGGGAACTACACCTGCCGGGAGGTCCTGAACGAGACTCAGTGGTTCCAAGTGTGGCTGCAGGTGGCCAGTAAGTGGGATGGGAGCGGACTGGGGCTGGCTGGTGAGGTGCTCACAGCCTTGGACAGGAGGAGGGCTTGGGAGTCGATGGCCTGAGCTTCATTCCGGGCTCTGCCTCCTGCGTGCTGGGTGACCTCTCGCACCAGTATTTCCTCATCTGTAAAATGGGGATGAAAAGAAGTCCTGCCTCACAGAATTGCTGTGACGGATACCAGTTTATAAAGTGCCGTAAACAGTTCCTAGAATATTGGTTAGTGATTACTTTCGACTTGTTGTTAATATTATCCTTACCATTAATATCATTTTATTATGCAGCAAAGTCAGAGTATAAAGTAATCGAGTCAGCCTGCCTGAGTTCCACTCCTAAGGCTGTTGGTTAATTCTCTATTATCTTGAGTAAGTAGCTTAATATCTTGGAGCTTTGGTTTTTCTTATTTGTTAACTGGGGACAATACACTGCACGCCTGATCCGGTACATGCCCTTATGCTACAGTGCTCAGTACAGGGCTTGGCATGAGCTACTGTTACTACTGTGCTTTCCAAAAACAGTCTCTCATGTCTGTCAATAGACATGTGTGAATTTAGAACAGGGGTTGGCAGACTACAGCCTGTGTGCCACATCCAGCCTGCTGCCTATTTTTGTATGGCCTGTAAGCTACAAATATTTTTTTACCTTTTTAAACAGTTGAAAATAAATCAAAAGAAGCATAAGATTTGTGATGTGAAAATATATGGAATTCAAATTTCAGTGTCCATAAAGAAGGTTTTCTTGGAACACAGCCACACTCATCCATTTACATATTATCTCTGACTGCCCTTGGCAGAGTTGAGTGGCCGTAACACAGATTGTATGGCCTGCAAAGCCTAAAATATTTATTCTCTGGCCCTTTACAGAAAAAGTTTGCTGGTCACGGGTTTAGAGGGACATGCACATTCTATATCCAGGTTGTGTAGTTTAGTAGAAATGCTCATATGATCATTTTACTGCTCCCTAGTTTCCTCGTCTGTAAAATAAGAATTTACTCATTCCTTTATTCCACATATATTTATTGAGAGCTTGATGCCAAGCACTGTTCCAGGTATTGGACCACAGGCGTGAACAGGATGGACAAGATCTCTGCATGCGTGGAGCTGACATCCTAGAGGGAGAAGACGGACCGTAAACCAGTGAACGAAAGCATCAGGCAATATCAGAGTGCAAGGCTATGCAGAGAATTGAGATGGGGTGATGTGATTCTCTGAAACACTAAATTGGGGGATCAGAGAGGAGCTTTTGGAGGGTGTGACATCAAAGCTAATTGATAAGTAAGGAGCCAGTTGTGCAAAGAGGAGACAGAGAGCGATCCAGTAGGACCTACGACCAGTGCCAGATGGGTAGAGCATGGTGCACGTCAGACGGGGAGAAGGTTGGTGTGGTGCAAGCCCAGTGTGTGAGAGGGTAGGATGTGTGAGACGGGGGAGGCAGGGCCACACTGTGGGGGCCGGGGAGGCCTCATGTTGTGTTGAACTCTGCCCCCCAAAAAGATATAGTGAAGTCCTAACTCCTGGTACCTGTAAATGTGACCTTATTTGGAAATGGGGTCTTTGCAGATGTAATGAAATTAAGATGAGGTCATTAGGCTGGACCAAAATTGACTGGCATTCTCATAAGAGGAGGAAAATGCATGTGAATACAGAGACACATGGGGAGAACATCATATAACAACAGAGGCAGAGACTGGAGTGATGTAGCTGTAAGCCAAGGCATGCCAAGGACTGATGGCCAACACCAGACACGAGGGAAGAGGCAAGGAAGGACTCTCCCCTAGAGCCTTTGGAGGGAGTGTGGCTCTTCTGAAACCTCGGTCTCCGGCCTCTAGAACGTGAGAGAATCAATTGCTGTTGTTTGAAGCCATCTAGTTGTTGGTACCTTATTAAGGCAGCCCCAGGAACGAATACATCTAGTAAGGAATTGGGATTTTATTCTGGGTACAGGGGAACCTCTTGGAGCTTTAAGCAGGTGTGTGGATTATTTGAATTACACATGGAGAATGTATGTGTGTGCTCTTGAGAAGGACTGATAAAATAAACACAGGAATGCCAACTGGAGGTACGAAATGTTGGTAGCCAAAGCCAGGGTGGCAGCAGTGGCCCTGGTGAAAATGAACAGGTTCAGAAAATATTTTGGAGGTAGACCAGTGAGACTCGCTGGTGGATTAGAAGTGGAGAAGGAAGGAAAGAGAGGTTTCCAGAATGCTTCTAGATGTTTGGATGGTCTCTAAGGTTTCCGCCAACTCTCAAGGCTTATGGAATTTGTGAGCGCAGTGTTTTTGTGTCTGGAGATGCCACAGCTGAATTGCTGAATGGCCAGGAATGAATGTGGGTGGAACGAAAAATGCCACCCATTTTGGCCCAGATCTTTTCAGTTCCCACTGTGAGCCTATGGGCGAGTGCTGGCAGGCCTCCCTTCCTCCGGGGGCCAAACAGTAATTAATAATTCCTTCATGTCGGTCTCTCATCAATAAATATCTTCTCTTTTGACCACAGAGGGTACAGTGGCAATACAGCATTTTGGTTTTTTTATCATCGCTCTCTCCAGTTTATGATGACTCTATCTGACACTGATTTATTAATCATTGCCTAAGTTTATTGGAGGATTGATTAGTTTCATTATTGCCCTGTAGGGAGATAAATGCAAGCCCTTCTTATGAGGAAAATGAACTTACATCTTAAAAAATATCACTAAACTGAAATGGCGCTTTGGGCTCCCTGAGTTACAGTGGTACGATTCGTATTACAGAAACTTCTTTATTTGGAAACATAGGATGTCCCTGACTAGTGTCGGGCTTGTTGATAAAAACAGGACACAGACTATCTTAGTTCGGGTTGCTATACCAAAAATAACATAGGCTGGGTGGCTTAAACAACAAACATTTATTTCTCATGGTTCTGGAGGCTGGAAGTCCAAGATTAGGTGCCGGCAGATCCAGTGTCTGGCAAAGCCCCTTCCTGGTTTGCACATAAATGTCTTCTCATTGTGTCCTCACATGGTGGAGGGCAGAGAGAGGAAGCAAGCTTTCTGGGGTCTCTCCTTATAAGGGCACTAATCCCATTCAGGAGGACTCTATGCTCATGACCTAATCACCTCCCGAACGCGCACCTCCTAACACCGTCACACTGGGGACAGGCTTCAGCATATGAATTTGTGGGGGATACAGACATTCAGTCCATAGCACAGACATCCTCTGGTTTCACATACACCAGAGCCCTCTAGAATCTCAGGCCTTGTTCCCATCCAGGAGAACCCCAGGCAAACACCAGACCCCTCCGGGCATCAGAGAACCCCTTCTTGCTCTTGTGACAGCAGGCAAAGGGGAGGCCTTGGCATCTCAGATTGGAACTTGGCCCTCATTTCTGCATAGAAGATTTAGTTATGATGACTTTATAGTATATTTTGAATTCAGGGAATGTGATACCTCCAGCTTATTGTTTTTTCTCAGGATTGCTTTGGCTATCTAGGGTCTTTTGTTATTCCATATAAATTTTAGGATTCTTTGTTCTATTTCTGTGAAGACTGTCATTGGGATTCTGACTGGGATTGCACTGAATCTATAGATTGCTTTGGGTAGTATGGACATTTTAACTATATTTATTCTTCTAATCCCTGAGCACGGAATAGCTTTCCCTTTCTTTGTGTCTCCTCCAATTTCTTTCAATAATGTCTTATAGTTTTCAGCATAGAAGATTTGAGAATATGGATTAGGCTTGATCCAATCACTATTTCTTGGAGGGCGGTGGTATTGCTGAGTGGCTGAGGGCGTACACTCTGAGGTCCAGCTGCCTGGATCCAAATCCAGTCCTGCAGGCTGTTGTCCTTGTGACCTTGGGGGAAGTCACCTGCACTCCTCTAACTTTAGTTTTATCATCTGTGAAATCAGGGGTAATGGTGGAAACTCGGCACAGATTTACTGCTCACATTCATGAAATGAACATGCCAGCTCTCAGCACAGAGCTAGGCACACTGTATGCCCTTGGCCCATGTACCTCGATCAACTGGTTAAGCAGGTGGCAGATTCCTCTGGGAAAAATGCATCTCAAATTCCCAGCAATTGGTTAGCATCTGGGCCTTTTGAACAGGAGTTGCTGTTGGTCAGGGACTCTGTGTGCCTAGATTTTGCTTCTATCTTTTCACTGACGTGGTTGATAACTTAGTCTCTTAAGGAGAAAAGTTTGCAAACATTCTAACATGCCCTTGGAAGCTAGAAAAAAATTCCAATATGTGACAAGTTGTTATTTGTGAGTGACACTGAATGTAGGAATGGCCAGAGATGCTGTAGAAACACGAAGCGGGCTGTATGAAGGCCGGTAGCTTCCCCTCCTTACCACTTGGATCTCTGCTTATTGATCGGTGGGCCTTTGGTGCCTCTGCCTTCCAGGGAATCAGGTTTTCTATAGGCCTGGGGTGATTCAACCTGCCTGGAATGGGCACCACAACGTGATTTTTGTTATTCATCTCAGGATGACAGAGTCTGCACCGTTACTTGTTAATTTAATGGTGCGGTTGAAGAGACTTACCATCAGGATTGGGGCTGCTGCTCCAGAGAGTACAGAAACCCCTTAGCATAGAGCCGTTCAGGGCTGCTGTGGCATTTATTTTATTGACTTACCCTCTCCTGCCTCCAGATTGGGGTGAATATGAGGTTAGAACTGCTGTGTGTTTATCTGCAGAAAGGCTGGAGGGACGGAGAAGGTAGCATAGACCTTAAGACATTCCAGTAGACTTTGTGCTTCTTTGAGCTTCTTTGTGCCCTTATGCATTGGGGAGCTGAGTGATCACGCTAAAGATTAGTCCGTGAAAGACTGCAGTCAGAGTTCATGGAACACGGGGCCAGACTCTCCCTGTGTCTATTATCTCAGGCCAAACAAGGGTCGAGGGAGCATTGGAGCTGGTTGGCACCTGGGTAATGAGGAAGCTGGTTTGTATGAACCTCCAGGAGCCCTTTTGGGTTCAGTTGGGGCTTGGGGGATGGGGAGTGCTCCTGTCTGGCCAGTGATGTGGCCGCCATTCCAGACTTCCAGGAAAGAGTTTCAGGAAAGTCCCACATTCCCTGACTAATTGGGCCCATTGGATTTGCACTTGTTCTTTGTTGGCAGTGGTGACACTGTGCCTTGTCACAACATAAGCATAAGAAGAACATAAACATAAGAAGAGAGGCTGTTGGCTTCCATCAGAAGATGGATAATCCTTGCCCATGGATTGATTCATTTGAGTCTTGCCAAGCTCATCTGAAGCAGAGATAGGTGTTTATAAGAGGCTGAAGACCTTTGGGTTCTGGCTTTTGGGATGGGATCGGCAGTCATCAGGGAGCTCAGGAGGCAGTGAGGTTGTCGCAGTTGTTTCTATGTTCAGTCTCTGAAAGTGATATCAAAACAGTCTCTGTAAGTTTTCCCAGGGATCTCATCCCACCGTAGAACTATAGGTATGTCCCCTGATTAGTAGAGACTGCCTAGTATATTCTTAGGTCATTTTCAAATAGAAAATACTGGTATAAAGAGTAAATGCCTACTGATAGATAGTGGTAGATTGTTCTAGAACGGGAATCAAACTTTTTCTGTAGAGGGCCAGATGGTCGATATTTTAGACTTCATGGGCCAATGGGTAATATTGAGGATATTATATAAGTACTTATAAAACAAGAGAGAAAACATATTTCCACATTTTTTTTCTTGACAAAATTCAAAATATAATAATTACTGTTTTTATAGTACAGTGTAGTGAAAAGAATGGAATTTATTTTTGGGAGGATAACATTTCACTTAATTGGGGTTCAAAGTTAGTGTTCACTCTCATCAAATCCACTGCAAATGTTCATCTATAAACATCATTATTAGCTTGTGGGCTGTGCAAAAACAGACAGTGGATCATCATTTGCTAGAGCCTGTTACTGAATCAGTCTGCGCATATACCTCTGATAACAAAACCAGGTAAGATTTATAGGACGTTGACCACATGTCAAACACCAGGCTAGTGTTTTGCTTATATTTTCTCATTGGATCCTTCAGGAACCCAGTGATAGAATTATTACTGTTCTTTTCATTTGAAAGGAAGGACAGGAAAATACGAATGAGAGGGGTGGGCACTTGACCAAGGTTTTGTGTCTTTAAGTGGCAACAGGATTTACACCCAGTTCTGTCTGAATTCAGAGTACAAGCGCATAACCACTAGGCTCAGGCATCCAACCAAGAAAGAGTTGAGAACTGAAACTGACAATGACTAAGGCCTCGATAAGATGCTGAACCTTTGTAACCACTCTATATTTTTATTTATTTGCCCTTTTATTTTTGTTTCCTCCCCCATTTGTCTATCTGATTGCTACCATCACCCCGCAAGCAAAAAGGGCTGGTGGTTTCTCTAGGGATATCAAGGGGGCGGAGAGAGAGGTGGGAGGGAAGAAAATGGCTGCCTCCTTCTTCGTAGTAAATCAGAGTAGGGGAAGAACCCCAGGGAATCAAGAAGATGGTGTCAGCTTTAATTAAGTAAGCAGACTCAACCCAAGGGGTTTATAGCTGAGCTGTAACCTTTGAACACCTAATTCAGGAGGCCTTTCAGGTTCTCTCATTTTTTTTTTAACTCTTCCACCTGCTTCCTTCTCATCCATTCCCTGTTTCCTACCCCATTTCTTGCTGAGAACTGCGCTGGCCAAAAGCCCCTCCGAGCCAGTTTCTGGGAGTCCACACTGTCCATGCCAGGCCACTGTGGCCCTCCAGACGACAATCTGGAAGACCCAGGCTGTCCAGTGTAACACACTACCTTTGCTGGCCCGGGTGTGCTCTCAGTACTGCAGAGGTATGCTGTGCTTAGCTGGGTGCCTGCCAGCTGTGGGCACGCCCTGGGACCTGCTGCTCCACATACCTAACCAGCTAGCCAGCAACAGTGAATGGGACGTTTGAGCACCTCCCAAACCACAGTAGAATTTTTTCTGCACTCCCTTCTGGGAGGTGACATGATTGCAGCAAATCACTGCAACTATTAGGAGCCAGCCCCAACTTGACAAGCATATTGTCAAGAATATTGTCCTCAGAAACCCACAATTTCTGTAGTTATACAGTGACTCCAGACATAGATAAAGTAGATGCTGTATTTTGTGGGGCTCTGGGAAAGCCTTTTCCTTCCCCAAATAATTTTTCCCACTGGCCTATTTCTGTTCAAAATTCTACAGTCATAGATTTATTCCTTTGGCCATGCAGTGCCCTCCTAACTTCTTTTTAAAAGAGGACATCTTTGGGAGGGGTGACACACTAAATGACTTTAATATACACAGGTGTTAAGATTTATTCTTTTCATCAAAGGGGATGTCGGTGCATGGGTACCAACAGTGGGAAGGCATTTCTGGGGACAAGAAGTTCAGAAATGTGAGGGGAAACCAAGATAAGACCTAGCATTAATCAACTGCTTCCAACGTGCCAGGCACTGTTCTGAGTGCTCTACTGTAGTAACTCTTTTAATTGTCACCACAATCCCCTATGGTAGGTTCTGGCATCACCCCCATTTTACAGATGTGGAAATGGAGACTAGGAGAGGTTAAGTAATTTGTCCAAAGTCACACAGCTAGTAAGTGGAGTCCAGACTTGGAACTGGAACCAATGTTTCTGGTCTTTCAGTGTGAAATTGTGCTGTGTGTCCCGAAGACCACCTCCAGTTTTAGCCCTTCTCCAGGAGAACTCAGAGAATTCAGTGTGTAACATGATTATTACAGTGAAGGGATACGAAGCAGAATCAGCCAAGAGAAACGGTACACGGGTTAAGTCCAGGGAAAACCAGGAGGCAGCTTCCAAGGGTCCCTTCCCAGGGGCATCACATGGGACACGATTAATTCCCCCAGCAACAAGTTGTGGCCACACGTGTGAAATGCCGCCTACCAGGGAAGCTCCTTAGAGACTCAGCACCCTGGGTTTTTACTGGGGCTAGTCACGTAGGCATCCTCTGCCCAGCACATACCGAAATTCCAGACTCTCAGAGGGAAAGCAGGTGTTCAGCATAAACCACGCTGTTTGTACAAACAGCATAGGCACAGAGAGTCCACCTCTTATCAGTTCTGGGAATGGTGAGAACTCTCCCGAAACCTAAGTTCTCAGCTGCCAGCCAAGGCCAACCTTGTAAGCAGGCCTTTCTAAGGACAGCAGACTCAGGCCTGCAGTGTCAGCTCTTTAGTGCACAGATAGCCTTTCCATTCACCAGTGTTTTTGAAGAGGAGCAATTCGCATATTCCCTTTTCTATAAGGATTGATAGCCCCGATAAGTCTCACGTAATCACTCAGGATTAAATAAGGGTACTTGACGTAAGGGCACTTAGCATAGCATTTGTCACATAGTAAGTATTCCATATTGTCCTCATTGGCTGCTTCCTGATCATTTGTGTCTGCTGGAGCTCAAATGAACTCTCAGGTCTTCCCCATCCCCCCTGTTCTTCTCAGGCGGCCCCTATCAGCTTGAAGTCAACATTTCCACCACCGGCTCGCTCCCCAACGGCACCCTCTATGCAGCCCAGGGCTCCCAGGTGGATTTCAGCTGCAGGAGCAACTCCCGGCCTTCACCTATGGTGGAGTGGTGGTTCCAGGCCCCGCATTCCAGGAACGAGCCCTTTGGAAACAACCTGACGGTCAGCTGTTTCACTCTGCTGCTGATGTCGAGAAACCTCCAAGGGAACTACACCTGTTCGGCTATGAACATGCTCAGTGGGAGGCATCGAAAGGTGACCACTGAGCTCCTTGTCTACTGTGCGTAAGCAGCACTCCCCGCCCCCACTTCCTCTCCTTGACCCTTTGTGAACTGCGTGTTTGTGCCTCTTCCTTTTGTCGACAAAGGTGTGCCCGCTGCATGAGTCCTACCATGCTTCAGCATACACGGACACACCCAGGGGCTGCATGTCAGAGAGGGAGTCACCTCTTCTAGAAGCTTGCTGCTAAGTAGGGGTACAGAAGAGTCCCTGTGAGCCAGAGAGGGAATTAATGCCTAGCTTAATGCTTTTTTTTTTTAATTGAGATGAAAGTCCATAACATTAACCATTTTAAAATGTACAACTCAGTGGCATTTAGTACCTTCACAATGTTGTGCAGCCATCACCTCTATCTAGTTCCAGAACATCTTCATCACCCCGAATGGAAATCCCGTATCCATTAAGCAGTCCCTCCATCCCCTCTTCCCCCTCAGCCCCTGGCACCCGCCAATCTGTTCAAGCTCCACGTATGCGCCTGCTCTGGACATTCCATATAAACGGAATCAGACACTATGTGGCCTTTTGTGACTGGCTTCTTTCTCTTAGCATCAAGTTTTTGAGATTCATCCATGTTGTAGCATGTGTCAGTACTGCCTTTCTTTTTATGGTTGAATAATATTCTGTTATATGGATAGACCACAATTTGTTTATTCATTTATCTATCCTCATGCACTCTATTCCTGAAGCCTGGGCCCTCTAGCACTGTTAGGAACCAGCATGAATCTTTATTTTTGGGGTGAGGAAATAACCAAATGCATTTAGACACAAATTTCCCAAACGAAAATAACTGTAGACACGCTGAGTATACTCATAATCGATGCTAACCAAAGGGAACATCAGAACAACAAATTAGTGGGCAGGATAATGACACATTATTTAATTCATGTTATTCAGAACTTTTATGTGTCTCTATGTTCTCTGTCATAAATGACATTTATTGTATATAAAGTCAAATGTGCTTGCTGTTGGAAATATAAATGAATACAGTCACATGCCGCATAATGACGTTTCAGTTAAAGACAGACTACATATACGAGGGTGGTCCCGTAAGATTAGTACCATAGAACCTAGGTGTGTAGTAGGCTGTGCCATCTAGGTTTGTGTAAGTACACTCTACGTGTTCACACAATGATGAAATCGCCTAACAACACATTTCTTAGAATGTATCCTTGTCGTTAAGCAATGCATGACTGTATAAAGAAGAAAAGAATCACTTGTACTCTAACCATTATTTTGGTATATTTCCAATAATTTTTCTTGTAGATGCCACATATCTATTCATCCACGTAAGATCCAAATTTATTTCTATTTATGGATATTATATAAAATCTATAAAAATATTTGATTACATACATAATATATACATAGTATATACATTTATAATATATATGAATTTTTATAGTTATTAATACATGTATTGGATTTACAGGTTTGTAACTTATTAAGTTTTTATGTGTGTTTTAATAATACATGCACATAATAAAAAGGAAGTATATGTTGGGGGTGGGGGTGAATCTGTCCCCCTCCCACCTCTAACTCCCTCTAGGGATCAGCACTGTCCAGTAGAACTTTCCATGATGATGGAAATGTTCTATTCTGTGTGATCTGATACAGTAGCCACCCACCATGTGTGATTACTGAGCTCTTAAAATGTGGGTAGTGTGATAGAAGAACTAAATTTGTAATTTAATTTAAATTTAAATAGCCACATGTGGCTAGCGAGAAATGCAACGATAAATGAGGCCCATGTCCCCCTTGGAGATTTAACACCCAACAGAGAGAACCTGGCTATTGTCAGGCACTCATTTGTGCTGGCAGCTATTTCAAGGTACCCTAACTGGGGTGGATGTTTCTCTGATACCCTGGCTCTCTAAGCTTGAGAGCCAGCCCAATGGCTTGTCTTGAGTCTGTGATTAAGCCCACGTCCTCTGGTGTTTTGCAGACCCCCCTCCATCAGCTCCTCAGTGCTGGGCAGAGATGTCACCAGGATTGTTCAAGCTGCAGCTCACCTGTCGCTGGGACGGGGGATACCCAGACCCAGACTTTCTGTGGACAGAAGAGCCAGGAAGTGTTGTCGTGGGCTCATCAAAACTGGGAGTGGAGATGCTGAACCAGTCCCAACTGTCGGATGGCAAGAAGTTCAAGTGTCTTGGGAGCCACGTAGTGGGGCCAGAGTCAGGAGCCAGCTGTGTGGTACAGATCAGTGAGTCTGGCTTGCCTTGTCCTGGGGTTGGGGTCCACCCACCTTCCTTTCTTCTGGGAGGACCATTTAAAAGAAGGTCTAGGAAAGAAATCCCAGGGTGTCAGAATGAACTGAATTCCTTCCATTTCTTCCTTTCTTTTGCTTTGTTTCCTTCCTTTCAAACTTAAAAATGCTTAACCAAGCTTCTTGGTCCTAGTCCAAGCTGTTTTTCACTTGTCAAATACTCACTGAGCACCTGCTCTGTGCCAGGCACAGTTTCTAGGTGCTGGAGATGGAGCAGTGAACAAGACGGACAAGGTTCATTTATTAGTTACCTCCTGTTATGTAACAAATTACCACCAAACTTAATGGCTTAAAATAACAAGTCATTTATTCTCTCACTATTTCTGTGGGCCAGAAACGCAGACAGGCATTGTGGGGATGGTGTGTCTCAGCTCCATGATGCCTGGAGACTCAGCTGAAAGAGGAGGGCTGAAATCATCTGAAAGATCCACTTCGAAGGATCATACAGCTGGCAAGTTGCTTCCTCACCGTGTGGGCCTCTCCACACGGCTGCTTAAGTGTCCTCACAACATGGCAGCTGGCTGCCCCCAGAGCAAGTGATGCAAGAGGGCATGAGCCAGGCAGATCCTATCCTTTTTATGACCTAGCCTCAGAAGTCACATGACATCCCTTCCACCACATACTATTCATTAGAAGTGAGTCACTAAGTCTGGGTCCACTTTGAAAGGGTGCAGGAAGTATTAAGCTCCATTTTCCTTTTTTGAGGAAGATTATCCCTGAGCTAACTGCTGCCAATCCTCCTCTTTTCACT
Source organism: Equus asinus (assembly GCF_041296235.1). Classification (NCBI taxonomy): domain Eukaryota; kingdom Metazoa; phylum Chordata; class Mammalia; order Perissodactyla; family Equidae; genus Equus; species Equus asinus. The sequence goes on along the minus strand of NC_091797.1, from coordinate 83,326,248 downwards.
GAGGAAGACTGGCCCTGAGCTAACATCCGTGCCCATCTTCCTCCACTTTATACGTGGGATGCCTGCCACAGCATGGCTTGCCAAGTGGTGCCATGTCCGCACCCGGATCTGAACTGGCGAACCCTGGGCCACGGAAGCGGAATGTGAGCACTTAACCACTGCTCCACTGGGCTGGCCCCCCATTTTCTTTTTTTAAAGATTGTCCTGAGCTAACATCTGTTGCCAATCTTTCTTTTTTCCTTCTTCTTATCCTCCCCAAAGCCCCCCAGTACACAGTTGTATAGTCTAGTGGTAGGTCCTTCTGGCTCTGCTGTGTGGGATGCTGCCTCAGTATGGCCCGATGAGCGGTGCTGGGTCTGCACCCAGGATCCGAACTGGTGAAACGCAGGGCCGCTGAAGCAGAGCACACGAACTTAACCACTCGGCCATGGGGGCGGCCCCTAGGCTCCATTTTTTTTTTTTTAAAGATTTTATTTTTTTCCTTTTTCTCCCCAAAGCTCCCCAGTACATAGTTGTATATTCTTCGTTGTGGGTCCTTCTAGTTGTGGCATGTGGGACGCCGCCTCAGCGTGGTTTGATGAGCAGTGCCATGTCCGCGCCCAGGATTTGAACCAACGAAACACTGGGCTGCCTGCAGCACAGCGCACGAACTTAACCACTCAGCCACGGGGCCAGCCCCCCCAGGCTCCATTTTTTGAAGGGAGAAGTATCAAAGAATTTTCTGGACATATTTTTAAAACTACAACCATTCCTCTTTCACAGAACATAAATTCTTGTGGGTGGAGTGCAGGTGGGAGAAGACAAAAAATACAAAACAAATAATATAGGTTCAGATAGTGATGATAATTATGAGGAGAATAAAACGAAGTATGTAAAAGAGAGTATATTAAAGAAAGAGGGCCCCTCTTCCTAGGGTGGCAGGAAGGTCTCTTCGTGGCAGAAACATTTTGAACTGAGACCTAAAGGATGGGAAAGAGCTGGCCAGGTGAAGATCTGTGGTTGAGTATTCCAAGCAGAGGGGACAGCAAATGCAAAGGCCCTGAGGTGGAAATATACGTGGCCTCTGAGGAACTGAGAGAGGCCAGTGTAGCCAGAGTGCCATATGTGAGGTACTGATAAGGCTGGATGGGTGTCGTGGTTGAATTGTGTCCCCCAAAAAGTATGTTCAAGTCTGAATCCTGAGTACCTGTGTCTGTGACCATATTTGGAATATGGTCTTTGCAGATGTTGATTAAGGTAAGATGAGGATTAAGGTAAGATGAGGATTAGGGTGGGCCCTATTCCAATAACTGGTGTTCTTATAAGAAGAGGGAAATTTGGACACAGACACACAGGGGTAATGCCATGTGATGACAGATGCAGAGACTGGAGTGGTACATCTATAAGCCAAGGAATGCCAGTGATTGTTGGCAACCACCAGAAGCTGAGAGAGAGGCCTGGGATGGTTTCTCTCTCAGAGCCTCGAGAGCAATCGAGCCTGCTGACACCTTGGTCTCAGACTTCTGACCTGTGAGAGAATAAATTTCTGTTGTTTTAAGCCACCTAGTTTGTGGTACTTTTGTTACAAGAAAATTAACAGGAAATTAACACAACAGGTAGGCAGGACCAGAGTGTGTTGAGTTTTGTTGGCCATGGTGAGCTTTTCCTCACAGTTTATCAGGATAAGCCTCAGAGGTGCCGCCGTGGAGAGCAGACGTGCTGAGAATTCAGCCCTGCTATGCCAGGAGGTGCTTGTTTTCCCAGCAAGTGATATTTAAATGGTTGGCCCTTCCCACTGACATTCAGCAATCATATCCCAAGTGTCCCCTCTGTGTCAGGCACTGTATCTGGCCTTGGGCAACCGAAGGGACCAAGACTCTTTCTAGGCTGGAAGAGGGGTGGGCAAACTATGGCCCCTGAGCCCGATCTGCCCCAACTGACTTTTTGCAATTTTTTTAAATGACATATAATTCACATAAACTTCACTATTTTAAAGTCTGTAATTCCGTGGTTTTTAGGATATTCACAATGTTGTGTTACTACACACCACCACTAGTGTGGTGTATTACTCTCACAGTATACACAGTGGTGTATTACTATCACCACTATCTCTTTACAGAACATTTCCATCACCCTAAAAAGAAACCCTGTACCCGCTGGCAGTCACTCCCTCTAGACACACTGTGCAAGTACTCATTTCCTAGTATTTTCCACTGACATTGAGTGTCATTTCCACTGACAATGTCGTTTCCACTGACATTGAGTGTTATAATTAACTTTTTAGACTTTTCCTATTTGTGTAAGACATGGTGTAATTGATTTAATTTGAGTTTCTTTGATCAATAGTGGGTTGATAATTTTCGTATGCATATTGGCTCCCTATATATCGTCTGTGAATTATCTGTTCTTATCTTGTCCATTTTTCTATTGGGTTGTTCATCTTTTCTTAATATTCCATACAGTACTTCATATTAACTTTGTCAGTTAATTTCATAGAAATGTCATGCATGTTATAGATGTTTCTCTGGCATGTTTTGCTCCTAAACTACATTTGTGGCATTTCTGTTAGTGATGAGCAATTTCTGATTTTGAAAGGGTCACCTCTGTCAGTCCTGTTTTAGGTTTCTGAGCTCAGAAGGTCTTTTCCTGTTTCCTGATTATTAATGTGTTATTTGTAATCCTCACAATAGCCTGCAAATTAGACAGGATGATTTGTAAGTTGCAGATAATGGCATTGTGTGAACTAACTTGCCCAAGATCACCTAGCTTCTAAGTGACTGAGCCAGCGCTTAGCCCAGGTTGGTCTGACTCCAGAGCCCTTCCCTCCCTCGAGACCCTCCACACCTAATCCAGCAAATCTTTTTGTGTAGGAGTTAGGTACTTAGCACGGTGCCCAGATACTGTAGGGGAACCCAGAATACTTGCCTTTAGAGGACTTGAAATGGAGAGGTTGATCTGACAAATGTGAAACAGGGAAACGGCAATATCACAGTAAGAGTGCATTAACATTTATTGAGTGCCAACTGTCTGCAAGGTGCTATGCTAAGTGTACTCCACACAGTATCTTATGTAGTCCTCATAGTCACCCTTTATAAGCTGAGTGCTCATATTATTTTTAAAACCACTTTATTGATGTATGATTGACATTTATAAGCTGTACATATTTAATATATACAACTCAATGAGTTTGAAGATAAGTATACATCTATGAAACCATCGCCACAGTATATGACAGAAACATATCTATCACCTCCGAAAGTTTCCTCCCACTTTTTTATTATTAAATCTATTTTTTTGAGATTAAGAACACAACTAAGATCTACTCTCTTAGCAAATTTTAATTTTTTTATTCTATTGAGGTCACATTGGTTTATAACATATAAATTTCAGGTGTACATCATTATGTTTTGACTTCTCTATAGACTGCATCATGTTCCCCACTAAAAGTCTAAAAGTCTAGTTTCCATCCGTCACCATACATATGTGCCCCTTTACCTCTTTTGCTCTCCCCTCACCCACTTCCTCTCTGGTAACCACCAATCTGTTCTCCTTATCTGTGTGTGTGTTTGTTTATTTTCCACATATGAGTGAAGTCATACAGTAATTGTCTTTCTCCTTCTGCCTATTTCACTTAGCATAATACCCTCAAGGGCTATCCATGTTGACAAATCTCCATGGCTGCACCAATTTACATTCCCACCAGCAGTGTGTGAGGGTTCCTTTTTCTCCTCATCCTCTCCAACACTTGTTATTTCTTGTCTTGTTAATTATAGCCATTCTGATGGGTGTGATGTGATATCTCACTATAGTTTTGATTTGCTTTTCCCTAATAATTAGTGATACTGAACATCTTTTCACGTGCCTGTGGACCATCTGTATATCTTCTTTGGAAAAATGTCTGTTCACATCCTCTGCCCATTTTTTGATCAGGTTGTTCATTTTTGTTGCTGTTGAGTTGTGTGAGTTCTTTATACATTTTGGATATTATCCCCTTATCAGATATAGGATTTTCTCCCAGTTGGTGGGCTGTCTTTTTTGTTGATGGTTTCCTTTGCTGTGCGGAGCCTTTTTAGTTTGATATAGTCCCATATGTTTATTTTTTCTTTTGTTTCCCTTGCCTGAGGAGACATGGTATTCAAAAAGATACTGCTAAGACTGATGTTAAAGAGTGTGCTGTCTATATTTCTTCTAGGAGTTTTATGGTTTCAGGTCTTACATTCAAGTCTTTTCCATTTGACGTAATTTTTGTGTATGGTGCAAGATAATGGTCTACTTTCATTCTTTTGCATGTGGCCGTCCAGTTGTCCCAACACCATTCATTGACGAGACTTTGCTTTCTCTATTGTGTGTTTTTGGTTCTTTGTTGAAAATAAGCTGTCCAGTGAGTGCTCATATTATTGCCTTTAGTAGTTTCCTGGGGCAGCCATAACAAAGTACCACAAACTTTGTGGCCTAAAATAAACAGAAATTTATTTTCTCACAGTTCTGGAGGCTAGAAATCTAAAATCAAGGTATCTCTAGGGCTATGCCTCCATGGAAGGCTCCAAGCTCCTTTCTTGCCTTCCTTGTCTCTTCCAGCTGGTGGCTCCAGGCGTTCCTTGCCTTGTGGCTGCATCACTCCAATTTCTGTCCGCCTCCATCACCACATGGCCTTCTCCTCTGTGTGCGTATCTCTGTTGTCTTCTCTTCTTCTTCTAAGATACCAGTCATTGGATTTAGGGCCCACCCTTAATCCAGGATGATTTCATCTTGAGATCCTTAACTAATTACATCTACAAAGACCTTATTTCCAAATAAGATCTCATTCTGGGGTTCCGGGTGGACATGAATTTTGGGAGAATGCTGTTCAACCTGCTACCCTCCATTTTGTGGATGGTGGAACTGAGGCAATGGACTTGCCCAGATGCCTGCAGCCGGAAAGCAGTGCACATGTCCAGAGTGGAACATAATGAAGACTCCCGAAGTGTGTTGTGGACAGTAAGTTCCAGGAAGTGGATAAATGATGGACTGATGCTGAGAGAGGGGGAAAATGGCAGAGGCAGCTGATGAGCTTTGTGTCTTTTCCCCCCACTCTTCCATTTTATTTGCATATCTTGCCTAAATCATCATTCCTGTGGCCTTGAGACTTGGCCAGTAATTTGAACCTAGATATGTGCTCAAGATTAAGAAATGTGTCTGCGGAAGGGAGCTGACCAGAAGTTTTCCCAATTCCAGGAGTATGGGAAGCAGGCACAAGAGCCTGGAACTTTTTTGACTCTGACAATGTCCATATTTCACCTCCTCCCTTCATGAGCACTTGAGTCCAGCCTTGATGTGCATACGAGTCACCTGGGGGTCTGATTAAAATGCAGAGTCTGACTCTCTAGGTCTGGGGTGGGCCCAAGCCTCTGCATTTCTAACTAGTGCCCGGAAGTGCTAAGGCTGCTTGGTCCTCAGACCACACTTCCAGTAGCAGTGCCCTTGGGGAGAGTCTCTGGATCATTTCACTTGGGAGGACTAGTAAGTCATTGAAAGGTAATATTAATGTTCACACCTCAGGGATGCAGAAGAGCGTAGCCCCCAAAATGATGCTTTCAGGAAGTCCTGCTACCCAGAGCTCTCTTATGGCTTGTAGGTCCCTAGACTGAAGAAACCAATTCAATTCATGACAGGCTGCAACATTAGCCAGCCCAGTATGTGAAGGCCCCAGTATGTTGGCCATCTTCCAGATCCCTGAGGGCCCTGCATCACCCACCCCCACCGCCCCAACCCCTGACCCGACCCTTGCACACAGCATCCTCTTAAGCTAAACTCCTTGAATTTATAAGTGCCACAGTAGCTGGATGGGTGACTCAGAGCTTTCTGAGGAGTGAATGCTCTGTTTGGCAAAAGTACATTCATGTACGTGACATTTGTTTGGGGGCAGAGGGGCCCACCAGGGGGATTATTTGTTTTGCTTTTAATAAATGATGAGGGTGTCAAACTTTGGTTTGGGGGCCCTCAAATACAAACATACCAATAAGGCTTGTCACTGCTGCTGGCTTTATGACCCCAAAGGAAATTCGGGTTAACCACAGAGAGGGGAAGGTACAATTGAGCAACATGGGGGGAACCTAAATGTTGATCCAAGAAGGGGTGCTCACATGTGAGTTTCCTGAGCAGAACTAGGTTTGGGGGCTTCTCTTTTGTTGACCTGACCTGGAGAGAGAGGCTCTGGAGCTATTCCACACTCCCATGCCTCCCCACTCCCGTTCCCAGGACGCCAGCAGTGAAACCCTAGATTCTCAGAACGACTGCCAAGGGGAAGCATGCAGTTTCACTCTCCCGGGCAGGAACCCAGCATGCCACTCCGTATCCCTCAGCTGCTGAAAATATGGACTTAATAAGTCCCCCAAGATGATCTGCTTCCCAGGAGGGTTTGCATTTTGGGGAAGGGCTTCTTATGCAAAGAAAACAATTGGATCACTATGGTAGACCTTACAGCTCCCCACATCCTATTCAAATCAGACCCCAAGGCCACAGAGACATGCATTCTGAGTTTTCTAGGACAGACAGAATAATGGGCCCCCAAAGACATCCATGTCCTAATCCCCGGAACCTGTGAATATATTACCTTACATGGCAAAAGGGGCTTTGCAGATGTGATTAAATTAAGAATTTTGAGATGGGTGGGCCCAGTGTAATCCCAAGGGTCCTTATAAGAGGGAGGCAGAAGGGTCAGGCTCAATAGTAGGAGATGTGATAAAAGATGCGAGAGGTCGGAGTGATGCAAGGAGCCACGAGCCAAAGAATGCAAGCGACTTCTCCAAGTTGAAAAAGCAGGGAAACAGGTTCGCCCTTCGAGCTCCTAGAAGGAACTAGCTCTGCCAACCCCTGGATTTTAGCCCCATGAGATCGTTTCCAACTTCTGACCTCCAGAACTGTGAAAGGATAAATTTGTGTTGTTTGAAGCCACTGTTGGTAGCAATTTGTTACGGCAGCACTAGGAAACTAATACAGCTGCCCTGTTGTCCTCTTGAATATCCTTGTCAGGCTGCGTGCCCATTTTTCATATGATCAGTGTGGTTATTGGACATAGAAGCGTATAGCATAGAAGTAAGGAGTGTGGACTACAAAAAGCCTGATTCCTTGGCTTCCAATCTCACACTCAGTAACCAACTCATCTTGGTTTGCCCAAGACTTTCCCAGCTTTAGCATCGAAAGCCCCAAGTCTCGGGAACGCCCTCAGTCTTGGGCAAACCAGGACAGTTGGTGACCCTAAATCCTAGCTGCACCACTTATTTAGTTGTATGACTTTGAGCAAGTTACTTAACTTTCTCTGTACCTCGGTTTCCGCATCTGCAAAATGGGGATAATGACAGAGTAGTTGTGAGAACTAATTGGGTTAATATGTGTAACAGTGCCTAGCCCATAGTCAGTGCTCAGTAAATGACAGCTTTTATTATTAGATAACACCAGGTGTGGTACAGAAATCCCTGGAGATGCTTTGTCAGGAACGAAAGAATATTCTTGAAAATCTCAGGCGACTCCTTGGATCTCCTTAAACATATGTCTTTCTTTACTTTCTTTCACTGCCAGGGAGCCCCTCCCTTCTCTCTGAGCCCATGAAGACTTGCTTCATAGGGGGTAATGTGACACTCACCTGCAAAGTGTCTGGAGCCTACCCCTCTGCCAAGATCCTGTGGCTGAGGAACCTCACCCAGCCCGAGGTAGTCATCCAGCCCAACAGCCACTATCTCATCACCCAGAATGGCCAGAGGTCCACCCTCACCATCCGCAACTGCTCCCGGGACCTGGATGAGGGCTACTATGTCTGCCGGGCTGAGAACCCCGTGGGGGTGAGGGAGGTGGACATCTGGCTGAGCGTGAAAGGTGAGTGGTGGAAGTGGCCCCAAAAGAGGAGGTTTGAGAGCTTCAGAGGACCCGGTACCAGCATGGGGACAGCTGCTTCTTCCCTGCACGTGGGTCACTGCCACCTGGGAGAAGGCATACCTGCTTGCCTGTGGCTTGACAAAAGGGATAGGAAAAGTTATTGTTCAGTCCTAAATCTCTAACATTTGCATAGGGATAAAAAAACTACTTAACATCTGTGTATCCCAAAGGAAGGAATATATATATTAGAAAAAATATAAATGTAAAAAATATATATTAAAATGAAATATATACATATATAAAAATATCTATATATAAAATGTAAGTTGTGAAGCATAATAGCAAAATGAACACCCAAGAAACTCCCATTCCACTTAAGACATTAGAACAGTGGCAACATTGCTAAATTACCTGTAGGTGGCCAGATTTAGAAAACAACAACAACAAAACCACAGAATGCCCACTTAACTTTGCATTTCAGAAAAACAAAGAAGAATTTTTATAGTGTAAGTATGTCCCAAATATTGCATGGGACATACTTATTCTAAAAACTTTGTTGTTGTTTATCCAAAATCCAGATTTAAGTGGGCATCCTGTATTTTATCAACCCTACCTGTAGGCCCCTTTTCAGTCTCCACCTGGGCCTCCTGAAAAAGATAACCACTATCCTGAATTTCATGTTTTAAGAAAAACTTTACTACATGTGTGTGCATTTCTAAATAATATATTGTTTATTTTTGTTTTTGAGTTTTTAAAAAATGGTTATCATACAAATGTAGTCTTTTATGACTTGCTTTTTTCACTCCACACTTTGTTTCTAGGATTTATTCATGCTGATGTAATTATACTTTATAACTCTTCAACGCTTTATAACTTCCCAGTGTCACTATTCCACAACTAAGTTACTAATTTTCCTGCTGATGGACATTTGTGCTGTTTCTGATGTTTTTGTTGTGATGAACTAACAGTGTTGCTATGAAATTCTTTTACCCAGCTCCTTGTGTACTTATATACCAGTCCCCAGGCAAATATTTCTCTAGGATATCTACAAGGAGTAGAAATGAAGGGTTATAGGTTATGTGCATTTTTGTCTTTGAGATGACACCAGATTATTTTCCAAAGTGGTTGTACCAATTTCCATTTGCAACAGCAGTACATAAGAGTGTTGAGTTGTTCCACGATTTCACCCGTAGGCTTTGTGATTTTGCCTATCAAGTAGGTGTAAAATGGAATCTCACTCTGGTTCTAATTTGAATTTCCCTGGTTACTAAAAAGTCTGAAAGTTATTTCATGTTTATTTGTTATTTATGTTTCTCTGAGAAATACATATTTCTGTCTTTGACAGTTTCCCCTTTCTTATAGTTAGGTAGGAGTTTGTTAGAAATTCCAGATATGAATTCCTCGTTAGTTTTATGTGTTACAAATATTTCCTTCCATTTGTTGTTTGTCTTTTTCTCTTTATGGTATCCTTTGATTAGCAGATGTTCTTACTTTAATGTAGCTGATTTTATGAATCTTTTCTTAGATCGTTAGCAATTTTTGTGATGTAAGAATTCCTTATCTATCCCACAGTCATGAAGATATTCTCCACACTTTCTTCTAAAAGTTTTAACATTTGCCTTTCACAGTTAAATCTTTAATCCATCTAGAATTGACTTTTGTGAATGGTGTGAGGTAGGGATCAAGTTTCTCCTTGCCCCCAAATTTGGATAACCATTTGTTCCAACACCGTTTCTTGAGTAGTTCCTCTTTTACTTATTAATCTGTCATATATCAAGTTTCCTTTTATGTGTGGGCCTGTTTTGGATTCTCTATTCTGTTCCATTGATACTGTTTATCATGGCACCAGTAACTCATGCCCTTAATTTCTGTCTTATAAACAGTCTTGATGCCTAATGGACACATAGAAATTTTAACTTCCCAATGTTCTTTTGCATTACATGCTTCATTTGAGTCCCACAAACTATCTGAGGAAGACATTTATCTTGCTTTACAGAGATTTCATATACTTTGCCCAAGGTCATGAGACCAAAATAAGACTAGGACCCAGGCAGAGGACGGGAGGTGTTGCTCTCCTAGCTGCATGTGTATCACGGGGAAGAGTCAATGGTGTAATTTGTCTTTACAGAACCTTTAAATATTGGTGGAATTGTGGGCACTATCGTGAGCCTTCTTCTGCTGGGACTGGCCATTATCTCAGGGCTTATGTTGTATTACAGCCCTGTGTTCTGCTGGAAAGGTAAGGACTTCTGGGGTCCCTCTGCTTATCTTTCAGGCTTCTTGAAAGGGTGTGGGTGGGGGAAGGAGGCCCTGCTTTGTCTCCACCTGAAGTCCCATTCTATAGGCTTCTTCAGTGGGTCCAGATGTGTAACAGTGAAGCACTCAATCCTTCCTAACACCTGCCACCTCTCATTTTGGGTCAGTTTTCTCATTGTCCATTGTTTTGTAAATGTTACATAGATTAAAAACTTCTGAGGCTGAAATAGATGTTCTTGGATATTAATTTTTTTTCCTTTCTCCCTGCAGTAGGAAACACTTTCAGGTGAGTATTCCCTAAAATCAAATCAAAAACCCTTTTTCCATGATCTTTCTTCACTGTTGTTTTGTTTCCTTCATAAGAACAGTAATAGCAACTATCATTGACAACCCACCAGCTGTCAGTCACTGGGCTAGGGGCTTCATTAGGCATTATTAGAAACCCTTTCAAAGGCTAGCCCAGTGGTGCAGCAGGTTCAGTTTGCACGTTCCGCTTTGGCAGCCCCAGGGTTCACTGGTTCGGATCCTGGGTGCGGACATGGCACCGCTTGTTAAGCCATGTTGTGGCAGGCATCCCACATATAAAGTAGGGGAAGATGGGCATGGATGCTGGCTCAGGGCCAGTCTTCCTCAACAAAAAGAGGAGGATTGGCAGATGTTAGCTCAGGGCTAATCTTCCTCAAAAAAAAAAAAAAAAGAAACCCTTTCATAAACTCTTCATGGTGGAAGAGGCATCTCCATTTTCCAGACAAGGAGCTGGAGGCTTAGTGAAGTAATTTCTGCGAGCTCATCCAGGAAGTAAACAGCAATGCTTGCATTCAGACCCAGGTCTGACTGATTCCAAAGTCTGTGCTCTTTTTACAATGCCAGATCTCAGGGCAAGGCACATTGCTGGTCTGTCACTGAGGCATGAAGACAGCGTGTACGTATTGAGCCCAGTCATTCATGCATTTATTTTATCCAATTTTCTAAAAAGAGCTAAAAGGAAGAATAAGTCATAGGGTTCCAACATGTTTTGGAAGACTAGTCTGAACATGCCAAGAAGCCCCTCCCAAAAGGAAACCTCAGTAGGGGCAAAGTTACTAAATGGAACTCATGTATTTTATTTCCTAAGGAGAATCTGAGTGGGAACAAAGAACTTTTCTCTTTGTTTCTCTTTACCCATTCATAATAATGGGATACTGTTGTTCTGGGACCATCTTTCATGGGAAAATGTACCTCCCCCACCCCCCCACCCCCATATTTGAGGGCCATGCTCCCAGTCAGTGTGTCATTCCCAGGCTTATTTCTCAGAGGAGGTGGTAGGGTGGCATAGTGGGAAAAGGCTTTGGGGTTAGTGGACCTTAGTTCAAATCGCAGCTTTGCAGTTCCCAAGCCTTGATATCACGGAAAATCCTGACCTTCTCTGAGCCTTTGCCTCCTTATCTGTTTCCCACAGGAAGACTGTGATGATTAAATGAGAATGTGATGCTCCTAGGACTGTGACTGGCCCATGGCATGGGTTCTTCCTTCCTTTAGAAATGTACAGTCTGGCTGGGTCGGCAACACCAGTAATGAACTAGAGAACTAAATGCTAAACCGCTGGCCACGGACTCCAAATGTGGTCGTAGTTCAGGGCTTCAGGGGGAGGGAGAGGACTTTACCTGGGCCTTGAATAACAAAGAGGAGGAAAAAATTCAGTAAGTGGAGCAGAAATAAGGGCATTTCAGGAAAGGAGCAGAACACTTGTGTACTTGTTTTGACGGGAGCCTCAAAATGGTAGGTAGGTGCCTGGGACAATGAGGTGACCTGCCAGAGGAGCCAGGGGGGAGGGATAAAACTCACCCAGGAAAAGATAGGATTATCTGTAACAACCTGTGGTAGCATCTTCTTCAGAAGTTACAATCACACTGTCGTCTTGTGACTTACCCAAGTTCAATGCATGAATAATTTTCCACGTTACCAAAGGGGTTGTAAAGAATCTAGTATTTCCTATTCAGCGAGGGCTGACGTTGGAAAAAACAGGGTATCTTCCTGATTATTTCTTCCCCTTTGGAAATTAGGGGGCAAGACATGAATGATGTCATGGTTTTGGTGGATTCAGAAGAGGAAGAGGTGGAGGAGGAGGAAGATGCTGCAGGAGTGGAGGAGGAGGACGCAAATGAGAGGGAGGAGTTGCCAAAAGAAATACACAAGCATGGCCACATTCACAGAGTGACCGCACTGGTGAATGGGGACGTAGACCGGATGGGCAATGGACTCCAGGCTCTGCAAGGTAAGCTCTTTTTCCTTAAAAGCACTCTGGTGGGTTGTGGTGAGCTTCCCAGTAGGAAATCTCTAGGGGTGAGTATGGTTTTTTTAAAGGCTTGGGAAGATAGTTAAAGTTTAATCTAGAGCCTGAGAATCTACTGTCAACTGCCAACAGGACAATTAAATTGACAAACATTTAACAAAGGCCTGCTCTGGGAGAGGGTCGAGATGGGCATTGCTAGGGAATAAAAAAGAAAGACCGATGATATCTGCATGCAGGGTGCTTTATGAGACCAGTTAGTGTGAACAGACCAAAACACGTGGGGAAAATAAAAATGGAAGCAAGATCTAACCAACACTGTGAGAGAGCAGCAGGGGAGCTGTCACAAGGAGGAATTTGATTAATTGCCTAATGGATGATACGTTTAAAAACTACAGGACTTCAGAGTAAGATGAGAGTCTTGAGGGGCGCGTTGGTTGGGAGAAGTTTTATGGAAGAAGCGGGATATGAGGCACGTCTCTCAGGACGGTTGAGTTTGAATAAGCAGGAGAGAGGGCGTTGTAGGTGAGGGGCATGACATGAGCCAAGAGTATGAAGCGTGGACAGCGTCAGGCAAGCCTAGAGCCTTCTGAGTGAGAAGAACAGGTGAAAGGGAAGTACAGCCCCTGCTCTACCTGCCCCTCCGTGAAATCCAATTCTGAGGCACAGCAGTAAAGGCCTGGAAATCGAGATGTTGGAAGACTGACAGTGAAAACAGAGTCATCCTGCTGAGATCACTCAGAGTCGCATCTATTTTTCCCTCCGTACAGACGACAGCAGTGAGCAGCAGAGTGACATCGTTCAAGAACAGGACAGGCCAGTTTGAAGAAGAGAACTGTCCTTCACTATCCTGTCTTGAGAGCTTGGAAAGCTACGTTGAAGATGAGCTTTGCATTCTGCTTTGACTTGACCTGCACCCCTGCCTGAGGGCTTCAAAAGGTTTGGGGGACTTGGTAAAAAGGAAAGACACACACACACTTTTCCTGACATTTTTTTCCTAAATTGGCTTGACGTGCTGTAAGTTTTCTCAAGGATGTTAAAAAGCTTTGGGAACAGGCAGCGTGTCAGGGACAGCTGCATTTGGCGTCTGAGATGCCCCTTTCCCTGTGACTCCTGGCTTTGTCCAGGTTGACTGATGCTGACTTGTAGGGACAGGAGTAGGGGGAGGCACTTGGCCCAGTGCCCTTTGCCACTATTAAAGGTCTGTAACCACCCAGCCCCAGCACACAGGGACTAGCCTGGGGTGACAAGGACACTTTTTCACTGCCCAGGTGAGCTGAGAAACCAGAGAAATGTCAGCTCCCTGGAAAAGGTGAGGAGGTGGTGTCAGCTACTGATGCTCATCAGAGGGAGGCCATTTGGTTCGGGTTTTGCAGTTGGACACTCAGTCTTGATTCTGTGCCCTGCCCCTGACTTGTTTTGTGGGGTGGCGCAGGTTGCTTTTCCTCTCCCTTGGGCCTCAATTTCCTCATCTATGAAACAGGTGAACTCACACCTACCTTCCAGGGCTGTGGTGAGGACTAAACGAGGTACTTTTGGATGTGAAAGTGCCTAAGAGGTGCTCAAAGGATGTTAGTTATCTGCTCCTTTGCCTTCCCTAGTGGAAAAAAACCGTCAGCTGTAAGCTGCGAGCTGCTGCCTGGCCCTTTCATCTTTTCTTCCTTCTTTGTAGCATGGTTTCCACTGAGGGCATTAGTAGAGCTCTCCTGATGGTTTTTGCTTCCCTGGAGATACAATTCTTTTCCAAAGAGGTAGAGGCCCATACCAGGAAGTGCCTTTCATTGACACCTCACATTTTCCGGAGTTTCATATTTATACAGAAGCCTCTTGAGTGATGCACAGTTAGCTTTCAGACTTTCCCATTCTTCCTTTCCCCTGTGGCTTTGAAAGGAGGCAGGAGGAATGTTTTGTAATGGAGTATCTCGGTGATAAAGTACTCCTTGGGCAGACCAGCTCATCTGGCCGGTTTCTCACTCTTGGAAATGGGAAAACTTGTTTCCTTCCTATTTAAGGATATTAGGAGGATACACTGATCCGTAATACTAAGTTTCAAAAGAAAATAACATGTGATGAGTTTAAGCTGCTGATGTTTCCAATAAATCCCTGTACAATTTAGAGATTTATTTTTCTGATTTCATCCAAATCTCTTAAATGTTAGGGACCTTAGCAAAGGATATGCGCTAAACATGAAAATCTGACTTGAATTTGCACTCTTTAATGTTGCATACCCTGTTCTGATGGACAAAACCTAGGGCTTCAAGGAGAACCTCCTTTCTCCAATTACAGGCACTGGGACTCCTAAGGTGAGCAGCTGGTTATCCGCAGGGTTACTCTGCGGGTGTGGTTGGGTATCGGTTTTCTTGGATGAAGGGACTAAACTAAGCAAATCACTAGAAGTGAGCCCTGTCCCCAGCTCGGAACGCTGGGCAGCTCAGGAGCTGGCTGCAACGTTCGCCCCTCAGGAATAGCTGTGAACTGCAGTTCTTGTGGGCTGGGTCTTTGCTGCCTGGTACCTCACGAACTGAACCACTCCACCCAGTCTAAGTTAGTGTCATTTCAGAACAAGATGCTGAAGATAGGTTGCTTCTGAAGTCACTGAACACTGAGCTAGTCTCTCCTTTAGTCTTCATCAGTACGCTCCTGAATCTGAGAGTCGATTATGCAGAGGCAACCATATTTAAAAAAAGGAAAAAAAACTGTAGGAAAAAAATCCCTAGTTGGGAACACAAAGAATAATTTGCAAGATCACTGAGATGCTTTCTGCCACTTCCTCTTGCACACACACACAACAGAAAATCTTCGAGGCAGGGTTTTTTCCACTAGCAAATGGGAGTGTCAGGGTCTTGGTGCCAAACACCATAAACCTTTGACGAGCAGAGCTGTGACTGCTGTCACTGCTATCTGAGCCCTGTGAACACATTAATGTGGCTGCGTCACTTAAGAGCCCAGGTGCTGGGGGTCTTCAAGTTTTAAGGATTTTTGAAGAATTAGGACTTTTCTTTTCTTTAAGAGATAACCCATCCCCAAATCCACAAGCATGTTGACAGTAGGTTACAGACTTGTGTAGCAAAGTCCAAGCTATTACATTGTGCTTTTGAAAAATCTTATCGGAATGTATTATGAACTCAGAGACCAGGAGATCTGCTTATCAGAACCAGGAAGATAAATAATTCAGGGCTATCACAACTCACATTTCTTTTCTTCAAAATCTGGTGGACACCAGGGAAGGGGCTCCCATAATCCTGTGGCTTTGATATTGGCTCTAATTCTCACAAGCACATACAGGCCCTATTATTGCAGCAAGAAAATGCATGACGGAAAATTTCTATCACCCTTGCACTGAAACCTGGAAAATCACCGTTGCTGGGTGAAATTTATGATGATGCAGTAAGTGCCAACTGGTATTTCTCACCAGGGGACTGGCCAGGAACTGCTGCAAAGAATAAGCAGGTCCCTCTGCATTATTTACAGTTTAAAATTTGGTGATGGTGGGTGGGCGGGGTTTGGGGAGAAATTTGTTCTGAGATTACAATATGGATTTTTAAAAAAAGATTCTGGAATAAAGTTATTTTTAAATAAGTGCTTTCGTGATCTTGATTTAGACTTGATTAATAAACTGAAAGATTTGGGGAAATGGGATTGCCTTTCCCAATTTTTTTTTTTACTATCTTCCCCAATCTCGGTAACAATATTGTCCTTGTTGTCATTTTATTCTTTTCCATGACTTGTAGATGTTACCTACCCGGTTATACCTACTGAGACACTTTCACTTTACCTAATCTCCCTGAGGAACGTGTTCTTCCATTCCTTTCTACCTGCATATCCTCCAACACATGCCCCTTTTTGGTCAGATTGCATGCTTTCTGACATTAAAGGGCTAGGATAGGAGTTAGGGACCATCTGAGGGTCTGTCTGAAAAGACAGTTTATAGCAGCTGTCCTGTCCCATAGTTGCTGATGGCTTTTGAGATTTTTCACTGGGCTCAGCTAATTGTAGTCCCCAGGACACCTCACTTGAGGTTGCCCAATTCCATTCCCTCTTCCTGTTCCAGGCCTTTCCTCTTAGGTCATTCCCTTCTCCCCCTTTCACTTTACTCCAAGCTCTCTAAGCTCATCACAACTGTCCCATTTTAAACCCATTTCTTTTCTAACCAAATTCCTGTTTCCTACCTTAACCTCACTTTCCCACGTTCTTTTTCACCCAGTCCCTCCATTTTAACGGTGCTTGTGTGTTCAATCCAAGCCCGAGTCCCCATTTTACCTCTGCCCGAGTGACTTGTTCGCCGCCGTCCCTGAGCACCTCTTTCCTGCCCCCTTTCTCCTCAGCCCTCGGAGATCACACCCACGTTTACCCCGTTTGTCCGTCTTTGGACCCCCACTTTTGGGATCCCCCTTTTTCTCTTGCTGGCCACGCTTTCTCACCGCCCATTTTAACCTTGGCATGCTCCGTTTCACTCTCCATTTTCCCCTGGGCTTTTTCGGGTTCCCATTTTTAAGAAATGGGCCGAGCTCACCCCTGCCTCTGTCCCTGCACGCGGTCCCCAGCCCCGGTGTTGGTCTCCTCCACCTCGGCTCCCATTGAACCTTTGGGCTCCTGGCCTCCAGGTCCCCATTTTACTCTTTAACCTCATTACTCCCCTCCCCGCTTTCCACCCGCTTCTGTGTCCCCGAACCCCCTTCTCTCCTCGTGTTAGCTTTTTGTCTCCCCAATCCCCCATCCCTGGTGTCTTCAGGTCCTCATTTTTATTCCAGTCTCCTCCTCCTGCTCTCCACCTCTTTTTTATTGGTCCCCCCCTCCCGCGGGTGTCACCCTGCCGCGTCGCCCTCAGTTTTCTCCTCAGCTCCCCCCCACTACTGGTGCCATCCGGTGCCCCCTCCCTCGTTTTTCCTTCAGCCCCACCGCACACCCCCTCTTTTACCCATTACCCTCCTCCCCACTCCCGCTTAGCTCCGTTCCCCCTCCCCGTTTTCCCCTAAGCCCCAAGTCCCCTAGGTTTTCCGTGGCTGGCGTGCCCTCTGCCCCGTTTCTGCCACCCCCATTTTTACTCATTTCCCCTTCAGACCACGCAACCCCCAAGTACCTGGCCCTCGTCGCCCCGCCTTTCCCCTCAGCCCCGCTCCCCAACACCACGGGTTTTACCCTGCCCGCACCCCGCTTTCTGTCAGCCCCGCTCCCCCCACCACAGGTTTTATCCTGCCCCCCCCGCCCCGTTTCCTCTCAGCCCGCTCTCCCACCTCACAGGTTTTAGCCTGCCCCCCCGTTTTCTCTCAGCCCGCTCCCCCCACGACAGGTTTTACCCTGGCCCCCCCCCCCCGTTTTTTCTCACTCCGCTCTCCCACCTCACGGGTTTTATCCTGGACCCCCGCCCCGGTCTTACCCGGCTCGCGCTCGCCCGCCCCTCCCCACGTCTCCCTAGCCCTCGCCCTGCCCGCCCCACGCCCTCCTCCGTTCCCCCTGGCCCCGCCCTCCGCCCCCGATTTTCGTCCCCGCGGCGTCCACCTGCCCGCCCGCGGCCACCTGCCCGCCCCCTTTCCCCTCAGCCCCGCCCCCGGGTCCCCCGCCGCGCCCCGCCCCCGTCTTCCCCTCAGCCCCGCTCCCCGCCCGGCCCCGCCCCGCGCCCGCCCGCGCCGCCGCCATGTGACGGGAAGCAGCTGATGGCCTCTCCGGGCGGCGGGCGCGGCGGCGGCGGCGGGGCCGGGGCGCGGGAGGGGGCGGGGGCCGGGGCGGGGGCGGCATGAGAGCCGGCGGCCCGGGGGGCTGAGGCGCCCGCCGCCTGCCGCGGGGCCGCGCGTCCTCCATGGAGGCCGGAGGTGAGTGGGGCGGGGGCGCCCTCCCGGGCCTGGGGGCGGGCTCGGCCGGGCTCAGGGGGGGCCGGCCTGGGCCGTCCGCGCGGGCAGGCGGCGGGGTGCGCGCCCGGCGCCCAGCTTTGTTTCACTTTCGCTGTCAGCGGCCGCCACCCCGTCTCCTGGAGCCGACGGGACCGGGGAGATCGGGCCTCGGCGTGGCGGGACCCCCACCCCCTGGGACGGGGGCCTGGCACCTCCGCCCGGTGGGATGAGGGTGCGCCGAGCCCTAAGGGTGATACTCGGGGTTGGGGGGGGTGGCCAGGTGCAGGTGACGCACTCGCAGGTCGGGGTGGGAGTCCGCTCTGCCCCTTCCAGGCGGTGCGATGGTGCGCCTACCCCCAGTCTGTTTCGTATCTGCAAAATGGGACAACAATAGTGCCTGCCTCCGTGGGAGGTTGGGAGCTTCCCAGACTCGCCTGTCCAGAGGCTGGGGTCTGGGGTCCCCGTTACAAAGTGCTTCCGAGCGTCTTCCAGGGGAGACGGATTCGTCAAGGGGGGTGGCGCTGGGGATGCTGATCCCTGGTGACACGTACGGTGCGGCAAGTTGAGGATTCCCTGCTGGGTGAGGCCCTGCGTCCTTGTGCCCCGCTGTCATCGGAGGCCGGGAGTCAGGGTACTGGCTGCGCTGCGAGCCAGCCCGGCGGACGGCAGGCTCGGTGGGAACGGTGTGCCGGTTCGGCACAGGCACAGCCTCGGGACCTGGCCCTCGGGTCTCCCGTCCACCCGCCTCGCCCCTGAACCTCACCTATTTAGAAGTTTGGGGTGGGTTTCCTGCCCCTAAACCTCACCTATATAGAAATTGGGGGCGGGCTTGGGATTTATTCCGGGGGTCGGAACTCTTGACTAGACCCCATGCTTAAAGGCACGTTCTTTAGGGAGCATTCTCAGAACGGGTCCAGGCCTAGGGCTGGGAATTTGTTCTAGAACCTCTTTGTATTCTTCCAGTGAAGCTCGAGCGTCGTCCTGGTCTGGAGGATTCTGATTGTTGCTATTTGTGTTTCCCAGGCTTGTTGGATGGAGCAGGGATTGCCGGTGGGTAGGTTGAAATCCGGGTATTCCCTGGGGTGGTGTAACTTTTTAATTTGGGAAATGACATTTCTTTGTTTGCTGGAGTCAGGCATTCAGTAAAAGGTGTGGAGGCCGCTCTCTCCGCCTTCCCATCTAGATAAGGGCTTTCTTTTCAGTGAATGTGTTACCCACGGATCTCTTTAAATGGCCCCACTGTTTGCCCCAATCTTGCATGAATCTTTAATAGCTTCCGCTGTTGTTTCCATGAGCTCCCTAGAGTTAAATCCAAAAGGATCTGTAGCTAACCTCCCTTTTTAGTAGTAATCTGTTTCCAGTTTTGAGTTTTTCCTAATGATTGACGTGTGTTTTAGGGGTATGAGCAGAGCTCTTGAGAGCTGCTAAGCTACTGTAAAAAAAAAAAAAAAAGCCCAAGAGTTACGTTCTTTTGAAACTCAGTAAAGCCCATTGAAATGAGATGACAATGGACAACAATAGATATCTTCAGAGCAGTGGATAGAATTCATTTATTCATTCAATAAATATTTATTGAGTGTCTACTATGTGCCAGGCACTATCTAGGCCATCGCTGGCCAATAGAAATGTAATACGAGCCACGTAATGTCATTTAAAATGTTCTAGTAACTGCAGTAAAGAAAGTGAAATTGATTTTAAAACTATCTTTGTCAATCCAACATATCTAAAGTATAATTTCAACATGCAATCATGATTGATCATTGATATATTTTAGGATTTTTTTGGTACCAAGTCTTTGAAATACAATGTGTAGTATTTTTTTTTCTTTCAGTTATTGGATTTTATTTTTTTGCAGCATTACATTTTATACATATTCATGCAGAACAGAAGTGCAGCGTTATTGAGGCTGCCCTGGGAGCGAAAAGCTGTTGTACGTAAGAATGCACCACCTTTACATTGTCACACTTCGCAACAATTGAACTATATGCAACTATTTTTTTTAATAATAAAATCTTGGTTTGTATTTTTTTTCTTTTGCCATTTTTTTAAGTGCAGTAACACTATTTTATAACATTATATAAATTTGAGGTGTATTTCATTATATTTCGATTTCTATGTAGATTACATCGTGTCAACACCCAGAGCCTAATTATAATCCATCATACAGTGTGTATTATATACCTAACAGCCCTTCTTAATTCGGACTCGCCACACTTAAGTGGCCAGTAGCCACACTTGGCTAGTGGTTACTGTATTGGACAGCACAGCTCAATAGCAGTCAACAGATAGACAAGTTCTGGGTGGGACTGGGGAAGAGTTAGACAATAAATACATAAAAACAACAAGTAAGCGATCAAGAAAACATCTGTAAGTGATGGTTATAAAGAAAACTAAATGGAGTGAGAGGAAAGTGACTGGGACACTTTAGATAGTGAGGCCAAGAAGGTCTCTGAGAAGGTGACATCAGCACTGAGCCCTGAATGATAAGATGGAGCAGCCGGGCAAAGATCTGGGGCCAGGCAGGCAGAATTTTCCAGGCCAATGGAACATCTAATGCAAAGATCCTGAGACAGGACGAATCACCAAGCTTCCTGCCAGCTGGAGTCATATTGCTTCCATCTCTGTGTTAAGGCGAGTCTCCATTCACAGAAGAGTCCCATAATAAATATCTTTCCTTTGGCCTAGTTGTCTAAACACATCCCAATGTTTGATTAGAAAACCTTGATCTATAGGCCTTTTCACCAAGAAGGGCCACCGCAGGTACAATCCCAGATGAGGCTGGATCTTCCTGGCTTCGTTTTTTTTTTTTTTTCCAGTTCTGCACTAATTATGGCTTTCTTTTCCAGCAGCCAAGTTTAGTTTGGGCCCAGACTCCCCGTCAGAATTTCCTTAGTTATAGAAACGAACAGACAGGAGTCACTGAGTTCTTTCTTCTTTTAGCTTCTAGATTCCTGAGCCTGAAATAGCAAGAGATTAAATCCCCAAATCATAGAAATAGAGTGTGAAATCTGGGTATGGCTTGTGTTTAAGAAGCATTTCATGCAAAATGTTTGGCATAGGCATCATAATAGTTTAAGAGGCTCCATTTCATTTATATTTAAAGAGGCATACCATGTATATTTATTCAGCAAATATTTACTGTCTGCCTGCCCTCTGCCAGCAGTTCTGCTGGGCACAAAGTCCCTGCTCCTGTGGAGCTGATGTCCTAGTTGGGGGAGACGGATAATAATCATACTGGCAATTGTGCTGTAAAGAAAATAAAGTGAGGAGTTGTGAAGGAGATTGACTTGGGGTCAGCGAAGGGCTCTGTAAGGAGTTGTCATTTGAGCGCAGACCTGAATGAAGAGAGGGAGCCAGCCATGGGAGGGGGGCAATCTGGGCAAAGGTCCTGAGGTTGGAACTAATTGCGCACAGTCAAGGGGTGAGAAAATGCTAGTGTGCTAGAGCCGGGGGCAGGGAGAGGAGAGGTGTAAACTCAGGTGGGAGATGAAGGCAGAGGCCAGGTTTATGCAGGCCTTCGAGGTCAGGGCGAGGAGTTCGGATTTTATTCTAGGAGTGGTTGAAATTAATCTCTCTGGTGAGGAAAATGGATGGTGGGAGCCAGAGCAGGAGCTAGGAGAGCAGTTAGAAGGCTGCTTAGTGAAAGCTGATGTTTCATAGATTAGATGAGATGATGGTGATGAGATGATGTTGCATAGGTTAGAGTAGTAGCCATGGAGATGAAGAGAAGTTAGGTTTGCCGAGTCTTTTGGAAACAGACTTGGTAGGACTTGATAATGGATTTGGTGGGAGGTTAAGAAAGGAGAGAAATCAAGTTTATATTGCGTAGAGTTTCCATGGTGTCAAAAGGGTGGATGATTTGCATGTTGTGGAAGAAGTGAACCAAGTGTGGATGTTGTTAGGATGGAATAAAGAAGTCAACTGATGAAAATTTATCTCCAGATCAGTCAATGTCATTTAATATTTGACTACGTCCAGGTTTCTCGACCTTGGCACTGTTGACATTTTGGGTCAGATAATTCTTTGTGTCGGGGGCTGTCCTGTGAACTGTAGGATGTTTAGCAGCATTCATGGCCTCTGTCCATTAGATACCAGTAGCACCGTCCTCAGTTATGACAACCAGAATGTTTCCAGAAATTGGCACATGTCCCCAGGGGGCAAAATTACCCCCGTTTGAGAACCACTGGACTACATGAAGGAGGCATTAACATACTATGGCTGGGTCGTCATAAGAAAATATCTAGAAGTAACGAGATTGAAGAAAACGCTGTGGGATTGCTGCGTAACGTCAGGAGACCTGTTTTGGATTTACAATATAAAGTAACTTCTTACCATACAAATATTCACGTCCAGAGGAGTATGCGCCTACAGACAAGTAATTGCGTAAATGAGAGGATCATATGTGCAAACACATACACATTTCCAGGAGGAATTACCTGGGCCTTTACAAATGCTCATCGAGACAGACCTAATATAGTAAAACCTATACTTACACACGGAACCTGAGGGAATGAATATTTTCTTTACAAAGAAACTTCCTTAAATTTTCTTTGAATAGCAAAGCCACCAAAGGCTTGATAGGATTTATTAAAATTCTATTTAAAGACAGAATTTCTAGCAACACATTCTA
Organism: Equus asinus; assembly: GCF_041296235.1. NCBI lineage: Eukaryota > Metazoa > Chordata > Mammalia > Perissodactyla > Equidae > Equus > Equus asinus. The sequence continues at coordinate 83,303,435 of NC_091797.1, read as the reverse complement.
TAAAACAAGATACACCCATGTATTTTCCTATAAAGTATATACCAGAAAATGTATACATATATAAATATTATATACATATATGCACAAATACGTGCATCTTTACCATCTATTTCATTGAATCCAAGATGTCATGAATTGTATTGCCATTATGTATCCCTGAGAAAAAATACTGCGTATTTAACTATGAAAAGTTAGTCCTTGTGATGCGGGCTGGGCGAGTCAAGGAGTCAAAAGAAAGATTTCTTGGACTCTCAAGGTCTGGCGGTAGTGCTCCTTTATTCAGAGAATAGCGTGGGCACAGGACCCACGGGCAGTAAAGAGCTGCAGGCATGGGGACAGCACCCATGGGGAGTGAAGAGCTGCTGCAGTGTGTTGAGAGTTGGGGCTAAATTTATAAGGCATGGGTACTTATTTTTACTAGACAAAGAAAAGATGATGTAAAAAGTCATTACAGGCTTTCAGTGCAGATGGGGTCTGGTTATTGTGTGGTCGTATAACTTTAGATGTGAATCTGGTCATATAGATCAGCATGTAGGCCAGGACACCTTGGGCTTCTGTACTTGGGGCAGCCTTGATCCACATCACTTGTAAGGTACATCCTGATTTCAGTGAGGTCCAAATGTGAGAAGACGTATAAGGATATGTCCTAAAGTATATGAAATATGGGCTATTTAAATTACTATCTGGTAACATATGAAAGGGTCAGAGTCTCGAAACCATTAAAGTAGAACATCAGGAAGTGACCTCATTCAGGATGGAGGCCAGTATTTATATTAGTATGCATCACAATCCTAGTGGTCAAAAAATCAATTCAGAAGGCCTTTAACTTAGAAGCTTTGTCAGCCATGGAGACTCTTCTCTTGGAGTAGAGAATTGATGTAGGAACTGCCCTGCAGGCTGATGAAGAAGCACCGATCCAGCACCTGCTCTTCACAAGGTGCTGTGCTAGAGCCCGAGAGAAACGAAGGTTTAACTGTCTTGCTGTTTGAACAAGGTGCTTAAATTCTGGTTGGGGGGTGGGCAAGGGAAACTGGTTACTACAGGAGAGAATGGAATAAGCGGTGGACCGACTTGCGCTTTGATAGTGTGAGATCAGGGTAGACGTCTCTGTTGCTAATCTAAGTGGGATTCTCCTAGGCAGAGAATGAGTCCAGACGTGAACGTGCCTGAGCTGCTCGGGAAGACTTGTGTGGCCAGATGTGGCGTGCAGGGAGTTGTAACAGAAAGGAGCCCGGGGCCGATGGTGTTGGGTGGAAGGCCGGGGCCCAGCGTCTTTTATTGTGTAGGCAGGTGGGATGTATTTGAAAGAAATGTTGTGATGTGATGTGTGTTTCAGCTTTAGCAGGGTCTCTGGGGGCAGGAAAATGAATCAGGAGAGTCTTGTAAAAGACCTGGGCAAGATGGGATGATTTAAATCGGAACAGAGAGGAGATGGAAGTGGGAGCCTGATCATTAGGCCTGAGGGAGAGGAAGCAGGGCAAGTGCTGAGCGTTTTAGCCTGGATGAGGAGGAGCATGCTGGTGAGTGAGCCGGAGCCTTGGAGTTTGAGATACTCCTTTCACTTGTGGCCTCACAGCAGGTTCTTTTTGAGGAGACCTGAGATACATGTGAAGGCCTCCTAATCTGCACCATGCAGCATGATCCTTGCCTGGTCTCTCCTCTCTTCCTCCTCAGGCATTCATAGGAAAATGAGGCCTCCATTCACTGGGTTCACCCGCACAAAGGTTACTCTGAGTCATGGTTAACCAGCAATCTGTTGGAGTCCCGGGACTGAGTAATGGCAGTGGAATGTGGCCTGTGGCTACTGTTATCGCCCCAGGTCATTTAAATGACAACTCCCTCTCAGCCTCCATAGTGTCACCCTTTGCCATGGGGAGACAGCAGCTTTCCTGTACCTGAGTGAGCAAGGTGGTCAGGGAGCCTGGCTCCCCGCCTCCGTGGAACTGAGGGGGCTTGTTTGAAGCATACTGTCTCCCCTCCCAGAGGAACCACTGCTGCTGGCCGAACTCAAGCCCGGGCGCCCCCACCAGTTTGATTGGAAGTCAAGCTGTGAAACCTGGAGTGTCGCCTTCTCCCCAGATGGTTCCTGGTTTGCTTGGTCTCAAGGACACTGCATTGTCAAGCTGATCCCCTGGCCGCTGGAGGAGCAGTTGTAAGTATTCTGGCACCCAAAGGGACAAGAGAGTCCTCATGATGGAGAGCATGAGCACTTTCCCAAATTAGTCCTGCCATTTGGGGTCTCCCTGCCCAAGAACAGGAGAGGGAAAATGAACAGTTCGGGAATTGATCATTGGGTTTCCAGAGTCCTGCATTCTGTATGTGCGAAAATTAATTCTATCGAGATTCCGTTAGCTCCAAGTTCTTTTTTAACTGCTTTATTGAGATAGAATTTACGTATCGTACAATGTATGATTGTATGATACAATCATAGAAAACTACAATTTGTATGTGCAAATTGTACAATTGAATTGTACAGTTCAGTAGCTTTTCGTATGTTCACAGAGTTGTGCATCCATCACCATGATCACTCTTAGAACATTTTCATTACCCCAAAAAGAAACCCCACATCCCTTAGCCGTCCTCCTACTCTGCAGCCCTGAACAGCTGCTAATCTTCCTGTCTTTACAGATTTGCCTATTCTAGACATTCACATAAATCGAATCATACACTGTGTAGTCTTTTCTTTTTCTTTTTAAGATTTTATTTTTCCTTTTTCTCCCCAAAGTCCCCTGGTACATAGTTGTATATTTTTAGTTGTGGGTCCTTCTAGTTGTGGCATGTGGGACGCTGCCTCAGCATGGCCTGACGAGCGGTGCCATGTCTGTGCCCAGGATCCGAACTGGTGAAACCCTGGGCCGTCAGAGCAGAGCGTGCAAACTTAACCACTCGGCCATGTGGCCGGGCCCTGTGTGTAGCCTTTTTTGACTGACGTCTTTCACTTAGGATAATATTTTCACAGTTACCTAAGTTGTAGCCTGTATTAGTACTTCATTTCCTTCTGTTGCCAAATTATGCTCCACTGTGTGGAGATACCACATTTTGTTTATACATTTATCAGTTGGTGGACATTTAGGTTGTTTTCACTTTTGGGCTGTTATAGATAATGCTGCTATGAACATTTATATACAAGTATTTGTGTGGACGTATCTTTTCACGTTTAACTGTTTGAGGAACTGTCAGGCTGTTTTCCAGACTAGCTGCACCATTTTACAGTCCCTCTAGCAATGTGTGACTTTTCCACATCCTCACCAACACTTATTATTGTCTGTCTTTTCGATGATGGTGTAGCCATCCTAGTGGATGTGAAGTGGCATCTCCTTGTCGTTTTGATTCGCATTTCCTTGATGGCTACTGATGTTGAGTACCTTTTCATGTGCTTATTGACCTTTTGTGTATCTTCTTTGGAGAAATGTCTGTTCACATCTTTTGCCTATTTTTAAATTGGGTATTTGTCTTTTTATTAGCGACTAAGTTTAGTTTCTGATACTAACTAGTTTTTCTTTCTTTGGGCTGGACAGGTCCCGTGTCTGCATGTTGTGAGCTCCCAGTCAGATGGCCCAGCATTTGCATCTTTTTGTTTGTTCCAGGGCAGCTCTATGTCTGCATTTATTTATTCAGCCAACATTTGCTGCAAATCTTCTTTGCCTGACCCTGAGCTAGGGGTTAAGAATCCTGAAATAAATCAAACACAGCCCCTGCCCTTGAGGGTCTCATTTGTTTTGTTTTAGGCATTTTTTATAAATCACATTAAATTTAAGTTTTTTATAAGTTCAGTGTGCAGCTTGTTGCCTTGATAATAAGTAATGCTGGCAAGAGTTTGCTGAGATGGGTACTCTGCACACTGCTGGGATTGCGGGGTGTGGATTGATGCACTTTGTGGAAGGAAGGCTGTTTGGCAGTATGCATCAAGGACCTTAAAATGTTCTCCCAGCTGTTAGGAATCTCAGAAATGGGGTCATCTGTTTCCATATGCGATTTTCATCACGAAATTAATTATATAGTAGTGAAAAATCAGAAATCGCTTAAAATCCAGTGATGAGAGAATGGTTAAGGAAATTGTGGCGTTGCCGTATGATATTTTTGCAGCCATCAAAGATTCTTATGTGTTTTTTTAATCGTGATTTTCGGTTCCTTCTGTGCTCAGTTTACTGATAATGCCAAGGTCGTTCGTTGTTTATTGATCTTGCACTCAAAATACGAGAGACTCAACTTCATATCCACACTTAAGTCTGATATAAATTTATAGTCTGAAAAAGTTTATTTTAAAAGTATAAAGTGGAGAATCTGTTTTCCTGAAAATTACTCTTGTATCAAATGTATACTTTACTAGAGGTATTTATTCTTCCAGTGTTCACTAAGGAAAATGGGGATTTGAGCATTAACCTTTTTTTGTGTATCTAATATAATGAGAGAAAATGTTATTGTTTAATATATTAAATAAGTTACTTGTTTTGAAAGTAACATGTTTAAAATCACACATTTTAAAGAATATTAACTTGGGGAAATGCTTATAGTTTAAGGCTTATTGAAAAAAGTGAGCTATAAAACCATATATGCAATATGGTCCCAAATTTGTTTTTTTTAAACATATGTGTATACACATAAATAAAAATTTACAGTGAAATGTTTACTGTGGTTAGAGTGGTGTTAGGATTATGGGTAATTTTTTTTATTGTTTCTCTCATTTCCAAATTTTTCCCATGTTTCTCTATTTTTATAATTTAAAATAATTATTTTAAAAGTCCTTTAAAAAGGGGGAATTTAGGGCCTTTATATTCCTGTTAGGATTGTTACACATTTTTAAAAATGTTACAGTGCTTTTGATATTGAGCAAATAATTGATATTAATTAGGTAATTGTACTACTTTTAGAAATAAAGTTTTTAGAAACTTTAATTTCGGTGAAGTTCTCCCAGTGATCTCTCTTGCCCTTCCCATGATCGCATTTTGCCACCTCCTGTCACTCATCCCCTGATTCATCGGCAACCTCAGAAATCCAGGTGATCTGTTGAGCGCTAGCCTGGGATGCCCAAGACTCGAGTTCTAGTTCTAGTTCTGCCCCTGCTTTTGTGACCCCAGGAAAGTTAACTCTACCCCTAAAATGGAGATTTTTAAATTTTAGTCCCTCTAGAGAAATTAAATGTATAATATTAAAATGAATTAATATGTAGATGTGCCCTAGTTTCTTTGTAGTAAAGTAGCTACAGATGTATTCCTTAATTCAAATATAGGAGTTAGGATTTTATGAAAGATCAAACCAAGGTAACTTTGGCAGTTCCAGGCTGTCCTACAGCTCTCCCCGTAGCCAGCATTTTCTGTGCTACTTCCCTGTCTGGCAGACCCAGGCCCCTGTGCCAGGGCCAAGCAGGTCTGTGAGGCGTGTGGATTAAGCAGGGCCAATCGAAAAGACCTTCATTACCACATTCAGACATTTTGTCAGAATAATAAAATTTCAGGCTACATTTGGCCATTTAAACCTGGGGTTGGCAAACTTTTTCTATTAAGGCCCAAATGGCAAATGCTTTTGGCTTTGAGGGCCATATAGTCTCTGTCGAGACTATTCTGCTGTGCTGTTCTAGTGTGAAAACAGCCATGGGCGGTTCGTGAACGAATGAACGTGGTGGTGTTCCAACTAGCCTTCGTTTATAAGAACTGACTGCCAGCCTGGGCATAGTTTGCCAACTTGATTTAGACTAATAGAGTTTTAGAGCTGAAGGAGCCTACATTTGCCACAGTTCCTCCCTTTTAATTTTACAGGTGAACTTGGTTAAAATTCCTTAATATATTTCAAGTACACAATTGACAAAAATGTGATTAACTCACAGCTTTTTGGAAACAAATATATACATAAAGAGGTCCAGCTACATGTGTGTTGAGTATAGGGCTTCTCATAGAACTGAGTTCCAGCTTTCTCATCTCCATTTCCCCTAGTTTGATGTACTCTGGAGTGTGGTCAGGGTCACATAGAAAAGTAGGACTTAATACTCGCCCTGATAAAGTGTGCTACATGCAGGAAACTTCACGTTTTCCAGCTGACCCCCAGGGCTGTCTGACTCCGCATGCGTTTGCGATACACTGTCTGCTAGGTGGAGTAGTGGGCAGGGCCCAGGTCTTAAGGAGTCTCACTTGGCTTATCTGGGCCTGTGTTTCCCCATAAGTAGAATATGAAAGGAGAGGGTTGAGCTAGGAGCTCCTCCAGGTCAGGGCACCCCTGAACCATTCTGTGGGTTCTTTCTTTCCTTGACAACCCCACTGGTTGGTTCCTGTGCTGGATGTACCATCAGAAGTCAACGAAAGAGCCTCATTAATTGATTAGAACATAGTCAGTGAAGGTGGAAATCAGTGTGTACCAAGCAAACTGTGTTGGCCAGAAGGAGGTTTATTTTCCTCCTCCTCGGGGCTTTCTAAGCTAGAGGTAAGGGGGCTCATCAGGCAGGAGAAGAGCAGATGAGTGTTCAGACCCTAAGTTCTGCCCCAGTTCCAAACCTACAGCATGCCCTCTTTCTCATGGGAAAAACTGAGTGCATCTTTCCTTCCACGCATCAAAACCTGAGAGAACTTTCTGAGGAAGCGTATGGCTCCCTAGAGCATCTGTGATCTAGTTATCCCACCAGGCAGGTCACCCCATTCCAGGGCTATCACAAATGAGATGATCCAAGGCCAGTGGAACCTCTGTTACATGAATTCTAAAAAGAAAGAAAAAGAAAAATCATACCAGAATTCACTGAAGGCCAATTTGTTTCTAGGACTTTAACATCTTAGGTATCCCAGGATGAAAAGTTGGTTGACGTGGTGACGATTTCAGGCTCATTAAGAACTCTCTCTCCCCCAGCATCCCTAAAGGGTTTGAAGCCAAAAGCCGAAGCAGCAAGAGTGATTCAAAAGGACGAGGCAGCCCAAAGGAGAAGACTCTTGACTGTGGGCAGATTGTCTGGGGTTTGGCCTTCAGCCCGTGGCCTTCTCCACCTAGCAGGAAGCTCTGGGCACGCCACCATCCCCAAGTGCCGGATGTCTCTTGCCTCATCCTTGCTACAGGACTCAATGATGGGCAAATCAAGATTTGGGAGGTGCAGACAGGTAGGTCATTTCTGGGCGGCACAAGGTCCTGGAGGCTCGTGGGCATGTTCTAATTAGGGAACAGAGGATCTACTGGCACCCCAGTTGGCTAAGGGGTGTAGCAGTGACTGGCAGACTGGGTGCCGCCTCTCCCGCTGACTGAATGCTCCTGCTCCCACGCCAGGGCTCCTGCTTTTGAATCTTTCTGGCCACCAAGATGTCGTGAGAGATCTCAGCTTCACACCCAGTGGCAGCTTGATTTTGGTCTCTGCGTCTCGAGATAAGACTCTTCGCATCTGGGACCTGAATAAACATGGTATGGACTTAATAGAACTACTTGGCAACTCCAAAAATACTATATTTGCTCCTTTCTCCACTTTCCCGGTCATTTTTATCTAGAATAGTGGTTCTCAACCTTCTTCTTATTGCCTCCTAAGGATCCTTTTTAGATATGTTTTTCTAATCCCCCATGAGGTTTTAATACCAAAGATATACCGTTTATTTATGCACTGAATGCATGTCTATACTTTCAGTGTAAAAACACGTGATTTTGGGGGGCACCAAGAACCAATTTTCACTCCTACTGATATCAGCCCTTTTGGAAAAACTGATCTGGAACAGGTTTTCTCAACCACAGCACTGTTTACATTTTGGGGTGGATAATTCTTTGTTGCGGGCTGTCCTGTGCATTCTAGGATGGTGAGCATGACCCCTGGCCTCTACGCGTTAGATGCCAGCACCTTCTCTGGTTGTGACAACCAAAAATGTCTCCAGACATTGCCTGGTGTCCACGTGGAGGGCAGAGTCTCCTAGGCTGGAAACTGCTCGTCTAGAAGTCATCCGTGTTGGGTACACTCTGTTAGAAATAAAGAGTTTCTTTGTGAAGTAGAGTCTTTGCCTAGAAGAGTTCTCTCAGGCTAGAGAAGGTCAACTTTTATGGAATTCTGCCTTGAGCAGAACTGCTTACCGGAGCAGCCCAGTAAAGAATTTCACACATCTTTGGTGTTGATCTTTAACTGGAAAGGGTGGCGTAGGGAAGGGGAGTTTATTTCCAGGCCATTTCTCCCCAACGTGGGCAGGGACGCAGGGCCTGGAGGGAGGCAGGAGGAGGAAATGGCGATGTGGACGGTTCCTGAAGAGGCACACTCGTCCCCAATAATGGCACTGGGACTCTTGCCCGAGCCATGATGGTTCCAGCTCCCCACAGCCACAAGAGAGGACCTCTCTCCCGCCCTCTTAGAAACGAGTCTGATAACTTGTCAGACAGCTAAGAAGGTGCTAGTAATGTCCGCATCTGGCAGCAGCTAATCACTGAGAGGATTCCGGATAGTTTCTGCCCATTACTATGGAACTTGGAAAAGTCACACAGTCTAAGAAAGCTCTGCTGACTGGGAAGCCTTCTCAAAGGCAGTGCCATTTTTAATGCGTGGCCAGAGGCAGCTTGTCGCCAGCTAAGGAAGGTCCTGGAAGTGGCTTTAAAATCACTTGGTGGTTGGGAAGGGGGTACTAGCTGAGGGGGACTGAGAGTGGGCAGAGTGGACTAGGCCAGTTATGAGGACTGCAGGGAGAAGAGGGGACTAAAGTAGTGTTCCCCGCTGCCTGGCCCTGCCCTACCAAGCTGCCTTAATTTATTCAACACTCACAACTACTCTGGGGGCCAGGTACTCTTCTTATCTGACAGCTCAAGAAACCATGACTCCCTCAAAAAAAATATTTATTTATACCCATTTTCTTTTTTGGCTTGGCTCCTGCCGCCCCATCCCTCTTGTCTTCCCCTCCATTGCATTCCGCTGTAATCCCCCTGCAGCCTTGTAACCCCTGCCGAGGGCCTCCTGTATTTCCCTGTGTACTTACATAATCCTCTTCAGACACCTACACTCTTACATTTATGGGTTTTGAGGTCATTGTTTCACAAAAATGGATTCATATTCTTCACATTTTTTTCTGCATCTTGCTTTTTTCGCTAAACAGTACTCCGTGGAAATCTAGATCCCTAATTCCATTTGAATTAACGGAGTGGATATATCACCATTTGTTCAACCATTCCTCACCTGTTCCCCTATGGATGGGCATTTAGTTTTTTCCAAAAACTGAGAACTGGAGAGGTTGCATGACTGACCCTGGGTTATGCGCTGAGTAAACAGTGGAGCCACCATTCAAATTCAAGTTTGCCTGACCCCAGAACATGTGGCCCTAATTCCTCTGCACCCTTACTCACCCAGACAGCCCGGCGAGGGTGAGAGCGTAGAGTGGGATCCTTGTGATGGGGGACACTGCCAGAGTGTAACAACCAAGAATTGAAGATAAACAAACTCAAATTTGGAAGGATGCTTTAAAGTGCTTGAGGTGGTTGGGGGACCTGAAAAGAATGATCTCTGCTATCAAAGTGAGCTGTCAAATCTGACCCTTTATCCCACTGATCTTGTGGATTTGGTGAAACAGAAGGTAATAGTTTCCTTTGGGCATTAGAATAGCATATTAATAGATTTCAGGTGTTTAAATGACAAATCCTGCCTTATTTCTTTCTCTGCATTAAAAAAGTGGGCCTTTGGGCTCAGTTGATAGACAACCAGATGGATGTACTGGGTGGGTGGCTGTTCCTCCCAGTTCTTCAGTCTTGCTGCGTAGTGGATTTGAGAGTTGGCTCGCTGATGGCTCCGTTTCTCTGCTAGGTAAGCAGATCCAGGTGCTATCGGGCCACCTGCAGTGGGTCTACTGCTGCTCCATCTCCCCGGACTGCAGCATGCTGTGCTCTGCAGCTGGAGAGAAGTCGGTAAGTCTCAAACATTGTTGGCTTTTCCTCTGTCGGTTTAGTTCAGGAAGACATGGTGTCTGAAGCAGCCTGTGTTGTGAGAGGGTCAGTAAGCCAGTGTCCTCAAACTCCATCTGCAAATCAGCCCCAACAGAAGGTATGCTGGTGAGCGGTGACCTCCTCCTGCACACCTCCCATTTGATTTGCACTTTGACCTGAACCAAAAGAGAGGAGCTGTTTGCCTTTACAGAATGGTAAAGCAGTGCTTTTTAAATGTCTTTTCCCCTTGGAGTCTAAGATTTTAAAAGTTACAACCCAGGGACCAGCCTGGTGCCATACACACTCCGCTTTCAATAGCCCCAGGGTTCACAGGTTCAGATCCCAGGCCAGACCTACACACCACTCATCAAGTCATGCTGTGGTGGCATCCCACATACAAAATAGCAGAAGATTGGCACAGATGTTAGCTCAGCGACAATCTTCTTCACCAAAAAAAAAAAAAAAAGTTGCCATCCATATATGGATCTAAATTTCCTTTGAACCATCCAATTTGAATCTACCTAATTAGAATTTCCATTTCACATCATAAAATGTACAGTTACTTATTGAACTTTGTCCTGAAATCCTTTCTGTTATTTAAACAAGTATTAGAAACCCAAGGACAATTTGGGCACAATTTGTTTGAATTTTGTGCCTGCATCGAGCTGTTTGCTGTGACTGACTTGGGAGAGTTAAGAGTTAGCTATGTGGTATACCCAGGTAGTTAATCATTCATTTGAGGTTTGGAACTATGTGAAAGTGAGCGTTTTCTTAAAGGGAAGAAAATAAAATCCTACTTTTAATGATTCTCAGAAAGGTTTAAAGTGATGAACTATGTCAGACGTAGAGCCATGGGGCAGATTTCCGTGGTCCTGTAAACATATGGGCGGTGTAAACTGTCTTGGCAGGGTGCCGCCACTTTGTTGGGGGCCCTGGAGCTCACTTCTGAGCCCTGTTTTTGGTTTTAAGTGAAGGGATGAGATAGCCCTTGGCTTAGGTCTTCATCAGCACATATTGCCTGTTTGCAAACAGCTTGGAAGCAGAATGTGGAAGCCTCTACTGAGATGTTGTAGCTGGCAGACTTCCTGAGGCTGGCTCAGTTTATTCTCCCTTCAAGGAAGTTCCTCGAGCACGTCCATTGGTTAGGGGCCTCAAGAATTCAGACCTGTTACTTTATAAACCTGTATGATACGTTCTGGAAGAGCTGTAGAAAAGGGGAGAGGAGAACCTGGCTTCACCAGGCCCTGGGGCCTGAAGAGGGCATTGCTTTGCCTCTCACCGACTGTTCATGTTCTCAGCACTTTGTTTCTGCCCCTAACCAGGCATCTGTCACTTTCCACAGGTCTTTCTATGGAGCATGCGGTCCTACACATTAATCCGGAAGCTAGAGGGCCACCAAAGCAGTGTTGTCTCTTGTGATTTCTCCCCCGACTCTGCCTTGCTTGTCACAGCTTCTTACGATACCAACGTGATCATGTGGGACCCCTACACCGGGGAGAGGCTGAGGTCACTCCAGTAAGGACTGAATCCCTGCGTATGACTTCCTCTGTGGGGTGACTGATGAGAAACCCGCCTTGGATTAGACAGGTCCCTTTTAGAGTCTGGGGCATGGGAGGGGACACCCTGGTGAAAAGACACAGTGGGTTCAGTGGTTATCCTAAGGCACTGGTGTGCACTAGTGTTTCATTGTCAATTAAGTTCTCAAATTAGACCCGAGTGCCTTTGAGTCTCCTGATAGAGAAGGCTGTCTGTACTTCTTTGGATTCAGCATTATGAAACTCAAAGTGACTCTTTCTTTCCATTTACTAATAACTGTAGAAACAAGCTCAGAACAATCCTCTTATCGAAACTGTTATTTCCAAAATGAATTTTTGTGTTCTCACAACTTGGTCTGGTTTTTCCCTTTGTCTCTGTTGTTTTATGAAGCAAATAATAGGTACTCCTATAATTATCATGTATCTTAGCTTAAAAAAGACTTTCAGTTTGTACTGTGGCGTTAAAGTAAGGGCTGACCTACTTTGCATAAGAAAATTAGCACAGGGAGTGTTAGTAACCCTTCAGTCCCCTCCACAAGACACTTGGAGCCTTAGGAAATGCACTTTTTTAGTCTTCTTTTCTTGTCTGCAAATCCCAAGCTTTTCCATATGGGGTACAAGATGCATCTTGAGTCTTTTCATGGCCATGGCAGTTTGGCCTCCTGCCTGGGGATGAAAATGAAGGGGGGAGGGTGGCTGTCACTCCAGGCCTGCTGTCATGTTTCTTTCTCCTCAGCCATACCCAACTCGACCCCCCCATGGACGACAGTGATGTCCACATTAGCTCCCTGAGATCTGTGTGCTTCTCTCCCGAAGGCTTGTACCTCGCCACGGTGGCGGATGACAGGTAATGAAGAGACATCTTTATGCGGCCTCAGAGCAAGTCCCTGCAAGTAATTTTAGCATCACCCTCGGCATCTGGCCCCAGGTCTGCTAATCTGTGAATGTTCTTTTTTTCTCTCGTCCAGGCTCCTCAGGATCTGGGCCCTGGAACTGAAAACTCCAATTGCATTTGCTCCTATGACCAATGGTCTTTGCTGCACATTTTTTCCACATGGTGGAGTTATTGCCACAGGGTATGTATCTGTTAGCTGAACAGATGGGTAGCAATTGCTGCTGAGTATATCATGTAGCTTTTTAAGGAAAGAAAGCATCTAGAATTTTCTTGCCTATGAGGAAACCTTTAAGGAAATCCAAGATTACTTAAAATTCTAATATTCTATTCTGCCAATATAGGTTATTATTTACTCTTTAATATTTAATCTAAATGTAATTAAAGAGCTACAATTCATGCCACCTAATGGGCCAAGTCTGCAAGGAAGCGTAAATTAAGATGATGCAGAATTTATATGGGAAACCATTTAGGGCAGAGACCACCTTCCAGGGAACATCTATAATTCAGTCGGTGGCACTCATCTTCCCTCTGTTACATTCGCGCTCATAGTGCGGTTTAAAGAGGGCTGTGCTGACAGATAGCACTTTGATATCAAAGGTGGCTGGAGTTCTTCTAGTCCTCTCAGCAGATTGAATTATTTAGTACCACAGCCTTTACATCCATTTCAACGGTCAGGGTTGCATCTCACTCCAGAGTCTCCTGCTATTGCAAGTCAGAGTGGAAACATTAATAACCATCACAATGAAAACATGTATTTCCAAGGTCTGTCCTTACACGTCGATTTCTGTTTCGTTTCAGGACGAGGGATGGCCATGTCCAGTTCTGGACAGCTCCTAGGGTCCTATCGTCACTGAAGCACTTATGCCGAAAAGCCCTTCGAAGTTTCCTAACAACCTACCAAGTGCTAGCACTGCCAATCCCCAAGAAAATGAAAGAGTTCCTCACGTACAGGACTTTTTAAGCAACGCTACAGTCTTAACTTGTTTTCTTTGTAGCAGGATAAATCTTCCTGGCAAAGGAGTAGCTGGAGTAATGGGCCAAACATCTGGTCTTGGATTGAAATAGAATTTCTCTTTGGGATTGTGAATAGAATGTAGCAAAACCAGATTCCAGTGGACTGGTCATGCATCTTTCCCCCTGTGACACGTACAAGTCAGTCAGAGGGGATTCTGCATCCACGGCAACACAGCCTTACCTTAAAGCTTCAGTCCACTTATAAACAGCAATTTGAACTCTTTCTAGTTGTTCTGATTCAAAGTGCAGTTACTGATGTTGTTTTAATAAGAGTAACTAGCCCTCAAAAGCCTCTGTGTAGTGGCAGAGTTTCAACTCCCTCAACTGGGAAGTGTGGCTTCTGCCTAGTACTTGTCATTATTGTGTTTCAGATGCAGTGGTGGCATCGTTTAAAGTTCTCTCCTGCTGTGTCAGTTGTTTTGATGTTGGCAAATGCTCTCCTTTGTCTAGCTCCCCTCTGACCAGCAGGACAAAATTTTCCTGGAGCCGTCTGATGTGAGGTATTAACTTAGCTTAACTAAATTACAGGTGACTCAGACGCTGTGCTCCTGACTGATACAGACACTATCATTGGCTTTTTTTGTTTTTAACAATGGTGTGCATGTGCAGATGACAAATTTATATGTCAGATTACACAAGGATGTATTCCTAAACTGCATGGCTGTTCAAATGGCTACTGAGTTGTCAGTTGTTTGCCATTTGTTACCATATTTATTGTATTTTCTCAACTGATGTTAAGGTACAACTGTGTTTTTCTCGACGGTATCTAAAAACCATAGTACTTAAGTCCAACAGTTGTGAAGCTGTCTCTTCTTCCTTGTGTAAAGACCTGGTGTGGTCATCGATCGAGCTGACTCTCATGCAGAGCTGACTACTGCCTCACCTCAGACTCATCAGCCAGCCTCCACTCCACCCCTAAACAGAAACAGCTTCTTAAAAGCGCTGCTCTCCTTCAGTGGAGACGCCTCATTCAAACAAAATCCGCCTTTGGAAAATTTAATATATTGTAAATTATTTTAAAAGAAATGCAACATCTTATCCTTTGGCTTTCTTAATAGGTGCTTTATGGGGGCCAGTGTAACATTATAAAACTTGAAAATGTAGAGGAATCTCTCCCACCACCTTTGCTGCTGACGGCAAACATTTCTTTTAGATGAGAAGCTTTCATTGAAGCAAAGAAGTGAAAAGCTTTTGGCTCTCTGTTTCATTTCTTCCAGTAAGAAAGAAAAATCCCCTTTTAAAACAAGTGAGTGTGACTGGACAGATGGGAATGCATTGGGCAAATTTTTAATTTTGTGGTTAGCCTGAAATATCACAGACAGCATAGTCTTAGAGGCTCTGGGTGGCTCCTTGAGGTCCCACCTGGCCATTAGATTCAAACTTTGCTGGTGTTCTTGGGGAGCGAGTCTTACACGAATGATGGAAATAATTGACTTCTCCCTTTTGGTAGTATAAGAATTTGACAACTTTATAACGAAAAGCCTCCAAAGAAAGTTTATTCTGTGATACCAGAGACCGAGGCAGCTTTTTCATATAGATGCAAGCTGAGTAAGTATACCGGGCTAAGGAAGGAAGAGTCACTTGTAATACAACCAACAAGAAAGCTGCTTTATTGTGAAGACCACTATCATAAATGCAGCGTAATTGCTGTGAAATAAACGCTCCAGTTAGAAACAAGTCCTAATCCTTGAGCAGGTGCCGGTTCACAGTCCAGCTCCATCTCACGTGCCCTCCCTGCCTTGACAAGGGAGTGTTGTACAACCTCTGGCCCCCAGTGGCATAATCTAAGTGAACGTTCCTCTACTGTCAATACACCATAATTAGGGGCCTGCTAGTAATTCTACTTCAAGAAGAGAAATAAAAAGACCAGTTTTTAAAGTAAGAGAATTGAGTCCATTTTTATAGGAGTATGATAGTTTTGGCCAGAAATCTACTAACATCTATTTAGATACAAAGATTGTTCCACAGATTAGATTTATAAACTTAATTTTGGAGATGTTTTGTTTATCTCGAGTTGGAAGACACTTGGACTTTGAAAGCCTTATGTTCCACACCAAAATGGGGTAGGCCAGTTTCCTGTCATCCAAGCAACTGTAAAAGCCTTAAGGCTGAAGAAAAGGTTTTTGCTGCTTCCCCCCCATAAAACACAATTAATAGTTGTATGTTAAAGTTGTTTTGTACATCCCTGTTCCAAAAAGCCACACACACAGTACTTTTTAAACGTCTGCCCACCCACGCCTGGAACAGTTTTCAAGATGTGGGGTGACTGTGGCTTCATCCCCTGGCCCTGGGCAGCAGTTCATCCCATAACCAAGTCCCCTGTTCTCCAGTCACTGCTGGGCTTGACAACTGTAGCAAATGAGCCTCAACATCTAGGCCTCTGTGACAATCAGGTCTCTGGTGACTTGAAAAGCGGCAATGAGGGAACTCAGCTGAATCTTCTCGTTGGTGCCAACAGAAAGTCTGTACCTGAAAGAAATGAAACAAAAAGTAAGAATAGAGAATATCACAGACAGCTGCCTTTTAACAAGAACAACAGAGATCAAAGACTGAAAATCTGGAGGATAGGAGGTAATAAAAACTTATCCTCAACAGCAATGTTAAGTGTCCTCTAACATTTTCTTCTCTGCCTTAAACACTCATTTATGAAAATGATTCAAACTGGCGAGGAAAAATTTTAAAAATTGTTATCAATAACAGTGTTCTGAACTTAACTTTGTGCTAGCTGAATATTGATATGCAGAATTTATGTGATTAAGGATTATTTCTTTATCCACAAAATGCATTAAGAGAAGAATTATAATTAAGATTTCTTTCCTCTGAATTCACTGGGAAGTTTGGTTGACATATCTGTGGTTCTGTGGTCTAGTCAGTAAAGCAGGACATTGGCAATTCATCTTGCCACCTTTTAAGTGCCCAGCCACTGAAAACAAAATCCTCATGTTCACGTGACCTAATTTGTGCATGTGAAGGCCAATGACAGCAAATTAGAGTTGGCCTATGTTGATGTCTATTTTGAACCCAATGCTTTGTCTACTTAAATGATAGCTGCCAGCTTCACCGGGGGCTAATAACTGTGGTTACTGACCCAGGCAAAGTGGGAAATTGAATTTATGTTTACTTTCCCCCCAATATGCTTTAGCATGCCAAAATGCCTTAATAACAGCAGGATGACTGGTCATCCCCAAATGACCTAGATGTCTGAACTGAAGCAGGCCTCCCAAATAACAAGAGCATTTCCAGAACCAATGTGGAGCCCAAGCCTTTGAGGTCTTTATCCCAAGTATATAACTGAGCTGTACCCTGCTTGTGTTTATTCATATGTTCTTTAAGCAACTCACACTCTTCCCCATGTATGATTCAATAATACCACCTAAAACTTAGATTATACCATATATGAATGATTTAAAAAGGTTGAAACCAAGCAGGTAGAAACAACAAACACCAAAGGGATAACAGCAGGAAAAGAATGAAAACTGGGAAATAAATACTCACTCGATGTCTGCCATTTTGGTCAATAAATGTATTCGAACTGAAGTTGGAAAGTCAACTGGGGGAAAAATGAAATCAAATGAGTGAGGTCTGTCACTCCCTACTATTAAAATCACAGAAGACAAGTATGAGTTGAAACATCAAATAGATAATACTAAACTCTCTTGAGGCCTCAGATCACTAGATACCACACCTCTAATGAAGTAAAAAGTGTATACGTTTTCATAGTTTATCCACTCCATTTTTTGATTCTTCATGGTATAGCCAAAAAGAAAAGCAGCAGATTCCAAAGTGATCATGAGAAGACAGAAGCATTACCAAGACTGCTCTTTGAACAAATGATAGCTCTACAAGCTAACTTGAAAGCTGAGTTCTCACCGTCCTAGTTTTAAAAACAACTGATTTTTAAAAGTCAATTCATGCTCAGATTGCACAAAGTGCAGAGCCCGGTTTGGGCCGACCATGTTCTCAGGCAGAAGCAAACATGCCAGCCAGCCAGGAAGAGGCCTGTAAAGGCACTGTCAGAACCAACATTCATGGGCCCGGCAGTCTCTGTCTGCAGTTGGCTGTTGTGGAGGGAAGAGCTGCTCCAAAAGGCTGCGCCAAAGATCACAGGGGGGCTTGAGAAAATACCGATGCCCATTCCCCCCCAAAAGGCCCACTTAATTGGTCTGGGGTGACTCCTAGGTGCTGCAAGGTTGGGAACTGATTCTTTGTCTAGAAGATATGAGCAAGTGTGGAACTTCAGATGGTTTACTTAAGACTGCTGCGCTTTACAGGAAGACAGGCCTTTCTCCCCCTCCCCTTTTGGGAAAAATACTCTGTTAGAAATGTGAATTAAAATATACTACTTATTGCTATAAAATACAAACCCTCGGTGGAAATAAAGTTAGCTTTCAGGAGTTTCCACTCTCCCCAGCAGTTCTAGAGGTTAAAAGAGTATCTTTGGAACAAAGTTTTAAATAGCAGCAAGACAAAACTAAAAATGAGGGGTCAGGTTCATACTTCCTCTTCATTCCTGTATTTTTGCTTCAAAAATGAAGCCACATGCTCCCTGTCTAACCAGCCTTTACCCCAAAGCACATCACCCTCTCCACGGCTGCTAACCCAGGGAAGAGTGTGGAAGTTACCTCTGTGCACGAACAAGTGTATCTCTGTCAGGATATCATGTAATGCCAAGCCCTTGAGAGTTTTCAACTCTGTAATATCTAGAGAGGAGCAGTTAAGGCAAAGGGAACAAGTTCCAGAACAAACACAGTGCAGAGAATGTTGAATCCACACCCCGGTGAGTGACTTCCAAAAGTAGGGCTTTTAGTCCCAGTGCAGCTGTTGCTCTTTTTCCATTTGAAGCTGCACATGTTGGACCCCAATTCTTATTTTTCTTATGTTTTCATCTTCAATAAGGGCTTTCAACCTTCAATAAGGTTTATCTCTGTCTAGCAGAGAACACAGCCACATGCATTCCCAAAAAAGGCTTCATATCATTCCCCTAGCTTTTAATTTCACGGTAAAACAAGAGTAATACTGACCACTTGAAAACGGTTGCATCTTCCATCCCCAGGTCTAACTGCTGCTCTCCCATCTGTGAGTGAAGCAGCTTCAAGCCGCCCCCAGGTCAGAGCCCTTCAGGAAGAACTCTGGGTGTTAAGACAAGTCCTCACTCCATCCGCAGACATCGTGCTCCCACCACAAGCTGCCCAGAGTCACACGCAGCCAACTGTCTTTCACCAGAAGGGTACGGGTGTGGCTGCAGCCTGAGCGATGGGACCAAGTTCTGGTCTCAGGCACTTACTGCGCCCTCGGCAGGACACAAGAAAGGATACTTCTGTAGGCTGTGGTGAAATCTTGATTCAACATCCAGTCCAGAATGTTGGCGATGTCTGACTTGAGCGGGTGCCCTGTGCAGGTGTAGACAGTCTCCTCTGTCACCTTCCCAAAGGCCATATTGGTGCTCTGTGCAGACAGGGGGAGAATCACAGTGGCTGTTCAGAGCAGCTGCCAAACTGCAGGCTGGTCAGGAGGAAACCGCTGAGGCAGCGAGGTTGCAAGGGCACAGGATGGCTCAAACCTCGTATTTTTTACACCGGTAAGAATTGGCCTCATCAGAGTACGCCACTGCTTGTTGACCACATTACAGCTGCACAATCATTCCCTATCTTTCCCTTGTTTGCAACAAATTACTTTTTCAATTAATCAAAACGCAAAGGTGGGGGAAATCTTTGGCGCATTATGAGACCAAGGTCTTACCAGTTCTAGATTTCTGAGTTTACAGATTGGTTGTACTGTTGCTTATGTCTTTCTTTAAAAACTATTCCGAAGCAATGACTCTGAGATTTGCTGCAAATAGTACTGTACCTGCAAAATGTTCAGGGCCCTTCGCATATCTCCACTGGAGAGAGTTACAAGTGCTTTCATCCCGTCTTCACTTATAGCAACTCTGAAAGGAAACAGGCAGAAGGGACATAGAGGCCCCTGAGAGCACAGGCATTCACCCAGGGAACGAGATGGCCTGGAGTGATTAAGGCTTTGAAACAATGAAAGAAAGAAAGGAAAGGAAGGAGTTAACAATCCTCTCTTGATCGCCAGGATCTAGAATTCCTTCTGGTTTTTAGGGATGTGGGCTTCACGTTAGTAGTCACAGCCCACTCAAAATCTAGACAGACCCTTATTTTAGGCCCAAGCATTGCTATGTTGAATGACCAGTTCGGAATTCTGTTCTCTGGAAAGGGCACTGGTGAGATCTACGATCAGAGCCAAAGCACCCCCTTTGAGAGAAGCAGCAGCTTGGGTGGGCTACTTGCTTGGCATCTGATTACACAGAATGCAATGTCTCAGAACCTTCCCTTCTAGTCAAAAAAGCCAAGAGGCATCTTAGCAGAAGGGACTTGGCAGCCTGTAGTCTCCAATGACAAAAGAAGAGTAGGAGGCAACTGAGACAGCTTCCAGGGAGGAGGATGGAAGCAAGAGAAGAACCAAATGATTGTTATGAAGAGCGTCTGGGAGATAGCGGAGAAAATGACAGCAGCTAACAGACCCTGGTGCTGGGCACTCTGCTAAGTCACTTACAAACACGGCTTTAAATGGAAACCCGCTGGCCATCCCAGAGCCCTGCTTACACCACACTCAATCCCCGAGACACTCCTCTTTCCTGCTTTTCAATATACTTACTTCTCTTCTTCTACAACATGCTGAAGGCGGGGGACCATGAGTTCAGGAGTGAGGGGACCAAATCGGAACCTTGTACATCGGGACTGCAAGGCTGGGATGATCTTTGACAGATAGTTACAGATGAGGCAAAATCTGGTATTTTCAGTAAATTTCTCAATCACTGGCAAGGGAAAAGAAAACCACCTCACGTCCATTCTGATATCTCAAGGGACAGAGAAGCCTGAACTTTTCTATGGTCCCACAGAGGGTACAGGAAAAGAATTCAAGAATGCAAACAGTGGGGATGCTACTATAACGAGAGGGTGTCACCAGTGTGGTCAAGACTAGAAATCAGCCACTCTCCTTTCAAAAGCTGACAAGTCACTTCCACGGATTTTACAAAACGCACCCTTTTTCAAGAGTTGCCATGATTCTGGCGCTCCTACCATTCCATTGCATTAAGATATGAACTCCAGTATTCCTGCCCTTTTGCACAAAATTCTGTTCGCAGGTTGATGATGCTTCATCTTCTACGGGGCGGGGAGGGGAGTGGCTTCTTGCAGACTTTCCAGTGGACCTTGTCTTGAAGCCTCAGAGCATTCGAGGGAGCAACAACTCCAATTCAGAGATGCTTATGACAGCAGTCTCATTTTGTAGGTACGCAGTGTTCTCGCACGGGGATCTGCCCAGACTGACAGTCACTCCACAAAACAAGATGCCAAAGAAAGGCTGCCAAAGCTTTTGGACCAGAAGATATTCTAACTGTCCTCCTCTTCTTAAACGTGGGCTGCAATCCACTCCTTCCCACCCCAAACTCCTAAAGGCCATTCTCTCCTAGCTGATTACCTCAGAATCAGGAATGGCCTTTCAAAGAAACTAACCGCACCAGGCCCCTTGAGACAGTCAAGTGACAGGATACCCTCCCTTCCC
The DNA here is from genome assembly GCF_041296235.1 of Equus asinus. Lineage (NCBI taxonomy): Eukaryota > Metazoa > Chordata > Mammalia > Perissodactyla > Equidae > Equus > Equus asinus. The sequence goes on along the minus strand of NC_091797.1, from coordinate 83,282,576 downwards.
TGCCAAATCCCTCACTTGGCAAGTAGGGAAGTCATGTCAGCTTTCTGACTGTCACTAAATTCCCAGTATTATTTTCCTGGCTATTTTGTATCTAAGGGTACGAACGGCAAAAAGGTCTATTGAGCAGTTTAGGAATGAAAGACTTTCCATAACCTCCCATCAACCATGAAATTGAACCCAGCAGAAAAGGATGACACACCAGTGTCTGGTCATACCTAAAAGTCCCAACAGGGCTATGTCCTTAAGCTACTGAAAGGGGGAACTCCTGATACAAAGCTATTTTGTCTAGATCATCAGGTGGGGTACCCAGAGAAAGGTACACAGACTTCTCTGGGCCAGAAGATGAACGAAAACGGAAAACCAGCCACATCACAGCTCATGCCAAAGTTCCTAATTCTCCCACCGAAGCGCTGATCAGCTAACACACCGTACCTGGCAGCTCTTCTTACCTCTCCTCAAGGCATTCTGGGCGTCCTGAGTCATGGCGTCAGCTTCATCCAAGATCACTAGTTTAAAGCCTTTCCTGAGAAAAAAAATGGCACCACCTAAAGATTTCTTCAATCTCACTCCAACTTCCAGGCACAAATCTGCATCTTCACATTTGTGCCACCAGGCCCTGTTTCATAAAGTCCATATCTCCTACAACTTTGACCAAAGCAAACATCTGCGGTCACACAGAGAGGACATATCCCATCACTCCTTCAACTCTCACAGGGAACTGAGACCTAACTTCTGTATTTTTTTACGTTGTATCCTCTGGCACCTTCATCTTCCTTCTGCATAGTATCCTATTACTCTAGCGCTGCTTTTTTCCACCACCTTCACTCATGCCTGTCTTTTCATCTTTTTCTTTCCCTTTTTTTTTTTTTTAAACCACCATCCTAGTTATCTGTCCCAATCTCAATTTGTTTTTGTTTAAATTCAAACCAGCTCATCCAGTCTTAGGATGTAATCAGGCCTCAGTTAACTGATAAGATGAAGTTAATGCTTCCCCAAAGAATTTGCTAATATAGGCTTAGATAATATCTTATTTCAATATTTATATTTTAATATTTCTTACTACCATCCCTGCAATTTATTTCTTTTTCATGGCTGCTTTTGACAAAGTTATTTTTTTTACCTTTACAAACTGGCAAAAGGGAGGATTAAAAAAATTAAGCTGATCAACATCTCTAGGGAGAGAAATTAGGCAAATAATTCTTACTTAAATATTGTCCTTGTGCTAGCAAAGCTCAGGATTGGTCCCCGAACGATATCTATTCCTCGGTCATCTGAAGCATTCAGCTAAATGTGGGAGAAAGAAGCCAGAATAAATAAAAAACACGTTGGTGTGCTATCTACGTATTTATGTATCTTTTCACCAATCCAGCTTAGCAAGCTAGGTCTCTAGGTTTAATGACAGCTAACAGATAATCATTATTAAAAAAAAAAAAAAAACAAGATCACAACTATATATAAAACTCACAACTCACTAGATCATTCATTACATAACATTCTGGAAGACAAATGACTTTTTTCCTCCCCCTTTTGAGAACAATCACTGAGGAATATTTGAGGAATCATTAAGTGGCCTGGTCACACTGAATAGCACCTCTGGCATGAGCAGAATGATGCTAACTTTAGCTACCACAACCCGGAGCAACCTGGAAGTTACCAAGTTTTTAAGACATTGAAGTAAGAATGTTGGTGGCAGCAAGATTCTAAGACCTATATCAAAAAAATAAGTTATCGGGCTGGCCCCAGGCCAAGTGGTTAAGTTTGTACGCTCTGCTTTGGCAGTCCATGGTTTCGCTGGTTCGGATCCTGGGCGCAGACATGGCACCGCTAGTCAGGCCACGCTGAGGGGGCGTCCGACATGCCACAACTAGAAGGACCCACAACTAAAAAAATATATACAACTATCTACTAGGGGGATTTAGGGAGAAAAAGCAGAAAAAAACGACTGGCAACCGTTGTTAGCTCAGGTGCCAATCTAAAAAAGAAAAGTTAAACTTTTTTTCTTGCCATAGATAGTATTTAGAATTTTGTGATTTAAGTATATCAGTCGAGGTCCCAGAAGGAAACACATGGCATACTCAAATCCAGTAATTTGTAGAAAATTAAAGGAAGCGGTATTTGAAAAGGTCTGGTGGGGTGTGGGGAAACCACCATGGATATGCAATAGCTCAGGGACTACTGGGGCCCATTCCCACCCCCAGGTGTTACAGGGTTAGGGGTGGGATTGCTATTGGCACCTGGAGAGGGCTGTGTGATGTGCCCTGCAGGTGGGGATGCTGCCAGCCTATGGTAACCCCCAGGGCAGGACCAGGCATTAATCTCCTTCCTTGACCCCTGCCAGGGCCTCTACTGGCCAAACCCAACCAGGACCCAGAGGGCAAGGGAGCTTGTAGTCAATACGGCTCGGCCTTCTGAGGCAAGAACAGGGTGGAGCCACGTGGAGAAGCTATCTGGAGGGGCATACGGGAGACAGCCAGCAACTGAGGGACCACCAAAGGTTTGGGCAAAAGTTGGCAACAGCAAAAAATAATAATAATAATAATACCACCTAACCCTTCAACTGCCCTCTAGCTAATGCCAATCCAGACCAAAATGACGATTATAGAAAGAAGTGAATTGAAATATCTTATTTTATGTCTGCTTCTTTCCCAACTGCCAGCAGGGCAACTTACTTTTAAAGTGAAACAAAACTAGCAGAACTAAAAGTAAGAGACTGGAGTCCTTCACAGACTAAGAATAATCCTCCTATTTACCTCCAAGACCATGGAGCCGAATTCCTTATCTTTGTACAGCTGTTTAGCACAGGCGAGGATGGTGGATGTCTTTCCTGTCCCCGGAGGACCATAGAGAAGCAGGTGCGGCAGGCGGTCTTCACTGATAAATTTTTGAACTGAGGATTGGGAAGAAAAAGAGACACCTTGAGTCTCTGAGAGTTGCCTCATTCACTGTGGGCCCTTGAGTTGGGCTGAATGCCCTTCAGCCCTGTGTTCAAATCAGATGCAGGAAGGAAAAATCCCAAGGACTCAATTCTTAAAGCCACATAAAGCTCAATCCAATTCTTCAGAGTCATTACTCAGTAGAGACAACATCACCAGGAAATGTATACAGGTCCTTCGACTAGGATAACAGCAGCTGATGCCTGGATACTTACTGGTACTCAAAATGTCCTGATGAGAAATGAGATCATTCAGTGTCTGTGGCCGGTACTTTTCAACCCTAAAATACAATTTAGCATGGATTACAACATATATAAATGCAAGAACATTTTGTCATGTGCAAAAGAATCCTTTCACGTCCTCACTAAAAGGGGAAGAGAAACAAAACCCTTTAAATTTGAATTTAAACCACCGCTTCTCAACCAGGGGTGATTCCGTCCTCCAGGGAACATCTGGCGATATATAGAGACGTTTTCTGTTATTACAGCTGGGTGGAGGGTGCTCCTGGCATATAATGGGTAGGCCCCAGGGACACTGCTAAACATCCAATAATGCACAAGACAGGCCCCATGCCCTCCCCCTTCCCAAAGTATCTGGCCCAAAATGTCAATAATTTCTAATTTCACCTTTCCAGCCATCTGCCTATAATCTCAACCTGGTTGGGCACCTCTTATTTCAAAGTGAATTCAAAATTGAACTCGTACCCAAATATATATCAACAGATGAATGGATAGTGGTATATCCATACCATGGAATATTATTTGGCAATAAAAGGAAATGAACTGCTGATACACGCTACAACATGGAAGAACGGTGAAAACACTGCTGCGTGAAAGGAGCCAGTTACAAAGGTCATATATTATATGATTCCATTTATATGAAATGTCCAGAATAGGCAAATGCATAGATAGAAAGCAGATTAGTGGCTGCTGGGAGGGGCTGAGGGAGGAGGGAACGCGGAGTTACTGTCAACGGGTATGGAGTTTCCCTTTGGGCTGATAAAAATTTTGGAATTAGATAGTGGGGTGGTTGCACAACTTTATGCCACGGAATCATACACTTTAAAATGGTTACAACTGTAACCTGTATGTTAAGTGTTTTAGTCAGGATAAAAACAAACTGAACTTGTTCTTAGACAAGAACAACTTGGAGTTTTCTGAAAGCAAGCCAAATCCCATCAAAGTCTTTAAAGCATCTCTCCGACAGTCGTGGGAGTAGGACGGTTGAGTGCCAGCTGTGAATCCAGACCACCTGGGTTCAAACCCAAGCCCATTTTCCACCTCTGCATCTCAGGCAGGTCATTTAACCTTTAGGACGCAGTTTCCCCACATGTAAAATTGAAATAATAACAGTACCCACCTCCCACGGTCTTTGTAAAGACCTAACAGGGTGACCACTAATCTAATAGAAAGTCGTTTAAACTAAAGTTACCTACGGAGAATTACTATTATTAACATCACTATTTTAGTTAGGAATTTGACCAATAATCGCATCCAAGATTTTTGGTAAGAGGGAAGAACATTTTGGCACAGAGGGCAATGCAATGTCAGAAGACGCGGGACCGAACCCTTGTGCTGTCACCCAGGTGCGTGAGAAAGCCGCTTTCCTCTGCGTGCAAAAGGAATCGGTGGGTGCGGGGAACGTGGCGAAAGTCCCAGAGAGAACGGAGGGGGACTGGGGCGTCGGGGGTGTCAAGGCGAATCTCTGTGGCTCCGCCCAGGCCGCAGGTCCGGGGGCGGCGGGGCGAGGTCAGCCGGGGCCGCGCCACTTGCCCACCTCGGCCACCGCCTCCCCGCGCGGCCCAGCTCCTTCCCCGCGGCAGCCGGCCTCCTCCTACCAGGGCAGGTTCCTGATCTTGGCCGTCGCCGCGGACTGCTGCTGCTGCTGCTCGGGGGCGGAGGTCTCCATGAAGAGGAGACGAAGGTGATCGGGTCCGCTGGGGTCGTCACGTCCCCCAAGGGGCCTGCTCAACGACCAGCGTAACCCAGTGCGGGTACCCTTGCACTTAGAGTTCGCGCGCAAACGCAACTCTCGCGAGACTTAGCCGCCCGCTTCCGACTTCCTCCCTCGGTCCCGCCCCCTTGCCGTTGCTAAGGCGCAGGTTGCCAGGTTACCGGAGGCGCCTGCAGCCACTATTCTCCCGCGCTGCCCTTCTAGCCAGCAGCGCCACCTTCTCTCCCGCGCCAGCGGGACTCCCCAGCCCCGGGGAGACGGGGAGAGGCAAGGTGACCCCCTATGTGTAACTGGAAAGGGCTAGTTAGCAAGCACAGAGGACAGGCTCCCCATGATCTGAGGGGAGACTCGGTATCAAAATCCTAGTGTTTTTTTCTGAGATGAGGGGATTATGGACCACTTTTATTTTCTTCTATTTTGCTAGTCTGTGTTTCCCAGCAATGAGTGTGTATTACATCCATAATAAAGTTTGTTTGTTTGTTTTAACATGCTGGGAAAGACAACAGTACTGGGGAGGAGATGAGGCTGGCCCGGGGTCAGAAGCGTTCTGATTCCGAAGTAGCAGCTCCTTGCATCTTATGACATCGCTGTCACCTGCTTTAGGAACAGAGAAGTGGGACAGTGGACAAATACCTCATGGCAGTTATGGCTTTCACCCCAGCCCCTGCCTGGGGACCCAGAAGAAGGAGGTGAGATGTGGCTTGTGGTACGACGGTGCCCTGCTCTCTGCTTCCCGCCAGGCCGACTCTAATCCTGGTTGATCAGATCCTCACATGCCACTTTTTCCCCTTGGCCTTGGGCAGGTGCTTGTCTCCTCATCCAATAACATCTACTCCAAGATGGTTGCAAGGATTAAAGGAAATAACATATCTGAAGCATGCAGCACATTGCCACCTTACTCTCTCCTTCCCTTCTAACACTCATCTCCACTGTTCTTGTTTCAAATGTTCCTTCTCAAAAAAAATCTAAAGAATTGGCTGGTATGACTATGCCTGTGAAGGTTAATTTTATGTGTCAACTTGACTGGGCTAAATGATGCCCAGAGAGCTGGTAAAACATTATTTTTGGGGTGTGTCTCTGAGGGTCTTTCTGGAAGAGACTGGCATTTGAACGGGTAGACTGAGTAGAGAAGATCACCCTCATCAATGCCCATGGGCACCATCCAAGCTATTGTGGGCCTGAACAGAACAGGAGGCGGAGGAAGGGTGAATTTGCTCTCTTTTTGAGCTGGGACATCCATCTTCTCCTGCCTTTGAACATCGAACATCTGAACTCTTGATTCTCAGGCGTTCGGGTTCAGACTGAATTACACCACCAGCTTTCCTGGGTCTTCAGCTTGCAGATGGCAGATCGTGGGACGCCTCGCCCTCCATAATCCTGTGAGCCAATTCCTATGATATAGATGTACATTATACAAATATGAATATATGAAAGATAGAAAAATATATTTAAAATACAAAGTATATATTTATTACATAAATATATTATTAATATATAATATGTATTTTTGTATAATATATAATATAAAAACATATTTTAAATCTACATAAATATAAGTATAAATATAAATTTTGTATAGATATTCTATTGGTTCTATTTCTCTGGAGAACTCTAACTAAAAATGCCATAACCTGGGCTTTATTCAACTACCATGTAAGAGCCGTCGTGCTAGGGGGTCTTTGCATTAGAAACATGATGCCACCAGCTCCTTGAGCCGGAAGATGCGAGCAAGACTGGACCGAGTTCTCATACAACTCTGTGCGCACCTGCTGTTCCGTTTGCTGGGGATGCAGAATTCTTCTGTGGGACATTATATTATACATTTCCAAGTTCAGGTTTTGTGTGTCTCCCCCGTGGATTGTAAGCTCATTGAGGGGCGGGGCTTTGATTCACCACTGTACTCCTGGTGCCTGGAATAGTGCCTGGCTCCGAGGAAGCACTCAATAATTCTTCCATGAATGAATGATAATAGCTAATATTCATTAGGCAGTTACTATGTGCCAGACACTGTTCTAAGTACTTTACATTTATTAGACTCACTCACTTGTTGCGATAGTTCCAAGCTATATCATTGGCCTCATTTCATAGATATGTTAAGTAACTTGCCCACATTCTGACTTGGTGTAAGGGGCAGAACGGAATCTTACCAAGACAGTGTGATTCTATAGCCCAAGCTCTTAGCCACTGTGCTAGTGTGGTCCTTAGACCAGCAGCAGCAGCAGCCCCTGGGACATTTATTAGACATGTTAATTATTCTTCTCCCTACCCCAAACCCCTTGAATCTGAAACTCTGGGGGTGGGCCCAGCCATCTGTGTTCTAACAAGCCCTGCAGGGGATTCTGATGCGCTCAAGTTGGAGAACCACTGCCCTACCCTCTCCTGCTTCTCAGTCCTTGAGCTCCACATGACTTCACTTTCTAAGAAAAAAGGATGCTCACATGCATATTCTGGAAAAACAAAGGTGTCCTTTAAAATGACATTTGTATGGGTGTGGTTTTATTTGTTTCTGTTTTTGCTATTAATTGAAGGTATAGTCCTTTGGGTAAGTTACTTAATATCTCTTTGGACCTCAGTATTGGCATTTCTAAAATGGGCAGGGGTAGGGGGCTGGACTAGAGAGAGGGATGACATTAAAAGCACTTGAGGATTTTAAAAAATTCCAATGCCAGAAGTCCAGCCAAACCAATTACATTTGGCCTCTAGGGTGGGACTGGGAATTGGCGTTTTAAAAAGCTTCTCAAGTGATTCTAACATTCCGCGAAAGCTGTACTGCCCTAGACTAAGCCAATCACAGCAACCCTAGTCCCCTGATTGGCTTAAAGGGTGAGCATGTGACCCAGTTCTGCCCAATGAGATGTAAGGGGAAGTAGGGGTGGGAGGGAAGGTGCCTCTGGGATACTTTTCTCATTACTTTGCTGATCCTTGTGCTAGATGGTCTTTAGCTTCTCTCCAGCTGCCATAATTCTATCACTTTAAAGAGACAGAGAGAACGTCTGCAGTTACAAGCGCACATGTCTCTGAGTAGCCTGGAAGTTAATATATAAAGGAAGAGGGTTCGGTGGAAATTATGCCCTGCCTCAAGGGGGCGGAGTTTGTAGGTGGCAGATTTAAGCGGAAAAGGAATGTAGCAACAAAATATTAGCTAACTCATAATCAATAGGCAAGCTGGAGAACCCGGCTTGGAAAATGGGACAAAGACATGCCGTGGAACTGAATCCATGGTCAGAAGTACTCCATGGAAACAAGCCAGCAGGGAAACTGCTGCCGCTGTGACCGACCTTGGGTTGCTACTGAAAGCACTGGCCATGGAAACTGGACGTTGCTTTCATCATTTCTACCGCCAGAAAGAGTTCACCAATTCTCTCCTGTACTGGATTCTTCCTAAAACTAGCGCCCCATTAAAAGTCTGGGGAGACGTGCCGAATTGGCCAAGCCTGGGTCGCATGCTAGTGAGTATCTCATCTATAGCTTGAATGGTGGGAAATGACATCTTCCTCCCATCAAAACTTGTGAACCGGGGGCATCCCTGAACATGGCACCGGGGTTCAGATCCTGGCGCCGGAAGGATCACAAAGGACCGCTACAACAGTATTCAATCATAAGGGACAGCAGCCAAATGTGGCCAGATCTTCTGATTTCTCAAGTCAAACCAGAAATTTGAATTTTTGTGTGAAATTCCTGTATGTTAAACAATGGCAACTAATAAAAAAAAACTGCTGGCCAAGCAAAACCACTGTGGGACCACTTTCTGACTTGATTTTTCAAGGACAAATCATCAGGCAAAAAGATGTAATAATTCCGTCTTATCCTCATCTTCTGCCTGGATTTTAGCCCTTCTGGAGGATTAAGGACAAATCAAGCTGGTATCGCCTTGTGACTTGTGACATTGATGAGCACAGGCACAAACTTTTCTTATATAATCAGAACCAGATTTGGAAATGCTTTAATAAAACATCGGGTCCTGAAGATGGCAGGATCAGAGGTTACAGGCAAAATTACTAACAAAAGGCATTTGCTCTTAAAATTGAATTAGGGAAAGGGAGCCCTGGATTTTATGACTCTCAGCTTTGGAACAAACTTGGCTTTGGACACGGCACTTACTGCCTTAGTTTATTTTTAAGACTTGTTCTTATGAGAGAATGGATGTGAGGCTATCTTTGGAAGATGCTGGCAGGAGAAAATCAAACTGGGTCTTTCTCCTGAATGTGTTGATACTGGTGAAATCATGTTTAAATGAAGAGCAAGGACTTGAAGGAGGAAAAAAAAATCTCAAAGGGCAGTTTGAAGTGGGTGTTTGAGGGGAAGGGCCATCTTCTCTGACAGCCACAGCAAAATCATTGACTGATAAGGAAGTTCAATCTTTTGAGGCACTTGTCCCCTTCAACGACTTTCTCTTGTCAGAAGCCCCAAAAATGCCCCACGTTAGGGCTTAGGGAAATCCACTCATCATCCCCTCACATTTGTTGATGAAATAACTCACAAATGGTTACTTATCGATTCTTGAATCTGATTCTCTTTAAGTTTCAGATTGAAAGCCTAGCTCAATTGAATTGGCTCCATGACACTTGGGCTCGAAAAATTTCACATCTTCATTTTTCTAAATTAAATATATCTGGCTCAAGGTCCTCCACCGTTCCTTCTTCAAGCCAAGATAGTTTGGAAACTCAGTCTATTGGGGTTGGCAGTTGGGTTCCTTCCCTTCTGTAGGGTCATTCAAGAAGCCTAAACGCTTGTGGGGAAATAGGCCAGAAAACTTGGGGAAGGGCTTTTAGTCTTCAGTTCTTTCTGTATCTGTGGGAGAAGATGCACTTTGTCCAGACTGAAATGATCCCTGTGAAGATGGGCAACTCTGTTGATAATAGTGTCTTTCTCCTCAGTGTATAACTCAGACACCCAGAAATGTTGTCATTGCTCTCAGTGCCACAAAGCTTGAGGTCCCCTCCATCCAAGTTCTTCTTCCACCTACTCCTCCTCACCCCTACTACTCAAAGTGACGTCCAGGGTCCAATAGTTTCAACACTACTTGGGACCTTGTTAGAAACGCAGAGTCTCTGGACCCACTCCAGACCTCCTGAATCAGAATTGCATTTTAACAAGGTCTCCAGGCAATTTGTGTGCACATTGCTGTTGATAAGCCCTAGATACTACATGATGTATCTCTACCCCGCCATCTTGCTCCTCACTGCTGTTCTGCATCTCTGGTGTGCAATTCTTGAGGGAGCTGGGCCTCTCAACACTCCCACCTCCTCCCCTCTAAGGGCCCAGCCTTGTGATAGTTCAACTCCAAGTCCCAAAGGTGCTGGGCATCCAGCTCCCCTGAGCCAGGCAAACCCAACACCCCAGGACTCTGAGGCTAAATTGCTTGGGGGGAATAAAACCCCTTAGTCTTTCGTGAGGAGTCTACAGCAGAAAATAAGTCTAGTTAATTTCTCAATCACATTCTTCTGTCACATTAATAATAGGCCCTCCAGGCTGGTAAAATTAAAAAAAAAATATTTCTTCTTCTACAATCTTTCCTGATTCTGTCTACTTTGAGTCCAGCATAATTGCCCTGGGCTAGAATCTCTAGGGTCATCGTGATTAAAAAAAGAGAAAAAGGTGTTAATAAGGAGGTGATGGAAGTGTGGTTACATTATCCTGGCTCTGTCTGGCATTGGTCCAGCCATGGGCCACACTGCCTTGGGGTTTGTGAGACTGAAAATGCAGAGGTGAAAAAGCAGTTGGGTGTGTACCTGTTGTATAACTGTGTGCAGAACAAGGACACTGTTTACCTCGCCCCCCTCATCGTAGTAGTGACCCTGAGGGATGTAAGGAAGTGAGAAATAGATCTTAATATTGGCAAAAGACTGTAGATTCAATTCGAGGATGAATAGTAATAAGAAAATGCAAATTACTATCATTATTTATGTGGCATGGCAGAGTTACACAACACTTTATTATACAGTAGATGCTACACAAAGAACAGCTATTTATAGACATTTCATCCCATTCCTCCAATCCCCCTAAACTCCTCTTTCAAAGCATTTGGCCCAAGTTCAATGGTAATCTGATAAAAAATATGTATATTTTATTTTTTATCTATTTATTTTTAAAGATTTTATGTATTTATTTATTTTTCCTTTTTCTCCCCAAAGCCCCCCAGTACATGGTTGTATATTCTTCATTGTGGGCCCTTCTAGTTGTGGCATGTGGGACGCTGCCTCAGCGTGGTTTGATGAGCAGTGCCATGTCCGCGTCCAGGATTCGAACCAACAAAATACTGGGCCGCCTGCAGTGGAGTGCGCGAACTTAACCACTCAGCTACGGGGCCAGCCCCCAAAATATGTATATTTTAAATAAAAGTACTGCTGAAAAGTAAAGCAAGAGAGTAGTACAGAAAATTGAAGAGCCAAGGATGCCCCAAGTCAAAATGGAGGAGAATTTTTAAATTTGAGGATATTTTAAATGTTTCAAAGATATAGATGGTCAAAAAATATTTTTATAAAGTCTTTCAACTTAAGAGAAATTGTATTTTTTAATCCTACTTTTTTTAATTGAGGTCATACTAGTTTATAACATTCTGAAATTTCATTTGTACAATATTACTTGTCAGTCATGATACATATGTGCCCCTCCACCCCTTCTGCTCACCCCCAAGCCTCTTCCCTTCTGGTAACCACTAAACTGTTAAGAGAAAGTGTATTTTTTTAAAAGGGATTCACCTTAGAATTAAATTCCAAACTGAAGAGTTGGCAGATGTTCAGGAAATTAAAATATCTGGCATATTCATTAATATGAAGATTGTTCATTAATATGAAGATTGCTCATTAATATGAAGATTGGACAAGACACAGGAACTTCTGTCTTGAAAAAGTTTTGAAATTTAACGGCCATTTAAAGTACAGCTTTAAAAAAAATTTAACAAAAGCAAATTTCTTTCTTAAAGAGGTATCTAATTAAAGTTTCCTGAGTCTCATGGGAGTAAGTTATCTTATATCCTCTGCTTTCATTGTTTTCTTAATTTAAAGGGTATTGGACAAAAACAACATATTCAACATGTCATATCTTGGCACATGTCAACCGGAACTGGCTTGTTCAATATGGGTTATCTTCAGTTTGTGCCAATTAATTAACTTGAAATGTCTTCTTAATGCTAAATTCAAATAAGTTCTTGGTTTTGATACAACTTCTAATTTTCTTCTGTTGCTCAGGTGATTTGAAATTATAATTGAGAATAAATTTTGCAAAATTAACACATAAAAGGGCATCACTGGAAACGTTTTCCATTGCATAATTCAAAATGCCATGGAAGTGGTTGGCGTATTTGGATAGTCATGGAACTTAATTCCATACGTACATATTTCAAAATTACCCATCTGCTTAACACCAGGGAGGGTTTCAATGATAAGATCTTGGTGTACCCGGTTGTGGAGAACTTGCTGTGATAAAATTTGCAAAATCAAAATCATGTTATTTCTTTAAAAACAATTAGTGGGATTAGAAAGTTATTCTAAGCCTGCAATATGGTATTATCAGAACAAGAAAACAGACAATTCATTCATGTCTCCCCACACTCCTAAGTGACAACGAGGGAGAAGACACACAGAGTCATGAACTAAAGGTCATCCCCCAGATCCTAAGCACTAGGTGAATTTAGCTTAAGCTTTAATGTTACTAAAGTGAGACGGCACCTTCTCACTTGAAATTTAAGTGCTGAAAAATAACAGTGACCTTCAAACTGCCCTAAATATATACTTCAACATCTTTAGTCCAGTACTAGAAACTCTCCTGATACTAGTACTAAACTAAAGTTAATAAACTTCCCCCTTTGGTTTGTTGCAACTTGATAGAACAGGTGCCATTTCTTTATTTGGGTAAACAGACTGCGGTAGGTTGTCTGCAAAGATGGCCGCCAACAATTCCTCTCAGCCCTGTGGGTGCTTGCAGCTCCTCCCCTCAAGAGGTGGAGGCTATTTCCTCACTCCTTGAAGGCTGGCCTTTGACTTGCTTTGACCAACACACAGTGTGGTGGAAACGCTATTCCGGGACTTCCAAGCTGAGGCCTGGAAGTTTCCACTTTTAACGAGAGTGGATACCGTCTTCCCTATCCAGAAGCCCAGGCTATCCTGCTGGAGAAAGAGGCCAAAGGAGGGGACTGCAGGAACTCAGCTGGACCCAGACATCAGGGAGTCCAGCCAATGCCACAAGAAAAGAGGCCCAGCTGTCCTATGCACTCCCCAGTCATCCAAGCCATTCCAGCTGAAGAGCCAGCCCTGTGAGGAGGTCATCTCCGATCCTCCAGCCTCACGTGAAGCCACCCCAGCCAACACCACGTGGAACACAGATGAACTGCCCCTGTGACCCTGCTGGAGTTCCTGATCCACAGACTCAGGAGCAAATAAAACGATCGTCACTTTAAGCCATTAGATTTAGGTGTGGTCTGTTATGCTGCAGTAGATAACTGATACCGTGACAATTTTCTCCATCTTTAAAACGGAGATTTACTAATTCTTAAAACTTTTTGGAGGTTGATAGGAAAAACCAGGTAGAATATTCATTAATCAAAGCTGACATAACTAAGGGAATTTTTAAAAAGTCCTTTTGAAAAAGCTTTGTGGCTGTGCTTATAAACTTTCTTAGTTGCTGATGTTTCTGTCATGGGGAGTGATTTATTTATAAGTTGGTTAATGTGTAACCTTGCCTGTAGCAATGACAAAAGTAGTTCCTTCAATACTTGTCTGATTTTCACTTGGTATTGTGTAAATGAGAAATTCTGAGAAAGCTGTAAGGATGAACAGTATTACAAACAGGACCCTCTCCTATAGCATTCCTGGGCTGCAAATGTTGTCTGTATAAAGTGCATTTGATATGCTTATGTATCAATAGAAATATTTATATAAATATATTTCTGGACCTAAGACCTAAAGAAATGTATCTAGGTCTAAAAAAAAGCTTTAAGCAATTTAGAATTTTCATTCAAATTCTAAATATGACTTGCGTTACTAGGACTAAAACTTTAAGACTTAGCCACCCAGGGTGGCCCAGTTTGCCAGCCTTTGACAGTGTTATGTATGGCAACATTGCTTGCAGTTTTGTCAACCTCAAGACTTTTTTATCTGCAAGATTGAAATAGATTTTTTTTTTAAAGACAAGAGCATTTAAATTAGCAGGTGACATATAGATCAAATATTAGTTAAATTTAGTGCCTGTTCACAAGAAAATTACACAAAAGGATAGTTAGGAAAGGAGAATAAAAAGAACCAGTAATGAGAGCCAAGTACTAAGGGAAAAAAAGAGTAGTTTATACATGAGAAATTATTAGCATAAGGCGTTTTGTTCTGTAATGTAACTGTTGTAAATGTAAGATAAGAGAATCGGAGAAAAGTGGTAAATGTACAGAAAATAAGAGGAGACCAAAGTGACTTTAAAAAACAGATTCATGTACACAGAATGAGGGAAAGATTCAACAACTAGTCTCCTGGATTTCCATTTTGGCAATATTTTGGATTAGATAATCTAAAAACTTTCCCACATTTAATAGTCATCTGTCTAACGCTGGATAAAATATAACCATGCCAGGAAATGGGAATGACCCTCAGGAGTCAGAGAAAGAGAGTGTGAAAGGATGGTCTGTGGGAGCAGGGGAGGAGTTCGGGTTGTCAAGGTCCCAAAGGACAGGGAGGAAAGCCGTGGGGGAATTAGAACTGTGGCCTCCATACAAACGAGGACTGTCAAAGAGCTACACCCTTAGGGAAGGGGGTGGAGGGACTAGAAAAATCTGTCCAGCCAGCACAGGGAGATAATATGCTTGTCTGTCTTATTCTGGGCCCTGGGTGGGAAAGAAATACCCCCTTTGAATTTGTCGTAACAAGACCATACTCATAGGTTTGGGGTTCAAATTTACACCATGGGGAAACCCCAAGCCAAGAAATGAGCTAAACCTAGTCTCTGAAAGACAAACCTTCAGCCTAGATGTATCGGATTCCCACAAATAAAGATCTACTCCTTCAAAATTACAAAACACACAAAGAACAATCCACCATTGGCAAGAGACAATGGCAACAATATGCAACAAGCTCAAATCCTAATTGATAATTAGATTATTAAAGAATCGATTTAAAATAAGGTGGTTTTACAATGATTAAAGCCACAGATAAATTAATAAACACGAGAAAAGAACAGCTCTTAAAATAGATAAGGTACTTTTGAAAAAGAAACTAGGACGCCTTTATTTTGGTAAGCGATTTTTCTCTTTTTTATCGTTGTCAGTGGAACCAAATATTCAACATGAGACTGCACCTACGCGTTTGTGTATTAACTAGAAGCAGTGAAATTTCCCCATGAGTCATTCATTATCACTCATTCAGCAAACACTTACTGACTCCTGCAATGTGCCTCCAACTGTGCTATGCCCTGGGGGTACAGCAGGTAAAAGAGACAGGCCCTCCAGTGACAGACAGACAGGCATTATTAATTACTAGCACAAGGCAGGTACCCAGGTAAGGAAAGTAAAGGAAGACCCAGGCTGGGGGATGCTGGGGAGGACCCTAAGGAAGTCGTGTTTCAGCGAGACTTGAAGATGGGTAGAATTTACCCTGGTGATGAGGGAGTAGAGAAAGCTGTCTAGGTGGAGAATAGAGGACACTGCAAGGCCTGCATTCTGGACAGGCTGATGCATTCGAGAGTCTGCAAAAAGACCACTAAGGCAGAATGAAGAATGCCACTGCGGGTGTGGGATGTGTGTAGACAGTCACCACACACGGCTGAATAGCTCTCAGGGTCAGATTCTGAAAACCCTGGTATGCCAGGCCAAGAGGGTCAGATTTGGACTTATCCTGCAGGCAGTGGGGAAATTGGGGAGAGGCGAGATCCTGAAACTTATGCTTTGGAAAGGTCATTCTGAGGACGAGGTCCCAGATGGTTTAGTAAAAGGTAGGCCTGTCACTCCTTAGGCTTGTTGTAACCAGGACTTGAGCTGCAGAAGGAAGTTCCAATCCTGCCAGTTTTGGGGGGAAACCCTTCAAACACTTTTGCTGAGCCTCAACAGGGGAATGAAACAGTTAACAGGAAGCAAGCTTGCAATATATCCACTGTGCATTCCTAACTGGAAAACCAAGCATAGGAATAATACATAGAACATGCACCTATTCTTAAAAAATAGAAACAAAACCTAAAATCACCCCTGTTTGTGTGTGTGCTCATAGTAAAAATAGATAGTAACGTAAAAAAAGTCTGAAAGAGCTTCCAGCCTCCTCTTACTGTTCTCCAGGTCCCTGTTATGGATAGCTGGGGGAAATAATAACAGAGATACTTCTTGTTTTCAAATTCATTGCTGATTGTCCAAAGGGAGGAAAAAGGAGAAAAATTTGAAATTACTCCAAGGTCATAATCATGACCCCCTCACTGGAAATTAAGCTCCTGGAAGTAAACCACATGTTTTATTCATCTTTGAATTTCTCTAGTCTCAGGCACATAAATGCCCAATAAAAGCCTATTAGATTTGAGAATGAGAATATGGGAATTTGGGGATGCCCTAAAGGGTGTGGGGAAACTGGCAGGAGATTACTTTTTGGGGAGTTAAATTGAACACATATTTATTAAGCCTCTGTTGTGTGTCACCCCGAGCTGGCACGTAAGGTGAGAGGAGGTGGTCGTGTTTAGCAGCCTAAAGACCTAACCTCAGCAACAAGCAAAGGAGAATGAGAGAGTCGTGGTCGAGGGCACCAGCTTTGAGTCAGGCAGACCAGGGTTTGAATTCAGACTCTTCCACTCACCAGCTGTTTGACCAAAGGCAAATGGCTTAACCTCTTTGGGCCTCAAGTTCCTCACCTGCAAAATATTGATTACGAAAATAGTAGCTACCTCAGAGGATTGTTGAGAGAAGTGAGATATTCATATCGAGCACTTAGCACAGTGCCTGGGACAGAGTAAGCTCTCAATACACAGGAGATATTATTGTAAACAAATACAGGGGTCAAATTCAGTATATCTGGTTGGTGCTATTCTTACCAGCTACTCTACAGCATCTTTTTGGTGGGGAGAATAATGGCCCCCCAAAGAAGTCCATATCCTGATCCTTGGGATCTGTGAATGTGTTACCTTACATGGCACAAGGGACTTCGCAGATGTGGTTAAATTAAGGATCTTGAGATACTATGCTGGTTTACCCACTGGGCCCAGTGTAATCGCAAAGGTCCTTGTAAGTGAAAGAGGGAGGCAGGGAAGAGTCAGAGAAAGATGTGACAGTGGAAGCAGAGGTCGGAATGATGTGATTACTGGCTGGGGATCACGAGTGAAGAATTGTGGGCAGCCTGTAGAAGGTGGACAAGGCAAAGAAATGAACTCTCCCCTGGAGCCAACACCTAGGCTTCAGTCCAGCGGGACAATTTTGGACTTCCAACCTCCAGAGTTGTAAGATAATAAATGTGTGTTGTTTTAAGCTACTGTGTGTGTGCTAATTTGTTACAGCAACCATAGGAGACTCATACAGTCATGATGGACATGGAGACGGGCTGCCCAGACTCTAGTCAAGGAAGGACCTGCTGTCCAGCTGCTGGGAGCATGATCAGGAGACAGTGCTGTCAGCTCCTTCAGGGTGGGCCTCAGCTGCAAAGAGCTGCCTCACTCAAGGTCATGTCCTTCATGGGGCAGCTCATATCTAGTGACTGAGGCAGGCGGGATGGGGGATGGGATGGGATGGGGCGGGTTGGATATACACGGCTTGCTACTTTGGCCCGACTCAGACACCTCCAGCAGGCGAGCATTGGTGCAGAGCTTCCTGTCGGGTTGGCGGAGGCTTTGCTGGGCTTGCGTCAGAGTTGGACTTTTTCCTTTGCCCAATTCTGCTTTGTTTAGGCAAAACCCAGTTCTCCCTCTGTGTTTCTCCTTTATTGTCACACTCACAACACTTCTGACACCAGATGTGGGACGGTTTTTCCCCACACCAAGTAATTCTGTGACACCAGCTGGGTGCCCTACAATTTAACTCAACTCTGACACTATCTATCTGGTAGATCCCACATCAGATCCCACAGGTTAAGGGCTTAGCCCCACCAGACCGTCCCCACCCCCACTGCAGATGCCAATCATAAGTTCAGGTTGTCACCTGTACTTCTGACTGGATGGGCTATAAATCAGAGGTTCCCAGGACCCTCTCTTCGGGTTCAATTAATTTGCTGGAGTGACTCACAGAACTCAGGAAAACACTTACTTACATTTACCACTTTATTGAAGGATATGATAAAGGATGCAGATGAAGAGACACACAGGGCGAGGTCTGGGAGGATCCTGAGTGCAGGAGCTTCTGTCCCTGTGGAGTTGAGGTGTGCCACCCTCCCAGTATGTGGATTATGTTCACCCACCTGGAAGCTATCCGAATGCCATACGACTGGGATTTTTCTGGAGGCTTTCTCATGTAAGCATGATCAATCATTAACTCCATTTCTAGCCCCTCTACCCTCTCTAGAGAATGGGGGGTGGGGCTGAAAATTCCAAACTTCTAATCACGCCTTGATCTTTCTGGTGACCAGCCCCCATTCTGGAACCATCCAGGAGCCCGTCCAGAGTCACCTCACTAGAACAAAAGATGTTCCTAGTGCTCTTATCACTTAGGAATTTACAAGAGTTTCAGGAGCCCTGTGTCCAAAGCCAGGGAGAGAGAACAATATATATATTTTCTATTATCTCACGTGCTTCTTCCCTCTTCCTTTCACAGGTCTTGAATCCTAACTCTTGTACTGCAAACTCTATCTCAGCATGCTTCCTCTGGAAAAACCCACCTCCAGCAGAAATCCATCTGAGAGGGAAGGACAGTGCTTCTGCGATTGTAGACAGCTATTTAAGTGTCCAAGTTTTTAAAGACTTTTAAATTTCTTTAAAAATAGAGAATACTAGTATTGCATCCCTAATCCTTTCACCAGTACCTTTCATCAGTCTTCTATCCTTTTCTTTAAAATAAAGAAAAATAGAAATAAAAGCAAGAATCTAATTGACGTGTGGGGATCACATATCCTGCCCATTTTTTAAAGCTTTTTCTGCAAATAGGAAAGCTGAGTCTAACTGCATCGGTAACTATATGTGAGCAGGAAGCAATTCACCTTGTTTAGGGATCAGCCAAGTTGAGCTAAGGAATAGAAAGCTCATAGGAGAGTATAAAGGTTGTCTTCTCAGACAAAGAGAAAAGAGGACACAAAAATGCATCCTTTGGAGAGCTCGCCATCTCTCTATTTGCATGGATATTTGGTTACATGATTCAAGACATTTGAGTTTTGTTTAATAAATCCTTGTGGAATCTCTAATTAAAAATAGCACATTGGATCAACAACTACAGTAAAGTTGCGGGGTACAAAGTCAACTTACAAAAAGCAGTGGTATTTCTATACGCCAATAACAAACCAACAGAATGAGAACTCAAAAATACAATCCCATTTACAATATCAACAAAAAGAATAAAATATCTAGGAATAAATTTGTGAGGAAGTGAAAGACCCATACAGTGAAAACTATAAGACATTACTGAAAGAAATTGATAATGACATAAAGAAATGGAAAGACCTTCCATGCACATGGATTGGAAGAATAAACATAGTTAAGATGTCCATACTACCTAAAGCAATCTATAGATTCAATGCAATCCCAATCAGAATCCCAATGACATTCTTCATGGAAATAGAATGAAGACTCTTAAAATTCATATGGAGCAACAAAAGACCCCGAATAGCCAAAGCAAATCCTGAGAAAGAAGAACAAAGCTGGTGGCATTGCAATCTCTGACTTCAAAATAGATTACAAAGCTATAGTAATCAAAACAGCATGAAATGTACAAAAACAGGCACACAGATCAATGGAACAGAACTGAAAGCCCAGAAATAAAATGACACATCTACAGACAGCTAATCTTCGACAAAGGAGCCAAGAACATACAATGGAGAAAGGAAAGTCTCTTCAATAAATGGTGCTGGGAAAACTGGTCAGCCACATGCAAAAGAATGAAAGTAGACCATTATCTTTCACCAAACGCAAAAATTAACTCAAAATGGATTAAAGACTTGAAGGTAAGACCTGAAACCATAAAACTTCTTGAGGAAAATATAGACAGTACACTCTTTGACATCAGACTTAAAAGGATCTTTTTGAATACCATGTCTACTCGGATAAGGGAAACAAAAGAAAAAATAAACAAGTGGGACTTCATCAGGCTAAACAGCTTCTGGAAGGCAAAGGAAGCCAGGATCAAAATGAAAAAACAACCCACCAACTGGGAGAAAATATTTGCAAATCATATATCTAACAAAGGGTTAATCTCCATAATATATAAAGAACTCACACAACTGAACTACAAAAAAACAAACAACCCAATCAAAAAGTGGGCAGAGGATATGAACGGACATTTTTCCAAAGAAGATATACAGATGGCCAACAGGCACATGAAAAGATGCTCAACATCACTAATCGTCAGGGAAATGCAAATCAAAACTACACTTACATATCACCTTATGCCTATTAGAATGGCTACAATCACCAAGACAAAAAATAATAAATGTTGGAGAGGTTGTGGAAAAAAGGGAACCCTCATACACTGCTGGTGGGAATGCAAACCGGTGCAGCCACTATGGAAGACAGTATGGGGATTTCTCAAAAAATTAAAAATAGAAATACCACATGATCCAGCTATCCCACTACTAGGTATTTATCTAAAAAACTTGGAATCAACAATACAAAGAGACTTATGGACCCGTATGTTCACTGCAGCATTATTCACAATAGCCAAGATGTGGAAGCAACCCAAGTGCCCATCGACTGATGAACAAATAAAGAAGATGTGGTACGTATATACGATAGAATATTATGCAGCCATAAAAAAGGACAAAATTGTCCCATTCGCAACCACATGGATGGACCTTGAGGGTATTATGTTAAGTGAAATAAGACAGAGAAAGACAAACACTGTATGATTTCACTCATATGTGGAATATAAACAAACTTATGGACAAAGAGAACAATTTAGTGGTTACCAGGGGGAAGGGGCGTGGGGGTGGGTACAAGGGTTGAAGGAGCACATTTATATGGTGTCTGACAAATAATAATGCACAACTGAAATTTCACAATGTTATAAACTATTGTGACCACAATGAAAAAAAAATAGCACATTGGGAGACGCATTTATTTCCTCTTCCTCCCCAAATCTGGCTAAAAGCCAATAAAGGGATGAAAAAGTGTTAACTCACAGCAGCAAAGAGGACAGGAGGAGAGCCAACAGTGGATGAGAGACTCCCACAAATACTGGGAGACGAAAGGCTTTTGGAGGGATTGCCCATGAAACATGGCAGACTAAATATCCTACATTTGTCTTTTCTTCTTCCAGAAACCCCACTAAAACAATATTAAGCAATAAAAAAGTTATGTGTTAGACACAGATGCGCCACACCCAAGGGGAGCACAGTCACCAGCTTTCCAACCTAGAAATCTATACCCAGCCAGAATACCACTGAAGTATACAGTTAGAACAAAGACATCTTCAGGCAAGTAGAGAATTCAAAAAGAATTACTTCTCATTTATCTTCTTTTAGTATGCTTTTGGAAATGTGCTCCAATGAAATGAAAGAGTAAAGTAAGAAAGAGCAAGATTCAAAATGAGTGAGGCAAAGGGAATTTTGAGAACACCGGTAAAGAGATGATTCAAAATGACAGCTGGCCAGCAGCCCTACAGAGCAACTTGTCCCCAGACGGGAGCAAGAAAACAGAGACTCTGGGAGGAAGTCTCCAGGAAAAACATGAAGCTGATTCTTTGAATCTAGAGAAAATATTGATGAGCCCGCAGCAGAGATGTTGGAGCACTTGGAAAATTCTTAGAAAGAATACCTAGAAAACCAGAGCAATAAAAAACCAAGTTGGGGGCTGGCCCTGCAGCTGAGTAGTCAAGTTCGTGCACTCCACTTTGGGAGCCCGGGGTTCGCTGGTTCGGATCCTGGGCGCAGACCTACACACCACTCATCAAGCCATGCTGTGGCAGCGTCCCACACAGAGGAACTAGAAGGACTTATAACTAGGATATACAACTACGTACTGGGGATTTAGGGAGAAAAAAAAAATAGAGAGGAAGATTGGCAACATATGTTAGCTCAGGGCCAATCTTCCTCACCAAAAAGCATACCTTTGGAAAAAACACAAGTCAATTATTAATTCTAGGGAAAGCAAAGAGCTGTACAAGAAAGGAGGCAGAGCCATAGCACAGCTACTTGGTTTGGTAGTAAACAATATTTATAAGGTCATAATATAAATGAAATATAAACATTTCCCACTCCCAAACTGTGGTGTAATGATCTTGAAGATAGGAGGAGGGTAACTAAGGAGTGGTGTTAGTGTGGGAGAAATGAGCCAATAGACATTCTAAAATGGACCCATCAAGAAATTGCAGTGTAAGTGTCTTATTTAGAAGGATGGTGACAAGCAGGAGGGGAAAAGGTAGAAGGTTTGAGGGTGGCTGCCCCCGGGGAATCGGACATGAAAGGTAAAATGGGGACGGGTAAGATAGAGTGGTCTTTTAAACCATGTGCTTTTCAACTATATTATTTTGAATAAATCATTTAATACTTTGAAGATATTAATTTATACTATAGTATATTTGACTATAGTAATAAGTAAGTAAATGATATTTTGAAATTTAAAAAATTAAACTTGCTTTAGTGTACTTTTAGGAAGCATTAGAATCTTCTCATGGAATTGAAGACAGTGTTCTCAGCACAGCCGTCAAGCACATAGACGTTGTAGTCTGATAGCCTGCTTTTTAGCCACAACTCTGCCATGTGCTGTGTGACCTTGGACAAATCACTTAACTTCTCTGAACCTTGGTTTTTCTTGCCTATAGAATGGGACTATCAATATAATACTTATGTCACAGGAATGATTTGAGAATTGAATGAGACAAAAATAACAACAATGACAACTAGGGTACTGAGCTAAGCACTTTATACATATTATTTTATTGAATTTTCATAATCTATAAATTTTGTGAAGAGCATACTTATCACAATGTCTAATTGCCTATTTATCAACTGTTTAATAAATGTTAGCAGTTTTCCTTTAGCGTTTTTATGAGAATGAAGATGAATAGGAGAAACAGAGTGGAAAAAAGACAAACTCAGTAACGTTCTGCTTAGACCAGATTGGTGATATTCTCCGTTCTTCTATTACACGTAGTCTAGAAAATGAAATAAGAAGAAAAAGGTCCCCAGGGCACCAAACTTCTGTTCAAAAGAGAAATTTTTTGGCTTACCACTGCATTCTTTTTTTTCAGTTGTGGTAAAATATACTTAACATAAAGTTTCTCATTTTAACCATTTATAAGTGTATAGCTCAGTGGCATTAAGCACATTCACATTGTTGTGCAACCATCACCACCATCATCTCCAGAACTTTTCATCTTCCCAAACTGAAACTCTGTATCCATTAAACAATATCTCCTCATTGCCCCCTATCCCAGCCCCTGGCAGCCACAATTCTACTTTCTGCCTCTATGAATTTGATCATGCCAGTTATTGCATATAAGTGGTGTTTGTCCTCTTATGTTCGACTAAGTTAAATAAACTTAGCATAGTGTTTCAAGGCTCATCCATGTTGTAGCATGTGTCAGTACTTCATTCCTTTTCATGGCTGCATAATATTCCATCATATGTATATGATACATTTTGTTTATGTATTCATCCATCGATAGACACTCTGGTTGTTTCCACCTCTTGGCTATTATGAACAATGCTGCTAAGAACATTCATGGACAGATATCCGTTAGAGTCCTTGCTTCCGATTCTTTTGGGTATACACCCCAAAGTGGAATTGCTGAATCATATGGTAATTCTGTTTAATTCTTTGAAGAACCACCATACTGTCTTTCACAGCAGCTGTACCATTTCACATTCCCACTAGCAATGCACAGGAGTTCCATCTTCTCCACATCCTCACCGACACTTGTGGTTTAGCACATACAATCTTGTGCCCGTGTGGAGGAGATTCTGTTACATAGATTTTTAGAAACGAGATTGCTGGGTCAAAGGGTATATGCCCTGCAGAAGGGTTGTACCAATTTTTAGTCCCACCATTACTGTATGAAAGTGCTTATTGCCATATTCTCACCAACTTTAGATAATATTGCACTTTTTAATATTTGCTATGCTCATGGACAAAAAATATCTCATTGTGTAAATCTGTATTTTTTTATTACTATTGGGATATATTTTTGCTTTTATATTATATATATTGATTGATTATATATTTTATACTATATTGGTATATTCATTGGCTACCTAAGTAATTTTGCTATGGTTTAACCAGTTCTCTATTGGTGGGCATTTGGCTTCATTATCAGCCCACTGTGGACATGAAATGGCCAAATCAGAGGGGGAATAAGGGAAGCTGTTAGAAATGCACCCAATGACAATAAAATGACGCAGAGACATTCAAAATGATAACCCTGAGTCATCGAGCAGTTACACTGGATTTAGGAAGTAGCATAGTATTTTACAAAGAGTTCTATCAAAAATGGTTAAAAACATGAAGTTTTAGTAATTTTTAAAAGCTACCATTTATTGAACATCAACCATGCGTCATCCTCTGCGTTAGGGCTTTTCACACACCATTTTATTTCATCTTGGCTTGAACAAGTATCATCTCATTTCACGTTGCAGAAAGGAACGATTCTGGAGATGTGTCCAAGGTCACGAAGCATGGGCAGTGAGTGGGTGGCTGGATCTAATCCGGATCTGTCTGACACCCTCACCATCTGAGGCAAGTGCTGGAGACAGAAGTATGGACCACATGAACCAGGCCGACTAGGGTCTTTTCTCGTTTTTATTTTGTTCTTAATTTTTGCAAATCCAGAGTCAGTAAGCTTTCAGATGAAGACTTTGCTGCACTTTTGTGTACTTTGACTCACTGGGAAATGACTTTAGGTGGTACCTAGACCCAACCTTAAATGGCACTGAGTCACCCAGTGAGGAAGTCAGTCCCCTTTCAATTACTGCATCAAGGGAGAGTCTCCGTGTGGGGCTGGCAAGTCTGTCCCTCCTCTCTAACACTTGCTCATTCTTCTTTTTCAACAAAGATCTTGCTGCAGATTCAGGGCCTCAGCAGGTAACAGTGTCCAGGTAGAATTTAACAAAACTATTTTTAAAAATTGTATTTACTTTTACAGTTATCCTCTAATTATGGCAAGATATCTATTTTCATTTGCACTAATGAAATAAATTTCCCTTTGAAAATAAATGTACTTTTGTAAAAATAGTAAGTCATTTTACAGAAAATGACAAGCGTACGCTGTGACAGATTATAAAATAATTGGACAAAATTGTGAATAAAGGTAATACTTGAATGAAGCTTTGAGGACACAACTGGATTTGTAAGAGCAGTATCTCAGCTCCACAGGCATCGCTGTTTAACTCCATTCATATTTTCTAACTTTACCCAAGTAAAGTTAGGTGCTTGGTAAAAATGCAGATTCCCAGGACTTTTACCCCAGAGAGCCTCGGGAGGTCTGGGGTGGGACCCGAGATTTTGCAAAGCTACCCAGGTGGTTCTGATGCAACCGGTTGGCATATGGCACTCGCCGAAATTCTGAACTGGATCTTCCCATTTTAACCCAACATAGATTTTTTTAAATAGATTACTAAGAACGCTACACGTATGTAAATCCGTCACGCCACAGAAGCGTTTCTGCTTCTGTGTTACGACAGTGGGCTTTGCTTCCAAGGCCAGCAGCAGCTGCATTTCATTTTCAGGTTGTGTTCTAAGAACTTCACACATGTTGAGTCATTTAATCCTCAGGATGACCCTGGGAGGCAGATGCGATCATGACCCTGATTTTACAGGTGAGGAAAGCTGGGCACAGAGAGGTGAAGTCACTTGTCTAAGGTTGCACGGCCAGAAGGTGGCAGAGCCGGGATTTGAACCTGGCCATCTGGCTCAGAGCCAACACTCTCCTGGACTTCAACTCTGACGATGAAAGAGCATCACGCCCTCCACTTCTACATCTTCTTGTCATCCTATCAGGAAACCAGACTCTTTAGTTATCGTCGGAAATTAACTGATATCTGAACTGAATGAAAGAATGAATCAATGACTAGGTAAACATCCCAGGGTTGAGGACTACTGACCTAGCTCGCTTGAAACCGTGGACCAGGTCTGTCTTTAAAAACTGAAGGCCAACGTTTGTACTTCTCATGATGAAAATGCAAAGTGTTCTCAGTTTACCAAGAAAACTAAACTGGTACTGATTTATCTGATTCTGGGCACAAAAGCGCAAGACAGGGGAAAACCTGTGATCTGTCCTGCTCAGCATTTCTAATTTCCCCCCCCGTTTCTTCAAAGAAAAGGAAACTCCAAAAATCGCAGAAGGGACTTGTAAAGGACCTTTTGTTCCATTTTTCAGACTCAAGTACAAAACAAGGCTGAAGACACGCAGGGTCTGTCTCTTTCAGACGGCAATCAAATTTTGGATGACGCGATGCTTATCCAGGATCATCCGGACAATTTCGTTCACTCACCACACGCATTCCTTTTTTCTTTTTCTTTTCTTTTTCTCCCCCAAGTCACAGATGGGTGCTGGAAGCGGAGCCAACACGGTGCCACAAGGCAAGATGCAGACAGCTGTGACGGGGTGTGAAGAGGAGGCGCATTCTGCTTTTACTGACCAGACAGATGGCCCACATGTGAGCTGGAGGGCAGGTGCGGGCTTCCTCTCCAGCCAGGCACTGCTGACTGCCAGAAAGGTCTGTACCAGGGCAGGTAGCGTGCCTCGAATATGTCCAGACGACCGAGCAGGTTTTGTTTTTCCTGCCAGCACACGCTTTTTTGTACCGCTGAAGAGGTCTGGTAGAAGAGAGCCCACAAGCAGGAGCACATGGAAGATGCATGGCCAGGATGTCAGTGCCTGCGTCACGTTGCTCTTTAGAAAGGCATGAGCACTCTGAACACGCATTCACACAACAAACCATTAAGACTCCAGCCGGTTAAACAGCCCGCGTGCTTTATCACATCTCTTCCTTAGACTCCAGCCCACTACAGGCTAGAGCCTTCACACCGATTAAACAGAAGTGTTGTTAACTTTCAGATTTTACGAGGTGCTGTAGATGCTGTTTTTGATAATGAAGCAATGGACTCCCCTTCAAAAAAAAAAAGATTATTTATACGTTTCTTGTATCGTCAAGAGGACTGGTGGGCAGCTGGAGATAGTGTGTGTCTGTAGGGGTGGATACCGAGAACAACAAAAGATATTTCAATAAAAACGATAAAGATTATCAACTTGTGTGTAGTTTGATCTGTGACATCTGAAGGCAAAAAAGGGCAACTCTCTAAAAGGAAGCTGTAAAGCAGGAGTTCTCATCTCTGACTGCATATTAGAATCAGCTGGGGAGCTTTTAAAAGTCCCAGTGCCCTGGTCGCACCCCAGACCAAATAAACCAGAATTTCTGGGGGTAGGACCCAGGCATCGACATTTTAAAAAGTTTCCCAGGTGATTCCCACGTGCAGCTCAGGTCATGAATCACTGACTTAAGGGGAAATTTCCTTATCTTTTTGACAGTCATATAACATTTTGGGGGAAACGATAATCCACTGACATCTCATTGACAAAGAAATGAAGACGGAAGTCACCATAGAGTTGGCCTGATTTCCATACTTTATTATTATCTGCCTGTCTTCTAATTGCTTTGTGCAAGGATTGGAAATCCTACACTTTAGTGCCTAAGAGGACCGGGCAGGTACAGCACACCAGGGAAAGATCCCAGGTGAGGGCTGGGGGACGGCCATAGCCCCAAAATAGAGCAGCCACTCCACACTCCTCCTGACCTTGCCAGGGGCAAATGCGGCTCCAGTGGGACCAGGGTTTTCCAAATAAATTGGTCATCAGAATTTTTTAATGTGAAATATCCCATTTTAGAAAAGTAAGTCACAAATTCAAATTCTTTTAAAACTCCATGCAGCCAAAGGAAACTCACTTGCAGGTCAAATGTGGCCCCGTCGGCTGCGTTTCAGTTCACCCAGTTGAACACCTTTTGGAAAGCACCATTCTTCTTTTTTATTGTGGTAAAATACACTTAACATAAAATTTACCATTTTAACCATTTTAAAGGGTACCATGCAGTGGCATTAAGTACATTTATGGTGTTGTGCAACCATCACCTCTTTCTAGTTCTAGAACTTTCCATCACCTCAGACAGAAGGCTTACACCTGTCAAGCAGTCACTCCCCATTCTCCCCTCCCCCAGCCCCTGGCAGCCACCAATCGGCTTTCTCTCTCTATGGAGTTGCCTATCCTGGACATTTCTTTTCGAGGGAATCATGAAGTATGCAGCCTTTCATGTCTGGCTTCTTTCCTTTAGCGTCAGGTTTTCAAGTTCGTCCATGTTGTAGCACGCATCAGCGCCTCATTCCTTTTTATGGCTGAATAGAATCCCAGTGGATGGATAGGCCACATTTTGTTCATCCACTCAGTAGATAATGGTTAGTCGGGTTGTCTCCTCCTTTTGGCTGTTGTGAATAGTGCCGCCACGAACATTTGTGTGCAAGTTTTGTTTCTACACAGGGACCATTCTTACATGACAGTGTATGCCCCTGTAACATCCCAACTCTAAGCACACCACAGGTGCTCATGAGTTGAGGCCTTAACTCTACGGTGACCAAATTGTCCTAGTTTGCCTTGTACTGTCCTGGTTTTAGCACTGAAGGCCCCACATCCCAGGAAACCCCTGGGACCCAGGTAACCCCAGATGGTTGGTCACCCTACAGAGGCGGCTTAAGTTAACCTGCAGAGGACAGACTGACAGTACCACACACCCTTCACCAGCAGGAGCCTTCCCAAGGCAAGGCCTAACGGTTTTAGTATTTCGATCGTGACTTTAAAAATCATTGTGACAAGTATACATTCCTTGCAGTTGTCTGTAATCACCAATGATTTCAGGTCTCTGTGGTTTGGCACAATCTGGTTCTTCTGTGTGTGCGTGAGGATTCCCAATTCTTCTGAAGTCTCAGCTTCAGAATCACCACCTCAACAGAGCCTTCCCAGAGTGCTCGCCACCCCCGTCCCTTGCACAGGGCTGAAGGACTCCTCTCCTTTATTCCCAGAGCATATCATCATTACAGAATTTGTTTGCGTGAGCCTCCCCCGTTAGACCATGACTCCCTCAAGGATGGTGGAAGATTGCTGATGCTCTTGTCTGCCCAACATCCACCCGCTCTTCTTCTGATAGCAGCATTCCCCTTTTCCTTTGGGGGACCAGCCCTCCCCTAATCTCATACCACATGGTTTGGGTAGAGTCAATGCCACTTCCCAGGCTCCAGGGTGGCCCCACAACACAGGCCTGGCCCATCCACACGTTCCAGCCTCCTGGCTGACGTGACGGGCTCAGGAGAAGCTGGCCTAAACCAAGTTAGCATACAGTCAATCCTGCAACTTATGTTAGAACAAGCTGGAACTAAGTTGGAACTAGTTAGAACATAGTTGGAACTAAGAAGAAAGGGACTCTATTTCTGATGGGCTTGCTAAGTTCTCTATGGCCATCTTTGCCACATCCTAGGGAAAAGCCACCTAAAAACAAAGTCAACACAGCAGAAAGCAGAGCTGAGAAAAAAGGATGGTGCCAAGCAAACAATGGAATATTATGCAGCCATGAAAAGTGATGAAGTACTGATGCACACTAAAACATGAATGAACCTTGAAAACATTATGCTACGTGAAATAAGCCAGACACAAAAGGACAAATATTGTACGACTCCACTTATATGGAATATCCAGAATAGGTAAATCTATAGAGACAGAAAGCAGATTAGTGGTGGCCAGAGGCGAGGAGAAGGGAGGAATGTGGAGTGACTGCTAAATGTGTACAGGGTTTTCTTTTGAGATGATGAAAACGTTATGGAAGTAGATAGTAGTAATGGTTGCACAACATTGTGAATGTACTAAATGGCACTAGCGGTAAATTTTGTTACATATATTTTGCCACAATAAAAACAAAAGAACTGGGAACTTCATCAGGGCTGCTGAAAATGAATGCCAGGAAGGTTTTTTCCTTCATAAGGTGCCCAGACTCGGGGGCAAGTCTGAAATCCAGACTACACTCTGTCCCCCAGTTGTGCCCCCTGGCATCTTTGCAGAGCAGATGGCTTTTTCTGATTCATGCAAAGACACCATTTGGGATAATGCAGAACTTCATAGACAAGATGGCGGAAGAAGTAAGCAAGTTTGGTGGATGGCATGACTTTATTGCAATTTGCAATGTCACTCCTTTGCTGCGCATCTCTAAGTACTTGGAGAGTGCCACAGTATGCATCCTCTCCCATCCTGAGGGTGCTATATCTGAAAATTCACAGTGCATCACTGAGTGCTTAATTTGTAAAGCCAGCATAAATCACTGGACTAAATTGTCCATTACCGTGAGCTCAAATTATCTCGCCATCAAGAGAATGATCTGGTTGTTTTGCTCGCACTGGAAAATTAGGAGACAAAGAGGCAAGAGGCCAAAAGGAGAACTCTAGAAAAAGTCAGTTTTCAGATGTTGGGAAAACTTCACAAGGTTAAAGATAAGAACATTCTGCCTGCACTCATCAAAGGTATTTTTAAAAAGCCATTTATGTTTTGGGGATCAATGAGTTAGAACAGCACAGTAATAATCCTCTAGCAGCGATGGAAGATTTGGTTGTATCTGGGGGCTAGCATTCTGAAATTTTTTTCCCCCTCAAAGAATCAGTAGAAACAGGAAAAAAGAAAGAAATGCCCTGGGAAGGGCATTATGTTGAGCCCTTCAAGGGGAAGTCAATGTTAGATTTGTTCAGTTTCAGGGGCATCAGCCACCCCTCTACCTCCTAATCTGCCATTTCCCAACTTGGGTCCCTATTCACAATGCAACTTAGAAAATATTGGGGCCAGCTCATCACTAATATAACAGGATGTAGAATGAGACCTTTCCTGTTGACCCAGAACTTCAGCTAAAGCTTCAAAGGGGAGGGCTTTGGGTAACAATACTTCCTCCTTTTTTAAGAGGTGGCCAGACTGGTCCTTTGACCATCAATAACCATCAACCTCCAGCCCATATAAGACAAGGTCAAGATTTTATCTGACAGGTCTTTGTAGGGAGGTTTCCCTCTCCCTTTACAACCCCCAAGCCAAGAGAGGAGAGTTCAAAGAAGAATCGTTTTTGAGACTGGGAGCACCAAGGCGGGGTGGCTGGCACCTCCCTGCTGGCTGAAGGCTGCCTGGGGCTGCCTGTGATGGCAGAGAGGAGAGAAGGCAGCAGGGCAAAGGTGCAGCCTGTGTCTCGTGGGCCAGGGAGTATGTACTTAGGCTTGAGTCATCCTGAAAGGCCTCAGCCAAGAGGGCAGCCTGCCAGGCAAGGGGAGAAGAGAATATGGGGTGCATCCTGGGGTCTGAATGGAAAAGGGGTGTGCAAGGGGTCACCCAGGGTGTGCACTGAGTCCCCATGGGGGTCTCCAAAGATCCTCCAGTGCAACTCATGTAAAAGAGCCAGCATATGAGATAGAGCCAGGAGATAGAGGGGACATTTGACACCCAAGAGAGTACTATACCTTTATTCACCTGTTCTCAGCTGAGGGTCCCTTTTCCACTCATCCCTCTGCTCCAGGTGAGCTGGAGAGGAGGCAGGAAAGGACACACCTACCCTCGTCTCCAGTGCAGATTCCTGAGCCATCCGTGGGTCCAACCTGTGGGGGTGGGGAAGAAGGTATTAAACCGGATATGAGAATGAAGTTTTGATTGAACTGGACCGGACTTCTAACACCTGAATATGACACTGCTCTTAGAGTTGAACTAAAAGCTATGGAGTCAATGAGATATTGCCAAGTTCAACTCATTCAGTAGCCCAGTGACAATAATTTATTTCTACTATTGATAAAGCCACCGTGAGACATGAGTCATTCAGAGGCAGTATGGGATGAAATACAACAACAATAACAACAACACAATTCTCATCAGTTAGCTCCAGTTCTCCACACTTGAAATTGGTGAGCTTCTTCCTGGTTTGAGGTGCAAACCACCTTAAGCCATACCAGGGGCAGCAAACACAAATGCCTCTGGGGGCCAGGCAGGTCATCTAAATAGTGAATCAAGGGGGCAGGTGCAGGGCGGGGGGGAGGTGGTGAACTGGAGAGCCTGGGTCCCCTGAAAAGGACAGTTGCCTCATATCCAGCCAATTGTTGCCCAAGGTGGCCAGATCTTCCCGTTTTCCCAGAAAGGCCAGAAATCTTCATTTTTTTGTAGTATCTCCTGATTTTGGAATTATTGGCAAGATATTAGTCAGGGTTCTTTGTTGCAAACGACACAACCTATTCCTGGTGGTTTAAGCAGAAGTGCTTTAACAGGGCGGGACTATGGATGGAATCAAATTCATATGTTGAAGTCCTAACCCCCCATGTATCCTTACAGTTTTTAGGAGGTAATTAAGGTTGGTTAAAGTCAAAGGGTGAGGCCCTTATCAAATAGGGCTGTGGTCTTATGAGAAGCCACGTGAGCCACATGTGAGTACATGGCAAGAAGGCGCCATCTGCAATCCCGGAATCTCACCAGAACCTGAACATGCTGGCACCCTGACCTCAGACTTCCAGCCTCCAGAACTGTGAGAAATAAACTTCTGTTGTAAAGCCACCCATCTATGCTATTTTGTTATGGCAGCCTGAGCAGACTAAGGCAGATGGTTAGAAAGCCTATAGAATCTCCAGGAGGACAAAAGAGCTGGGCCCAGACTATGCAGCCAAGAATGATGTCGAAACCACTCCATGCGGCCACCCCTAAGAATACCATGCCATGCCTCTCAGGATGGACACCAAGCTTACACAGGGGCGGGACACCTGGAAGCAGGTGCATTGGCTGCTATGCTCACTATCAGATAGATTCCTCTGCTTTGTGGCCTACTTCCCAGTAGAAATCTCATGTGATGTGTCTAATGGTAGAGCTTAGATCTCATGACACCTGGTTGCAAGGAAGGTTCTGGATAGGTGTTTGGGTTTCTCTTATGGAGAGGTGGGACTTATAATGCGGGATATTTTCCAAACGTAGGAAAGATATTCAAAGGAGTCTGGGTGGATGCAAAGCATAACAAATGTCCACTACAGCAATCAACTGAAAAAAAGCAGAGGGGTCAAACAGATACATTTGGGTGCTGCTTACAGCCCTGTCAGCGGATGATTTCTGACCTATGGGCTACTTTCATTGTTTAAACTTCCACTTCCTCAGAAAAGAACTAGAAAAGTCAGATCAAATCATCATCATCATCATCTGCTTAATGACATTCAGAGAGCTGCTGAAGCAACCAGGACTGAAGAGGACACGATTCTGGAGAGAGAGGAACTCTGTTGAAGTGAGCTGACATTCTACAGCTACTTTTTCCCTGGGGACATTTGCAAATCTGGGCACATGGAGTCTAGATTTTTCCCAGGTGAAGGGGCTGCTGCTGGGGGACAGAGAAACCAGCAGAACTTTTGGCAGTCTCAGGGCTGGAGAGACAAAACTGGGGACTTGAGAGGCTGAGATTCCAGAGAGAAGGGAGGGGCAGAAAAGTGAGCTTGATAGATGGCAACTTTCCCTTAAGACATTTGGCAAATTCTGAAATAGTGCAGGCTGATAGGCTAAGAAGCCAAGCAGGAAGTCCCTGAAAAACAAAGGAGAGTTTTCAGCAGTCTTCCCATGATATGCAGACAAAGATTAGAGCTCAGGACAAGAGGGGAGGGGCCTCGGTGAACACCCAAAGTTCTCATCCTTTGAAAGTTTTGAAGTTGGCATCCCTGAAAGGCCAAGCCTTAGAAATGGGTGTCAATGTTAGATGGTGTCTCATCAGAACTGTAACCCAGCCTCCACTCAACTCAGCCTCTGATTGAAGCCAGATTATCAGTCCCCATGCCATCTGTCTTGCAGAGAAAGGGTGAGCTCTCTCCACGGTTGGATCATGACCTGGAGTCTATTTTTTTCATACACAATGTCTAGCATTCAACAAAAATTACAAGACCTGCCAAGAGACAGGACCACACCACTGAAAACAGAGAGAAAAACAGTTGATAGAAACAGACTCTGCAGGTGACCGAGGTATTGGAATTAGACAAGGCCTTTAAAACCACCATGATTAATATGTTCAAGAAAAACAAAGAAAAGATGGAGAAAATAAATGAAAAGAGAACTTCACCAGAGAATTGGAATCCATAAACTTACCAGTCCAAAAGATGGAGAGCATAGAGAACTCTCTTGAGCTCCTCATGACAGAGAGATTTTGAAAATGCTGATTCAGCTCTGTCTGAGCTACAAAATCCCATAGCCCACAGTCTAAAAAAAGTTTGCCTTCACTGGCTGTCATTCTACCTCTCAAGTGGCTTCCTTTTAAGGGGCACATATTGTACCATATGTTCTGAGTCTACTCTGCCCCATAAGCCCAGTTCCCCGGTATGGGGCTCTGTTCACCAGGAGAAAGAGATGTCTCTTGCTAAAGACCCTAAATACATCCTTTGGGCAATGTGTGTTGGGAGTACTATTAGTTAAGCTGGTCAGGGAGATGAAGGCTCTCTGAGATGACATTTGAACTGACAGTGAGTGACAGGAGAGAGAGAATTAAAGAGAAACGGAGTCCAAGCAGAGGGGACACAGAATGCAAAGAACTCTGAGGCAAGGATATCTTTGGTGTTTTAATCAGGAGTTAGCAAACTTTTCTGTAATAGGCCAGACAGTAAATATTTTAGGCATCGCAAGTCATACAGTATCTGTTGCAACTATTCAATTCTGCTGTTATAATGCAAAAGTAACCACAGACAATAAACAAACGGGTGGCAGTGTTCCAATAAAACTTAATTTATGGACACTGAAATGTGAATTTCTTCTAATTTTCACATGTCAGAAAATATTCTTTTGATTTTTTTTCCAATCATTTAAAAATGTAAAAACCATTTTGGGGCCATAGTTTGCTAACATAAGGTCGGTTAGGTAGGCTGGGATCGATCTTTCAGGACATGTAGGGCACAATAACAATCAGATTAAGGCAAAGCCCCTTTTCCCCTCCAAATGGTCAGCCACCGTCAGGGTAACTGCAGGCCAGGGTACCAATTCCGCCAGGCCCAGCTTCCTACAGCTCATGGAAGATCATCAGGTTTGTTTTAGTTTCCCCCAGTAACAAGAAAGGACAAACGAGCGAAAAGTCAGGCACGCACACACATTTATCGAGCCAGAAAGCCAGAGAGGACGTGCCCAGGTTCACGCTGACGTTTCTCCCGCACGCACCGAGGGTTTTAAAGTTGGGCGCACACCTGCTCCCAGCCAGAGCGCACCTGCTGAGCCGTACTCCGGCCTCTTCTCGCGAGAGCGCCGCTGTAGTAGTGGCCCCCACCCCCTCCCCGCCACCGAGTCCCTCTCCCCGCCCCCTCGCCGGCCTCCGCGCTCTGGCACCCTCCCTGCCACCTCCACCGCCCCCGGGAGCAGCCTCGGCCCGCCGCGCGCGCGCTTCCCCCATGCCCCCGCCCGCCGGCCGCTCGCTCGCACGCACGCCCGGTAGTAATTTCACTTTGCCACGCGAGCTCCGCATCCCCTCGAAATCCCGCCCCCGGCTCCCCCTGTCCCCGCTGGGAGCCGTCCCCTGCCCCGGCCAGGTGCGCGAGCCTGCGCGCGCCTCCTCCGGCGGGTCCCTGGCGCGCCGGGGCCGGGGCCGGCTGGGGCGGATGCGCGCACGGCGCCTCTCCACCAACCCGCTCCCCTGCAGGTCCCTCGCTCGCTCGCCATCCCTCGCCGGCACTCCCTCGCTCCCCCCACCCCCCTTTGATTGACAGGCAAGATGTCGGTGTGGAGCGAGGCAGGAGCGAATGCAGCAGCCGTCACCCCCGGAGCCCGGCGGCGGCAGCAGCAGCAGCAGCAGCAGCAGCGCGAGGAGGAGACAGCAGCCAGCCGCAGTCGCCGCCGCAGCCGCGGGAGCAATGCAGACAGCATCTTGAGAACGCGCTAAAGCACCCCAAACGGTGGACAATGCCTTGTCACTGCAACTGGGAGGGGGGCAAACCAGATTTTTTTTGACATAAAAGCAAGCCAGCCAAAAATATATAATTTTGTCCTTCACGGAGCCGGTGTGTAAAGAGTGAGCGCTATTTTCCTTCTCCCCCTCCTCCCCCTCCTCCTCCTCCTTTTCCTCCTCCTCCTCCCCTCCCTAAGTGTACAGACAGCATCACATCACCTGGTTTGCTTCTGAGAAACAGCATCTCTCCTTTTCAGGGATCAGAGACTCAGAGAGAGAAGACATTCTAATGGAGTCGGCTTGATACCCCAAAATAAAATAATAAATTTTGGTTCTTGTCCCCTCCTCCCACCCCCACCCCCTCAACCCTGTGTGAGATGTTGGGTTTCTTCTTCATGAGACATTGTTGAGAAGTCGCAGTGGTTGGAGAGGCGGAGGGGGTAGACTACCTCCCCCCCCCCTTTTTTCTCTCTGGGAGGAGGAGGAGGGAAGGGGGCTTGCAGAGCAAGCGATGGATGAGGAAAACATGACGAAAAGCGAGGAGCAGCAGCCTCTGAGTTTGCAAAAAGCCTTACAGCAGTGCGAGTTGGTCCAAAACATGATAGACCTGAGCATCTCCAACCTGGAAGGGCTTAGGACCAAATGTGCTACCTCCAACGACCTCACACAAAAAGAAATCCGGACCCTGGAGGTAGGTGTTGCCTAGGGGGGAAAGCAATCCTTGCTTCCCTCCCCTTTCTCCCCACCGTCCCCTTTCCTTTGATTCTGTTTGGGGTGGGGGGAGTGGAGGGCAGCAAGGGGGGTGCGATGTGGTTTTCTGTGGATTCTTGCAAAGCCTGCACTGGGTGGCCCTTTACTGTACTGCTGTCGTCTTCGCTTGGCTGGGTGATGGTAGTAGTAGTCGTTGGTATTCTTTATTATTATTCTTGCGGCTGTTAGTATCATTGGCTTCCTCTCTGAGGAGTGAGTTCTCTCTGTTTTCCGCTTGTGGATTTGTTTATATGCCAAGGGGGCTTGTGTGCCGGCTAAGACATTAAGACGCTGCAGAGAGCCCACGTGACCTTGCGCATTCTGCAGGTGGTCAAAGGTGCTTTTTGCTCGCAGAATGGGGCTGCCTATAAATACAGACCTTTTCTTCTCTCGGCCTCCTCCCCAGCGCCCCTTTTGCTCCTTGGATTTTGTGTTTTTTCCAGTGATGTACATGTCAGGAGGCAAGATGCATGGAAAAAAATTCCCCATTGAGCTACCCACTTCCAATCAAATCATTTTGATGCAGGGAGCTGTTGCAGGCCTAAAACGTGTAAAAAGATGAAAAAAAAAAAATAATTCCAGGAACAGCACACACAAGTGGTGCGGGAAAATACTCTTGAGTCTCGGTGGGACCATCAGGAAAGGGGTCCGGAGGAGGAGTTATCTTTGGGTTGTTGTAACATTCTCTCCAACAGAACTTAAGGGGGAGTTTGAAGCCGTTTTGCAGAGCTGGGATGGATGCAAAGTTACTCAGGAAGGAGATGGCAGAAGTTATTTCTTCAAAAGGCCATTTGGTCAAAGGAGGAAGGTTTCAAGAGCCATAGAAAGTGCCTGATGCCTGTGTCCATGTAATCAGTGGGCATGCACCTTGCTTGAAACATCTGAAGGGTTCAGCTCACTTCCCTCCCTCAAACTGGCCCAGCTGTACACATGGCTTGATTAAATTTGGGGACTCCCATTTGCTGGCATTTGCTGAGGGTGTTGGCAGTGGGGCTGGGAGCAAAGAACAGGGGTTCTCCCTGTGGTGGAGTGGGCATGTGCAGTGCTGGGAGCTTCCCTCTGTTTCCAAGGCCTGAACTCTTCAATCTCTACTGAATCTTTTAGCCTCTGTTCTAGCCTGGATGAGCACCTCTCTCTGATTCACTTTCAAGTCTTTCTTTTTCCTCCGTGGTTTTAAATTTGGCCAGATGTCAGCCTGCAGGAAGGTCATCAGTTTGAAAGTGGAGTTGTGTGTGTGTTGAATATGCTGTTTGCTACCCTCCGGTGCATGTCTGTGTGCACCTGTCATCTGGGAAAATGATCCTCAGAAATGAAATAAGATGAATGTCAAGGGGTGTAAGACGAGTGGAAATTCTGTTAGGAGGCACAGGTACTTTCTTTTTCAGAGCTTGGGGAGAGCAGTCTAGTCTAGGATTCTGCTGCTGGGAGAAAAAGTGTGGGATGCCCTGGCCCAGCCTTCTGTCTGTCTGAGCAGTGACCAAGATAATATTCTGTTCAGAACTGCATACAGTAAATAAATGAATAACCCCAGAGGGCGACCTGGGGTCTCTTCTGGTCCTCTGAGTCAGGAGTCCCAAATGCTAGTTTGTGTATTGCTGTGCAAGTTTCTCAAGTTTTCTTTTCCTCTTCAGCGTGCTCCATCCTCTGATAACTCCCTGGACAATGGTGATTGTCACAGTGGGCCCTGGATTCTGTGGCTTCTTTTCTGCGTAGTGGTTTTCTTTTTAAACTGCGGATGGATGGAGTCATTGGTTTAGTGGGAGGTTGAAGTTATTGAGAATGCATCTGTTTGTTGGTTTCCTAGTCCCAGTATGCCACAGACCATGCCAACCATTTTGTCCGTATTGCCCAGGGAAGGGTCTCCAGCAATCATGCAAGTTTAGGCTTCCCAGGTCTGTAGGGCTAGAGTGGGACCGCTGAGGGAGGGGCTGGTGAGTTGGGGTCCAGTCAAGCCCTGTGGGCTTTGGATCCACAGGGGTTTTTTTTATCCCTAAGTTGTCAAATTTTGTATATCAAAACCACCTGGGGGAGCTTATTAAAAATGCACGTTCTCGGCCTCTAACCCCCAAGGTTCTAATTCAGTTGGGATTGGATGAGGCCCCGGGAGTCTGCATTTAATAAATAGTCAAGGTTTCTGATGCGTATTTTCGTACTGATATTTTGAGAAATACTAATCTATTAGGAGATGGATGTCATGTTTCAGCTGTTGGTGATGACTCCTTGCTGACCAACACTAAAGAAACAGACCATCCCTGAACACCTTGATAATAAGCCAAATTTAGTATCGTGCATATACCCCTGTAGGAACAAGAATGTACAACATGGCCTTACCTTCAAGAAGCGTACTTCCTGGTTAGGGAGACAAGGCTACTGATATATATATATATATGTGAAATAATGAGAAAGTCCAAACAGTGAATAATTTGGGAGACAGCGTGTGGCGCCATTAGGAATGTGTTCAGCTGCATGAAATGGTCAGTCCTACCACAGTGGTTAAGCAAATAATGGTTTCTTTTTCTCATGTGGCAAGAAGGCTGGAGGTATTTAGCTGCTTGGGTTGGCTCAGTAAGTTAATAATATCAGGGCTGATGTCTTTGCAAATTCTCATGGCCTCTTCCTTATGGTTGCAAGATGGCTCCTGGAGCTGTCGACCTTACGGCCAGGTCAAGGCAGGCAGGAGGAGGACTGGGTGAGTGTGAAGGAATCAAGGGTTCCTATCTTTGTTTGGCTTCTCCTCCTCCTCCCTGCCCCGCAGAAGATGTTTAGTTGTGTCTTCCTGGCCAGAACTGGGTCAAATGGCTCGTCCAAGCTGCAAGGCTGGGAGGTGGGGAAGGGGGAACACCGGCATGATTGGTTTAGATGGGTTGAGATCCATTGCCTGGGTTGACCTGTTGCCACTCTGTATAAAATCGGGGTTCTTCTGGCATGGAGGCAGGCACGCAGGGATATGGGTGGACAGCCGCATGTTGGCCACAGGATGTTATCGGGAGATATTTTGGTGGAGAACAGAGATCATGAGGTTTGGAGATGCACCGATGTAGTTTTGAATTTGAGCTTTTCTACTTACTTTTTGTTGTTGTTGGTGAGGAAGATTAGCCCTGAGCTAACGTCTGCTGCCAATCCTCCTCTTTTTTGGCTGAGGAAGACTGGCCCTGAGCTAATGTCCGTGCCCATCTTCCTCTATTTTATATGTGGGATGCCTGCCACAGCATGGCTTGATGAACGGTGTTTAGGTCCCGGCCCGGGATCTGAACCGTTCAATCCCGGGCCGCCAAAGCAGAGTGCACGAACTTAGCTACCATGTCACTGGGCCGGCCACTCTACTTCCTTTATCTTGGGCTAGTGACTTAAATTTTCTGACCCACAGTTTAGCTTTTGGCAAAATGACAATGATAGAATAATATTATCTACTTCAGAGTGGTCGTGAAGATTAAAAGAGATGATGTTTTCAAGGGTCTAGTGTTATTTCTGGCACAGTGCCTGCAGGCGCTAAATAAATGATAGCTATGATGATGATGGTGATTAGCATTACCTGGTATGGAATAGCTGCCACGGAAGGGAACAGCTCAGATCAGAGCGAGAGAAGAAAGAGCTTGAACAGCATTTCCAAAGTATGTTCTGTGGAACCCTAGGTCTGTGGGATGTTAGCATTTCTCATTCTTTCAACAAATGCTGAAATTCAGGCACTGTACTAGATGCTGATGGTCAATAAGTATTCCGTGGACAAAATGAATTCTATGGTTAATACATTTGGGAAAGGTTGAGTTAAGCAAAGGGAAACAGACATATTTACTGCAGGACTTCTCAGAGCCTTTAATATGCCATCTATGTGCATGGTGCCTCTAAGGGAGGGTAGAGGCTGCAATAATTCCTTTTTCCAAGGCTCTCTCTCGGGATTGATGTTCCATAGAATACACCCGGGGAAACATTTGGCAAAGCAGTTAGGGAAGCTTTCTTGGTTGGGGAACTGGGGACCCTGAGTGGAGTGAAGGGTGGGGAGGGTTTCGGTTGCAGCGGTTGGGGAGAGCTTGCTGGGCAGAAACAACAAGCCAGATGAAGGCATTTTCATGCCGTGTCACGGACTCCTGGGGTCTGCCTAAGGACAGGGGAGTCAGACCAACAAAGTTTCATCCCTTTGATGGAGGAGATAGAAATCTTCAAAGATTTTGGAGTGACTACAATAAAAAAGATGTTTAAAGGTTGGTCTGATGACAGCCTGCAGCAGAGGCCAGCAAACTTTTTCTGTAAAGCGACAGATAGCAAATCCTTGAGGCTTTGTGGGCCATACGGTTTCCATGGCAACCACTCACCTTGGCTGTTGTAACACGCAGCGGCTACGGCCAATAGGTAAAGGAACATTTGCCAATAAGACTTCATTTATGGGCCTGAAATTCAAATTTGATAGAATTTTCACGTGTCGCGAAATATTATTTTCCTTTTGATTTTTTTTTTTTTTGACATTTAAAAATGTAAAACCTACTCTTAGGTTTTGGGCCTTACAAAAACAGGTGGTGGGGCAGAGTTGGCCCACGGGCTGTAGCTTGCTGACCCCTCATCTATAGGGTGGATGATCCACTTCTGCTGATCTTGCCCGGGTCACTCATGTGGTGTGGTCATCTGGTGGCTCAACTGGGGCTGGATGGTCCAAGATGGCCTGGCTCACACGGCTGGTGGCATGCTGGTGGTTGGTTGGGGCACCTCTGTTCTCCTCCACGTGTCCTCTCCAGCAGGACAGCCCAGATTTCTTACATGGTGGCAGCAGCAGGGGTCCAGGAAGATAAGCCCCAGTGCACAGCCTCTCTTAAGCCTCTGCTTCCATAACCTTTGCTAATGTCCCATTGGCTAAAGCAAGTTACGTGGATAAGCCCAGAGTCAATGTGGAAGTTACTATCTAAAGGTATGAATTCCTGGGGGTGTGGTTCACTGGGGGCCGATGAACAATCTGATGTACCCAGTGTACCACAGCTATGAAAAAACCCCAAAATAAAACCAAAGAGCCTGGAAAGGAGAGAGAGGAGTATGGATGATCAGCAAAAGCCCCCTTGAGGAGGTTTAACCGACTCGAGGAGGCTAGCCATGAAATATCTGGGGAATGCCATCAGACAGAGGAAACAGCAAATGCAAATTTCTTGGGTGAGAATGTGCTCGAATGTTATCAGAGCAGCAAGGAGACCACTGTGGTTGGAGTGGAGTGAGAGGGAAAAGGATGAGGGGCCCAGGGGGAGACAGAAAATAGACTGTAGGGGGTAAAGTTGGGAGCAGGCAGACAAGTTGGGGGGGTTCGTGTGGAAGTCAAAGCTGGGAAGAGTGTGCTTTGGACTAGTATGATGGTTGGGGGCATGGGGCAAGTGGCTGGATTCAAAAGGTAAGTGGATGGGAAGTGCTCATGAATCGGATGTAGGGAATAAAGGAAAATAAGGAATTAAGGATTGTTTCTAGGTGTTTGGCCTAAGAGCCAAACTATTCTGAAATATTTCTGAAGTGGTTTGATGAAATGGTTTGATGAATGCTGCTTCAGATTTTTTTTTCAGTCCTACCCATACATGGATTGAAAACATTAAGCTTACATTGTTTAGCCTGGAGAAGATGGGGTAACCAATTATTGTTGATTTTATGTTGTTTGCATATTGGGTGGCTAGTCTTAGACTCCGATGAGGGCAAAGTAGGAGATGTGACTGGGACCAGACAGTGACATACACACAGACACACACACACAGACACACACACACATTTCAAACCTGTACTACAGTAGGGAGAATGGCGTAATGGACCCCTATGTACCCATCACACAAATTCAACAATGATCAAATTATGGCCAGTCACTCTCCACCCGCCTCAACCTTCCCTAGATTATTTTAAACCAATTCCTAAAGCATCATAGCATTTCATTCTCAAATATTTCAGTATATATTTCTCTTTTTTTGAGATATCGTTGACATGTAACATGATATTAGTTTCAGGTATACAACATAATGATCCAATATTTGTCTATATTGTGAAATGATCACAACAGTAAGTTTAGTTAAATCCATCACCATACGTAGTTACAAAAATTTTTTTCTTGTGATGAGAACTTTTAAGATTTACTCTCTTAGCAGTTTCAATATGTATTTCTGATAAATAGTGAGTACTCTGTCTTAAGCATGATGAGATTACTATTATTACACTAACAATTCCTTAGATATTTCCCTAAACAACAAATCAAAACATTTATACGCAAACAAGAGCTTTACTTCTCAAAGTACAAACTTTACTTCCCAAAAGTTCCCCAAAGAGAACTTTACTTCCCGAAGCCACAGTGGAAGGCATCTGCCTTGCCCTAGCCCTGCTGGCATTACTTAAAACATTCTTGAAAACTGTCTACAGAGTCACTTTACAAGAAAAGAAGTCTCAATTTTTTCTTGACCTTAAATGGTAGCCTTTAAGATGGCCGCTTGACTGATCCCTGATGACTTTTGTCCATTTAAAATGTATAAATAGTCAGGTCCACTCTCAAAGAACAAGCCGTGTTGCCACTGAAGATGATCATGACGGTGTTCTGTGCACAGCGTCTGAAAGGAAACTCAAAGAGAAGCGTCATGGCTTTGGTGTTAGGATAAGTCTTTAGCTATTCCCAATGTCTACTCTGAAACGGGACCCAGTTGGTTAGCTTCAACATTCATCCACTCATCCACTCATCCACTCATCCACTCAACCACTCATCCACTCATCCACTCATCCACTCATCCACTCATCCACTCATTCCACTTTGTGTTAAATGCATTAGACGTATAAAGGTGTCTGGAACAAAGTCTTGCCCATATGGGGCTTAGGATGTTCAGATATATGGAGTGTGTCAGGCACTGTGCTAGATACCAGGACACAGAATATGTCTGCTCGTGGATGTAGTGATGTGATGTTAAAGCTAGGACTTGAAGAATGATGAAGTTAACGAGAGATGAGGAAAGGCTGTTCCAGGCAGAAGGATGGGATGTGCAAAAGC
The DNA here is from genome assembly GCF_041296235.1 of Equus asinus. Classification (NCBI taxonomy): domain Eukaryota; kingdom Metazoa; phylum Chordata; class Mammalia; order Perissodactyla; family Equidae; genus Equus; species Equus asinus. Next base: position 83,239,002 of record NC_091797.1, on the reverse strand, counting down.
CTAGAGGTAGGAAACAGCATGGAGGACGTCCAGCGTGGCTGGAGTATAGTGTTTCGGCCCCATTTGAAGGCAAGGGGATGGAGCAGGAATTTTTCATTTTTTTAACTGGGTTCCTTTGCATCTTTTTCCTGTCTCATCTCCTCATTATAGAAAAACGAGGCAGTCCCATTTGCCAAATTGAATAAAACTCTCTAATCTATGATCTCCACTTCTCAAATACAATTTGAAAGCATAACATGGATTTATTGGTCCCCTAAGGTGGAGGCAGGTTCTTTAACACCACAACAAACACAAGCCATCATAATAATAGATGGGCAAGACCTTGAGAAGGGTAGGGTGGGGGGAGGGGAAATAAAGCCAGGAGAAAAGAGGTGGCGAAATGGAAATACATTTTAAGTCCTGTGCTTTGTGGTTTATTATTAACAACAGTACAGAAAATGTCTGTAAGAGTTATGAAAAATTCACTAGGAGCATGCTACAGGTCTGTGAAGCTGGTCATTGTTTGATCAGATTAACGATAATGAGAGCAGTCTTAAATTAACTCAGATTAAGAGGAGGACTCCCGCCACCCCCCATTATTCAGTCATACATACATAATCACATTTCTTCACAGCCAGTCGCCCTGAGTTGTCTGCTAGGATGGGAATGAGGGTCTTTGCAAAGGCAGAGCCAGGACAGCAGAGGGTGGGCTGAGCCCAGATGCCACCGGGAAATGGGGTCCCATGGAGGAAGAGTCCCTGGACACTCTTCTGGGCTCTAGCTTTTTTCTAGTCTCCCTGACACTGCCCTTCTGTTTTTCAGACTGGTTTCCTTCTTTCTGGGTCTGCTTCATCCCAACTCATGATTTCCCAGCGTTGAGCCATGCCATGTCCTAGGGGCTGGGGATACATCTGTGAGTGAAACAGGCAAAGAGCCCTGATGTTGTGCAGCTGACGTTCTAGTCAGGGAGACAGACAATAAACAAACAAACAGAAAGAGTAAGGAAATTGAAAGTATGATAGAAGGTGGTAAATATTATGGAGAAAAATGAGCAGATTTCATGGAAAATGTGGCATTTGAACAAAGACTTAAAGGAAGTGAGGGGGAGTGGTCCATGAGGTTATCTGGGGCACGGGGAAAAGCACTTAAAATGAGGCAACAGCTTGTGCAAAGGCCCTGAGGTCTTGGAGGAACAGCCAGGAATCTTGTGTGACTGGCGTGGAGGGTTGAGTATCAGGTCAGAACAGCAAAGTGGGACCAGATCAGTAGGGTCTTTTAGACCAGTATAAAGATTTTCACTACATGAAATGAAATGCATTGGAGGGTTGTGAGCAGAGGAGTTCCTGATCTGACTTGAGTTTTAACAGCATCTTTTTAGCCAATGGTTGAGAATAGACTGTGGAGCATGAACAGAAGCAGATAAATGAGTTAGAAGACTATTGCAAGGGAGAGACGACGGTGAGCCGTGGTTGGATTTTGGATATATTTAGAAATTACAGCAAACAGGATTTCCAGATATTTTTGACCTTGCCTGTTGATCGATGTAAAGAAAACAGTGGTGTTTGCCGATTGTATTAATCCGAGCTCTTTTACTGCAGGTTGACAGAAACATACCTCAAATTGCTTATGCAAAAAGGGGGAATTCTTTGGCTTACATAACTGAGAAGCTTATGGGTAGCACTAGCTTCAGCATGGCTGGATCCAGGTACTTAAAGCCTGGAGACAAGGACCTCTCTCTCCATTTCTCAGCTCCACTTTCTCTGTGTGTTGCTTTCATTCAGGCAGTCTTTCATTCTGGCAGGATGGCCAGTGGAAGCGCCATGCTTACATTCTGTCATCTTGGCTACTGTGAGGGAGGAGCATGGTTATTTCCCCATGACTCCAATGAATGTCTGGGGTGGCCTGTTCACTGGTCAGGCTTGGTTCATTTCCCTACTCCTAGGGTCGGGAGGGCACAGCATTCTCAGGTCAATTCTGCAGCCAGGAAGGGAGGTCAGCTCTTCCCAAGCCCCATGGACTGAGCAGTGAGGTTCTCCAAATGAAAGCTGGGATGTTGTAACCGAAGGATGATAAGCTTTGCTGCAAGAAACAGTAGATTCTGTTGTCCCAACATTGTCCCAATTCTTAATCCAGAAATCCAGCAAATGCAGAAAATTCTAAGTAGGGTATAAGGATCAAAAGGGCAGAGAGAGTGTTACTGGGAATGTCTGGATGTTTGGAGTGGGGTGTTTCAGAGCACTTTTAACTCAGCGCTCCCAAAGTCAGCTGGATTTACATAATGACCTCCTTACTCCACTTGTCTATCTGAGACCAAGAAACCTTTGCTTCCAGTGTCTTCTCATGTCTGGCCTCCCTTTCAAGATGGGCCGTGTGTCTTTGTTGGGACAGTGAGTGGATGGAGAAATGGAACACAGTGCCCCAGTCCCAGCTCTGCCACCTTCTCACCACTGTCTAACTTGGGCAAGTTACGTAACTTGACTGAGCTGTAGAGGATCCTGGGAGGATCAAAGGAAAGAAGGTTATTAAAAGCACTTGGGACACTGTGGACCTACAAGACAGGGTCTGGCTGTATTGCTCCCAGGTAGGGAACACTTTATGATATTTGCCGAGGATAGAGTCGCCAGATGAAATAGAGGATGCTCAGTTAAACTTGAATTTTGGATAAACAACAAATAATTTTCCAGTATAAGTATGCCCAAGTATTGCATGAGACATACTTAAGCTGAAAAATTATTCATTGTTTATCTGAAATTGAAATTTAACTGAATATCCTTTTATTTGCTAAATCAGGCAGTGCTAGGACACCATAACAAGGGTAATGCATTATTGTCACTGATCACTCATGCCTAACCCCCAATGGCCACTTCATGCTAGGACCAGGAACATTCTCCAAATTGTAGACATCACTAGTTTTCAGATTGGACACGAATGAACTTTTTGTTCTTATTTTTGACTATGAGTTTATGGCTAAGTTTGAATTCTTAAATTTGACTGTATACATATGGCAGCCCTATAATACCAGATTTTAAAATTCTCGTTTTAAGATAGGTTTAAGTTTTGGGTAACAGTGTTGGCTCTTCCAGGCGTGAGCCGTAACCCTGGTCTTAATCTTCTCTGGGTCTCAGTTTCCCCATCTGTAATAATAGGAAAATGACAGTATTAAACCTCCTACTGTTTTTAGGAGGATTAGATAATATGTGCGAAGTGCTTAGCTCGGTGTCTGGCACACGACAAGCTCTCGATAAACGGGAGCTGCTGCAGCTATGGTAAACCTATAGAAATTAATCTGGCGGGTCTAAAATAATCTGCGTTTGGTTTTCCAAATTAACTTCTCGGCTCTATTTGGGAATTTTCTGGTTGAATTGTTCCTGTGATTTGGGCTTGGTGCCTAGCAGATCAAACCCTTGGAGCAGAATGACAGGGTGCAATCTTGAGCTTGACACGTATGGGCAGCTTCCAGCTCCCAAATGGGGAGCGGGAGGAAGGATGGGAAGGGGTACTTCTCACAGTGATTTGAACCGTTGTTCCTAGGTTTGGCAACCGTGATTTTGGCAGTCTTGACTCTAGATTTTGCCCAAATCCAAGCAGGCATGCCCTGTCTAGCAAGAGGCATGGACACAGGCGCACGACTTGAATCTAAGCCATGGAGATGTGCTCCTTTTGGAGTCATTCTCTGCAGCCGTGGTCCTTATTTCTATGATTTCTACTATTTCCATCTATTCCTCACCTGCGGGCCCTGAGCAAATGCCAGGGGTAGGTACGAATGGACACCTGGGTCATCAGAAATGCATGAGGGCTGCCCAGGAGCAGGGTGAGGGCACGGCTAGCCCGAGGTTTCCCGTATGTGTTATGCTTGCTTCTCTTTGCTTGAGATCATTTAAAATGGAAATATTTTTCCAGCTTGGTGTTTTTATCCATATGCTGCTTTGAGAGAAGTGTTTTTAGATGACTGTGGGAGACACTCACAGCCGCTGAAGTCTCTGCGCTGTAAGATTCTCGTAGCTTCTGTAAAAAGAGTGTGCTAGGGGCTTATGAAACTTCAGAGGCAGATCGAAATGTGCTTCTTTCTTCTTGAAATGAGCATTTTTACCAGTGAAAGACAAAGTTATTTGAAAGTCTACATTACAAATTCAGTGTTAACCTTGTAACCGTAGCTAGCATTTACCTGGTGCTTGTTGTATCCTAGGGGCTCACCTGAGCTTCACGTACATGGCTACCCACAGTGTGGTCTGTGGATGGGTGGCATCGGCGCCACCTGGGAGCTGGTTAGAAATGCAGAGTCTCAGGCCCTGGCCCAGACTCACTAGATTGTGTTTTAATACAATCGGGTGATTTGTGTGCACATTAAAATTTGATAATCACCACTTTAATCCTCAGAACAACCCCAGTATTATTAATTCCGTTAAAAATTTTTATTGTGATAAAATATACATGATATTTATCATTTTAACCATTTATAAGCATACAATTCAGTGATATTAAGTACAGTGACAATCTGCTGTAGCCATCATCACTAGCTATATCCAAAACGTTTTCATCATCCCCAACAAAAACTGTACCCAGTTAACAATAATTCTCCTTTTCTCCCTCCCCCAGCTCCTGGTAACCACCATTCTACTTTCTGTCTCTATGAATGTTCCCATTATAGGGACCTCGTTTAATTGGAATCGCAGTATTTGTCCTTTTGCGTATGGCTTATTTGACTTAGCATAATGTTTTCAAGGGTCATCCATGTTGTAATGTGTGTCAGCACTTCATTCTTTTTTTATGGGTGAATAATATTCTACTGTATATATCCATTTTGTTTTATCCATTCATCTGTTGACGAACACTTGGGTTGGTTCCACCTTTTGGCTATTGTGAATAATGCTGCCATGAACATTGGTATGCAAGCGTCTGTTCAGTTCCTTGCTTTCAGTGCTTTTGGATGTATTCCTAGGAGTATTAACCCCATTTAGACATGTAGAAAATTGAGATGCAGAGGCGTGAAGGTGCTTATCTGAAGTCACACAGCTGCTTGGTGGTGGTGCTGGGTTTCTGGATTTATTTCGTCCCTTCCATTGACGCCAGCAGCCACAGGCATCCTTAAAGAGAAAGGCGAGTGTTTTCCTTCCTTTCTAGGGGCTGACAATATGGGCTAGTGGGAAATCTTGGTCTTTGGAGTCTGCCAGATCCCTGATCTCTATGAATCTGGAGTTTGCCAGATTCACATCCCTGCATTTGTCTTTGCTCAGTGTGGTGTCATGGACACACTACCCATCCAGCCTTAGGCTCCATTTTTCATCCATAAAATTGAGATAACAATGCCTACCCCAGGGGAATTGCTGTGAAGGTTAAATGAGAAAAAATAATTCAAGTTCCAGGTTTGTAAATATTCAACAAGTATTGTATACCATTAAAAATAAGGTTCCTTAAAAAATTAAACATAAAATTCCCATATGATGCAGCAATTCCTCTTCTGGGTATATACCCAAAAGAATTGAAAGCAGGGACTCAGATATTTGTACATGAACGTTCATAGCAGCATTGATCATAATAGCCAAGAGGTGGAAACTACCCAAGTGTCTATCAACAGATGAATGGCTAAACCAAATGTGGTCTATCCGTACAGTGGAATATTATTCAGCCATGAAAAGGGATGAAGTGCTGATACACACTACAACATGGATGACCCTTGAAAACATTATGCTAAGTGAAATAAATCAGACATCAAGGGACAAGTACTGTATTACTCCACTTGAAGGAGATAGCTGGTATGGTCAAATTCATAAAGGCAGAAATAGACTTGTGGCTGCCAGGGGCCGAGGGAGGGAGCAATGGGGAGTTAGTGTTTAATGGGTACCGAATTTCAGTTTGGGAAGATGAAAAGATTCTGGAAATGGACGGTGGTGATGGTTGTACAACAATATGGATGTGCTAAACTGTACACTTAAAAATGATTAAAATGGCATATTTTACGTTATGTATATTTTACTACAAAATAAAAAATAAGGAGGAAAAGGAAGGAAGAAATGACTTTTTCTGGTGCTAATTTTATCCTGGAATACATTATTACCTTGCTTTATACCAGCATTTGGTTGGTGCCTGGGAAAGGTGTGGTACTTTAAAAAAAAATAATGTACTGATGATAAAATCATTACCCATAAAGGATCAGTGTTGTTATTGGGTGCTGGCAGTGTACCATAGACCGAGTGAAGCACTTTCTGTGTGTCATCCTATTTTCATCCACACAACGACCCTGGGAGGTAGGTACCATCACATTTGACACATGACAAGACTGAGATATCAAATAACTTTCCCAAGGACACACAGCCAGTTATTGGTGGAGGCCGGATTGAGGGCCTCAGGATGTGCTGTCCTCCAGGCCATGCTGTGTCCCTCCCAGGATGTCCCAAAGGCAGCCCACCAAGGGCACTTTTAGATCTTAATTATGCCTCCACGTTGCAGGCAGAGGGTGGGTGGTGAAGGTCATTGGGCCACCTCTGCCAGGAGCAGAGCCGCCTGTGGCTTTTACAGCCTGTGGCTGCTGAGTGATTTTTCTCCCCTGGATGGGGACAAACATATGACAAGGAGAATGGATGTTCGGGGAAACTTCCTCAGGGCCGGAAAGAGCTCTTGGAAACAGTACCAGTAGAGTCCTTCCCAGGAGAGACCAACCGGTTTCCTCCGTCTAAAGCAGCCCTGATATATGCAAATCGAACTTGTAATTCACCTCCAAAGCTGCCGCTTCCAGATTCCTAATTGAGAGATGCTAATTAGGAATTATGGAGCCTTTGTCATCCTTGGGGGTGCTTTGCACATCATGTTCGGGCTCATAGCATCCTTGTCAACAAGTTATCAAGACTCCTGTTTTTGTAGCAGAAAATAAGATGGGCTGGTGAAGCTTCGCATGGTTGCTTAAGAAGGAAATCAAGGCTGGGATGGGGAGAGAGCTGGTTTTTCTTCTTTTCCCTGTTGTTTGATTCCAGATCTACATGAAAAAGATCCGTAGGCAGGCATAACTTTGTTTCTGAAAAGGCCACCCTGGGCAGTGTCCTATGGTAGGTAAGCACACACTTTTGGAATCAGTCCTGAGTTCAAATCCTGCCTTTGCTGTTTATTGGCTGTGCGTCGTTGAGCAACTCTGTGTCTCGGTTTTTCCATCTGTAAAATACAGATAATAATAGGACCTACTTCCCAGGGGTAGGATTTAATGAGGCAATTCATGTAAATGCTTGGCCTTATATTAGGCGTGCAGGCTGTAATAATATCAATAAGCCACTGCTGTCATTACTATATAATTACTACCATGTAAAATACCTCCGTGTGTTAAAAACGATCAGCATAAACTATCTTCCCCTTTAAGAAGTGAGATCCGTAGGAGACTATTTTAAAGTCTTCTTTTTTTTTCTTCTCCTTCTTCTCCCCAAAGCCCCCCTGTACACAGCTGTATATTCTGGTTGCAGGTCCTTTGAGTTGTGCTGTTAAAGTCTTTTTTAATGGAAAATTTTAACATAATAGAAAAAATAGTGTAATGAGCTTCCATGTACATATCACCCAGATTGCACAATAATCAACGTTTCCTCAGTCTCATTTCTTTTGTCTCCATCCTTCTGTGTGTATTTTTTTTTTTTTAAAGATTTTATTTTTTCCTTTTTCTCCCCAAAGCCCCCCTGGTACATAGTTGTATATTCTTCGTTGTGGGTCCTTCTAGTTGTGGGATGTGGGACGCCGCCTCAGCGTGGTTTGATGAGCAGTGCCATGTCCGCGCCCAGGATTCGAACCAACAAACACTGGGCCGCCTGCAGCAGAGCGCGCGAACTTAACCACTCGGCCACGGGGCCAGCCCCAGATTTTACTTAACTTTTGATTTTCTATTTGCATCTCTTTTTCTCTTAAGCTACAAATCTTGGTTTCTAACTACATTGACCTAAATACTTATTATATATGCTGCAAAATAATGATACCTATACTGCTACTATTAAATAAGAATACTGAATGTGATTAAGATTTTTTTGTACTATTTTGTCATTAGAATATGTCCTGCTCTATATATCCCCATGTTTTAAAGTCACATAAAATTTTCCTGTGTAGTTATGTCACCAACTTGATATACAGTTAAGTTCATTTGTTTCAATCAAAATATTTTTCTCTTAGTTTTAACCTCCATTTAAAAGCAAATTTATATGTATATACACATGTATGTAGGTATATGACAAATATACATTAATAAATAAATATCACCCCCTTTCTTACACAAAAGGTAGACTATTATATACACCATATACCCTAAAATCTAAAGTAAAGCACCCCTCTTTAGTTCTGTTTCAGCTAAGTTGTTTGCTTTCTTGCGTTTATAGATTTGAATTTGTTGATTCTCGTTATTCGCGGTAGTTATGTTCCACGAAGTCATCACTGAATTAATGAGTGCGGAATCGTTGTCATGGGAGATACAGGCTTAGATTCCTGTGAGCCTCTGGCTACGTTTTTGTTAACTGATCGACACATAACCTTGTTTTATATGTGTTTCTGTTTAAAGGTACCTTATTTGATATGTGTTAACATTGAACTCACGGCCAGCACTACTGTGACTCCTTCCTGAATGAAACTTAATCTAACACACGTGTTTTCTCCATAAGGCGCATCCCAGCCTTCTTGCGTTTGGAAACACTAAGCAGTGCTTCAGCAATATGCTTGGGGGCCATTTTAAACAGTGAAATCATCAAAAAAGAAAAAAAAAAGCGCAAAAGTGTGGCTCTAAATAGACCACGAAAAGGACGCTTGTTTATAGAATGAGAGCTGAAACAAGAAGCTGGAGTGTCACTTTGTTCGACCTCAGCTGGCGGCGTCCAGGGGGCAACTCAAATTTTTCACTGCCCTGCATATGTTCCCAAGCAACTGTGAAAAGCATGAGTATCGATTTTGGAGTTACAAATGCATTCTAGTGAGTAGGAAAATCTGCAATAGGAAATCCGCAAATGATGAGGGTGGATTATATTTTGTTTGCCTATCTTTATTTTCTTTCTCCTTCATTCTCCACTAAGTTGTAAGCCCCACGAAGGGAAAGACCGTGCATATATGTGTCCTTTCCATGGTGGAAATTTAATAATGATGCATCCATTCATCCATATGAATCCCCAAGTGAAAATGGATATTTTCTACTTTTGATCTTATAGCTCTAAATATTTGTGTGTAATTTGTTTTAGGTGTGTTTCCATTCTTCTAAAGTAGTCGTTCTTTGTCAATAAGGCACTGGTCTGGCACTTCAGTCGCCAAATCTATCAACTCTGCTGGTTTTGGGTCTTCAGAAATTACTTACGTGAAGTCAAGCTCATGTGAAATTTCCCAAGTGCTGGATTTGGGACTGTTGTCCACCCGACCATATGATCAACTCGGATTTTCTTTAAATAGGGAGCTCTGTTAATATGTGCAACCTGGGCTTTCATTTACCCCAGGTTGCTTGACATGTCTTCTTTCAGCCACACTGACTCTGACCCAGAGGCTCATTACATTGTCCTGATAGCTGATCTTAAGCCACGGACTAGAGCCTGTTAGGGAGAATTTCTCACAGAATTTCTCTGAGAAGAAGTTAGAGCATTTGCATGAGATTGGCTGATGAGGTTTTGTAGGATGTTGCTAATTTGAGCCTCGCTGGGTTTGCCCTGTCTTCAGATAGGTGGGAACGTTTCTGGGTATGATTAGCAGCCTAAATATACCACATCGTCATGCCTGCAGAGGAGCTGGGCTTCCAGAGAGCTTGAGAAGGAGCCCTGGCTGCTGTCTGGGGACCGCTGCGCTAGAGTCTTCATCACACTTTGTTTACATTGGGTGCATCAAATTCTAGGCAAATAAAAGTATACAGCCTCCATAAATAGCAGTCACACAAACACACATTTACTAAATTCTTTAGGGATTTGCATTTATATATGTAAGAAGAGCATCTGCTATTTCCCAATTACTTCTTTTTATTTTGAAAGGTTCAAACCACTTGGCTAGCTATGCATCCTCTTGTGGATGCCATGATAACATTATTGGGGATGGAAAAGGAGGAGGATTAAGTGAGTCCAATGCAATGACTTAGTTGCTGATAATGATGACTGTCATTTAATGAGCATTTATTATGTGCTAGACCTGGTGCTAAGAGCTTTGTATTGATTAAGAGCTTTATATTGATTGGATTTTGTCCCCTTACAGCAGTTGTGAGGGGATGGTATCAACATCTGCATTTTACAGATAAGGACACTGAGGCTCAGAGAGGTGAAACAACCTACTCAGAGTCACACAGCCTGTTAGTGGCAGAGTCTAGGTTGGCCTGACTCCAAAGCCAGTGTGTTAACCACCTCGGTTAGAAGTGTCTCTGAAAGCCTCTTAATGATCAGGTCTCACTGTGGGGCGTCAAAGACAGCTGTATTCGACATGGTGAATATTTACTGAACATTTATCATATGCCGGACACCACAGTTGGCATTTGTGGAATTAAGAAAACACCAGCAGCCAGCACTTATATAGTATTTAATGTGCCCAGCACTGTTCTGAGGATTTTACATATATTGGCTCATGTAATCATATAATAACCATTCGAGGGATGTCTTATTATTACCCTCATGTTACAGATGAGGAAACTGAGGCCCAGAGAGGTTAAATAAGAAGTCAGAGTCACCTAGTGAGTCCACAGCAGCCAGGATTCACACCCAGGCACCAGGGTCCCCGAGTTGGACCCCTACACTGTTACCGCCTCTCCAAGATAAAGCAAACACTGGTAAGGGCGGAGGAACTGCTCCTCAGGTGCTGTAATGTGGAGGGAGGAGGGTTGCCATGTTTCCACCTACAGCGAGTCCACAGTTGCATGAGTTTGCCCCCAGGAGTTCGCACTCCGTCTGCTGCAAACCCATTTTGAAGCCAAGTGGGCCCCGAATTCAGAAACTCTGCTTCTGCGTGTTCCCATACTGCCTCCCTCCGCCTTGTCCTGTGGTGCGGGGACCCTGCTGTCTCTACCCTGAGGACCGACAAGTTGGGAGACTGCAGTGTAGAATGTGGTCTTAGGAAAGACTGTCACCTTCCTGAGTCGCCATTTCATTCTATTTAATAATCAGAAATCATCACTCTACCTCCCACATGGGGCTCTCGTGAGGACTCAAGTGAATGCATGAGAAGTGGCTGGTTTAGTGCCTGGGCTATACCAAGTGCCCAATAAATGGCATCAGTGTATTCCTATATTTATCTGTTTTATTTTAGTCTTGGCAGTGGTCTTACTCCTCCTTTATTCCAGCTCAACGCCACCATCATAGGACCCACTTTATTTTTCTTTCATTTAAGTCATTAAAGAATTATTGATATAATGCATACTTGATTCTCCTGGTTAAAACTCAGAATATTTCAGATAGCATTAAAATGCCCTTGAGTACCCCTCCAATTCTGGGGCCTGTTCCCTGCTCCCCAGAGCTAACTATTGGTATCAGTTTGCTGTGTATCCTTCTGGACTGTTTTCTGTGTATTTGCATATACAGATGTGTGTTTGTAGGAAATATGTTTCATTGCTTTATTTGTATATATATGTTTTATAGCTTTACGATACACATCATTTTGTAGTTTTCTTTTTTCACTTAGTAATATGTTCTGTTATTAGTTCCTTCTTTTTCAAGTCTTCTCTGTTCTTGCTGATTCCGTCTAGTTCTTCCCTCATTTACTGAGAGTGGAGTATTAAAGTCTCCAACTCTTATTATTCAATTGTTTATTTCTCCCTTCAGTTCTGTGAGTTTTTATTTCATGTATTTTGGGGCTTTGTTGTTAGGTGCATGTTGTTTACAGTTGTTAGTCTCCTCTTTTAAAATGTAGCATTATAGTCAATAGGATGTGTAGCAGTGAGCATGGGCTCGGATGTGCTGCAGTAACAAGCAACCCTCAATCTTCAGTAGCTTAACACAGCAGATGTCGTCTTTCCTTCATGCTACATGTGCCGTGCAGGTCTAGAGTCTCTCATGGGCCTAAGCTGATGGGGACTTCAACTTCACAATCACTAAGGCAGGAAAGGGGTTGTGGAGACCACTACACTGGCTTGAGAAGGCTTCCATCTGAATGTGACACGTGTCACTTTTGCTCATGTTTCATTGGCCAGGGCAGGTCCCATGGCCATGCCTTGCTGTAAGGGATATGGGGAAGAGTAATCTTTTATGAGAAATGAACCAGGAATTAGTTCCGTAGTTTAGCCATTTTCTTATTAAAGGTCGTTCAGAATATTTCTGATTATTTTGTTCTTACAAACAATACTGCAACAAATAGCCTTGTACATACCCACTTGAGGATTTACGTTCTGCCACGTTGTGTTTAAAGCTGATGATACTGCCGCTCGTTCCTTGAAATGCTCCTCTTACCTATTATTCTGTTCAAGGCAGTTGACAGCTACAAAGAGATGCAAAGTCCCGCAAAGCAGTCCTGTGCTCAGGACGAAGGTTGGAATCTGGACTATGTCTTCATCGTTGGGTCTGAGCAGGCTGGGGCCCTGTGACTTTGCCAACAAACTACAGTTAAACCACAGGAGTTGTTCAAAGCAGGGGAAAGATCATGCCTGGTTCGAAGGACCAGAAAAGTTTTCTAAAGACAGTATTTGAAGTGGGTGTTGAAAGGATGTTAGGAGATGACAGGGGAGAAGAAACAGGGTGAGTGAGCAGGTGACAGGGCAAGGAAGTGCAGGGTTTGTAGCTAGAGTGTATGGAAGTTGGCTATCGAGATTGGGACCATATTGTCAAGAACTCTGAATGCTTAGTTTGTTGAGAGGTAGGAGCCAGTGAAAGTTCATGAACAGGAGAGTTGCATGATGCGAGGTGTGTTTTAGGATGCTGCATGAGGCACCATGTAGGGCATGGGTTTGCAAACTCAAATACTTAGAGGTGCCAAAGAGGCCATCACTATGAATGAGGCAGTGTCCCCCAAAATAAACATACAGCCTGATAACAGTAGTCTGCTTGCTTCATCAGGGCAGCTCAGGTCAACTGTCAGCCTCCTCTTTCAATCAACAAGCCGTCTCTAATGGAGTTGCCAGTGACTGGGTGTAAGATAATAAGGAGTGCGGAGGTGGCGGGGAGATGGGGCCAACTGGAAAGTGGGGACAGTCATTACATTGTTTCTTTGCAGGAATGTGGGCTTAGAATGTCTGCTTCTTTATGAGGAGAAGACAAACATTCAGATTTTATGTGATTTCTCCTAATTTTCAAAGGTTAGCAACTAATGCACAATTGAAAGGACACTTTTGTGGGATGGATCTGGTCCATGAGTTGCCCATTTTCATCCTCTGGTGCTGAGGAGAGAATGGAGCACAGAGCGACCATATACAGTAAGGATTCAGAGTATTGATTATATTCTAATATATCCACAGATATATCTTTCCGTGGGTACTGGTACTGAGTCAGTTGTGGTTTCTCAAACTCAGAGAATATTCTTTTTATAAAGGAAAAAGTCTTTTAGATATGTTATGTAGACAATGATTTTATTTTGTTGTTACTTAAATCTCCACTAACACAAGACTAGTTCTTAACCAGGGGTGATTTTGCTCCCTCCCAGAGGTCATTTGGCAATGTCTGCAGACATTTTTGGCTGTCATGACTTTGGCAAGGATGGTGTGCTATTAGCATCTGGTGCGTAGAAGCCAGGATACTGATCAACTTCCTATAATCAACTTCCTATAGGACAGCCCCCACAACAAAGAATTGCCTGGCCCAAAATATCAGTAATGCCCAAATGGAGAACCACTGCCCAGACCTAGGGATAAATGTCTTATGCTTATAGACGTTCAACAATTATGAAGACAAAACAAATTTGCAAAAATTAAATACAAACTATTTTGCAAACCCAGTGCATTCCAATGGATAACAGCAGTGGAGCAAATAATATGTTACCGAGAGTCAATTGCTCACTGAAACTTACAGGGGCTCTGGGTGCTCTTATGTAGCTTGTTTCGTCTGTGGCAGCCTCAGGTGTGTGCCTGTGGTGGCCTAGTTCTCCTGTAGCATGAGGAAGGAAGGGTGGTGGGAGTGGCTTCATTTGGCCTTCACTAGGGCAGACCCGTTATCTTGTGTATTAAATTCACCTCAGTTCTCCTCTCATTAACCTGTGATAATTAAAGCAGAACAATGTGGCGCCAAAAAGTTCATAAATTTCAGGCACTGAAATTACCAGGCAGGACTGGGGTACGTAGTGGGCATCCAGAGGACCCAGCAGGTGGATATACCGTGTGCCATTTAAAAAAATTACCTTCGAAGTGAAAAGTCAAAATTTAAAAATTCCTGTATGGAACTTACAGACATTCACTGAGGACCCTCGAGGTTTCATGTATCCTAGGTGGAGGAGCACTAATGTGGATGATATCAGAGTGCGTTGGATTGGGAAAAAAAGCGAGAAATGGAAGTGGAATTGTTAGTTAATCTTTCATTTGGGAAAATGATAAATTGGCCATTTGTTCAAAGTGTGCTTAATGGTAGAGAAGGTTTTGTCAATTCTGGGTGTGGGGGAGATGGTGGGAGGGTGCGCCTGGTGTGCAGGTGAGAAATCTTGACTCTTCCTCAAGTCTTGGAGAAGGCTTCACGGAGGGATATATGAATCAGGTTTTGAAAAAAGGAGGAAAACTTTAGGATATATCTAGAGCCAAAACTTCTAAATTTGTCAGCATCCATAGCAGACACGCAGATAAGACAGTTTTCTTGGATTTCCCAGGGTCGGTTTAGTCTTTGGTCAGCCTGATGGCAGAGGCCACATCAGTGTTGCTCGTTACTATTTCCCCACTGCCTGGTATGTATGAGTATGTAGTTAAATTCCAGTCAAATAAGTGAATGCGTGGTCATCTTGGCAGAAAGTTCTCCACCCTGGGGTCTTCGTAAATGCACTGGGGCTTGTCAGATCTTGAATCTTGATTTTTGGATAGGAAAAAAGTCACTCCAGACACAGACTGTTGCTGGTACAATAATGGCTTTGGGTGACATTGTGTCCCAGCTGACATTTGGTGTCACTGACCTTCACTATACAGCTGAAATCCTGGGAACTCAAATGTGTCCTTTATTGGCCTCCTCTCTCTGAGATGCTATGCCAACCCCATCCACAGTTTCAGGTCCATAAATTCACACTGTATTTAGCTTATGCACATGAAAATGTATCACTCCCACTTTCGTCAAAGTATTGTCGAGCGCTTACTGTCGCCAGGCACCAAGACTGATGCAGGGAGGCAAAGGGCAAGAAATCAAGATCTTCTAATCTCTTTGTAATCTTACAAATCTGATTTGTAAGAAATCAGAGATCGATGCCCAATAAATCTTAGTTGAATCTGAATTCAACCCTCTGATCTTCTGTTTTTTCATTTATACGACGGGCTTCATAACTTCTACTTTGTGTAGTTATGGTGAGAATCAAATCCCAAAGTGAATGTAGGTTAAAAACTGCAAAGTAGTAACTTTTTTGGAGTTTATTGTTTAGCAACTGCTAACTTTTCTACATAGTTCCAGGAACCCCAGAATCCTTCACAATTCTCTTAGCTCCACTTTTATCCAGTGCCGTGCAGATCAGCTTAGGAGGAAGTGCCAAGAAGAGGAGCCTGAGCAGCTGAGTGCAAGCATCACTGATCGTGACATGCAGTCAGTGAGCGTTTCCCGAATGTTCGTGCTCTGCTGAAGTACTTGGCATGGGTTACTTCTTTGAGCCTCCTAATTACAGTCTATACCCAGCATATTCTTCTTCCCAGTTTTCAGATGGCAAATCCGATGCACTGAGAGTGAAGTAACATATATCCAGGGTCCCAGAGCCAGTGAGTGGCGGGACCCCCTTACAACCCTTTTGGAGCCACTTGCCCCATTTAGAGTGAAGAGAGGGGCAGAGAGGAAAAGCCACGGGAAGAGGGTGGCGTGGAGGGGCCGGATTCGAGAAGCCAGGATGGAGAACTCGGGGGAAGGCAGGTGTATGAGTTTCTGGGGCTGCTGAAACAAAATGCCACAAACCGAATGGCTTAATACAATAGGAATTCATTCTCTCACAGTTCTGGAGGCCAGAAACCCAAAGTTTACGTGTCAAAAGGGTCATGCTCCTTCCACAGCTGTAGGGGAGGGTCCTTTCTTGCCCCTTCAAAGCTTCTGGTGGCTCCAGGTGTGCCTTGGCTTGTGGCAGCATCACTCCGATCTCTGCCTCCGTCTTCACATGGCCGTCTCTCTGTGCCTCTCTCTGTGTCCTATTTCTGTCTCTTATAGGGACACTCTCATTGGATTTAGGGCCCACCCCAATTTAGCATGATCTTCTCTCAACTCTTACCTTAATTACACCTGCCAAGACCCTATTTCCAAATAAGGTCACTTTCTGAGGTTCCAGGGGGACATAAGTTTTGGGGAGACGCTGTTCAACTCATTGCAGTAGAATGGACAGGTTTAAAGGGGAGAGGCGGGAGGGCAGACAGGCCAGCTGACCTTAACTGCTCCATGGCACTTGGCGTGGTGACTGCTGGTGGGGGACTTGTAAAGCTCACCCAACCCACTGACACACGAGCGGCTCACACTCGAAAGAAACCAGGTCCCTTTGTCCTGGTCTAGAAACTCACTGTATAAATCCCAGGATGTTTCTCCTTCTGGGCCACCCAGGGACCGGGCACTCTGCTTCTGAAGCCCACTCAGGGAGGGGACAAGATATGCCGTTTGTTTCCTCCGTCTCCATTCCTGACTCCCCTGCCCTGGGTCGGGGCCTCTCACCCCGGAGCCTGCGGGAGACTGGTGTCAAAAGGTTAATTTGGAACAAACTGTTTCCAGAACTGCTGGAAACAGTGTCTGCCCTGAGGGGACTGGCAGCCGATGATTTTTTTTTTAACTAGGTAAGCCTCCCTAGCTGGCATTTCACTATCTTCACTGGTCCCATTTGCTGTCCTCCTGAGATACACCCTCCGAGGAGCTGCGATCAGAGAAAGCTCGACCCTCTGAAGTTTAAGCTCAAAATCACTCTTCTTTAATCTGCGTGTTTCCATCTACTTTGTGTTTTTAAATCTGGCCCCTTATTAAACGTCTGAACAGTACGCAGAAGTGTTAACAAGTACAAAACGGTTCCATAATGCCACCACCCAAAAGCATTTGCTGGAAGATTTTGTCTTTTTTTTCCTTTTCTATATCGAAGTCATCTGCATATAGCACTTTGTATCCTGCTTTTCTTGCTTAACCTTATATTACTAGCATTTCTCTGTCACTTCAAAACTCTCAGACAACTTTAAACCCCAGGCAACTTTCAAAAATTCAGTTTTCCTCACAGGCATACATTATAACAGAATTCTCCTATCCTGGCAAGGTTTTGTTAATAAGTTTCCTGGGTTCCAAGTGGTCTTAAGGTCACAGGTGTATTTTTTGTGTTTTTTAGGAGAATGTAACATACTAGCATTTGAATATTATTAACCTTTACTTTTGTATTAATAGGGAAGTCAAGATATCACATTAAGCAGAGTTAGGGTTCCAAACAGCTGAATACCAGTGAAGTAGCTTTTCCCACTTGACTTGGCTGCTAAATTTGGTCTTCGGAGACCTTCATTTTCATATTTAGTACATAATGGCATTGGACGGAGGAGATGACCTTTCATGCGTAGAAAGATGCATAGAAGCTCTTCAGGCGTGACTGATGCATGGAGGTGGAGAAACACGTGGTCTCTTAAAGGCAAAGTAGTGAATACTCAGACCACTTGCTCTAGCGGGTTCTACGTGCGAGAGCCTCTGGTAGTGAATTTCAGACGTGATCAGTCTGGGAGGCACTGAGGGCTCTGGGCTTTGTGAATGACATCCTTCCCTTTGCGAGTGACCAAGCAGCATGGATGAGCACACACATGCTCTTTCCTTAGGAGCGCTGTACGGTACGCTTCATGCTAGACTCGTGTCTGCCTTCTAAACTGACATTCAAACGAAGAGTTCCCCAAAGCAACACGCTCCGGAACCGCTTTTCAAGAATCCCACGGTGCTGTGTACCACTGTGCACCATAGTAAGAGGATACAGGTGAGGGTCTGGCCCTGCCTGTGCCATTTCAAGCATTTCTCTAGTTGTCTCTAAGGATCTTCTGAAATCTTGAAGGTTTTTTTTTTGAAAAAAGTAAGTTTAAGGGGCTGGCCCACTGGCGCAGCAGTTAAGTTCAAACATGCTCCGCTTTGGCAGCCTGGAGTTTACTGGTTAGCATACCAGATGTGGACCTACGCACTGCTTACTAAACCATGCTGTGGCAGGTATGCCACATATAAAGTAGAGGAAGAGGGACACAGTTGTTAGCTCAGGGCCAATCTTCCTCAGCAAAAAAAGAAAAAACAGTAAGATTGGCGGCAGATGTTAGCTCGGAGCTAATCTTCCTCAAAAACAAAAAAGTAAGTATAAATTGTGATAACATATAAAAAATAATGTCATGGTTGGGGGCATGCCCCCTGAGGACAGGGGCATTCCTCAGCTCTGCTTTCCTGAGCCTTACACAGGAACAGGTGCAGAGCAAGTTGCCTTAGCCAACATGGACTCTTCTGTGTCAGGCTCTTTGCTGAGCACTTGTCGTGCAGGATCTAATTCGAACTCACGACCATCCTATGAGGCGTGTATTCCTGTTACAAATGAGGAAATAGAGGCTCTGTCTTGGTTAGAAGGAGGCGATGAGCAAGCACTGGGGGATTGTTAAAGATATGATAGCACTAAACTGAGGCTTTCTCGGTATAATCTTGATGTAATTGAAAAAGAATTGGAAAAAGTGAATAATGTTCATACGCTGTGACTCAGGGTTGTTTGATGCTGTGTACACGCTCCAGCTAAACTACTCCCTGATATTAACAGGCATACACATACCACACTCTGTAAATGGTATCTCAGAGAATTGTGCTGAGGGGAAAGTCAGTTGAAAGACACAGGAGCCGGCGTGGGCGCAGTGGAAGGAGAACTGGGAACGGACAGAGGCGTTGTCTCCCACCTTACCGCCATCCTTTTGGTGAACAATGTCAGGCAACTTAGACCTGGTAGTGACGGAACTAGCTTCAGAGTGAATTTGTTTTATAGGAGACAATAATAGGTAGTGAAGCGCCATCCAAATTTTGTTCAGGCTGTGGAGCCCCTTTGTCCAAGTGACATCTTACTGAAGACTCCAATATAAATAATAGGTAAAAGTAAAGCTACTAGATTGAAACAGTTGGGGTTATTGGAATCCTGCCTCCTAGACTCCAGCACAGAACCCCGAGGGTTCCGTGGAACCCAGTTTGGAAACCACTGGTCTAAGGCCATGCTTATCGGTCATGAGAGTCAGAACCAAGTTTAAGTCTTCGCGTTGGGACTAACTTGCTTCTTGGCTTTGCACTTTCGTGCCACCTCACTATGTTTTACTTTCCTTACCTACAAAATTGGGTTGGAGAAATGGTCCTCTTGAGCTCACTTTTGGTTTCAGTTTCTGTAGAGTGACAGGCTGCAGTGAATTAAAGACTTGAATTGAATGGGACATTTCGTCACCCAACTACCTCATTGCCTTAACAGTTTAAAAGACTATCCTGCAACTTGCTTTGGAAACTCAAGTGTGACTTATTCAAAGTACATAACTTTTCTCTGTATTGTGTTAGAATGTTTCTTTTTGTTTACTTGCAGTAGTATATGTCTTCATATGCTATGCACCCCCATTCTTCTAAGAGTCACAGCACATGAGAGTCTCTTTGACCTCAGAGATGCTCTATTAACACGGAAGTCTATTTGACCTTTGACTTCTGTGGATTCTCTATCCAGATCCCAAAGACTGACTATTGTCTTTATGTGTTTGTGTCTTAGAGATGCTTAAAGAGCTGAACTGTAGACATCCTCCAGGTAGTAGAAAGAGCCGCTTTCATGACTTGTGTTTCTGTTTACTGTTCCACTCCTAAGGCTGGTTGCTTAGGAATATTTTGCCCTGATGAAGTCTCTTAAAGGTGAAGGTGGGTGTGCATTTCCACATTTATTCAGATTTCAGAAGCCTTGTTTTTCTCACAGAGCAGTCTCACTCAGTAAACATGCCAGCGGATTCTAAAATGTAATTCAGGAGAAAACCAAACTCAATAAATAATTAGTCTTGCAAAAAAGCATAAACAAAGCCAAAGTTTATGGGTTTTCTGGTTATTTTTCCTAATGTTTCTTTGCAAATGTATGTAAATAGATATATGACAAGTTCATTTAAATATAGTCTACACTTTGCTTTTGCATATATGAATCGTTTTCATTTCAACATGAAATATACATGGAAGATATTGATGCCACACCGTAAATTGATTGCTGTCAACCACTCTGTCTTACAAATACCTACCCCAAATGTGTTTTTTTTTCCTAATTACATTCTTCTTTCTTGGGAACTGATTATCACTTTACTTTTACCCAACCTGAATCTTCCGGGATCTCCTAGCTCTTGCTAGAAGCTTCCACTTGATTCTTTTCTCTCTAGAAGACAAGTAGCATGATTATATTGAATACCTTTTCAGTAAGTGGGCAGCTCCGACAGATGGGCCATGAAAGGATTATTATGAAGCCAGTATTATATAGCTTTATAGAGAGAAAAAAAGGAAAAATTAAAAGAAAATTAAAGATGTGGCTACACTTCCCCCTCCGGCTATTTCTGGAAAGCTAACACATTAATTTCTCTTCATTTGCATTTCATGACTAACCAGTGTGAGGTTAACTTACTTTAACCTCGTACTCTTACAGGTAGTTGGTTTGCCTGCAGCTTTTTCCATTCACTTTTTCTGATATTCTCTCTCTCTCTCTCTGTTCTGTGCTCTCTTAATCTCTAAACAGGTCAGGGCAGGAGAGCAGTTTCCACTGGGGCTGACGTCAATCCAGCCCTCAGATTAGTTAGCACAGGGTGTCGGGAGAGGGGTGCAGCTGTTGTGTCTTCGCCTGGAGACCAGATCGCACCTGAGATACCTGCCGAGTGTCATCTTGAGCTCCCAGACCTGGCGTGTCCAGGTTCACAGGATAGAGGACTCGTTGCTCTGAGTCTGATAAATTCTGGCTGGAAGAACGTGCGCCTGCTGAGTCAGTGTGGCTGGACCCCATCCCCAGCAAAGACAGTTTATCACGATGCCAATCTCCTGGATGCGGTCGGCAGAAAGAACCAGGCGTGAATCTCGGAATTGTCACTTACTCACTGTGTTAATTTGAGCGAGTAATTGAATCTCTCTGAGTCGTAGTTTCCCCATCTGTCCAAAGAGGCAAATAGAAGTACTTACCTCATAGAATTGTTGAAAGGCAGTGGTTCCCAAAGTGGCGTCCCTGACCAGCAGCATGAATTAGCATGATCCGGGCACCTCTTAGGAAGACAGATTTTCACATCCCACTCCAGACCTACCGAATCAGCCACTCTGTGAATGGGGCCCGGGATCTGAGTGTTAATAAGCCCCCAGGGGATTTGATACGTGCTGAACTTGGAGAACCACTTCTGTAAGGGGTTGTTGCGAGCATCATGGACACATGAAAAGCTTCCACCTTCCTGAACAGAAGCTGTGTGAAAGCAAGTGATGTTTTTTTTTATTGTGGTCATAATAGTTTATAACATTGTGAAATTTCAGTTGTGCATTAATGTTTGTCAGATACTTTGTAAGTGCCCCCCTTCAGCCCTTGTGCCCACCCTCCACGCTCCTTCCCCCGGTAACCACTAAACTGTTCTCTTTGTCCGTAAGTTTGTTTATAGTCCGCATATGAGTGAAATTATATGGTGTTTGTCTTTCTCTGTCTGGCTTGTTTCACTTAAAATAATGCACTCACGGTCCATCCATGTGGTTGCCAATGGGACAGTTTTGTCTTTTTTGATGGCTGAGTAGTATTCCACTGTGTACATATACCACATCTTTATCCATTCATCAGCCGATGGGCACTTAGGTTGCTTCCACATCTTGGCCATTGTGAACAATGCTGCAATGAACATAGGGGTGTGTAAGTCTCTTTGAATTGTTGATTTCAAGCTCTTTGGATAGATACCCAGTAGTGGGATAGCTGGGTCATAAGGTAGTTCTATTCTTAATTTTTTGAGAAATCTCCATACTGTTTTCCGTAGTGGCTGCACCAGTTTACATTCCCACCAGCAGTATGAGGGTTCCCTTTTCTCCACACCCTCTCTAACATTTGTTTTTTGTCTTGGAGATTATAGCCATTCTAATGGATGTAAGATGATATCTATGTGTAGTTTCGATTTGCATTTCCCTGATGATTAGTGATGTTGAGCATCTTTTCATGTGCCTACTGGCCATCTGTATATCTTCTTTGGAAAAATGTCTGTTCATATCCTCTGCCCACTTTTTGATTGAGTTGTTTGCTATTGTGTAGTTCATTTGTGTAAGTTCTTTATATATTATGGAGATTAACCCCTTATTGGACATATGATTTGCAAATATTTTCTCCCATTTGGTGGATTGTTTTTTCTTTTCTTTTTTTTTTTTTTTGAGGAAGATTAGCCCTGAGCTAACTGCTGCTAATCCTCCTCTTTTTGCTGAGGAAGACTGGCCCTGAGCTAACATCCATGCCCATCTTCCTCTACTTTATATGTGGGATGCCTACCACAGCATGGCGTGCCAAGCGGTGCCATGTCCACACCTGGGATCCGGACCAGCGAGCCCCCGGCTGCTGAAGTGGGACGTGCGCACTTAACCACTATGCCACTGGGCCGGCCCCTGTTTTTACATTTTGATCTTGGTTTCCTTTGCCTTCTGGAAGCTCTTTAGTCTGATGAAGTCCCACTTGTTTGTTTTTTGTTTCCCTTGTCTGAGTGGATATGGTATTCGAAAGGATCCTTTTAAGTCTGATGTCAAAGAATGTACTGCCTATATTTTCTCCCGGAAGTGTTATGGTTTCAGGTCTTACCTTCAAGTCCTTGGTCCATTTTGGGTCTGTTTTTGTGTATGGAGGCAAATAACGGTCTACTTTCATTTTTTCACGTGCGGCTGTCCAGTTTTCCCAGCACCACTTATTGAAGAGGCTTTCCTTTCTCCACTGTGTGTTCTGAAAGCAAGAGATTTTTTTTTTTTTTTTAAAGATTTTATTTTTTCCTTTTTCTCCCCAAAGCCCCCCGGTACATAGTTGTGTATTCTTCGTTGTGGGTTCTTCTAGTTGTGGCATGTGGGACGCTGCCTCAGCGTGGTCTGATGAGCAGTGCCATGTCCGCGCCCAGGATTCGAACTAACGAAACACTGGGCTGCCTGCAGCGGAGCGCGCGAACTTAACCACTCGGCCACGGGGCCAGCCCCTGAAAGCAAGAGATTTTTAAATGTGCATCCTCCTTGTGTCCCCAGCACCTGGAATAGTGCCAGGCACATAGTAGGTACTCAATAAATATTTGTGGAACGAACGAATGAATATTAACTCTTATCACAATCACCCTATCATTTTTATTACTAATTATTACATACTGTCTTCCTACTTGTGAAGTCATGGAATCAGACCAGGAAAAGGGGAACGTGGTGTCATCTACTCCAGATGTCTTCAGAAAGACAAGGATATATGATTCCTACTTTGTGGTAATTTGACTTATTATTTTCCTCTTGTTACGGTTCAGTGTCTTATCCACAGATGGAAGGCAGAGCCGTGATTCCAACCCTTGTCACCCGTCTCTCAGTGCTATGCTTTTTCTGCTGGAGGTGCCGTCCCCATTGGGAAGAGAATACGCTCACCGCGGGTCTTAGTTCCGCGTGACTTTTCATTGCGTCTATTCCGTAGCTGTGATGTGGGGCCTCCACACAACACCAGCTTTTTCTCTTTGCTCCTCTGAATGCCTGGCTCCCTTCGTTGCTTCCTTCAGTTCTAGACATCCGAGCATCCCAGGCTGTGGTGTGCTGACCACTGACGGTACACCTGCGATTTCGGGCTGGGGTGTGGCATGTGGGCCAAACATTTTGCATTTTAATAGTTACATGCTTAATTTTATTTGTATTAGAAAATACATAACTAGCATATCAAAATTATGGGTTCCCGGATATTACTGTGTAGGACAGTGCTAACGTGAGTAGTGGTGGTAGGTCTGCATTTACTTGACTATAGATTTTAAAGAAGTAACAATTGCTGATTTTAAAGAAATAGCAGTGGCTGTGGCAAAGGTCAGAAAGGTGGCAGGGAGGTGACAAGTTTGGCAAACACTGACCCGGGGACTAACAGCATCGTCTTTGGGACTAAACACAACTGGGTTTGAGTTCAAGATCTGCCACTTAACAGCTCTGTGAGCCTGGCTGAAAGGTTAAACATCCTTAAGCAACTGTTTGCTCATCTGTAAAATGGGAATCCTAATGTTTCCTCCCCCACAGGGTGGTGGCGAGGATTAAGAGAGGAAATGTATATAAAACCCTGAGCAGAGTGCTGGCCGGTGTAGATGCTCCAGGTGTGGAAGCCCAACATGTCTAGTAGCGGAGGGGGTTATAATGCACTGGAACCTGGTTTCTTAGACACAGTCTGCATTTAAACAAAACGTTGATGTGGAAACCGTTAAGATGAATGGCAGAGACTGGACTTTTGAATTCTCTTGTGATTCCAGTCTCCTCCTAGTTGGTTGGGAACTGACGGCTCTGTGTGCTGGACACCCCTGATAACAGCATCTGTAGTATTTCAGTCTCATTGGACGGGTTTAGATACTGAATGTGCCAGAATCACCTCCTGAAACTGGAGGGGTTCCCCGGTGAGGCTGCCGTCCTGTGATGCTAACCCCCAGGGCTCGATTAAGGGCCCTGATGGTCACAGCTCTCCTTTCTTTGTGTAGCATCAGGGACACTGTCAGATTCCTTGTAAGTGATTTTGCCTGACACGTGTCTCCTGCTCCTTCAGGGGCTACGTGTGAACCATTTTGACAAAGCATTTCAAAGTTGTTTTTTTTCCTTTTTTTTTTTTTTTGGTGAGGAAGATTGTCCCTGAGCTAACATCTGTGCCAATCCTTCTCTATTTTGTATGTGAGATGTTGCCACAGCATGGCTTGATGAATGGTATATAGGTCTGTACCCGGGATCCGAAGCTGCGAACACTGGGTCGCTGAAGCAGAGCGCACAAACTTAACCACTAGCCACCTGGCTGGCTCCAAAGTTGTTTTTTTTTAGTGTACATATTTCATGGGGGCCGGCCCTGTGGCCGAGTGGTTAAGTTTGTGCGCTCTGCTTCAGCAGCCCAGGGTTTTGCCGGCTCGGATCCTGGGCGTGGACATGGTACCACTCGTTGGGCCATGCTGAGGCGACGTCCCACATAACACAGCTAGGACCCACAACTAAAATATACAACTATGTACTTGGGGGATTTGAGGGAAAAAGCAGGAAAAAAAAGAGGAAGATTGGCAACAGTTATTAACTCAGGTGCCAATCTTAAAAAAAAATAATAATGTTGCCTCATCAAATAGAAAAAAGTAAGCAAAATGTAACCTTTGGGTCTTGTCCTGGTCATCACTAGCAATCGGGATTACATTCCTTCTCTGGCACTGATGTCGTAGGGGTATTTGATCTGTTTGCTCCTGTGTAGGGTTTGACGGATAAAATACAGGATGCACAATTAAATGTGAATGTTGGGTAAACACAGAATAATTTTTTAGTATAAATATGTCCCATGCAATATTTGGGACATACTTATACTAAAAAACTATTCATTTATTTGAAATCCAAATTTAAGTGGCTGTCCTCTATTTTTGTTTGCTAAATGTAGTAACTCTGCAGCCCTCCACTATTTGCCACTGTACTCTTGGATACAAATCCACACTTTTCTACTCCTTAGCTATCCAACCCAGGGTCAGCTGTTGGCCAGGCCTCATTTATGACCCTGGATACTCATAAAGTGTAAGTCAGAGCCTTATTTTTAGACGTGCTTTATTCATAAATTGTAATTTTTCTTACCATGATTCTACCAAAACTGGTGAAAAGAAAAATCAAAGGGAAATGTCTTTATAAGTATGTATTAACTATGGAAACCAAATTCTTGCCCATATTAACACGCCTCACGTTTGTCTGGGGCTTGCTCTGTGCTAGGCTCTGTTCTGTGTGTTTTAAACGTATCAGTTGGTTGAATCCTCACAAAAACCCTATGAAGTAGAGATGATGGTGATCTTCCATTTTTCAGCTCAGAGAGGTTAAGGAATTTGCCCAAGGTCACACAGCTCATAGGCGGTACAGTCAGGATTTGAATCTGAGTAATCTGATTCCAGGGACTGTCATTGACCTCTCTGCATTGGTGGTATATATTTGTGATGAATTCATAAATGAAATGTTTGGAACCTTTGGAGGAATTTTCCCATGGGGTCTGGCTTAGCAGAGACATCTTAAAATAGGAGACTGTTGACATTTGTACTGAAGATTCCCTGTTCCTTTCCTGGTAATTCACCTTTAGCGAGCATTGACATACTTTGTTGCATCCAGAATTTTCAAAGTTGCAAACTGAGTTCAAAGTTATATCCATCATGTTCAGCCGTTCAGTGCTTATGAAGGTGGAAGTTGTCGACTGCCAAATGCTGGCTGGCAGAAAGGTGGTTTTGACAGTTTCTCCTAATACCCAGCACAGCCATATTGGGGCAAGAGGGAAAAGGAAACGTGTGTGCCTCCAGATGCCCTTATCAAAACATCTTCCCATATTCTGAGCCAAGTGGGCAAGTTAGTAAAAACTCTACAATCAGAAAACATGACTATATGTCAAGGTCTGTGTTGTCTAGTCTGCCTACATGCCACTGTCAACCCTCATAAACCTGCCTGGCGGGGGCATGATGACCTCATGGGTCTGGGACCATGAGCTGATGGGAAGTGACAATTCCTATTGCACAGCAATGCAGGGTCTTATTTATTTATTTATTTATTTATTTTTGAGGAAGATTAGCCCTGAGCTAACATCTGCCGCCAATCCTTCTCTTTTTTTTGCTGAGGAAGACTGGCCTTGAGCTAACATCCATGCCCGTCTTTCTCTACTTGATACGTGGGACGCCTACCACAGCATGGCTTGTCAGGCAGTGCCATGTCCACACCTGGGATCCGAACCGGCGAACCCTGGGCCGCCAAAGTGGAACGTGCGCACTTAACCACTGCACCACTGGGCCAGCTCCCACAGGGTCTGAAAATGAATGATCAACCACAGCCTGTCTTTTTTAAAAAGTTGAATATTTTGCTCATCATGAATTCTTTTTGCATTGATTTTGAAAAGTATATTGCATTAAAATATTGTACATTTTATTTATATTTTTGTATATATTTATTATATGGTATATTTAGTGTCTACTTTATTATTTATTTATTATATTCCTGAATATTTTGGCACCTTGCAAACTTTGCACCCAAGGTGTGTGCCTCGCTCGCCCCACCCTAGCCCTGGTCCCTCCACTTCAGAGCCACCTCCACCCGCCCCTCCCTGCCCAAGGCTGTTTCATTCTTGAGCATTTGTCACAATGGTAGTCTCTTCACCAATGTCAAACTGACTTTTTTGGAAGAGCCCTTGATGTTTATGAATTTATTATGCCAACAGGTTCTCTGCTGGGAAAGATGAACCATCTTTTGGCCTTCATGATTTGATGTCTTGCCATGCTGTTCTAAACTTTTCAAAGAGAAAAGATGCCTTTGCCAAAATCACTGTTGGTTCGGAGGCGTGTGAATTTTCTGTGTCAGCTGAGGCATCCATGCAATCCAGAGCTTGTCCACCTTACGTGCTGGCCCATGGCATCTGCTTGTCACAGCTAATAGTATGGTTGAATGCCACTGACCTTGTCAATGTTGGGTATGTTTTAAAATATGGGTTTTTGGTCATACTGATATTCTTATGCTAGGAAAGATAATAAAAAGCAGTGGATTACAAGTTGTAAATTCGGTTTGCCTGTCTGTAATATCTCCAAAACCCAATTATAATAACCAACTCGTTATGCCTACTGTGAAGATGAAACAGAGAGAGTCCCTAGCACTGTGCCTGGCACATGCTGGATTTTCAATAAATGGTAGTCGTTATTTTGAATTTCGTGCCTATTTCCTGTTTTTCTCTCCTTTTCCTTGATGAATCTATGAAATGTCCTTTGAGTGCCCACTGTGTGCTCGAGACTGACTGTAGCACCTTCGGCTGCTGTCCAAGACTCTCTTTCATGTAGAGTCTGTTCTTGATGGGAATGTCTTTCTAGTATTATGTTTCTTGGCTGTGTTCATAAAAATATACACCTGAATTTGTATATTGAGTAAGCGTCAATAGCCTCTCTATTGGATATTGAGTAAGTCAATAAACCCCTGTGTAAGTAGTTAAGGGCCTCTGTGTTGGTTTTATATTGCTGCATCCAAATGACCACCAACTTAGCATCTTAAAACAATATGCATTTATTATCTCACAGTTTCCATGGGCCATCAGTCCAGGCATGGCTTAGCTGGGTCCTGTGCTCAGAGTCTTGCAGGGCGCTCAGAGAGTAGGGTGTTGGCTGGGCTCCGTTCTCATCTGAAGTCTTGACTGGAGAAGAATCTGCTTCTAAGCTCGTTCATGTTGTCGGCAGAATTATTGCCTTGCGGGTTTATGACAGAGGGCGCCAGCTTCTTGCTGACTGTTGCCTGGAGGCCACTCTCCTGTCCTCAAAGTTGCCCATATTTCCCTGATCATATGACCATCCCTGTAGGCAATTCACAGCATGGCTGTTTGCTTCTTCAAGAGAAGTCTTTCTTTTCAGTCTGCTAAGAGGGAATTTCATATAATGAGTCCTCATTATGGGAATGACACCCCATCACCTTTGCCATTTTCTCTTGGTTAGAAGAAAGTCACGTGTTCTGTCCACACTCAAGGGCAAGAGTTGTACAAGGTGCAAGTGGATCGTGGGGCCATCTTAGAACTCTGCCTACCGCTGCCTCCTTGGAGAAAACACTTGGAAGTTAGTGCATGGGCTTTGTGAAGACTGTTTCACTTCTCACGGGACTTTATCTACAGTTTATTTTATGATTGAGTCCCAAAAGGGGGGAAGTTGCTGGAAGTGTGGCCTTGGGATAAGTAGAGATTTTTATGTTTTTATCACATGCTAATTGTCCGTGATAGACCAATCAAACTTATATAACTACTGAGATAATTATGCTTATAAGATGTTGGGGTCCATAGTATCAAGCTCCTATGAAAGGGAGGGACTTTTAACAACCGTTTACATGGAAGAGCTCGAGGTCATCTGATCCTGCTTCCTGGCTCCAAGCGGGAATTTACTTTAGATAGTCCTTATCCTACCCCCCTGCAAAGGAAAACAATCCAGGAGACGAAAGAGCCCCATGAACACCTCCTACTGTTTTCTTAAAGAAAGAGAAACAAGAAAGCTTCCCTCACCTCTTCTCCAGCTGGAGGACTTCTCAAGTGTGGTCGCTGTGATTGCCTTTGGCCCTGTACTGAGACAGTTGTTGTGGGGGGAGGAGTTTGACCGTCAGAGTGTGTGTTCACAATCCCATTGCCCTTTTGAAGTGTGATTCAGTCTCCTCACCCTCGAGAAGGGGAACGAGTTTACAGGAGGTTGATGTGGAGAAAGCAGGAGTCCTCAGGAAGCCACCTGGGAGAGGTGTTAAGTTGCTGAGTAGAGTGTAATATATAACTGTTTGCACGCCTGAGCACACACACAAGCACACACACACACACACACACACACACACACGGTGTGCACAATAAACTGCCAACCCTTTTGTGTGGGTGGCTATACTCCCAAGCCAAATGAAACTTCTGTGGGGGTGTTTTCATAGGAGACTTCAAAATCAAACAATATTCCCAACAATTTGGGGACTGGAGCCCATGATATTTATAGGGCATCTGCTTGGTGTTTTCTGCTGCGTTAATGACTCGGCATCACCAGGTTTCTTTGCACTGCAAAAAGCTAGCACCCAAGTCACCTAGCTCACATTTGAAAAAAAAAAAAAATAGGAAAATTACCAACCCAGTGCTTATTTTTGTACCAAAGGGGATTTCCACGGGGGGAGAATTTTCCTCCCCTCTGAAGGCTGTTGCTACCTCAAAGACGTGTCTGTTGAGCCAGGTAATGGGGAC
The DNA here is from genome assembly GCF_041296235.1 of Equus asinus. Lineage (NCBI taxonomy): Eukaryota > Metazoa > Chordata > Mammalia > Perissodactyla > Equidae > Equus > Equus asinus. Next base: position 83,209,104 of record NC_091797.1, on the reverse strand, counting down.
AGCTCGAAGAGAGAAAGAAGCCAGAAGGCGGCCCCTTGCAAGGGAATCAGAGGAGACGCCAGCTCAGCTTTGATTGTATTTTTGGACCCTGCAAAGCTGATGTGGTTTCCTAGTCAACCTTTCATGCCTCCTGATAATGGAGGCTGCTGGGCAGACTGGAGTGCCTTTTTTTTCTCTCAAAAGAAGCTGAGATCTCAGACTTGCTAGGTCAGAGAAAGCAACCTTCTCACCTTTCTGCACAGCATGCCGAGCGCCAAAGCTATTCTTAGTTCACGTGTATTTCCTTGGCACCCTTTTCTTTTCCCCTCCAGATCATTTCTGCGGTGCGTAATATGGCTTCAAACTGGCGTCTGCCACAGCTTGGGAGATGGATGCTAATGAAGCAGTAATTCCTGATAACAAAAGTGTGGGTGCTGCCTGCCCCCCAAGCTGAGCGCCAGTCTCCCTGTTGACTTGAACAAAGAGGAACAGGGCAGAGGGGAAGAAGCCGCTCCCCTCCAACGCCTCCTGGCCAGCGGAGGAAGTGTCACAGCTCTGCTTGGCACAGTGCCTGCCCTGTCAAGCTCTCTCCATCTGAACTCTAGCGGAACCTTGACCCTGCTGGGACGGGGGTGGCTCCCAGCATACCCATTTTATAAAGATGAAGACTGTGTTCCTTGGCTACATGTTAGAATCATGTGGGGAGAACTTTTTTTTAATTAGAGATATAATTCACATACCATAAATCTCCCCTTTTAAAGTATACAGTTCAATGGTTTTTAGTCTATTTCAAGGTTGTGCAACCATCAGCATATCCAATTCCAGAACTTTTTCATCACCCCAGAAGAAACCTCATGCCCCTTAGCTGTCACTCCCCTATCTGCCTCCCCACAGCCCCTGGAAACCACTAATCTACTTTCTGTCTCTCTATATTTGCCTGTTCTGGGCATTTCATGTAAGTGGACTCATACAGTATGTGGCCTTTTATGATTGGCTTATTTCACTCAGAATAATATTATCAGGGTTCCTCCATGTTGTAGCATAGATCAGTACTTTATTCCTTTTTATGGCTGAATAATATTCCTTTGTATGGATGGACCACATTTTGTTTATCCGTTCCTCAGTTGATGGACACTCGGTTGTTTCCACTTTTTGGCTGTTGTGAATAGTGCTGCTGTGTATGTTCATGTACGAATTTTTGTATGAACATATCTTTTCAATTTGCTTGATATATACCTACTAGTGGAATTTCTGGATTATGTGGTAACTCTTTATCTGGCTTTGGAGGAACTGTCCCTGTTTCCCACGGTGGCTGCACCATTTTACATTCCCACCAGCGAGGTCTGAGGGTTCCAATTTCACCGCATCCTCACCAGCGCTTGTTAGTGTCTGTCTTTTTGAGTATAGACATTCTAGTGGGTGTGAGGTGGTCCAGAGACCTTTTTAAAAATACCAGATGCCCACACCACCCCTGCCTCTCTCCATTCTGATTAATTGGTTTGGGGATGGCGTGTAGGCGTTGGTTTTATTATTATCGTACTTTTAATTCCCCTGACTGAGTCTGATGTACAACCAGGCTTGAGAACCACTGCGCTAGGAGAAGCTTCTTGTGCCTATCAGTAGATATTTAATAGGCCTCTCCCAGAGCTGGAGTAGGGTGAGGTGAGAAAGGTGCCCCCCTTGGGTACAAAGTTTAAGGAGCAGGGGGCAAAGAAAGTCAGTAATCAAGATATATAATATTTTAATGCAATATTTATAAGTCAAAGTTTATGCAAAAAATTAATGATACACAAAATGTCAACATTTTATATAAAGACAGTCTACGACCCAGCATTTGCATGACTTCCCTCACCCTAATCCCAACACCATTCGATTTTGTCTTTATTTAAAGTTGTGAAATTTTGTTCTTCCTGGATTTTGGGGGGTATTAATTTTGATTTTTTAAAAAATATTCCATTAAAATATAGTTCATCTTGGTTACTGAGTTTTTGATGCCTCCGTAGATTTTGGGCCGGGGGTGAATGCCTTGCTCTCTTCACCCTTCTACCAGCCCTGCCTCGACCTGCCTCCAGATAGCGTGAAGATTAAGCACCTACTATGTTTTGGGTGCTTTTAGGTGTGGTGTGTGAACTTATTTTATCACACTTTGTTCTCACAACAGACCATTTGAAGTAGGTGATAGAATCAGTTTACAGATGAAGATGCGAAATTCAGAGAGATAATGTGAGTGACCCAAATCACACAGCTAGTAAGTGGCGAGTCTGGATTTGGACCCAGATCTTTGTGCGCAGAGATGATGCTTTTTGCACAGCGCTGAGCTGCTGCCTCCTAGATTATAAGACACGTTCAAGTTCAAAAACCTCAACCAACCCTGCAAAGTTCAAAGGGTGGAAAGGGTTGGTCCCTCCTACAGATGAGAAAACTGAGCCTCCGACACTAATTCATTGGAGACTTTGTCACTTTTCTTGAAAAGGCTTTTTTAGTTTACATGGACTCTCATTCCACTTTCCCCTTAAATTTCATTGGCGATTCGTTCTCTTGGCTCAGCAAATGATTGAGTCCAGCTACGTGCCCTGTCTTTTGTTGACTATGGGACAGGGGACAAGACAGCCAAAGTCCTGCATCTGGACTGGTAGTACTATTTATAAAAATTCACTTGACAAGCAACTTCTCATGAAATTGATTTTTGTGTGTGTGTAGAGCAAGGGTCCACAAACTTTTCTATAAAGAGCCAGATAGTAAGTATTTTAATCTGTGCAGGGCACGCGGACTCTGTTGCAACTACTCAACTCTGCAGTTGTAGCACAAGAGCAGCTGCGGACGATATGTAAACTAATGAGTGTGTCTGTGTTCCAATAAAACTTTATTTACAATAATAAGCTGAGGGCCGGATTTGGCCTTTGGGCAGTAGTTTGCTGTCTCTGGGTGTATAGGAAGGTGTATCTTTTACCAGAAGCCAGTATGGGAAAAACTTTCTTGGAAAAGTCTGAAATTTGCCTAGAAGGACAGAATCTTGAAAAGCTGGAAAGAAAATGAGAAGAGTTCTAAAAGGAAGGAATGGACGAAGTGGAAATACGTGCTGTGAGAGTCCTCAGTCTGGGAGGCACGAGAGGGAATGAGAGAGACCCCCCCCCCCAGGAAAATAAAGAGATATGCCAATTTTGTTTTTGGATTTAGCTTTTAATTTATTCTTAAATTTTAAATAAAAAAATGAGAATGTAAGTTAGAACAGATATGTTTACAAGGACATATTGGCTGCTTTTTTCCCTTTGACTCTCATCTGTCTTTGTTTATTATTATTATTTTAAAATTGTGGTGAGTACATTTAACATGAGATCTGCCCTCTTAACAGATTTGAAGTCTCCAGCACAGTATTGTTAGAAATCTATAGGCACAATATCGTACAGTGGATCTCTAGAACTTTCTCGTCTTGTGTAGCTGAAATTTTATACTTGTTGGTTAGCAACTACCCATTTCCCCCTCCCCCAACCCATTAAAAAAATCATTTTATATATAATGAGACATTTCTAATGAAGGACGTGAGCTCTCGTGATTGGAACTAGAGGGCTAAGAACTTAGGAACCTCAGTTTATTCTTTTCCTCCCCCTGCACACTTCTCCTGTGGCCTTGGAACGATTTGATTTTTCTAAAGTGAGGGACAAAGTGCTTAACCACGTAGCAAGGTGACCCAGTGGTAATTCCTCATCAGCAAGGGACTCCAGGAGCCCTCTGAGGTAGGAGATGCGATGTTGCAATATTCCACTTAGAGACCTCCTTTTCCCATCTGCTGGAACCCAAGTCTCCTGGCTCCCGGTCCAACGTTATTTCCATTACACCATTCAAGTGTGATGCAAAGTTTGGCAGAGAAATGTCCCAGGATGGATCCAAGTGGAAAGAAAAAAACCTATGGTTTATGGATATATAAACAACTTCAAATGCAATAAAATGGATCTGAATGAAGCATGAGAAAGAGGTCCCCACATAAAGTAAATTGGGCATGAAACCATGGATAAAATGTTTCTTTTATAAAAAGTTTCTAGAACATGCAAAAGGCTTTCACACAGAGAGGCATAGTGATCTTATTTAAAAATAGTAGATTTATAGGCAGTGTTTCCAGGAGAAAATGACTGTGGAATTCTGAGGTTGGGCCCCTTGGTCTGAAACTTCTAAGTTCCATAGATAGAGGATAATCATGGTTGGAGAAAATGCACCAGAAGTAACATCCATGGGCTCCTAGGACACTTGGCTGCGCACTACATCCTTGGGGCACCCATAGAGGCTGGAGATTGGATGGATCTGGGTTTGAATTCTGGTTCTCTCCTTAATAGGTTGAGTGACTTTGGGCAATGCTTGTCCCCCTTCTGAACCTTGTGTCTCGCATCCATAAGATAGAACAGTGCTGATGCGTTCAGACTGTTGTGGAGATGACGCAGGACAGTGCTTCCCACAGTATAGTCCCTGGACCAGCGGCATTAACACCACCTGGGAAGTTGTCAGAAAAGCAAAGTTGGTCCCCTCTCCAGACCTACGGAACCTCACCTCTGGGGGTGGGCTCAGACATCTATGTCTTAACAAGCCCCCAGGGGATTCTGACGCACGCTCAAGTTTGAGAACCATTAGCCTAGTCAGCGCTACTGATGTTGGGGGCTGGGTAATCCTTTGTGGCCGGGGCCGTCCTGTGCACTGTAGGATGCGGAGCAGCATCCATGGCTCCTATCCACCAGATGCCAGTAGCAACCCCTCTCTCCAAGTTGTGATAACCAAAAATGTGTCCAGATATTGCCAAAGGTGGACCAAAATCGCCACTCATTGAGAACCTCTCGTTTAGGATAAAGCAAGTTCCTGGCCTGTGGTAGAGTCAAAGAATTAACTTTCTTCTGCAGTTTAGCCATTTGAATTGCAATAGGGAAAAAGAAAAAAGAAAAAGAGGCAAGATGGAAGCCTTTTTGACTTTGCCAGTGTGCTGACATTGTGGCACGATGTCTCATTATTTAAAAATAGTCACACCCTTTAAACTTTCTAACAAAATTTTCCTTTGGGTTGAAGCTAAACATGGAAAATCTCAGCCCTGGGGACCTGTGTTAATTCTCCCCCGAGAGCTAAGTAGCTGCACATGGGGATTTTGGTGGAAAGTTTTAGGTCGCCGTGAGTGCAGAGCTTGTGGCCCAGATGCGCGGGCACGCGGTCCCTCCACGTCACCTTGGGTTCCTCTCCCATGAGAGCCACACAGCTGGCCCCCTCTGCACCGCTGCCTCACCCTGCTAATCATAACCAGAAGAGATCTGTTTTCCTTTGCTGGGGAACCATCTCTCCTGCCTGGATTTCCCTTCTACACGCGACCTGAATTTGAAGAGGCACCTGAGGCTGGGAAAGGGGGCATCGTCCCCGTGTGATGCCATGGAGTTGGTGACCCGGGTTCTCATCCAACTCTGCCACTAACTTGCATAAGACATGCTGGGCAAGTCACTCAAGGCCTGATTAGGCTTCGACTTCCACATCTGTAAAATGGACCCTTAAGACCTGGGGCTCCTGTGGGAAGATACTTTTATTTTTTGTTATGGGAAAATATTATGTTATATATAATAGCGTTAAATTTACCATTTTAACCACTTTAAGTGTACACTTCGGTGGCATTAAGTACGTTCACATTGCTGTGCAACCCTTTCTGTGATCCATCTCTAGAACTTTTCGTCGTCCCAGACAGAAACTCTGGACCCCATCAAACGGGAACTCCCTGTCAGCTCAGGCTGCCATAACAAAAATACCACAGACCAAGGGCTTAAGCAACAGAAATTTATTTTCTCACATTTCTGGAGACTGGAAGTCCAAGATCAGGGTGCTAGCATGGCCAGGTCCTGGGGCGAGCTCTTCCTGGCTTGCAGACAGCTGCCTTCTTACTGTGTCCTCACACGGCAGAGAGAGAGCGCTCTGGTCTCTGTGCCTCTTCCTGTACGAGTGCTCCTCCCATCACGGGGGCCCCACTCTCATGATGTCGTCTAAAGCTGGTCACCTCCCCGAGGCCACACCTCCAAATACCATCACAGTGGGGTTTAGGGCTTCAACTTAGCGATTTTGGGGAGACACAAATATTTAGTCCATAATGCTCCCTCCTCCCCTCCTCCTGCCGCCTCTACTCTGCTTTCTGCTCTGTGAGTTTCACTACTCTAGGTCCCTCATATAAGTGGAATCATACAATATTTGTCCTTTTGGAAAACATACTTTGATATGGTGGAAGCTTTTATTTAGCCACTGACCCTCTTTGAGTTTTCCCAGAAGCCTTGTCCAGGGCTGAATCTGACTTCCGGTGGAAAGTTTGGAAGTGCCCTGGGGAAAAACCAAAGGTCAAACATCTAAATGAAAACTGAAAAATACTGATGGTTTTGTGGTTCTCCACAATAGGGGTTCAGGCCAGAAGTTATTTGGGGCTGGAAAAGAGGCTGCACTTGTTGGAAGTATTGTCCCAAGCACTCAGCCCTTCTTGAGGCAAGCACTGGGTGTGGCGGGCACTCTTGCTTGCCTATCCAAAGCCATCCACTTCCCTCCTTGCTTGCAGAATCTGACTCTGATCTTGTCCATGCTCATCTGAGTGGTACTCCTTTTGATGGATCCCTCATGATTGGTCTAAGCCAGTGACATCCTCCTTGCTGTGATTGGCAGATTCCAGCCATGTGACCACCTATCTTGGCCAATGGGATGTGGGAGAGGTCTAACAGAGGAGGGCTCCTGGAAAACGTTTGTCTCACTCATAGAAAGAGATGCTTGGAAAAAATGCTGTGCCCTTTGTTGATGCCTACGTGGAGCAGCTGCAGCCATTTTGTGCCCACTAAGAGAGAAATCATTATATATGGGTCCTTGATATTGTCGATGAGCCACTGAGTGAACCAGCCCAGGGAGCCACTGCAGTCTGGATTTCTTGCTCTGTAACTGCAAGATTCCTCTGTTGAGGCCAGTTAATAGGGTTTTTAGTTCCCTGAAACAGTGCATCCCACTGATAGGCTGGATTCTCAGGAATCGGTCAGGGGCTCTCTTACTCCATGTGGGTCCATCGAGGCCTGTGTACACTGGGCCTCCATGTAAATGTCACTGGGCGTCTCTTCCCCTGGCCTTGTTCTTAGAATCTTCATAAAAAAGAAGACAAGATATTTTTTTCTCTTTCCCAGGGTATGACCCTATTTTTTTAATAACTCAGGTAATCGATACTTATGGCATAAAATATAGATAGCAAGAACAAAAAAGGATATACATAACAATTACATATATACATCTATGTGTGGATACTATATATTATATATAACATATGCATATTATATGTACATTATAGATATATTATATATTATATGTATATGTACATATTCATTTCCTTGCTCCACCTTTCCTGGCTGTGTGATCTTAGGCAAACTGCCTAACCTCTCTCTGTGTCAGTTTCCCAATCTGTAAAATGTGATTAGTAATAATAATACCTGCTTCATGGCGTTGTTGTGCAGATGGAATGATGTATGTGTGTGAAGAGTTTAGCATGATGCCCAGGATGTAGTATGCTGTCCATAAATAGGGGCAGTTGTGACTCCTATGACCTTCGTTGGAAAGATCTGGATTCTAGGTCCAGCTGTGCCACCTCTTAGCTGTGTAACCCTGGAAGTACCATTTTGCCTCTCTGAGCCTGGGTTTCACCATCTGCATCCAGCAGGGCTGTCGTGATTGTGCCCATCACAGTGGAAACCAAGGCACAGGGAGGTGAAGTAATGTGGCCAAGGACCCCCAGCTAGGATCTGTCCTCCCTTCTCCCGGAAAGGGCATCCTTTGGCAGTACCTGGGCCTGTTGTATGTTGGGCAGGAAGACAGAAAGGCATCGGTTAGTTTTTCTACATGACAGATGCTATGGCTGCCTCTACCCGCATTTGTTGCTGATGAAGCTTAAGTAAAGAGAAGGACTAGAGTTGATGGTGGAGGAGATGGAGACAGAGAAGGTTGGCGATTCTCGTGCCTCATTCCCCAAACTGGGTTTTTCAGAGGTCTATTCAATGCGGCTTTTTTTTTTTTTTTTGGTGAGGAAGATTTGCCCTGAACTAACACCCATTGGCAATCTTCCTCATTTTTTACTTGAGGAAGATTGTCCCTGAGCTAACATCTGTGCCAGTCTTCCTCTATTTTATGTGGGATGCCACCACAGTGTGGCTTGATGAGTGGTTCTAGCTCCATGCGCAGGATCTGAACCTGCAAACCCTGGGCCACTGTAGCGGAGCATGCAAACTTAACCTCTACGCTGCTGAGCTGGCCCCTCATTGTCTTTTAGGATGAGAGTCAATCCTGGCCTTCCTGTGTTTTCATTATATAGTGCTAGGCAGGTACCATGATGAAATGCTTTTATGATGGATGGATGGATGATTGGATGGATGGTTGTGTGGACAGATGAATGGACAGATGGATGGATGGATGGATGGAAGAATGGTTAGTTTCTGGATCTCTGCAGTCCTAGGATCCCAGGGTTGAAAGGCACCCCAGGATTCACGCAGTTGATCCCCTCCCCATCCATACGTGACTCCCCTCTGCTCAGGTGGAAGCCAGTGTGGGTGTGTTTGTGTGTGCAGTTGAATAGCGATTTGGAACACAGGACATTACAAGTGTGAAAACCTGGCTTGGATGCCACCTCCTCCGGGGCATTTTCTCAGATCGTCCCTCCCAGAAGTCACTTCTCTGCCCTTGGAGCACTTGGCTGTAGTGTCCACTGTCCCCTGCAGTGTGTTGAAGGGGCTGTGCACGTGTCCATTCACTACGCTCTGAGCTCCTTGAGAGCGGGGCCCTGTTGGGAGCTGTGAGGTGCTTTCCCCTCGAGGGGGTCTGGCCTGTGACAGCTGCTGTGGTGTCCCCTGCGGAGGCCTGTAGCTGCCTCCTGGATTTCAGGGAACCGCATGTTCTCTATAAATGTGCTCAGGATAGCCCAACATTCGAGGGGCCTTGAATAGGACTGTGGTGCTGGGGGGGGCGGGCACCCTAAGCTCTTCAGTCTCCCGTTTCCTCTCTGTTCTCATGACCCTGAGTGATGCTCATTGCTGTAAGATGCCTGCTGGACCTGACTCCACAGCCTTGGTCTGGGCTCCATCTCTTCCCAACTCAGCTGGCCGCTGTGGCTTGTGGAGAACAGCGGTTGTGCAGCCAGACAGCCCTGGGGCAGCTCTGCCCCTGCCCAGCGAGCCTGGCACCAGGCAGGTCAGTTGACCCTGTTTGCCTCATTTGTCAAATGTGGACAGTGAGGCCAATCTCACAGGTTTGTAGCAAGGACTGCGAGAATGTCCCTAAAGAGCCCAAAGATGGGGACTACTGTTGCCATTTATTAGCTGTTGGGAGAAATGACACAGCAGGGGCTGTAGGGCAGCCATGGCAGGCCAGTTACCTTTCCAAAGAGGGTCATGTGATCCAAAGACTCTCCCTCTCTCTCCCTTTCTCTCTGTCTGGAAAGAAGAGCATCACAGCCTCATCTCTGGTTAGCGGCAGATGGTCGGAGGGGCCAATCTGTTGTGTGTGTATCTCTTTGTCACCAAGCCCCCTGCAACCCCCAAAACAAACCAAAACAAACAAAGGAGCGCAGAGTTCGGGCTGGGAATCCGAGCCCAGGACCTACTAGGCCGCTGTGGGTTTTGTGCACGGAGAAGACCTTCCATTTGTTCCGTTTTGTACATCATTCATTCATTCGTGAATCCGTTCTGTGGTTTTCATTACTTCCCCGGGAAGATCACTCTGAGAAGGCAGAGATGGCAAAGACAACGCCCCCTGCGCTTAAGCTACTTAAAATCTGGTGGGAGAATTGAGACGGGAATATGAACGACCCTAAGAGAAGGGAATACATTTGAGCTGTTGAGCGTAAACATTGTGGTTTTGGCATTGACGGTGGTGGGTTATACTCCTGGGAGGGGAAGAAAGAAGGCTTCCAGGGAGAGTGAGCATTTGAGCTAGAACTTGAAGGATGAACAGGAGGTCAAAGGGTAGAGAGGTTGTTTCAGGAGCACAGAATGGCCTAGAACAGGAGCTCTCAAATTTGAACATGCGTCGTAATCACCTTGTGAAAAACACATGGCTGTGTCACCCTCAGAGTTTCAATCAGTGGTCTGGGGTGGGACCTGGGAATCTGCACGTCTAACAAGTTCCCAGGTGATGTTGATGGTCCTGGTCTGGGGACCCCACTTTGAGAATCTCTGGTGAAGGTGAAAGGGCAGAGGAAGAAAGTATAAGGAGTCACTCATTCATTCATCATCCAACAAATATTTATTAGGCACTGACTACATGTCAGGCAGTATGCTAGGTGCTAGAAATACAGAGGACAAAAGAGACTGGTGTCTGCCCTCATGGTGCTTACAGTTGAGTGGGAGAAAAAGGACGTGAAGCAAATAGACACCAGGGAAGTATGACTGAAAGCTGTGATAAGTGCTGTGAAGGAAAGAACATGATGTTAGGCTGACAATAACAGGAGAGGTCTCATGTATCCTGTTTGGAATAGATGTGACATGGGAGTGGAGCTCTGCAGGATGAGAAGGAGCTGGCCAGATGTTTGTGGAGGGGGTTGCTGGTGAAAGGGCCAGCGTGTGCAAAGGCCCTGGGGTTGGAGTGAGCTTGGCTTATTTGAGGAGTGGAAGAACCTTCTTGTGGATTTGGAGTAAAGGATCGTGGGGTTCTTGATGGGGAAGAAGTGGGCAGGGCCCTGCAGGCCAGGGTAAGGCACGTGGATGGTAATCAGTGTACACTGGGAATCCAGTGAATGCACATTTTGGGGAGAAGTGGAGAGAGTTTAGGCCGTAGGAAAGGAAGGTCTTGGATGACAGTCTCAGGACCTTGGGCCTTCATGCATGGCCACAGCAAGATGAGAGTGGAGACTGCCCTGAGCTCGGCTGGCCAGTACCACCCCACACCTCTGAAGGGACTGTCTCTCAGCAAACCCTCAACCCTCTGTAGTAATCCCTTTGTTCAACCCCTAAACATACGTGGAAAATAGTGAGGAGCAGGTATGGCTTTTTGCTGAGGGAAAGGAAAATGGGGAGAAGAAACACCGCTGGGGAAGGGTGATATGTGTACGGTGCAAGATGGTAGCCACTGGTTGCACGTGGCTATTTAAAGCTATGTTAATCAATATTAAATAGAACAATGACTTCAGCTCCTCAGTCGCATGCAGTAGCTACGTTTCAAGTACTCCATAGGCAGACGTGACTAGTGGCTGCATCTTGGACAGCGCCATCATCACGGAAGTGCTTTGGACAGAGCTGCTTGAGGATTTGCTGAGTGAGGTTCTGTCCGCTTGTTCCGGGGAGAACCGGATGGGAAGCTTGTCTCCTGAACAACTCCCAGCCTGGGACTCTCTGCTCCATGCCTTCACTTAGCCGATCGATGGTAGCCATGGGTGCTGAAGTCTCCCTGCTCGGGGCTTTGCTTGCTTGCCTGCAACACCAGGAGGCTCAACCCTGAGCCCCACATGCCTGGCTAGACTTCTCTTCTGGACACTGACCCTGTTGCCGAGATCCCAGGTGCAGCACAAGGAGACACAAAAATGGTTTTCCTTGCCCAGCAAAGCCGATACTAGTGTGTAAACCTACAGAGGATGCTTTTGCCTGTCCTCCATCAGTGTCGCTTCTAAGAATAATCCTAGAATTTTTGAACTTGGAGCCACTCTGGAGAGTATTTTTTCTAACCTCTCACTTAATGGATAGGAAAACGAGTCCGTGACAGGTCGTGTGGCTTGCCTGAGGTCCCATGGCTCCTTAATTGCAGGGTGGGGAGTTGAACGCCATGCTCCTGACTTTGATTTTAGTCTTTCTTCACCCCGACGTTCAAGGAGCCTGGTGATCTTGTACCGTTCATCTTAGCTGGACCATTTTCTAACTTGAAAATTTCCAGCTGATTTTTGGGTCAGAATCCTTTAGCTTGTATGTGAAATTTACCGAATGGAAAACAAATCAGAATCCATTAAACCACTCCCTGATTTCCCATCCAAAGCTGCTCAGTATCCAGCGAGGGTCAGGGCAACAGTGATAGCAAGAATTTGGCAGAGGTCCATCATAAAATAAAATGGACTGGAGTTACCGGATGCGGCAATAGCTTCTGCGCTTGCTACTGTGGGTCTTGATGGGCCCTCCCTGTTCTGGGGTAAATTTCACGGCCAGCATTCCTTGCGCCGTTCTCCACTTCTCCCACCTAGGTCTGCTCTGTACCTCTGGCTCATTTCCTTCAGAAGCCTGCCTTGTCCCTTGGGACAATCCTGAAAATCTTGGAAAGAGTTATATTGTCTTATTTGGGGAAAAAGTTTTCGGGGTGTTTGTTTCCTAAGAGGTCTGCTAAAGATTGGATATGCGATTTAGAGGAAACACCCATGAATGGTGGGCACATTCTACATCTGTGCTGTTCAATACAACAGCCACTGGCCACACGTGGCTATTGAGCACTTGAAATGTGGTTGGTGCAACTGAAGAACTGAATTTTCACTTTTATGTAATTATTTTTTGGTGTTAGATATTAATATTTAGTTTATTAAAGCAAAAGAAATCCATACCCTTATTCTCTTCATGTTTTTAATTCAACTTACATGCAGTGTTATTCTATTCATGTAACTCTAGCAAATTTTAGCAATCACATATGAAGGGATTTTGAGTAATATTTCCTTCCGTTGACAACCTTAGGGAATTAAACATCTTCAAGCAATTTAAACTGTATTTATAAGTCTGATATACAGGAATTTTTTAAAAAGTACTCTAATTGTTGACAGATAAGCTTTGTCAACTACTTACATAACACATAGAAATACAAATATCAAATTGATAAATATACTGGGCTTGAAGCCACTTTCTAATGTTGTACGTAAATTGAATACAATTTCAGCTTAAAATGTACGTCTAAATCAGTTATTCAAATACACATTTTAAATTAGAGTTAAAAAGGTGAGGTCTTCCTCTAAGTGGCCAAATAATATAAAACATTAAGAGAATGTGAAATAATTACTCCAAATGCACAGACTTTAATTCCAATAGTAACATTATGGGTTTAATGATCTTCCATATGTCTGTAATTCATCCTCGATTTTCCCAGAACTTAAAGATTCTAACCCATTCAGGAAACCAGTTTATGTCACACAATTCTAAGCTTAAATTCTGATGCCATTTTTGGGGGGCTGAGTTCTCTGATTGCCTGGGGTCACGTAATGACCCATAAGGATGCTGTCTGGATTCTTGTCTGCAGTGCCCGTAAGATGCCCTAACCGTTTGGTCACGATGTTGATTGTGTGTGTCATTTTGTTTCAGTTTAATGGCAGCCGCAGGTGCTGGCTGGGTGCTCTGCAAGGCAGGCAGCTTGAGATGGAACAGGCTTCCATGGCCCAAGTGGAGTGGTTGCCCAGAGGAGACCCACCTTCAGTGCATCCGTGTTTTGTGTTTTTTCTTAGATTCATCCGGTCTTATTTGATGCCTGGGATCTTCATTCCCTGTAGATCAGGCAGTGGAGAATAAGGGAACCTATTGCTTAGGGCACACCCTTCACGAATGTTTCGGGCTGCTTCTTGGGTCTAGCTCTCCGTTCCCCCTGCTGCCCAGGGACCACAGGCATGGCGTCCCAGAACTTCTGCCCGTTCCTCCCCACCGTCCCTCCTCTCGGGCAGTGACTGCCCACTAGCTTTTTTTTTTTTCCCCCAACTCCATCTATCTTTGACACTTGCCAGAAGATCTCATGATTCAAAATGTAGGTACAAATGGTGGGCCCCTATCCTACAAACTCATATTTGTCTGTACAGCTTGGTCTCTGGTGCATGATTAAGAGAGGGGCAGGGGGCTGGGCAATGGGAGGTCATTTAGACCGACTAGCTTTGCTCCCCTAAAACCAGCTGTGGACAAAAGTGTGCGTTATTATTTATTACTCTTCATGCGGGCCCCACCTTGTTCCAAAAAGGTCAGGAGTGGTTACAACTGTGACACAGCTAAGTGTGGCTGGGAGGACCCTGCCAGCGTATTTTTCCCCCTGCTTCTCCTCGTTTTCAGGATGATCGGTCCTACGCACATCACTGCCCTCTCCGGAATTTCAGCCCCAGGAGACTGATTCATTTAATCCGATCACTTAATTGGCAGCGCATTGGTAACAACTGAGAGAGACCTCGAAGGCGGGGGTTCTGGACTCTCTGCCTTTGTCAGAACTCTCTGGGGACCTTGTTTAAAAGAAATGAGAAGAGAAGCCCCCTTTCCCCAGGAGTATTTGACTCCGCATGCATGGTTGGGGGAAACAGGGGCTTACCAGGCTACTACTCTTAACAAGCTCCCCTAGGGGCCTCTGCACGCAGAGTTCGACAGCTTTATTAGAGTGTGGTGTGGAAATAAGGCAGGCTTGGGGGCAGCCTCTGTCGCTGCGTGTTGTCCATGTGACCTTAGGCAAGTTACATTGTCACTCGGTGCCTCCATTTTCTCATCTCCACAACAGGAGTAATAGGGTTCTTAGCCCTTAGAGTGCATATGACAATCAAATAATATAAATGAAGCGCTGAGCACAGAGCCTGCTCAGCACAGCTTAGCTCTGATTATCATTATATTATTGCATAATAATGTTTTGATAAGAGCATCGTTATTAACATAACTAAAGCAGTAGGCACAGGGCTGGCATATAAAAAGTATCAACAAATGTCAGTTTTATTACCATAAATATATAATATATGCTATAAATATGCTATATATTTTTGAATTTCAAATTATATTATGTATTATATGTCTATGAATTCTTATCTATTTTATATCTACGAATATATCTATATATTATACAGTATATAGATACACCAGAAATATAGCATATGTATTGTTATAGCATAAATATTAAAATTATAATAATAATTATGTGAGGAAGTTACCAGTGGGCCTGGCATCTAGGAAGTGCTTAAATCTGTGAACTCTTTTTTTTCTCCCATGTTGTTTGTAATATTCATTAGCAGTTCTCAAAGAAAAGGAAAAGCCACCAGCAGCATCCAGGGGTTTAACCCGAAGCAGGGGGCAGTGGGCAGCTTCCGGCAGACGGAACCGGCCCGGTCCCAGCGTCCCCGGGGCGCAGCCCCAGACTGGTGGGTCCTGTCTGCTTCGGCCTGAGGGATCCTGTTCTAACTGGGACCCGGGTGGGGAGAGGAGGAAGGACGCGTCTCCCAGGCGGAGGATTTGCCTGCGGATGCAAATCGGCCGGTTACTTGAGACCTTAGCGAGTCAAATAATTCTCTCCCTGTCAGCTGGCCCCTCGAGCCGGGGATGTTATGACAATGGTCGCCCTGGCAACGCGGGAAGGCGTCGGGCCGCTGGCTGCGGCCGCTCCCCTCGCCCGCCGGCCCTGAGGACCCGAGAGAGAGCCGTGGCCGCGGAGCCGGGCCCCGGGGCTCAGCCTGCAGCGCCCAAGGGAGAGGAGTTGGGGTTTATGGGTAGAGGCCTGGCCTCCACCAGCAATGATGGTGGTTTATCGAACGACTAAGAAAAATGTCCTGAGCGCCGGCTGTATGTCAGGCACTGATCTGAACGCTCCAGAGAAAAGAGGCAAAAGCCCGTGCTCTTTTGAGCTGACATTCTGATGGGTGTGTGATGGGGGGGGGGGGGGCGGATGGCGGGGGGCGTAACCATGGAAACCAGTAAACAGGATAATTTGTGGGATAGAGATAAGAGCTCGCAGGAAAAAAGCAGGTGGCGTGATGGTGACGTTGAGAGGTAATAGGGAAGGGGTGACACCTGAAGGATAGGAAAGTGCTGTTTATTTCTAAAGCCGGAGGGAGACAGCCCTGGGCAGCCGGAAGATGTGCCGAGAGGCTGGACCCTGTGGATTCAGGGCTTTGAGCTCCGCTGCTAGCCAGCGCCTGCGAAAGAGAAGGCAGCAATAATGGGGTGCTTGCTGACAGGCAGCCCTGAGGGGTACAGAGGGTTCCGGAGCCCGGCTAGAATCAGCCTAAAGTCATCCGTGTGATTTTAAGGGCAGTTTTGTCACATTCCTGAGCCCTCAGTGTCCTCGTGCATAAAATGGATGTGAGATGAGACCCTCCCCTTGGCGTTGCCATGAGGTTTATCTGAGAGACGATTAGTGAAAAGACCTCATACATAGAAGATCCTTAATCTGTACTGCACCCCCTTCCAGCTTTCACGAACTCTGCTTTAGTTTTTCAAAAAAAAAATAGCACCTAAGAGTGATGGGTTTGGGCTCCAGCAAACCAGAGGCTTGCCCATGGGTCTCTGGGTTTATCCTGGTTTCGATTCTGAGTGAAAAGTACCCCATGTCACATTAGAGATTTCAGACATGATTATTTATAGCTCTGTCACATGTCTTGACTTAAAACATTTTTTTTGTTGTTTATGCTGCTAAATTTGCCATGGTGCTAATACCGAGTACAGTAATAAGTACTGAGGATGCTCAGATACAGGAAGGTCTGAAAATTTTTCCATCTGCCGCGGAAGGTGCCAGGCTGCCCCCTGGTGTGGAGATGAAGAACTACATCTGTGGGTTCCTGCTGTCTCCGAGTCCTGTGACGCTTCAGAGCCCAGGCCCGGAGACCTTATTTTGCACCCCCGGGCAGGGCAGGGGCAGCTGGTGGGCTCAGCTTGGGGGTGCTATTTCCGGGAGCCCTGTGCTGCGTCTTGGAGATGGTGCCTCTGGACTTTTTGCAGTTGAGCTCTGCATGCCCTTGTATTGAGGGTGACCTAAAAATAAATGGGGACACCTGGCAGGGTGAGGCCCTACAAAAGGCGCTTTTCTAATTGTGCTTCTCAACCTTGACCTCTAGGTTTTTGGGACCCTCCGCTTCAGCAGAGAGCTGTGGCGAAGCGGGCACGGGACGGGGAGTCAGATCCTGGGCTGGTGCTGCTTTAGTTGTGTGAGCTCGAGCCCTCCCCCACCTCTGAGCCTCACTTTCCCCATCTGTAGACTGTTCCTAACAATCTGACACCCTCTTCAGCATCGTCGAGATGCTCAAATAAAACCATAGCTTTGGAACCATCGAGGAAGGGAATTTATTTAGTGATGTGGGGGGATCCAGCTCGGTCCCTGACATTCTCTGAGGGCGGAGGTCAGGGCCTCCCACACCTTCTGTGGTGAAGGATCAGCGTTTTCTTTCCTGGTGCTTTGTAGCCAATACTTTTGTAATATATGATAAGAATGATTTACTAGAAGAATGAAAGGGATAAAAAAAACCCCAATAAAATACAAGCCTCACTGGGAAAATATTAAACAGACATAAAATCGCTCTGTCAAATAGCTATCAAAGTGTCTCACTGCTCTCAATTTCTGTCCTTACCCGAAGGGGGCTGCCCGTCAGGGCCTCAGGGCCCATGTCTTCAGGCCGCGCCTGGAGGAGCCCTGCCTTACGGCAGTGAGGGGGTGTACTTGATTTTGTATCCCTAGCTCTTTGTATTTAGAAAGCACCTAAAAAACAAAAATCAAACCAACAAAAATCCTTTAAATGAGTGAATGAGAGGCCTTGCTTCTCTTAGAACAAATATAGAGCGCCCGCCGTTATCATCCTGCGATCACGGCACAATGCTTTGTTCAAGGCTGTGCTGTGCCCTTGTGTCCTTTGGCTCCTGTCCTTTGGCCTCATGATTTGTGTTTGTGTGTCAGTCTTGTCTGTCCCACTGGGCGTCCCTTCAGGCCTGGACTGGGCCAACTGCTTTTGGATTTCCCGGTGCCTCAGTCAAGGTCTTGTCCCTGGACTGCTCGCTGAATGCCTGCCGTGCAAATGAGCCCGGGCATTTACTCGCCCTTGAGGGGTGCTGCTTGCCGAGGGCGCTGCTCCCCGGGCTCCCAGAACGGGTTTCTGCCCTGGTTTTATTGCCCAAGGACCCGGATGCTGAAGCTTGTCTGAGAAGCAGACTGCTTTCCTTACGTCATTCAGACAGGAGATGGGTCTTTCTATGCTGGCCTGACCCTCAGACTCATTGGGGTGCTTGTGTTTTCACAGATTCCTGGGCCTTCCCCAGATTTACTGAATCAGAATTTCTAGAGGAGTGGCCTGGAAGGCTGGTTTTTAACAAACACCTTCAGATGATTTTTATGGTCAGGAAATTGGGGAAAGAGGGAAGCAGCCTGTAAAATTATCTAGAACCTTGGGAGAGCTGCTTAAGCTCTGTGGCCTTCAGCTTCCTCATCTGTAAAATGGGGGTATTCCTGGGGTCATTGAGAAGCTTACGTGAGAAACTTGTATGATCTGCTTAGCAGAATCCCTGGCATGTGTGTGTTATTTACATCCTATGGATATTTAAAACTTATTTAATGCAATGGCTGACATTGTGTACGTCCCGTGTGTATTTATTGTTGGCAGGTGTCTGATTTTCATGAGATTTGTAACTAATTATCACATAGGTAATTCAAGCTTATAGAAAGATTATAAGATACACACACACAGAAATGAACAAATAAATTTCACCTCTAATGACCCAGAGTTGTAGCTGTTAACATTTTGGAGCATTTCCTTCTAGTCTGTGTGTACATATATATATATAAAATATATATTAAATGTATATGTATCTTATGTATATAACAATACATAAGATACATATATATTTAATGTATACTATTATATATTAACATATACAAAATATTAAATATATATTTTATTATGCATATAGACATTTATAAAAATCATAATATATTATATATTATATAATATACACACACATTCATTTTATATTCAGAAAATAGGATTATACTCTGCCTGTTCTTTTGGTTATGTTATTTCACTTGACAGTAGATCATGACATTTCTTGTGTGTCAATATGTAAGAGTTTGTTAAACTTTGGTTCAAATTCTGATTCATCCACTTAGTTGCTCTGTGACCTTGGGTAAGTTGTTTAACCTTTCTGGGCCTCAATTTTCTCGTTTGTAGAGTGGGGCAGTAATTGGATGTCCATCGCAATGCCGCTGTGAGGATTAAATAGATAATTCATAAAAGTGCTTATCACAGCATTGGGTTCAGAGAAGGCCCCTGTTAGCTGACAACCTGGATTATTCTGCGCCACCAGCCTTGGGTAACTGGTGGGGAGAGCTGCTGATCCCAGGGGCCCCGCCTGGGAAGCGCTGCTCAGTCTCCGCCCAGTCCAGCTTCACACTCTGGGCAGTTTTCGGGCGTTTTCCCTGCTCAGACTAGCCATGCTTTTGTCCCCAATGGTGACTCTTCTTTCCCTTGGCCTCAAGGGGAAGACCTGGGCCTGTGACTGCCCGCCTGTCTTCTCACTCCACCTGCTTCCTAAGCCCATCTCTGTCCCCCGCGTTCCTCATTCATCGTAGTGAGGCGGCCCCTGGCCTCTTACTCCTGGGCGAGTACAGGTCCTGTCTCTGGGTGACCCTGGAAGCACCTCCCCAGCATCCGTGTGTTCCTTCTACAAACAGGACAGAGTGCTTATGTGGGTGGTGGGCTCAGCCTGTCTTCTGCGTGGACATTGTCTCGTGTGATGCCGCAGCAGACCTGCGAGGGAAGGAGGTATATGCCCATTGTATAGATGAGAAAGTGGAGGCTCAGGGAGCTGAAGTGACTTGCCCAAGCCTCAGAACTGGAATTCAGAAACTCACTCGTCCCCTGCTTCCTGGAAGGCTTCCCGAGAGGAATGAGACTCCCTCTGCCCTTGAGGGGCCCAAGCCCAACTTTTGGATTTCCCGTTCAGTGGGAAGGACCGTGAACACCTCATAGTGCAGCGTCCTGGTAGAGACAGAGAGCTTTGGGGTCGGACCCTGGCTCCCCGACTTAAACAGTCTGTGGATCTGAGCGAGTGGTTCCACCTCTGGGCGCCTGTTTTCTCGTTCACACAATGGGCTCAGAACAGCAGCCTCACAGCTAGTGTTGTTGCGTGGATTCAAAATGAACAAGCACTTCCAAAACACTCCCCCCGGCGCCAGGCACACCGCAGGTGTTTGGTCAATGGTGGCTGCTGGCGCGGCAGTTATTCCTGAAAAGGCTTAATCGTAGCTGACAAAAATGCCCCCAGCAGACATCCCAGAACTGCTCGCATCGTGGACTTTTGACTGTGGTATCAAAGGAATTCATCATGCAGAAGATGAGAAAGAATGAGGTGCATCTGTATGAACGAGCAGGAAAGATCCTCAAGACTTACCACTGAGTGAAAGTGTGAGCTGCAAAAAAAATGCATACTGCGTGATACAATTTACGTGAAAAAAACAACCCTACACGTAAAACCACGCTGCAGAGTTTCTGCACACGTGTGCATATGTGTGAAAGGGCACAGGAAAAGGTCTGGATAGATGGACACCAAGCCATTCTGAGCAGTTACCTGCATCACCTCCAGGAGAGGCGGGCCAGCATTAGTGGGAATGGTCAAAGGGGGCTTTGGCCTTATCTGAAATGTTCTAACTTTTTCACAAAGGAAATATATGCATGTGTCTATTAAATAAAGGAAATTAAAATAAAGTTATCCTTTCTGCAATGTTGGGGCTTTGGAATCAACTTGGGTTTGAATCTTAGCTCTCCACTTACTGGTTGTATGATTGCAAATAAATAAGTTCTCTGTGCCTGATTTCTTCCTCTGTAAAATGTAGATCTTAATGGCATCTAGCTCTTGGGAATGTGGAGATATATTGACATGATGTGTGTAAGACCTTCAGCATGGGCTGGGCACTTGGAAATGCTCAATAATGGTGCTTTCATTTTTATTATTAAATTTATTTCATTTACTCTTCCAAATATGGACAGGGCTCCTTAACCTTTAAGACAGCCAGTGTCTTCAACACTGGGTAACACAATTATCAGCCAATTAGAATGCAAGGAAAACTGTGATAAATCTTGTAATAGAGTCTGTACGAACAAAATGCCCAGGAAGAATTAATAAAGACTTCCCGGAGAAGGTGACATTTGAGATGAACTTTGGAGAAATCAGATTTCCGTGAGTTGACTGGGTGGCGTATCAATTATCTCTGAATCCCTATAATGCTGTGTAACAGGCAACTACAAAACCTTGGTTGCATACAACATAAACATTTATTGGCCATGCATCTGGGGTCAGCTGCACGTTAGTGGCTGTCTTGCTCTTGGCTGAGTTCACTCAGAGCCAACAGCCAGACAACAATTGGCTGTTGGCCCAGCTAGGATGGCTTTGGCTGGGATGTCTGGGAAAGCTTGACTTTGCCCTATGTAGTCTCTCATCCTTCAGCTGACTAGCTGACTATCCTGGGCACGTTCTCATGGAGATGGCAGAGATTCAAGAGAGGGAGTAGAAACACACCAGGCCTCTTTCTATTGGCTGAGGCAAGTCACATGGCCAACCTGATGGAAGCGGTGCAGGCGCAGACTCTGCCCCTTCAGTGAATTAACTGCAAAGTCACAATGCAAAGGGTGTGGAGGCAGGAGGGGTGCAGGATTCAGGTCATCTTTACAATCCACCACAGGTGGGTGTGGAGAGGAATTGCCTGGAAGTGAAAGAGGCAAGAAAGGAGAACTGGAATATAATTGAGCCCTGAATAATAGGCTAAGGAATTTGAACGTTATTCTATAGGACAGCATTTCCCAAACTCATCAGTTTGATACCCTCATCCTACTTTTTGCCCTATCTGTGTATTTTCTTTAAACCAACTCAAATTAAAAAAAAACACACACAAAAAACCATGTATTTAAAAATAAAACTTTGTACAACTGTTATAATGGAAAACTGGTATCACTCTTCATAAATGGAAGGCAATCAGGAAAAGAAATACAATGAAACAAAAGTATCCTTCAGTTGTGCTAAATATCATTACCTGCCTCAGGCTGTGAGTCTGTGTTAAAGACACAGTGTCATTGAAGAGAGACTGTCTCTTTGATCTAAAGTCAGGTGGCTGGAGGGAGATCTGGACAGGGAAGCACGCTCTCGCTGTGTGACCCAGTGTTACTTAATGCCACGCCTGGGTACCACCTCGAGTTATCACGCGCTTGGGAAATGCTGCTATTCAAGATTGGGTGTCTGAGCAGGGTAGTGACGTAGTTCCATCTCTCCTGCCAGCCAGCATTTGGGCTTAGTCTAGTTTTTCAATCTTCTGTGACACTGAAGGCTTCTTTAAAGGTGTGGCATGATGTCAATGGCTTCCGATTGACACTTGATTCCTTTCTTTCTTTCTTTGAGAAGTTGATACAGCATTGTTATTATTTATATCAAGAGACCAGATCCTTATTTCTTTTGCCATATTTGAAATCCAACACAGCCATATATAGGTATAGAATAATAAACAGTAAAAGCTTATTTATTCAGAAGAAAAGTCTGAAGAAGAGCAGTTAGCCAAAAGCCCAGATTTATGTTCATGAAGGGAGCACGTATTACTTTCAAGCAATTTCTGTAAGGTGAATTGATTCAAATCCTAGTAATTTCAAAGTCAGGATTTACATAATGAATTAGGAAGACAATTTTTTATTCAAACTTTTAATTTTAGTCCTTTTAGTTCATTTAGTATGTTTAGTACGTTCTCTTACAGGATAACTTTTTTAAACTTTGGAGAAATGATACATTTTACCCTTAAAGAATATTATTTATTTTCAAACTGATTAGTTTTGATTTATTAGAAATACTTTTTTAGGCTTGCCCCATTGCCAAGTGGTTAGAGTTCTGTGCAGTCTGCTTTGGTGCCCAGGGTTCGCAGGTTCAGATCCCATGTGAGGACCTACTCCACTGACCAGCCACACTGTGGAGGCGTCCCACATACGAAAAAATAGAGGAGGATTGGCACAGATGTTAGCTCGAGGCAAATCTTCCTCAGCAAAAAAAAAAAAAAAAAAAAAGCAAAACTTTTTCTGAGGCTGATAGTCACTATATTTGGGACATACCCCCCCCATGCTAGTTGTGGAAGATGCTTGTGAATTCATGTAGTACAAAATCAGCACTATTGCAATGGTGTTCTGTGTGATTCTTCCATGCCACTTTGCATGAATAATTTCTTTTAAGCCTCACCGCAATCCTAGGAAGTGGGACAATTTAATCCTCATTTTCCAGGTGAGAAAACTGAGGTTTAGAACAGATTTGAAACTTGCTTGAGGCGGTTAAGCTACTGAGTAGTGCCTGGGGATGGGAGCCCAGGTTAGGCTGATTCTGGTGCCCAAGCTTCCGGCCTCTCCCTGAGGCTGCCTCTTATTCCAACACATGGACATGGAAAAAAAAAGTCAAGTAAACTAAAAAGTTCTCTTTCTCTGGTTTTATGCTGCACTTTTCTCTTTCTTCAACTACTAGAGTCCTTCATTTAAATCAGTGCAAAGGAAGCAGGCTTTCTAGCCATACTTACTGCTGGTGCTGAGTGACATTGTCCCAGGGCTGAGAGACCCCCTGTGCTTTTGATCACTCTGGTTTCTTTTCCTCGTGGCAAGGAAAGTTGTAATCCTGAGCAGATCTCTTTCTCCCGAAACTTCCTAGGATAGATTCAGAGCACTAACTGTTGGGTGCAGGTTTCATATCGAAATCTTCGTCTGAAATTCAGGACTGATTTTGGTTCTCTGTACCAAAAATATCAGAAAGAAGGTAAAACTTTGATTAATCATATTACTTATTGAATTCCCAGAGCCTAACACAGTGCCTGGCACACTGGCGTATAGTTGGCGCTTCGTAAATATTGTTTGAGTCAATGAGTGAACCAAAGCTTAGATATATGCAAAGTGTGGACAGGATACCTAAACTCAGTCTTAAAATAAAAAAAATTCTTAGTGTTGAGAAAGCAAAGCAATATGAACTTATTATAAATAAGTTTATAATTATATATATAAATTATATTTTATTTATATAATAAATACAAATTATATATAAAATTATATATAAATATATGTAAATAAAAATATATACAAATAAAATATATAAATTATTATAAAAATTGAAAAAATAGTTGTACAGGAAAAAGTGAATGCCCCTCTTTTCCCCATATCTGTTTTTACTATTATAGGTCGTTGTATTCTGCCAGGTATTTTCCTGTGTTCATAATTATATCATTAACACATATATAGTTTTAAAAGTATAAATGCAATTATACAGTGTCTTTGCAGATTGCTTTATCACTGAAGATGAAAATCTTTTCTTAGATCAATATGTATTAATCTACTTTATTTATTTATTTTACTTTTTTTTTTGAGGAAGATTAGCCCTGAGCTAACTACTGCCAACCCTCCTCTTTCTGCCAAGGAAGACTGGCCCTGAGCTAACATCCGTGCCCATCTTCCTCTACTTTATACGTGGGACGCCTATCACAGCATGGCTTGCCAAGTGGTGCCATGTCTGCACCCGGGATCCAAACCGGTGAACCCCGGGCCGCCAAGAATCGGAACATGTGAAATTAACTGCTGTGCCACCGGGCTGGCCCCTAATCTACTTTATTTTTGAAAGTTTATATAGTATTCAATTCTATGGATGTGCTGTAACTCATTCATATTTATCTTTTCTGTTAATGACCCTTTTAAAAAATTGTTTTCGTGTTTTTAAAATCGCAAACTGCTGCGATAGCCAGCCAGCCTCTCGCCCCATGTGCACACGTGCGTATTTCTCTAGGGTGGATTCCTAGACGTCAGTTTCCTCGGTCACAGTGCATGAGCACTGAAATGCTGATACCACCAAATCAAGTTGCCCTCCCGTGGAATTCTCAAGGGTTTCTCACATTCTCACTGACACTGATAGCATCAGTGTTAAAATGTTGCCAAACGTATCCAAACATTTTTCCATTAATAAGCAGGTAATACATATACGTTGTATTTTCTAATATTACTATAAAGAAGCAAACGGGAAAAAAATAGGTCACCCATAATCTTAGTCTCAGAGATAAATACCGCTAACACTGTGCTATGTACCCTCTCAGGGCTTTTTCGATGCATCTATACACATGTAGTTTTATAAATTTTCAATGCATTGTTTATACATTATAAATATTATGCATATTTTATACATCATTTCTATATGAATACATTGTAATTTATTTACATCATTCCCTATTCTTGAAGAGTTGGATTATTTCCAATCCTTCATGGCTATTATCAACTTGGAGCAAACCTTCATGAATATTCTTAATTATTTCTTTAGAATAAAACCCTACAGCAGCATTGTTTGTTAGAAATATGAGAGCAACAGATGTGAGCCAAATGTGTAATTTTAAATTTTCTAGTATCCACATTAACAAGAAATAGATAAAATTAATTTTAAGAATATATTTTATTTAACCCAGTTCATCCAAAATATTATCATGTAAACATGTAATCAATGTAAAAATATTAATGAGATGTTTTACATTATTCTTTTCCTCTCAAGTCTTTGAAATCCAGTGTGTATTTTATACTTACAGCACATCTCAATTCAGATGCTAAAATTTTCAAGGTTAAGGTAAAATGTAGTTCTATCAAAATAATAAAATTATGTTTAACAGAAAAATACATGGCTTCCGTTTTTGCATTTAAATTAAATAAAATTTAAAATTCCATTCCTTAGTTGCACTAGCCACACCATGCTCCGTTAGCCACACCTGGCTGGTCGACTACCATTTTGGACATTTGACACAGAGATTAAATCGATTTCACTTCTCAGTGTGTGAAACGAAAGCAGATTTGGGGGGAGTGCCTGCATACAAGACTTGAGAATCCACTGGAAAATGTCAAGATCCGAAAAAACAGTTTAAATCAGGATTGGAAATCTCAAGAATGAGGTGACAGAACTCAGGAAAGGATTGGAAATAAAAGGAAAATTTTATTCAATAAGATAAGTAGGTGAAAAGTAAGAAAACTTTTTGCAAATCAGACATATATGAACATCTTCATAAGGCAGGCAGCAGAGCTAGGGTGAGAGGGCAGCCCCGCGTGGGTCAGGGCCCACAGGGGACATCCAAGCAGGGCAGTGGCCCAATTGAGGATGGGTCTGGACAGGGCAGGGGCCCAGTGGAGTTGGGATATTAGCGAAATTCAGCAGGTTAAGCAAATAATAAATAAATATATTAAGAATTATTTTTCTCAGTGTCTGAGAAGAGTGATGCAAATGTGGGAAGGGAAAAAACTAGAATAAATTCTATGGTGTTGGTTTGGGATTATTGGTTATCAACCCATATAGATAAAAAAATAAATATAGGGTAAACTTATGTATCTACATATATGCATTGCACATACGTACATATATTACCTAGGCTGCCCGCTGAGGGAACTGGAAACCAGGACACCTCAAGATCAGTAAGCACACCAACCATCCAAATCTTGGCTTCTAAATACCATCTTCCCCTCAGAGGAACCAGTGCTCTTTGGTGAAATGACTGATTCCAGAACAGGGGCAGGAAAAGAGCAAGATGAGCCTGGAAAATTTTGTTGTGCGTGAAAGTAAAGAAGTGCTTGAAGAATGATGGGGAGGTGTCGAAGTATGTTTATTTCTTCTGAGTGGTTTTCTGTACTGTGCATAGAAAATAGTTGAAACAAGTCCAAAAATAACACAAAAGACAGACGTGTGAGTTCTGTAGATGTCTTAGTTGAAAGCCCTACTCTGAAGTCTTAATAGGGCAGACTCTATTCCTTCAGAAATACATGGGAGAAAAAACATGTATTTTTTGGCATTTTTCTATTCTAAATTCTAAATTGAGATTCCAAATGAAAAGTGTTCCAGGTACATTCGCTTAACCAGTGATTTTTGTGCTTCTGTTGCAACGACACATAGGCTTACCAAGAAAGGCAACTTTCATCTTATTAGTAAGGTGAGAAAATTAGTGTGAACTTAAAAACTTAGTTTTCTGGTTTCTTCCCCTGGGCTTCAGTCTCAGGGTGCCTCTCTCCATGTCAGCAGGGATGGCCTGGACAGCTTCCGGCTTGTATGACGCCTCCCAGACACTCTAGTGGGAAGGGACGGCTGTTCCTGAGAGCTTGCGAAGAGTTGTGGGGAGGGCTCTGGTGGCCCAGCCTGACTCACGTGTCATCCTGATCCAGATGCTGTGGCCAGGCTTAAGTCCCAGGCCGCCTGCAGCCCAGGCAGGGTAGGCTCAGTGAAACAGCCGTGCCTGAACCATGTGCACTGAGAGCCAAAGAAGGAAGGTTCCCCAAAAGAGAGTTGAAATACTCTTTTCAGCGAAAGGGGGAATGGAGACGGGCTGGACAGAACCAATAGATGCCCTCTGCCATCATACCCTGCTCCAAATTTTGTGATCCTAAAATTCCAGGACCGTCTTCTTGATAAATGTTGGCTGACTGTGCTTTGAAATACCGGAGGCATTACGTACCTAAGGATTTTATTTTTCTTTCATTTAGTTATCTTTATTAAGTATATTTTAAATTACAAAGATGATAATATGCTTTAGGTAACGATTGAAGCCAGGCAAAAATATATTAAGGAACATCGAACCTTTTTCTCCCTCTGTCTGTGCCTCTCCCCACCCCAGTTATCAGCCTGGGGTGTGTCTTCCATACTCTTTCTCTGCTCCCGCACACATGTAGGGCCTGTCTTTTGTTAATGTTGCTAGTTTTTACATAACTAGCAATAAAACACTTTCCTTTCTTGCATCCTGGCATCCGTCCAGAAGCACGGGGCCAGGCCCATCTCATTTTAAAAGTCTTTGTTAATTTGTGACTACTTGCATGTGACTCAAGATTCAAATGGTACAAAAGTGTTTAAATAAAATGTTTCTCCCACCTCTGTTCCCCACCCGCCCTCCTCCCTTCCCTAGAGGATTGGGAATCCTTCCAGACAGTGTCTGCATTTATGAAGATATATACATGTCAACAGTTCCCACGTGAATGGGAGAGTATTTGTGTTTGTTTATCAACGTGTCTTGGAGACTGTTCCATATCAGACAAAGCACGCATCCTCATTTTATTTTATAGCTGCGTAGGGTTCCCTTGTGTGCGTGTGCCTCTTTTATGAGGCTCCTGCTGATGGACCCTCAGGATGTTTGCCATCTTTTGTCACTGCCAAGAGAACTGTAAGGAAAATGCTTTTACGTAGTCATTTTGCACAGGATGGAGTGTCTGTAGCATGAGTTCCTAGCAGTGGAATTGTAGGGTCCAGGGATATGTGCCGTGGAAATGGAGGAGGATGCAGCCCCAAGGCCCCCACTCAAGGGCCGACGCGTGTCTCCCTCATTGCACTTGAGCCAGTCTTTAAAATACAGAGTTGGGTGGGGTGGGGGCACGGAGTGGGCGGTAGGGAGATTCTTGCCTCTCCTTGTGGCGATGCCTCTGAGATGTGTCCTCTGTCCTCATCTGTCTCCACAGAGCAAGCTGGTGAAGTACTTCAGCCGGCAGCTGTCCTGCAAAAAGAAGGTGGCCCTGCAGGAGCGCAACGCCGAGCTGGATGGCTTCCCCCAGCTCCGCCACTGGTTCCGGATTGTCGACGTGCGCAAGGAAGTCCTGGAGGTGACCGGAGGTGCCCCGTGCCCCCTGCCCCTAACTGGCCAGCAGCCAGCCCCTGCGGCAGTGGGTTTTTGGCTGTGCCTGGCACATAGTAGGCCTTCAATAAATATGTATGGGATGAAGGCACGGAGGATCTCTGAGGCTGTTGAATGGGGTCATTAAGAGTGTGGTTCTAGAGTTGGGATCTCTTTCCACTCTGCCACTCATGAATTCAGTCCCTTTGGCCAAATCACTTAACCTCTTGGACCAGTGCTGTCCAGCAGAACTTTCTGCTACGATGAAAATATTTTATATCTGTGCTGTCCAATGCAGTTGCCACCAGTCACATGTAGCTGTTGAGCTACATGTGGTTAATGTGTGTGACTGTGGAACTGAATTTTTAATTGTCTTGAGGGTTAATTAGTGTGGCCAGCGGCCACCATATTGGACACCAGTCTTAGGGCATTAGTTTTCTTGTCTGTGAAATGGGATAATGATTGTCTCCTCTTCGTCAGTAGCTGGCATGATAAAATGAGGTGATCTATATAAAATGTTCAGTTCATAGTCTGGCACCTAATAGCACTCAGTAAATGTTGGCTTATTATATTGTTATTATTGCTGTTGAAAACTTCGGAAGTAACAGGTTTTCCAAGGGCAAAACAAAACCAGAACACATGCTGTCTTGTGTCCACCATCGAGGCGTGGCCCACATCCATAAGGTCTCAGGGACAGTGAGATGTCCTTTCCCCCTCGGATCCCAGGTCCCCAGTGTTCCCAGTGACCGGATCAGCCCTTCCTAATGAAACCAGCTCTCAGTTATTCAATCTTCGGTGCCAGCCATTGTACTGAGGGCTCTACACCCAGGACCCCAACTGTTGAGGCCGTTCAAACCCTCACAACGACCTTTTGAGGTGGGAAGGACTCTCATCACCAGTGTACAGAGCTAGAGACTGAGGCTTACAGATGGAGCGACCTGTTCTGTTAGTGCGTGTGTGGGGCTAGCGGGAGAACCCACTCCGATGGACTCTGGAGGGCGAGGTGGGAAGCACTGGGCTTTCCCCTCCTTTTCCTGGTGCCGGGGCCTCCCCGAGCCAGGCAGAAGAGGGGTGCCCCCTCTTGCTTGCGGGGCCAAGCGACATTTCTCCAAGTGCTCCCTGCTCCCTGCTTGAAGAGGCCCCCAAGATCCTCTTCCACCTTTTGTCTTTTTCAGACCTTGTCCCAGGATGTGATCTCACCTGAACCCACCATCTAACAATCTGAGCCAGACTCCTTCTCTCCTCCATCCCCCGCCCCCCATGCCTCGCACGTGCGCACCAGAAGGGGTGTGATTCCGTGTTTTCTATTTCATTCCCAGGAGGGCGGTTTCGTGTCAATATCCTTAAAATGAAGGGTCTCGTATAAGTGCAGACAGTACATTCTATTCATGTGGCCCAGTCTGCTTTTCAGAAGCTTTTGGGACCTTTATTTATCAAGCGGGGCGAATAAGACAGAGACAGCTCTTCTTGACCAGGCATTGAAAGCGGGTGGCCCTCAAGCTGTGTCTGATGCACGGACACTTTTTGTTTGGCTGATACGATGTTCGAAAATTTTTTTGAGCCAATATTTAAAGGTTGAAAGGCTTTGCATAAAAACTGAGATCTCTGGCTTCTCTTGTAAAATCGAAATTGCTGACCACACTGAAGTGAATTCTTCAGGCCCTTAGGGTCCAGGGGGCTCCAAGTTCACAGCTTTGCTCATTTACATTTACCTGGCCTGCAGGTGTCCGAGCTCCGGTTCTTACCTTGGTCTGTGAGAACCTTGAGTCAAAGACCACCAACCAGGGGGTGTGGATGGAGCTGGGGTTCCACTCTCTGTCTGTAGCTCACACATGCAGCCACCAGAGGTCCCCTTTTGTTGGAGGAACCAGCAGTATGGAGAAAGCTCCAAAGTCGACCTGGGTTCAAACTTACTTGCTGTGTGACCTTGGGCAATTAGTCTAACCTCTCTGAATTTTATTGTCCTAGTTAGAGACTAGTGAGGATGATAAAAGTACTACTTTATGTGGTCTTTGTGACTTTAAAAGAAAATCCATGAAAAACGCTTCAAACAGTGCTCCATCCGTTTCAATTATTATTATTATTTTAATTAAAAAATCTTTTTTGCTGAGGAAGATTAGCCCTGTGGTAACATCTGTGCCAATCTTCCTCCAGTTTATATGTGGGTCACTGTCACAGCATTGATGAGTGGCATAGGTCCACACCTGGGATGGGAACCTGCGAACCTGGGTCACTTTGAACTTAACCACTATGCCTCAGGGCCAGCCCCTACCTATTATTATTTTATTGAACAGAAGTGCATCTGCTTTTTCGGCCCGGGTCTGTTAAGGCTGTTTCCATTTTTGATGTCATTATTACTTTTGCGAGTTTTTTTGGTGAACCCTAAACTTCCATGTAAATTGAGTATTTTGGGGGGTAAATTATAGGATTAAAATGCACCAGTGAATCCTGCAGCAAAGAGGAGAACTCTTTTATGTCGTGAGTCCTCCCCTCTAAATGCGATGCATTTTGCACCTTCAGATCTGGGTCTGTCACCTTTCTTAAAGGGGGCTTACCTGCAGCGTGTCCCTGTTTGAGAAAGCCTCGAAGTGACTCAGGTACTGTCCTCTCTCTGCCCGCTGCCCAGTGAGTTGGAAGGGCATTGACTGGGCTCCGCTTTTTCTGTGCATCTTTGGATAGAATTTTGTGCTGATGCAGCGGAGGGGTGTCTGATCTTGTTGTAATACACAGGGATGGCCACAAGAGGGAAGAAGTATTCCACAATGTTGCCTTACAACCTCCATCCATAAAACTTTTATTTAAATAATAATATACGTAAAAACGATAGATGCCATTAAGTGCTATAAAATGAAGGCTCTCTTTTTATAGGCACATAAGTGTAGAAGTCTGACAAATTTCAGGGTGTATCCATATTACGGTGTCTAGGGCCATGTGATTTTGGGGAGGGGAGGGTGGTTCCTGGTGGCAGTGAGGGGACATTTGTAGCCAAGGAGCCTACCTGTTCTGTTCCCAGCCCATCTCTCCAGAGGTACCCCCCCCCCCCCACGCTATACTCCAGCCTTCCCACTTTGTCTGGGAATGCAAAGCCGTGCCTCACGGGGCTCAGACGCAAATCCAGTTTCATTTCCAGCACTGAGCCACCGTCAGGGCTCCAGCCCCTTTCCCCGTAGAGTTCCTGAGCCCCAGTGTGAATCCTAGGATGTGTGGCTGGAGGAGAGAGAAGCAGAGAGTGGGGGACAGCCATCGGGAGTCTTGAGCTGTCCAGTCTGCTCTGCTCTGCGTTCACCTTGGATTTACGACAAGTCACTGCAGTCCAAGCTGAGCGGGAGACTCTGAGGGCCATCCAAAGACGAGGACAATGGAGCCCTTCCCATGCCAAGTTCAGAAGCTGCATGGGGAGACAGATAATTAACATTCACCATTTATGGAGCATTGACTATGTCTGAGCAGATGTGCTAACTTACCAAGTATGTGCGCTTAAGATTCCCATTTTACAGGTGAGTAAAGTGAGGCTCAGAGAGGTTAAGTGATTTGCCCTAGGTCACTAGCTAATGAGTGGCAAAGCTGAGATTCAAACCCAGGCTGGTCTGACCCCAGAGGCAGAGACCCAACCTGTAGCCAAGAGGCCATCCGCACAGGGCCGGGTGTCCCGCTGGGTACCACTAGGGGGCGGCGTGGAGGCTCACGGTGTTCCTCCCCTCCCGGTGCTCACGGTTTATCTACCATCCTCCTCTCTTCCCCACGCTAGGAAATCACCCCTGGCCAGCTGAGTCTGGAGGACCTGTTGGAGATGACGGATGAGCAGGTGTGTGAGACCGTGGAGAAATACGGAGCCAACCGGGAGGAGTGTGCCCGCCTCAACGCCTCCCTCTCCTGCCTGCGGAAGGTCCACATGTCAGGTGAGCGGGCAGGGGGCTGGAGACTGGTCCCCAACTCGTCTGCCGCCTTCTTCCAGATTCCTGTGCCCGCAGCTGCAGGCCAGGCCGAGACGGAGTCGCCTTTGGCTGGTAAACGCCGCTCATGAGCAGAGGGAGGAGGAGCCTGGAATCTGGATGTTGGAAGAAGTGGTCAGGGCAGCTCCTGAGAACTGGTGCCCGAGGGAGACCTTCTGAGGTTGTAGGGCGTTTGGTTCTGGATAATCAGGGTCCCGATACAGAAATACTGGGTGTGCGTAGGAGACCAGTGGCTTTTTACCGCAGATGTTCTGAAGTGCCTTTGTATTTTGGGTCAACATCTAACTTCTTATTTTTTACATAAACAATATATAGCCACGTAAAATAAATCAGAAAATAGATTAGCAAAAATAAAATAATACCCTAAGCCCCATCCTCTAGGGGCCTGCTGTTGTCATTTTGGTATAACTTTTGGTATAATTCTTCTGGACAAATACATATGTGTATACTTTCTTTAAAGAATAGAATTAGGATTATCCATACATATTATTTGGAGACTTAATTTTTTTTCCATCTCACAAAATAACCTCTGTGACTTGTTTTATCAGTTTGGGGTTCAAATATATTGTCATCTTTCTTTGCCCTTTCCCCTGAATTACTCAAACTCTCGTTTGCCTTTGTGAGCAGGACATCAAGTGAAATAGGCCATTGGCCCACATTGCATGCCTCTCTCTTTATATTCTTTCTTGGCAGCAGACCCTAATCAAAGCTAGAGTCCACGTCAAATGGGACTTTGAGTTGGGGCCTGTCCTGTCATTGGAGGATGCTTAGTAGCATCTCTGGCCTCCACCTACCAGTAGCCACCAATAACATCCCCCCTAAACGTGACAAACAGAAGTGTCTCTGGATATTTCCAAATGTTCCCTGTGGGGGCGGAATCACCTCTGATTGACTAGTTATAAAGGTCATGACATTCCTTACTCTAGTACAATGCTGTTGACTCACCTAACATTTGTGTGGCTAAGAGGGGCCTCTCCGTCACTCGGGACAGACAAAACCTCTTCAGAGAGATTCCTCTCTCTGCCCACAGTGAGAAGCCGCTGGCAGCTTCCCTCCTTTAAAAAATTGCACCGAGTCACAATGTTAAATCATAAACATCTTCCTTTGTCAATAAACGTGTTTTCCTCCTCATTTTGAATGCCTGAATACTGCAGCCATTTGTTCAACCAGTCTCCTATTTTTCAAAATTTAGGTTGTATCCATATTTTCCTGTTATAAGCAGTGAACAGCTTTGGGCATCTTGGGGAACATCCATGGTTATTCCGTTAGTGGGAATTCATAGATGTGCGGTTCCTGCAGCAAAGAGTTTACGTATTTTAAGACTTCAGTGAATGCTGCCATATCGCTTTCCAGAAAGTTCATATGGATTTGTGCCTCTCCCCCTCCCCCACCTCTTGCAATGATGAGAGGGAGCAGTGGAGGTCTGGCTCTTCACTCCTTTTCTGGGTTCACAGCTTCCCATCAGAGTTGTGTTACTGAGTTTGGCGAAGTCCTTAAAAGTGGAGCTGGCCTCCCGTTCCGCCTTAGAGAGGCGTTTATGTCACCCCTCCGTGGGCCGAGCAGTCATCCTTGGTGACATCCTGGGCTGGGTGAGACCTTGAGAGGGCCTCTCCTCTGGAGTTTTTCAAACTGTTTTGATCAAGACTCACAGAGATACAGTTTATCTTGCACCCCCCACACCTATTGCACACACAGCTGCAATGAGTTTCATGAAACAATGCTCTTTCTTACCAGGCGTGATATTTTACATTCTTCTCTATCTTATTCTCAATAATTTACCAAGCGCCGCTGATCTCCACCTGGGCTCGCCTCCAACCCTTTCCAGGCGGCTGCGATTCTGTCCACAGTGTCCTGCCTCTGATGCCAACCTTAGAGCCACCGGGTCCTTGAGAGCAGTGGCCGTGTGCTGCGCTTTGCCCGATTCCTCCAGCTCTTAGCGCCGAGGCCAGCGTGGAGAGAAGCTCAGCTCGGTGCAGGATTGTCCCCTCGGCACTGAGGTTTCTTAGTCTCATACTTCACTTCTGCTCTTCCCATGGGTAGCTGTGCCACCTCTCCCATTTGAATTTTCGTTTTAACCTTTTATGGAGAGTGATTTATTTTTTATGGATGCCTCTTTCAACCAAGGAAAAATTCCCTACAATTCAAACAGTGGATATTTCTTTGGGCAGTTAGAATTGCAATTCAGAGGACACACATGCAGGTAGAAACCCAAAACGTGTTCCGATTACAGGAGGGGGTCTTAGGGTTTCTATGAGAAAAAGGAAGGATGAGGTGGTTGTATGAAAGAAGGGTTCTTTGGTGCTGGATAAGGTAAGGCTGGCTTGTACTTCATGGATTGGCTTGAGATTCAGTTATCAGGCAAAAGGCTAGACTGTCCTTCATTGATTGGTTAGCGATTTGGTCCTTAGCAAAGTCCAATTTCATCAGTCCTTCCACACAGGGTATTCTTGTGCTTACTGACTTCTTGGGATGTTGGCGGTTTAGTCCAGCTTGGAAGATGAAGATTTGCAAGATAATTCCTCTGAAATGGCTGCTCTGGCTCTATTTTAGTATGGCTCCACTCAGATCATCTTTCACACCCCTCTCCCGCACCAGACCCTACACTGCAAGAGGGCAGGGGCGGCCCCTGGTTCTGCTCACCGTTCCGTTCCCAGCTCAGCATTGGCACATGGGAGTGACTCAAGAAATGTTTCTGAATCAGTCACCTCCCCCCCGTGTGGAGCCCGTGAAACTCACCAGGGGCTGAACATACATAGTCTCTCTCAGCGAATGCAAAGTGACTCAGGGTTTGGCTTCTATTTGGAACCTCATTGTTCACATCTCCCCCTCAGGCCCTAAATAGCAGATAAATCTACTAGTTACTTAGGGTTTCCTGGGCCAGGCGTGGATTTCGCATCTTAGTATTCACCCCTCTGCCTGGCGTTCCCTTCCCCCTTTGTCCGCCTGGTGCATCCCAGCTCACCGCAGGCCCAGCTCCTGCCTCAAGGGCCCTGCACTTTGTTGAATGAATGAATGAATGTATGCCTCTTTCACCAACTGGTCATGCCTTATAGTGATTGGCGGTTTCCCTGTCTTGCTCCCTCAATGGACTGTGACCTCTGGGAGGGCGGGCTCAGTATGCTGCCATGCGCTCCTCCCCCAGGTTATTGTTGAAGAAAGCGCCGGAGAGCGCGGGACGTGCTTGTGACTGATCTCCACCAGGGGGAAGCAGTGAGCCATCCTTGGAGGATCCTTCTTGTGTTAAATTCTCTTCTTCCCTCCAAAATTATCATTGGTTCCTTGAAGCTTCTAAGTGTCTTGGGAGCTGGATGGTTCCATCACTGCCTGCCGTTTGTCTTAACCAGAAATGTTATCCCAAAGTAGGGATCAAACTAGTCTTTCCCACTAGACTTTTGCTTCTTGAGGGTCATACGATATTTATTCACCTTGGTATCCCCAGCTCTCAGCTAGGAAGCTGGAGGCTCCCCCAGTGATGAAATCAGATATTTTAAATTCTAGTGTGTAGTGGGGAGGCAACGTGTGTTTGTTAAATGACTGAAGGAATATAAGTTGTGTTGAGAAATTCATGGAAACCAAGCATATGGAGTAAGGAAGCTTAATGCCTGGCCAAGAATCTGTGTAATCTCTGCCTCTCTGTCTCGCCCTCCGTCCCTCCCTCCATCTCTCTCTCTCTCTTTCTTAGAGGATAGGGGCAGCTTTATTTTCAAGTTGTGACTCTAATTAGTTCTCTCCTTGGGTTTTGGGGATATCTCTATTTCCCAGTGCCCAAGGAACCCCAAAGAAAGGAAAGCTTAACCCTTTCTTCTCTTCTCGCAGCTTGTTAGATCCGCCTTAGCCTGAAACCAAGGAACACTCAGTCATCCCTCAACAAGCCCAAGGGACCCCAAAGCCAGGATTTGGGCTGTGAAACCAAAAAACGTTTGTTCACTCATTCAACAGAATTTATTGGATGTCTACTATATGCCAGGCACTGTTCTAGTCTCTGAAAATGCTTAGATGTCTGTCCTCGTGGAGTTTACATTCTAGTAGGAGACAGACGATAAATTATAATCAGAATCAGCATGTACATTTTATAGTGTGTTAGAATAAATGGGGTGGAAAAAAAGTGGAGCAGGCTAAGGGGGGTCAGTTCTCGTGTTAAACAGAGTGGTCAGGGCAAGCCTCCATCCTTTTCAGTTCTCCTGCTTTCTCCTTCTCAGTCCTTAATTGTTTGCTGAGAGTATGGAATCTGGAGTCAGACCAACTCAGGTTCAAGTTCTGGGTCTGCCACGTATTAGCTGTGCGATTTTGAGTAAGGTATCTCCTGATGCTGAGCTTAGTTTCCTAAGCAGTAGGGTGGAGATGATGATCATTTCCACCCTGTTGGTCTTTGGGAGGATTGCATGAGATGATGCAGGCCAAGCACACAACCTGGCCTGGATTGGGTACATGATAACTCTGTGTTACTATTATTGTCAGCAGCAGCAGCAGTACCATCCTTGCCTCCATCCTACAACCATCACCACCATTCCTACTCCAGTTTCTACCGTCACTACCACCATCACCACCATCATCACTACAATCACCATCACTGCTACCATCCCCATCATCTCCATCACCACCATCACCACCACCACCATCATCATCATCACCATCACCGCTACCACCATCACCATCACCACTATCACCATCACCATCACCGCCATCATCATCATCACCACCACCGCTACCACCATCACCATCACCACTATCACCATCACCATCACCGCCATCATCATCATCACCACCACCATTACGACCATCACCATCACCACTATCACCATCATTACCAACATCACCACCATCACCATCACCACCAGCATCATCACCACTGTCACCATCAGCATCCCCTCACCACCACCATCACCACTATTGCCAGTGTCCTTGAGTCTTTCTCTGCCCCCAACTCATTTTCCTCTACCTCTTTCCATCCTCCTCTCTTTTTTTCTCCAAAGGACCCCTGACCTTCAGTTTTCTAATTTGGCTCTCTAATTCTTTGTTTCTCTTGATTTCTCTTCCCTCTGAGCTTCTGTCTCCCTCAACACTGCTGCTTCTTTAGAACCTATTTCCCCACTCTTTCTGGCTTGATTGTTCTCTAGAGGTGGCCCACTTTGCCCTGGCCAAAAAAATTAAAGCAGAAGCCCAAGCAATTTTTCCATGGCACACAGCCCCACCGTCCCTCTGTGGTCACTACAGAGCTGAGGTCCTAGGGTGAAATGGATTTGGCTGCTGGAAGAGCGTGGTCTTGCCATTCCTCCTAGCTGAGACTGGAGACCTCTGCCTGAGACTGGAGACCTCAGGTCTGGAGACAACAGGCGCCCTTCCTGAACTTTCCTCTCCTTGGTCACAGCTGCCTTATCAGAGGAGAGCCTGGGGGCACGTGGCTCAGAAATCGGGGTGCTGTTGCTGTGGCTTTCTCTTTTCTGATGTTTCCTCTTTCCTTCTGCTCTTCTTCTTGGCCTTTTGCTTGTTTTCAGCCTAATAATGTGTGGTCACTGTCCCAAGGAAAAACCCAGGTTCCAGATAGTGGAAGACCTTGTTTCCTCCTTCCTTTCCTTCCCTTCTCTCCTCCCATATATATATATCATCGCTCACTACACCTCTGGCACTGTGCTGGGTTCCAGGGCTTTGGGGTGGAGCTGAGACCTAAAGCTGGAGGAGGAGTTCTCCGAATGCCTGGGAGGTGGCGGGAGCACTCAGTGACTCGGGAGGAGGGAGCACGCAGAGGTGCCTTGCAGCAGGAGGGAGCGTGGAGCATTTCAGGCACGGAGAGACCAGTGTGGCTGGCCTGCTGCGAAGGCTGGGGAGAGCTGTGGGAGCTGGGGTCAGACGGGTGGGCAGGGCCAGCCCCCGTGCCCGACCGTGGCCGGGAGGAGCCTGCAATGGATAAACACTTGCCCAGTGTTCAAATACCTGCGCTGGCTGCGGATTAGGCAGGGGGCTTACAGCGAGATGCCTGGAAGTGCAAGACGAGGCTCAGGGGGCCATCCAGTCAGAGAGAGGAGGCCGGGGTGCCGCTGGCAGACAGCTGCCCCTGCACCCTGCAGCCTCCGGGGGGCTTGCTCTGCTGTGCCCCCTCCAGCACCTCCTCCTGAGTGTCCAGGGGAAACTGGCAGCCAAGAGACAAACAGGATGCAAAGTGGCCCTGAAATAGGACAGCCTCACATGCTCTCTGCTTCTTCCCAGTTGAGGCATGGAATGGAGCCCACCAGAACCCCGCCTTCCCCTGTAGCCTTCCTTTGACTAGAACAAAGAGGAGAGCGGGCTTGATTGCCCTATTGTTCCAGTTGCTTCTAACTTTGGGAGGGCCTGTGGCAGAGGAAGAGCCGCCCCTCCCAGAGCCCACAGTGTCTGGTGTGTACGTTGTCCAGCCTTCCTGTCCTGTGGGTCAGGAATCCCTTGCACAGATGTGGCACTGTGTTAGGACTCTCGGTTGCAAGTGACAGAAACCTAACGCAACCACACTTGTGCACAAATGGCTCATTCATTCGCTCTGCGGATACTGACCGAACTTCCTCTGTTGTGGTCAATGTGGGGGACTAGGGACATAGTGGTGGGTTCCTGTCCTCATGGATCTTGTGTTCTGGACCTGTACTGACCAATAGGGCGGCCACTAGACTCATGTGGCAAGTCAAACTTATATTCATAAAATGAAATAAAATGAAAAATGCACTTCTTCAGTCGCACTAGCCACATTTCCAGTGGTCCGTGGCCATGTGCGTCTGGTGGCTGCCCTGTTGGGACGACACAGTTTTAGGACATTTCCATCATCACAGAAGGTTCCGTGGGACAGCGCCGCTCTAAAATATATTGAGAGGAACAATAAATGGAAAAAATATCAAATGGCGATCAGTTTTATGCAGAGAATTAAAATAGAGTGACGTGATAATGACGAGCTGGCCAGCTCTGATGGGCGGTCACAGTGGGTGTGTCAGTCAGGGTTCTCCCAGAGAAGCAGAATCAGGAGGGTAGATACAGTAAGAGATTTATTATGAGAAATTGGCTCATGCAGTTGCGGAGGCTGGCTGGGCAGGTCTGGAGTCCGGGGGGCAGCCACCAGGAGGGGCGGGAGCTCTTGGGCGGAACTTTTCCTCCTCAGGGATGTCCCAGTTCTGCTCTGAAGGCCTTTCCAGGGACTGACTCAGGCCCACTCAGATGCTGGGGGACCATCTCCCTACTTAAAGACAACTCCTGATAGACGTAATTACATCTACAAACATCTTCACAGCAGCACCTGCACTAGGGTTTGGTTGAATAACTGGGGACTGTGGCTTAGCCAAGTTGACACATCAAAGCCATCGCCACAGCGGGCCTCTCTGGGGAGGTGACACATAGCCAGGACTTAAATGACAAGAAGGTACCAGACATGAGGAGAATGGGGGAAGAACATTTTGAGCAGAAAAAGTGGGTCCTGCAAATCTCTAAAGCACTTTGAAGAAGCAGAAAGAAGGCCCATGGGGCAGACCCAGGGGGTGTGTTCTGGTGACCCGTCGCCATGTAACAGTCCACTCCAAAACTTAGTGGCTTGAAACGACACCTACTTGGCTGTCTCTCGTGATTCCCTGGGTTGGCTGGGCTCAGCTGGGTACTTTGGTTCCGTGTGTTTTGGCTTGACTGGGTAGGAACTTTCAAGATGGCGCAGCCCAAGGATGACTGTTGGCGCTGGTTCTTGGGTGGGAGTTGAGGCTGGGCTGTGTCCTGGGGTGCCCACATGTTGCCTTTCCATGTGTCTTGGGCTTCTTACAGTGGGAGTGAGCATTCCAAGAGGGAGCAAAGGGAAGCTGCCAGTTGTCGGAGAAGCTGTTCTGGAACATGTATAATATTGCTTCTGCTGGTAACTGTTATCAGCGAAGGGTCAATTGGGGATTGGTGCCACCGTGAGTGTAAGGGAGAGAAGAATTTATTATAGCAGACTTAGGCTGTAAGAGGAGCTGGGGGAGTGGAAGTTCAGAGGGGAAACTGAGGCTTCAGAGAAAGATCCCTAACCTGCCCCGATATGGGTAAGCAGCCTGGGTTGCTGGGGACATCCGGAAGCCAGCATGTCCCGCTGTTGCAGGGGAACCATGAGGCGGCCCTGGCGTAGATGCCTGTGGAAGGTTATTGGTCCTTTGGAGTCATTGCTTCTGTGACTTTGCAGGGAGGGGTCTGGCGGTGGACCTGAGGTCACTGTCGGGCACCAGGGCCCACTGTCAGGAAGGAGAGTTGGCCATGGAGCGGGGAAGAAGGAAGAGAAACTAGACCTGTACCTCTGCACCTGTCTCGCCTTGCCCCAACCCATGTCGCCCTTCAAAGAGTGATGGCTGCCGCTTCACTTTTGTCTCCCAAATTTTGTACAAGTTCACTTTGGCCAGCTCTAACCTGGAACCGCAGGGAGAACGGCATTCTGGAAACGTGGGTGCCACCGTAGCCAAGCTGACAATGGGCTGGTGCCGCACAGGCAGCAGGTAGAACATGGGGGCGGAGACGCAGGCAGGGACCAGCCCCTGAGGAGCCTCGGAGCCAGCCCAGGAAGCTGGGGTGTCCTGGAAGCAGAACAGGAAGCTGTTGGAGGACTTTTAAGAAGGGAATCATCTTGATTCGATTTCACTGAACCCCTAAGGCAAGGATGGATGGATCTGGTTTCAGAAACAGTTCCATCCTTCCATCTCTCTCCCCTAGTTCTGCTTCCCTTGGGACTGGCCTCAACTTTCTTTGTCTATTGAACTCTGCCTTACTTTCCTCATCTGTAAAATGGGGACGTGGATAGTATCTTCCTCATGGAATCGTTGCAAGAAAAGAGATGAGTTCATATAAACAAACAGCCCGATGTCTGGCAAATTGAGTGCTTAACACACGTTGGCTAAGATTATCTTTATTATTTTTTTTAAGTCAGTTTCCCCTCTATCTGCTCCCTCCCCAGCTGAATCTGAAACAAGATATTCTTCCCACAAAGCCTCTGGCTGCTGGGGGGGCGGGGGAGGACCTTCTTCCCCAGCCTTGTCTCACAGCCACAGGAGCAGAGCCGCTCTTGAGACAGCTGGCCGCCACTTCCTCTTTCTTGCAGGTGCCCTGCCGCTTCCTGCAGTCAGCAGCGGCTTTTGTAGAAGGTCCCCCCATGAGAACTAAGAGAACCGGCTCCCGGCCGCTGTCACCTCTGACCTGCGCCATGGTCACTCCCTCCCTTTATTCCTGGCGCCCAGCAGGTGCTGAGCAGAACTGGGCACAGAACTGACGCTCAACTTGCACAGT
This sequence comes from Equus asinus, assembly GCF_041296235.1. Lineage (NCBI taxonomy): Eukaryota > Metazoa > Chordata > Mammalia > Perissodactyla > Equidae > Equus > Equus asinus. The sequence continues at coordinate 83,167,630 of NC_091797.1, read as the reverse complement.
TTGCATGGGCTGAACTGTTTGAAGATCGTGGGTTCCGTGTGCACTGTGCCAGCTGAGTTGAGTCAGACCCAAAGGGACCGTTACATCTTAGGATCAGATCCCAGCTCCTTCCCCCAGGCTCCTGATCGGGTCCCTGTCCGTCTCCTGATGTCTTCACTAGTTCATCACGTCTAGCTACACTGACCTTCTTGCTTTCCTTTGAAAGGCCTGCCTCAGGACCTTTGCACAGGTCATTCTTTCTGCCTGGAATGCACTGCCCCAGTCTTCCCCGGGTGGTTCCTGGTCATTTTGGTCTTGGCTCAAATGCCACCTTCTTAGAGAGCCCCACTCCATCTCAGTCACTCACTCATTACTGTTTTCTTTGTGGTCCCTGTCACGTCTAAAATGATGTTGTTTACTTGTTTCTCTACCACTTCTCACCACAACAGTGGTTCTCAGACCTGACGGTGGGTCAGAATCCCCCGTGGGGCTCCACCCCCAGACTTCCTGTTTCACCTGGTCCGGGGCAGCACCCAGGGATCTGCATTTTTAACAAGTTCCCAGGTGATGCTGATGCTGCTGGTTTGGGGGCTGCACTTGAGAACCACTGCGCCAGAATTGTCCCAGAGCCTGGCTCAGAATTGGAGGGTAAAAAGCAGTCACCGAATGACTGAATGACCGACGGCTGTCTGCAATCATAGTGACAGCAGATGCTGATTGAGCTCTTCCTGGGCCCATCGCTGTGCTGGATAATTGACAAGCAGCGCTGGCTTATTTAATCCTTTCACAGCCTCATGAGGTCCATATGATTATTATTTCTATTTTCTGGCAAGGAAACTGGCTCAGAGAGGTAGGCTCCTTGCTCTGGGTCACACAGCAACCGAGTATCAGAGGCAGGATTTGAACCCAGGTCAGTGTGAGTCCTGTAAAGCCAAGGCTCTGTCGATCAGAGAGGGGTGGGGACGGCTTCTCCCTGCGCGCTGGGTGGCCCCTGTCTTCCCATTTGTTCAACTTGACTGGGCAGCCCATTGGGGGTTCGCTTAAACTAGAGCTGGGAGAGAAAGGAATTCTCTAAAGGCTGTGCGTAAAAGCCACGTGACGACAACACTGCGCCTTCTCGGAGCACCTCCCGTTTGAGGAAGCCGCTGCCAGCGGATGACCTCACTGGATCCTCCCAATCGTGCGAGGGGTGGGCAGGCCGGGGTGGGCGCCCATTTCACAGGCGGGAACACTGAGGCCAGGGCAAGGCCACGTTGACTTGCCCCGAGTCCCCCAGAGCTGGGGTTGGAACCGCAGCGTCCTGTTCCCAATCCTCGGGGCAGAGCCCTCTGTACCGTGGGGGTGCGGGGATGTGGGGTGGCCACGTTTCGCCTCCAGGTTGAATCCAGAGCTGCAGAGCGGGCCCCGCCCTAAGGGGGTGTGGCTGGGAAAGGTCAGAGGTCCCTGGAGCCGCTTCCCTGGCGGGGTGGAGTCTGTGCCTTTCTCAGTCTCTGCGGGAGGGGAGGCGTCCTCGGGACCCTGAACCTGTCTGCAGATTCGGGGCCGTGTGCACAAGGCGGGCGGGAGGCCGGGAGGATGAGCACAGTGTCGTGATGGTGTTAATATTCGGACCCAAACTGGTTTTCCCTCCCGCTCGAATGTCCCCATGCTGTGACAGCACTGCTGGAAACCGGGAGACGGTCCGGTTCATCACGGTCCTGCTTTTCACTCCGGTGTCCTTTTGAGTTAATTATTTTCCTGATTTCCCACTTAGAGTTGGGAATGAGAAGTTCCCAGGCCCTGGTTTGGGGAAGGGGGAACAAATAGACAGTGTTTTGACCGAATTTGCTTGTTACTTAGCGTTTTAAACATAGACATATAGAAAAAAAGCCTAGAAGGAAATACGCTGGGATATTTCACATAGTTTGTGGGTTAGGGTGAGTATTAGTTCTCTTTTGCTTGTCTGCATTTTCCATCTTCTGGGCCAGAACCAAGTAGTTGTGTGACTTACATGAAAATAATTTGAAGGAAAACTCCTCCTCGAACCCAGTCTATTTACGTTGTTCGGTACCCCTTGTAATGTGTTCCTCCTGGCTGCTGGTGCCTAGTGGGGCTGGATGCTCAGACCTGCCATCGTTGGTGATATCCTCATTGATTAAACCCTCTTTGTAGCTGTTCAAAAGGGAATACCTCCTGGGCTGCATCTTCCGGAAGTAAACCTTCCCATGACTTAGATAGACAACTCCTGATGATGCCTCAAAAGGCAACTTAAATGCCACCTCTCCCAGGAAGCCTTCCTGGATTGCCCCCACTCCAATCTTGTGTTATTCATCTGGCAGTTATCTTGTAGTTGTTTCAATGTATAAATCTCCCATATCAGATCATAAATTCCTAGATAGCAGGAGCCGTGGCTTAGTAACAACAAAAATAATAACAATAAGTTATTAAAAGCCTACTGTCCTAAGCTGGTTTTAAGTATAACTTAGCTCAATCTTCAGAGCTTCCCCAGGAGGTAGGGCCTGTTGGAGTCCCCAGTTTTCAGATAAGAGAACAGAACTGCAGGCAGGTGAACTTGGTGATTCAAGGTCACGTGGCCAGTAAATTGCAGGGCGCCAGGACTCCAGTTTGGGCTGAGCACGCGCTCCGGACGCAGTGCTTCTTTCGTTTCCTATGAAGCATGTAGCACAGTCCGCTGCAAAAGTCCCGCTGGCTGAATTAACAAATAAATGAACTGTCGTAATGTGATCCTGGGAATGATGCCCTTGGAGGGGAAGGTTGAAGCATTTTTAGATTTGCCGCAGGCGAGAGAAGCGAGAGGAAGACAGTTGCTGTCTGTAGACCGGTGCTGGGCTTGCGCGGCGGAGAAGACAAGCGGATAAGGAGAGAGAATTCTCCCTAAAACAGGAGGCGGCAGCCCCCAGCCCACCCGCCAGATTCGGCCCTCTGCCTCCTTTTGTCAATAAAGTTTTATTGGGACACCACCACGCCCCTTTCTTCATCTCGTCTACGGCTGTTTTTACACAACAGCAGAACTGAGTGAAGCGACAGATCGTACGGCCCAGAAAGCCTCAAATATTTACTGTCTGGCTTTTTACAGAAAAAGTTTGCTAATTAACCCTTGTTGTAAAAGGCCAAGCAAGAAATAGAGTGTTAGCTAAAACAAACGCACACGTGCTCTAAACCAGGAGACATCTGTCTGATATAGCAAAGAACCTTCTTTGGGAGGAGGGACGTAAGTCCATGATGAGGTTGAGTGACGCTGTCCGTGGAGAACTCTGTGGTGAGGATGAATTACTGTTTGCACAGGGATACAGCATTTGCATGGAGCTGCCATTTATCCAGCACTTACTATACAGAGTGCTCAGGGGAAGGAAGAAAGGGCAGGAAGGATGGATGTGCCCAGAGAGGTTAAGTAACTTGCCCAGGGTCACACAGCAAGTACATGGTTTAGCCTGCACTCAATCCTGCGCCATTGTCACCTAAACACCTGCTTTCATTATGTAGTGTCCTTCATGCCAACTTTTCTTGTCTGGTTCCCAGCAGACTGTGAGTTCTTTGGGGGTGGGGAACGTATCTCCTCATGTCTGGAGAGTGCCCTCGGAGAGTCACTCTCATTTCGGGGTCTGTGGTTCTCTTTGGGCGAACGTGTCCCACCATCCCAATGGGGTTCTGGATGTGGGGGTGCCTCTTGCTCCAGGTGTCCCTACTGACCTCACCCCTCACTTGGAAAAGGACACTCAGCATGGCCTCTCCCCCAGTCGCAAAAGACCCACGGCAGTCCTGCCCTGGGCAACGGAGCTCCGTTTAGCTCCATCATCTGAACCTTTTCTTTCTTCAGCACTTTTGTTTTTCCCTGCTCCGCCTGGTACTTTGTGGAGGAGAAGTAAGGCAGGCCAGCTTTGTACTCGGATCCCGGGACGTCCTTGGCGACTGGAGCTGACATTCTTCAAGCTCTGCCTTCTGAAGACCTTCTGCCTTCATCGTCAGGGAGCGCGGAGGGACGAGGGGCAGGGATGTATTTTCGCTTTAACCCTGGGCTCCTTGCTCCAAAGAGTTAGGGTCACATAGCTGCTTGGCTGCAAACCCTTGGATGCTTTTTCCTCCCGGTATTTGTTGCCTTGGACACCATCCCACTGGCGCCCCTTCTTGATGCTTCTTGATGGCCGCCAGGAGGCGCTGCTTGATAATCTTCTTTTAGCTGAGAAGCCAAAGAATTTGCTTAAGGACCACGGAAAAAGATCTGCATGAACGTGCCGACTGGAAGGAACCTCAGCTTAAGCATCTGAACTTTCAGATGAGGAAAAACTGAGTCGCAAAGAGGAGAAAGGCTTGACGCAGCTCTGGCAGGGAGCAAGTGTGGGCCCGACGCTGTGTTCTGGACCGAGCATTCCTGGCGGGCTGAAAACTGGGGGCGGGGGGACCTTTAGTCTCTCTTCCTGGCTGGCCTCCAGCAAGCTGCACAGCCTTGGAGCAGGACCACGCTTCCTGCCCACCTCCAGTCTGCTCAGACCGCTCTCGCGGCCGCTAACCCTCCTGTGGCGCTCATGTCATTGAAGATCTCGCCTCTGTCCCCCTGCCACACTGCAAGACCAATTAAGAGAGGAAAATGAGCTGTGAAGAGGAAACCTTGAAATGCAGGCTCCAAACAATAACTAATGGAGATGCTTTGAAGGGACTACGGTTTCATTCCCTTGGGAGACCTCTGGAAAGAGCTTGGGGCTAGATTTGGGGTTCTGCCAGCCGTGCAGGAGCCCCCCTGGCAGCTGTCAGTAGAATGGCTGAGAAGAGAAGCAGTAGGGCTCGCCTCCACTGAAACATGTCTTAGCCTTTGTCACATGCCCGTCATTGGAGCATGTAGATAAAAAAAGACACGGGCCTCAGTGGGCAAGGGCCTGAGCTCCTGGATTCTTCCTCTGGCTGGCCTGGTCAGTTTGTGGCGTAGTCAGGAGAGCGTGTGGGTTCTGAGCCTGGCATGTGAGTCCTGGTGGCACCACTGGGCCATGGTGAACCTGGGCCAACCCCTTCCCCATCAGAGCCCCAGGCTTTGAAACAGGCATAAAAATACCTAACCATAGTGAGATAAACCCCTCCCTCTGGGGCTGCCTCCCCCATTGGAGCAGGCCCTTCCTTTGGGTCCACTGGCTGGAGTGAGTTGGATAGCTCATGACCCAAATGATGGGCTGAGCCAAAGCTTTCTCTCTCTGTCCCCTCCTGCCCCCAGCCTGCTTCCAGAAGGCAGATTCCCTGGGAGCAGGATGGTCACGGGGCCACAGAGCTGGTGAAGCCCGCTCCGTGATGGCTATGGGCAGCTGAGGGTTTTGCCAGGACTTTGGTCAAGTCTCTGGAGTGGACAGAGCTAATGGCCCATGCGTGGGGGACAGGGCAACCCTTTGAGTATTTTGGAGCAGAAAAAAGGTAACAACCAATCACAGTCTTCCTTTGACATCTTTGAGAAGTTGGAAAAGTTCCCATAGTCTTTTCTAGAACCAGACTATATTTCTAGACTGTATTTATTTCCCCAAAGTGAGCAAGCTTCGAGACTACAGGGCTTTTAGGCAGGGAGTCTGTACGTTTCCATGTGGTGCTTCCTTGCTGCAGGCTGTGTGAGGGCTGTGAGCCACGGGAGCCGTGCTGAAGATCAACCATCACTGTCTGTTAACGCCATCGGCGTCAGGTCAGCAGATCTCAGCCCTGGGTAGAGGGTTTTTTGGGGGTCTCCAATGACAGCATGTAAAGGGCTAGCTCAGGATTTCTCAGCACTGTTGACATTTGGGGATGGATAATTCTTTGTGGTGGGGGCTGTGCCGTGCATTGTCGGGTGTTTAGCAGCATCCCTGGCCTCCTCCCACTGGGTACCAGTAGCATCCATCCCCTGCTCCCAGTCGTGAAATCAGAAATGCCTCCAGACTTCATCAAATGTGCCTGGTTGAGAACCACTGCCTTGACTTAGCCGAAGCCCTGTGGGCTCCCTTAGCTGATGATGCCCTGGCTCGGAGGATGACAACTTAAGTAATTCTGAGGCCAGATGAAAGCCAGGAGATTTTGTGAAGACCGAGGATCTGTAAAAGCACAGAAAACCGTAATTGAGTTGGACTTCAGCTTATCAAGCCCTGAGCGTGGTTCTCCCAGGGGTCTTTAGTCAAATTTACAGGAACCAGATGAAAGCTGGGAGCCTTGATGAGCCAGCCTCCCTCCAAGCACACGCGCACACACACCCACACTCATGCTCACACGCTCACACATGCTCACACTCACACATGCTCACACTCACATGCATCCTCTCTCCCTCTATCCCCAGGGACCTTGGTAAAACTTCCACCGGTTTTGCAGGTGAAAAGTTCCACATCACCCTTTTCCAGGAGGAAGCACTTCATGAAAGGGGGCATCATTGGGAGCGCTCAGGGCTGGAGGCTGCGTGCTCGGGTCCCACCCTCCCCTGACTTCTCTGGCTGTGGGAGCCTGGACGAGCCACATGGCCTGGCTGAGCCTGGTGTCCTGGTCTGTCCAATGCCTGGGGACAGGAAGGCTGGTCAATAAGCCCTTCCCCAGTGATTCTGTGTCTCGGCTTTGACCTTCCCGCTGGGCCCGTGAGCTGACAGCAGTCACCATGTCCCACCCTCATGGACGGCTCTGTGGTTCACATCGCAGCTCCTAGTTGTTATCGTTAATATTGCATTGATCCCACATCAACTCGGTGACACCTTTTTTGGACTCTTTGAACGTAAGAAGTTAGTTCCCGTCTTTGCACTTGATGCTTCTTGTGCCTGCACCGCTCTTTCCGTGGGCTGCCTCCTTGTCATTATTCGCCTCGGCTCGGAAGCCTCACTATACAGTGTTAGTATGATTGTCTTCCCATCCTTGCTCCTCACAGACCGGAAGTCGGGAGCTGGGAGAGCCAGAGGGGGACCAAATGCAGCCTAGCCGTTCAGGGGACGCTTTCTCCAGGGACGAGCGGCTACGCTGGGTTCCGAGGATGACTGGCTGCGTTTGGGCTTCTTGCTGCCTTCCTGGGTTGATTATTTTGTTTTATTGTTCACCAAATGCCAAGTCTCAAAGCTGCTCAGAATGGGGGTTTTTTTTTTTCAAATTATCATAGGTCAAAAGTTCTTTTTTTTTTTTTTTGCAATATCTTTTTGGACCATTTTGTGTTGTAAAAGCTGCCTGCAGACTCTTAATGCTGAAGTCAGTAACATCCATGTTCTGGAAAAAGTATGCCTTTTTCTTTTTTGGGGGAAGGAAGGATGTAAGACGTGGGGAAAATGCCTGAACCTTAGCCAACTACATCCTCTTTCCTTTGAGCTTTGTCCCAAGGCCCAGGAGGTGAAAGAGGGACTTCAGTGAAATCCTCTTAACCCCTGCCCACCAGCTTATTCAACAAGGCCCTCAGCCTCCTGGGAGACGTCATTTCTATGACAAGACACTGGGATTTTGGCATCAGGGGAATTACGGCCTCAGGGGAGAGCCAAAAATGGTTGGGATGGAGGAATTTGGAGATTCTTTATGAATAGCTTGGTGTCCAGTGGATTTTTCCAAATATTCATGGTGCCAGTGAATGTGTAAACAGAGGATCTAAGCACCATGTGCTTCGTGCGTCTGTCTCTCTGCACAGATGTTTGTTGTTCCGCACTGTGTACCAGGCACTGCTCCACGTTTACCATGTGCTGGACGCCTTGTGTGCAAGGACTTTCCATGATGGTCCCCTTTTATCTTTATAACAACTTTGTAAGATCGAGGCTGCCCTGTGCCTTGTCAAAAGGGAGGAGGTGGGGTTCAGAGAGGTGGATGAATTTGGCCAAGGCTGCACAGCTTAGGCAAGTCACGAAGCCAGCATTGCACTTGGGAGTTAGGGTGTACCCGCTGCTTTATACCACGCCCGGGGCCCTGAAGGAGAGCAAGGGGGGAGTCGCATTTATGGAGAACCAGGGATTTTATGGACGTCACTCGGCCAGGGTCACCTGGGCCCCGTTGGTTCTGCTGAGAGCTCGTGGGCTTTGTGAGCTTTGACACGAGTTTTGAAGACCCCGAACCCACTGGGTGGCAGTGATGTGTTGGCCTGTGCCCGGGTCACGCTGGTGGGCGGTTTGATGCCGTAGGAGTAGATTGGACCAGAGCCACTGGCCTGGAGGAAGTGTAGGTGAGAGGGATGGAGAGGTGAGGGGACACCTGGAGGGGTGGGGACAAGGCCAAGAGTCTAAAGGGGTGACCTGCTCTGTGATTTCAGGCAGCTGTTGGCCTGACTCTTTGGATCTCTTCAATAGGAACAGAATGATAGTACCTGTGTCTTCCTTAAGAGGCAGACTCGAGGATGCATATGCAAACTCGCAGCTCGGCACTGGTATACAGTCAGTGCTCAATAAATGGCAGGTGCTGCTCTCACTCTATTATAACTGGTCGTCCAGCTTAAACAGGTTTCTAGGGGGCAGGTAAGAGTGGCTGCTGCCTGGGGAAGTTTCTTTAAATGAGACGTCAGGTGGGAGTCGATGTGGTGAGCGGCGGGTCACGATTATCTGCTCGATGGCGGCATTTTCCTTTGCTGGTGGGCTTAGTTCATTTTCAACCAGTTCTGAGGTCTGAAGGGCGTTGCCCCTCAGTGACAGCCTCCAGAGGGGACCCCAGGTGCGTGCTGAGAGTTGAGGGCGGGCTCCACTGGGCAGGAGAGAAAGAGGGAGGCAGCGGTGGAAACTTTCCCGCCAAATGGCCATCATCCCGTTAAGCGCTGGCTTTGCTGTCACACGCTGCTGGTCCCAAATTCTGAGCTCCTGCCACTTACCTGCTGTGCCCTTGGCAAGTCGGTTTACTTCTCTGGGCTTCAGTGGCCCCATCTACACAGTGGGGAAGAGGCTGGGCATTTAGGATGAGGCCATGGAGGGGAGAAGCCTAAAGGGGCAGGCTGGGGACACGGGTCAGGGGGCTAGCTGGGGTGCCAGATCAAGGGGAGCAAGGACCAAGTTCAGCATCGATACCACTGGCTGTCTGCTCTGCATTTTGTGCCTGCATTGCCGTTTTCATGGCCTCTTGGACCACAAAATGTCCCTGGACTCTATAGCCACTGGCTGCTTCGCTCTGTGACCGACCAGCCTCCTCAGGACCTGGCTGTGGACTCAGTCACCCACGGCAGGCAAACAGCTCAGAGCAGAGAGGCTGGGGTGGACCCCACACCTGCCGTGAATCCCTCTGCCCCACCTCCCGGGTCACTCAGGGAAGGCACATCACTCGAGCCTCAGTTTCTCTCTTTAAAGAAGAGAATCAAATTCTTGTTCTCTTTCCTGACCGGGGCCTTGGTGAGGATTGAAGTCCAGAAAGTGCTTTTTAGACTGTCAAGTACCTAGAGTCGGGGAGGGGAGAGTATCACTTTTACTGATGACGGCTGGGTCTGAATCGCCAGCTCTCTCTGGGGTCCTTAGCAAAGAAGGGGCGGGCTCTCTCTGTTGAAATAAATTCCCCGAGCTCCGGTTGCTTCCCCAAACGTGTGCAGGCAGACACGATGCAAACGTTATAGAAGAACACTCAACTGTCTCAGGGGCTTGCCCTTGAAAAGAGAACCAGGTGAGCCATCTACAGAGGCTGTGACAGTCGAGAAGCAACAGTATTTTAGTGTGCGGTTCACTCGTGTATTCAGCTCTGATCAGCACTGATTGAATACCTACTGTTTTCCTGGTACTGTGTGAGCAGTACCGACTTTGTGGCCTTGGGTGTGTCATTTCCTGTCTCTGAGCCATCGTCCCCTGGTCTGAAAATCCTGATAATAATTGTCCCTACTTCTTGGGTTGTTGTGAGGATTAAATGAGATAAGATCTGCAAACCCATTGCCTGGCATGGAGTTAGCATGGGTGCTTCATAACTGGCACCTTGCTATTATTATTATTGGGCAATAATTACTGTTACTGTTAGGTTTCCTCATCTCTCTGATCTCATACAAGGCTTCTGGCAGCCCTGCAAGGATTATTTTTCTCTTTCAATGCTGCTTCGTGTTCCCATGCTGTCTTCTGTATGAATTAAGTGCCTGGCGTTCGTGGCCCCAATTTATAGACGAAGAAAGAGGTATGGCTGCCCAAGAAACACGGTCCAGATCTCAGAGAGGCAGAGGAGAGGGCTCCTGGGCTGTCCCCCTCTGCTTCTGGCGAGATGGGCTGGGTTGATGTCTGCCAGTGTGATGCTTGCACAGAACTTCTCATCCGAGGTGAGAAATGGCTGAATGCTGGCAGAGAGACAGCATCAGCCAAAAAGTAGGACGGAAGGGAAGAGCTAAGAAATAACCCAAAGTTTCTTTTCAAAGGCATTTATTGGGAAGGGGAAAGAGAAATCAAAATGAAACAAGTTCTGCCTGAACGAACATGATTTAATGCGGCCAGCGCGTATTGATAATAATATCAAGGAGTTTCTTGCTCCGGGGGAAGTATTCAGATTTTTCATGCTCTGCCGGTTCCCTGGGAGCCAGGGGCATGGGAGGAAGTTGGATTTTGGGACATGTCACATCTCTTTTCTTTTACAGTCAAGAAATCTGTTTATTTAATTAAATTTCCTTTGAGTTTGGTTTTCCCCTTGAGCTAATTTTCTCTTCTGTTTTCTTTCTTTCCCGAGACGTCGGTCAGGGCAGAATTTATCAATAGAAATGCCAGTATTAGTAATAATAACGATACTGATGCTCATAAAACCCAAAGAGCACCACAGCCTCTGCTAGCTTAAGTTTGTGACTAAAGCCACGTCGGTCTGTTTAGAGGAATCTGTCATTTACTTGTAGCTCACTTAGATTGTTCTTCCCACGTCTGCCTCGGGGGGTTGAAGCTTGAGGTCTGGGAGTGTTCTGAGAAAATCCTTTTAATCATCCAGAAACTATTCAGCTTTCTTAGGAGATGGCACATCCTTTTTTCCTTCGTTCCTCCTTTCTTCTCTTTCCCTCCCTCCCTCCACCCCTCCCACCTTCCTTCCTCCCTCTCTCTCTCCCACCCTCCTTCCTTTTCTCCCTTCCTCCTTTCCTTCCTTCCTTCCTTCTCTTCTCTATTCCAGCCTGGCCAGCTGTCTTTAGGGGAAAACAGAAGATAGCTTGCTGAGAATGAGCCTATCTCCTCGACGCCACTTTGAGATGTATTAAATGGTCTAATCCAGGGTCGGCAAACTGGCCCGCAGGCCAAATCTGTCCAGCTGCCTGCTTTTTAAAATAAAATTTTATTGGAACCTAGCTACACCTATTCATTTATGTTCTGTCTGTGGCTGCTTTTGTATCACGATGGCAGAGTTGAGGAGTTGCAATAGAGGCCCTGTGGCTCGCAAGTTGAAATATTTACTGTCTTGTCCTTTACAGGAAAGTGTTTGCCAACCTCTTTTATAGTCCCTGACTGTGGTCCTCTATTGCTCTCCGTTTGTTTTCTGCTGTGTATGCTTCTGAACTAGTAGACTCATTCGCTTATTCGTTCATCAAACATTTAGGGAACACTATCTTGGTGCCAAGCCCCACGTTAGGTACAAGGAATGTTTCTTCAGGGAGTTATTGCAATGCAGTAAGGTAAAAACAGAGGGCTGTGGCAGTTGCAGTGGTGACATGAAGGAGGAAACAGGCAGTGTTTTGGGGGCTGAGTGCAAGAGCAAACCAGGGAAGCCTTCCCAGAGGAGGAGACATTTGAGGTGGGTATAAAAATGGAAAGTTACCAAAAGCCTGAGGGACCGTGACCTGCCAGGCATGGGAATAGCCTGGAGGGAGGCACATCATTGTGATAAAGTGTGCCCAGCTCAGGGAGGTGGAAGTCAACCTGGAGGAGGGTTTGGGAATGAGGGAAGGAGAGCAGATTAGCGAGATAGGTGAGGGGCCTCGTGGGGAGCACTCTGAGGACAGGAATGGTGCCTTCTGTGTCTTCATTCCATTGTGTAGCTCCAAGCCACAAGCCCTTGCTGTGCTTAGGGTCAGTGTGTGGTTGACTGGGTTCATCAGACTTGGCGGGGGGGCGGTACCCCAAGGCCACCCCGTCTGCTTTGGAGCTGGCTGATCTGGTTCAAGGCTGGCTTTGCATTTTTATACCCATCTCAAATGTCTGAAACGTCTCCCAGACCCTTCAGAACTACTTCGTCCTCTTGGGATTTACTCCCCTCGTTCAGAGGCCACTGGGAACGTTAGCACCAGAACTCTCCAAGGGCCGTTCCTGGTTCCACAGGGCTACGCATGGCAGTTGGGAGACTGGCCATGGGGAGACGGACCTGCAGCCTGGTGCGTTCCACAGAGTCTCTGGGCCAGTCCCAGAGGGACAGCCATGTGGTCTGGAGTCTGGGTGTCCTTTGAGGGCCTGAGGTCAGGGCTGAGATGTCTAGAATTGGAGAGATTGGGACCAGTTGGCCTTGGACGCCGGCCGCCCTTGTAACTCAGGAGAGCTTGGCCACAGGGCAGGTCCAGGGTTGGTACATCTGCTTTGATGGAGACGTTCAGACTCTGTGCTTCCTCATCTGTGAAATGGGATAACTAGAGCGCTTACTTCTTAGGATTCTCAGAGAGTTTAATGAGTTGCAATCTGCAAAGCAAGTGCCTGGTACACAGTAAGCCCTCAGTACAGTGGGGGGGAAATGAAATTACCATCCAGGGCAGCATTTGCTAAAGCATGTTGAGGGGTTTTGCTTAAAAACATCAGTTTTCTTTCCTGTAGGCCTTCTAAGTGTAGTAGTAGCTTGCTGTGTGCTGTGATTTTACTCATAACATCAGGATCCCACCTGAACTTGGCTGTGGCTCCCTGCTTTTACTGAAAGTGCCAGTCTCGTATATTGAGATTTTCCAGGAGGTTGGAAAGATGGAAAGAGATACTGGCTTGGGCAGGGGTCAATAAGATGGAACTGTGGAAGGGTCCTGCTTAAGCATCATGTGGGAGCTAAGAGCATAGACCTGGAAGCAGTCAGCTGAGGTCAGAGAAGCAGCTCTGCCACCTACCAGCTCTGTGACCTTGTGCAAGTTCCTTAACCTCTCTGGGTCTCTCTCTCCTCCTCTACAAAATGAGGAGAGTACTACTGCTACCTCCTAGGGTCGTTCTGAGAATTTAATGAGTTATAAGGCAGTGATGTGTACAAGTGCTTTCTAAGTATTAAATAAAAGAATCATCAGCAACAACAATCATAGTAACAGTCAGCATTGATCAACTACTTACTCTGTGCCAGACCCTTTACGTGGATTGTCTCATTTATTCCTCACAGTGACCTTACTTGGTAATTATTATTATTATCCCTATTTAACAGATGAGAAAACCGAGACTTATAGTGAAGCCCCTGCCAAGGGTACCCAAGTGAGTGTTAAAGCCGGTTGACGGACTCCAGTGCCTGGGATGGTAGTTACTGACCCCTCCCTGTGTGGGTGAGGTTGTTCTGGAGGCAGGACGTGTCCAGCAGGTGGAGGTCAGCTCAGAGATGCATATGGAGAGGGGTGCCCAGGCGCTGCCGAGGGGCCTGACCGCACCTGGTTTAGCCTTTCCAAGGATCCCTCGAGTCCAGTCTTCAGACTCTTGGGAGTGGTGAGGTTTCCCCTTTTTCCGTTTCAAAAAGGCAGACTTGTTCTCTTTCTCCCTCCTCTCTCTAGCCTGGGTAACGGCTTTTTGAAGTCAGAAGTAGAGTTCAGGGCTCCTGAGAACAAATCCAGAAAAAATAGAACTTCTTTCCACAAGTGTTTAAAGAAAAAGTGTAGGAAAATGGGAGCCCTAATATTTTAATCATTTCTGTGTGTGTTTGTGTATTTTTAAAAAGATCTTGCCAGATGCTAATACCTGTCTCTGCTAATGTCAGAGAGTGCTTCTCAGAGGTCACCCTTCAGACTTCATGTGTCTCTCGCTTGTCATCTTCTGAATATTTTGAGAGTGGGGGGCTTGACCCCCTCCCTAAGAAGCAGTGTATTTTAAAAGGACTTTTTTGTTGTTTGTTTGCCTATTAAAGTGTTTTTTGTCTCCTTGTCTTTTGAAATCTCCTTTTTTTCTTCTTCCCAGTGCCCAGCAGCCTGACCCTGCCTTGCTTATCTCAGACAATAAAACAGAAACAAGCTAACGTCACCCCCAGGGACAGGATGTTGCCGTGGCTCTGGCCGAGGCTGCAGAGCAGAATCGCCACAGCCTTTGCAAAGAGAGATTTGAAATCCTTGAGCATCTGGGAGGCTTGTGCATCTCCTCTGCGACCACTCTGGGCTCCGTCACCTGCTGGCTGAGCAGCAGCCGAGTGAGACTAAGTCAAGGGGGCAGTTGTCCTGAGTGTGGGTCAGAAGGGAGTGAGGTATACTCATTCATTCGTTCATCCATCCATCCATTCTTCCTCCCTCCCTCATGCCATCTTCCCTTTCTATCCTTCTCCCCTTTTCTCTAAACATCCATCCATCCATCCATCCACCCACCCCTCCATCCACCCTTCTGTCTATCCACCCACCCATCTCTCCATCCATCCACCCATCTTCCATCAACCCACTCATCTCTGTCTATCCGTCTATCCATTCACCCACCCGTCTATCTACCCATCTGTCTATTTTATAGGCACCAAGTCCCTTCCATGCACCAGGCACTCTGCTGAGTGCTGGAGACTTAAAAATGATGAACAAGGCCCTTGCCCTTGTGGACTAAGCCACCTAATGAGGGAGACAGGCAATAAACCATTAAATAAAGCAATGAGATGCTTTGAGAATCTGATAAACACTTTGAAGGAAGTAGTGACAGAGCCAAGTTAGCTAGAGTAGTCAGAAAAGTTCTCTGAGGAAGTAACATTTGAACTGGAATCTGAAGAATGTGAAGGGGAGAGGAAGTGGCAGAAAGACTTCTCTAGACAAAGGGAATGATTGTATGAAGGGAGAAGTAGTTCCTGCTTGAGGAACTAACCAGAGTTCTCTGTGGCTGGGGCCACTACATCCATGCCCCTATCTGTGTACCCATCCATCCATGTGTGCCTCCATGCACCCATGCATCCATCTATGCACCCATGTGCACGTCCATGCACCTGTGTATACATCCGTGTATCTTTCCGTCTATCCATCTGTGTACCCATCTATCATCCACGTGCACATCCCGTGCAGACATCCATGCACCTATGCATCCATCCATGTACATATCCATTTATCAATGCACATATCCATCCATGCACCAATCCACCCATCCATGCACCTCTGCACGCATTTATGCACCCATCCATCCATCCATCCATCCATGCACCCATACACTCATCCATGCCCCCATCCATCCTCGCACACATCCACACTCTCATGCACCCATCCATGTACCCGTCCTTCCATCTATGCATCCAACAGACATTCATTGACAGCCTATTATTTGTCAGACACATCTCTCATCTCTTACTTGATCTCTTAGCAGTGCGTACAACCACTGACCACTTTTTCCTTTGGAGGTGTTTTCTTCTGTTGGCTCTAGGAAAGCACACTCTCCTAGTCTTACTCCTCCCTTTCTGGCCCCTACAAGTCTGAAACTGAATTTACTCATCTTCCCCCAAAATGGCTCTTCCACTAGATTTTTTTCTTCTTAGTAAACGGCAGTACGATCTCTCCAGTTGTTTAAGTTGGAAATCTGGCAGTTGTTCTGATTCCAGCCTTATCCTCACTCTTTGCATGCTGTATGTCCGCAGGTCATGTTAATTCTGTCTCCAAAATGTATGTCAGTTCTGCCCACTTCTCACCACTACAACCCTAGTCTTTGGCGTGGATGATGGCAGCAGCCTCCCGTCTGGTTTCCCTGCTTTCATACTTGCTCTGCTCCACTGCCTTCTCCGCTTGGAGCTAGATTAGTCTCTTAAAATTCCAAGTCAAATCATGTGACTCCCCTGCTTAAAACCCTCCATCCACGAGGCATGGTCCCCCACTGCCTACCTCAGTGTCCTCATCTCCTTCTATTTTCTCTCTTATGCAACAGCATCCAGTCACAATGACCTTTTCTCCAGTTTCTTGTATGCTTTTCTCACCTCAGGACCTTTGCATATGCTGTACCCTCTCTCTGGAGCAATTTCTCCCTTCTTTTTCCCTAGCTGACTCCTATTAAACTTTCACATTCTGGCTTAAAACGTCTTCCTCTGGAGAGTCTTCCTGTCCCCCTAACTCAAAATAGCACCCCTCATTTTTCTCTTGGGATACCCTATTCTTTTTCTTTGTAGTACATGTCCCAGTTTTTAATTACGTATTTATTTTTATGCTTATTTGTTTAACATCTGGTCCAAGGCCCGTCTCTGTTTTGTTCTCCACTGTTTTTCTATCCCCTCTTCCAGAGCCTGGCTCTCAGTTAATATTTATTAAAATAAAATGAAAATGTTCCCCGGGAGCTTATACTGTACAGGGATATTGTCTCTCCACATAAAAAATATACTAGGTAGGAAGTTCTATAAAAATAGTTCAGACGGTAACAGTGTGTAGCATGGATTAATTACTCTGTGCTAGGCTTTGTGCTAAGTGCCTCATATCTATTATCTCATTTAATCCTCCCGACAGCACTATGAGGTAGGTGCTATTACTGTCCCTGTTTTACAGAGGCAGAGGCTGAGGCACAGAGCGGTTAAGTGACTGGTCCGAGGTCTCACCCACAGTTAGTGGCAGAGCTGGGGTTTGGACCCACGTCTGCGTGATTCTCAAGGTCTCGCCCCTTAGTCTCCGCTCTGTAGGACTTGAACACATAACAGAAGCTCAATATGATGAGCTCGGTATGATGCTGGCTCTTCCGGTGGTCTTGGCTGAGAGCTTGAAAGTTCTTTCTCTTAAGGCTGGGAGGTAGACCAGATGAACTGCACCTGAACCTCCAGCACGGCAATCTTTGAAAGACCCTGAACCGCAGGCTGCACCCAGGGCTTTCTTCACGCTTCCTCTGCTGCCCAGTTTTGTCGCAAATTTGAGGTCATTCTGCGGCCAGTGAAATCTGGGCTGGGGGCGAGGGCGGGGATGGCGCTGCTTTGCGTTCGGTGTGGGGTGGTCCTGGGCAGGAAGGTGACCTTGCCGTCTGCCCGAAGTGGTTCTGTTTCCTCCTATGCCTACTTCCCCTGGGATCTGGAGCAGGAGCCTGGTTTTCAAATTGCAAGATAACGATCTGATTTAGTGATTTATCTGATTAGGCTTAAATGTATTTATTACATGCTTAAACATATTCCAGTGAGCTCTGAAAACGAACCGCAGGACTGTCCTGGGCTGAATTTCCGGGACCCACTGGAGCAAGTTCAAGAAAATCATAATCTACTTAGAAGAAAACAGAAGCAGGCCTAATGCAATCGCCGTCTGCCTGGGGCAGCGCGTTCCCCACCTCCTGCCCAAGCCTCAGGGGCCCAGCCCTGTCTGGAGGCTGGAGGGGGTCGCAGGGGGCAGGGGTCGGTCTTCAAGGGGCCAAGGGCACCTCGACTTGAATGCTTCTAATTCTCCTTCCCCGCAGAACTGGTGTGGGGAGAAGACTTGACATACGTTTTATTTATTGTTTGAAAGTAATATTTGTTTCTGTTCTTACACTAAAATCACTTTTATTTGTAAAAATTCTGGAAAATAAAGCAAAGCACACAGAAAAGAAAACCCAGATCACCCATAATTTTGCCCACATTCACGTTTTATGGTAGGTCCTTTGAATATTTAAAAATGCTTTCAAAACTACCCAAGTAACACAGGATCACATTTTCATTATAATTCCCAGGCTTTTTTCCTAAAACAGAAACAATATCAAATTATATAGATTGTCTTATATCATTTTGCTTCACTCAGTTGTTTTTCTTTTTTGTCCATGTCGTCAATTAGCTTTTGAAAACATCACTTCTATTAGCTACATCCTATTTCTTCCTGTGGATATGGTGAATTTGTGTAACTATTGGTTTTTGGTTATGTTGTTGTTTCTGGTTTTGCTATTATTAACACTGCTGCCCTGAACATCCTCGTACCATCTGGTTTTCATATCATTTACTCTCATGCCACCTCTCTTTTTGGGATGAGGAAGGTCAGCCCTGAGCTAACATCTGTGGCCATCTTCCTCTGCTTTATATGTGGGACGCCTGCCACAGCATGGCTTGATGAGTGATGTGTAGGTCTGTGCCCGGGATCCGAACCCACAAACCCCGGGCTGCTGAAGCAGAGCACGCAAACTTAACCACTATGCCACTGGGCTGGCCCCAAAGATGGTGTGTTTTTTAAGAGCTTTGTTGAGATATAATCAACATATAATACACTGCATAGATGAAAGTATCCAATTTGATGAGTTTTGACATATATATACATACATGGGAAACCGTCATCATGAATCAGGGTAATGAACATGTCTGTCACCCCCAAACTGTCCTTGAGTGCCTCTTGTTCTCGTTGCACTTTAAGATGACCTCATGTGATTTAGGATGCTCTCAGAAACTCGATCCTCTTGTGGTGCCTAGGACACACCCTGGGGTGACACACTCTGGGACAACGCAACTCCTGCCCGGTGTAGCACCTACCCACCGTGAATGCCTTCAGTGACAGGGAGCTCACTCTCCCAAAAGTCAGCCCTCTTCCACAGTGGTTTGTTCTGCATGCTCCACCCCTGAGTCATCTCAGACTGGCCTCCTAGCTTAGCTCCCGCTCTCTGGTTTTCCTTCTGCCAGTCTTCCCAGGCCGCGTTCCTCCTCCCTCCTTCCTGATGGTGCGTCTTTCCCTGTTCATTCATTCCCCGGGCCTGGTGCTGGATAGTTTGACCGCAGTGGTGAGTAGGACACACCCAGGCCCACTTCACAGAGCTCGTGGTTTGGTGGAGAAGGTAGACTTCAGCCCCTCGTTATGGACCTAATGATTTAAGCCTGGGGTGAGCGATGCTCTGAAGAGGAGAGGCGTCAGGAGCTGGGAGAGCTTAGAATGGGGAGCTGACCTCGGAGAGGGGAAGCCGTGGTCATGGAAGACCTCCCTGGAAAGGGATGTTTAATGTGGCTTTCGATTATTGGAAGAGAGCATCTTATGCTTCTTTTCCATTTTCTCTTCTCTGGACTAAACATTTTCGGTTCCTCTGGCCGTTTCTCACTGGGCAGTACTCTCAGACCCTCAAACCCTCGCCTGCTCTTTGCTGTCCTCGCGCCCTGTGACTTGGGAGCACTGAGACCCCCATCTTGGAGGACACGATTTGCCAAATCATGCACCGCAGTCTGCCTTAATTTTTCCTCCTCCAGTCATAGGAAATTTCCAGCGTGATCAAAGCCTGGCTTAGAAGCGACAATAACCACAACAAAACACCACCACCCAGGAACGTTTATCAAATGCGTCTCACGGGGCAGGCCCTGTGCTAAGGCCTTCCGTGCACTCACTCCCTTAAATCTCCCAGAGACAGCATGAGCTCACGACTCATTGCCAACCTGGACAGCACGGGCAATGTGAGGGCTCTCTTGTGAGTGGTTTATGCATCTTAGCCCGCTCAATTCTCACAGCAGCCTTAGGAGGTGGGGATTGTTATTATTTCCACATTATGGTTGAGGGCGTTGAGGCAGAGAGAGGTTAAGCAACTTGCCCCAGGCCACTCAGCCAGGATCAAACCCTCAGAGTCAGTGGTTGGAGACTCCAGGCACTATACTGCCTCTGCTATGGTTCCTGTTTTCCAGGTGATGAAATTAAGCTTCAGTGGGGTAGGGAATCTTCCCACGGCCAAACGGTGACCTTGAGATTTGGCCCCAGCATGTGACTCCAGAGGTCGCCGGTAACGCCCGTTCTGTCCTTGGAGGAATGTCTTGAGGGAAGGAGATTGGGAGGGTGAGGTCCCAGCTTCTGTAGGGAGAAGGTGTCTTTCTTTATCCATTGTCACAGCACCGTGGGGTCTACGCCGGGTCTTGTAAGTAGTATCAGTGTGGCACACAAACGTGGAGGATTGGGAGAGGGCCCTTAACAAGAACTGTCCCTTAGATCCAGAAGGACGCCCTCTTTCTGTAAAGGGCGATGAGCCGACTGTGGGAAGGTAGCCCGTTAGGGGCCGAAATAATGTGTATGCATGATCTGGAATAAGTGTCGTGCCAACATTTTCCCCTTTTCTCTATTTATTGAGTCATTAATTAGAGCGATGTGATTTCCTGTGCTGCTTCGATTTGGGAATGTGGGGAGGGCCACTGAGAGAGCGAGAACTCAGATCATTATCTCTGATGCCGCACTCAGAGCCTAATGAAGTTTTGCTAGAATGGTTTAGAAATTCAGATGCGAACAGACAGTAGGTCTTAAGGGACTTCTCTTTGTCAGCAAACTTTCTTTTCCAGAGGAAGAGACTTACACACAGAGGCTCTGAAAGTCCTTAGATGTCTTATCAAAACTTTCACAGATAAGAGTGCAACTTGGTTGGAAGCTGAGTTCTGGGATTCCTGGCAGCAATTGGCAAAAGGGCATTCTCCCCGTGGCCCAGCCACCGCAGACGGAAACGTCTGCGTCTGGCCCATCGTCTTTTTGGTGGCTTCTTTTGTGCCACGTTGTGTAGTGGTTCAGAGGCTACGGAATCCGCCGGAACAGCTCTGGGTGGGAATTTCTGCTCTGCCACTATGAGGTGATAAGGCAAACTCACCTTACTTCTCTGAGCCTAATGCCTTCTCTGCAAAATGGGTGGTTAACCCTGTGTCACAGGGCACTTGTGTGGATTAATTAGAATAGTGCATCTTGAGCCCTCAGCTCAGTGCCCGCCCCCTCGTGAACCCTCACTGAAGGCAGCTGTTCCATTGGGCCAGATTCTGCCCTGGGCCTTGAGGGCACAAGGATGACTGCGATCGGGACCTTACTTTTAAGGAACACACAAGTTGCCAGAGGAGATAGATGTGTAAGCTAATACATAGAAGGAAGAGTTACACTGGCCATGGTGCAGGACTCACCCCCTCAAACATCAGGACCTTCTGGAGATTCATGGTGACTAAGAAAGACAAAGCCAGTTCGCAGACACTTGAAAAATGTTACCGTTCCAGTTATTACTGCTGCGTAGAGAAACCCCCCAAATTGAGTGGTGTTACACGGCACCCACTTATTATACTCGTGAATTCTGAGGGTTGGGAACTGGGATGGGGCACAGTGGGGATGGCTGGCCTCTGCCCCGTGATGCCTGCAGACTGGAATCATCTGTAAGTTGGCCCCCACGCACATGGCTGGAGGTGATGCTAGCTGTTGCCTGGGATCAGCTAGGGGTCTAGCTGCTCCTGCTTCTTCACAGCATGCCACAAATGCAGCTTTAAATTTTCTAGCAGCCTCGTTAAAAAAGAAAAAAGAAACAGGTAACATTAATTTTTTCAGCTTTATTGACATACAGTTGCCGTATAACGTCGTGTAAGTTTAAGGTGTATGATGTGAGGATGTGGTACACGTCTATATTGTGAAATGACTACCTCCATAAGGTCAGTTAACACATCCTTCACCTCGCGTCATTACCATTTTCTTGTTGTTGTTATGGCAAGAACATTACAGCTCTAAGCTCTTAGCAACTTTCAGGTATCATTACTGTATCGTTAACTGTAGTCACCATGCTGTACATTAGATCCCCAGAATTTATTCATCCTATAACTGAAAGTTTGTGCTATTTGACCAACATCTCCCCGTTTCCCGTTTCCCCCAGCCCCTGGCAACCACTATTCTACTTCTGTCTCTGTGAGTTCAGTGTTTTTAGATTCCGCCTGTAAGTGAGATCGTACAGTATTTGTCTTTCTCTGTCTTGCATATTTCACTTAGCATAATGTCCTCAACGTCCGTTCATGTTGTTGCAAGTAGCAGGATTTCCTTCTTTTTCACGGCTGAATAATATACATCACATTTTCTTTATCCATCATCCATTGATGAACACTGAGGTTGTCTTGGCTGTTGTGAATAATGCTGCAGTGAACATGGGCATGCAGACACCTCTTTGAGACGGTGATGTCATCTCCTTTGGATATATACCCAGAAGTGGGATGGCTGGATCATACAGTAGTTCTATTTTTAATTTTTTGAGGAACCTCCATACTGTTTTCCATAGTGGCTTCACTAATGTACATGCCCACCGGCAGTGCACCAGAGTTCCTTTTTCTCCAGAGTCTTGCCATCATTTATCTTCTGTCTTTTTTTGATAATATCCATTCTAACAGGTGTGAGGTGGTATCTCATTGTGATTTTCATTTGCATTTCCCTGATGGTTAGTGATGTTGAGCCCCTTTTCATGTGCTTGTTGCTCCGTTGTGTATCTTCTTTGGAAAATCATCTATTCAAGTCCTCTGCCCATTTTTCAATCAGATTGTTTATTTTTTCGCTATTGAGTTTTATGAGTTTTGTCTATTTTGGATATTAACTCCTTATCTGATATACAGTTTGCAAATATTTTCTCCCATTCTGTAGGTTGCTTTACATTTTGTTGGTGGTTTCTTTTGCTGTGTAGAAGCTTTTTAGTTTGACATAGTCCCACTTATTGATTTTTATTTTTTGTTGCATGTGCTTTTGCTGTCATAACCAAAAAGTCATTGCTAAGAGTGATGTCAAAGGAGCTTTTCCCCCTGTGTTTTATTCTAGGAGTTTATGGCTTCAGGTCTTACATTTAAACCTTTAATCCATTTTTTTTTTTTTTTGAGGAAGATCAGCCCTGAGCTAACATTTGCTGCCAATCCTCCTCTTTTTGCTGAGGAAGACTGGCCCCGAGCTAACATCTGTGCCCATCTTCCTCTGCTTTATATGTGGGACGCCTGCCACAGCATGGCTTGCCAAGTGGTGCCATGTCCTCAGCCAGGATCTGAACTGGCGAACCCTGGGCCACCGAAGTGGAACATGCGCACTTAACCGCTGAGCCACTGGGCTGGCCCCCTTTAATCCATTTTGAGTTAATTTTTTGTGAGTGCTGTAAGGTAGGGATCCAGTTTCCTTCTTTTGCCTGTGAACATCCAGTTTCCCCAGCACCATTTATTGAAGAGGCTATCCTTCACCAATTGAGTATTCTTGGCTGTCTTGTCAAACATTAGTTGATCATATATGCGTTTATTTATTTCTGGGCTCTCGATTCTGTTTCATGGGTCTATGTGTCATTTTTATGCCAGTTTCATACTGTTTGATTACTATACTAGTTTGAAATCAGGAAACATGATGCCTCCAGCTTTGTTCTTTCTCAAGTTCGCTTTGGCTGGGGTCTTTTGTGGCTCCATACGAATTTGAGGATTGTTTTTTCTATTTCTGTGAATTTTGATAGGGATCACATTGAATCTATAGGCAGGTACCATTAATTTTGATGTGTTTTATTTAACCCAATATGTCCAAGATATAATTATTGCAATATGTCATCAAGATTAAAAATTATTGGGACATTTTACATTCTTTTGTTTTGTGCTGGGTCTTCAAAACTGGGTGTATATGTTACACTTATAGCCCAATTCAACGGAACTAGCCACCTTTCAAGTGTCCAGCAGCCCACTGTGGCTGGTGGCTCCCCCATTGGACAGGGCACCTTTACAACTCGCAGAGGTGGGTAATTTATGAAAATGAACAAGAAACTTCTCCCACTGGGGGCTTTAACCTGTTCCGAGCAGAACCTGCCTGCCCCCTGGAACTCAGGGGTCTGACCCCCAGCAGGGACTTCCACTTGGCATTCTCAGCTGGCCCGAGAATAACCATGTGCTTTTCCCGAGTTCCAGGCAGGGCTCTGAAACTTCTCAGTGCTGCCCTGGAGATGCTTTGGGTCCCGCAAAGTCTCCAAAACGTCTCCCTTTCTGAGTAGGCAAATCTGAAAGACCTCAACCAAATTTAGGACCTGCCCTTCCTGGAGCCATCAAACCTTGGCCATAGGGAGAGCCCCCACCAGTCACTAGCGCTACCTTTCACTGACCTCCTGACCGGGCGCTGGGTACCGTGTTAGCCCCATCACATATGTAATCTCGCGGATTCCTCACAAACGCCCTGTGATATGGTTACTTCTGATATTCCCCATTATATGGAGGGGAAACTGAGGCAGAGGCAGGCTAAAGTAACTTGCTAAGATCTGTCTTAGTGTGGAAGAGTAGTTTTCAAGCTTCAGACGCATCACAATCCCTGGGAGGCCTTGTGGAAACACAGATTGCTGGCTTTCACTCAGAATGTCTGACTCCGTAGGACTATGGTGGGGCCTGGGAATCTGCATTTTAGCAAGTTCCCAGGGGATGCCGATGCTCCTGGTCCAGGGGCCACAGTTTGAGAAACACCGTGCTAAAGTTACCTCTTCCCCCAAGTTGCTTCCCTTGCAGAATGGTTGAAGGAACTAAAGATATTCATCCTGAAGCAGAAGTGGGGAGGGACATAGTTACACCCAGTTGTCACATGTGAGAAGGCTGTCATGGGGCGGGGCGGGGGGTGCTATGCTGTGTGGGCGCAGAGGGCAGAGCAGGGCCAGGAGGGCGGAAGTCACCCTGACTGGAGTTGGGCTCCATAGAAAGGACTTTCTATCCGCCAGGCCTGCCCTCCCTCTAAGGGACTTCGGAACTGCCGTCGCTGAGACAGTTGGAGCTGGGACCCGACACTGGTCAGAGAGCAGGAGAAAAATCCCGTCTTCATCCGAGGATTCTATGAAGACTCGTCAATTTATGAAGTCTGATACTCTTTTAAAAACATTGCAGAGGCTGGTGCTGTGACATAATGGTTAAGGTTAGCGTGCTCTGCTTCGGTGGCCCAGGGTTCGCAGGTTCAGATCCCAGGCATGGACCTACTCCACTCATCAGCCACGCTGTGGCAGCATCCCACTTACAAAATAGAGGGAGATTGACACAGATCTTAGCTCATGGCAAATCTTCCTCACGTATTTTTAGCTTTGTTTTTATAAGCTCATTAACTTTACTCAGTTTTCTCATTTCTATTTTCCCTTTTCTAAAAGCCATCAAAAATAATTCCTCTAAAACAAAACAAAACAAACAGAGTACAAAGACTTGCTGAGGTTCTGGGATGGTTAAACGGTTTAACCATCTCCGTATTACAGTGGCCGTCTTTCATTTCTTGGGCTTGTTAGCTGGGAATGTAAAGTGAGGGCTAACACGTGACGGTTTAATTGCCAGTCAGCACCTTGAAAATTGAGACGGGATTCATTTAATATTAAACCGGCGTTTGACAGCCACAGTACGGAGTTGAGACTAAGGGAGTCATAGCTGGTGAATTATGTGGACTCTGATATTTGACCGACTGCAGTGAGGCCAAAAAACAGATCAGCTTGTTAGCTTCCGCTGGCCGGCAGCTCAGTGGTCATCAGTGCTTGAGGGGCGTGGCCTCGGCAAAGTCTCATTCTGGACTCTACTTCCTTCCAGCTGGGACCTGCTGTGGACAGAGTGACAGTGGCTGAAACTCATCAATGCCCCATGGCTTGCAGAATTGGTCTTTACCCTTTTTTCTCCGTCACTTGAAGTACCTTGTGCTTCCTGAATCACTGAGTTAGGTGGGGTCGAACCGTGCTGTCCTTCTCGTGAGTTCCAGCCCTCCCATCCCAGTCCGTGTCCATCGCTGGCATCCTTTTCACCTCTCATTCATTCAGCAAACATTTATTGAGCCCCTGCCAGGTACTGGGGGCTGGGCTAGGTGTGAGGGATAAAAGAGGGACCAAGAGGGGCAGGGCCCCTGCTCGTGTGGGACTTACATTTGATCAGAGGAGAGAGTCGGCAGACGGGGAAACTGATGAATAACGTAATTCCAGGGAGCGGTAAGTTTTACGAATAGCAGCCAATCAGCAGGGCGAGGGAATGCAGAGTGGCGGTGATGATGGGAGGGGATCATTTTAGGTTGGGTGGCTTGAGAAGTGCTTTCTGAGAGGGTGACAGTGTCTCAGCTGGGGTGATTCTGCCACTCCCTCCCCAGAGGGCATTTGGCGATCTCTGGGGGCGGTTTTTGGTTGTCACAGCTGGGGGAAGGGAGAGCTCCTGGCGTCTGGTGGGTATAGGCCTGGGGTGCTGCTCAACGCCCTGTAATGCACAAGACGTCCCCCGCTTTGCCCAGATGTCAACGGTGTTGTCGTTGAGAGACCCTGGTGTAGGCATATAAATAACATGAAGAAGGAGGACAGAGAGAGTGAATGACAAGTATAACCCCTGAGGGGATGTGTTTGTTAAGGTAATGCTGTTATTGTAGAGAGCTTACCTCCCGCTCTCAGCAGTTAAATACAGTAGAAGTTTATTTCTAAGTCGCATAAAGTCCAAAATGGCGGCTCCTGTTTGGAGGTGGGTGGCAGCGCTGCTCCAGGCGGTCGTTCAGGAGCCCAGGACCCAGGCTCCCCCATCTTCCATCTGCAGCTACCGGGTTGCCCTGGATGTTGACACCCAAGGGTAGATTGGGGGTGGGGTGGGACTGTGGCACTGGAGGTTTTTAGGGACCAGGCCTAGGGAGCGGTCTGCCTTGCTTCCACCCACATTCCCGTGACCAGAACTCTAACCACGAAGCAGGCTGGGAAGTGTGAAGATGAGAGCCCGGGAGGAAAGACAGGAGCTTGGCCGGCCAGGGTGGGAATGAGCTGGGATTGTTGGAGGCCCAGCAAGGAGCCCACCAGGCCTGGAGTGGGTGGGAGAGAGGAGAGTGCAGGAGGTGAGGTTGGAGAGCTGGGCTGGGGCCTCAGTTCAAGATGCAATTAGACAGACAGGCTCCGTTTTTTAGAAATACTGGCCAGTGAGACCCAGCAGCGAGTGGGCCTCAGCTGTGTACCCGGCCCTGGGCTGAGCCTATTTCAGTGACAGGCTCGTCGCTCCTCACGCCAGCTCTCTGAGGCGGTCACTAGTGTCGTGCCCATTTCAGAGGTGAGAAAACTGAGGTCTGGAGAGTTCCATCATTTGCCCATGGTCACAGAGCTAAGCAAAGTTGGACCTGGGACTTAAGCCCAGGCTCTGAGAGGCAACGGTGGAGACTCTAGGCGAGTGGTTCTCACACTTGAGTGTGCATCAGAATCTTCCAGAAAGCTTGCTAACACAGATTGCTGGGCCCTTCCTCTGCGGTTCTGCTTTGAGAGTCTGAGGGGCCCCAGGAGAGGGTTGTCACCTAGACTCATCATACTCCCCGAGAGGGGCTTCGGGGGTGCGGTCTTTGGGCTTCACACAGCGGGGTCAGGAACGGGGCAGAAACGGACTCCTTTCCTTTCTGGAAGGGGTTTACAAAGTGGCTGAGAAAGCAAGACATAAAACAGGGAACGTTAATGACCTGAGAGTTTATGAAAGTTCAGCATCCTTATTTTTGGAGCTGCTGTGGGCAGGGCACAATCAATTACCTCCTGAATGGTGCAGACCATAAATGTTATAGGTGGTCCAAGAGGGAGACCTCACTCCTGATTGGAGTGGGCTGGGAAGGTTTTTTTTGGGTTTTTTTTTTTTGGTGAGGAAGATTGGCCCTGAGCTAACCTCTGTTGCCAATCTTCCTCTTTTTTTTTTCTCTCCCCAAAGCCCCAGTACATAGTTGTATATTATAGTTGTAAGTCCTTCTAGTTCTTCTTTGTGGGATGCCACCACAGTATGGCTTGATAAGCCATGTGTAGGTCCATGCCCAGGATCCGAACCAGCGAACCGTGGGCCGCTGAAGCAGAGCGTGCAAACTTAACCACTACAGCGCCGGAGTGGCCCGTGGGAAGGTTTGAATGAAGAGATCTTTGAGGCAGGCACTGGGAGAGTAGAGTTCAGGTGCTATTATTCTTGTTTATTTATTTACTGGTTTATTATCTATTTCCACCTACTAGAGTGGAAGCTCTTTAGATGCAGGGGTCATAGCTCTGTTTTCCGTATTCTCAGTCCCTTAAATTGTGCCTGGCAACATAGTAGGTTCTCAATAACATTTGTTGAACAACGAATTCAAAATATGTAAGGGACTTATAAGATGCATTTCTAAGTGAGGGTCCCCACACACTCAGAGAACTGTTTCCTTGATCAGATGCATTAAAGAAAATGAGTCTAGTTTTCTTTCTTGCAGGACTTGTCAGAGCCTTTAATTTGAGAACTTGGAGAATCTCTAAAAGGGGGAGCTGATATTCAGTGATACCCACAGGTGTCAGAGCGTTGGGTCTCTTGTTCCCACAGCACCTGTTAACGCATCGTGGGGCAGTCTTGTTTGGTGGAGTCCAGTTTGGGGAATGTTCTAAAGGGATTGTGGTTTTCTTGTGCATCTTCTCTTCCTCTCTCCCTTTCTTATCCCCACACTCAGGCCCCGTGTGGTTTTCAGGTGGCGGGGGGCATCCTGGGGGTCAGGTGGAACTTGGAGGTGGGTTCCTAAAATACAGTGCAGCCGTGCACTGGGTTTCCTGAGAGGCCCAGGAATCTCTGCCTCGTTTTCTCCTTGCTTTGTTTCTGGAGGGCGTAGGGAGAGTGACGCAGTCTCCCTCCTCAGCTGTCCTCCCTGTCGGGTTTCCTCAGGGTCCCGCGGCTTCCCTGAGGCCCTGCAGATTTCCCCACGGAAAGGAAGCGTCAGTCACAGCTGCTCCTGCAGAGCCTGAGTGGGGCTGAGCGGGACGGTTTCACGGGACGTGCCCTCTGTACCCGCGTCCCTCTGAAATGGCTCCTGACAGGAGGCAGAGGACAGTCCCCTCTGGGCAGCGAGAGGCCTCTTCTCGAGACCCCACTGATGTCTTTAAGCCTCCGCGGGGATTAAATTGAGTTTCGATTCACACAACACTGGAGTCTGAATGTACTTTAAAAAGAATGAAGTCCTGATAGACGCTACAGCATGGATGGACCTCGAAAACATTAGGCTCAGTGAAAGAAGCCAGACGCAAAAAGCCACATGGTGTACGAGCCCATTACTGTGAAGTTTCTAGAAGAGGTGAACCCACAGGGGCCGGAAGCTGATGGTGGTTGCCAGCGGCTGGGCGGGGCGGAATAGGGAGTGACTGCTTACCGGGTACCGGTCTCCGTCTGGGCTGGTAGAAATGCTTTGGACGTAGGTGGAGGTGCTGGTTGCACAACACTGAGGATGTAAATACCACTGAAGTGCACTCATTAAAATGGTTGATTTTATGTTATGTGAATTTCACCTCGATTTTTTAAAATTTTAAGTCCTTCGTTGGACTCTGTCACTTAGAGAGAGGCACGGAGCCCTAGAGGAGTTTTGGGGTCTGGTCTAGACTGGAACAGCGTGTCACCCCAGCCTGCAGTTAGAATCACCCAGGGAGCTTTGAAATCGCTGGCTCCCTACCTGTCCTCCCCCAGAGCTGACTTAATTGGCCTGAGGCGGGGTCCAGGCGGCACCGAGTGGGGACGAGACAGGTGTCAGGTGCACAGCAAAGCCAGGGCACGAGCAGGTACCGCCTGAATCCCATGCTCCCGACCCGTGTGCCTTCTTTATACCCATGTCCCTCCTGAGTCTTAACTGTCACGAAGTGCCAGACACGGTGTGGCTCACTCTCTAATGTGCACAGGAATCATTGAGGGCTCCATGAGACAGTGGCAGTTCCGGTCCAGCAGGTCTGCGATGGGGCGTGAGAATCTGCATTTCTAACCAGCTCCCGGGTGGTGCCAATGTTGCTGGGCCAGGGACCCCTCTTAGCCAGGGTCTAAAATGCAAATCAATCCACATGGTTAAATTCAGGTTCAGAGCTTTTTGGGGGTTTTTTTGGTGAGGAAGATTGGCTCTGAGCTAATATCTGTTGCCAATCTTCCTCTTTTTGCATGAGGAAGATTGTTGCTGAGCTAACATCCGGGCCTGTCTTCCTCTATTTTGTATGAGGGATGCTGCCACAGCATGCATGATGAGTGGTGTGTAGGGCCACACCTGGGATCCAAACCCACAAACCCCAGACCGCCAAAGTGGAATGCACGAACTTAACCACTACGCCACTGGGCTGGCCCCTGGAGATTTTTTTTTTTTAAGCATAGCTTATCCAAGGCAGTTACTGAGTATCGAGCTCTGTTGTATGTCCTCTGGTCGTTTTAACTCATTTGATTCTGACACCAGTTCTAGGAAGCAAGTACTTCAATTGTTCCTGTTTTATAGATGAGGAAACTGAGGCTCAGAGGCAGGGAGTAACTTGCCCGCACTTGGACAACTAGCGAGTGGCAGAGCTGGGAGCCTGTACTCTCAACCTCTGCCCTTGGCTCCCTGGAGAGAAGTGACAGGGGAGGGCCAGATCTGTGTGTCTTGGCCCAAGATGGTTCAAAGATGGCCCCGGGAGTGTCCAGAGTCAGCACAGCCATGATAGTCCATGAAAAGGTGTGCGTGGCCCTTAGGATTCAGCAAGTAGGTCCCCCAATGATGAACTCTGTGGTTGACTTCAGAAGGGCTTCCTGTTCAGAGGGAGCAAATGCCAAGTGTGTGTGGGCGAGGTGACCAGCTCAGCCTGGTTTGCCTGGAACTTTCTTGGTTTTAGCATTGAAAGTCTCGTGTCCCTGGAAACCCCTCCAGTCCTTGGCAAGCCGGGATGAGTGGTCCCCCGCTTAGAGTTTGGGAGCTCCCTCACGGCTTCCAGGACGCTGCGTTGGCCGTGGCCAGTGGGGCGAGATGTCTGAGGATGCCCCGCCTCTGACGGGTCCCACCTGCGTCGTGTCTTGGTGAATAACGCTGACCTTTCTCAACGGTGTGCCTTTGGACGTCCCTGCAGTTGTTCCGTGATGGGGAGGAGAGCGGCTTACATTTCAGAAGAGCTCGTTGATGGATGCAATGGTGATTTAAATTCTCATTAGGAACCTAGAAACGTTGAAAGACTGAACATATTATTAACTATGCTGAAGGCTCTCATGATTCACTGCAGGAAGCACAATGCGTATTATCCTGAAGGCTGGTTCCTTGATGGGGTGGTCTGGAAGATTTGTCTTTCTCAAGGAGATAGAGATGGTAAAAGCGGCAAGATAATAACAGTGATAATAAAACCACAATGGCAATAATAATGATAAGGTGATTTTGGCGACCATTTACCGAGCACGGGATCCAGGGCCTCAAATGGTCCGTAAACGTGCTGGCAGGTGGGACAGACCCAGCGGTCAGCAAACTTTTTCTTAAAGAGCCGGACAGTAAATATTTTAGGCTTTTGAAAGCCATATGGTCTCTGTCGCAGCTACTCAACTCTGCCATTGTAGGGTGAAATGAGCCATCAACAATCTGGAAAGCAACGAACATGGCTGTGTTCCAGTAACATCAAATGCACAAAAATAGGTAGCTGGCCCTCGGGCTGCAGTTTGCCGACTCCTGGTGTAGTGGACAAAGAGCTGTCATTGGGAGTGAGATTTAGGTTCCAGACCCAGCTCTGCCGCTTTCTAGCAGTGTGACCTTGGATGCGAGTAACCCTGACCTCTCTGAGCTCCAGTGTGCTCGTCTGTAAAGTGGGACAACGATGGGCCCAATCGCACAGGTTTGTAGTGAGGATTCAAGGCATGTCCAGGAGCCTGCTTCGTCGCTAGCGCTCAGGAAAGGTTTACGCTTTTGTGGAAGCTCCCCCGTGTGGGGCAGCAGTCAATAGGAGGCATCGTGGTCTCTCTTTCAGATACGGGGCAGACAGGCTGGCCGGGTGCTCCCAGCCCCGTGGGGAGCGGCCTGTTCCTTCCCCAGGTGTTCCTTGATGAAGGAGAGGCTGCCGTCCTCTCTCTTTGTTTTCATGCCCAATAAATCACTCTGACAAGGGCTCCTTGTTACTTAACTCCTTGCATTGTTTCGGCAGGGGCTGGTGGGAAAGGGGAGGGAGGGAGGCACCGTTTTGCCCAGAATTGCTTCGGGAATGGAAATATTTTTTTTGCAAATTAATATTCATCAAACAGATCAGGTAAACATCCAGTAATGACAACGCATGGGCAATTTATCAATTCCAGCTTCCGAATGCAATTACCAGTCAAATGGTACTGAGGCACCACGATGAAGCCTGCCTGAGGAATCCCATTACTCCCAGATCGGGGGGCGTGAAGAGCCATTTTTCACTCTTATATGAAGAATGATACCCTCTTGTCAGAGTGGAGGCTAGAAGTCAAGATGTGACTGCCAAACTTGGACACGGGCTTTGGCAAACCTTCTTTCCAAAGCGGCAACAGTTCTCTTGGGGTGTCTCTGGTCAAGAGTTGGGGCCGGAAGAAGAAGGGGATGCATCTCGACTGACCCCCCGTTCTGTCCCAGGTGCTAAGAGATCATTTCACTCCTGCTGTCGTCCCCACACAAACCCAGGACATCAGTGTTGTTGTTATCATTATTATTATTTCCGTATTACAGGTGGGAGAACTGAGGCTCAGAGAGGAGAAGCGACTTGCTTGCTGTGGTAGGCAGAACGAGGGACCCCAGAGGTGTCCATGTCCCAATTCCCGGACCTGTGAATAAGCTACCCCACATGGCAGCAGGGACTTCACAGACGTGATTGAATTAAGGGTCTTGAGATGGGGAGATTATCCTGGGTTGTCCAGAGGGCCCACTGTCATCACAAGGGTCCTGGTAAGAGAAGGAGCAGGGGGGCTGGCCCGGTGGCGCAGTGGTTAAGTTCATGCCCTCTGTTTCTATGGCCCGGGGTTCGCCAGTTCAGATCCCGGGTGCGGACATGGCACCACTCATCAAGCCATGCTGTGGCAAGTGTCCCACATAGAAAGTAGAGGAAGATAGGCATGGATGTTAGCTCAGGGCCAGGCTTCCTCAGCAAAAAGAGGAAGATTGGCAGCAGATGTTAGCTCAGAGCTGATCTTCCTCAAAAAAATAAAATAAAATAAAATAAAGAGAAAGAGGAGGGCAAGAGGGTCAGACTCAGAGAGAGGGATTTGAAGATCTTCACTGCCGCCTTTGAAGGTGGAGGAAGGATCCAGGAGCCAAGCACTGTGGGTGGCCTTGAGAAGCTGGAAAAGGGAAGGCAACGGATTTTCCCCTAGGGCCTCCACTTGGTGACACCTTGATTGTGGCCCTGTAAGCCCCAGTGGGGACTTCTGATGTCCGGAACTCTAAGATGATAAATGCAGGTTGCATGAGCCACTGAGTTTGTGTAATTTGTTACAGCAGTGATTGCAAACTCACACGCCTGCCTGAGGTGATGTGGCTAGCGAGTGGCTCTGCTCAACATCCCTTTTGCGAGCATATCCCACCCCGTCCTGTGACCTGCTTGGTCACCTTTTTTCGGGGACAAGTTTTCATGGTGAGAAACTTGGATCACATCAAATTCTTTAGCCCCGGGGCCACTCAGAAATCCTGGGCCAGCTGCCTGATGGCTTTTACTTGGGCCATAGGTCCCACCTGCTACCCAGACCCTTCCAACCCGCTTCTGCATCCCGTTGGAATCTGCTTTTCTCCAACTGAGTGGTCAGCCAGCCTCGGCTCCCCAGCTCCCCAGGGGACAAGCACCCAGGCCTCTGTGACTCTTGGGGGCTTTCTGCTTTGGTATCAGCAAGAGCAGAGGAGGAGGTACCAATAGTGCTCCATTCTCAGAGCCTCCCGCCCCCCAGGGCCTGACACATGGTGAGAGCCCAGTAAGTGCCACCATAGAGCTTCTGCCCTCCCTTTTTATTCCTGACTCTGCCCTGAGGTGGGCTGTAGGCCCCCAAAGCAGTCTAATCAGAGGTTGTGCCTGGGGACATGTGAGTGCCTGAGGCTCTTCAGAAAGGCTGATGCTCAGATGTAGAAGATAGGCTCAGAGATGTCAAGTGACTTACCCAAGGTCACACAGCTTGGAAGTGGCTGCGCTGAGCTGCTAACACTGATCTTCTTGATTCTGGATACCAATCCTCTGAATTTTGCTTTTAGGAAGGATAAGGCCAATGACTGCCCATCATCTATGATTTTTAAAAATATTTGTTTCTTGTGGTAGAATATTTATAGTGTAAAATTACCATTTTAGCCATTTTTTTTTTAAAGATTTTATTTTTTCCTTTTTCTCCCCAAAGCCCCCAGGTACATAGTTGTGTATTCTTCGTTGTGGGTTCTTCTAGTTGTGGCATGTGGGATGCTGCCTCAGCGTGGTCTGATGAGCAGTGCCATGTCCGCGCCCAGGATTCGAACTAACGAAACACTGGGCCACCTGCAGCGGAGCGCGCGAACTTAACCACTCGGCCACGGGGCCAGCCCCCCATTTTAGCCATTTTTAAGTGTACAGTTCAGTGGCATTTAATGACATTCACAATGTGGTGTGACCATCACCATTATCTATTTCCAAAAATTTTTCATCATCCCAAACAGAAACTCTGTCCCCCTTAAGCAGTCTCTCCCCATCCCCTTCTGTCCCACCCCTTGGCTAATCTAATCTACTTTCTGCCTCTATGAATTCGCCTATTCTGTATATTTCATATCAGTGGGGTCAGACAACATTTGTCCTTTGTGTCTGGCTTCTTTCTCCGAGCATCATGTTTTCGAGGTTCATCTACGTTGTAGCGTGTGTCAGAGCTTCAGTCCTTTTTGCGGCTGAACAATATTCTGTTGTGTGGATATCCCGCCATTTGTCTATCCATCCCTCCATTGATGGACGTGTGGTTGTTTCCACCTTGTGGCTGTTGTGAATAGTGCTGCAGTGCACGTTTGTATACAAGGAGTTGTCTGAACACCTGGGTTTAATTTTTGGAAAATATACCTAGGAGTGAGGTTGCTAGGCCATGTGGTAACTCTGTGTTTAACTTTTTTTTTTTTTTGATTGAGGAAGATTCGCCCTGAGCTCACATCTGTGCCAGTCTTCCTCTATTTTGTATGTGGGTCGCTGCCACAGCATAGCCCCCAGTGAGTAGTGTGTAGGTCCGTGCTGGGGACCCGAACCCATGAACCCAGGCTGCCAAAGTGGAGTGCACTGAACTAAACCACTACGCCACCTGGCCGACTGCTGTGTTCAACTTTTTGAGGAGCCATACTCCAGTCCTCGTGTGACGATTTCACTCTCTGTTACATGGCTGCCTCGGTTCTGTTGTTCGTTGTGTTCCCAGCCTCTGGTTCTGACCTTGACACACACTAGGCTCTTAGCGAGTACTTGTGAAGTGAGGGAGCGGTGGACACAGTGACTTTAGGCTCATTTCCCTGAGCAGCCTGACAGCCGGGCGCTTCGGAAGCTGAGCAGCGGGTCTGACTCGGGACGCCGTGGGCTCTGTTGGCAGATAGGCTGGATCAGAGATCTGCAGGGGGATCAAGTTGAGTCACAGTGTGTCTCGTCTTCCCTAAGCTGCTTTAAGGGGAAGTGGAGGGAGCTCCCATCTCCTGAGCCCTTACCGTGCTCCTGGCACGTGATGAGACACTCTCTCTGTTTATCCTCACACCTGCTCTGGGAACTAGGTATCATCAGCCCCATTTTACAGCTGCGGAGACCGAGGCTTGGGGCAATTAAGGGCACAGGCCTGGGAAGTGGCAGGGCTGGGGTTTGAACCCAGGCCCGTTTGACTCTGAGGGCCATGCTCTTTGCCCAACACGTCGGTGTTCTTCTGGGAATAGAGCTTCACCAGCACACCCAGGAAAGTAACGCAGGTCTAGAGATTTACAAGGCACTTATATCCCTTCACACTTCATCAGAAGTGATGGACGCGATGATGATGGCATTGAGGGGGAGGATGGTCCCTACTGTTTGCCAGGCACGGTGATGAACGGTTTCCTTACATTATCTTGTGTAGTCCTCACCTGCCGTCTTACAGGGCGGATATTGTTCTCCCCAGTTTACAGACAAATAAACTGAGGCTCACACAATCCCTTGCTCACAAATGCCTAACTAGGACGAGACACAGCTTGTGCTCAAATGCAGCTTCCGACCCCGGCCTCCACTCATCCTAACACCCCTTCTCCTGCCAGCAAGCTGGTATGACCTCGTTCCTGCTGCATCTTGGAGGTAAACATTGTTCTGGGTGAGAGTGGCATCTGTGAAGATTCTGGATTCCTCTCTGAGAGTCTCCGTGTGCTGAGAAATCCAAACCTTGTCGTGCCTCCAGGGTTCCAGCCTCATCCAGCTGGCATGCTGAGCTCCGTGTGAAAAGGTGGCATCGTTTTCCAGAATAAGTATCACGGGTGACATCGCTGGAAAGATGACACCTCTGACAAGTTGGGCCTCATCTATTTTCTAAAAAGCCTAGAGGTTTTTAAAACCTGGTGCCTAGTCCCTGGAACGTACAGGGGAAAAGCAGACGGGCCCAGCAGTCAGGAGTGAATTTCTTCCCCTCCCCAGCTTCCCTGGCTCTTTCAAAGGCAAGGGACGCATATCCAGCAGCTGAAGACCGATGAGTCGTGTTCCTTTGCCATGCAAATCAGGATGATATGTCTGGGGGCCATTTCTCTGCTAATGGAAAAAAGCACGACACCCGCTTAGAAAAGGGGATGCTCTCGTGGCAAATGAAGGCCAGGGAGGTTGGCAAAGCTGGAAGTCAGTGACTTTGCTGTAGCTTGGGGAAGCTATTAGCCGGCGGTGTTCTCTGATCCTGTGGTTAGGAAGCCTCACTCTGTCCCCGTCCGGGCTGTCTCCTGACAAGAGCCCTGTAACAAAATGTCACCACCATCAACTCATCGTGAGAGTGATGGAGGAGGAGAGGACTTCCCCTCTTGGTTAAACTTGGTGTGTTTTCCCATCCCATTTAAAGTGACTGTTGTGCGTGTGTGCATGCACGTGTGTGTGTGTGTTGATGTGAGTGTGTGCCTGACGCAACCCAACATTTGCCGTGGTGCCTTCACTTCCAAGACACTCGGTTATTTTTAGGGATGACGCACTCGACATCAAAATAACTGGTTATTTTTACGATTGGGAGCATCAATCACATTATGACATATCCCAGCTCTGGAGAAATAGCGGCCAACCAGCAGTCAAGACGTGGAAAAGGAGGAGAGTGAGTCAGACATGGGGACAAAGCCGGAGGACCAGGGGTCAGGGGCCCAGGAGAGGCTGCTGATCTGATCCAAGGGGCCGGGATTCCTAATAATAGCTCCCTTGGTTGGGGGCTTGCTCCGTGCCCGGTGTGGCGCTCTCCATGGTGGGTCCCATTTACCCCGTGCAAGGATGCTCCGAGACTGGGGCTTCCATTGTCTCTGCTTTGCGGGTTGGGGCACGGGGCACAGAAGATAAGCAAGCTCCCAGGGTGTTGCAAGGAGCAGGACCAGCTCCATCCGGAGCATCTTATTCTCCTTGTGTCTTGTTGAGAGAATGTTGGGTCTTTCCCTTCTTATAAGCCCCACGTCTTTATAAAATGGCCATTTACTGTGGACACCGAGCTGTGCAAGTTATCTTTTGGAGGTGGAGAGAAGTGTCGAGAGAGGGATGGAAAAGACGTTTCCGGTTCTTAAATAGAGAACAGTTTAGTTAGGGAGACAAATGTTGGTGTCGGGCAGCAGAGTGGGAGGGACTGCAATGGGGCTTTGATCTTGGTTGCCTCCTTTCTCCAGCCTCTTCCACATCTCGTCATCACACGTCCTGTGCAAATGTCCTTTGAGTGATAGATGTCACTTCTCCCCCACGACACGGCTAGTCTGGCCGCCCTGGTCCCTCTGCTGGATTTTCTTGTCCGTTTCCACAGTGATCTTCCTGCTGTCAGGCCTGCCTTCCTGCCTGCTTCCACCAACAGCCAGAATGATCTTTCTAGAAAGTACCTCTGACCATGTCATTTGGCTGAAAATCATTCAGCTTTGTTCCCACAGACTGTGTGTTCTGGTCACATTGAGCTTTGGGGGGATTTGGGACCATTCACTCACTCACTCATTCAGTAAATATTTGAGGGCTTATTATGTGCCAAGCTCCGTTCTAGGGGGGAGAACAGTAAACAAGATAAAGTTGCTGCATTTATAGAGTTTACCTACCAGTTGGGAGAGACAGACAGTAAATGAATAAACCAGAAAATCTCAGAGGATGACTCAGTGCTGTGAAGAAAATACAACTTCGATATAATAAGGAGTGACTGGGAGGAGAAGGGAGACCCCTCTGGGAAGGTGACGTGTAAGCTAATGACTTGTGTGACAAGGAGCCAGCTCTCGAAGGGTCTGAGGGAAGAACTTTCCAAATCAGGCAAAGCAAGTGCAAAGGTCCTGAGGTGAGTTGGTGTGTTTGAAGGAAAGAAGGTAGGCCAGTGTGGCAGGAGATGAGGAGGGTACAAAGAGAGAGGAGGACGAGGAGGGAGAGATGTGGGCTGTGCCCTGATTAGGGAGAGGCTTGTAGGTACCACGAAGGAATTTGGATTCTAAGAGTCCTAGGGAGCCACTGAGGTTTACGTAAGGGAGCGAGAGTCTGTTATATGATTGTACAAGATTAGTTGTCGTTGGAGAATGGGTCGGAGGAGCTGAGTGGGGGCAAGGAGACCAGCCGGGAGGCTACCGCAATTGTCCAGATGAGATGCTGGCACGTTGGACCAGGCCGTGGCAGTGGTGGTGATGGATAGTAGGCGGATTTGGGATGTGCACAGAGGCAGCATGGCTTGGCCTTGCTGTGAAGTGGGAGGGAAAGAGATGCATTAAGTGTGACCCCTAGGTTTTGGCCCCAAGCAGCTGAGTGAACAGCAGTGCTGTGTGTGAGCTGGGAAGTCTTGGGGAGTGGCGGAGGTCTGGGGGGACAGTGGAGGATCCACCCACGGCTCTGCTTGAGGAATGTGCCTTCCTCCAGCCAACTCAGCCTCCTGCTAAGATTCAGCTAAGACGCTCAGCTCCTCCCAGAAATCCTGTCTGAGCCGCCAGACGCGCCCTGTGTCAGCATGTGGACGAGGCGCTGCATACTTTATGACAGTTGTCTGTCTATGGGACTTGGCTCTGACCTCAGCAGGGGTGGACACCTTGTCTGACTTTTTCTCTGCTGTGTCTCCAGCCTGATGCTTAGTAGCTCTTTGCAGAACTGAATGGAATGGATTACAGGAGGAATCAGTGGAGGGGGGGCTTCCCTCAAGAATATGTTCCCATATGGACCCCATGTTCGTTGCTGCATGGTTCACAGTAGCCAAGACCTGGAAACGACCTACGTGCCCATCAGTGGATGAGTGGATAAAGGAGATGTGGTGTCTATATACAATGGAATACTACTCAGCCATGAAAAAGATGAAATCTTGCCATTTGTGACAACACGGATGGAGCTTGAGGGTATTAAGCTAAGTGAAATAAGTCAGATGGAGAAAGACAAATACCACATGATTTCACTCATCTGTGGAAGATAAAACAACAACAACAAACAAACACATAGATACAGAGAATAGATTTGTGGTTACCAGCAGGGGAAGGGGTAAAGGGGAGCATGTGTGCAGTGATGGATGGAAACTAGACTTTGGGTGGTGAACACAGTGTAGGCTAAACTATATGTAGTGATGTACGCCTGAAATTTATATAATGTTATAAACCAATGTGACCTCAAAAAAAATATACTCCCAATCTAAAGATAGGCATTGGAGGATAGGAAAGAGGATGGCATGCCAGTTGGCAAGAAGAAAGTCACATAGTACAAAGAGTTCTGATCATGGGCTCCAATGATCTGGGTCCAAATTCCAACTCTGCCTCTTTCTGCTGTGTGACCTTGGCCAACCCACTTTACCTCTCTGAGCCTCAGTTTCACCCTCAGTAAAAAGGGAATCATGGTAGTTGCCTGGCCAGGTTGCTGAAGGGGATAAATGAGACAGCATAGGTGGAAGTATCTCCACGATGTCTGGGGAAAAAGCGAGTATGTGGTTGAATTAGAACCTGAAAGATCTGAGTGGGGCTGGCGGTTATCAGCCCCTCTGGTAATGCCACCTGGGTTTTCTCTGCTCGCCATGACTGGCAGGGGGACGGCTTTGCAGGCTGTATCTACATCATCAAGGGTTAGATTCCTCTTTCGCCTTACCTCCGGATCTCCCGTTTATGGCGTGAGAAGAAAATGTCAGAATTGTAAGGGCGTAGAGACTGGCTCGCAGTGAGAGGAGGAAGTTTCCCCACTTGAGGTTGGCTGAAACACTGAGCGGTCTTAATCTCACAGGCTGGACCAGCAGCATCACCAGCAACTGGGAACTTGTTGGAGACGCCAAATCTCAGACTTCACCCCAGAGCCGAAGCATCGGAACCTTGGGGGTGGGCCCCCCAGTCAGCGTTTAACAACCCTCCGGGGAATCAGATGTGTGCTCTCATTTGAGATCCGCTCACCTAGAGCTTCCAGCCTCCGACACTCCTTTCTTTTTAAAGGAGAGAGAATCAGAACACTCAAGTTGAGGTGTGAGTTATCTCCTAGCCCAGGTTATTTGAAATGTGTTCTGTAGAACATTCATTGCACCCACGTGTGCTGGAAGTTAGGCGTTTTGGATTCCGTGATCAAATGAGTTTGAGAAACGCTGAGTTTCATAGAGCTCAAGTCCTACTCTTCAGGACTTATCAGAGCCTTTAATATGCTAATGTGCTTTGTGACTCTCCAGTAGAGGGGTATAGCATGTAGTCTTTCTCAAATTTACCTTCAAGATTCATATTCCATGGCACACAGTTTGGGAAACATAGATTTAGTCCCATCTCCCATCCAATGAACAATCCTGTCTGTAAATTTCTGGTTATTCAGCCTTTCCTCCAAACCTTCTAGATCCAGGGAATTGTCAACTTTATGAGGTCACCCACTTCTTTTTTTGGAGGGGCTTGTAGTGACTATTAGCATTTGCCTCATGCTAAGCCAATTCTGCTTTCCTTTAATTTCCTCCTATTGGTTTTAGCTCTGAGCCCTGAAACCGTCTTAGGACGAGTCCAATTCCTCTTCCACGTGACAGCACCAGAAAGACACCTGTCCGTCTGCCATCTCTCCCTGAGACTCCTCCATTGCGGTTCCCGTCCCAGAGCCGTGGTCTGACTTTAGCAGTTGGTGAAATATTGGGAAGTTGCGTCTTTAAAATGGCTGCTTCCCCATGTGCAGGTGATTACAAAGAACAGACATTTATCAGTGAGCTGACAGGTGTTTCAGGAATCTTCTGCTGCAGTTTATCCCCATTCCATCTGTCTGAGACGGAGGAGTCTAGCCCATCAATAAAGATCTGGGGATCACAGTCTTTCTCACTAGTCTGCTTTGGGGAAGGCCGACAGTTCTGCTCACCTGAAAGCTTCTTTTTATGCCTAATCACGTGGTTTACTTACCTTCCGTTCCTAAATTTCGTCTGCACTTCACTTTGACTAACCCACCAATCGACTGATTGGTTCCCTTACTTTCTCTCATTTGTCCATTTATTCATCCATTCCAACATCTTTGAGTGACCGCTCTGTGCCAGGCATCTCCTGAGAGCTACAGAGCCCAGGCTGAACAGGACCAGTTTGATCTGCAGAGACCTTACAATCCATAGAGAGAAGAGCAACGATAAAATGAAAAACCGCTGAAATACATTTTTTAAACTTGTGCTAACTGGGAAGGCAGCGATGGAGAGTAACAAGCGGCAGGGACCAACCCAGATAAGCTGGTCAAGGAAGCATGCTTGATGTTTGAGCCGAAAGCTGATGTACATGATTAGAAACAACGCGTTTTGGTTTCTTAATTCCATTTGATTGTTTATATCCTTATAATCAGCCTTAGATTATAAGGACCCAGAGGGCGGGGACTTGGTTTTCATATTGTGCTTTGTATAAAGGCGCAGGCATGGTGGTGGATGCTGAGGATGACCTGGAAGTCTCATATATGGTTGGAACAATTCTCTCCCCGTGGAAAAGCAATCCCCAAGCCGTAACCTTTCCTAAATGTCAGAGCAAGTAGAACGTTATCGTTTGTTAGGAGTCTGCTTTGGTCTGGGTTTTCTCTGTCCTTCTTTGCTTGTGGTTGTCTTGTGTATCCTTACATCAGTCAACATGGCGGTAGTTTTATGATACTTCCTGGACATTTGGAATATTTGTTATGAGATTCAACATCTCTTTTGGAGAAGGCTGATTTTTGTTTGTTCTGTTTTGCTTTTCTGAAGCCATCAGTCTGGTTAGGTTCAGGCTGTGAGCTCTGTCTTGCCTTCTGTGGCTGGCAGTCTAACACCGGATCGTTTCTCAAAGGTCTGGCTATGCTCCTTTGGATCTGCCTGAGCGTGTGCGGTGTTACACACGACTTAGGGAGCCCCTTCTCCAAGGTATCTTCCACATTGTCTGGCTCCCAGGAGCTCCGTTCTCCTTCTTCCGGCCAGAAAGATGGAGTTGTCTCAGAGTTTTAGCCTCCTGTCCGGTCGCACACTTCTGAGTGACTGCTCCTGTCCTTGGGCTGGAGCGATGAGAGAAGAGAGAGAGAGGAAAAACCCATGGATTCTCCCTCATGTTATTCACATAACATCGGCTCTTATTCCTGGTTTCTTTATCCAAAGCGATGGGTTTTCTCTTGGAGTCGTAGATCCTGTGTTG
This sequence comes from Equus asinus, assembly GCF_041296235.1. Lineage (NCBI taxonomy): Eukaryota > Metazoa > Chordata > Mammalia > Perissodactyla > Equidae > Equus > Equus asinus. The sequence continues at coordinate 83,125,683 of NC_091797.1, read as the reverse complement.
TTTTTGTGTCATGTGAGTGACATATTGTGGCTGGGTGACCTGGGTGCAGAGCTGGGAGAGGAAAAAGAGAAAAGAAATGAAGATTTCCCCCACGTTTTCCAGCTCTCGGGACCCCCTTTCCTGGTCCTCTGGCCAGAAAGTGGGCTACTCTGGAATGTTGGCTCCCACACCCAGGGCCCCCAGGGCCCCCAGGGCCCCGCTCCTAGATTCTTCCAACCTTTAGGGCAAAGCTTGGAGATGAAGGAAACCACTGCCACTTTGATCACTCTTCATGTTTTTATTTCCCTCCTCCCATTCGCCTGCCGTTCTGTGCTTGTTTGAGCCCTCGGGTAGTTGCTTTTTGCATTTTTCCCTGAGTTTTTGGCTGTAATCATTGGGAAAGATATCCTCCTAAGACGGGCTTTCTCCGTCATGGACAGACCCAGAACTGGGATGGGTATTTTGTGCATGTTAACTTACTAGACCCTCAAAACAAGCCCACGAGGTAGGTGGGACCATCCCCATTTACAGATGAGGAAACAGGCTCAGAGAGGCAAAGTCAGGGTCTAAACCCCGCCCCCATCCTGACTGTCATCATCGTGCTGCCTGGTGTCTTGCCTAAAGCAACTATGTGGTTGGTGTTGAAGCTGCTTCCTGGCACCTTATGTCCCCCCTCCACTAGGGGGCCTTGGGGTCAGGGGCCACATCGTCCTTGTCCTTCTTCTATAAAGTGGGGACAACATTAGTATCTACCTTGTAGCCCCATTGTAAGGACTGGATTAGGTGACGTAAGTATTTAGAATAATGCCTGGTGCAGACTAAACTCTTAATGGAGGGTAACTGTGATCGTTGTCACTGTCCTTGTGTATTACTCTCCTTGTGTATTGAACACGGAACAGCCCAGCGTCTGGCGTATAGTAGGGTCAGTGAATATTTATTGAGTTCAGTCATTGGTGAATCCATTTTATCCATCGTGTTTCTTTCAAAAATGCATTAGCATTTCCCCCCATTATTCCTTTCACTCCTCAACTGCTGGCACTGCCTGTAGGATACCCGGAGGGAAACTGGCTGTCCTGTTCCTGTTCTCACCTACACCCTTTCTCAGTTTTCTTCCTTTTCTTGCTGAGTTGAACTTCTCCCACTTCTTCCTTATCAGCCACAAGTAAAACTTAGAGCTGCCTCCCCCCCCCCCCCCCCCCCCCCGCCCCCAGTCTCACCTGTTCCTTGCGAATAATAGTTTGTACCTCACGGTGTTGCTGCGAGAATTGAAATGAGATAGTACGGGCAGCATACCAGCACAGCTCCTGGTGCATGGTGGGTCCTTTAAAAATGTTAGTTTCCTTATTAATCTTTGGTCCTAGGCCAGCCAGAAGTTCCTCCTGCAGTGTGAGAGGAGTTATTGCAGGTCTAAGACAGGAGTTGTGGTCCATTTACAGTCGGCAAGAAGCTAACCAAGGCTTCCAGCACCTCGCAAGCGCTCGCTCCATAGTGAGTGCTCAGTAAATATTTGTGGGACGAATAAGCCACTGAACAACTCAAGCTCCTGCCTTATCCATCAGCATCAGACTGCCCTACGGGGTAGTAACTAGGGAGGGGGTGATGTTAATGGTGAGCATCTCCGTTGATAATATCTGGACACACTTAGTTTCATCTCTGTCTATGATTTTTATCAGTTTAAAAGGTTTAATTATTGTTTAGACCTGGGGCGGTACATTTAGTTTTGCATTTGTTCTTTATCTCTGGGCTTAGCAGCTTCTCCTTTCGGAAATATCCCGTGGAAGCACCATCAATGTGATGTCTGGGCTCCTGTGGCAGGCTGGGTGCCCTGAGAGATTAGCTGCGAGAGGGATGGCCCCAGTTGTGTTGGCCTCCTTCAGATCAAGCCAGCAGAGGTTTCTTGGTGCCAGTGTTGTGCCAGGGGCTGAGACGGAAAGTGCCGGGACTTGGACTCTGTCCTCCAGGAGTTCATATGCAGACATGGACAGCTCACGTCCCCAACTCAAATGCAGTGGCCTTGGTTCCTAAGGGAGCGGTCACCAGTGCCATGAGCTCCCAGATGGCACCATCCTCTGGAGGAATCCTCAGCTCCCCATTGTGGCCTGCAGGTCCCTGCCTGCCTTTCCCTGTCTCGGGTCCCCGCTCCCCTGCATCGTCTGTGCTCTGGCCTCAGTGGTCCCTTGCATTTCCTCCAGTGGGTCCCATCCTTGGACTTGCTGGTTCTGGTTGGGGCATGTGTGCCCCTTTCTTTGCCTAATTAACCATGGCTCACCCTCCAGATCCCAGCTCGAAGGTTACTCCTCAAAGAGCCTCTCCCCAGCCCTCAGCTCCCTCTGTTCTGTTGTAACTAGATAATTAAAGTGTGGTTCCATGTTTAATGCTGGCCTCCTCTTTTAGATCCGTGCTGGAGGTTATACGTCTGAGGGGAAGATAAAGCGAGCCATGTATGTAATTTAGAATCTTCTAGATGTCACATTAAAAAACATAAGAAGAAACAGGTGACAATTTTTTAATTGTGGTGAAATGTACATAGCATTTACCATTTTAAGTGTACATTTCTGTGGCATTAAGTACATTTACGGTGTTGTGTAATCAGCGCCACTGTCCCTCCCAGGACTGTTTTTATCTTCCCAAACTGCAACTCTAACCATTCAGCAACCGCAGCCCCTGGGGACCTCTATTCTGCTTTCTGGCTCTATGAAGTTGATAGTCTAGATCCCTCATTTGGGGGAAACATAATGATATTTGTCCTTTGTGACTGGCTTCTATCACTTGGTTATAATGTTTTCAAGGTCCATCCATGTTGTAGCATGTATGAGAATTTCATTCCTTTTTATGGCTAAAGAATATTCTACTGTACGGATAGACCACATTTGTTTATCCATTCATCCATTGATGGACACTTGGGTTGTTTCCACCTTTGGGTCATCGTGGATAATGCTGCTGTGAACACTGCTTTACGAGCATCTGTTTGAGCCCCTGATTTCAATTCTTTTCGGTATATGCCTAGGAGTGGAATTTCTGGATCACATGGTAATTCTGTGTTTAACCTTTTGAGGAATGACTTTAAATTTTACAATGTATTTTATTTAACCCAATATTTTCAAAAAAATTACCCTTTCAACATGTAGTCTATATAAAAATTATTAATGAGCTATCTTCATTTTTTTTCATGCTAAGTCTTCATCATCTGCTCTGTAGGGTGTAAATTCTGTGTGGCTAGAGAAGCCATCCATCTTGGGGATTCCAGTGCCCTGTGCTTAGTCGGTGTCTAATCAAAAGGTGCATGTACGTAGCTGCCTGGGGAAGGGAACAGAATTACAGTTAACAACAATAGTAACAACATTGGCCGACAGATTGCAACATCCTTTGTTTTCATGAATTCTCGAAACAATCCTGTGATAAGTGGATACTGTTATAATTCTCTTTTTGGATGTGCAAACTGCAGTTCAGATAGGTTAGGCAATTTACCCCAGGTCACACAGCTATTGAGTGGTAGAGCCGAGATTCAGACCCAGCTGGGTTCTGCCGTCCTGTGGCAAGGAGTTATCTCAGGAGGCACTAAATCCAGATGTCTTGGGAAAGCCCCCATGGAGATATCTGCCTTGGAAGGAGGATAAAAAAAGTTAACCCAGCACCTTTTTCCTGGAAGCATCCTCGTTTCCCTCTGCCTCTGCATCAAGACTATGTGGGTAACCTGAACAAATTTACCTCCTGCCACACCAGGCTCCAAAGCCTTCGCAAGTGTTGTCCCCGTAGAGAGAAACTGGGGGAGAAATCAGGGCCGACACCGGCCCCACCGAATCCACATGATGAGGGAAAAGACGGAAGGCTTGAGAAAACCCGCTCCCAAGTCAGTTGTCTGGAGATGAAGATAGGGTGCCTCGCAGCACATAAGGTCATCTAATGCTGCTTTCAGCCTTCCCAAATTTGCCAACCCAAGAGGTTATAAAACTAATATAACGCCTGTCACTCAAAAGGAGGCAGAGTGATGGAGCAGCAGAGGGTTCTGGAATTAGAAGAGGCTCCGAGGTCATCCATCTCTGATGTGGCTGCTCCCAGTGTGGACTCTCTCCTGCCGCATCCCTGGGAGCCGGTCTGAGCCAAATGGGCCTCCCCAGCTTCGCACCTCCTCCCTCAGAGGCCCAGGGGGCAGCCCATCCTTCTACAGGCAGAGGCCCCGCTGTTTCTCAGAGGATGTAGAGTCAGAGGGAGGCGGGATCAAGATAGAACCCCTCCTAGCCCCTTTCTCTGGTCACCAGGCCTTTGTTTCTCGAGACTTTCTCCATCCAGGGCAGCCCTGGGGCATGAATGGAATTTTGGCAATGCAAGGCATTTCCCACCTCATTTCTTGCCTGAATTCAGGATGCGTGGTACAAATAATGTGATCAGTCCTGGCAGTTAGAACTTATGAGCGCTCAAGAATTGATTCATTCGACAAATATGTATTGAAGCAACACATAGTTTTTGTATCATGACAAAAATATCTATATTTATTAAAATTTTTTTCCAGCTTTATTGAGCTATAATTGACAAATAAGATTGTTTAAATTTAAGATGTACAATGTAATTTTTTTTTGAGGAAGATTAGCCCTGAGCTAACATCTGCCACCAATCCTCTTGTTTTTGCAGAGGAAGATGGGCCTGGAGTTAACATCCGTGCCCATCATCCTCTACTTTGTCCAAGCGGTGTGTAGGTCTGAGCTCGGGATCTGAACCGGTGAACCCCAGGCTGCCAAAGCAGAACATGTACACTTAACCACTGAGCCACCAGGCCGGCCCCTCTGATGATTTGACATACACATATGTTGTGAAAAAAAATCTATATTTATTTGTTGCCAGGCACTGTGCTAGCTGCTGGGCAATATAGTGAGAAACTGAGCCCAGGCCTCTGCTTTAGAGCTCGTTTTCCCTGGGAGTTGGGGGGGGAGGCAGAGGCAGATGATAAACAAATCAACGGATAAATGCAGTTGATCCTCATCAGTTACGGATTCCATATTTGCGAACTCGCCTACTTGCTAATATTCATCTGTAACCCCCAAAACAATACTTGCATGTTCAGGGTAGTGAAAACTGAGTTGCCTGATACACCTGTTTTCATTTGAGGTCAAACAAGGCCATGCTCTGCCTTCTGGTTTCTGCTGTCATGCTGTAAACAAGTGTCCTTTTTGCAGTCTTAAATTTAGTGCCATGTTTTCATATTTTTTGTGCTCTTTGTTGGTGATTTCACTGTTTAAAATGACCCCTGAGCATAGTGCTGAAGTGCTCGCCAGTGCTCCCGAGCGCAGAAGGCTGTGATGTGTCTTATGGAGGGAGTATGGGTATGAGATAAGCTTCGTTCAGGCATGAGGGACAGTGCTGTTGGCCGTGAGTTCAATGTTAATGAATTAACAATATACATATTAGGTAAGGTGTCTTTAAATGGAAGCACACAGAAAACAAGATCATGTATGGATCAGTTGATGAAAATGTGCCCAGAGGCTCATAGGAGCCCGACCATATGTTTCCACTGGGAGCAATAGTTCAGTATTCACTAATTCAGTCTTTGCAGAGACTTTATAGAACATAATGACTGCGAATAATGAGAATTGATTATATAAGAAAATAATTCCACTGAGTGCTAAGGGCCACAAGGAGCATAAAACATGAGGAGAAGGAAAGAGAAGGTAGTAGGGTGGAAGTTGTGACTAGAGATGGGTGATGAGCACCCAATGCTGTGGGAAGGGAGGGGGAGGGCTGTGTCCACGGCCTCGTGGGACCCAGGAATCCTGGCGTCCAGCACACGGTGCCGTCCACTCTGCCCTCTGTCCATATGAGGCTGTTCAGAGCTGCAGTGTGATGTGCTGTCACTGGGGTTCGGAACCATGGTTCTGAGGAGACCGCAGTTCCAGTGTTGGACCCAGTTACCACCAGCAACGTGGACGTGCTTGGGGTCCGTGTTGATGACAGTATCCTGAGTTTTGCCTCCATCCTTGAGCCCCCAGATCTGGACTTGTGTGAGTTTGGGCTTCAGTCGTTGCTTCCAGGGCTTGCTGCTCACTGCTCTATCAAACCTCAAGATGCCCTGGGAGATGTTTTATTGCCGTATTCCTTATGTAGACTCTAACCATGCTGTTAACTAGGAAGGGCTTTTTTTGGTTTAAAATGTCCAACATAGTGGCAATTGCTCTCTTCCTTCCAGAGACTGGAAGCAGCCCAGTGACAATTATAATTGCACTTGACAATTAAAACACTAACCATTATAAAAGAATATTTACACAGTGGGGGAGAAAGCCCATGGGGTTTGGAGTTGGATGGACCTGGAGATTTCTAGATGGGTGGATCTGGGGAAAGTCCCTACTCATCTCTGAGGCTCAGTTTCTCTGTCTGAAAAATGGGGCTGATCATACGTACTCCCCTGGTTGGCTGTGAGGATTAATCCAGATGTGCCATTTGTCCCACAGCAGCCAAGAGAACATGCTCTGTGGTCAGACCGCCAGGGTTTGGCTCTTGGCCTTGAGCAAGTGTTTCAGCTTTTCCAAAGCCTTACTTTCCTCACCAACCTCCTGGGGATGTCGTGAGAATTAAATGAAATAAGGCGTGAGGATGAGAGCGGGTGGTGCAGAAGCTGGGCCCACAGTAAGCCCTCAACTAATGTTAGCTTTGGCCGTTATTAAAGTGCTTTCTGAGTCACTCATTAGGATGGCAAAATAATGAAACAGAAAAGTAACAAGAGTTGACAAGGATTTGTAGAAATCAGAGCCCTTGTATGTTGCTGGCAGGAACATAAAATGGTGCAGCTGCTGTGGAGGATAGTTGGCGGTTTCTCGGAAGGTTAAACACAGAGTTGCCATATGACCCTCCTAGGTATACACCCCGAAGAACTGAAAGCAGTGTTCAAACCAATACTTGTTTTCATAATATCCAAAGGCAGAGAGAACCTAAATGTCCATCAAGCTGATGAATGGATAAACAATATGTAGTCTCTCCATACAGTGGAATATCATTCAGCCGTAAAAAGGAATGAGATTCTGATTCATGCTACAACATGGGTGAACCTTAAAACATTACGCAAAGTGAAAGCAGCCAGTCACACAAGACAGCATATTATATGATTCCACGTATAAGAAATATCCAGAATAGGTAAATCCATACAGACAGAAAACAGACCAGTGGTTGCTGGAGGCTGGGAGAAGTGGGGAATGGGGAGTGACCGCTTAATGGTATGGGATTTTCTTTTGGGGTGATGAAAATTTCTTGGAATCAATAGAGACAACATTGTGAATGTACTAAATGTCACTGAATTCTACCCTTTAGAATGGTTCATGTGAATTTCACCTCAGTTTAAAAAAAAGAAAAAAGAGAGCTTTGTTAAAACAGAAAAGCTCCCCTAAAGTTGGTGACTGAAGGTTAATCTCGTCAGATCTCCCCCAGGGGGTGACAAAATCTCAGATGACCTGTAAAGCAGGACCTGGGAAGCTTACGGGGTCAGAGCCGAGCCCCCTGTCCCATCCCGTCTCCCAATGACCTGCACAGACTGAGGTCAGTACATTTGTTCGCTTCTACTTGGGGACGTCCTGGGGCCGGGACAATGCCCAGTGGGACCCACGGTCTGGCTGGATGCCAGGCTCATTAATGAGGTCTTAGATTAAGATTCTTGCCAATGTTGAATTGCTTTGGCAACTGTGTGTTTTCTATTTGTCCTTATTTGCTTCTTTTCGCAAGTGCTACAATCTAGGAACTCGAAAATTCTTCCTGGCTTTCAGGTTTCACTCTTTCAGGGATCGTGGCTAAAATGAGTGTCATGTTTGACTTTTGGAGGATCAGAAGTGCTGAGCCAAAAGGTCTGTGTAAAATGGTTCAGGCTTCAAGGGCTTTCTGGATGGGTCTCTCATTTCCCGAGGGCGTTGAGAGGATCCTGGCAAAGGCTCGATGGTGAGCAGTACAGACCTGGGTTGGAAACCCCACTCAGGCACTTACTAGCTTTGTGACCTTCGGCAACTCAATCTCTCGGATAATCCTTCATTTCTTCTGCAGCAAAATGGACTCAATAGCAGAATTTTCTTCAGAGGGTCATGTGAGGATGTTGTGAAGTGATGCATATAAAATATTTAGAAGGCTATCTAGCACATAGTAACTGCTCAATAAATAGTAAATGTTGTTAGTGTTAACAGTAATTGTTTTTGTTACTATTTTACTTTTTGCTTTACCACTGACTCCAGTCAAATATTTTCAACCAGCATCTGAAAGTTCTGCTTCTTGCTGCAAAGTTATGAGGATTAAAGTAAAACCTAATTTTTGTTCCACCAATGACTTCAGTCTGATAGATTCAACCAGTGCCTAAAAGTTCTGTTTCCTTCCGCAAAGTTATGAGGATGAAACTAACAAGTGCTTTGAAATAGTCAGAGAAGTTACAAGCAGGGATGATTCTGGAATGGGAGACTCTGCCGGTTGTGCCCCTGAGGGGCTGAAGCATGTCTGTGTTCTGATGCTGGCTCGGAAATTCAGACAAATTCTAAGCCACACATTTACCTGTTTATACAGTTTTAATGGGAAGGGACAAAGAAGTGAGACACTTGCCTAGACTTTCTGAAATCGTTTTCGCCTTTGAGAATGGCTTTTATTTCTCTTCGTCCCTTATCAGAGAATGTCACAAGAAAAAGCCTTACACCTTGAAATGTCTTTAATCAATCCTCAGACCTTTCATTTCTTAAAACCTATTCCCTTCTCCCCACCCATTTCAAGACTTGAAATAAAATGATTTTCCAGAAACGGATGACAAGATAGCAAGGGCTATGATTAATAACCCCCAGAGCACCTTGGTACCACGCCTTCCCTATTTAAAATGAAAAATTACCTTTTTCCCTCAGACTTTATTAAAAAGAGGATCAAAAGAGAGAGGGAAGAGTTGCCGTAAGACAGCCCGTCAGTGAAACACTTCTGAAGCTTCGGCAGAGAGAAATCCAATCCCCGTCAACTGAGCAGTTGGCAGTTTGGATAATGAAATGAGACTTTTTGCTTCTTCATCCCCACACTTCTGATTGTGAAACGTAGGGGTGGAGAGGAAGAGCATTGGATGGAGGAGGGAATTGGGGAGGGGGCAAAGCTTTCCTTCCTCTCTTTTCATCTCTCAGACTTTGAAACAACTTTAAAACAGGGGTTCTTGGGGCAGCTCAGTGCTTCCTGAACCCGGTGGAGGGCCGTGTGTGTGTGTGTGTGTGTGTGTGTGTGGAGGAGCCGTAGGCTATGGGGGCAGTGGGTCACAGCTCACCTGCGGGATGCTGTGTGATAAAGGCAGAAGAGTGAGGGTGTAGATTACTACCAACTGTGGGATGTTGGCCCAGTCCTGTCACTCATCCAGGACTCGTTTATGAAATGAATCAGTAACGCCCGCCTTACTGGGCAGGTGAGATAGTGCTGGCTGCCTCGCTGGGTCTGGCAGGTACTATACCTCCAAGTGGTGACTTTGTGTCATAACTCCCCTGTCTGTCTTCAGCAAATGTCCTTGACTCCTGGTTAAGGGCTCTGTTACTCTCCAAGGGCTGCTGTGACAAAGCCACCACAAACTCGGTGGTTACAACAGTGGAAATGTATTTCCTCACAGTTCTGGGGGCTTGAAATCTAAAATCAAGATGCGGGCAGGGCTATGTTTAGTCAGAGTCGAGAAGGCTTGAGGGGAGAGTCTCTTCCAGGCCTCTCTCTTGCTTCTGCAGGTGGCTGGCGATGCTCAGTGTTCCTTGGCTTGTGGCTGCATCACTCTAACGTCTGCCTCCGTCTTCGCATGGCATTCTCCTCTGCGTGTGCTCTCCTCTTCTTATAAGGACACCAGTCATTGGATTTAGGGCCCACTCTAATCCAGTATGACCTCGTCTTAACTTGATTACATCTGCAAAGACCCTATTTATAAATAAGGTCACATTCACAGACACTGGGGGTAAGGATTTCGGCACATCTTTTTAGGGGACACAATTCAACCGCAATAGGACTCAGTGGCTTTTGATGCGATGGGTTTGCTTTCTGTAGGGGGATAGCACCTGGCAAGGTCAAGGTCAGGGATATAGGCCCTGAACGCAAGCCAATTGCTTATTTTATTTAATCCTCACGGCACCACCTAACAGGAGGTTTTACTCCCATTTTACGTTAACATCGATGCGACACTGACTGTGTGCCAGAGATGACGCTAAACGCTTTACTTGCACGGCTTTATTTCATCCTCAGCACAATCCTAGGGGAAGCTCTGATGTTTCCCCCCTTTTACAGGTGGAGAAACTGAGTCACAGTGAGGAAAGGTAGGGACAAGTTAATTTCTAAGCATCACGGTGCAAAGTTCGGGTGTTCGGTGCGTCATAAAACCCCTACTTCCTTGCTTGATGTTTACTCAGAATGAATTCTTGTCCTTTCAATTCAGAAAGCGGGTCTTCAAATGCGGAGGAGCCCCTCGTTGTTCCGAGGGAGCCGGGAGTGGGTATGTGCGTGTTACCCCACCTCCTGACCTGAACTTGAGGGCCATGATGTCTGCTCTGGAGAGTCAGGGGTCAGAAGGGAGAGGAGACAGAAGGTCACCGTGATTAAAGCAGGTCATGCCTTTGTGAAAAAACAAACCTAAGATGAGCCTGACGCTCTCGGATAGATTCCGGAAGTTTTAATCTCCGACCAACAAGCTGGCTAGAAAAATAACTTCTTCCGAAGAGGAGTCCCAGGATTCCGGGAGAGAGGGAGGAGCAGCTGACATCCTCCTGCATCCCGGGCATCTCTGCCAGGATGTCCTGAAGGAACCTCAGACTCAGCCTGTGTGGCCCAGGTCCCCACCTCCTCTACGCTGAGTTTCCCACCAGCCACCGTATGACCCCGGCAGGAAACCAGGACCTCAATCTTGGTTTAGCATCATGCCTTAGGGTGCAGACTCAAACCCCCGCTGTCCTTCTTTCCTGCTGTGTGGCCTTGAGCAAGTCACTTAACCTTTCTGTGCCTCAGTTTCCTCATCTATAAAATAGAGTAATTTTTGTGTACTTCGTAGGATTGTTGTGTGGCTCTATAATTGGATACAAGTAAATTACTTGGCGCAATGGTGTCAGGTACATAGTAAGTTCTCAATAAACATTAGCTATTTTTTCCTCCTGCCTTATATCTAATCGATCCACTTCTGTCCATCTCTGCTACCACAACCCTGGGTTGTGCTCCAACCCTCAGCCTGGGCTCCTGCTGCTGCCCTTGACCTGTCCCATCCTTTCTCCACGCTGTGTGTATCCTCAGATACATCTTTCTACATTGCCTGTCTGATTGTGTCGCTGCCCTACACACAGTGGGTCCTGTTGAGCAGCAAGAACAGATGTCCACACAGCCTATGTGCCAGGGTCTCTGGGACAACTTTAATCACAAGGGGACAGAAAGGGGAGCAGGTGGGCCTACTCTGGGCCGGCACCCTGGGGTCCAGTAGGACTTGGTGGCAAATGGACCCCACCCATGGTGCTATGTGGTTTTTAAGCCACATGATCAGGGATGCACCAGTCCCTCCACTGGTGTGATCAGGGGCTGGGATAGAACAGCGATATGATGGGCAAAACTTTGGTCTCCAGCCCCAAACCACTTCCCAATATTTGTCCATTGGGAGAGCCAGCCCCTGCCTTGGCATGGGGTCCAAGCCTTGTGGATATAGCGGTGTGGCCAGGCAGGAACTTGACTTCCATCCCATTGTCATCTGTGGTTGGGGGAGAGCCAGCCCCTGCCTTGGCATGACCATGGGGCTGGGGTCCAAGCCTTGAGTCTACAGGTGCGTGATGGGGTGGACCAGAGCTTCTACCTCACCCGTTATGGGGTCTGATGGCCTTGAGTCCTCAGCTGCCGTGGGTTTCCAGGAACTCTGCAGGAGGCTAGTCGCGGGGGATCCGTCATGTTGACCCCTGCCTCTCAGCATCCCCTTCGTCTTCAGACAGCAAATTCCTGGATGGTCCTCCTTTCCCTTCTTTCCAGCCTTAGCTCGAATGTCTTCCTCCCTCAGAATAGCTCCAGCCACACTGAGCTACTTGCTGTTCTCCAAAGTCCCGGGAAGCTCCTTCATCCTCCAGGTCTGGGCTTTGGCGTTGCCTCCTCCAGGACGCCTCTCCCCACGCCTCCACGGAAAGCCGGTTCCCCTCCTCTGCTCTCACACACCTGCTCCTTCTCTGACATCGGATTCCCTGTTCTGTATCATGAGTACTTATTTGTTTATTTAATGGAGGTGAAACTCACAGAAGATACAATTAACTATTTTAAAGTGAACATTTCCGTGGCGTTCAGTGCATTCACTATGTTGTGCAAACACACCTCTATCAACTTCCAAGACCTTTTTATCACCCCAAAAGGAAATCCTGTACCCATTAAGCAGTTGCTCCCATCCCCTCCTCCCCCTGGCCCCTGACAACCACTAGTCTGCTTTCTGTTTCTATAACTTTCCTTATTCCAGGCACTTCATATAAATGGAATCATACACTATGTGACTTTTTGTGCCTGGATTTGTTGACATAGCATCATGTTTTTGAGGTTCATCCAAATTGTAGCATGTGTCAGCACTTCATCCCTTTTTATGGCTGAATAATATTCCATCGCGTGGACATACTGCATTTTGTTTCTCCATTTCTCAATCAAGGGACGTTTGGGTTGTTTCCGCCTTTTGGCTGTTGTGACTAGTGCTGCTACAAGCGTTCACGCACAAATTTAAGTGCCTGCTCTCATTTCCTTTGCATCTCTACCTGGGAGTGGAATTACAGTAAGTGCTATTTCATTGTCAGTCTTCCCTCCAGACTGAGCACCTTGAGAGCAGGAGAAAGACAGACACCCAACCCCAGGGGCTGGCACAGCGAATGTCTGGGGAGCAAATTGGATGAGGCTCAGGCATCTAGAATTGATATCTTCGTCGTCCTCGATTACCTGCCCGTTGTCTGCATCATTGTGGTGGCCCAGGCTCTGTGCTGATGGCTTGACTCAGTTGGTCTCATTAACTTGCTCCTTGCTTCACTCTGATATTTGCTCAGGTGACCACTGTCACCTCCTCATCCTTTTCTGACTGAAGTAGCCCCCCAGCACTCTTTTTTGGTACACATGCCCAGCTTTCTTTTCCTCCATGGCACTTATTGTCACTGATACATCATAGATAAGAGACTATAAATGAAATTTCACCCGTAATATATTATATGTCATTTATATGTTCTTCTGTTTTTCTTTCGTTTCCCCGCTGAGAACATGAGTCCTCCAAGGACAGGGACTTTGGTCTCTTTTATTCATCGCTGTATCCCAGTGCCTAGAACAGTGCCTGGTGCATGAGAAGCGTTCAGATATTTGTGAAATACTTGGATGAGTGATTGAATGCATTCAGCCCTCATGGCACCCTCCAAGGAAGCCACGATCATTCTCATTTTACAAACCCCAACACTGAGGCTCAGAGAGGTCACGTAACTTGCCCAAGGTCACAGAGCTGGTCAGTGGTGGAACTGGAGTTCTAAGCCAGATCTCTCTGAGTCTCAATACCAGATTCTTTCCATTTCACTCAGGGAGGGCAAGAGCCATAGTGATAATGCCCAGAAGGCTTCTCTGTGGTCTCGGAGTGCAGTGTCTGATTAAGACGACTTAAAGAATAGATTTATGTTCTTAAGCATGTTTTACTTTGACAATGAGTTTGTATTCCCTCAGCAAATACATCAATCCAGAGCTTGCTGGAGATGGAGAAGCTGATCTGGGCTTGACTCTCTGTCTGGCGCCGGCTCTCAGAGCTATTCAGCCTCTCTGGACATCAGCTTCCTAGAGGTACACAGAGTGATGATGGCATCTGCTGCGTGAACAGCTCTCAGCACAAGTCTATGCTCTTTAAATGGAAGGTGGCGCCATATTACCATTCTGTTGAGAATTACAATAAGGGTAGCTAACATTTATGGAGCGCCCACTGTGTGCCAGGTACTGTGTTCAGCACATCACTGTGTTATTGCATTTGATCCTCATAATATTCCTCTGAAGTAGGTCCTATTATTGCCACATTTCACAGGTGATAAAGCTAAGACTCAGAGAGGTTAGATGAGTGCCCAAGGTCACACAGCCAGTAAGCGGGGGAGCCAGAATAGAGCCAAGTCATCTGATTCCAGAGTTGGCTCTCTTAGTCACTGGGTTAATGTGTATGTGTAAGTATTTGAGAATAGACACCATAGGATGGTGACTTTGATAGAATGTTCTGGCAAAGTCTGGGAAAATGGAGACTCGTCAGAGATGAGCCCTTGCTCCGGCTTCTATTCCCATTTGGCTGACTATCATGGTCCAGGGTCTTCAGTAAATGCAGGTCCCAGCTCTCCATCACAGTTGCCTCTGTGCCCTGGTGTTTAGGTGGCCGAGGTTCTAGGTTTGAATTCCAGCTGCCAGTTCCCATCTCTGTTGTGACCTTGGGCACGTTTTCATCTCTTCACATCCAATTCCTTCTCTGCAAAGTGGAGATCAAATGGCCCTTTGCACACAGAGTTACAAAGATTAAGAAAAATGTGAAAGAGTCCCAGTCTAACAAACGAAGAAAGCAGATGACAAGCCGTTAAATAAGATCTTATGGCATTTCTTAAAGAAAAAATGCAGAGCAAACCATCTGGCAGCCCCACAGCCAAACGCTAATAGGGATGATGGCTACGTTGTAGAATGACATTGCCTTTCCTTATCTGAATTTTCTAATTTTTCTATAATGGATATGTAATAACAAAATGAGTTGTTTTAATTAAAAATGGGGCAATGAGTCAGTGTTCATGAAAGCACTTTGTCAGCTGTCCAATGCTCTATAAATTAGCTCTCGTTATGGTCGTTATGGTAATTATCATTGTTATTGCTAGTCGGCCATGAGTTGGAATTTATTTCTGCCCCAAATCTCCTTCCTTGGCCCATGACAGGAGGGCCAACTCAGTCGCCTTCTGCCGGGTTCTGCTTTTTCATCCATTGACACCCTGCTGACTTCTCTCCATCTTTGCTGCCACCACCCAAGTGGGAGCCAGCATCGTCTCTTGTCTGGAGCCCTGCTCTCCTTGTCCCAGGGGCAGCCCCAGTGATGTTTGAGAAATGAACTTTAGATCAAAGCCCTCCAGGGCCAGCCCTGTGCTGACTGGTTAAGTTCACACGCTCCACTTTGGGTGCCTGGGTTTCACCGGTTTGGATCCTGGGTGCAGACCTAGGTGGCTCATCAAGCCGTGCTTTGGAGACATCGCACACAGAAGAGCTAGAAGGACTTACATCTGGGATATACGACTACGTACAGGGGCATTGGGGGAAAAAACCCTTCAACGGCTTCACTATGAACTTGGTAGGAAACCTACACTGAACCTTGGACCATGGGCCTGGGGGTCTGTCCCTCACCTGTCCCTTCAGCTTCTTCTTGAGCCACTCACCCCATTGGCACCATATACTGCCTTTGAGAAGGCACCCAGAAAAGGGACCTCGGACAGTGACTGCCCTAATTTAGCTGGTTTTGAAACCTGTACATGCAGTATGACTTGACCCTTACTCTTTTACGTCTGTTAGCACGGAAGAAAGGCTGCACGCTGCGGCTTGGGAGTCTATTCGTGAAGACCAAATTCCAACTGGCATGTGAGTGAGAAACGGTGATGCACCGTTGGATTTTTAATTTTTATTTTTTGACTCAGCTTTGATCAGGGCTGAAAACCTCAACCTGCATTCATGACAGTGGGGATTTTGTCAATGTCTCCATTTTTTTCTAATAAACTGATGTGTAACTTCAAACAAAAGCCCCTTCCTACCTCTGTGCATGGTTCTTGAGTCCCCTCCCCTCTCCCCACACCTGCCACACTCTTTCTTTGGCTCTTGGCATGGCGAGCCCCTCCTTGTCCTCAGATGCCAGCTTGAATGTCACTTCCTTAGAGGGCTGACCGCTCTACCTAAGGAAGCCCCCCTCCAACTCTTTCATTTGTAATTTTTTCAGTTCAGAGTTTTATTGGGCTCATTGCAGCTTCACATGCAGTTGTGAGAAGTAATACAGAGAGAGCCTGTCCTAGCCTGGGCCACTGGAACAAATCCCACAGGCTGGGCGGCTTAAATGACAGGCATTTATTTCTTACAGTTCTGGAGACTGGAAGTCCAAGATCAAGGTGCCAGCAGATTAGGTTCTTGTTGAGGGCCCTCCTCCTGGCTTGTAGACAGCCCCTTCGGGGCCTCACACGGCCTTCCCTTGGAGCTCTCGTGTCTCTTTATCTGCCTAGAAGGGCACTAGTCCCATTATGGGGGCCCCACACTCATGACCTCACCTCAACCTAATCACTTCCGGATGCCTCCTAATACCGTCAGCTGGGGTTAGGATTTCAACATAGGGATTTTGGGGAGACATAAACATTCAGCCCATAATGATCCCCTGTACAGTTTGCTCAGTTTCTCCCAATGGTAACTTTTTTTTTTTTTTTGGTGGGGAAAATTGGCCGTGAGTGAACATCTGTTGCCAATCTTCCTCTTTCTGCCTGAGCTAACATCTGTACCGATCTTCCTCTGTTTTGTATGTGGGTTGCCACCACAGCATGGCTGACAAGTGGTGTAGGTCCACACCTGGGACCTGAGCCTGGGCCACTGAAGCAGAGTGTGCTGAACTTAACCACTAGGCCACTGGGGCTGGCCCACAATTATAACTTTTTGCAGAAGTATGTGTTTTTCCAAATTTTTTTTTTTGCAGAAAATAAGTTTTTTACAAAAAAGTAAGTTTTTGCAAAACTTATGTGTGTGTGTGTTTAGTTCTGTGCAGTTTTATCACCTGAGTGGGTTCACATGTCCACCCCCACAGTGAAGGCACTGGACGGTTCCAGCACTGTAAACATCTCTTGTGTTGTCCTTTTATAGCCACTCCCACCTCCCTCCTGCGTCTGTCTTCCGTCCCTGACCCCTGGCAACCACCCAGCCATCCTCCTTTTCTAACATGTTGTCATTTCAAAAATGGTGCGTAAATGGAGTCATACATTAGCCTCTTGGGATTGGTTTTTTTGCTCAGCATAATTCTCTGCAGCGACACCTGGTTGTTGCGCGCATCGGAGGTTGGTTCCTTTGGTGCCTGAGTAGCGTTCCATGGTTGCACGTACCGCTGTTTACGCTCACCGTGGCCAGTACTCTTCTCTGTGCGTTTCCCTCCCAGCACTGACAGCCCCCTGAAATCCTTTCATGAGTGAGATTTCTCATCTTTCCTGTCTCTCCTTCGGCAGAGCGTAAGTCCAGGGGACCTGGGCCTGGCCTGTGTGTGGTCTCTTGCATGTTTTCCAAGCACAGAGCCTGGCACATTCAGAAAGTGCTTGTTGAATGAAGGCATGGCCGAACACACAGTGATGGTCTACCCGGAAGAAATGTGCAGTGGCTGAATAAGCAGTCAGGGAGTGACGGGGGGTGAGCTTGGCCTCCATGGAATTCATGTATCTCATATGGGGTTAGGTATTAAAATACTGTGTAAGGGGAAGTTTATCCTTGAGAATCCTGTCAATCACCTTGAAATTGCTGGAACTAGGAACGTTGGGAGCTCAAAAGGCAAGAATTAACTTTGCTTTTGGGGACATTTGGGTTGTGGGCTCCCCGATCCTGGGGCAATCTTGAATGGGGGTTATGGTGAGAGGGTCAACAAAGGGATTTCATTCTCTTTTTGAAGTGGCCAAGTGGGTGTGGTTGGATTTATGTAAATGTGTATATGCTGTAACCTGCATACAGTGTAGTGTGTATATGGTGTAATGCGCATACGCCGTGACGTGCACGGTGTGGCATGTGTGCAGTGCAATGCGCATATGTCATAGTGTATGTATAGTGTAACTTGCCTGGCATTCTCATGGCTTAGCCGTTGTCTCTCTGCTTCTTTGTTCCAACTCAGGAGGCAACCTCTCCAAACAAGACTGGACCATCCAGTGGCCCACCACAGAGACGGGGAAGGAGAACAATCCCGTGTGCCCCCCGGAGCCGACCCCGTGGATCCGCACCCACCTCTCCCAGAGCCCCAGGGTCCAGTCCAAGTGTGTCCAGCACTACTGTCACGCCAGCCCCACCCCCGGGGCCCCGGTGTACACGCACGTGGACAGGCTCACCGTGGACGCCTACCCGGGCCTGTGCCCGCCACCGCCACTGGAGTCGGGCCACCGTTCCCTGCCCCCGTCGCCCAGGCAAAGGCATGCGGTCCGCACCCCACCGCGCACCCCCAATATCGTCACCACCGTGACCCCGCCAGGCACGCCGCCCATGAGGAGGAAGAACAAGCTGAAGCCGCCGGGGACCCCACCGCCCTCTTCCCGAAAGCTCATCCACTTGATCCCGGGTTTCACGGCCCTGCATCGGAGCAAGTCCCACGAGTTCCAGCTGGGTCACCGCATAGACGAGGCCCACACGCCCAAGTGAGTGTGGTTGGTGGGTGCCCTGGGGCAGCTGAGCCCAGGGCTGCCAGGGGCTGCCTTGATGCCCCGGGAGCCTCCCAGTCAGGGAGCCCTGAATCCACTTGTGTTTCCCGCCTCCAGTTGAATGGAAGGTGGTTTTTCCCTGAGGGCCTGTGAGAAAATGAATAGAATGGAATTTTCCAGAAATGATCCTTTTTTATAGTAACACTCTAAAGTAGGGGTCTGCAAACTCTAGCCTAGGGACAAATCTGAATTTATTGCAACACAGCCACGTTCCTTCCTGTATGTATTGTCTGTGGCTGCTTTCCTGCTGTGATGGCCGGGTTGAGTATGGCCCGCAAAACCAAAAATATTTACCCTCTGACCCTTTAAGGGAAAAATTTGCTAGCCCTACAGAGTCAAGCCTACTGCTGTCCCTAGAAATAGGCTGTGAGCTACATATGCAACCTTACGTTTTCTAGCAGCCACATTAAAAGAGTGAAAAGAAACAAGTGATGTTAATTTTCATAATATGTATCATTTAGCCCAATATATCAAAATGTTATCATTTCAACCTAGAAGTAATGTAAAGTGTTGTTATGGAAATATTTTGCATTCTAAGCGTTCCAAATCCAGTGTACATTTTATACCTACTGCTCATCTCAGTTTGGACTGGCCACGTTCCAAGAGTGGAATGGCTCCATGTGGCCGAGTGGCTATTGTACTGGAGAACGCCACTCTGGACCCACCCTGCGCATGGGACCTGCTCAGTGCTTGGAACGAAGAGGCGTGTCCAGGTCTGCTTGGGGTGGGAGGTGGCTCAGGGAGTGGAGAAATGGACTATCAGAGCAAAGGATGCCATAGAGAAGTTTAGGGGGACGAGGCACAGCCACCCATGGGAGAAAATCATGAAGGTGGGTGCAGTGTGTGCCTGGCTCTGGTTGGAGGGATCTCACTGCCAGCAGAGGGTGACATAGTGTCTGTGGCCCCAGGCTGGCTATTGAGAGAGGTGGGGTAGCTCTCTGCAGGGCCTGGGTTCCTTGCATCCTTTTGAGGTTCTCAGTGTATTAAAAATGGAAGAAAGGCTAAACAGGGTCACAGAAGTGGGTAGCATGTTTTAAATTTTACATTTAACAAAATTGTGTTTAGGCATAGAAGATAAAATGATTATGTATGATCTGATTAGGAGATCCAGTAAAGAGTCTAAATTTGGGGTCCATGTGTGGGAGATGCCTGGACCCCCATTCTGCAAGCCCTGCAGCTATGATGTGGGGAGCAGAGGGGAGAGTTCCGTTGCATGTTCAGTGTGTGAGGGCCCATCTGAGGGCTGAGGCCGGTCAGAGACCCCTCAGGACATCCTGGAGTGAGCCAAAGGCAGGCAGGGTGGCCCAGGCTTCTGTAGGAAACATGAAGTGCAGAGGCTCTGGCAGAACCTGGCCTTCACTGTGGCTTCTTGTGACCTTGCAAAGGCCTCAATAAAGGACGTCCAGAGCCCTGCCCCCAGCTGTGCCTGTTCGCCTTTGACTCGGGCATTTATCCAGGGCTGGCTCAGAGCCAGAGAGCCTGGGGGACTCCTGAGACCTCAAGGTAAGGACGTGGGGGAGGTCCACAGAAAGGCTAGGAACACGAGCTGCTGAGGTGGAAGGTGGGAGAGGCGTCTGGGGTCTGCTGGCCATGGTTTCCCCGACCTGTGTGTCTCCCTCCTGCCTCCCTGTGCTGACCACACAGTGAGCTGGAACTTGACCAGAAGGCAGAGCCTGGGTCTAGGGACACGTAACCTTTAAACCTACAAGGTGGGGGCAAAGTGAGAGAGGCTGCCCTTGGTTTGTTTTTTCCAGCTTTATTGAGAAGTAATTGACATATAACGGTGTGTACGTTTAAGGTGTAAATTGTGATGATTTAATACACATAGGTATTGCAAAATGATTACAATAAGGTTGGTTAACATATCCATCACCTCACATAATTACCTTTTTTTTTTTTTGTGGTGAGAACATTTAAGATTTACTCTCTTAGCAACTTGCAAGTACACAATTCAGTATTGTTGCAGTCACTGTGTTGTATATTAGAGCTCCGAACTTACTCATCTTGTAACTGGAATTTTGTACCCCTTGACCAACGTCTCCCCATTTCCCCCACGCCCCCCATCCCTGGCAGCCACCATTCTATTCTCTGTTTCTATGGGTTTGAGGTTTTTAGATTCCACGTATAAGTGAGCCCATGTAGTATTTATTTTTCTTTGTCTGACGTTTCTCTTAGTATAATGCTCTCAAGGTCCATCCATGCTCTTGCAAATGGCAGGATTTCTTTATTTTTTGTGGCTGAATAATATTCCATTGTATGTATATACCACATTTTCTTTATCCATTCATCCATTGATGGATATTTAGGTTGCTTCCATGTCTTGACTGTTGTGAATGATGCTACAATGAACATGGGGATGCACACACCTCTTCAACATGGCGATTTCATCTCCTTTGGATACACCCAGAAGAGGAATTGCTGGATCGTGTGGTAGTTCTATTTTTAATTTTTTGAGGAACCTCCGTACTGTTTTCTATAGTGGATTTTCCAGTTACATTCCCACCAACAGTATACAGGTGTTCCATTTTCTCCATATCCTTGCCAACACTTATCTCCTGTCTTTTTGATAATAGCCGTTCTAATAGGTATGAGGTGATATTTCACTGTGGTTTTGATTTGCATTTCCCTCATGATTAGAGATATTGAGCATCTTCATATACCTGTTGGCCATTTGCATATCTTCCTTGGAAAAACATCTATTCAATCCCTCTGCCCGTTTTAAAATCAGATTGTTTACTTTTTTGCTATTGAATTATATGAGTTCCTTATATATTTTGAATATGAATTCCTTATCAGGTATATGGTTTGCAAATCTTTTCTCTCATTCTGTAGGTTGTTTTTCATCTTATTGCTTCTTTCTTTTGCTGTGCAGAAGCTTTCTAGTCTGATGTGGTTCCACTTGTTGATTTTGCTTTTATTGCTGGTGCTTTTGCTGTCATAACCAAAAAATTATTGCCAAGACTGATGTCAAAGAACTTTTCCCCTGTGTTTTCTTCTAGGAGTTTTACAGTTTCAGGTCTTACTTTTTTTTGGTAAGATTAGCCCTGAGCTAACTGCTGCCAATTCTCCTCTTTTTTTCTGAGGAAGACTGGCCCTGAGCTAACATCTGTGCCCATCTTCCTCTACTTTATACGTGGGACACCTACCACAGCATGGCTTGCCAAGCAGTGCCATGTCCGCTCCCGGGATCTGAACCGGAACCCCGGGCCACCAAAGCAGAACGTGTGCACTTAACCCCTGCGCCACCGGGCCAGCCCCTCAGGTCTTACATTTAAGTCTTTAATTCATTTTGAGTTAATTTTTGTGAGTGCTGTAAGATAGGGGTCCAATTTCCTTCTTTTGCATGTGAATATCTAGTTTTCCCAAAACCATTTATTGAAGAGACTGTCCTTTCTCCAATGAGTATTCTTGGCTCCCTTGCCAAATATGAGTTGACTGTGTACGTGTGGGTTTCTTTCTGGGCTCTCAATTCTGTTCCGTTGGTCTATGTGTCTGTTTTTTTTTTTTTTTTACCAGCACCACACTTTAAATGTGAGTCTTTCCCCAAACCCCTGAGGTATTTATTTTGTCTGGATAGGGCTGACTCACCCACTTCCTCAGTCTTCTTAATTGACTCAACCACCTCCATTTTTTTTTTTGGAAATTGTACAACAGGATCTGGGCCAAATTCAGCTTTGCCTGTTGGGGTTCTTCTGTCCAGCTGAGCAAGCTCAACTCTTCCTCAAGGAAGGTACTTTCCTGGCTCTCCTTAGGGGATGCTGGCAAGATTCATGGCAAGGAAGCAGTGGAGGAGAGCAGCCGAGTGGTCACTTCTGTGATGTGGATGATGCAGTGTGACCGCTTGGCCTGGGACCACACCAGCAGGTCCACAAGGACATTACAGCATCTGACCTTTGTGTGTTAGAAAAAATCCAAGACAGAGACTATGGTACCCTGGGCTGTGTGGGCAGGGGGAGAGGGGCAGAGGTGAATTCTAACCAGGGACATTACGGAAGAGTTTATAGAGAGACATTCGCGGAATTGAGCTCCAGTAACAACAGCCAGCATTTGCTTGGTCTGAGCTCGTCCTGGTTCTGCCAGGAAATAGGCTTGCAACCTTGAATTTAACCTCTCCGAGTCTTAGCTTTCTCATCTGTACAGCAAAGGGGCTGGAGTACATTCATGTTTTTTAATCTGTGGTCATGACCCATTAGTGGACGGCGGTGTCATTTCCATGGACTGTGACCAGCATCAAAAAAGTGCAGTAGTCTAGCCTAGACTGGGTTATATTGGAATACGTCGCATGTGGCGAGGCTGGGTATTAGTATTGTTTTGTGAACTTGTGTCAGATGTTTATACTTGTTTTTCTTACTCTGGGGGCTCTTCGCACTCTGGACAGCTTTGATTCCAGAATGAACCCCGTCAGGGAGTAGGTGGGAAGGTTTGGGAAGCCAGCCCTTTATCCTGTGGAATGTAGCCAAAGGCACTTCCGGAATTACTCGGCTCATTGGGGTTTCACTTGCCTGTTTCATGTCTGGTTTCTTCTCTCCTTCTCCCCTGTCGTCCTGCTCGGCATGGTTCTTTGTGGCCAACTTGTCTACCTTTATTTCTTCTTAATGGGATGAAACAGAGGTTCAGAAGTCACAGGTCTTTCTGAACAGATCTGAATCTTTCAAAAGCACCTGCACCCTGGTGGGCCTTGGGTTGAAGGGAGGTTTCTCCTTGGTCTTCTCTGACGTACCCACGGTGGTGTTGATCAGACCGTCTGTTTGGGTTTCAGTTCTGTTCCCAAGAGTATCTCATGGGCGTGACAAGAAAACAAGAAAATATTAGCTATAGTGCGCCTCATCTCTATCGGGAGCCTGGCGGTCTAGGTGGGCTGGAATATATCAGAGCAGCTGTGAATGGCCGTAGTCAAAACCATTTCTCCTGCTTTGCATTCATTCTCAAAGTCCTTTTTCCATTCTTCTTTCCTTTTTTTCATTTGAGTTTAAGTGTGTGGTTTTACTCCTATGGCATTACTAAAACACACACATACACATCCATATACATACACACACAGAAAAAAAAGGCTGTTCTTTTTTCCCTAGTAAAAGTAATACTTGATTATTGTGGGACTTGAGACAATGCAGGAAATATGATGAAGAAAGTGGAAAGTATGTGCTGGCCCTTTGTTATATAAATATGTATATGTATACACATACACATAGAATATGAATTTTCAGCAGGGACACAATCACCCTCAAGGGGCAAAAATTGGGTCTCAGGGGAGGGAGGTCCTCCAGGGACCCATAAACATAAACAGATATACAGCCTATCTGTGGTATTAAAATTTCACTGGGGTTTGCGGGTGATGATTAGAAAAAAATATCTAAAAAGGTTCCTAAAAGTATCCTAATGAAAAAAAGGTTCCTAAAAGTATCCTAATGAAAAAAAGGTTGAGAAACTCTGACATAGATCTATGGATGTAATCCTACAGACGCAGTTAGGCGTAGACGTCGGGGGTTATCAAGAGTCTCTCCATTCTTGTCAGTCTGTCTTCTTCCCCTGGCTTTGTGGCCACACTTATAGGGGTAAGTCGGCACCGATTCCTTATAATCAGCTATGTGGAAAATTAGGGGGAGTGATCTCAGGGATTCTGATCCTCTTGAGCTTCAGTCCAGGGGTCCCACGTCCATGGTGCTAGAAAAAAAGAAAAACCTAACAACTCTTATGTGCAATGAGTTATATGTCTTTAGATTCCCCCATTTGTCTGCCCGTGATACAAGTGACTTGCTCTGTCTTGTCAGAGCTTCTGAACGGGTAAAAGTCATCCAGGGTCAAAGCCCCCTTCTACTGCCGTAGAGAGCAGCTATAACTGCTCTCAGTACTTGGGTAGCAATCCTTGCATATGTATATGGTGTTTGTATGTGCAGATATAGTATATCCACTTCCGGTTTTTCGTAATTGGAACCATCCTGCATACCTTTACTAATGTCACTTGCCTTTGTTAGTTCTGCAAAAATATGACTATTCCTCTTATGACCTTCTCATCCTTTGTCCCTTTTAGAAATTCTTCTGCTTTCCCCAAAGCTCATCTAGAAGCTTCCTTTGTGTAAGTCAGTGTGTTCAGACCTCTGTTTTGTGTATGTGTGAACACGTTTCACCTCTGCCCTCCTGGGGCTGTGCGTAAAAACCCCCAACTGGCCTGTGAGAAAGAGAACCAGGCTGGATGGGACCCACGCTCATTCTCTTCGTCCCAACTAACTCGGATGTCTCTGTCTGAAATCTGTATTGTTTCAGCTTGTATGAGAACAGGCTTTGTACAACAGATTCATTATGTAAATAGGGTTTCAAGAGGAATCTTTTTATTTTAAAAAACTACATGTGAGCATTCAAAACTCACTGATGCCCACCTACGGATCATTCTGGTAATTATTACAATGAACTCTAATGTATTTATAGGGGCAAGAGTGATTAGTTTGTATATAGTATAGTATATTCATTAAAATAAGAAGGTTTCTGCTGTGCTTATGCAGGGGGTCCTTTTAGGTCTAACTAAGCATCCAGACATGAGATTAATGTAGGTACGCGTGGCATCAGATTGCCCTAGGAGGATGGAGGGCAGCGTCAGCATCTCTTCTGAGGGTCCTCGGGGGTTCCTCTCCCTTGCCCCCACCTCCAAGTGACAGTTCAGGTGCAAGGTGATGAGATCCGCATTAAGCAGGTGTGGGAGCCATCCTGGCTTCGGGGGCAGTAGCTGTTGTAACAGCTCTATCAGTGTAGCTCCCAGGGTCCCTGCAGAGAACGTGACCAGTTAAAACGGTCAGGCTGTGGATTCCTCGTCGGATATTTCAAAGTCATCCTGAGAACTCCCAGCCCATATGCAATGTACCCCCAGAGGCAGTTCCACCACGAGCAGTGTGCGCCCACCAACACAATCGACATTTCCCTTTAGTGGTGTTGGGAGGATCAGAGCTGGAAAGTCACCCCAAGGTCAAACTCCCATTTGCAGAAGATGAAAAGGTTGTCTTCACCGTTTACCCACAGCTTCTCTTTAAAAATCTTACAATGTGGACCTGTCGCCAATTCACACCGAGTTTCTTATTTTGAATTAATGAGGTCTTTAACAAGGTCTTTTATAATTTATAGAATAATATTCAATAAATATATTATGTGTAATAGAATATATAATTATTTCTAGTAAAACGCATGGTTATCAGTTTTTTAAGTATTGTCCTTGTTTTGCATAAGAAAGTTCTAGTCACAGCTCCGTCTTCCCATTCAGCATTGAATGGGGGCAAGTCTGGGGCTGGAATAGGCTCTTACCCGCACCAAGACGTCGCTCTTTTCCCCAAGCTGCTGAATCTTGCAGTCCTGTGAGGAGTCCAGTGAGCCTCAGTTAAAATAAGTTTGGCTTTCTCAGTATCAAAGGGCCCATCTCTTTGTGTTTGCCCCAGAGGCTTATAAAAGCACCGCTGATGAATCGTCCATTGCCATATTCCTGCTGACATAGCAGCTCTGAAGGTTCCACGATGAAAAATTAGCTCAGCCATGTGCTTCTTTTTTTATGGCTTCTTGTAGTGAGGTGTGCTGTGAGCTGGGTAACAGGATATTTTGTTTGAGATGCCTTGTTATTTACAAGGAATAACTCAAGATATCATTCTGGTGAGATTTGTTCCAATTATACGTACAGTCGTTTTGCTTACCCAGTGCCTGTCTGTCTTTTGTTCCCTCTTTTTAAAGAGTTGGAAGTTTCCTGGGAGACGTTTTAGAAGGAGCCAGGGTGAGGCCCATCTTAACTGTTAACTAGCCTTGTGACCGGAAGCAAATCGAGTAGAAATAGTTGCTTCCAAGAGAGGAGTCTGTGTCTGCCCACTTCCCAGGGCTGGTGAGGTCCTGCCCTACCCCTGGGCCCACGCTGGATTCACCTGCAGCTTCAGTGGGCAGATCCTGCGCACGCCGAGGTCCTACCTTCAGCACCGAGGAGATTTGTGGCCAGCAGAGTCTGTTCAATCTGAGTGCGGGGCAGGCTGGAAATGCCAGGGAGTTTATGCCCTGGGGAGCAAGCTTCGACAAGGGAGGGACAAGAGTTGGTGCCTAAATAGGCCCTCAGTGGGGCCATTCTGACATGGGTTCCATACACTCTCTTGCAGGGTCCTCAGAGGGGCCAAGCTCTAGTTGACCACGGTGGGACAGACGCCCTGTAACACATCCTATATGGCTTTCCTTCCTTCCCTTCCTCACCTCTCTCTGCTTTATCATCACCTCCCAAGTATACTACTTATACTCCCAGACCTCTCTCAGAGCCTGATTTTGGGCAAACCCAAACTAAGACATGAATAAAGGTAATCATTAATGTAATTGCGTTAAGCTCTATACACAGCTGTGTGGACAAATTTTCATTAAGTTAAAAACTTTGTTGATTTGAGTGATTATTATAATAATGTGAATGATAGCTGTCACTTATTGTATTGCTTATTGTATGCCGGCACGTTACATGGTTTATTTTATTTAACCCTCAAACATTCCGTTTTACAGGCAAGGAAATTGGCTTTACAAGAGAACATGCCTTGTCCAAACTCATTCAGACTAGTTAAGTGCCGGAGTTGGGGTTCCTTCTCACCCAAAGTCTGGTGGCATTAGGGGATGGGGTGGCTAAGGGCGTGGACCCTGGAGCCAGGCAGCCTGGGTTTGCATCCTGATTTCACCACATCCTGGCTGTCTGACCCCAGGCAAGTTGCTTACCCTCTCTGAGCCTTGGTTTTCTCAGCTATATAATGGAGCTGATATGGTACCTAGTTCATAGTGTTTTGTTGGGAGTGTTAATATGAGTCACATGCTTAGAACAATGCCTGACACTTACTAGAGGCTATGTAAGTCCTACTAATTGTTACTATTTAAAAAGTATCCTTCCTAGTGGCTATTCAGAATCCATGATAATAACCTTGGTTCTTAGTAGGCTTCCTGCAGGGGAGTAATCAGTTAATAACACTGTGGGGCTTAGAAGAAGGGGTCTGCTACAACCTCTACTGCTTTTAAGGAGCTTCGGTTCTAGTTTGAGAAGACAAGGCATACTTGTATTAATAATGTTAGTTATTATTATTAATACTAATAATGGATCAACTATGCACATAGATTGCAAATAGAGAAAAAACTTACAAATTTGTTCCCCCAACCCAAGGCTCAGAGTGCTTCCACACAGGGTGGCTGTGAGTGGCCACCGAGCCATGGATTGCTTTTCCTTGTTCCTTCCCTTGGTGTAAGTCGAGTTAGAAAACCTCTCTGCTGGATCTCGGACCCTCCAAAAGCCAAGCACTAGGCTGGAACCGTGGAGAAGCTCATCTCAGGGTTTAGCTGTGCCCTCGCTTTCCTTTCCTTCCATGGGGTGGGGTATATCATGTGGCTGATAGTGTCCTATAAGTCAGCCAGCCCAGAGTCTGTAACCCACTTACAGTTGTGATGGGTCCTGGTACCCAGAACACATGGATGCATGGGAAAATATCAGTGTCGGTTCAAGGAGGTAGGGAACTGACAAATATCGAATACATATGGGGGACCTGGCACTCCACATATGTTGGGGTTTGATTTTCACAGTGAACGGGAGAGGTCATTATTATTATCCCCATTTTACAGTTGAGAAAACTGAGATTCAGAGAGGTTGACCAGTGTCAAGCGGCTTTGGATGCAGCAGAGGCAGGATGGGAGTCCAGCCTGGCAGCAGAGCTCTTTCCACTGTGCCATCCATGCTGGATGCAGCTGGTGCCAAGTAGATGGCACAGAGACCAAACACTATAGGAATCAGGTTCAAGAGGCAGCACATGGGGTTTGCTTGCTGGCTTGGGACAGTCAGAACCCTACAGATGGGGATGTGGGATTAAAGCGAGGGAGCAGAAAGTTCAGGCGATGCTCTTGGCACTTCACAGGTCAGCATCCTGGTTTGTATCTAGAGGCCGTGTTGAAAGTAGCCAGGCAGCGGAGAATCTTCTGCTCGTCCCTCTCTCTCCTCCAGAATCGAAAGGACTCCACCATGCATCTGAGATCCTTGCCACTTTAGAGCCCATTTGCCCATCAGTGACAGGAAAGCAGTATATCCTAAAGATTAAGGGCACAGGCAATAGAGCCGAATAGATTTGGGTTCGAATCCCAGCCATGCCAGCCGCTGGCCAAGATTCCCTGGAAAAATGGCTTAACTTGTCTGAGCAATAGTAATAGTTTCCTCCTCTGCAAAATGGAGACAGTTACAGTAATTATAGTATAGAGTTGTTGCTGAAGGTTTAATGCAATGAGTGTGCACTGTTGTGTGTGTGTGCATGGAATGTTTAATGCAATGAGGGTGCACTATTGTGGGTGTATGTGAGTGTGCACTATTGTGGGTGTATGCGTGGAATATTTAATGCAATGAGTGTGCACTATTGTATGTGCATACATGGAATATATCCACACACATCCTTGTGTATATATACCAGCAGCATAGTTCATGTTCTGGGAGACCTGGCGTCAGGAAAGGAGCCCTTTGCTGCCTCTCTCCATTTGTCAGCTGGTTATTCTCATCTGTGGTCTTCCCTTTCCCCCTCTGGGAGCACGTCAAGCTGGCAGTGGAATGGGGATCCTAGGACAGATCCTGCCATTGCCATTTACAGAGATGGAGGGTGATCAGAATCCTAGTTAATGGGGATCAGGTGCATTTGCTTCCTCACCCGAGGTTCAGGGTAGTGGGGACATCTGACAGGGGCCTGAGCAATGTGCTATATTGTTAGGCTTCTTCGTGTGTTTAATTTTTCTGGACCCGTGGTGATTGGCTCGTTGCATTCGATGGGAGGGGCAGGCCCTTGACTTGGTGAAGCTGGAGGTTCAGACGCTCCTGGCAGGGCGTGGTCTAACTAGGCGATCGGTCCCTTTCAATCGCTCCCACAGGTCACTAAATAAGTGTTTTGGCCCCAGGAAAGTGCTCACCAGATGCAGCACACTTTGTAGACGTGAAGTAGAGATGTTTATCATCCACACCCGATCAAAGCTTTCGGCTGAGTTATTCCAGGATATGTGGGTTCCTTCATGACGTAACTGATTTTGCGCGCAGGGTGGCTTTTGTTAAGAGGAAAGGAGCTCTTAATGATGAGTCTTCTTTTTCTATTCCTGTCCAGTTTTTAAAGATTCATAGGGTTGGTTGAGCCTTCAAATGCTTGGAAGAGGAAAGTCTGAAATCTCCATCTCTTTAAAAAAATGCTTTTGAAATTATTTCAGGCTTGCAGAGAAGTTGCAAGAATAGTACAAAGAATTCCTTCCTAATTCCCTTCACCCAGGTTCCCAGACACTAATATTTTGTTACACTTGCTGTCCCCTTTTATCTGCTGGTTCATCCATCCAGCCGTCCACCCATCCATCCATATTTTTTCTGAACTGTTTGAGAATAAGTTGTGGACAAAATGCTCTCTTACTCCTCCTTTCTTCAGTGTGTGTTTCCTAAAATCAAGAGCCTTTTCTTAAATAATCACAGTAAAGTTCTCAAAAGCAGAAAATTAACACTGATAAAATGCTGTTATCTAATCTCAGATTTGTTCAGATTTCAGTTGCCCTAATAATGCAAAAGAAGAATCCAGATCAGGCAATGAATCCAGTTATCACGACCCCTTAGTCTCCTAAATATGGAAGAGTCCCTGGGACATGCTTTATTTTGTAGACTGTCTCTCAGTTTGGGTTTCCGTATGATTCACTTCAGGTTACATGGTTTTAGCAGGCATGGCACAGAAGTGATGCGATGTTCTTCTCAGGGCATCAGAGTGGGAAACGCATGTTGGTTTGACCTATTCCCGGTGATGCTAATTATGATCATTTGGTGAAGGTGGTGTCTGTTAGATTTCCCCACTGTAAAGTTACTATTTTACCCATTAAAATAAATATCTTGTGGGAGATACTTTGAAACTGTGTCAATATTTTATTACTCCTCAAAATTTCACCACTGGTTTCAGCATCCGTCAATGATTCTTGCCTGAATCAATTATTATTATGATGGGTTCCAAATGGTCATTTTCTCATTCCATCATTTCTCCCATGTTTACCAGTCAGCTTTCTACTGAAAGGAAGAGCTTTCCCTTCTGGCTGTTCATTTGTATCAGTGTGGTCTCATGGATTCTTATTTTATTCCATAAGTTATCATCTTTTACTATCATTGTTTATTTTGGTGCTCAAGTTGTCTCAGATTTGGCCAGTGGAAGCACCTGCAGGCTGGTTCCTGCATCCTTTAGACAAGTTCTCATCTTTGTTTGAGCATTGCCTTGTTATCTGGCACAAGAAGATATGGAATCTCTATCTGAAGGCAGATGGATTTTCTTTCATGTGGAAGATACTGTTTGTAAAGAGCTTAGCACTGTGCCTGGTGCAAAGTAAGTGTTAGCTCTTATTATTAATATCATCAACTGTTATTATGATATACTAGCTGCTGACAGATGCTTGGACCTCCTGATCTTTTTCTGGGCAGGCACGCTCTCCCAGACACAGCAGCCTGTCACAAAAGCATGCCCAGGCTCTTATCTCACTGTGATACGGTCCTCAGGGGTTATCCCCTTAGGGGTGTAATTTTTTGACAAACCAAAAAGTAGATGGAAAAATACAACGACTAATAGAATGGACACTGAGGTTCCCAACTTCTCAGAACGAACGCGTATTAACATTTTGTGCTATTTGCTTTGCCACTTTTTTCCAGCAATAACAACACAACAAAATTTCACGTAAAGTTGAAGATCCTTTTAGACACAACCCCATTCCTGCTACGTCTTCCCAGAGGCAGCCACAATCTCATTTCTGCGTGTGTCCTTCCCGTGTGTGTGGGGATTGTTGTGTATACCTTAAACTTCTTATGTAAATGGAATATAAATATGTATATATCATTGTTACTTGCTTTTCTTTACTCCACGTTTTTGAGATCTACCCATGTTGATATATACATAGCTTCTAGTCATTTACTGTCAACTGCCGTATAATATTCCAGTGTATAATATACCATAGTTTACCGAGTCCCCTGTTGATTGACGTCTAGGTTGCTTCCAGTCTTTCCTATTGCAACCAGAGTTGCAGTAAAAATTCTTGTGCTTGTTTCCACTCAGAGGTGCAAGGTTTTCTCTAAGATGCGTCCCTCGAACTGGAATTGCTGGGCCAACGTTTTTCATTTAAATTGTATTTTAATGGGGAGGGAGGCTCTCTTTAAGATTGCAGTCCTTTCAAGGGTCAAGGGAAGGCTTGGGCACTGAGACTCATGATGGGAGACACATTTGGGTCCCAGGGGCTCTTTCTGGAGTCCATCAGATCAAATTTCTTGTAAGGCTGGTGCTGCCACCTGTTTGCCTTTTGCCCCTGATCATCAGGTAAAGTTTAAGAGCCGGAGGAGAACAGAGATGAGGCAGCCCTGGCCTCTCCTCATGACTTCCTCTTCATCCCAGATGGATGACAAGACTGGGGACTCTCCTAGAGGAGTTGCCCAAGAGGGCCCCCAGACATGGCGACTGAAGTCAAGCTTCCTGGGAGAGTGTTTGCACTGAGCTGGTATTCTTGTCTTTCTCATCCTTCTTTACCATTGTCATTATTATCAGTTGGCTGGAGTGTGTCAGGTTCTATTAAAAATAGTCATTTCCAAAATACGTCAGTCTAACCATGTGCTTCGGCTTCTTCCTGGGACCATTCCCTGATTCTGTGCCCTGGGCAGGGTTAGGGGCTTAGGTTGGCTCCCAGTGTGGGAGCGTGGTGGCTCCCCGTGGCTCCTCACCTGGTCTCCCACTGCCCTTTACAGCTGTTTCCCATCTGTCTTCTTCCCTAGACTGTCTTTGCTACCACTCTTAGCTCCATGAGGACCCTGCCGGTCTTTCTCATCATTGGGTTCTTGGTGAGAACTCAGCAGACACTTTGTATGCATTTGTCGAATGAATGGATGTTGATAATAGTAACAGCATCAATGATTTATTGAGTGCCAACGATGTCTCAGGCATTTTCTTATTTAATCCCCACAGCACCTCTTATGAAGTGGGTACTGTCATCATCCCCATATTACAGATGAGGAAACTGAGGCTCAGAGAGCCAAGACAAATTGCTCAGGGCCACAGCTAGTAAGTGGGAGCCAGAGTTTAAATGCAGCCCTGACTCCAAGTCCCTTTCCCTTAGCTTCTGTGCCTGACTGCCTCCCAGAAAGTGTGGACTTCTGCCTGAGATGGGTGTGGGTTCGAATCCCCATCGGTCGGAGCCCTGTAGAAGGCACAGGTTTCCACCTTGCATCTGTGTGTTTGTGAAGCCATAGTTTAGGACAAGGATTTGGATGCTCTGGGACTCAAACCACTGTGCCAGACTGTAGGAGGCACCCAGGGCAACTTGAAACACTTAAAATTATGTTAATCTTTCAGTATTATTGGAAAAAAAAGTGTGGCTGACGCATCAGATCCAGGATTCGTTAGATGTCATTTGTTGCTTAAGATGAGCCTAAAGAAAGTCGATTTAAAGAAGCAGTAAGTAAATAAGGTCATCCTTCCATACGGCAGAACTTGAGAAAGTGGTTCAGAGAATGACTAGAGTGTGGAAAGTAAAGTCATAGTCTCACCACAAAAGATGGGATTGAATTTTCCACAGTGGATGAAACACACTCAGGAGCTGAAGGAGGTAAACAATTGTAGATGGAAGATTTGAGATGGCAGCCTGGGGAGGTGGGCAGTTTCCTCTGTGGTTCTCCGATTGGTTAATTGCCATGCTTCCCTCTGAGCTGCCGAGTCTGGTTCTCGGTGGGGAGAAGATTTCCCTGCTCTGGAATAAGTTCGTTGGAATGTCTCCTCTGGAAATGTATCTGTACTTATTAATTTTAAAAGTTCTTGGGATGCGACGAGGATGGGATGGAATTTGTTCCAATGGAACGTGAAGTCGGCAAATATTTCCTGGATCCCTACGGTGGACCAGGCACTGGGATAAGTATGGGTGGACCTGAGTGTGGAAGCAGATTCCCCCAGTCAGTGTCCCAAGTGCTGGAGTAGAGAAAGATGTAGAGTTGATAGATTTGATCACTTTACATTTTTGAACAGACAAGGGAGGGTTTATTTTTCTCAAGAAGAAGGGAACAGTGCCAAGGAAAGCTGCAGTGAATAAATGACATTGGGTGACGTTTTAACAGGACTTTGTGGGATCTGTTTGGGTTGGCTGGGCACAAAGGATGGGGAGAAGTTTCAGCACCCGTTTTGACCTGATTCAACTATGGTCAAATGACCAAAGGTAGGGTTGGCATATCTGGCGTGTATAAGGCTGGCCATTCCCCCTCCAGTTCCAGAGGCAGGCATTTTTCACGGACCCTGGAAATGGTGTCCTTCCACTTCAGAATCCTTCTCAACACAACACTCTGGGAAAGTCACTATCAGTCAGTCAAAAATGGAATGTTCGATTAATCTGATTTCCATCTCTTCCCAAAGCCCTTCATTCTATTGGTTAGAACAAATGGTTCTTCTCTTGATGAGGATGTGACTTAGAAGATGAAATAAAGATGGGCAAGACAAAGCTGGAGGAAGGGTCTCATTCTTAAGCTGTTAAACATATTTCATAGCTACTAATATGTACAGGACACTCTGTGGTTTTATGGTGCTGTGATTGCTTTATAGTTGCGCTTTCCCCAAATCATCCAGAAACATCATCCTACAGACCCTTTGTTTATGCAAACCAAGGGCTGCTTAACCACAGGTGGAATGATGCGTTTTGCATGGCACTGGTAATTTGAATGCATAATTATAGTTATTGTTAATAAGATGATAAAAGGAAGAGCATTAGAATTAGACTCAGGATTAAGTTGCCTAGGAATAAAAGCCCGTCTCGTGTACAGGACACGGCAGGGTTTCCTGAGGGATTTCATTTGTGGAGTAGAATTTATGGTTCCTTTTTATCTTGCTTTGCGGTAACCCTGTTGAGTTTTTGCTTCTCCTCCGCCACGGGCAGGCGCCAGTCTTCTGGGAGGGAATGTCACTTGGTTGCCAAATTAAATGCCCCAGATCTATTCACTCTAGAGAGGGGTGCTGTTTCTGGAAAGACAAAGAGAAGACACTGCTCTCTCTTGATATTTGACCTACTTGATAGAATTTGAAATGAACCTTTTAGTGTGATAAATGGGGAGACGCAAAAATCTCTTCCAGGGCCAACTTTTCCACTGCGCTTGGCTCTTGGATGGCAACTTGAGTCACCGAGGGCAGCTGCCCAGCACTTTGATTTAAGATAATGGGGGCCAGGATGGGGGCGTGCTGTCAGCGTGGGATGGAGGAGTCCCACTGAGACAGGTGGTAAGTGGGGCCTTTGAAAGCCAAAGCGGGGGTTAGGAACAAGGCTGCGGACAGCTGAGACCCCAGAACTGCATCCAGAAACTGAAGGCCATGATGGAGAATCTGTTCAAAGCCAAATGTGAGGCCTCAGCATGCCAGATGTAAGGTATCCGTGAAATAGTCATGACTGTCCTTGAATAGGGCACTTCTGTGTTCCTCACTGGGGCAGTGGATGGGCTAATGCCTGGGCCTTCCCTCTTCCCTCCATTCATCCCAGAGAAATAAGGCTGTTGTGCAGTCTCCTGACCAAGTCATCAACAGCCTGAGTTCATTGTACTGTATTCAGTGGTATCATTGGGCTCTCCAGCACTGCATCAAGACACTTATTTGTTCTTTCTTTCATTCTGCAAACTTATTTTTTGGTGCTTATGATGTGCAGGTGCTTATGAAGCAGAGCTGCTAAAAACCAGCCTTCCTTTCAAGGAGCGCAGGGTTTAGAGGAGACGGACTGGAAACCTCAATTATAACTTAGTGGAGAAAGTTCTGGAGTAGAGAAAGTAAGACTAGAGCTGAGGGAGCCCAGATGAGGATCACCTAAAACGTTCAAGGGAGCCAAGGACAGCTTCCTGGAGGAACCATCATCTAAGACAGGGGTCAGAAAAGTTTTCCTGTAAAGGGTCAGGTAGTAAATATATCAGGCTCTGCAGCCCTGTGGTCTCTGTTGCATCCACTCAACTCTGCAGTTATAAGCAAAAGCAGCCATTGATGGTATGCAAATGAATGGGCACAGCTGTGTTCCAATAAAACTTTATTTATGAAAACAAGTGGTGGGCCGGATTTGGCCTTTGGGCTGTAGTTTGCCAATCCCTGACCTAAGATATGACCTGAAGGTTGAGAGGGAGTTGGCCAGGTGAAGAGAGAGGGAGAAGCGTCCAGGTAGGAGAATAGCAAGTGGAAAGGCCTAGAAGCAAGGGTTAGTTGGGGAATTGACAATAGCTGTGGGGCTAGACTTAGCATATGTGTGTGGTATGGTGCAGGGTGAGAAGGGAGGATTAAGGAGGAGCTGTTGGGCACTTTGAGTTAATCCTGAAGGCAGTCAGTAGGGAGCTTCTAGAAGGGCGCTCAATGTGGAGGGGCATGACTAGTCATGCATCATTTTAGCCCAGGCACGTTTTGGCTTCGAGGCCTCAGTCCAGTTGCTCCGAGCCCTTGTCTTCCTGTTTTCCATTAATTAATTCTTTCAGGTATGCAGCTTGCCTTCCAGGACGCAGGAAAGTGTGGCTCTGGTGACATGGCCGAGCAGAAGCCAATGGGAGGCTCTGCCATCTGCTCCTGGCGGCTGATGGCAGAGAAAGGGGCCCCTGACCCCCCTTCTAGTGCTGCTTACTTCCCCGCGTGCGTCACCTCCGATGGCCTCCTGGCCTGCAGCTCCCGAGGGGCCCTGTTGGGACTCTGTAATTTAAAATGAATGTGGCCAGGGGCTGTCTGGTCACTGGCAAATGAGCTCTCCACTCTTCCTCCTGCTCCCCTCAGGCTGGAGGTATTTATTAACTTGAATTAATAGAGGAAGAATAAAAATATTAACAACTCTCTAGGCCTCCAGCTGGGGCCCCCTTCCACCGTGGCTGGGCTCCCAGAAGCTACCAGGAGAGCAGGCGAGGTTAATTTTCTAGAGTGATGCTTGATGAATTTCAGGAAGCAGTCGCCGAGTCCTTCCTCAGCCCTGCTCGCGTTTTGGGATCATAATCCGTACACCAGAGAGATGGCCCTTCTGTGTCTGCTGGCTGAATCCGGCACGGGGTTAGCAGTTTCTCCTCGCTGACCTGGGTTTTAACCACTGAGTTGGGCGGGATGCGTCTCGGGGGGCGATGGAGCTGTGTCGGGATGTCCTCTGATGGATATCTGAGACACGTTCTTTGCCTGGGGGAGGTATAGATGCCTTTTCTTACATCCTCTGCTTTGTAGAAAGGCTGTGTGTGAGCACCTGAGAATTTTCCAGACTTCAGAGAGCTTTTTGGACAGCAGCTCTGCCCCGTGGGGAATTTAGGCGGGCTTTATCCTTGTTCTAACAAATAAATTTAGCGAGGCTCAGGGTCACACCCATGGCTATGGTTTCCCTCACATGGAACTGACTGTCCCCCCCTTTCTGCCTCTGCCTGCATACTTCTATTATGGCACTGTGGTGGAATTAATAAGAATAATAGAGATAGCTAACATTTATTGCATCCACCATGTTATGGGCACTGGGCTAAGTGCTTGACATGTAATAGCAGCTTATACCACCCCATGACGTAGGGATTACCATCGTCTCTCCGTAGTACAGAAAATGAGGTATAGAGAGATTATATAACTCGCCGAGGATCACATCTTCTTGCTCAGGGGTTGGCAAACTACTGCCTGGGGCCAAATCCGGCCCACCGCCTGTTTTTATAAATAAAGTTTTATTGGAACACGGTCACACCCATTCGTCGACATATTGCCTATGGCTGCTTTCACGCTGCTGTGGCAGAGTTGAGAAATTGTGACAGAGGCTGTATGGTCTGCAGAGCTTAAAGTATTTGCTATCTGAAAATGCTTTCAGACTCCCATCCTTAGCTGACAAGTGGCAAATGTGATAGAAATCTGGCCCAGAGGCTGGACTTGTGATCATGCATATGCTAGGCTACCTCTGTAGTTGCTGTGTCCCTGCCTGTCACTTATTTATTCAAGTGTTTTCCAGACTCCACTGTTTTCCAGACTCCTGGACCACGAGTTGTTTGAATAAGACCGCGTCTGATCTCTTTCACGTCTCTGCTTAGCACAGCCCTGGGTACATGGTTAAAGGCTCAGTCGATGTTTGTTGGAGGAATGAATGAGTGGGTAGATGGATGGATGGATGGATGGGTGGGTGGATGGATGGGTGGATGGGTGGATGAATGATTTTCCCAGCCCCCCAGCATTCAAAATCACCCCTCCTGACTCCCAGTCTAGTGCTCTCCCCATTACAGAGGGAACGTGAGGGGAGCTGCCCAAGGAGCACCTTGTCCGTTTATGCTTCTTTAAGGCAGGAATGGAGGTGAGGGATGTCCTTGCTGAAGACGCCTGTCCTAGTCCTGCCGGGCAGAGTAATGCAGAAGCACCTGGCTGGTGCCAGAGGAAGCGTTCTTTCCTGTTCTTTTTGACGAATCTCTCAGAGTTGTCCTTGCCTAGAATTCAGATTCAGAATGGTACTTACACACTATTGCGTTCAAGCCGTGTTTACCAATGTCTCCCCACGTGCATGGCAAGCACAGTCCTAAGTGTGAATTCGTGGGGCCCCTCTTCAGAGTTGCTGCCGTATGTCTGCAGACGGGGGTGCTCTCATGCTAAGTCAGCAGGGAATTCCAGGGGGAGGCGAGGCGGCCTCGCCCACTTAGGGGCTGCTTAGGAGGCCAGATTCACCTGTGTGCATGGAAGTGTTTTGTCAAAGGCCAGCCTACAGCAGGGAACTTTTTTGAAAGCAAAGACTATAATTCGTGTGGAGTTTCCAGCCTAATGTCAAGGGTGCCGCTCACTGCATTTCCTAAAAAGAAACCAGCATTTATTGAGCACTAGTTCGTTATATGGATGCATCTCGTACAGCCACTTGGCATTTCCCAATTTGTCAAACGAGGAAAGGATGGCATCAAGAGTCCAGGGAAGAAGCAGGCTCGCACTTGAACCCTGGACTATCTGGTGCCAAAGGTAAAGATTTTGGCCTCTCTGCCTGTTTGCTCTGACCCCTGGCGTGGCTTGGCTGTGGCTGGGGGCAGCATAGAAGACTTCGGCCTCAGGCTTCTGCTCGTACCTGAGCCCTTCTGTGTCTGCAGCTCGCTCAGGCCCAGTCCCCAGCATCACATGAGAAGAGTGGGTGCCGCCTGGGTGGGGAGGGCTGCGTGGCCATTGTTCATGCTTGGAGCGTTTCACCGCACCGAGGGCCCTCACAGGCTGCTCACTAGGCACCGTGTTCCGAGTTTTTCTCAGTTATCCATTTAGGTTTTCAAGGATATTCGTGAAGTGTGCAGAGGCTGGGGGCTCTCTGGGAGCCAGAGGGGCCTCTCAGAAGTTAATGTTCCATTCCAGGTTATAATGGACAACAGCTGGGATGTCTGCTTGGCCCAATTTGCTGTGAGGCACTCTGCGAACTTGGCCTCCAGTGAAGAATTTGTGGGTTTACTTAACCATGGCGAGCACAGGTGTAACAAAGTGACAGAACTTGCTGGAGGTGGGGACAAAGTTGCTGGAATGTTCGCAGTTAATCTTTTTCTCATATGACCCCCTTGCCGTCTTCTCCTTTTTCCTTATCTGCCCCTTATCATTGTGAAAGGTCACATGCTTCCCAATTTTCCTTTATCTTCCTTTAGGCTCTTGATCTGCAGTTTTTAAAACTGAGTATTAATTTATATACAATGAGAAACCCAGATTTTAAGTTAAACGAGTTTCGATAAATGTATATCTCCAGGTACTTGCCACCCCAATCAAGATAGAGAACATGTCTCATCCGTTCTGGAAAGTTCTCTCATGCCTCCTTTCCAATCGTCTCCCCCACCTTGAAAGCAGCCGCTGTTCTGATTTTTATCACATAGCTTGGATCTCTGAGAGAACAGCGTGTGATGTGAATCATGCGTTATATACTCTTTCCTATCTGGCTTCTTTCAGTATGATTTTTTTGAGATTAATACATGTTGTGTGTATCAGTAGTTCGTTCTTTTGTATCACTTTATTACTATATATCACTAATGCTTCACTGTGTGAATGCACCACAGTTTATTTATTCCATTCTCACTGTATTCGTTTCCTCGGGCTGGTGTAACAAAGTACCACAAACTTCTTGGCTTAAAACAACAGAAATTTATTACCTCACAGTTCTGGAGGCTGGAAGTTCAAAATCAAGGTGTCAACTGGGCTTTGCTTCCTCTCAAGGATGGGGAGAAGAATCTTTCTTGCCTCTTCCAGCTTCTGGGGGCTCCCAGCAATCCTTGGTGTTGTTTGGCTTGTGGCCACATCGTTGCAGTCTCTGCTTCTGTCTACACGTGGCCTCCTTCCCTCTGTACGTTCTCTCTTCTTATAAGAAGACCAGTTGCTAGATTTTGAGCCCGTTCTAATCCAGTGTGACCTCATCTTAACTTGATTACATCTGCAAGGACCCTATTTCCAAATCAGGTCACATTCACAGGTCCTGGGGGTTAAGACTTCAGCATATCCTTCTGAGGACACAGTTCAGCCCAGGACACTCACCTTGATGGACATTTGGAGTGTTTCCAGTTTGGGACTATTGAGTATAAATCTGCTATGAATATTCTCTACAAGTTTTTTTTCTTTTGGTTGACGTGTTTTTGTCTCTCTTGAGTGAACACCTATGAGTAGAATTCCTAGGTCATAGTGTATGTATTTGTTTAACTTTATAAGAAACTGCCAAATGGTTTTCCAGAGGAGTTGTACATTTTACAGCCCACCAGCAATGTGTGGGAAATCTGTGGCTCTATGTCAGTGCTTTTCAGCATGGGGCAATTAGGTCCCACAGAGGGCATTTGGCAATGTCTAGAGGCATTTTTGATTGTCGTAAATTGGGGGAGAGGGTGACACTAGCATCTATCACCAAAGCAGAGACCAAGGATGCTGATAAATATCCTACAACAGCCCACCCTTACTGCCCAGGAAAGAATTATCCAGCCCCTAATATCAATAGTGCCCAGGTTGTGAAACCCTGCTCTGGGTCCTTGCTACCACTTGAGATTGTCAGGCTTCTAATTTTATTCATTCTAATATGCATGAAGGGGTATCTCATTGTGTTTTAATTTGCATTAATTAATCAATTAATTTGCATTTCCCTGACTGATGAACGTCTTTTTGTGGCTTTACCGGCCATTTTTTCTCTATGTGAATTATCTGTTCAAGTCTTTTGCTTATTTTTAAATTGGGTTGTTCATCTTTTTATCATTGTGTCGTAGGTCCTCTGTCAGAGTATAGATCGTGGATATTTTCTTTCAATCTGTAGCTCCCCTCATCACTTTCTTACGGTTGTCTTTCAAAGAGTGAAAGTTTTCAATTTTAATGGAGTCCAATTTGTGACGTTTTTTCTTTTATGCTTGATGCTTTTTATATCCCATCTGAGAAATCTTTGCAAACCCCAAAGATGCCAAGATGTTCTCTCCTGTTTTCTTCTGGAAGCTTTATAAGTTTAGCTTTTCTGATAGGTTTACGATCCACCTCACATTAATTTCTGCATACGGTGTGAGGTAAGGGTCAAGGCTCATTATTTTTCATACAAATACCCACCTGTTCCAGCATTGTTTCTTGAAAGACCATCCATTCCCCATTGAATTATCTGGCATCTTTGTTGACTATAAATTGGCTATGTGTATGTGGGTTTATTTCAGGATCCTCTGTTCTGTTCCATCCGGATGCTGGTACCACACTGCCTTAATTACCGTAGTCTTCCTTGCCTCTTGTCTTCTCAAATCCATCTCTTTTGTTTTTTCCTCTCTCAGCTCACCCTCTTTCACTGGGCAGTTGGGAGAGAAAAACTAAGCTATTTTTCCTTCCTCTTCTTCCATGCCTCTTTGCAGTCCATCTCCCTTGCCATCCTCTGTATGTGTGAAAATTGGTGGAACCAGGAGTAAAAAGCATTAGGTGTTTGCACCCAACATCCCTGTTCTTGTTAACCAGTTTTCTTGTTTTTCACTCAATGCCTTAGTTCTGTTGCCCCAAGAGCATCCTATCTAAACAGATTGGCCAAGCCTTCTTCCTCCCCTTGTCTTTGAGTCTGCTGACTTCTTGAAATCCCCCGACTGCCACCCCCAAGTCTTCCTGCAATCAATAGAGAAAGGTCATGTTTCTTCTTTCCTAATGAGTGACTCATCCAGCCAGGGCTGAACACTCACAAACAGCCATCCCTACAAGGGATCCAAACTGGTCCTTGTCTCTGTTGATTCTCTCATTTATTCTTGGCACGTTCTTGTGCATCTGGGCTGATGCTGCTGATTATGTCCTGGCATTGCAGACACCCTGCCTGTTTGACATGGATCATGGAGCACCAGCGGCCCCAGAACTGCATGGGGGTGGGGTGGGGAAGAAAGGTGGACAAGACTTTTTTTTTATTAAGGTTAGGTTAGATTACAACATTGTGAAATTTCAGTTGTATGTTATTATTCATTAGTCACTTTATAGGTGCTCCCCTTCAGCCTTTGTGCCCACCCCCCTACCCCTCTACCCGCTGGTAAACACTGGTTTTCTTTGTCCGTGTGTTTGTTTATCTTCCATATAGGAGTGGAATCATACAGTGTTTGTCTTTCTCTAGCTGGCTTATTTCACTTGACATAACAACCTCAAGGTCCATCCACGTTATTGTGAATGGCACAATTTGTCATTTTTTATGGCTGAGTAGTATTCCATTGTGTATATAAATATAAATATATATATATATTACTATATCTCCTTTATGCAGTCATCAGTCCATGGGCACTTAGGTTTCTTCCACATCTTGGCCATTGTGAACAATGCTGCAGTGAACATAGGGGTGCATAAGTCTCTTTGAATTGTTGATTTCAAATTCTTTGGATAGATACCCAGTAGTGGGATAGCTGGGTCTTATGGTATTTCTATTTTTAGTTTTTTGAGAAGTCTCCATGCTGTTTTCCATAGTGGCTGAGCCAGTTTGCATTCCCACCAGCAGTGTATGAGGGTTTCCTTTTCTCCACATCCTCTCCAACATTTGTTAATTTTTGGACAAGACTATTTTTTGCCCATGATCCACAGAGACAATGCCTGTTGTGTAGCTGCCAGCAGCAAAGCCACCTGAAGCCTCATGAC
This sequence comes from Equus asinus, assembly GCF_041296235.1. Lineage (NCBI taxonomy): Eukaryota > Metazoa > Chordata > Mammalia > Perissodactyla > Equidae > Equus > Equus asinus. Next base: position 83,083,274 of record NC_091797.1, on the reverse strand, counting down.
TCTTCAGGACTAAATGCAAAGGTCATATTGCCCATTGTATCACTGTTTATGAAAAGTTTAGTTTTCATATTTGCAAATGGTAGGTCAGAACTTGTACTGATTCCTTGGTACCCAAGGTACTTGGCTGCTTTTTTCCTGGTATAGTTTAAAGGATATAAATTAAATCCTCTCCCCCAAATATATTAGGTTTTAAAGAGTAAATTGAAGTAAATAGTAAGAGCAGGATTTAAAGACAGTATAAAATACTTATATAATAAAAATTTAGGATGTTCATGGTATCCTCAATTGACTTCCTTACTTAAAACGTATACTGGTGCTTCTATGTCAGAAATACACAATACACACCATTTTGCACAACTTAAAAAAAAAACCATCTTAGCTTAAAAAAAAAAAAGCTTTTTATCGTGAAATGATTTAAGACTCCCAAAAAGTTGTAATACAGAAGTTCCTGTGTTCCCTTCGCCCTGCTTCCCCCGATGCCAGTATCTTACAAAACCACAGTACATTGTCAAAACCAGGAAGTTGACATTGGTACAATACTGTTGACTTAGGTCCAGATTTAATTTGGATTTGACCAATTTTTATATGCATTATTATTTTTAAAAGATAATTACCTTATTGTCCAAAAGATGACCCAACAACATTAAAGAAAATTTTGGAGTGAAAAAGACCTGGGTTCAAATTCCAGCTTCGTCGTTTACCTGTTGGATGCTGGGGGGTCTACTTAAACTCTCTGAGCCTCCGTTTCTTCCTCCGTAAAATGGGATGATAAGAGCTGCCTTAAAGGGTTATTGTGAGGCTTCGATTAAACAACTTATGTAAGCAGATAATACTTGGAAACTGGTCTAATAAGTTTGTTGAAAAGTTTAAACTCCTTGAAGTATAAACACAGAAGAAGCGGTTCATTTTTCCTCTAACTGAGATATTTGGACTGTCTCCTTTGCCGTCCTTAATGACAATTTGGGCAGTTTCATTCGCTTTTCTTTGGCAGAGCTTAAGCCAGACTAGGCTTCCCTGGTGATGTTCTGGTTCCATCTGATGCTCTGTTGTAAGTGGTTTCCGTGTAAATGGTGAGCATGGTTTTCTCTGGCCTGTCTTCAGGTTCATCCTGACAGCCTCCTCTGTCACTGAGAACTGCCATCCTCAGATGGTCCATTGGCCGCATCAATGGCAGCACCCTTGGCCCCTTCCCTGGTGGCCACCTGGATGTAGATAGATGCCGCCCATCCATTAACCTCCATGCTCCTCCCCCTGGAGCCATGGGAACGCTGGGGTCCCTTCTCCTACTCTCTGACGGGGCAGAGATCTGGGATGGAGTGGGAAGTATCCCCATTTCCTCCCTAGGCTTACCACCTCAGTGTCCCCTCAGCCGGTTCAGCTATCTAGCAATCTCCCCACCAGGGAAATATCTAGACCTGTACTGTCCAGTATAGTAAGACACTAGCCACGGGTGGCAATTATTTAAATTGAAATCAATTGAAACTAAATACAGTTAAACTTTTGGTTCCTCAGTTGCACTAGCCATATTTCAAGTGCTCGATAACCCTTTGTGGCTGGTGGCCGCCATATTGGACGGCGCAGATGAAGAACATTTCCATTATCACAGAAAATTCTTTCGGACATTGCTGCTGTAGACAATACATCCCCCATCTTACAGGTGCCCATGTTAATCCTCTCAGTAACTGTCCCACCTGTCTCTGCTTGGATGGTGGCACCAGAGTCCGGCTGGATCTATATTTCAGTAGGCATCTACCTAGGAAAAGAGCTGCCAAGCTTCCCTTTCTTGCAGGCACCCTTGGGGAACATGAATGCACTCTCTTTGTGAATCCTATACCCTCACAAGGTCAAACACCACAACCCAACCCATCCTCCCTCTTGTTTTGTAGACTAGGGAGGAGGTGACAGTGATAGGTGGGGCATGGGGCTGATTGCTCCCTCTTTCTTACCCTTGTGGGAAAGAGTCTGGTCCCAACTTTCATGCATCGGCAGCTCTCTTTAGAAAGTGGAGTTATTTACGTCCTTTATTTTTAGCTTTGGGCCTTAACCATAGCTCTGGGATAATAGAAGAAATCCCACTTGATACCCTATTATATTGTTATTATTATTAATAGTATCATTCTGACCATAGAACCTTCTAGACTTGTCTACAAATATAGAAGTATACCACCTTCCATTTCTTGTCTGCATTTATATATAGCTATTCCTTTATTGTAAGCATTTCCCCCAACTTCTACTTTGACCAGCTCCATTTTCAGATCGGCACAAGATATTGCATTGTGTTGTTGACTGTGGTTCTCTCGTAATTCCTCTTTTCACTGGAGATTTCCATTATTTCCAGAGCTTTGATGGTACAGATAGTGCTGCAGTGTGCATCTGGTGCATGTAACTCCTTGCTTTTGATGATTTCTTTTCTTTGGAGAAATTTTCCCAGAAATGAGAAGTGGGATTGAATTTCTGAACCTCTTAACTCTCTGCAGAGCTTAAATTAGCCCCCTCCGCCCCCGCCAGACACACAATGATTGTGGGTCTGATGGCTGAATGGGACCTCCAGAGCTTATCTAGTCCACACCTGGACGCGTCACCTCGATTACATGCACACATCTTTTCCCTCCAATTCCATCTCATGCCATGCTCCATTCCCTCCTTCCTCAGGGCCTTTGCCCATGCTCTTCACTCTGTCTGCATGCCTTTTCTCTGTGTTCCTTTCCTCCTTCAATTAATTCCTATTTATTCCTTAGATCTCAGCTCTAGGCTCAAACAGCATTTTTTCCTAGAAATCTTTCCTCACTCTACCACCTTTAAATATGTCTGACTCCCTCATCAAGAATGATGCCCCATTCTTTTCCATCATTGCACTCATTGTGACGTGTGATTAGATACTTATTTGTGTAATAAGAGGACTGATGTTTGAGTCCTTTGTTAGGACAAATGGTGGAGCTCACCCCTGCATGCCCAGTGAGCACCTGGCACATCGGCACTTCGAGTTTGTTGAATGAATAAATGCAGCTAACGCAAAGCGAGGAGGCTGCCAGTCACGATGCTGGGGCCTCTCTCAGTCTTGTGTCTCCCTCATCTCACTTTGAATAACTCCTTTTTGAGGATGGAAACAAATCAGGGATTAAAACAAAATCTGGAGTCTACGAATGGGCTGCAGGGTCTGTGAACACCCTGACATTGTGTATAGAAGTGTGGGGTAGACAGGTGCCTTTGGAGGGGAGGGCTGTGGGGGTGCGTAACTTCCATCAGCTCTGCAACACGGGTAATGAACCTTCAAAATGATAAGAGCTGTTGGCCTGCATGATAGTTACATTCTTTGGGACACTCAGTGACTAGCTCTCCTTCCTTCACTCTCTGACTCTGAATCAGTTGAGAAATATGACTGAAGAACAATGCAGATGGGGATCAAAATACAACCTTTACTACCCAAAGAAATTGGAGAATGTGACTTTCATCTGTGGCCTTATTAGTACTTGCCCTGCAAATTGATCAGACCCACCCAATTCCTGGCAGCGCTGGGTCAGGGCAGCTGCCCTCGGCAGGGGTGAGCCCTGAGCTTGCAGGACTGTGGGCCTGGAGGGGAGATCGGATTCCGTACTTTCTGCAGGCGATTTGCTCCTGGACTGAAGAAGAATGAGGAAGGAGAGGGGCCCAAGTGCCCAGTTCCTCTCCCAGACTTCAAGTGACTGAGTCACTCTCTCTCTGTGGAAGGAGAGATTGAGGGTGGAGGGGCCCCGAGTGGGATGCTGGTGGCACTCCTTTCATGTGGAAAGAGACGTTAAGAGTGGGAGAAACACCTGCCCCCCTACTCTCACCCCTCCCCCCCCCCCCCCCCCCCCCCCCCGCCCGACAACAGTGGCCTCAGAAAGCCCTTACAGTTCTGGCTTTCTCTGCCCCTGCCTGTTCATAGAATCCTTTGAGTCCAAAGTTAGAAGGGACCTCAGAAGCATCATCTTCTTTCACCTCCTTGCTTGTGGGGTTTTTATCTAGACAATTCACTGTGCAATTAATCCATGTGCATTTTGCAGAGCTTGCAAACTCCAAAACTTAATAGGGACAGGCAGGAGACTCATATGGACAAAGAGGGACTGGTGTAAGATGATGAATGGCAACTGACTTTCTGCTTCAGAGTCGAGGAGTCACAATAGGGAATGGTGGAGAGTGGGGCAAATTGGAGAGCCCACACCTCATCTACAGAGGGCAGGCCCCTCCTCGTCTCCAACTGATTGTTGCTGTGTGGAAAGCAGGCCCTGAATTGTTTCAACTCACCAAGAGAAGCCAGAAGTGTGGATTTTTTAATGTGAGATTTCTCTAATTAAAACAACATTGCCAATGAATCCAAATTTAAGGCTCATGTGAGCCTGATAAAATTTGTCTGCTGTCCAGATGTTACTCTACAGGCCACCACTTCACGTGCTAAATTTAAAGCCATACAAGCCTGTTTAGTAAATGTTTTCCTTGAAGCTCGCCAAAATAGAAAGCCCACTGGGACCATTGCAGGGTGGTTGGTGGGGAGGTTGCAAGTCCTCTCTTTTAGGGAGATGGAGACACTGTGTCATCACCTTGGACCTTGTCAGTGTCTCCAGGTTCAAGTTAGATATGGCAGAGGGGCCATAGTGGAGACAAGCACACAGCTGAAAGGCCACATTGCGTCAGGGCTGCTGTTGCATATGTATTTAAGCCCCACACAGGAGAGGCTAAGGATAGTTTCAGGGGTTTGGGTGACTGCTCTGTTTTAACCACCTCTAGGCCTTTGACAGTTGTCACCTCATTAATCTTCATGGCAGGGAGCCTGGCTTGGAGGGCAAAGCTGGACTTCTGAAGTTCATAAACTTCAGTTCTGGCTGGGCACGTGTGACCTTCAGTTTCCCCAACCGCCCAAGAGCCAACCGCTCACCAGCTTCATGGGCTGGCCGACAAGGTGACCCGGGGACCAGGATTTTAGGGTAAAGGTGGAGGTTTCCTAGGTGGCATTCCAACAGGAGGTTTATCTCGGGTGACAAGAATAAAACCCTGAAGGCCACATTAATTTAAAGCCTCGTTAATCCAGTTCTGAATTATTCCGACTGGAGTGACTTGTCTGAGGTTTAGTTTTGCTGAGCAGTGTTTTTCCTTCCGTGGACGGTGAACAATCGGGTTTCAGTAAAATGGTCCCAGTGAAAGTGCCCTTCTCGTGAAACTCTGTGCGTTCTCAGTGACTTTAGAAGAGGCTGTTTGTGTTTAATTCATAATCTAGTTATAAAAGGTTCTTAGCAGCACCTCCAGACAACACTGTTAACCCAGATGGAATTGCTACATTAATTGAAAGTCATAAAAGTAAGGTTCTTTTAAGATGCACCATACTTGATCTCTTTTTGCATTAAACAAGAGTCTTTTGATTGCAAGCAATTAAATTTCAAGTTAAACTGGCTTCTCCTGCAAAATGTGTTTGTTGGCTTTTGTGACCACAAAGCTCAGAGGATATCTGGCTTCTGGTATAGTTGGATCTAGGTGCCTAAACAGTGTTGAAGGGACTCTGTCTGCTTTGATCCTTTTTAGTGATAGCTTTGCTTTCTTGTGGTGACCTGTTTCCCCCTACCCTATGTCTCAAATAGTTGCAGGCTTACAACCCCAGTGAGAAGAGCAATTCTTCTTTCTTGAAAGTTCCCACTAAAGTCCTCGGATTGGGTCTCGTTTCCATCCCTTGAAACCATCACTGTGTCCAGGGGGATGGAGTAAGCTGATTGGGACAGGTACCCACACACTTGTCTGCTCACACAGACCATATGGGTGGAGACCAGAGAAAGAGTGGGTCCTCAAAAGGGAAGTGGCTGTGCGTTTGTGGGTAGCAGAGGAAATTGATGCTAGGCAGACTAAACCAACAGATGTCATCTACATCCTTAAATTCACTAAAACCTCAACCCCAGGTCAGCCTGAATTATACAGGGCTCTCTCAAAGGTACAGTTATAATACAAGAAGAGGTTGTCTGAATAATCAAGTTTTCCTTGGTGCTCTCATTTCTTGAAGGATCATCCATAGTGGGGTGGGAAATGGATCACACCCTGACTTTGGTGAACTCGAGGAGTCTGACAGTGGGCTTGTCTTGCCAAACTCTTCAGTTTCTGAAATTCTGTCCCACAGGGAAGGGGCTGTGTCACCTGGGAGGAAGAACCAGCCTTGACTCCAGAAGTCAGACCATGAGGATCAGAAGTTGGGGAAGATGGAGGAAGTTAGCTCATATCCAGGAGCCAGTGAGGGAGGGAAGAAAACTCTTGGGGATTTAGAAACAGAGTCAGAAAATCTCGTTACAGAAGAGTTTGCATTTGTATAGATTTTTTTCCCCAGGCACTCTTATAGCCATTATCTCATTTGAGCTATACCACAACCCTTGTGGTTGGCAGGTCAGAAATTCTTATATTCATTTGTTGCATAAAGAAACCAAGATCTATTGAGGTTAATTGACTGGACCAACATCAGTGAGCTAATTAGTGAGAAGTCTGGGAATAGAATTGGGGAGGTTCTAGACAAGTGCTACTCAAGAGACATATAATGCAAACCACATATGTAGTTTAAAAAACTTGAGTAGCCACATTGTAAAAAGAAACAGATGAAATTGATTCAAATAATTTATTTCATTTCACCCAGTAAATCCAAAACATCCTTTCAACATATAATCAATATAAAAACTTGAGGTATTTTGCATTATTTTTTTTCTATATGAAATATCCAGAATCTCGTGTGTATCGTATACTTCCAGCTCATCTCAATTCAGACTAGTCACTTTGCAGGTGCTCACTAGCCACATGTGGCCAATGGCCGCCATATTGGATGGCACAGTCTAGGCTGTGCTTGGTGTAATGGGTGGAGGTCATACTTTGGAATCAACTTTCCTGGGTTTAAATCCATTAATTCAGTTCAATAGCTATTTATTGGGCATCTGTTATGTGCTAGATACTGAGACTGTAATGGCAAATAAGAAAGACTTGATCCATACCATCATGGAATTCATATGCAATGGGGGAGGCTGACACAAAACAAATTTACAATGAAATAAATAAAGTCATTTCAAAGTGTCCCAAGTGCTATGAAAGAAATGCACTGGGTGCTGAGATTGAGAAAGGTAGGGTGGTCAGGAAGGCCTCTCTGTACAGCTGAAGCTGAGATCAGAAGGATCACAGGAGTGGCCATGCAAAAAGTTGGGGTGGGGGATAGAGGAGGGTGTTGCAGGGGAAGAGAACAAAGGCCCTGAACAATGTACAAAGGCCCTGAGGCAGGAAAGCACTTGCATGTTCCAGAAACTTATTGAAAACAAGTGTGGTTGGAGCTGTCTGGAGAAGGACTTGGAGGACACTCAATTGTCTTGATATTCAAAGTGCCTGACATATGGTAGATTGTCAATGAATATTTGTTGCATGGATGGATGGATGGATGGATGGATGGATGGATGGATGGATGGTTGGATGGATGGTTGGATGGATAGATGGATGGATGGATGGATGGATAAATGGATGTGTGGATGGATGGTTGGATGGATAGAGGGATGGATGGATAAATAGTTGGATGGATAGATGGATGGATCGATGGATCGATGGTTGGATAGATGGATGGATGGATGGGTGGGGAGATGGATTGGATGGATGGTTGGATGTATAGAGGGATGGATGGATAAATGGTTGGATGGATAGATGGATGGATCGATGGATGGATAGAGGGATGGATGGATGAATGGTTGGATAGATAGAGGGATGGATGGGTGGATGATGAATGGATGGATGGATGGATGGGTGGATGATGGATGGACGGAGGGATGGATAGATAGAGGGATGGATGGATGAATGGTTGGATGGATAGAGGGATGGATGGTTGGATAGATAGATGGATGGATAAATGGATGGCTAAATGAATGGAAGGATGGATGAACAGAAGGGTGCATCCCTTTTGTGTTGTCTGTGGCTGCTTTGGGGTGAAATGGAAGAGTTGAATAGTTGCAACAGAGATTTTATAGTCTACAAAGCCTAAAATATTTACTCTCTGTCCCTTTACAGAAAAAGTTTGATGACCTCTGATCTATAAAATGGCGACAACCTTAATATTAACTTTTTCAAACAATTGTTGTGGGCATTAATGAGAGGATCATGTCCCTTGCCTACCCCAGTGACTAGCCTTAGTACACACTCAACAGAGGTGAATGTTCTCCCCTTATTTCCTCAAATCCTCCTCTGAGCTCCATGTCCAGTGCTCCTGCGGACCGCCCATATTCCCAGGTGGCTCAAATGAGGGATTGAGTTCTCTCTTTGGATTCCTCAGTCCTTCCTGAATGTTGCATTTTACCTGCCTGGGGGATGCATGGGATGGAGTGGTCTGTAGCTCATGGACCTTCCTGCAGTGATGCGCTCGCTCTGGCGCGTGGGCTGACTTAGGGGTTTCGTTAACGTTAATTATGACCGCGATCATTTCAAGGGAGCACAGATTCTTATTGCTGTCAGTGGAGAGAAACTTAGACCATGTCCCTTAATGAGAAAGTTGTGCCTCTCTTGCCACTGTGAAATTGTGAGCGTGAGTATGAATTTAGACGAGAATTTATGTATCCAGGGGCAACGCCAAGAGGCAAGAATTCCCTAAATACCTGCTCATTGGCAGGTGAGTTTTGTCTCTGGCATTTGGCGAAAATATAAGAGGACTGGGTGCAATTTCTAGGTTCCCAAGGGGAAAGCCAGAAGCCGGGATATGTGAGGGATCATTGCGAATGCTCTCCATGTAGTGTAGTTCCTCAGCCTTGACACTGTTGACACTTGGGGCTAGATGATTCTTTGTCGTCAGGGGCTTTCCTGTACATTGGAGGATGTTTAACAGCTTCCCTGGCCTTTACCCACCAGATGCCAGCAGCACCCTCCTCCCCAAGTTGTGAAAATGGAAGATGTATGCTGACATTGCTCAGTGTCCCCTAGAGGGTAAAAATCATCCCTGGTTGAGAAGCACTCGTACAGAAGATGTCCATATCTGTGTGAGTCAGGAGGCAGCTGCTATAGGAGACGGGGGTGTACCCTGCTAGCTGCATGAACTTGGGCAAGTCACTTAACCTCTTGGAGCATAATTCCTCCTTCGAAGGTTGTTGTAGAGATGAAATGGGATGGTGTCAATGCAGTGCCAGGCACAGGGCAGATTCTCTGAGCGTTGCTTTCTTTCTCTCCCCGCTGCCCCCTCCCCTCCTCCTCCTCCTCGTCCTTCCTTCTCCCCAGACTCTGAGAATCTTTCCCTGTCTTGGCCGATCCCAGGGAGCAGGTGGGCGCCAGCTGCCCTGCAGGTTTTCCCCTCCTCTTCTCTTGCTTTTCTTCATGAGCGTCAGCATCGGAGGGCACTCATCAGGGTGAAGAGAAAGTTGCATTTGATTACTTAAAGTTCCCTTCAAAGAGTCACGCAGTTTTCTAATTTGCAGCTGCATGAAAGAGTTCCACCTGCCGCTCCAAAAAGAATAATAGATCAGTGAGATTCGAACCTTAAATCCGCTCATCCTCCTGGAAGGGCGACAGGCATTTGAATGAATATTTAACGAGCCCAGCTTTGATAATGAAGAACTGCTGCTTCCCCGATCCTGCCCCCAAATCAGGAAAGAAAATTCCTCTTCTTCATCCCGACCTCTTAGATGAATGCGGAAGGGATCAAGGGAAATATTGGGGAATCATTTGCCCTCCCTGGCCCCCAAACATCACAGGTAATGCTGTGCCAAACCCACTTAATTCCGACTTAGAAGCAGTGGGCTGCTGGCATCCAGGAGCTGAAATTGAGTCAGCCTCCGGGAGTAATTTGTGTTTCTGCCTCGTCCCCTGGGGAGCAACCCCCGCTCACCTCTCGCTCTAGAAGCCCTTTCGCTGGTACCTGCTCAGCAGGGCTTACAGTAGCTAGGAAGCAAGAGAGGGAAAGGATATGATTGTGGAGGCTGGGGGGGCTTTTCTTTTCTTCTCTTTCCTTGTCCTGACCTGTTCTGTCCCCTCCCTTCCTCTTAGTGTCCCTTCCTGCCCCTCACCATCCCCTGTTTTTTTTTTTTTTCTGCCTTAATTCCCAAACTCCCCCAGTGCATAGTTGTATATCTTAGTTGCAGGTCCTTCTAGTTGTGGGATGTGGGATGCCGCCTCAACGTGGCCTGACGAGCAGTGCCATGTCCGCGCCCAGGATCTGAACCCTGGGCTGCCGCAGTGGAGCGCGCGAACTTAACCACTCAGCCACGGAGCCGGCCCCACCATCCCCTGTTTAAACTGATGAAGGTAATCTGTGCTGGTGTAACAAATACAAATTATACACAAGTCTGTAGAGTAAAACGATGAGGGCCCGTTCCCTCCTGCCCGATTTCAGTCCCCAGGTAATTGCTCTTAAGCCTTTGCTCTGTGTCCTTTGGGAGGATAAGAGCTAACGTGCCAGAAGCTGTATTCAGAGTTCTCCAGAGAAACAGAGGCAGCAGGGGGTGTGTGTGTATATCTATATCTAATCTATATCAGCTATATCTATATCATTTACATCAATATCATCTATATCTACATCATCTATATAATCTCTATCATCTATATCATCTATATCAATATCACTATATCTGTCACCTGTATCTATATCATTTATATTTATATTAACATCATCTATATCTATATTGTCTGTATATCTATATCATCCATATCTATATCAATATCACTGTATCTATCTCTTTTATGTTTATATTATCATCTATTTCTATATTGTCTATATGTCAATATCACACCTGTCTATATCACCTATATCAGCATCATCCATACCCCTATCTACATCCATCTAGATTTTAAGGAAGGACTCACTGAGTTGCGCCCCCAAGGCCGAGGCAGCCCGGGCCTGTCTCCTGAGAGCAGCTGGAGAGCACCTTGTTGTGGGTGAGTCCTTGCTGCTGAGACAGTGAGGAGGGCTCGTGCACCTTGGGCCTCCACCTCACCTGCCACTTCTTGCTGAAAAGGATGAGAGTCGAGAGGCCAGGTCCCTGCTACGTGGGGACAAGACAGGCTTGAGCCCCCCGGCAGCCCCTTTCTGGGCCTGGGAGGGTGGACACAGGCGATTCCAACCTGGGGCTTGGGTGCCTTCCCCTGGCTGGCCTCATGCGCAGCAGCCAGCGTGGAGATGGGTCCTGGCCCTAAGCTCGGCTTGGCCTCCTCCAGGAGGAAGGTTGTGGGAGGAGCAGAGAAAGGGTGTGGGTCATTTGCGTCTCCCTGATCCCCGTGCCACTGGGCCAACTCCTCATGGCACACCCCACCCACAAAGGGGTCCTCAGACCTTCTGGTTGGTGTATTACAGGAGGCAGCATAGGGCGTCTCTGCGAGAGCTGAAGGGATGACAAATAGATCGAACCAGGAGAATTTCAGGTCTCCGCACAGAAAGGATAACAACACAATTATCATCAGCAAGGCCTGTTAATCCCACCTCTAAAATCTATCTCGACTGCATCCACCCACTGTTGGTGTGACTATTCCCACCACTCTGTCTAGGCCACCAGCATCCCATTGGCTGACTGGGACTGCCTCACAACCACACCTGCCTTCCTCCAAGCCGTTCTCCAGAGAGCTCTAGTCACACTGATCCTCAGTGAATTCCTGGAGCATGCAAGTACTTCCTGCCTCAGGGCCTTTGCACATACCTTCTCTCTCCCTGAAACCCCTTCCCCATCTCCACCCACACTCTTTGCATGGCGGACTCCTAATCCTTCTGAGTTTCAACTGCTCAGAGACGCCTTCCTGACCACTGTCATCCTCCATCTCAGCACCCTCTGTGTTTCTTTCACAGCCCTTGGCAGACTTTGAAATGCCTTTATTTATTTGATTGTAAGCTTGGCAGCCAACTCATGTCCTTGCCTTCTTAGCCCTTAGAGTCTAGAGGCAGTAACAGTCTTTAAATAGATAATTGCACAAAGTTATACCAGTTATAAAATTGTGAGAAGGGATAGGAAAGAAAATAAAGGGCACAATAAGGGGTGAGGCCAGGAGGATCTGACTTAGACTGGACAGTTGGAGAAAGTGTCTCCGATTAAGTGACGTTTAAGACAAGTTCTAAAGGATACACAGACATTAGCCAAGTGGAGAAAGGAGTGAAGACTATTCTACAGAGAGGGAAGAGCATGTGCAAAAGTCCTGAGGCGGGAACAGTTTTAGTGTGTTCATGGAAAGAAGGTTGGCATGGATGAAGCATGGCGCATGAGGAGGAGGTGTGACATGGAGCTGGGGAGGTAGACGGGGTCAGAGCTTGCATTCATTGTAAATCACCAGCATAATGATCCTTACCAGCTCTTCAGCCCTCCCACGGGTTAGTCCATGAGCTGAAAGCTTTGTATGGCTGCTTTAAATCTTACAACCATGAGTATGATAATTCTCAGGGTCTAGAGGAAGAAACTGAGTCCCCCAAAGTTTAAGTGACGTACTCAAAGCCCCAGCCCCACCCCCACAGCCTGCAGGGGCAGACTCAGATTGGAGCCCCTGATTCCAAAGCTTTTAAATTCTACTGAGCACTTTCTTCCGTCTACACTGTGTCCCTGTATCACGTTCCTCTGCCCCAGCATCCATGGCCTCCTGGGGTACGGGGAGGCATGAGCACCCTGGGCTCCCCCATAATCCACCCCAGGACCCAGCTTGCTGTCCGGCCCTAATATGTACATTTCCTCGTAATGCACTTGAATGCTCCATTATTTCCATTCCCCCAAATGCTGGGAAACTTTCCCATTTCCTTGTTAAATAAAAGATGAGAGGCGGATAATGAAATCAGATGCCCTCGAGGCCTTCGATGTCACCTGCCAATTTTTCTGTTGGCCATTTTTTTTTGCTTTAAACAAAACAGAAGCGATGGTTGGATGGTTCGGAGCAAGAGGCTGTATTCGAATGGCGTCATTACCTGTCGGGCCTCGCTGTGTTTAATTCACTCGTGTCTCTCCTTAGATTCGGGGCTCGGATTCAATATTCCAGCCGCCTTGCAGGTGATTTTTCAAATAACTCTCGAATGCCAAAGGTCCTATCCAGATCCGCCCCCGGGAGAGCTGAAAACAAACCCATTCTGGGACCTTCTTTCTGAGGATAGAAACTGGGTGTGGATCAAGGTGCTTTATAAGCAAGTGCGTTTAGTAGCTGCCTCTCCCATAGCCAGTGCTTCCCAGTCTGGGTGATTTTGCTCCCTAGGGGACATTGGGCAATGCCAGGAGTCAGTGTTGGTTGTCACAGTTTGGGGGGGGTGGTGTGTCCTGGCATCTAAGGGGTAGGGACCAGAGATGCTGCTCAATATGCTACAATGCACAGGACGGTCCCTCGCAACAAAGAGTGGTCTGGCTCCAAATGTCAATAGCGCTGAGGCTGAGAAACCCTGAGTTAGACTGTGATTCCCACGGGAAGCTGTCCTGTCCGCCACCATGTCCCCAGCCTCGTGCCTGGCCCTCAGTAGGGACTCAGTAAAGGCTGGCTGAGTGGATGATCTCATTTGGCTGCTCTCAGCTGGGAGTTTGGGGACGGCCCATCTGCCTCTCCCATCCTTCCACGTTCCCCCCAGCAGTCCCCAACCGGTGTAGTTCCTCTACTGTTCCTCTCTTCCTGCCCTTCCTTGCCTTCTTCCCCTGGCTAACTCCCATTTACTCTTTAACACTCAGCTGAGGCGTCACCTCCTCCAGGAAGCCTTCCTTGACTCGCCCAGGCTGTGCTGGTGTCCCACCTCTGAGCCCCATCACACTCTGCTCACGGAATCACAATGCTCATCACTCTGTGAAGTCCATCAAGTTGTGGGTGGGCGGGGCCCCTTCCCTCCCCAGGGTCCCGTCTATATGGTAACCTACCACCTCCTTCCCCCACCCCCTTTCCTCCCGACCACCATCCCCTAAAGTTGCTCTCTCTGGGGAAAAATCACTTAGAGAGTAAGAACTGATATTTCTGGGTTTGCAAGCTATATTAGTTTCCCACAAATGACCACAAAACACATGGCTTACATAACAGGAATGTATTCTCTCACAGTTCGGGAGGCCAGGGGTCTGCAGTGAAGGCGTCTGCAGGGCTGGCTCCTTCTGGAGGCTCTGAGGTGAAGCCCTTCCCATTCCTAGCTTCCAGTAGTTGCCAGTAATCCTGGACGTTCCTTGGCTTATAAGCACATCACTCAAATCTTTGCCTCTGTCTTCACGTGACCTTCGCCTCTGTGCGTCTCCTTGTCTCTCAAATCTCCCCCTCCTCTCTCTTGTAAAGACATCAGCCATGGACTGTAGGGCCCATCCTAAATCCAAGATGATCTCGAAATCCTTAACGTAATTACATCTGCAGAAATATGATTTCCAGAGGTCACAGTGACAAGTGCTGGGGGTGAGGACCTGGACGTATCTTTTTGGGGGACACAGTTCAACCCACTATGGATCCTTGAAGTCAATCTGACTTGCTCCCAACTAGCCTGGTGACCTTAGACAGGATACTTGACCCCTTGGAGTCTCAGGGAAAATGTTCTCCCCACTGGGCCACTGATGTAGATAAAACATAAAGAGTCTGTCGGGTGTGCATGTCGGCTTCCTTGAGAAGCAGCCTCTGAGGAGAAGGGGGCACAGGGTACTTATTAGCGAGCGCTCTTGGGGTCGACGCCTGGGGAAGAGAAGGGTGGAAGCAGGATGGGTGTGGGGGACAGGATGAAGGTCCCCCAAAGATGTCCGCATCCTGGAACCTGTGGACATGTTCCTTTACATGATACAAGGCGCTTTGCAGGTGTGATTAAGTTAAGGCTCTTATGATGGGGAGACTATAAGGACACGGGTCCTGATGAGAGGGAGGCGGGGGGATCAGAATCAGAGAAGTGACAGGAGAAGAGGAAGCTGGAATTCCGGACTTTGAAGATAGAGGAAGAGGCCATAAGACAAGGAACGCAGGCCGCCCCTCGAAGCTGGGAAAGGCGGGGGACGGCTTTTCCCTGGAGCCTCAGAGGAAACGCGGCTCTGCTGAGCCCCCTCGGTTTAGCCCCGTGAGACCTGCTGTAGACTCCCGCCCTCCAGCCCGTGCGGCCATGAACTCGTGTGGTTTTAAGCCGCTACGTCGTGGTGCTTTGTTACGGCGGCTGCAGGAGACCCGTGCAGCCAGGAAGAGGGAGAAGCTGGCCTGGAATGCAGTCCCAGTGGAGGCCGTAGCCGGCCCGGCAGGGACGGGGCTGGTGGAGTGACCTGCAGAGTGTTCCGCAGAAGGA
The DNA here is from genome assembly GCF_041296235.1 of Equus asinus. Lineage (NCBI taxonomy): Eukaryota > Metazoa > Chordata > Mammalia > Perissodactyla > Equidae > Equus > Equus asinus. Next base: position 83,068,105 of record NC_091797.1, on the reverse strand, counting down.
AGCTGACCTTGGGCAAAGCAGTTTCCTTTAGTCTCCATCAATTCCTGGGGAGGCTGACGGTGGAGAGCTGTCCACTGGCAACGCTCAGCAGCGGGGGACATGGGTCCTCCAGTCCTCGTGGGAGATCTGAGTGGCACATCACAGCATCTACTACCCTGGGTGTCAGCCACTGTGGTTAATAAGTGGGAGCCATGGTGGTTAGAATCACAGGCTTTGCGGCCAGGGTGGGCTGGGTTCAAGCTCCAGCACGATGACTCCTGAGCTGAAACAAGTCCCTTCACCTCCATGGAGCGGGGGAACCCCGGCCCCACCTTCCCGTTCTCCAGAGGACCCCATGACATCCCGTGAGGGAGCCTGGCCCTGGGGTCAGTGGGAGAATGAGCTTAGAATTCTGGGCTGAGTCATCAGTTATCACTGTCTGCTTTAATTTAGTTGAAGCCATGGATAACCGTTTCCTAAAGTATGTTTTGCCAAACTGCAGTACCACGAAAGCTCTCAAAAATGGTTTGCAGCCAAGTTAGCTTTGAAAATTCTGGGTACTGTCTCCTTGTATCGAGATTCAGTGCACAAGTATGTGAATTCAAGGCCCTGACAAGGCCTGCAGGAAAGAGGCCCACTTCACTTTATTTACACTTCGAAGTTCTCAAACTAGTTTGCCTTTGGGACCCCTTTTTGATATAATACCATCAGCGTCTATTGGGACGTCTGTTGAGGAGCATCCTGGAGGGAATACAGCCAGAGATCATTGGTCCAGAGGGACTGAGCACGAGAGCTTAGGAATATTTGTAGGTTGCGGGCAGCCTGCTCCAGATGGCTGGTCCTTGATGCCAATTTTAGAGTCAGAATACCAATTGGGATGGATGGGTGACTGACTCTCTGCTGTCCACCTTGCCATGTGTTTCTCTGTTTCTCTAGGCTGTGGTGTGTGCCAGGCTCACCATCTTCACTGCTCTCTGTGCACTAACCTCATTTATTTCCTGCCCCCTGAAGCAACAGTACTCTTATTATTCACACCCCTCTCTTTATATATGACAAAACCAAGGCTCAGAGAGGCCAAAGCACTAGCCCAGGGTCACACAGCTAGAAAGTATTACAGCTCATCTGTGAACCCTGGCTGCTCAAGGCTACCACTAACCCTCCTATTTATTTTATTCTGTTTTTTTAATGGCTTCATTTATATATAATTCTCATACAATTTACCCATATAAAGTGTACAATTCAATGGTTTTTAGTATTGTCACAGAGTTGTGCAACCATCATCACTGTCTAATTTTAGGACATTTTTATCACCCTAAAAAGGAACTCTGTGCTCATTAGCAATCACTCCTCATTTCTCCCTGTAGCCCCCCAGCCCCTGACAACCACCGATGTACTTTCAGTGTCTGTAGATTTGCCTATTCTGGTCATTTCATATAAATAGAAGCCCACACCATGTGGCCTTTTGTGTCTGGCTTCTTTCCCTGAGCATCATGTGTTCAAGGATCACCCATGTTGTAGCGTGTGTCAGTGCTTCATGCCTTTTCATGGCTGAATAATATTCCATTGTACGGATGGACCACATTTTGTTTATCCATTCATCAGCTGATGGACATTTGGGTGGTTTTTGCTTTTTGGGTCTTAGGAATAATGCTGCTATGAACATTTGCTTACAAGTCTTTGTGTAGACATATGTGTTCATATCTATTTTAAGCCCCCGATTTATTATAATATATATTTCATATTCATAGCCATTATCTTGATCAGGCCGCTTTTTTTGAAACATAATCATATTTGTTTATTTAATTTACGTACCATAAAATTCACCTATTTTAAGTACAGTTCAATGCATTTTAGTAAATTTACAGAATTGTGCACCCTTCACCACACCCTAGTTTTAAAACATGTCTATCACCCCCCCAAAAAATTTACAGTTATGCCTCTTTGTAGTTAATTCCCGTTTCTCCCTCAGCTCCAGGCAACAGCTGATCTGCTTTCTGTCCCTCTACGTACTTGGCTGGGCCACTTTTAAGTCTGGTTTCCAAGCTGAACGGCTGATACTGAGAGAGAAGAGGTTACACTGTCTGAATGTCTGTCCATTATAGGAATGTGGACGGGGCCAGGTGGCTTGGGCAAGTGAACTCATCTCTTTGGGCCTCAGTTTCCCTATCTGTGAAATGGGGTTGGTCACTGTAGATGGTTTACAGGATTGGCCGTTGTACCCAGTCAGTGCATTCGAAACACTCAGCTCAATCCCCTTCGCCCAGCGGCGCTCTCAATCTGAGACGCTGTCATCGCCGCCTCACTTTCTCCTCACAGCTCTGTGAGACGGGGTCATCAGCCCCATTTTACAGATGGGTACGCTGAGGCTCAGCGCAGTGGGTGGGGGTGCTGGGAATGAAGGCCAGATCGGTGGATTCCAGAGCCTGGGCCCTCCACTCTGTCAGCTGTCCAGACTTCCCAGCAAGAATTCCCAAAGAGGAGGGCAACCCCGGCCCCGGCCGTGCTTGGCGGTTGAGTGCTTTGTTACGGCTCAGTCTATCAGGAACCTATTAGGGCGGAGAGCGCTTAGCCGCAAATGTGGCTTCTGGGTAATGATGGTAATGAAGCAGATAGGGGCTGTCAGCAGCAGCACAAGGCTCGTGCAGCTGTTTGCCGTCAAGCCAAGGCCGAGTATGAGGCTGGGGCTGGAGGACCTGACGTTATCAGCACAACGACTAGGTTAGGGACCTCTGCTTGGTGTCCCGTGGGTCCCATCAGAGCACCTGCCACTGTGCATAGAGGAGCCAGGAAAGGATGTCCCTGATACCAGACACCTAATAGTTCCTGGACACATAAGTGGGGCTGTTGCATAACTGGGAGAGCGTTGGAGTGGATGGACAAAGCTGGCATTTTCAGTGCAGGCTGAGAAAAGGCACATGCGTCTCCCCATCTGGGAACGTCCTTTGCCTGACCAGTCCCTGCTTCCCGGTCTGGTCTTAGCTTCCTCAGGTAACCCTCCCAGGCTCCCTTCACCAGGCTACCTGCCTCTGACCAGCTCTCAGAGGCCCCAGGACTTCTCTGGCACTTTCCGTAGTTGTAATTAAGCATCCTTTATGGAACGAGCTCGAAGCCCCTTGGAGGTGGCACATGGCTGGTCTGGTTCACAGTCATAACCCCAGCATCTAGCCCGGGGCCTGGCACAGAGGAGGCTCTCAAGGAACATTTGTGGAACAAGTGACTGAAGAAAAGACAGCCACATGAGCCCTTATGATCTTGCCCCACTCTTGAAACTTAGTAGCTTCTAATTAAAATCATCCCAGCTTGGGGCCGGCCTGGTGGTGCAGTGGTTAAGTTTGCACCTTCCGCTTCGGCGGCCTGGGGTTCAGCCGTTCAGATCCCGGGCTCAGACCTATGCACCACTTATCAAGCCATGCTGTGGCTGGCACCCACATATAAAGTAGAGCAAGATGGGCACGGATGTTAGCCCAGGGCCAGTTTTCCTCAGCAAAAAGAGGAGGATTGGTGGCAGATGTTAGCTGAGGGCTAATCTTCTTCAGGAAAAAAAAAAATCATCCCAGCTCAAGATCTTTTTTCATTGTGTCTTGAGTGTGGTGTAATGCAAAGGTCGGCACTTTTTCTGTCAAGGGCCAGATGGTCACTATTTCAGGCTTTGTGGGCTGTACAGTTTCTGTTGCAGTTAACTCTGCACTTACCGTGTGAAGGTGTCGTAGATGATGTGTCAGTGAGTGGACCTGGCTGTGCTCCAATAGAACTTTATTTACAGGAACAGGTGGCGGGCTCTATTTGTCCAGAGGGCCACAGTTTGCCAACGTCTGGTGTAGACAAAAAATTGAAGGTGTGGCCCAGAAGAGGAAGGTGATTCAGATCATGTCTGTGGGTGTGGGAAGGGGTTGCTGGGTGTGTGTGTGTGTGTGTGTGTCGGGGGTGTGTGTTCAACATAGCAGACCCTATGCAGTGACTCACTGTAGAGGCCGGAAGTGAAATGGACCCGTTAGGGGGCCTCTGGTTGGAGATAAAGAATTCTTGCCCCAAGAGAGTAATGGTTTAGAAAGCATGTATCGCAGTCAAAGCTCTAATGGACGCAAGGGGCAGAAATCCGTCCATCTCAAGAAAATTCAGTTATGCAAAAAAAAAAAAAAAAAAAAGAGAGGTTTGTTGGAATGATAAGGGGCCCCAGGAATCTGAGGGCAGGAGTGGCACCCAGGAACTAAGTAGGGCCTGGAACCCAAATGGAAGCAGAGTTGGGAACGCAGGTGGCTGCGGCCTCTCTGCCCCTCTGTGTAACCCCTGTCCCTGTGCAGGTTGGCCTCCCTGACTCTGCGCACACGGCAGGAAATGGGCACCTCAGAAGGGCAGCCTCACCCCCAAGTTCACAGGTCCTCATAATGCAGCATCTGCAGCATCTGCAGCTCACCAGCCAGATGCCCTGGTCCCGACTCCCAAATCCCAGGAGAGAGAATCTGATTGGCCCATCTCGGATCAGGAGCCCAGCCTCATCCAATCGCCTGTTGCCAAGGGGTGGGGGGCGGGTCCATGTATTCAGTCATGGCTGCTCTGGTGGGAGTCTTCCCAGAGGCAGAAGGTGGGCTGTGTGGGTGTCTTGAAAGATGTCTGCCAAAAGGAGGTGCTAGGGTCTTCTCCTGTTGATTTTCAGGATGAGGAAAAACCTGAGCTGTGAGTGGGTTGAATAGTGTCCCCCGAAATCATGTCCACCCGGAACCTCAGAATGTGACGTCATTTGGAAAGAGTCTTTGCAGATGGAATCAAGTTAAGATGGGGTCATGGTGGATTGGGGTGGGCCCTAAATCCAGTGACTGGTGTCCTGATAAGAAGAGAGGGACATTCAGAGACACAGAGACGCGTGGAGGAGAAGACCACGTGAAGACTGAGACAGAAACTGGAGGGAGCAATTACAAGCCAAGAAAGACCAAGGATTGCTGGGAGCTCTCAGAAGCTGGAAGGGGCCAGGAAGGAGGCTCCCCTGGAGCCTTTGGACAGAGTGTGGCCCTGCCGACACCTTAATTTTAGACTTCCAGCCTCCAGAAATGTGAGAAGATAGATTTCTGTTGTTTTAAGACACCCAGCTTTGTGGTGGTTGGTTTCAGTGGCCCGAGGAAATGAATAGATGCGGTCAGACTATCTGCCCTGCTCAGGAACATTAATAGCTAAGGTGGGAAGTGCGCTTAGAGGCTCCGAGGGTTTTCCGTGCGTTCTCTCATGTGGTCCTTACAGCGGCCCCGGGAGATGGACGCCATTATCATTCCCATCCTGCGGATGTAGAGTGGACCTGGGATCTGGACCCGGGCGTCTGACTAGGGAGCCCATGCTCCTTGACATTCTTGCCTCTTGGTCTTCCAGGGACCCGATTCGGTGGTCTTCAGGAATTCCTTCCCTCCCCAGCCATCTGGATTGCAAGTGCTGGCTGCGTCGCTTGGTTATTGAATAAAGAGATGCAGGAGTGAGCTCCGAGATCCATGGCTGTTGGTTCGTTCGACTTTCCCGGCGTCGGTTCCCCCTTCCACGCTGGAGACGTGCTTTTCCACTTGCCCACTTGGCTGGAGACGGCGGTGGGTGGGATCCCGTCCTGGTGGCTGCACTATTTGGAAAGTCGAGTTTCCCTGACTGACAACCATTGATGCGAAAGATCTTTTGGGGCCACCTGCAGCTCAGGAGCCATTCACCGCAGAGGCATGAATATGAATTCCTCCATCCGTGAATCTGAGATGTTCTCCTCGAATTCATATAATCCTGACGATTACAGGTCTTCTGCTGGAACCCCATAGGAAGCAGTGCAGATCAAATAATGTCCCGAAATGAGGCTCGGCTTTTACCCAGAAATTACCCGAAGGCCTTCTGTTTATGTTAATGTATCTGGGTTGTAGGAATGTGCTGTTTTGCGCTTTTTCTCCACAGTTTCTTTGCAAAGTGAAGGACTAGCTGATTTCACCCTGTTTTATTTACACCGCATGGAATGGGGGTAATTTTGGCGCTCACTGTCTAGCCTCCCTGTGCGGTTGGAGCACACAGCGTTCAGATGGGGGGGACATCCACCCCAGCAGGGCAGCTCTGCAAGAGACTGATATTTATGGGGTCGGTTTGCGTTAATTTTCTCCGGCCTCTAATCCTGCTCTCTGGGAAGATTGCTAGGGAGCTGTGTGTTTTTGATAACTTCAGCCTAGCTTAGGACACACGAGTGGTTTTCCAGCGAGGGGTGGAATTGCCTTTTAAGAACTTCAAGGTGCAATTTCTTTGCTGTTTTTGTTGTGACCAGTGGATCAGTGTCAGGAACCGTAGGCAGGTTTTCTCCTCTTCAGCTCGTAGATCTCATGACAGCGAACGGCCTTGGTGGCATTCACCAGTGGACCCCTGCACATGGCCGGGACGTGGCACCTGAGGGCCATGGGGAGCAATACATAAGGAGGTGCTCACTCTTGGGGTCGAGCCAGTCCCTGAGAATTAGCGCTGCTTTCAGTTCTGTGCCCTCACTTACCTCACCTCGTCCCGGCCCCACCCAGCGCATTGTGGGTGCTCCGTAAGTATTTGTTGACCAGACAGATGAAATCCTGTTCTGCAGGTGAGGATGCGGGAATAAAAGAGTTTGAGTAACTTGCCCAAGATTTGGCATGTGGCAGATCCTGAGTTTGTGGTTTGAACCCGGGCCTAACTTCAGAGCCGTCTCCCTCTCTCCTCCTGACCCTGGCCCGATCCTGGCTTTCTTCTATTTCCCTTTACTTTTGGGTGGGCTTTTCCTAAGCAGTTGATGGGTTTGAGTTCGGAGAGAATGAGAAGGAAAAGTCGATTGCTGGAAGACTCTCCTTCCTCACTCTCTCTCCCCTCGAGGCCTCTGGGGAGCTGGAAGGCTTCTTCTCCATCAATTGTCCAGCTGTGATGAGAGAAAAATGGCCCTGAGCGTGTGACAGTGTAGCCGTGGAAGATCTCATTTGGAGCTAAACATCCCATTAGCCAGAGAGGAGCTTTGAAAAGGGCCGCGGTGTGCCGGCCAGCAGCTCCAGCAGATCCACTGCATTTCTATCTTTTTTGCAAGCGGTCGGAGCTTTGACTGGGTCTCTGGGAGTGTTCCAGTTCAGTGGGGATGTGGATACAAATGATCCTTAATGAGGAAATTAGTTCTGCCAACACTGGCGAGTCAGGAAGACAAGGGGTCCTGTTGACACCGTCTACTGGCTCTGGACGTTGTTTCTGAAAACTTTGATGTGGTTTTTGGAAAACAAGTCCGACTAAATTGGCTGCTCTTCCCGGAGACCTTTCGGTTTGTTTGTTTTTCCCTTTTTCGTTTGATGGGTCTATTTGATGCCTGGCTAGAGGACTTGTTTTTGAGATTCTGTAGATGGCTCTTCCCATCAAGACTCAATCAAATATTTGGGGACCTATTATATGTCAGGCACTGTATGCATAGCTCTGGGGGTAGGAGTGAAGAAGACAGACATGATCCTCGCTCCCATGCAACGGTTCTGATGAGGGAGATGGTTGAATCCCGCACCTTTGCAAAGGCAACTGACAGGGGCTACCGAGGAGAGGTGCTTGGCATTGGGAGGGTCTGTAACAGGAATGATATCACGAAATGCTTCCTGAGAGGAGTTGTGATTGAATTGCTATCTGAAGGTGTAGGAGAAGTTAACTGGGGGCAGACAGAGGCAACAGCATATGCAAAGGCCCTGGGGTGGGCAGGAAAGCGTGTTGCGTTTGAGTGACTGAAGAAGGGCAGTGCAGCAGAGGACAGGGCGAGCGACTGTGAGGGGCCGATCACATGGGGACTTTAGAGGCTGTATTAGTTTCCTGGGGCTGCCATAACAAATTCCCTCAGACTGGGTGGCTGAAAAACAGTAGAAATTTATTTTCTCATAGTTCTAGAGGCCATAAGTCTGAGCAAGGTGCCGGCAGGGCTATGCCCCCTCCAAAGGGTCAAGGGGGAGAATCCTTCCTTGCCTCTCCCAGCTTCTGGTGGCTTCTGGTGTCCTTGGCTTGTGGCAGCACCGCTCCAGTCTCTGCCTCCATCTTCACGTGGCCTTCCTGTCTGTGTCTTCTCTTCTGTGTCAAATCTCCCTCTGCCTTTCTCTTATAAGGACATTTGTCATTGGATTTAGGGCCCAGCTGGATAATCCAGGATTGTTTCATCTCAAGATCCCTAACTTAATTACATCTTGAAGGACCCTTTTTCCAAACCGGCATCATTCACAAGTTCCAGTAGATATATTCTTGGTGGGGGGTACCATTCAACCTGCTACAGAGGTGATGGCAAAGAATTTGATATTGATTTTATGAGCCTCGGGAAGCCACCAAAGGGTTTTAAGCAAAGCTGTGGCATGACAAGATTTAAGCTTTGAAAAAGTTTTCTCTTCTGTGGTGCAGAGAGAGGATTGGTGAGCACTGAGGTGCAGCCAAGAGGTTTTTTCTCAGCCACCTGGTGAGAGATGAGGTGTGATGTCCTGGAGTGATGGTGGGAGTGCTGTCGAGAAGTGGATGGAAATAAACTAGAAGTTCCTTTTTGTCATCTCAAATCATTTGTTGCGTGTCACTCTGCGTGATGGCACCAATGTTGAGTTGTACGAGAACCTGTTAAGAGGACGTTTCAGCAGTTCCATGGAGCCGTCCTGCCTCATCCGAGAGATGCCGACCTTTGCTCCTGCTTTGACAATTCCCTCATTATGTGGCCTTCTCGTGAATAAATGTTTTCTTCGGTGCAGTTAGTCGCATCCTCACCTAGTTAAGTACGCGCAGTGGCAGGGAGCCAATTAAAGCAGGGCCGGGCTTTCTCTGTCTCCATAGATCTCTGTGGCATCAGTGCAGCATCATTATTTTCAGTGACATCATTTTTTTTTTATAACAACCAGGCCAGTCCTGTGCAGGGAAAATAAATAAGAAAGGCAATTTGGTGCTTACTGTTGGTTGCATTTCATTAAGGTCTCACTCTGCTGCGATGCTGAGGGCCGATCATGGCTGGGGAGGCGAAGTGGTAGGTAGACAATGACAGTCACTGTCACATGGAATGCTCAGGAGGGGAGCGGAGGGAGTGAGGCACATGGTCCAGCCCATGGGCTCTGGGATCTGACGTCCTGCGGTCAACCCCTGCCTCCACCAGCCTGTAGCTGTATGGCCTTGGGTCGGTCACTAAGCCGCTGTGTACCCCAACTGTAAAATGGGAGAATCATAGCACCAACTTACTGGGCTGTTGGGGGAATTAAATGAGATAATGTACCAACAATACTGATAATTATCCCTGACATTTTACATAAAAGCTGTGACGATCCCTTCACAGGCATATGTTGAATGCCCAGCACATGCCATGCTCTGTCTTCGGAGCTGGGCTGCAGGCAGAACAGAACATCCGAAGGCCCTGTCCTCATGGAGCTTGGTGCGGGAGATAGACAAAAGGTGCGTAAACCAATAAATAAGCACAATGTCGGGCGATGGTAACTGCCCTAAAGAAAATGAGAGCCAAAGTAAAGGGGTAGAGAGTGTTGGGGCAGAGTTGCCATTTTAGATGAGGCGGTTGGGATGGCTTCTCTGATGAGGGCACCTTTGAACACTGAACTGAATGCAATGATGAAACAAGCTGCATGGATTTTAGTAGAAAGAGTATTTCAGGCTAGGGGAATAGTATGTGCAAAGGCCCTGAGGCAGCCAGTAAGACTGTGATGACCCCAGTCAGGAGACTAACAAGAGATCAATAAACAAGAAGTAATATAAAGTCAGGCAGTACTAGGAGAAAACAAGGAGAAAAATAGGTGGGTGACGGGACAGAAGATGACATGGGAGACCACTGGAGGCTTTAGGGGGCGGTCAGGGGAGGTCTCTCTGGGGATCTTGATATCAGGACTGTGTATGTTCTAGATGGCTCATGTCAGGGAGCTGCTCTGCAGCGTCCTTTTTGTTCTTCCGTGTTGAGGGTGATTGTGATCTCAGATGGGCGGGTGTCGGGGGCTGCTCTTAGCTGCGGGCTGATGTCCCAGACGTCCCACCAGAGCTCTGAATCCAGGAGCACGTGAGCACCAGCTGCAGAGCCTTGGACAAAGCCGGGAAGAGGTGACAGAGAGAGTGATTAAAGCAAATTCTCTGGGAGGACACAGGAAGCCGTTAACCGTGGGGACCCCTCGGGACCTTGGCGGAGAATCGGAGGCAGGGCGTGTTCGGGTGCTGGGGCTGCAGATGACTGCCCACAGGGCCGCCCGCGTGACAGAAAGGGATCACCTCACGGCTCTGGAGGCTGGAAGTCCAGCGTGAAAGGCTTGGCAGCGGTGGTTCCCTCTGAGAGCTGGAGGAGAAAACTGTTCCAGGCCTCTCCTCCAGCTTCCGGCGGTTGCGGGCCATCTTTGGCACTCCTGGGCCTGCAGAGGCACCACCCCCCGTCTCTGCCTGCATCTCCGCGTGGCCTTCTCCTCGCGTCTCCTCACGGCGTCTTCCCTCCGTGTGCGTCTGTGTCCACGGTTCCCCATTTTATAAGGACGCCAGTCATATTGGCTTCGGGGCCACCCGAGTCCAGGATGACTTCATCTCCATTTATCTAACTACATCTGCAGTGAGCCTTCCAAATAAAGTCGCATTCTGAGGTTCTGGGGGTTAGGAATTCAACGCATAACAGGGGGACTTAACATTTTTAACATAAGACTTTAACGTAAGTGTAACATATATACAGGAAAACGCATGCTGGGAAGTGTAAATGCCCTTGAATTTTCATCAGATAAACGCACCTGCGTAACCAGTGCCCAGATCAAGAATCAGAACAGGACCAGCTCCCCAGGAGCCCTCCAGAGGGGGTTTTTATTTTTTCATTATGTACCTGTGCATGCTGTTTTAACATTTTCAAACCGTGTGGACTAACTTTTACAATAAACCCAACTTGAACTTAAAAATAAAGGTCTCGGTTGGGGCTGGCCTGGTGGCACAGTGGTTAATGTGCGTGTTCCCCTTCAGCAGCCTGGGGTCGCTGGTTCGGATCCCGGGTGCGGACCGACACATTGCTTGTCAAGCCATGCCGTGGCAGGCGTCCCACATATAAAGTAGAGGAAGATGGGCACGGATGTTAGCTCAGAGCCAGTCTTCCTCAGCAAAAAGAGGAGGATTGGCAGCAGATGTTAGCTCAGGACTAATCTTCCTCAAAATAAAAAAATAATAAAATAAAGGGTGGGCTTGAGGCTGTGGGCATCTGTGGAGAAGGAGCTGCTGCTGCTCCCTCTCCCTCCATCACGGGCAGGGAGGCTGCTGGGTTCGCTCTCTCTGCTGGGTGCTTTTCAGTGGAGCTTCCCAACTGGTGTGCTGCAAAATGGTTAAAGGGGCATTGATGGGAGCATTGGCCAGCTCAGCCCCCGGGCACCTGGGGCAGCTGGAACTCCTCATCTGTTGACCCCAGTGCACAAGTCGTATCCCTTTCTGTGAGTGCCACGAGGTGAAGAAGGTTGAGGAGCCCAGCTTGGTACGTGCCATCTCAGGAAACCCTCCCAGCAGCCCAGGGAGGCGGGCGCTCCTGCTGGCCCCGTGTTACAGGTGTGCAGGCTCAGGCTCTGCCAGGTGACTTCCCAGGCCGAGTTTCTTAGGGGTTTTCTTGACATCATCTGGACCTGGCAAGGGGAGGTCACGGGTGTCTTTGTATGTGTGGAATCACCCTTTAGCTGACGCACTTGCTAGTCTTGGGGAGGACTGTGGGGAGAAGGGTCCTCCTGGGGATGGCACTGTCCAACCCAGTCCGGTCCCTTTCTGAGAGAGATTAAGCAGTCTTGCTGAAATAGCACGGCTGGTGGGCGGCAGAGCTGGGTTCTGAGTCCCGTTCCTCCTCCTGAGCCCACACCCCGGCGACTTTGTGACACTGCCTCCAACAACAGTAGGTTGCAGGTCATCCCTTCCTAGGGAAGAGAAATCTTAGGTGTGGAGGAGCAAATTCCAGGTCTCTCTGACTCCAAATCCATGTTTTTCTCAGCGTCCACTGCCAAACTGAGCGGGAAGGACAGCTCGGCTTATTCGAAAACGAGTGTTGCTGTCCTCGCTTCTGAAAGTTTGTCCAAGTTGTGTTTCTGAGAAATAGACTCTCACCTGGGGTTCGCCGTCCACTGATTTTCTTATGATCCAGATAATGTGATGACCATGGGTGGAGTGGGACCCCCAAAGAAACCCGGGCTGGGGCCCGCAGCCTCCCCAGGGTGGCAGGAGGCAGGTGGCAGGTGGCGCTGCGCTGTACTTCAGCGGTCCTGGGTTTTATGGCTCCTCTGCTAATGGTCATAAACTTGGCATTTGCTTTTGGTGCTTGGGGAGCCCTGAACCTCTAATTGGATCTGAGCAGGTGGAGAGCACACAGCTCGAGAAGACGCGTAACAGCCGTGAAGAAGGTGGAAGGGACCAGACTCGTCCCACTTCTCTCCTTGTGTTGGCTGTCAGCGTGCACTCCCACAGGCTCAGCTTCTTTGCCCAGGGAGTGGCAGCCTGGCCCTGCTGTGAGCCTTGGTGGCCTCCCTTTAGTCTTTTTAAAGAAAAGCAATTACGTCTCCAAGCCTCTGTCTTTCTCTCTGTTTCCCCACAGGACCCCCTCCCTGCTCCCCCTCCCCATTATCCGAGGGTGGGTCAGCCACTCGCTAACATCTTTTTCTTCTATTGTGATAAAATGTATGGAACATCAACTTTGTCATTTTGACCATTTTTAGGTGGACAATTCGGCGGCATTAAGTACATTAACATTATTCTGCAGCCGTCACTACCGTCCATCTCCAGAACTGTTTCCATCTTCCCAAATTGAAGCTCTGTCCCCGTTAAACGCTAACTCCCCACTCTCCCTTCCCCCAGCCCCTGGAAGCTCCCCTTCTATTTTCCGTCTCTATTAATTTGACTATTCGAAGTACCTCCTATAAGTGGAGTCATGCAGTATTTGTCCTTTTGTGTCTGGCTTATTTCACTTAACATAATTTCTTCAGGGTTCATCCGTGTTGTAGCGTGTGTCTGATTTTCCTTCCTTTTTAAGGTTGAATGTTCTGTTTTATGGATGGAGCTCATTTTGTTTATCCATTCATCTCTTGACGGACACTTGAATCCTTCTTCTTTGGCTATTGTGAATACTGCTGCTATGAACGTGGGTGTACAGAGATCTGTTTGAGACCTTCCTTTCAATTCTTTTGGGTCCCACCCAATTCCACCCAGAAGTGGAATTGCTGGGTCATTGGATTTTGTGTTTAACTTTTTTAATGAACTGCCATACCGTTTTCTGCAGCAGCTGTACCATTTTACGTTCTCACCAGCAGTGCACCGGGATTCCAATTTCTGCGTATCCTCAATGCGTTTTTAGGTCCCTTGGCTAACCCTTTCATTCCTGCCCTCAGACAGAGTTCAAGGGCTAAGTCATGACCCTTCAGCTGGTGTGTAGACCAAGGAATATGGCAGTGGAGGAACGTAATTTATTCGAGAGGCAAGAGCAGAGTGGTTTAGCCCAAAGGCATGGGAGTCAGCGAGGGTCTTCTTGAATCCTGAGTTTACTGCTTATGGGGCAGATGACTTGAACAAATGACTCTCCTGTCAAAGCCTCAGGTGTCACCTGTCAGTGGGGATGATAGTTGGACCTGCTTCCTAGAGTGGGGAGGGTTCCGGGAGATTGTACATATAAAGCATCCAGCATAGTGTCTGACAGGACACAGACACTCTGGGAGCATCACTATTGTGGATGGAAGGTATTGATCCACCAGGATTTATCAACCACCTACTTACGCCAGGCCCAGGAATTCACAGAGACACCGACTGTCTATCATGATTGTTGCTTCTCAAGACCCAGACCTTGAGATGCAGGGGTCCTGAGAAGCAGAAACTCATCTTCAGTGACCTGTGCAGAGATAGGGGAGGAGGAGGGAATCTAGTTTTTGAAAAACGAGCTTCTTCTTCCAGTTCAAGAATGTTCTAGAAAGTCAGCCCCACCCTATGGGCATCCCTAGAGCATAGACTGGGAGTCATTCCTTGCCTATAGGTGGTTCATTTTGTCAGTTTACTCTATAGCATCTCCTACATTCTTCTTCAAGTGAGCAAGGCCAACAGGCCCTGGGCATTTATCACACTGTGTGTCCCCTTTGTCATTGTTCATCTGCTCTGTTTAACTTCTTGTGAGAGTCAGTCTTGGCTCCTCAATTAGATTATCAGCAGCTTGAGGGTAGGCTCCGTGTCATCGCTCCGTGTCTCTCTACATATATTCTGCCCTAGTGTTCTGTAACTATTTGTTCAGAGAGGGAATATAAGACTGGATACTGCCTCAGTTTCCTTATCTGTAAAACGGGGACAACAGGAATAGTCCCCACCTCAAGGGGTGGTTGGGAGAATTAAATGAGTTGAGGACACATTAAGTTCTTAGGAGAGGGGCTGGCAAACAGGAAGCCTTTCCTGAATGTTATTTTACAGAGAGTTCAGTCTGTTTGTGATATAATATGGCGCTCCGGGGACTGGTGATGCTTACTGTGATAGCTAGGGAAGCATGACACGTTTATCAGGCATTCATTAAGTGTCTGGCTCTTGCTGAGCTCTTTACACGCATCATCTCACTTAAACCTCGAGACAGCCCTGGAGGGAGGCGCCGTCTCCATCCTGTTGTAGAGATGAGGGAGTGGAGGCCTCGGCCACTTGGAGTGATTGGCCGGAGCTCACAGCAGTCAGTGGCAGAGCCGGCATCTGGCTGCTCCTGCATCTGGAGGCAGGTTCATTTCCCCCTTTCCTTTCTCAGCCTTCTTCACCTTCATCTCCCACTGTTTCGTATCCCACTACACTACGTATCTCATTTGCTCAACAGACACTTTCCCGTGAAGCCAAACAAAACGTCAGTGGGTGGCGTGAAGTGACTTCCTGCCTGCCCGAGGCCAGGACCAGTGGTTGTCTTCAGGGCTTCATGACACAGCCAGTCTCCTTGGCAAAGTGAAGCCAAAAGAGCCCCTGAGTGCAGGCCAAGAGAGAGTCAGTGATATCCCTGTTCCCTGAGTTATTTGGGACGGAATGCAATTTGGCAGAAGCCAAGCAACCCTCATGCTTGTTTGCCTGTGGTCCTCTCCCAGGGGAAGGCCTTTGAAGGTGGGGGACACTGGCAAGCCCACTATGCCCCTTGGCTTAATCAGAGTCAGCAGGACCGTCTCTGCAAATGGCCGCCCTCACCAGCCGTCATGGAACGCCCCCAGGCCCTTCCTGTTCGCTAGAGCTGTAGGATTTGAAGGCTATCAGGAGCAGCTCTTCTCCCCTAGGAGCTTCTGTTCTCCCCAGGGAGGCGGTCCCATAGGGTAGATAAGGGCAGGAGCATAGGAGCTATGTCAACCCAGGCTCAAGTCCCTCCTTTCCAATTTCTGAACTGTGTGACTTCGAGTAGGTAAAATAACCTACTGAGCCACTTTCCTCCTCTGTTCTGAAACAGGGTTGAGGGCTAGGTTTCCCAGGAAGCAGGCTCTGAGATGGAGTTTAGCATGGTGGATGTTTATTATGGGGCGCCATGGGGATCCACCCCCGTGGAAGAGAGTGGACGATGCAGGATCTGGCAGAGGGGAAGTCAAGTTGTGATGGAGGCCCAGCAACAGCCTCACCCCGGGGACCCCATGGGAGCTCTGGAGCTGAAGTGGCCGAAGATGGCCTGCATTGAGCCCACCTGATCTGGCCTTTATACGCCTGACTTGACGGGTCTTTGGCTGAGGCCTGCCCCTGGGAGGTGTGACCCTGCGTGAGGCAATGCCTGAAGGGCAGCTGGAGGGGAAGCTGAGTAGCACATCATGGCATCTACCACATGGCGGGAGAGCAGTCTTGGCTTCATGGCTTTGTTCTGAAGACTCAAGTGAAAAAGGCACATGAGACAGCATGGTGCTCTGCGCGTTGTCCCGGCTCTAGGAGTGTAGGTTACTCTTATTGTTGACTCTGGAGCCAGTTGGAATCCCTCCTCTTCCGTAAGACCTTCCTTGACCTCTAGAGTCAGAACGAACACCTCCCACCCCGGTCCTCCACCCACTGCTGGAGCGGAGTTAGACATTTAGGTCTTTCCTGCTGAATTTGGAGGGTTTTGCAGGCAGACCTGCAGCTTACTGTTAAATTCCCGGCACCTGGGCGGTAGGCCCTCAACCAGGACTTGAGTGAGGACATCGCCAAGAGCCTTTCATGCAACCACGTTCTTTGACAGGAAGGAACCTGAGGCCCAGAGAGACTGATGGACGTGAGCCATCCCGTAGCCAGTTGGTGGCACAGACCCCCAGGTCCTCCAGGTCCCCTGACGCCCATGCTCCCTCCTTTGTAGTCACCCTGCCTCCCCGTTTCTTTGGACTCCACACTTTTTTTTTTTTAGTATTTTATTTTTTTACTGAAGTTAAGTCACTTTTGCAACAATGAGATTCAGATAACATAAAGTTAACCGCTTTAAAGGGAACAATTCAGTGGCATTTGGTACATTCACAACGTTGGGCAACCACCACCTCTGGCTAGTTCCGAATCATTGTTATTACCCTCCCAAAAGGAAACCTCGTCCCCATTGAGCAGTCGATCCCTCTCCCGCCCTTTTCTCAACCTCTGGCAACCACAAATCTGCATCGTCTCTGTGGATTCACCTATACTGAATATTTCATGTAAGTGGAATCATGTAATATGTGAACCTTTGTGTCTGGCTTTCACTTAGCGTAATGTTTCCCAGGTTCATCCATGTTGTCAATCTCCATTCCTTTTTCTGGCTGAATAATATTCCATTGTATGGACATGCCACAATTTGTTTATCCATCCCTCCATTAATGGACATTTGGGTTGTTTCTGCCTTTTAACTTTTGTGAATATGTGGCTGTGAACATGCATGAGTAGCTGTCTTCTGTTCTTTTAGATGTATATCTAGGATGGAATTGCTGGATTGTGTTGTAATTCTGTTTCACCCTTTGAGGAACTACCAAACTTTTCTGCAGCAGCGGAAGCATTTTACATTCCCACCAGCAGTGTGCAAGGGTTCCTATTTCTCCACATCCTCACCCACACTTGCTATTTTCCGTTTTTTTTTATTGTAGTCACCCTAGTGGGTGTGAAGTGTTATCTCCTTGTGGTTTTGATTTGCATTTGGCTAATGACTAACGATGTTGAACATCTTTTCACGTTTTTGTTGGAATAGAGTAGAAATGTCTATTCAAGTCTTTTGTCCATTTTTCCAATTGGGTTGTCTGTCTTTTTGTTCCATGCTCTCTTCTGATCTACATTTGTAATCTCTCCTTTTCTTGAGCCCCCACCAGCTTGATTTTGGTGGTGACAGCCTGCAGAGGTGGAGGAGCACAGACTTGTGGCCAGCCCAGTCTGTGGGTCCTTGGGCAAGCAGCTCCCATTCTCTGTGCCTCAGTTTCCTTGTCTGTACAATAGGGACATGCTCCTCTACCTCCTATATGGGCTCTGCAGATTGGAGGTAATGTAGGGGAAATGTTTATCCGAATGCCCAGCATGGGGAGGCCCCCAAGAGATGGTACTGCTTCTTATTAATTTGAGTTTTACTCCTGCTCCTCGATTTAATTTGCAGCTCATGGCTTGGCCTATGGCGTATACTACCTTCTTTGGATGCTTTCCTGTCCACAGGAGATCTCAGATGGATGCTGTCGACAGTGATGGAGACAGGCACACAGCCTGGGGATTCTGTACCCAGGCAAACAAGGGGCAGGAGGGGGCCTTTGGGAACATCTTGATGTGATGGCTCTATTTGCCCTCATTGTGGCCTTTGGTGAACAGACGTCTGTCTTTGTCAACCTGCCAAACCTCTCCCATACATAATTCATCTTGATGCTGAAGTCACACTGAAGGCAGCAGAACCCGAAGGGCCGGTGGGTTTGCATATTCAGGAGGAAGAGAGGAGCCTCTTCTCCAGCTTCCCAGGTGCATGTGGCACAAGGTGAGCGCCAACAACTCAGTGTCCACTGCTGCAGTCTGTCTTTGCAGCAGGAAGACTCCAGGTTGTGTCCTTTCCCAAAGACTTAAAGATTCTGTTCGACACTGCTCCCCAGTCCGCCAATTGAGATGCCAACTGGTTCCAGACACCGTGGGACAAAGTGTCCAAAAGTGCAGCAATTTTCTTTCTCCTTTAAAATCCACTTACACAGCTTCCCATGTCTCCTCCCATCCACTCAAAAATACAGCCCTGATTCTTTTCAAAGTCACCTTTGCAGCACTGTCAACCCACGTTGGTGGCCCCCAAGCCCTGTCCCTATTTTTGAGAGAAGATTTGCAGAGTGTCCTTCGAATCAGAATCTGTTTGCCTGTGGTTGGAAAACACTGCCTGGCATTTAGAGATGTGGTTTCCTTGGAGATGGAAACATCTGCCTACAGATCTGGGAACCTGCAGGACCACACACCAGCTTTTGTGCCTGGGGGAACTGGAAACCAGATCTCTAGATGCAGGAGCAGAAGCCATCAGCCCTGTTTCGCTTTTCTAAGCAGCAAAGTGCCCCGTTGTGAGACCCCTTTGATGTGATAATGTGAGAATGAGAACTGAATTCTTTTTTTTTAAGATCACTGCCATTTAATTAACCTGTATGCTGGCAGCAGTTAGTTCAAGATATTGAAATGAGTAACACGCAGCCAAATTCTCTTTATGTGTGCTTTTGTCAAGGGATTGGCATAATAGTTGAGTTGTTAGTTTTCTAAGTTGGTAGAGTGAAGCTTGATTTTATTCATTCTTTCAACAACTACTACTTGAGCTTCTACTGTGTGCCAGAGTGTATTCTAGAACCTGGGGAGACAGCGGTGGACACAAGAGCCATGACCTGTCCTCATGGAGTCGATATTCTAGACCAGGGATCAGAAACTATGGCCCGTGGGCTAAATCTGGCCCACTGACTGTTTTTATAAATAAAGTTTTATTGGAACACAGCCATCCTTCCACCCTCCCTGCCTCCTTCCTTCCAAATTACACACATATTACACTCATGGTAGGCATTTTAGTGTACAAGATTCACACACATAATCAAATGTGGAAGTTTCTCCAACCCCCTTACTCCCACCATCTTTCTCAGTGGAAACCCTTCCAGTTCTTTTTCTGTGACTGTGACCTACATCATATGAATATATAGTAAATATATTCAAACATTATGTAAATATATTTATACATATTTATATTTATACATATTTATATTTGTATAAATGAAATCATACTATATGTATTGCTTGGCAGTTAATTTTCTTCACAAATCAATGTGTCTTGGAGTTTTACACATCGGCTCTTGGAGAGCAGGGCTTGGCAAACCATGGCCCCTGGGCCAAATCTGGCCCACTCCTTGTTTTTCTAAATAAAGTTTTATTGAGACACAGACACACCCGTGTGTTTATGTGTTACTTAGCATGGCCTTTGTGCTTCAGTGGCAGAGTTGAGTAGTTGTGATGGAGACAGCATGGCCTGCAATATCTGTAGTATTGACTATCTGATCCTTTATAGAAAAAGTTTACCAACTTCAGCTATAAAGCCACCTCATTCTTTTTGATGACTGCATAGCATTCTAAAATAGGATAGCTGCATCGTGTTTTACTAAATCACTCCCTTATTAAGATGTCTCCTGCTTTGCTCTCTCTATGTGCTCCAATAGGCATTTACTAAAAGCCTTCAGTACTTGGTGCAGCAATGGACTTCATGGCTAATGCAGTTGTGTCCCTCTGGCTGTCCTGGAGAGCGTCCTTTGGTAGTTCATTTCCTCTTTTCTTCTGGCATGTTCTAGCCCTGGTCTGGCCTAAACTCTCAGGCCTTGAAGTCTGGTTCTTGGAGAGCCTGAAAAGTTGCTAGCAATGTGTATTTTGTTCCAGAGCATCAGCCTGTGCCAAACCTACCAGTAATGGCACAGGCAGATGTCATCGATACAGAATTACCAGGGAGAACAGTGGTTCTCAGGAGTGCGGAGGCGTTTTTGGAAAGCTTGTTAAAATGTAGATGTCTAGGCACCCCCCCCCAAAGGATTTGAGAAACTCTTGATTTGAGGGTACTTAGTCTGACATAGTGAAAAATTGAGCTGTGGACTCTTTTAAAAGGAAATTCAGCTTCAGTGGTCTCAAGGATGTGTTAGGGCTCTTTTGTTGCAAATGACAGAAGCCAACCCCAGCTGGCTTCAGCAGAGAATGAACCTACATGGAAGATTCCAGGATAACGCTCAAGATCGACAGGAAAGCTTGGAAAGGAGCTGGACCCAGGGTGTCTTGGGGGCTCCAGGTAGCAGGAAAGACCTAACAGGCATTTTGGGAAGCCACCAGTAGATACACTGAGCTTCAAAGCTGTTTCCATCACGTGGAAAACAAGCTTCAAGATTCATATTCCCCAGAGAGATTCCCAGTGGTCTGACTTGGCACCTGGAGACCTGGGGAGGGCAGCGTCCGTCCCCCGGTTGACACCCCCAATGCAAGTGCGCACAGAGGACAGAGAATCCCCCCAAAGGGTTGGGGATGGGGTGAATGCTGGTTGGTCACCAACAAACGTCCCCTCCAAAGCAGCGGTACAGGTCATTGGCTAAGATATTTAAATATGTGAGTCCTGCCGAGCTGGAAGAAATGCGTGGATGAGCATGTTAAGTTACGATTCCCAAGGGACCCAGCCTCTATATTATTTGGTCCCAAATGAACAAATTTTGTATCATAACAAGTCACTGCTGGATGCAAATGTTGAAAGCAGGTCAAATGTCTTGGTTTGAAACAAAACAAAACACTGATTTCAGGCAACAATTCTTCAAACGCACATGGAAAAAGATTTCAGATTTCTTCCTGGAGCCACTGCAGGGCCGTCATGACTGACTTATTGGCAATTCCACACCGTTGGGATCACACCAGCCAAGGTTTCACTGCACTGTCTGCTCAGCTCGCGCTGACTCATTCGCCCCTACAGAAGCAAGGGGCAGTGGGGGTCTGGAGAGGTTATCCCATTGTATAAATAAGAAGACTCGAAGGCCCGCAGATTCTGACCTGCCCAAGGTCTCGCCGTAAGTCTGGAGGAAGCGGGCAGCATCACAGAATCATCAAGAGGGGGTGGGTGACCTTTTATGGATGATCTGCTGTAATTCCTGACTTTACAAGTGACGAAGCTGGGAGCATGTGGGGTTAAGTGGCTGGCCCGGGTGCCCAGCCGGGTCCAGCCTTGTCTGAGCCCTTGCCAAGCCCTCAATAGCTGGTAGATGCTGGTGTCCTTCTCGCAGGCTGTGACAGACACATTTCAGTGTGGATCTCATAGAACTACCAGATTGGAATAGGTGCCTCCTTAGGCGTGTCTGTGTGGAATCGTTTGCAGTTCATTTTTCCCAGGGTAAAGGAGGCTTCTGTGCGGTATCCCATAGCGGGCAAAATGCTCAGTTTTCTCTGAGCTTGCAGAGAGAAGGGCCTTTGCTGGCTCGCCACCTGGCAGACAACTGTCAATTCTGCATTGGCTTAGGCCGCCGACCCTGAGTGCTTTCATTTGGGCATGTCGGGGTGTTAAGAACCCAAATGACAGCTCGCTTCCATGCCAACGTGTTCCAAGCAAATCCAGGTCCTGGGGAGGCTGCAATATATTTTAGGACAAAGAGTATTGGGGTCAGACAGAACCAAGTTCAAATCCTGACTCTGACCCTTGTGTGCTGTGTGACCTTAGGTAAATCGCTTAGCCTCTCTGACCCTCTGTTTCTTCATCTGGAGATGGTGATCCGTATCCTAAAGAATAAAATGAACAAACGCCTATAAAATGCTCAGCACGGGGCACATAGTAAGGGCTCAGTGGAGGGCAGTTGTCACAATTAGAGCCAAGATACCTGGAGCAGAAAGGGACAGAGAGCTCACTCAGCAAATCCCTGCTTTGGACAGGAAGGGGAAACCAGCCTCAAAGCCCAAGGTAACTTGCTAAGTAAAGACAGAGCTGGGTCAGGAACTCAGCCTCCTGCTTCCCCACCCAGTGACTTTATCAACTCAGCACATGGCCTACCTCGGGTTATCTTGCTCAGGCCAAACCACCCCTTGCAGTGTGGGTGTCATGGGCTGGGGGTAGCAATGCTGTTGAGTTTCTCTTACCCATCTCAGGTTTCTGATTTTAGGGGATGTTTGTCAGTCAAATGACTCCCTGCCCAGGGGAAGGCCAAGAGAAGGGGGAAGAAGCCAGCACCCACAGTTTCTTTGGGGGCCATCACTTATCGGGCTGGTGGAAGCCTGCCCACGTCCCGCCAGCCCCAGGGAGACAGCGAGAAGAGACCTCTGCATCAATTTATCTTGGAAATTGTCTTTTCTTCAGGCAAAGGGAGGGCGAAGGAAAGCTGAAAGAAAGCATCCAGCCACATGCCCTGTGAAATCTCTGCCCAAAATCAGTCATCCTTTTTAATAATCAGGGCTGTCATGAGCCCTGGATCAGTCGGAAATGATGGCCTGTGTAGATATTTGGTCTGTAACTGATTTATGGGTTGGGGAACAAAAAAATAAGATTAGTCGCTAATCACAGGGATGCAGGAAAATCAGCAGGCCTGGATGCCGGCGCAGAGCAGGCCCGGAAGGCAGAATCGAGGTTGGCTGTCTGGGGGAGCTCAGGTGATGGTGGCAGAGCTGGGCTGGGCAGCGCAGGGATGTTCACCTGGAGAGGCGGCCTCGGGCTTCCGGATTATTCCGTGGGGGCAGAGGCAGCATTGTCCGTGTCCAGGTCAAGAACTAGCTGAGATCAGCCTTCTGGCTAGATGTCCAGTTTGCAAGTCTAAGATTGGCTCTCCCCGGCTGACGCTGAAATTGACAACCTAGACAGCTCCGGGTCGGTCCAGGCACCTCTGTAAAATGGGAAGATACTCCATCAGCTCTTACAGTGGAATTAACAGAGCGATTAAGAACAGGAGTTGAAGTCGGTTAAGCGTGTGATCACACCCCGGGCCTCTGTTGAGTTGTGACCTGGGTATGTTACTGTTGAGAATCTCAGTTATTTAGCTGCAAAATAGGGGTCATAGCTGTTCCCACCCCAGATGAGGTAACGTGTTCTGAGTACAGTGCCTGGTCCCTGGCGTCTCGGCCAGACAGATCCCACTGCTGACGTCGGCCGTCCTGTGGGCACTGGAGTTCACCCCGCAGGTGGGCTAGCACGAGCACCTGCCTTCCCACAGGTTAACCCCACACACACCCCTCTGTGCAGCAAACGCCTCCTTTTAGGAATAAATATATAGACTCGGGTGCCAGCCTGGCCCGTCCCCATAGCATCGAGGCGAAGTGGGTGCACGGAGGGCTGTCGCCTCCCTAACTCACTTCCGTGAGGCCCCGCGAGCGTTCCTGTGATGGGGCACAGGAAGTGCTTGGACTGTCATGCATTGGGTTCATTAACTGAACTCTCGCTATACGCCAGGGCCTGTGCTGGGTGTTGGGGATCCGCAAAGAGCAAGCCACACACGACTCCTCTTCTGGCATTTCCAAACCGATAGGAGAGGCCGTGATCATCAAATAACCAGAAAAACAAATGCGTACCCTAAAACTGTGGCCAGAGCTTGAAGAAACATGTAGGTGCTATGACAAGACGCAACCTACCCCGGGGAGAGTGAGGACAAGGAAGGAAAGGACACCAATGAGGTCCAGGCGCAGGGGTGGCAGCTCTTGGGGTGAGCCAGGCCACGGGAAGTGGGATCCAGGGGTTACTTCCGGTAGCTTGTTTCCATTTTCCTAGTTTTAGTAAGTCCAGACTCTACTAGGACAGGGGCTGGCAGGTTTCAGCCCAGGGGCCAAACTCAGCCCACTGCCTACTTTCGTAGATCATTTTACTGGGACACAGTCACGCCCCTCCTTTGTCTGCTGTCTGTGGCTGATTTTGAGCAGCTGCAACAGAAAGTGTATGGCTTGCGAAGCCGCAGATACTCACTGCCTGGTCTGTTGCAGAACATTTTGCTGACCTCTCGCTAGAACCTCTTTCCTTTCCCCTCCTGTTCCTTTTTCCTCTCTTGTACTCGCCCTGGATCTGAAGTGGTTCTTAGTGGAGGATGGAGGAATGTGGATAGAAGCAACAATGTGCTCTTTCCCCAAATCAAGTCTTGTAGGTTTGTTTAATATTGAGAGCTGACCTGTTACTGAGCAAACTTTAACCTTAAAAAAAACAATACTGTATATCTATTCTTGACACATTTTACATGTTTTTCAAGTACACGCTTATATTACATACATTTATATATATGTTAGTAGATATAAATATATACAAATGTACAAATATATAAAATTCATACATATAAACATGTATGTTTAATCTCTAGGAATCTGTAAACAACCACATTTTTATATCTGTCAACTAAATCTAAGATACCAGTAACAACTGACTGATCGAAGTCATTTGGGAAACAAAATCCATCTCAAATTTGATCTTCAATTTCAAACTTCTTGAAAAAATGAAACATCATTGAAATATTAAATAACGATTGACCACATTTTCCATGTCTGTATCTCTGTTTTCCAGAGTTTTTTTCATTTTAATAAAATAAAGAGAAAAAAATTGAACCAAAAAATACTGTATGCCATTTTTAAATTGTTTTATTAGTATAAAAGAGTACTCCTGTTACTAAGTTCAAATGGCTTGGAAAAGTCTAAAAGTAACGAAGTGCCTGCTACCGAAATCCACAGCCCCCTCCCCAGCCTGCCGGCTGCCTCTTGCGTATCCTTCTAGAAAATGTTTATACAAATGTGAGTGTGTCTAAGACTGGGTGTCCACGTGACTCGCCAGCGCAGGAGACATCTCATGTCTCTCCCACTTACCCCCATCACACTGGGTTGGCCAGCAAGTCCTAATGCTGTGTCCCAGATGCCTCCCTTTCCTCCCGCTCTGTTGCCCCGACCTTGGTCCAAGCTACCATCGTTTTTTGTCTGGGAGACTCCAACAGCCTCCTCTCTGGATCCCCTAATTCCGCTCTTGCCCCCACCACAGTCAACTCTCTACATATCAGGCAGAGTGATCTTTGAAGAACAGAATCAGATTTCATCATCTTCCTTCTTAAAACCCTCCAGCAGGTTCCTATTGCTCTCACAATGAAATCCCGCTCTAACACAGTGGCCAACAAGGGTCCATAGAGATCCTCGCTCACTATGAGCTGACCTTCCCTGGCCTCGGACTCCCCAGCATTGACCCTGCTGCACTGCCTGATCCCCTCTCCCTCCAGATCTTTGCAAGTCTTTCTTCTTTTTTTTTCTTTCTTTCTTATTTTTGGTGAGGAAGATTGGCTGTGAGCTAACATCTGTTTCCCATCTTTCTCTTTTTGCTTGAGGAATATTGTCGCTGAGCTAACCTTTGTGCTGGTCGTCTTCTATTTTGTATGTGGGACACCTGCCACAGCATGGCTTGATGAGCAGTGTATAAACCACACCCAGGATCTGAACCTGTGAATCCTAGGCTGCCGAAGCAGAACCTATGAACTTAACCACTATGTCACTGGGCCAGCCCCTGCATTAGTATATATCTTTTAAAGACACAAATGAGGTCATCCTGTATACATTGTTTTTGTCTCTTCCTTCTTTCTCTTAGTAATAAATATTGGTGTTCTCATTGCCCCGATTCTTTTAAACACCTACACAGAGCCAATAAATGGAATTACCGTGATTTAGTTGACCAGCCCCTTCTGATGCATGTTTTGGCTATTTCCAGTCTTTTGCTAAGCAAAGTGAATTTTGCTGTTGGGAGAGGGAGGATGACAATCAGACTTGGAGAGAGAGAGGGGTTGGAGCAGATGATCTAACGGCAGAACCGTGCCTCACCTCATCCTGCAAGGCTGGGAGCCAGGAGATTTTTAGAGCAGCCATGTCCAAAAGGATTTTCAGCGATGATGGAAATGTTTTATATCTGCTGCGTCCAATATGGTGGCCACTAGGCACATGTGACTTGTGAGCCTTTAAATTGTGGCAATTGAGAGTGATGAACAGAATTTTAAATTTTATCTTAATTTCAAATGTAGTAGCCACCTGTGGCCGTGTACAGAACGGCATAGATTTATGCAATGGGCTTTTGTACTCATTGCTCAAGGATCTTGCCAATGCCTGGCTCTGGATGATTCCTGAGGCTGGGCTATGGGCAGAGAAGGAACAGGAAGGCAGAGTGTTCATTATTTAGAGGCAAAAGGTCAAGAGAGAAGCTGTCACTTGAGGGAAAATAAATGGCAAGCCGACTCTATATCTTTTCAGGGTTTTTTCCTGATTAACATCGGTGGACAGAGAGTCTAGGACAGGGATTGGCACTTTTTTGATAAAGGGCAAGAGAGTAAATATTCTCACCTTTGTGGGCCATACAGTCTGTGTCGCGGCTAACTCTGCTGCTGTCAAGCTGCAGAAGGTCGTGGACGATGCGTAAATGAATGGGCGTGGCTGTGTTCCAAACTGTGTCCTCGTAAAACTTTATTTACAAGAACAGGCTGAGGGCTGCGTTTGGCCCAGGGTTGCCCATCGTTTGTCACCCCTGGACCAGAAGAATCTGGCTGGAGCTTCTCAGTTCAAACAGCAGGCAGCCTCCCAGAGAACCAAAGGAGAAGACCGCCCCAGCCATCACCAGGGTTTTTTGAATTTTGCACACCCAGATGGGGTCCAAGGCAGCATGGGTGACCTACTTTCAGTGAAAGACAGTTTCTGTTGGGTCACACCTGAATTCGAGATTCCTGCTGTGCCTTGGTGAGACACTCACAGCCGTGTAGCAGGTGTCGAGTGGACTCCTGCTTTGTGGCCAGGTCTGTGCTGGTGCAGAAATGATACACAAGGTGAGGCTGCTGACAAGGGAGGCTATGCCGCATATTCCCCTTTCCTGCCCTGTGGCGCCTAACACAGTGCATTGCACTTAGAACATGCTTGGTTGGCTTGTGCCGAATTTGCACCCAAGGGCTACGTCATCTCTCTGAGCTTCAGTTTCCTCATCTGTAAAATGGGTATAACCATAGTACCTTCACTATGGGGTTGCTGTGAGGATTGCATGAGTCAGTGTGTGGGAATGGCTGGCATCTGGACTATAGACCGTGCTCGCTGCATGGTACTGATGCACATGCAATGCTGCTGATGGCAGCCTAGAGCTGGGTGGTTCTGGAAGGCTCTCAGGAGCTCAAGCTTGAGCTGAACCTTTTAGGGTATGTGGAGAGAGGATGGGGTCGGGTCCCGGGAGAGTGAGGGCATGGAAAAGGTGAGGTAGAGCAGTTCAAGGTGAGAGGAGACAGGGAAAACACAGCTGAGGTCACGTGCCTTCATGAAGTAGGAAACTTACTGGAAACAGTACAGATGCTTACAAGAAGGTGATGCCTCCCATCGATGCCACACCTCACCCCTTACAGATCCCCTTGCAGCCCTTGTCTCATGTGATCATTTCCATACCTCAGTGACATCCCTCTTTAAAAGCAAGGGGACAGGCTCGGCATGGGGAAGTGACTAGCCCAAGGGGAGCTGGACCTTAACCTAGGACTGTTTGACTCGTGGTCCCTGCTGAACATGTCAGCGTATTGTCCACTCTCCTCATCCACGGAAAACCAGCCTGCACACTGCAGAGGTCCCTTGGGGTTACCTGGATCACTGTCCAAGAGCCATGTTATCCCCAAAGCAGATCGCACAACCTGGGGACCATATTGCTCCCAAGCCAGAGCCTGTACCCCTGGAGCTGGCCTAAGGGGACAGGCAGAGAGCATCTCTCCTCTGGCGCCTTAGCAGTTCTGTTTTATACTCAGGGAAGTTCTGCTTTGGTGCTTGTAGGAATCCATTCCCCAGTCCAGATTTCTGTGTGCTCGGTGTCTTGGGTCATGGGGAGAAGGAAGCCATGTGGGTCTCGCTCAGAGAGCTGTGGACTCTCACTTTAGTCCTTGAGGACGTCTGGATCCAGGATCCAGAGCTTGGGGGAAAATCCACTCTCAGATGCTGGACGGTGATGGTGTCACATGTAGTCCTGGGGTCTGGGTTCTGGATTTGGACAAATTGGGCTTGAATTTGGATGCTCTCTGGATTCAGTTTCTCCATCTGTAAGATGGAAGTCCTGTGATGCTTGGTGATAATATTCACTTCCACATTCATCCAAAGTCTAATTTTGGGGGACATTGTTTGTGTCAAGCATTTTTCTAGGCCCTGGAGACAAAATCAGTGAATAAGATGGAGATGTGGGGATGGCCCTGTGACTGAGTGGTTAAAATTCCGTGCACGCCACTTTCGCGGCCTGGGTTCATGGGTTTGGATCCCAGGTGTGGACCTACTCCACTCATCAGCTGTGCTGTGGAGGCGTCCCACATACAAAATAGAGGAGGACGGGCACAGATGGTAGCTCAGGGTGAATCTTCCTCATCAAAAAAAGGATGGAGATGGACCTCATCTTCTAGTTGGAGGAAAGAACGAGCGAGCAAATGAGCAAATTAATACACCACTAAAATAATCATTTCATAAAGTGACCAATCCTGGGTGTGACCCCCCCTATGAGAGGCCGTGGGGACTTTTCTTGTTTTAGTGATAAGATTATTCTGAATGATGCCAAGCAATCCGTTAGGATGTAGGCACTGATGGTGAGAAGCTGGAGGGGATCCCAGGAAGGACACCGTGGAGGGGAGATGGGAGCTTTGAGCAAGCATTTCTTGCCAAGCCTCTGCTCTGGGTGCCTTTGAAAACCCTGTTGTCACTTCTCTTCGTCCAGGGAGGTTTTGTGCCTCCCCAGCCTGTGGTCGTCACCAGCCCAGACACTGGCAGCCTCCTTCCCGGGTCTGTGTGGTCCTCAGACCTTTTCACGTGCTTCTCCCGAGGCAAGAGGTCCAGGGTGAAGGGGAATTCTTTGATCCTCTCTATGGATACTTGTCCATCTTCTTTTTGTTTTGAGTCCTGACCTACTTCCACATGGGGAGGACTTTGTACACAAGGAGCCTCAGTCTGTGTCTAGAGGAAAAACATTTTTTGGCAAGGGACCAATGCAAGAAGAGTATTTCCAGGTACCCGCTAGGTGCCAGACTCTCTCTTAGGCACTTGGAGTATGTTATTTCATTGGATCTTCGTATTCCCTGTGAGACAGAGGCATTATTATGCATTTTTACAGGTTAGGCTATTGAGGCTCAGAGAGGTTATGTGACGTGATGAAGGTCACACAGCTAGTAAGAGGAAGAGCTATAGTTCCTGTACTACTATTATATTTTTTCTAATTGTAGTAAAATACACATAACATAAAAATTACCATTTTAACCATTTTTAAATGTACACTTCAGTGGCATTAAGTACATTTATAATCTTGTGCAACTATCACCACCATCCAGTTCTAGAACTTTTTCATCACCCCCAATGAAAACCTCAGACCCATTCAGCTGTCACTTCCCATCCCTCTCCTGCCCCCAAGCCTGGGCAACCAGTAATCTGCTTTCTGACTCTGTGGATTTGCCTATTCTGGATATTTCATATAATTGGAATCATAATATGTGGCCTTTTGTGTGTGTGCTTTTTTTCACTTAGCTAACCTTTTTTAGTTCATCCACATTGTAGCATGAATCAGTACTTTATAATACTGAATAATATTCCATTGTATGGATATACCACAATTTGTTTATCCATTCATTCAACGATGGACATTTGGTTGTTTTCACCTTTCGGCTATTACGAGTAGTGCTGCTATAAATATCATGTACAGTTTTTGTTTGAGCACCAGTTTTCAGATCTTTGGGGTATTTATCCAGGAGTGGAATTGCTGGGTCCTATATCCATTCTGTGTTTAACTTGTTGAGGAACCATCAAACTGTTTTCTGCGGTGGCTGCGCCATTTTGCATTCCCACTGGCAATGTACAAGGGTTCCAGATGCTCCACATCCCCTCAACACTTGTTATTTCCTGATTTCTTGATTATGGCCATCCTAGTGGGTGGGAGGTGGTATCTCATGGTGGTTTTGATTTGCATTTCCCTCATGACTAATGATGGTCAACATCTTTTCATGTGCTTGTGAGCCATTTGTATATCTTGTTTGGAGAAATGTCAATTCAAGTCCTTGCCCACTTTTTAAGTGGGCTGTTGTCTTTTTTTCTTATTGTTTTAAAAAAGTTTTCGTAAGGCATAACTTTCATTCAGTAGTAAAGTGTGCAATTTTTGTGTACGGTTTCATGAATTTTTATATGTCAATATACTCAAGTAACCACCACCCAATTAAGACAGAGGACATGTCTAGCACCTAGAAAGATTCTTGGGTGCCCTTATGGTCAATGACCTGCTCCCCAAAAATCATTCTTGCCTCTCTCATCATAGATTAGTTTTGCCTGTTCTTAAACTTCCTGTAAATGGAATCACACAATATCTGGTCTTTTGTGGCTGGCTTCCTTTGCCCAACACTATGTCTTTGAGATTCAGCCATGCTGTAGTGCAACAGTAATCTCATCTTTCTCGTTGCAATGGAGTAGTCAATCATACAAGTATACTAGGATTCATTTATCCATTCTATTATTGGTGGACATTGACAGCGTTCCAGTGTTTGGCCATGTGAATGACATTGCCGTGAACGTTCTTCACGGGGCATTATGTGGACATGGGCACTCCTTTTGGTGGAGTACATACCCAGTGGGGAAATTGTTGAGTGAGAAGGTACTTTGAGCTTTAGTAAATACTGCCAAATAGTTTTTTAAATGGTTGTACATTTTGTACAACCTCACTAGAATTTGATGAGAATTCTGGTTGCTCTATATCCTTGTCAACATTTGGTACTGTCAACTCTGTTTTAGCCATTCTGGTGGGACCTATACTAGAATTTACTTAACGTTTTTACACCTAACATCTCTTCCACCTCCTCCTTTCTTCTTCCTCGTCTCCTTCTCCCTCTTTTCCCCTTTTTTCTTCTTCTTCTTCCTCCTTCTCCTTTTCTTCTTAGTATATTTTCCATAAAGCTGTATACCAGGAAATGATTGCTATGAAATTATGGATTTGATATAAAGGTTTAGTTTTTAAATTTTAATTATTAAAATACAAAAACGTCGTCCACGTCTCATGTAACAGCACTGCAGGCTCCTCCACACCTGGGGAAAGACAGCTCACACTGCAGGGTGTGCATATGCTGTTGGACTGTCATCCATGCCCGTTTTTGCCTGGGCTCCAGTTGATGATGCCACACTTGGGGTGCACTTGAGCCAGAAATAAAGGTTGCGGCCTATGGCCAAGGAGCAGAGCGGATTCTCATTAAACATCCTCTCGGTGTTGGACTTAACAAGCCCTTGCTTTCCAAACCTCCTCTTCCCTGGGCTCTGAGCAGCTGCGCTGAGCGAGGGTCCATACTCCCTGCCCCTTCCCACCGAAGAACTGGTGCTATTCTTTGGTTTTGAAAAGGGTCTTTCCTGGAGGCCTCCTCTTGGGTCATCAGATCAGGCCAACTGCGAAGGATGTAAAAGGCCCTGTTGGAGAGGGAGGAACAGTGCTCACAGCCCCATGGAAGCCCAGTGGCCACGTTTTCCTGTCTTGGGAAATGGTAACTGGATTGGCGCTTGGCATCACAGGGTGGTGTGCTCTCAGGAATCCGTGCTCGCTCCTGTCCTCCAACCACACTGGTGAGGATCTTGTCTGTTCCCAGCCCTGTCATTTCCTCCCATTTGGCCAGGCCAGATGCTCCAGACACGGTTAATGAGACGCTGAGGGAATTGGCCCGGTGACGGCTTTTGAGTTCAAGGGGACACAACCCCACACTTGAGGACACTGAGGGTGAAGAGGCCATGGGAGCCTGTGGCTCTGCTTAACTCAAAGCCCAGCAGTCTTGAGGAAGAGGAAATGGTGCAAAGACATTAGTTTGGGACTTCCCTCGGCAACCTGTTTTTTTTCCTTGTTACTGATTTATTTTTTAATTTTTGTTTGTTTATTTTTTATCAGTGATCTTTGTGAGGAAGGCTCTAAGAGGCAGGCTGGCAAATGGGTGTTGATCAAGAACCTTCTGCCAGATGGAGGCGGAGGGTGGCCGGGGGCTGGAAAAAGAAATAAGGTGTGTCTCTGCCCTCAGTAGTGCATAGTTGAGAATTAAGTGGGAAGATGCTGCTAACCCAGCCCTCCTGACTTGCAGATTGAAACTGAGCCACATTCCTTTAGAATTCCCCCATTTTGGAGGATGCCAAGATGTCTTGGCTTGAGCTGGGACATGTGGGCTTGGTAGGAGTCTGTAGCCTGGCCTCTCATCTTGGCTTTGCCACTATGGGGTGCCTGCTTTGTGTTAGGAGCTGGAGATGCAGGCCCTTCCTGCATGTGTGGCAGGCACAGGCCACGGAGGAAGCAGACACTCATTCAGTAACCACGTAAGTAAGTGCAGAATTCTAATTAGGATGCATTCTCTGAAGAAAAAGCAGATGGTGCTGGAAGTACGTGTAACCTGGAGTTCTGACTAGTTCTGAGGGTTGAGGACTGCGTCTCTAAGGAATTGATACCCAAAAGATGAGTAAGTCTCCACTAACAGGCAGAATGGGGAATAGTGTTCCAGGTAGAGGGAACAGCATGTGCAAAGGTCCTGAAGTAGATGAGAACTTGGTGTGGTCAAAGACCAGAAGGATGACCAGAGTGGCTAGAGTCAGAGGGTGACAAGGTAATGATGGTATGAAGAGAATTTGGAGAGGGGCCGCTGAGGGTCCTATTAAGCTTTTGTAAGCCACAGGAAGGGAGAACAATAGGAAACCTTTGGAAGTTTTTAAGCTGGGGGGTGATATGATACAATGTATTCTTTTCAAAACCTCACTTTGGCTGCTGGGTGAGAATACACTGTAAAGAATCGAAAGCAGGATGAGATTATTCATCCATAAAAAGGAATGAACAGGTCCATGATAAGATGCTCAACTTCACTAGTCATTAGGGAAATGCAGATCAAAACCACGATGAGATACCACGTCATGCCTCTTAGAATGGCCATCCTCAAAAAGACAAGAGATAGCAGATGCTGGCCGGGATGTGGAGAAAAGGGAACCCCCTGCACTGTCGGTGGGATTGTAAACTAGTACAGCCACCATGGAAAACAGCATGGAAGATCCCCCCAAATTAAAAATAGAACCCCACATGATCCAGCAATTCCACTTCTGGATGTATAGCCAAAGGAAGTGAAAACACTAACTTGAAAAGATAGCTACACCTCCACATTCATAGCACCATTATTTACAGTAGCCAAGATGTGACAATGACCTGTGTCCATTGACCAATGAATGGATAAAGCAGTTGTGAGATATATATATACATATATATTCACTATATATGTATACACTATATATACACATATGTATACATATATATACACTCTCTATATATATATACACTCTACACACATGCACACACACACACAGGAATATTATTCAGCCATAAAAAATGAGGAAATCCTTATGGGGCTGGCCCCGTGGCTGAGTGGTTAAGTTCAGCACACTCCACTTTGGTGGCCCAGGTTCAGTTCCTGGGCACAGACCTACACCACTCATCAGTGGCCATGCTGTGGCGGCAACCCACATACAAAATAGAGGAAGACTGGCACAGCTCAGGGCAAATCTTCCTCGGAAGAAAAGAAAAAAGAGGAAATCCTGTCTTTTGTGATGACATGGATGGACCCTGAGGGCATGATGCTAAGTGAAATAAGTCAGACAGAGAAAGACAAATACTGTATGGTATCACTTATATGTGGAATTAAAAAAAATTAAAAAACCAAACTCATAGAAAACAAGATCAGATTTGTGGTTACCAGAGGCGGGGGTGTGGGGAGAGCAGGAATTGGAGCAAGGTGGTCAAAAGGTACAAGCTTCCGGTTATAATATAAATAAGTACAGGGATGAACGTACAACATGATGGCTACAGCTAACCCTGCTGTATGATAAATATGAAAGTTAAGAGAGTAAATCCTAAGTGTACTCACCACAAGGGAAAAATTGTTTTTTCTTTTTCTTGTATCTATATGAGATGATGAATGCTAACTAAGCTTATTGTGGTAATCATTTCACAGCATGTGTGAGTCAAACCATTGTGCTGTTTACCTGAAACTTATACAGTGACATATGTCAATTATATCTCAATAAACTGGAGGAAAAGAAGGAATGTAGTTTCGATCCATGCTACAACATGGATGAACCTCAAAAACATTATGCTCAGTAAAAGAAGCCAGACGCAGAAGTTCACATGTTGTGCGATTCCATTTAGATGGAGAACCCAGAATAGGCAACTCCATGGAGACGGAAAACAGGTTGATGGTTGCCTGGGACTCGAGGCGGGCGAATGGAGAGTAACGGCTTAATGGGTACAGGGTTTCTTTTTGGGGTGATGAAAATATTTTGGAACTGGATACAAGTGGTATTTGCACAATATTGTGAATGTACTTAATGCCACTGAATTGTTCACTTTAGAGTGCTTAGTTTTATACTATGTAAATTTCACCTCAATATAAAAATAAAGCAAAAAAAAAAAAAAAAAGTGGGGTTGGGAGTCCAATGAAGAGGCAGCAGTAGCAGCAGCTGAGGTGAGGCAAGAAGGTGGCTTGGACCAGAACTGGGGGGCTGGAGATGGAGAGTAATGAGCCGATCTGAAGAATACGGAGTCTCAGCATCCTTTTAGTTTGGATATTCCATGCAAATTAGGCATCAGGAAGGTGGGAAGAACTTTCCTAGATTCCAAAGCTGCAATAGTCCTTTGCTGTACCTGGTAAGACAAGGGCATCTTCTTCCTAAGCACAGATTGTGGCCCCAGAGCTGGGTTGGGTTGCAGCCTCCCCTCAGCCCGGCTCTGGGGCTGCTGTCAGCACAGCCCACCGTGTCAGGGAGCCCTGACTTGCCTGCCCATCCAGAAAGCAGCATGGTCCACCCGGGGCTGATACGGCCCCAGAGGATGGAGCTGCCCTTGCCAATGTTTCGTGCCACCTAATTTTACTACTTTCCCCAGAATTGTCCCCATTTCCAAGGAAGACATTTATGTAATAGATATCTAATATCCTGCAAAGATCATGCAGAGGATGTTCTTTTTAATTGCATCTGAAGGATATACTACAAAATATCCACTAAATCTTAGTACACAGTCATAGTCATCAGACAGTCATTTGTGTCTGTTTTCCCCTCTGAGCGTGCCTGGGTAGTGAGAGCAGATGGTAAAGGCAAGTCCTTGATGGGTAGGAAGCGATATACGATTTCCTTCCACCTACTCTGATCAAATAGCCATTCATCCTTCCACTTTCTCTTCCTCTTATCGCCCTCTTTCTCCCTTCCATCTATCCATCTTTCCATCCTACCATCCTCTCTTCCTTCATTACATCTTTATATCTCTCCATCCATCTATCCATCATCCTTCCATCCTTTGACCTTTTCACCCTTCCTTCCTGCCTTCCATCCATCCATCCATCCATCCATCCATCCATCCATCCTTCCTTCTGTCCATCATCCCATCCTCCTCCATTCCTTTTATCTATTATTTTATCTTCCCATTCTCTCTATCACTTTATCCATTTGTCCTCCCATTCTTTCATCCTCCCATCCTCCTTTCTTTCTATCCATGCTTCCATCCCTCATCTTCCCATCCTCTCTGTCCTTCATTCATTTCATCCTTCCACTTTTTCACCCTTTCTTCCATCCATCCATCCATCCATCCATCCATCCATCTTTTAATCTATCCATCTGTCTAACTAATGTTTATTTATATATACGCCTTCTCTGCTCCATCTGTGGCCAAGAGTTGGTAAAGCAAAATGACTCTCTGCAGTCCTTGAGCTACTGTTAAACTTGTGCTGGGTTAGACTTGGTTCTCCTTGTACAAGGGATCTGGCCGTGTCACTTGGTGGCCCAGTGTCTCAAGGCTCCCATCCATGTTTTAAAGATGATAATGGTATTTACTGCCAGAGGGTTTGAATGCATCCTCTTCATCCGCCAAAGGTAGTAGTGAGATTAGAGAGTTGCTGGATGTTTAAGATGAAAAACACAGGTTGGCTTCAATTTTTGGCTTCTTCAAGGGTCTTTCCATGCTATATAGCCACCCACTTAACCTGGTCATAGACCCCTCGTTCTGTGCGAGGCTCTGTGCCAAGCAGGTGATCTCATAGAATTGGCACCATATCCTTCTTAGGTGGGTGCTGTTATTTTCCCCATTGTCCAGGTGATGAAACTGAGGCACAAAGAGGCAAGATCGCTTTCCTGAGGTCACAGTCAGGCCCCAGGCCCTGTCTCCCTGACCCCAAAGCCTGCGAGTTTAACTCCTAAATTACACTGCCTCAGTGTAGATGCCTCTTTGAATCTCCACCATTGGAAATGTGTGTGGAATGAAATGCCTCTCCCTCCTTGCTCCCCTCTCTGCTCCAACCACAGGCAGGGAGAGCCAGCCATTGTGTGTGCCATAGCAGGGAGCACCCTCCCCGGCCTCGCCACCAGCTCCTGGGAGACAGCAAGCAGGGCTGTCAGCCCAGGCACACTTGGACTCCAGAAAGCTGATGAGAAGCAGGCCTCCTGGAGAGCATGCCTTTTAGGCTGCTCCTGTGGGAGGCCTCCAGTCTTAAATTAACGCACCTTTCTGGGCGCTACATCCAGAACTGTGAAAACTTGCAAGGAGGGTTCGCTTTGACCACCAGAGGGCACCTAACCCCCAGCCAGCCCTCACTGGGGCTTTGGAGGGAGGTGGGGAGGAGAGCGCTGAGGTTAGTTTTCCACGCAATGTTAAACCAAACTCTTTTAAACTGATCCCGTAAGCATCTTGGGAAGGGGAGAAATGTTTCAAAACCAGCTCCAGAGGTTCATTCTATTCAGCTGGTGCTGAGCTAGGGGTTGAGAGCTCTAAGAACGAAAACCACAAGTTCCTGTCTTCAAGGAGCCCACAGTCAAGTGTGGAAGATAGAGCATTAGCGTGCACTGTGATAAATGCCAGTCTTAATCCAGATTGGTCACTTAAGAAGCCTTTAACGAGCACCTACTGTGTGCCAGGCTTTGTACTAGTTGCCAAGGACAGAGAAACAATATGGGGTCACTGCCCTCAAAGACCCACAATCCTCTTGGGAGACAAAAACTAAAAGAACAAATTTGGAAAAATAGAAAGTGCAGCCACAGAGAGATATACAGAATATTTTAGGAGAACTGAGAGGGAGCATCCAACCCAGGCTAGGAGGGAAGAGGGAATATCAGGGAAGGCTTCCTGGAGGAGAAGACACCAGAGCCCAGTCATAAACACACATGGGGATTAAAACACAGATGGGGATTAAGCCGGCAAAGAAGGGGAAGGTATTCCAGTCAGTGGGGACAGCATAAACGAAGGGTTGGAGGAGAGAGATGGGGCAGAGGATGTGGCTGGAGCTCAGCGAGAGGGGAATGGAGAGGGCGGCAGGGCCCGATCAAGGTGGGGAAGGGCCATGGGCCGCCAGGTGAAGGAGCTTGGGTCTCCCTGCTCTCATTTTGTGTGTCTATGGATACATTTCCTCTTTTTCTGTCTCCCTTTCAGAGCCAAGAAGAAAAGCAAACCCTTGAACCTCAAGATCCACAGCAGCGTGGGCAGCTGTGAGAACATCCCTTCGCAGCAGCGCTCCCCACTCCTGTCCGAGCGCTCCCTCCGCTCCTTCTTTGTGGGCCATGCGCCTTTCCTGCCCTCCACCCCTCCGGTTCACACCGAGGCCAACTTCTCCGCAAGTAAGTCAGCCCGCCCCCACCTGGGCTGCTGCACCTGCCGGCGCCTCCCCCAGGTGCACGCTCTGTTTTCTTTCTCTTGTGAAAATGCTTGTGAAACGCTCACTGGACGCCTTGTGCCAGCGCCTCTCACCTGCGCCTCTACCGCCCCTTTGGATGGTTTCTGAGAAAGGGGGGTGCAATTGGCGCTTCGGAGGTTGACGGGCAGCTGTCATTGGTCCCGCATTCCTACTGTGTTTGCCTGCAGGTGTACGGAGGGAAGAGGGAAGCAGGCATGCACACGCCGCCGCATGCAAGGAAACAGCCTTTTCTCTCCCTGGCTTCTCAGCTGCCCAGTCACAGGACTTTTCTTGGTTGCTGTGGATAAGGCATCTGTGATTAAATTCTGTAATTTTTTCCCCCGCTCAGGTCAACACACATAACCTTTGCATCTCAAAGATGTATGTGGGTTCAAGCTGGGCTGAGCGTGGCCTGGGGTGGTTTACATTCTGCTCCCACGAATTTCTGCCAGAGACAAAGTGGTTATTACTCAGAGTGGAAATAGAACTTTCCGGTGATCAGGGCCTGAGGTGTCAGAAGGCGTTTAATCTTCTCTGCCCAGAGGGCGGTTTTGCTGGAAAGACTGGTCAGAGGGGAGCCCCTGAACAAAACCAGTCCTCCAGCCAAGACAAGAACATTTATGGCCTCGAAAGGAGGAGAGGTTGCTGGAATGTGGGGGACTTAATCCCTGGCCCTTCGTACAGCCTCAGCGTGGCCACGTCCTGTCGCGGCTCTGGGACGTGATACGTAATGTTCCCTGAGCACCGGTACATGCTGGTCACCCACACGCGTGGTCTCATTTAGTTCTTGCAACAGTCTGATTATTCCCATTGGATAGATGAGGAACTGAGGCTCAGGGACATTAAAGAGCTTGGCCAGGTCACACAGCTGTCGAGTCGTTGAGCCAGAATTTGAATCTGGTTCTTTCTAGCTCCAGAGTATACAAGCTTAACCATCACTTATGATTTGCTAACCAAGATCCCTGAAATATCCAGCAGGATGCCTTTCTCTAAATGAGAAATGAGGGTTTTTGAACTGTTCTTGTGGAGTCCATGGACCCTTTAGAATTTCGTGAAATCTATTAATTGCCTCCCTGGAAAATTGCACATATAACATTCAACCCGTGTGTCCAGTTTCAAGACTGTTGGGTTCAGAAGCTCTGCCTTAGCCCAACTGGACGGCTGGCCTGGGGCAGCACGGTGCATTCAGTTGACAGTCCCCAAATGTGTATCAGGCGTCCGCTGCAGGAATCAGCTGAGGATCTAGAACCACGAGAGACCCATGTGGACGTCAGTTAGGAGTTCCAGAGCCTGGCTCTCGTTCCCCCGGGGTGCAGGCGCTGAAGCGAGCAAACTAAAATAGCACTCATGACACACGTCACCATCAGAAGCCCAGAGTATTAATTTGTCCAGAGAAATTGCTGTCAGAGAGAGCAAGAATGC
Organism: Equus asinus; assembly: GCF_041296235.1. Classification (NCBI taxonomy): domain Eukaryota; kingdom Metazoa; phylum Chordata; class Mammalia; order Perissodactyla; family Equidae; genus Equus; species Equus asinus. The sequence continues at coordinate 83,029,202 of NC_091797.1, read as the reverse complement.
TCCATGACATGGACTGCGTGGCAGTCAGGGGGTGGCTGGGTGAGCCCAGACCAGGGAAAGCGGTGGTGACATATCACATGGGTGATGGCGGCAGCATGTCATGGCCCTGGAGGGAGAAGCTTGGGTTCCAGGCCCAGCTCTGTTTCTTTGGAGCAGTGTGGCTGACCTTGAGCAAGTTGAGTCTCTCTGAGCCTCAGTTTCCTCATCTGTAAAATGGGCTAACAATAGATTCACCTCATAGGTGGTTGCAAGGATTAGCTAAGCTCATAGATGTCGAAGTCGTCTGCACAGTGCCTGGCACACAGGAAGCGCTTAATAAATGGTAGCTGTCATTATGGTGTTTATTAGCCCCTTTTCCCTAGTTGCATTCACATCCTCCGGCTTCTTGGTTAATTTGAGGGCTGTGGCTAAATGCCTTCCAGTTCACCGCCACTTCCCCATGGCCCTGACGGAGCTGGAATTTACCTTGGCAGGATGCTGGGCGGCTGCCTCCAACCGCCATCTGTCTTTGGGCATCTCCATCCTCTGAGTGAATGTCGGCATGGCCACCCCTGGGGCTTGGACCACAGCTCTGCACTGTAGTTCTGGCCAGAGCAGAAACATCTCCAGCCTGCATGAAAACCACGGACTTGCACACATAGCCGCCTGTTCTCCTGCCGAAGAGTTTTGTGAGGATTCCCCATGGCTCCCAGCTTTTCGTCCCTGCCCTGGTCTCCATCTGAGATGGGAGGCTTCCTTCTCTACTTGTCTGCAGGCAGGAGCAAAGTCCTTAATTAAAATCAGCTCCTGGCAATAAGAAAAGCACAACTGCCTCTCTGGACAGTCCTGGTCTTTGTGTGCAAAGAGATCACCCTTTGATCTCCCAGGGAGGAAAAAGTTAGCGTTTGAGTCTCAATGGGAGAATGAGCGTGTAACCCAAATATTAGCTGGGACCCCATGGACCAGTCCCATTTCCATTGATCCTAACAAATAGCAGAGACAGGGGCAGCCTGGTGAGACAGGCTTCAGATTAGGACATGAGAAGCTCTCTGCCAGAGTCTCAGTGTTGCCACCAACTGCTGTGTGACCTTTGTCCCTGACTTGTCCCACTTAAGACACCACAATCTTTGAGGCTGGCATTATTATTCCCATTTTACATGTAAGGAAACTGAGGCTCGGAACGGTGAGTGATCTTGCCCATGTTGTAGGTTTTGTATCCAGATCCAGTCCTGCCTACACTTTGTCTCTTCGGTGAAGCGAGTTCCTTTCTTTACCTGGGTCTCAGTTTCCCCAACTGTACAATAAAAGACTCCATGGGGGTCCATTCCAGAGCTTAGAGACTCTGAGATTCCAAGCCTCACCCAGTGAGCTTTTCCTGGGCACTTCTTTTGCCGTGCTTCGGATGCTGGTTTGGGAGACTCCGGCAGGGCTGTTGGGAGAACACAGCTGCCGGATGCTGGTTCCCCCTTGTTTGTAATAATCGCGTCCTCTCACCACTGTGAGTTTCAGGAGAGAACTTCCTGCCTCTGGGACCCGGTGCCAGCCCTCCTCACCCTGACCCTGCTGAGGGAGTCCCTGAGGCTGCGTCCCTGCCGGGCTGAGTCTGTCTGCCCGTTTGTCGCTGTCAGCTCTGGCCCGGGCTGCACTGTGAAGGCTGGTGATACATATCTTGTTAGCCCTGACACTAATGCCTGGAGACAGCATTAGGCGCATCTAGCTGTATATTGGCCGAGCCCTGGACCCTCAGGGTGCCTAGACACCTCGGATGGGCTGTGAGAAGGACTTCGCCCCCTTGGGACTTACCCCACTTCCCTGGTCTGGGGGTGATGAGCCGGGGAGAGCAGGGGGTGCTAGGAGCCCCAGTTTACGAAGGAACCTGTCTCTAAGGTTAGCCATTCACAAAGCACAAGATATCAGACTGTGCTGCTCAGCGTGGAAGATGCTGACTCAGGATGCTTCCCAGAGAGGGAGCGAGCAGTGGACTTAGCTCTCCATCCTTCCTGCATTTTTTCCGTGTTCCGTTCAAGCGTGCCATGTTGCTCCCGAGACGTCTGATTGGATGCCTTCCACCCATGGACCATTTTTGGTCCAACAAGCTGTGTGCTTGTGGCTTGTTGTAGGGTATCTCTGATCTCAGTTCAGAATGAAAAAATACCATTTAGATGGAAGGAGTAGTTGTGCATCCTCATTCCTTACTGGCTGGTGGAAGTGATTTTGGGTTTATAGCAAATGAGTGGTTGCTGACATGTCATTGGGCAAGTCACCAAACCCCCTGCGCCTGTTTCTACCCAGCAAGGATGTAGAAGGGACAAAATGAGGAATGCGTGTAAATTTCCTAGCACAGAGGCTGGTGCTTAGAGCACTGAGTCCTGATGAAGGGTATCTTTGGGAGCTATTGCTGTACTTTATGTGGTGGAATAGCTTGTAACAATGATGAAAATGACAATAATAGCAATTGGCATTTATTGTGCGTTGACATTGTTCCAGGCCTCGTCCATTCAGGCAAAGCAATTTACTTCTATTATTTCATTTAAGTTTCACAATCCTCTATAAGGTAGGTACTATGATTATCTGCATCTTACAGATGAAGAGACTGGGGCTGAGAGATTAAGTAACTGAGCCAAGGTCCCAGGTCAGGAGGGAAGTGGCGTTCGTACTCATCCTGAATCACCATTTCGCAGTGCTGCGGAATGAAATCGCAACACGGTCTTGCCTGAAACCTGCTCGCTCATCGAGTTGGGACTTGAACTTGTTCAAGTTTCCTCTCTGCGCCCTCGCCCAGCTGGGGGATTGTGTTGTGTGGGACAGCCTAGCTGCAAGGATGCCTCTTGATCACCAGCGAGCTGTGCTCGCTCATGAGCAGAACGCACACTGGCTGAGCGATTGTTACACCGCCGGACTCCGGCGTTGATATTCAGGGCATCCATTGTCCCAGGTCGTAGCCATCTCCCTGGGGGCCAGGCAGCTGCAGAAAGCCGCCAAAAGAGTGAGTCGCAGACAGCTTCTGCAACTCATTCATTCTGGACGTCTTTGGCAGAAGATGAGGAATGACACGGTGCTTTTGCCACCTGCAGTTTTCTGGGTGTTTCTTTATTAGCTGCCTCTGAGGGTCAAGCCCCTCAGGGTAGCAGCTCCCAAAGGGAACAAGGACCGATGATTCCCAGACTTCTTCATCTTGGTCCTAATGGCACCAGCTGGAGTTTTGTATGAAGCCCTGGTCTTCTGAGATACTGTCCTTCACGAGGCACCTTGAAAGATGGCACTCCCTCACCTTGACCCCTCACCATGCCCTCTCCTCATCTCTTCTCCAAGCATCTCCCGTTCTTTGTCCTGGAGACAAGGTGACAGATAGTTGACCCTCCGTTGAGGGCCTGGCTCCGTGTGCCTTGAGGCTGAGTCAGAAGCCTGATTTGTTGAGGGAGGCAGCACGTAGCAGTAAAGACCGATGAAGCCGAACTGCATACTCCCAAGAAACCAGCCACTGGAAGTTATAAAGAGCCTCAGGATGGGGGTGATTATATAATGGGGTTTAATGAGGCTTGAGGCCAAGGTTCGTTACCCCCTTGGAAGAGGGGAGGAGGAGCGCGTGTCTTGACAGAAGTTTGCTGCCTGAACCACGTTCTCATCTCAGGATCGAGAGGGATTTGGGGAAGTTTGGGTCTGCCCTGACTCAGTGGTGGCAATTCCAAGGGGAAAACATACATCCTGTGGGAGTGACCCAAAGACCTTTTCTCCCCAAGAATGAGCAGGTGGAAGTCTGCTCCCATCCTCCAGCAGACACAGGAAGCACCTGCGTTGCCTGGCGTCTTTGCCATGTTTGAGAAACCCAGGTCCCACCAGGTCCCTAACATGTACTGACCATCTGCTGCTTGCCAGGCAGGTGCTGGTCTAGGTGCTTTGTAGACATGGAAATATACATACCTGGAAACAGGTGAAATGTCCCTTAGGAAAAACACTGGTCCCTTGCACCGTCCCCCTCCCAATCCTACTATTTAACGACTCTTTCTGTATCTGGTTCTTTTGGCGGTCACTTCCACAGTTTAAACTAGGCTGTCCCAGGGCTCCTCAAAGTGTGTCCTGGACCGGCATCGTCGGCATCACCTGAAAGCTTGTTAGAAATGCAAATCCTTGCTCTCTGGGCTCCAGACCTACTGAATCCGAAGCTCTAGGGAGGGTCCAGCCATCTGAGTTTTTAGCAGCCTTCCAGGGGGTTCTGCATGCTAATATTTGAGGATCACTCAGTTATGTGACATTTTTTTTTGAAATAATTTCAAACTTACAGAAAGATTGCAAAAACAATACAAAGGACCCCTGTACCCCCTTTACTTGGATTTGCCAGATTCATATTTGCTTCCATTTGCCTCTTCTCACCAATGCCCCACACCCACCCCATTGTTTCTCTCTGTCTCTCATTTTTGTGAACCATTTGGGACTGGGTTGCATACTCTCTTACATTGTCACAGGTACCAGATTCAGTAAACTTGACGCTGAATCAGGACTTTCACTTAACCATATTCCAGTTTGAGCCATTGTCCCAATAGTATCCTTTAGAGCAATTTTTTTTTTCTGGTGCAAGGTCCAATCCAGGGTCACATCTTGCATCAAGCTGTTGTGACAAGCTTGAACCGTTCCTCAGCCTGTGTTGTTTGTGACTTGCACAAGTCGGAAGAGTTGGCCCAGCTCCTCTACAGAATGTCCCTTCGTTTGGATGTATCTGTGTTTCCTTGTGGTTAGACTCAGGCTATACGGTTTTGGCAGGACCTCTACATAAGTGGTGTTGTGTCCTTTTTACTGCATCCTCTCTTTGTGGGACCAGGCTGCCGGATCTTTCGATTTTTCAAAAGAAGTCAGAGATGGTAACTTTTATGAGAACTCTCTCAATTTTATTTTATTTCATTTAATTTTTTTTTATCCAAAGAGCTATGATTTATTTCAGGGATTGCAAATATGTGGTAAGGCATTAAATATGCCAGCTCCCACTTTTAAAATGTTATCATCCAGTGAAAAATCTTTAAATACTGCATGAGCCAATATTAAATAACCTCACAGGTTTGTTGGTCATGTTTAGTCCTGGGGTTCCCTTTTTTATTTTTTTTTTGGTGAGAAAGATTGGCCCTGAGCTAATATCTGTTGCCAATCTTCCTCTTTTTGCTTGAGGAAGATTGTCACTGAACTAGCATCTGTGCCAGTCTTCCTTTATTTTGTATGTGGGATGCTGCCACAGCATGGCCTTGATGAGCAGTGTGTAGGTCTCTGTCCGGGATCTGAACTGCAAACCCTGGGCCACTGAATCGGAGTGTGTGAACTTAACAACTACACCACCGGGCCGGCCCCTTGGGCTTCCCAATTTTTAACCTCTGTTCTAGAATCATAGAGATCAGAACTGGTAGTGGCCTCAGAAATTACTGAATCCAACCCTTCACTTTACAGACAGGACTTTTTTTAAGTTGCAAATTCTTTTTGGTTTCTGCTTTATTATTCCCCAATATCCACAGCAGAAGTTGAGGGCAGAGAGTGGAAGGGGCTTACTTGCCCAGGGTTATAGAGCTGGCATTTGAACCTGGGTCTCCTGATGCCCAACCAACGGCTCGCCCCTTTACGCCAGGATGGTTGCAGAGCTGTGATCTCTGCTGCTAGTGCAAGTGCTAGTGCTCCGGAGGAAGAGGACAGCGCCTTTGTTTAAACAACGACACATTTTGTGCGTCTGGAGGGCTGGTGATGTGTGAAGTGTGTGCAGGTGGCTGTGTAAGTTCTATGCGAGGCCACTGTCGGGTTCTTATCAATTCTCTCGTCTCTGGTCTGCCTGCACATTTTGCAATTCTTGCCTTAGCACAAACAGTTTGGGCTCAGCATGCATTAGACAACCTTAGACCTTTTGTTATGATTGCTCCCATCAGGAGCTGTGGCAGCCAAAATTGGTTGGGATTGGGAGCCGGGGGGGGGGGTCATTTTTGTCTGTGGGAGGGAGTCCTGAATCTCGGTCAGGTACACCCTGTTGGCCTGGGCAATCCTGTTCTCTGTCATCAGGACCTGTCTGATCGTGCCTTTGTCCCAGTAACCCCCCGGGTGAGGAATTCTTGGACTTCAACTGATTTCATAGCAATAGGAAAAGAAGTAACATGTAAGGCTGCTATAGGACTATACATTGTACACCAGCCATTCGCATTCCTGCATCCCCATGCCGCAGATGAGAAGTCCACGGCTAGAGGTCACGCAGCACATCAGAGCCGAGACTAGAAACCATGGTGCCTTCCATCTCTGAGTCACAGTCATTCTCTGCACGTAACTCGGCCTGACCTCATTTCCATGAAACAGTAGATTGGGGTACGGTGGGTTGTTTTAATCAAGTTTGCTCCCCTCCCCAATAAAACTGATTCCTCTCTAGTGACCCCATCTTGCACATCTACCCAGTTGGGCAAGTCTATATTTTATCTGGGTATGGTCTTTGGCCCTCCCTCTCCTTGATGCCCCATCTCTGAGTCTCATTGAATTAACCTTCTTAATCAGAGATCCACAAACGTTTTCTGTAAGGGACCAGATAGTAAATATTTTCAGTTTTGCAAGCCATATGATCTCCGTCACAACTGCTCAGCTGTCCCGTTGTAGCACAAAGTAGCCAGAGACAACACCAAAACGAATGGGTGTGGCTGTGTTCCAATAAAACTTTATTTGCAAAAACAGGCAGAGGGCCAGATTTGCCTCCTGGAGTGTAGACAGCAACCTCCGTTCTTCCACCTTTTTCCATTTCCTCCTCCACCACCACCACCCTGGTCCAAACTAAGCAGTAGTCTCCAGATGGATCTTTCCATGTCCACTTTGGCCCCAAATCCAATCCATCGAAGTGATCTTCCCAAAATGAGAAGCTGGCCCCCAAACCCAAGTTAGGATTCTATCACAATCTCCACTGTTCCTGTGTGACAGCCCAGATCCTTAACGTGGCCCACGAGGCCCTGGGTGAGCTGGCTCCTGCCTCCTTCTAGTCTCTGTTCGCTCGTCTGCCACACTGACCTTTTAAAAGAATTCCTTAAGTGAACTGTGTTCTCTCCTGCCTCACACCCTTAGGCTGCTGGACACCTGTCCTTGTTGTCCCTTCATCTGGGAAAGCGTTCCCTGACTCCCCAGGCTAGGTCAGTTACACCTTCTCTCATCTCCTATACTTTTCTTCAGAAGCACTTGTCACAATTTGCAGCCATCTATTTATTTATCTATTTGTTTAATGCCCTGTTTCCCCAGTATCAGTTCCGTGAGGCAGAGACCACCTCACTCTTGCTTATTACTATATCTGCAGTGCTTTGCATGGAGATGGCACACACAAATATTTTTGGATGGATGATAACATTTTTGAGCATTGTCTTTGTGGCCAGCACTGTGAACCTTCAGCTACTCAGGATCCAGAGGGCAAAGGAGAAAGGATTCTGCTAGTTACCCTCCAGAGCTGCAGAGCTGGCTACTTTTGGCATCACCGAGGCAGGAACTGAAGTTGGTGGACTTCAACACAGTCTTTGGGATTTTTAGGGATGGTTCTCCTGCCTTAACTGACCAGAGAAGCAGGCACCCAAGCAAAACTGCCAAAGACCATTTGGTTGATTGGAAAATAAGCAGATCTTTATCACTGCAAGATGTTGGTAGGACTGACATATAGCTTGGGACTTGTGGTTACAAGTGACAGATAACCAAACTTGAGCTTTGTTTAGTATGAAGGTCATTTACTGGCACATGTAACTGAAAAGTCCAGGGGTTGTGTAGGCTTCAGGTGTGGCTGAATCTAGGGGCTCCATTCATATCATGACTCAGTCTCTCTGTAATCTGTCAGCTCTACTCTTCTCCACGATGCCTTCACTTTTAGGCTCCATGTAGTGACAAGATGGCCTTAGAAGTCCCAGCCCCTTTCCTGTTCTGGTCCTGAGTAGAGGAGTAAGATTGTTTAGGTCTAAGATTCACTCTGATTCAACCAGTGTGGCCATGTGCTCATCTCTAAACCAATTAGTGGGGTCAGGCAAATGGGATGGAAACTTATTAGCTTAATCCTGGGCTATGATCTTTACCTTTGGGCTTAGAAATTGAGGGTTTTGTCTAAGAAGGGAGAATAAATGCTGACAACCAGCGTCCGCTAGAGTAAAAATGAATAATGGGGGCCCCCTGTCCTCAGGGGCTTTGAGGAGCATCCCCCTGGCCAAATTAGTCCATGATCCAAATTAGTGGGGCCATGTCTCCACCATTGTACAGAAAACCCTCTCAGTTCCCCATGTGTCCCCCTTGGGTGTGTTTCTCGGTGACCCCTGGCAAGGGGTTGTCTGTCCTTCTGACAATCCTTAGGAGTCTCTAAGAAGCACACAGCCTACCAGGGATGGTGCCAGATAGAGACCCAGTCCTACTCCCAAGGCAAGGCCGTAGCATCCTGGCATTAGCCAGGCGTGGAGTTGAGGGTTAGACAAAACTGGGTTTGAATCTTACCTCTGCCATTTATTACCCAACATCTCTGAGCCTCAGTTTCCCCATGTTTAAAGTACATGATATGTCTTTCTCGTGGAGTGGTTATTAGGATGAAATGAAAGGATGCTGTGCGTGGTGCATAGGAAGCATCGCCTAAGAGTTGTGGCCGTCAATACTGTTATATGGTGTTGGGGTTTCGGTTGACTTTTTTTTTGGATATCACCCCACCCCTGCTATGCCTGATGAGCGATCAGTATTAGCTGAATTCCTGGCGTGTAAAGTGTGTGCTGTTGTAGTCCTTGCCTGCTGTTCTTACAAACTACCATAGACTGGGTGGTTTATAAACAACAGACATTTATTCCTCACTGTTCTGGAGGCTGGGAAGGCCAAGGCCAAAGCGCCAGCATGGTGGCATTCTAGTGAGAGCCCTCTTCCGGGTTCATGACCGGCACCTTCTTGCCCTGTCCTCACCTGATGGCAGGGGGGCAGCAGGCTCCGTGGGGCGTCTTTTATGCAGCCCCCTTCATAAGGGTCCACCCTCATGACCTAAGCACCTCCCAAATGCACTGTCTCCTAACACCATCATATCGGGCATTAGAATTTCAACATGTGAATTTTGGAAGGACACAAACATGCAGACCGTTGCACGGAGTATCATGGAGGCATCGAAGCAGTGCCTGCTACCGTGCCTGCCTCAGAGAACTTGAGTCTAGTCGGTTACAAGCCACATGGGACACAGGCAAAAACTCTGGCCGGGAACTACGGGCTCTGGGTTCCCCTCCCAGGGCTGCTCCCCCTGGCCATGTGGCCCTTGTTAGATGGCTCAACATTTCAGAGCCCTGTTTTCTTCCTCTGGCCCATGGGCATGTTGATGATATCCATCCACCTCACAGGACTGCTGATCGTTGGAGGGCTCTGACCACTGTTTGAAAACTGGAAAATTGTCTGGACGGACAAAATGTCATTATCCCTGCCCAGGAAAACAGCACCGCAGGCGGGCAGGGCAGACATTCCTAATGCTGTTTAATCTGATCGGCTGGGTGTGCATTCTTATTGGCTGGGTGTGCATTCTGATTGGCTGGGTGTGTATTCTGATTGGTTGGGTCTGTGTTCTAATTGGTTGGTCTGTCTTCTGACTGGCTGACTATATTTCCTGATGGGCTGGGCATGTGTTCTGATTGGCCAGTGTTCATCCTATAATGATTGTTAAATATTTTCAGACACACCTAACCACAAGCACCTACTCACTAAGTGTAAGAAAATCCTCAAGCCTCAGTTTCCTGATATGTAAAGTGGGTATAACATTACCTTCCTCAGAGGGTTGTTGTGAAGACTGGGATCCTATAGGAGATAAAATATATGGATTAAGGTCAGTCTCCTCCACCAGGGTGTGTGCTCCCTAAAGGTGATGTTTTGTTTGTCTTGTTCATGGTTGTATCCTCAGGGCCTGTCACACTGTAGACCCTGAACATGTATGTTTTGAATGAATAGATAAAGCCCCAGTGCCTCATACTAGGGGCCTGGTGGTTACCCAGTAAATCTGGATTGAGGACCTTGGGGTCATCAGGAGTGAAGGATCCACTTGGTGTTGGACAATAGGGAAGGGTGAAGACTATGGAAAAATGGAGCACACCCACCCCTTCTAAAGAAGGCAGCCACCACTCAGTTCCAGCCGATTGTTTCTCTATGGGAAAGGGACAAAGTGTCACCAGATTACCCACATTTTCCAAGAGAAGCCAGACACTTAGATTTTTGTGGGCAATCCCATAATTTTTAAAATATTGGCAACAGATTAAAATGGTTTAAAAAAGCCATCATAGGTTAAGCAACATTTAGATGGGAGCCACCAGCTGTAACCATACCTGCCATAAATAGCATGTCCTTTGTTAATTCTTGTAACAAGAACTTTTCTCTTCAAAGAGGAGGGGTCAGCCCTTCTTCTCATCCTCAGGACTGTGCTCCCAGACTCCCCTCCTGACCTCCACTGTCATGCACATGCTACAAAGGCTGTCCTCTTGGCCACATATATGCTCCTAGAGTGTAGCTTTGATAACTCTGATTTTCACCCCGGGGCATTTTACCTGTTTATAACTCCTTTTGAACAGGGAGAGTCCTCCTTCTCCAGATGACAGGCTGCTTCCTAGGCCTCAGGTGGACTTGTCACCGTCCCTCACCAGGGGTGGCCCCAGGCCTGTGCTGGTTACTGGCAGACACCCTTGCTCTGCTGCTCCGGCTCCACCTGTGTCTGGACAGGATCTGAGAACCTGCTTTTGGTCTCAGGCCACATTCTTCGTGGCTGGGATTAAGAGTTTCCGGTGTCTCCCTGGCCCCACGCTGCTCTGTTCGAGGCCCCTGTTGGAGCAGTCCTCCGCCTGAGGAAAGTCAGGGCGTGCCAGGCAGTCTGGGTGGGCACTTAGTGCCTGCATCCGTCTCCCCTTCCTTCTCGCTTCTCTGTTCACTCTCCCTTGCTCTCCTCTTCTGTCATATCTGCCTTAATGTCTGTATGTCCCTCTGGATCACCAGCCTCTTTTTCTGTTGGTTTCCTCCTGGAACACTGTCACCCTCCTTTTTTCTCCCTCTGTGTCACCTTCACGCCCTTGCTCGCTCTTCCTCCCTCCCTTTCCCTCTCTCTCGGTCTCAGCTTCTCTGCCCTCTCTTCCTTGTCTGCCTCTCATCCCTGTCTCTCTCTTTGCCTTTCACTGTCCCTTTCTCTCTCTCCTCTCCCTCCTGTCTCCAGTTGTACATCTTCCTAGACTCCTGACTCTGCCAGCCACTTGGTGCTGCATTCCTTGATAGAGATAATCTGGAGATGGTGGGTGGTGGGGCTAGAGGGAGGGAGGACTAACCTCCCTGAGAAACCAGAGCATCTGTCTCTTGGGACAAAGGCCTGGGATTTGGTGCTAAGTGCTGCGGGGAGGGAGGGAGGGAGCAGAGGGCAGAGGTGGCCTGTCTGGGGCAGGGGCTGGCATGCCACTTCCAGATGAACCTCGTTGCTGATCCCATCCTGACAGGGCTGTGGTCCTGTGGTCCTAGGTCCTTAGGTGCTAATCGGCACGCGCCAGCCTGCATCCAGCCGGGGTCATTATTTTCTGTTTCCCCATGCCTCCAGGCAGCCTTCGGCTTCAGTGTTCTTGGAAACCCCAGGAGCCACCGTGAGTGGCACCAGCACCTCAGGGCTGGGGCTCATGCCCCCTGCAGAGGCTCACTCTGGGAGGCCGCTAACCCTGTGAGTCACCCAAACGGGGACATGTCAGGACCCTCTGGGGTCAGGAGGCAGCTTGATACTATGGAAAGCACAGGGGCTGTGGAAAGCACAAGGGCTGTGCCTCAGCCTGGCCCCAAGCGGCAGGGCCACCTCAGGCCACCACCTCCCCTCTCTGTTTTCCCATCTGTAAATTGGGGTTAATGATGATGTAAGTGTCCGTGACCTTGCCGATCCTCAGTGAGCATCAAATGAGCCAGAGAGCCACGTGAGCTGTTACAGGCTATACCACCCTGTGTGAAAGTTGAGGCCAGGGGTCTTTTTTCTCTAAAGAGCCAGAGAGCAAATATTTTCAGCTTTGCAGGTCAGCAGTCTCTCTCACAACTACTCAACTCTTCTGTAGTAGCACGAACACAGCCTCACGTACCCTAGTGGACAGGGCTGTGTTCTAATAAAGCTTTATTTACAAAACAGGCAGTGGGCCGGATTTGGTTCAGACTTCAGAGCTACACAAGACCCGGTTTCAGAGCCCAGCTCTGCCTGCTCCCGGCTGTGAGGCAGCGGGTCAGTGACGTCTCTGAGCCTCAGCTTCTCATCTGCAAAGCTAGGAGAAGAGCTGGGTCTCCCTCATAGGTGGTTGCAAGATTAAATGAGAGAATGCATGTAAACTTCTGGCGTGGTGCCAGACACGTGGTGTGTAGGTGATAAGTATCAGCAATTCTTATATAATGTTACTAATATGTGTCCATGTCATATAGGACACATATATAATGTATATGTTGTATATATTACGCACACACTCACATGTTCCAGGAGATGCACTTGTTTTCTGTGCTGGATTTGGAATTGTAGGAGGAGCCAGAGCTGCTTGGATTTCCATGAGGCCTCTCCGCCCGCCTTATTTAATGAGGCCACTTCACAGTTGGCCCTCATGAGAAGCCAAAGCTTTTATCCAAGGGCCTGGTTCCTTATCAGGGGCCACCACGCCCAGGGCTCCTCCTGTCCACACTGAGGTGACTGCTCCACCACAACCCCTTCCTAGCAGTCTGGGATCCTGTTTCCAAGGACAGTGGGTGGGGATGCAGACTCTGAAATCTGAGTTTGCCCAAGGGACAATATGGCCTCTGCACATGTGTAAACTTAATTCTGACAGCAGGTGTCTGACACAGGGGATCCAGGGGTCCAGAGAGAGGAGGCTGGTCTTACTTACTCAGTTTCTCTCCCTTTTGGAAATCCCACACGACCTGGACAGAGGAGTGGGGGTTATTGGCAAAAGAGGGGTACCTGGCTCAGAGACCTCCAGGGCTGCATTTGTCAGGGCTTTTCCTGAAGCAAGTAACAGAGACCCACCACATACTGGGTTCAGCTAATAAAAGAAAATTGCAGGATCATGTACTGAACAAAACTCAATATAAACAAGAGCTTCAGGGATGGCTGGATCCAGGAGCTCAGCGCCATCAGGACATGTTCCTTTTCTCTCCCATCTCACAGTCCTGCTTTCTTCCTTGTGGGTTTCATTCTCAGTTAGGCTCCCCCTTCATGGTGAGCCATGGCTGCTTCTGGTTTCCATCCTTACAGATCTAAGTACATCAGAAAAAAGAGTCACAGAATTAGCTCCAATTGGTCTGATGGGGGCACACGTATGTCCCATCCTGAACTGAGCACTCTAGTCAGCTAGGTGGAATACATTGTGAGGCCCAAGTCATTGGCCCACTCCTGAAGCTGTGGCATGGAGTCCGCCCCACTGAACCACTTAGTTTGCGAACAAGGGGAATGGATCTCTAGGGAACACCAGCGGATGTAACTCCCAGAACAGGGGTGCTGGGGGCCAAGAGCAACAACTGCCCCCTTCAAAAATCTGGTCTGTGAGTGGGGCACTGTGATTCGTGCCCTCACTTGTTTCTCTCCTCATTGAGTAGCCCGGGGGGAGATGTGAATGATTATGGATTCAGACGAGGAACATGAACCTCATTGTTGAGTATTCCCCTCTGCTTGCTTGGGAGTCCCACCCTCAGAGGGTGTCAGGAAGCTCTTTTTTCCCCTTCACCATCAGCTTTCGGCTGCTGCAGAACCGGAAGGAACTGCTTCGAGCCTGGTGGTTCCCAGCCTTGGTTATACATTCAAATCACCTGGGGAGTTTTTAAAAAATTCTGATTCCCAGGCTGTGCCCCAGTCGAACGATGTCAGAGTCCCTGGAGGCTGGGGCCCAGGTACTTTTTAAAGCTCCCTAGGTGATTGCCATGTGCGGCCAAGGTCAAGAACCACTGATCCAGCTGGAGTAGCCAGGCTGTTCAGCTGTCCTAGACGGGGAAAGCTACGCTCTTTGAGGATTTTCCGAGCACCTACGACTGCAGTGTCAGTGCTGTGAGCTTTCTCTGCTCATCTCATGCTCTAGAAATAAACAGAAGACAGGGTTTGGACTGCAGAGTGATCTCATGTGATTTACAGGTGCTGGGGCCCCGCTGGGGCCATAATTCACCCGCGCCGTTCCTGCTTACTAACACACTGATTACTGTCAGATTATCTGGTCCCCTTGCTGCATCTTCAGCAGAGTTGACGCTGAGGCATCTGCTCAGGCCTCTGAATGCACATTTGCAGAGGTGGAGGAAGTGGGTGGGCAGGCAGGTGTGAAATACAGACAGAACTGCGATTTCTGGGGTGCTTGACAGACGGATCAGGCTACGGGGACAGGCCAACGAGGTCCAGAGGGTCTAAAACATCTGCCACTCCTCGGGTCATTCATGCACTCAGTGGATGCTTGGAGGTGCCCACAAAGTCACCGTGTGGCAGTGTCAGAATAAAATTGTTGACCCCATTCCTAACACTCCGAGCAGGAGGGATGGGCCAGCTGCATCAGAATCTCTTTCCATCGCCTTCTCTGAGGCTGGACCCAGAATTTAACAAGCTCCCGTGGAATATGACACAGCCAGGGTTGGGACCTAGTGATGTTTTCCACCAGCTGCCAGCCAATGAGAAAAGAAGGGCAAGAAAGCTACAATGTTTCCATGAAGTATGCTACTGAACGTAATGAACAGCCTTTCAGTCTGAGATAATATCCTTCCACCCTTTTGGTGTTAAATGTCCTTTTTAAAATGAAACGATGGTGATCATTTTTTATGTTGTGTCCTTACTTGGAAATAAACATTGCCAACTCTAGGCAGTCCCTATTTATTAAATTTACTGGTCCATAAAATTCAATTCAGGAAACCTTTCTCTAGATTGGAGTTTTAAAGGTTGATTATGAATATTATTTAGCAACAAAACCCTTCTTCAAAAAGAATCTCGTCTGAACCCTCAGGATGTGATTCAGCGGATAAGAGTGGAGTGGTTCTGGGTTACGTGCAGCAAAGGGGCTGGTGCCCCATCCCCTGGGCCTCCCCTTCCTCCTGTCCCCCAACAGCAGTGGTCCCTAAGACACTTTGAAACTCAATTTGGAAACTGCTATTCTGGAAATTTCTTTAAATGTTATGAAGGGGAAACCTGAGGCCCTAGGAGGGAGAGTATTTTCCAGAACTCCTGATTCCTAATTGGGTTCAGTCCTCCCAAGGCTGACATGTCGTTGATAATTAAAAAGACCCACAGCAACCCTAGCGTGAGTTTAGCACCTGGCGGGTGTCAGGCGTTGGGGTCTTCACTGGAGCAATCCTAGGAGGAGGTGGGGTCTGACTTTCTCAGTTTGAAAACAAAGAGAATGTGGTCCGGCCGAGTGATGTGGCTTTCTCAGGGTCACTGAGAGGGAGGAAGGACTTGGGGTCCGCACTTGGTTTCCCTGGAGGTCCAGAGCACTCTTCTGCTTTCCTGCCTTCCTTATGTTACAGGGCTGGCTCTGGAGTCTCAGAGGGGGCTTTGGAAATATCCAGGAACTGTGGCTTTTCCAACAGTATAACTTTGCAGTTGATCTCTTCAAGAGTCATTCTTCCATCTGTCCATCCAACCAAAAATATTTTTGAGTGCCTACTCCCTGTGTGGGTACCAGGGATACGGGGATGAACAGACATTCAGGATCTCCATCTTCATGGAGCATCCAGACTGCGGAGGTAGGGGTGGACAGACAGAACAGAGCCAGTTATGGCAGTGATACGAGCTGGATGTCCAGGATGCTATGAAAATGAAAACAGGGGAGCAATGACAGTGGGGGGCACAGGCACACCTAATCTAGCGGGGGGACAGGGGAGGCTTCCATGGGCAAGGGCTGTTTACATCAAGACTTGAAGGCTAAGTAGGGTTAGCCAGATGATGAATGGGATGGATGCGCGTTTTATTAAGGCAGAAGGAACAACCTGTGCTAAAGGAGCTGGACAGGTTTCAGGAACCCAGGAGTCTGTGGATGGAGCAGGAGAGAGGGGAAGAGGTGAGAGGAGAGGAGAGCAGGAGCCAGATCCAGGTTTTAGTTTACTATCTGGGGTTTAATCTCAGTGCTGGGGGAAACTTTCAAGCCTCGGGCTCAGGCGGTGAGTCACCTGCATTGTTTCTGCACTTCCCTTCAATGGCAACTTCTGCTACCTGACGGGTGTGTCTGTTACGGGTTGAAAAGAGTGTCCCCAAAAGGTATGTTGAAGCCCTAAGCCCTAGCACCTCAGAATATGACCTTATTTGGAAATGGGGCTGTTGCAAATGTAATTAGTCAAGTTAAGATGAGGTCCTCTTGAAGTAGCGTGGGCCCTTATTCCCATATGACTGGTGTCCTTATAAGAAGAGAGAGACTGGACATGGAGACAGACACACACAGAGAGAACATCATGTGACCGTGGGGGCAGAGGCTGGAGGGATGCAGCTGCGAGTCAAGGGGCGCGAAGGATGGATGGCCACCGCCAGAAGCTGGAAGAGGAAAGAAGGAGCCTGGCCCTGCCGACACCTTGATTTTGGCCTCCTAGCCTGTAAAACTGTGAGAGAATACATTGCTGCTGCTTTAAGCGACCCAGTTTGTAGTGCTTTGTCACGGCAGCCTAGGAAAGTAACAAGCGTCTGTGTGGGGTCCAGTTTCAGCCCTGATCCTTCATATGTATGCGATGCGTATCAGTGTGCGAGTGCGGCGCGGGTGAGCCAGGCTCCCAGTGACTGTAGAATCAGGCTGGGAGTAAACTGGGTACTTTTTGGGAAAGTGACAGGAGCGCTTCTCAGCTGTGAAATTGCTCATCCATCAATGCATTCGAGTGATCACCTCACAGATGGCCTCCTGGTGACCATAAAGAGTTCAGTGCTGCTTCCCAAAATGCCCCGCTGGCTCCCTGGACGCCCGTTTGCCACAGAAGAGGATGGGGATGCGAGGCCCACGGGGGCTAGTGGTGGAAGAGGGGGCGGGAGCCAATTAGACACAGCTGCTGTCGCCCATCCTCAGGCGCACGGTCTATACTGCCGGCAGCCCGGTGGGGACAGGCTCTTCAGATTAAGCCATTTTCCCAGCCAAAAGAGCTTCATCGGAGCCCCCTATGCTTACTGGTGTCACCCCACTTTCTGATTTGATAGTAAAGTAGGCAAGGCACTTCTTAATTCAGAAAGGGCCCCTCTCAGTTGGCGTACGATGGAACGAGTGTTGAATGGATTTGAAACCCCTAGTATGAGCCAAGTGCTGCCATCCCTCACTGTGTGGTGCTGGCCGGGTTAGTCAACCTCTCCGAGACTCAGTTTCCCCATCTGGAAAGTGAGGATTCTTCTGCTTCCCCCACGGCAGTAGGATAAAGATTGAATTCTGGAATGGATTGCAAAGAGCTTCTAAGCTGAAGGGTGCAGTTCCGTTGGGCGAAGGCTGATTGAGGAGGTTCCTAGGCCAGGTGGCCAGAGGCCTGAGGGAAGCCTCCCACCCCTCTGCTTGGGGTTTGTGGTAGGAAACATCCCTTGATCTTAGTGGTAATAACCGGTAAGCCACATCACAACAATAACAATAAATGGCTGCTGCGGTGGAGAGCTCCCAGCTCCATGTTATTTTGGATGTTCTTCTCACTGGTTTTTCCTTTCTGTAAAATATTTTTAAAAAATATATCGCAAAATAAAAATAGTGTATTTGCATATGTATACATATATGTATATGTTTATACTCTATATATACTTTAAAGAAGAATAATAAAATTTTAATGCAATGTTTTAAAAAATCAAGTGAGCAAACTATGGCTTGGGGGTCAGCTGCCTGTTTTTGTTAATAAAGTTTTATTCGAACCAGGGCCGGGATTAGGGAGTAGCAATCAAAGCAAGGCCATGTACGTGCAGGGTCGAATCCTGTCCTTATGTAAGAGTTTGGTGTTTTGTTCCTCATGGATTTTTTGCATTCGTTTAAACAATGTGCAGTAAAATATTTTTCCCTTGATAACTCAGTGTTTTGGCCTCCCCGTTAAATCTTAGAGGTGGTGCCTGACTTGCCTACCCTTAGTCCCGGCCCTGATGAAAAGACTCAGAAACCAAACTTGAACTTGAGAAACAGAACATCACAAGCTCCTGAAATCTCTTTAGGTGCATCTTCTGATTGCATTTTGCTTCCTTTCTCCGCAGGGATGGTTCTGTCCTCAATTTGTTTTTTTAATTGACCATTCTGGTTTTGAGATTCATTCAGGTCTATGTGAATAATTGTAGTTCATTCGTTTTTATGCTGTCACATACAGTATTTCACCAACTCTAAGATGCACATGTCCCCCCACAGTTTAGCATCTCTGAAACTGGGCCGTGATTTGCAATCTATGGCACCTCATAGTCGCTGTCTGCCTGCAGGGTCAGGCGGTAATTGTCATTGCTTACCATCCAGTGCACACAAGACACGGCTCTTCATAATGTTGCTTCTGAGACCTTGTATGTTATTGATCTCACGTGAGTTGAGTTTAATTGAAGTTTAAAAGGTCTTGAAAAATATTACGCTATGACTTGGCCTTGAAACAAAAAACCGTCTATGCATATTGTCTATGCAGAAAGGCATAGGAACCGAGCAGCATGATATATGATAAAATATGTCTGAATAAATCTAAAAGATTTAAAAATAACACAATTTCAAAGCTTAAGTATAAGAAAGCACTGTGTCATAGATTAATTGGCAGCCTCTTTCTTTCTTAGTGGTTCATAAATTAATAATCTTACACTCAGTGGTGTCTTAAAAGTCAATGAAATCTAGTAATATTCCATTATATGAATAGACAGCTGCTGATGAACATTTGGATTCTTTCCCAGTTTTTTACTTTGAAACATTTTTGGACATTCTCCTGGTGCATGTGAACATCGAGGATAGTTTCCCAAACTTCTCTGGTGGACCAGGCACTGGGCCATTTGTTAAAAAATCCCGATTGCTGGGTCCCATCCTGAAGCAGCCTCTCCAGGGAGAAACCTGGGCTTTAGTGCTCAATGCAAGTGCCCTTCTTACTTTTTATCAAGAAAGTATTGGAAAGACTGATCTTGGAAATATTCCTGGGAGTACATCTGGGTCTGAGAGTCTGTGTGTCTTCAACCTGACGAGATCAGGGTTTCTCCACTTCCACACTGTTGACACTTGGGGATCAATAATTCTTTGTTGTGCAGACTGTCCTGTGCCTCGTTGGGTGTTTAGCAGCATCCCTGGGCTCTACCTCCGAGCTGCTAGTAGCAACCCCACCCCAAACACATTTAAGAAACCAAAATGTCTCCAGATGTTGCCAGATGTCCTCTGCAGGGGATCTGCTGGATTAGATGATGTATAATTGGTTGCCAAAATGGTTGTTATCAATTGCTCTGTTCCCCAGCAAGGCATAGGTGTTCTCGTTGCTCCATATTCTTGCCAACTTCCATATGGTCAGACTGGCTAACTATTTTGCCCATCTGGTGAGAATAAAATGGTGTTTCACCTTGGCTTCAGTTTGTGTTTCCCTGACGGCTGAGGAGGTTGGGGATCTCTCGCGTATTGGCCTCTCGTGTTTCATCCTCTGTGAAATGTCCATGTCTTCTGCCCATTTTTTTCAATTGAGTTGTCTCTCTTTTTCTTATTAAGCTTTAGAAGCTAAGAAAATATTCCTGGTTCTAGTTCTTTGTTATATGTGTAGCAAATGTTCTGATTTGTGGCATGCCTGCCTGCTTTCTTTATGATCTCTTTTGATGAATAGAAGTTTTTAACATAAATGTAGTCAAATATATCATTTCTTTCTTTTATGGCTCTAGCCTTTAAAAAATATTAACAACTTCTTTCTGCCCTGAGGTTGTAAACATATTGTCCTATATATTCTTCTAAAACTTATGAAGTTTTGCCTTTTCACGTTTAAGTCCCTAATCCACATGGAATTGAGTTTGGTGTATGGCATAAGGAAGGGTCCAGTTGTTTTTCCCCAAATGGATAACCAGTTACCCAGCACCATTGGTCAAATAGCCTTTCTTTCCCCGCACTGATTTACCATGTCACCTTGCCCTGGATCAGGTGTCTAAATTCACTCAGGGCTGTTCCTGTGCTGTTTACTCTGTTCCACTGCTTGTCACTCGTTTCTCTTCTTCACTTTTCCTTTATCATATGTATCTGGATAGCTTTTAAAGTTTTTCTTTTCTTTTCTTTTAAAGAGAGTTCTCTCTTCAGTGTAGTGTGGTATCCCTGAACATAAAAAGGACATCAGTGAAAAAACTAGTGAAATCCAAGGAAAGCCTGATGTTTCCTTCATAGTAACGTTCCAGCGCTGGATTCTCGGTTTTGTCAGATGTACTGTGTTTATGCAAGATGTTAACATGAGGGGAAGCTGCATGAAAGGTATATGGGAACTCTCTGTACTATCTTTGCAGCTTTTCTGTACCTCGAAAAGTATTCCAAAATAAAAAGTTGATTAAAAAAGATTTCTCTCATTTCTTAAAAAGAATTTTTTTGCCTTTTCTGTTACTAACTCCTTCTCTTAATCCTTAAACTCATCACTTACTTTTACATTTTTAATTTATCATCTCTTGGGTTTAATCCATTTATCTTAATCTTCGATCTCTTTTGCCCTCCGTTTTTTAAATTTTTGCTTCACTGAACGGCAATTTTTTTTTAATCTCCTTTCTTTTATCTCACCGTTTAAGGTAAAAACTCTTAATGTCTTCTATTTATTGGAATTCTAACTCTTTTTTAACTTTTCGGTTATTCATCTCTTTTAGTTTGTTCTCGGCTTTAATCTCTTCATAATCATCTACCATCCCTTCATGAATTAAAATATATAATGCTTCCCTCCTAGGCTTCTTTCTGAATACATTCTCTTATGTTTGGTCGTATTTAGACCAGCAGAGAAACTTGGCCGTGGCGAGACAGGAAGGAGCAAGCCCCAATCATGAATGGGGGAGACAGGAGGCTTGCCTGCTTCCACCCCCGAGTTTTAGCAGCAGATTCTGGCATCTCCAGAGAGCTTCCACCCTGGGAGACCGGCCGTGGCTTAACCCTCTGCAGACTGCAATTCTCTGTGTGCATATGGCGTGTTTGACTTGCTGGAGCAGCATCCTTAACACCTTGAGCGGGTCTTCTGTGTGGTGTTACCTCCTTGAAAATCCATGTCTGGAGCCACTGCCTTTGGGCTTCCCTTACCTTTGTCAGATGGAGCTGGGCTGACTGCTCTCACATCCCCCACCTTGAGGATGGCCAGAGGGTCTGCTCTGAGCCCCACTCAAGTTTTCTAGGAAGATGGATATGCTTTATCTCAACACTCATGTTCTCCTTGCCTAGGAAAATACCGTCTACTTGGAAGTAACCATGGTGGATTCCAGGTTTCTCAGGGCTGGCGGATCATTTCTGGGCTCTGAGTGCTGGGTGTGGCTGGTCTGATGGGACGCGGCCCTGAGTTCCTGCCTTCTGGCGGTCAGTCCCAGTGGCAATGGAAGTATGACAAGTATGATTGAAATGGAAATTCTTCCTCCCTGGAGTATTTGAACAGTAGCTGGGAGACGGATGACTCCTTTAAGATTCTGTCTGGGGCCATCTCACTGCGGCCCCTTTCTGCTTGGAGTGAAATTTCTCCTCGTTTTGATGGTGGCTGGCAACTGTCTGCCCTCAAAGTTGGCCGCTGAAAGTTTGGTGGCTAAGAAATACCTGGCAGACTCAGGGGCTTTCCAACTCTACAGGGAATCTGAGCCATGTGAGGGCCTTTTAAAGCTCCGTCTTGCACATCCTGACTTTCTCCTTCCATCAGAATAAATAAATGTCTCATGAAAGTTTTAATGATCTGTTTTTTAACTTCGGAATTTTGTTTAACAAATGATAATAACCGCTCCCATTTTGTGTAGTGATTTTTGGCTTCAAGGTACTTTTTTGTGTGTTATCTCATTTGATAAATAATGATAATTATCTCCATCCTACCCGCAAGTAACTCGATTCATCTTGTTTGTGAGTACATAGAAAACTCGGAGGTTTCATTTGGATCCCTGGTGTTAATTTACACTTAGTATGCTTCGAAAAGGGACCAACCAAGATTATCTAGATTTATTATCATAATATTTAGCATATTGGAATATAGATGAAGAAAAGTAATTAGGCATGAAAAATGTAGATAAAAGTCAAGGTTTTTTCTGATGGAGAATAAAAGACCTAGATTAATAATAATCACAAAGAAGAATCATGAAGTCGTTGTTTTGATCATAAAATGAGTCTAAAATAGTTTTCAAACCTAGAATAGTTACAGAAGGTCAGGCCATCCTCTAGGCTTGTCGTTTTAAAATGGCATCTCCGTGGCAGCTCTGGACTCAGCCATTCATTCATTCATTCATTCAACAAACATTTGTTCAGAATCTTGTTCTGTCAACCTCTTGTTGGCCTAGGAAGTGTTTTCACTTGTCATGGAGCCCATTGCCTGGGCTGCCAGTCCCCAGGTCTCTGGTGAATCGATACCAACAGGAAACAGACCGTTGTCCTTTATCTGCAGGGTGCCTGCTTTTTGCAGAAGACTAGTCCTGGCCTCAGCTGTCTCCAGCTGTCAGTGACACCCACGCGTACCACCCATCAGTATCACTCTCTTTCACCCATTCAATGCCCACAACTCCCAGAAAATCTTAAGTCCCTAACTCCTGCCAATTTTCACTTCCTAGTTAGTTCTCAAATTGCTTCTCCATCTGCATTTCCATTCTTGGGTCAAGGCCGTCGCTACCACAGGCACAGCCTCCTAACTCCTCCTCTCCATTTGCCTTCCAGTTCGGTCCCCATGCTGTAGCCAGCGGGATGTGTGCAAAACGCAAATCTGATCAGTTACTCCCTGCTTATAACCCTCTATGACTCCCCATTGCTCTTAGACCAAAGACAGAAGTCCTCCATGTGGTCACCAGGCTCTATGTGCTGTGGGCTTCATTTTGCACCAGACCTTCCCCAACTCCAACCCACAACTCCTCCCCCAGACACACACACGCACACACACACACACACACATACTCTCTCCGTCCCTCTCTCCTTTTCTCTCCCTTACCTCTACTCTCCCGCTTCCAACTACACTGGTTTCTTTCAGTCCCTCATACCACCATATTCTCTCCTGCCCCAGGACTTATGCACATGCTGTTCTCTCAGCCTAGAACACACTTGAGGACCCACAGTATGTGTCACCCCTCAGCCTGCAATATGGTGGGTTGGTTTTTCCATAAGGGGATGCTGAGAGACATTACTCGTGGAGGTACATCAGGCGTGTGTAGCACCACTTCCTTAGGACTTTGGGGTTTTCCTTCCTTCTTCGTCCGTGTGCTTGGAGGAACCCAAAACTACTTGAGAGGGATCTCCTTGGCCTGACCACGTGCACTCCCATGACCCCCTTCTGTGTGGGTCCAGTGGGTTGGACAGTAAAGCAAATGGTAGCATATTCAGTGATGCCACGGATGGACACTTGGTAGGGGACTCACTGATGTTTCTTATTTTGCCAAAGGTTGACTGAAGGGTGTAGAGTTTATGGAGGATGTGCACAGTTCTTCTTCTTTTTTTTTCTTTTTGGTGAGGAAGATTGGCCCTGAGCTAACATCTATAACCAGTCTTCCTCTTGCAGTTCTTCTTGGTAAGCCTCTGCAATGATGCCACAGCTGCATTATTTTGACTTCCCATAGAACTACTTTCACTGATTTATATTTTGGTTTGTATATTTCCTCATCGTGAATTGAGGAACCTTTTAGGATGGTCCCAAGAGGCTGTTGTTGAAGATGTTAATTGCTGCAGTAACTAGCATCCTGTTGAGGACCTAGAGGGGTAATTTATTTCTGATGTCAGCAACAGGCAGAATTGTGATTCTCAGATACTCTTGTTTTGTTTTTTGTATTATGGAACCAGTGACTGGGTCAGGTGACTGGTTGCGTTTTCCTCTTTGCTCTGGCCACAAGGAAGCTCAAAACCAAATCTTTGGCCAGCTTCTGGCAATTGTCAGCATAGATGTTGTCTGTTCTCCTTGGCTTCACATTTGTTTCCTATTCTTATTTTCTCCTTGCCTAGCTTTTTTCATTAGCTCACTCAAAAACTTTTTTGCCAGTGTAACTAAGGAATGTAAATAGCCTTAAATCTTTTTTTGGAATAGAGGAAGGTGTAAATAAATAAAAGTGCAAATGTTAGGTATTGTTGTATAATTCAACTACTATTCACCTCTAGGGGGTCCATGGAGTATCCAGCCAGGCACTGGGCTACAGGATCAAATGTGCATTTTGAAATTTAAAGCAAAGGAAAATGAAGTTCAAAGAGGTTAGGGAGCTTATGCAGAGTCACAGACCAGCGCTTGACAGCTCTGTATCCTAAAACCTGTGCTTTGACCACTCCCTTAAACTTCCTCTGTTGGAGTGCCTGCTCAATGATGCATTGTAATTACTTGGCTCCTTGTCTTTCTCCCAGACCTGGCTGTGTATTCCAGGAGGCAGTGTTCATTGCTTGTCTCATGTTCCTGGCTTCCGCACCATGTGTAGGGTATAGAAAAGGTTCAATAAATATTTGTTGAGTGGCTATCAGCTTAGGGTGTATTTAGGGAACGGTTTCCTCTTATTCCTAAAAGTGGAGTAAAGAACATTTCTAAACAATTTGAGATTCTGAAAATTCTGTTTAATTAAAGTTTTTTGGTATATCACGGACCTGCAAGTTTTCTGCAGATGCGAGAGAACTTTTCTAACCAGCATGAGTTAGACGTGGTGTTCCCTTTTTTAAGGCAGTGGAAGGTATTAACATGTGTCTATTCCTGTTTGACCTGGTCTGCCAGGGATGGGGGAAAAAGAATATTGGTAACTAAATTGCACAACTCTCAAATTGCATAAATAGGCTCATTGAGAAGAGACGCCAGTTGAACAAAGTAACTTTTGTTGTCTAACCAAAGAGGTTCTCTGTGAGAGAATCTTTCTTTTGCTTTGCAGGTGTTTTGGGTGCAGTCGGCGAAGCTGACTGTCATCTCAACAGTGTTGACTCTGAGCTCTTGCATTCCACGTGTAAAAGAAGATGCAGGAAATGACGATCTAATCCTGAGCAAATCACGTCCCAAATCCTGGATTCTCAGAGAATTGGGTACCTTTTCCATCCTCTCCCTCACCTTTTTTTTAAAATCAGAAGTGCAGAGAGGTAGGGTAACGTGCCTGAGGTGGCGCTGGGAGTCACTGGTGGGAATGGTCTCAGACTCTCCCATTAAGATGGGCTTGAGTTTGGCAGCTGGCGCAGTCTTGCTTGTGAGGCCAACACGGTTATGTAATTTTCATGTGCTGAATGAGATCATCCCTATCTCCTTAAATGGCTAGAGTAGAATGTGCAAATGCATCCTCGAGACGTCCATGGAATCTCTGTGGCCCCTTCATCCATCTCCTTTTGCAAATTTGTCTTGTGGAAGTGAAAACATGGACATATAGGTGATGGTAGCAGAGGATGACCAGTGGGAGAAGGTCTGTGTTATGATTGTGATTTTTATATTTGGCTTTGGAATTAAAAATTTTTATTTTGAAATAACTTTAGACTCACAAGAATATGCAAAAATAGTAGAGGTCCCCTGTGCCCTTTACCCAGCCTCTCCCAAGGACATTATCATACATAACCATAGTGTATTACCCAAACCAGGAATGCCGTTGCTAGGATACTATTAACTAAACTACAAGAGAAGGTCTCTGTTATTTACATGCACATATATGTGGATGCAGTAACTGAATTCTTGCTTGGCACCAACCCCTTTACATGCTGATAGAATTTAAATCTTCCTAAGAACCCTTTGAGGTAGATACCATCATTATCCCCATTTCACAGATGAGGAGACTGAGGCACAGAGGGGTTAAATATCCCTGCTAAGTACGTACAGCTAGTAAGTGATGGGATTGTGATACAAACCCAGCATCTGACTCCAGAGCCTACGCTGTTAACATCTTTTCTATGCTGCCTTCCAATTCAGTAATAAAATTCCCTAGAAATAGGGGTTTAGACAATGTGTCTTCCTAATCTTATCACAGTGATGTACAGATGGTAGGGACTTGCTGCATATTTAGGTTTTGTTTTGAATACATAGCTAGGGACTATGGGGTATTGACTAGACTGCATCTTTTTCTCCCCTTGCTTTCCCAGAACTTGCTGATAAGTCTAAGTCATAAGAACTAGGAATGAAACAGCCTGAAAAAAAAAGAAGAATGGGAGACACCCACACATTGGCTATTGGTCATCGTCCACAGAGAGGTGCCTTGACCTGACGCCACCATCCTAAGCCATGGTGGCAGAGAATGGGCCCACCTTTCTGGCCTTCGCTGCCCATCATGGAGCTAGGGGCAAACCTCACTTACGTCCCTCAGGGCACAGATATCTGCTCACCAGGAGCATAAGCTGCAGCGGTCGTTAATCCACAGACTATTTGTGCTGGGTGTACGTCCATAATTTCTTCACTTTTCCTTCCTTTGTTTTCCTTTGGTCAGTCATGACACAAATGTGTGGTCCCTTGGTAAATATCAATTAATGACAGGCAATACGAGGTCACTCAAAATGTACCTTTTGATACCATTTGGGGATACCAATGGGGACAGTGAATAAAGGTGGAGGCAGGAACTAAACAAGATAAACTGACTTTAGTTCAACAAATAATTACTGTGCACGCATGATGGGCCAGACACTTTGCTCACCTCTAGGAACTAGGGACTGTTAGGACTAGCTCTGGCTCCCAGGCAGTTTGCAGTTGACGGTGACGGTTTTGTAGAGGGAAAGAGCTCTCAGACATGGGTTTGAATCCCACTGCCTTTGTCATTAACCAGCTGATAAGCTTTGGGTAAGTCTCTTAACCTCTGTGACCCTCAGTTTTCTCATCTGTAAAGTGAAAATAACAATGCATTCATTAAAGATAAGCTGTGATAAATGAAAGAAGACAGACATAAAAGACCACGTATCATACAATTTCATTTGTATGAAATGTCCAGAAAAGGCAAATACACAGAGACAGAGAATAGATCAGTGGTTGTCTGGGGCTGGGGACAGGAACAGGGAGTGACTACAAAGGGACATAAGATGCCTTATGGGGTGATGGAAATGTTCTAAAGTTGGACAATGATGATGACAAAACTCTGTACATTTACTGAAAGTCACTGAACTGTACACTTAAAATGAGTGAATTTTAAAATATGTAAATTATACCTCAACAAAGCTGATTTTTAAAAAAAAAAATCGATTGTGAAGCTCCAGTGAGATGATAAATTGGCATCACTTAAGACAAATGCTGCACACGTGCATTATCATTAGAATTTTCAAAATTGGGAGTTGACTGTTCTGTGCGACTGACTACACACAGGAGTTGTTGCTAGGGGAGCAGTTGTACCAGCTTGGCAGCCTGGCAGTGTAGCAGACAGTGTTGTGGTAATTTTCAATGAAAATTAAAAGTTGTAAGTTTCTTGAAGGTAAGGGCTGGCCTTGGATCTGTGTCTCCCCAGGGTCCTGCAGAAATTCCTGCTTCCAGCAATGGGAAGCTGTTGGACCCACCCTCCTGCTGACAATAACTAGAAATGCTAGACAGGATATTTTTAAAGATCTCTTTAAAGGCATCAGCAAGCTACGCAGGGAGTGAGGATTCCAGAAAGAAAGGAGGCGGAGAGATGTGAGCCCAAAAAGTTCGATACTGCTTTTCCGCTCAAGGTCTTGGCTAATTCCAAAATGGCAGCTGACAGATCAAGAATCTGAGAAGAACTTCCTGCACCTCATGGAGCTGAAGAACAAAAATTGGAGCTCAAGACAAAAAGAAGGGGACCCTGGTGAATACCAACGTGTCCAGAAGGGACTTGAGGGGCTACACTCTAAGACTAAGGGTAAACTAGAATAAGACTACTGCTTGTAAAAATGAAGCTGAACTTCAAATCTGCTCAGTATCTTATTGGATTAATGTGATTTGCTCTTCTCTTAACTGCCTGCCAAAAGCAAAATTTCAGTCCTCTCTGGAGAAAAATAACATCATCCAGAAACTAGAATCATCTCAATTTTCACACACAATTTTAGGGATTCAATAAGAAAATTACCAGGCATATTAGGAGGCAAAACCATATGACTTAAAACCAGAAGAAAAAGAGAGACCCAGAGGAGATCCAGATATTTGAGTTATCAAATGTGGACTTTATCTTTTATTTTATCTTGATTTCATTTCTTAATTCATGTGTTTTTGGGATTTGCCAGAATTAGGAGCTGATTCCCCCACTGATCTAGGTCTAATTTAGGTTTTTTAAAACCACCACTATTGAAGTATAATAATGCACCCATTTAAATTTACTGTTGATGGGTTTGGACAAGTGTATACCCCTGTGTAACTGCCAGCACAATGAAAATACAGGACATTTTCATCACCCCAAAAAGTTCTTTCATATACCTTTGAAGTTAGTCCCTCCATTCCCTTAGTCCCGTCAACCACATATCTTTCCTCTGTCACTATAGATTATTTTGCATTTTCTAGAATTTCAAATAAATGGATTCATGCAGTATGTACTTTTTGTGTTTTGTTTCTTTACCTCAGCATTATGTTTTTGAAATTCATCTATGTTGTTGCAGTTACCAGTGATTTGTTATTTTTTATTGCTTGCATTTCTTTGTAAGACAAGGCCTTTAAGTAACTATGATTAAGATACATAAGAAATTTGATGACAAGATGGAGAATTTCAGCAGAGATCTGGAAACTATAAAGAAATCAAGTGAAGATTCTAGAATTGAAAACTATAATAACTGAAATTAATAATTCAATATGTGCTAACAGCAAATTGGACACATTGGTAGAGAGGATTTGTGACCTGGAAGATAGGGCAGAAGAAAATATCCAAACTGAAGCACAAAGGGAAAATAAAGATAGAAAATACTGGAAAGAACGTGTGTGAGACATATGGGGCATGTTGAAATGGTCTGATACATTTGTAATCTGGATTCCAGAGGGAGAGGGAATAAATAAAGGGACAAAATTTGAAGAGATGATGATAGAGAATTTTCTTAAAATGACAGAAGACATCAAGCTACAGCTTCCAGAAGTGCCTTGAACCCCAAACAGAATGAATACAAAGAAGACCACACTCAAGCACATCTTAGCAAAACTGCTAAGCCCAGTGGGCTACATAACCGATTCCTGCTTCCTGGAAGGCTCTTGACCATTGCTGATGCATGCATGCGTGAATTAATGAATAAATGAATGAATGAATGAGTGAATTAAAGAATGAAGGAAAGGAAGGAGAGAAGGGAAAAAGGAAGGAAGATGAGTCATGGAGCCCGGTTTTCTTTCCCCAGTTTGCCATGTGTTGCCGATTGTTTCCTGGGAAGCAGCATCTGAGATGGAAATCAGCATGTAGGAAGTATTAGGGAGCACTCTTGGGGTCAGCAGCAGTGGAGGAGTAAAGGATGCAAAATTGGACAGAAGGAGAAGTTGGGCTGTGCTACAGTCTCAATAAAGACCTCATTGAACCTCACAGGGCAGTCAGGAGCTGGGCTGGCAATGCAGAGTTGTTCTGAATTGGGACAGAGGGCCCAGGTCTTTATATGACTTCACTGACCAGTCTTTAGTAATGGACGGTCCTCAGGGAGGGGATGTGACTTTGGGCAAGGCTGCTTTCTTTAGCCAACGGTGGTTGCTGAGAGGAGGAGGTATCTGGATGGTGCATTACAGTGTTCTTAGTTCTCTGAAACTTCCCTTCCATTCCTTTTCTCCATAGAAAAGAACAGGCATGGGAAGCCAGCATCCCAAGTTCTAGAGCCTTCTGGAGTTACCCAGCTCTTTAACATGCATATGAAATAACTTAAGCCCTCATATTCTGTGAATGAAGAAAATACATTTCCCTTATGGGGCGTGGGGACTGGAGGCTTATTTACTTATCCTGATTTTTGCTGACACTCTTCTTCTCTTTTTTCAAAATTCACTCATTTACTGATTTGTCACTATTAAAATATTTACTAAAAAAATTTTGAGGCACTGTACTAGGCACTGAAGTTCCTTCTCCTTAAAATCTGTGTATGTTATCTGTTACTGCAAGGCAAGTTATCTCAAAACTTAGTGATTTAAAACAACATACATTTATTATCTCACAGTTCTGTAAGGAATTTTGGAGCAGCTTAGCTGGGCAGTTTGGGATAAAGATCTCTCGTGAGAGTGCAGTCAACGTGTTGTTGGGGCTGCAGTCTCATCTGAAGGCTTGACTGAGGCATTCTTAGTCCATTCAGGCTGCCATAACAGAATACCACAGACCAGATAGCTTATAAACAACAGATGTTTATTTCTTACAGCTCTGGAGGCTGAAGTCTGGGATCATGGTTCCAGCACGATCAGATGAGGGCTGCCTCCTTGGTTCATAACCAGCACCTTCTTGCTGTGTCCTCACATGGTGGAAGGGGCTAGGGACCTCTCTGGAGCCTCTTTCATAAGGCCCTAATCCCATTCATGAGGGTTCCACTCTCATACTTAAGCACCTTCCAAGGTCCCCACCCACTAATACCATCACCTTCGGAGGTTAGGATCTCAACATATGAAATTGGGGAGGATGCATTCAGACCATAGCAGAGGCTGAAGGATCCACTTCCAAGATGGTGCCCTTCCATGGCTGGCAAATTGGTACTGGCTTTTGGCAGGAGGGCTCAGTTCCTCTACACTTGAATCTTTCTATAGGGCTCTTTGAGTGTCCTCATGACATGACAGCTCTAGTTTCACAGGGACTAGTCACCACCTCTCCACATTGCGTTGGTCTCTCCAGTCTGCTTGTCCCAAGGTAGGCCATAAGCTGATGTTTTGCTGACCAGTGAAGACTTGAGGATGGGCAGGTCATGGAGGACGGGGAGTAGCAAAGAACAACAAAGCATTTAACATTGGTTAGCAAATATCACTGAGTCACTGGGCAGGATTTAACCCTTGTGTGTGAGCTGCTCCAACGTCTTTCAAGCACAAGTGCTTCCAGACCAAAATGGAATATGATGCCTGTGTGGGTGTGTGTAACTGCTGTTACTCCAAGATTCTTCCTCCCATAGCAGGTAGACTGGAGTAGGGAACACCCTAGAAGCCAAGGGTACCCTGGGTATCCCCAGTGTGCATGTTGGGGTGGGAGGAGAAGAGAACGAAATAGATTTTCTTTTAAGATAAATTTTATCTTAACTGCCACCACTATTATCAAACTCAAGTCAAATCTTAGCACATCCAAAAAAATGTCAGGACAGGAAACAGAGAGCAAGTCTTTCCACACTCACATATTAATAGAGAGATAACACTCAGAGAATATCAAAGCAAATTTCAGAGGCGGTGGTGACATTTCCAGAATAAACATTAGTTAAACACTTATGAACGACCGTCAAAATTATTTCACGGGTGTAAATTAAAAATCGGCCCTGTAATGTCGATTCATTTTCCTCTCCCTGCGTCTCCACCGTTGAACACACAAAGGTATGACGGAAAGATATTAAGAGACCTTTCTCCACGCGGAGATGTCAACAGCCTTCCCTTTATCTTCTAAGTTCCCTTTCCAACAGGATCAGTCGTTTACTCCTAATGGTGATATTACATTCACATTTTATCAGATGATGAACTAGAATTCTGAGCAGCCCACCCAGGGAGATGCGTTCCAGTGAGTTTCAGAGCGTTTTTTGTCTAGCCTGAACAAGTCCAGTCAATTCTCAATTATCCATTGGTGAACTTTCTTCTGTGTATCTTACCCTTAGAGCAAGTTTTCTCCAGATTTTTACAACTTATTTATTTGAATTGCAAAAAGTAGTATGTGCTTATTGCAACAAATTTACACAATCAACAAGTAGGTCACATAAAAAGGTCAAATCCCACCGCCAGAATGTGTCCACTTAAACCAGTCTGAGTGTATCCTTCCTGAATTTTTTTTCTATGTGTATTGTAGTGTTCCATTTTAAAAATTTATTAAATATGTGTTATTCTACACCTTGTGAATTTTCACTTAATACATTAAGGACGTCTTTTCATGTCAATACCTATGTTTATGGCATTAATAATGTAATATTTCATACTTTGGATACAGCATAATTTATTTACTCGCTCCCATATTTTATCAAGCTTTTCACTGTGTCACTGCCACTGTATCTTGTATGTAGATCTCTGAGCATAATGCTCGTTGTTTCACTCTGCCTCAGAATATGGAGTGTGAGGCCAGGATTAAGCTCCAATGCTTCCTTTGGGAGGTGCAATCCCAGGGCCTTGAGAGTGAGGAATAAGGGAACTGAGGCAGAAAAAAAGGAGAGGCAATGCCCCCCTGGCCACTGATTCACTGTGAGCCACAAAGAGACACAGCATCCTTCAGCAGGTGCATCGGCTCTTCCACATGGGATGTCCTAGGGCAGGCTGTGCAGAGAAACCGTGCCTCAGGAACAGGCCACTGAAGACAGGAAGGGAGAGAAAATGCATCTGTCCAACCGCTTCTCATCGCCTGCCTTCCAGTGGTCATGATTCACCCCGCAGGGCATGCACCCTCCTGCGCCTCTAGGTTGTGTCATCAGCCCCTTTGGCAGCTGCTCAGGGAGGCTGGATCCCATGACTCGTGGGTTGGTTTTTCATCTGAGTCCAGTGTGGAAGGCTCCAGAGACTCTGGATGTCTTGTTGACCAGCCTCAGCTGGCTAAACCACACGGACCACATGGAATCGGTCTGCAGGGTGGCAGCTGAGGCAGCACAAGCAACTGAGGGTCCAGGAGGCAGTGAGGCTGAAAGAATCTGGGGAGGCCAATGAGATGCGTCTGATAAACTAGTATTTCTATAAGATATATTACTAGAAGTAGAATTGTGAGGTCAAAGGGTGTGTGCATATGTTCCTACAAATTGCTTTCTAATAAGGTCACCCCGATTTACAGTCCCACTTAGAGAGCACGAGAGAGTCATTTCCTGTCCTGTCACCAACCCTGGGTACTGTCAGTCTTCATCGAGGTTTTCCAACTTGATGGGTGAAAAGCGGTTTTCTTTTAACCTGCAATTATTTAATTATTAGTGAGGTTAAGCATTTCTGTAATGAATTCTTTTGTGAATTTCCCATTCATATGTCTTAGAAAAAGTTAAATTTTCTGGTTTTTAGCAAGCTTCTGGATGCTTTTTCCAGGGAGTACAAAGGCATTTAAGTATTGTCCTGAGTGACCGTAGAGGAGGGAAACTTCCTTCCAAAAAGAATTGCATCATTTTTTCTAAAGTCAAACACAAATGTGATTTTTTTTCACTTTTTTAAATTGTAGTGAAATATACATAAGACTTACTATGTTAACCATTTTTGTTGTTGTTGTTTTTGGTGAGGAAGATTCGCTCAGAGCTGACATCTGTGCCCATCTTCCTCTATTTTGTATGTGGGATGCCGCCACAGCATGGCTGACAAGTGGTGTAGATCCACGCCCGGGATCCGAACCTGCGAACCCAGGCTGCTGAAGCGGAGCACACCAGACTTAACCACTATGCCATGGGGCTAGCTCCACCATTTTAATCATTTTTAAGTGACAGTTCTATGGCGTTAAATAAATTTACATTGTTGTGCAACCATCACCACCAACCATCTCCAGAACTTTTTCATCTTCCCAAACTGAAACTCTGTACCCATTAAACACTGACTCCCCTTCTCCCCCTCCCCTATTCCCTGGTGGCCACTGTTCTATTTTCTGTCTCTAAGAATTTGACTACTTTTAGTACTTCCTATAAGCGGAATCATACAATATTTGTCCTTCTGTGTCTGGCTCATTTCACTTAGCATTATGTCTTCAAGCTTCATCCATGTTGTAGCGTGTGCCTGAATTTCCTTCCTTTTTAAGGTTGAATACATGTGATTTTGAATTATCACAGGGGAGGATTATCTGTGGCTCTGCAGTAGACCGTGGGTTCCTCCTGTTGTTATTAGAAGAGGCTCCAAGTTGCAACTTGAGCTCTGTGTTCAGCCATTGTTTCTGCTCAGCATGCGTTCTTGACCAAATCATCCCACGGGCCCCCGGCTCGCAAGTGTTGCCTCGCCCTGCCTATGCCCTTCCCCATGAACATGAGCTGTATTGGTGCCCACCTCTGCCATGAGCCATCCACTCGTCCCCCTGTTAGCTGACAGCAGGTAGTCTGCCATGAATACACGTGTGTGTGTGTGTGTGTCTTTTCAAGTATTGACAAATTTCTATCAAGCTCAGGTGCACAGCTCAATTTGACTGGTTTGGAACCTTTACAAAGACCATATGCTAACCCTGGTCTTGCCACACCCTGTGTGACTTTCTAAGCTTTCTTTTATAAATCAGAACCAGGTTAGAGTGGCCCACGCTTTCTTTTGAGACCCCGTCCCCTCCCCCACCCAAGGATTCCTGGCTCCTCCAGGCTCAGAGCTCTGAGCCCACATGTGATGCTGAGGGCGAGCGCAGGGGAGAGAGGAAGGATGAGTGCAAATTCCTTTAAAAATTAAAATCCACTTGCTAACTTAAGTTTTACACATTACTAATAACAGTCTATTGCAGAAATAATCTTGCTTCTCAGAGGGAGTTCTTATTTATATTGTAATATGTATGGTGTCTCCAGTGTTTCTCTCTCTCTCTCTCCATCTCTCCATATATATATAATTTGCAATATGTGTGCGTGTATTTTCTAATTGGGATCAATTTAAATGGCTGTCTAGCGGCTCATCATAATATGTCCTGTGTTTTATTTACCCATTCCTTTATTGTTTGATATTTGGGTGGTTTTCTAATTTGGGGGCATTCTAAATAATTCTTCCATTTCAAAACAATCTACATAGCTACAGAGCTTTGTGTGCACCCATGATTATTTCCTTAGGTGGCATTTTTTAGAAGAAGAATTTCTGTGACGTGGAGTCTGCATATTTATAAAGCTATTGAATTATAGTGCCAAATTACCCTGTGAAAATTGTACTGATTTATACTCCCAAAAAGCTAAAAATCTTCTTCCCCAGGAGGCTGGATAATATAGTAGAAAGAACATTCAGAAAAAATATAAAAATAAGAAAACCATTCGAGCAGTCCCCACTCTGCCGCTGTGCAGCTGGGTATGTCTGGGCATGTCGAGCCCCCCTCCCCAAGACTGTTTCTTCGTTTGGGAAACAAGGGGGTTGCGTAGCTCAGGAGGTGGCAAACTTTTCCATGAAAGGCCAGATAGTAAATATTTGGGGTTTTGTGGGCCATATGGCTGTAGTTTTCAGCTGGGGCTGATTTTCCACTCCCAGTGTCTGGAGACACCTTTGTTGTCACAGCTGGTGAGGGAGTGCCATGGGCCTCTAGTGGGTAGAGACCAGGGATCTGCTCAACATCCTACAACGCACAAAACAGCCCTCCCCACAAAGCTTTATCCAGCCCCAAATGTCACTGGCGCCACAGTTGAGAAACGCTGCCATGGCTGTCTGTCACAACGACACAACTCCGTCACTGTAGTACCAAAGCAGCCATAGGCAATACAGGAATGCATAGGTGCAACTGTGTTCTAATAAAACTTTATTGATGAACACTGAAATTTGCATTTCGTGTAATTTCCACGTCACAAAATATTCTTTTAAAAAGTTTTCTCAATCATTTAGAAATATAAAGACCATTCGTAGATGGAGGCCAAACAAAAACAGATGGTGGGCTGATCTGGCCTTCCAGCCCATTTGGCGACCTCTGAGTTAGCTGAGCTCTACGGCCTGGAGATTCTATCAAGTGGAGGCGACAGACATTGCTTATTGAGCGTGTGTTATACGCCAGCCACTGTGCATGGATTGTCCTCTCGTTTACTCTCACATCAACCCTGTGGAAGGTTCTGATCCCCACCTGAAAGATGAGGAACTTGAGGCCAAGAGAGATGAAGTCACTTGTCTGAGATCTCTTAGTTACAAAATGGCGGAGCTAGGATTTGAACCCAGGTGTGGCCCCTTCTGGAACCAGTGCATGGCATCAACAGGTCCCCTGGCTCCACAGTTATCTACCTCGTCCCCAAGCCTAGATGTGTCTGTCTGAGGTTGGGACGAAGGAGTGATAAAGAGAGGGATAAATGGGGGCGTGTGGGTGTGTTCCCACAGAGCTTCATAGTGTGCAGGTGGGCCAAGGTACTTTTGCCTTCCTGGGTTCCTTCCTCCATTAAAAAGAAAAATTAAAAACTGTATTTTGTGACTACGTTGGCATGAAGACAACTATAATCCATGCTGGAGTCATTATTATATACTCATTATTTGTACCTTCATTTCTTTTCTTTCTAATTTGAAAAGAAATGAAAATGAAAACATTTTCATGGGCCCCTAGAAGAATCGGGCGCCCCCAGCACTGTCCTTCCTGTGCTCAGCGGAGTAGCTACTCTGATGCTGTGTCCCCAGAGTTCCAGGATCAAGTCACAGCTGCCAGGCTCTGCATTCTTGAGCAAGTTTCTTTACTCTCTGAGCTGTGATCTCCTTGTTTTAAAGGTAATAATGATACCTTATAAGTCTGAATCAGGAGACGATGATAAAATGATCCGAGGTTTCCTTCATTTGCTTGCTCCTTCCTTCCGTCGGTGGATATTTTTTTCTTTAATTCAGCAGCTACTGGATGCCCGACTCCTCTCCAGGAACTGTGTGAGATACAGACATGTCTTTGAGGAGCTCCTGGTCTATGTGAGCTTATAACAAAATGCTGGCAAGCCTTAGATGTCACTAGGCGCTTGACCAGCAATTTGTCATTTCACAGCCCCAGGAGGTAGGCACTATTTTCAGCTCCGCTGTACAGATGAAGAAACTGAGGCTGAGAGAGGTTAGAGAGCACTCCTCTTGCAGAGTTGAGCTGGCCCGTGGGCTGAGCGTCCGAGCTGAGGAGCCGTCACTCACGCTCCACTGGCCTTGGGCACAGCCCAGTCTCCTATGTGGCGGCCGCTGTGCCCAGACTCTTCCCCACCCTCTCCAGAAGGGCGCCAGTGGTGTCAGAAACCCTGTGCCCTCCTGTCACACCTGTCTGTCAGCCTCAGATCCACAGAACCCCGGGTTAATCTGCTGTCAGACGAATGCCTGACACCGTCACCCCTGCCCATCAAGCCCGCTCGTTGTTCCTCCAAAGATTCCTCTCCAAGGAGGTCTGTTGGTACAGGGGGTGGTGGAGCATGTGCCCTGGCAGCTCTGAGCTTTGCCCAACTCCCCTTTGGAGATCCCCGCCCTGGGGGAGAGAACGGGGGCTGGGGGAGGCACGCAGAGCCCCAAGTTCCCAGCTCCCTGTGCCAGGAGGGGACACAAGCTCCTGGAGGGGGGTGCACACCTGGCCCTTTGCAGCCTTCCAAGGCTGCCCACCCTGAGCTTGGTGCTGGTTTTGCTGCCCACCAGCTGTGCATCTCCCTGAGCTCAGTTTCCTTATCTGCATAAGGGGCATACGTATGCCTTTCCCGCAGTCGTTGGGAAACTGAATGAGGTCAGGCATACTGAGCTCTCAGTACAGTGAATGCATCTCGCTTGTTATCATTAATTCATATTAGAGAGATTTCCTCTGTGTGCCAGCTAGCCTAGCCCTGCCTTAGCTTAATGCAACTGGATCTTCAGTAGCGACCACTCTGAGCCACACGGGTCCTGGGGGGGCATGGGGGAGACTGAGATGATGTCCTTTGTTCTTGATGAGATCACTGTCCCTGAGCACAGGGAGCCAGCACAGATTAGTCTGCAAGTGCTGCCCAAGGATGGTCCTGGTTGCACAGGGTCCTGTCACCTACAGAATGGCCTACAGATTCCAGGGTGGTCAGAAGTCTGGGCAGGCAAGCAGGGAATCCGAGTGGGCAGAGAGCAGCTTTCCAGGCCCCTCCCTCTCAAGGTGGGACTCTGTCTTCCCCTGTCCCCCCTCTGTGTTTATTCATGTGAACCTGTCTTTACAGCATCCGTCGTCATCTTCGTTGTTTTCTAGTCATCTAGGAGCGTGTCTGGAAGGGACTGTTTGCTTCTTAAGGAAAGAGACCTTATCTTCTCCCTGTTTCCATATTCCCAGAGCCAAGCCCAGTGTGTGAGCCAGAGAAAGCAGTCAGCAAGTGCTTATTGGCAGAAGGAGGAAGGGAGGGCCGTTTGAAAATCGGCAGGAATCACCAAGAAGCCTGTCTTAGTTCGTTCGGGCTGCTGTAACAAGAATACTGGGTGGCTTCCGCAATGGAAATTTATTTCTCGCAATTCTGGAGGCTGGAAGTTCAAGATTAAGATGCCAGCACATCCAGTGTCTGGGGAGGACCCGCTTCCTGGTTTGCGGATGGCCACCTTGTGTTGTATGCTCACGGTGGAGGGCAGAGAGAGAGAAAGCAAGCTCTCTGGGGTCCTTGAATAAGGGTGCAAATCCCATTCATGAGGACCGTACTCTTATGACCTAGTCACCTCCCAAAGGCCCCGCCTCCTTGTACCATCACACTGTGGGTGGGATTTCACCACATGAATTTGATGGGGACACAAACATTCCGTTTGTGTTTTCTCGGATACCAAGGCCTGGATGCTTTATTTAAATTTTTTTTGCTGTTCACCTTTCGTCTGCTCGGCTCTCCTGTGCGCTAGTCTCTGTCCTAAATGCTTTGCATGGATTGTCTCATCACAGCATCTACGACCAGCACCCGGGGGCATAGACGTTAGTGATTTACATCAAGGAAACAGAGGAACAGAGAGAAGTAATTTGCCCAAAGTGCGCGACGAGGAAGTGACTGAGCCGAGATCTGAGGTCTTGATGTCACTCTCGTTAATGGGTAGAGTTGGGGGAACTTATCCCGTCCCTCCTTTCCTTAGAGGGAGCCTCTGTGACCCTTCCTCTTCCTATGGAGGTGACCGTCACAGCTGGAGAGGGGAGCCAGGAGCCGGGGATGGAGGACTGAAGCCAGGACGGGGTGACCGGGAAGCTGTCTAGAAGCTTCGGGGGGGGAATGCAGGCTAACCCTGGGCTCTTGGCCTCTTGGGGTCTCCTCTACTGCCCCTCAGTGGACCAGCCAGAAGCAAGGAGAGGTAATCCTGAGCATCTGTTGTGTGTTTGGTAAATACTAGTTATGTAGGATAATAGGCACTATGGGGGAAAAAAAGAGGATTCCAAGGTCAAACAAGAAACATGTAAGACGAGCCCTTCTGCCTTTTGCGGATGACTCGTCTTCACTTGGCCTCATTCTTTCTTTCTTTGGTTTCTTTTGCTTATTTCTCGAATCTATCTGAGGGATAACATAAGCCCACTGGAGCTGAGTCTGTGGACCCTCCTTCCAAGTGACGGGGTAAGAAGCTTGAGGTCCTTGTCAGCAATGCTGGAGGAAATTTCATGGACGTTAGAGCCTTGCTGGCTTGCAGAGAGGGCCCTTAAAACCCAGGTCAATGTGTTTGTCACAGTAGCACTCACCTAAACCCAGGTGCACATATCTGTTCATCAACGGACTCCTAGGAGAACTTCAGAACACACGATTCCTCGAAGAGGCCAAAATCCACTGAGATCCCAGTGCATCCACTCCATCCCTTCTTTGGAAGAAGCCAGTGGTATCAGAAGAAAGCGCAAGGGAGCAGAAGTCTTGAATATTGACTGCAAATATGTTTTGCTTGGCCCATGCAAATTAATTGATGTTTTCCCCTGAATTAGTTGCCGACATTTACAAATTGGGGAATTTGATATAAACATCCGAATTTCTGGTTCCTTTTGGAAAAATCAGAAAATCCGGTAGCACTGGACCCCCATTCCTGCTTGGCCACAAAGGACTGGAACTGAGTAGTGGTCACCCCCTTTAGATGGGTACATGGTCTCCAACTTACCACAGACCCCACCACTCCTTTTGTCTCTCCAATAACGAGGCAGAATGCCAGCCTCCACTTAGCACTACATGCTCACAGTTGTTTATAAATATATATATTGTATTAATGTTCACGAAAAATTTCCTGAAGCCATGTCTCTATAAAAATCAGGGAAACTATAGATAGACTCAGAGGGCTCCGTCTTTTTTCTAACTTGTCTGTTTCATTTTCTAACTTGTCTGTTTCATTTTTCTGACTAGTAGGCATTGACTCACATCCTTGCTGTAGATCAAGGATTGGCAAACTAGGGCTTGCCAGTCAAATCTGGCCCACTGAAAGCAAAAGGCTACAGCCACCGTGGCAAAGAGTTTGGCAGTTCCTCAAAAACTTAAACATAGAATTACCATACAACCCAGTAATTCTCCTCCTAATATATACTCCCCAAAGAATTGAAAACAGGTTTTCAAACAGATACTTGTACACAAATGTTCACAGCAGCACTATTCACGATAGTCAAAAGGTGGAAACCACCCAAATGTCCATCCATGGATGAATGGATAAACAAAGTTGGGTGTAGCCACACAGTGGAATATTATTCAGCCATAAAAAGGAATGAAGCACTGATGGATGCTAGAACATAGTTGAACCTCAAAAACATGATGCCAAGTGAAAGAAGCCAGACACAAAAGGCCATGTAGTGTGTGATTCCATTTATATGAAATGGCCAGGATAGGTAAATCCATAGAAGACAGAAAACAGATTAGCAATTGCCAGGCGAGGGGGGAGGAGAAAACAGGAAGTGGCTGATTAATAATTCTCCTTGGGGGTTACGAATATGGTTTGGAACTAGACAGAGGTGATGTCTACCCAACACTGCAAATGTGCTAAATGCCACTGAATCATACACTTTAAAATGGATAATTTTATATTATGTGAATTTCACCTCAATTAAAGAAAATCCGGCCCACTGCTTGTTTTTGTACGGCCCACTGGCAAAGAATGTGTTTTTATGTTTTTAAATAACTGAAACAAATCAAAAGAATAATAATATTTAATGATGCGTGAACATTGTATGAAATTAATTTTAGTGTCCATAAATACGGGTTTATTGCAGCCACACCCATTCATTTACGCATTGCCTATGCTCCTTTTGAGTTGCAGCGGCAGAGTTGCGTAGTTGTGAGAGAGACTGTACGGCGTACAAAGTCTAAAATATTAACTATCTGGTACTTTACTGAAAGAGTTTGCTGACCCCTGCTCTAGATCCTTCTCCACCAGGTGATGGAAGTCAGGTGGCAGATAGTCTCTCAATTCTTGAGAGATTGGAGCGGTTCATGGGCTCGTACCTGGAGGCAGAAGGATGGACGGACAGGGTTCCCTTAAACTAGGTTTGTTAGTTTCCTAGGGCCACTCTAACAAAGTACCACAAACCGAGTGGCTTAAGCAACACCCATTTATTCTCTCCTAGGTCTGGAGCTGGAAGTCTGAAATCAAGGCATTGGCAGGGCTGTGCTCTCTCTGAAGGCTCATGGGGAGGACCCTTCCTTGCCTCTTCCTAGCTTTCGGTGGCTGCCAGCAATCTTTGGTGGTCCTTGGCTCACAGATGCGTCACTCCAATCTCTGCCTCTGTTGTTGCATGGCTTTCTCCCACTCGTGGTGTCCCATCTTCCTCCCTCTGTGTCTCTGTGTCCATTTTCCCCTCTTTTTATAGGTCATTGGATTAGAGTCCACGCTAACCCAGGATGCTCTCATCTTAAGTTGATTACGGGCAAAGACCCTATTTCCAAAGAAAGTCACATTGTGAGGTTCTGGGTAGACATGAAGTTTGGGGGACACTATTCAACCCAGTCCATTAGGCACCCCCAAGATCTTTGATTCTGAGAGTGAGCACAGACTCTTCATGCCTGATTGGAAGCACTCTGACGCTGAGTGGAAGTAAGTGGAGAGGGGCATTAATTAAATATTAAATTAAATACTAATTCAGCACCTTCTAAGTGCT
This sequence comes from Equus asinus, assembly GCF_041296235.1. Classification (NCBI taxonomy): domain Eukaryota; kingdom Metazoa; phylum Chordata; class Mammalia; order Perissodactyla; family Equidae; genus Equus; species Equus asinus. The sequence continues at coordinate 82,987,612 of NC_091797.1, read as the reverse complement.
GGGCACGTTCTAAGCACTTGGTTAATCCTCTGAGGAACCAGTGAGGCACGAAGGGATTAGACAAGAATTTGCCCGAAGTTTTACCACTGACAAGTAGCAGAGCCAGGATGCCCAGCCAGGCAGCAAGACCCTGGAATCTCATTGAATCCGACAGCCACCTTGCAGGGTTGCTGTTTAAATTCTCATATTGCAGGTAAATAAGTAAACAGTCTCAGAGAGGGTGAAAGACTCGGCCAGGGCGAAGTGGAGATGTGAACTCAGGTAGCAGGACCTTGCTCTTTCAAGAACACAGGGGGACCCGTTCTCTGCAACCCCCATTCCTTAACATCGCCATTTCTTCCTTCCACACTTGGAGAATGCCTTTTGCCTGCCCTCACTCAAGGGTGAAATCCAGGGATGAAAGAAGCTAGCAGATGCAAAATGAGTCACCTGGAGGCTTTGAGTGGGCTCCAAAAACCCTGAGCTGGCTGGAAGCATTCACCCATGAAAACCCCTTTCAGCCTTTTGAGAATCAAGGTCCTATTGACAAATGCAAAGATGTTGACATGTGCTGGAAGGCTGTGCTGCCTGCTCCAAGGTAAAAGGCATAGATCAGGCCAGTGAATGTGCTTCCTGGGAGTTCATCAATCTTGCCTTTGTTTTGTGCATAAGCGTGAATGATCACAGTGAACCAATCCATCATTAGGTTGTGTTCCTTTCTACCAGAACAGGAGCACCAGGTAGAAGAAACGGGAGGGTGTCTTCCAGGGGCGCATTCAGGGCCAGACTCCTTGGAGAATGGGGGCAGGTGTTAGAGCAAAGAGGCTCTGAAGACTCATCTGATTGCATCCACACCCATCCGTCAGGCCTGGATTCGGCCCCTCTTCTTTTCCCCACCGACTGTCAATCACGTGGCTTTTGAAAAATCTGAGAAGATTACACCTTTGGCGTTGGTCGGCTGAGCCTGAGGATCAGGAACCTGGGCTGCTTTGTGAATCTGTTTTCCTCTCTGATCTTTGCAATCAGACTGTCTTTGAGCCTTGGCCCTGAGTGCCTTTGCTGGCTCAGACACATTCCTCAAGGATTCGCCAGCGTTGGCCATTCTGTCCTTAGGGAATGGGCTGAGTCATTGCACCTGCCAACCATGTCTTCTCTGAGAACTTGGAGAAAGTTTGAGAAGACCGGGAGCCATTTGGCTGGGAGAACCTGTGGCTACTTGACTGATGTCACGATGCCTGTGGGGGTGACAGGTTTAGGCAGTCTGTCCTGACCCCCACACTCATCATTCCACCCACACCCTTGATAAATAATTGGGACCGTGGTCAAGAGCCCCAATATGTTCGGGGGTCACGTTCAGTGGTCCCCTTCTTCTTGTGCATTCTTGGTATCTTTGATCCAGAGCAGTGGTTCTCAACTAGGGATGATGTTGCCCCCCTCCCTGGGGACACTTGGCAGTGTTGGGAGACATTTTTGTTTGTCACAGTTGGGGGAGCAGGATGCTGCTGGCGTCTAGTAGGTGGAGGCCAGGGATGCTGCCCAACATCCTATAATACATAGGACAGCCTCCACCACAGAGAATGATCCAGCCCACCTGTCAATCATGCCGAGGTCAAGAAACCCTGATCCAGGGCAGTCGTTCTCAAAGTTCAGTCCCCAAACTTGCAGCAGCATCGGGCATCACCCGGAACTTGTTAGAAATGCAAGTTTCTTGCTTTCCCCCCTAGACTCAGTGACTCAGCAGCTCTGAGGTCCAGAAATCAGCATTTAAGCCTTCCAGGCGACTGTGGTGTGTGAAGTTTGAGAGCCACTGACCTAGCACAGTCAGCGTTATAAAATGCCAAGAGAAGCAGTTGGGTGCCCCGGTCTCATTACAGGGCAGAGATGCTGGCCTGAAGTCAGAGTCCACGTTCTCTACCACTATCACCTCTCGGTCCCGTTTGAAGCTGGGTCAGACTACAAATAGCCAACACCCCACGTCAGTGCCTGGTGTCAGTCCGAGAGCCCAGATAATTTTCAAGGTAAATTAAAACACTGCTCACTGACTCTTCGAGGTGAGAGCATGCCTTGGGTTTCGCTGGATGGTGCTTGTTCTTGCGGGCTTGGTAGATTACCTTGCTGGATTCCAGGAAGGGTGGGGGGTTTTGATTTTTATGGAATGTCGAATCTTAGTCACAGATATTATCAGGCCAGCCCCATTGATTTAGGTGGCTAGGTGGATAAACAGATTTTTTTTTTTCCTGTGGGAAATTCCTGATAAAGGAAGAAGCAAGAAATTCCCCCCTCCTCCACTCACCAACTGTCTTGGGCAAATTACGGAACTTCTCTGATCTGCAACATTGTCTTCTGTGAAATGGGATGGAGTCCTGATCTTTCTAGTTGCCGCGAGGATCCTATACATAAAATGCCGGGCATGGAGTAGAAGCTTAATAAGTGCCGATTTGTACCCCTTCTTTGGAAGAGTCCAGGGCACATGGCTGTATTAGTTTCCTATTGCTGCTGTAACAAATTATCATACATGTAGTGGCTGAAAACCACACAAACTTATTCTTTTATATTTCTGCGGGCAGAAGTCCAAAGTGAGTCTTATGGGGCTAAAATCGAGGTGTTGGCAGGGCCAGTTCCTTCCAGAGGCCCCAGGGGAGATCTGTTTCCTTTTCTTTTCCAGCTTCTCGTGGCCCTCCTCATTCCTTGGCTTGTGGCCACATCAGCTTTTCTCCCTTAGCTCCCGTTGAGGTCACATCTCCTTCTTCCTGTGACTTTCTTACTCCCTTTTATCAGGATTTTGTGATTATGGGTGTAGGGCCCCTGGATAGTCCAAGACAGTCTTCCCATCTCAAGATCCTTAATTTATTCCCATCTGCACAGTCCCTTTGGCCGTATAAGGTCACATTCAGAGGTTCCAGGCATTAGGAGCGGCTATCCTGGGGGACCACTGTTCAGCCTATCCCCATGTGTTAGCCCATTCGAGCTGCTATAACAAAAATACTACAGATTGGGTGGCTTAAACAGAAAACCTTTATTTCTTACAGTTCTGGAGGCTGGGAAGTCCAAGATCAAAGCGCCAGCAGAGGTGGTGTCTGGTGAGAGCCCACTTCGTAAATCACAGAGGACCATCTTCTCGCTATGTCCTCCATGGTGGCAGGGGCTGGGGACCTCTCTGCGATAAGGACCCTAATCTCATTCAGGAGAGCTCCACCCTCATGACCTAATCACCTCCCAAAGGCCCACCTCCTGATGCCATCACATTGGGGATTAGGATTTCAACATGTGAATTTGTGGGGACACAAACATTCAGTCCATAAGACACGAGGACTGAAGTCATTGGCAACTCTATAAATAAACTCCTTTGTAGGAGACCCCATAGTGAAAAGGCCTGCCCCTAGGTTTGGTCACAGGGTGGTGTCTGGGTCCTGTTCCTCAGCGCTGCTCCTAAGTTCACGGCAGGCGGGGAGCAGCATAAACCACCCTGTGGTTCTCGGAGGGAGGCGCCTGGACCAGCAGCATCACATTACCTGGGAATGTGTTAAAATGCAGATTCTCAGGAGCCGGCCTGGTGGCGCAGCGGTTAAGTGCACACGTTCCACTTCTCGGCGGCCCGGGGTTCGCTGGTTCGGATCCCGGGTGCAGACATGGCACCGCTTGGCACGCCATGCTGTGGTAGGCGTCCCAGATATAAAGTAGAGGAAGATGGGCATGATGTTAGCTCAGGGCCAGTCTTCCTCAGCAAAAAAGAGGAGGACTGGCGGTAGTTAGCTCAGGGCTAATCTTCCTCAAAAATGCAGATTCTCAGGACCTGCTCCAGATTTAACTGATCAGAGTCCCTGTAGCAGACCCGAGCAATCTGTAGTGTAAGGAGCTTGCTCACCTACTGCAACGTTGACCCTTTCAAAATAATTCAGTGGTTTTTAGTACGTTCACAGAGTTGTACAACCATCACCACTAATTCCAGAATATTTTCACCACCCCAAAAAGAAACCCTGTACCCATTAGCTGCCACTCCCTATTGCCCCTCCCTCAAGCCCCTGGCAACCATTAATCTACTTTCTTTCTCTATGGATTTACTTATTCTGGACATTTCATATAAATAGAATCATACACCATGTGGTCTTTTGGGTCTGGCTTCTTTTACTTAGCCTGATGTTTTCAAGGTTCATCCACGTTGTAGTGTATCAGTACTTCATTCCTTTTTTTGGCTGACTAATATTCCACTGTTTGGGTATACCATATTTCGATTATCCATTCATCAATTGATGGGCATTTGGCTTGTTTCCACTTTTTGGCTCTTATAAAGGATGCTGCCATGAATGCTCAAGTTTGAGAACTCCTGCTGTAGAGAATTCATCAGAATCCAGAAACCTGGGTCTTGCTTTGCCAGTTCAGAATACAGATTCTTTTGGAGTCCAATTCACATTAACCAGACTTTTGAGACTGATGTACGCATCCAGAATGTCTGTTTATTAATGTACGATGAGAACTTACTGTCACAGGGACTGCAATTCTCCAGCGCCAAGGGATTAGCCCGTTTTCTCTCTGCAGTGTGCGCTTCCTGACAGCCACATTTTCTTTGGGAGGTTTCCTGGTGAACATGGAATAGGGAGAAGGGGAGTTTGCTGCGTGGAATGTTTCAAGGCCTCAGGCTGGGACAACCTGCTCTCTCTGGGCAGGGTAACTGAGAGTACAGGCAAACTGTCCAGTGTGCATCGTGGATCCTGCCTCTACCGCTTGCTAGCTGTGTGACCTAGAGCAAGGTGTTCAACCTCTCTGAACTACACTTCCCTTGTCTGTGATTTTGAGATAATAATAATGAAGATGTTATAGGACTGTTGTGAGAATAAATGAGATCATACTTGTAAAGTGTTTAGTACTAGTGCCTAGTACGTGGCCCATAAATGGTGGCGCCACCACCCTTATGATGACTAACCGTCTCACAGTTGGGGTGGAGTTGCATGAGGGACTGGAGACACCAGAAGTCTGCTGTAATGTCTGTCCCTGTGACCTTGTATAAGGTCAATATTCTTCTGTTTGTAAGTGAAACAACTCAGACCGCTTTAAATGTTTAAAAGTGAAGACTTCATAGTAACTGGAGAAGCTCCAGGGCTCAAATGATGTATCAGCCTTTGGCTTCTCTGCATCTCTCTGCTCTGCTTTTCAAGGGTCTTGGCTTCCTTCTCAGGCAGACCCTTCCCGCAGGTGGCCCCTGAGCGCTCAGCTGGGCAGCCCACCAGCTTAGCTACTCCTGGGGATAGAGGAGATCTTAAAAAAAAAAAAAAAATCCCAGGTCATTTTTTTGTGGGTTCTGATTGGCCCATCTTGGGTCACATGACTACCCCGAACCAATCTCAGTGGTCAAGGGGTTGGAACACTTTTGGACTCACTTGTCTGGGTCAAACCACTGCCCAGGACTGGAAGGGGGCTCAGCCTGCCCCGGACTCTAGGACTGAGATGCCAGAGGGGAGTTTCCCAAGGGAAAACCTGGCGGCTGTTACTAGAAGAAGAAGAAATGGGCTCCAGTGCCAAAGAGCCCTGTCCCTCGGATGGGCTGAGAGGGTCAAGCCAACACCCACCCCTACAACTCTCTTTGCTTCTCCTTCATGGTTGATGGAGGCCCTCTTTCCATCTGTCCAGTATTTAATCCCATCGTATCAGGCTCTGGATCCAGGTCCCTTCCTGCCTCTTTGGGCAGGGAATCTTAGCTATAAAACTGCTGCCACTTAGAGCTGGATAATTCTTGTGATGGGACCTGTCCTGTGCATTGCAGGATATTCAACAGCATCCCTGGCCTCCACCCACTAGATACCAGTAGCACGCCTTCCCCAGTTGTGACCCCCCCAAAATGTCTCCAGATACTGCCAGATGTCCCCTGGGGAGCCACCATCACCCACTTTTGAGAACCCCTAAATTAACAGAACCGAAATGAACGGTTTAGGTTAATGTGTTTCTCTATTCTCTGATCCACTAGGGGTTGAGCTAGTTTCATTCTTGGAAGCTTCCTTCCTTATCTCCACGTTCTTGGAGGTCAGAATTCTATGTATCCCCAATACTGACAACACTTCTCACTGATAAACCATGGCCCTGTTGCAGCAGAGGCCCCCTGTCTCAGTGGCCATACCCTCAGGGCTACCACATCAGGACCAGGACCTGTCACATCTCCATCACCTCGGCCACACTTAGTGATGCTTTGGAATCTGGACACCTCGCCTTGACCTTGGAATCTTATCCATCACAAGGCTGTCTCCACCATGTCTGCCACCCACAGACAGTGTGACACCTCTTTGGGTGGCACTTTGAGCATCAAGGAACTGAGAGAGGGAGGGAGTCTGTTGCCTAACGTTCAGACCCAAGGATGTGAGCTGTCCTGGGTTTCTTAAAGTCATACCGGGGTCTTTCACAGTAAGCTCGCTTGGTCTGTCCCCGCTGAGCCCACTCAGGCAGTAAATTCCTTGGAACGACTGTGTGGGGAACTTCTCAGCAGCGCTTTGCTCTATGCACAATTAACTTCCATCGAACATTAGCTACAGGGTGGCTGCATAATTACGAAACACCACATTTCCACTGGGGGAGAGTTTCAGATCAGGCAACTTCGAATGGCTCTGATTTAAGATCCATAAACTCAGTTCAAGGCAATAAATATGTAAGTAATTGATGATGTAGTGTGCGAGGAACTTAAGATCCATCCATCACAACGGGGCAAGCAAGGGCTATGGCCACGCTCTGAGAACAGGATGATAGGACAGGAATAAATGGCCTCCCCATAACTCGCCGCTGCTTCTCCATAGAGTCGTGGCCTCATTCCCCAAAGCATCCAGGTTTGTCTCCTCGGGCCAGGGGGAAGGGCCGCCTAGGAAGCCTGGAAATCTGCACTTGGGTTGCTCAAGGGGAAAGCTGCCTTTATTGCACACCTACTACATGCCTGGCACTTGAATCATATGCCAGTGCCCAGTTCTTAGGGAAACTCTGCAAGATGGGTTTTATCACTCCCATTTTTCAGAGGAGGAGATCCAAAGAGTGGAAGACCCAAGAACTCACGAGGGCAGAAGCAGGATAGCGACTCAGGTCTGCAGCTGTCAATTAATTGCATCTTGTCCCTCTATCTCTTAGGCACAAAACAGGGTTTGGGCCCCTGGGCTGCCCGGATTGCAGACATGCGGGCCACAAATGCGTCTTTCGCCCATTTCTGGGTCCAGATGTCAACCCCAACTTGCAGATGCCAGCCTGTGGTCTGCATGCCCCCCACCTCCGCTCGCCCCACGCCTGTCACTGATACTGCTGTTTCTGTTTATTTCAACGTGAGACTATTTACAATTGAAATTGATGGAGCACAGGGCTGGCTGTTTTTCTCCCTTCACAGGGACATTTGCAGTGATGGCAGCGTGGGGCCTCTGTCTGTCAACTCTTGTTTTGTCCTCATTTAAGCCTGAGCCAGGCGCAGTAAGCCAGCCTCTTCCAATTAGCATTTTCCTTCGGGTCAAGGAGACAGGTCCTGTGTCTGTGTGGTCTGAGATGGCTCTGCCTGGCTGGGTGGGTCTCCAGGCTTCTCAAGGTCTCCAGGCTGCCTCTCCTCACGCTCCAGGCTTCTCTCTCAGGAAGGGTGCACAAGAAGACCCCCTCGCTAGCTCTGCTGGTGGTCTCTCCTCCTTTCTAAATATCGAAAGAGAGACCAAAGTGCTCCCAAGTAGGGCTTGGCAGTCAGGGAGACGTAGGATCAAATCCCAGAAGGATGCATAAAACAGACATAGCTGTGATGAAGAATCCATGAGCTAATGCAGATAAAACACTTAGGCTGGCTGTCCCCAAACTTGTCTGCCTATTTGTATCACCTGAAGACCTTGTAAAACTTTCAAAGCCAGGCGACAACCCAGCACAATTAAATCAAGGGTCAGCAAACTTTTTATTAAAGAGCCAGATAGTAAATATTTTAGGCTTTGTGGGCCATATGGTCTCTGTCGTGTCTGCTCAACTCTGCCCTTACAGTGCCAAAGCAGCCGTCGACAATGGGCGTGGCTGTGTGCCAATAAAACTTTATTTATAAAAAACGGCCGTGGGCCAGATTTGGTCCAATGACCTAGTTTGCTGACCCCTGAATTAAATCACAATGCTGGAGAGGGGCACAGGCCTCCGATGATTCCAGTAAGCTGACAGTTTGGGGAACTACTGACTTGGCGCTGCCTGGTTTGGGTTACCTATTATCATTAGGGCTGCCCTGCAGCTCAGAGAAGGTAAGTGACTTGCCAAGTTAGTGGCAGAACCAGGACAATAACCTTGGTCTCTCTGACTCCAAGCCTCATTCTTTTGATCACTCTGCTTGTCTGTTTTAAGCTCTCAGAGCCTCAGTTTGTTCATCTGTAAAATGGGATCGATACTAGACCTCGTTGAGAGGTGGCTGACAGGACTGAATGTGGAAATTGACGTGAATTGCATGTCTGCCCTCAAGTGGGGCTCCGTCCATGGCATCCATTCCAGGCGAGAGTCAGGAGGAGTTGAGGCTGTTCCAGGGTCCCAGCCCCAGTGGCTGGAGGAACTGTGGGGCCCTGGACAGACAGGCAAGTGGGAGAGAGGTCTGGGAGAGAAGGTGGTGGGCTCCATTTTGGGGCAGGTACACTTCCTTTGCTCAGCCATCCCAGCTGAGGTCCCGGCCGCGGGTCAGAGCCTGAGTGGTGGGGCTGGAGGTGTGTGTGGGTGGGTGATCAGGGCAGAGTGGGGCTCCTGGCTTCCTGGGACCCCTGACTGGCGGGGGCCCTGCAGGGTTTGGAGAAGTGAAGCCTCCATTGTGAGGTTTGGGCTGCTGGGTTATTTTTGCTGGAGTTAGTAAGAAAAACCCTTCACCTCTCAGCTCTAAGCCAAACTCTGCACAAGACACTGAACACATAGAAGTGAGTTACTGGCTGCTCCTAGGCTAGGAGCTCACGATCAAGGGTGGTGATGGGGAGAACAGATACGCAAGCAGAGGCTCTCCGTATAACGAAGTGAGTGGCCCGAGAGGTAAGCACAGGATGCTACAGGAGGGGCACATCAGGAGCATCCGGCCCTGTGCATTCAGGGAGGGCTTCCTGGAGGAGCTCTGCCTGAGCTGGATCTTGGAGGAAGAGTTGGCCTGAGTCAGGCTAAGAGAAGTAAGGAAGGGCATGCAGAAGAATGTTCTAGACAGAGAGAATAGCATCTCTGAAGGTGGGAGGTGCAAAACAGCAATCTCTGGTGTGACTGTGACTCGGGGAGGGCTGGGCAGGGGCTGGGGACAGCTGTGGGGCCATCAGTGACTTTAAGCCCAGGACTAGCCCTTGGTGCTGTCTTGGTGCTTTCTCAGGCATGGGGGGCATTTCTTCCTCTGGCCTGGGGTCTGCATGTTCTTCCTCCTCTCCTGACCTCTCTTGGTCACTTAGGTAGATACGATGCTATAATGGAGGTCCTTGAGACCATGATTTTCGATACCCCATGCCCACGCCCAGGTTGATGTTTAAGTGATCCACGCCCCCAGCTCCAGAAGCACCACCCCTATTTCCTTATTGATGATTTCTTTCCTGAGCACTTCCCAAACAGACCAAGCTGGATCCATTATCCTGATCAGATTCTTCTGGGTTTCTAGATTTTATTCCCTTTTTTGTATTTGAAGGTTATTTTATTACAGGAAATGATTTTGACACTTCAGGATGAGCCCCTCCTCTTTCCAGACCAGAGCAATAAAATTATAACAAGGGGAATTCGAGGGGAAGCTTTTGGGTGGGGATACAGAGAGAGGAAAGAAAGATAGGTTTCCTAATAGGTCTCGTTTTTAGAATTGATAATTATGCCACGCCCCCTCCAATCCGTGGGGTGGTGTCTCGTGGAATTAGAGACCCACCGCCTCACTTTTCTTGTCTTGCCCCCCCGATGGGCCCCGCTGCCCCCACACCCCCCCGCACGCACACCTCACCTACTGTTAACATCTTGGACTCTCCATTTACCATCCTCAAAAGGAAGATGATTACTCGCGTGGAACCCGGGTCTCCCATTGTTTGGTTACGAGGTTAAAAATCCCCAATACACTTTAATAAATTCAGCAGTGAGCACATTATAAAATGTAATTAAATGCCTCAGCCATCTTCTCCTTCTTTACCGGCAGTGAAATTTAATTGAGGCCATCTGAGGGGGCTGAAATAAATCACAGGTGATGATTCCAGGATTCGCGTTTCTCCCTGAGAGAGGGCGTGATGTTATCACTGTCCACACTTTTGATTTATAGAGAATTCAGGGGAATTCCAGCTTGGCACTTACCTGCCAGGACTCAGACACCAGGTGGTGATGGTCTTTTAAAAAGGGGAGAAGGATTCTGGAGAGATTAGAACAACTGCATTCTAGTTTTCCCACTAGCTCCTGAAGGTGCGTCCAGTGTGGCTTCACCATTTTTAAAAATTTTTAACCGGGCATGGGGAGGAGAACCATGATTGCAACTCTCTGTGATGTCTTCCCCTCACATCCTCTGCATTTCCTGCCTCTTGCCCCACATATCAGCCCTCTGTCTATTCTGCTGCTATTTGCTCAGTGCCCTCACTGCTCACCCGTCTTACCAGGGTAGGCTTCTACCTGGAGACACTCCCAGGAGGGCACTCTCTCTATCTAGCCCCCTTGGCCATGACCAGCACCACCACCACTCCAGTTGGAACTTACACATCCTCAAGGTCTTCTCTCTGCTTTGATAAAGTGACAACTGGATAATTGTATTAATTAGCCCAGACAGAAGGAGTGAGAGGAGAGAGTTAATTTTCTTTTCCCTTTGCCTTCATGAGCTGACATGGATTTCAGCAGTGGCATGTAATCAGAGTCATTGCCTCCTCATGGATTATTTTACCAAGAGACAGTGAGGGCTAGAAAGGACACAGGTTTGAGGTGAGACTAGTATGGGTTAGAATTCTGGCTGGGCTGCTTACAGTTCTAACTGTGCCTCGCTTCTCTCTTCTTCAAGTGGGCATTGAAGCAACACGCCCCACAGGGTGCTAGGATTAAGTGAGCAGAGGGGGTGACACCAAGTGGTCATGCACATTTTGGCTTGGAGAATGCAGGCCACTTGTCCAAGGATTCCCGCCATGTAAGTGGCAAAGTGGGTCTTCAACCCAAGTCTTCTGGCTCCAAAGAAAAACATCTTCCACATTGTATATGTATGTCAAATCATCCCGTTGTATGCTTTAGATCTTACATTTGTCCATCATACCTCAATAAAGCTGGGGAAAGAAAAGAAAAAGAAGAAATCTCTCTGCTAATCAGCCAAGGAAATGAGTTACAGAACTCTAAATCAGGAGTTGGCACATTTTTTCTATAAAGGGCTAGGTAATAATTGTTTTTGGTTTGTGGGCCATATTGTTGCTGTCACAGTTACTCATCTCTGCTGGTGCCATGTGGAAGCAGTCACGGACGATACGTAAATGAGTGAGTGTGACTGTGTGCCAATCAAACTTTATTTATGATAGCAGGTGATGGGCTGGCTTTGGCCCGAGTGTCATCGTTTGCCAGCCTCCTCTCTAAATCATAGTCCATGGAGAGCTCTGTCGTGTTGTAACGTGTGTTAAGTCAGAGTGATGATGACAATGACAAAAACAATAATAACAATAATATGTTGGATGCTCAGCTGAGCCCTGTTCCAATTATATTACCCCACTTAATCCTCCTAGCCATCATATGAGGGTGGTATTTTGACCCCCTTTTTACAGGAAACAAAAGGAGACTCAGAGAGGTGAAAGTAGCCAAGGTCTGATAGCTAGTAGGTGGCAGAGCTGATGTCTGAACACAGGTCTGCTCCCTTCACAATCCCACACTCTGCTGGGCAAGTCAATGACCTGGAGGCCCTTTCTGTTCAAAAGTATGCTGCTCTGTCTCCAAAGAAAGTCCACACTAGGCTAGTTTAAACCCCCGTACATGTGAATTGGTCTGATCCTGATGCCTCCATTCCTGCAATATTCATATTTATAGGCACACAGCTTCCCCTTAGCCCTCTGTTTTGCATCAGTGCCATGAGGATCCCTCAGCATCTCCTCTGAATGGTCTCTTCCATCACGAGTGAGCCGCACTATCCTTGCTCACCCCTGGCATCTCTTATCATTGTCAGTCCCCTCTGCCTTGTTTCTTCCCCGGTGACATGGCAGCCAGGCCACCCTCATCAACACCCTCACCAGTGCCAAGTGGCTCCCCGGACGCCTCCATAGCTATCACAGCCCCCAGCTGATGAAATCTGGATCTTGGGAAGTGGGATGTAGCTGTCTCATGGAAGAAAGGATGTCAAATACATGAAGAAACTCGATTTGGCCTTGAAGCATCACGGAGCTGTAACCTTTCGAGACAGCATATAATTAAAATACTTTTAGATCTGATATATTGGGATTGGATATTAAAGCAAATAAAGTTATTCTCTGCTATGTGAGTAATATGAGCAGCTTTCGTCAAGGATTGGTTGGCACCTTGGATAAATCAGTAGGATTTTCGCTGGGAACTGGCCTGTGACCCCAAAAGAAAAGTTTAATGGTCTAAGTTTTATTAGTTTCAGGTATCTTTGAGCCCAAAGAATCTGCTACTTGATTTGAATGAGGCACCACTGTAATCACTCAGTCTGTCGTGTCCCTGGGCTGGAAGCTTAAGGGCAGCTTGGAACTCTCATTTCATTTGTGGTGTTTCTGAGGGTGAGTTCTCCACCTAAAACGGAGTTATGGAGGGTAAATGAAATAATACATTTACAGCAGTTAATCTGGGTCCTGCCATGCAGTAGGTCCTCAATAAATGTTAGCTGTTACTATTAATAGATTATGTGCTGAGAGGTCTTTGTCTCTCTGGAAACGTTTCAAGATGGGCTGGCTCCTCTTCTAGCCGAGAGGGATTAGAGACTCAGACCCTGGTAGGGTGGGGAGTTGGAGGATGGGGGAGGGTCAGGGGGGTGGGGGGTTTCCTCTGGTTTTTGGTACAGGCTGCCGGGCTATTCTCCCTTCAGCCGCCAGAGGGAGCTCTTAAACGTGGAAGGCCCCGCACCGCCTCCTGCTTCTGTTCTAACGTCCTTGGCGGGTCCCCTGGCCTTAAAACAAACCCCAAAGGCGGTACTGTTTCGTTTCCCTGGTGGAATGTATCACTGTCGGAAATTGTCTTGGGATTTTATTTGTTTACTCATTTACTTTCTGACTCCCTCTTCTAGACTCTAAACTCAGAAAACTCTGTTCTGTTCACCATACCCCCAGTTCCTAAAACCGTACCTGGCACAGGATAGGTGCTGTATCCGTGTCCCATGGCTGCTGTAACACATTACCACAAACCCAGGGCTTTAAAACAACACGCATTCATCATCTGACAGTTCTGGAGCTCAGAAGTCCGAAATCAAGGTGTCTGCAGGGCTGGTTCCTTCTGAGGCTCCAGGGAGAATCCATTCTCTCGACTTTTCCAGATTCCGGAGGCTGCTGCATTCCTTGGCTGTTGGCCCTTTTCCATCCCCAGAGGCATCACATCTCTAACTCTGACCCTCCTGCCTCCCTCTTTCTCTTATAAGGACCCTTATGACTATACTGGGCCCACCTGGATAATGCAGGGTACCCTCCCCATCTCAAGACCCTTAATTCCATTTGCAAAATCTCCTTTTGCCTGTTAGGTAACATCCAGGTTCCAGGAATTAGGACGTGGATATCTTTGTGGGGGGAGGGGGCATTCTGCTCAACAAAATATTGACTGAATAACTGCGTGAGCGATAGAAGGAATGAACAGCATACTCTTACACCACCTTACAGGCCTCTGCGGCCCTTCTCCAAGCTTCAGAGGGTCGATGCTCATTGTTTTCTTTGTTTCCGAGACAGAGGAAGGAGGCGTGGACAGTATCGGAGGGCTGAACTCCATGGATCTGGAGGACAGTCTGGATTAGAAGAATCCAGGTTGTTCCTGTCTGTGGTTCAAATCCCAACTCAGTCACTTATTAGCTACAGACAATTGCTTATAGCTTCTAAGCTTCAGTGTTCCCATCTGTGAAATGGGGATGAAATTGGCTGCCGTTGACTGAGCCCCCACTCAATATTCAGCCTCTGAATTAAAAACCCCATTCCTGGCGTATCATTGCAGTGTGACCTTGGGCAAATGGCGTGACTTCTTGATTTCCTTGGTGGTGGAATGGGTCTAATTCTAACAGCTGCCACATGACATGCATCCATCCATCGTAGTGAACGGATTAAATGAGGTCCTATCTGTAAAGGGCTCATTTGGCAGTAGCGCTTGGTACCCAGTAACACTCAACAAAAAGCGGATCTATTATTATTTTTCTTATTTCTTATTTTCTTCTTCTTCTTACATCTTTTCCTCCTATTCTTTTTCCTCCTCTTCCTTCACTCTATCACTGGTTTTTCCCTGGTGTCACTGTGTTAAATATTTTTAAGTGTTTTTCTCATGCCTGACTCCTCTGTTAGCCCGAGTCCCGTCTCCCAGGTCGGAGCCGCAGTTTTTCATTTTAGAGCTCTATGTAGTGGGATGCTTTATTCCTGTCGAGGCTTCTGTTTGTCTATCTGGCTATCAAGGTGGTTTCAAGGATCCAGGTGGCTGCTCTCTCCCCATTGTTGATGGAGGCACTTCCAAGAGGGCATCGACAGCCAGACCTATAGAAGACAGGAACCATGTTTCTCTCCAACACTTTCCCTTTCCACGTACTGCAAATGAAAATATCCAAGAAGCGAAGTCTATTATTCTACTCCTGGGACCCAAGGCACCGGGGAGGCCCACAACTCTGCCTCCGTGCCTGCGTGACTCGTTATCAGAAAATTAGAGTAGAAAAGAAGCTTTTGTTCAGCCATGGAGACATCTTAATAGGCGCTTTGATTGTTAAACAGAAGTTTCTGTATCAGTTTAATTGCTGTAAATGCTGTTTGCCTTCTCTGTTATGATAAAGCTTGGATTTTCATAGATTTTCCCCCTTCCCTTTAAACTGTTTTCCTTTGCTTGAAGACTTGCACTGGCAAATTTAATGAAATCCAAACGAAGAAAGGAAAAAGATCTGGAAGTTCAAATCTTCACACCCACGTACACAGCCGTGTGGAGGTTATTATTGCTCGAGACTAATGATGCTGCAGCCGCTTAATGTAATTGACAGAACTCACCCCTTCAACCAGATATCGGGAAATGAATCCCAACTACTAAACTTAATTACTTCTGGTTTTTTTGAGAAGGTGCTGTAATTGAGAATAACAGAATAACTAGGATATGAATCTAACAGTGAGAGGTGCTTATAATAAAAGATTTGTTCTCTGCTGACTTGAGCTTCAGAAGTACCATCTCGGGTTTTTTTGGTGAGGGATAGGGGTGGAGAGGTGGCTAGAGAAATGAGAAACATTCAGACCAGGGTTCTCAACCTCGGCACTGTAGATATTTGGGGCTGGGGTATAGATGTTTCTTTGATGTGGGGGTCTGTCCTGTGATTGTAGGATGTTGAGCAGCATGCCTGGCCTCAACCCATTAGATGCCAGTAGTATTCCCCACCACCCGCAGCGTGACAACCAAAAATATCTCCGTGCATTGCCAAATGTCCCCTGGGGGGCAAAAAGCCCCTGGGGCAGGGGCTTTTGGAGAACTTGCAAACAATTGCAAAGTTACTCCTTAAAGTTCTGCTAGTGCTTGGCTGTGTGACCTTTAGCAAGTCACTGGACCTCTCTGAGCTCCTGGATCTTCCTCGGCAGTGTGGGAATAATGAGAATAATGGCTGCATAGAGGCATAGCTTCCAGGTAGAAACTGTGCAGTTTCTATGCCTAACACATATTGAGTGATTGATAAACTCAGTGTTTCTATTATAGTACTCTTGGATTCAGCAAATGTATATTAAGTAGTTACTTTGCCCAGGCACTATGCTATAAGGCAAGGATGCAGAGATGAAGATGTGGTCCCTGTCCTTGCAGGAATGGCAAATATATGGAGACTCATTGGTACTATCTTATTCCTCATCCATGGCAGACATTGTTAATCAGTCTTGGTGCTCTTTCCATCGAGCCTCAGAATCCTTCTCAACACACCTTTCTAGACAGCCACTACTAATGTCCCATGAGATGAAGCCTTTTGGCACTCCTGGTTTTGTAGATTCCCCAGGAGGAGGCTGTGTGTCTGAGCTAACCCTTCCTCTCCAGCACAGCCGGCCCCCCTCCTGCCACCCTCGGCACTGGAGAAAATGTTTTAAGGAGTTAGCAGGTAACATCCTTCCTCCCAAATCTGACTTCAGTCCCCAAAGGAGATAGGAATGGAAAGAATGTGCACTCGCTCTCTTCAAATTGTTATTCTTTCTTGTCTTTTTTGGTTTCCCTCAGAAACTGAAACAAGTAAGAAAATGAGCTTGGATGTGATGACAGTTCATTTTTAGTTAAACTAGAGGAAATTCCACTGGCTATGACTCTGATTTATCTATCATGCTGTCTCCCTTCTTGGGTTCTCTCTGCCACACGGGGCTTGGAAAATCATTAGCTCCCCCAGAAAGGGGCCCAGTTCTACAAGGGCAGAATTGGGGTTTCTGGAAGCAGCTTTCAGATGGCTGCCGATGGTGTCATTAGAGAGAAGAGAGGAGTGAATGGGTTGGGGGTTAAACGCTCCCTGATCGGTTCAGACATGCCCAGCTCCCCGGTGAGCGCGCCACTCCATAACAATTGCTGTGAAAAATGAGACGTGCATTTGAGCTCCGAACACAGCGAGCTGGCTCCATCCATCTGGCCTGAGAAATGCGAGCTGGCGTGTGGGTCAGCCACTTGCTTCTTCTCTCCCTAGCTGGTGGAGATTTCACAGGCAGCACTGGTTCATTTCCGCTGTTGTTTCACACCTCTCTGGAGCCTTCAAGGCCTGTGAGGAGGGGGTGCGGGCTGCTGGACAGTAGAGTGGAGCTGGGGGCTGGTGCTCAAGGTCTGCAGAAGTCCTGGGGCTCAGTCACGGGTGGAGTAAGAGTGCAGGGGGCTGGGATGTAGCCTAAGGCATGAAAGAAAAGACCAGATGGGGACAGGCACCTAGTGTGAAGTCTGTGTGATTCATTATTCCCTCCTCATTCCCATTCATCCCTCAGTCCATCCATGCATTCGTCTATCCAGCCAGCCCTCCCTCCATCCATCTACCAATCCATCCTCCTACCTAGCCATCTGCCCATCTACCCACTCATCTGCCCATCCACCGACCCATCCAACCATTCATCCAGCCACCTATCCAAACATCCATCCACCAATCCATCCACCTACCTAGCCATCTGCCCATCTACCCACTCATCTGTCCATCTACTGACCCATCCAACCATTCATCCAGCCACCTATCCAAACATCCATCCATCCATCCATCCATCCAAGCATCTATCCATCCATCTATCCATCCATCCATCCATGTACCCACCCACCCATCCCTCCACCTACCAATTCATCTACTCATCCATCTATCCATCCATCCATCCAACCACTCATCCATCCATTCATCAATCCACCCACTTATTCTAGTGTGAGTTCAGGTGTTTGGATGTATTTTAAATAGTTACCTACAATACACAGAAAGTGATAACGGTTTTCCATATAGAGTTTGCTTTTAAAATAAATGTATGTAAACAAAAAAAATGAGTCAACGTATTAAGTAAACAATTTTAGGGTTTGTACAGAAGCATGACAAAATTTAGGAAGCGGTATTTGACTGGCGTTTGGAATCTACAGCATTGGAACTTTGCATGCAAGGGCGCATGCTCTAGAGCCCCTCAAGCCTGGAGTCACAGCTGCTGTGCAATCTACACGGTTTATGCCCTTGAGCAAACGACATCCTCTCTCCAAGCCTCAGTTTCCTCATCCGTAAGGGTCAGATGCTAACAACCCCTGTCCTCAGGGTTGTTTTGAGGATTTAAGGAGCTAAGGTGTGTGAGTCACTTAGCGCGTGCCTGGCCCACACTCTGCACTCTGCAAATGGAAGTGATGCTCGATGTTATTCTTTCCACAGCTGACTGCTTTCAAGGCACGCCCCGGCTGCCCTGCCCCGGGGACCTTGCGTGGGTTAAGATAACACAAGTTAAACCAGTGTTCTTCTTGGCTTTGCTTTAGCAAGTGAAGGCAAGCAGTGTCTTCCTGAAGCCAGGGAACCTCCCTCCTCCTCCCAGGGCTTGGCCGGAGCCCACCCCAGCCTCCGACCCTCCGTGTAACAGGCTCTTCTCCTCTCTTCTCTCCCTGCAGACACACTGTCTGTGCCGCGCTGGTCCCCGCAGATCCCTCGCAGAGACCTCGGCAACTCCATCAAGCACAGGTAGGCTGGATTCCTGTGTGTATTGGGGCCCATCTGCCATCACGGTGAGGGCTGGGGGCTCTGGCCCCTGGGGTGGGGAAGGCCTGGGCAGAGTGTTTCACTCCAGCTCCTATGTCACCATTCTCTCTCCTCTGCTAGGGTGAACTTCAATTTGGCAGGGGACTGACATCTCGGCTTCTTATTAACCTGGCCCTTATAAAATTAGCACATAGTGGTTGAAAGCCAGGCCTTTGGAGTCAGATTGACCTGTGTTGCGATCCCAGGTAGTAAAGCTTTGCAACCTTGAAAGAGTTGCTTAACCTCTCTGAGACTCAATTTTCTCATCAAACAATTCTGCCTACTCATAGAGTGGTGGTGAGGATTAAATGAGATAATGTATTAAGGTATTAAGCAGAGGGCCTAGCAAATAATAACCATGCAACAAACAGCGCCGTTGTTCAGACAAATGCTTTACGTCCTAATTTGGGGTCCCTCCACCCAGAAAACACAAGATTGCAGGCTGAACTCAGAGGTGCTCACTCTGCTGAGATGGAGGGCAGCCCAGGGCTCCAGCCCGGTTGGGTGCACAGGACAGCCTCTCCAGGGGCACACCTGCCCTTTTCAGGAGGGAGATTTGTGTCTACTAGTCACCCCTTATAAGAAGTTCTTTAACTTTCCACAGGTTGCCTCATTATCCTCACAAACTCAGTGGGGTAAGTTGCGCAAGTGTGGTCATGCCCATTTGACAGATAGGGAAACCAAGGCCCTGGCCGATTAAGTGATGGGTCTACAAGCTAGTGAACCTCAGCACTTTGGACACCGCTGCTGAGAGCGTTCTCTGCACCGAGGCCTCTGTGAACCAGCTGAGGGACTTGCTCACTCATTCATGGATGCTTCCCGCTGGTGCTGGTGGAGAATTTCTGTGCAGGACTGCAGCACGGAGCCCGGCGGAAGGCCTGCGCCCTTGGGGAGCTCGCGGTCTAGTGGAGGGTTAGACGGTTAACAGACCATGACAGTACGGAGGGAGCAGGGCTATTAGGGAGTGACACCAGGGGCAGACACATCACCGTAGCTGGGGGCGAGGTGGCAATGAGCACAGGCTCCCAGAATGGCATCTCGTCAACAGTTTTTGAAAGAAATATGTTGACAGAATAGTCCTTAAGACTCAAATGAGAAAACAGTGGAGGAAGCAGTGAGAAATACGCGAGAGATACGTCAATGGTCAGGCGGTGAGATGCAGGGACAAAGGCATCAAAAAGAAGGGCCTTTTTTTGGTTTGCTTTCGCACTGTCCCCTGGCTCAGCTCCACCCCTGGATTGGCCACACTCCTGGATCGGCCACACCCCCCACCTTGGCTCCACCCTCATTGGCCACACCCTTGGATTGGCCACACCCCCAGCTCTGCTCCCCTGGGTTGGCCCCGCCCCTGGCTCCGCCCCACCCTCAGGCTCTCGCACATGGTGTTAAGACTGGGTGGTACCTCAGATTTAAACGCTGATGCCCAGAGGAGGGAAACGACCTGCTGGTCTTGGGCATCAGGAACGTCTTCGTAGAGGTGCTTGGACTTGGGATGTCCTGTAACTCTTCAGTCTCACCCTGTGTTTCTCCCCGGGCTCGATGCCGGGAGGGAGAGACCGGAACTCATCCCACCGCTGGTGAAGAGATGAAATTAAAATCCCATCCCGTCCACTGTCCTCACAGTCACTTCAGCCAGAGTTTGGGAAGAGGGAGAGAGCTGGTCCTGGGGGTGGGAAGGGGCTAGAAAGGAGAGCGCGTCCACCTACCACTCCTGCTGCCTCCATTCCTGCATTGCTGGCTGGCCGGTGGATCACAATTCAACTCGCCATCCCCCAGAGATGCCAAATCCTGCAAAACAGACCCCACCAAACTCACTGGCCTGGCGGAAGGGGCAGAAAGGGGCTCAACCACCCCCCCCCCCACCCCCATCCAAAACTGGAGAGGGATTTTCTTGGTCGCAAGAGTCTCTGTTCAGAATATTGCTATTTGCTCAGATGTGAGCAGGCTTTGCGCTACGGCTCATTCCGTTTAGAGAGTGACTGACCCAAATCAGGCAAGATGGCACAGCAGAGGGACGCAGGCTTGCCCTCAAAATTCTCAGGCACCAAGTTACATAATCACTTCCAATTTTCGTTTTGACACCGAGGCAATGGAGATTAGATACAACTCCTGCTGAAGGTGACAGAAATTGAAAATGAAAATTACCTCCGACCTGGCAACCTTCAGTCCTTTCCCTGGGCCCAGCCCTGCCGCTCCCCACCCGGTATCTCCTGGGGAGGAAAGCACCCCAGCAGTAGTGGGGGGCCCGGGAAGTTAATGTAATGCACTCTGTTCCCACTGGTTCCCCGCTGTATATCAGAGGCCTCCAGATGGCCTATGTTTGCAGCGAGCGTGGTGGTTGGGGAGGGAAGTGAGCTGATGGTCTGGAAAGGGTTGCACTTCAGAGGATTCTGCAACTAAAGTTGGGGGTGTCAGCTTCCCAGGTGACATGGTGGGGAAGGGCTCAGCCAGATTCCCTGGGGGCCCCACCTTGTTTTTTGGTTCTCTGAGGACAGTTCCAGCCCCATCCGTTGGTCTGTCCCAGAACTGAACTTGGCACACAGTAGCCCCCAGGCAATATTTGTTGACTGAATGAATGACTGTCATGAATGTTCAGGTAATAATATAGTCACAACTCAGTTCTGTGAGCGCTTACTATGTGCCAGGTGCTGTGGGGAGCCATTGACATGCGTGACCTCATTTAATCCACCCAACAGCCTATGAAGTGAGTACAGTTGTTATCCCCACTTTACAGATGAGGAGACTGAGGCTCCCATGATTTACGCAACTTGATGAAGCCAAATATCTCAGAAGAAGCAGGACCGGAATCCAGGGCCCATCCAGTGCTTCAACCCTTCAAGCGGTTCATCCTTCTAGAGATAGGCCAGTCACCATTGCCTTGCCCTTGAACATTTTCTGTCTCTTTTCAGGTTTTCCACCAAGTACTGGATGTCTCAGACCTGCACAGTTTGCGGGAAAGGGATGCTTTTCGGCCTCAAGTGTAAAAACTGCAAGTAAGTGGCTGTGCCCGAAAGTGACTTTGGGATGTCAGCGAGAGCCACCCTGGGCCCTGAAATAGCTTCTGGGGGTCTGGTTTCTTGACTCTCAGAGAGTTGCTTGCTCTGCTTTTCAGAAACGTGTCCTAAGTGAGCCTCCACGTTTGGGTACGGGGTCAAGGAGAGCAATCCCGAATAAGAATTGGAGCTGATAGATGGTGCTGGAAATGCATGCTGCTGTCTGTGGAGGCACAGCGGTACCTTGCATTTTCAGAGCAACTACGATCAGGGCTTGGTTCTTGAGTGGACCAAATAGTAAATATTTTAGGCTTTGTGGGCCATGGGGTCTCCGCCGTGTAGTTCAAAAAGCAGCCATAGACAATAATACATAAACAAATGGACATGACAAATTTACTTGTTCCAATAAAATCTTAGTTACAAAGGCAGGCTGTGGCAGCTTTGGCCCTAAGTTAGAGATTGCAAAGCCCTCTTCTCCTTTCTTCTTTCTCCTCACGGTACCTCTCTGAGAGCGAGGAAAGGTGTTATGATTCTCCCCATTTTACAAATGTGAAAGCTGAGTCTCAGCAAGGAGAAGTCACTTGCCTGAGGTCACACAGCTAGGAAGTGTCGCTCAGGACTTGAACCCTGACCTCCTAACTCCTGTCCTTTCTGTGGCATCATGTTGGTCTCAAGTTCTGTGGAGAAGGCCGGACCACACAAGTCCCCCATGTCCCCCCACTTCCACACACCCCTTCCAGGTGACGGCTGGCAAAAGGTAGAGAGGCAGGAGAAAACTGTGAGACCCCACATGGACTCGGGAGTCAGACTAAGATGGGTTCACATCCTGGCTCTGCGACTCTCTAGCTGTGTGACCTTGGGCCAGTCACCTCACACTTCTGTTCCTGGTATTTTTATCTGCCTGAGAGGAATATTCATCACAGCTGCCTGATGTGGGGGTGAGCACGCAGTAAGGGACACAGCCGGGTGCCAGGCTCAGAGTTCTGTCTTCCCTCAAAGGTTGCAAATGCCTTGCTGTCTGGCCTCCCTTTCTCCTTCCGCGAACGTGTGTTAAATACCCCCACTGTCCAATTACCATAAAATAGTCCATGACGTTCGCCCGTATGGAAGCGTTACAAATGAATGGGTACCCGTTTGCCTTATAGAAATACCTCTTTTAGTTTAACAGCTTGTAGAAACCCTTTCTTTCCCCTCTAGCCTTGCTCTTCCTTGTCCAGCCCAGGCGGGGAACCCTCATCTGGGCTGCTCACGCCTCCCCACCTCCCTGGCCCGTGGTGGAGGTAGGAGAGCAGCAGGGGGGCGGGCTCGCTCTCCCAGCCGCGATGTCTCACCTGTGTAACGCAGGTACGCCTGAGCTCCCTTCCCTCCTGGAGATGTGGAGGATTAGCTGGTCCCAGCTCCTAAAGGGTCTAAGCTCCATGGCACAAGGGGAGGCAGGGCAGTGACGACTAAGCCTCAGCGTGGAGGCCTCCATCCCTCACCTTGGTCTTCCATAGACCCGAGCTCTCAGGTGAGCCCCCAGGATGGCGGCCCCTGGTCTTTCAGACTCCGAGAGGCACAAGGCCAGGCCCTCGAGTCCGCTCCGGGGCACCTCTGGGTGGGTAGTCCCACCGTGTTCTGAGGTGGGGCGAGGGAGGGAGCCGGCAGCTTTCACATCCTCTTACCTGCAGAGCCGAGGCTTTGAAGTCAGGTAATTAGGTGACAGGGACGCAGCCAGGAGTCAGCGAGGCTGAACGCTTCCTGAGCTGTTTTAATTTTCAGCGCTGGAGGCAGAACTCTGAGGCGGCCGTGGCTGCTGCTCTCTGTTCTAGAAGTAACGAGCAAAGGGTAGGGGGAGGAGGCAGGGGAAGGAGGGGGACTTGGAGGAGGGCAGTGGCTGCAAGGAACACAGGTTCCAGAAGCAGCCAGAACTGAGTCTGAGGCCCAGCTCCATGGCTGAACACCCTGTGTGAGCTTCAGCAAGAGACGTGTCATCTCGGGACTCAGTTTCCTTTTCTGCAAAGTGGGCAGATACTAGCGCCCACTCGTGGGCTGTTGGAAGAGTCAGTGAAATCTCCTTGCCCTGGGTTAACACAGGATGTTTTAGCAAAGGACATCCCACCTCACTCCACCTTGTGCAAAAACGGCCCCTGGGTGTGTAAGAGGCAGAATTCAAACCCAGCCGTGGTTGAATGGCACCGCTGATCTCGCCAATTTGCTCAGCCCTTAGAAAAACTTGTAACATGGTGAAAGCAGACAGAGTCTGTGGCTGCTCCAAACTTCCGGCGCGCTTTGGGAATTTGGACCTTGTACTTGTATAACGACAGCGGAGTTAGAGCTCTCTTCAGTACATAATCATGAGCATGAATTACTCACATCACCAGCTGAAGTTTGAACTCACTCTTCTATGAACAAAATCCTGCAGTTTTTGCATTAATTATAGTGAGGCTAGACGGTCGTTTACATGTGTTTTCAAAGATGGGCAAAATTTTGATGCACTTCAAGGAGATCAGGGGAAGACGCGTATAGAGAAGTGAATTTCAGGGACTCTGAAGCGCCTGCATAAAGGGCCGAGACTGGTGAAATTTCAGAGGTGGCACAAGAATGGGGAGGCAGCTTCTTTTGAAAAAATGCACCATTTGTGCATTTACTCAAGTAATGTTTATTGAGTACCTACTATGTGCCAGGCACTGTTCTAGGCACAGGGGAAATGACAGTGAATGAAACACAAAATCCTTACCCACGTGGAACTTACATGCTGGTGGTGGGTTGGGGGGCACGACCACAGACAGTAAACAAAGAAAATTAGTAAAATGATTGTCTGTTCAAATGATGCTTAAGTGCTAAGGAGAAGAGCAATGTAGAGACGGGAGACAAGAAGGACCAGGGCAGGGGTGGCAATTTTAATTAAAGGCCTCAGGGAAGATCTCCTACCTGAGTGGGAACTTTGGAAAAATAGTAGTGTGTGACACAGGTCATTTCCTGTACTCCTGAAGCACCCCAGAGGCATGGACTAGAATCTGCCCTTTAGGCAACAATTTTTTTTTTTTTTTTTAACCTGGAGCAGTCCTGGTTCTGCTGCTCCCAGAAAGTCCCTGGGTGACAAGGGTTGGATTAGACCCGTGCTGTTCCATGTGTGGCCCCTGGACCAGCAGCATCAGCATCACCTGGAGCTGGTTAGAAACGCAGAGTCTCAGACCTCTAACAACTTCCCAGGTAGTGCTGATGCTGCGGGTCCTGGGACCACATTTTGAGAACCTCTGCTTTACATAAAATAGTCGTTTGACAAAACCAGGCTTTATTTTCCAGCCTGACATTTCAGCATGTGAGATTTTTTTTTTTTTTTTAAAGGATGGTCGATCTTTGCTGATTATTTTTCGGGCTCTTCTGCTGTTACGTCCCTTGGCCTCATTCTGTGGACTTGAATGTTGTTTGTCATCGTCTCTCCGGTAAATATTTGTGTGATGAGTCAACAAGTTAAGGCGTGATTAGGAACCTGGGCTGTAGGTCAGACACACAGACCTATATTTGAATCCTGACTCTGCCACTAACTATGTGACCGCTTCTGAGCCCCAATTTCTTCCTCTGTAGAAAGGGGAAAATAATATCTGCCTCACTAGATTGTTTAAAAAAAACAGCTCCATGAGAGAAATAAGGCAAAATGCTCAGCCATACCTGGCCCATTATGGGAGCTTAATAAATGAAAACTAGTACTGTTACTAGCCTTATGAATTAATTTTGGGGTGCTCCTCCATCCGGGAAACCAGGATGCTTCTGCATGTCTTACCTCTTTCCCTCCTCCTTTGGTTTAATATACTTCCTCCGGAATGATCATCAGCTGTCTTGTTGGCCTTCTGAATAGAGAGATTAATGAACTAATAGGAAATTATGCTCCGAAAGCAATTTGCATTTGTCTAAATTGAGGCGTTTTCATCTAATAGGTTCCTGAGCGCGGAATGGAGTTTAGTTCTAAGTGGTCGCATGTCAGCACAATCCACGTATTGTCTGATGACTGTGGATTCCGCTGGCCGAAGTTTGTTTCTGCAGGAAGGTGCGGATGGATATCCTAGGCCTTGATCATGTGTCCTCTGAGGTCTTCCTCCTTCTCAGGGTCCTTCCGCAGGTTTCGGCAGACCTGACGGCTGGTTCCTTGGAAACCTGTCCACTCGTGTCTGCGCTTCTTGCGGGAAAATGCACAACAGTGATTTGGGTGGCTGTGCTCTAGAAAATGAGTCTGAACCAAGATGCTTTTTTTTTTTTTTCTGCACGGGCTGGCGTGTGGAAGGGAGATGGGCATCTTCTGAAACCACCAGCAGAGAAGTAGCATTTTCACTGCCTGTCTCTTACGCGTGTCTTAGGCACTCCATGCTCCTCTTACAGACCTGGCGTCTGGCTAGGTCAGCAGCTCCGGCTGTGCGTCTGCCATATGAGGGATTCTGTGCCCCCATTCAGGGTACGAGGGTGAAAAAAGACAGGGGTGCTGCTCTCTCCGTTTGAGCACAGTCACTGCCAGCTCTCAAGGCGTCCCCTGGAACACAGTGGGAGCTTAAAATGACAGCTTCTGAGCTACTCCCAAGACTTCCTGGCCCAGACTCTGGAGACAGGGCCTAGAAATCTGCATTTTTAATAAGCCTCCCAGATCACTCATATTTGCACTGAAGTTTGAGTGAGGAACGTGCATCTAAGGGTGGTTAACGAGGTAGATTACTACCACAGGGGCGGTGCCTGGGGCTACACCTGTAGGGGGAGGCATCTTGCACATCGTGGGAGGCTGTCTCAAAGGACTTGGGGGTCTTGTGGGAAGCGTAGGAGTCAGCCAGGTGAAGCAGGGGTGGGATGTCTGGGCAGAGGAAACAGCCTGGGCAAAGGCTTCGATCAGGACTTAAAAGAGCCTGAGCATATTTTGCAATTGTTTGTACCAGATAGGGCCTGGGAGAGAGGACTCTGCTTTGCAGCTGCTCTGCTGGAACCCGGCCGGCTGCTGTGACTCACACTGCTGCGTCCTGAGGCTCCAGGCCTGGGTGGGGGGCCGCTCACCACCCAGCCAGCCCCTCTCCAGGGAAAGCAGTCTCGGACACTGGAGCTCTCCTCGTGCCGGGGTGGCTCCTGTGCCAAGACAAGGCCTGGAGTTCTGATGTTCCCTGAGTCGCCTGCTCTTAGGGCCTGAGATGGGAAAGATGTGGATATCAGAATACCTTGCAGATGCTTAAGACTCCTTTTTCTCTAGGACCAAGGAATACTCGCTGCGCTGCTTTAAAGGTGGGATGATCAAATTAGCGGCCGTGGGGCACAGCTTTCCCTCCAGACGTGTGCCTTGATGTCCTGCTCACGCTCCCAGTGGCCTCATTTAGCAGCTGCCGCAGGTGCTGCTGCTAATGGCTCATCCCGGAGACCCTGTCTGCAGGCTTCCTTTGGGTGATTGCAGCTGCCTTCCCCCAAGGTGCCTGGGAGCGAGCGTCTGCATCCCCTAGGTGGGTCTGTGCCAGGAGCTCCCTGGTGCAGGCCTGCAAAGGCCCAGCCTGCTTGCTTCGAGGCAGACAGCCTTTATGGTGCACGTCACACGCCAGAGCCCCCGTGGGATCAGGCTGAGACCAGAGTCCCCTGAAACCACATCCTCCCTTGGCTTCTCCCCCGTTTCCTATCCCGCTTCCCCCTCCAGTGGATAACTGTCTTCTGGAGAACTCCCTCCGTAAATCACTTGTGAGAATACCCATCTCAGGATCTGCTTCTAGAGAACCCAACCGAGGACAGTAAAGCAACAGCAGGCTCCAGGTTCTGGAGCCAGAGAGAGCTGGGTTCCAGTCCTGGCTCTGCCACTTCCGAGCTGTGTGACTCTGGGAAGATTTCTAAACCTCTCTGATGTCGAATGAGGCTAATACATTCATTCAATGTGATAAGACGTGTGTGCCCCAGTCACATTCATGACTTGGGGATTCCTTCAAATCAGGAATCTTGAAATAAGTTGTTCAGCATGTACTTAGCTGCAGACACTGATTTTTCTATTAATACAAAGAATGAAAAGAAACATAGTCACCCAACACCTCCCTGGGTTGAAGCAAGGTTAAAGTTCTGGAAAATTTAGCACATTTCCTACTTTTCTTTAGTTCTTTTCTTAAACTTTTTAGACTTCTTGGGAGACATGTTAAAAGATGTGTATCAGGATGTCACAGCCTGGCACTGTGGACATTTGGGGCCGAATCATTCTTTGTGGTGGGGGCTGTCCTGTGCTTTGTAGGATTTTTAGTGGCATTGCTGGCCTCCACCCACTAGACGCCAGTAGCCATCTCTCCACTCCACCCTCAGCTGTGACAACCAAAAATGTCTTCAGACATTGCCAGATGTTCCCTGAGGGGACAAAATGGCCCCTGGTGTACAATCCTGGTTTACATCATAAAGCTCTTTCCTGAGCAGTGGGACCGTGGTATGACTTCTTCAGTTTTAGAGTCCTGTTACTGAAATATTCAATAGAGCCGTCAAATGTCTTGGTTTGCCTGGGACTTTCCTGGGTTTAGCACTGAGAGTCCCATGTCCCAGGTGACCCAGGTTGGTCAGGGCAGGTCTATACTAGCTAGAAACACTTCACTTGTTCCAGTGAAGGTCACTGCCCACTTCTGTAGGAATGAGACCCATCCTCGTTTCCCCAGAAAGATAAAAAATAATGTTTGCAAACGTGAGCTAACCAGCACAAGATTTCCAGTTTACTCCAGTGGTGTTTTAAGGCCCTTTATACAAGTCCCCTCTCCTCTTGCCTGCTGTAGCCTGGCTCGATGCGCTTGTGTTTATTTCGTCTCGTGAAAGCCATCCCTTTATTGATTTCCATTTAAATGAGCCATGCCCTCCTTGATCCAGTTTTGCTCTATTCCTGGATCTTTTCACTCAGATTTCCTGCACTGTTTGCTCACCTTCTTGCCCTGCACGTCCTCCTCCCCTATGTTCTTGCATCAAAATACAGTGCTTCATCTGAAAACTCCCTGGGTTTGCAAGGCTCCAGCCACAGGTGATGAGGAGAGAAAAGTGTGAAATAAGCCACGGTTGGTTGGAGCCACCGGGCGCACTCATTTCCCAGCCCTTGAAAAGCTGGGGAAGTGATGAGCACTGATGTCGCAGCTGCTGCGAAGTTCCTGGAAGCTTCAGGAACTCGTACCACAGGCAGGATATTGGCAGGATATAATTATGAGCATGCATTTCGGAGATCACCAGCTTGAAGCCTGAACTTACTTTCCCATTAATAGAAACACTTCAGTTTTTGCAATAATCATAATGGGAATTAATGGTCCTTTATATACATTTTTACCTATTATAAGCAAAAATTAGGGTCTAATTACAGTTGTACATGAGGGATGATTATGATTCTACTAGAGGCTGAGGTGGGGGTTGGACGTGGTGATGATGAGGATGATGATGATGGTGATATCGTGTATTGAGGGCTGACTAGTGCCAGACGTTTTGCTAAACTCCTTCCATGCATGAACTCATTTAATCCTTGCCACACCCGTGGAAGGTCGGGTCTACTGTTATCCCCATGTTACAGATGAGGAAACAGAGGCCTTCAGGAGCCAAGAACTGGCCCAAAGTCTCATGGTGGGTGGATCTGCTCCTCAAACCCACCGATCCCTCTGATTCAAGATCCCAGACTCTTGACCACCATAGGTGGGCAAAGGGCCGGGCGCACAGTAGGCCAGCAATGAATGCTAGGTCCTCCTGTGCTTCTCCTTGACTGAAACAAGCAGAACAGAAGGTGAGAATCTGATCTCACCCTGACCCTGGACCAGAACGATTAGTCTTTTCCTGACCCCTCTTCCGCCTGCTCCCCCTCACGTCATCCCTTTCTTGAATTGAAAGGTGATAAATGAGTCTTTGTGTTCTGATGAACACCTCCAGGTCCCGGGAGCCAACAGGACTCTGTGGTCACCCTCTTGTCTCTCAGGGACGTAGGGGCAGGGCATCTCCAACAGGTAATAAATTTCCGGCTTCCCTACGGAACCCTCGTATGGAGAGAACAGTGCCAGTTTTCCAGGGTATTTTTCATCATGTTGCTGGAGCCTGTGGTCTGAGTTCTATGTTAATACTCCCCACCACCCTTGCTCATTCCTGTTGCTGGGTTTTTCTTTCTGACCCAGTTGTAGGTTCCAGAGCTCAACCCCACTGAGTGGTCAGCAGTGAGGGGAGGGCCGTTTGATGTCGTCACGGAGAGTGTATGCAGTCGTTTCTAGAAGCATTGGCTCAATTGGAAGACCACAGGGGAACGAAAAATGAGACAGAACTGCTCAGTTGGGGTATTCAAGGAAACAAGCCCCACTGTAAGAGGAGTAACGTTCTAGTTTAGTGATTCAGCAAGAAGCCTTGAGGAGTGCTCAGTGAGGTGGCCTGGGAGAAGGACAGCAGAGACGGGGAATAGGACCCCTGAGAGCAAGGGAGATTTGCTGCCCTTTCCTTCTAAGTGTCTACTGCCCAAGGGGGTCTTTCCAAAATGCTTGTCTAGCCTTCACCTCCCCGTTTCAAATCCTCCTTGCTCTCAGGATAAAATCCAGTCTCATGATGAGACCCTACACTGCCCCTTGCTTACCCCCCCTTTCTCCACTCTCACCACTTCCCTCCTCACACCCAGAGCTTCACGGAGCCGTCGACCCCTGCAGCAGCCCGTGTGCCCACTCCCTGTCCCGTCTTTGCACCTGTCGCCTCGGCCTGGATCTCTCTTGCGCACCTCTGCTAGCACCCATTTCTCGTTCAGGCTCAGTTCAGTCACACTTCCTCCAGGACGCCGTCCCTGACTCCCCTCAGATCCACCGTGCCCCACCCTGTCATTTCACATAACACACTGCGTCGCATTTGTCTACCTACTGCCTGTCTCTCTGACCAGACTTTAAACGCCAAGGGCAGGGCTGTGTCTGGGTTGTTCGCTGTTTCTAGCTCTGGGGCCAGCACAGTGCTGGGCTGCACAGCAAGAGCTCAGTAGGTGTGTGTTGGTGGAATAGATCTCAGAAAGGGCCCCTGGAGGGACAATGGTTCTTGCCAACCCTGGGCCCCGAGAACCTGGTTCCAGTCCAGATGGGGTCCTTTCTCCCAGGCACTTTGGCGGCGGTGGGACGAGTGGAAAGATGTTCGTGCTTGAAATGCTAAGAGGTGGTTTACATACCTAGGCAGTAAACTCCTTACTAGATGGTTGTCAGAAAGATGATTAAAGAGTGAGTTCTTGCCCTATTCTATTGCACACCCCCAGTGCCTCTCACAGACCCTGGCAATAATTTTTTTTTTTTTTTGAGGAAGATTAACCCTGAGCTAACATCCGCTGCCAATCCTCCTCTTTTTGCTGAGGAAGACTGGCCCTGAGCTAACATCCGTGCCTATCTTCCTCTACTTTATATGTGGGACACCTACCACAGCATGGCGTGCCAAACGGTGCCAGGTCCACACCCGGGATCCGAACTGATGAACCCTGGGCCGCCGAAGTGGAACATGTGCACTTAACTGCTGTGCCACCGGGCCATCCCTGGCAATAAAGTTTTTTTGTGTGCATGAATGAACGAATGATTCTGACTCTGCCCTTTCTTATCTGGATGGTTGCCTGCTCACTGAGCCTCCATCTTCTTGACTTTGAAATGGGCGTAACGGATCCGCCTCCCCGGCGTTGGTGTTCAGAGTAAACGGGTTCTGCCAGAGCGCCTGGCCCAGAGCTGGCGCTTGTTTACAGTTTCTGAGTTGAGTGTTAGGGGCCTGGTTATTCCAGCATCCCGTTGGTCCTCTGGAAGGAAAGGGTGTGGCCTGCTCAGGTGGACTGCCAGGTGAGCTGGAGTGGAACAAGAGACAGTAGGGGCAGTCAGAGATTTGGGCTGCTCCGAGAGAACTTTCCATAAATTGGTTGGATCCCCCAATGGACCATTTGAAACAGATGTGACCCTCCCACCAGCAGGAGTCTTGCTCATTCCTCCTCCGGGAATGTCCCAGCCCCACGACAGTCTCTGGGCTCTGTCTGCTCCACAGGGCTGCTGGTGGGGGGTGTGACAAACCCATTAAGGAAACAGCAGAGCTGCTCATAAAAGGGGCCATTTGTACTGTGCAGTTCCTGGGCAAGATCCGTGGAAGTCCAGTCTGCGTCTGGTCCAATCCCTGTGCCCCACCCCCACATTGGGAATGCAGAGGGAATGCAGAGAGGGACATGTTCGCATTTCACAAACTGCGAGGGATACAATTGATAAGAAGGAGAAA
This sequence comes from Equus asinus, assembly GCF_041296235.1. Classification (NCBI taxonomy): domain Eukaryota; kingdom Metazoa; phylum Chordata; class Mammalia; order Perissodactyla; family Equidae; genus Equus; species Equus asinus. The sequence goes on along the minus strand of NC_091797.1, from coordinate 82,956,184 downwards.
TCCTTTTTCAAAAAAAAGTTGGTAGAGACTTTTAATTCCCTACAGCAGGAGCCTTTGACAGGTTTCTCTTCTGCCGGTCATCCCTTCTGTCCCCTCTCTTTCCTCCTCTCTCCCTCCCTCTTTCCAATATTCACTCAGCATGTGTTATGCACCAGCCACGAGGCCAGGCACTGAAAGGGGGTAGGACTGGGAGCTTCAAAGATGAGGAAGACCCAGATCCTGCCCTCGAGATAAATTCACAAATTTCATTTTCAGACGGAGAGGATGTCTCATTTAGCCAGCAGCTCCTTTGGGGAATAAGATGTTCCACTCAAGCAACTTTTCTCGAGAACTGAAGCTTATCCTATTAGCCTTGGAAGTTAAAAGAAAATTAACCCTTTTCAGTGAAAGTTTTACATCACTCCTTTGCAAGTTTCCAGGCTGCACGAGGCTCGCTCGGCATTCCCTGTGCACACTCGAGTGTGTTTTCGTCCTGCCTGCGGAAACACTGACCTAAATCACGGTGCTCCTCTGGCCCACATCTGGTGCGGAGGTTTGTCTGGGGCCGTCATCTGTGTCCCCCTGCCCCCCCCGCCCCTTCCCTTCCTCCTTGTGGAACGGAGCCCCTGCAGAACCAAACTCATTAAGGACTGTGGGCTCAAGAGATGCACAAGGGACAAGGAGCAGAGGGCTCGGTTTTGGTGCGAGGCCACGTTGGTGTTGCAAACCTCCTGTGATAATCATGGTGTCTCACTTGGGCTCCCCTTTCTCTACAGACCTCAAGATTTGAGGGCAAGTGGTTTATTTGAGAGGTGACCCCAGGCTGCACCAGCCGGGAGTGCGGGAAGGAGACAGGGAAGGAAGGCAGCCAGCAGGGGTGCCTCGAAGAGCAGGCTACGGCCGTGGGCAACTGGGGTCCAGCCCCACGTCCGCACACCTCTGGCTTGTCCACCCAAGGGAGGGGAGGCTGGGGTCCTAATCAACCAGCTCCCACCCGAGCTCCGGGCTCCAGGCATTCCAGCCAGCCCACATTTCCAGCCAGAGAAAGTCCTCCAGCAGAGGGTCTTGGAGCAAAAAGCTGCTGCTCAAACTATCAGTAGTAATGATAATTACCATCATAAAAACAGTAGTGCCCGCTGCTTCAAGTATTTGTCCTAGGCCCCTTACCTGCGTCGAATCGTTAGTCCTCACTGCAACCCTGTGAGGCAGATGCTGTGATTGTCCCCACTTTACAGATGAGGAAACTGAGGCTCAGAGTAGATCAGCGACTTGCCCAGGTGGTCACAGCCAGGAAGTGGTGGTGTCAAGCTTTGAACCCAGATTTGTTCTGTATGTTACCTTGACCCCATTCCCGTTTTTGGGGGGTGAGGGAAACACTGTGCTCTGGAGAATTTAGCCCCTGGACATCTCTCATATGGGAAATGGAATGTCCTTCGTGTCCAGTGGTTTTCCTGCTGTGGCGTGCACTTGCTAACATTCATGTCCCCAGCACTCACCCACTCAGGACCTGGAGGTGCCCCTGCTTCGTGGTGCTGCCCACGATGGCATCGGGCTTCTTCACAGCCCATGCCAACCTTCCAGCTGGGCTCATTCAAGAAGACTCATAGGTGGGGGTGGCAGAAAAGAGCAGTTTCTGGAAGCTTCCAGCATGGAGTTGACCTATTTCAAACAGGAATAAGTGCAGAAACTTCTTGGTTCCACTCTTGTTTGGCATCAGCAGATTCCCCAACTCAGGGCTCCCCAAACATCCATATGACCCTGTCATAGTTGTCAAAAACCTCTGGTGCCTTCCCACCGGAATCCTTGCCGGGGCCGCAGGGGCCCCTGCCTGCCTCGCCCGCCTCCCCCGCCTCGTGTCTTCATTGCTCTTGTTCTCTTCACTTTAGCCTCATTGACCTTTAACCTCTGACCCCTGAGCCCACCAAGCTTGTTCTTGCCCCCAAAGCTTTGCACTGCTGGAAGCCCTTCCTATCCTGCTCCCATCGCTCTCCATCCCATTTCCCTGTATTACTTTTTTCGTGATCTTACCACACCTGCAATTACCCAATATTTGTTTACATATGTGTGACCCCTTCATCTGCCCCGTCCGAGGGGTGTCCCCAGGACCTGGGGTGTAGTAGGCCCGGGAAAGTGCTTATAGAATAAAAGACTAGTTTCACATTCAGCAGAGCATCGCATCAGGGTCTGGATGCAACACTTGGTCATCTCCTTGGCGCTGGGATCTTCCCTGTAGCTCAGAGAGTCTGGGGCCTTAGAGAAGAATAAGACAAAGCCAATTTGCAGTACGTGGAACTTTTATTACCCCTGTGACGTCAGGCAACTGTAGAGGGAAGAGCCAGGTGACATCTTAGACTTGTCTCACAGAAGGACATTTTGACTCCACTCGTTCTGTACCCCGGGAACCTTCCTTTATTCACCCCCAACCCCAAGATGGAAAGCAGGAAGAATGGAGGTTTTGGAGGCATCCAGCATAGTGGTTAGAGCTGGACTCAAGACCGCTGTCTCTCGCTGGCTGTTTGACCTTGGGCAAGTCATCTAAAATTGCTGAGCCTCAGTTTCTCATTCTATAAAATGGGGATAACAGTAGTTCCCACTTTTGCGGGTTGTCACGAGGATTAACTAAATTGTATAAAGGACTGAGTGCATCGTCCGGTACATCATAAACACCACGTAAGCATTAGCTCTTGGTTTTTTTCAGAGTCGAACAGTCTTTATGACCTTCATGACTAGTGGTACCTCCTAATGGTGTTCAACCATCTTAAACTTTCGGATGCCAAGAGCTGCCACCTCTCTTTGAAGATTCCAAATTGTCGAAGCCAACTTTTCGCAATCTCACTCAGTGCGCTCCCCAGCCTGTCATGATTTTGTCCTATGTATGTAGCAGCTCTGCATGTATTTATTTACTATTTATGGCCTTTTTAACTTAAATACATTTATTTGAAGATGAAAGTGTATCATTATCATGAATAGAAAATCAGCATCACTTGCCATTCATATAAGGCAACCAGAAAAAAATAGAAATCCAATGGAAAAATAAATTTATTAAATTCTCTGCGGATACTGTTGCCTGTCTAAATCGGGAACTGGGGTTAGCACGTGGCAGACAGGCTATAAAGACCTGTGAGCACAAGAAACTCTCTCCGTGGTGCAACCAGAGTGAAGGAGACTTGGAGATGGACTAACACTCTCTCGATGTGGTTTGGAATTTTTTTGTGCTGCCCACGCCCCTCCTCGCTTCCCCTATGCCCTCCCAGCGGCCCCAGGTCTAACTTTTCCATATCAGAGAGGAATTCAGGGCCCTATTAGGGCCATAAAAGACTGAACACAAGCAAAATTGGGGAAACGTGCATAGACATTCCAAAAACATCAAGTAGGCCTGTGATTCTCACCCCTGAGCACCATCAGACTCACCTGGAGGGCTTGTTGCAACAGATTACTGCGTCTCAGCTCGAGTCTCTAATTATCCCGATCTGGGTTGGGGCCCCAGAAGCGGCATTTCTGAAAGGTTCCTGGATGGTGCTGATGCTGCTGGTGTGGGGACTCCACTTTGAGAACCACGGAGCTAGACCAGTTGGGGGAGTGAGTGCGGAGTCTTTGTCCGGGCATTCAAACCATTCTGTTAAAGAGAACTCGCAAATCCCTGGAGGGGAAGAGGGTGGAGGGCAAATCTAAAGTTCCCATCTCTCTGGATAGAGTCTTTTAATACTAAACTTCCAAGCAGCCCGAGGGCAGCCTTCCGGCAAAGATGTTGGCTGTTGGAAGTTAGGCTGCTGATGTGAGGGAATCCAAGGGGATATGAGTGGAACACCGATAGCATCACACAGTGTGTTTCCGTCCTATAGACATAAAACTAAAAGAAAAGGACAAAGCCAGGTCATAGTAACTTGGGATTTTTATGACCCTTTTGAAGTCTGGCAATAGGCTAGGGAAGAGCAAGGTGACATCTTAGACTTGTCTCAAAGGAAGACATTTTGATGCTAAACTTTTTTTTTTTAAAGATTGGCACCTGAGCTAACAACTTTTGCCAATCTTTTTTTTTTTTTCTGCTTTATCTTCCCAAACCCCCGTACATAGTTGTATATCTTAGTTGCAGGTCCTTCCAGTTGTGGGATGTGGGACGCCGCCTCAGTGTGGCCTGACGAGCGGTGCCGTGTCCGCGCCCGATCCGGACCCTGAGCCGCCACAGCGGAGCGCGCGTACTTAACCACTTGGCCACAGAGCCCACCCCTGATGCTAAACTCTTAAACTTCATGCCTCTAAAGCTTAACACCTGTTATTAATCTCATCCTAATTGGAAGCCTTGTTTGGCTGTCTCCTGTAGCTTGAGCCTTTAAGAAAAATGAGCCCACCTTTGGCACCACTGATCCAGGTTTTCTGCCAGGACAAGTCAGTTAATCTCAGTTTTTCCATCTGTAAAACGGGAATGATAGTAAAACTCATTTCATAGGGTTGTTATAAAGATCCAATGACGTGGTCTATGTAAAATGTTTAGTACAGTGGCTGGCAAATGAGTCTTCAAGTAAATGGTAGATGATTATTAGGATTGTATGATGATGATGCTAAATACAGATTGATAGGGGAAAATAGCTTTCAAAGCATGAAGCCCAGGTGGGCCCTGTTGGTGTAATAGTTGCTACCCACTCTTGAACCAACCAGGGCTGACCTGTGAGAGTGGGATGGCAGCAAACTCTCTCTAGAGTTAATTTCCTGGGTGCCAAGGATATGCCTTTGCTGTAAGTGCCCCACCTCATCTCCCATCTTGGCATCCATAGTACTCAGAGCTTTCTGAACCATTGGGGCATTCTGATCCATCCATCCGTCATCCATCCACTCATGTATCCATTCATCCTCTCATCCATCCATCCATCCACCTACCCATTCATCCATCCATCCACCCACCCACCCACCCATCCAGCTATTCGTCCACCTACCCATCCACGTATCCATCCAACTCCCGTCCATCCATCCATCCACCTTTCCATCCATCCATCCATCCATCCACCCATCCACCCAGCCACCCATCCATCCTTCTCTTTCTTTCTTTGTCTCAGGTTAAAGTGCCACAACAAATGCACCAAAGAAGCCCCACCCTGTCACCTCCTGATCATCCATAGAGGAGGTAAGTATTTAACACTTGCTGCCCTAGGAGTAGAGGTGGGGTGGGGATTCCTGCCAGCCATCTGAGATAGCTGTCCCACCCCGGCCGATTCTGGATGCCCCCTTGATTTCCTGATACTTGCCTATCTCATTTCTTTCCTTCTGATGCCTTCTTCCTGACATCTGTCTCCTTAATCCATCCTCCACGCCTGTGCTCCCTATTCCTTTCCCCGTTACTAGTCTCTCTGATCCTTTAGCCCCCAGATTCATCTCTCCCTCCTTAAGTCTTTCTCTCTCATTCTTGTCCTCTCTCCTAATTTCCATGCTTCTCTCTTTCCCCCAATCCCTTTCCCTTTCCTTTCCCCTTAAGACGAGTGCTGGCTGAGTGTTTTTCCATTATATGCTCTTCAGGCTCAGTCAAGTGGCCCTGCGGAAGTGGGCAGGGGCGGGGGTTCGGGGGGTCTGGCTTGGGCCAGTTGGTTTCAGCCCTCTGTGTTCTATCCCCTGGGGCCCTGGGAGTGTCTGGGCCAAGCTACCCAGGCAGGGAGGTAGCAGCTACCCTTGGGAGAGCCCCTACCAGTCTTCTCTGCAAAAGCAAGATCAGTTGAGTAGGAAGGCAAGACTAGAAGAAAAGGCTTTTCCTTGCCTGCCAAGGACTCAATAGGAGGCACTTCCTTGGGAGGCCTTACAGTCTGGCTTTCAAAATAGTTCCGTTGATTCTTTTCCTATGGGGTAGTTATTCCCAGACTCCATTATCTACATTCCAGTTCATTCGCTGGGGGACTCTCCAGGCCCATGCTGTTCAATCCTACTAGCCACATCTGACTATTTAAATTTAGATTCACTAAAATGAAATAAAAACAAAAATTTAATTACTCTGTGATACCAGCCACATTTCAAGGGCTCAGTAGACACACGTGGCTACCATATTGGATAGTGCAGGTGCAGAACACTTTCATCGTCATGGAAAGTTCTACTGGACATTGCTGGTCCAGACTCTTGCTATCCAAGTGTGGTCCATGGACCAGCAACACTGGAATCAGCTGGGCACCTGTTAGACATGCACAACTTCTGGCTCCTCTCCAGACCTACTGGATCAGAATCTGCATTTTTAACAGCATCTGCCGGCGATTCCTCTGTACTTTAAAGTTGAGAAGCATTGCTCTAGAGTAGAAGTTGTGAACTAAATGCCTCCTAAGGCCAAGCAAGGACCTCAATGAGAGAAGCTGGCCAGAAGGGGACGTGCAAAGTGGAGGGAAAGTCCGGGCACCATCTAGAGAGAGCCACTCCCCAACAACGTGGACCCGAGCTGCAGCATTTCTCCTGTTTCAAAGAAAAGCCCGAATAGTTTTATGTGCCGTATACTTACTTTAAAATGTTAGCAACTTATTAAAATTTTTAAAATTCTTGCTGGCCACCTCCCCACCTCCCCCAACCTATAGTTCAGATGGAGGCTTAGAGCCCTGTTCGGGATACACAACTTGCTAGTCTGAGACTGAATTCCTCCTCGTCTTCCTACTCCGCCCCTCCCAGCCCTCCTGCCTTGGTCAGTGTAGGCTCAGGGGAGCTTGCCCTGTGTTCAAATGAACCCAAGGGAAGCTTAAAGAAGGAGGCAATTGCTGCCAAAAGTGTTGGGATGTGTTCCGAAGCCAACGGGCCATGGTTTTCCATGATCTTTGCATTCCTTACCTCCACGGGGAGAGGAAATTGTGAGGGAAAAGTCTTCAGCTCTTTTCTCTGGCCCCTTCCCACCCCACATCCTTAATTAAGAACCATCTGTTCCTTGAACAACTGTATACACTCAGTGAGACTATTTTAAACCTGAATTCTCACCACTCTTGAGCCCTGTCTTGGGTCAGCTTCGTTGGAAAAATTGCCTCCCACTGAATTCCTCTTGTAGGGGGTTCCCCTGGAGCCCACATCCCACAGGGAGAGCAGAGCTAGTCTGCTGGAAGGTGACACGCTCTCAGAGGCTGCCATCTGCAGACGGACTCCCTCCCACCCACCTTCACAGCCGTGCCCTCTTTGCTCAAAGGCAGCAGGTACCTGTACTTTCAAAGCAAACGGAACTTTCCAGAAGTCCACCAGCTTCTTGCTTTCCCTCCCTCCCCCTGTAGGTGGGAAGTTGAAAATATAGTTGGTTTCCATGGTGATGGCAGCTCAGGCTAAGCAGAGAAATTTAATCCCTGGGTCAGTCCAAAGCTTTGACTTTTCCACCAACACCCCCATCCCACCCCTGCAATAAAAAACAGCTAACAAGTAACACTACCAGGCATCAGATTGGAATCTGAGCTTCTCACTGTTGTCCCTCCCTGAGGTCCCTGTAAGTAGAAATAGCAGAGGTAACAGGAGAGGGGCTTGGATGTGGTTTGGATCAGGGAGCATTTATTTAGTGTCAACTGTGTGCCCAGCTTTTTGTGTGGCTGTTAGGATGATGCTGTGGGGGAGGCTGGAAGAGGTAAGCCTTCCTTTCAGGGGTCTGGGTGGCCTTGTTTAGGACAAATGTGTTTCGACCCGCAACAGGCTACTCAGGACTGAGAAATCCCACATGTAATGAAAGATGATCCCAACAGGAAAGTCAGATGGGGGCAGGCAGGGGTGGCTGTCCACTGATTGATGACAGACCCTGGAAAATCAGGAACTTCTTGTGTTTCAAAGGAGGGTCAATTCTGAAATGAACGCCACTGTGAAACAGTTATGGTATCGGGAAAAAAACCCTGATGGCTTCAGTTTTATTATTATAATTGTTAATTGTCAAAAGTCATATTTGAGGGGCCGGCCTGGTGGTGCAGTAGTTAAGGGCGCACGTTACACTTCCGTGGCCCGGGGTTCGCCGGTTTGGATCCCGGGTGCGGACATGGCACCACTTGGCACGCCATGCTCTGGTAGGCGTCCCACATATAAAGTAGAGGAAGATGGGCATGGATGTTAGCTCAGGGCCAGTCTTCCTCAGCAAAAAGAGGAGGATTGGCAGCAAGTAGCTCAGGGCTAATCTTCCTCAAAAAAAAAAATAAAGTAATATATTGAGAACACAAACATTTTAGAAACCATCAAGAACATCTAATCCCACTGTGGTGACATAATGACTATCATTTTTAGTGAATTCTCTTCTAGTCCCCTTGGGGGTGGGCCTTCCAGGCGGGATATGAGCTAGACTCTGCTGGCGTAACATACAAAGTGATACTTAAACTCCCAAATCGCTGTTTTTACCACTACGGATCCAGCAAGGTTAGTCCGGACAGAGTCCGTCCCATGTGACATCAACAACCCTCTGCGGAAGCCGCCCCGCTATTCGGACTTGCACATCAGTCAGACGCTCCCCAAAACCAACAAAATCAACAAGGTGAGGCTGGGACCCCCTGGGTCGGGGCATGTGGGGGCTGCTGCTGCCGGGGACAGGGCAGGAGGGAGGAAGGGGCTCGAGCAGGACTGTGTGGATTCATCTGGGAGCATTGCCCTCACCTCCCAGCCCGCCTGGGCTCTCCCTGTTCTGTGTGGCTTGTGTCTAGTAAAGCTTGGGGGGAATCCAGCCATCATTGGAGAGCAAATGTGCCAGAAGTCTGTCTAATGTAGAGAGAGGGCCGGTGGAATGAGAATGAATGAGTGTGTCAAGGAGGGCATGGTAGGGATAACGGGAGAGCCATGGGGGGTTCTTTAGTGGCCCAGATCCCACCACCTTTCCTTTGTGAGATGTTTCACCCTTTGCAGGATAAGCTTTGCAAATGGTTCTAGGCTTTCTGACACATCCGTTGAATCAAACTACCAGAGGACCAGAGTCTATTTCTGAGCTCCTGCTAGAGGCTGGGTACATGGATGCGTGTGGGGCCCTGGGCTCTGAGCCACAGCCAGTGTGGTTGGCTTCAGCTGGTCCTCAGACAGTGGTCAGCAATGAGCCTCTCTGTGCATCCTTTTTTTACAACATGGCATGGAAATTTCCAGCAGGATTTTCACATCCTTTGTGTGCTCTGTTGGTCAGACTGCCCCAAAGCTGTCCCAGGGACACTTTGCAGCCTCACGGTAGGAGGCAAAGGTTGACATGCCAACAGGTGATTTCTCAAGCCCCACAATGCTTGGATGCATTGTGTTGAAGGTGGATAAAGTGCAGATCAACCCAAGCATGTGGGAAGTCACCAACCTGTGTTCAGGACCCAGGTGAGCATCCTGATGGCCGTGTGACTTCCCACGGGCAAGGCGCAGACTCACTTCTTTGAGCAAGGCTGGAGGGCATTGCTGCCTCCCCAATTCATTCTCCACACAGCAGCCAGAGGGATTCTTAACGAATGTAATTTAAATCGCGTCCCCCTCTGCTTAAATACCATCCAGTGGCTTTCTATTGCCTTTAGAAGACAAACCCCTTGCTGCAGCCCGCATAATTTGGTCCCTCCCTCCCTCCCTGACCTCTCTTCGCATGCCTCCCGACGAAAGCCCATATGTTCTTTCTCTCTCACGCTTCCCCCACCGTTTTTACTACCACATCTCAGTCATTCACCATCTGGCTCCTTGTGGCAGCATCTCAGCAGTTGAGAGCTTGGCCTCTCAAGTCAGGCAAACCTGGCAGCCAGCCTTGGCTTCCTTCCTTTCCTAGTGTGAGACTCTGGGCAAGTGACTTAATCTCTCTGAGCCTCGGTTTTCCTGTGTGTGAAATGGGTGTGTTCCAGTTAGCCACTGCTGCACAAACCAGCCGTTCAAACTTCGTGGTGCCCAACCATCACCCTTGAATTATCTCCTGGCGTCTGTGGGTCAGGAATTAGGAAGGGGTACAGTGGGGATGGGTTGTGTCTGCTCCGTGATATCCAGGGATTCAACTGGGAAAACTCACACAGCTGGGGGTGGAATCTTCTAGAACAAGGATTAGCAAACTATGGCTTAAGGCCAAATTCAGTCCACCACCTGTTTTTATGAATAAAATTATATCAGAACAAGCCACGTGCATGTTGTCTATGGCTGCTTTCATGCTACAGCAGCGTAGTTGAGTAGTTATAACAGTGACCACTTGGCTCACAAAGCCTAAAATATTTGCTATCTAGCCATTTCAAGAAAAGTTTGCCAACCCCTGATCTAGCGGCTCCTTCACTCACAGGTCTGGTGCCTGGGCTGGGACGCGTCAAAGGCTGGGCGAGCAGAGACTCAGTGGGAGTGTCGACATGTGGACTTGCCCTGTGGCTTGGGCTTCCTCACAATATGGCTGCTTCAGTGTAGCTGGGCTTTGTACATGGCAGCTCAGGGCTTGAAGAGCAACTGTCTTAGCAAACAAAGTGGAAGCTGCGTGTTTTATAACATTAGGTTGCAAACGCCCATCCATTGTCTTGGCTTGTCGCTAGCCAAGCATTGGCAGTGTCAGTTTTCTATACTCTACTGATGGAAGCAGTCATGAGCCTACTCAGATTCAAGAGGAGGAGGTGTGGACCCCACCTATCAATGGGAAGAGTGTGAGGAATTTGTGGCCATGTTTTAAAATATCCATGGTGGGTAATAAGAGCACCACCTCAGAGCTGTGGTGATGAAATAACCAACACGAGAGCACTTAAGGTAGTTCCTGGCACATGGTAAGTGTCCAGGAAACTCTAGCTACTATTATCAGCTTAAATCTTGGGTTTCCAATCAAAATGTCAGGCTGGGTCCAGTTTTCTTTTGTTATTTGCAAAAGATATTGGTGTCTAGGAAAGGGGATCCCCGCCTCTGGGGGGGACTTGGGGACCTTGAAGGGTGAGGCTCCTGGGAAGTAACCGTGCATACCTATAATCCATCCCTCCCTTTGTGACGTCCTGAGGGGCGAGTTGCTCAGAGCCATCTCGAGATCTTTACAGGCACAACGAGCCTCTTGGTGTCAGATGGGACAGGAACACGGGTCAGATCGATCAGTGACTGTGACATTGTTCTGCTTGTCTAGCAGCAAGAGAATTTGATAAGAGAAATAAATTAACCTCTATTTAGAAAGTGGCTGTGACATGAAGGTGGACAGGATCTAACACAGAGCTGGGTTATTTTTTCCCCTTTCTCTTCTCACTGGCTTCACACAGATTCTTTTTGTCAGGCAATGATGTGGTTAGTGCAATAGATTTCAGAGCCAATTTGGTCTGAAGATTTCCTTTTCATTGCTCTCTGTCTCCTCTCCTGTTTAGCTCAGTCAGTGCAGGTTCACAGAAGCCCAGCTTTTCCACCCAGCAGAACGGTTAGGGTGTGCCTTTTGGAGTCAGAGGCCTGGGCTTGACACTCAGTTCCTTCACTTGCCATGTGACCAGAGCAAGATCTCTCTGCCTTGCTTTCCCCTCTGTAAAATGGGCAGTCTAATGGTAAATGCTATTGGGCTTGTGGAGAGGATTAGATACAGTGATACAGGTAAAGGATTTAGTGTATCATTGGTACTCAGGGCATCAAATAGCTTGATGAAGAAGGCAGAGAATGAGGAGGAGGACGAGGAACAAAAGGAGGAGTAGGAGGAAGAAAGAGGATGGAGGAGGAGGTAGAGGAGGGGAAAGAGGAAGAGAGAGGAAGAGAAAGAGGAATAGGAGGAAGAAAGAGGAAAGGGAAGAAAGAAGGAGAAGAAAGAGGAGTTGGAGGAGGATGGGGAGATGGAAGAGATGGAGGAGGAGGGGGAGGTGGAGGAGGATGAAGCAGCAGCAGGGGCAGCAGCATCTGCCAGCTCCTCAGGGGACCAGTCTGCAAGCCCTGTGCTTCCACATCAAGGCATCAAAAGTCCCATTGGCAATGGTCTCCGAGACTGAAGGTCTGCCTGCTGCAGTGAAGCTGTTTGAAGTGGCTGCATGCTGGCTTGCTCTTTCCAGTTGGTTGCAAGGAACAGAGACTCATTAGGCTAGCTCAGCAAAAGGAGTTATCTGTTGAAAGGATGGCCGTGGGGCAATAAGAGAAAGGGAAATCACAGTTTAGGAGCTGGGCCTCAGGAAACTAGACATGGAGGACAGTCTTACTCTCAGGCCAGCTCCTTGGACCCACAGCGAGACGGTGGATCATTGTTCTGGTCCTCCATCAGGCCTGTGACTCAGCTATTCTTTCTGGGTCTGCGCTGTTACCGTTGACTGGATCGTCATCCTCTGCTCCCATCTTTTCTCTACATCGCAGCTTCTGCCGCCGTGAAGTCCCTACTCCTCATAACCTCTCCGTCATTTGTTTTCTGGCCCGTTGTGGCTCCCCTGTTCCCTTTGAGCTTCATCTCCTCTCTGCCTTCCCTCCTGATGCTTTTCGCTGTTCCTCCTCTTGGCCCAGCTCATCTTTTCGTTCCATATCATAGGTCACTGACCAGCTGCCATTATGCCCTGACCTATGGTCCTGTGTTGGGAATGGGCTATGGAGGTCACCAGACAACTATGGCTGTTTACGACTGTCTCTTCACCAAAGTCTATGGGGTTGGAGGGTGGGGACAGTTTCCTTAGGAAAAGTCCATGGGAGAGGCAGTTACTGTCACCACCACGTCCAAATCCATGCACCACTGGGGGAAGGGGCACCCTGGAAGAAAGGGGCCCTGGGGGGTGAACATACTTCTGTTTGTTTCCTGGAGTCGGACGTGAGTTTCTTGTTCCTTGGCACAACCTTGTGTTTCTGCTTCTGGCCTGGGAGTTGGGACCTGGGCCACTCACTCTCTGTATGGCTCCAGCAAGTCAGTCCCCCTCTCTGAGTCTCAGTGTCCCCGAGAATGAAGGGGTGGACTGGATGGTCTCCGAAGGATGCTCCCACATCTGAGCTGCACTCAGAAAGAGGGATTATGCCTTTGGCCCTTCCCTGCATATTCTGGTTGAGTTTGAGTTTCCCTCTGATGGAACGCAACCTCCAGCTGCTGGTCCCACTGGGACTCAGATCTGGGTCTGATCTGAAGAAGGAGTTCCCCCTCCTACTGTAGCAACTCTGCCGGGAAACCGGGCACCACATACAGCTCTCTCTTGATGGTTCCGTTTATTCACATGAGCCCTGACCTACAGAGATGAGAAAGACCTAATTCCTGCCCTCAAGGAGGTGAAGAGAGCCCTTCCTCCACAAAGACAATTCCTCCTTCCCTCCCACCTTTCATCTCTCCTTCCTCCACTCCTTCTTTTCCATTTATTCATTCATTCACATAACATTTATCAGCCGCCTCTTATGTTTTCGTTTCTGTGCTAAGTTCTGCAGATTCCAAGATGAATAAGACACAGTCTAGTAGGAGGAGATAGACTTTCTTCCTCCCTCCCTCTCTCCTTATCTCCATTCCTCCAACCCTCCCTTCTTTCATTTCTTTCTTGCTTTTTCCCTTCACCTAGCACACATTTATTGGGGGACCACACTGTGCCTGGCACATTGCTGAGAATAGAGAGCTCTTAGCCTGGAGGACGAGACAGACAAGTAAGCAGAGAAGTGACCATGGAGAAGCAGCAACTGAAGCCGAGGCAGGGTGCAAGGCCAGCACCGGGAGTGAACAATGCACTTTACCCGGTGGCGTAGGAGGTCAGGGGAACCTCTCAGAGGAGAGATCTGAGCTGGGTTTAGAAGAAAGAACAGGCATCTTCTAGGCAGGCTAGGACAGGGCTGGACAGATTTCCAAGCAGAAATAACAGCATGTCCCAAGCCTTAAAGATATGACGTGGCCTGGTTTGTGTTGGGAACTGCGGGCCGTTTGATGTTACTAAGGCAGACGTTGTAGGGGTGGGGGTGGGGTGAGAGAGGAGTGGCTGATGTAAGCCCAGGTCTAGCCTGAATGTGGACTTCATGGACCAATGTTTTCTTTTAAACATGCACCATCATTTAAGCACGGTCCATGTGCCAGTTCCTTCCCGTGGGACAATAGTTTTTAGCACAAGCCTTTATAGTTTAACTGAGATAATGACCATCTTTTTACAGAGCGTCTAAGGAAACTTCTTGAAACTTGCCAGTCTGTGAGTAGAAGTTCAAAGAGGAGAGTCTTGGTAGGATGGATACATTCCTGACTTTCATTTCCCTTATCCCTCAAATGACGTAATCAGTCCCTAACTTCTACTTTAAAAACCTCATCTGGCCCATTGGGCTGAGTGAGACTTCTCTTCATGTCACAGCCCAACCACATAAATCTCAGCCCCACGTGTCACTGATATTCCTTACACTAACGTGTCCTCTGCCATGGAAATGTAATTACCATTAGATAAATCAGGGTAAAGTGAGAAGACTGGCTTCTCGATGCCTTTCTACTAAAATCGGGTCAAATTACCTCCAAGGTGGTCTTGGCTGGCGGGTGGCTGGAATGAACTGGATCGTGACCTTGGCTGGAATAATAGGGCTATGTCCAAATGCTCAGGTCTCCCCTGCCTTTCACTGGACTCAACCTTATTTCTCCTGCACTGGGTCAGAGATCGTATTGGTGGGACCCATTATTCCAGGAAAAATGCCATAGCCTGAGAATGCCAATTGTCCAAGGAGTGGGTGTACTTTTCTCTCTCTAACAATTACAGTGAAGTCTCCCCATTTCTCAGAGTCCCAGTTTCTCCCTCTGGAGGGAACACCCATCTTGCAGGTTTGCCATCAGGATTAAATAAACTAACAAATTAAAGACTTCCGCTTCCAGGAAGATGGAGTGGGTTACTGTTCTCTATTCCTCTCGCCTAAGTACAGCTAAAAACCCCGGACATTATATATGAAACAAACCGAGGAAGACTGAAAGATGGCAAGAAGAAGGCAGACTAGCTGGGGATCTCAGGACCCGAGGAATGGTGATGAGTTCCCTGAGATTCTTTTGGCCTCATATATCCCAGATGTGAAGCTGATGAACCTGGCAACCTGGAAGTGCCAAGGGGTGAAGACAAAAAGAACCCCAACAAAAGCCTGCTCTCTCTAGACAAAGACCAGGAAAGGGACAGCTTGGCAAGAAAACTTTTACACGATAACCACGCTACCACAGCCAAAGTCCACAGAAAAATCTGTTGCCCTACCTCTACCCTCACCAACAAAGGCCAAGCGGAGAGTCTCAACTTCCACCCTCACCAAACTGTCACCTGGCACCCCAATCCCCCTGCCAGTGTGGTCTCAGAAAGTCTGAGTGGGGAGAAGGGACTTTTCTCCCCATTGGTGGTAATGAGACCCCTTCACCCAGCAATAATGCACCTGAGGAGGAAGAGTCGGTGATGGCCTCGTGGAGTCATCCGTCATTATCGAGGCCACCCCCCATTCCTTGCTGTCAATGGAATTACATGGAGAGTAGGAATGAGGAACTTTACTTTTCCCAAAAAGAGTGGTATCCATGGAGACCAATGGGGGAGATGGGATTCCCACCCCCACCTGGTAATAATAAGGTACCCCTCCTGCCTTCAGTTGCCAGGAACGGCACAGTGGGGAACCTAGACTTCCACCCCTACCTGCCATAACAAGGCAGGTCCCCCTGCTTCGCTGCTAGAGCAGTGTCACAGGAGGCCAGCTAAAGCAGGAGGTTTAAATAAGATTCAGATTCTCACAACATAATGCCCAAGTGTCCAGGCTTCAGTTAAAAATCACTCATCATGCCAAGAGCCAAGAAGATCTCAAACTGAATGAAAAAAGACAACCAATAGGTGCCAACAATGAGACAAGTGAGATTTTAGAATTATCTGACAAAGAGTTTTAAAGCTGTCATCATAAAAATTCTTCAGCAGGCAATTATGAGCATTCTTGAAACAATGAAAAAATAGGAAATCCCTGCAAAGACATAGAAAGTTTCAGCAAATAAACAGAAGATACAAAGAAGAATCATGTTGCAATTTTAGAACGTATCATTAGAAAATACAGTAATTGAAATTTAAAACTCACTGGGGAAACTCAATGACAGAATGGAGGGGCAGAGGAAAGAACGTGTGAACTTGAAGACAGAACAGGAGAAACTACACAGTCTGGATAACAGAAAGAAAATGGACTGAAAAAAATGAATAAAGCCTCAGGGACCCTTGAGACTATAATAACAGAGGTAGCATTGGTGTCATCAGAGTCCTAGAAGGAGAGGAGAAAGAGGGCAGGGCTGAAAAAATTCTCAGAGAAATAATGGTCAGAAACTTCCCAAAGTGGGCAAAAGACATAAGCTTCTGTTTCTATTTTTCTGATTAGGAAACTAATACACATACCATATTCATGGATCGGAAGACTCATAGTTAAGATTAGCAGTTCTCCTCAAAATTGATATACAGGTTTAACACAGTTCCTATTGAAATCCCAGCAAGATTTTTTTTTGTAGATAAAGACAAGATTATTCTAAAAGTTATATGAAAAGGCAAAGGAGTTAAAATAGCTAAAAAACAATTTTAAAAAAGAATAAAGTAGGAGTAACCAGTCTACCCGATTTCAAGACTTTATATAGTTATAGTAATCAAGACTGAAGAGGATATACAGATGGTGAGGAAGTACAGGAAAAGATGCTCAGTATCCTGAGCCATTAGGAAAATGCAAATTAAAACTACAGTGAGAATCACTACACTCCTATCAGAATGGCTACAATAAAAAATAGTTTCAACACCAAACACTGGTGAGGATGCGGAGAAAATCCATCCCTCATACATCGCTGGTATAAAATGGTACAGTCACTCTAAAGAGCAGTTTTGGCTTTTTCTTTAAAAACTAAACATGCCATTATCGTATTATCCAGAAATTGCACTCCTTGGCATTCATTCTAGAGAAATAAAAACGTATGTCCACGCAAAACCTATGCATGATTGTTTATAGCAGCTTTGTCCACAGTGGCCACAGAGGGGAAACCACCTAGCTGTCCTTCAGGGGTGAATGGTTAAACAAACTGTGGTACGTCCATATCATGGAAGGCTATGCAGCAATAAAAAGGAGAAAAGTATTGATGCATGCAACAATTTGGATGAATCTGCAGAGAATTATTCTAAGTAAAAAAAAAAATCTGAAAAGGTTATATACTGTATGATTCCATTTATATAACATTCATGAAATGACAAAATCGTGGCAATGGAGAATAGGTTAGTGGTGCCAGGGGTTAAAGCTGAGAGGGAGGGGTGGTGAGGAGAGACAGGGTCTCTATTATTTCTTACAACTGCATGTGATCTGCAGTTATCTCAAATGAAAGGATTAATTGTAAAATAAATACTGTCATCAACATAATAGCTATCATTTGTTGATGACAAAGTGCCTCAGCCTGATGCTAGGAGGGTAGATACATACATAAGCTTATTTAAACTTCATAACAGACCCACAAGGTAGGCCCATGTGAAGGATAAGGAGAGACTGAAATTCACAGAGACGCGGAAGCAGGATGACCGAGTGGAAGTGGAGTGGACTCAGGAAGGGTGACATGCACCACACGGGCCGAGCACCCATTGGGCATCCAGAGGGAGGCGTCCATTTCTCCTCCCAGCTTGCCCTCCTATGCTCGTTGGTGCTTGCTATGCCGAATCTAGGATTTTGCAGGTAACCACACCTGTTGACAAATAACCAGCCCACACAAGGCCATCCTCAGGCACCTGGAGCCAATCCAAGTGATGGACCTCTGAGTGACACAGGGACCAAGTGACCACTGTCCTGTGAGTGAACAGATTAAGATGTCCCTGAGAACTCTTAGCTCTGCTGGCTTTGAGAGGCAGGAATCCCTTTTCTACGATGTTGAGATTTCCTAGTATTATTCCCGTTTTACCATGGGCAACGCTGAGGAGTGGAGAGGTTAAGTGTTTTGGCCAGGATGCGTGGGGAAGAGGTGGCTGTGGGATTTGAATCCGAGTTTGCCTGACTTGGGATTCTGCTTGTAGTAGTTTCCTGGGGCTTCTGTAACAAAGTACCACAAACTGAGTAGCTAAAACAACAGGCATTTCTTTTCTCACCGTTCTGGAGGCCGGAAATCTGAAATCAAGGCGTCGACCGGGTCCGTCCCTTCTGGAGGCTCCAAGGGAGCATCCATTCCATGCCTCTCTCCTTACCTCTGGTGCTCCAGCAATCCTTGGCTTGTGGATACATCAGACCATTCTGTTCCTCCATCCTCACACAAGCTACCCCTCTGTGTGTGTCTCTCCTTTTCTGTTTCTTATCAGGTCACTTGACACTGGATTTAGGGCCAACCCTGATCCAGGATGATCTCATCTCCAGATCCTTACCTTAAGTACATCCACAAAGATGTTTTTCCTAATAAGGTCACATTCTGAGGTTCCGGTGGACATGTCTTTTGGGAGACAGTATTCAACCACTTCACTGCCCCGACCTTGTCCCCCTCAGGGCCATTCTGAGGGTACGCACGTGGATTCTGTCTTCATCTTTGCTTTAGAGCAGGTCCAGGGGCAAAGAGAGGCAGGGCTGGTTCCAACAGAGATGCGAGGGAAGATGCTGGGGGCCCGCTCTCATGCTCTCTCTCAAGCTGTCAGGCTGTTGATTCTTTAATAAACACCCAGGAGGAGAGGTGTTAGGATGGAAAGAGCACTCTGGGCACCTCGGCGTGGGACTTTCCCAATCAAAGAGGCGCAGAGAGCATGGCTGACACCTATGTGGCTTTCATTACGTGGTGACCTTTCACTCTGGGGTCCAGACAGTGGGCAGGAATTTGACTCCAGAAACTGTTCCTTCCATAGCTGGATGCAACCCACGGGGGATGACAAAGCAGGTGGCACTTTGGACGGATCTGGTGGTGGAGGAAAGGGCAAGAGGGGCTGAGCATGCTGGGGTGGGGGGGTCTCTTCCTGCTCAGCTCACTCTCACTGCTGTGTCTCTGCTTCCCGCCTGTCCCCTCACCCTGCCCTGTTTCCTTTCTGCAGGACCACATCCCTGTCCCTTACCAGCCAGATTCTAGCAGCAACCCCTCGTCCACGACGTCCTCCACGCCCTCCTCACCAGCACCCCCTCTCCCACCCAGTGCCACGCCGCCTTCGCCCTTACACCCGTCCCCACAGTGCACAAGGCAGCAGAAGAACTTCAGCCTGCCAGGTACCTCCGTGCTTGGGGAGACGCAGCGGGTACGGCGTTGGAGGGGTGGATATTAGGGAGGGGGTCGGTGGCTTCGTGGCAGAGCCCTGTCCGGGCCAGTGTGTGCCTAAAGGCAGTGGGTCGGAGGCATGTGATGGAGTCGTACCACGTGCAGGGCAGTTGCCACGTCTACCTTATTTGATCTTCAGCCACGAGGTAAGTGTTATCAGCTCCATTTTACAGATGAGGAAACTGAGGCTCAGAGAGAGAAAGGGACCCTTAGAGACTCTGCCTTTGGGTAGGCAGCACCCCGTGTCCCACCTCAGTCTAGGTCCTGGGGGGAGCCATCTGCTCTGGAGTTGGCAGTTGTCTCATGGGCTAAATTGGTTGAAATTGGCAGCAGAATCCTGTGCCGAGGATCTCGGGGACCACACGCCTGAGCAGGGCTGCATTCTGAGCCTCCCTCCAGACATCAGGATAGGGCTCCGAATGGGCAGGCTCGAGTCCTGGATTCAATATCCAGCTCTGGCATGTTCTGCCGGGTGACCTCTGACTTCAATTTTCTCACCTCTGAAAGGATATAGGCGGATGAGAGGACCCCAGAAGGTTCTTCAAGCTCGCCAAGTCTAGGGCACTCAGCTGCTGACCTGAGAGTCTGTGCTGGGCTGTGAGAGGGTGGAGAAGTCACTCATAAGGCTTTTTGGCTTCTTGGCCTCCTTTGTTATTAGACTTAAGAGATCTTTCCTCTGTTCTCCAGTGGGCCAGACCTCAGAGTCTTCCCACTCCTTCTGGGACCTGGCCTAGCCCACTTCCTGTTCCAGGGCTGCAAGCATGTTTCCTGCTTAGCCATGTTGGCAGCACCACAGCTGACTTCAAGAAGGAGCTGGTGGAATGAGGCCTGGCTTGGCCTGTTGGAACCACAGTCTAGATCTGTGTTGTCCAATATGGTACCCACTAGCCACACGTGGCTATTGAGAATTTGAAACGTGGCTAGTGGCTGCCATATTGGACAGCACGAGTATGGAACATTTCCCACCATGCAGCAAGTTCCACTCAACAGTGCTGGTCTGGGGGCCGAATTTCTCCTGAGCTAGTCAACTTCGTGCGGGGGGACAAAATCCCAGGTCCTTGGGCACAGGTCATACCCCTGAGCCTAATCAGCCATGAGTGACTGTCTGGGAGGTGAATAGAGGTCCAATCCCACACCTGGGCAACATCTAGATCCAACCAGCTGTTTAAGGACAAGCTGATCATGTCACCTGCCCACAGGTTTTGATCTGGGCTGTGTCCGTAGTGATAGGGCGCATCTTAAAGTCTACATCATTGGGATTTTTTGTTAAGGTCATGACTGAGGCAGCCTTATATCAGCCTGGTGTGAGGGCCACTCACCTGGCAGCCACCAAGGACCATAACGTGAGTCACCAGCTAGAATCATCTTGGTGAGAGTCAATTAGGCAGGTTGCCTGGCATTCCGCAGACTGAGGGCTCCCACGGCCACCTCCAGCGCGGTCCGTTTCCTCTTCTCTGCAAGGGGGTGAATGGAAAAAGGGCCCTTGATGCCCCATGACCTTCCAAAGTTGGGGGAAGTGGGCCTGGGTGCTTTCCTAACACTGTCCCGCCCCTCTGAGACTCTCACGTCAGGGCTTCCGTTTCCCAGAGAGTTTGTTGTTTGTTTGTGGGTTAGGGGCTGGGAAGGAACCCGCTTAAGAGGGAACCATACGACAAAGCACCACAGCTCTGCGTCCCCAAAAGACTCTGCCGTCATCTTTAGACAAGAGCCCCGACTCACCTGGGGAGGTCAGTGTGTCCCTTAGGCTCCTTTGTTCCTTCAGTCAGAGTCCCCAGGAGTGGTCCTCACCATCTCGCTGGGCTAGTCTGCCAGCGGATCTGAGCCTACTCCATGGTATGTCGTGACACCGTCCTGACCCTCTTTTTGGGAGAGGGCTAAGGGGTCCTTTGGGGGACGGCGCTTTAGAACAGCAAGAAGAGTGTGAGCTCTGGAGCCAGGTGCTTGGGTTCCAGTCCCTGCTCCGCTACCTAATACCTGCCTGATGTTGAGCAAATAACTTACCTCTCTGTGCCTCCGCTCCCTCCTCCGTAAAATGGGTATTGTAATAGTACCTACTTTGTAGAATCGTTGAAGGACCAAACATCATCATACATGTCCAGAGCTTAGCAGCGTGCCCTTCTCATTGCAGATCTGCAGAAATGCAAGCTGTTTTCATTATTATTACATAAATCCAAGAATAGCAATTTACCTTGGCTCCCATTTTGGCCTCTCTCATCATCACTGCTAATTAATACGGGCTTGACTAGGATTGTGGAAATAAAAATGAAATCCCCGCGTGCGCTGGTGTTGGCCTGTGAATTGCATTGAACCTTTGGGGAAGGTAATTTGGCATTGTCTGCTAAAGTTTAAAATGTACACTCCTTGGACCAGCAATATCACTTCTAAGAATTTATATATCGAAGTGCTTGCACCAGGGACCTGTGTGTGAGGATTTCATGGCAACAGTGAAGAATTTGGGCTCAACCTCGATGGCCATCACGAGGGCAGTGGTTCAATACACTGTAATATATCTGTGTAACCAAATCCTCAGCCTCCCTTAAAAAGAATGGAGCAGCTCTCTCTAAATATTCCAACATGGAAAGGTATCTATAATATCTTTTAAGTGGAAAATAAGTGATTTGCAAAGCAATTGGTATAACATCCTATTTGTTGTAAAATAATTATATATATTTGTATATGTATGTTTATATGTGTGTATATATATATTTGTATATGCACAAAAAAGTCTGCAAGAACTTCATGGCTGCTGTTTCTAAGAAGAGGAATTTTATTTTATGCACTTCTAGAATGTGTATAATAACGAGGAGCATGCACCCGTTTTATAATTGAATAATAATAATAAAATGCAATGTTGAAATGGAAAAAAAAAAAATAGGGCCTTCCAGAAGGGCAGCCAGCTCTCCCCTCTGTCTTAGGCAGTATTAGCAAAATTCCCCCAGGGTGACAAGTACCTGTCCTGTTCACGCAAGGCCCTAGTCACCTGTCACGCTCTTGATTGCGAGCCTCTGTTGATGGGGAATGGAGCCTCTGGCTATGGTTCCCTGCCAGATGTTGAGTTTTCTGAAGACTACTCAAGCTAAGCCTAGGCATAACAATGTCTCTGGCATTGATTGAACTAGAACATTCTTGTGCAAAAGGGGCTGTGGAGTTAACAGGCATCTGGCTCGCCTGTTAACCTCAGGACATGTGAAGGGAGAGTTTTTAGTTAGCAAACCAAGTGTAGCCGTCCCAGGCTCAGCGTGTTTGTGACTGTGCTCTTCCAGTCGGGTTCACCTCCTTGTTCTCCTCCATTCCCTTCTGAATCCTGGTGCGTGTCGCACATGGCGAGTGCAGGATGGAGTCAAGGGTGCTGCATGGACCAGCTGAACTGGGTTTGGATCCCAGCTTTGCCCCTTTCTACCTCTGTGGCCTTGCGTTCAGCACTGACTCTGTTTAGGTCTCAGTTTCTCATCTGTAAAATGGGGCGAACAGTGCAGGTTTATGGGACATTTGCTGTGGCGAGATCCATGACGGGGCATTTTAAGGGATTGTCAGGTGGGTTTCTGAGACTGGAGTGTTCAAATACCTTCTTTCTTTGGAACCACCTAGTGCCATCTTGAAACACACACACTCACGCGTGCACTCACATGTGCACACACGCACACACATACACACACTGCAGGAAATGGCAGATTCTAATGGCTCAAAGGGAGGAAAAAGGAGGCAGGCTCTGCCTTTGGTGGCGATTGTGGGATTCTGAGCTCTCACTTGGGCTGGGCCATTGGGCTCATGGGAGTGTGTGCTCCCTTTCAGAACCTCCCACCTGCCATCACTCTGCCCCAGTTTCTGCTCTACAGAGCTCCTCATTCATTGCCATGGTCTTGTTCCTTTATTCACTTGTTTAGCGTCCATCTCCTCCATCAGAATGTCTGCTTCATTCACCACCCTACACCCACAACCCAACGCATTGCCTCCTGCTGAAGGCACTAATTAAATGTTTGTTGACTGAATGAATGAGGGAACGAATGACTTGAAATTCATGCACTGCCCAGGGCTGCAGTTTTTTCTCTTTTGAACTGTCTTCTGGCCCTCTGGCTGCTTTCTTCCATTCATTTCCTGAACAGATATTTATTGAGCCAGGTACTCGGTGAGGCTCTAGGTATGGAGCGCTGCACAACCAGACGTACTCCTGTGTGATTTTGCTGTTGCTGCTGCTGCTTGTAAGCCACATGCTTAGTGGCTTAAAGCAGCACAAAATTATTATCGTATACTTATGGAAGTCACAAGTCCAAAATCCATTTCCCAGGGCTAAAAGTCAAGATGGCAGCAGGGCTGATTTTCCTGGAGGTTCTAGAGAAAAATCCATTTCCTTGCCTTTTCCCAGCTTCTAGTGGCTGCCCACACTCCTTGGCTTGTGGCCCTGCGTCGCTCCAACCTCTGCTTCCATTATCGCATCTCCTTCTCTGACTCTCTCTGACCCTGACCCTCTTGCCACCCTCTTATAAGGACCCTTGTGATTATATTTAGGGCCCACCCAGAGAATCCAGGATAATCTCCCCATCTCAAGATCCTTAACTCAGTCACCCCTGCAGGGTCCCCTTTGCCATGCCAGGTGATGTATTCACAGTGTCCAGAAATTAGGACGTGGACACCTTGGGGTGGGGGCATTCTTCTGCCTGCCACAGTCTCTTTTCTCATGCAGTTTATGGCTTATTGGAAGAGACAAGTGTTAACCAAGCAAACATACTCATGAAAATAGAATTCTAAATTGTGATAAGTGCTAGGAAGGGAGAGAAGATGCTGTGTGCCAATTCAAGAGGAGAACAAGTTTAGGCTGAAGGGTCAGAGGCAGCTAAGTTCCAGAGATGGAGGAGAGCTGTCCAGGCAGAGAGGGGAGCACGTGCAAAGGCCCTGCCACAGGAAAGAGCTGGAAAAATGTCCCAGGGGCCCGAGTGCCATAAATGAGGGAACATGGCCCCAAGTGAGACTCAGAGCTGCAGGGGTGAGGCCTGGCGGGCCTCGTAGGGAACGGCAGGAATTTTGACTTTATGTAAGACACACGGGATGCAGTGGAAAGGCTTAGGCAGAGGATGACTTGATCCTGTTCCTTCCTTCTAGGAGACCACTCAGGCTGCTCTTAGGAACCTTAGGGAAGGAGTGGGGGCTTCGGGGTGAAGTGCTTTCAAAGTGGCCCGCTGGTCTCTCTGACCTCCGGTCACCTGAAGCCTCCCAGATCCCGGGTCCTCTTCCATGCCGTAAAACAGGACCACTTGGCTCTCCGGAGCAGGCCGCTCGGGTTCGTCGGCCTCCCCTTCTTGCTGGGGTCCTTTATCAGCAAGAAGAACAGGGCTCACACATGCCTTCTGCCTCTTCTGGCCTCCCTCTCCCTTCAGTCATCAGGAACCGGCTGTCCCCCGGCATGCAGAGGGGTCGAGGAGGGGGTTGGCTCTGTGCGTGGAGGCGCTTGTTGGGTGTCCCATTGCCTGACACCTGTCCCTTCTCAGAGCATGCTTGCTGTCCATTGCCCAGCCCCTCCTCTTTAAAAGAACCTAACTGCCAGCTAACCTTTTCTGCAGACACTGAATCCCCCGTCCCAGTTGGGGCGAAGAGATCAGCTAAGCCTCTTGAGAAGCTTGGGTAGTTTTTCTTTTTTAATTTTAGCCCCTTGTTGACTAACAAGATGTCTGCACGCAATGAAAAAACCCAGGTTGCGTAACAGAAGAAAGGTCCTTGAAATCAGGGGGTTGCTTTTCTTTTAAAGCTTTGCTCCGTGACCTTCAATGAGTGGCTTCCCATCCTGGGCACCTCATGTTCTAGCATCAAAAATGCATCCCTTTGGATTCCAACTATCTAGGGTACTTGGGGATTGTAGCACTAAAAGACAGTTGATTAATTGAACAAACATGAGTTGTGTAGCTGCTGGTGCAAGGTACCAGCCCAGGTCCTCGGGGTCGCGAGATACCAGGACTCGCTCTGTATCCTGGGAGAGTTTATAAATCAATTGCATCCTCAGGGACAGCTAATGACTTCACTGTTGAACCTACCCAATTGTCTCTTAATTATAAATCATTCTTGTCTGTTAGTTGAGAGAGCTTAGAAAGATAGTGGCTGGTTTGTTGCACCTAATACTTATTCTGTGCCTACCATACGCTTTTATCTCATGCGATGATGAGCTCAGTCCTATGCGGGAGCGACTATTCTTATCCCCATTTTACACATGTGGAAACTGAGCCTTGGAGAGAGTTACTCAAGCTTTTACAAGCAGCCAAAAGAAGAGGTAGAATTCGTCTCTACAGGATCAGCTTCTAGACCCCAGCTCAGAACCCACCGTGCTAATTCTTGCCGAGCCAACTCCCAGTTGTAGCTTGTCCTTGAATATAATAAGATAGTTTCTGGAAATATTTTCACCAGCGCACACTCACATCTGACTCCATCCCTGCTCACTTCCTTTCCTTGGGGCTGGAAAGCTCCATGTGACCTGTCCCCTCCCCTGACACCCCTGGTACCCTCCTACTCCAGGCCTTCCATCTCACTGGCGTAAGTGGTAACATTAGAAATCTTGAAGATGTTTGGAACAACTGGCCCCTGGTAAGAGGACTGGAAGTAAAATGAATATAGGGGCACCAGCAGTGAAGTTGAGGAAATTACTTTTGTATCATTTTTTCCCTAAATTTAGAAATTAATTCATGCTTGTGGAGGCAGAATAATGGTCCCCCAAAGATGACCAGATTCTAATCCCGGGATCTATGAATGTTACTTTATATGGTAAAAAGGAACTTTGCAACTGTTACTAAGGGAAGGATCTTGAGGCGGAAAGATTACATTCAGAGTCCGCCCAGAGACTCCAGGGTAATCACCAGGATCCTTATAAGAGGGAGGCAGGAAGGTCGAAGACAGGAGAAGGCGATTTCAGGATGGAAGCAGAGGGTGACATGGTGGGGCTAGGGGCCAAGAAATGCAGGTAGGCTCCGGAAAGAACCAGCCCTGCCGACACCTCGATTTTAGCGCCTTAGGACTCATTTCAGACTGCTGACCTCCAGACTATAAGAGAATAAATTTGCGTTGTTTTCAGTCACCAAGTTGGTGGTCATTTGTTAGAAAAGCAACAAGAAAACTAATGCAATGCTCAATGTAGAGAATTTGGAAAACACAGGAAACTCATAAAGGGTTTTTTTTTTTTAAAGCCACTGTAATCACTCTGCCTACAGGCGAAAAAATAATATTTTAGATGATGACTTTGCAGACTTTTTCTGTGTGTGTGCTCTCATGCATTTAACAAGACTGCGATTGTGCTCAGGATGACTCTCCGAGCTGGGGTGCCCTGTTTTCAGGGAGCATCAAATGGGAGGGTTGGCTTGGATTTTAGAGCTCTGGTTTCTTTACACATGATCTCAGTCCTTTGGAATTCAGGGTGTCTGCAGAAGTCTGGAAACCCGCGAGGCTGGGCGCCTGGTGGCTGAGGGAGGCCAATTTGGTACCTGAAGGGACAGCTCTGGGGTGGCACTCACTCTGGTGTTTTCTTTTTTCCTCAGCATCCCACTACTACAAATACAAGCAGCAGTTCATCTTCCCAGGTGAGTCTCGTGTGAGCCCAGCCCCTTCTGAGCACGCCCGCTGAGGAGTGGGAGTTGCTGGAATGGTTGGAGGCGCCTGTTGTTGGGGGACAAGCTCAAAGAGAGAGGGGAAAGGAATCACCAGACCCCAGGATACTGGCTGGACATGGGAGTGGAGAAGGAAGGGGTGGGAGTCCCAGGGGCACAGTGGCACTAACGAGGCCCCAAGGCACAGGAGAAAGACCTGAGATGGTTGCCTACTAAGGACAGATGGGCAAGGTGGGGAGGGGTCCAGGGCCGTGTGGCAAGGGAGAGCTGGCCAGAGGGCTGGAGTTGGGCACTGGGAGACATGAAACCGAGTGGCTTCAGCATCCCAAAGGGAAGTCAGGAGTGAGGAAGATTCAGAGATGGCCAGTGGATGCCTCAGGCCAGAGGCTCAGGGGTTCTAGCAGCCCCCTAGGCAACAAGGGGGAATTTTGTTCAGGATGTCCTCTAGAACACTGGTGCATCTAAGTAAATGGTCTAGGAAGGGAGAGAAAGGATTGGCCAGCCCCAGGGGCCCATGATCTGGGGAGAAGTTACTGGCTGCCAGCGTCTCCCAGGAAGCAGACTTTTGGGGGTGGTTGTGGACTCCACAGTGGGTTTCTGACTGTCTAATCTCTGGCTCTCAGATGTGGTGCCGGTGCCAGAGACGCCGACCCGGGCACCCCAGGTCATCCTGCATCCGGTGACCTCGAATCCAATGTAAGTGAGACAGAGATCTCTTTCCCCTGCCCTGGGCTCCGGTCTCCTCAGGATCCCTGTCTTCTTTCGTCCTCTTCCTGGAACTGATAGGGTGGGAGGCAGGGGGAGAAGTACAGGGGGACAGAGAGACATAGGGAAGGGCTCAGGCAGAGAGAGGGAGCGTGACAGCCCAGGCGAGAGAGACAATGCTGGCCCCCATGAGTCAGCTCTGCCTTGTGTCCCTGACCCTGCCTGTCAAGTGTGATTTCCAGAGACCAGACCATTTCCTTAGGACCGCCAGATTCTCCTATGATGAGAAAGACAACCTTCCCCAGGCAACAGCTAGGGCTCAATGAAAGGGCAATTCTTCTGCGTCATGGTCCCCAGTTTAAAAAGTGTAATTTAGGTTTGTACCAGGGATCAACAAATTACAGCCTATGGGACAAATCCAACTTGCCGCATGTTTTTATAAATAAAGTTTTATTGGAACACAGCCATGCCCATTTGTTTACAACGCACTGTCTACGGCGGCTTTTGAACTACAACAGGAGAGCTGAGTAGTTGCAACAGACCGTATGGCCTGCAAAGTCTAAAATATTTACTCTCTGGCAGTTTGCAGAACAACTTTGCTGGCCTCTGGTTTATACTGTTATAAAAATAATATAAGATAGTTTTGGAAAATTTGGACTAATTCTGTAAAAAAAAAAAAGACAGGAAAAATAATCGCTTATAATCCTACTGCTCTTAGAAATTTGATGTGTGTTCTTTCTATTCATGTTTTACATACTTGTGATGCGTGATATCTGCAGTTTCCGTCCTTTTTTATCCCTTAATGCTGTAACATCGCATTTTTCATGTTACTCCAGACTCTTCATACGCATTGTTTTTAATGGCTGTAAAATACCA
Source organism: Equus asinus (assembly GCF_041296235.1). NCBI lineage: Eukaryota > Metazoa > Chordata > Mammalia > Perissodactyla > Equidae > Equus > Equus asinus. Next base: position 82,928,053 of record NC_091797.1, on the reverse strand, counting down.
TATTGACGTAGAATAATTTCCTTGATCATTTCCTCTTGCTGGATCTTACAACTTCCCATATTTCACGGTTATAAGCAGTGCTGCAGCGAACATCTTTGTGTGGCGTCTTTAGCATCTTTAAGATACAGACCTCTTTCTAGGTGGTCTATTGCTTGTGCGGCGGAAGTGAAATCACCTTCCTTAACTTTTCCTTGGTTGTGACCAAAGTCTGGGACACCCTAGGGACCTAATTGCGATTTGGCTGGTTTCCCAACTCACATTTTCGCCTCCTTGGTTTTTCTTCTGGCTCCCCTCGCCGCTCCGTCCTTTCTGGTGGTGTTATGGACTTTGTTAAAGACCCAAATGATGTATCTCCGAAATCAAAGGAGCAGCAATTTGCCGGGGGATATTATGCTGACATCTAGCTCCGGATCATTTCTCTGCTGCACGTAAACTAATTCCACAATTTGTGCAAGACGAACTCCAGGTTATTAACGGACAGCCAGGGGGTGCCAGGGACAAGCAGAGTCAATAACTGCCCACGATCTGCTTAAATGTGCCTGGAGTGATGGGAACTAACTTAAGTGCAGAAGAGAAGTCACGGAATGGCCCGGATGCCAGCAAGAGGGCTGCCTGTTTTCTTGGGTGTGAGGAGGGGCTCCAGCTGCGTTGTTCCCCCCAAATCTCCCCCAGGGCGGCAAGCTCCCAGCATATCAGTTGTCACAGTGCCGTTCCATCCCGCCTTCCCAGGCTGTGCTATAAATAATTGGTTCATACAATGGCTGAATGTTCATACATCATACAGATGCTACTTTGTGAGGACCCTTCTTTTGGTTCTCACAGTCTTTCAGACTCTCTCTCATCAGGAGCCCCTCCATCAAGTGGATTGACTCTGTCTGCAGGGTCAACAGCTTCCTGGGGTCTGAGGGTGAGGATAGGGGAGGCCCCCAAAATGAGGGGGCAGGTAGAGGGAATCTGCTAAGCTTCCACTGGGGACATAGGAAGGGCACATGGTATCCGTGTGATTCCTTCCTGCTCCCAGTTCCAGCTCTTCTGTGCCTTCGGCAGCCCAGCTACTATAAACACATACACATCCTCTACTCTAAAAACACACCCCAAAACACTGCAAACACACACTGTGCCCCAAATCCCCATCACATACCGTGCGCTCAGACACTCCCCTCACACCCCAATACATACTCAGTTATACCATCAACACACAGCCTGCCTAGTGTGAACTCACGTGCACACAGAACAGAGCACAGAGCATATCCCATAATACCCACCCAGTACTCTATATATACTTAGTACTCACACACATTGTGCCCCCAGCGCCCACTCCCAGTATGTTCATATATCTAGAACGCACCTGCAGCTCACGAGCTTCTGCATGCATCCCACACACACACGCACGCACACACGTGTCTTCCAGCCTTGTGTCCTCCTCACTCTCCTTCCACACACCCCGATCCAACAAGATGGGCGCGATCGGTCCATCTCAAACACTGAACTTTCAGATACATCCAGCAATCCTCTCCCTTGAGAATTTCCATTTATTCAGTCCGTACCTAACTTTCGGCCCTTGTCACTTTTAGCCTTTCTGCACAACATCTATGCACTTGCTTTAGTCTCTTCAGTAGTAATGTAATATTCCTCAAAGTCAAGAGCCAGGCCAGTTTCAACTCTCTATCCCTCTAAGGGCCTGGCGCTGTTCCTGGCACATAATTCTACTTGAAGGAATGAATGAGCAAACAAACAAATGGATGCTAAGATCCTTCTAGAAGTTTCCGAATCTCAGCGTACTTTAGAGATCTGATTAATTCTTTCCTGGTGAGGACCTAGAGCTCTGAGGATTCTTCCACTTGTGGCATTTAGGCCAATTTACAAGGAAGCTGCTAGATTAGTGGAAACCAAAGCAATAAAGAAAAATGAGCCCTGAGCAGCCCAGAAAATCTATTTAAAACAACGTCCTTGCACACTGCTTCTTTCTGGCAAGGCTATGGATTATTTCAGATGCAAGCATTGAAGGGAAATTCAAGAGAAGGGCTTGATGGTTAGGATTTCTCATTTTGGAACTCTTCATACATGGGTAAACTTGATACATGGACCTACCTTTTCACCTGAGGGTCACATTTATTTTTCTTTCTTTAAAGCTTGGAAGGAAATCCATTACTTCAAATTGAAGTGGAGCCAACCTCGGAGGTGAGAACTAGAGAGCAATGAAGCAGCTTTTTCCGGGGGCTGCCCAGAGCTTGGCACAGCCCACTGAGGTCAGGAGCCAGGGTGACCGGAGGCTGGGGGCCCATGGTGGGGGGCAGGTGGCTCTGCTTGATGGATGTTCTAACTCCAGGACGACGAGCAAGCGGTGGCCCCTCTGGGCACTGAGCCTAATGGGCCATTCTGGTGTGCATCACGGAAAAGCACGTTGTGTGGAAGTTGGCAAGTGATTTGCATTCTGAGTTGAAAAACCAGCTCAAGGCTGGGTGAATACCAAGGGGATGTGCCCCACTGCCTTCACAAGAATACGTGGGAGGCGGGGCGGGCCTCAGGGACCCTGGGCTTGGCGGGGTGTCGAGAATGTTCTGGGGCTCTTCCCAACTGCCAGAGCCACTGGAGGAGTAAACGATGCATCCTGGGGGAGAACCATGGAGTCTCAACCCCTGGGCTCTGCCGGTATGTCCCCAACTGAAAGGAATAGAATCAGAGTTTCCAGAGAAAATTATGTCCTTTTCTGGAACTGTTGTGGCAGTTGAAAACTGATCCTGAGAGAAGCAGATGTTTCCTGTGTCCCTTCTCCTGAGTGTGCCAGTCGAGACAGCCTGCTCAGGTTTGGGGCCAGGAGCACCTGCACCCAGCCAAGGGGCCACCTCCTCAGGCTGTTTCATCAGGCCTCAAGCCCTTGGGGATCCCCATGGGCTCAGGCACCTGCTGTTCCCACACTCCAGCAAAACAGCCAAGGGACAGGGCACCCCAGGCACCCCAGACACCATAGTGGGAATGTGGGTCCGTAGACCTTGAGTGTTTAGCTATTGGGATGGTCACGCCTAAGTGTACTGGAGTCATATGGGCATGCAGGACAAAAATGCAGGCTCCTGACCCTGGCCTGCTGATGTTCTGATTCAGTCCATCTGGGTGGGGCCCCGGATCTACTGAAGTTTCTACCGCATTTTCTCGGGCATCCCAGTGCATGTTTCATACCTGTGGTCAGATCTGTGCAAAGAACTTAACAGGCCTTCATCTGACTGAAAACCTCACACCACCCCCAGGAGCAGATTTGATGAGCCCCACTCTGTGATGAGGAGAGGAAGGCTCAGAGATGGCAAGTGACCTGCCCAAGGTCACACAGAGGCCAGATTCCAGCTCATTTGGTCTGCCCGTAAACCCATTCTGTCAGCCTCTCACTCTCCTGTCTCTGCCCTCCTGGCTGCACAGGAACCCAGGCCTCTGGCCTGTGCAGAGTCGTTCTGACCTCTCCCAGTTTCTGACTCATCAATTCCAAATTCCCTGGGGGAAGCAGAGACACACCAAATTGACGGTTGTCACCTGTTACATGCAGACACATGATGTACCTGTATTTTAGCCTGGCTTTGTGACCTGGAGCTTCCCAGGGTGACCAACCCTCTCTGTTTGCCGGGACTGAGGGGTTTCCAAGGTGTGGGACTTCTGGTGCCAAAACCAGGGAAGTCCCAGGAAACTGGAATGGGTGGTCCCCCTTGCATTTCTCCTCTCTGAGCGTCAGTTTCCCCCTTAGCACAAGAGAGTCAGATTACCACCATCTCCCTTTCAGCTCCTTCATTGTAAACAATTCTAGACCCAAGCTACCTGGGAAAATAGAGAGAGATGTGCGCACCAGCCCAAAACGCACATAGACATGTGTTCAGACCTGCACATGCACAAAGGGACCCAGCATGACTTCGTGGGACGGTGGGGCGGGGGCAACAGCTCTGACTCTCTCCCCCTCCGGCCACAGAATGAAGAGGGCCACGACGAGGCCGAGGAGTCGGAGGATGACTTCGAGGAGATGAACCTGTCCCTCCTCTCGGCCCGGAGCTTCCCGCGCAAGGCCAGCCAGACGAGCATCTTCCTTCAGGAGTGGGACATCCCTTTTGAGCAGCTGGAGATCGGCGAGCTCATCGGGAAAGGCCGCTTCGGGCAGGTGTACCACGGCCGCTGGCACGGCGAGGTGGCCATCCGGCTGATCGACATCGAGAGGGATAACGAGGAACAGCTAAAGGCCTTCAAGCGGGAGGTGATGGCCTACAGGCAGACGCGGCATGAGAACGTGGTGCTCTTCATGGGCGCCTGCATGAGCCCGCCCCACCTGGCCATCATCACCAGGTCAGTCCCACCTGGGCTCCGCACCGGTGCATTCATTCCCGAAGCTCTGCTTCCCGCGGAGTTGAGAAACGGGGGTTCTGGGTAGTTCAACATTCTGGTGGATAGAACACCTGTAGCTCTACCATCCACAGCTTATCTGGGTTTTAAGATTTGAGATTCCAGAAAATACTTTTAATGCTAAAACCCTCTGGCACGGCAGTGCCATGGAGAGAGCATGCACGGGGAGTCAGACAAGTAGGTTCTAGATGCCCCTGTTCTCCAAGTATTGGTGAAACAACATCTCCGAGACCCACCCTCTCCACGTGTAAATTGAGTGAATTAGGCTAAATCAGGGGTCGTTAGACTTTTTTTGCAAAGGGCCCATTAGTAAATATTTTCAGGCCATACAGTTGCAGTAGCAACTACTCAACTCTGCTGCTGTGGTGCGGACGCAGGCCCAGACAAGATGTAAATGGATGTACGTGACTGTGTTCCAATAAAACTTTATTTACAAAACCGGGCAATGGGCCAGATTTGGCCCTCGCACTCTAGTTTGCCGACCCCTGGACTAAGATCCTGATGAGTGTTACGCTAACTTTCCTTAAAGTAGGAGAGCACATTTGTGGGCTTCACCATTGTGGTTTTAAATATCTAGGATCTGTGATCCATAGCTGCCCAGAAGGAGCAGTTAATAGAGAACTGACGTTAAGATAATGTCAGATGCTAGCAACTTTGTTGGACTTGCTCTGTCTAACTTTACCCAGTGATGTGAGGCGTTGAAAAAAAAAATAGCTTTGTTTTCAGCTGAACAGTTGTGAAACAATTCTTTGTGTGTTTTTAAACTCTGGAAGTTACTGCCCTGTTGCACTGAGACTGGCCACAGCTGCGGGGTTCTCGGTATGGCCTGTGCTGCCAGAGGTCAAGTAGGAGCTCTCTGCTTCCTAAACTTCACTCATCAATAAGATCCCAAACGTGTAAAGCTTGCATCTTGGCAGGTACCATAGCAGGACCTGGGGGCTCAGGGAAGAACTGGTGTGTCTTAATGTCTTCCCTGTGATGCAAAGCCCCCTTGAGTCCATTTAGAAGACCTTGGTGATCGGCAGAAGGTGTGTTGTTGTCTGTCACCATTGATTATGCCGATGGTGAGTTGACTGGAGCCCACATGTCAGGAAGAGCCTGGAAAGGATGGGAGATCTCCGCGTGGCCCTTCAACTCTCCTTAAACCAGGGTGAACACGGTGGTTCTCAACTCTGCACAGGGCAGGGGCGGCTCTCCAGTAATCAGCCCAGGTCACACTCAGGGGCTGAGGTGCTCTGATTAGGTGAGTGTTTCAATAAGTTTTTACTGAGTGACAGAACTTCGTGGTTTCTCTCTGTTCTGGGGACAGTGTTTCTGTGCTGAGCCAGGCTCAGTTGTTGGGCTCTTGGCTATGTCTGTGGTCACCTGGCAGGTCGGATTGAGGGCTGGTCAGTCTTGGATGCCCTCAGTCCCGTGTCTGCAGGTTGGCAGGCTGTCAGCTCAGGTGCCTTGGTTCTCCTCCCCGTGGCCTCTCACCCCCCAACAGGCTAGCTCAGACTCATTCCCATGGTGGTCTCAGGGCTCCAAGTACAGCAAGAGGTCAAGCCCTGATAGACAAGTGCCTTTCACACCTCTGGTTGTGTCTCATTGGCTAAGTCCATTGGCCAAAGCAAGTCATGTGGACAACCTCCATTCAAGGCAAGGAGAAAGACATTACCTCTGGATGGGCAGATTCGCAGGGTGACACTGCAAGGGCGTGGATGCAGGGAGAGGGACAGTCTGTGGCCATTTTTACAACCTACCATCGCAAAACCATTAACACCTTTCTTATCCAGTGAGTATCATCTTCATCAGCCGTCAAGCAATAGCCCTTCCCTTGGGGTGCAGAAGTCTGGTTAGAAGGTGGTTTTTTCCCCACCCCTAGCCTTCTGCCCACTCTCCCACCAGTCTGTTACCCCACATTTCTCTCTGGTCAGCTCCTCATCTTTTGACCTGCTAACATCTCTTTTTCACGTCCCCCAATTAGAAATCTGAACTCCACGATCTCCTTTCCTTTGCCTGGCGCTTCTAAGGACCTCCTGCCTCCTGCCCTCTGACTTTTCCAGTATTATCATGGAGCCCAGGTCCCCAAGCCCCCCTCATCCCTTTCCCAAAGGCTGGCTCATTGGAAGTGGACGGATTGAGTTAGCAGCCATCCTTGAAACACGAGTGGTCATTATGAAAATGTGTCACTCCTCCTGCAAGCCAGCTGCATTTTCGGCCCCTTTTCTATTATGTATGAAACTCAGCGTCCCCCTCCCCAAGCACTATAACTGCCTGGAGATTTCACAAATAGCACAGCCTTTTCCTGGCACCGTGATAAAGACTCTGCAGCTTTGGGACATGTAATTGGTCTCTGAAGTGTTTTAGTATTTTGTGTGAAGAAGCCAGATGAGCCCCAAAGAAGTGGCATTTATTCCATACTATTGTGTCATTATATATTTATCCTAGGGAGGGGCTCTGTGCCTCCCTCTCTCCCATTCAGCACTGTCCACTTGTTGGCCATCCACGTCTCTTATCTGAACGTTCAGTTTGAAACCAAATATTTGAGTAATTTGATTAATCACGTGCATTCGCACAATTGGCTGGCAGAGGTCGATGGTTGGCTGATAATCAACCAACTGGAACAATTTTTGGACCTTGGATTTATCTTACAGAGAACATAAGACCAGATAATTACCTGGCATATTCCAGATAAATTCACAATGGCGTGTTCTAGCCAATTACTTAGTAATTATTGTCAAAGTTAACAAGTATTTCTAAGATTAGCTTCCTTGTAAAGTAGTGTGTATGGCTCTTGGAGAATGAGTAATAACCAACTAGTTACCCAATTGCTATATCCACAAATGCAATTAGCAGCAGAATTGCTAAATTGTTTCACAACTGGGTCATTATGGGATTATTGCAAAGCTATTGACAGCCTGCACCATTGCTCATTTTAAAAACTCCAAATGGAATTTGAAAGCCAGTAAAGATAGAGTTGAATGAAAGCGTCTCTCATCCTTCTGTCTTGCTGTGGAGTTTCCTAGGCCTCAGTTCCCCCATCTGTAAAATGGGCAGGTAGAAGTGGATATTTGAGGCAGGGTCCTTCCAACTCTAACGAAATTCTTTGGTTCTCTGAGAACGGGCGTGTTTGAGAAGCAGCCTGCCACGGCTCTGGACCAGTGCGGTCCAACCGGACCTCGTGCTTCCGAGCCACCAAAGAGAGGAAGGTCAGTAACATGTGGATTCCTGGGTCTACCTGTGTTAGGGTCCTTAGACTGTCATAACAATCAGCACAAACTTGGTGGCTTAAAATGTCCCAGATCTAGTCTCTTACAGTTCTGCAGGTCAGAAGTCTGGAGCAGGCTCACTGGGCTAAAACCAAGTCAGAGCTGTGTTCTTTCTAGAAGCTCCAGAGGAGAACCCCTTTCCTTGCCTCTTCCAGCTTCTAGAGCTGCATTCCTTGGCTGGTGGCCCTTCCCACATCTTCAAAGCCAACAGTTTAGCATCTTGCTTCATTGCCGCAACTCCCTCTTATAAGGATACTTGTGATGGCCTTTAGGACCCACCCAGAAAATCCGTGGTCATCTCGCATTTCAAGATGCTTAACTCAATCACATCTGCAAAGGCCCTTTTGCCATCTTCGGTAACATTCGCAGTTTCCAGGGATTGGGACCTGGCTATCCTTAGGGGCCATTTTTCAGTCTGGCCACATCACCCTAGACCTACTGAGTCAAGTCTGTTCGTAGGTGAAACCTTTTAACCAAGCTCTCCAGCCCATTCTAATCCAACCAATATTTGGGAACCATGCCCTAGAGAATATCGCCAGGGAGACCTGTTATGTGCTCAGCATTGATGCCAGATCTGTCCAGCTGGTATGAAAGGACATGGAAACAGGGAAGTTTCCTGTGGAAAATAGGACAGAATTACAAAATATGAGGATCTCAGTGGGCGGTAATTTGTTATTTATCTGGTGATGGGCGTACGGGCCAGCCTACCTTAGCCTGGTGCCAGGGAGACAAAGACAATGCAGAGCTGAAATGGATGTCTCCGAATGGGCTTCGTTAGGGAGCAATGACACCACCGAACCTATCCCTTCCATGTTACAGACGCGGAAACTGGGACCAGGAGAGGAAAGTGGGGCCATTACAAGAGCACAGGTCTCTATCGATACACTTCATCCTCCAACAGCTTGAAAACCCCATCTTCCCCAGTGCTTGCCATTCATCCATCCATCCATTCATTCATTCATTCATTCAACAGATGTTTAGTAAACACTTATGAAGTACCAGGCACGTTGCTGGATGCTAGGGGACGATGGTGAGCCAGACAGACATGGACCTTGTTCTCAGAGTGCTGTCATTCTAGTCCGGGGTGGGTGGGGGGAGGGCATGAGCAGACTAGTACTAAAGTAGTAATTAGATCATTTGCGTAGGTCCCTCCCTGTGCGTTGACGCAAACAGAACAGAGAGATATGCTTAAGAGGGACTTGGGTGTTGGGGTCATTTTAGGTAGGGGGAGCCAGGCAGCCTCTCTGAAGAAATGATACTTGGGCAGGGACCTGAATGCCAGGAGCCAGCTGTGCAGATGTGGGGGCAGGGCACACCCAGGAGATGCAAAGGCCCAGGGGTAGGAATGAGCAGGGAGTGTTTGTGGACGTGAAAGAAAACTGTGGTGGCAGAACCACAGACAGGTCAAAAGGGTAGAAGATGAGGGTAGAGAAGCTGGCAGGAGCTTTCCAGGGGAGGGGAAAGGCTCTCAGTCCTGGTTGTGTTGGGGGGGACTTTTAAAACAATCCAACGCCTGGCTCTTCCCCTACAGTAGTCCCTCACTGGGGCCGGATGATTCGTTTACTGGGGCTGTCCTGTGCACTGTAGGATGTTTAGCAGCATCCCTGCCCTTACCCACTATGTTCCAATACTAGTTGTCCTAGTTGGGACAACCAGAAGTGTCTTTGGATATTGCCAGATGTCCCCAGGGGGCAGAGTTGCCCCAGTTGAGAACCCCTGTCCTAGAGTCTCTAACTGTCTGGCTGGGGCTCAGACCTGGTACCAAACCTTGCAGGTGGCTCCATCAGGCAGCCAGGAGGCCCTCTGAGCCCCTCAAGCCTGGTGAGAGGTCTGGGTTTTCGCTGAGGGCAGCAGGCAGCTGCTGGCGGGTTGTGGGCGGGGGCAGGACCTGGTGTCTTTGAGGGAAAAACTTGGGGAACCTCCAAAATAAAGGCTGGGGACCCAAGGGGAGGATGTTGATGGTTGCAGAGGCAACAGTGGTTCAAGGAAATGTCAGTGTGTCTGCCCTAATTTCCCATCGGGATCAAAGAGCTGATGACTTCGGTGGAATGAGCATCGTTGCTCCCGTCCCATCCCCTGCCCTTGGCCAGACCGGAAAGGCTGTGTTATGAAGACCACCCATCGTGGTTGCTGTTTTGACAGGAGAGGAGGGTCTGCACCAGCCGAGGGGAAGCCACAGCTCCACCCTTGTCGCCACCGAGGCAGAGTCTAGGGAGGGAGAGGCCGCCCCATTCTTCCCACAAGGTTTATCCCAGTGTCCCAGTGCCCTCGTTAGCTTCTGCTCCAGCCCTCCCTTGGGAGAGGAAGACACAGAGAGCTCGGGGCCCAGCAGAGACCGGGGTTCCATCAGGCGGTTCCTCTTTTGAAGCTGAAGGAGGCACCACTGAGCCTCATTGCTGAACCCATTTCCCTGGTCGAGGGAAAACATTTATCTCATGCTGATAAATGCCAAGCCCCAAAATGAGCCAAACGAAGCAACCAATTCCACCAACCTTCAGCAAGGGCTTTGCTTCGGGCCAGGCCCGGTGATGTTCTCCCATTTATCGCTGTGCCCATTTTACAGATGGGAACACTGAGGTCAGGGAGGCAAAGGGGGCCCTTCCCCACGTCATAGAACAAGTAACTGGCAGAACCTGGAATGGAGCAAATGGACATCTGAATGTCGGTCTAGCCTGTTCCTTCTTTGCCACGGAGGCCTCGGCCAGGTCAAGGGGAATGGGCTCGACTCGTGAGCAGTAGCATGTCACGGAGTTCGTCACCTTTGACGGCATCAGAATCATCTGGGGGACCTGGTCACAATACAAGGCCCGCGCCCCATCTGTCTCCTTTATTACGTCCCAGAGGATTCGCTGCTCCACAGTTTGAGAACCGCCAGCTTACTAAACTGAACTTTATTTTTTGTGGCTTTGAGTCTGTGTTGATGTGCTTCTGCAATGCCCTGTAGATTCCTGGGGGCCCAGGACACGCACACAGCTCCTCCGTCTACCCCTAAGCCACACACCAACTCTCTTCCCTCTCGTTCTCTCTCCCACCCTCCTTCTCCCACAAAAACACACACTTTCTCTTTCCGTGCAAAAGACTCATTTCATTAATATTAGCAGCTCACCAAGTTTGCCTGGAAGTTTCCCAGAAGCCCTCACCCCAAGCCCCCAAATGTTTTTCTAGAAGCCCCTGATTATTTAAATCTCTGCTTCATGGTGCGGACCCCTGACTAGCATCACCTGGGAACTTGCTAGAATGCAAATTCTTCTCCCTTCCCCCATCAGAGGCGCTGGGGGTGGCCCAGGTTCTATGTTTTAGGAAGTCCTGCAGGAGATTCTGATGACATGCAAGCTCAGGCCCCGGCTTTAAAGAAAGCTCTTCCTACTTGCTACTCTGAGTGAGCAGACTTTCCCACCGCCAGGAGCTTCCTGCACACCTTGGAAACCTCGCTGCCCCTTCACGGAGCAACTCTGCCTAGAAGCAGGGGGAGGTGAGCAGCTGAGTTCAAAATGAGCGAGGGCCTGGACTGTCCCATTGTGAGAGCCAGCGGGGGCCCGAGAGCCGCCTCGTAGCTTCGGTGCTGACCGAGCTCACTCACGTGGCCTCCACAGGCGTTTCTCGGCCGGGCTGAGTGCCAGGCTGCATGCTGTTTGTTCAAACACAGTTCCTATGGTTTCTTCAAGGACTTGACATTCCCGTCGAAGAGACAGACAGTAGCAAGTTAAACAGACAATTAAGTAAGATAATCCAAGGTTTGTGTTAAGTGCTGTGAAGGCCACACACAGGGGGACAGGTCAGAGTGACCAGAGGGCAGCTCTGAGGAGCGGCCCAGAAGAGGTGTCTGAGGGGAGGTGACATTTGAGCTGAGATCTAATGAGGAGGAGGAGATGGTCCTGCAAAGAGGCAGAGAGAGAACAGCGCAGGCAGGGATTCAGCAGGTGCAAAGGCCCTGAGGTGGGAATGAAATGGGTGGGTTTGAGGACCAGAAGGAAGTGGATGAGTGACAGCAGGGTGGCAGGAAAGAGGCTGCCGGGCTCAGAAGTGCAGACAACGGCATGGAGTTTATCCTAATGCAGTGGGAAGCCAGTGAAAGATGTTAAACAGGAGCTGCTCACACCACTCTGGAAGTTTCCTGATGGCCTCACGGCTGCCTCTTTTGCTCAGCTGGCTGGTTCTTGTGTCAAGACTCATTTGGTTGGTGGCCAGCCCGGTGGTGCAGCAGTTAAGTTTGCACATTCCTCTTCCGCGGCCTGGGGTTCACCAGTTCAGATACCAGGTGTGGACCTATGCACTGCTTATCAAGCCATGCTGTGGCAGCATCCCACGTATAAAGTAGAGGAAGATGGGCACAGATGTTAGCTCAGGGCCAGTCTTCCTCAGTGAAAAGAGGAGGATTGGCAGCAGATGTTAGCTCAGAGTTAATCGTCCTCAAAAAAAACCTCATTTGGTTGAGCACAGTGATGGCATCCACCAAGGCCAGCCCTGAAGGACACAGCAGAGGAATAGGGGCTCTCGGGTGTCCTGGCTGTTGGTCTGACATTTCCACCTGTGTGGGGCTCCCAGGAAAGATGTTGAATGGTTCCTCTGCCTTTGGGACCACAGTGAACTTCATCAAGATGCTTTCCCAGGGGTGAGAGTAGGAGGGAGCAGGACCTGAGGGGCATTCCATAAATGTCTGGTTGTGATAGAGGGGCTTTACGCCCCGGGAAAGAGAAGGAGGGAAGGGCAGGATTTGCTCACTGCTCTCAGGAAGATTTTTTTTTACTTCTCATTTGGCGTGTGTCCTCAGTCCCTTCGCTGGGCCCCTGGAGTCCGAATGCAATTTTGCAGGCATGCAAGGTCAACTGTATTGCTCGCCTGCACGCGACATCCCGCCCTCACCCACCTCCTGGGGATGAGGTGGTCCTGGAATCTCCTGGGACCTCATTTGCACAGCATTTTAAACCTGGTAAATATCAGGAGCTACTTAGTAGATTCTTTCCAACTCCGAATCGGTTCCTGTTTTTCGTGCTTTCAAATATAATAGCACCGAGCTACCATCTTTGACAGACAAATGGAGGACCCTGCCTTCTGCTAGGATGGTAACTCGATGCCACAACGAGATCTCGACGTGCTTTTTCTGTAACTCTGTACTCCGGGGCTTTCTGATTTTTCTTTTTCCTTCGGGCCAGTTTGATTGTCCTAAATATAACATATAAGACTTGGGGGGCCTGAGCACATGAAGATTCCATCCCCCAACATCCAGTGGAATCGGCTTCCTTTTATGTGCAAAAAGCTGAATTGCTTTCCCTTTATAAAGCACAGCTGAAAAGGTTTTTTGTCTGTGGCTGCCTTTAATTGTGCTGGAATGTGAAGAACCCCGGGACTTTTGTGAACGAAGCGCTATAAATGTACTGCATCGTTATCATCATTATTATTAGCATCATCCCATGTACATTGCATAGGCCTTTTGGTAAACAATCGTATGACCAGCAGAGCACTTGCATGGATGAAGACTTTACCACTGGCCACCCCTTTTCTGGAATCTCAAAGATTCTACATTAGCACGTGTGACACCCATCATCCCTTGAAACATAACTTTTGTGTCTTATTACACAAGTGGTAACTCATTTGTTATAGAAAATGCAGATCAGCAAAAAGAAGAAAATGCAATTCACCCATAAGGTCTCCAGCCAGAGAGAATCACCTTAACGTTTTGGTGAACATCCTTCCAGGCGGTTTTCTCAGGATATATGCAAACTCACAGTTTGTGTTGGTCAGGGTAACAGTAGCTGCTGTAACAAATAAGCCTTAAAATATTAAGTGGCTTAACACTGTAGAAGTCCGTGTCTTGCTCACATGATAGTCCAAGATGGGTGTTTCTGGATGGTAGATGGCTTTCCTTCATGGGTGGAGGGATCCAAGACCAATCCCTTCTTTTGGATCCATCCCTAGGGCTCAGAGTCTTCTGCTTCTAGCTGGGGAAAGAGGGACAAGTATGGAGGGTCATGTGGGAGGTTTAGAAGTGGTGCACATTATTCCACTCATGTGTCATGGGCTGGCACAGTGCCCTGACCACACCTGACCACAAGGGAGGCTGAGAAATAGCAACTGTATTCCCAGGAGGAAAATCATGTGGGTTTTGTGAAAAGCCAGCAGCTCTGTGCTGCTCACACATTTGTGGATAGCTCTCCTTCTCCCACTGAAGATAGACTCACCCAGCAATCCTGTTTTGTGGCTTGTATTTTCATTAAACAATGTATGAATGAACACTCCCTTTTTTGGATTTGGGTCTATTGCAAATTTCTCTGCTCCTGTTTGCCTCAGTTTCCTCCTCTATACAATGGGATAACATCGATCTCCCTTGCAAGATCATGATAAGAATTAGAGATCGGATATGGAAAGGCTAGAGCATAATGTCTTCTGTGGCTGGCGGTGCTTGATGCCTTGTATCTCGCAGTTGCTATAGTAATAATGATGATATTCTAACAACAACAACAATGGCAATAATGATAATGATAGCAGCTATTAGAAGGAGTATATTTCCTCCCAGATGCCAAAGCATCCTTGGCACTACAAACAGCAGGTGTTTTGTGTTTATTAGAGTATCAAATGATACGAGGGGACGGCTGTGGTTTGGCTACTTGGATCTGTGTCCCAGCTCTGCTCCTGGCTTGCACCTTGGCCAAGTGACTTAACCTCTCTCCCCTTTGAGCCTTCCAGGAGATGTTGAGTCGGGAGCTGGATATACTAGTCTCAAGCTCAGATGAAATGTTGGCTGGAAATAACCGTGTGTGAGTCATCTGTGTATAAGCGGTGATTGAAGCTGTGGGCTTCAATGGAAGCTGAGGGCATCCAGGGAAGAGAGGGAGGTCACCCGAGGACAGAGCCTGGAGCACCCCTGGCATCGAGTGGCCTGGTGGGAAGGGTCACCCTGCACAGGGGACTGAGAAGAAGCAGGCAGGCAGTAGAGGCAACCAGAAGCCCGTGGAGTCCTGAGGCCAATCCAGAGTGGCCCCCAGCACACGACTCCCGCGACTTGAGTCCTTCCCATGATGTCACTGAGTTTTATCTTCGTTAGGGCATTTCTCACCGTCAGATAATTCTTCTGTTCCTCAATTTGTTTGCTTGCTTCTTGTCTCTCTGCCCTCCGTCCCTTCCCCCACCTTAGAATAGAAGCCCCAGGAAAGTGGGACCTTGGCTATTTGACTCATCTCTGTCTCCACAGCCCCTAAAAGATCAGGTCCTCCTTAAATACTTGTTGAATGAGTGAATAACAGTCTCCAGAAATACTCACCTGCATTAGCACATCCTGCTCCTCCAGGCAAGTGTAGCAGCGAACAATGAATGGTAGTGTTTGCTTAGAATCACTGAGAAACGAGTGGGACAGAAGGAAAATATAGTACAAACTGGGGGGGGGGGGGGGCGGGGGGGGTTGGTTAGAGCATGTGGGAGAATTGACGGTGATGGAAAGAAAAAAGAAGCCAATTATGTGATGTAAGTCATAATAATACGATAAAGAGGCTGAGTGGTTTGGGAGCATTTGCCCCAAACACGCATCATGTGTAAGGTGCCAGCTGTGGTGCTGGAAATGAAGGAGGAGGCACGGTCTCTGCCCCTGCGGGGCTCACAGACAGGTAACTAGATGATTCTCAAATGGTGTCATAATCTCTGCAATAGGATCGGAAAAGCTTACAGGGACCCAGAGCCCCCTCTTTATCCAATCAAGGAATTGGCCAGATGGACAAGAAGGTATGGCATTTCTAATAGAGCGAATACCATGTGCAAAGGGCTGGAGGTGGGAGGGAGCAAGACTGGAGAGCGAGGAGCGGCCAAGAGTCAGGAGCTGGAATATAGGATCCGTATGGGGATAACAAGGGATAAGAAGCTGGAGATGAGCTTAAAGGACCTTGTGAGCCAAGCTAAGGAATTTGAACTTTCTCCTAAAGACAGGGGGGAGCCACCCAGTGATTTAATCAGAGGAGAGATAACGGTCTGATTTGCATTTTAGAAAGACCACTTTGGGGCAATCCCTTTCCTTAGGAGAACTCGCAGCAGGATTGTTGGTGTGTTTCCTTCCTGGAGGAACGGTGTGGACAGTTAGGGTTGATCCTAATCAGACATCAGTGGGAACAAATGCACTTTTGAATGCCCTGGGTTCTGAAACGTATTTGGTATGCTGCCCTAGGGGAAAAGGAGCAGCGAGCTGGTAGTCCTTTGGAAACAAAGGCATTTTCAACAGCTTTCACTATTTACCCAAGTTAAAAATAGCCAGCTGCTCTCCCATGTTTTGAAGACAAATGTGGGCAACATCAGGTCCTTAACGTGTGTTCCAGAAACCAGAGGCACAGTGTCCTCAGCCTCGCTGGCAGGCGGTGGTTACAGGAAGATTCAGGAGCACAGGGAGCACCTCGTGATGGGAGGCGAGATTGTAATTAAAAGCTGGTTCCCTGCAGTCTGGTCAACCTGCATGCAAATACTGGCTTTTCTGTCCTTTGAATCATTAGGTACCATTCAATTCCCAGTTATAGACAAGGAAATGGAGAGATGAAGCAATGTGCCTAAGGTCATCAAGCTAGGAAGAGGCAGAATTTGAACCCAAGACTGTCCCATTTAGACGCAAGTCCATATCAAACCCTCCTCTTGTCATCTTTCCCTTCCCAGCCGTACCCAAGTCCCTCCTTCTTTTTAATGCCCCACTGACCTCTTAGAATGCTCCATGGCTGGATCCTCTCCCCTGGGGAGGGCCAAGGCTGACCCACCTCCAAGTCAGACTCATTGTCCAACCACCAAGCTCTCCTGGCTTGGGACTTGTTGAGTTGGCCGCAGGTGCCAGCTGAAACCCTGGCGTCCATCCCTTTCCCTCCCTCTCCTTGTGGCCAACTCCAGGATGGGGGGAGTTGGGCGGGAGTGGCAAGTGTCAGATCGGGGTGTTTTCACTGCTCTGGGGACTTGCTGGCCTGGGGTCTAGTTTGATGTATTCCCAACTCGGCTCCAGTTGCTTGGGCAGTGCCCAACTTCAGCTTTGTCCCTGCCTGATCATGTTTAAGATAATTAAGCCCATAAATCAAATAATAAATAGATATTGACTCTTTGTCATGGAGGATATCAGAATTGATTGACCACTGGGAATACTGCTCTCCTCAATCAATGGGGAGCCGGGGGATAAATAGATCTTGATAATGACTGGCAAGAGGAAAATCAATAGCTATATTAATGTATGCATTGGGAGCATATATCTTCGAACGTGAAATAAGAGTTTGTTTTGGCAGAAAAGGGGAACGAGAGAGGTAGGAAGGACAGACAGAGAGAGACTAACCATATCCCAAGACCCAAGCACCATATCTGGCACAGTGTAGATGCTCGCTGATTTTTGGTGGATTTTAGAAATCCAAGGAGAGATTTGCTTTAAAGAGAAACTGTATTTCGTGTTTACTTTTTCCATTCTCTGGATGTCCGAGGGCCCAGAACCCCCTCTGCCCATGGGCTACATTGTTCTGGAAATGTCCTTCCAATGTCACTGGAAGGAAAGAGAAAGAAAGGATCGGATATGATGGAGAGGTGGGGAGGGGCGGAGGGGGAGACCTCGTTGCTTAGGTGCCTGCAAAGCTCTCTGAGGAGACTGCAGAACCACGTCAGGTTCAGGGAGCAAAATCAAGAGAGTTGAGTTGGCGTGTTGAGTGCGAGGTGCCCATGCGCCTTCCAAGGGGTGATGTTAAAGAGGCATGTAAATATATCATTGTTCAGAGATGAGTTCTAGACTAGAGAGAGAAGACGGGGAGCCACGGCCCGGGGAAAGGGCCTGGGGCAGTGTTCCTCGAACTTGACGGTGCATCAGAATCCCCTCGAAGGCTTGTGCAAACAGACTGTTGGGCTCCACCCCCAGAGTTTCAGATTCAGTCCTCGTGGATGGGGGTCTGAGAAGTCATGTTTGTAACGGGTGCCCAGCTGATACTGATGTGGGAACCTCACTTTGAGAACCAGTGGCCCTGGGAGAAAAGACCAAAGTGAGAAGACAGAACGTTCCTGTAATGAAGGCTGAAAATAGGGGCCAGAGAACTGGAGGAAAAGCAGGAGAGTGTGTTGTCCCGGCAGCCTGGGGCAGACGGTGCTTCCCCAGGGGGAGTGGTGAGCAGTTTCAGAAGCTGGCGTTGAAAGAACAGGCAAGATGCAAGAAAAAGTGTCCCTCGGAACTCTTGCAGCCTTAACAGTTCGTTGGCCTGTGGTTTTATACCTATTTGCAGACTTCCCTATTCACCTGCCTGGTGACATTTGACCCCACCCCAGTGACAACCCGCCTTGTGATCCTTGGTTAGGGCGAGGGTTCAGGTGGGAATGCAGTGCTGCACCCTCCGAACCACAAGGATGGTGGGACAGTTTCAGAGATGCTCGTGACAGTCATCAGAGGGGTCTGAGGCACAGCTGGAAGATCCATTCGCAGGAAGTGTTCGCAGCAGGAAAGAGCTGAAATTCATCACAATGGCTGTGTGGAGTCGCTGAGGCTGGAAATGAATCGACTCCCAGGAGACGGTTTCTCTGGGCACGGCACAGTGTGTATTGTTTTCAAACCTAATCGTTGATGTTCAGCCACCACTCTCCTTTAAAAATAAGGAGAGGAAGTTGGTTGCTTGGTTGAATCATTTTTAATGTGAAAGAGGGCTTTGTTGTGAAACGGCTCTCTGAATATTGATTAAGGGGGACGTATTTGGTGAATATGTACTGCGTGCTGCGTTCTGTGCTAAAGACTTTGCAGATATTGCGTCATTTAATCGTTGTCCCCGTTTTACAGATAAGGAAGCTGGGACTTAGGGAAATGAGGTGGCTTGTGCAAAGACACACAGCTGGTCTGAGCCGGGGCTGGGGTGTAACTTTGCGCCCCTGACCTCAGAGTTTAAGCCTTACCTCCACTGGACTGGACTGTGTCACCCTAAAGACGGAATGAACTCTTCATTTGAATGTTCTTTTTGCCCATTCTCCAAGGCCACCCAGATGAGTTTCATAGATCATTGTCTTGGTCTGGCTACTTCTGTTATCCTTGGGTACAGAGAAAATTTATGAGACTTTCCCCCTGTGTAGAAATTTTAAACTGAAAAAAAAAAAGAATCTGACCTGTCAGAGTCGAGCTGCTGTGTGTCCTTCAGTGTCTGGCCTTGTGGGTCATCAGGAAATATGAGCTGATGGTCAGCAGAATAGCCTGTGGGGAAATGTTTGGTTTACCAGTTGTCTGGATCTGACTAATTGAATTTTGGTGCAGATTTGCCAACACTAGTTTTTTTTTTTTTGTATTGCTCGTCATTTAGCCTTTCTGAGCCTCAGTTTCTGCATCTGCGCAATGGAGATGATGATCGTCCCTACCTTGTGGGATTGTTGTGAGGGTTGCGTTCATGCATGTAAGGCACTGAGAACAGAGCCTGGGCAGATCGGGTGCCGGAAGGCATCAGTATTCATTGTTGTTGCCGCCACGGAGCCTTGGTGTTCTCATCTGTAAAATGGGAATGACAGTGTATATTTCCATGGGTGGCTAGAACAAGCCAATGGAATGACAAAGCTGAAAACTCTTCAGGAAGTGACCAAGGCTAGAGAAATGTGGGATAATTTAAAATCCTATCAGAATAATAATAGCAGATAGTTTATGAAGCCTTGACTGCATGTCTGGTGTTGTTCTAAGCACTTTGACTTTTCCCAGATGCCAGCTGAGGTTGGCACTTTTGTGCTGGGGGAGCTGGGTTTTGAATTCACGGCTGCTGTTGTCAAAGCAGGTATCCGTAAGCGCTTTATTGGTGAAGAGAACTGTCCCGTGAATTGGCGGGTGGCAGTGACTCAAGTTTCATGTTGGGACTGCAACTGAGGGGACCCACAATCAGTCCCCCCTTCTTGGGGGACCACTCAAGCCCTTCAGCGGCCTCTGGGGCTGTGACCGTCCCCGTGCTGTGACTGACTGACTGCCAAGGAGCAGGGCTCCCTCTCCCCAGCCCTCCTGTCATCTTCTCGCTTTGACAGAAACACAGTCTTGGGGCTGAGAAGTTGCTCTTGCCTTTAATCAAAAGGTCTGTCTCCGAGTCCTCTTCAAAAGAGGATTCCGTTTCTTCTAGGTGTTAAAAGACCCAGAGGAGCGCCAAGCAGGGACAGATCGAGTATCTTCAAAGGCAAGGAAGGGGTCCCAACCGTCTTCAGAATTTCCCCAAGGAGGCCAGTCCCTCCCAGGAAGCTGTTGGCACAGCCCTTTGGGACTCGTAGGCGCAGATCAAGGACTCTCGGTGGACTTGTCTGGAAGTGTCTGTAGACCAGTGGGCTCTGTCGTAGCTTCTCAGTCACCCGGGTCTGATCTCTCTCCGAGCGTCAAGGGCTGCCTTTGACAGTTTCTCAAAACCGAACGTGCTGCGCTGCAGCCATGGATGGTTCTTCTTTCTTGTGAATAAACCGCGGGTTCTCAGGCTCAGCCGGCCTGCAGCCCTTCCTTCTGCAGGAGCGCTGCCCTCTCTGGCCTCGCTGCTCTCTTTCTCCCTCTCCTGCTTTCCGCTTTGGTGCTGGCACATCCCTGGGGCTTATCTCACCACCCAGCTACAGAGTTAGAGATAAAAAACTGGTGCTGTCCATGGCCTCTGGAGGGACGGGCCTTCCATCAGGTGCTGAAAACGGCCAGGAACGGGCGTGTAAGGAGGAAGGAGCCAAGAGTTCAAGAAGTTCTGCTGCCGCTGTGACCTTACACAAGCCTTTACCTTTCTAGCTCGCAGTTTCCGTGTTTGTGAAAGGATTATAACATTACCTACTTCATCCTTCACTGGGTCATTTACCTCCTTATCTGGGCCTGGTTGGCCTAAGCTGAACCCTTAGGAGTGAATGACCACTCATCCATCCATCTTCTCATCCATCCAACCATCTATCGTCTCATCAGTTCATCCATCCACCTTATAATCCCACCTCCCTCACAGACCCGTCTATCCACCCACCCATCCATCCACCTCCAACCCCCCCACATTCACCCACCTCACTTCCACCCACCTCTCCCTCCCTCCACCTGTCCAACATTCACCCACCCACCTATTCATCCCGCCATCCATCCACCCACCCGTCTGTCCTTCCCATTCATTCATCCATCCATCCATCCAACATTTACCTACTCAACTACCCGTCCCTCCATTCATCAGTTCACCCTCCCACCCTTCCACCTATCCATTCATGCACCCATCCTCCACTCCTTTAACGAACTAGCCATCTAGCCATTCAGCAAATAGTTGTTGAGAGCCTGCTCTCAATCGGGCACAGCCAGGTGCTAGGAATGAACATTTGGGACTTTTCTTCTGGGACATGGTGGAGTCAGACAGTGTGTCATAATTAAAGCCAAATCCTTGAGGCGAGGCAAGATGGCAGGGTAGGGTGGGGAGGCTGTGGTCAGAGTACTAGTATCACTGGGTTAGAACCAGCAACACATAAGTCTACAGACGCATCCATAGATGGGAATTTCAGCAGACGGCACATCTGTGGGAATGAGCGGTGGGTCACATTCTCAGATCTGAAAAGAAAACAGACCACCCAAATGAAGAACCAGGAGCAAGGCTAAAAGAATCAGAATCGTCTTTGCCTCTGTGTTTTCTCCCCTTGGTTCTAATTTTTGTGGAACTCCATGCTGGTGAGCATGGAAGCTGGTAATGAATGGAGGGGGAGAGGGTGGGCAGAGGGTGGTCTTGGGCAGTGAGGGTGGCAGGAGGAGACACCAATTTAATAGGCAGTAAGGTAGCTTAGCACATTTTCCAAGGGTTGAATGTAGGGTAGGGGCTGCAGACCAGAAGTCAGGGCTGTTTCGCTGCCTCCTTTACACCCCATTAACTCCCAACTCATAATAATTTATCAGCGGCAGGCTGGAGTTTACTTATTCATTATTTATAGAGAAAGTGTTTGCTAAGCAAATCAGTGGTTCAAACAAGATTGTGGGGAGGAGGTTTAACCCACTCAAGAAAGCCAACCAAGCAAGGGCCTCGCACATTTGTTGTCTGCAGGCAGATGGAGCTGCTGGTGACAGACAGACACCCACCGGCCTTAATGGTCCTGGCTTGCAACTCGCAAAACCGCCACTTCATCTTCAAACGGTCTCTGAGGAACACGTCTCGTGCTCTCTCCTGCCCCATGCAGTCCACCCTGGTCAGTTGGCTCTATGTTGCCACTTCGTAATTGCAGTAAAAACCTTTGGTCATCCCTACTAAGGATATCTTTTGGGGTCAAGTGTCAAAACCAGGTCCCTTGAACTCCTTCCCTTGTGCAATGAATGGCCATGGTTTTCTTTAAGCGTCTCAGACATCTCTGGTCCTTTCACTTAAGGAAGTCCTCTTGGATTTGGAGTTGGGACAGCTGGTTTCCCATCTTGGTGCTGGATACCCTCAGGCAAGTCTTTTGGGCTCTGCGATCCTCAGCTTCCTCGTCTGTGGAATGGGCACGCGGCTCCCTCTCGCACAGAGCTGTTTCAAGTGGTCGATTAGACCAGGAAGGAGAAAGTGTTTATGTAAACAGAAAAATTCAATACAGACGTGAGGAGGCAGATACTTTTTCAGATGGGTTTCAATGAAAGTGAGAGATTTTTTTTTTTCCTTCATT
Source organism: Equus asinus (assembly GCF_041296235.1). Classification (NCBI taxonomy): domain Eukaryota; kingdom Metazoa; phylum Chordata; class Mammalia; order Perissodactyla; family Equidae; genus Equus; species Equus asinus. Next base: position 82,905,878 of record NC_091797.1, on the reverse strand, counting down.
GAATCAAAATGAGTGGTTTCAGCTTTTCCAGTAGTTCTGAACCTTGGCTCAACATTAGGATTACTGGGGGAGCTTTTCAATCCTGAGCGATGCCTGGGCCCCACCTTCCACCCCCAAAAGATCCTGATGCAGTTGAGCTGGGGTGGGGCCTGTGTGTCACTTTGTTTCAGCTCTCCAGGTAATTCTGTCCTGGAGCCAGGAGTCCCAGAATGGGCTACGTCAGGCTTCTCTTTCCTTCTCTCAGTATCAGAAGAGCATCGTGACAGGACCCTGGAATCTTACAGACCCTGGTGTGGCACTGCCTCTCTCACTTCCTGACTGCCGTGTTGATGCCTGGAACCAAATTAGAGCAGTGCACGTGAGGAGTGCCAGGGAAACGTGGCCATAGTTTTAGCCATGGTATTATTCTTGGAAGCCTGCCCAGATTCGAAGCTTCTCTCCACCACATGTCTGTGTGTCCTTGGGCAAGTTACTTACCCACTCTGGGCCCCCATTTCCCTCCTCTGTACAATGAGGATAACACAGTACCCACCTCACGGTGCTGTCATTGAGAATTAAATGATGTAAAATATGCAGATGCTTAGAAAAAGCACAGGGCACATCTAAATATTAGCTGTTGTTATTGCTAACATTATCATTAATACGTTCTTAATCACTTGTTTATTTTGAGTTTTCTCCCTCGACTAAAATGTTATCTCCTGAGGGGAGAAGTTTTATTTACCTCTATTACCTGGAACTGTACCTGGCACTGTAGTCGGTGCTCAGGAAATTCTTGACTGACTGAGTGAGTGAATAAATGAGTGAATATTAGCTTGCAGGTGGCACACGTCTCTTAGAACACAGTGGAGTTTGGCTGCCCCACCACAGCGCGTGTCTCTGTCAGCTTTGAGGAGACTTGTAAACCCAGCCCTGGCCAAGACTTTGCCTGCCTTGTCTGTCTGTCTGTCTGAAGACAGACTTTCCTTACCCATCCTTCAGAAGAAGTGCTGCTTCTCCGAGCCCCCCTGCGTCACCCAGACGGGAAGCCTGGCAGTCATTCTTCCCTGGATTTGGGCACTGCCCTGGCCGTCATTTTCGTGTCGCTCAGGTGATCACCTCTGTGAAAGCTGTACTCTTGGCACGTCTGCATGGGCCCTGGAAGTCACTTACCCAAGAGAACAACTGCCTCGTTGTCCCCAGCAGCAATTTCAGGCTCCCTTCCCGCTGAGCTTGAGGGCGGAGGGTCGCGTTAAGAGGCTGGCGTGGGGGAAGGCAGGGACCGGGTCCGTGGGGCGGGGGCTCCATCGTTCTGCCAGGGAGACTCCTGCACGGCTTTTGTCAGGGTGGGGGCATGGCGGGTAATGTGATTCCTTTCTCCAGTCGCAGAGTTCCTTCCCCTGCTGTGTGGAGAGCAGATTGGAGGGAAGGAAGCCAGGAGTGAGAAGACCACCGAGAGGCCGTGGGGGTTCATCCTACAGGGGGGCGCTTAGAACTTCCTGACGGCAGTGGAGGTCTGCCTGGAGCCCCCGGTGCCTCGATGATCTCCATGATACCGAGGCCGTGTCTAAACGGGCCCCTGGCTGGTGCTTTCCCCTTTTTCTTCTCTGCCCCTTTGCTGGAAGCCCCTGTCCCCGGCTGCCCTGTCCCCAGGCAGCAGGCTCTGCTCCCTCCTCTGCAGCCATCCTGGTATTTGTGGCCTGAGTTGGACATGTGTGCTTACACATCTGCCTCCTCCATTGGACTGAAGTTCCAGGAGGTCCCAGACTGTCTCATTGAACTGTGTGACTCCCCCAGAGCCTAGCACTGAGCCTGGGACACAGGAGACAGTCACCCTGTCTGTTGTATGAATTCCTGCCTTCCGTGGTTACTTAGGGGGAGAAAGAAAGTGAACATGTGTATTCCTGTTATCCTTAAGATGAATAGCTGCATTTTCCTTAGCCCTCTCTGGAGCCAGGCACAACAGTAAGCACCTTAGGTGTGTTAGCTAACTTAATTTTCAACACCGTGATGTAGGTTCATTAAACCCAGCTTATGGATGAAAAAACTGAGGCTCAGAAAGGTAAAGCAATGTGTGGCGTTGAAGCCGGCATTCACACCTGGGCGTTTCCTGGATTCTCAGGAGGATGGTATTATCACCTTTATTTTGCAGATAGCGAAACTGAGGCACAGAGAGATTAGATAATGTCCCTGGGTTTCTCAACTAGGAAGTGCCTGAGCCTGTGTTTTCCTCTGAAGCCCGTGAGCTCTCTCCCAGCCTCTCCCCAGCTTCCACTCTTGCAGGAGAAAATTCAAGGTCTGCTTCTCCGCTTTTCTCCTGGAAAGGCCCCCGGCCCGGGGTCTCTTCTCCCCTCCCCTGTGTATGGTCTTTGAAGCTGTACTGGGGCGCGCAGTCAGGCTTGTGGACAACACAGGGCTGTTCTCACACCAAGAGGATGGGGTTTCTGAATCTCTGAAGCAAACAGATCCTCATGCACACACCAAAGAGGGCTAGAAATCGCAACCTGAAATGAACAACTCAGAAAAAACATATCTATCAATGTTTGCTAAGTGGGAAAAGAGGCCATATTGGCTGGGGAGAGAAATGTCATTTTCAGGCTGCCAAAAAGACTGTCAACATATGCTATGGAGAACCAATAAAATCCATAGTCTAATTCTTCTGGGCTGTCGAGTTGAGATAATTTATGAAACTGCATCTGAGAGCCTTGACATTTAGTTCCTAATTTTGATAGAGATGATGTTTTGTTGGCCCAATATAGTGGCTCGTGTATCAACTTTGAGGGCTCCTTCCCAGTCACAGATGCTCAAAACCTGTGTCCGCTGTCAAAATTTTCAAAAGTGGCTTTGTTGATAATTCACGTATCCGTTCAATTGCTAGTCCATTCGTTCATCCACCCATCCAACACGGACAGGAGACTCAGCAATCATTGTACCAGGTCGGGAGGGTCGAAAGAGGTGTGTGCAGGGTACGAAGAGAACTCATGGAGAAATGAGATGGCTATTTCCTGAACTATGAGACATTTTGGAAGAAATGGAGAATGGAGGACGGATGTTCTTGATAGAGGGGACAGTATAGACAAAAGAAGGTGGGAGAAAGAAGATGCCACATTTGGAGAAGAACCAATAGTTCACTTGGGTTGGAACAAATGGTGCCAACTGGGGGGTGTACAGTGGGCACCAAAGTGTGAGGCCTCTTGACCCTCAGGGATGAGTAATTATAGTAATGCATGGATAGTTTTTGAGTCTTACTGTGTGCCAGGCACTGTGCTGAGCATGTTATTAATTTTTGCTTTACACTGTTGAATGCGCACAACACCCTGAGAAGTGAATATGATTATTTGTCACCACTTTATAGAGAAGGCTGTATCTTTGTCCATTTTGGGGCAGCTATAACAAAATACCATAGGCTGACTCGCTTATAAACAGCAGACGTTGATTTTTCACTGTTCTGGAGGCTGAGACGTCCAAGATCAAACTGCTGGCAGATTCAGTGTCTGGGGAGAGCCCGCTTTTTGGTTCATAGACAGCTGTCTTATCACTGTCCCCTCACATGGGGGAAGAGGCAAGGGAGCTCTCTGGGGTGACTTTTATAAGGGCACTAATCCCATTCATGAGGGCTCCACTCTCATGACCTAAGCACCTCCCAAAGGCCCACCTCCTAATACCATCCCACGGGGATTGGGTTTCAACGTAGGAATTTGAGGGGGCGCAAATGTCCTTTACATAGCAGGCTCCAAGAATGTTTGTACTTGCCCAGGGTTCCCTGGGTGTAAGCAACAGAAGCACAACTCAGCTTGAGCAGGAGGCTGGAGTGTTCTGATGAAAAACACAAAGACGTGGAAGCGGAAGGTTCTGGTCTTGCGGTGGTAGGGGCAGCTTCCACCACATGCTGGTCCTGGGGTTTGGGTTAAACCTTGAACTTCCATTTCCTCCATGTACAATGGAGCCGACTATCCCCACCCGCCCACAGTGTGGCTGAAATAATGTGGTGGAGAGGACAGCGTAAGGACGGACACGAGGTCAGCATTCTGGTCCTGAGCTGTGTAGCATGAATGGGCTGGCTGGTCCTAACTTTTCTTATATCCATCCCAGCCCCAGGCCTGGGCATGCCCTCCCACTGACGTCCCCAGAGCATCCCCACGCACATTGAACTTGGATGTCGAGGTGGCTGGGCCTTTGCTTATTAAGATCCCTGCATCTTTGCCCTCGAAGCTTTGTAGATAGAAGCTAGAGTGCCTATGGGATCTAAGGAGGCCTGGGAGGGCAAGATTACCCCGGGTGAACATTGGGAAGGAACGCTCTTGGTGCCCTGGAGTTAAGAGCTTAGGGGAAAAAAAGAACCCCAAATGAACTTAGGGGAAGATTTTTGCCCATCTCTGAGAAATTGGCACAAACTTACATTTTGTTCCTGCACCTTCTAAATTGGGTTTTGGAGAATGACAGGACTTTCAGTTGAAACAGATTACCAAGGTGAGCCTTGGTGACTAATGGAAATACTCGTAATAGGATTACATGGAGTTTTCATCTTTCCCACGAAGATGCACGATTGTCACATGACAACCTTTCGGGACACAGGACCTGTGTTTTTAATCTCTCTGGACATTTATTTTCCGTTTTTAAATGATTGAGAGGTGAGGTCACATCCCTGGGGTGACTTGCTTTCTATCTGTGAGAAGCAGGAGAAAGCTGTTAACAAAAACATGAAATTGAATCTCACCGAGCAGATTCCTGTTCAGCTCTGGTCCTTGTCAACCACTGTGCTGCCCAGTTGTGTACAAATGGAGGTGTCTGTGGGCACTGGGGAGAGAGCCACACTCCTTCAGCAAAGGAAAATGCAACTCCCATCCCAGAAACTTTGGTTTCCCTGGTGACGTTTACTGTAGAGATTTGACCCCAGCCAGAGTATCTTATTTTCATATATTTTGCTATTGTCCCTTTCTCTCTCCATTCTCTTTTTATGACCTCAGTTTGTACTTTGAGGTCTACCAATTAACCAGTAGCCTATATTTATTGGGTGCTTTCTTTGTTCCAGGCACTAATCTCTTTATATGTTCTAGCAGTCAGGATAGGATAGGCTTCTGCTGCAGAGACAAAGAACCCACGAATCTCTGTGGCTTACTCAGAGTTTATTCCTCATCGAAAGTTGGCTGTGGGTTGGACAATCCTCCAGGGCAGCTGTCTTCCATGCAGCTGCTCAGGGATCCAGGATAGTCCAGTCTTGTGGCTCTACCGGATTATCACGGGGCCTCCATGGTCACAGTGGCACAAGAGAGACAGACTGGAGATTCTGCAGTGGCCTTTCCAGTACCCCAGCCAGGAAGTGGCAGGAGTCACTCTCATTGACCAGAACCGGTTACTTGGGGCTGCATCGCTGCAGAGAGACTGGGAAGTGTGGTCTCCCGTGGGCCTGGGAGGGAGCAATAGGCAGCAGAATTTGGTGACCCCATCGTGTTGTCTCTTCCACACTAGAGTTTTCTAACTGGATCCTCCCAGATCTGTGAGGTAGAGTCTGGCTTGCCCACCTGTGTTTATTTTAAGCAACTTGCCCAAAGGCTCATAGCTAAAGGGTATCAGGACTGGATCTGAAACCTAGTTCTGTCCAACCCCAAATTCCGAGCTCTTAACCAGGCGCTCGTGTCTCCCGTAATTTCTCTCTCCTCTCCACTCTTTGTCTCTTTCTACTTGGGAAAGGAGCCAATCCTCCCAGCACACCCTCTGTCTCTAGATTTTTCTTCTTTCCTCTTGGGGTGATAAGATGGTAGTTCATTTCCCTGCTAATGTGCACCCCAGTAATTCTCTCCGTCCAGCTTGCCTGAAATCTCCTAGATGTGCTAGCTTTATCTACAAAGTTTCTATCTACTGTGCAAAGGACACACCATTCTTTGCTGTCTGGCTGGCGGAGGCATGGGTGTAGAACCTGGGGCCGTTCCTTCCCTGGCTGACAAGGCTGTGAAATCAGGGGCTTTCCTGTTTCCCAGCCCAGCTCCTCAGCAAATGCAACAGGAAGAGGTGAGTGGGGATTTTTGTGAACTTCCAGTTTTTTTTAAACAACTTGGATGTCTATATACACCATAAAGTCCAATAAATTTAAAATGTACATACAGGTCACTGGTTTTTAGTATACTTATAAAATTGTGCAATTTTCACTAAATCTAATTTTAGAACATTTTGTCGCCTTGAAAAGAAACATTGTATCCATTGACAGTCACTCCCCACCCCCAGCCTCATCTACACTCAGCCCCTGGCAACCTGAACTTCCAGTTTTCAGGCAGAGTCACTGTTTTTATTGGAGCATTTCAAAGGACAGGGGAAATGCAGACACAGGTTGCTTTCTGAGGGGTGCAGTTGGCGTGACTGTCCCCATTGCTGTCCTCGACTCCGGTCACAGAAAACATACCCAGAGACAGACAGACGCATATTTACGTGTAAAGACACCTGCACACGCGTGGATGCACATACACATATGCATGCAGTGTGCCACACCCATGCCCACATACATGTACACAAATTCACCGACACGCATGTCAAACACATGTTCATGTGCACATAAACACAGGCGCACAGAGGGAGGCGTAGAAACAAGAATGCAGGCGTACATATCCGTATGCATGGGTCATGCCTGTGGCTTTTGATCCAGCTGTAGTGACCCTTTGTGTGGTGGCAGCAGGTCAGGTAACTTATCCCCCGGTGGTCCCATCCAAGCCAGTAGTCCGGAAGGAAGGCATTCTAAAGCAATTTGGGATTTGCCTCACTTGGATGAACATTGGTCCAGCTAATTTCATGCCCAGGAGCCACGTGGGAAGGCTCCGGTAGGGTGGAGGGATTCCGGAGGAGATTGTGGAGCAGAAGAGGCAGGAGACTCAGCAACATGTAGGTTGTATAACGTGGATTCGACATGTTCTCCCGTGTTTGAGTCATGGCGTGTCTGGCTCAGGCATGTCCTTTGCTGGCGCCTCCCTCCTGTCTGGGTGGCAGCAGGCAGCTCAGCCCATCTCCACTGTTATGTAACACAGGCTTGCAGATAAGCTCCCAGCATGCATTTGTGCTGGCCCCAGTTCTCTTTCCTTTTCCCTCATCAGCTCAACTCAATCCCAAACAGAGCTCTGTCCCTGTGAACTTGCCAGCGCTTTCTTGTGTACTGTCTGCCATGCCCGCCAGACTTGATATCTCCACTCCTAGCTGGGAGCGTTGGCTCAATGGATGGATGGATGGATGGATGGTTGGATGGGATGGATGAATGGATGGATGGACGGATGGATGGGATGGATGGATGGATGGATGGATGGGATGGATGGATGGGTGAGCGAGTAAATGAATGGAAAATCCAATTGGCCTTGACTACACCTAGTTCCCAATGCAGAGGAGAATGGTTCAAAGTTGTCAGACTCCTCCTACTTCTAGCAGCCCAATTTCTGTTGACCCACTCCAGTTTCTTAGAACAGAGGCCACAGTCATTTTCTATAAAGAGTCAGACAGTAAGTATTTTCAGCTTTGCCATATAGTCTCTTTGCCATTTTCTCTGTCACAACTATTCTGCCACTGGAGCATGAAAGCATCCATGGACATCATGCAAACAAAGGGTGTGGCTGGGTTCCAATAAAACATTACTTATGGACACAGAAACTTGAATTTCATGTAATTTCACATGTCACAAAATATTACTCTTTTACATTTTTTGACCATTTAAAGGTATAAAAACCATTCTTAGCTCATGGGCTATACAAAAACACGCAATGGGCTGGATTTGGCTCGTGGGCCATAGTTTGCAATCCCCATCTTAGAAGCCTGACCTGTGTGTCTACACTCTTCCAAATTCCCTGCCCACCCCTGCTCTAGAGCAGCATGGACGATGGGCTAACTGGGTGTGTGCTGGGTACCCCAGTGCCAGAGGCCTTCTCAGAAAAGGGGGAGGCAGCGGAAAATCCAGGGGCTTTGGGCAAACTGAACCCAGGTCCTGCCAAGAAGCATCCTGGGCAAGTCCTCATTCCCTCAAGCGTTTACTTCTTCATTCAAAAAATGGGAGGGTGAAAAGTTCCCCCGCAGGGCTCAGGTGAGGGCAAAATGAGCACGAAGCTCTTCTCAGGAGCTTGTCCCTCAGCCCCTGTTCGTTCCACTTCCCTGAGAGGCCATGGAGCTTGGTGGTTGAGAACAAGATGCAGGTGTCAAATAGACTGAGGGTCGCATGCCAGTTCTGCTTCATATATCCTAGCTGCATGACCTTAGCAAACGACCTCACCCCTGAGTCTCAGTTTCCCCATCTGTGAAATAGGAATTATACCTCCCTAACAGGGATGAGGTTAGCAGTACAACTAAATGAGATCATTCAGGTAAAACCCTTAGCAGAGCGCTCATGGAAAGGTTCGATGAATCATATTTATTATTAGGGGGCACGTGGCTCTGTGGCTGCAAACACAGGATTTAGCCTCTGAGAGGCCTGGGTTTGAGCCAGGCTGTGCTGCTCAGAGCACGATGACCTTGGGAAATTCCATCTTCCTCTGCATTTTGGTTCCCCCATCTCTTCCATGAAGGGAGTGGACCTAGTGATCACTAACACTAGTCAACAACCTGAATTCTAGACATTTCTATACAGCTCTTACACCATGACCAGGTAGGCCACACTCGGGTATATTCCCAGCATGCCCTGGGGAGGCAGGACTCTCCTCTCCCCCTTCCCTTCCCCTCCCCCTCTCTCCATCTCCCTTCACCAAGGATCAGCCCTGACTAATAGGTCTCGAGGCAGCTCAGCCCCAGTGGAGGGGGAGCAATGCCCCCCACGCCGTCTGTCTCCCCTTCTCAGGCACTCTTCCCAGCATGCTCAGCTTCCCCTCTTCACCCTCTTGGGCCCTGAGCCCCGTGGGATAAAGGACATAGCCATTTTGTGGGCTTACGCGCACCACTCATCTGTCTGCCCTTTCTTCTCTTACCAGCTACACAGTCATTTTTTAAAAAAACAAGCAGTAAACTCTCTCTCATTAGGGATTGAATTTTTCTAGGGAGAGAGTATTCTTGGGGCTTCAAAGTAAGGACCAGTCACTTGCTATGTGGTCAGAACATGCTAACCCCTGCACAGAAGACAGAAGGAGCAAAAAATGCTTCCCACCCTCAGAGTCACAGCCAAGAGCCTCAAGCAAGGCCGGGCTCCGTGGAGGACGAATTCTGTCCTGACTGTACTTTCTTGTTTCAGTTTGTCACCAGTGCAATATCTTCCAAACTGTCTATAGAATAAACATGTGTGTCTGGTTTCATTTCAGTCTGACTCAGAGGTGCTCTTCTCCTTTCTTTCTTCTTTTTTTCTCATTTCACAAAAATAACCCATGTTTATTGGAGAAAAATTAGAAAAGAGAGATAAGCAGCAAGAAAAAAAAAAAAAAACTGGGAAAGCTCCTAATTCCACTCCCTGGAAATAGGCCTGTTAACACCCTGGAGTTGATCCTCTCTGTGGATTTTTAATGCATATAAATTAGGTGGTATGCGTATACATTTTTGAAATGGTAATTCAGTTTACTGTTCAGCTGAAAAAGAATGTGGTTCTCTTCAAGGAGCAGAAAGAACTGATGTGTCTTGATATCCAGCTCTAGGGGACAGGGCCAGTGGTCTGTGTTGTCTTCTGATGCCGCATGGTGCCTGGTGCGAGGGAGACGCTGGAAGCTTCAAGACTAACTTGATCTGCTTTGGCTCATGGTCTACTTCATGTGCTAAGCCAGTAGGGAAAGACCTGTCTTGGCACCAACACAGCTCTCCCAGCTACAGTGGACAATGGGAGGAAGGAAGTCATTCACTCCTCCATTCATCCATTCACTTATCCCAGGAGCATTTCCCGAGCCCAACCTCCCCTGGCCCAGCCAGCTGCGCTGCCCACTGAGCCATAGGGATGCCTCCAGAAGCCCTGCAGACCCTCTCAGACAGTCTAGCCATCTTCAGCCTGCTCTCCTTGTCTCTGGGTGGCAGCTGGGAATTCGCAAATGGACAATGAGGCCAAATATGGACTGGCCCTGAATTTGGAGGGTGAAAGGAAAGGCCCAGACTTGGAAGGTGGCGGGTCTCAGCTGAGTTCGGTGGACAAACAAGGGTTTCCAGAGGTCAGGCCGTCTGAGTTGGGCTCGGCCAGTTCCTGCTTTGTTAAATCATCTTTTCTCATCTTATGAAATCCTGGAAAGATGTGACGATTCAAGACCTGGACTCAAATCCTGACCCTGTCACCTACTGACTGTGGGACCCCATGTGGTTACTTACCCTTTCTGCATGTGAATTTCCTCCTTTGTAAAACAGCGCCTCCCGTCTTAGGAAGGCTGGCACAAGAAGTGCTCAGGTCAGTGCCTTGTGGCGAGAGCTCCGTAAAGAGGTACCTTTGTCTTACCTCGTTTCATCTCCAGTGTCCACTGGACATAGGGATCACACACGTCCTCACACCTATAACCAACATCCCCTGCCCCACTGCGCCCCCTCACGGTTCACAAAGCACTGTGAGCTCCAAAGATTTCGGGTAACTTGCCCAAGATCACACAGCTAGGAAGGGGCAGAGGTTTATCTCAGGTGGTTCTGACTCTGAAGTGTGTGCTCATATCCATCCTGGCTTATTGCCTCAGTTTCCCCATCTATACCCAGACCCACTTTAGAGAGTTAGTAGAAGCTTTAAATGAGATGATGCCTGGAAACTTTTGGCCTCTGTCCTGGTCCCCCAGTACGTCTTTGGGAGATGGTCGTCATCCTAAACAGGACGATGCCTGCCCTTCTTGGAGAGATTAGACAAGGAGCGTTTGGTTAGAAGTTGCTGGAAATCAGCCTAGAGTCCTTGCCCTGAGACAACACGATGTGCTGGGAAGGAGGTCCCTGGGGGCCCTTCCTGAGATGCCGACTTGGGCTCCATTTTAATGGAGGCACCCCCCCATCCCCCTGTGCTCGACCTGACCCCACGTTAGTTTCCCTATTGTCCTCATTGTAACTTACAGTTCTTCTATCTGCTTTTGTCTGTCTCCCCCACGAGACTGTCAGCTCCATCACATCAAGGAAATGGCCCTTTTGTCTTGTCCCTACACACACCTGGCTATAGTGGCCTTAATACAAAACTGGCAGGTGTGGGGATTAAATGAGTCAGGATTTCGCAGAAGGTAGGACAGGTACCAACGGCCCCAAATAGCATCGAATCCCAAAGTGAGATAATGATTTTCCTCTTCAATTCTCTTTCCATCCTCCTGGTGACTTTAAGGAGAAAGTCTCCATTTGGTGCTAGTATTTAACTAGGGCGCAAGCTCAGACCATTTGGCAGGCCACAATGCCAAGCTAGGATTTAATTTTTAATGTGTTTGTTTTCATTGTCTTTTTACATTTGTCTGGGGCTAGAGATTCTGCTTTCCACCTGGTAATGATGGAAGGTAGTGATAAAAATTTCTTTTTAAAATATGCTTGTTTTTCAAAGGCGGTGCATCTAAAGAAAACTGTTAGCAAATGATAAATAATGAGTTAGCTGATCTGGCAAAAACTCTTAAGGGAGTTCTGGAATGACTACAATGTGAGAGGTACTGAATGAGCCACGCAGTCTGACCCTCGGGAGGTGCTGAGAGAATATGCTGCAGAGTTAGGAAGGAACATGCCCCGGGATGTCTTTGGACAAGGTCAAGAAGGGCAGGTCTTGAATGGGGGCTGGACCACACAGTGCGATGAGAGGCCGAGGACCCGCCGGGCTGCCCTTTCCTGGAAGTTCTCCCTGCAGCAAGCTGGAGGCCCACGCCTCCCCAGCTGGCTGCCTGTGCTCTTGCAACCCTTCCTTCTAAAGCCCAGACCAGGGAGGGCAGAACATCTCCAGATGCCCAGGAGCATGGGGCACCGTCAGGGGCAGGAGCACCCCCTGATGGGCAGAACCCCCGTCTCAGTCCTTGAAGGGCCCAGAGCAGCCAAACCGTGGCCTCTGGACTTCAGCAAAATCGGATCCAGCTCTGGGGAGAAGAATCTCATAGTGAGACCAAGTCTAAGCTTCCTTTTCGATGGCCCCTCCTCCGAGCTTTGCTGCAATTTAAAAGAATGGAGGAGGGCAGTGGGGTGAGCGTTTTAGCAAGAAAAAGCTCGACTCCTCTTTGCATATTCTGATGGCTGGCTGGCCACCGTCATCTTTCTTGTCTGCTGGGACACGAGCCTTCCCCAGCCAGCCCCTTCCTTAATGGAACTCTATAATTCTTCATTTCCTGGATGCACGTCGGGTTAAGCAGGTGGCAAACAGCTGGCATTTCTCACTTGCTCTCTGGCATTTCCCATTTTCATAAGGAAGCTAACCTGGCATTTTTTTATTATCAAGCCCCAGAGTCCCTCGGCTTAATGTCTTCGTTGTTAGACTCAGAGATGACTTAGAAGTTGGAGATTGCCCGTGGCTGGAATTTGGTGGAGCGTGCAACTTGTCGCTTGGAATGTGATTGATTTGCTCGAGGGAGGGGGCCAGAGCGGAGGGCAATTAAGTAAGTTTTGAGTTCTGAGAGGTGGGGAATGCTTAGCAGCAAGGGGTTGTAAATCCCTTCTGACAGAACCAGACCAGGTTTGTTTAAAATAACAGCTGCCTTTGAAACCAGTTGCCTTGGGGGCTCAAATCAGGCAGAGCTGAGGACCACGTCCACCCAGATGTTTCTTTTATTTGGAGGATCAACACCTGAGGGGGGCAGGCACTGGGAGATGCTCTCTAGACCCTGCCATATGGCCTTGGCAGTGTTACTCAATTATGCCACACTTGGTCCTACCTCAGGGCCTTTGCACTGGCTGGTCTCGCACCCTGAAACTCTCTTCCCCCAGATTTTCACATGGCTGGCTTCTTTCTTCATTCAGCTCTTGGCATGAAGGTCACATCCCCAGAGGGGCTTTCCCTGACCATCTTAGCCAGAGAAGCCACCACTCAGCACTCTCTATCCAGCCAATCTGTTTATTCTCTTCATGGCACCTGCGCCTCGATGAACTTCTTGTCTATTCGCCTGCTTACTTGTTGCCTTCTCCTCTAGCCATCAGCCCTGAGAGACTCAGGACTGCCTCCGTCTCCTACCCCATCCCCTATGCCCAGAGCTCCACCAGGCCCTCAGTGGCACGCACCAAAGGGCTTGCAAACTGAACCGATGATTGCTGGGCCTCAGGACAATGAGATTGGCCTTGAGCAGTGGTTCTCAAAGGGAGATCCCCAGACCACCAGCATTACCTGGGAACTTGTTAGAAACGCAAATTTTCGGGACCCAACCTGGAACCCCAGAGTCAGCATCTCTCGGGGTGGGACCAGCCATCCCTGATTTAACAAGCCCGCCAGGTGAGTCTGCCGCTCGCTCAAGTTTGCCGGCGCTGGCCTGGTGCTTAAACACCTGTGCGGTCTGGGCAGGTGATGCAAACGCAGGAAGTCGGCCAGGTGCGTTACAGTGCGGCGAGGACTGTGGCAGAGGAGGACGGACATGCCCTGTCTAGGGACATTCAAACTTAAGACTGAGCATGCCTGCAAGGCCACCACCCCCTCTACCCAAAGTGGACCATCTGTTATCCTCAGCTAGAGCCCCTTAGAGCCAAAAAAAGCCCACGAGCAAACAAGCCAAGAAAGATGAAGACACAGACTCTCGAGAAGTGTTTCTGTGTTTTTTGCTGCAATAACAATAACTGGAAGAGAAGGGCTGGCCGTGTGAGGCAGCCCGTGGCATTGCATCCATTCTTTTGTTCACACTTTTTGTGTGTTGGAAGTGCAGCAGCGTCCAGAAAGCCCTAGACCCCGCCCTCATGGAGCATACAGTCTGGAGAGAGAGACAGTCCATCATCAGAGACTCCAGCTGATAAACGTACAATTACAAACAAGACAAGTGCTGCAAAGATATAGTCCACGGGGCTGCGGGGACCTGCAGGGGAGAAAGGACCTAGCTGGGCGGCCAGGGGAAGTTTTTGAGGATGAATGGGGAGAGCGTTATAGGCTGAGGAAGCAGCACATGCAAAGGCCCTGAGGTGGCTGGTGCAGCTGGAGCTCTGTGAGCAAATAGGAGAGTCCAACCAGAAGAGGGTGGAACAGTGTGCAGGGGCCAGCCTGTGCAAGCCATCTGCACTGGAGGAGCTGGGGCTCTATCCAGAGAGCAGTGGGGAGCCATGGTAGCAGGGGAGTAACCTGGCCAGCTTTGCGTTTAAAGCAGCCACTCGGAGTGCTGGATGGAGAAAGAATTAGGGAAGCCAGAGAGGCCAGGAGGGGCGTTTGTGGTCATCCAGGCAGGAGAATATTATTATTAGGAATAATATCATTAGCCGTGATTTGAGCCGCTGTTCAAGGAGTACATGTGGTGGCCAGATGCTAGGCCAGGCACTGTACTTATGTGATCTCATTTCAACCCCCTGTACCCGTGAGACAGTGCTGGCTTACCCACTGTACTAGTTTCCTAGAGCTGCCGTATAAACTACCACAAACTTAGTGGCTGAAAGAACAAAAATTTATCATGCAGTTCTGGAGCTCAGAAGTCCAGATGGCTCTCACAGGGCTAGAAGCAAGGTGTCAGCAGGGCTGCGTTCATTCTGGAGGCGCTAGGGGAGAGTCTGTTCCTTGCCTTTTCTGGCTTCTGGAAGCTGCCTGCATCCCTTGGCTCATGGCCCCTTGCTCCACCTTCGAAGCCGGCTGTGATTGGCTGAGTGCTTCACACACCCCATCACTCCGACGTCTTCTTCCGCACTCAGGTCTCGCTCTGCCTCTCTCTTTTGCCTCCCCTTCCACTTTTAAGGACCCTGTGATTGCACTGGGCCCACCCAGATAACCCAGGGTCATCCCCCCATCTCAGGAGCCATAATTTAATCACATCGGCAAAGTCTCTTTGGCCATGTAAGGTAAATATGCACCGTTTCTGAGTATTAGGATGTGGGCATCTAATGGGGACCATTATTTAGCCAACCACACCCGTGGCTACAGATGCAGACACTGTGCCCCGAGGAGGCCCGGTGAGTCCCCAAGGCCATGTGGGCTCTGAGGTGGCAGAGCTGGGCTGGGAGCCGGTCAGTCAGTCTTCAGAGGCGATCCCCCCAGCCACCCCTCCCCACAATACACCATTCCCACTGGCCTGGGCCAAGGGGCTTGGCAGTGAGGGATCTGGAGGAGGGAAAGGAAGTGGCTGCCACAGGTGCCCAGACTTCGGTCCCAGCACTGTTTTGACAGAATGAGCCAGTTTGGACAGATGCCCTCAGAGACAAACCTTCTAGATGGTTTTATCTCATTGTTTCTGACAAGCTCCTTTGGGCTGGATTACAACAAACTTCTTACACCTGCAGTGTCATCTGGGCCAAAAGGCTCGCTGTGTCCCCTGGGATGTGGGGTCAAAGGCCAGCCTTATGTGAGCTGTCCGGGGCCGGGGCCGAGAGAGATGGTGGCCTGCAGATAAGATGGACATTTCCAGTTCTTGCTCCTCTTCTTGGAAAAAGCAGATCTTTGTTGTGGAAAGAGATACCAAGAGGGGTGTGTGTGTGTGTGTGTGTGTGTGTGTGTGTGTGTGCGCACGTGCCTCCTGCCCCAGAAGCTAGAGAAATGCTAAATATATCCTTGAGCCACTCAAACACCTTCTCCTCACCTCCAGACCGCCTGCTTCCCAGGCCAGCGGACCTCGTTCATCTTCACTGCCATAGGAGATGTTAGGAGTGACATTACAGCTGCCATTTACTGAGGGCCTGTGACGTGTGGAGTCTCAGAGGAGGTTGTTAAGAAGCAAAAGATGGGGATTAGGAGCATATGCCCTGGAGCCAGGCTGCCTGGGTTCAAACCCCAGCTCCACTTGACCCCTCTGAGCCTCAGTTCCCTCATCTGTAAAATGGGGCTGATCCCAAACGTCATTAAATCTAAGACGCCATCAGTGGGGATATGCTCCATTTATTTTTATGTGCTACAGAGAAAGAAATGCAGTGCCACGAAACCGTGACCTGTCAATGATTGCAAGACGTGTTCTGATCTCAGAGATGTTAAAATGTGCAGAAATGTGTGTCTTGGAGTCAATGAAATACAGCGAGAATACCCAGTTCATGGGGCTATTTTGCTTCGGCTGGCGCCTGGAACGTAGAAAGTCCTCAGTACGTTAGCTGGTATTGTGACCGTTTTACAGATGAGGAAACTGAGGTCAAAGTCACTTCCCGAGGTCACCCAACAAATAGTGAATGGTAGAGTGGGAATTTGGGCTCCCTCGGCTGCATGTCTCTTTAATGGCCTGAAAATCATGTCCAATAACTGGGCACCCCCTCTGACGGGGCGAGGATGAGAGAAGGATCAGAAACAGGCTGACGTCACAGCTGTGTGTCCGTGAGTAGGTCCTTTGCCCCTCTGAGTCTCCATATCCTCACCGTAAGATGGGGGTGATGATGTGGGCCCTGCGGGGTTGCTGGAAGATTCCTGGAGGTGACTTAGGGCCCATGCATGTGCTCAGTAAACGCTCATCCTCTCCTCCCCTCCCTTCCCCCTTGCAAGTGGTTTTTAGGGCACCATTGTTAGCCACAGAAATTCCCACTCAGAGCAGTTGCCATGGACACTTGGACTGACTAGCCTGGACTCTCCGAGCCTCAGCCGCCCTGGTCACCTGCCTAATGCCCACCCCTGCTTAGAGCTCATTCTTGCCCCGCACCTGCCGTCCAGCTCAGCCCCCCATCAACACCTGGTGGGTGCAGCCAGGCCCAGAGCCCCTAACTCCTCTGTCGACACTGCCTGTCGGGACTGCGTGAAGAGTTCAGAAAAGGATACCTGGGCTATCAGAGTTGGTTTAGATTTTCTTTTAAATTTCAACACTGTATTAATTGTTCATCCTTTCCTTGCTGGTTTTTTTTAAAGTCAACGTTTTTTTGGAAGAATAGCATACCTGCCAAAGTGTCCAGCTCCAGAACACAGCCGGATGAATTTCTACTAAATATACACCTATGTAACCAGCACCCAAATCAAAACGCAGGTCATCACCTGCCCCCAGCTCCCTTCATGGCTCTTCCAGTCTCCCCACTCCTCAAGGGTCACCATTATGCTCACTTCTGCACATGGATCAGTTTTGTCTGCTTTCACACTTTATCGAAATGGAATCATTCAGTGTGAGTCTTGTGTGTCTGGCGTCTTTTGCTCAACATTATGTTTATGAACATCATGTCCTCTGCAGTTAGCAATAGTTCATTATTCTAGAGTACAGTATGAATATACTTTATATGGATATATCACATTTATCCATTTTTCTGTTGATGGACATTTGGGTTGGTTCTAGTTTGGGGCTATTATGAATGTGTTGCTATTAACATTCTAGAACATTCTAGTACATTCTAGTACATGTCTGTGGGTGACCATGGGTATGCATGCCTGCTGGGTACGTACTTAGAGGAAGAATTGCTGGTTGTGGGTTATTTGTGTATTTGTGTGTTTAGTAGATGTGCCAAGCTGTGGTCCTACCAATTTATAGCCCTGTCAGTGTTAGTTTGTCCATGGCTGCAGACGCCATAGGGTAGTGAGAGAAGCAAAGACTTCAGCAGCTGCTGCTGGAAAGGAGGATGTGAGCAGGGAAAGAAGACGACAGGGATGGACATTGGAAACCTGTGACCCATGTGCAGTTACCTTAAGCAGAAGTCTCTGGGAGTCTTGGAGCCTGTAGTGATCGTTTGCTCTGCCACCCGCAGTGGGCATGGTATTTTCTGGGCTCTGGCCTGTAATGAGTGTAGGTGGCTGTTCAAGAACAAAGGATCCAGAGGAGGGAATCCGCCCACGGTCTCTGCCATCCCGAATATTTAAATGTCAATATGGTTTAATTGGCTGTGCAGACCACCCCACCTCCACCGCTCCTCCAGCAGCCACAGCAAACACCCTGCCTGGGACAGCAAGGCGGGGACAGCCTTGAGTCATCGTGGCTGCCACCCGCCAACTTCCAGGGCGACCTTGGACAGGAGAATCAGACTCCCTGTGAGTCAGCTACTCTGGGCCGCTCACCTTCAGCAGGTGAAGAAAAGGATCTTAGTCAAAGATCATGGGCAGTTATACATAGCATTTTGGGGTGGTGGATGGATGGATAATAGAAGTGATCTGTGTATAAATTTATGATTTATATATATTTGCACAAGTTTGTGTGTATGTCTACCATTTGACTGATCATTGACTCTCTCTCAGCATAGCCAGCATTTCATGAGGACTCGCTATGTGTTAGCACAGAGAGATGGCTACACCTGCACACCCCAGCTTTCATGTGATTCTCCTAATAACCCTAGAATGCAGGAACTCTTGGCCTCATTTTACAGACAAAGAACCTGAGCCTCAGAGAGGTTAATTCACCTGCCCAGGGTCACACAGTCACTAACTGACAAACCAGGATTCTAACCCAGAGTCTGACTCTAGGCCTCTGTTCTCCTGACCACTGTGCACGCTTCCCACCAGGTGCCAGGCATGGTGCCGAACTCTTTCTCTCATTCATTGCTCATACTAACTCTACAAGGTGGATATCATTAGTTCCATCTGGTAGATGAGGAAACAGGCCCAGAGATGTTAAGGAACCCACCAAAAGACACATAAGAAGGAAGGAAGGTACAGAGCTGGGGTTTAAACTGCGATCCCTCTGCTACCAGAGTTCTGGTTTCAACTACAGGATCTTGGCTAACTCCAGCATCCAACAAGGGCTCAATAAATACTAAAGGAACGAATAAAAAGCCTGGAGTATTTTAGCAATAAAGTCAGATTAAAAGAAAAATTCAAGCCATTATTTTGACATCCATGGAAAATGAACTTTCCTAATATCATCCCTTCTTCTTGCAACCGACGTTGGATACTATGAGCCAGACACAGTGCTAGGGGCTGGGAACGGTGACTCTAGAATTCCTTCATTCCTTCATTCATTCATTCATTCATTCACTTGTTCCTTCGGTGACTTTACTGAGGGCGTGCTCTGGGTGTGCCAGAAACTGGGCTTACTTCAGAGGAGGAGGATGGATGAGCATGCAGGCTTCTAAATGAGGAGGTGTTACTGTCACTGCATAATGTCCGTTTTCCTCTTGTCATTCATCTTAAACCACTGGTCCTCGAAATGAGCTCAATGAGGCTGAAAAGAGTTGGAAATCCCTCTATCTAGACAGGTGTCTGGTTGGGGGAGTATTATTGGTGTTTACACGCCCCTGTCTAAAGGCTTGAATGCATCATTTGCTGATGGTACTTAGTACACATCAGCCACCGCTTTGCTGGTGTTTCATCACTGTCCCCACACACCAGCAGCTCCTGGCGAGTGGGAGCAGCTGGGACGAGTGGCCAGCAGAGTGCTGTCTGAGTGGTATCTGAGGACCCCTGAAGTTGTCGGTTTATGCACAGCTTTCCATCTGTGCGACCTGGAACAGAGGGAGTGTGGCGAACCTACTTCTGGACCAGGTTGGAGTCTGTGGGCATCCTTGGATGCTGGAGGGTGTTGAGGAAGGTCCAGAAGACCCTCAGAACACTTGCTCCCAGCCCCGCATCCCAGAACCAATTCTGAGGTCCAGCCGCAGGCTTATTATCTCATAGGCATAATAGTCGCGTGGCCACGTGTCCCCTCTGTTCTATGTCACTTCTAACAACTGTCGTCGTGGTCACCTTCTTCTTAACAACTGCCAAGAATTTATCTTGTCCTTTTGCTTTTCAGCCTCTGCAAGGGACGGACACTCTATTCTGTGGTGAGGGACGCCAAGATCGTCTTGGATGTCAACAAAACAAGGCAAATTGCCCAAGAAATCGTGAAGGTACGGTGGGGTCTGGGGCCTCCTCCCTGAACCTCGGAACGACCCAGCCCCTCCTGAGACCCATGGTCTGGCTTCAGACCAACAGTCTGGGCTTGAAAAAAATCAGACTCGACCTGAAAAATACCAGGCTGTGTGTATGTAAGAATTTTGCAGAAATACAACCATCGGGGCTGATCTGCTAATGTTTGGTTTCCATCTGGTGCCTCATCATCATGATAATTGGATGTTTACAGGGACCAGGGGGGATGTTCTCACTGTTAGAATCCCGCACCCCTTGAATCCTTGAATCCCCATGCGTACAAGCCACCTCTCTCCGCAGCTTCTGGGGAAATGTCAAATTGTTGGGTGTTGTCTGGGATTAAAACAAACAAGAACATTCTGCGTTTTCTCACGGGTGCCTCATTAGTCAGTTGTGATCAGGCTTTTATTTCCCATTGGAAGTGTCAGGACTGAGCTACAAGAAGAAATAAAAATGTGACTGCTCATAAAAGCAAAACAAATATATAGACATTCACCCTGGAGCCAGACCTCCAGGAGACTCCTGTCCATGTTCCTCATTGTGGGGTCGTGGTCCACCTCTTGAGGGACGCAGCGCGCTCTGCGGTGGGGTGGGTCAAGCTGATATAAGGAACGGTCTCCTGCGAGGAGTTATTTTTCAAAGAGGAAGAAGTAGGGAAAGATGGTCGATGGAATTCCTTTCTCTGGGGACCTCTTGTCAGGTCTGTCACTTCCCTTTTCCCTCTAGAGACATCTTCCTTTGTTTCTTCTTCAGGAAGCAGGAGAGCAGGATGGAGATGGTTTGCAGTAGTCCGAAGGTGGTGGCAGAATTGTTTCTTGGGGACCCTCCCTGTTGCCACTTGCCAAGCCTTCTCCCATGCCGCCTGCAAGCCCTGGGGCACGTCCCCAGCTCTGCAGCTGTTCAGTGGGGTCTCAATGGAAAGGGACGGAGTGTGAACCGTAAACCCAAGCCAGGATGGCAGCTAGCGCTTGGGTTTTCTCTGGCGACTCCCTGTGTCCTTGCTTCTTGTAGGGCATGGGCTACCTCCACGCCAAGGGAATTCTCCACAAGGACCTCAAGTCGAAGAATGTCTTCTACGACAACGGCAAAGTGGTGATCACGGACTTTGGGCTCTTCAGCATTTCCGGGGTGCTGCAGGCTGGCAGGTGAGAGGTGGTGGAAGGGCCTGGAGGGTTCATGATAGATGACCGTCAGGGGTTGAGAAGTCACTAAATGGCTTTAGTGACCTGGACTCGGTAGTTGGGTCGAAGGTCGCTTAGCTGAGCAGCTAGGCTGCTCTGCTGACAATGCGGCGCTGATGCCCAGGTCATTCTCTGATTCCAAAGGGGCTTGTCTTGCAAATGGCACCTTTGAGCGGACACAGAGCATCCCCAAATCCTGCAAAGCCCTTGCCCTTGAGTTTCACTGGAGGACTCTTCACTTAGTCCAAGTACGCACCTGGGAG
The DNA here is from genome assembly GCF_041296235.1 of Equus asinus. Taxonomy (NCBI): domain Eukaryota; kingdom Metazoa; phylum Chordata; class Mammalia; order Perissodactyla; family Equidae; genus Equus; species Equus asinus. The sequence continues at coordinate 82,884,762 of NC_091797.1, read as the reverse complement.
TTGGGATCACCCAAGATGGCCTTGCTCAGAATTTTCTTATGAATTCATTAATTTTAGTACAGCAAGAGTGATTAACAGAGCAAGTGATTTAAAGTCAGACCCACCCGGGGGCCCCGCTTGGCTCTGCCACTTATTAGCCATGACTTTAGTCAAGGCGTGGAACTCCTCTGAACTTTAGTTTCCTCGCCTGCGAGAAAAATGATGGGTACGATGACGCCCAAGGGTTGTAGTGTCCTCGTGAGGATAAAATAAAATCACATCCAGCCCAGCGCCTGGAGCACAGGAAACGCTGGGAATGGTAGCTGCTGCTGAGCTGTTGTAGTTAGTATTAATTTGCATATACCTCCCCAGTCTCACTCAGGAGAATCATTAACCATCATTAAGTAATTAACTCTCAGCCGCCACTCACCCTAGAGCAAGCCGCCTTGAGTTGACCTCGTGAAAAACAGCTTGATCCCAAATAAACAAGCCATATTCAGAAAGTCTACCCTTTGCGATTTTTAATTTGGAATGTGTATGTCGTGCATGCGCTCGCGCACACACACTCACGCAAACTTTAAACCTTGCGTGTTTTCTCTGATCACGCCCCTAATAATGAATGGTGCGCCTCTCCAGAAAGGCAGCCTCATGCTTTCTCTCATTTGACTTCAGTTTCAGCTGCTTTGGAGAACCACGGATCTCTTTAAGGTACACCCCAGGGCCCCCGGAAAGTGAATTTTGTTCACGCTCTATGATACCTTGAATCTAAGTCAGACCATCCGAAATTTGGCACAACTTGACCTAGCTGTTTCTGTGAGATGCAGTGACAAACAGAAGCTGACGTATCTTTTTCAGATTTTACTCCATCCAAAAAAATTCAGTCTCCAAATCTACAGTACCGAAGATAAGAAAATAAGGAGGCAGTAAAGAAACAACTAGATCAATGAATAGATAGATGGAGAGGGTCCCTCAGGTCTGCACCCAAGAAGCAGGAGGGCTGGACCGTGCCGGTTCTTTCCTCCCGCTGCCTCCCAGCAGCACTGATGTTCAGGTTTGCTGGGAGGGGAATCGCTCGCTCACCTGTTCCCGTCCTTCCGCTGCTGTAGGCTAAGGCCACAGGGAGCAGCAGTTGGTGACATCACTATGAACTCAACTATTCGTGTCCAGACAAAAAGAGGTCCAGCAGGTGTTTTCTTTAACTTAGTTCAAGGATCTTTTAAAAAAAATAAATCAGATTTCTCCCTTCTGGTGGCGTGTCCATACTTTCCATTTCTCCTTGTGGGGGATTCTTCCCCAAGTGGAGGAAAGGGGCGCAAAGCCTCTCACTTTCTTCCTTTTGATTCATGGTTTTCTGAAGCCACAGGGGGAAGAAGAGGAAAAGGAAATGGAATGACGTGAGCATCTTTTCCTTCACTCACTCCCAGAGGCCCAGTGTCAATCAGGAAGGGAGTTCAAGTCAAGGGCACGGGGGTTTCCAACCTCGTTGCCCGCACAGCACCCCTGCCCCGCCCCTGCTCCAGCTTGGTTGTCAATACAAACCCCCCTAGTGTCGTGAGAGGCCAGGGAGCCCTCAGAGACAGCTTCCAGCAGAAATCCACCTTTCTCAGCTACCACAAAGCCATTAGTGGCTTCCTGTGCTTTGATGTAAGGGCCTTCGTTTAGAACTTTCCCCTTAATGATACTGTTTCTCCAAGAGTTAGTGTAGAATTGTGGTTAGGAGGCTAGTCTCTGGGGTTTTAAAGACTTGCAGTCAAACAGATCTAGCTCTGTCACTTATGGCCTCTGTGGCTCTGGACAGGTCACTTACGTGATTTGAGACTCTGTGTCCTCATCTGTAGAATAGAGATGATATCCATCTGATCGCAGGTTTGTGAGGATTAAGTGGGATGCACAACCTGGCGTACAGTAGGTGCTCAGAAGGAGTTACTTGCCTTCCTGCCCTCCCCTCAGTGAGAGCTTAGGGTGTTGATGGCACTGGGTGCCCATCGGGGGAGATCTGCCAGGCTGGGGCAGGGTGGGGGTTGCCCAGTGAGGTGAGCAGGTCCTGAACATCCTAACAGATCCCAGGGCTTCCCCCAGCCCGTCCACGGCGTTGCGAGCAAACAGCTGTTCTGCCATCGTCAAGAAAAGGTGCCATTTGAGATGCCAGCTCTATCATGCCAGCCACCCGCAGGCTGTTATTAATCATAATAATAACCACGATGAGGATGATTTGGGTTAGTCACTGGTGGGCCCATCACCATGGGAATGGGACACCCCAGGTGTCTGTGCCAGGTCTGACTCCTGCCCCTTCCCAGGCGTGTGCCCACGCCCGCCCCAGGCTGATGGTTGTCAAGTGGCCACCCTTCCTCCTCCTGGTCCGGCCCTGCGATTCCAAACCCCCACTGACCCAGCGAGTCAGGAAGAGGCAGCAGGGGAGGTTGAAGGAGATGGGAACTGAGAAGCTTGTCCTTTTGGCGAGAGCTTCCCACCCCATGCCACCCCACCCCCCCTGGCCTGGGCAGGCAGGGAAATATCGGCTGGCCCAGGCCACGGCCCCACTTTCTTGGATGACATTCTTTCTTGGGGCTCTAGTCTCAACTCCATTTCTGAGTCCCCAAGATAAAAAAATATCCACACGTAATAATTCTGTCCACTAATCGTGTGGCCCTGGCAGCTGACATAGCCCCACAACCTGCATTGTCTCCTTTTCATCTTTGTGCCGGCCGTGTGGCCATTTTGCAGATGGGAAAATGGAGACTCGGCTCTGCTCAAGGTCACATAGCTAGTAAGCCACAGGTGGGTCCTTAAACCCCTGCAGGTGGCCCCAAGTCTAGAAGCAAGAACTCTCTGGACCCTGCCAACTCAAGGGCTTGTTAATGGACTTGAGTCCTACTTTCTGGCAGAGGATGTGTTCTATCAGGTCTGCTGTACAGAGCCATGTTCCTAATGCTGACAGACTGAAATTGGGACATTTCCTTATTTTATGTATAAATTAGAACAGTCATTCTCGGTCGGGGCTCTCCTGCCCCCCCAGGGACATTGGTGATGCCCGGAGACATTTTTGGTTGTCACAACAGGGGAGGAGGTGCGACTAGTATCTGGTCGGTGGTGGCCCAAGGATGCTGCTCAGCCCCCTACAGTGCATAGGATGGCCCCCACCACAAAGAATGATCCAGAGCAAAAGCCAGCACGCCAAACTCCTAGAGCCTGTCTCGTCAGGGTTCTCTGCTCCCCGCAGGTGTCATCCGCAAGGCGACTTCAGGGAGCACGTGAACAAACGTTGTTCATCTTCATTTGAATGTGTACTAAAACAGTGCTTGTTTCCATTTATAGTCGTGTTTAAAATATATATATATATTAGTGAAAAAATCCATTTGTAGTAAATAACAGTCCAAGCAGCACGGTCCAATATGGTAGCCACCAGCCACATGTGGCTATACAATTGTAACTTGATTTAAAATTAAATAAAGTTAGAAGTTCGGTTCTTCTGTGGCACTAGCCGGATTTCGCATGCTCAGTAACCACCGTGGCTAGGGGCTGCCATATTGGGCAGCACAGACAGAGAACATTTCCATCATCATGGAAAGTTCTCTTGGATCACGCTGCTCTGGAAGGTGTTCAGATAGGGCAAGAATCATGATTATAGGACACGAGTGAGTGCGTGAAAGGAACAGAGCATCACACCTCGTGTAGCTCAGAAGCCCACCCTGGAGGAACTGCACCAGCCAGCCAGCCCCAGGTCCCCAGCGGGTCTCCACATGCTGGAGGCGCTGGTCCTTCACGATTTCGCTCTTGATGGTTCGAGATCTCCGTCTCCCTATCGCACTCCTTCCCACTTTCCCTGTGTTGACTGGCCCTTTCCTGGGAGTCTTGAACCCATGGAAGCCTCATAGGAGGTCTGCTCAGATTTCAGTCCCAAATGAAAAGCCGTGGACTTGCCGAAGACTTCCAGTGTGAAGAAGGGAGCCAGCATCCTTCCTCTTCCAGGAATGCATCCTAAGGAAGAATCATAGAGGCCAGTGAAGGGATATATTCACAGCAGCTACCCACAGATGTTCATCACAGCATCATATATAGTGGTGAAGGGGGGACCACCTAAGGCCCATCAACAAAGGGTTGGCTGTATACATTTTAATAGGCACATGGGATGGCACGATGTGTGGCAATTACACTGGCCTTCTTTAGGTTTCTAGAACACCGTAAACAGGGCCTGCCTTGAGCTTTTGTCCTAATTGTCCCTTCTGCCTAGAATACAGTCACGTGTCACTGTCTTCTTCTCCTTGTTCTCATGGCTGGATCCTTTATGTCACATAAATCTTAGCTCACGTTTTACCTAAAGGAAGCTCCCTCTTCTCTTTGACACATTCCCGTATTTAAATTTTTTATACCACTTATCACTAGCTATATTTTTCCTATTTATTTAATTCATCTGTTGTCGCCTTCCCCAAGCAAGGTGCAGGCCCCAGGAGGGCAGGAGCCGTGTAGGTCCTGTTCACTGCTGTGTTCCCCGTGCTGAGAACAGAGCCTAAGCGTAGTAGATGCGTCACAAATACAGTCAATCCTCATAATACGCGGATTCCATATTTGCTAATTCACCTACTCACTAAAATTTATCTATAACCCCCAAATCAATACTCATGGCACATTTGCAGTCACTCATGGGCATGTACAGGATGGTGAAAATTTGAGCCACTTGACATGGCATGTTCCCATCCAGGGTGGGACAAGAAGATGCTCTGCCTTCTTGTTTTAGCTCTCGTACAGAGGTGACCGGAGCTGGAGACCTGAGGGGGAGGGCAGTGCAGCGCAGGAAGCTCGACTCTACAGCCAGCTGGATGGGGTTTTACAGCTCTGCCACCTGGTAGTGGGGTCGCCTCGGGCAAGTCACTTAACACTTCTGAGCCTCATTTCTTTTGTGTAAAATAAAGAAAATAGAGTAGGCTAGGATAAGTTGTTTTTAGGATTTAGGATTATAAGCTATGCGAATGTGTGCACGTGTGTGTGTATACATATGTCCTGTAGGAGCAAATGATTCGGCATTTGCTAATTCGGAGTCTGCAGAGACTTTATAGAACCACAAATGACAAGAATCAGCTGTGTTCGTGGAGTGAAGATGGCGAAGTGGGGGCCTCAGAGGCCGAGGGTCCCGATGATGGTTTGATTGTTGAGTGTCTGTCCAGACCAGCCTTCCCGGCACCTCACACCGGCTCTTGGCCTTAAGTACGAGGTCAGCAGCACCTGCTGGGGGGATGTGAGAGAGCCAGCAGAGATGGTCCAGGGACTTGGGGCCAGTGCTGGGGGACCGATCCCCCCCAGGCTGTGACACGGCGCTCACTCTGTGCTTTGCTTCTCCAGGCGGGAGGACAAGCTGCGCATCCAGAATGGCTGGCTGTGCCACCTCGCACCCGAGATCATCCGCCAGCTGTCTCCCGACACAGAGGAGGACAAGCTCCCCTTCTCCAAGCACTCGGACGTCTTTGCACTGGGGTAGGTGGCCCACCCTGTCCTTCCAGAGCCCCAGCCCAGGCTGAGGGGCAGTTATCATTTCTTTGGTGCTTTTGGAAGGGCCAGGGCACCTGTCTGTGGAGGCAAAGGTGGCTGGATTTCTCGGTGAGACTGGGGGGATCTGAGTGGGGTAAAGTAGAAACAGTGCCCCAGCAAAGCTTCCTGCCTGGTTTCTAACTGCTTATGTGACTGTGATAAGTTACCTGACTCATTCCCTCATTCATTCATGCAAGAGCTTTTCCCTCGATGCCTACTGTTAACAAATTATCCAAAAAACCTTAATGGCTTAAAATAACATTTATTATCTCAAGTTTCCAGAGCCAGGACTTTGGGAGTGGCCTAGCTGAGTGGTTCTGGGCTGGCTCAGGATCTCTCATGAGGTCGCAGTCAAGATGTCGGCCAGGGCTGCAGTCTCATCTGAAGACTTGACGGGCTGGGGATCCACTCCCAAGGTGGCGCACTCACGGGGTTGTTGATGGGAGGCCTCAGTTCCTCACCACATGGCCTTTCCAAAGGCTGCTTGAGTGACCTCACAACATGCCAGCTGGAAGCCCCATTGCCTTTGTGACCGAGTCCCAGAAATTATGTGTTGTCACTTGCACCATGTTCAGTTTGTTAGAAGCAAGTCACTAAATCAAGAGGAAGGGAATTAAGGTCTGCTTTTTGCAGGAAGGAATATGAGAGAATTTGTGGACATATTTTAAAGCCACCAACGGTCCCTACTCTGTCTTGTCTGGTGGAAGACAGAGCACATTTTAGCAAAGTATGATAAATGCTATGCTGAGGATAAACATAAAACTGTGGGAATAAGAGAAGAACTAAATCCAGCTTGGGGGATCAGAGAGGGCTTCCTGGAGGAGGTGACTCTTGAGCCTTAGTTAAAGGTTGAATATAAGTAGGTCAGGGGAGGGTAAGGTGAGGCGTCCAGATAGAAGGAACATATGAAAAGACACAAGGGCAGAAGAGAACAAATTACCCGAAATGGAGGAACGAGTGGGGCGTGGAGGGAGAAGGGGGGCTGAGGGGTGGAGAATCAGGAAAAAGTAAGGCTGGGGGCGGTGAGATGAGAGGCTAGAGAGGAACCAGGCATCCTGCAAGGACTTAAAGACTGAGTTAAGGAGTTTTCACTTCATCTTCACAGTACTAGGGAGCCATTGATGGTTATTAAACAGAGGAGCAACATAATTATATTGCTAGTTTTAGAACAATCTCTCTACTGTGTCAAGAATGGAAGAAGGACAAGCTTGAGGCTGGGGGACCAATCCAGGGGAGATGCTAGCTTTCTCCACTGAATCAGTGCCAGTGGGTATGAAAGCTGGAAGAGACATAAGAACCATTCGTGGGGTTGCAGCAATGGGGCTTGATGATGGATTGAATGTGAGCAGTGCCCAGATATCTACCTTAAACACCCAGGGGGGAGAGTGGTGTTATTCATGAAGGTAGCGACCCTGGAGGTGAGGCAGGGTTGGGGCATGCCAGGGAGGCAAAGAGAACAGGTTTGGACACAGAATTGGCACTACTTTGGAGATGACCAATGGAACCAACCAGAAGGCAGCTGAATCTACACATCTAGAGTTTGGGAAAGGGGAGTTTAGGATTGTCAGCAAAGAGAGGGGAAGGGCAGCCATGGGAGAGAATGAGACGTCTTTGAAAGTGGGGAGGGAGGAGAGACTCCAGGACGTAGCCCCAAGATGCAGAACGGCACGCTCTGAGAAGGTGAGCTGGGAAGGTGTCTGTGTGCCATCCCTCAAATGGCCGTGCTAATCCTCACCTTACCTCGTCCGCGGGGCGGTTGCAAGGGCTGCCAGAGAGGACGCTGGGGAAGCCGGGAAGGAAAGTTGCAGGCTGCAGATGTGGGCAAGTAGACAGCAGCCTGAGTGATGTAGACAGACCGTCTTGTGGAAAAGTACCCACCCTGCGTCCTCTCTGTAAATCTCGGGGGGCGGGTGTTTGCTGGCACATCAGAATTCTCGACATCTGTCACTTGGACCCCTTTAGAGACTGTCACTTGCCCTAATTAGTGTGTGCCCAAACTTGATGTAGTTAGATATTGTTATCTGAAACCAATTGCAGTCGTTAAGTTGGTATCTTTTAGTATAAATTTAGCAAAAGAAAAAATGTAATTAACAAAATGTACCAAAGTAAGTAATTGGTTTCCCACTGGAGTTTTCATCTTTAGCAATTTTTTTTTTTCTTAAAGCAAGTTTCTCTTGAAAGTTGGGTTTGAAAGGAAGTTTTAATGAGGCTTTTATTCCTGACACTGTTGAATTCTGAGGGACCTGGTACTCTGGTTTCCTGCCAATTAGGTGCATCTTGTTGCCTGGGAACACCATGCTCAGGCATGACTTAGAATGAAAAGGGACTTTTAAAAGTGTGTTGAGCACCATGTTAAGCTTTTTAATGGTGCCGTCTCCTGGAATCGTCACAAGCACCCTTCAGAGCCGGTACCTTTGTAATTCCCAATTGACAGGTGAGGAAACTGAGGCTCCGAGCGGCTCCGAGACTTGCCTTATGGTAACTGGTGGTGGAGCAGCCGGTCAGACTTGGGACAGCCCACCTCCAGAAGTGGAGCTTTAGATCTCGGGGCCTCAAGGGGCTGGAGAGTCATTTCCCCAGGCAAAGTTCTACTTCCGTCAAGACCCATCGAGGCGTTTGAGGAGTGCGTGAGAAACACCTGTAAGGTCCCCGCCCAGAGCCAAGCTCCTGAGAGGCTCTCTCCCTCTCTCACGTGAGCGGTGCCTGCCGTCTCTCTGTGCCTCCTTCATGGGGCCCCAACCATCAGCTTCAGAGTTGCCGTCCCAAACTGTTCACTGCCCCGATTAGGAAGGACCCTTCAACAGGATGGAGGGGGCGCTTCCAATACAGCATAGTGGCCCGTGGTGCCATTCTGTAGTCAGACGAACTGGATTCAGCTGTCGCTGCACCTCTTATTTGCTGTGTGACCCTGGGTGGGATCCATGACCTTCCCGAGCCTCAGTTTCCTCATCTGTAAAATGGGGATAATAACAGTGCCTCCTGTTTTCAAATGTAGGCTTTGTTATTATTCAGGTGTGATGAGGCCGACAGATTGGGAAGTGAATGCCCTTGAAAAGATGGTTTGTTACTCACAGTGCCCAAAAGGAGGAGGCATGTCATACCACGCAGGGAATCACCAGGGTTGGGCAGCAAGCAGAGGGAGGAGGAGGAAAATGTGGGCAAGAGCCTTGGCTGTGGTTTCCTGAGGAAGGAATGGGTGAGGCAGGGTGAGCAGGCTTAGGGTAGGCTAGTCTGACTAAGGTCAATGGGCTCCGGAGCTGGAGGCTGTCCTGAGCTGGACAGGGAATATTGGCCCTGAGGGTGAGAGCCTGATAGAGAGGTGGGGAGGGGCCTCTGGGCTGGCTGGTTTGCATATGAAAGGCACAGTCTGGGCGGGTCCTCTCCCATCTCTAGGCATTGGCTAGCCGGGGAGGGGCAGTCCCTCCAGACTCAGCAAGGCCCCAGGTGTCAAAGCATCGGAATAAAAAGCCACATGTAACACGCCTCCCCCATAATCATAATCAAGGCAAGGGGCTACAGTGGCATCTAGCATGGAGTAAAAGCTCAATGTGTTGTTTCTGATGATGATAATAGAGAACATCCTTGTAAATGAATTTTTGTCTGTATCCCTAATTATTCCCTTACGGTGGTTTCCTAGAATTACAAATATAGGGTCAGAGATCCTAGCCACGTTATATTAAACTGTTCAGGTTCTACGCTTTGATTCATTTCAATTCAGGCACCTGAGAAGGTGTCCTGGGGAAAGCGTGACTTCCAAGATATCCAGAAGCTTTAAGTGCATCCCGGTGGCAGAACGCCAGCCCCAGGAGGGAAAAACTGGGGAGCGGGGTGGTCAGTCAGCAGGCTGGCCGGGTGGGTGTGTGTAGGTGAGGGATATGAGTGACGTATCACACCAACACCCCCTTAATGTCTGCCAACAGCACAATCTGGTACGAACTCCATGCCAGGGAGTGGCCTTTCAAGACCCAACCAGCAGAGGCAATAATCTGGCAAATGGGCACAGGCATGAAACCCAACCTCAGCCAGATCGGCATGGGGAAAGAGATCTCGGTAAGTCCCGGCAGAGTGCCGGGTCTGGGGACAAGGGGAGAGGCAGACACAGTTCCGAGCCTTCTTTCTCCTGTGCGTTCAGGTTACAAATGCTTTCCCAGAAGGCGACAAGGAAGCACACCCACAACCTTGTCAGATCCTGGTTTGGGGCTTAGCAAGCAAAACCTCGGAACTATGCCTGCAATTCAGGTTCCTGCCATCAGAGGTGCAGTAGCACTCGGCCAGGATTTTCCTAGCGATAGATGGCTGAGTCAAATAGAACCAGAGAATTCCTCTTTTTCTGTTATTTTTTAAAGATATTCATTAGAAGATTACCCATACTAATGATTCTGATTTTATTTGCATCTACATAAAAATTTTAAGGTCTTACTCAGAACAAGATATACAGAAATGGAGAAGCCTGAGTATAAATTAATAATCGTTCTCTAAAACACAGCAGGAAGAGTCCTCTCTTTTGATCAGAAGACAGAGGAGTCAGGGAAGGGATAATTATCTGTATGTTTTTAAGGCTTACTTGCGTCTAGGTTTCCTCTCTCAGGTGAGGAGATTCTAAGGGTAGCTTTCCTCTCTTTGACTTTGAAGAGCCCTTATAGGGTTGGGATGTGGACAGAGATCTCAGGGTTTCCTTTCCTCCCTCCCTTTTTAGAAAAATGCCAAAAAACTCCTGGGGAGCATTACTGATCTCAGTGTATCCCAGACCTTCTAGTATAGGGCCCGTCTAGTTTGCTATACAGGCTCAGAAATTGGGGTGAATACAAGGATGGATGGGTGGATCATAGATGAAAGATAAATGCATGAATTGAAATGGACACATGGATGGATGGGTGGATGGATGGATGGGTGGATGGATGGATGATGGAGGAATATGGAAGTGGGGTAAGTGGGTAACAAATGGACAGATCCAATGAGGTGTGCCAAGGAGCAATCAAGAAGTCACCATTTATGTTCGTTCACCACATGTTGGTTTCTTTTAGGACATTCTTCTCTTCTGCTGGGCCTTTGAACAAGAAGAAAGACCTACCTTCACCAAGCTCATGGACATGCTGGAGAAACTGCCAAAGCGAAACCGCCGCCTATCTCACCCCGGACATTTCTGGAAGTCTGCAGAGTAGGTGTTCTTCCTTAGCATCCCTCTCCACTGCCCTGTCCTCTGCCCTTGTCACCTTTTTGCTCCCCTCTCCCCTGACTCCTCTGCCAGCCTCCTCCTTTCCATGCGCCCACCTCCCTCCCCCAGTCACCACCTTCCCCACCAGGTTTCTGTTCAGCGGGGTCTGCTCTGGGGTTTGGGTCCCAGACTCTGCCATCCGGGGCCTTGGTCCCTGTGGCTACCATGGCTACCTCTTTGCCTGTCTCTTCCTGATGAAGATCGATGCCTCAGTGACACTGAGCGTCATGCGGCAAGGCTGTGCCCTACCTACCATGCCACATGTGTCAGCTATTCTGTGTACCCCACCACAAGGCCTAGCTTTCAGGAAATCTCCCCTCTGGGCCAGCAGTCTGTCCCCATCATGGAGTGAGAATACAGTGACAAAATAAATAAAGTCCCTGACCTCATAGGGCTTACATTCTAGATAGGGGACAATGGCAGATAAACATGTTTTAAAAGGACCATCATTTCAGATCGTAATCGTTGAAGAGACAATAAGACAGGCTGTGTGATGGTGATGGACAGAACGGGTCAGAGAAGGCCCCTTGAGAAGGCCCCTACGTGAGAAATGAGAGTCCCGGTGGGAGTGAGCACGCAGAGGTGGCAGAACAGGAAGGAAGTGGGTGGACCCTGGCGAGCAGGAGGGAGATGAGGTCCCAAGGGTGGCCAGAGGCCAGGTCAGCATGGTCTTACAGGCCAGGGTAGGGGCTGGGGTTTATTCAAAGGGTGACAGAACTTCTCAGAAGCTTTCTCATGACCAGAAGGCCCCCAAGAGGCCACGTGGTCCCACACCTGCTTCCCCAGGGCCCTCCACTCAGTGAACGTTGTGGGGACCTAGGCCACAGCCCCTAGTAGCCTCTCATTATGTTCTGTCTCTATGAATTTGCCTATGCTAGATATCCCATGTAAGTGGAAGCACACAATATTTGTCCTTTTCTGTCATGCTTTCAAGGTTCATCCACATGTAGCACATATTAGAACATCACTTTCTTTGTATGGCCGAGTAATATTCCATCGTATGGATAGCCCCGGATTCTGTTTGTCCATTCATCTGTTGATGGACATCTGGTTGGTTTGCGCCTTTTGGCTGTTGTAAATAACGCTGCAGTGAGCATTAGTGTGGAAGTATCTGTTCGATTCCCTGCTTCCAATTCTTTGGGGTTGCGTTGTACGTCCATTGCACAGCACTGGTCTAGATCATCACCATGACGACCAGCATGATCTCCATCATCTGGGTACCACTTATTAAACATATGTGTGACAGGTGCTGTGCCAAGCATTTTATCTGCATTATCTCACTGAATCCTCAGAGTCCCCCTAGGAGGTAGGTGCTATTACTGTCTCTGTTTTACTTATGAGAAAACCAAGGCACAGAGGGGTTAAGTGCCTTCCCAAAGGTCACACAGCTAATAAGGAACAGAGCAGTTATTGGAATTCAGGTTGTCCTAGACCCTAAATCCATGATCTTGACCCTGCTTTCCAGGCAGGGATTACCTGTGTACCTTCTGGGTCTCTTTCCAGAACCATGCTGGAGGAGTAAGCACCAGTTTCTGCCCCTGATGCCCAGATCCTGGCATGACAGTCGTCAGCCAAGCCTCTGATCATAGCAGGAGTCTGTGGTACAGATCCTGGTCTCACCCCCTCTTCCTTAGCGAGTGTCCTGAGCAGCTCTACATGGCATGCAGACTGGTGTTTCAGCACCACGTGGCCTCAACCCAGCCACACGCTGGTGACCATCCCCAGTCCAGAAGCTACATGCTCCGGGGGGACGAGTTCTAGGTTCAAATCCTGACCCTGCCGTTTCCTGGCTGTGCACCCTGGGCAATACACTTAACCTCTCTGAACCTCTGTTGTCTCATCTGTAAAAAGTGTGCCTATCTTGCAGGCTATTCTCAGGCATCTATGAAATCAGGAATGTGTGGCACTTAGCACAGAGCCCTGCACATAGTAGGACCTCAGTAAATAGAAGTCACTCCTTTTCTTGTAGAGGACAGGAGCAGCTCATCTCAAACCACCTGGCCCTCTGAGAGGGTGCCACTTCACCAAAGATGGCATTGTCATATCCATGTGACCTCTTCCCATCTCTTCCTTCTTTCCCTGCTCCAGGCTGTGACCATCGGACAAAGGGACCGCGCTCAGCTGCCTCGGCTCACGAGCCACTTCTTCTTCGCTGCTCTGCCCTCTGCCAGCTCAGGAGGCCAGAGGCTCACATCAGAGGGGACCGGCCCCGGCTGGCCTGGGAGCGCTGCACGACAGAGTTCGCAGCTTCCCTGCACCCCCCACGCGTGCCCCTTGGCTCAGGCAGGGCTGGGGACCCCCGACCCCTGAGCCAGGACTTAACGGGACCAGCCAGGGAGACGTGGAATTGATGCGTGAGGCCCGGGGGACAGCGTGGAGAAGAGAGCTGCAGGCTGGAAGCGGAGCCCCTGGGCCACGGAGACTGGGGCAGGAGGCCCCCGTGGGCAGGCTCACAGGACCGGTCTGTGTGTACATGTGTGTCTTTGTGCGTGCCGCCTTTTGCTCTCAATTCCCCTTGACAAGCAGGAGTCCGGCCGGCCCAGCTCTGGAGCGCTCCTCGGCTGGTCTGGTCTGTGTCGAGGGTTCCAGCTGCCCTGTCTGGGAAGATGGGATGGGGATGCAGAGCTGGGCACCAACATGGTGGAGGCTGCTGGGCCAAGATCCGGGGGGGACTCAGCTGTTCCTTTGTAAACATCTGTTCTCAGAGGCCCCGACCCACGCCTGTCACGGTTTGTGGCACCTTTGCACATAGCTCCGAAATGCAGCAAAATGGTCTTGCATGTCTTTTGAGTTCTGGGTCTCTCTGGGGTACGGCTCCTCACTTCCGCCTTCTGTTCTGTGATGGCATTGTCCCTTTTCGCCTCACTGCCTCACCCGCCCCCTGCCATTCGGAAAGCACAGTGGCTCCCTGGCCAAGATGACTTCTGGGGCTCCTCACAGCTCACCTTCATCCATGACACCCCTGTAGGCTGGACCCCGAGGACTGGGCTCTGGGGAGGAAGTTCTAGGATAGTCCTTTGCCCTCCCTCTGCTCTGGCACCTACACCAGCTAAGACTGTCTGCCGCAGTGACGGATGCGGGTCCCTGGGATGTGTGTGTGTTGGGTTATTTGGCAGATGAACAGCGTCCTGTTTACAAAGGATCCCCCCACCCTTCCTCCTTAGGAAGTCCTGTTGGGGAGGTGAGGAGGGCAGCTCTTTGCGGGGGTTCTGCATTCTCAGCTCCAGCCTGAGGCAGAGTCCCAGAGCGGCTTCCCCATTGGATGTCTGTCTGCGCATGCTCAGTGCCCTGCCCGCCATCCCTGCCCCTCGCTCCCCACCTGGGTAGCCGCTTTTCCCGACCACCCTGCGGTCAAGTGTTCCACACCAAGGTTGCCGGGAGCAGGTCAGGAGTGCAGTGTGTTGGGGGAGCCTCTGTCAGATATTCCTTACCTTATAAGTCTTACGTTCCCAAAACCCTGGACCCCATTCTCGTGACCTGGCGCCAAAGGGAAACCTGTTCCCCAGCAGGGCAGTAGCTGGGCACTGGGCAGCAGGCACGACGCCCAGGGCGGCCCACAGCCCCTGTGTACTCCTTGCGCACTGCCCAGGCTTGGTTTTCTTCTGGTCACTACCTTATCCAGGCATCTCCCTCCCAGAATGGGTAACTCAGACTTCAGAAACCCTGCCTGAGCTCAGACTGGACATCCGGCCAGACACGGGATCTTCCCCGCCTCGGGCGGCCCGCAGGCTGGTTCATGCACTGGGGGCCAAGCCCACTTCCAAACTGGGAAAAACGGTGAGACCAGTCATGCTTCCCGAGACACTGGCCAAGGGCAAACCCCTGTGCCTCACGAAGGGCCTTCCTGAATACCTTCCCAGCACTCCCCCCTGCTGGGGACCAGAGACTCCAGGCCTCCATGGGGGCTGTTCCTAAGTAGACTTTTCTCTTCTGGGGACATCTGTCACACTGTGGCTCTCAGCTCAACATCTGTGTGTCTTGGAGGCATTTTACACATGTTTGCACAAGCCCCAGCTGCTCTGATGTTGCTGGGGGTAGCTCTTGTCAGTGGCTGCCTCCATGTCCGAACGAGTCACCCCATGGACCAACTCCAGGCGGGGCCTGGGTCTGCCTCAGCGCTGCCGCACGGCCTCCTGGGGACTTTCTTCTCTCTAATCCAACCAGGACTGCTAGGGTCCGCAGACTCCAGTCTTTGTCATGGATCTGAGGCTGGAGAAGGAGATAAGGAAGGCCAAAGCAGGCAGGGGCCACTCCCCTGAAATTGAAATGCCCCCCAGAACTTCAGCCTGCCCCTCTTCCCTCTCTTGTTCCTAGAATGAACTAACGTGGCCACCCAGAGCCTCTGGCAAGGCCCAGCGGGGTTCTTCCATTGGTTTCACAAACACCAGCTTGAGGTTAAGGACCGGGCCTGAGGGTTCCAGGAAGAAAGCCCAGCCTTCTCGGCTCCTTTGGGGCTTCTCTGCTTGCGCACAGTGCTCCCTGGGCCCATCCCCGGGGCCCACGTCACCTACTCTTGACTTCTCTCTCTTCACCCACATCCTGACTTGGTTTCCGCTGTAGCCAGGCTGCACCAGCCTTCCAGCCGCTCCCTGCTGCCCTTCTGCGGCTCCACCACCCTGAATGTTTAGAGGGCAGCTTTAACTACAGAGATTTCAGTCCAGGGAGATCCAAACCACTGCTTTCCCTGCCCGCTACGATCTTTACTCCTGGTGAAGTATTAGGAGGAGGTTATATTGATGAATCTTTTGCAAGGAAAAAAGAAGGTGGTATGTGGGTTTTTATGTCACAAATGCCAGCCTCGCCTGTGACCCATCCCATACAATCCACACAACACAGATCGTGTGTGTGCACCTGTCTGATCAAAGCTGCACGCAGGTGCCCAGCACCCAATAGCGAGTTTTAGCAAACCCATATATACACGGGCTTTCCAAATGGACCAGTCCACGGGGTGAAGACTCAGCAAGGAGCCCTGACCTCCTCTTCTTTGAAGGGCATGTGGATTTGCATACTGAATGCTGCCCAACTCTTTCAGGCCATAGGTCTTTCATAAAATGGGGATCCCCTTGCAAGGGAACCCCCTTGGCCTTATGTGGGGCCATCCCCACATGTCGCCATCCCCAGAGCAAAGCTGTAGTTTCAAAGTCTCCACTTAATTCTGATTTTGTCCCAGTTTTCCTTTTGCTGGTCAAAGAGAAAAATCTTGTCTTGCTGTGGAGCCCCCATCTCTCTCCATCTCTACCTTAGATTCTTGGTGACTGGAGGCCCTGGATTGATCTCTGGTGCCTGGACTCTTGTATCTGGGAAACCCAGCTCTGCCCCTTTCCTGCGTCCCACCCCATGTATGCACATCCCGTCCCCACCTCCCCACACACAAAACTAGAGTCGCTCCCCTCCCACGATACTGGTCCCCACGTGTGGCTGAGCATCCAAGGAACACAAAGGAAGTGGGTTACACTTAGCCAAGGCCCCATCCTGTGTTGAGGAATCTAGAGCTGGGCTTGGCAAATTATGTCTCGTGGGCCGTATCCAGCCCGCCAAATGGTTTTTAAATTCTTTAATTGGGGAAAAACCAGAAGATTTTATGATACATGAAATGCTAGGAAATTCAAATGTCTCTGTCAACCAAGTTTACTGGCACAAAGTCACACCCACTCATTTACATACGGACCGCGGTTTCTTCTGTGTTACAGCCACAGAGCTGACTACTTGCAGCAGAGACAGTGTGGCCCGTAAAGCGGAAAAGATTTACAGTCTTGCAATTT
Organism: Equus asinus; assembly: GCF_041296235.1. NCBI lineage: Eukaryota > Metazoa > Chordata > Mammalia > Perissodactyla > Equidae > Equus > Equus asinus. The sequence goes on along the minus strand of NC_091797.1, from coordinate 82,868,283 downwards.
CCAGAAACGTTTTGCCAACCTCTGATCTAAGGGACTGTCTGACTGAAGAAGAAACCAACTTGTATGTGGCTCCCGGGGAGGAACAGGAGCCAGGGGTGGGGGTTGCAGGGGCAGACAACTTGTGCCAGCAAAGGGCAGAACTTTCTAGCGGCTCACCCCTCGATGCAGTGGGCCGCCTCCAGGGGTAGAGAGCTCCCGGTCGTTGAGAGGCACGAGCAGACGTTGAGACCACTCGGTGTGCATGATATAAGGGCATTCAGGCCTTGGAGGGTGGAAGGACGAGCTGGATTTTAAGGCTGTCCTGGTCAGTGAGGGCATCCATAACGACATTACCGCACACTGCGGGGCTTCAACAACAGAGATTTATTTCTCACAGTTCAGAGGCTGGAAGTCCAAGATCGAAGTGTCAGCAGGGCTGGTTTCTCCTGAGGCCTCTCCTTGGCTTTCAGATGGTCGCTTTCTCGCTGTGAGCTCACGTGGCCTTTTCTCTGTGCATGCACATCCTGGTGTCTCTCTTTTCCTATAAGGACACCATCACAGATTAGGTCCCACCCTTATGACCTAACTGAACCTTAATTACCTCTTTAAAGGCCCCATCTCCAATACAGTTGCACTAGAGCTAAGAGCTTCAGTGCTGAATTTGGGAATTGGGGCAACACAGTTCAGTCCGTAACAAAGACCATTGATATTTCTAAGACTGTGATTGGATTCCTTCTTGGCGACACTCCCATCCCTGACTTTCTGTCCCACGCTGGCTCTCAACTTTGCGTCCCCAGATTTGCCCACCCTCTCCTCATCCCCTGCCAGCCCTCACTTCACCCACCCATCCCCCAAGGACTGGTCTGGTTCTAAATGTCCCACCAACGGAGCCCCCTCCCCCTCTGCGTTAGCCAGCAGGGCAGCTGTAACAAAGTATCACACATTGGATGGTTTAAAACAATAGGACTTGATTCTCTCACAGGTCTGAAGGCTGGAAGTCTAAAATCAAGGTGTCGGTAGGGCCACACTGTCTCTGATTCCCTCTGTAAGGGGATCCTTCCTGGCCCCTCTGCTTAGCTTCTGGCCGTTTGCTGGCAATCGTTGGCCTTGCTTGGCCTGTAGCTGCGTGCGTCCAGGCTCTGCTCCAGCGTCTCGCGCCCTTCTCCTTGGGTGTCTCTGTCTTCACATGGCTGTCTTCTCATATACAGACACCAGTCACACTGGAATAGGGGCCCACCCTACTCAAGTTTGACCTCATCTTAACTAAGTCCATCTGCCACGGCCCTGTCTCCAAATAAGGTCACCTTCTGAGGTCCTGGGGCTGAGGACTTCAATGTAGCTTTTTGGGGGAGAGGGGGACACATCCTCTAAGGAGCTTCCTCTCATGCCTTGACTTGTCACCTTGTTTCTCTGTGGCAGAGTCTCTGGGAGGCAGGCCCCTAGAACCCCTGGGCCACCAGGGTCAGGACATTGTTGTCACTTTGATCAGAGCTGCCCCTGACTGACACTGCCATCATGCCATCACTGGGCCCCAACAGTCCCAGACTTCCTCTCCTGGGTGAGGGTGGGTGGCCTGTCTGTGGTGTGACAGTCACTTGACCGTTGAACGAATGTGCTTGAGCCCAGTCTAAATGGGTGGCAACACGACATTTGCTCTTGTTTGTACTCTCACTCAGGGGCAGAGGAGGGCACTCGGTGAGCTATGCACTTGCTGGGCCTTTTCCAGCTTCGCCTGTGAAGGGAGGAAGGTGGACAATCTCCCTGGCCCCAGCCTCACCCCTCCACTCCTGACCGGCCCTCACCTGCACACACCTGAAAGGGAGGGCAATGAGAGGCAGTGAATGGAGGTCTGGGCCCCAGAACATGGAATCCCGTGTCTCGAAGCTTCTCATGCTTCCTGACCCTCCCCACGTCAAGCCACAGTGGGCCCATTCTCCTCCAGTCACTGTTCCTGGCTATTAACCCAAGTCACTGACTCCTGTCTCGAGGCCCTACAATCCATGCTCATTCTCACACCAGCTGGGGCAGAGGGTTGGGGGAATCCTCCGTTCCCCCGACCTCATTTTATCTATTGCTAGCACCTAGCACAGTGCCTGGTACACAGTAGGTGCTCATTAAACGTTTACAGAATGCAGGGAGGGAGGGTTGCTGGGTAAGAGCGAGATGCTGGCACAGGGGGTCGGACACCCTTCCCTGTAGCCAGAGCAGCTCCATTGGCAGGCCAGGTGCTAGTGGGAGCCCCACAGCCAGGCTCTGTGCTGTGGATCCCATGTCATCCCAAATGAATTTGCCAGGTTCGATGGACACGACTCGTAAAGAGACCCATTGGGAGGTGTCCCAGGGCATCTAGGCCTGGGAGGCAGAATAATGACCCATCTCTGACAGCCACTGTTCACTGAGGACTCATGATGTGCCAGGCTAGTGGAATCCCCATGATGGGATGGCCCTGGGAAGTAGGTACCGTTCATCCCATTTGACAGGTGAAGAAACCGTGGGAAATAGACATAACCCAGCCTGTTAAGTGATAACGCCCATATTTTAAATGTGAGTCTTTGGACTCTTCCATTCCTGGGAACCCACCACCACACTGAGGGGTGTTGCTGGGCTACGCATGGGGATGTCACAGTCCTTCCTCTCACATTATCTGCAGCTTGTAACCAGGAGAGGAAGGGAAGGAAGTCATTGATGGGAGGGTACAGGAGAGGGTGGGGACCGCCTTGGGAGTTTGCTCGGAGGCTCCCACTTGTGCCCTCAGACTGACAGGCTGCCCGAGGCTGCCCGCGTTTCCAGGAAATGTGCGTGTGGGTTGGCAAAGCTGCTCCGGGGTTCCTCCAGCACCCCGTGTGCCAAGCAGCCTGCGCCATCAGCCTGGCCCTCTCTCTCTCTCTCTCTCTGGACCTTTACCTGTGGTCCTCCATCGCAAGAGGCTCAGCAGTGAGTGCTCCTCCCTCTCGGGCAGGAAGGGGCCTTTCCATCCTGTTCGCTGGGGTCATGCAGCCTCTTTCCCTAAGACCCAGAATATGAAGGATTTATCCCCGTTGGGTCGAGATGGCTGCTGTCCCTCTACTGAGGACTGAGCTCGAGGACACGGACTTTGCCAGAGCTTGCCTGATCTAGGGTAGACCCAGTTTACCAACCACATCCCACAGACCTTTCGTTCCACGGCAGGCTAGACGGGTGTTGCACTGTTGGAAGGGTTCTGGGAGAAATCTGCATTGGAAATGCTTAGGCAAAACAAATCAAACTTATTTCTTGGCTACAGGACTTATCAGAACTTTCAAGACACAACTGTGAGTTTCAGTGTCTAAGAGATGGCCTGCGGGCTGCTCTGCCCGAGCTCTCCCAAGCTGGTTTCTGAATCCCCAACAAGATCAACCCCTGTGAATTCGACTTGATATCTTGCATGGCACTCTGAGAGCAAAGGCCGATGGACTGGCCGACAGAAAAGAGTGGCTGACCCCCCAACATTTACAGACAGCCTGCTGGGAGCTGGGAAAGGTAGATGGGCCCCATCTGGCTCTGACTCCCCTGCGAATGATGCACCTGGAAGCTGAACGGGATGCATGTGGGCAGAGACGAAGCTGGGGGTGGCCACTGGCCACTAGATGCTCCTACTTTTCATTCAATGCTGGTAGGAAAAGCTGAGACCCCCAACACTCGAACCTTTCTCTGCCTCTTCACATTCCCTACCCAGGCCTGTTGATGGTAGACCTCAGTTCCATGCCTGTGGACAATGGTTCCATGCATAACGAGGCCACAAAGGAAAACTCTGGCTAACTGTGTCTTCCAGTGCAGGGGTCAAATTTGCTGTGTGTTGGTGACTTCCCCAACATACTCTGGCGTGGAGACCGATGTGGGAACAATAGAGAATGTCATGCCCTCAGAGGGATCAGCTAGACTTCACCTGAACTTCTGTCTTCAACCAGGTCACTGAGATGAAGATCTAGAAGGATCTAGATCTAGAAGGATGGTCTAGACCAAGGAGGGCAACTACGTGACATTTCTGCCATCACTGCACCGTCCTGTCCTCTTGGTAGACATTGCTAATCGATCACAGCACGCTTTCCTGCTGCCCACAGATGCAGCCTCAGGGCATCAGAGTTGCCCCTTGATGGGGACACGAGTGAGCAGCGCTGATCCCATGCCTCCCCTCCTTTCACAGAAGGAGGAACTCAGGCCCAGAGAGGGAAGGGGGACTCTCCCAAGTTAGGTCCCTTCTTAGGGTCAGGGGTGGGTTTAGAAACTTCCAGAAGCCCAGTCATTTGAAGTCTTGGCTGTGGCCAGGGGAAAGTCTACAAGGGTCCTGAAGAAGTTAGTTTCAGTCAGGGAGCTTGGGAAATGCAGAAAGGAAGATTCTGTCCTTAAGATCCTGCATATGATCCTATCTGGTAATCCGCCCGCTTGGAGAGAAATCATTTGTCTTCCAGGGAACGGCTTCCCCTCAAAGCCTGAATGCTGCCCCAGCCATGTAACAGCTGGCCTGGGGACCTTAGGGAAACAGGGCACGCGTGCGCGCACGTTTGTGTGTTTGTGTGTGTGTTTGGGGGGGGGCGGGTACAGGGCAGGCCAGCCGGGAGGCCTGTTCCTTACTTGAGGTGGTTTGTAAAAGTTTCTGTGGTTCAATCTGGACATCTCTGAAGTTAAGGGATGTTGTATATAGAGAGGAGGGAAAGGAACCTGACTCCAGTTGCTTTTTGGTTTCTTCCCTGCATGGAAGGCTCAAAATCAAGTTTCCACCCGGCTAAAATTCCCTGGGGTCCTAGTGGACCACCAGCTCTACTTCTAAACTCTTGAAATGCCTCTGATAACCGGCTTGGTGGCTGAGGGTACTTTCCATCTGCTGCCTCTTCACTTCCTTCCTCATCCTCACCACCACCACCTCCTGTCAGATAACATCTCCCCCGGACCCTCAGCTACGGAGAAAGTTACAGTGGTAGGGATGAAAAATAGCTGCCATGCATTTGGCTTAAATTAGCTCCGAAGAACGGCTCCCCCTCCACTGAGCGGCAACAATTGTTCATGCCGTGCTATTTGCATCCTGCCTTCTGAGATTGGAAAATCTAATGATTAAAACCAAATCTTAGTGTCTCTTTTCCACACTTAAAAAAAATACCAACTTGGCTAGTTCCTCTAGTTTAAAAATACCTTGACCTCCAGCGCTAGAGTGAGAATTTTGGAAAAACTGATGCCAGGATAGAGGGAAGAAGCCAGACAGACAACAGGCAGAGAAGGCTTTGCCGAGCGGCGAGCGAAAGGCTGGTCATGGCGGGAGAGGGGCCCTCGCGTCCCCCACAGACACTGATGTCCCGGTCAGTTTGGAACCCTATGGGCTTATTTCTTCATCAGCCATGTATTCGATGGGTTATTTATTGAGCATTTACTACATCTTAGACCCTCATATTCAGTGCTGAATGAAGCACAGTCTCCCCCATTCTGAAGCTTAGAGCCCAGGCAGGGAGACACAAGAAGCCTGCCAACAACGGTATCTAAATGACAACTCATGCAGGCCTGTGGAAGGAAAACCCAGGGGGGCGAGTCACATGAGATGGGGGGACTCCTGTGGAGGGAGCTGTTGGCAAAGGTCTTTCCGAGGAGGTGACATTTAAGTTGTGATCTAAAGGAAGAGAAGGAGGAAGGGTGGATCATTCTAGACAGGGGTCTCTCAGCCTCGGCACTGCTGATATTTGGGACCAGATGATTTGTTGTGAGGTGCTGTCCTGTGCGTTGTAGGATGTTGAACAGCATCCTTGGCCTCTGCCCACTCGATGCCAGTGGCACCCTCCCTTTCCTGCCAGCCCCGTGTTGTGACAACCAAGGATGTTTCCCGACATTGCCAAGTGTCCCCTGGGGGGGTAGAGTCACCCCTGATGAGAACTAGCTTTCTAGGCAGAGGAAGCAGAAACACAGAGGCCCCAAGGGGAGGACGTGTTTGGCGTGGCTGGAGACCAGCACGGAGGCCGGGGAGGACAAAGTGGACAGTGGATGGGCTGGGCTGGGGGCCAGGGGCTGGGGAGGAGGAGTGCCAAGCTGGGGAGGGTCTCTAAGGTCTTCTGAGGGCCGTGGGAGAGCACTGGGAGGTTTTAAGGAACACGGTGTCGCCACCTGATTTTCACTGGTTTGAGCCAAGGTGTGAGGTCTTGAGCGCGCCGTCTCCCGGCCACATAGCTAGCCTTCTGCCGGCTGCAGCCTTTCGTGAGACAAAAAGGAAATCGGACAGAGCAAAACGGGAAAACTCAAGGAGGGGGCTCCTTGAGAAATGAGGGCATGGCAATGGGTTCTAAAAGCAATAATTAGCCTCTTCAGTGGTTTGAAGGCTGCCGAGGCGAGGAGAATGTTGACTAACCCTTCACCATCTACGTAGACAAGACAAGGTCTGAAATCCCAGCTTGTGGGGCAGGAAGTGACCCACGGGTCCCCTGCCCAATGCCCGGCTCTCCCAGCCACATTCTCCCGCTTTCCTTCCGCAGTGGCCACTCCGTCCTCCCACGGTCCTTCTATGAAGCCAATCTTCTTCTTGAGCTGAAATGTTAAGACTTGCATCAGGGAATCCCAGTGCTGCTCTCAGGGGGCTCCTCAGGGAGGTCCCCTCTGTCTTCCCCAGGAAGGAGAGTCCCCAGACATCTGAGGGCCTCCCCGACCCTCCTTCCAATCCCCAGTTATTTGTGGAGAAGAGAGTTATACTGGCTGCCTCTGGTGGAGACAGAGCAGTAAAATGGGCGATATGGACAAGAGGTGGCAGTTCAATCCCGTCCCACGTGGCTGATTTGGGGATGAGGCTGGTGGTGGGTATGGACAAGCTCTGTAGGTCCTGCTGCTCCGCCCCTAGACTCCGATCCAGGGCTTCCAGCAGCCCCAGGATTAGAGAGCAGGGCATCAGGCTTTGCAAAGGGCTGGCGCTGGGGAAGCTGTCTGGGGACTTGGGGACACTCAGCCAAGCACCTTCTGAGAAGGATGCTGAGTTGATTGGGGCCCCGTCCCCTGGTCGGTCGACCTCTCCCCACCCCAGCCTTGCCCGGGATGGGGCAGTGGCAGCTTAAGTGTGTCCTGGACAATTAATGCCATGCATTGGTCCTCCAAAATTGTAGCCATTTTGCTCTGTTTATTTTTCTATCCGTGTTGCTAATAATAATAATAAAACGGGTACATATGAACTCATGTAAGTTCAAGTAACTGCTATGTAGCTACAGTGTAGACACCAGGCTACCCTGATGTACTTGTCCTGCCACGCCAAGGGCCCCACCCTGGCTCACTTGCCCTCCCAGCAGCCCCTGTGGAGCGCGGCGCAGCCCCCTGCAAATCCTGGGCAGCCGGCGGGGCAGTGCCTGGCTGGCTTGGCCTGGGGCATGGAGTGAGGGTGCCGTCAGCCAGGCCCAAGCACAGCTGGGAGATGCACGAAGTCTGTTCTGGGCTCCTTCCTCCTCCTCTTTTTTTTTTTTTAGGAAGATTAGCCCTGAGCTAACATCTGCTGCCAATCCTCCTCTTTTTGCCGAGGAAGACTGGCCCTGAGTTAACATCCGTGCCCATCTTCCTCTACTTTGTATGTGGGACGCCTACCACAGCATGGCTTGCCAAGCGGTGCCATGTCCGCACCCGGGATCCGAACCGTCGAACCCCGGGCCGGGAACTTAACCGCTGTGCCACCGGGCCGGGCCCTTCTTCCTCCTCTTTGTCAGCAGTCTTTCCTCCACTGAGGCCCCTGGGCCCCCTGCCCCAGGGAGTGCTGTAGATAGTCGCTCCTCTGCCCGCACACACATCCCGACCTTGCTGTCAGGAATAAAGCCTCAGAAAGCCCCAGGCCTTGGAGCACCGAGGCTGGGAGCCCCCAGGATGGAATGTCAGGCATAGTGTCACCCGAACTTCTCTGACCCCCTGCCAGCCAACATCCAAGTGGGAGCCTCTGTTTCCTACAGGCTCCCCGTATCGATTGCACATCCCGCCAGACATTGCCTCCACACCATGGTCCTCTGGTGCCACCGTACCTCCTCCTTTTTGGCCCGTTGGTGGCCTTAAAAAGCTTCCAGTTGAGTAGCTGAAGGATTCTAAGAAAGTCTTCTCCATATTTCGAAAGTTTGTGTCCCCAGCCACACTCACCACACCCTCAGCAGAGCCCCACGTCAAGCAACCCCATCCCTTCATCCCCGAGACTTCATTTCATGCCCTCATTCAGTAAGTGGTCAGTAAGTGCCTCCTGGGCTCCTGGGAAAATGGGGAAGAAAAGCAGCCCCCGCCTTCAGGGAGTCTGAGTGCAGTGGAGGAGATAGAGAAGTTCTGATGGGGTCCTGAGGAGTTTCAGCCGCAACAAGGATGCTCAGGGAAGGCTTCTCAGAGGCGGGGACTCCTGGAACCTTGTCTTGAGGTTTGAGTAGAATGAGAGCTGGAGGTAGGGAACTGTGTCCCAGGGAGAAGGAACAGCCCATGTGCAGGCTCAGAGGCAAGATCATGATTTATTGAAAGCCTGCTCCTGAGCACTTGCTCTGCCCTCCCCTGCTTTCCCCAAGCCTGGTGCTGAACTCTGGGAAATTCCATCCCCAAAAAGAAGGTACCCTGGCTCAGACACGGAGACCTCGACTTCTCCTCCCACCATGCCCTGGTTCCTGCTATCGGCCTTGGTGTCCTGGGGAAGAAGATGTCCCGGGAGGGTTTTGTGCTTGCTGGAGTCAGGCCAGTCTTAGGCTGCCTCGGACTCCCTCTGCATCTCCCTCGGGGTCCTGTGGCCCTCCCTCTCCATTGCTGCCTGCCTCCTCACAGTCTCTGATTCTTAGCACCCCTGCCTGCGGTTCTGCAGTCCACGGGCATCTCTGCTGTAGAGCGACTGGCCATCAGCCCTGCTCTCTAAAGCTTCTGCTTCACTGTCCCTCTACCCCTTCTTGAGACCTGTGTCTCTGATCGCTCTGAGGCCCCCAGATCTGTCTTGCCACACAGAAAGCGTCCCTTGGCTATCTCACCATGGCCTCCTTCCTGGAGAGTTTATGTCCCTCTGTGCGTAGGCCACTGGCGTGTTGAGGCCAAAGACGTACATGAACGTGGAAATTTATTGATGGGAAGACATTACAGATGTAATGGGCAACATACTAGTTTGTTACAGAGTGACTGAAGAAGACCTAGGGATCATAGTGGGCCACAGGCCAAGTCTGCAGTACAGCCTAAAGGGGGAGAGAGAATGCATCAACCCACTTGGTGGGATGGTGCGTCCCACTGTCCCTATAAATATATGTCAGGGCTTGAAGAATAGGAAACACAGTGTCTTTGCTGACCATAGGACTCCCAGGGTGTGTGTGTGGTTGCTGTAAATTAGCAGGACCTGTTTCCCTGCTTCATCTGGACTCAACATGCCTTTCTTGAGCCACTCCCTATTGTGGATAATGACCTCACCATCAATTTCTCAGTGCCAGCACTTCCCCCGAAGCATTCCTTGGAGTTTCCTAGCTTCGTGCAGCCTGCTAACACTTAGCAAATCGCTAACCCTTCAGGTTATGGGGGAGTAAATGAAATAATCAATGCGAATAGCATCACACAACACTGGCACACAGTAGGTGCTCAGTAAATGTGGTTTCTCTTCTCAATAACCCAACTGAAATGTCCACAGGAATTCGCTAGGGGGACGTTCCTGAAACCATGGAGGGCTGGAATAGCGAGGCAGTGGGTGTTACCATTTTCTTGGATGCCGGTGCCCTGGTGGACATGGGGACAGACGCCCATGGCTCATAAGGCCAGCCCCCCAGCTGCTGTGGGGGTCAGCATCCACAGGGCAGAGGCTCAACCTTGGGGAGTTGGCAAGACCAGTTGCCCCCAAGGCCCCAAGATGGAGGCCAAGGGGATTCACTGGGGCCAGATGATTCTAGTCACACCAGGTGAATGGCCTTGCCCATGGCTGGACCAGGCTGAGAGCATCCCAAACTTGGGTGGTCAAGTCCCACCCCAAGCCTTTCATTTCTCTCTCCCTGAGCTTTGATCTTGCACTGGGGTCCATGCCACACACTTACCGCATGATTCATCCGGTTGATTATTCCCAAAGTTCTTGACCTTAGAAAATTCTCAATTGTAAAAAGGCTTTCTCTCTATGTAAATTATGCTGTTACCTTTTCTATACACAAAGTATATATATCTATAAATATTATACATATATATATTATATATATATATAAAGACGAATTCTTGTACAGACCAACATGGACCAATGGCCCACATTGTTTTCTCCTTGTTTGTGCTGACTGTTGCAGAATGAGTTCATGTAAGAAGCTGGTTTCACCTTTCCTTTTGGGGCCACTTCTTTCTTTTCCCTTTCTATCTTTGTCTGTCTCAGTCTCTGTCTCTCTCTCACTCATTGCCAACGTCTCATTGCTGGGAAAGAACAGTCGATTCAGATGCCGTCCGAGAAAGGAAGGCCAGATGGATGGAGAGTCCACTGTGTATATTTGTACAGAACCATTTATAAAGTTTTCTACACTTCTCAAAAAGTATTTCTATCTTGGGCTGTTGGACAGGTTGTGAGCCTCTGAGCCAGCAAGCCTATTGTTCTTGTGTTTAGTGCAATGTTTAGTGAGAACCCGATGTCTGAATTATTTATGCCAATAAAGAATTTGAGAATTACTGCATCGCACTGCAGCCAAAACAGGTCTGAATTCTACTGTTGTCTGTTGTACAGAAGGAATCTTGAGATGTGACATTGGCCAGTGTATCAGTCAGCTATTGCCACAGTAATACTGTGTAACAAATTTCTCCCAAATTCCATGGCCTACAACAACCAGCATTTATTCTCATGCTCCTGGGGCTGGAGGTCTAGGTTGGCTTAACTAAGGCTCCTCTTTAGGCTTTGGGCCAAGTTCAAGTCTGCTCCACATGTCTCCTTGTTTCAGGGTCCAGGCTAAGGGAGACACCCCCTGGGGCATGCTCTCCCTGTGGCAGACCACCAGAACTGAAGTGCCAACCAAACTGCACAAACGCATTCCAGGCATCTTCTCAAAGCACATCCACCACCATTCCCGGGGTCAAAGCAAGTCACACGACCCCGCCTTTCAACAGGAGGGGGCTGTCGACTCCACCCAGAGCAGCAGAGGGAGGGAAATGAAATTTGCTGAGCAGGAACGCGAATTATCATAGCCGGGCCAAGTGTCATAACATCCAGGCAGTCCCAGAGGAGCGTTCTCCCTAGGGGTGAATACGGTGTGAATGCATACGTACACACATGCACACACACACGTATGCACACACAAATATGGCTCTCCATATGGAGCACATGTTCTGTGCCCAGCCCGAAAAGTACTTAGCATTGTCTCATTAGTCCCCACAACCCGGCGATTCCAGTTGACAGATGAGGAAGCCAGGTGCAGAGGGATGAAGTAACTGGCCCAACACAAGGTGAGACCCCAAAGCTCCTGCTCTCTTGGGTACACACACCTGCCGACAGGCTCCTACATACCTTGGATTGCTAAGCCCACTTTGCAAGGTGCTTTTATGAAATGAGACCTCTTCTGATCTGGAAAACCAGTCCCTGAGGCAGGGACTAGTCACCTCATTCAAAGCAGAAGGAACTGAGCGCTGGAGAAACAAGCTATAGGGTAACTCTGACATGAACTCCTCCCTGGAGACCATGCTCTGAGCTTAGAAGAGCTGGCCTCATCTGCCCTAGTCAGTTCTTCCCGGCACACACGCCCGGAGCCAGAGGACATTGACAGACCTGGAATCCAATTCTAGCTCTACCACGTGCAGGCTGTGTGGCCTCGGGCAGGTCACTTATCTTCTCTGAGCCTCCATTTCCCGTTATTGTACTTCTAGTACCTACCTCCAAGTGTTGTGAGGTTTACACGAGTTCACATCAGTTCTCGGAGCAGAGCTGGCCTCTAGTCAGCTCTCTGCAGATGTTAGTTGCTGGTGTTAATTACAAGTCTAGTTTATTACTAACACGGCTGTGGTGCAGGGCCGGCCTTAGCAACCAAAGAGCGAACTCTGCCCCGAGTTTCTGCCCCATCTCTGCTGAGAGTTGACCCAGGCCCGACGCACCCCCAGCATCTCTCTCAGAGAACAGCACCTGGCTTCCAACACTCTACCCTGTCGACCCACCTTCACCAGCGTGATTTCTTCCCACTCACCACAATCAAATGGGGTGGGTGGTAGGAATTGCCGCATTTTACAAATGGGGAAACTGAGGTTCCAAGAAGCGAAAGTCTCCTGAAGCTTCTGAGTTTCAGTCCTGGGCTACACAGCTGTGTGCCCTGGCTGAGCAGCGGCGTCAACTCCCAGAGCCTCGGTTTCCTTAACTGTAAAATGGGGATAACGACGGCTCTCGCTTCAGAGAGCTGTGGTCCAGTTTGAAAGCAGGTAAGACACTTAACTGGCATAAACAACCAATAACCATTAGGTACTTCAAGCCCAGATCTGACGTTTAACTCTAGGACGGTGCTGACGTGGGGAGGAGGTGAGAGACAAGACCAGAACGTTCCAGCCCCGTCTCTCCTCTTTCAAGCAGAAGAGAAGGGGCCTGGAACTAATTGATTGTCCCGGTTCTGGCTTGTGGTCCTGGCTTGTGGTCCTCTCTGGCCTCGGGGCCACCATCAATCAGGCACGGCAGGTGTTGAGCTGAATGAGGGAGGCCTTGCAAGTCCTCAGAACTGCACAGCTCATTAACCTCCACACACAGGCTACAGGGAAGTGCCTGGGAGCCAGAAACAAGGCACAGAGGCAGCCACCCAGCTGCCCGGGTGGCGGGGACAAAGGCCTCTCAGACCCTTCCGGCCCCTGTGCTCCTCCTCACCTTTGCCCAAATTGAGACCCTCCAGAGGCCACCTTCCTCTGCCATCGCCCATCAGCCTGCTCCCAGACGCAGTGCTAAGCAGGTTACATGTGTCATCTCATTTCACCCAAACCATAGTCCTGTGAAAGCAAATACTCTATTGTCCCCATTATACAGATGAAGCAACTGAGGTTCAGAGAGGTTAAGTGACTTGCCCAAAGTTACACAGCGCTAAGTGTGGCGCCAGGATCCAAACTCAGACAGTTTGAATGTGGGGCCCCTGTTCTGAACTGCAATGCTGGATGCCCTCCAGGGAAGAAAATTGCAATGAATTCAAGCGATTGCCATGAATCAACGGTTCTCAACCAGGGGCGATGTTGGCCCCCGGGGACATTTGGCTGTGTCCCACTGGAAGATGCTATTGGCATCTAATGGCTAGAGGCCACGGATGCTGCTCAACATCCCAAAATGCACAGGACAGACCCCCCACCACAAAGAATTACCCAGCCCAAAATGTCAGCAGTGCCAGGTTAGGAAAGCCTGCTATAAATGTAGCCAGGCCCAGGGCAGGGAGGGGAGTGCTGGCTGGGCTTACAGGGGAGCCGTGTAGGAAAGCTTTTCTGGAAGGAGAAAGTAACTCATCCACATTCATTTTACAGATGTGGCAAAAGAAGTTATGCAAGTTGCTAAGGGACGGACTCAGACTCAAGCAATAATTCCTAAACACCTTCCCCGTGGCAGGCTCGGGGCCAGAGATGCCACCAATTCTCGCACTGAACAATCGTGCATTCATGCACCGCCTTGCTCAATCCCAGCCCCGGGAGGTGGGAATCACCGTCCTCATTTTGTAGCTGGGGGAGCTGAGGCTCAGAGAGGTGATGCATGCTCAGAGTCACACAGCCGGAAGGGGCACAGCTGAGGTGGGAGCCTGGTTCCCCCATCGTTGGCGCGGCCGCACTTTGAGAACAAGAAACTAAAGACGCTGACCTCACAGCGTCTGCTGCCTGCACGCGGGTCTGCGTCAGCCAGGAGCATCCTGTACGCAGAGTCAGGTAGGTAACTCCGGATGTGAGCTCGAGTTCTCGCGGTAAACGGCTTCCCAGCTCTGTGCCCTCCAGTAGTCACTCCACCTCTCAGAGCCTCTGTTTGCTCGTCTGCAAAATGGAGATCGTAGGGGTACCTCTTTCATCAACTTGTGAACACTCAATGAAGTGACGTAAAATACTTAATGTGTTTGGCACAGAGTGAGCCCTCCGTGTGTGTTTTAGTTTGGGGCATTCTGGGAAAGAGGGCTAGGACTTGGATGGGGGACACCTGTTGAGGGCCTCGAATGCCGGGATAAGGTTTGAGGGCTCCATCTGACAGGCGGTGGGAATCTGGGAGTCGCCAGTCGGGGGGTGGGACATGGTCAGACACGTGGATTCCACACAGCCCTGAGGTGTGTTTCCCTCCCTCATGAAATGAGCTCCAGGGTGAAGCGGCCCCCAGGGTCTTTCCTGCATCTCCCAAGAGGCTACCGGAGGCCCAGGCAGGGCCTTGTAGGGGCTGAAGTGGGTGTGGCTGTGCAGGTGGCTGGAGCTCCGGCTGGGGGTGGGGTTGGGAAAAGGGGGGCCTCTGGCCTCTGGCTCAGACCCTCTTCTCAAGGCCTAAGGTCAGAGGTGATCCTCAAGCCCCTGTCTTACCTGCCAGGAGCTGCCCTTCACGTGCTCACGTGGGCGCACACACACACACGCACACTCACCCACTGTGAGAACGGTCAAATTCCCACTGCTCCCCCCACAGGCCCGCATACCCTGAGCCCCACACACTCTCACTCACCCCCACGCCCTCACCCCTCTGCTCGGCCTGGGGACCTGCAGCCTTACGTGACATTTGCATTTGTGTTTCTGAGACATGCCAAGGGTCCGTCACCGTCTGTCTGAGCGGTCCGGGATCATTGCTCCTGGGGGTGGGCTGCTGGTTCTGGGGCTGCGGGTGGGCAGGCTAGGATGCCCCTGGATCCAGCTCTACCCGATGGCATCAATGGGAGCCCTGCCGTGCCAAGGCTCTAAACCATCACAGCCTTTGACAATTGGGTCATTGTTTCACCTGCACCATTTATAACTCGGGAAGCTCTCCTGGGGGCTTACGCACACATGAAATGCCATCTCAGCCACTAACAAGCCAAACAAGGGAAAACACAGTCTCTGGTCCCTAAAACAGTGACTTCAGCCAGTAGGTGGAATTTTCCTGAAATATGTTCATAGCAGGCTAGGGAGTGTGGTCAAAAAGCAAAAGGGCACCAGGGGAGAAACTAACTTAAGTACATTCCTTCACTACGGGACTTCTCAGAGCCTTTAATATGCTCATGTACATACCTCATAAACTCTCCCAGAGGGAGCTAGAGTCTGTGGGTTTCCCAATTTATCTGGCCCAGAAGCCTCTGTTCCCTGTATCTTCGAGGATTCGTGTTCCATGGAACTTTTAGAAACACTGCTCTCAGCCACGGGACAAACTCAAAGGACGTTCTCGGACCCTTTACAGACTATGTAGCTTTGATGGTCCACGTTTGCTGGAGTGTTAAATGAAAGGAAAAAAGAAAACCTTAAGGGAAGTGCTATATTGTCTCAGCTTTTTATTTTGCCAAGTAAAGCTATCAAAAAACAAGGAGAACCCAAACAAGATCTCTCCAACTTACGATCACCATTGTTTTATGAAAAAAAGGCTAGCTATCGTCAAAAACTTAAGGCAGCCATAATTTGAGGGATAAAAATTAAAATACCCTCACATTTTTCTCATTTCTGCAAAGCCGGGCAGACACTTTGGCACAGACCAAAATACGCGTCCGTATGCAAGTGTCTGGGGGCCACCAGCTTAGCGTGACAGTCCCAGGCCTTTGAACCCAAGCTCTTCTGCTTGTTGACCTTGGCCTTGAGGAGTTGCCAGGATGCGCCCCGCCCCGCCATGTGCCTCTGCTTCTAACAGCTGCTCCCAGGAGCTCTCAGGAAGGCTGCCCTCCTCCGGCTGCTGGAGCTGCTGTTGCATCCCCCAGGGCAGCCCTTCGCCGTGACAGCCTGGTGCAGAAGTCCCAAACCCAGCACCCCTGGCCTTGTAGCCTCCAGGATGTACCTTACAGTCCAGCCCCCCGCAGGGTCAGGCTGAGGCGGGACCTTGCAGAAACGCTCCTTGCCCAGCTTCTGCCCACTACCTCTTCCCCTTCTCTCCTGGGAAGATTTCTTTCATAAATGGCTTGCACCTGGCCTCTCATCTCAGGGTCTGCTTCTGGGAGCGCCCAAACCAAGATAGTCAGCATAGGCAATTCTCTGAGCCTCAGTTTCCTCAGGCATCATACGGGGATGATAATCACATCCACCTTCTCAGCCGGAAGTAAAGACCTTGGGGAGATGATGGGTGTGAACCATTTAGCATGGAGCCCAGATCACAATTCAGGAAAGGCTGATGCTGGCCATTTTATTAGGTTGTTATTGGAACGTATGTGTCTTTGGGGTTTTAGCAGCTCTCTGCAGGCCCCAAACTCACGAGATCAGTTGGCTGGCTGTGGAGTCACTGCCCACCTGGGATTGCCTCTCCCGGAAGCTGCAGACCCAGCATCTCTCCTGCCCCCGACTCCACCCCCTGCCAGGACGTGCTCCCAGAACAGGGGCTGGGGCTCAAAGCTCTGGCCTCAAGTCCCCTCTCCCACCCGGCTCCCTCCCCTCTGACTTTTCATTCAGAAAGAATGCCGCCTCCAGCAAAACCCCTAAGGATTTCAATTTATTTGTTTTCTCTTTTTTTATTAACTTCTGATTCCACACCCGAAGCCTGACCGTGGGGTAGGCGTCAGCAGGTGGGGGCGGGGCAGCTACGAGCTGCTATATTCTAGTCCAGTGCCGTCCTGGTTCTCTGTTCTTTGTGACATTTTCCAACCCCAGAGAGATTTTTTTTTAAAAAAAAGGAAAATCAGATCCCGCTTAAGGAACGACTAGAAGTTTTCCAAGAAACAAGAAATTGGTAATATCGCCTTGACAACGAGGCAGATGTGAAACACAGCTGAGCAATGTCCTCTGGGCACCGAACTGGGGACACAGGCAGACTGACCGCCCTCACTTAGCGACACCCAGATTTGTGATTGCTTTATTACACATTAAATTGAGTCCTCTTAAGGCTGATTTCGTTTTCGCTTGCAACATGTTTGAAATGATGTTTGGCAGCGCTGGGCAAACGACAAGGCCCCCAGCCCCATCTGAACCGCCACCAATTTTTGTACAGCATGCAAAATAAGCATGATTCTTATTAAATGGTTGAAAAAGATCAGGAGAAAAATATTCTGCGACGTATGAAAATTATAAGGAATTCAAATTTCAGTGTCCATAAATGGCGTTTTATTGAAACCTAGCCACGCCCACGGTGTGGTCTGTGAAGCCAAAAATATTTACCACGTGGCCCTTTACAGAAATCATTTGTGACGCCTGCATTAGGGAATTCTCAGCACTCTCCAGGGAAGGAGGGGGCAGGTCTGTTCGGGATGGGACAGTGAGAGGACATCAAGCCACAGTGGACTGGGTCTGGGAGCAAAGTTCTTTCCCAAACGTAAGGGTCCCCATTCTGCTCTCCTCCCGCCCTCTCTCCCCCATGCACAGGGACGCATCCCAGCATCCCTGTCTGCTCCACAATGCCTGACTCTGCCTGACTCTGCCCGCCCACCAGAGCTGATTGGTTCAGGGGCAGACACCTGACCTCGGTTGGGCCAATCAGATTTCCTTTCCTGGGAATGTAGAGTTCTGACTTGCAGGGAGGGTCTGGGCAGGCATAGGCGCTAGATCTGTGGCCCCGGTGAGGTCTGGGATTTGTGCTACTGACATCCCCAGAGCAGACTTGGTTTCTGCATTTCCTCGGGTTCCTTCAGTTCTCCAGATGCCCTATAGTCTAAGCCATTCCCCCCGCCCCCTTCCTCTTCTTTTCCCCTAAAGCTCAGTTAGAATGGTTTTTGTCACCTGCACACCAAACCAACCTGGATGACCTGGTCTCTAGCCCAGCTCTCTGCTCATCATTCATGTGATGCCAAGTCAGGTCTTAGCGTTATTTCTTCTCGAAAAGAGGCGAGGCGAAGCACCCAGAGCCAAGCAAATGAAGACAATGATCCTCTAAGTAAATTAGAAAGATCAGAGCAGAGCAAAAGATAACTGGTTTTTGTCTTGTTTTGTTTTGTTTTGGTGAGGAAGATTGGCCCTGAGCTAACATCTGTTGCCAATCTTCCTCCTTTTTTTTCTCTTTTTTTCTCCAAAGCCCCAGTACATAGTTATATATCTTAGTTGTAAATCCTTCTAGTTCTTCTATGTGGGATGGCGCCTCAGCATGGCTTGATGAGCAGTGTGTAGGTCCGCGCTCAGGATCCGAACTGGCAAACCCTGGGCCACCGAAGTGGAGCACACAAACTTAACCACTATGCCACCGGGCTGGCCCTGAGGTTTTATTTTTAAATATAAAAACATTGTGTAAGGCAATTTCAGAATCAATATCATTAACGGTGTCCTTAAACTAATATTCTGTTAGATAAGTTATTGAAACTATTGGTGACCCAGTTTTTTCATCATTACCAAATGGGCATGTGACATGACCTTGTAGGACTAATGTCAAGTTGATGCAAAATTACTGAGGAGCTATAGAAACATAAAGGGGGGTCACACAAGCGAACAATATCACACAGTGGAGAAGAAAGCAAGGGCTTCACAGTCAGTCGGACTTGCATTCGAATTCCACCTCTGTGGCTGTGTGACCTTGGGCAGGTTGCTTAACCTGTCTGAGCCTCAGTTTCACCCTTGGTCTAATGGAGACAATACTAAACTCTATGCCACAGGGTTATCGTGAGGAATAAATGATATGCTACATGTAAACCGTTTAGCCCAGTGCCAGGCACACAAGAAGCCTTCAATAACTGATAGCTACTGTTCGCAGTTTTATGACAGGTCACCCAGAGAGAGGTCAATGCTACTTCTTGGTAGGAGGCACCCCTCCAACCCCATTTCTCACAGTATAAGCAATCCCGTGACCTCCCCCTCCCTGCCTCCCCTAAGTCTGTGGGCTGCCTGGTACTGGCCATCCTTCTCTTTCCTTCTTATCTTCCCATCAAAGGTTCACTTTCAAGATTCAAAGCTTTGGCTGGAATGAGCTCGCAGCCTCCCAGGACCTCGGAACGAGCCGGCTCTTCTGACCCTTGAAGCTTTTAGTCCCCTCCTTGTCCCAGTAAGTTTGATCAGGATGTGGCATTCAAAGGGCCTCGCCCTACTTCCCTCCGAGGCTTCTTTCCCGGCCTTGGGCGACCCCCGACACTCGCCATCTGCCCTCTGCTGACCGCCCAGGAGGGACCTCCAGCCTGGCACACCAGGCCCCAGGTGCTGATGGCTGCTCTCTGCGAGGCTTTATCCTCAGCCCCCCAGCAGCTCTTGGAAGCTGTGCTGTCTGATGCGGTAGCCGCTAGTCACATGTGCTTACTTACATTTAATTAATAAAATTAAATAAAATTTGGAAATCAGTTCCTCTGCCGTACCAGCCACATTTCCAGTGCTTGGTAGACACACGAGGCTAGGGGCCACCCCTGTGGGGTCCACGTGGCCATGATGGCAGAAAGGTCTCCTGAGCAGTGCTGGAACAGGTGAGGAAACTGAGGCAGGGTCGTGCAGCTGTGCGGTCAAGCCAGGACTGGTGCCCAGGCCTCTGAGTCCAAACCACCAGACCTGTCACTTCTGCAAGTGCCCAGCACTGGGCTGGGGTCCAAGGACAGAAAGACGGGTGAACTTAGAGGACAGAGACGAGTAACAAAAAATGACAGTATCCCATAGCAACCCACGGAGCTGTTGGCTCAGGGACACCTCACCCACTGAGCTGAGAATTCCTGACCTCTGGACTTCACTCCCCTTGATCAACAGAACTTTCCAGAACTGCATTGCCCAATACGGAAGCCACAGGCTACAGGCAGTTTTCGAGCCCTGGAAATGTGATGGGTCTGCCTTGAGACGTAAGTGTGAAATATACACTGGATTCCTAAGATGCTCAAAAAACAGAAAGAGTGTAAAAAGATCTCATTCATCATTTTTTATAATAATTACATATGGGCATGATCATTTTCAGCTATTTTGGGTTAAATCAAATACGTTACTATAATTAATTTCACCTGTTTCTTTTGCTGTAGCTACTAGAAATTTACAACGAGGTCTGTGGCTCACAGTGTGTTTCTACTGGTCAGCCCTGCTCTAGATGGCCTACTGTGTGCTCGTCCCTGAGAGCTACAGAGGCCGCAGAGCAGAACCAGAAGAGAGTTCGGCTCCTGGCTGCCTGCAGCCGGCTGTGAGAGCCCAGACAAGGGACACGCTGCTCTGGGATCGGTCTCCGGAGCTGCCCACGCGCTCCGAGCGTCCAGCGGCCCTGCCTTCTGCACAGGGGTCCTGGGAAGCTGCGCACAGGAGAGCCAGGTGCCCGGATCTGGGGCCTTAAGCAAGAGACTAATCTTCTCTGCTTCCTCATCTGTAAAATGGAAATAATAATGATCCCTGCCTCCTGGAGTTGTTGTAGAGATTAAATTAATGAATGCAAACTGCTTGTCCCATAGTAGGTACTTAATATGAGATTGTGGTTTTCAACCAGGGGTGATGCTCCCCCAGGGCATTTGGCAATGCCTCAAAACGTTTGGGGGTGTCACAACTAGAGGGAGGAAGTCACTACTGGCATTTAATGGATGGAGACCAGAGATGCTGCTAAACATCCTACGATGCACAGGACAGCCACCCCTACACCACAAAAAATTATCCCATAGTGTTGAGGTTAAGAAACCTTGATATATGGCAATGGCTGTTATTGTTATTAATATTAACCCCTGCTATAAGTACAGGTACCTGGTTGTAAGTCCAGTCACAAGATGGTAGGCTCTATGAAGGCAGGGATTTTCATGAGTCTTGACCACTGCTATATCCCCTGTACCTAGAACAGTGCCTGGCACACAGTAGGTCCACAGAAAATGTTTGTTGAATGAAGAATGAATGAGTAAAATGACAGGGCTACTTGTCAAAGTCTCAGGTGCTCAAAGTTAGGACATTGGAGTTCATCATCCCAGTCTGTTCATTTATTAATATGAGAAACATTTGCTGACCACCCACCACGTGACACGCTCTGTGCTTAGGCACTGGGCGTGGAACGGTGTAGACGCGACGGAGAGGTGGAGACTGGGGCCCGAGGGAGCTCACAGGAAAGCTCCTGCCTGGGGTGGGGGATGGACTCAGAAAAAGCTCCCAGGAGAAGGTGGTGTCCACAACTCGTCCTGGAGAACGAGTAGAGATCAACCAGCTTTTGAGAACTCTCTCCCAGTTTCTGGAGTCCGCTTGACAGCACCCTGCTGGAACCCTTGGAGTGACGGAGAGCTCATTCCCTTACAGGGCAGCCGACTCTGTGATTTCTCACAGTTTCTTTCAAGAATATTCTCTTTCCTCGTGACTCACCACCAGGGCCCAGGGTGCAGTCACCTGAGCTCAGAGCCCTTCCCTTGCCATCCTGAAGCTTCAGTCCGTGCCCTGGGCACCTGCCCCACGTCTGGCTCAGGGGGGTGGGGTGGCCCTGGGCTGACAGCCCGGCCAGCTGCCTGCTCCCTTCTCAGCTTGACAGTCCAGACTGGCTGAGTCACGGGCTCGGCTTCTCCCAACCCACGTGGGGTCTGGGTCTGGGCCAGGGGGGTGAGCTGCCTGCCAGGGTGCCTATAAGTCAGACCAAAAGGAGCCCATGAGCCCCACTGAGGTTTAGACCTGAGAACGTTCTGGAATCCCACAGCCCACCTTGGAGTCCCCGAGGGGCACTCCCAGCAGACAGGCACAGGAACCTGTCCCCACTGCTCACTGCTGTGTGCCCCGTACCTGTAACAGAACCTGACACACAGTGGGTGCTCCCATGAGTTCTCTTGTTGAACAAAGGTACAAACGAAAACAGCCTCTTCTATTTTCTGAGGACATACTACACAGAATTACATATTTATTTGTGTGTGTTTTAATTTCCTGTCTGTCTCCACCACCAGGGCAGAGACTGACTCTGTTTTGTCCGCCATTATGTCCCCAGCAGGGTGACCCGCACACAGTAGGTGTTCACTAAGTGTTGATGAGTAAAGAGGTGGGCACTGGGCGGATTCCTGTGTGTCCTCACAGAGCGCAGGCAGCTCTTAGCACATTTCAGAGACGAGACATTGAGACCCGAAGAAGCGAAGTGACCTCTGAAGGTCGTGCAGCTGGCGAGGCGCAGAGCCAGGCTCTGACCCCGAGTCTGTGTTGCAGAGCCTCTGTGTGCTCTTCACTGCTGGGTCCTGCTGCCCCTGGCAGTGAGGGGAGAGGGCAGGCATGGAGATCTCTAGGAAGGGCTCCTGGGGCAGAATAGGGACTGCCTCTGCACCCCCCAATCCTGCCCTGTGAGTCCCAGTTACAGAGCCCTTTCAACATGGTGTCCCATTTGGTGTTCACTGCAGCTGCAACAAAGCCCAGAGAGGGAGAGTAATTTGCTCAAGGTCACACAGCAAGTATTCTGATTCCGTATCCAGTGTTCTTCCCCTTAAACCTCAGCCATGGCTAAAACTTGGAGCCCTAATATAAGCAGAGACTCATGTGGGTCAGGAGAGAAGGCTTACGTTTCAGCAGTGGACTTTGCTTTTCCAAGCAGCCTGGCCCAACACGTCTGGGAGAAAATCCAAATTCCACACTTTGCTGCCTGACCTTGAGAACTGACTTCCTCTTCTGAGCCTTAATTTCTTTATCTGAAAAATGATGACCCACTTTGCAGCTGGTGGTTAAAAATCCCCGACTTGGTGTCTCTCCTGCTGTGTGACATAAGGGAAGAAGCTTAGCTTCTCTGAGCTCAGTTTCTTCATCTGCAGAGTGGGGGTCATAAATACCCACCTCTCGGGGCAAGAAATGTTTAATGGGGGAGAGTGTGGCACTGCACAGGGCCTGGTACGTAGTAAGTGTTCAATAAAAGATGGTTTGGGGGCTCCTTTGCAACCTCAGTGGGTGGGCCTCCTCGGGATCTAGCAGGCCCAGCCCGGCCATTGCAGACCTAGTGCATGCACTCCTGGCTGCCCACAGCCATCTGGAGAGGGGGAAACCTGAGCCACCTTCTTCCTGGGCAGACGCTGTCGCTGTCGCTGCTGCCTCTGAAATGAAAGGTCAGAGCCTAGGGAATCAGGGCCGGGGTGAGCGATGAAGGCGGCCAGCAGGAGAGGAGGGGAGGGGTGGCCGGCGGCAGCCTGGCCGCCCTTGTCTCTCCCGGGGAGGCCAGAACCGGCTGGGCCTGGGTGCAGCCCCCCTGCCCAGGCCTTGGCCTCCTAGCCCGGCAGAGCCGCCTCCCAGCCTGCCCCTGGGGAGGGGCCACCTGGTGTCAATTAAACCCCAGCCACTCGGCCGCACCACGCCAGGCAGCTGATTAGTGCTGCTGGCCTCTCCAGATGGGGAGCCCTGCCTGAGAGGGGGCGGCCGCCACCACGCCAGGGGGAGGCTCGCCGGAGCCGGTGAGTACCCCAGGCAGGCGGGCTGGCGAGCCCTACTTGGGCATCATGGGGAGGGGGCGCATCGTGTGGTTTGCTCTCCTGGGGCATTGTGGGGCCTCCCAGCATCCCTGACCCCTTTGCCTCGGCCTTAGCTGAAGGGTACCCAAGGGGACCAAATGCCAGCCCAGTGTCCTTCGCCTCAGGTTGCACAGCTGCAGCGGCCACCCCTAGACTGGCTGAAGGAGACCTGATGGCTGGATGAGGGACCAGCTGGCACAGATCGAGGCTTTAGGGTCCCAATTCTCCTTGTCACCCCCCGGGGCAGCAGGTTCTTTGTGCCGGCCTCCGTGGCCTTCTAAGGCTGTGTTCCTTCAAGCTGCCAGCCCTGGAGCTCATGCTGGGCGGTGGCCCTGTTACGTTGGCGGGCTTGAGACCCCAGCAGGACGCAGGCACGGGGAAGCTGTTGGAGTTCACGGGGAGGCCTCTGGCTTCAGAATGCCACATGTCCTGGAGCACGGCCAGGGGCCAAGTAGGGCCCTGGCCCAGGATCCACAGATGCTTCCGAGGACACTGGTCCAGCCTGCAGACTGGGCAGCTCTGCAGGGTCTGAGCCGCCTCCTGGTTCCCGTGGAGAGTAAATCCCAGCAGGGGAAATGAGGGGGCAGCTGCTGCCCAGGCGCAGACTGGGAGGTCACAGAGAGGGACAGCTCCAGGACCCCCAAGCAGGGAGGTGCCACATGACTTGTCCCTGGGCCTGCAATGTCAACGCTAAGCCTCAGCTCCTGGCTAACAGGGGTCCTGTTATCCGTGAAAGGGGGGCCATGTGACAGATGGTGTTATCTCTTGGTGGTGCCACCAGGTGGTCTGTGGCCACTGCCCGCTTAGGGCAAAGGCAAGATGTGTTTGGGGCAGGATGGGGGCCTAGAGAGATGGAGCCATGCTGGGTGTGTGTGCACACGCTTGTGCCGTCTGGGGTGCATTTGGAGGCTGAGCAGGACCCCCTTTGTGAACCACCAGAGCCTGCTCTGGACAGCACCTCCAACGCGTGGCCTGGGGAGGAAGGCTGGGTCATGGGCAGAGAGCCCTGTGCCCAGCAGGGCACAGCCACATGTCCCCATCGGTGTGCATGTGCATGGTTGTATTGATGCCAACGCCGTGCAGATGATGGCTCCTTGGCTCTGTCGCTGGGTCACTGCGGTCCGCTCCTTCCAGCTCAGTCCATCTCGGGGGGTGAATGTTCCCCGACAGCAGCGCCCATGAGCTCCCTGCTGAGCCAGCCAAACCGTCTCTCAGTTGTGCACCTCAAGGAGCTTAACTTGCTCTGCTTCCCAGACCCCGTTTCCACCTGGCTGAGGCCACGCAGGGCGGGTGGCGGGACCTGAGGGCCCCGTCTCTGGAAGCCGTGTCTGTGAGTCTGGGCCGAGTGGGGAAGCGGGGAGGGCAACCGCAGCTGACGCTCAGCTGCTTTCTGGGAAATACTGGATCTAGTTCATTCGCTCCATAAATACTCGTCACAGGCCTCTTCCAGGCTAGGACTTGAGGTCAGAACTGAAACTGTGATGGCGAACCTAGAATTCCACCATTCACTCAAAAATATTTATGGAGAGACACCTATACCAGGTGCTGAAATTTCATGGTAGATCTCAAATTCATCCATTCCTTTGTGCCTTTGTTCGCCCCATGATATTTCTCGAGCGTCCACGGTGCACCCGGTTCTGCGGCAGATACAGGAGCGAATCTGGAAAATTAGAACCCATTGTCTCTGCCAGCTCTCCTTACCGTCTCTCCACAATGAGCCTGGGTCTGGACGATAGCCAGATGCTTAAGAAGCAGAAGGACATCGGGCTTCCTTCTCTGATCCCTTCACAGCAAAGGATGAGGGCCCTATTTAGCCTTGCGGCTGCCACTTAGAATGTCCCCAGTGTCCACCTAGAATTGGTGGCTTCCACTAGACCCCAGTGATCACGACCCTGACGTACCCTCTTAGGTCGCTGGGGAGGGTCCACACCAGACAAGATGAGCTCCACACACACCCGTGGTTTAACTTCCTTTTCCAAAGGAAAGTATGATAATTTTGATGATTAATTAATTACCAAGTATGCCCAAGGCACTTGCTCAGGTAATTAATAAATACTAGAAGTTACCATTTAGGGCCGGCTGCATGGGCCAGTGGTTAAGTTCACGCACTCTGCTTCAGCAGCCTGAGGTTCGCCGCTTAGGATCCTGGGCTCAGACCTATGCACTGCTCATTAGGCCGTGCTGTGGCAGCGTCCCCCACAGAGGCACTAGAATGACCTACAACTGGGATGCATAACTATGTGCTGGGGCTTTGCGGAGAGGAAAAAAAAGGAGGAAGATTGGCAACAGATGTTAGTGCCAGGCCAATCTTCCTAAAAACAACACCCCCCCAAAAATAGTTAAAAATTTTAAAAATACCATTTATTCTTTGCCATGAGTCAGGCACTGTGCTTAGCCCCTGACATGATTCACCATATTGAATTCTTGCCCAACTCTCAGAGGGTAACTCTATTGCTTTCCCATTTCACAGCTATAGAAACGGAGGCTGGAAGGGGCTTAACCACTTGCCCAAGGCCTTTCTGACTCCAAAGCCCGTGCTTTTAGCCTCTAGGCGGGAGCCTTCAAGGAGTTCCGGTCTAGATGAGGACATAAACAGGACATCTACAAAGAAAATTTAGACGAGGCAGCATGAGGGAGGATGTGCCCCGTGTCAAGGTTGGGGGGAGCAGATAGAAAGTGAAGCTAGCAGAGGGCTGCTTAGTCTTTGCAGCCAGAGAGCACTTTGGTTCAAACAGAATCTCCTGAAAATAGACTGAAGCAGAGCTGTTCTAGGTGAAACTAGGGTGTGGGTCCTGCCCAGCCCAGTCCAGGCTCCCTCTGATCCCCTGCCCTCGGGGGGCCCCTGAGGTCCCTCAGTGAACCCCTGAGGCATGTGGGCAGCTGGCAAAGCACTTTGGTAGAATGTCAAAGGCAGCCAGGATGACCATGGCGGGTGAGGATACCTGGCAGGTGAGGATGCCTGGCAGGTGATGGCTGAGGTGGCCTTGAAGGTTTGCAGGAAACCTGGATAGGAACTGAGAAGGGCAGACATCTGGGCAGAGGGAAGATGAGGCATTCATTCATTTAACAAACATTCGCCAAGCTCCTACTATGTGCCAGGCCTTGGTCTAGACACTTGGGACAGAGAGGTGACTACGGAAGACCAAGCTCCTCCCCTTGGCCAAGGACTGATTCTCAGCCCCACCTGACACGGAGGCCCGTGTGACTGGAACAGAGGCTTGGCGTGGAGGGCAGGAGAAATGGCTCGGTCATTCAGGAATGCACGTGAAGCTCCGACTGTCCGCTTGGCCTTGGTGCTGTGGTCGCAATGATTCAGGGGTCAGATTCCCTAGGAGCAGAGTCTGAGATGTGACTCTGTGCATGGGGTGTCCGGAGGGAGTGCCTTCTAGAAAAGGGCAAGTGAGGGAAGCAGGAGAGGGCAGCAGGAGGAAGGCTGGGGTCTCAGCTGGACCTGCCTCAGCTCCATCCCATGGGGAGCTGTGGAGCTAAGCTGCCCCAGAGCGGACCCCTCCCGAGGCAAGGGGGTGGGCCTTTGTATCCCTGTGTCAGCCAGTCACTGGCTCAGGCTGTCCCCAGTAGGAAGGAGAGGTGTCGTAATTCCCCTGCAAACCCGCTCCCCTGCCTGAGGCAATTCTCTCGAAAAAAGACCAGTAGCTGGGAAATGGGTGCGCTGGCCCCCCCCCCCCCAGCAGTTCCGGGCCCAGTGGGGTCCAGACAGCGGACAGATGAGGACCTATGCGGGGTGCGTTGCCTCAGTGGAGAAGCGCAGAAGGCTGAGGGAGCCCAGAAGCGGGAAGCCAGACCCCGTGTGGGAGTCAGGGAGACGCGGCACTGAAGAGTTCGGAGCCTGAGTTCCAATCCAGCGGTTGACATCGGGCCATTTGCTCGGCTCCGAGAGCCTCTGTTAAGTAGGCTCTAAGATGCAGATGCTACTCGGGCCTCCCTTCTAGAAAGGCTGGTAGGATCTGTGTCAGAATCGAGTAGCCCAGTTCCTGGCACGTGGTCGCTACTGGGGCGACGCAGATGGCGACATTGGTGGATGGAGGCTCGGGCAGGTGATAGAGTGTCTGTGTTCCTGAGGAATCCGGGTCCTGTCCTGCAAACTCCAGAGGGACCGGGAGGCCCCAGAGGTGAGCTGGAAGTGGCTGCCAGGGCACGTCCTGAACATTCTCAGTACTTTGGCTCCTTCAGGAGGAGGCATACATAGGGTGTGTGTGGACTGGGCAGAGCTGGTGCCCAGGGGCCCATGGCTTGGCTGAGAGCTGGAGGGGGCAGGGTGCTGGGACTGACAAAGAGGGGGCAGACCCCCCCATCTTCTCTCCATGACTCCCTCCCAAAGCCCAGAGCCCTGGCCTGAGCAGGTCATCACCCTCCCTAGGTCTCACACCCTTATTCATTCATTCATTCATTCATTCATTCAAATATTTCTTGAACACCAGCTACGTGCTAGGTTCTAAGGATGGATTCATGAAAAAGACAGAAAGGACCCCTGTACCTGTGGAGTTCAGAGTTCATGGTGGGGCCATCAAATGCCAAGGACAGGGTACAGAAAGAGGGACACCACTGAGGGGTCAGGAAGAGGAAAGCATTGAGCAGTTTCTGGGCATCGCAGGAGAGGCCTAGTGGCAGGGCTGTGAGGACACGGGCTTGGCAGGGAGGGGAGAGAGCACACGCTCTGCTTTCAGTTGGAAGAGGGGAGGGGATGTGGAGCTCCGCGAGTGACTGGCTGATTTGAAGAACATTGTGTGTGAAGACGTGTGTGCGGGGCTGTGTATGGAGGATTGTCACGGGGGGGCGGGTGTGCAGGTGTGTATAAGGGGGATGCCGGGGGGACGTGTGTGAGGATGGGTGGCATATATGAATGAGAGGGTTGTGAGGGTCTGTGTGTGTGAAGGATTGTGGGGAGTTTTGTGCAAGAATGTGTGTGTATGCAAGGGCGTGTACATGAGGATGTGTGTGTGAGGGCTTGTATGCTTGCAAAGCTGTGTTTGAAGGCATGTGTGTGAGAAAGAGTGTTGTGTGTATATAAGCATGTGTGTGTGTGAGGGAACACCTGTGGGGGGGTGTACGAGGAGTTGGGTGTGTAAGGGTGTGTAAGAATGAGCTTGCATGTGGGTGGTATATATATGGTATGTGTGAGGGTGTGTGAGTGACTGTACCTGTGAGTGTGTGTGTGTCAATGTATTTTCATCAAATTCCAGATTCTTCGAGCTAGAGTCTTGAAGCTCGTTCAGTCCACCCTTCCCCCCTCCACCTCACATGTGCACAGCACCCTACAGCTTGCACTCTCCCATTCCTTATTCCCTGGGGCCCTCACAGCAGCCCTGTGAAGATGGCTTCATCCCATTTGACAGATGCGGAAACTGAGGCCCACGGGCCCAGAGGGAGATGGTGGCCATGTCTCTGAGTCACAGGATCTGGTCTTTGGCCAGAGGTCGGCTCTGACTATTCATTTCTGTCTCTTTTCTAACTCAATGCTTACCCAGGTAAGAAGATGCCCGTTCGAAGCTCACATCCATCCATTGTATTATTTCTTTCTCCTTTGACTTTATTACTTTCTTTTTTTATCCTATTTCTCCCCTGGGTTCCACTTTCCTTCCACTTCATTAGAAATAAACGAGACTGGAACGTTAACACATTCCTCACCCCTCCCTGTCAAATGCATTTTAAAAATCACTTTTCAATCAAGAGGAAAATTTTTATAAAAAATGTTTAAATCAAAGTGAAGCTCATTATGCAAGAAAATCCAGTTAGGAAAAAAATTGGTTTGCAACGCTTACCATGATCCCCTCAGAACAATGCATCATAAGGAGACATTTAACACTCACAAAGAAAAACAAACGATCTCAAACAAAGACCAAATGTTTTCACAGAGTCGAACCCCAAAGCAGAGAAAACAAATTCAATCTTAAGGAAGCTGGCAGTGCTGTTGGCCAGCAATCCTCACAGATTCAGGAAACAAAATTGGCATTCTTCCGCCCACTTGATCCTGCTTGCTGAGCTGATGACCCCAAATGATCTTCCTGCTCACATGGGCACCACAACACCTACAGCTGGCCCTCCAGGTCCCCGCATGAATATATGGGAAGTGGTGACCCTATTACATTCTGACCTGCCAAGCAAAAATCTCCCAGGCACTGACTCATTTCTGATGAGGAGGTTAAGTGTGGATTGTCTCGACTCTGAGGAACTCCTGTGGCCATTAAAACCCTTGGACTTTAGAGCATCTGAAAGATTTAGCCCAATCCTTCCCCCACTTCTTACCCCATCCAACCACACACATGCACACACACACGAATGATTCATCCACCCACTCACCTATCTATCCATCCATTCATCCATCTATCTATCCACTCATCCATCCAACTGCCCACCCATCCATCCATTCATCCATCTGTCCTGTCATTAATCTGTCCATCCACCTAGTTCTTCATCTATCCATCCATCCAACTGTCTCTCCATTTACCCACCCATCCATCCATCTGTTTATCCATTCATTCATTTATCCATTTATCCATTTATCAGTTCATCTGTCCATTCATCTACCTGTCTTGCCATCTGTGACTGAGGTCCCAAAGACCATCCCAAGGTTTGATGATACTCTAGGATTCAGGATATAGTCGCATTCACAGACTTATTACAGTGCAAGGATACAAAGCAGAATCCACAAAGGTACAAGGTGCCTGGGATAAAGTCCAGAGGAAGCCAGGAGCAAGCTTCCGAGAGTTCCCTCTGAGTGGAGTCACAGGGGACACACTCAATTCCTCAAGCAGCAAGTTGGGGCAACATGTGTGGAATGGTTTCTACTAGGGAAGCTCTTTAGAGACTCAGTGCCCAACGTTTTTATCGGTGGATGGTCATGTAGGTACTCTCTGCCTAACACATACCAAAATTCCAGATTCCTGGAGGAAAAGCAGGCGTTCAACATAAACCGTATTGTACAAAGTTTAGGCACATGGAGCTACTTATTAGTTCTAGGAATGGTGGAAACTCTCCCAAAACCCAAGTTCCTAGATGCCAGCCAAGGGCGAACCTGGCAAGCAAGCCTTTCTAAGGACAGCCGTCTCGGGCCTGCCGTGTGAACTCTTTCTTTCACACCATCAAACTCTCTATCTGTTAATCCACCTGTCCATCCTTTCATCCATCCATTCATTTATCCATCACCCATTTATGCATCCATCCACCCAGTGTTCTGTCCATTCATCTGTCTACCTGCCTGCCCACCCATCCATCCATCCATCCATCCATCCATCCATCCATCTACCCTTTAATCATCCAATGTGCATTGAACATTGACTCTCTTCCTGCCTTACTGGGCTGTGAGACTGCAGAAATGGATGAGACATCCCTCACCTACCGCCATCAAGTTGCTCACATTCTCGGTGCCTCTAAAGAGCATCTCATTCCTTCTCCTCCTCTACTGGGGAGCTGAGGGGTGTGGCAGAGAAGGGCTCTCCTGGGGCACATATCTCTAGAAGGAACTGAGGGTCAATGCTGAGCTACAGGCCCCTGTGAGCCCAGTGTGGTCTGAGCTGAGCACAGAGCAGCCTTGGGCATCCCCTGCTCTGGGCAGTCACAGCTGTGTCTGCCACATGCGTTCTCCCTGCTCTTCTGATGGGGCTGTGATAGGACCCTTCCAGCAACCCAGTTGGGACCTCAGCTGCCAGCAAGGCAGCCGCAGGAAGTCTGTGTGAGATGAACCCAGTTGAGAGAGTGACCTTGGAGAAAGTCTCTTGGGGACTGTGCCTGAGTTAGCTCTGGGGAGGGGACAGAGACTCTCTCTCTCTCTCTGTCTCTCTCTGTCCCTGTCTCTCCCTCCCTCACTGGCTCTCTGAGCGTCTCCCCAACTCTGCCTAGTCATGGTCACTCTAGCGATAATAATGGCAGCCCTTCATGCTGCTGTCACTTACACCTCCCACATCCCTGACGATTGGTCCTCCCACCTGCTCCATGACATGGGCAAGGCTGGAATGATCCTTAGTCCTATTGAACATACAGGAACCAGAGGCTCATACAGGGTAAGTAGCTTGTCCCAGGTCACACAGCGCTAGGCTATACCCCGCAAATTGAGTGTTTTCCAATCCAGAATGTTCTTTCCCATGGCATCACAGAGTCTCCCTCATCTCCTTAGCAGGTGTTTATCTGCTCTGGCTGACACCTTTACTTTAATTTCCCTTCTATTCTCTTGACCAGGTTGTAAGATATAGAGACAGGAGCATGAGGAGAGGGTGTTACCATTGGCCATCTCTCCCCTCCGCCCTGTGAGAGAGCAATAACACTAGCCTTCACCTTGGTTCCCATTTATCAGGCACTGGGCAGTGCTTTAGGTGCTGATTTGAGGAAGAGGCACACCCCACCCTTACCTACCATTGCTGGAAACTGACCCAGACTAGAAGAATATTGAGCTGACCTGTTTGTCTGCAGTGGAGGGCCCGGCCCAGGCAGGATATAGGGGCCAGGCTAAGCATTTCGAGCACGAATTCCAAATGGGCAAGAATTTTCGAGCAGTGGGGGTGGCCTGCAAAACAGCACAGGGCTCAGTGTCTTTCGGACATGGACTACTTTTAAAGGGCACATATTCCGAAACACTCGCTCTCAATGTTGCCATGAAATATTTTTGTTACGATGCTGCTGAAGTGTGTACCAGTAAAAGGCAGGAATGAGTTCTTCATGCTTATATTCCTATAAAAGCAAAACAGATCCACAAACTGAATACAATCACAATTGCAAAACAGATAAAATTCGAATTCAAAACATGTATGCGATGGCAGGAGCGATGTTTTGCTCTCAGCGCGCATGTACAACAGGCTGCCTGAGGGCTCTGTGGATTTCCACTGGCCTCTGTACAGTGGGCCCTGCGGTGGCTCGATTTCCCCCACTTCCCCCTCCTTGCACTGCTGCAAATCCTCTCTCCATACAGTGTGGCCTTCCAGCCTTCGGCCTTCACCAGGCACGATGAGGATCATTTCTGTATTTCATCCACAGCTTTTCTCATTATTGCACTATAATTAAAGCAGGACAGCTCAGCCCAGTTGCCGTCACAACAGAACAGTCACTAGAATCCTGTGGCACTTCTTAGTGGTAAGAAGCTATCAGTGAATCCAGGAAAGGCTGATGGGAATGCCTTGCAAATAAAAATACAATTACAACTCTTAAAACATGCTCATAGTGTTTTTTGAACCCCAGGGGACCCCAGTTTCCGAAATTCAAGTTCAAGTGTGTCTTGCGGTCGTGGGGAGAATGCATTAAAGTTGGGGAGTCCAACTGGGAAGTTATGGTGACATTAAGGTTTGATGCCAGGAGGGCTCCAATGGCTGAAATGGGAAGGAAGATCTGAGCGATGTGCAATGGAAGATTGGGCAGGATTTGAGCCCTCATGGTGACGCCCAGAGAACGGGCACAGGGTTCCTTCAGCTTCCCAAGCCCTGGAGTGACAGGAGGGGTGAGGAAGTAATCAGCAGGCAGCTGGGCAAGGAAAAAGCTTCAGCTGGTTTTCCCCAAGACCCCTGGGATCCTAGGCTTGGCTTCACTTGATTTGTCTGATCCTTGGTGTCTTTATCAGTTACATGAAAATAAGACATCCCGCCACACTTGGTAGTGTAGACGACTGAGTAAGAGCACAAGCTGAGGAGTCCATCAGATCATAGTCTGAATTCCAGCTCTACAGCTTACCAGCCGTGGGTCCTCAGCTGTAGTCCCTGAACATGGTTGGGCTGTGTTTCCTGGGCTGTAAGAGGCAAACTATATTAGTACCTGCCTACAGTTATTGTCAAAGTTGAACGCAATAATGGTCACAAAGGGCTTGGGGCAACATCTAGAACCTTGTGAGCTCAGTAAATTACACCGGCTGCTCGTGTTGTCACTGTGACTCTAACTTTGTACCATCAGCAGCATCCCTTCATCAGCATCTCTAGCTACCTCTCCGTCAATCCAAGTCCTAGATGCCATCCACACATGGGTCCTGCTCTCTGCCTGTGAAGACTTTATCAAATGCCTTAACCTGCCAGCTGTTCTCCTGTCTCTAAAGCAAGTTCTCAACCTGCCTCCTGCCATTCCAAGTGGTCTGGCGAAGCCTACAGACCCCATCTCAGAAGAATGTTTTTCAACGCATAAAAAATCTCACACAAGGTTGCAAAGGAACCGATTATACTGATATGTAGTTACCAAAATATCTTTGAAAGAAACAAATGTGATATGGGAGAATGTGCTTCTTTATTAACGCATTAACTAACAAGACTAACGATGAGTCTAGCAAATGCTATAATTTTGAAGTAGTGGTGAGCATAAATATTTTGAGATATTTGCAACAATTGTAAGGTGATTTGAAAATACCTATGATTTCTATCGGTGATGAAGCCACAGGGCTGATAATACCAATGTGGCTTTTTGTCTATTTTCAAATGAAAGCAAAAGCTAAATTTCAGAGAGAGGTTAGTGAAACAAAGATGTAATTATTTTTCCCGTCCAAGTTCACGGTCCGTCTGAGTTGTATCCAATGTTGGGAACTGCCTGTGCGGTGCATTTGGCTTTTGCCACTGGTTCTGTTAAGCTAAGATTTAGCTCTATTTCAGTGTTCGAAATCTTTTATCTAAGAACACACACATGGTTAAAAAATAATCAAATGAGAGAGAAAGCCTTACAGTGGGGAGTAGTTTCCCACTCCACCTCTTCCTACACTTAGCCCACTTCCCTGGGGCTACTGTTCCTCTGTTTTCTAGCTGTTTCCTCTGTGCTTATCTCCAGATCTCTAAAAGCCATTCTTATATTTGATATTTATTGATTTATAGACCTTAGACCTTATCTATTGACATTTCCTGCCCTGTCCTTTCAATATAAGTCTACCACTATTTTTAGTTTCCCATTGGTTACCTTGGCAACTTGAAGAAATGCCTTTACTCTTTTATTTCTTCTTCCATCAACTACAGGCGGTACATTTGGACTCCACACTGTGTCAGATGAGATGTTGGTGTTCCAGCTCCTTTTCCTCCCCTCCCTTTCCCTGCCTGGTCAATATCAATAGCTCACTCTTTTTATGTTAGGTCTTGTATTCCTCATATCATTATAAGCTTCTGGAAAGCGGGGACCTGGTTTAGTTTCTCTTGTACCCAGCGCAGTGTTTGGCACATAGTGGGTGGCAGTAAGTCTGTGTCCTGTGCTCTGGCCCTTGGTTATGGATGTACCCCCTGAAGTGGCTGCCTATCTGGGCAACAAGCCCCCAACCACTATGACCAGGGGACGGCATAGGACTCTTGCAGTGCAAGCTAATCCCTATTGACTGGCCAGAGGGCATCGTCGCCCATGATTATGGACTATAGGAATTCAATCCTGGTCTTGGGTCTGAATTTCCCATTAGAGCTTCAAGGAAGCTTCTTCAGGGAGAATATTAGTGAGTGTATGAATCATTGGCTCTCCCCCCACCCTCCACCAGTATCACTAGATTTTCAGCCAGGCGTAAAATGATTCTGAGAAAGGAGACAGCAAGACCAAACTTCCGAAGGAAGAAGACTTTTTAGTATTGTTCTTAAGTTTGATGACTTGCCTCCTACGTGCTGTTCCTAGTTCAAAAAGGGAATCCATTTCCTGCGAGGGAGATTTCCTGCAAGAGACAACTTTCTGAAGCCTGCTCTCTTCACTCAAACCTCTTTAACATCCATCCAAGTCCCCCGGAGTCCCTTGGTCGGGGGGACAAAGCTCAAACTCAGCCTAAGGCTCTGGGCTCCAACCAACTCTCATTCCTTCTACCTTCACTTCCCGTAATCCAGCCAGACAGAACCACTCACGATTCCCCAGTCAGCATACTTTCTCTTGCCCTTGCACATGCGGTTCCCTCTGCCTGGAAGGCCCTTCTCCCCACAGCATCCTCTGCTGGTCCTCCCTGCCTCAGCTTAGACATCAGCTCTGCCTGAGAGTCTTGCCTGGCTCTCCTAGGTCTGTGTCCTCCCACAGCCCCTTGTACTCAGCCCTGTCGTAACCCATTTCATACTTAATTGACATTGCCTATTTACTTGTGTGTCTCCCCCTCTAGAATATAAATTCCTTGAAGGTGGGATCCATATGTTATTCCATGTTAGATCCCAACAGTGCCTGGAAGCTAGAAAGTGTTCGATAAAGATGTTCAAGATGGGTGTGTGGGCGGATAGATATACAATAGGTGTATGAATGGATGGCTGGTTAGATGGATGGACGGATGAATAGATGGACGGATAGATGGATGTTTGCATGGATATTTGGTTGGTTGGATGGATGGATGGATAAAGAACTGAAAGGATGGGATGGATACATAGATGGGTGAGAAGATTAGTGGTTGGAAGGATAGAAGAAAGCTGAACTTTTGGTCCCTGATTAAGGTGTAAATAATAAGAAATGCCACAAGAAACAAGATTTGTATTTCTTTCATCCTAAAACTCCATCTTTGATGGAGACATCAAAACATGTGCCATAGAACGACTTGATTGGCCCTACTCCATGTAGCCCTGAAGCTAATTTCATGCCCCAACTTCCCCCAGGCCTCCCAGTAACCCATGGAGGGGGGGATAGTTCACTCAAAAATATCTCTGAACCTTTATGGAACTTGTACCTTTATGGAGTGCTTTTGGGGCTCTGAATTTTAGATGTTTATTATCAGTGGTGTACGCAGGACTTTCTTTGCATGTATTGTCCAGCAACAAACATTTCCTAAGGATATATTATACCCGAGCAAGTATGGTAGGTACCATGGATGTGGAGTGGAACAGTTGCTGCCTTCCTGGAGCTTAAAATTTGGGCAAAGTGGTGGATGTAAATGTGCCCTCAGCTAAAGATAACACGATGCCAATAGCAGTCAACATCACTGCCTTTGAGTTCTTACTAACAGGAGACTAGGACACAGAGCGGGAAAGAAGAGAGGTTGTCCTGAGAGGAGAAAGTACAAGAAAAACATAATAGCCCATGGTGGGAGGTAGGTCCTATGAGCTTCATGGTATAAATGGACAAGGTGAGGCTCAGAGAGGCTAGCTGAGTAGTTCAAGGGCACACGGCTGATAAGAGGCACAGCCAGAATTCTTCCTACCTCCTTGATCTAGGCTTTCAACAATGACGTGGCCTCTGGCATAGCATGCAGCAGACCACGAGAGAGGGACCAAGAGCGGTTTAAGCCAGCTACCAGGGGAACACAGTGGAGAGAGGGATGAACCCTTCCTGGAGGACAGGTGGAGACCTTACCCAGCGAAGTGGGTTCTCCGTGGATGTGAGGGTCATTGTGCACAGAAATGGAGAGGGGTCGTCCCGTGGTTTCTGATGCCTCAGTGCCTGGCGAGCTCTGCGGTGTGGACCTTGAGCTGAGACCGACCAAGGGCAGGGAGAGCATTTTCCAGGCAGGTCTCATCACTCGGTTTCCCAGAGGCAGCACAGTGCCCAGGATGGGACCCAGCTTGGGATGAGATAGGCCTGAGCTGGCATCCCGGGTCTGTGCTTGCCCTGGGACAGGCACGTGACTTCCTAATGTCTGCCTCCCAGTTTGAGCTCTCTGAGCCTCCGTTTTCTCATCCAGAAAATGAGAGTCATGATGCCTACATGGCCCGATTGTTAGTATAGGGACAGTGTATGTCAGCCTGGCACATACAGCTCAGTAAATGGGGGGGGGCGTCCCTTCTTCTGGCTCTCAGGCACAAGCGACCTGCTCAGACCATTCTCAGAGGCAATCCCTGTGTAGTAGACATGGAACCCCTTAGGGAATCTGACAACAGCTGGAACCTCTCTCTGAAGGAAGATGCGCATACACCCTGAATTGCCTGTGCCAGCTCAGGAGGTCTGCACACCACTGGGGTCTTAGGGGGATGGCGTAAGTCCTGCATTTGCTCACATTAGCATTTTAGTGATCTCAGCTTTTGGAAACCCAAGGGACCATAGATGATTCGGTTTGAATGTCTCTATGGACAAGCAAGAAAATGCACTAAACATCTGTGAATTGATAAAAGCGACCGCCACCGCCATTGTTGGGACATTCCCCATGTTCTGAGCATTGCGTGGAGCCTCTTAGATGCAGCGGCATTTTTTGAACAAACAGAGCAACCCCACCTAGAATCCCCCTTTTACAGATGAAGACAGTGAGGCTCAGAGAAGGGAGGTTACTCACCCAGGATCATTTAGAAAGTGGCAGAGCCAGGATTCGAACCTGGGTCTATTTAACTATAATAGTCATGTTCCTAAGGGGAAGGGATTAATGTGACTTGGGGCCAGTTGTCACTGACACCCAAAGAAAAATGTAGTAAGATGGTGTCTTTGCTGGACTAGAGTTCGCGGGCCTACAGCAGAAGCAGAGTAGACGCAGTGGAACCCCTCAGTAAGAGGTCGGAGGGGCCCTAAGGACCGTGACGGAGGCCTGCTCTGCTCCCAGCCCTGGGACTCGCTGTGTGGCTGTGCAATAAGCTAACCTGTTGGAGCCCATCCTCCTGGCCGGTGACGTGGGCTGCTCTCCTCACAGCAGCAGAGAACAGTGGGACGACACCTGCTAATGACACCACATGGGCCTCCTTTAATCGGATGGTCAGTCTCATTCCTAGAATTCTGAGACTGTCTAATAATAGGAGAAGCCAGTGGGCCATGCAGTCATTGGAAATTGGTTGCCCAATGACTTTGCCTCCTAGAAGGGATGCGGTAGTGGGTTTTTCTCCACCATGACTTTGATAGGCAGAGAAGCACCAGGCTGACAGCCTAATGGCGATGTCCTCCCACACACAGGGTTGCGAGATCCACTGAAGTG
This sequence comes from Equus asinus, assembly GCF_041296235.1. Lineage (NCBI taxonomy): Eukaryota > Metazoa > Chordata > Mammalia > Perissodactyla > Equidae > Equus > Equus asinus. Next base: position 82,830,267 of record NC_091797.1, on the reverse strand, counting down.
GGTGGCTTCAGTCCCTGGCCCTCCTGGGGTCTTGGCCGCCATCGACAGGGAGTTCGCCTGAACGACCAGCTCATGCCAATTAGAGCCCTTGCCAGGGGACACCTTGTCCCCTCTGTCGTCTCCACCCACGGACTGTGGGAGATGCAGCAGAGCAGAAAGGAGAGAGGAGGCAGCCTGGGAATGTGCCAAGTTCCACCGCTGCTCGGGCCCGGAAGTGCTGAGGGATACCACACACATTCTTGACATCGCTGGGCACCCTTCCGAAATGCGAGGGGCAGTAGCAATCCACTTTGCAGTTGGGCTGTGGGGTATTGACTGTGTTGAATGAGAGAGGTGTTAGCTGGGGCTACCATAGCAAACTCCCACAAACTGGACAGCTTAAATAAGAGAAGGTTATAGGCTCACAGTTCTGGAGGCTGGAAGCTCAAGATCAAGGTGCCGGCAGGATGGCTCCTTCTGCTGTGGCAGAGAATCTGTGACTTGCCTCTCTCTGAGCTCTGGTTGCCTCGGGTGTTCCTTGACTTGTAAGTGGCACTCTCCGCTGTCGCATCACCTTCCCTCTATGCGGGTCCATCTCTTCCTATGGCGTTCTTTCTATAAGGACACCCGTCCTGTTGAATCCCCCCACCCCCTCGACTTCAGTATGAGCTCCTCTTAACTAAGTACGTCTACAATCACCCTATTTCCAAATAAGGTCACCTTCTAAGGTCCTGGGGTCAGGACTTCAATATACGATTTGGAGGTTGGGGGAAGCGCAATTCAACCCGTAACAAGAAGGGACTTCATGGTGACATAGGAATGTGCAAGAATGGCTTGGAACCTGTCATCCCTTCTATAAGCAGTCAACAGATAAGTAGATAAGGGGAAGGATGACAAAAGAGAGGGGAGAGAGAATGTGCTCATGAAGGTATGGAACCTGAGAGTAAAGGACACAAGGCCTGTCACCAGAGCTCGGCTACGGTTCTCCCTGCTTCTCCCTGCCCCCCTCCTCCCCTTCCTCCTTCTCCTCCCTGCCCCTCCCCCCTTTCCTCTTCCTCCTCCTCACCCCCCTCTGTCTCCTCCCTTCTTCAGATAAATGCAGAGTGAGGTCCTTGGGCATTCCGAGGATGGTTCTTTTATAGGAAAGAGGACACTTCCACCAACTAGAGAATTGAGTGCCCAGGGATGGGTGGACAAGGAGAAGCTGTTGGAAGTCTGGAAAAGAGACTGTGTTCGATGTACTTGGCCTTTTTAAATGAGAGGATTCAGAAACTGCCCTCCCCCCTCCCTGCTTAGGTTCCTGAGGGCTGAGCTCTTAAACCTCAGCATACATCTGATGCACTCAGGAACCCAGTTAAAAAAGAAAGAGGAAATTCCTGGGCCCTGCATCCAGAGATTCTGACCAGGACTAGCTAGCTGGTTGCAGGGCCCCAAGCAAAAAGAAAATGTGGGGCTTTTGTTCAAAAGTTGATAAGCATTTCCAGAGGGCGACAGCAGAAGCACAGGGCCCCTCTGAGCGGGGGGCCTGCGTCACCACACAGGTTGCATGCCCACGATTCTGATTCAGAAGGTCGGGTGGGGCCCTGGAATCTGCATTTTACCAGGTCCCTGGGCGATTGTGAGGCAGGTGGCTGGCGACCATCAGTGGAGAGACCTGGCCCAGTGGGCAAACTGCAGGGGTTTCCTGGACACGCAGATTCCGGCTGTGGCTGCCCGAGCAGCCCACGCCCCACCAATCTCTTAAAGATAGTTCTGACGGTATCACCTGTCAGGAAAGATGCAAGAACGTTCAGAGTTCTGAAGGGCTGCCCTGTGGAAGAGGGTCCCTCCTCCCACACACCCTGAAGGCAGTTGGGGGAAGGCGTAACCCGGGGCTCAGCCCCCTGCCTCTCTCATCTCTGCAGAGAACTTTGGCAGAGTCCAGAGGACAAATGTTTGTGCCCTGGGCTCTCAGCCCCTCATGACCCACAAGCCCCAACACAGTTTGCGAGGAGCTTGGACCAAAGTTGCCCCCAAAGTGATGTCAGGGAGGGTGAGCTTGACTTCGCCGTGAAGCTTTCCTGTGCTGGAAAGAAGGCAACAGCTGGCATACCCACAAAGGCAGGTGAAACAGGGTTCTCAGGGGAAGGGGCATCCCCAGGACTGTTTTTAAATGGACTTGTGCCAGAAAGCTCTGAGGAGAGAACTCTCTGGGATTCAGGAGACACTGTGCCTAAGATGGGCCCTGGAGCTGCTGGCCAGCTTTCTGAGCCTGTGATGGGTGACAAACCTATCCCAGTGCCTGGTGCGTTGAAAGGATGGATTATTAGCTGACAAGGGGCATGAAAAAATAAAGAACCAGTAAAGACAGACAGGCAAGGGGCACTTCCCTGGGTCTTTACCTGCTAAAAGTAGCCAGCAGCCCCCAGCCAAGTGCCAAAAGATGAAGAAGCGTTTTGCCCAGGTCTGCAGGGAGCTCTGAGCAGCAGTCTCTCAGCTGGCCAGTCTCGCCGCATCCTGATCGCTGACCCTGGAGGTGTGCACAGCTTCAATGCTCCCCAGGTGGGCGGAAATGCTGTGTCCCTGATGCCCCACCCCAGCCCCAAGCCCTGTTCCCAGCGCTGCCTTCTCAGCACGTGGCTGGACCCACAGGGGTCAATCTAGCTCTCCTGGTCCTGGACCAAGAGAAGTTCTGGGTGGGAAACCGAGTCATGGCAAGGCCACAGCCTCTGTACTGTGGAAGCCCGCAGTCCAGCCAGTGATATTAGATTTCACAGGAAACAGCTGGAGAATGAGACGATGTAATCAGTACTGAGGATTCGGGAAGAGAGAGGAGAGGTTGACGTGAGCTGGACCCATTGTGGGGGCTCCTGGAGAAGGTGCGGGTTGATGTGGGCACCTCCAGCCATCCCCCTGCAGTAGTCAATCAACAAGGTTCAGTATCAAATTGGATGCTTTCAATTCTCTTTCCTATCCTCACCTCTTGCTGAGGGTTGAACAATGTCCCCCAAAAAGATACGGCCAAGTCGTAACCCCTGGTACCCATGACTATGAGCTTATTTGGAATAGGGTCTTTGTGGACGTGGTTAAGTTAAAGATTTCATGATGACGTCATCCTGGATTGCGTAGTCCTTGAATCCAATGACCAGTATCCTTATAAGAGAAAGGAGAGGGAGGATTGGGGACACAGCGAAGGAGGGGCGCGAAATGGAAGGGCGGGAAATACAAGCCGAGGACACCAAGGATGGCCAGCCAACACCAGAAGGATGAAGGATACTCAGGACGCCCCTGTATTATTGTTTTACAAATTCCTGTATTATCTATAATTATCTCAAAATAAAGTTTTTAAAAAGAAAAAATAATAAAATAAAATAAATATGTTCTTAAAAAAAGAAGAAACTGAGGCAGAGGCAAGAAACGAATTCTCCTCTAGAAGCTTCCAAGGACGTGTGGCTCTGCTGATATCTTAATATGGGTCTTCTGGCTTCCAGGACTGTGAGAGAATAAATTGCGGCCGTTTTAGGCCACCAAGTTTGAGGTAATTTGTTACGGCAGCCCCAGGAAACCGGTACAGATGTGATGGACACAGACAACCCCGTAGGATTTGGCACAGAGTAAGTTCTCAGTAAATATGTGTTGGTTTTAGGGAGTTGCTTTTCGTTACACAGACTTTTAAACAAGCTTATCGGGGATCTTAAGGTCCAAATAATCGGCGTTGCTACCAGAACTTAAGGGCATAAGAGTGCGTTTGGAAAAAGAGGTTTTGTTGATACATTTGAAAAACACTCATCTAGTACCTTCCTTGCCTGGAGTGTGGTCACCTGGGAGTTGGTTAGAAACGCAGCATCTAATGATTATAGTCAACAATTCTGTATCATAAACTTCAAAGTTGCTAAGAGACTAAGTCTTAATTGTTCCCACCGCAAAAGAGAAATGGAAATTATGTGACATGATAGAGATGTCAGCTGACTTACGGGTGGGAATCATGTTGCAATATATAAATGTATCAAATTCACACGCTGTACACCTTAAACTTACACAATGTTCTATGTCAATTGTATCTCAATAAAAATAAATAGGGAATGCAGATTCTCAGGCCCTGCCTCAGACTTGCTGATTCAGACTCTGCATTTCAGGAAGAGCCCCAGGTGACCCATGTGTTCATCAGAGTTTGAGAAGCCTTGATCTCGAGCACCTGTCTCCACTCGTTTGGGTTTTTTTTTTTTTTTGAGGAAGATTGGCCCTGAGCTAACATCCATGCTCATCTTCCTTTACTTTATATGTGGGACACTGCCACAGCATGCTTTGATGATCTGTGCTAGGTCCACACCTGGGATCTGAGCCAGCGAATCCTGGGCCACCAAAGCAGAGCACGTGAACTTAACCACTGCACCACCAGGCCAGCCCCTGCCCCACTCCTGTTTTTAAGGAATTTTCTTAAACGGGGTTTCTGCCTCTCAACTGGAAGTCATCTACAGCTTCCTGAGCCTCTGATTCTTCATCTAGAACATGAGACCAAGACTGCTTATCTCACAGGGCTGTTTTGAAGATCGAATGAGACTGGTCTAGAACCTGACACTTGTCCCCTGCCTGGCCCTCTCCCTGTCCATCTTGTGGGCAAGAAGCTCTTTCCCCTGGCATCAGACAAGTAAAACACTGGCTTTTGCTCCCATTCCAGGGCTGATCCAGGGTGGCTCCAGAGTGAGGTCCTTCCACCAGGCACAGAAGAAATGACAGTGTCCATGGGGTAGGGTCCAGCCTCAAAGCCTGGACCACCTCAGCAGCCAGTAAAGCTTTGCTTCTCCTCTGCAGCTGCTATTGGCTGAGACAAGCTCTGTCCCTGGGCAGAGAGTCAGGCGACGTCGGCTGGGAGCTGCAGCCTGATGACAAGGGCCAGACCCTCCTTCAGTGAAAGACGCAGCAGCATTGGTGGGGCAGGGAGATGCAGTAACAGGCTGGAGGCTGGGAGCTGGGAAAAGGAGGAGGGAGGAGGGGTTTGGTCCAGGGTCACTGGGACCCTGAGAGCAAAGGCTGAGAGTGGCATTCCTAGGAGTTGGGGGGGTGGAGGGGGTTGAACTGAGCCCCCCAGATTCACTCACCCAGTCTCTACCCACCTGGCCCCATGCTCAGGAGTTTAATTTTTTACCCAGTCATTCACCAAATGTTAATCGAACACCTACTATGTGCCAGGAGTCATGATGATAAATATCTCAGTCCAGCTTTCAGACAGCTCCAAACTACAGTGGGATATTACAATCTAGTGTGATTGGTGCTCTATCTGAGGTACAGGTGGCAACAGCAGGATGTGCAAAGTCCCTGGGGTGAGGAAGAGGGAGATGCAGCAGCAGAACTGCAGGCAGCCAGGCATGGCTGGGACATGGAGGCTGGAGGGGGTGGGTGAGGAGAGATGAGCCTGGAGACAAAGGCAGATCTGGGTCAAGGTCGGGCCTGTCAGACATCTTAAGGAGTTGGGGCAATGGGGCGCCAAGGAAAGGATTTGAGCAAGGGAAGAGGGGAGATCAATTCAGATTTATACTTTAGAAAGATCCCACTGGCTGGATGGGAGTGAAGAGCAGCCAAGGGACCAGTTAGGAGGCATCCACAGTAATGCTGATGAGAGATGGTGGTGACTCAAGGCTTTCCAATAATGGCTAAGGAGTTGAGGGTAAAAATGCCACCTGTCTCACCTATGAACTCTCAAACTTGACCTAGTCAGATGGCAGAGGTAGAATGTGTCACCAGCGGAGTCAGGCACACACCCCAGTTCAAATCCTGGCCATGGAGGAACTTGCTGTGTGGCCTTGGGAAACATGCTTAAGCTCTCTGAACCTTGGTCCTCCTGACCATAAAACAAGGCTAATCACCTACCTCGCAAGGAAAATAACAGCTTCTACTCACATAGCCATGTGGATTGAATGGGAAAATGCACATAAAGAGTGGTGCCAACAGAGAAGAACCCAGCGTGGAGTAGCTGCAGTTATTTCATTTATCGGTTGTTCAATTCTCCAGTGACCCAGCAGCTACTTTGTGCCGAGCTCTGGGAACCTGGCCAGCAAGATGCTCTCCCTACCCTGAGGATATTACAGGCTAGGTGGGGAGGCAGACATGTATGTAAAAGGAAGAGAGGAGGCCCCCAGGCCTGGTGTACCTCGCAGGCATGGGCGACGGCCAGAGGAATGTTCGGGGGAAGAGGAAAAGCTCTGGACAGAAACAGGGGATAGAACAGCCCCTGGGATCCTCAGCCCGCCTGCTGGCCGGGAGCACCGAGCAGAGGAGCATGATCAGGCCTGGAAATCTCTGGTTGGCATGGGGAGACCACGGGCCGGTGTGTATGCACGCGCGTGTGTGTGTGTGTGTGTTGGGGTCGGCGAGGTTACCTAAATAGCCCAGATCACAAGGCTCGTGGTGCAGGTTTGTGACAGCCACAGGGTCACGGGATCCACGCAGAAGGTGCCACCTGAGATGAGAAGGCATCCGGGCCTCGCCTGGCCCTGGGCCGTCTGGGGAAAGGACAAGGGCGAAAATAACCCCGGATTGTCAGAAGCTGCATGCCGGGCCAGCCTTCAGGAGGGCCCCTGACAGGGTCTGTTAAACTGAACATGCTGCCCGCCGGTGACCCTGCCACGTCCACAGAAACTCCAGCCAGGGACACGTCGATTTAAAAGAGAGAGCTAGTCTATAAGAACTCACATGATGAGGTCTCAAACACATCCTCTGGAGAGAGAAAAGAAAGTTTAGAACAAAGTGCAAAAGTTGATAATATTCATGTATATTTAAACATTTGTCCATATACAAAATAACGCTATATACACTCTATCAATACATATGTTTATATGTATCAGTATAAAGCAAGGTTGAAAAGATACACACAAGACCCACAGCATTGAGCACCTTCGGGGAGGACTAAGATCAGAGGGTATTTGATTCCTAAAACGGATCATTTGATTTTTAGGAATAATTCTGTAACGATAAGTATCATTTTCATGGTTTGTTCTCAGTTTTAAAACCAAAGTTTTTAAAGAATAAATTTCAATCTTAAAGATATATTCAAATTCAGCAAAATAGATCGTGAAGGAACTAAAAACTTGCACTGAACAAAAAACAAAAAAATATTATATCTAGCAATTTGCACTGTTTCACTCTTAAATTTTAAACACCGGTTAATTTTAAGTACCACTCCAAGTGGTAGCGAATAAAAAGGGAAGTCACTCAAGTACCACTTCTTTGTATTTATCGTGACTGTTTATTTTGAATCTACCGTTTAAACTTAGCAATCTGTATTATCCCAGAGGTTAGAGGCAAAACTGATCCCAAAACGACTGAATAATTCTCAACTGTGATGAGCTTTTGAACTTTCAAAACAATCGCGTATAGCCGAGTCTGCCTGTGTCAGAGCCTGGTGTGCAAATGGGGATTCTCTGAATTTGCTTCCAGCAGAACACTATGTTCATTAAAGAAGAGGGAATAAAAATGGGCTAATTTGGAGCTTATTATTAAAACTTAGTAAGGCAGCCATGGTTTAGAATTTAGACAAACAAAATACTTTCTCAGGGAGAAGTATTTGATCACTGAATTTGGTTAGAACAGGTACTGCAAGGTGATAACAAAAAGCAGACGGGCTTTAGTTGGTTTTATTATCATTGGCAACTTTTCTACAGACAGCTCAGCTCATTATTGCCTGCCTTCAGGATGGGCCAGCCCCTCGGCCCCACCCCTGGTACCACATTGCTAGGAAAGCCTGGTAGGGACCAGGGTCGGGGCTAGGCATCAAAGGGACTTTAGGTTCACCTATAACATTCTAATTTGTTCCAGCACAGTGGCTAAGAGTATGGGCTCTGAAGTGAGACTCCTGGGCTCAAATCCCGGCTCCAAGTTTGTGTTACTGAGCAAGTGACTTTCTTTCTCCCAGTCTCCCTTTCCCGGTCTGTGATATGGAGCTAATAACGCCGTGTCAGAGGACTGAGAGCAGGACGTGAGCTAACTTGTATAAAATACGTAGAAACACCTCCTGGTACATAGTAGGCACTCAATAAATGTCAGCCATGTTTTTAGAAGGACAACCTACTCATACATTAATAACATAATTTTTAAAAGTGTCTACCTAGGGGCTGGCCTGCTGGTGTAGTGGTTAAGTTCGTGTGCTCCACTTCGGTGGCCCAGCGTTCGCAGGTTTGGATCCTGGGCGCAAACCTGGCACCACTCGTCAAACCACACTGTGGTGGCATCCCAATATAAAATAGAGGAACATTAGCACAGATGTTAGCTCAGTGACAATCTTCCTCAAACAAAAAGAAGAAGATTAGCAACACATGTTAGCTGGGGCCAATCTTCCTCACCAAAAAAAAAAAAAAAAAAGTATCTGCCTAAACATACTCTTAACCACATGATTCAGCAAGTGCACTCCTCAGTATAGACTCAAACGAGCTGCAATCTTAATGTCCACACAAGAACCTGTAGACAGCAGTTTAAAGCAGCTTTATTCATAATGGCCAAAATTTGGAAGCAACCAAAATGCCTTTCAGTAGGTGAATGGATAAATAAATTGTGGTCCATCCAGATGATGGAATATTATTCAGCACTAAGAAGGAATGAACCATCAGCCATGAAAAGATGAAGAACCTTCAATGCATATTATGAAGTGAAAGAAGCCAGTCTGAAAAGGCTGCATACTGTGTGGTTCCAGCTATATGACACTCTGGAAAAGGGAACACTATGCAGACAGTAACAAGAGGAGTGGCTGCCAGGGGCTGGGTGGGGGAGGGAGGGCTGGACAAGCAGAGCACAGAGGACATTTCGGGCAGGGAAGCCACCCTGTATGATGCTCCAGAGGTGGATACACGTCTGTCATCGTACATTTGTCCAAACCCACAGAATGGACAACACCAGAGTGAACCTGAAAGTTAGCCATGAATTCGGGGTGACAATGACGTGTCAGCATAGGTTCGTCCATTGAACAAATGGACCCTCTGGGGCGGGGCACTGATGGCGGGAGAGGCTGTGCGTGCTGGGGGGCGCAGGAGACATGTGGGAACCTGTACTTTCCGTTCAATTTTGCTGTGAACCTAAAACTGCTCTCAAGTATAAAATCTATTTTTTTAAAAAAAGCGTATGTCTAGAAAAAAGGCTGGAACATCAAAATGTTAACCAAGGTCAGTGCTGGGTGGTGGGAGTATGCAGGGTGTTATTTTATTCTTTGTGCTTTTTAAAAAATCCTGACCCAGCACCCCTCGCCCCTCATTTTGAGGCTGGAAGCGGGGGAGGTGGTCCCTCTAGGGCCTACCCTGCTGACAGCCCAGCCCTCAGCCCGACCTGTGGAACTCTCTTGCATGACCAGGAGGCAGCTTTCCTCTCTGAGTAGATTTTCTTTGTCTAGGGGTGGACATGGGGAGAAGTCAGGCTGCTGGGGAGGTGGGAGGGCCTCGGGCCAGGTTGGTGGGGGCGCAGGGGAGCAGCTTTAAGGCTCTGGGGGTGTCTCAGGGAGGAGAGAGAGGACAGGGGACTGATCAGGAGTCTGCCTGCAGCGCAGACCCTGGTGTCCGTCCATCCACCTGTCCATTAGCCTCTCCAACCCTCTGTCTGTCTGTCCATCCATCCACTGCCTTTCTATCTCCCTGTCTGCCTGTCCCTCCTCTCATGCACCCATTTCATTCATTCATTTAGTCCACGAATGTTTATTGAACACCTACTACATACCAGGTTCTGTGCTAGGCCAGGGAAATCACCATGAACAGGGCAAACCCAGTCCCTGGCCTCCTGGGGCTGACATTCTGGGACAGAGGAGGGGGACACAGACAGACAAGTCTATCATCACAGATTGGGCGAAGACTTGAGGAGACAACCAGGCTGCTGCCTGCCTGGCTGTCTGGCTGGCCATCCATCTGCTGGGGTTCCCGCCTCTCCTCCCATTTCTCAGTCCGTCCTGCTAACAGCCTGGCTGGACCCCAGGGTCCCACTCCCCTAGCGGCCTCTTTCCAGAACTCTCCTTCACTCTCGCCCCAACTTGCCCCATCGTGCGAATCACCGGTGCCCCTGTTAAAAATACGAACCCCCTTAGAGATAACCACGTGGGACGTGTTTAACAAGCTCCCTGTTGTGATGGCGGACAAGCCAGGGGGTGCTGCCCGGGCTGAGTGAGCCGTGACTCAGCTCCCCCTGCCCCCCCCTCACCCTCAGCTGCAGCCCCGAAGCCTCATGTGCAGCCCTAGGATCATGGGACCGCTGGGCCAGGGTGACAGGGCCTCAGGGACACACCTGGGCTGATTCTCACGGCTGGAGCCCTGTGGGGAGGGCTCCTTGAGGCCAGGGGTCAGACCTGCTCAGTGCCAAGCTGCCAGGAGCCCAAGGAGGCCAGGTCTCTGGGGGAACAAGGAGAGAGGTGCCCTCAGGATCTGCCAGGCACCCAAGCAGGAGGAGGAGGAGCCTCGAAGGGTCTCAGCAGCCTCCTCCGCAGCCACAGCAGGTACAGGCTTGGTAGGGAGGGGCCATCTGCCAAGACTCCGGGCGGCTCTCGGCTGAGGCCCCGCCCTGGTACCACCCCCCTTCCCCCGACAGTCCTGAGCAAGGTCTGGATTTGGTTACAGAAATCGCCTACGGTGGGCACTGGAGGGGTCAGGGCCGGTGTGAACGGGCAGAGAGGAATAAGTAAGGCGTTCTTGGTGGCAGCCACAGCGGGAGCCAGGAACAGGGCGTCTGAGCATTTAAGAGAGATTCAGACCACCCTCATTTCCTGAGGCTCCCGGTATTGGAAAAAAATGAAGACATTGCAAAACAGAGTTTAAAACACGCACTCGTATATTTTTAATGCTTGCAATGAACTAGTGAAGCTCCATTTAATACTTACCCACAATAGGGCAATATAAGTAGATGGGTCATAAGAAAATGAAAGGATTCGTTTTAAATATTAATTCAAAGCGCACCACAGGCAGCACAGCCTGGCACCAGGGCAGATGCTAAAAGTTGTTTGCTGATTGTCATCTGCTTGGGACGTTATCTCTGTATCTGGCTGACTGTATGAATGACCAAATTCAGAGGTAAAGTCAGGCCTCTGGGTTTGGGGCTCCCGCTCCCTGCAGAGCAAGGCCTGTGGGCAGATCATTAGGGAGACATGTGGGGTTTCTGGTGGGGGGAACTGGGAGATGTGCTTGGATGAGGCAGGGCACTGTGGGAGCATGGAAGAAGCATCTTGTCAACCTGGGGAAGCCGGGGGTGCTTCCTGGAGGAGGCAGCTCTAACCTGGAACCTCAAGGATGAGTCAGCATGAACCAGAAGAGGAAGGGAAAGAATAGGGATCCAGGAGGAAGCAACAGCAGGAAATGGCCGGAGGAGGCAGGAGCCCTAGGTAGGAGGACTGATGATGGAGAAGTGGGTAGGCAGATGCAGAGACGGAAGGCCCCTCAGATACTCGGGCATTGGGACTTTAGCTCCCAAAGTCAGTTCAGCCAGACTTTCTTTGCTTCCGATATCGCCAATGTAGTTTTGAAAAGTTGCACGCACCCATGTTCCTTGCAGACAAATTGGAAAATGCAGAAAAGCAAAATGATCAGGAGGGCTTGTCATCAGGAGAGAAAAAGTACACAGGGCTTGAGAAGGGCAACCTGTGGCTTTCTCCTTCCCACTCAAAGTAATAATGTTAAAAACAATGGCTTCTATTAATGGAGGGCATCAGGACTGTGTGTACAAGATATTTATATATATACATATAAATCTATTATATAAGTTATCTTTTGCTGCATAGGCAAATCACCAAAAACTTAGTGGCTTAAAACCACACCAACTATGATTGCTCAGCTTCTGTGGGTCAGGAATCCAAGCACAGTTCAGCTGGTTCCTCTGCTTCAGTGTCTGTCACGAGGCTGCAATCGGCATGTCGGCTGGGGCTGGGGTCTCATCTGAAGGCTTGACTGGGGAAGGGTCTGTTTCCAGGCTCCTGTGTTTGTTGGCACAAGTGAGTTCCTTGAGGGTTGGTGGACTGAGGCCTCAATTCCTTGCCATGTGGGCTTTTCCGGAACAGCTGTTTGCTTCATCAAAGCATATAAGCCATGAAGGTAATAGAGAGAGTCAGCTAGCAAGATGGAAGTCACAATCTTTTTTGTAAGCAAATCACAGAGGTGGCGTCCCGTCACCTTTGCTGTGCTCTATTGGCTGAAAGCAACTCACAGATCTTGCCAACACTCAAGGAGAGTGGTTACACGAGGGTGTGAATACCAGGTGGTGGGAACCACTGGGGCGACCTTAGAGACCACCCACCATAAGTGCCCACAACAGTTCCAAGAAGTCTTTCTCAATATCCCCCACTTGCAGATGAGGAAACTGAGGCACAGAGAAGTAGGAGAGGAAGCTGCCAGGATGACCTCTCACGTATGTCCACTGGTTCAGCACCTACAATGCGCCTAACACAATACTAGGCACTAGGAGATATGGAAATAATTAAATCAAGGTGCCGGTGTTCAAGGAGCCCCCAGAATAGTGGGGAGCAAAGATTGGCATAAAAATATGAGTGATGAGTGGGTGATTAGAAATATGCCCAAGTACAAGGTCTTATAGAGAAAGGAATAATTAATTCAGTCTGGAGGAGTAGGGGAGATCAAGGAAGTCTTCTTGGAAGAGGTGGCACCTGAATGAAGTTCTGAGCCATTTTCTAAGCAGACAAAAGATGTGGCTTCGGAAGCATGAGATGGCTTGTTTCACCTGGGGAGGCACCAACAGTCCTTCATTCATCCATTCCCTCCATTCATGCAATGTACATTTATTGAGCGCCTGCTGTGTGCCAGGCCCTGGGTGAGATGCTCTTAGATGCTGCCAGCCATCAAATCCCCACCAGCAGCTTTGTTGAGCAAGAATTGGGCAGAGAGTGCCTACTGTGTGCAGAGGGCTGCCCTGAGCACACCCCCTACCTGCCCGGAGCTTGCACACTTCAGGGTTGCACAAAGCAGCGGCTCCCAACTGCGGGTGACGTGTGGGATGCACCAAGGGTTGAAATAGTGACTAACATTTGTGCAACACCTGCCTGTCTTCTCAGCATCTCCACGTCTCAGGCGCCTCTGACGGCCTCCTCGTCCCATCTCCTACGTGTCTCTCACTCAGGACTGGTTCTGAGTGTCTTGGGGCTCCAGTTCCCAAGGGAGGGATTCGGGCCGGCTGGCTCGATTTTTAGTGCCAGCCGCTAACAGGGGGCTTGCCTGGGGTTTTAGCTGCCGCAGCGAGGGTCCCCAACCAGGTAACGTAGGAATGAACCCTTCCCTTGGCCTTGCTAACATGTGCTTAGCCCCTAGGCGGTCCAGCCACACCTGGGGGCGCGGTCTCATTCGCTCACTCGTCCGTTCCACACACTTTGGGTGTGCACCTACTGTACTAGCAGGCTCTGTGTGGCCTAAGAAATCTCCAGTTCCTGCCCTCCGGGAGTTAAGCCTGGGGAAAACAGAGGCGTAGAAATCAAGAAAGCAGCAGATTCCAATAAAGCTAGTTCTGTTCTGTGTGAGAGGGCATGGGGGCTGGCCTGACGCTGCCTTATGTGGGTCTAGAGAAATCAGCCGTGGAGTTTCCTCGCTTAGAATGAGTAGGAGCTGAGCCCGAGCGGAAGAGGTGAGGGAGGGGGAACAGCATGTGCAAAGGCACGGAGGTGGTATATTTGGGGCAAGCTGACAAGTTCATCATGTGGACATCAGGTGTAGTCAGAGGACAGGAGAAGAGAAGAGGAAAAGAGACATTGTTTGTAAAAAGTTAGGATCCTAGAAAGTGTGTCATACCGTGATGGTCTTACCACTTCCGTGTCCGGACCAAACGTCGGTCCCTTCTTGGGAGCTAAATCCAGCTGCACCAGAAGTAGTTGTTTCACAACGTAGAATTTTTATTTGCGGCATGCAGCAAAGAAAAACGGAGACCACAGGGAATAATTTCACAAAGCTCAGACCCCGGGCACGGGGAGGTGGGGGTCTTTATTATTTGGGGTGGAGAATGAATATTCAAAGGGGAAGTCTCATCATCGCGTGGAGAGGCAGGCATAAGCTTGCACATGCGTGGTTTGAAATCAGGCTTCTGCATACATCGCATGATCTAAAAACGGCTGCTTCACCCCTCCCAGAAGAGGGGCATTTACAATGTCAATGAGGGCAGGCTACTTTAGGACAAGTCTCTATCTGTGCCCGCGTCAGTCTTCTGGTTGCAGTCTGGGCCGGTCTGGTCCGTTTCAGAGAGACTGGGTCCAGGGCAGATGTCGCTCAGAGCTTCTTCCTGGAACAGAGCTGAAACCGCGTAAGCTCGAGGCCCCAAGGTGGTGGATGAAGGAACGCCTGCCCCTTGGAAGGAGACGGGACAATCAGGTCAAACACAAAGGTCAGAGTTTAGGCAGGACACGAGAAGCGGGTTACAGTCGGTGTGTGGTGACACTTCCCTGGCCGTTCTGTCCTCGCCTTATAAGCCAGTGGTCACGCCTGAGCAGCTCCCAGGTGCGCACGTGCCCATTAGACTGCAGTGTGACATCCTGTTGGGTTGGCTTTTTGAGGTTGGTTGCCAAGATTTAAACTTCAGGAGATTTTACATTTTAAAAAACAATCCCAATTTCCAGCTTCTTGTCAAAGACAACCTGGCCACACTGGAACCTCCACATTCCCACTGGAACAATTGGCCAGAGCTGAGGGGCAGCGATGGGTGCCCCCAGTAGACAGGGCAATGGGTTCTCCAGTTCAAGCTGGACCCCCACCCTCAGCCCATGGCCACATTTGTATACACCCGGCCTGGCCCCAGGAGGCATCAGTGGCTGGGATTCCTGCCTTGGGACCCTCCATGTCAGAGTTCCAACATATCCTACAAGTCACCCTATTTCCTGCAACCCCAAATGCTCATCCAGCATCCCCTGGGTGTAACAGGGCATCCAGGGTGGTCGTATGGAGGGTCCTAACCACTCAGCCACCCCTTCCAGCCCCCATACGTAGAAGGGCTGATCTGGGCTGAGTCATGGGCCAGGCTGGCTGAGTCAAGTTCAAGGCAGCTGTAATTGGGTGAGATAGAAGGCCGCAAGGAAAGGACAAAGGGGACCGTGGGAGAGAGGCCCGGCACCTTTGGCCTCATCTAAGACATCCCTCCCACCTCCTCTGATTCATCCATATCTCTCCTCATCTTCCCAGTAGCCCAGTAGTCATGGCTCCAATTTGGTGCCATGAGGAGCTCAGTTTGAATCCTGGGAACTCACTTCCCCTTAAGTGGGAACAACAATGACACCCACCTCATGGGGTTACTGTGGAGATGAGGTGAGGTTGTATACATTAAGGGGTGGGCGCAGTACCCGGCCCTTTGTCCAATGACAGACAGCTATGTCTGCGTATTATTATTTATTCAATGTAGTTCTTTCTCTGACTGTCTGTAGCAGACGCTGTGGGTGTCCCACGCACATCAAGATTTATTCTCCATGTCTGTGCACCCCAGCTCTCCGTGTGCATCCACTCCCGACAGCCAGGACCTGCTTTCCCTGGGAGAGAACCCGAGTGCCTGGGAACTTACACCCTCCCGGGCGTGACCCCTCACCAATGACCGGGGGTGCAGCTCCCTGCTCCCAGTGGGGGCAGTTCTGGGGCACTCACTACACCGTCTGCAGCTCCTCCCTGAGGGACTGAGCCTCTGGGAACTTCAGTGATAACACAGCCCTGCTTGGTCACCTTCCCTTCCCCCGCTCCCTGACCATTTTTCCTGGAGACATTTCCCCGTAAAGCTCCAACACACAAATCCTCACCTCGGGGTCTGCTTCTGGGGGACCCAACCCAAGACACGATCTCTTTTGTCTCGGCCTTCCAAATCCCCTGCCTCCCAACCTCATCCCCTTCTTCCTCGCTCTTACTGTCTCTCCTCCTGCTCTGCCTTCCCCTCCAGGCCCGCACTCGCTCGCTCGCACCTCCACCTCCGACTTGGAAGCAGATGGCATTCTCGGGGTGCGAGAGCTCCCTTTCAGTGATTTATGACCCTCGATTGGGCAACCGTTATTTTTAGCCGCCTCCCTCCACCTTCTGCCACCCTCCGTGGTGGAGCAAGTCCTGCCCTGTTTCTTGGGCATCAGAGGGCAGCTATGTCAGTGGTTTTCAACTGGAGACAATTTTGTCCCCCGAGGGACGTTTGGTAATGTCTGGAGACATTTTTGGCTGTCACAACTGGGGTTGAGGGTGCTTCTGGCACCTGGTAGATGGAGCTAAACATCCTACAATGCAAAGGACAGCCCCCAGCACCACCACCACCACCAAGAATTATCTAGTCCCAAATGTCACTAGTGCTGAGGTTGGGAAAGCCTGGGCTACGCATTTCTCTACTTCTTCTAACATTTGGTTACAGTATGAGCATGTCACGTCCTCCCCTTGTCAATACGAGAGAGCAGTCAAGATGCTCCGTGGCCTGCTGTAAGAGCCGGCAATGAGTGAGAGGCCCAGCAATGAGGAGACCTAACATGCTGATGTTTACTCTGTGCTGGGCCTGTAGCCAGCAGCTCATCTTATTAGGTAATTTCTGCCTCACAGCAATCCTATGAGGATTTCCCCATTTTGCAGGTGAAGAAAATGAGGATAGGAGAGAGAGAGGGGGCGTTGAGCATCAGAGCTGATCCTGGACTTGTCTGTCTGTCTCCAAACCCCATGATCTTACACACTGTGCTAGATTAGTCTGCTGTCTGGTGGTTTATCAAATGGTTTCTGCAGACGGGAAGCAGCTACAGGTGTTCACTGTGCGAGAGGCATCTGTGGTCCCAACTTTGGAAGTCCCCAAGAGGACTGACCAGGAGGCAGCAAGTATCAAGGCTCTGGCTCCATGGAGGAGTAAGGTCCTATCTCTGTGCATGCTCCAAGTCTGAGAGACATCGGGTCAATGACGGCCCTTTGCAACTGTCTCTCCTCGTGATGTATCAGGAAGCTTTGGCTGTGTGACAATCCACGCCAAAAGGAAATGCCTGTAATTTGAAGTCACTGTTTTGGTTCACAATTCTGCAAGTTACAAGTCTGGATCTGTGGTCAGCTACCAGGTCAGCCGGGGGCTGGCTGACCTAGAAGGCCCTTAGCTGGGATGGCTCGTCTCTGCTCCACCTGGTCTCTCGGCCTCTAGCAGACTGGTCGAAGCTTGCACACGTGGCAGTGGCAGGATTTTAAGTGCATTAGAGGAGGAATAAGGACTCTTGAAGCCTATACTTGGAAATGTCACTTCTGCTGTGTTCTGTCGGTCAAAGCAAGTCACATGACCAGCCCAGATCCAAGGGATGGGGCACTTGATTCCACTCGAAATGTTATTGCCATGCAATATACCACAATGGCCCTTTCCTTCCAGGCTGGGGTCAGCTATTCACGTAGCGTCTTCATGGTTGGTGGCACCAGCACTTAATCGGGCTCCACGAAGCTGTCAATTCCTTAGCTGTGTGGCCGTGGGCGGTGACTTACCTTCTCGGAGCCTCAGTTTCCTTACTTATGGTATAGGCAAAATATACTCATTCTGCCTGCCTCACGGGTTGTCCTAAAGATCAAATAAGAAAGTGGAGGGAGAGGGGGCTATTATTTTATTATCTGTCCTTGAAACAGAAGGAGGCCCGGCTGCTCACGCTTGGCACATGCGTTCCTCGCCCTGAGCTGAGTCTTCTGTAATTCATCAGTAGCCAAGCCTGACAAGCCCCCAGTGACGCTCCATCAATCCTCCTGCCTATTTTCGCAGGAAAAGCAAAGTGGCTTTGCCAGGAACTCTCGGGACCTTTTTCACTCAAGTTCAAATATTAAGCATTGGCCAAGGGTCTCTTTTATGATTTTGTTATGTGGTCTAAGAGCAAACCTTGAGATTCCTTGGCCTGAACTGCTCCCAATTAACCCCGCTCCCCGCCAAAAGCTTACACTTATTTAATAAACACAGCCTGCACGCTCTGAGACGTCCCATAGGCCACAGGTCCTGAGAGAGCAGGAAAGAGCTGTGTCCTCCCGGGGTGGGCCAGGTCTGTGGAAGAGGATCAGGCCGGCTCGGTGCGTGGTGGTCCTCCTGCAAGGGACCCCAGACATCAGCCAGCAAGCATCCCACAAGCCTGGGGAAACTGAGGCCAGAGGCATTAAAAGAAGAGCATGGTTATCCCAGCTGGGATAATGGGTCTTTGGGGGGTTTGGGGCAGAGGAGAGAGAACAAACACTGTCATTTAGTTATTATGATGGATTGATCCTAGTTATTGAGTGCTGCCTTTGTGACAGTGTCCCCTGCTCATGGTCAGGGACCATTCCTGTCCTGTTCACTGTTGCCCTCTGTGCCGGGCACCGGGCCCCATCTAGGAGGTGCAGGGCAGTGTGGAAGGGTCTTGCTTAATCCTCCAACCCCCTACCCAGCAGCTACCATTATCATAATCCCCATTTTGCAGATCAGGAGACTGTGACCCAGAGGGGAAAGGGTCGGCCCAAGTCACACAACTAGGAGGTGGCAGAGTCAGGACTCAGAGGGGGCCTGTCTGGCTCTGAAACTCACATTGTCTCAGCCGCACTGTGCCCTTCCACTCTGCCGGCTCCATCACAGTCTAGGCCTGTGGGCGGAATGCAGGGGCGTGCGGACAGAAATGTGCAAAGGAGGAAGATATACGTTATTATTATTATTATATTACTATTATTATGGCCATTGCCATTTTGGCTTCTCACCATATGCCAAGCACGGGCTGAGCATTTTATGTGCCCGAATCCTCACATCAGCTCTATGAGGTGGGGACTCTCAGGATCTTTTTACAGAAGAGGAAACTGAGTCACAGAGAATTGAAGAGACTTCCCCAAGATCACACAGATAATAAACAGCAGAGCCAGGATTCAACAGGCTAAGTCTGGAGTTCCTGGTCTTACCCGTTGTGCTGTGTTGCTCCCGCTGCAGGAATGGAGCCTGTTGAGTATGCACGCTACGTGCCACTGAGTGAAGAGATTAATGAGTGAGGGAATGAGTGAAGGGGGCACTTCCGGGCACCCCCGGCGCCCATCCCCAGGGACAAGAGGGAAAGAAGGTCTCAGTTAAAGAAGTCTGCGCTGGAGAAGAGGGCAGGGCTTCAGAAGAATCCAGGGAAAGGTTTCCTTACAGAAGCATCATCCTTTTACTAAGCCCCTGGGGAGGGGCCCCAGCTGGCCAGCGCTCCAGGGGCCCCATGACCTTTCCTGGCCGGGCGGGGAAGCGCAGGGGACTTGGGAGCAAGCTCATCATCCTCTGCCTGTGGAAAGGTCACCGGACGCTATGTTAGGGAGAACTGGCAGTGACCCTCAGTCCCCGCGGAGGGCAGGATTCCGTTTCTACCAGGGGAGTTGCACAGAGCTTGGCAGAAGCCACAGCCACGGAGCAAGGCATGCCATGTCCACAGTCCCCGCAGAGCCAGAGCCCTCTGGAAGGAGCACAGCCAGAGAAACAAGCGACTTAACGGATGTCTAAGGCGCCTCCTCTTTCCCCTCCCTTACAACAACGAGAACCCTGCTTTCTCCACGTACAGGGCCAGTAGCGTTTAGAGGATGTTGCCAAGCGATGGCTGTGTGCCCAGCTCTGTGTGCCCCACAAGCCCCCAGCAGTCCATCATATCCATCACATCCTTACAGCGACCCTATGTTTACGCTCCCGCATGGAGGGAGTCTATGAAACCTGAGTCAGATGGCATCGCTCCCCTGCTCAAGGCCTTCCAGTGACTCCCCAGCAGCCTCTGAATGAGGTCGCAAGTCCTCACCATGATCCACCAGGCCTTTCCCCCACACCCATTACCTCTGGGCTCTCTTCTCCCATCACCCTTCCCTCTCACTGGCTCCACTGCAGCCACCCTGCTCTTTCTCCAGCACACCAAGCACGCTTATGCCTCAGGGCCTTTGCACCAGCTGTTCCCTCTGCCTGGAAACCTCTTCCCCCAGGCAGCCACACGTCTCATTCCCTCAACTCCATCAGGTCTCTGATGAAATAATTCCTCATCACAGAGGCCTTTCTTGTGACCACTCAGCATCCCTGTCCCCCTCCATCTCTCCTCCCTGTTCTGGTTTTCTCCGCAGCACCATTACCCCTGACCCACTAGAACATCAGCTTCATGAGTGCAGGACCTGGTGCGTTCATTCTGTGTCCCTGGGACCTAGTACAGCGCCTGGCACTTAGTAGGTGCTCAGAAAGCATTTGTTGAATGAATGAATGAATGAATGAATGATCCTATCTCACCGATGAAGAATCCGAGGCCCAGAGAGGTGAAGGAAATAGTTACAACAGTGCCCTTAACTCCTGGCCTAGCCTGGCTTCCCTCAGGGGCAGCCAGCCACGGCAGCACCCCCAGGCGATCAGCTTCCATTTGGGATTCTCCACAGCATGGCGGTCCCTCCTAACCCCTTCCCAGAGCACCAGCTGGATTTCGATGAACTGTTTGTTGCTCACCATTCCTAACAATGCTAGGCTTTGGGGTGTCTTCTGCCAACTGTGTGGTGACTTATTCTTTCACATACGACCTTCCATGAATCTGTCCGGAACTTCCTCCAATCTAATCCTACTCTACTTTGCATAAATTATCTGAAGTTTTGTGCAATGTGGATCCATCCTTCCCTCATTTCCAGCATCGATAAAGCCTTCCCCTTGGTTTCTATATTCCGTTGGTAATTTGAACAGACATCCTGGAGAGGAACAAGATGGACCCTGCAAAAGTCAGCCACTAGCCCAGAATCCATTTGCTGTTCCCTGAAGCCATACAGAGCCAGCATCTAATTAAACAGGGATCAGACCTCACCTGAGAACGTGCTGCTTGTAGTTTATTACACAGACCAGGAGCCCTCCTATTAGATCTAAATTGCCCACGTAACTAAGTGTACTGTAGACATTTAATCATGGCCCA
This sequence comes from Equus asinus, assembly GCF_041296235.1. Classification (NCBI taxonomy): domain Eukaryota; kingdom Metazoa; phylum Chordata; class Mammalia; order Perissodactyla; family Equidae; genus Equus; species Equus asinus. Next base: position 82,809,500 of record NC_091797.1, on the reverse strand, counting down.
GGGCCCGTTTTCTGCTGGAACTAAGGCACTTCCAGGCTTTGAGAAAAGAGAAGAGGAGTTAGACTGAAGTTCCTGAAGCCTTGGAAGGGCTTTCATTTATTAAAAAAAAAAAAAAAAAAAAAGGCGGGAGGTCTGGGGCTGGCCTCTAGCTCAGAAATAGTTTCCTCCTTCTCCAAGCCCCACAAAGTCATGCTGAGTCCACCCCAGCGAAGTGGACAGCCCGGACTTCGGCAAAGTCACAGATCACGAGACCAGCCAGCCTTGATGTCCTTCCGGGCCCTGGTACGTGCTCCCAACAGCTCCATCAAGGACATGCATTTGCTATCCCATTCTACAGATAAGGAAACTGAGGCTCGGAATGGTCCAGTGAGGGCCACACAGCTGGCATGCAGCAGAGCTGGCATTTGAATCCATGTTTCATTGCCTTTCATTCTGGGAGCAGGCTGAGGAGGTAGGCATCATTGTTGCCGCTTTAAAGTCAGGCAACTGACACCACAGAGTGAAGTCAGCCGTCGGCTCACCCTGCTGGGGTTCGATGAGCCGAGAATCGGCCGAGGCAGGGCCTGGGGGCCTGCTGGCAGCTCAGGACAGAGGTGTGACCTGATGCGAAAGTCTGGGGATGCAACAATGGGTAGATGATGGTTGAAGCCACTGGAGTTGGAAAGAGGTGGCCTGTGAGAGAGAAAACGACGACTGATAAGAAACCCTGAGCAAAGAAACGTGCATGGGATGACACAGGAAGACGTTGAGGAGGGGCCGGGACAGGGCCGTCGTGAAAACCAAAGGGGGAGGGTCTTTCATAGAACGGGGTCCTCCAAGGCCTGAGCTTCCTCTGGGAGGGGCACTGAGTGGACAGTCTCCCATGGGAGCTGGCATCAGAATCACCCAGAAGGCTTGTGAAACTCAGATTCCTGGGCCCCGCCCCGGAGTCTCTGATTCTGCAGGTCTGAGGCAGGCCCCGAAATCTGCATTTCTACCCACCTCCCACTTGACATCCATGCAGCTGGTCCACGGACCACGTTCTGAGAGCTGCATTACAGAGGTGGCTTTGTTAAGGGGAGGGATGGGGTCAAGGCACTCAGCTGGGTCCCTGAGCTTTTCTCCCTTCTCCCTTCGCCCAGCCCTTTCTGCAACCCCCTCACGCTCTGTTTCTTTATTGCTCTCTCTTTTTGCACGGAGGTATAACGTACACCCAGTAAAGTGCGCTAATTAAAGGCCCACTGTTCTGGAAGGAATGGGGTCCTTCCTCCTGAACTTCATGCGACGGAATCACACTATGTTCTCATGCTGTGGCATCACACTGTATGTTCTCTTTCTGCCACAGCCCCCTCTGGATAGTTAGCCAGTTTATTTTTAACTTCTCACTCACTCTGAAAACTCCGTCCAGAAAGCATGAATGACTTTACCCCTCCACATGTCCTCGTGCCTCTTCTGTGTAAGGTGCATTTTCCTCAAGATCTTCTTGCTCCTTGTTGCCCTTGGCCAAACAAGGGTTTCTGCATTATCTGTTCCAATTCCCAAACAGTCCTCTAAGGAAGGTGTTTATATTCTTGCCATTTTACAGATGAGAAAACTGAGGTTCAGAGAGGTTAAGCCATCAGCCCAAATCCCACAGCCCATAAGAAGCAGCCTTAGGCTGTCTGAATTCAGAGCCTGCCCTTAACCCCTGGGCCATCCTAGCTCCCTCCCAAAGGAGCCTGTGACCCGGTAGACATGCTGTCAATGTTTGTTGACTGACTGAATGAAGTGAACCCCCTCAAAGTAGCTGTCATGCTGGTCTTTGAAGCTGCTACATTAAAAATGTCTGGGATCACTTCCCAGGGGGTGACTCAGAGCCAGGCCAGCCTTGCTCACGGGGTGAGCAGTGGATTTGTGTCCCCAGTGGTTCAGCCTCTGTTTGACTTGCACCCGAGCTGGCCAGTTTGAGAGGCTGAGTTCTGAGGCCTGGGCTTTGGGCTGAGTGATAAATGCCCCAGGAGCCATCAAAGACCGCTGCCAACACCACCGCCCCTCTTGAGACCTCCTGGAGCTCTGCAGGGTCCCCAGCTGTGATCCCTCGGGGATATTCAAACCAGCCAGAAACACAAGGCCGCTCAGTTAGGCCACGGAAGCGACCCGTGAGACAGCCGAGCAACCAATCGCATTGGTGCTAGCAAAAGAGACAAAAAAGGATGTCAAAAACAGATCATTTGTTTCTCCCCTAGTTTTTTGGAACAGAAAAAGAGAGAGAGAGAGAGAGACAGAGGAAGAGCAGGGAAACGGGCCTAATTATAAATGAGGAGTGGCATGAAGTTAATGATGACTCATTTTTTAAATTGCTGTTTGACAAGAACAAGAGAGAATTGAATCAGGACGATTAGGAAGTAATGAAGAGCTGAGAAACAGAGGCAGCAGGTAAGGGACGAGCCTGGAAGGTTACGACTGGAAATGGCTAAGTGTGTCTCTGGGCCAGGCGGGGGGTGGGCGTCCCGAGGAGGGTCTGTGATTCTAAAGATTCGGCGCAAATGGGAGGCCTCGGAAAATTCAGCCAGACCACGAATCCCAAATCTGCCCACTTCTTGTGATACCCAGCTCCCCATGCTGAGGCAGGACCCCATCCTCTCTCCCCAGAGCTCTGAAATGCCCACCAAGCTGGTGCTTGTTCCTCACTGACTCTCTCCCCCAATCCATTTGTCTCATGAGCCAGCGGAATCTGTCTAGAGACAAAGTGACTGTCCCTTGTTCCAGATCCTTCCATAGCTTCTCAGGGCACATCAGATAAAATCTCAATGACTCAATTGGTCTCCAAGTTCCAGTCTAAGTGGTGAGCCAGTGTCCACCTGTCCAGCCTCAGCTCAAGCCACGTGGGCCCCACCCTGTGCACATCAGGATTCTGGCATCCTCAAACATGCCAAGCTTGCTCCAGCCTCAGGGCCTTTGCATGTGCTCTTTCCTCTGCCTGGAATACGCTGTCTTCACATGATAGGCAAGGGGACTCATTCTTGACCTTCAAGTTTAAATTTCAAGTCAGAGTACCTAGCTGAAGTAAGCGCAGAAGTACCTTCAAGTCCAGAACACCTAGCTGAAGTAAGTCTTAAGTCTTCCAGATCATTCTCTCTCACTGCACTCTATGGCATTTCCTTATAGCCTTTATCATGGCTTGTAATTATAGCTTTCGTTCATTTGCCACCTTAACACTGTCTAGTTCCTCCTCTGGACTATGAAGGCAAGGACCAGTGATGTTTTATTTACCAGCATGTTGCCCAGCACCTAACACAATGAATTATACATAGTAAAGTAAATGAGAAAACAGCCATCTAATGCAGCGGTTCCAGTTCTGGCTTCAGGCACAGCTGGATCCAGGTGATCAGTGTCATCAGGAATCTTTCTCTGTTCCTTTCTCAGATCTGCTTTCCTCTGTGCTGTCTTCATTCTCAGGCAGGCTCTCCTCAAGGCAGCCTTTTGTTCTACTAGTCTAGCAACTCCAGTGGAAACAGAGGCTCTCCTTTCTAATCACTTCAGCCAGAGTCCAGCCAGCATTTATCCATTGGACAAGTCTTTACTGAGCACTTACTATGTGCCACGTGCTGTCCTAAGAATTGAGGAGACATCAGTAGACAAAATGGACAGAGTCCTTGCCCTCTTGGAGCTTATATTCTAGAAGGGGAGACAGATGATAACGAGTCAGGCTGATATGCTCTCTGAAAGAGGACAGTTACAGCTGGGAGAGGGGTGGAGAGTAACGGGCGGGGCTGGAGGGGAGAATGGGTTGATGTGTGATGCCTCTATCGCCCTGACTGGAAGCATTTGCTGCTCAACCAATCCCATGGCAATGTGAGTAAGGAGAGAACTGTTCCCCGAAGGAGAATGGGGAGGTGTTCCCAGAAAAGGGTGAGATGGAGACAGGCAAACCCAGGGGACGTCCTCCGCACACCGTGGCGGGAACAGCCTCAGGGAGCCGGGACTCAGGAGGGCGCTCCCTCAGCAAGCACTCATGGTGTGCACTCTCCGTGCCAGGCACGTGGAAGAGATTCTGGGGGCTGGGGGAGGGAGGGGTCATCTCTGACCTCGTGGCTTACGCCAGTGGTTCTCACCTCCAGAGAGGGAGCCTGGTGTGTCGGGATGGACCAGGAGACAGTAGAGTGCCGAGTGTGTAGATACGTGACTCACGACAAATCAGAGCAGATTCTAGGAGGTCCCTCTAAAAATGTCTCTTTCAGTCACTGGGAAACTGTCGTGAGCAGGAGAGAAGGGCCTGGCATCCGCACAGATGCACAAGGGTCCACACCCGCCATCCACCCTATCTCAGCCACGCCACACCTGGCGCCATGAAGCCCTGACTGGCGGGACTTGGCGGTCCTGGGTCGCCAGCTATTGCCCTGCTTGACTTCTCTGCAAAGTTGTTGTGGCCTTAATTTCAAGTATGCTTGTGAGGGGGCATCACCTCGTCTGTCATGTGGGTCTCGGAAGGATGAGAGTTGACAACTGCATCTTAGTCATGCTGAGGGACCATTTCTCCAGACAGGGTGACTCCCAGGGGTGGCTGTGTCTGGGGAGGAGGCCAAGCTTTGAGTTGACTTTATTTTCACCAATCTTGGAAGAGTTTTTGGGTCCTCCTGTCATTGAGAGGTCATCTGGGGTCCTGAGATTAGTGACCAAGGGATGAGAAACGTTGCCCCGTCCTCGAGATGACGATCTGGGACAGGAGTGACACCTGGTCTTCATCTCAAATGCCATCTCAGAGGATTTGATATTGACTGCCTGGACCACTGTGTTGAGCACAGATATGGCTCAACTGAGAAGAGTGCTGTGATCCACTAGTAATGTCTGCCAGGGACATGGGAAGAGTGGGTTGTGCACACATGCCAGATATTTACCACACCTGATCAAATGGATAACATTGTGCATCCTAGTGAAAAAGGCCCAGCTATAAACAGGTGCAGAGCAATAACAGAGGGACTGTCCTGAGCCCACACATCACAATGAAGAGCAGACTCTGAGATCAGACCACTCCTGGCTCCACTACTTGCATATACCCTGTGACCTTTGGCAAGTCGCCTACCTCTCTGGGCCTCAGTCTCCTCATCTCATTATTATAGCAACAACATCCCTCCTATCACATAGGATTTTTAAAGGATTAAATGAGATCATATACGCAAAATGATTCCTATGTGGTGGGCACTCCATAAACCCTACTTCCCTTCTTTCTGCCCTCTCCCCCATAGCCATCGATCCTGAAGAAGTGAGAAGTCAGGAAGGGGAGGGAGCAGACCCTGGAATAACTGGATAAGGAGGGTGCAGAGGGGCTGACCTGGAAACGAAGTCACATTGGAACCATTAGAAAGCAATGGGAAGCTCAAAAAAAAAAAGCTCAAAGTTTCCGCTCGTGCAAGCTTGTGCAGCTGGCGCACAGCTGCCTGGGGGGGCTGTTGGGAGTGGTGGCGGAGAGCATGAGTTTTGGAGCCAGACTACACGGGGTTAAGGCCCAGCTCTACCTGGTCCTGGCTGTGTGACATCACCTCCCCGGGTCTCAGTTTTCTCCTCTGCAGAATGGGGGTGGTCGGAGTGCCTTCCTCCCAGGTTGGTGAGTTAGTTATGTGAGATCTGTAGAAAGCACTGGTGCAGAGCCTGGCACATAGCAAATACTGTTATTATAGCAGTAATAATAATTAGTATTATGGCCTGGCAGCATTTGCTTCCTCGGGGTCTGGAAGTCCATCCTTAGGCTCCTACCTTTCTGTCACATCATCGCCACAGGAAAATGGCGGATGTTGAGGAAATCACAGACGAGAATTCCTCCTGCTCCATCCAGATGCACCCTCCCTGAAGTCTGCGGCCGAAGGATGTCCGAGGCCGCTGGGTGGCCATACCACACAGAGGCTTGTGAAGCCCATCCGGGCGGATGGCGGCCCCGGGTCCCTCATTAATTATCATACAGCAGAACCTTGCCGCTTCCCACTCTAATGCCCCGGAATCAACCAGAAACCTCGCAATTCGCTATTTGGAAACAATTAGCCCAGTTCACGGCCTCTGCAGCATCAATTAATGTGGACACAAACATAAATTATGGGGAAGCAGGACGGACACAGGAGGATGAGGTCACAGCCACCGTAAACCTCTGGCTCGGATGCGATTCCCCGGGGAGGGGGCTGCGGGCGGGTGCTTTCACCGCCCCCCCCCCCCCCCCCCCCCCCCCCCCCCGATCGCACAGGTGGGAGCGGCTCTGCGCCACGGGCCTCCAGGGACCACAGCCAGAAGCCGGAGGCCAGGGCTCTGAGCTCAGGTCCAAGAGGGTGTGGGAGGAACCCTGGTCATCCAGAACCCGGACAGGCCACGCAGCCACACCCCGACCTCCACGCAGGCTACCCCAGAACCCCCCTCCACCTAAGAGGAAGATGCCACAAACCCACCTATCTCTGGGTCTCTTGGGACCAGTCTCAGCTTTGGGTGACCCATGGGGCAAGACCACACCTATGCCCTGCACTGACCCTGGCCCTGGCTGAGGCTGCTTCCTGGGCTGAGTAAAGGGTTCCTCAGGGCCTGCTGCTCAGGAGGCCTAATGCTCAGGGGCCAGGTGGACTCAGGGTTGCATCCCAGCTTGGCCACGTACTGGCTGTGTGACCACACACAAGTCTCTTAACCTCTCCAAGCCTCAGTTTTCACAGCTGTCAAAAGGAGGCTTAAAAAGTTGACAAATGGGCTTAACACAGTGCCTGGCACATAGCAGGTCTTGGGTCAATAGGGGTTGCTGCTGGCAGTGGCCAGAGTGGTAGTTAACAGAAAATTAGCAAATATCTTAGAGGGCATCAGAGCTTACAGAACATGTTCACACCACGGTCCCCGTGGATCCTCCTAAAGGCCGGGAAAGGAGGAGGACCAGCAGTCATCTGAAGGCTCCACCAGGGAGGACCCTCCTCCCAGCTCACTCATGCTCTCGGCCCGCCCTGGGGGCCCTTGCAGGCTGTTGCACGGGGACTCAGCTCCTTGCCCGTGGGCCGCTCCACCGGGCGACTCCCAGCTCCCTCCCCCACCTTCCCCAGGGCAAGGGCTCTGAGAGACGGCCAGGCAGGGGCTCAACGCTTTGCAGGCATCATCTGATTTAATGCTCCCTAAGACAAGGGCAAGAGAAGGCAAGACAGAAGCCTCTGTCTTTCTAGAACCTAATCTCAGCAGCAACACCATCACTTTAGCTGCGTTCTCCTCCTTAGAAGCAAGTCACTGGGTCCCAACCACACTCAAAGGGGGAGGGTTCACAAGGATGCAGGCATGACTATTCAGAGGCAGGGGTCATCGGGGACGCCCTGGGGCTGCCTGCCCCAAAGGGACAGTTAGCATCCTCACAGAGGGCCAGGAACCAGGTTGAATACCCACCCCTTGGCTAGGGATGGGCAGGACAGATGATTACCCAGAGAGAAAGAGGCAAACACCCTCCTCAAAAATGGGTGTACTGGTAGGAAAGGAAAATGGATACTAAGAGGCAAAAACAATAAAGCCTGCCAAATACTTTTCCTAGCCCTATTTCATAGGTGGGAAAGTTGAGGCTCAGAGAGGGTAGGTAACTCGCCCGGAAGTCAGGAGAAGCTGCTGGAAGTGGAGCTGTGTTTTCATCATTGGCATCTCACTCCACAAAGGTCAGGCCACTGTCCTTTGGGACCCAGCCACAGACCGTCTGGGCTGCCCTGAACTTGGGAAGTTGAATATCTGACTAATGGGGTCAGGAAGCCAGCCTCTTGGCCGGTCAGGGGAACCTTGCAAACGAACCATAATTCAGTAATGCGATTTCCTTGCCTGGAGCAGACTGACTGTTCTGGGCCAGTGGGAGTGAATGCCTTAGCTTGTCTGGCTCAGTCTTCAGGTCAGGAGGGATGGAGGCTTATGCGCCAGTCAGGCCTGGGTCCCCACCCCACTTCTGCCACCATCTGACTGTAGGGCCCTGTCTCCTGACCTGCAAAATGGAAGCCGTGAGAATCTGCCCTCGCGGGACCGCCATGAGGATGGGGAGACACGCTCTGCAAAGCCCCTCACACAGAGGCTCCTCTCGGCACGTGGGACGTGCCAGGCAGAGATGTGCCGCCATCATGCTGTGTTCCCTGGTACTGCCGGGCACAGACTTGGCCCTAATAGTCACGTCTGGCTAGTCAATCAGAGAATCAAGGAAGAATGCGACTTCTGAACAGGGTGAAGGCTCAGAAGTTGCAAATTCAGGAGTGTGAACGCTTCTCCCATATGGAGTTGACCTGAAGTGGGTCGTGGCCCCATTTTTAAAGAAAGCTTTGACCAAATAAGTCAATGATGTTAACTCGCTGCCTAGCAATCGAGGCGTGTTTCTACCACCTCGAAAGAGCAGAGTGCCCTCCACGCCCGAGAGATTAGGAACAGCTCTTGTCTCTCATTGAAGCGGGCTCCCTAAGATGCCACTGGGACACTGATTAATCTGGGGTGCCTGCCGTATGCCAGCTCTACCCTGGACCCTTCTGCATGATCTGTGGCAGTTCTTGACTTACTGGACAACCCTGAAATAATGTACTTGCTCTGTGACCTTGGGAGAAACACTTAACCTCTCTGAGAATCAGAAAATGCAGTTCCTACAAGCACCTACAGAGCTGTCGTAAGGACTTGAAGGTGATACATGAATGACAGTGTCTGGTGCCTGATAGAAATCCTCAGTTACTGGCAGTTCCCATTATTATTAAGAGATGCGCTTCTTTCAAAGGATTCTGCAACTCGTAAGCGGCCCCTCGGATCCCAAGGAGTGAAGCTGGTTGTATTTCTCTGGAAGCAGATGAAGGAAGTGCAGAGCATTGGCTGGCTGCTCACATGGGGGAGAGGGCACTGGGTCTTTCTGAAGGATTAGGGCGGGCTGGGAACACATGAGGGAGACCTTCCCCCTTGCTACCTCCGAGTGCCCTCCTGGAGGCATCGTGCCTCCGCTCACAGCAATCTTGGTGTTGTCCCTTCTGCTTGGCCTAGGGGACAAATAGACTCTCCATCGTAGCTCAATATCCACCAGCTTCCTAAGGAAAGGCATTGAGAGAGGCGCAGGCATGGGATGGAGATGGATGGTTTCAGTGCCCACCAGGACTCCTGGCACCCAGGGGACCTTGTGTGTGTGTGCGCACGCACATGTGTCTATGTGTGTGAGACACTATCCTCAGCAGTCAGGTCTTCCAGGACGAGTGGCGGATCAAGCACACAGGGTTGCCGGAGGAGCCCTCTATCCACCGGGAGGGCTGCCTGCTTAGTTTGGGGGCTGCCAGCTGCAGATGGTCAGATATTAAATTCTGCTCAATCTCCCATCTGGTGGCTGCTCTGGCTGGCCGGGAGAATTCCCCATGGGCCAGCTCTGGGCTCTGGACAAGCCGCTCTGCCCCAACCTGACCCTCTGGTGACCCTCAAACAGGGCAGTGCTCAGCTAATCAGGAGGGTCCTCCCCCTGCCGCCAAGCATCCTCCATCCCTGGCCAAGGCAGCCTCCTCTGCTTTCCCCTCTGAGTCTGCTCCCCTAGAGCAGGGGCGCAAAGAGCACAGGATTTGGCATCAGGTCAATCAGGGGTCACATGCTGGCTCACGGAGCATTTGTCTGAGCCTCTCTGAGCCTGTTTCCTCCTCTGCGATCCCTACATCAAAGGGCCACTGGTCGGATGAAATAGGAGATACACATGGAGCAGCATCACTCAGGCTTGGCACTGTTGATATGTTGGTCTGGAGAATTCTTTGTGGTGAAGGGATGCCCTATAGGGTGTTTGGCGCCATCCTTGACTTTGACCCACTAGATGCCATTAGCATCCCACTCCCCCACTGTGACAACCAAAAATGTCTCCAGATGTTGTCCAATGTCCCCTGGGGGTCAACATCGCCTCCACCGAGAAACACTCGTGTGGAGAATTTCGTGCTGTGGTGACACACGGTAAACACTTGGTAGACAGAGACTGCATGAGCCCAGCCTCCGTTTTCTGTGTTCAAAAAGGGAGCACTCCTGTGGCGCATGGAAAACTTCCTGGGCACCTGGTAAGTGCTCAACAAATGTGAGCTCCTCTTCTTGTTATCCTGCCAAGGGATCTTTTACATCCTTTGAAACGAGGTTTTGAAACCTGTGGTTCAGCATTCATACATCAAACACATATGGAGAGCTCTGGGCCAGCCCAGGATGGATATGTATGTGGGCCCAGTTCTTAAGTAGGTAAGAAAAGGGGACCAGCGGGCAGAGGGGGACAACAGAAAGACAAACCGATAACCATTATCGTTGCCATATCTTATTGTTTTTCTTTTGCTGCTATTTCCTCGTTATGATAATTAACATTTATTGACCACTGACTCTGTTCCAGGCGACGTTCTAAGATCTGGAAACATATTATCTCATGTCATCATCCTAATAACCCTAAGAGGTCGCTTCTGATTATTTCTGTTGTGCGGGCAAGGAGACGGAGGTAGTTCCGGAACTTGCCATGGGCATCAGCCACACGATGGCGGGCATTCCGCAGCGTTCCTGGAGCTCTGTGCAGGGAAGGGTCAGGAAAGCGGGGGGGGGGGGGGGGGGGGGGGGGGGGGGCATTTGAGCCATTAGCTGGATTTCTTCTAGGGAGAGGAGAGGAGGAAGGCAGGTCCAGGCAGAGGGTACAGCCTGTGGCCGGAAAAGTCTCAGCTTTTTTTCCAAGGGGCAGCCAACTTTTGGGGGAAGATGTACAGAAGGAGAAACAGCAGCCCAACGCCAGTGGTGCCAGGTGGGCGGGGCAGCCCCTCCTGGAGATCCCACAGCCACATCTGTTCCCTTCTTAACCTTGTTATCCCCGGAAGTGTTATGATCCTGCTTGGGTGCCATCTGCTGTGCTAAGATGACCAGTGGCCCCGGGTTGGCCGGGACGTGGAGCTCCCAATGCCAAAACCAGGAGAGGCCCAGGCAAACCGGCACAGCTGGTCACCCCACCTGTGGCCCTTTAATCATGCCGTTCAGGGCTTCTGCAGGCGAGTCAGCTCTGGGGTGATGCCTGCCCACTTCCCACCCGGCCAGCCTTCTAATCCCCCCAAAAGGGCAGGCGCAGGCCAGGCGGTCCAGCAGCTGTTTCCCAGCTGCTCAGCAAAGCCCGCCTACCCGGGGCAGGAGAACCTGGGAACAGCTGGGGAGACCCAGACCGGGGCAGGGACTTGCTCAGGGCCACCGAGAGCGTCAGCACCAGAGCTGGGACTGGAGGCCAGGTCTTCTGGATAAGCAGAATAATTTTAATTTCCATTTAAAGCAGAATGATAAGAACTGAGGCTTCTCAAGCTCTTACCGCCTCCCAGCCCCACAGTGAACACTTCCTGCCATCCTGTCACTGAATGCCCATCCTGACCCCAAAGGTTAGTACTTTTCTTGTCAAGATCATTGTGCAGGGGGGGAGGCACAGATAAGTTAAATGGCTTGGCCACGGGCACCCAGCTTGGAAACAGTGGAGGCAGGATTCAAACCCAGGAAATCAGACACCCCAGGCAGAGGAGCTAACCACTGAGCAACATGACCTCATAACTAGTTTCTTACCCGGTCCCTGGTGGTACTGCTCTTGGCAAGTCTGAGTTTGGGACCCTCGCAAAGGACTGTGGTGTGGAACACACACACACACACTTTTCTGGGTCTTTCGTCCCAGGAACCACTTCCCTGACACCAGAAGGGTTACATATTTATTGTGGGGTCGCTACATGAGGAGGCCCCAGAAGGGACGATGCTTCCCTTAGGTAGTGACTTGCTCATGGTGGCATTTCTGGCACTGTGACAGGTTAGAGCAATGGTGGACAGGGGACCCTCCCAGGGCCTCTCCCTCCCTCCCTTGTGGAGAACCATAAACTCTCTTTATAATTCACAAGGCCTGAGGGATCATGGCAGGGGACAGGAGGCAGAGGTGAAAGGAGAGATGGAGTTCATTCAAAACTCTTTATTGGCACTCTGTTAGGCATTGCAGAGCCAGCCAGCTGTGAATAGGGCACAGAGACAGAGACAGACAAGCAGCTAGGGAGCCAAGGGCAGTGAGATCTATGCCAGGTTGGAGGTGAGCCCAGGGGACTCAGGAAGTGTGGAGGGGGCACCTGCCCCAGTCTCAGGAGGTCGAAGAGGCCTCCTGGAGGAAGTGATGTCTCAGCTGGGATCTGCTGGATGAGAAGGGGTGAGCCAGGTAAAGAGGGGTGGGAAGGTGTTCCAGGCATAAAGAAGAGCTTGTGCAAAGGCCCAGGGGTGGAAGACAACAGCCCATGCCAGCCTCTGCGAGTCACTCTATTCTCTATTTCGCTAGAGGCCAGGTCAGGGGGGAGGGGAGGGGAGAGGTGAGGCAGGAGAGGTGGGCAGGGCCTGGATCAGATAGGGCCTGTAGCTCACTCCATCTTGAGGGCAATGGAAGGCCACTGACGGGCTTGAAGTAAGGGAGTGACGAGATTATATTCGTGTTTTAGAATACCATTCACTGCTGTGAGGAGAATGGATTGGATGGGCGGAGTGAAGCTAGTGTGGACATGGGACTGATCTTCTTGATTCCCCGATTGTCTTCAATCTTATTACAGTAGATGGAAGGGCAGGGGAGGGAGGCAGGAGGGAGGGAGGAGGGAAGGAAGGAGGAAGGAGAGAGAGGAGGAAGGAAGGAAGGAAGGAAGGAAGGATATGGATGAATGGATAGAGCCCATAGAACCAATGAACACACATTCAAGAGAAAAATTTCAACTTAGAATGTGAAAGAATTTTATAATAATCAGAATGGCCAAAGATGGAAAGAATTGCCATGAGAGGCAGCAAGTGCTCTATTTTGGGGGGTATTGAAGCCCAGACGGAGGTAGGATTAAGTAGTACAGCGATAAACAGCAGTATTGGTACCCCACTTTTGAACAGGACTTCACATTTCTAAAACAGTTTCAAATACTTTATCTCCTTAAATTGTCATCGCAACCCCATATCTTGAGTACTAGCTCCTTTCCACAGATGAGGAAATTCAAATTCACAGAGGTTCAGTGACTTTTCCTGCTAGTAAGAAACGGAACTCGCCCTGGAAGCCTTCTGGCTCCACTCCCCTGTTCTTTGCAGAGAGCCCCAGCTCACCTCTGAAGGCCTTCCCACCCTGAAATGACGGAGTTCTTAGTAGAAGGCATTTCTTGCCTTCTGGAGCTTGCACTGGCAACACAAAATGCTACGTAAGATCCGTCCCGGAAAGCCGGTTCCTCAGGATAGGCAGAGGAGCCTCGTAGAAATAGGACAGGTCTGGAGTCATCCAAACTGCCTCCTGCTGGCTGTGTGGCTTTGGGAAAGTTACCTTACCTCTCTGAGCCTCAATTTCCTCATCTATAAAATGGGGGTTATTAATATCATCTTCACAGCATTGTTGAGAGAGTAGGTGAGACAAAGTATATAAAGGGCTCTATTGGTCAGGATTCCTTTGGTTGTAAGTGACAGAAACCCAACTCCAGACTCACAGAAAAAGGAATGTATTGCATCCCTAGTTCCCTCTGTGCTCTGCTGTCTCTTCTTCTTTTGCCCTGGGAACCTCAGCCTCTCCTCCTACAGATGAGCCTTTTCTGAATGGCATGAGCAATACTGCTCCCAGCTTCCGTTTAGCATCCTCAGCAGAGAGAGAGCTTCCTTCAACCAGCAACAGTATATCAGTCCCAGGGAAGGGCTCTGATTGGTCCTGCCTGAGTCACATGCCTGCTCTTCAGACCAATCACTTTGGGGGAAGGGTATGAGGTACCAGGAATGGCCAGGCCTTCGTCTTGTACTCATCACTACGGCCGAGGAGTAGGATGTATTAGGAGAGAAAAGATGACGAAAAAGTTACCCAAACCCATTACAAACTCTCTCACAGTTTCTGGCGTGTAGGAGCTGCATTAAATGGGAATGTCGTTGGCGCTATTGTCTGGAGGGGTCAGTGACAACCTGGTTCGTAGAGAAGTCTGGAGCTGCAGCTTAAAGGCTTGAGAAGATTCTAGTGGGGAGAGAAGAAGGGAAAAGAGAGGTCCAGGTCAGCTACACAGACCTTGTTAATGCTAAGTTCACGTTCCTCAGTGGGGACCATCATGCATTGCCCCAGCATCCGGTAGATGTCCTCTTCAGAGAATAAATGTGGCAGAACTAAACTGTGGGGCTTCAGAGACATCTGGGCCGCTACGGGTTCCCACACTCTGAAACATGCAAACTTGGGTCTGTGGTTTCTTCTCTTATATGTGCATTCCTTTCATTTATTACTTTATTCAACAATATTTTTATGCAGCTACTCAGGCCTGAAGATTCAGCAGTGAAAACACACACACAGCCCTCATACTCAAAACTGGTCACACTCAGTCACAACTTATCTTTACTTTTTTCTCTCCTGTAGAGAAACTTAAAATGTTTACCTCACCAAAGGAGGGATAAAAAGAACCATGATTAAGGTTATGATTGATGTAGCTGAGTCAATGAACTTGTGTTGATTCAATAACAATTCCAGAATGATTACGTACTTTCCCCTTGGGCAATTTCTTAGGAAGGAGGCCCCTGTCCATTCTGTAACTCACTGAGCGTTTCAAGCGGGTTTCAAGCACAGGAATTATATGCCCTGTACACATGCTCTTTGTTTGGCCCACAGAGCACTGTTTAAGTATAATTAGTTCCAAGCATTTAAAACTCAGATGATTTCATATAAAACCTGAATTGAAGGCTTCTCTTGAGAAGCCAGAAGACCTAGTGATCAAGGACTTGCCTTCCATATGGCAACAGTCAGCTGGAGCCACGTTGCGTCCACCCCTTTAGACAAGACCTGTGCTCTCTAATTCTCTGAGGTCCGCATGCAACCCATTTCTCAGAGTCATTAACTGGCTGGCTCCTGCAGCCATTCGAGTTTGCTACCCTGGGAATAGAGGCTATTGGGTGAAAGTGTCAGCATTGCCAAGGGTCTCTTCCTCACCACGCTGCCTGCCCAGCCTGCCCAGAAGCCCTTTCCTCTGCAGCAGCCCCTCCAAAAGCCCGGGGAGTAAAAGACCTGTAGCCCAGGGAGAGCGACCTCTGGATGAGGCTGGTGAAGCTCAGCCTTGCCTTTTCTACACCCTGTTTTCAAACCCCAGCCCATTAGGTGAAGCTGCTTTGGGGAATAAAAGGCAGAGATTCAAGTGGTTTTCATTGCATCAAAAATGAGTGTTTTACCCAACGCGGCAGGAAGGCGGTTTTAAGCATCATCAGAATCACCTTCATTCAGCCTTTGAATAGCTTGATTCTCAGGTTCGCTGAGCTCAGAGAGCCTCTTCAACAGGCACACGAGAGCAGGGCCAGGAATGGGTGGTTCTTTGACTTGCGATCAGGTTTTTGGGGTCGGGGGGAACTCTTTAATCACTTCTAGATGATTTTTGTCCATTAACTTCCAAACGCTGGGTAAAAATGAGGAAGAAGTGATTCACATTCTGATTCAAAGAGCACTTATTGAGTACCTAATATGGCACTTCAAGTGCCATTGACAAGACAACAAATCCCAAGACTGTGTCACCAGCTCGGACCTCTTTCGAATCCTTCTGTCTAACTTTCTACTTGACATCTCCATTCGAGTGTCTCCCAGACATGGTAAACATCTGTGTTCCAAACTCAGCTCTTCACTCTCACAAAAAAGAGAAAAGAACTCGCTCACATCTTCCCCCACTCAGGAAACATCAGCTTCATCTCCACAGTTGCTCAAGCTAAAAGTTGGAAGTTATTCTTGGCCTCGTTCTTGCTCCTCCACAGTAGTAAATCCATTATGGAGTTCTGCTAGGTTTTGCTCCTAACTGACCTGCCCGTAGGTTAGTGTAGTGCTGGCTACTGTGACAGACAGACCCTACAATCTCAGCAGCTCAATAGGATGGCAATGTATTCTTAGGTCAAATAAAGTGTAATTAAGGATGCAGATGATGATTCAGGGACCCAGGGAGCTCTCACCTATGACTCCACCATCCCCTGGGGACTTTGCTTCCAACCAATGTACAGGAACAGAGAACGGAGGGAAGACACATCTGCTTTTAACTGCTTCTGCCCAGAAGGGACGCCATCACTTCTGCTCCCATTTCATTGGTAAGAACCAGTCACATGACCTCATCCGGATGCAAAGGGTGCTGGGAAATGTAGTCTCTGGCTGGGCAGCCGCTTCCTGGCCACAACTATACACTGTGGAAGTGGAGTTCTGGTGGACAGCTGGCCATCTCTGCCTCAGTTCACTTCCTCTACCTTCACTGCCACTTCCCCAGGCTAAGCCACCATCACGTCTCACTTGGGTGCTGCAATAGTCCCCTTCTGGTCTCCCTCACTCCGTTCCTGTTCCTTCTCTGGTCTGTTCTTCACAGCAGCCAGCGTGGTCCTTCAAGCCATAAATCAGACCATCTATGTCACTTTTCACACTCGGAATAAAATACAAACCCTTCACTGAGGCATCCGACGCTGTGATTAGCTGATCCCTGCCACCTCTCCCACCTCATTGCCTACTTCCCCCATCACTCGTGGTTCCTCCAACAACCACCTCCATCCTTGACATGTTCTGTTGTCTACTCTTGGACCACCTTTCCTACCTGGCTGACCTGCCTCAACCTCCAAGACTCAGCTCAAACGTTAGCCGTTTCCTCAGAGGACAATGGTTTTGCACAGTGAAGAACTGGAAATCTATTTGTGTGGCTGCTTGTTTATGTCCCTTCCTGGCATAGGCTGGAAGCTCCCCAAGAGTAAGAGCAATGTCTGTTCTCTCTACTGCTGTGTCCCAGCACCTAGCACATTGCCAGACACTAGTAGGGGCTCAATAATTATTTGTTGAGTGAATGAATGAGTGACATGGTGTCATTGGAAATGATACCTTGGCACAACCTGATAATGGTCTGTTCTACTATCATTCCCTTTTTACAGATGAGAAGATGAGGCTCAGAGATGGGAAGTGGTTTTTTCCAAGGTCACACAGCAAGAAGTGGGGGACCTATAGCTCAGAGCTCTTTCTAGCTGGGTCTCTTCTTACTGCTCCCATTTTGGGGGCACGTGGGGAGATTTCTCTTTGTCTTCCCCCAGAGCTCCCATCCCCTTCCCAAGGAGGCTGGGAGGCTCACCACTGCTTCCCAGCTCCTCTAGATCCTAAGCTGGCACAGATTATGGCGGATACCTCCCTGTATCTGTCAGGGCCCTGGCAAGAAGGGATGTGCACTCAACCTGTGCGATGGAGGAGAGATTAATGAAGATTCTATTTAGAAAGGTGTGGTCAAGGTCAAGGGAAGCCAACAACGGAGGGTGCAGGACCCAGGACCATGGGGAGCCTCAAAGAGCATGAGGAGGGAACAGCTAGCAGAACCTGGAGAGTGAGCTGTGTGGAAAGGATGTAGCCACTGCTCTTCCACCCCACTGGGAGGGACCCAGGAGGGAACAAACCCAACCTCGCTGTCCTCCCACCCCCTATTGTCCCACCAATGCTTTCCATTGGCTAAATCCAACTGGAAGCCAGAGGCAAGGGACTCTGCTGATGGGGTCAGCCTCCAAGGGCAGCAAGCAGGGCACAGAAGGGGGCGTGGTTAGTGGATCTGGAGAGGAGAACAGATAATAGCCAGCCCACACCGCTTTTAAGCAGAAAGATGAGAGGCGACCCCACCCATTAGGGTTCCTTTGGCTTCAGCAGCCATAAGCTGACCTTGGCAAAACTCCAGCAACACGAGGAAGGTGTTGCAGGGATTCAGGGTAGCTCTAAGATTTCGAGGAAAAGCTGAGCAACTGAGCCTCAGAGGCAGGCAGCAGAGGCCCACCTGAAGGGGAAGGTGTCTCTGACTTGGATGGGGAGACTGGATTGCGGGGGGCAGGGAAGCCTGCTGAGGCTGATGAAGTGGCCCAGGTGAGAAAGATGGCGGCTCAGACTAGAGAGTGGCCGCAGAGAGGGAAAGAGGGTTATGTCCAGCAACTTGGAAGTTGGGGGCACAGCCTGAGCCTTTGAGACTATATACATATGACAGTTGATCAAGCTGCTAAATGCAGCTCAGAGCCCCATGGGTGGGCTGGGGGTGGGGGCTGCAGCGTTGGGTTGGGGGATGAGCAGCAGCAGCATATGCTGGCAAACTTGTCATGCTGTGGTCACCCCCGGCCCCCACAGCTGGTGACTCCCCAAACCCCTCCCCATGAACTGCCATGGACATCCCTCTACCTGCCAGGATGATGGAGCCCATCACTGGCCCAAGGGATCTCCCGTTCTGTTGGCACAGGGAGATGGGCACAGGGCTGACCTGGCCACCTGAAGGAGAAATGGGAAATCAGCCGGAATCATCCAGAAGATGCCCACACCCTCTACATAGCATTTCTGGGGAGTCGGGACAGCCCAGAATTAAACCATGGCTCCAGAAATGTGACCTTCATCCGGCTAACCCTGCGCCACACAAAATTAGGTGAGGGGTTAACTCTACCTTTGGCAAAATGCAACCTCCCAGGGGTTCCTAGGTGCGCCACCACTTCCAGGTCTTTGCATATTTCTGCAAGGAGCTCCTCTCTCTTCTCCCCGCCCACCTTCCCTGGGCCGACTCCAATCTTCTCCAGACCTCAGCTTGGAAGTTACACCCATGACGTGTGTGTGTGGGGTCGGCGGGGAGGGGTAGGGCAGGTGGAGGGCAGAGAGTAGGAGTTCCTTTGCCCCAGGCTGGGTAGCCATTCCTCCTCCACGCTCCCACCACCACCTCTCCTCGTCCCCCTTAATGCGCTGCACTGTCATTGCGTGACCTTGAGCAAGTTACTTAATGTTCTTGGAGCCTCTG
The DNA here is from genome assembly GCF_041296235.1 of Equus asinus. Classification (NCBI taxonomy): domain Eukaryota; kingdom Metazoa; phylum Chordata; class Mammalia; order Perissodactyla; family Equidae; genus Equus; species Equus asinus. Next base: position 82,790,811 of record NC_091797.1, on the reverse strand, counting down.
TTTCCTCATCTGGAAAACAGGGTTCTAATGGCAGCCACCTAACAGGGTCTTTGTGCACTTTAGATGGTGTGGCCCTGGTGACACAGAGCGGAGTCAGCAGATACTAAGTCTTAGCTGCTGTGGCCTCAGCCACTTCTTGGTCATAAGACTTCCTGCAGAATCAGCTACGGACCTTGTTTCTCCAGCAATGTGATTTCCCAAGACCTCAGGCGGCCCCTCATTGATTTGGGCAGCTCTCCTATGAGTACTGATCAAATATCAAGGCTCCCTTCCTCTTGGGGGTGTTAATTGGCCCAAAAACGGTATGCTTTGGGGCCCTACAGATTTCTGAATGGACTCATTGATACCTTTCCAGTGGCATCAACTCACAGAGGAGTCAGGAGGCCTTGAAGTGCTTGGAAAAGCCATCCTTTTTATATTGAAGGTGCTGTCCTCGCCTGTGGCATTTATTCATTGGCTGGGTACCTAAAGCTTTTACTTCCTGTATTCAACAACCTTTTATTGGCACCAACTGTATGCACATCCTCCAAGAGGTCTTCTCCGCCACAGTATCTAAAATTACCCTCAGCCCAGTTCTTCTCTGCCCCCTTGTCCTGCTGTTTTTGTCATAGTATTTATCACAATTCGACATTAGGTTATTTGTTTGTTGACTTATGGGTTTTTATATTATTTGCGTCTTTGCTTGTTTGATGACTGGCTTCCCCGACCAGAATGTCACCTCCAGGGGGCCAGGCCTGGGTCTGTTCTGCTCATTGCTGTGTCCCCATGCCAGACAACATACAGTGGGTGCTCACTGAATATTTATCAGATGAATGAATGCACAGCACTGAGCTGGGCATTTTGGAGGAAAAAATAAGTATGAACACCAAGATGTGGATTCTGGCCTCAAAATGCTTATTCGTTTGGTGGTCAAGGGAAAATAATTATAATTCTGGAAAGAATTGGGTGCGATCTAAGAGAGGGGCCTTGACATTCTCCGAGAGGCAGGGAAGAGATGGGAAGGGGCCTCATAGTGACGTCATATGGGCACCCTTGTCCCTGTCTGTTTCCTCCAATGGCCTGACTATAGGCGATAGCCTGACAGCAGGGACGTGTCTGTCCTGTTCATTGTTAATCCAGGCACAGGATGGAGTCCCGTGTGTGGCACGTGGCGGGAGTTCAGTCAGTATCTTAGTTTAGTTTTAGTTGGCAGTTGAGGCGAGGGTCGGAGTGCATGGAATTTCTTTGGGATGGGTTCCCAGGAAATACCAGGAGGAGAACGGAGAGGTGAGACGGGGAGGGGAAAGAACCAGAAAAGTGTGCATTACCACTGTGAGCAGCTGGAGCTGAATCCTGCAGGGGGGCCCAAGGGGCCGGTGTAGACCCCACATCTCAGAGTTAGAATCCCACTCAAGGGTATGTGTACCCCTACTCCTGTCAGGCATTGGTTGAAGGCGCTCCAAGGAGGGTATGTTAATTTTCCAAAGTTTCTTCTGCAAAAGAGTTGCAGGTGCTGCCAGCTGGAAACTGGACCAGTATGCATGGGAATGGGAGGTGCCCGTGGGATGCGGGTGGAGCTCCGCCAGGAGGCGCTACAGTCAATATTCTTTGAAGGAATCAATAGATGAATGAATGGACGTTGGTTGAACGCCAATTACATAGCAGATGCCCTGTAGCTGTTTGTTAATGTGATTTTAAAGCTTTTGCAAGGCAGGTAGATACTGGGGCTCAGAGAAGTTAGGTAACTTGCCGATGGTCACACTACTAGCAAGAAGCAGTGCCTGGATTTGGCCCAGTCTTGTCTGGCCTCAGTGCCCTCTCTCTCTCTCTCTCTCTTTTCATAATGTCAGCTGGTGGGATACAACAGCAATGTGGATACACCGGGCTGGAATGTTCAGGAAAGGCCCCCATTTTTCTCATTCGTCCTCTTTCTCTCTCTGTCTTCTCTTGGGCTCCATGTCTGTGTCAGCCCAACCTTGTCCCAAAGTCCAGTCAATGGACCCCCTTACCCTGAGGTCACCGCCACCCTCCAGGGCTTCACCTCAGCCCGAATTCTCCATTAAGATCCGTGGGCTTTAGAGTCCCATAGACCTGAGTTCAAATTCTTAAGCTGCCACTGCTTAGCTGTGTGTCCTTGCATGGGTAATTCTACCTCTCTGTGCCCCAATTTGCTCCCAGTAGGCCAATAATACCCAACTCGCAAGGCGGCTGAAGATGAAGGGAGATTAGCATGGCCCGTAGTAATTGCTCAAGGAATGGTAACCACGGTGACCCTGAAGAAGCGATGCTTAGCTTATTTGTCACTTGCTACCCCAACTCAGTTGCTACCATCAACCATCATGCCGTGGGTAATTGCACAGACCCTGGAGCCAGTGTTCCTGGTTCAAAGCCCGGCTCTGCCACTTACCAAGTGGTCGAGAGCTAATGTATGTAAGGTGTGGCTAGCATGCTACTGTTATTATCATCATTCTTGTCATCGTCGTCACTAGTACTACCTGAAGTCCTCCGTGAGTCAGGAAACCTTTATGAAACACCTACCGGGTGCCGAACATCGGGCGGAGGGCTGGGGCCCAAGAGACGACGACAGCGGGTCCCTGCCCCAAGGAATGCTGGGTCAGATGCAGAAACAGAGGCCGCAGAGCCAGCTCATCCCTGGGGACAGTGCTTCTCTGTTCTAGGACCCCCTACGGTTCTGCGGCAGTGTCTTGGGGGCTGCCGTTGTGCAGGTGGAGGGGGGAGGCTGGAGAAGGGGGCCGTGGACCCCCTTGCCTCCGTCTCCAGAGCTGACCTGTTTCCATCTGTCTGCGTATCTGGCTTCCTCCTATAGGAAGGAAAACAGATTCCCTGGAAAAACAGACTTGAGAGCTGCTGGTGCTAGCAAACTTGAGAGCCTAGCCCAGCGCTGGTATTTCTGGAATACTGAGCTGGAATTTTCCCTGCTCCTCCCTTTACCACCTTCCCATCATCCTCTCCCAGGGCTTGGGCTCAGGATTTTCCTAATTCTTAGAAATAAGGCCAGGCGTGCCATCTTTTCTGGGCGTGTCTGTGGTAGGATGGGGAGCAGCCCTGGCAGAGATGTCTCCTAGGATGGGGGCAGGGGGATGTCACTGTTGCTGAGAAGCTGTGTCATCCTGGAGGGATGGAAGAACGTTGCTGTCACACCCAGGGAGAAGGGCAGGGAGTCAGTCCCTTCCCTGGGGACCCCTCACAGACACAGCCCCCTCTGAACACCCTGCTCTCCCTCTATCCAGGCTTCTCGCTTGACCCAGAAGCCCCCACCTCCTGCCTTACCGCATAGCTAGGGGCTCCGTGGGTCTCCATCCTTCGCCTTGACTGCCCAGCTGTGAGCTCTCTGGAGGCCACACTATGAGGACCACTGGTGTCGAGAAGCTGTCCCCGTCCCTCTGTGCAATTGAACTCAGTCACTGAGTGCCTGGGATGAGCTAGCACACTGCTGGGCATATCGCAGAACATAAAAAATGGATTCAGACGTGGCTCATACCCCTCAAAGAGCTTCCAACCTCAAAACAGAGACAAGAATCCCACACAAATCAATAATAATAATAAAAGGGGAGGAGCTACCCGTGACTGACGTACTACTATGTGCCAAAGACTGTGCCAAAGGCTTCACATGCATCATCTCATTTAACAAGCACAAGCCTCTGACGTAGGGGATATCGTCATTCCCAATTTTGACACATGAGAAAGCTGAGGCTCAGAAAGGGTAATTAACTTGCCTAAGGTCACACAGCTACAAAGTGGAAAACCCAGGACTGACTCCAAAGCTTTTAAACCACACCATATCCTTGCACACTCCCCTCTTTCCTGCAATTAGAGAAGACTATAAGACATTTTGCTCGAGTGTCAGTTTGAATAAATCAAATGCCAAAACGTATGAAGCTAATGGAGCTCTGAGCTGTCAGGCTGGGGAGGAGAAAGTGGGTTCTCTCATTAGGGCTTTCGAGTCAGGGTGAGGCCAGCAGGATCCCTTTCTGGGGTTCAGCGCCGTGTAGACTGAAGAGTGTCAGCACACTAGCAGGTTGGGTTGTCACTGCTTATGAGCTGTGAGCTTGTCTGACTTCTGCACTGGCCTGATACTCCAGGAGCCAGGAATCCTGCTCCTGGGGGCTCAGTCACCCCAGCCCCCAGCATGGTGCCTGCCCATGGCCCCCCAATAGAGAGGGGGCGGTAAAGGATTAAACGGACAGTGAAAGATGCTCCCAGACCAGCAGCTCTCAAGTTTGTTTCTCAAATGGAAGCTAAATAAGGAAGCCAGATACACAGCCAGATCAAAACAGGTCAGCTCTGGAGAGAGAGGTAACGGGGTCCTCAGCACCCTTCTCCAGCCTCCCCCTCCACCTGCACAACCGGCAGCCCCAAGACACTTGGGCCACAGAGCCGAAGGGGGTCCTAGAACAGAGGAGGAAGCTATACTCCCCTCCAATCCACTTAATACTGTAGATGGGAAACAGAGACCCAGAGAGGGCAGGAGCCTTGCCCAAGGTCACACAGTGGATGGAGGACAGAGTTGGATAAGAAGTCAAATACCTCAACCTGGGTTTGGGTAGCTTTCTGGAATACTGAACTGGAATTTTCCATGCTCCTCTCCCTACCACCTTCCCATTATCCTTTCTCAGGGCTTGGTCTCCGAATTTTCCTAATTCTTCGCAATGAGCCCAGGCATGTCATCTTCCCTGTGCATGTCTGTGGTATAATGGGGAGCAGAATTGTAAGAGATCTCTACTTGGATGGGGGAGGGGGATGTCACCGCTGCTGAGAAGCTGTGTCATTGAACTCTCAGTGTCTGCAAGCTGAGGCTCAGGACCCAGCCCAGCTGACTGGCATGGCCTTACCAGCACAGAGCAGCTAACCTGGGTCTAGAAGGCCACCTGCCTCAGTTTCCCCTAAGGAACTTGCTAAAAATACAGCCTCTTGGGTCCCACCTGAGACCTACAGCTCAAAATCTTTGGAAGCAGGGGCCAGGAACTGGTATTCCCCTTCTCAGGCAATTCTTATGCACCTGCCAGTTTGAGGACCCCTGTTCTATGTTCGGCTTAAGACCTTCTTTGCCACTCGAACATCTCCACTCATAGGTGCTGAAATCCATTGCCTTGATCAGAGTTCTCACACTGGTGGCCAAAATGGTCTAGTTTGGTGGAACATTGCTTCCAAAACATTTGAATGTGAATGCCTTTAGGTGGGGCATGCACTCCAGTTAGCCACAGGCCCCACTACTCCGCGATGTCTCAGACTCAGCCCATTTCATCTGTTCCCGGGAAGCCTTGGCCTCTCCCTGCCATTGCCTTCAAAACGCAAATACTTTGATGGCCCCCACACACCCAGTATGAAAGGCCAGCAGAAACTCTAGGTTTAGAGGATTTTGAGATACAGTGGGTACCTTGAGTTGAGATGGGGGAACACAGAGACAGGGTCCTGTATTGGGGCGCAGGGGAGAATAAAAGGGCTATATTGGGGGTATGAACAGCAAACTTAGGGCTCCTTCCTATATTTCAGTGGGTTCCCTTGGGCTTTCCAGACCCCCCACCCCTCCACTCCCCTCCACCCTAATGCCTCCACCCTCACACCCTTTTTGATGCCTCCTCTGTGGACTAGACAGAGTGGCAACCAGAAGATACAGGCAGACCCTGGGGCCGCCCAGCACTCTTATCCCACCAACGTCCAGGCCCGGAGGTCGGGAAGCTGAGCAAACAGCCGCGGGACCCACAAACAAGGTTCCGGAAAACAGGGCGGCTACGGTGAAGGGCTAGCGCCATCTGTCGGTCACTCCGGGAACTGCGTCTCTGCCGACCGCGCAGCGCAGAGCACAGGGCGCCTGCGGACTTGCCAAGCGGGTTCTCAGACAGGAAGTTGCCTCCTTTTTGCCCATTAAAGCGCCCTGAGAGGCCGTCTGGTTCCATCGCTTTTAACCTTCTCAAGGTCTCGACTCCTTTAAAAAGCCGCAGAACGCTATGAACCCTCTACCCCAGAAAAACACACTTGCACTTGATTTTGCATATAATGCTAGGGAGTTGGCCATCCTCCGGTTAAGATCAGCTTGTGAGACCCAGAGAGGCCAAGGGGTTAGCCCAAGTTCACACAGCCCATTAGTGACTGAGCCGGGTCTGGAAGCCAGATGTTCCAGCCTCAAATCTTGTGTGTCTTATGCACAGGCTGCCTCTTTAAGCCTTAAAGGACTCCTCCCTGTTTCTTCCCTGCCAGAGCCATGTGAATGTCCGGGGTGGGCGTGTTTGACCAGTCAGCAGCCATCCCAGGGACTGCGGCACCCCCACTCCTCCCAGGGGTTCTGGGCTTTCAGACAACACTGCTCCCTACTCCCTGGTCATGCTGACCCCAGGGTCCCCAGAGCCTGTGTGGTGACCCACCCCTCTTAGGGGCCCCAGAATCAGCACCCTGAGCTGGGAGCCAGGGCAGGGATCTGATCGGCCACTGACAAGCTGTTGCCCTTGAATGAATTGCCAAACCTCCCTGGAACTTGGCCTCCCCATGTGTAAAAAGCCAGAGTTGGGGACAGCCATCTGCAAGGGCCCTTTCGCAGTGCTGTCCCTCTGTCTCTAACTGTGCACACTGAGCCGCAGGCACCATCCTTCATAAGCACATCTGAGCAACTTCCCCAGCCAAGCACCCAGGGACAGGGCTGAAAGCTGAATTCTCTTCCAGAATTTCCAGGGGACTACTTATGGGAGGGGGCTCTATGAGCAAGGGGAGCAGGGGGCACACACAGGAGGCAGCCCCTGGGTCTGTTAACACCCCATGTGGGCCTTCACCTCAGGACAGAGAGGTGGACCAAGGGGCGTGGCTTGGGGATGGAGTGTGGGGGATGGTGAGTGGGGGATGGTGAGTAGGGGATGGTGAGTGGGGGATGGAGGCGGTGGCTGAGACAGACACAGGTTTGGTACACAGTTGATGGCTAATAAGAGAGAATTACTGTCATTACATAGCTGGACTCCCGTAAGCTCTTCATTCATTTATTCAAGAAACATTTCTTCAGTTTTTGGATGCAGCAGAGGTTCTCAAACTTGCGTGTGGATCGGGATGACCTGGAGAGCGTGTGTAAACCACAGATTGCTGGCCCCAACCTGAGCGTGTGGTTCGGCAGGTCTGGGGCAGGGCCCTAGAACAGACATTTCTCATAAGCTCCCAGGGGATGCTGAGGCCTCTGGTCCAGGGAACGTGCTTTGAGAAGCACTGGCTTCAAGTGACAAACGAGACAGACCTGCCTCGCCTTGAGGAGCTCTTCACAGTCCAGCATGACAGAGTAAACATCGTCAAGTGTGTTGTGTTATGAAAGAGGAGCTGCAGGGCACTGCGGGAGCTCAGAGCGGGGCTTCTCTCAAGAGGGGAGACCTGAAGGCCAAGTAGACCTGACCCAGCAAAGCGGCAGAAGGGGGAAAGTTTCACTAAACACCAAACACGCTGAGGATGTGTGAGCACGCCCCTTACACTTCTCATCCATTCCTCCCAGTCAATGGGAGGGAGGCAGGATTAATCCCATCTTACAGATGAGGAAGCTGAGGCTCAGAGAGGCGAGGGACTGGCCTGAGATCAGGTGGTGAGCGGGTAGCCCCAGCCTGCCTGTTCACGGAACACCTGTCGGCTGCCGCACCCCTCTGCCGCTTCTGCCCTGCACCCCCGTGCCCCCCTCCCTGTGGCCGCTGCCACGTTCACACAGCTGCAGAGGCCCGCCAGCCACTGTCTGCGCACTTCCCCTGCCTAAGTCCTTCAAGTGTTTTCACTGCTGGGTGAATTCAGCAGATGCCTTTCGATCGCAGCCTATTAAATTAGCCCCTCTCTGCAGCCAAAAGAAGATAATTATGTTTTCATTAGCCCTGGATAATGTATTACCCCCTCAGTGGCAGCCACATCGGCAAACCTCCTCCCTTCCCTCTCCTCCCCTTGGCTCCACAAGAGCCCTCGGCTCCCCTACCTCCCGGAGCCCACCCCTGAGCTGACGGGTGGGGGCTGGTTAGGGTCCAGGGTAGCAGGGAGGGGGGAAAGGGGGCAGCCTGTCTTTGGCTGGGAGAGTCCTTTTACCCACCCACCGTCCACTCGGGGATGCAAGAATAATTGTTATCCAGGTGACCACGTATGGGGAACTCGCTCTGTGCTGACCCCTAGAAGCATCTCAACTGCGTGAATCCTACAGCAATCCGGGAGAAGGGTGGCCTTGTCAGCATCTCCCCCTGAACAGCAAGGGATCAGATCACAGCCAATGCCCAGAGCCGCCTCCAAAGGGAAGGACCAAAAAGGGCACCTCACCCAAGGAGCTTTTGGAGGACTGTCCCAGAGCCCCCACGTGGCCGTGAGTCTCCCTGGTTGGATCCCCCTGGGGTCACTGCCCAGCACAGTAAAGTAGGGTCCCCGGAGCCAGGATCCACTCCCCAAACACCAGACACCACCCTGGTGCCCGAGAGGCGGCCCTGACATCACTCTCGGTCTTTCTTCAAGAGCCGCCGAGGGGAGGCAGGAAGAGCCCCACCTTGGGGTCAGTAGGACCCGAGTTCTGATAGCTGCTTTACCACCAATTGACCGGGTGACCTGGAGCAAGCCACTTTGCCTCTCGGAGCCTCTGATTTCCCCTCTGTAAAACTGGAATGAGAAAAGGGATCATCTCTTGCAATTTTGACGATGATTCAGTGAGACGTACGATACCTATAAAATGCTTGGCTGGAGACTGGCACAATGATAAGTGCTCAGTAGAGGAGCCGTTATTCTTTCTACGACTACAACCTCCATTCGTATTGTTACTTGTCCCTTAACCCCACGGAAACAACCAGAAGTGTGGGAAGGGGAGTGTCCCTCTGTCTCTGCCTCTCTCCCTCCCTCTCCATCTTTCTCTTTTCCCCTCTCCCTCTCTATCTCCCTGCTGATCTCTCTCTGTCTCTGTCTTCTTTCCCGCTTTCTCTCTCTCTGCCTCTCTCTCTCATTCTCTATCTGCCTCTTTCTCCTTCTTTCTCTGCTTCTTTCTCTCTTCCCCTTTCTCTCTCTCTCTCCCTCTGTCTCTCCCTCTCTTCCTCCCTCTTTTCCTCTCTCTCTCTCTGTGCTGATCTCTGTCTCTCTGTCATACACACACACGCACGCACGCACACACACACAGGACCCTTGTGGTGACTGGCTGCTACCATGGGTTCAGAGGCCCTGTCTTCCCAACTCTCTATCTCCAGAGCTACCTTCCAGTGCTTTGCTCTCAATTGCACCAGGACACCTGGTGGCGAGGACAGAATTGGAGGAGTGGGTTTCAATCCCCCTCCTTGCAAACCCAGGTCAACTCTGCCTTCTGCAGGCACAGTCCAGCCTTGGCCCCGACCCCACCATCTCGTGGCCCCCATTCCCTACCAATCACCCTTCTCCCCTAATCAGGAGCTCTGGGAGAGGAGGTGTCTCCACCGCGGGCCTCCTCTGGTCCTGACCTGCACAGGTGCATCTCTGTTTTAAGCAGGTGAATCACCAGCCCAGTGGAAGAGCAGCTTCCCTTCCCCTGGTTTCCTGATTTTTCCCCAGTTACCATGGTAATTGAGGGGAGCAGTGTTCTGAGTCTGACACCACTGAAGCCCAGAGCTCAACTTTGATATGGTTCAGGCAGGGGAAGCAGGGCCCAGGCTGGAAGGACTCAGCTCCAGCCTTGACTCCCCAGGACGCCCCATCCAGCCTTTGTGTCACTGTTCTGATCCTCATCATCCTTTTTACTATTTTTGGCTGCTGTTTACTGAGCATTTACTATATGCCAGACACTATGCCAAGAGCTTGGCCAGCATTCTCTCATTGTGTGCATCTTCCCATCTACCTCAGGCCCATCGCACCCCTGGGGAAACAGGCCCTGATCTTGCCCCATGTGGCACAGTCAGGAAGCGGCAGAGCCTTGGGGCTGAGAGGGAATTTCTCCTGTCTTCCTTCCAGCCTGTTGTAGACAACACAGACCTCCACGCACCCCTGCCAGCTTATTCGTTATTCCTTCCTATCCTCCTCCTCATCCCGCACACCCCTCTTCCTACCCCCAGAGTCACACCCCCTTCTCCCGTGCTTGATGTGCAAGACGATCTGAAAAGCATCTATTAGTGACAAAGGGGGTGGTGGTTTTCCTCTTTGCCTCCTCTCTGCACAAGTCAGAGCCTGAGTGGCTGGGAGGAGGGAAGATCAAGCCACCCAGAGCCAGGTGCTGAGTGTGTCCGTGTGTGTGTGTGCATGTGCGTGTGTGTGTGTCTGAATTCTCTCTTTCCTTGATATTCCCCCATTTCCCCAAGAGTGTGTGAGCAGCAGCAACAGTGAAATGCAAAATCCTTTGCAATCTGCCCAGGAAAAGACAGCTTTGGAGACGAGTTTATATGGTTACCCATATGTTAGGGCCCCTAAGAAAGGAAGGACAGCTCGGTTCTCTGCTTCTTCCCCTCCCCGCCGCCCAGCCCTGGGCCTCTCCCCACCTGGAGGTCTATCAGGCCACAGGTGAGCCTGTCCCCTCCGTCCTTCCGCATCCCCAGCTGCCAGGCCTAAGTGCTGCTCCAGGGAAGACCAGAACAAGGCAACATTCCCAGAACCGCCTCTCTCCCTGTCTGCCCACCAAGAGCCAAGGCCAGAACCCAGTCTGCAACCTCCTGGGGGCCCCTGGGGGCTCCCAGCCACGCCCAGGACGTTAGGCGGTGCAGCACACTGTCCCATTGAAGAATGTTATCCCTACACTGATGAAGAGACAGAAATAACCATCCCTGCCTCCCAGGGGGCCCTCTGCGCCCTAAGAGAAGTGCCCTGTGCCTACTCCATTCGGCCCCCTCCAGGCGCCCAGAAATTGTCATGGGGTGTGTGTGTGTTTCCTGATAGAAAAAAAAAATGGAAATTAGGTTATATAAAAGATGTATGCTTTGGAGCCCAGAGCGGCTCTTTTAATGAGGGTTGCGACGTCTCCCTCCCCACACCCATAAACCAGCCGGGTTGGACGTCACCGCTAATTCGTTTCAGCGATGATAGGATAAAGGAGGGACACTAAGAAATAAATTCCCCCTCACGACCCTCGCTGAGCTCACGGCTCCGTCCCTACATATTTATGCCGCGTTTCCAGCCACCGGGAGCTACTTAGCGCCGCGGCTCCTCCGAGGGGCGGCCAGGCGGCCGGGCGGACCGGGTGAGCCAGGGGCGCGCGCGGGGCGCCCGGCGCTGCGCGAGGAAAACCTGCAGCCTCCGTCCCGAACTTGGGTTCGCTGGGGCGGAGGGAGGGGAGGGGTCAAGGGAGGGGTGGGGGCTAGGCGAGAGGGGGTGGGGAGGGATCAGAGAGGCACAAAGCGGAGGGGAAGGGGGAGGGACGCGCGCGGCTCCTACCCGGAGGTGAGTGGGTGCGACTGGCGCCCGGCAGCCGCGCGCGCGGGGCGGCGGAGCCGGAGCATTCGGAGCTGGGAGCGCGGCGGCCGCGGGCGCCCGGGAGAAGGAGGAGGAGGCGAAGAAGGAGGAGGAGTAGGAGGCGGGCAGGCGAGCGGACCGGCGGGCGGGCGGGTGCGCAGCGCGAAGAGGCAGCCTCGGCGCTGCCTGGCTCGGTGGCAGGTGAGTTGGCCCAGGCGTCCCGCGCCCCCGTCCCTGTCCCCTAGGGCGCCCCGCTCCCGTGCGAGGCCCCAGTGCGAGCGGGAGGCGCGGGGTTTGCCGCGCGTCCCAACTTGATTCGGGCGGCCTCGTTCTCCTCGCAGCGGGCGGCCCCAGGCCCCGGGGCTCCGGTCCCCGGGGGTCGACGCGCCCTCCTCGCTCCAACTTTGCAGGGACCCCCAGTCCGTCTTCAGCCGCGCGCTCGGCTGCGAGCTGCGCGCCTGCGGTAATGGCGGACCCTTTGGCACCGCTCGCAACCCCAGCCGGCAGCCTGAGGCTGGGGGCCGCCAGTCCCTGGGGATCGTTGCACCTGCCCAACCTCAACTTTAAGCTTTCCTCCGTGCCCGGCCCTCCCGAGGTATGGCAACTGCGAGCCCGCGGCAATGGCGGACTCTTTGGCATGGCCAGCTACCCTCGGCGGGGGGCCCGAGGCTGGGAGGGCTCTGCTCCCGGGGAACATTGCTCCTGCCTGGCTCCCAACTTTGCGAGAATCTTCGTTGCGCTCTCGCGGTAATGGCGGGGCCGCCTGCACGTCTTACTTCTTCAGTCCGCGCGGGATTGGGGTGCAAGAGCGCGGGCTCCCAGAACCTGGGAAAGTTGTGCCTCTCGCGCGAAAGATGCTCTGGGGCTCCTGGCGCGTCCCCTGGACGGGCGAGGGACGCGATCCGCTGGGATTCGGGGCCCGGCAGTGCACCGCGCGCGAAGGGTTTGTTTCCAGGGTCCCCGAGAGACCCAACTTCCAGGGCCACCCGAGGGGCCCTAGGGTCCGAGGGTCCGGACGAGGCTCTCCGGACTGTGCCTTGGAGACCACGGGACCCTGCCCCCCGCTCCCAGGGCACTGTGGCCGGAGCGTCTGCGTCTTTCCGCGGGCTCGGACCGCGCTGACTGGGGCAGGCACCTGGAGAGGAGAGGCGCGCGCGAAGGCGGTAGAGCGAGGGCAGGGAGCATTCGAGTGACACCTCTGGTTCTAATCCTAGATTTACCCTTTGCTTGCTGTGTGGCCTTAGGTAAGTCCTTTCGCTCTAAGCCTCAGTTCTCTTGTCTGTAAAATGGGGGAAACAGTACCTTTCTCGTGGGTATTTATCGTGGTAAAGCCTAGGGCAAGCGCTGAATACGCAAGAAATGTTGCTGGTGTTTAATTATTATAACGCCGCGAGACTGGACCCGGGAGGCTGGAGGGTCGGGGGTTTCCTGCCAACAGGAACTAGGGGTCCGCCCCTCCAGGTCCCCGGGCTGCGGTAGGTCGGCTCGCTTCCAGTGGAACCCAAATAGCCCGGGGGAGGACGCGCAGGGGTCTTCCCCGCGTTTGAGACCCCCTCTACTCCCAGAGCCCAGCTCAAACCCGCGCTCAGGCCCCGGAAGAGCGCACGGGCGGCCACGGAGGGAGCGCCCCAAGGGCGTCCCTGAGCAGAGTGCAGTGTTGACCAGCAGTCCAGGGCGCATCGTCTGGCCTCCGGCGGCCTGGGACCCTGGAAGAGAGGAGGAAGGAGTTGACCCCTCAGGCCAGTCCCGCAGAGGAATAAGGGGACAGCTTCACCCTTTCTTCCGCCTGTTTCTTTAATTGGGGGTGGGGCAGATTCTGCGAGTTCACAAAGACACCAGGGAGCGTTGGTTTTTCCCATTGTTATTTTGAACTTAAGGTGAAACAGGGAAGGAGCTCCTGGTGCCCCAGCCGGCAGGGGTGGCGTCCATGCTCCTCTGCCCTCCGGTGTCTCAGCAGACTGACTGAGATGCTTTGGCAGGTCACGAAGGGAGGCATTCTGCCCCTCCGCTACCACCACTACCCCAGTCCTTTCCACCGACCCTGTGTGCAGGAGCTCTGGAAAAGGCGCACAGCTTTGTGCCATCTCCAGGGTGCTCTCACACACAAGGTAGCCCTGGATATCCCTGGCAATACTCTCCAAACCCCCCAGGTCTCCAGCATGATCTGAATCCCACTTTGCAGATATGGAAACTGAGGCAGGACAAGCCCAGCCTGCCCATAGTTACCTACCTGGTAAGTGGCACCATCAGAGGCTTCCTTCCTGGTTTTTGGCTTCTTAATTTGGGGCTTTTTGCACATGGCTGGGCACATGCCGTCTGACTGTGCCCCTGCCTTCGCACCCACAGCCTCATTTCCTGATACATCTGCCCAGCCAGAGGCTACCCCAACAGTCAGGGGCATGACTATGTCTCGAGAAATTGTGATTTTCCCCAACTCCCAGACCACGCAGGGAAAGAGCCAGCTGCGTAGTAGAGAGAGACGGTGAGGACCTTTGCTTGAGGCCAGGCTTAGCTCACTCCATGGCTGTGTGACCTCTGGCTGGTCACTTAACCCCTCTGAGTTGCAGTTCCCTTATCGGCTAAATGAGAACAATAACTCCCATTAGGGATTGTTTTGAAGGTTTTGTGATAATGCGTGTGAAGGGTGTGAAGGGAACAATAGTGTTAGGCCCAGATTGGTGATTGTAGAAGAAAGAGAAGCCCAGAGGGAAGTCTCCAGTGGCACCATTTGGGGCCAATAGTGTGTACATGGTTTCCAGACGAGCCTGCTCATCGCTCTTCCTGCCTCTTCTTTGTTTTCCTGCAGTGGCCAAAGCCAGCTGCCCAAGGGTTGTCTTCCATGGGGAAGGGAGAAAGGCTGGGAGGGGATGAGGGGAGTAGACTGTTCCCAGAGGGTCTTGGGCTGAGCCACAGGGAGCTGTCCAAGGTACCCCCTGGACACTTGTCCAAAACCTTGTGCTGATGGAGGTGCCAGTTTCCCAGCGTGGGATGAATTGGGGCTCATTTCCCCTGGGTATTGTAAGTACACACAGGTTTGGCTGTGCTGCCTTCTTGGGTGTATGTTTTGGGGTGTCTTATGACAAGACTCGTGTGTTGCCTGTCACTCAGGTTCTGTGGATCTCTGCACGGCTTGTTGAGCCTTGGAATGTGGTTGAGAGCCACAGGCAACAATCTGCGCCCTCTAGAGCTGGGACTTTTTCCTATTGGAAACCAGAGTGCGCAGAAGTTGAATTTGGCCTTCTAGGACCAATTTCCATCAGGCCTGTTTGAACACAGGGGTGTGCTTCCCACCAAAGGCCGGGGTAGATTTGTGTGGTTGACAACACAGAGTCTGCAACGACCGTAGACGTGATCATTTTCATCCTTCTCATGTATGATAGCATTGAGACATCATCTAATCTAGCAAATGCCAAACGTCAGCCCAGTGGACCATCAGCATCAGAATCCACCAAACAGCAGAGATGCCAGATCCTAGATCTGAGTCAGTGTCCCCAGGGGAGACTTGAAGTTTCTGTATTTTCTTTTTTTTTTTGAGGGGTGAGGAAGATTCACCCTGAGCTAACATCCATTGCCAATCTTCCTCTTTTTTTTTTTTTTTTGCTTGAGAAAGATTAGCCCTGAGGTAACATCTGTGCCACTCTCCCTCTATTTTGTATGTGGGATATCTCCACAGCATGGCTGATGAGTGGAGTAGGTCCATGCCAGGGATCCAAACCCACAAACTGGGGCTCCTGAAGCAGAGTATGTGAAACCTTAACCACTGAGCCACAAGGCCAGCCCTGAACTTTCTGTATTTTTAACAAGACTTCTCTAGGCGATTCCAATGCCCTCAGCTCTTGTCCATCAGCCTCATTTTATAGATGGAGAAACCGAGGCCCAGAAAAGGTAGGTGACTTGCTAAAAGTCACATAACACAAAGCTGGGACAGAACCTCAGTGTCTCGACTCTCTGCCCGGTGCTCATTTATGATAACTGCCTGTCTGCCTCAGTGCTGAGAAGCCTCAGATTCTGAACTTAAGGGAAATTTAATTCCATCTCTCTCGGTTGTTGTCGTAGATCGGACAGACTGTTTGGGAGAGACTGAGCTTGACTCCTCCCACCTTGACATTGGTGCACATCAACCCTGGTTCCCCGTCTAATGGTGGGCATTAGCCCCATTTGTTGATCCATCTGTCCTTTCAGAAAAGAGATTCGTTTTAAAAGTGACCTATTGGGTTTAATTTTAGGAACCAAGTGATCACAGGAGCTAATAAACCCAGTCCAACTACTGCTGATTTCACCAAAGCCATTGGTTTGAGCTCACTTTGACAGCTGAGTCAGCCCCGCATCCAACCTTTGCAAGTCCTGTGTGTATTTATGTCACTCACATGCCTGTTCCTGGGGAAGGAGAGTTATGAGCAGCCCCCTGAAATGCTGGAAAATTGAGTCTACTTGAATCTATTAAATGAAAACGATCTATCAACAGAAAATGCCCCAGAGCCCCTAACAGAAGTGTAGCTAACCGGGTGCAGCAGGCGTGGATCTTGGCATCATCGTATTTAGTGGCGCTAAGCCGATGACGAGCAGCAATTCTGTGTGGTTCTGTGGCAGACGGCAGCACATTTGTCAAGTGTGTAATGATGAGTGTTAAATGGCAGGCCGAGTGCCGGGCCCCAGGGGCAGGTGCCCAGATTAGCGTTGGGTGAGCCCTGCTCTGATGGAGCTTGCAGTCTGGTTGGGCAAGGGGCACCAAACAAGCCTTGTACCAGGTGTGAAGATTCTGCAAGAGAGGTGGAGGTGAAATGTTGCTGAAGCGCCCAGGATGGGTGACTAGAGGCATCAGGGAAGACTTCTCAGAGGAGGTAGCCTCAGAGCTGGTAGCCTTCTGATTTGTAGCACCCTCTCGGTGACAGGGTCTCTGGTGCTGAATGGTCAAGTGCAGCCAGGTTGAAAGGCAGAGGGCCATGCTGAAAATCAAAAGAAGACGTCATCTGGGGAAGCATCTGATGCCAGGCTCGGACACTTGTGGAATCTGTGACTCCGGGTGAGTGAATTAACCTCTCTGAACCTCAGGCATGTCATCCGTAAAATGGGGATTCTAGCTACCGCATGAGTTGTTAGGAGGATTCAATGAGATAGCGTATGTGTGACTGTGGCAAGGGGACATCATCAGGCCTGTCTCGTTGGTCGTAACACAGGAAAGAAATGCAACAAAGAGAGACCCTTTCAGGTAGCCAGCTGATGTGCACCATGCCCGTTCCCTTCGCTCAGCTCCAATTTTCTCCTCTGTGAGATGAAGGAGCTGGAATTGAAGGGCAATTCCAATCGGAAGCCTGCAGTTACATTCTACTTGGCTGGTCTAGAGTTTGTGTTTTGGTTTGGTTGTTTTTCGTGCCTTTGGGTCACAGGCCCCATCATTAAAGATTGTTTATGTCGCTTGCCTGGTTCTTCAAGACATTTCAGTTTACAACCCCTGGACTAACTTCCCTCAAAGACGTTTTCCACCATAACGTTCCATGCCTCGCCTGAGACAGATGTTTGCCCAGTTCTCATCCATCAGTCGCATTGGTGTTTTCTGCTGACAGTTCCTAAAAGAAAGGCTAGTCTGTTGTGATTGAAAACACAGAAGTGCTCTGCAGGGGCGAAGTTCCCATTTCCGGCCTGGGCAATGTTTTCTTTTTCCCCACCTCTGATTGGCATATTCTGTCACCTAGCATCATAAGATCACCTCTTCTCAATTGGGATTCCCCAGAAAACATGGGCCTCCTTCCTGGCCATCCAAGATGCTTCGGGAGTCTTGGACTAAAGACACCTGAAAGAAATCCCACTGATTTTCAAGGATGTCCTGAAAAGTGTCTCAGCTTCTGCCAGGAACCCTTGCCCACTAACCTTAAATAATACAAGGGATCTCTTCTTTATCAAAAATCTGACAACTAAGTAGCTACCATAGGGATTAAAAAGGTGAGATTTTTCAGGTAGAAATGAAGAAGGGAGCTTGCGAACTCAAAAAGCTTACCCAACTTCAGGTAGTATTGATGAACAGCCGGCATTTCTCAGCTAAAGGATTTCTTGTCATGAACAAGAGTCAGAATAGACCCTTCTTCATCTAACAGGCAAGCCCTAACTCCGGCTCTGTGCCAGACCCCATGAGAGAGGCTGGGGCGTAAAGAACTGGAAGACACTATCCTTGCCTTCAAGTAGCTCCCGGTGTCCGAGAAAGGGGTCAACTTGCCAATGACTAGAATGCAGTAGGGCAAGCGATGTGGGCAGTCCATCCTCTCGATCGTTAAAATAGATGTGTGGACCACACTGTACTGTATTTCATTCCAGGAATTTTAAGCATAAAAATGCAACCTACAGGGATAAATCAGAATAGTACTCGATAGCAACTGACATATTTTGGGCATGTTTTTCTCTTTGATATTTGAAGCAGTTTCTTAGCTCTGAAATATTCAATAAGGAAAATGAAAACCAATTATGTTCATGTACCAGAATTCAGTTAATGAAAAGAGTCAATGACATCCATGTGCTAGTTCATTAAGGTAAGTCTTAGCTGGAAAGACCCTCGGTTGTCATTTCTTTCCTAATAGCATCATAGTCACTGAAATGAAGTCCCCTTATTTCTCGCAAAGTGTGGTGTGAAATAATGAGACCAGATGGATTTTTTGGCTTGATGTTTTTATTGTTTTTGGTTATTTTTTAACAAACATGCAAAACTCCTCTGTGTAGATAAATGTTGTTTCCTTAAGAGCTGCCTTCAATGCACAGGATTTCTTGGGGGTGCCTTCTTCAAGACTTTTCCTTCAGGATTTATGTTTCTTTTGAAGTCTCCCTACTGGTGATCTCTTGTTGGGCTTTCAAGGGTGCATTTGCATTTCAGAAATGGCAACGAGTCATTGGGAGCCACAGATTGTGATAAAAATGGGTGATTGCATTGGAGGAAATCACGTGGAGATTTCGTTTTGAGAAGGGCTCTTTTTCAAAACATTATGTTGTAATCAGACTGGATTTCTTGTCTGGTTCCAGACTGGTGTCTCAGTCAAACACTGTGCCCTGTGCACTTCATCTTGAGACTCTCATGACAGGAACCAGCCCCCATGAAGTCGGAAATCTCCCCAGTCAAGAACCCCTTGACAGCCTATTTCTGTGCGGCAGACTGACTTCTCTCTCCTAAGCAGTGGGGATTAAACTTACTACTTCAGTTGCCGTTGTTTCAAAAACAGCCTTAAGTGAATATTTGGTGAAATTTTGCAAGTATAGTTCATTTTCTTAGGTGTAATAATGATAGTGTGGGTTTGGTGGGAGTCTGTCTTTATTCTTAGGCTGTGTATGCTTAAGAATTCAGGGCTGAAGCCTCATATGTCTGCAACTCATTTTCAAATGGTTCAGTGTAAAGAGAGAGAGACAGAGAGACAGATAGAGTCAGAGAGAGAAGATAGGTAAGTAAGTAGGTAGATAGAGTCAGAGGTGATAGAGGATAGATAGGTAGATAGATAGATAGGTAGATAGATGATAGAGTCAGAGAGAAAGAGTAGATAAGTAGGTAAATAGATAGAGTTAGAGGTGATAGGTGATAGATAGATAGATAGATAGATAGATAGATAGATAGATGCTAGATAGAGTCACGGAAAGAGATGATAGGTAGATGGGTAGGTAGAAAAAGTCAGAGAGAGACTGATAAATGGACGGATGGATAGATAGAGAGATGAAGTCAGAGAGAGAGACGATGGATGGATGAGTGGATGGATGGATGGATGGATGGATGGATAGAGAGACAGACAGACAGACAGACAGGGCAAATATGGCAAATGCTACTAATTGTTCGATCTAGTTGGAAGTTTATAGGAGTTGTACTATTCTTTTAAATTTTCTGTGTTTAAATATTTCATAATAGTAAAAAGGCGGCAGGAATAGCTTTAGACAGACTTTCCTCTGCGTTAAAAATCCCACGTTTCTTAGCAGGATAATAGTCAGCCTCTCCGTCTCTGTCCTCCTCCCCCCACACTCATATACACTCATGCACACACACACTCATGAGCACCTCTTTTCCTGGAAGAAATAATCCTGCGGTTTAGCAGAATGTCACTGTTTTCCATGGCAGCCTTTCTTTACATTTTTCCCTCAGCATTTTAATTAGGGCTGTGAGTCACTGTGCTTTATGAAGCCTGGTGACAATGTCATTTACGGCTGTTTAGCATCCCAATTGAGCCCTTTTCTGCGGTGCTCATTACATCAGGGGCATTGAGCAGTGAGCAGGCGACAGTTCCTTCTGTCAGCAGCAGAACAGGCTCTGGGCCTCTTGAGGAGTTGGGAAATGAGCCTGAGCTTCGTCCCTGGAATATCTTCCCGAGTTGCATCTTCCACCGCTGGCTTTATCGCCTGGGTGTGGCTGAACATGTAAGAGCTCCAAAGGGTGATTCAAAACCTCAGCTTTGACATCTTTCCTGGTGTCAGCAAGCTTTTCTTCCAAGCACGAGGGTCTGATTTGCCATGACATCGGCTCTCAAACGCATTAGACTCCTCTGGATGTGAGATGAGGGCGAGGGGGCAGGATTCTGGAGCCCATCCAAGCTGGATTCGAATCCAGCCGCTGCCACTTATTCACCCTGTAAACTTGGGCAAATTCAACCTCTCTTTAAACCTCATTTTCCTCTTCTGAAACGTGGGGATAATTCCACTTCACTGAGTTATTGGGACCATTAAATGCTTGGCGCATATTGGGTGCTCCATCAGTTTATTAGTAAGGATGAGGATGGCCATGAGGACAATTCAACCTAGACATGCTACGCCCTTGACCATTACCGTTGCTTCCCATCTTCCTCATCCTTAGACCCAAGGTGCAATGAGGATGAAGATTTATCAGTCAGGGTCCAACTGGGAAACAGAAGGCACCTGCAGCTGGGATTTCTAAGATGATTTAATGAAAGAATTATTTAAGGACACAGTTTAAGGCACCAACAAGGGAAGGTGAAGTATCCAGGGCCTAGCAACAGAGGAGAGATGACCGCCCCGGGCCTGATGAAGCCAGGAGAGGGAACTGTGTGACAGAAGCCCTTCGGGCCATGAAATGGTGGGGTCAGGGAGGATCTTAGCAGAAGCTGTGCAGGTGGGGAATGCAGCCGCCTCCAGGCCACAGCACTGAGACAGGAGGGAACAGAGGAAGAGGGAGCAGCCTCTCCCCCATCCCTCTGCCTCGTCTCCTTTGTGCCTCCCCTTGGCCTAACCCAATTGGAAGCCAGAGCGCAAGGAGCTTATTGATATCCCTAGAGGTCAGCCTCCTCCTAGGGCCCAGATAAGTTTGGAGAAGGGTGGAGAATGGATCTG
Source organism: Equus asinus (assembly GCF_041296235.1). Taxonomy (NCBI): domain Eukaryota; kingdom Metazoa; phylum Chordata; class Mammalia; order Perissodactyla; family Equidae; genus Equus; species Equus asinus. Next base: position 82,770,186 of record NC_091797.1, on the reverse strand, counting down.
GGGGCAGAGGATGGAGAAAAACCAGCACAGACAGGGGAAAAGAGGAAGAGCAGGCACATAATCATCCTTAAAACCAACTTCAACTTGTCAGCTCCGGGCAGAAAGATGTTTCCCTGATCTGGGATGCGCTGGTCTGTCTCCAGTTTTCTGTAGGATCCTCATGAAATCCTCAAAACCCATCAGGCCTTTGCTTTCCTTTCAAATACCGAAATGCATCCCAAGGTACTTTGATTCCTCAAAGGAGTGGGCATTATAAAATGGAGTGGGAATGGGCATTATAAAATCAAGTGAACGGCACCAGGGCGTTGCCACCTAACCAGCCGATTGTAGCATAGAGTCCTGGGTAAATGAAGCACTTGGTCTATTGAGGAGGTAAGGCTTGATCAAGAAGCTGTGGAAGTAGGTTTGGGGTTCAGTCGACAAGTAACCGGTTTAGTGTCTGTTGAATGTCCACTCTGCATTGTTCTGAACACATCTAGAGGCAATGGCTAGTGTGTCATACCAGCCAGGTGTGCACCTTGTGAAATGGGAAAAGTTCTTGGATGCCAAAGCAAGGCATTGGAGAGAGAGTTTCCCAGGGACCCTGGGATTGTATGGCTGACCTTCAAGGAGAGTAAGATTCAACTTGGAGGAACTTTCTTGGTGAAAGCAGTGTAGTAGTATAGAAAGAACCCTGGAGTGGGAGCTGGGAGTCTCGTGTGGCTCCAGCAAGGATGATAACACTGGCCAGCATTCTTCACACACTTGCTAGGGGCCACGTGCTCTGAGTGCTGGGCTCGCATGAGCACGGGCTTTCCAAAATGTGCTTGATACATATTAAAGTGTACAATTTAGTGGCACTTAGTACATCCACAATATTCTACAACCATCACCTCTGTCTAGTTCCAGAACATTTTCATCACCCCAACAGGAAACGCCGTACTCATTAAGAATTGAAAACAAGCGTTCAAACAAAAACTTGTACATGAATGTTCATAGCAGCACGACTCACAATAGTCAAAGGTAGAAACAACCAAATGTCCATCAACAGATGCAGGGATAAACAAAATGTGGTTATCCATACAGTGGAATATTATTGAGTGGCAAGAAGGAATGAAGTATGAAGAACCATATGCTACAGCATGGTTGAACCTTGAAAACATTCTGCTAAGTGAAAGAAACCAGTCACAAAAGGTCACATATTGTAGGATTCCTTTTATGTGAAATGCCCAGAATAGGCAAATCCATAGAGACAGAAAAGCAGAGAGACTGTTTAACTGGTACCCATTTTTTTAAACTTTATATTTTGAAGTAATTTTAGACTTAGAGAAAAGTTGCAAAATAATGCAATGAGATTCCTTATATCCCCTATCCAGCATCCCCTAATGTGCACATCCTACGTAGCCATGGTGCGATTATCAAGAACAGGAAACTGACAACGGCATGATATTAACTACACTACAGATCTTATTGGAATTTCACCCCCTTTTCATCTAATGACCTTTTCTGTTCCAGGATCTTATCCAGGATCCCACACCACTTTTAGTGCTTATTTCTCCTTAGTCTCCTCTGATCAGTGATAATTTGAGTCTCTTCTTGCTACTCATGGGTTTGACACTTTTGAAGATTATTGGGCCGTTAATTTGTAGAATGTTCCTCAATTTGAGTTTGTTCCATGTTTTCTCATGATTGAAGCGAGATGATATCTATTTTTTAAAATTTACTCATTAAATATTTGTTTTGATAGATAATAGAAAAGTGTAGCTGGCACCTTTGTACTTTGATTTCTTGGTATTATTCTTCGGGATGAGGCTATAGTAAGTACATACAGGAAAAAGTGAGTCAACTTTAAGGGAAAATAGTAAATAAATAATTGCATAAGGGAGACACAGGATGGCACAAAGATATGAAGGTGGTAAGACCAGTTTGGGAAACGTGACATTATTTCACGTTACCCTACAAGAGCCCTGCAGGGTAGATACTGTTATTATTTGCCATTTTGCAGATGAGGAAACAGAGGCACAGAGATGCTAAATGTCTTGCCCAACGCCACACAGTCAGTAAATGGCAGAGTCAGGATCTGAACCCAGGACCTACATCTTGACTATGACATCCCCCCATAAGCCTTCCTTCCCACCTCTGTGATATCAGCTTAGAGGCTGCTCACGAGGACGTCTTTCTCCTTTTCTGTGATTTTATTTCAAGGGGAAGTTTGCAGAACTGTGTACAGTAAGGCTGAATCAGGTGGGCATGTGTCACTCAGTGCCGCGGAAGGGTTGTCTTCTACGGGCTCAGCAGGTGCACTGGTACAGCGGGAGAGAAAGACCCAGCCAGCCCAGGTAACCGCAGGTGGAGTCACTAAGGAAAACGTCTGGGATCTGAGACTGTGTGTTCGTCCGAATGGAGGAAAGAGGCTGGGTTCCATCCGGCTCTTGTTGGGCTGAGGGCAAGGTGAACATTAGTTACAGGGCACAAGCTGTGACAGAGGCAGAGAGTTCTCAGAAGGTGGGGATATGGATCAACTGAGACCTGGAGCCACTGGGGGCACCTGTGACAGAACCCAGATCACTGAGCACCTCTGTTCCTTCATTGAGCAACTTCTAAAGATGACCTTCCTTGTTTGCCTTTAAAACCCAGTAGTTAACAGGGATCCCAAAGTCAGTTAAATACCTACAGGTACTGGTAGGAAACAAATGAGTGAGAGGGGCTGCATGGGGGCCGGGGGAACTGGAGAGCTTATGTTCTATCTGGCAGGGGCGCCACCACCCCCTCCAGCTATTCGCTGACATTCAGGGATACGGACCAGTATGAACACACCTTCCAATGTTCCAAGAAAGCCAGAAATTTGTATTTCATGTGAAACTTCCAGTTTTTAAACGGTGGTAACCAATTTGGAAAAAAAATTTTTTTTAACCGTGTTAACCAAACAAAACTCATCTGTATGCCTATGGACTATTGTTTGCGGGATCTGACCAGAGCCTTTTTGAAGCAAGCGATATCCTGGGTCTGAAGCACTTTTGTGCAGAACAGGTTATAGTTTGGGTTGAAATTGAAATTTCGTTTGAAATGGCTGTTTTTGTAAGTCACAAAATAGTTGAATATCTGTGGTTTTAGACGGTTCAACCTAAGGTTATCACACTCCCTGTTATACTCGGAGCTTCGTGGGGCTCAGAAAAGTAACACAGGCTTTTAGAGGCAAACTCGATCAGTGTTTCTTGAACTATAATGTGCACACTTGGGGGTCTTCCTAAAATGCAGACTCTGATTCATAGGTCTGGGGCGGGGCCTGAGACTCTACATTTCTAGTCAGCTCTCAGATGATGCTGATGCTGCTGGTCCATGGACCACACTTTGTGTAGCAAAGCGTTCGACCGTGTCCATCTTTGGTGATTTTACAAACTCCATTGAGACCCATCTTTGGCTCTTCTTTTCCTGAATCCAAGTGTTGCTCCCCATGAATGTGAAGTCTCAATTATTTATTATTTCATTTGTAGCTTGCCATGTTATCACCTCTCTGCAGCTGCTTGGCAGGAAGTGAACTGATAGCAGCCCTGCCTTCCTATATGGCGACCACCAGCTGGACTGGCCCTCTAGACGTGGCATGGGCTCTCCAGTTCTCTGCAGTCTCCACCACTCCCTCTCACCTCCCACCTCGGCTACTTCGTTCAATAGCTGTAGACTGGGAGATGGAGACGCTAATTTATTGAGCACATACGATGTGCCAATCACCTTGCCATGCACTGAGGCTGTAGCAACAGACCAGGGAACCATGGTCTCTGTCTCCAAGGAGCGTACAGTCTCATAGCTCACTAGGATGATCCGTTTCTGGAACGCAGTAGTTACTTGATAAAAGCCGAGTAAATGAAGGGGTTGTTGCAGGGGTCTCTGGTACTATGATCCTTGTTTTAATTTTATTTTTTATTTTAAAAGCTACATTATCATTTATAGTTCCCTTAACCAACTCTAAATAAGTGCAATCAGCTTTTTATCCTAATTATGAAATCTATCTTTTCAATATTTACCTTGACAGGCAACTAGTATGGGGTCTGTGGACCCCTACAGGGCTCTGGGACACCTGAAAGTCCTGGAACTGTGTCCACAACTTTGTCATAGTTAGCCTCCTCCCACCACCTGTCATGGGATCCTCAGACCTCCTGTTATCATTCCTGGAGAGGCAGACAGTAGTTGGGGGGGAGGGGGCAGCAGGGGGGAGGGGGATGAAGAGCTCCTTGACTGGGCTTATTTTGCATAACCAAGATCAGTATATGTGGCTAGAAAGGGCATCTACCAAGAAGGCTGCAGCTCACATCTGCAATGAGCATTACTTTCGAATACAGGACCCTCAGTAAATTTCCTAATTTCATGGGGGAGGCAAGGAAGATGGGCATGTAATCTGCGTTTGAGAAGAAACCATGCAAGAAACTTGAATCCTGGTTCTGACTCTGTCTCTAAGGACCTTAGCAAGTCCTTCCGCATCTCCGAGCCTCAAACTCAAACTTCATTTGTAAAATGAAGGTTTAATCCAGTGATTTCCACTCTTCTTGCTTATTGGGTCATAGACTGCTTGGAAAATCATATTAATGCTATTGACCCTCTCCTCATAGAAATGTATACATGCACATAGTCACAAAAGTTGTGCACATAATTCCATGATTTTCGAGGATCCCTGAGTACTGTAGGGGGTCCATAGGCTCTATATTATAAACCATTGGAATAGAAAATCTCCAGAGTCTTTTTCAACTTCCAGTGACTAATTATGGGTGATGATCAGGCCAACTGAAATAAAAATGCACAGTAGTATTTGGAAGGTGACAAAAGCAAAGACTTTGAACTGTCATTGTTTGTAGATGATGTGATTATCTGCTTAGCAAATCTGAGACTGAAAATTATTGGAGCTAATGAAACAGTTTAGTAAGTAGAAAAATAAATAAAGGAGCAAAGACTTGAGCTCAGACAACCTTGGTTTGACTCCCTGTCATTGTCACTAGCTGGGTAAACTTCTGTGACTTGATTAACATCCTTGAGCCTCAGTTTCAGCATCTGTAAAATGGGAATAATAGTATCATGTCTTTCATATGGTTGTTGCAAGAATGAAATTAGGTAATTCAATAAAATGTTTACATATAAAGATGTTCAAAATGTTAGGTTGAACTATGAACTGGTGAACTTGATCATTTGTAAAACTGCTAATCTCATATATTTTAGTCTAATTAATAAAAATTCCACAAAAGATATTGCTATGGATAGCTGATCATTTGTTCAGTAAATATTTATTTTGTGCTTACTAGGTCTAACATATTCTAAGAAGAGAGTCACTTATATCTTTCAAATCAAAGCAGACCTATGCTACCGTAGAGTCGAGTGATCATCAGCCTATACCTGCTTTGATGAGCTATTTTCCCTCCGGTGCTTGTCCCTTGTCCCTACATCTGTGCTAATGTGGATGCAATGCATTTAGCTAATCTGAGAGTCTTGATCTTTTCCTCAAGTTTAACCCATTTACATTTATTGTTATTACTGATATAGCTGACGTATGTGGAGCTATTCCCGCCACTGTAGTTTGTGTTTTCTATTTAATGTCTTCTCCTTTTGCTGAAATTCATTTGTAACTGATTCAGGCCCAAGTGGATGCTGCGATCTATTTATAGGGAACTTTCAAGTTAAGGGAGCAGATATTGTCATTTAAGATATGCTCTCTTAAAATAATCATTCTTACTTCTTTTTCCTTTCATGAGCTGGGTCCTCTTGACCCAACTTCCCTGTACCAGGGGCACCCAAGGACGCCAGATATGAGAGGAGAAACTTGATTGAGTCTCGAGTTAACACTGAGCTGCAATTTGGAGGATACTGTTCTTGATGTCTTCCTAAAAATAATGACTCCACGCTGCCCATTACAGTTGACACAGTGCTCCACGCAGCGTCCTTCCTATGTAATCTTCATGAAAACCTTGAGAAGTAGTTGTTATTACCTTTTCAATTTCACAAAAAAACACTGAGATTCAAAATGTGAAATGACTTGCCCACTATCAAATGGTCAGTAAATGGCACTGCTGGGGAATGAGCCAAATCAAGTGTATTTTCTGTAATCCTCCTGAATTCTCAGAACTTTGGAAATAATGATAGCAGGAAATGTTGACTCTTTCAACCTAATGGCCCCGGTGAAATTGTTGCTACTCAGGAAGGACAATTCTATCAAATGAGTTTCATTCATTCTTATCCTTTCTTTCACCCATTTTTACCGCACCCCCTCAATGTCCCCTCTCCCAAGAAATGGCATCATATTCCATCTGCTTGGAGAAGCCAGAAGCTGGCAAGTCACCATGGAGCCCTCCCTCTTAGCCCCTCCATCCCATCACTCACAAAATCTTGTTGTGATCAGCTTCCTGAGTATCTCTCAAATCTCCCACTTCCCTCCTTCCTCCCTTTCACTACCCTAATCCTAACCACCATCGTCTCTCATCTCTGGCCTGCAGCAGCCTCCTAGCTGGGCTCCCCACTGCCAGCCTTGCCTCTCCCACTCATTTTGCACCCAGCAACCAGAGTGATCTTTGTAAAATCTGCATCTGACCACAGAACTTCTCTTCTCAAAACCCTGCAGTGCTTGCCATCACTCTAAGAATAACGTCCAAGATCTTGAACTTGGCTCTCAAGAGACCTGCATGGTCCAGCTGCTGAAGACCTCTGTTGGCTTTCTTCTCCTGCCAAAGTTGACTTCGTGCAGTGCCTCAAATGTCTGCTCCCTCCAACTCAGTGCCTTTCTCACATGCTTCTCAGTGCCTTCTCCCCTTCACCCCTGGGTCCACCCCTTCATCTGGCTGACTCTGTATCCTGACTCTTCCTCCGGAAAGCCTTCCCTGACCAGAGTATGTTAGGAGTCTTGTCCATGCTCCCGTTAACACCCTGTATTTCCACTTTTTTCTACCCACTATGCTTGTTGCTAATATCTCTCTCCACTCCCACCCCTCCACCCTCAGGTTGTGAACTCTGAGAGCTGGGGTGCTGTCTGTCTCGTTCATCCCTGCATTCCCGGTGCCGAGCTCCTTGGCGATCCAGGCAGGAGCTATGTAAGAGTTAGTGAATGAATGGATGACGTGAAAGAATGAAAAGGAAGGAAGAGAGGACAGGAAAGAGGGTAAAGAAAAGAAGGAGAGGGGGCCAGCCCGGTGGCGCAGCGGTTAAGTTCACACATTCTGCTTCTCGGTGGCCCAGGGTTCGCCAGTTCAGATCCCAGGTGCGGACATGGCACCGCTTGGCATGCCATGCTGTAGTAAGCATCCTACATATAAAGTAGAGGAAGATGAGCACGGATGTTAGCTCAGAGCCAGGCTTCCTCAGCAAAAAGAAGAGGACTGGCAGTGGTTAGCTCAGGACTAATCTTCCTCAAAAAAAAAAAAAGGAGAGGAAGAAAAAGAAAGTAAAAGAGGATAAGATTTATTGGAAGTAGAAAATATGTGCCACCTTTTTTTAATGATTCTTAAGAAACGTTTCAGAGACCACTGATAATATGTTTCTTTTTTGTAGTAATGAGGTCTTGTCCCTGATTATGTTTATACATCTGGCCTGAAATTGTTTATTTTCCTTGAGGTGTAATCTAAAAGGACTCTAAAAATAATAGTTAGCGGTGCCACACTTCACGTGGATTATCCCATTAAATGATTCCCATTGAATTATCCCATGTAATTTATTAGTTTCTACCTATAAGGTAGAAACTACCATTGTGCCCATTTTACAGATGAGGAACATGAGGCTAATAGGTGATAGAGGTGGTTCACAAACCCTTGTCTTTCTGGCTCCAAGGCCCATGCCTTTGACCACTACATGACCCTTCTGGGGTGGAGCGTGTCTGGTGAGAATGGGGGGAGAGATACATCTCTGGGGATTTTTGTGCCGCTGAAGGGTCCATGCATGGAAGGAATTTAAGAACCTTAGCCCCAAACGCTGGAATTTTCTGTCTATATGATGGATATACTACTCTACACCCTGCTGAACTAGCTCATAAAAATGAGCTTTGCAAAATGAAGATGAAATGAAGGCTTCATAATTCCCCAGATCTATTCCAACACGAGGACGACCGCCATGTAGCTCTCTCCTGAGGATGGACTGAACCAGTGACACCCACCTGCTCCCCCCACCTCGACACATGATATTGATTCACCACCAAGTTCCAGAGCCTGAGTTTCTAGCTGCCACTCTTGAGGTCCACGTTCCAGCCACCAAACCCTGCTCCTTTGGTGTTCTGAGAAGGAGCCGGTGACAGTGCCCACTCCACTGGAAGGCAGGAGCAATCTGTGTGTCCACAGCATTTGCCGGGTCCTTCAACCCAAAGAATTTAAGTGATATGTGTCAGTTTGGCACCTTTGACAGCCAATAGAATGATGGCTGCTTGCTCGATGATTATTAGCAATAGTGGTAGGAAAAGGATCCATTTATTGGGCACTTACCATAGTGCATGGCACAGTGTAAGAACTCAGAAAATATTAACTATTATCTCATTGCATCCTCACACACACCCTCAATAGATGCTATTTCATCCCGGCAGAAACCGTGACTCAGAGATGTTAAGTGGCTTGCCCACTGTCCAAAAGCCAAGTGCAGAGGCTAAGGTTCAAATCCAAGACAGTCGGACTTCAAAGACCTTGCTCTTTTCTAAAGATGATCCAAAAACATAGTAAAAATAAACAATACCAAAGAATATACAATAAAAGTAAGCTTTCCTCCCACCCTACCCCTAGCCTCCCGGTCTTCTTTCCCCGAAGCAGCTAGTGTTACCAATATCTTGGATGTTTTCCCAGAGATCTTCACTGCGTCTCCAAGCTTATATGGAAGAATAGATCAAGACACAGGACGGATATGTGAATAGATTTATATAGTGCTCTCCATCTTGCTTCTTAAGTTTACCAATGTGTCTTGAAGATCGTTCCCCATCAGTCCTTTTAGATTTAATCCCCACTTGTTCATTGCCCGTACAGGATTCCATTGAATGGATGTACCATAGTTTACGTAATAATCCACTACCAATGGATACCCAGATTTTCATAATCTCTTGATATTCTGAACAACCCTGTAAGGAAGAGTCATGAATGTGTGTGTGTATGTGTGCATTTAAGGATGTTGCCTCCAGTGTATCTGCAGGAGAAAGTCCCAAAACTTGAATTGCCAGGCCAAAGATCTGTGTATTTTAAATTTGGGGGTCGATATTGTCTAACCGCCATTCGAAAAGGTTGTACGAAGCAGTGATGTGAGAGAGCGTGGGTTTCTCAAGGCCTCGCGGCAGGGCGTACGATCAAACTTTCAGCAATCCTTAATCCTCGTGCCCCTGACTCTGAACTGCACTCGTTCCTGCCCGGAGGTGTGGGCATTAGATCTGTGAAGATCAAAGTCATCGCCAGCCAATTGCAGCCGTGACACTGGGGGGAATGACGTGGCTGGGGAGACCCCCCCGGGACCAGGGTGCCCGTGTCTCTGGGATCCCCGAGACACAGCATGACAACTTACCCCCCTGATTTGCAGAGGTTGGCGGGGTTGTCGCGGTGACTTGCCAGCGTGGGAGAAAGCCCGTCAACTTGATGCCGAGCGGTCTTCCCTCTGGGGAAAGACTGCAAATTAGCAGTTGAGGAGATGTAAGGCAGTGGGTTGTTCTGCCGGTCTTTTGAAGAGCACAGTTGGGTTATGGTTTTGGTCTTTTGTTTATGTTGGGGGTGACAGTATTTTGTTTTGTTTTTCAGACCTGGAGGACTTGGTATTTGTTTCTAAATGAGATTGGAGGGAGATGGGAAATAGGGCTGTAACTCCATCAGAGCTTTTGTGGGTGTGTGAACTGAAGGTAGCAGGAGTTCACAGGTGGGCCGTTTGCATTAATATTGTTCATTTAAAAGGTAATACACATGTGATAAAAAAAATTTTAGTGATATTCAAATAGAAAAAAAAGTATTGTAGTGCAAAGTATGTCTGCCTCTGACTTCTGACTTCTCGTATTCCTTGTAAGATGCAACCACTGATACCCATTCCTTCTAGAATATTCTCTGCATTTACGTGTGCAGCATTTACACATTTGCACCTTTTTAATCACCTAATGGTATATTTTGGAGCTCATTTCCTACCTGTATATAGAGATCTGCCTCATTCTTTTTAAATAAACGTTCATCATACAGATGGGTTAGATTTCAGGTGACACTGTACCGCAGGATGTTCGATCCTGGACTGTTCGTTCATCCAGGTGACATCCTTCCAGTTCCTTTCTCTTCTTGTGGTTCTAGGTGGACTTTCTCTGTCCTCCCTCTTATCCCTCTCACGTCTAATTCCAGTGGTCAAACTCTAAAAGCGTTGAGGTGTTTGCTAAGCTTCTGTGTCATTTTTCTAGTCTCATTAGAAAGATGAAGTATCCTCTGTCTGGCTAAGTCATCGGTAGGTTCTCGAGGGGACCTGAGGACAGTGGGATCCGGGGAGGAGCTCTGGTCCAGGAGCCAGGAGGTCAGACTCTAGGCCTGAGCTGCCCAGTGGCAATATAATGGGAGCCCCATGTGTGATTTTTTAACTTCATAGTAGTCGCCTTAAAAAGCGGAAAAAGCAACAGGCGAAATGAATTTTCGTAATTTTACTTAACTCAGTGTATCCAAAACATTATCATTTCAACATGTAATCGATATTGGAGAATTATTGAGATATTTCATGTTCTTTTTTTCATGCGATTCTTTGAGACCCAAGGTGTATTTGCCTCTTACAGAATGTCAGTGGAACCAGCCCCAGCTCAGGAGGTCGCTGGCCACGTGTCCTGTTAGACAGCTGGGCTCTAGACTACCCGACTGTCACTGATCCATGTGGAAAGAAGCCCTCACATCTCCAGGCCTCTTTTTCTCATCTTTGAATAGGGGAGCTGGACTGGGCTGGCTTGACAGCTCCACTTCACCCTAACTTCATCCTGACCCCTCCAAGTTTCAGTGCTAAAAATGGAAAGCCATGGGCAAGCCAGGACCAGTGGGTCTCCCTGTGGCAGCTTAATTTCTCCATCTGCAAAATGGGCACAATCAAACGTGACCTCGGTCGGGGTGAGGATGAGAAATACCGCAGCCAATGAGGCTGTGTTTGGGGACAACAAGGACAGAGGCATTGGGTTGTGGGGTTGTTGTTAGGATTAAGATTGACCCTGGTGATGCTCAGAATCCACTCGCTGAAACCCAGGGCCACCTCCTCGCTTTCCTTCTTTGACCCTTAGTCAGCTCGTCCGTCTGTCAGCTGGGGATAAAAACAGCACTCACTTCATAGAGTCACTGTCAGGATTAAAGAAATCCATGCAGAGGGCTTGGCGCCATGGCCAGCACACAGTAGACTCTCGATCCCTCAAAACTGCTGCCATGACCATTCCTCCGGTCGCACAAATGCGGCCCAGGATGGGGAGCGGCTCGCCCAAGGTCACACAGCGAGACAGTAGTAGCAGACGCTGGCCTATTTTGGCTCCTTCCTTCTCACTGGCAGTCATCTCCAAAAGCCAGCCACTAATTTCCTCGCAGCAAGGTAAATGAAATAAATACACCCAAAACCACTGAACGACTCGAACGAGGCCTGGGGCCAAGTATTGTTTCCATGGCATGTACTCTGGAGTGTACACGCACGTGATTTGGTTAAAATCACAGCTCCAAAGGGCAGAGGCTGGGTTGGCAGCATATGCTACTCTACACCCGTCTCCCTCATTCAATGCCCGATACCGTGACCAGCGCGAGATTCCTCAGTGTGATTTCCAGAAAAGGGCCCCCTTCTAGATGGCACCTTGAGTCCCTTTGGCGAGACTGTGATGGAGTAGAAAGCGCGCTGAATTAAAAGCCAGGAAGCCGGTCTCAGTTGATATTATAGAACAATGACAGGAAGCCATTTCTTCGGAGCATGCACTCTGTGCCATTGCTGAGTACTCTGCATTGAGTACTCTGCATTCACCATTCGGTTCACTCCCCCGGTTACCCAGGGAGGTGGTCATTACTGTGACCCCATGTATAGATAAGGAAACTGAGGTTCAGAGAAAATAAAGAACTCACCCAGAAACACACAGATAGAACCAGAAGGGGCTTTAAAATGTTCCCTGGGGCAGAAGGGGGGCCAGCCGTCCTGGTTGGCCCAGCACCGAGGCGGCTCCTGGACAGTGGACATGGACGAGCTGGGACAAGTGGGTCTCCAGCTTATGTAGCAGCTTGATTTATTCATCTGTAAAATGGGCTCATGAAACCTGACCCTGGTCAGGATACAGATATGGCAGCAGATGAGGTGTGCTTTGGGAATGGAAAGGAGGGAGGCCTGGTGTTGTGGGATGGGTATTAGGTCCGTGATTGACCCTGGCAATGCTCAGAATCCACTTACTTCAACACACAACTATTTTCTCTCTCTCCCTCTCTTCCTCCCCCCCAGCCTCTTTCTAATCCCTTCCAAAGATCAAGTTGCCTTTCTAGGGCCAAAATCTGAGAAACAGCACCCCAATTTCCCAAGCACCAGCGAACAACCCTCTCTGATTTAGAAAGAAGCTGAGAAAGAGAGAGGAAAAGCTGAGAGTGGCTGAGGAGGTTTCTGGATTGCTTTATTTCTTTTTTCCTTTTTTCGTAAGCCAAGTCCAGCCTCTGTCCTTGGGTGAGGCCTGGCCCAAGGCAACATGTGGAAGAAGTGAGCTGGAGGGCCTCGCCTCCCGAAGAGTTCACCTTCAGGTCCTTCTTTAATTAAAGAGCAGAGCCCAGTGCCAGACTTGGACACTCAAGAGCGATCTGGAGGTCCCAGCTACCTCTGTCTCCAGCTTAACGATGAACATCCTGGGTCTGGTACCCGGAAGAAATGGAGCTCAGGGAGAGTTAAGGAGGCTGGGTGGGGGAGGTAGACCAGTCCTCCCCAGTGGGGAAGAGCACAGTGGTTCTGGATGGTTTTCTCTGCAAACCGGGACCCCAGCAGCAAGACGCTGAAAGACACTCAGCCAGTTGACACACGGACCGCACACGCTCACACACGCAGCAGAGAAATGACACAGCATGAGGGCGATGCATGAATACACAGAGAAAAAAAAAAAAACCACACACACACACACAGCGACGCCAGATGGAGAACGCAGCCTGGGTTGGGCCCGGGTAGTCATTATTCTCTCGCCCACACAGAGGGGCTGGCGGAGTTACGTAATGCAAGCTGCAAAAGACGGAGGCTGAACTTACTAACCAGCCCGCCCTGGGGGGATCTAGGAGGTGGCACCTCCTTCTCGGGGCGGGGGGGATGTCTGCACCCACCTCCCACTCTCAAGAGACAGCAGGAGCTTGTCAGCTGCCTCAGCCCTGGGGTGACCCCGGGAATTCACTAAAAGGGAAGCGAGAGAGTGTCACTTTGTTAGTGGTGGCAGATGGGGGCTCCCTCCTAGTGAGGATGAGGACAGAAAGGGGTGCTGAGACGGAGGGGGCACTGGAACTTAGCTGGGGGATAGGGAAAGAGACGGAGGGGTTCTCTGCTGCCCCCTACCCGCCCCCACTCCACCCACACCCAGAGCTCACCTGCCCCAGCCCAGACACCTGAGACACACTTACGTAGCTGCCCGCTGTGTACATGCCACAGGTGCACACACCTCGCCTGGGCCACAGCGTCTCCAACTGGGCCTCCTGGTGGCCTTTGGTACCCCAACCGTATACCCCATTTCCCTGAGCCTGGGGGAGCTGGTGGGAATTGCAAAAATAACTGGAATGTAAATTTTTAAAAACTAGAGTAGAACTTTAAAAGCTCGGGCCCAAGAGCAGGACCAACCTGAGTTCAGATCCTCCCTCTGTCATCATTCTGCACGTGACCTTGGACAAGTGACGGAACCTTCCCAGGGTTGGTCTTTTTGTCTGTTACTATGCAGATCAAAGGAGAAAAAAATATACATTAAGAGCGTTATGTACTCAATCAGTGTCTGCTATGTTTAGTCTTTGGGGATTTTTCTTCTTCATTCAGTAAACACTCATTGAACTCCTGTTATGCCCTTATGCTAGGGGTACTCAGTCCACTCTTCCTAATGTTTCTCCATTAGGGTCTCAAGCAGTCTACAGAGTAGAGATGTCCTCCAGAGTTTTGTGTGGACCCACATCTTTAGTAATTACTATACAAAATATGGTTTATAATAGTTTGTAATGTGGCCAAATCTGTCCTTTTGAATCCAAAATAAGTCAATAATTACAAAAATGGTCATAAAGGCCAACTGACATTGCTCGTCGGTGGTTCCTCAGAAGGTGGCATCATTCACCTTCTAGTAGGTTTGTTGCGGGGGCTTGGAGTGTGGCCGAAATGGAGAGCCCAAAGATCAGTGTCAGCTGAGCTACTGACCTGTGAATGGGAAATGTTTGTGAAACACACTGAGCCAAAGGTCGCGTGACAAGTTGGAGTGGTGACTTCTTGCGGTAGGAAAGAGATAAGAGAGGTCTTATGACTCTTGCCATCTGATTTCTGGGGCTGACTGTCAGTGGTTTCCCCAGGGAGACCCTTGGTCTCGGAGGGCTTTGATGAAACCAGGCAATTTGCAGCTAACTGGGGAGGTCTCTCCCTCGAGGAAGAAGGATTTCACTTCTGTGTTGGCTTCAAAACTCCAGAGCATCTCATGGCTAGACTTCTCAGTTGGCTGCGTTTTCCATCTTAGTTTTGAAGGTGGTTTGGGCACTCCACATCAATCTTTTTAATTCTCTTCATCCCTTCCCTGTTCCTTCTCTTCAGCTCAGGAAGCCCCAGATCTGATCTGCATCTAGTGGGCTGGCGATGCCCAGAGAAGAGTCCACACTAGCATGCGTCACCTCTAGACACATCTAGACACATCCACCAGACACTTCTCCCCAGTCCGCCTGGCCTGTTGCTTAGGGACACGTCCCACTGCTTCTCCTGACGTCTGCCTGATCAACCATCGCTTCCTTAGAGAACAGGGAAGGAGGCAGACGCATGAGATCATGCCACCGATGGCCGAACAGCAATGAGTGGATGACGCCGAGTTGACGTCAAAGACAGAGAAGACCAAAGCCCCAGAGCAGCTCGCTCTCCAGGCTCCTGCAGCCCCTGCAGCACCGGCCCCCAGCTCCTTCTCTTTGCACAGCCTGAAGCCTGGCTCCTCCTGCTGAAACGGTCTTGGCTTGACATATTTGGAGGTCGTCAGACCTTTGGACACTGGATGCCATGGAGAATCACATGTTTAGTGTTCAACAAATCCAACCCAATGTCATCTCCGTCCGCCTCTTCAAGCGCAAAGTGGGGGGGCTGGGATTCTTGGTGAAGGAGCGGGTGAGCAAGCCGCCCGTGATCATCTCAGACCTGATTCGAGGGGGTGCCGCGGAGCAGAGCGGCCTCATCCAGGCTGGAGACATCATTCTTGCTGTCAATGGCCAGCCCCTGGTGGACCTGAGCTACGACAGCGCGCTGGAGGTCCTCAGGGGCATTGCCTCCGAGACCCACGTGGTCCTCATTCTGAGGGGTCCTGAGGGCTTCACCACGCACCTGGAGACCACCTTCACTGGAGACGGGACCCCTAAGACCATCCGTGTGACACGGCCCCTGGGTCCCCCCACTGCAGCCATCGATCTGTCCCACCAGCCATCGGCCAGCAAGGAGCAGCCACTCACCGTGGATGGGGCCACAGGTCCTGGCAATGGGCCACAGCATGCCCAAGACAATAGACAGGAAGCTGGCTCGCTCTGCCACACCAACGGCCTGGCTCCCAGGCCCTCAAGCCAGGAGCCTGCCAAGAAAAGTGCCGGGATCGCCCTCCAGGGCAGCGGGAAGAACAATGAACTGCTCAGAGAGATAGAGCCTGTGCTGAGCCTTCTCGCCAGTGGGGGCAAAGGCATCAATGGAGGGGGACCTGCCAAGATGGAGACAAAAGATGCAGAAGTCCAGGTTGACAGGTAAGCTCCACTGATGCGTGTGTGTGTGTGTGTGTTGTGCACAGGCACGTCCCAAACTCCATCTCACAGCCCAGAAGCCAGCCTGAGCTGTCCCAGACGTCTGCACAGGCACGGCCACTCGCCTCCCTTGCCTCTTTCCCTTAAAATTGCAATTGCAAGAGCGGAGTGGGCATAGCTCCTAGGATGTTCCTCTTGCCACAAATCCCGGAGCTAATCATCATGGCAGCCCACATCACGTCTTCCGGTCTTTTTCCCATCTAATCCTCCAGCCACCCCACAAGGTGGATCTTTTCGCAATCTGCATTTCACGGGTGACAAGACTGAGGTTTGGGGCAGGAGGGCCTTCCCTGGGGTCACCCAGGGAGTGAGAGGCACGTGTGCATGGCAGACCCCGGCATGGAGTGGATGCCAGGGCTCTGAGAACAGAGAGGGGACGAGCTGAGTGCTGGGCAACCCGCACCCTGAACCAGCACTCTCCCTGGGACAGCAGGTCGAGGGCAAGGCAGTTCTAAAGGAAGGGAATGGAATCAGAGTAGGGAATTGGCCCTGGCTCCCCAGAGCAGTGGCCCTGCTCAGATCATGCGGGAGCTGATACTAGAACTCAAAGAACTGGGTACCAGCCCCTCTGTGTTTGCCAGATTGGCATTTTCTGATTCTGTGGGGGAGGAGAGCTGGCAGCACAGTGGGCAATTCTAGCTCCTCTGGGGAAGGCTCGGCAGCTGGGCCAGGTGGCCCGAGACTGGTGGATCAGGAGGTACGAGAGAGAGAAGATCCTTTCTGCCTCCTTTCACTGTCATCTCAGGTCTAGCACTGACCCCACAGCCCCCAGGGCTACCAGGGTGGGTCTCGGCAGTCCCTTCCTACCCACCCCTGACTGTAGAGGGAGGTGGCTCTGGGGCCAAGTCAGGTCTGGGGCCACCCAGAAATCCAGGCCAAGATTCCCCAACCCCCTCCCCAAGGACCCCTGAGTGTCCCAAGAACATTTAGAGGTCACCAGGAAGTCCCTCCGGGGCCTGTAATAAATAAATAGCTTTGCAGGCCCTGCATTGATTCATTTACCAAATGTTCGTTGAGGACCTACTGTGTGCCCGACACTTCTGGGCTCCAGGGATGGAGCAGTGAATGAAATAGACAAAGAATAAACACGATGAAGAAGCATAATAGGTAGTCCATTCGTGATACGTGCTAAGGAGGTACCCAGAACAGGGATGGGGTAGGAAATGTTGGGCAGCGTGGAATTTCAGATAGGGAGTCTGGGAAGGTCTCATTAGGAAGGCGACATTGGAAGACCCTCAGAGAATGGGGAAAGGGAGCCTTGCAACTTTGTGGAGGAGGAGTGTTCCAGGCAGAGGAAACGGCAGGTGCCAAGGTCCTGGGGTGCGAGAGTACCTGGGGTGTTTGGGGAACTGAGTGGGATCCAGTCCTCCTTCCTGATGGGGCAGCCCCAAAACTGCCCTTTGGCGGGCCTCTAAGTCCATGGCGGCCCACCTCAGCCCCCATTACATTCTGGGCTTGCCCAATGTCCCACACCTGGGCAAAAAGGAAGCTGATTCCAGCAAGACCCCAGAGCCCACCAGTAGGAAGATGAGGCTCTGCTGGAAGCCCCTGGGCAGAGGGGAAGCACGGTGACTTCCTGCCCTTTGAGCCCCGCCCTCCAACCTGCTCCTTCTCTCTTCTTCGAGTTCCCTGGGGTCACCCTGGAGTACCCCCCACACCTTTGGTCCCATGTCCATGAGTCGGCAGACAGGGAGTCTTGACCCCGGTGCACAGGACGTGGTGGGACCCTCTTGGTGGGGCGACGGACCGGGCCCCTGATGTCCACTTCCAGAGCTGGGGGCCAGGATCAGTCCTCGGGGTTCTCCTGGCTGGCAGAGATCTGGGGCCTGGTTCACGCATGACCAGCACAGGAGGCCACCCAGGCTAGACCCCAGCCCTCAGGGCGGCTGCCACCTCCCAGGGGTCCCTACAGCAGCAGCGCAGGTGGCATGTTTAGTCTCCATGTAGCTTCTGGGCCGCCAGCATCCCCTCGGGTCTCATTCCATGGACTTAAATTGCAAAGCAGCTGTAAAATCCAGCACCCATCGTTGGTCTTGTTGTCCGGGGGCATTGAAAGGCCCTCCTCAAAGGCTCATGGGCACGACCCCTCCCTCCCGATCCTATGTATGCCTCCTCACCCTCACACCGCCTCTCGCACGAGGACCAGTGGGACACTGAAGGGGGCCCTCTTGCCTTGAGAGGGCAGTCCCCTCCCCACGGGCAGCTGAATCCTGAGAGTAGCTAATGTTCCATATGCTTGCTTCTGATTCTTGAGTGGGCATGGGCTGCTGAGCATCAGAATTCCCCGGGGCTCTGTTTCTGTCACACCCCCACCCGCCCAGGAGTCTGACTCCCCGTGTGTGGTATGGACAAGTCCCTCCCATCGCTGAGAGCTGGGCCCTCCCCTCCGAGGAGCCAGTGTGGCCCTCTCCCAGCCGACAGTCCGGGACACAAAGGGCAGGTGCAGGCCGCCGGGCGCGGACAGGATCGTGGAGTGGGAAGGAGTTTAACGGGAGCCCGACCCCGAGGGGCCTCTCCAACACCATCTTGGGGCAGCAGCCTTTGCTTGCCCGAGGACGAGGGAGGGACAGGCCGCTCTGACTTGGGGTCCTGCTCTGGCAGACCTGCATCTGAGCTCTCCGCCTGCCCTCATCCATCACGGTCCTCCCTCCATTGACCTCGCGGCAGCCTTGCACACAGCACAGTTGTCTGAGCAAAAGGAGCAGAAAATACCGTTCTGGGGGCAGTCAGGTTCGGGAGAAAGTGACCCAGGGTGAGTAAGGGCTCCATGAACCCCACTAAGGTGAGTGGTTCTAAGGGTGAGTAATATTTAATAATAGAGGGTGCCCGCCTGGCTCAGTGACTCACCGTGCCGGACTCAAAGCCCCCCATTTTTAATAAATATTTTTAAACTATTTTACCCTTTACTAACCAGGTGCTAATTCAGAGATCATATAACCTACCCACGCTTTACACTTTTTAACCAATATAATGCCCTAACTGTAAGATAAAAGTGACGGAGCATAAAAGTAATTTATGATACCAGAACCTATCAGTGAATATATCAGTGCTCAGGCCAGACTCCACCAAAATGGTCAGACGTTTGTCCCTAGACACAGAATTGCTGTAGACACGACAGCATCAAATGCGGATTGCCACAGGTGTATGGTTTTGGCAACTCAAATGCCACCAGCAGTGTCGCCTTGGTGACGTGCTTTTCCAAAATGGTGAACGACTCCCAATAAAACGATGTCCTGTCTTTCTTTGATTTACCCAACAGTTGCATGCGTGGAAAAGTCAGTCTGCCTGAAAGCCCTATCTATACATAAGCCCACATTGGGACCGTGGCTCAGGAATTTAAGCCTGTTTTTTATCTGTGTGGATGTCCAAAGGTCGTGAGGCAGCCAGGACCTTTCTTCTTTATGTGGGTTTGTCGCTGGCGTAGCAGGGTATCCACCACCCCTGAGGCCACCTCCCTCCCACTGTCATGCCAGGAGCCTTCTCACCATCATCGTTAACAACCCAACGTGCACTCACAAATTGCCACACTGCCTCCTAGCGGCTGAAATAAGTGCCTCATTGAGAATCAGCATCCCAAGTCAGGAAATGGAAGCCTGGAGACAGAGGATTCTTTGGGGTCACTCTCGGAGTTGGCAGGCCTGGGAGGGTGCAAGCCCCTTGGAACACGAGGCTGCCTGGAAATGACTCATCTTCCCAGGGGCCACTCCATCCGGGCTGCATTTTGGGGTGGGGGTCAGAACTGGCATCCTGGATGCTGGATGGACAGGTGACCATGAGGCCAGCTGCCCTCCAGGCCGGGAGCCCCACATCCAGGTCACACCCACCTTCTGGGGCCCGAGCCGAGGCTGCAGCCATCGCTGGTCCTCAGTAATGCCCCCCACTCTCCCATTCTCTTGGCCGCATGTGCTTCCTTCCATCGTCCTCTCCTCGTGGACACAGACTTACTCTCTGGCTCTGTCTTGCCCCTTTCTCTCCTGAGGCATCCCTGGTCCTGTTGTCCGGGGATTCTCGCCCTGAGGTGGGGGAGAAGTGATGTTTATTCTAGACACAGACTCATCCCTTCCTCCCGGGGGGCGGTGGCCCTGGCAGGTGGTGGCAGCATGAGGATGCGTAAGGAAGAGAAATCCAGGAACTTCCTGGGCCTGCTGCATTTGGGAGCGGTCCCTTTAAACGGCTGCATGTCAGAAGATATCCAGGTTGCTCAGCTTGCTGCCCTGAAGGAGGGTTTTAAAGAGGCCAAGGTCCCTGGTCCAAGCATCCATCTGGACCAGCCGGCCCACCTCGCCCTGCGCTCTGATAACTTCTCCACTGCAGGGCACTCGGTTTCTTAGATTACCTTCAGCACAGTCACCTCCTCAGAGCTTGCATGAATTCGGCTCTCTAAGTAGAATGTGTGGTTTCAGCCCCCTTATAGATGAGGGAACTGAAGCTCAGAGAGGTGAAGCAACTTGCCCAGGGTCACACAGCACTGGCCACAGGGTGCTGGTCCTGGTTCTACCTAGAAATCTCACTAGGAGTGTCTAAAATTAAAGAGAAACCAGATAAGAGAATGTGGCTGGAGAAACAGAAGTCAATTTTGACCCTAAAGAATCAGCTTAGTTGGGGGGAAGAGGCCTTCTGTGACAAGCCCAAGTTTTAAAATCATTCTGCTGGGTAACCTCTACTGAGTACTCCAGGTGGGCCTGGCCCCAGGCTAAGGTCTTTACATCAAGTACTTCATCTGCTCCTCATAGCACTCCATTTTCCTGAGAAAGAAACTAAGGCTCAGAGAGGAGTGGTCACTTGTCTCAGGTCACACAGCTAGCAAGTGACAAAGCCAGGACTTGACCGCAGGCCTGTGCTCTTGACCTCTCCTGACTTTGTAGATTGCACTTTTGGCCACTCGCCATCCAGTTTCTGAAGACTTCAGAATATTTTCTCAGTCTGAAAGGGAAACTGAGGCCCCAAGGTGCTGTCTATGAAAGACAGCCCCCCTGGAGAACCGACTCAGCGCGGCCAATGACAGCGTGGCTTCCAGGACTGTCTGTGGTGGCCGATCTCCCCCTGGCCGTGCTTGGCACGCCTCAGAGCCTTGAACGACTCTGCTGGGAGTTTCCCACCAAGGAATTGACTCACTGACAGTGCTGTCATAGCAGATCTCACTGCAGCTCTGCCCTCTCACCTCAACCGTCGGGACGTGTGTGGCTCCCCGGCCGTCCTTTCCTGGGTGGAGCAGAGAGGTCCTATTTGTAGTCGTGACTCTCCCATCACACCCTCTTTCCATCTGTGTCCCTGCCATCTTGTCAAGTGGCACCCAGCCCCTCCTTCTGGGAAGAGCTATGGAATAAACCCACCCACCCCAAATGGCGCGTAACCAGGCTGTTTCTCACCATCTTTCATTCAACAAATATTTATTGAGCATCTCTTCCACCCCAGATATCGTCCTCAGAACTGGGGATCTGTTGATGAAGCTCTGCCGTTTGGAGTCAGATCATAGACTAGAAATGAATAATAAACAACTGGACATATGCAATTGTTTTAGATTGTGTTGCGTTCTAGGAAGGAAATAAAACAGTGATTTGAAGGAACACAGCCTGGGTTTGCGTAGATTGAAGGGTCAAAGAAGGCCTCTCTGAAGAGGCGACATTTACACTGAGGCCAGAAGCTGCGAACCATGTGCCATCTAGGGAAGGGCATTCCTGACAGAGGGCACAGCAGGAGCAAAGGCCCTGAGGTTGGGGCATTCAAGGAACTGAAAGGAGGCCTTGGGGCTTGAGTACGAGTAGGCGAGTGTGGCAGGCCATGAGAACAGACAGAGGGGCAGGGACCACCAGCCCTCCTGCCACCATGCCATCCTGTCCCTGTCCCCACCCACTCACTGTATCAATTTCCCATGGCTGCTGTAACAAAAGCCCACAAACGTGGTGGCTTAAGTGACACACATTTATTCTCTTATAGTTCTGGAGGTCTTAAGTCTGGAGTGGGTCTCACGGTGCTAAAATCAGGTCAAAGTGTCCACAGGCCTGCGTTCCTTCGGGAGGCTCTACAGCAGAATCCGTTTCCTTGCCTGCTTCACCTTCTGGAACTGAATTCCTTGCCTTCCTTGGCTTGTGTCCCCTCCTCGATCTTAAAGCCAGCAGTGTGTGTCTTGCTTCAGTCATCAGTGCCCTTCCTCTTCTGTAGTCGAATCTCCATCAGCTTCCTTCTTATAAGGACACTTTGATGGTATTTAGGCCCATCCAGATAATCCAGAATAATCTCCCCATTTTCAAGACCCTTGACTGAATCGCACCTGCGAAGCCCCTTCTTCCATGGGGACGTATGTGGGCTCCAGGGACTTGGACCTGGTCTCTTTGGGGCCATTATTCAGCCTCGCACACTCATCCGGCAAGCCCCATTGAGCAGTGCTGTGGCCAGGCCCTGCCGCTGACCCATAGCTGTCCCCGTTGCCGTCACCATGAGGTCTCTCTGGACTGGGTTTAGTGACCCTTTGCCTACGTCTTTTAGGAAAACCCCTTCCCCTCTCTGGGCCTTAGTCTCTCCATCTGTAAAAATGGTATGTGGACCAGAGGAGCCCCAAGATTCCTTCCAGAACTACCATTCAGGTTCCTCCCGAGGTCAGTGGTGGTCACTGCTCATTGCAGGCGAGCAGCTGACCAGCTCACCCCCTGTCGAGCCGCACCCAGAAGGTTTACCGCTCCAGGCGCCCTCTCCATCACTCCAGGAGGAGGAGCTCCAACATCCCTTTAGGTCAGAGGTCACAAACTGGAGGTTGAAGGTCACACCCCATTCTCCCATGACTTTTATTTGGCCTGCAGAGTTTTCTGGAAAAGTGAATTTGTGGCAAAATAGAGAAATCAAGAGATTTCACATTAAAACTGGTTTCCAGCCTCTCAGAAAAAAATAAAATATATTAGAAGAGCTGTTAGCACAAAGTCCACATCCTGGTCAGACAACCAGCCCCGGGACCTGGACAGGGGCTGTCCTGGGCTCTCCAGTTCCCCAGCATCCAAATTCAGCCTGATCGGCCCAGCCCGGACCCTGTAGACGCGAGTTTGAGGATTCTGCCAAGCTTGTGTGACATGAGGAATGAGAACCATGGTTGTTCCTGAGCCCAGAGGCCCTCTATCGAGATCTCCTTTTCTCTATCGAGATCTCCCCTACACCAGGATGATGAAATCTAGGAGAAAAGCTTTGCAGAGACCCCAGAGCCAGCTTCCATAGCCCCCAAGTCTTCCTGCTTTAACTCCGCTCCCAGCATCCACGGCCAGGTGGAGGCAGAAACCAAAGGCTGTTGGCGCGGGGAGGGCGAGAAGGGGAGTGTGCTGAGAGACGCAGGCAGGCTTCCTGCCAGGACCAGCTGCTCCTCAGCAGCCTCGTCGCCTGGTTGAGCAGGCAGGCCCCGTCTGCAGGCCTGGCCCACCTGCTTCCCGTCCTGGGTCCTCGGGGTTGGTTAGTGGTCAGCACTGGGCCGACTAACACCATGCAAACTTCCTATGGAGTCGGGCCCAGGACCCCGTCCCCGCTTTGTGACAGGTCAGGGGTCCCTGGCTCCCACCAAGCCTCAGTTGAAAGGATCTGGCAAAGGTTCTCAGAAGGTTTCGAGATGCTAGACCGACTCTTGGCTTGAGTACGATCATCCAGCTAGCGAAGTGGAAGAAAAAGGGCTTTAGCTGAGTCCTTGCCAGAGGCGTAGAAAACGCTCACCAGGTGCGTGCTGGTCTTATAGGAGGAAAGCGGAGGGGAGCAGGAGAGCTGGGGGGCGGTGACGTTTCTAGCCAGGAGGGAGTCGTGCTCTTCACTGCTAGAGTCGGGCAGAGCTCTTCCAGGGAGGTGGGGCTTCAGGGGTGTCCATGCCCCCTGTGGGGTGCTTTTGCCAATGCAGATTCCAGGGTTCCCACATACACCCCCTTCTTCAGACTCGCCAGGGGGCGGGCTCTGGCAGTTTTCCAACCCCCTTGGTTGATTCTGATGAAGTTTGAGAACCACCAAATGTGACCACATGATGGCTCTGGAGACACTGGTCCACCCAGACTGCCAAGGTCATGGGAGGATGGCCTTTCCAGAGGGATGAGAATGCCTGAGAGGAGGTGGGAGCCACTGAGTGAGGCCTGGGAATAAGGGCCTAGCAAATAAATGCTGGCGAGCCCTTGGGTGGGTGTAGAGCAAGGATGGGAGGCAGTAGGAAGCTTGAGATTGGCGTCCTCAGCTGCATCTAAGCCAGTGCTTCTCAATAGGGAAGAGTACATGTTGCTTCCTCCCCAAAGGGACACTGGGTGATGTCTGGAGACGTTTTTGGTTGTCACAACTGTCAAGGGCACTGGGGCAGTTACTGGCATCTCATGGGTACAGACCAGGGAGGCTGCTAAACATCCTACAATGCACAGCACAGCCCCCCACAGCAAAGAATTATCTGGCCCAAAATATCAGTAGTTCCAGATTGAGAAACCCTGATCTAAACTGAGACCACTCTGGGCAGCTGGGCGGGACCAGGAACCCTGAGCACTGACAAAGGAGAGCCACTGTCCAGGCTTCTGAGACGTCAAGACAGGCCCATCCGCCTCCATCTAGGGGCTCCCAGTATATTTATTTAAGGGAGGAAATGATGCATCAGAGTTACCAAAATTGCATTTAACAGATAAATACATTCAGCAGCTCTACTGCCTTTGGAGGGAATACCCAATATCTAAATTTGAGGTTTTTTACAAGCATAAGGTCCCATC
Source organism: Equus asinus (assembly GCF_041296235.1). NCBI lineage: Eukaryota > Metazoa > Chordata > Mammalia > Perissodactyla > Equidae > Equus > Equus asinus. Next base: position 82,745,579 of record NC_091797.1, on the reverse strand, counting down.
AAGCCACTCCCCCACCCCTAAAAGCCCTGTTCTCGGTGATTCTCAGCTAGGAGAACAGCAAGAAGGAGACAATTGACTCAAGCTTTCCCCACTGCTCGCTGGCAGTGTGACCTTCGACAAATGACCTAATCTCTCTGAGCTTCAGTTTCCTTAGTTGTCAATGAAGATAAACATAGCTCTTGTTTAGTTAGTGCCGACTGTGTGCTAGGCATTTTACGTGCATGACCTTATTTAACCCCCAGGAGAGGTGGGCTGTGAAGTGGGCCTTGAAGGGTGAGTAGGAGTCAGCTCTCGGCAGAGGGAAGATGAAAGGGCATCCTGGGAGGGCAAGTGTACATGTCAGAGTGGACACAGTGTGCTCCCCGGGAACAGTGGAGAGTGGAGGTCAAGGCTGAGAATGGTGAGAGGTGGGAATCTAGAAGGGAAGCAGAGAATTCTCAAATTCCTGGGCTCTGTGAACAAGACATGACAGCTCAGAAAGGGTCTGAGTACAGACATCCCTGCCTGGGACCCCCTCACCCCAGGGAAGACACCCCTCTCTCAGCTGGAAGCCATGTGTCCCTTGATTTCCCAGTCCTCAGAGACATTAAGGCTTCCAGCTGCTCTGTCCAATACTGTCGCCACTGGCCACATACGGCTACTTAAATTTAATTGCAGTTAAATACAATTAAACATTCGGTCCCTCACCGACAGTAGCCAAGTGCAAGCACTCCGTTGCCACAGTGCCTAGTGGCTGGAATGCTGGACAGCACAGATGTAGAATGTCTCCGTCGTGCCGGAAGGTTCTCCCAGAGCACGCTGGCTTAGAGAAATCTTGGCTGTTTCCTACAGAACCAGCATCTCCCTTTCTGTTTCTGTCCGATCAGCCCATAAGCAAATGAATAGTACGAGCGACAGCAGGTGCCACGTGGTAGTGCGGTAAGCTTTAGATCATTTAACCATTGCAGCAACTCCCTGCACTGGGTATTATTTTTAACCCTATTCTAGAGATGAATAAACTAAGAATTGGAAAGCTTAAGTGTCCAAAATATCCAAAGTTGCACAGCTTGTAACCAGCAAAGTCAAAAGTTGAACCCGATTCCACCCTATCCACCGTCCAGTGCCACACTGCCCACAAGAACCCGTCCAGCAGCTGGCTTCCCGGGTGAGCAAATTCTAGCAATGAGCCAGATATTTCCCTCAGACCTCGGTTATCGCTGCCAGACGCAGGGTGGGGAATCTACCTAAATCTCCTGGTTTTGCTCCTGGATAAATAAAAGCAAAATAGCTCAACCCGGATGTTCCCCATGGTCCCATATTAAAAATATTCTTCCCCTGCTCATGACACAGGACTCTTAAATAAGTTCGTGTTGACAAAACACTTCAAATGCATTATTTAAACAAAGGCGTTAAAGGCTTAAAAACAAAAACAAGGATGACAGTGACAGCAGCGCTGCCTGCAGATTCACACAGGATGAGCCGCGTGAGCCGTTTCAGAATTGCCTGGGTAATTGTACCCTGGCTATTTTGTAAACTGGCCTCATTCAGTAAAAGATGTTGGATAACTTGCTCCTTAGCCTCTGGCTTAACGTGAATAGGTTTTCCTGTCACTGTTTAAAAAAAGGAAGGATCTGGGCCCAGCAGCCGTCAGACCCAGTTTCGAATTCCAGCTCTGCTGCGCGCTTACTGCACAGCCCCGGGAAACTTACGTAACTTCTCTGGGCTCAGTTTTTGCGTCTGTAAAATAGGACTATGCATGTCCATTGAGGTTAAATGAAATAACTTCTGTGCAAGTGCCTGGTACATTACAGATGCTCGAACAATATCCACCTCTTCCCTCCTCTGCCGAATCCCCATTTGTGGCCACGTGAGATCCTAGAATCAGGAGTTTCGGAGCTGAGAGGGAGCTGAGTGACATTTAGAGCAGCCCTCTTGACAGACAATTCGTCTGTTTATCACCACGTAGGTAAACCATTGACTTGGAAAATATCTGTAATCAAGAACGACTCCCAGTGTGTTTCGGTGACATTTTAAAGAGGGTAAAACAGAATGTTCCGTCTGACAATTGCTGACCTCTCCAAGCAGAAGAGCGGAAGTGGCTTAGACGTGGGCCGCCGGGACTTTGTGAAATACAGCAAAGAGAGGGGTCTGGCAGCCCCCAAGTGAGCAGCCAGAGGGGCCGCTCGGGACTATGCACTCCCCTGGGCTCTGGCTTCTAATTCATCCCAAATGACCATCAGCACCGGATCAGGGGTTGGTGGAAATTATGGAGCCAAGACAGGGCGTCCTCAAAGCTGAGAACATAGAACAAAGGGCTAGACGAGGGCCAGCCTTGACACCTGGGACCAAAACCGAGATGAGCCACAGAGCAGCCACATTGCCCAAGGCTGGAGAACAGACAGATGCCGTAGTCAGAGTAAAAGTGGATGCGAGGATTACAAAGAGGCAGGTTGTCAGGAAGCAGAGGGTAGAGCTCAGAGGGTGGAGGAACCGAGGTGAGGCGGGGCTGGCAGGGAGATGTGGATTTTAATGCGAAGTCAGTCCCATCTCAGCCGTGACTTCTGTCCGTCGCAGAGGGTGGCCAGTGTGTGGAACCTGGCTGAGACAGCCTCCTCCGAACCTATTAGAGGTCACAAGCGGGCAGCCAGGAAAGCTTCACGGTTAAGAAGGCAGCCTCTAGAATCAGAAATAAGCTTGGTTTTGAATCCCAACTCCACCATCACTAGCAGTGTCGCTTAGGCTGGTGACTTAACCTCTCTGAGCTTCTGTTTCTTCATCTGGTGGAGATTGTGAGGATGATGATGGTGATAATAGAGGAGGGGGGGCGATGCTGGTAATGATGGTGCTGGTAATCAAGATTATGATGGGATGAAGGTGATGAGGAGGATGAGGTTGATTACGGCAATGGTGATGGTGATAATGAGGATGATACTAACACTGGCGATGATGGTCGTGTGTCTGTGGTGGTGATGGCTATGCTGATAAGGAGGAGATGTTGGATGATGATGATTATGATAGTGATGGTGATGATTTTAAGAATGATGGCAGTGGTGATGGTAATGGTGGTGATGGTGACGGTAGCGACAATGATGCTGGTGGTGGCAGCAATGGTGGTGGCGATGATAATGATAATGCTGATGATAAATGATGACAGTAACGAGAGCCTCCACTTCAGAATGGGTGAAGAGTAGGCTGCAATACTGTGACCTTGGGCAACTTAGCTTCTGTCTCACTCACTCCATCTGTAGAATGGTGATTAATATTCATACCTACCTCATAGGGTTGTCACAAGGATTAAATTAACTAAAACTTACATAAAGTGCTTGACGTATAGTAAGTGCTGAATAAACGATAGCTGTCACTATTAATAGTAGCAGTATTTTTCTTGCTCTGTTCCCCTTATTTGCAGACTCATTCCTGTTTATCCTGGCCAGTATCCTCAGTCTTATTATCAGTGTCTCAGCGATGGAATGACTTACCACCCTGGCCCCCAGGACTGGTTTCCTTCCCCACCCCTCCCGCCTCCTACATTTTCCACCATTAAATCTTGTGGGCATTAAGTTGTCCTGGGGTTCTGCTAGGAGATGGGCCTCCTGTGTTTCTAGATCTATGAAATGGGGGAGGGGAGCAAAATGCACATCACAGCCCTTCTGAGATGATGTTCACAAAGACGGGTGTGTGTCAGCCATCGGTGCCGACTTGATGAGCTCATGTTCACGCCTGACAACAGGGCTGCTTCCACCCGTCTCTGGTGACCCTACGCAGCGTCAGGCTGGGCGCCCAAGGCACGCTGGCTCCACGTACGGTGCTGTGGGTGAACCGTGGAGGTTCTGTGCTGACTCAGGACTTCCAGACCAGGGCCACCAGCCGGTCCTTCCGACATCACACCTTCCTCACCTCCCCTGCCTTGCTTTGCAGAGACCTGGATGGCAAGTCACACAAACCACTGCCCCTCGGCGTGGAGAACGACCGAGTCTTCAACGACCTGTGGGGGAAGGGCAACGTGCCCGTCGTCCTCAACAACCCGTATTCAGAGAAGGAGCAGGTAAGCGGGTGGTGCCAACCTGGCACCCATGCTCCACGGCTCCCTGAACCCTCTCGGGTGTGAAGATGCGGTGAGGGGAGCCAAACCCCAAAACATGCTGGACTGGAATCCGCCACCATGGCTGGAGCCCTCGGGGGGCTGGGGCCAGGAGTGCTTATCCTGGAATATGGATTTTGGCTTTTGCTTTGTTTTGTTTTCTTTGTGAGCTTGCCATTTTTCAAATTTTAATTGTTTCTACCATGAAAGGCATTCACATGGTTCCAAATTTAAAGGATATAAAAGATGCATGGTGAAAAGCTTTTCTCTCTCCCCTAAACCCAGACACACAGTTTCCCTCCACAGAGGTAAGCAATATTCATCATTTTTGTGGGCCTTTTAGTAACATTTTATGCATAGACAGACACAAACATTATTTTGATATATTTTTTACACAAATGAGAGCACATTATACATATCATTTTGTACCTTGCTTTTTTACTTATCAACGTATCTTGGTGATTAGTCCCAATTAGTAGATAAAGAGAGTCCTGGTTCTTTTTCACAGCTGCATAGCATTCCCTTGTTTGGTTCTGCCATAATTTGTTGAGCCACACCTCCATGATGGACATTTAGATCATTGCCAATATTTTGCTATGACATGGCTGTGATGAGTGACATTGTATAACTACCTCATTTGGCATATGGGCAGGCTTATCAATAGAATAAATTCCTAGAAGTGGAATTATTGGGTCAGAGGTCATGTATGTTGTGATTTGGGCAGAAATTGCCAAATTGCTCACCATAGAGGTTGTACCCGTCCTACCAGCCAAGCAGAAGAGTGTTTCTGCACAGCCTCACCAACTTGCTGTGTTATCAAACTTTTTAGTCTTTGCCAATTTGCTGAGATGTGTTTTGACGGCTGAGTCAACATGGTTTCCTGAGAGTCGGGATTTGGCTAGAGATCAGTGGCACTTTTTTCTCACCTGCCCAGGCGGCTGTGGGACCAAGCCAGAGCATCCCTAGTGAAGCATGTGGATTTCCCGCCCCGCCTCTGCATTGCAGTGGGTCCTGATGGACCGACCAGCAGGAGGTCAGAATGGGGAGATGGCCCAGGTCGCCTCCTTCCTTCCCTCCACCTGCCCCAAGCCCTGGATGGCACAGGCGGGGTTGCCATCATCACCTTCCATCCCCATCCCAACTGAGTGATGGCTTGGAGCCTCTCTACATAGCTTCACGGGGAGGATGGGCCATTCCAGTCTCTCAGTGGGGATGCCTTTCTCAGCTGCTGTGGCTGGCCAGGAAGATAAGGACCTGAGGGATTCTGCAGTAGTCAGATTCATGCTCCTGCTGGCCCATTACTCTCCCTCTTGCAGTGGCATCTGGGAGTGTCTGGAGGATGAGCACAATGTAGGTTTCTATGATGCTGTCCTCAAAAATCATGGCCACGCTGTGAGCGTGAGAGGACTATTATCCATTAATGATTAAAGGAACAATGTTAGAATTTTTCTTTATATTTTCTTTCTTAATTGAAAATAAAACGGTGTTGCCATCATTCAAACCCTCCCAAGACAAAGAACAGAAAGAGGCAGCCTCAGGCCAGATACAGGCTGTAGACATGATTTGTTAGGTTTGCACTGTATTGTCCTAAGAGACAATTGATGTTTACACTTGGAATTTATTGCCGATGTTTCAAAATTTTATTTAAATATCATATTTACAGCTTCTCTTAAAAATGTGGGTGATCTGACCGCATTGAGCTTATGTTCTTATGGGGCAATAATCCGCCTGGACTGAGTAGCAGCTGCCCCCTCTAGACACAGCATGGGCTCTGCAGTTTGCCACAATCCCCACCACTCCCTGTTGTCTCCCTCTCATTAAGGCCAGTGTCTGTTGTCATTTGTTATAACGTTAGTGCTGTTGATTCTCTTATAATAGGATGAAAGTTAGATCTTTTGTATCCATATCTTTATGATAAGGGATAAGAAGAGACAGAACAAGAGGTTCATATGTTTCCGGAAAGAGGAGAAAGATTTGTTTTATGAAAATGAAGAATAGTCTTTTGTGTTTAATAGGCAACCTCATGTTCTATCTTGAAATTACTCCCTCACACACGCACTTTACTAATTTCCCTTACCTGCCTGTCCCCTCTCGGTATCAGAGTTTGTAATTGGTGGTCCCCAGCAGCCTCTGAGATCTGGGTTATAGGGAAGCAGCTGAGGAAGCCTAGACCCCACTAAAAAGACCCTTAAAGTCATTGCTTAAATCTGAGCAATGGCAGAATTATGGCCATTTCCTCTCCTGCCGTCCACCTCGGTTAGACAGTGACAGCCTGAGAAACGTGACCTTGAACTTCAAGCCTGAGGAGTCTGGGTGGGTGTCGGGAACAGGGCAGGCATGAGTAGTAGGACCACGGGCCTTCTTTGCAGGGCATCGTGATGAAGTGACCACGTCTCAGTCCGGGCAGGCTGCTGTGACAGAACATTGTGGACTGGGGGGCTTATAAACAACACAAGTTTATTACTCACTGTTCTGAGGTTAGAAGTCCGAAATCAAGGCGCCGGCAGGTTTGGTCTGGTGAGGGCCCGCTTCTTGGTTCATGGGAGGCATCTTCTCTCCTTGTCCTCACGTGGCAGAAGGGGTGAGGGAGCTCTCTGGGGTCTCTTCGTATAAGGGCACTAATCCTATTCATGAGGGCTCTGCTCTCAGGACCCGGTCACCTCCCCAATGCCCCTCCCCCAAGACCATCACATTGGGGGTTAGGTTTCAACATATGAATTTTGGGGACACACATTCAGTCTCTAGCAATCAGGGAGTGGCGCTGGGCACTTGCCCCAGGGCCCCCTCTAACACGGCAATTCCATGGCCTTAGAATTCCGTGTCCCTGGGGAGACTGAGTCTTCCTGAGGTCACCTGCCAAATGTCTTTAGACTTGGGAGCTCCTGGCAGCACAGCATGGAGACCAGCAGCGCCTGGGGATTACGTCCCTCCTTTGTCATCGTCAAACCCTCAGTGTGCTCCATGACCCAAGAACAGGTTCGGAACCACTGGCCCGCGAGATCCTCCTGGCTCTGCTGTCTGAGACTCAGTTTTCCAGATGCCTCTCAGATGCAGAGCTGCCAGGAGGCGGAACCGCAGGGCCTCAGTTGTCGCAGAGATGGCCCTCTTACCTCCTGCTGGATGTCTCCAGACCACAGGGCTCAGAAATGTTCCAGGCTGAGCAAATTGATAGAAAATGCAGTGTTCTTCTTTCTGGCCCGAAGACCGGCTCCTAGGCCCAGCTTCTCCTCTGCTGCTGGAAGGCACTTTACCTGGAGCTCCTGGAATTGCTTCCCTCCTCCCACTTGTAACCCACGTTGGCTGCTTTTTCAGGCATCTGTTGGGGGTCAGCATTGTTACTAACACAAAGAGAGACCCAGCCACCACCTGCTTCCCTGACTCAGGAGGACACGTAGGAGGGAGAAGGTCTGCATTTTTCCCAAGGACCGGACAAAAGGCGACAGAGCCCAAGTGAAGCAGGGCGGATGCAGGCTAGACATGAGAAAGAACTTCCTGACTCAGAAGACCGTTAGCTCCCTGAAGAAATAGTGAGGTCTGGCCCATCCTCCCTGATGCTCTCGTTTGTCCAAATTCCAGGAAAATCGGCCATAGAGGCAGCTTCTCCTAAATCAGTCTCAGAAGGCTGAGACGTTAATCTGTATCTAGCAGTCATTTCTCTTGCCAGTAGTCTGGGTCAGCCATGGGTGGGACCAGTGAGACCCAAGTCCCTGGTCACTAGGATACAACGTGTGAATGACTTCGTGATGCTCATCTTTAACATCCCCTTGCCAATTGTATCTGGCCTGGGCTGGTAGACAGAATGAAGCAGTTTGCCCATCCCCCAGCATTCGCCCAATACGTGCCGTGTGCATAGCTCTGGGGTGGAAGCAAAGATATGCGAACATCATCCTCCCTGCCCTTGAGACGCTCATGGATGAATGTGGGGAGACATGTGTACAGTGCAATGAATCCTAAAATAGAGAGAGACACAAAATGCTGTGGGAAGTGCAGGTGTCAGGAAAGGTTTACCGGAAGAGGTGACATTTGACCTGGGTTTTGAAGATCACATAGGAGTTTGCCCAGAAGAAAGTGGGAAAAGGTGTTACAGTAAAAGGAACAGCTGTGGCTGATAATATTGCCTTTTTTTTTCTTGCTGAGGATCCTTATCTTTAATGCTAATACCACCTGAGACAGGTATTGAGTTTTGACAACATTCTAAAGGCCGTTTACATAACAACCCCTTTAAGAGAGGATGCTACCTGAGATAAATGACATGAGAAACTGCTGTTTGTACATTCTCCCTGAAAAACCTTAGAGTTTGAATCAAGCCCTCTCGCCTTCCCTTCTTATTAAGCATCTATTCCCCTTACCTGCCTGGTTTGCCCTCCTAAGGGGCGAGAGGTGGACCCATGCCCTGCTTCAGGGCAGAACGTCTGTTTGCAGGTACTAATTAAGCATCCGTCCCATCCTTAGTTGATGCAAGAGGGGGTCTCAGGCCTCAGGAAGTGGGATTTCCATTTGGGGTTCTCCCCTCTTAGCCCGCTGCCCCCCCCCAGCCTCCTACTGACAAAGGGGATCAGGTAGTCAGACGACTGTCATATTGAAATCACCCCCCATCAGAAGCCTGGCAGTTCCTCACCCCTGGGGACTCAGGGCTTGCCGGCTGCTTTCAAAATGTCAAAATCTGTTGAGAAGCTATTCTCTACTTCCTGGTAAGTGTCAACATCAGCCCAGCCTCTCTGGAGAGCTCCAAATTATGAGGCGAGCAGGGCGTGCTCGTGGGTCCCCATTCTTCAGAGAATAAAGGTCTCCGGGGCCCCTCTGTCCATGAGCACACGCCCCAACTGGCCGGCTGGTGCTGGCTTTGCTGGAAACCAAAAGGGGGCCGGCAGAGCCAGCCTGGCTGCTTCTGAACGAGGGCAAGCCAGCAAAATGCTCTGCCCCTCAGCGACAAGCCACGTGCCTTGGGGAAACCTCCTCAGCCAGCCCTGACACACTTCCCATGAATATGTGAAAAAATAATAATAACGGGATAACCGGACCACCTTGTGGGGGTGTGGCCATTCTCGCTCTTGGCCTCACTCACTCCGGGGTCAGCCCAGGTTCTGCCTCCTCCTACTGGTGAACTTGGTCAGACAGCTAATTAGCACCTGTGCTGAGCCTCATTTCCCGGCAGGGGCTAATGGGCCCAGGGAGTTGTGGGGAGATGAAATGAGAGAGTGCAGGAAATGCCAGCATCAGCTGTAACAGTAACAGCAAATGTTTGTTGAGCAGTGTCAGAGCGGTGCTGAGCACTAAGTCCACAGTCTCATTTAATCCCCAGTCCAACCCAATGAAGTGCTATTTTTGTCCCCATTTTACAGATGAGTAAACTGAGGCACAGAGGCTTTAGTAGCTTGATGATGGTCACGTGACTAGTAAGTGGGGGAGATGGGACTTAGACCCAGGCTGTGGAGCCCCCAGAGCCCACTCTTAACTCTATAGAGCCAGGCACAGAATAAGTGCTCCAAAATTGTGTATGATTATTATTATTGCTGTTATTCAGCTAATCATTATATTGCTAATTTAGGCATAGCTATGTTACTAATTATTATATCGCTAATGTGAGGCACAGAATGCAGGAAGCACTGTCCCCATTTTACAGATGACACCCGCTGAGTCTTGGCAACTGAGTGCACCTCTTTCCCCGTTTGACTGCACCGTCATCCCTGTCGCTCATTCGCATCAATGGGGCGTTTGTGGTTTATGCCTCCTGGGGGCCAGGCTCTAGGAATGCACAGCAGGGAGGGCAGGCAGGAGGTGGGAGGGCCTGGATTCCAAGCCCAGCTCTGTTGCCGGTTAGCTGTTAATTGGGGGACGATCCCCTCACTTCTCAGAGCCCCTGTTTCCTCATCTGAAAAACAGGTTACCACGAGGGTTCACTGAACCCGTGGACGTGCAATGGGCTAGCCCAGGTCAGGCACAAAATAGCATTTCCTAAAAGTTACTCAAAATGAAAAGAAACTGAACCTGATCACTGCCCTGGAGGAGTTCACCGCCAAGACATCTTTTCGTCATCAAATATTTGCCTCGATTTCCAGAAACTTCCACTTCCAAGACAAGCTGCAGACATAGACACACCCACAGCAGTTACGACGCTGTGATATTTGGGGTTTCGTAGAATCGTGCATGCACGCTTCCCACACAGCCACAGGCTGGCTTGAGCAGATTCTCTTGGCTCCACTCAGGTTGACATCTTGCCTGTTGAATTACTCCATCCCCTAAGATTCTCTCTAGAAACCTCGTGTGTTTTGAGATGAATTTCTCTCTGTGGGAGGTGCCCCCAGTCCCCAGAATAAGATGCCGTTAAACTTCTTCATTCTTCACCCCCAACTCCATGGAGCCAGCTATCCTCTGCCTTGATCTGGCTCATGGCTAGAGTTAGACACTGTGTTGGATTTTCCCAAAAGCATCTTCAGTCGCCCCTCTTCGCGAGTTACCCAGTGTTCCCCGGGTGCCCTCAAAGGGGACAAAGGCCCCTCAACAAGGATGCTTTCCAGGAATATAGGTTGAGCTGTCTCCCTCAGTCCCCAGCAGCAGCAGACTCCAACTCTTGCTAACGTTTCCCTTCCCTCCACCCAACCATCGCCTGCTCAGTGACCACCCGGGTCTCTGTAGGTCACTTAGTCAGGAGACCAGCCTTCCGTGTCCCGCTGCCCTAGGGGCTCAGAGCCAGGGTGGAGCCAGGAAGTGGGGCCTGAACTGATGGTCTTTGAGTTTAACCCCGCTGGAATTTCCACATATTTTGCTGGCTGTTTGTTTTAACAGTGAATATATTCAATGCAAGCTGTCCCAGCTGTTGTCTGAGGGGGACAATGACATTCTGGTTCTGGAATCGGTGACACCACTCTTCATGCCCATTCATTCATCAGACGTATTCAAATGCCTTTCCCGGATAGGCCAAGTTGGGGCGAAGTCATTTTTCCCCCCTCTCCTTGCAAATTGATGTCCGTTGCCAAGACCCCATCCAAAAAGAGATTCTCGGAGAGCCCAACCCACTCCCATTTTCTGAAGGTCCCAGGACATTTTAAGAGGTAGAAAGGCCAAAACATAATCATAAAGTTTCTTGTGCATTTTAAATATTTACATTTAGCAAGTTAATGCTTTTAATAAATGCACACACACAGTATAATGCAATGTAATGGGGGTGGGCCGCAGGATAATTACAGGATTTCTTTTAAAATTAATTCGCAGTGCACGTAGACATTCTGGTCTGGTAATGGAACCAAGTTTAAGGTTGTCTAGTAACCTCTGGTTATCTTGTGAGCTCATGGCAACTATAAGCATAAACTGATTTGGAGAAAGCATCGATGATGTGTCTTAAAGGCCTGTAGTCTCCAGAGACCCTCGTCCGTGGACCCAAACCGATGGGTCAGACTCCAGAGCACCCACTTCCCTCATCCTCCTCCACACACCGGAGGACACGGACCTTTGTCAGCAGCAGAGAGAGAGAGGAAGAATAAGTGATTTCAAGTTTCCGTGGAGTTATTATAAAGAATGAATCACTGTAGAAATAATGCTTTGAATACACTACAAGGAAATTATACTTTGAGGTACTAAACGCAGTGGGTCATGCTTTGTAAGTAGCAATTTTTTAATTGCATGGATAGGTGTGTACCTGCTGGTTTGTGGTCCTGGACCCTGAGCTGCCACAGCTCGTAACCAGGCTACACTTGCTGCCGTGAAGAGGTGGTATCTGCAGGTTGGAGCCGGGCTGCTTGGGGTTGCAGAAGGGCACGATGTGTGGTCTCTGTCCCTGCTGTGGATGGGCTTCTGCCCAGCTCGGCCCCAGCGTGCTGCATTCATTGTAGGACAAGCCAAGCGGGGCAGGTTGCTGCAGGCCTGTGACGGAGGAGCTGTCACTGGCGCCAACCAGGAAAGATTGAGAAACTACTTGCTTTGTACAGGTTTGGGCCTTGCCTCCGGGGTTAGCTTCCTAGGGCTGTCGTAACAACACACACACTCTGGGTGGCTGAAACTACAGAAATTGGTTGTCTCACGGTGCTGGCGGCCAGAGGCCTGAGATCAAGGTGTGGGCAGGGTTGGTTCCTTCTGAGGCCTGTGGGGGAGACTCTGCTCCAGGCCCCTCTCCTTGGCCTGTAGGTGGCTGTCTTCATGTTCATGCGGCCTTCTCCCTGTGTGCGTGTCTGTCTCCAAATTTCCCCTTTTCTAAGGACACAGTCCCATTGGATTCGGGCCACCCTAATGACCTCATTTTAACTTAATTACCTTGTTAAAGACTCCAAATTAGGTCATATTCTGAGGTTCTCAGGGTTAGGATGCCAGCATATGAATTTGGGAGGGACTCAGTTCAGCCCATAACTGTTCCTGAGATGTTCTCTGTCTCGCAAGGGCCTCCCTCGCTGCTGTCAGGCTCTCATCCCTGTTTTGCTGTGAGGCTCCTGACGGTCACAGCCCATGACTGGGGGCGGGGCAGGGTGCTTGGCCTCTGTGTCTGGATCAGATTCTGATGTCTAGTGTCCATCTTCCTGCCTTAAAACCCTCCCTCCCTCCCTCCACCTTCCCATCGCTCCTGCTCCTTACTTCCCAACTTCTGCTGCAGGCCCACCATCCTCCACTTAGACCAGAATCCTCTGAGCCGATGTTGACCCTGCCCTTTTCCCTCCATCCTCTCACACCCCCAGCTCTTGTCCTGCTTCCCACACCCCAGTCTCCATCCCCTCCCTTCCTGCCTCGCTGCTCCTGCAGCTGTATTTTCCACCCTCACGCCCTCTTGCCTCCATTGGCGCAGCAGCCCCCTCGGGGGTCACTCAGCCTTCGCCCTCTCTCCATGGCACCCCTTGCAGCCACGTTTCCTAAAACTCGGCTTTGATAAGGTCACCCCCTCGGTCAGGCCACTTCAGGGGTTCTCCATTCTCTGCTGAATCAAGACCAAAGTTTTCGGCTTAGCATTTGAGGAAGTCCACAATCTTGAAGTGTATTTACACCTTATATTAATCAGCTCAGACTGCCATAATAAAATACCAGACTGGGCAACTTAAACAACAGAAAGTCATTTCTCACAGTCCTGGAGGCTGGAAGTCAGAGACCAAGGCACCAGTGTGGTTGGGTTCTGGCGAGGCCTCTCTTCCTGGCTTGCACATGGCCGCCTTCTTGCTACTTCCTTATATGGCCTTTCTTCTGTGCATGTGCAGGGAGAGAGAGAGAAAGGATGTCTCTTTCTCTTCTTATAAGGGTACCAATTCTATCAGATTAGGATGCACCCTTATGACCTCATGTAACCTTAATTACCTCTTAAAGGTCCTGTCTCCAAATACAGTCACATTAGGGGTTAGGGTTTCAACATAGGAATCCAGGAGGGAAAAAATTCAATTCACAGCCGAGTTCAGATATTTGTTGGATATGTACCATGTGCTGGGCACTGGTGTAGGGGCTGGAGGTGGAGCAAAATGAGCAGGGGGTAGGCAGACAACTATATCTAGGTCTAAATATCTATAGTGACATATAAATCTGTATCTGTAACATATAGAGATATATACATTCACGTGCAAATGCATATACACTCCCAACAATCGTTGGCAGTGATAAGTGCGATGAATAAAAAGAAAGCATTATAGAGGTCGTGAAGGAGCAGAGAGGCACAGGGGTCGGGCGCTGTTTTAAAGAATGATCTGGAAAGATCTCTAATGCAGCGACATGTAAGCAGATGGAGACGTAAGTAAGATAACTTAGAATTCAGCTACTGGAATTTGATCCTTTAGGCCAGGAGTGCAGAAACTATTTCTGTAAAGGGCAAGATGGGAAATGTTTTTGGCTTTGCGGGCCCTGTGATCTTGGTCTCCATTGCAGCTCCCCGCTCTGCCCTTGTATCCAAAAGCAGCCGTAGACGATATAGAAACAAATGAGCGTGGCTGTGTGCCAATAAAACTTTATTTGTGGACAGTGAAATTTGAACGTCGTCTAACTTGCATGTGTCACGAAACAGTATTTTTCTTTTGATGTTTTTATTCAACGAGCTAGAAATGGAAAAACCATTCTTAGTTCATGGGCTGTATCAAAATGGGCCGTGGGCCAAATTTGGCCCGCGGGCCGCAGTTTGCAGAGCCCTGCTTTAGAGCTCGCAGCTGCAAGATGCTTCTCCCAGTTGTGAGATGAGAATGGGGACCACTGTAGGGCCTGCAACACAAGTTCCTGGCACACAGTAGGTACTCAATATGGATTTGTTGAAGGAGAGAAGGAAAGGAGGGAAGGAGAGCGGGGAAGGAATCAGGGTGTCACGGATCCTACAAAGCTGAATTCCTGGCACGGGGCCTCAGGCTGACACCACCTCACCTCGCTGTCTCCTCTTGGGCTGCAAGACCGTTTCCTTCTAGTTCCTCAGGGTCTCTACAGGCTCCCAAAGCAAGAGGTGTTGACACAGCCTTTGAAATGCCCGCAAGCTCGGAGCCTCCTTTCCAAATTTGGGAGTGGGCATCCCAGGCAGACCTGACAAACCCCCTGAGATGGAGTCAGTGTCTCTGCCACCCGAGAAGCTTCCATAGTCCACCCTGGACATGAATCCAGAAAAGGATACACATAGCCACAGCCGTGTCCCCAGCATAATGCATACAAGTACCACTAAGCTGCATTTTTAGCGTGAGCACTTCAGTCCCCACTCAGAAAAGTCATTTGCATCCCCCGTGCAGGGGCTCTGACTGCCGTATTAATCTCCCGCTCGTCCCCTCCTGAGTCACCTAATATGACTGCTGGCTAATTAAAACATCAAAGGCCCAAGTACAACAGCCCTGCCAGCGGCCTCCTGATGCCTGGTTTCAAGTGTGCGGTTCCCCGCAGCCCAGCGTGGAGAGGGCACAGCTCGCGCTCGGCGCCCGATTACTCGGCTCGTCATGACCACCCCTCGCACATCTGGAACCTCGACAGATGGCCCCTTTTATTAGGCCTGTTGCCTTGCTCCCTCTGCTCCCTGCCAACGAAGGCTGCCAGCTGCCCACCCACCGGCCACACCCCTCACCTCTTCCTCCCGCCTCACCACACTCCCCACCCAGCCCTCCCACCCCATCCCTGGGCCCTGGGCCCAACCCCAAGGCCTACACTGCGTCTGTTATCCCCACTCTGGGATTCCAGCTGCTCTCAGCCTCCAGGGCGTTAATGTGTGTGGCCGAGAGAGCTCGGAAAGGAGCAATGCCTAGTATTTGGGGAGGATGGCTGGGGTGCCTCCCACATGGGCAAGGTAGGATGTTTTTTTTCTCAAGGGTGCAGGGTGTCCACACAGTCAGAGGCATTGGTCACAACAAAGGCCTGCCCAGATGTGACTTCCGTCACCTGCATGTCTGCTGGAGGAGACAGAAACCTAAGGAAGTTTTAGGATGTCCGGCCAGACCTTCAAAGGAAGAGGGGCCATTCAAATGTGTCTTCACACGGGGACATAAGCAAAATAACTCAGAGCTTAGCACGATAGACAGGGCCCATGAGAAATGAAGGCAGGACTCCAGATGCTCCTCCCCTGCCTCCCAGGGAGGTACTGTAGTAATAAGACTTGCAGCCGTAGTACTAGTAGGAGTATGACTAGAAGTTGCACTCGTGGCAGCAGCATAATGACCCCAGGAGTCATCAGTAACGGCCAAGTTCAGGGGACTGCCGTCATCCCAGGGGGAGATGGTGGTGGCTCCAACAGAGGAGTGGATGGAGTGTAGAGCTCCTGAGAAGGCTAACGTGATGGGAGTCAGGGCTGGATTAGGGGCGGGAGAGAAAGGGGAGGAGGTCCAGGACGGCTCCCACCTGTGGCTTGCACAGATGGATGGGTGGTGGTGCCCAGCCCTGAGGTGGGAACCACTGGGGATGACTGGGTCTGCCCAGGGCGGGGAGGTGTGGAAGACCGTGAGTCATAGTACCTTCCGTTTGTTCCTGGCCATCGCTCCCTGCACTGTTCTGGAACAGTCTTTAACAGTGGCGTCCTGTTTGCCTGCCTCTTCTCCCCCAAACTCCAACATGCTGCATGGATATTTTAGCACAGAGCTCCTCTTACACTGGCCAGAAGGGTGGCTATGACATGCCTCTCACCTCAGGACCTTTGCACAAGCTGTTCTAGCTCCCTGCAAGACCCTGCTCTTCTTTCTTTGCCTGGTTAACACCTACTTGTCCTTCAGGTCTTGACTTAGAGGTCAAATGCTCTGGGTTAGGTGTCTCTTCTGTGCGCTTCCACCGTCCCCTGTACGCTGCCAACGTCCCATGTTACGGCACCCATTGCACTCATTACAATGGCTCATTAAATTATTGGCACCCCCCCTTGGACTGTGATCTCCACAAGGGGAGATCATGTCTGTCTAGTTTGTCACTGTAGCCCTTGCCCTTGCCACCTTGCCTGGCGCATGGGAGATACTCAATAAACATATATTGAATGAATGAGTGAGTGAATTATGCATAATGGCCAAGAGGCAGGATAGTCAAGCAGTTAAGGGCATGGTTTGAGAGCTAGACGGCTTGCATTTGACTCCAGGCTCCAGCGTACTAGCTCTGTGGTCTTAGACAACTTAGCTAACCTCTCTGTGCCTCCATTTTCTCATCTGTAAAATGGGGATGATAAGGCTGTTGCTTGGTGCAAAGTAAGTGCTCCCTGAATGCTAGTTTTCAGTATTAGTCCTTCAGAGTTCTCTGTGGTTTCTGTGCTGGACTTAACCCATTTCACCTTAATTCACAGCTCCCTTACCAGCCTGAGCTCCTCCAAGCTGAAAAGATGTGGACCCTGTCTCCTGCCTGCCTGCATCTCCTTGCACTCATCCTCACTCGGACACTCCAGCCACACTGGCCTCTGTGCTGGTCCGTGGAACCTAGCCAACCCTTCCCGCCTCAGGGCCTTTGCATGTGCCTTTCTCCCCTCTACTTGGTCATCATCACCTCCCTCTGTTTTACATTCTCATCACCACCTGAAACTCTGTTGTCTGTGTTTAGTTTACTTATTATTTATCTCCACTTCTCCCACAACAATGTTCCAGAAGGGCAAGGACCACGTCTGTCTTGTCCACCACAGTGTCATCAGTGCCTAACAGTGGCTGGCACAGAGTAGGTGCTCAATAAATACAAGTTTGAGAGTGTGAATGCTGCCTCCAGGTCACAGCCCACTGCTCTACTCTTTGGCGTGAGCGTCACTCACATCGGCTCGTCTTCCCTCCCCTGCTCAGCTAGCACATCAGGGTGTACCTGCTGCCTCTCCCTCAGCTGCTGACTGACTGATGCTTATCTGATGCACGGGCGCACCTCTGCCCAGGCGGGTAGACAGTGACTCAGAAACACCTAAGACAGAATGTGATCCTTATGGATGAGGTCTAAAATGCACAGGCCAACATTGGTCAGCCCACGAACTCATCCCCAACCACCCACTGGGCAGTTTGTTTACAGAGGTGAAGATAAATGAGGGAAGGAAGGAGTTCAAGACAGAGGGAACCATAAGTGCAAAGGCCCTGAGGCAGGGACATGCTTCACATTTTTGAGAGGCAGAAACCTGAAATTCGGGGAAAATATTCCATGCTTTGAACCTTTCTAATTTAAACCTTCTGTTTTCCCAGTATTTGCCAGAAATGGTGAGTTTGGGCTGTAGCAGGAAAGCCCAGAAATCCAAGTAACTTGACCCAGGCTCAGGTTTGAGTCCTCGGCCCCGAGAGCTTTTATCATTCAGAGAGACTGCTGGTGTCCTTTCAGTCATCTATTCATTCAACAAACATTGATTGAGTCCCTGCTAGCACCAGAGAGACCACCTTTGAGTTCCTGACCCCTCTCCCCGGAACAGAACCCAAAAGGCTCTCCCACCATGCCTCCTTCTGCATGGGTGGAGGCACCGGGTCCCCAGCCACCTTGCACGTGTCAACTGGGGCGAGTCGGATCCCTCTCTCTGTGCTGACAGTTGGTACCTCGGAGTAGATTCCAGGAAGAGCAACGCCTCTTCCCGTCCCAGGGGAGACGGCTTTCCAGTGCCCTCAAGACCTGCCTAAGGTCCCATCTTCCTTCTCTCCTCCAGCCCCCTGCCTCAGGAAAACAGTCCCCCACAAAGAATGGCAGCCCCTCCAAGTGCCCCCGCTTCCTCAAGGTCAAGAACTGGGAGACGGACGTGGTTCTCACTGACACCCTCCACCTCAAGAGCACGTTGGTGAGTGTCCCCGAGCGGGTGGACCAGGGTTTCTCCGCCTCAGCACTGCTGACGTTTGGGGATGGGTAAGTCTCTGCTGTGGGGACTGTCCCGTGCATCGTAGGAGGTTTAGCATCACCCCTGGCCTGTACCCACCAGATGTCGGTAGCCCCCTGATGTTGTGACAACCAAGAATGTCTCCAGATATTGCCAGATGTCCCCTGGATGGGACATTCACCTCTATTTGAGATCGACTGTTGGACGCTCACTCATGAAAATACTTTCTATGTGTGTACCTTGTACCCAAAAGACTCTCAGGGGAGTTACTGGCTCCTAAGACATTCTCTCCGTCTTTCCCAGTCTGACCACTGATGGAATATTGACCAGACCCTCCCTTGCTTTCACCGCATGCCCTCTGAATTTTTATCTCGCATTTTCAACAGTCAACAAATCAACATGTTGCTTTAAATGTTTGTTGAGAACAGGCCTCCTGGAGGAAGGTTGTATCAGTTCGCTATTGCAGAATAACAAACTGCCCCAAAACTTAGTGTCTTAAAAAACCTCCGCTTATTATCTTTCAAAAGTCCACAGATTGGCTGGGTGGTTCTGCTGACCTCAGTTGATCTCCCGCATCTGCATTCGTCCAAGCGTCAGCCTAGGGCAGGCTGGTGTAGGCTGGCCGCGGCGGGTCAATGCCACTCTGTTCCCTGTGGTCTCTCATCCTCCGGCAGACGTACTTGGCAGGGTTCTGAGAGGATGAGCAGAAGCGTGCAAGAGCTCTTGAGGCCAAGCCCGGAGGGGGCACAGCATCGCTTTTGCCACATTCTCTTGGCCAAAACCAACCCAGAGTCACGGGGTGAGGGGCCAGGCTCCGCCCCTTGATGGGAGTTCCAGTCAAGTCACAGTGCAAAGGGTGTGCATACAAGGAGGGGAAAATTGGGGCTATTTTTTGCAATCAGCGTCCCACAGATGTGTGCAAATGAGTTACTGTAGCCACTCATCCAGCTCCCTCTTCATCAACACGGGATCAAAAATATTCTGGGATCTGGTACCAGTGGTTCTGATTCCCAGGAAATGCCACTCACAAAGCTCCTCTTTCCCCCGTTGAATAGAGAACCTTCAGAACCTTAAAATGCCACGTAGCGTTCTTTACCCTGGCTGATGACCACGTCCAAGAAGGATTTGAAGCTGGTCCTTGAGGAGTCCCCTTTAGGAATTAAAGCCCAGATAAACTCCACCGGGAATGTCAGAGCCAGGTCCGCAGCCCAACGAGTGCCACGCTTGGGTTCAACCCAGCAATAACCTAAACCTCTGTTTTCCTTCCAGGAAACGGGATGCACCGAGCACATCTGTATGGGCTCCATCATGCTCCCTTCTCAGCACATACGAAGGCCTGAGGACGTCCGCACAAAGCAACAGCTCTTCCCTCTCGCCAAAGAATTTATTGATCAGTACTACTCCTCAATTAAAAGGCAAGTTTGTGTCGACTCCAGGGACCCAGGATAAGTTACCGCATCCTGGGGACAAAGGCTTCAGCTCCAGCTTTGCAGGCAGTTGAACCCAAGCCTGAGCATAGGGCCTCTGCTCGCCATACACAGAGGTCGAAAACTGGTGGCCCAAGGGCCATATGCGGCCCCTAGACATGTTTTTGTTTGGCCTGCAAAGTATTGCTTAAATTTGAAACATTTCAAGCCATTCCACAGCTACACTTAAATCCCAAAGAATCTCTCACACTTGTTTACAAGATGGCATGCTTAAAAATGTTCACTGAAATGTTGTTATAATAGGAAAATAATGAAAATTAAAGAACCAACTGGAAACCCTGTCAAATCCATCGACAGGAGAATGTGTAAATAAGTTGTGGTATTTTTCCAAGTAATGAAATACCATACAGCTGTGAAAAATGAATGGGAGCTCTGCACGTTCATGGGAATGAAGCTCACAAATAACTTCGAGCAAAAGTAAGAAGGATGTATTCAGGACAGCATCATTTATATAAACTTTTTAAACATGTAAAATAATACTGTGTGTGATTTGGGGGATATACACACATGTGGCAGAAATATAAACAAAAGCGTAAGAATGGTAAATGCCACATTCAAAATGGTGGTCACTTCTGGAAGGAAGGTGGGCTATGATGGGGAGTCGTCCCCAGGGAACTATAATATTATTTCTTATTTATTTCTTTCTTATTTTCTAGGCTTGGGTGTTCATTATATTTTTCTCTATACCTTGTGTAAGCCTGAAGGTTTTCATAATAATTTTTTTTAACTCTCTGAAACTTAATTCATTGCCGACATTAAAAAATTAGAAGAGTTCCCTTTAGATATCAGATTTCTAGTTTCTCTTGCAAGAAGATCTGACAACCCTGGGCCTCCAGTCCTATCAGGCGACAATGGGCTGGAGCAGCATTGTGGCTGCCCTCTTTGGACCAGGCACGGCTGGCCTGTTTGCCGCAGTCCCCACCCAGCCAGTTCAGTCACTGGGCCTTTGTGGGGATCTGAGTTTGCAGTCTCTGCATTATGCTTAAACTATTGTGTCTAGATATCAACTCAGACTTGCTGTGGCTTCGGGCTCCTGTCATAGCCCGCTCTTTCCACCAACCTCTAGTTCAGGAGGGAGGGTGATGCTCCTGTGTGCCTTCCCTCCTCACTCAGATCTGGCTCCAAAGCCCACATGGAGCGGCTGGAAGAGGTGAACAAAGAGATCGAAACCACCAGCACCTACCAGCTCAGAGACACGGAGCTCATCTACGGGGCGAAGCACGCCTGGCGGAACGCCTCCCGCTGCGTCGGCAGGATCCAGTGGTCCAAGCTGCAGGTGGGCAGGAGACTCAGCTTCCTTGAGGAACCCTTTGGTGGATGGGGAGGGCTGAGCTTTAAAAAGCATCATCTCCTACCAAGGGTGCCTGGAGGCCATGGTGAACTGTCAGATGATGGTCATGGGGTCCCAAATTCTCCGATTATGACCGAATCTGGCTTATGGTCATGTCTTGTTTAACCAACACAGTGGTTTTTTCAAAATGAATTTGCATGTCTTTTGGTAGGGCTTATACTCTTCAGTTTACCGCAGACCCCACCACTCCCTTTTGTCTCCCACCTACACTCTTTGCTTATTTATATTTTCTGCCTACTCCCTGAAAGCATCAGATTCTGTGCACCCTGATATGATTTTTTTTCCGGGGAATAGTTTGAAGGTGGAAGCAGGTTATCAAGTTCAGGGGTTTTTTTGTTTAATTTTTGTTTGTTTTGTTTTTAAATCCCTAATCCCTAGAAACCTAACAGGAAATATAGCCAGCCCGTTAAAAGTCCCTCCTTTACTCACCATCCCTTTCCCACATTCACTTACACTCCATGCCTACTTTTAGGGGATTTTTCCAGGTTTGATTAACCGTGGTTATTAGGATAGAAAAAGAAAATATAAAATGCAGCCTGGGACTCCCTAGCAAGGCACTGGATGGGTACAGCTGGAGTATGTGCTCTGGGCTCTCCTCCCATGAGAAGGGGGCTCGGGGGAGCCGAGGAGGGAAGGAGGAGCCACTCAATCCCATGATGCACCCCTTCCAGGTGTTCGATGCCCGCGACTGCACCACGGCTCACGGGATGTTCAACTACATCTGTAATCATATCAAGTATGCCACCAACAAAGGGAACCTCAGGTGAGCCGACCAGCTTGGGGGAGGGAAGCCAGCATCCCCACGGGGCTGACCCTTGGGTCTGGAGTTGGCCCACTGGCCAGGGAAATGCTCCCTCTCTCCTCCTGGGGAGATGCTCCAAGCTGGGAGAGGTGGCCTGGCATCCTTGTTGCACACGCCGTGTCCCTCCTCTTCTGGGAAAAACAGACTCCCGTGTGGCTTGCAAAGCTGCAGCAACCAAAATCACATTCAACCCACAGTCCAATATCACCCATGGAGGGGGCAGGAAGGAATGGTTCCCATTCCCGGGAATCAGAAAAACTCATTGCCCGTGGTGACCTGCTTTTCCAGCTCCTTCTCTGTTGCCTGGAGCTGCCTCAGAATCTCCCTCGGTTTAAAAGGCAACTTCTCTTCCTGCTGCTGTGGGGACCACTCCCTCAGGTTCCCACCAAGCCAAGCCACACCTTGGACCCTTCTTGCGCCATACAAAGAACGAAGCCCCAGGGAGCAGGCCAAGGTGGAAAGGCACCGATGTGGGCTGGTGGCTTCCACACTGTCAAGTCGCAGCTGGGAGAGGAGCAGCTGGAAGGGAACAGCTGGGCCATGCAGACAGGCCGTTACACTTGTTAATCCTGCTCACTGAGTCCTGCCCTGGCATCTGTTCCCAGCTGCTGAGGACCAGCCCCATCTGGGGGCCACTGCAGGGATATTCCCACAAGCCCCCAGGCCAAGCTGAGCTCATCTCCAAAGTGGCTTGTTGGTGTGGGTTTTCTTGGATGTGTCTCTTCCTTGAGGTGGAAGCCGTGTTTGCCAGCTGAGCCCACCACTAGGAAAAGGGGCTGTAATGTCAGCCCAGGGCCTGCTTGGTGAATCGGTATCTAGATCTTTTTCCTAAAGACCTTGGCCCTCTGAGAGCTTCAAAGAACCCTCCTGCATATCCTGAGCCTTAAAGAGGGCCCGGTCAGGTCTCAGCCCTCAAGGAGCTTATGGGCCATTCTGGTAGCTCCAAATAGTGGAACAAGTGTGACAAGGCAATCTGGGGGGCTCACCGTGGGCCAGGCCCTATACCTCCACTTTTTTCAATTATCTATTGAAGAGCTTCATGAGATTTTCCATTGAAGAGAATATTCAGCTGATTCTTTTTTTCACACTTTTTAAACCACACGTCTGGACATGATGAGAAAGCCGTAAGAGAATGTATACCATGTTTAGAAATAATCTAAATATAGGAGAGGAAGGCAGACAGGAGAGAAGACGGGAGGGAGAGAGCAGCGCAGGGCATGGGACCTGCCCGTTCAGTGAGATCGTGCTGGGGAGCTGCGGGGATGGGAGGCGCGAATGTGTTATATTTCTTCCATTGGCCTTGGTTCCCACACATAGAATAAGCGTTCCACCCTGCCGTGTGTGATTCCGGTGTCACTAAAGATGCTTTTTAAATGTACATACTACCCAAATCCCCCTTATCTGCTGCTCAACCAAAGGAACAGCCATGGGTTTTACTGCTGGAGGGAAAACTGATGGTTTGACCCATTCTCTGTTCATCTCCAATATGGCACCTTCGCTACAAGCTTTTTAAGAGCATCTTTGGTTCTATGCAACTTTCGCCTTCAGCCCCTTTTCTAGACTCGCCCCCAGGTGTGACGCACCACCCTGCAGTATTAAACATGGTATTGTCTTGTGCAGATGATAAGACCTAAATGTGCTCAGAAAGAAGGCCTTGGGTACTAGACAAGACAAGGGATGCCGTGTGGAGAAAGTGACTTTGAATGGGGCCTTGAATTTGGATGCATGACAGCAGAGACGGATTCTAACCAAGGGAACAGTGAGGCAGAGTTCCAGGGCTCGAATGTGTATGGGAGAAGATCTATGAGCTATGAGTTGAACCTACCATGTCATTCCCACGTTGACACAAGCCGAGATAGTGTTTCCATCGCCTTGGATTCGGGCCACTGATGGCACTGACGAGTCTGAGTGACAGAAGCTCCTGGCATGAGATAACACTGAACCACAACCTGCAAAGTTACTCTCCTTTCAATTTTTTTGAATCCTTCTGATGATGCCAAGGAGAAAGTCTCAGTGTGGTGCTAAGACATCATTAACGCCGCCGTAACACTGCCGATCTCCCCCAAAACAAAAAGAGAGCGGGGCTCCAGCTAGGTGCCTTCAGCAGACAACATCATCTTTCCACAATTTAGTAACGCTATACGCTCTCATAGTTGCCTAGTTCGGTAGGCGAGGACAGTGGCAATCTATAGTTTTCTTTTCAAGTAAATAAAACTGAAAGCAAATGGCAGTTGGTTCCCCTTTAGTTGCAAGTTTGTAGACTTTGGTACGGTAGGGAGGGTGGGCAAATTGGGTGAGAATTGATGATGGGGGCAGGAGAAAGAATGGAACTGGAAATTGATGGTGCGTTCTTAAAGGGAAAGAGGGTCGGAGATGCTTGGAGATGAACTCTCTGGAAAACTCAAGATCGTTTGAGTCTCCAGTTAGAGAAGCTCCCTCCTTCAGCGGGCTGGCGTGGGGCCTCCCATCTTCCACCTTTCCTCACACCACTGGTCTAGTGGAGGGATAGAGCAAGGTCCCTCCCTTCCAGCAGCTGCTCCACGGGCCTGGGGACCTTGGCACAAATGTAATCCACCCTGAACCTCAGGCAGTTGTTGACCTGGTGACGTCTTTTCCATTATGCCCCCAAAATGCAAGCCCCGCCCTGACACCAGATGTCCCCCTCTCTCCATGACAGGTCTGCCATCACCATATTTCCCCAGAGGACCGACGGCAAGCACGACTTCCGAGTCTGGAACTCCCAGCTCATCCGCTATGCCGGCTACAAGCAGCCCGACGGCTCCATCCTGGGGGATCCAGCCAATGTGGAGTTCACAGAGGTGCGTGGCCCCCACGTGATCTCTCATCCCCAGGATGGTCTTTATCCATAGTCTTCTTAGTTTCATGTTAACATCCCAGGGAGAGCAGCCAGTGGAAGGCAGCTTACTCTTCTCCATTTCGCCACCCCGGTCCAGCTGGTTCTGTTACAGCTGGTCATTGGGTCATTTTCACGGCCCTACCCCACCTGACCCTCATGATGGGAACTATTGTCCCATTTCACAGATGAATAGACTGAGTCTCACCATGGCCAAATGAGTGACCCAAAGCTACTGAATGAGCAGAGGGAAAGCTGAACTATAGTCCAAATCTCCTGCCTCCCACCAGGAGGAGAGGAGCTGACATATGGAAGCTGCGTCTAGCATTCAGCTTTTCTGAGTTGGCTAATATGTCAGACTCATAGTATTCATTTCTTCATTCGTTTTTACAACTATTCTACCCACCCATCCCCTCTTTGGGTGGGCTGGACTCTCTGTGGTACCAGCACTGTGTACCACAATTGCTGGCAGCCCGAGTCAATTCATAGGAGCCACCAGGAAAATGAACACCACCATCTCCCCATCCGGGGGTCCTTCAGGTGCTGATGTGGACAGGCTGCGCAGGTAAGGCACAGTCGCTCACAGTGACCGTGCCCATGGGAGACCCACCGGCAGACCCCATGCCTATAATGATCCCGGCACCCAGGCCTGGAGCTCCTGTTATTGATCACCATCAGCCCCAGCCGAGCTGCATCTTTGTTCTTTCCTCCAATGATGCCCCCCACACTCCACGAGCACCTTCCTCCTCCCACCCCACCCCCCCACCCCATGGAACCAGCAAGGCCCCTCCACAAGCTCCTTGCTGCTGCCTTCCTTCGAACGTGGCTTTTCTTATTAAAATGTTGCTATCGTGAGGAGGGGGCTGTAACCAAGGTGACCAGGAGTCGCACCTGTGCTGTTTTAGACTCAGCCAGACTCTCTGCTCCACTTGGCTGAGCGCTAACTGTATACTTGGCTGACCTTGTCCTCGTGGCCACCGGAACATGAACGCCACGGCCCCTTCCTCTCCTTCTGTCTCCAGAAAATTCACAGACGGGTCGTGTTCTCCCAACCCCATGATTTCGTGTTTCCTCTTTCTACTGACACAGCAGAAAGAGTCACCCCAGACCTACCCATGTAGTGGGATCTTTTGAAACCCACTGTCCTTGTACTGTCCAATACGGCAGCCACTGGCCACGGTGCCTAGTGAGCACTTGAAATGGGAGTCCAAGTTGAGACGTGCCGTAAGCATAAAATACACACTGGATCTCAAAGACAAAGAACAAAAGAGATTGGAAGATATCCCATTAGTAATTTTCTTCTTGATTCCATATTGAAATAATAATATTGTGAATAATATTGGGTTGATCTATTATATTTATTCATAAGTTACACACTTATTGGGTTAATAAACATTTAATTATGTTAAATATCTTTAAATATATTAACATTAATAATTTATTTAATAATTTGTCATTAATAACAAATGGTGATATTTAGCACATTTAATTTTGTTATACAGTATTTGATATATTGGATTAATAAATACATTATGTATTTAATTTTAATGTCAGTTGTATTCTTAAAATATGTTAATATCAATACCTTAGTTAATACAGTATTAGTAAATTAATGTAATCAATATATTATGACAAGTAATTATTTAATAATTAAGTAGTATTGAAATTAAAATGTATTATTTAAAAATGAATATATTATTTCATTATACTAACTAGTATAATTAATTAATCTGAATATATTATGTATTTTGCCTGATTTTGTTTGGATTTTTTGTTGTTTTTTACTTTTTTCAATGTGGCGACTAGAAAATTCTAAATCACTTATGGGGCTCGCTTTATATGTCAGTTGGGCAGCTGATCTAACAGGTGCATTGTACGCACTAATTCTAATAGCTCTGCCCTCCTCAAATTCGCTATATTTTCTTCGTGTCTCAGGGCACCCAGTGCAAACACTGGAGTGGGCGCCTGTGATGTCCCAGGCCCTGTGCCCCAGGGTGCTGGAGACACGACAGTCAGAGTCAGTTGTTGCCCTCTGGGGGTTCTCAGTGGGCAGGGAAGACCTGGTAAACATAACACAGCCCGTGCAGGAGGACACCCTGTCCCCCGGGCCCACGAGAAGTTACGCGAGATACCTATGATGTCAGGGAGGACTTCACGAAGGAGGTGGCCTGGCCCGCAGCCTCCAGGGGATCACGTGGGGATCTCTGCCCCTCCCCCACTGCGGTCGTGTTTGGAGGGTCTGGGGCACCTGGGCGTGACCTGGCCGGGTCTGGTTGCAGATCTGCACACAGCAGGGCTGGAAACCCCCCAGAGGCCGCTTCGACGTCCTGCCACTCCTGCTCCAGGCCAACGGCAACGACCCCGAGCTCTTCCAGATCCCTCCAGAGCTGGTGCTGGAAGTGCCCATCAGACACCCCAAGTAAGAGGGGCTGGCATGCAGTGGGTGAGGGGGGGTGGGCTGGCCCAGGGCCCCTCTCTGCCCATCCCGTATCCCCCTGCCTCTCTCTCCAGCCCAGACAGAGGCTGAAAGGGGGTCTTGGTTCCTATACTCACTGTGGGGCCGGGGCAGACCGGGCTCCCTCGAGAATCAGTAAATCTTCCTTGACCAGCCTGGGGCCCGCCGTCTTTCCTGACTCAGTCTCCCTTCTCACCCCACTCCTGAGCGATCACCCCACATCTGCTCTTCGTCCAGCCCCAAGGGCTGGAGGAGCAGAAGCACCCACCATCTTGTTGTGTGCACAAATTTTAAAGAGAGGGAGCCTTTTAAAACTCTACCTGACCCAGCGTGGGCCAAGTCCAAGAGGAATTTGGAGCCGGGAAGGAGCTGCGAGAGCTGGGGCCAGCAGCACGGGCAGATTGTGCGCTTTGAGAGTCAAGGAAATCCACAGGGAGACAGTGGCCCCGGGGGCAGAACTGCGGGGGCCACTAGAAAACGCGATCGTCAAGATAAATATCATTTTAATGCAATATTTTAAAAAATCAAAATTAACTCTTTTAAAGATCCATGATGCATAATATTTCAAAATTTAACACACGGGAGCCAGCTCAGGGTTGAGAGGAGGGTGGAGTGAGCAAGGTGAATCCTGCGAGTCCAAGGGGGAATCCTGACTTTATTTAAAGTTTCGATGATTTATTCATCACGGACTTTTTTTGCATTAATTTTGATTTTTGTAAACATTGAATTAATTAAAAATGTTGATAAATATATAAGTAATAATAATGATCATGATGACTGGGTTCGTCGGTGCCCCGTTCATTTTGCGCCCAAGGCTGGTGCCCTAGTCCCAGTCCTGGAGAGGGAGCAATGTCCTGAGGCTCCTCACTCTGCCCCATATCTGGGAACTCACTCAGTCTGCCTGATGACACTTGGCCTACATTCACTCATTCATTCATTTGCTCATTTATCACAATCTCTTATTCCCACTCTGGACCAAGCATTGTGTTAGCTTTGGGGCTGACTTGGTCCCTGCCTCCGTGGCGCTTTCGATCTCACAGATACACATCTTACACATATAGTTACCCAAATAATCGCTTAATTCCAATAAAGTCCTGCAAAGGAAATGTTATGGCACTGAAAGGCATGAAGTCACCTGACCCAACCCAGAGTGAGCATCAGAGCAGGCTTCCCAGAGTAAGCTGCATTTTAGCTGAGAACCAAAGTGTGGCTAAGAGCTGGACAGGCACAGACGGAGGCAGAAGATCCCAGGAGGAAGGAACTGCTGTGCAAAGGCCCTGGGGTAGGAAGGAACTCAGTGAGACTCGCTTTCTCCTGGACTAACCTTCAGGCTGGGTTTGGGAGATAAACAGCCCCCTAAGGCAGTGGTTCCCAGGCCTGGGTGTCCATCCAAATCACCTGGGAAATGTGTTAAAATGCATATTCTCAGGCCCCAGCTGTGGAACCTGAGATTCCAGAGGTCATAAGCAGAGCCCAGGGATCAGGCTCTGACGTGGTCAGTTGGTCAGTCGCTGGCATTCCAGCATCCCCAGACTAAGGCTGTCCCACCCACTGCCTGCCGACGAGGCTCCTGCCCCCTGGCGAGCGGGACTCTGCTGCTCTCTGCAGGTTTGAGTGGTTCAAGGACCTGGGACTGAAGTGGTACGGCCTGCCCGCTGTGTCCAACATGCTTCTGGAGATTGGCGGCCTGGAGTTCAGTGCCTGTCCCTTCAGCGGCTGGTACATGGGCACGGAGATTGGCGTCCGTGACTACTGTGACAACTCACGATACAACATCCTGGAGGTAAGGTCCCTCCCTGTCACGTGATGGGAAAGTACAGGCAGAGGGGCTGGGCTCGGCAGCCCTTCCCCACAGCTGGGCGTTGGCGCTTGGAAACTGGAAGGGCTTCAAACAGAACCTGCCATCCTGCTGAAGTCCTTGGCGGTTGCAGAGCCGTCTGTGGCGTTAACAATGCGTGTGCTATGTGCTGGGCCCCGTGCAAAGTACTTTGCGTGTATTACGTGCTCATTTAATCCTCACCACAACCTTTGGGTATGATAATCCCCCTTTCACAGTTGAGGAAACAGGTCTTTTGGAGGGATGAAGGGACAAGCTCAAGGTCACACAGCTAGCAAGCGGCAGAGCTGGGATGCGAACCCAGTCTGGCTTTGTGGTCCAAGTTCATAACCACTCTGCTACACTGCCTCCCAGCATCAAACCCTGTTAGAGGGGTTTGAGAATGACCTGTGAACTTGGGGCATTTTTTGTCTCTTTTCTGAAAAGCAAGAGAGGAGGGTTGGCAGTGATTCCCCACCATACGCATCTCTCAGTGAGGGTCTGCTTCCCTCCCTGGCTGAGTCATCCTCCTCTCCTAGAGAGTGCTGGGGCCGAGTGCTCCCTGGAGCTGAGCTCTGGTGAAGGCATCAGGGTTGCTCCGGTTTTGTCAGCAAATGTTGTTCCTACAACGGTCTGCTGTGGTCGGCCTTGTTTCAAAGAGGGCACTGAGAAACAGAGAAGTTAAGTGCTGGGCCTCTGTCACCCAGTAAACAAGGTACAGAACCAAGATTAGAACCAGACCCAAGCCTTGGGTTGATGTTGTTAAGATCCGTGGATGTTCACACGGATGGACCTCGAGGGGGTGATGCTGAGTGAAATAAGTCAGACAGAGAAAGACAAATACTGGACGATCCCACATATACGTGGAATCTAAAAAACGCCAATCCGTAAAAACAGAGAGAAGAATGCTGGCTACCAGAGGTCGGGGTGCAGGCATTAGGGAGGAGATGTTTAAGGGTGTAAACTTGCAGCTAAAAGATAAATAAGCTCTGCAGATCTAACACACAGAATAATAATTATAATCAACAATACTGTATTATAAACTTCAAAGTTGCTAAGAGACTGGATCTTAATTGTTCTCACCGCAAAAAAGAAATTATAATTATGTGACATGATGGAGGTGTAAACCAACACTCTGGTGGTAATCATATTGCAATATATAAATGTATCAAATCAACACCTTAAATTCACATAATGTTGTATGTCAGTTACATCTCAATGAAGATAAAAAGTCCGTGGGTGTTAGCCTGGAAACAGAAGCCAGGGGTCCTGAGCCTTGCCACACATTGGATACCTAGGGAACTTTATTATGCGGGGTCCCACTCCCCAGGATTCGGGTGTCCTTGGTCTGGGGTAGGCCCTGGGCATCCGCATTTTTCTAAGCTCCCCAGAAGATTCTACTGGGCAGCCACTGATCTCTACAAACTTCTGGCAGGAAAGGAAAAGACACTTCAGGCAATTTCCATAGATGTGGCTCAAGTTACCTTTGGGGATTTTTTTGGTCACATAGTCTTCTTTTCTGCAACTAAATTCTATTCTTTTAACCAAAATAATGCTGTAGAAGTGACAATAGCATCCTGACTGACTATACACACTTTCCTCTCTCATAAAATAACTCCAGTTTTATATGTATTTATGTAAAGCAGCAAATTGCATATTTTCTGCATATGTATCACTGCCAATGACCCCCAAGCAGAACCTGATGCCTCAGCCTCAAAGAGTGAATTAATAGGTCTGCTTTCATGATCTCTGCTTACCTTTCGATTGCGAAGAGTAGTCACTGGGTGATTTAAATGACACTCCCTCCCACCCAGCCCTCTGATTCTAGCTGCCATCGTGTACAAATGTTGACAGCTGGAGCTGGGAAGCGATTTCCCTAAACCTGAGACATTGTCGCATTCGAGCTCCGTAATGAGACCTGGGTTCCCACAAGTGACTAGAATTGACAGAGGAAGTGAAAAGCGAGGATCTAATTAATGAATTTTCTACTGGGTCTTCCCCACTCCTGACATCAGCGCCTGCTTCAGCTTGAGCTATAACGTAAATGTCAGGGGTTGTTTTTTCCAGGTAGTTTTTCCAAAGGAGTGAGCTGGCTGGGGAGCAGCTCCAAGGTCTTTGTCATTATGCGTCTGCCTGGGCTCCAGCTCCAAGGCCACCTGGCTCTGTGGGCGTTGGACAAGTCCATGCACCTCTCTGAGTCTCCGTTTCCTCTCTGCCAGATGGAGTAGGCAGGTGTCCCCATGAGCTCAAAGCACCCATGATCCAGATTCCAAATAGTGGCCATTCCAGGGTGGAACAGGATGAGTGGCGAGTTTTTCCTACTACAAAGCAGATGATGTCACTCCTAGACCCACACCTCTGTTTAAAAACCCTCCGAAGACACCCCATCCCATTTGGAAGGAAATCCTGACTCCTTGGCACATCCTTCAAGATCCTGCATGATTCAGTCCTGCCTCTCTCTCTCTCCCATGAGCTCCCCTTGGCTCACTATCCTCCAGATCCACTGGCCTTCCTTCTGTATCTCAGATGGCTCAAGCCTGATCCCACGTCAGGGTCTTTGCACGTGCTGCTCTTTCTTCCTAGAAGCTTCCCTCCCTTGCTCTGCAAATGTCTTGCTTCTTATCATTTCGTTCTCACCTGGCATCCATCTCCACAGTGGGCCTTCCCTGACTATCCTGGCTCCATTAATCCTGCCACCGTATGCCTCTTCATCCCATTTCCTTGACTTATTTTCTTCCTAGGAATTACACTCATCACAATATTAACCATCTCTCTCCCCCACTGGAAGGTAAACTCAACAATAAAAGGGCCAGCCACTGCTCTCTAGTTTCCTGCTACCAGTAGGTTCTCAATAAACAACCTTGTGAGTGAGTGAGTAATCAGTCTGCCAATGGGTTGATTAACTAATTAAGAAATTCATTGGTGACACCAGCTAGCCCTGCCCCTCTTTAGTCTGAAATCCAGAGGCGCCCCAGCCTGTGAGTCTGTCTTTCCTTCTCCTTTCAGGAAGTGGCCAAGAAGATGAACCTGGACCTGAGGAAGACGTCCTCCCTGTGGAAGGACCAGGCGCTGGTGGAGATCAACATTGCCGTTCTCTACAGCTTCCAGGTAGCGCCAGGGCGCGCATCCCGGCGGTCAGGCCTCAAAGGGGCACCAAACCCTTTCAGAGCCTTGGAGCAGAAGATCAGGAGACCTAGCACCTGGGGGGAGTCTGTCCCCAGGAAGGGTCTGCCCCCATCATGCGTGCCTGCGTCTCCACTGTGGATCTTGGGTGGGCACCGTTTGAGGCAGAGATGAATAGGTAGGGGAGTGGGTGATGTTGCTTACAATTTTTTAGAACTGAGATGGCAAGACGCCCTCTGTGTCTTGTTGCCTCTCAGGGATTCAGACGATCGCATAACAGAGGCAAATACTCATCATCGTTCTCAGAAGCATATAGGCCCCTCCATGCATGCGGCTCTGTGGTAAATGGTATTAAAGTAGGATGGCTGTAAACTGTGTCATCTAAACCATGACGCTTTTGAGAGCAATAATTGTCCCTGCTAATAGCTGTGCCGGGACGATGGGCATAGCTGGGATTCTCCTGGGCAAACCAGGAGACTTATAGTATAAAGGTCGCTCTCTACCATAGAGACCAGCTCTGTCCTCTGGGGGCTGACCATCTGGGGAGCTAGACCCTCATGGACATCCATGGAAGGCACACACAGACAGTAGAATGAACGTAGCAAGTCATGGGTAGACATGGGTATGGACCAGAGGTCCCAGTCTAGAGTAGGGAGAATGGGGACACTAAGGAATATCCCAGGGAAGAGACAGTGGAGATGAGGCGAGGGGGACGGACGTGCCCTCCCTTCTCCCTCAGCCACGGAGGAGCGAGCTTTCCGGAGTTGTTGAAATGATGGAGCGTGGTTTGGTGGACTGGTGGACCGGCATGAAGACCGGCGAGTCAGAGACAGCAGAGATGAGAGGGAGATGAGTGATTGAAAAGGAAAAGTGCAGGAAGGGGACACGGTTTTGTGGGCAGAGATGGACAGCACTGCTTGGATAAGGTGTGAATCCAAACCAGCCAACCACAGCGGGCCCCGGGGCTGGGTACCCAATGTTCAGGCCACCCGCCTCTGCTGGGATTTCCTTGCTTTCATTTTACTAAACTCATCCTTATGACTTAAAAATTTCTATTTTAGGAGGCTGTTGTATCAACATCATAAATGGAGAGCCAATATCAGTTGTCATATTAGGAAGAGAATTTTAAATGTAAATAAATACACAACACAAGGAAGATGAAACC
This sequence comes from Equus asinus, assembly GCF_041296235.1. Lineage (NCBI taxonomy): Eukaryota > Metazoa > Chordata > Mammalia > Perissodactyla > Equidae > Equus > Equus asinus. Next base: position 82,712,311 of record NC_091797.1, on the reverse strand, counting down.
AAGTTGTTGAATTCTAGCTAGATAAGAGAGAGGTTCCTCTCTCTTATTAAAAAAAAAAGAGAGAGGGGCTGGCCCAGTGGCCTAGTGGTTGAGTTTGCGCGCTCCCCTGCAGGCGGGCCAGTGTTTCGTTGGTTCGAATCCTGGGTGCGGACATGGCACTGCTCATCGAGCCACGCTGAGGCAGCGTCCCACATACCACAACTAGGAAGACCCACAATGGAGAATATACAACTATGTACCGGGGGGCTTTGGGGAGAAAAAGGAAAAAATAAAATCTTAAAAAAAAAAAAAGAGAGAGAGGGGTAAGGGGGAGGAAAGAGGAAGATTGGGAAGAGAGGCGTTAAAGACACATTAGCACCAAACAGAGACTTTCTCCTCGGTGTAATCAGAGGGATTGAAACAGCAGTGTGGAGAATCACTTTATACCGCCTAAAATCATCTCCAGGACCAGCCTTTGGGAACCACTGCTCTATGGGGGAGGGAGTCCCAAAATACCCCAGCTTCTCTTACCTCCTGACTCCTTGTCCCCTCTCCTCCCACAGAGTGACAAAGTGACCATCGTTGACCACCACTCTGCCACTGAGTCCTTCATCAAGCACATGGAGAATGAATACCGCTGCCGGGGGGGCTGCCCCGCTGACTGGGTGTGGATTGTGCCCCCCATGTCTGGCAGCATCACCCCTGTCTTCCACCAGGAGATGCTCAACTACCGGCTCACCCCCTCCTTCGAATACCAGGTCCTGCCCCGTCCCTGCTTCTTTTCGGGCTAAGTCTTCAATATCCGGTGTGTGGGTTATGCTTAGAGCACATCTCAGTTCAGACTAGCACTTTGAACACTCAGTAGCCAACATGGCTAGTGGCTACCGTGTGGGACAGCACAGCTCTAGCTGGAAGACTGATGGAGCCGAAATGAGTAGTCTGGGGTCACAGGAGAGTGTTTGAGAGGGACTAAGAGTGGGTGGGAAGGTGTAGCAGGACAATGCATGGAGGCTGGACCAGCCACTCTGTCCTGGTCGCCACTGGCAGAATCACTGGGGACTGGGCATGGGTGGGCAGCCACAAGCCCCCAGGGAATCCTGAGCATCTCCAAAGAGGACCCACATTCCCTCGCTGCCTACCATAGTCCTCTCTTTCCAGCCTGATCCTTGGAACACCCATGTCTGGAAGGGTACCAACGGGACCCCCACAAAGCGGCGAGCCATCGGCTTCAAGAAGCTGGCAGAGTAAGTCTCCTGGACTTGGAGTGGGGGGAGTAGATGTGCCCAAAATCTCAGAGAGCTCCAGGAAAGGAGGCAGGCCAGGTGCTTGTGCCTCTGACCTCTTGTGTGATGTGATTTCTCCATTTTCTCCAACCCCCTGCGCCTTCTTTGCCTCAGAGTATGGGATGTGAATGTCGCCACAACTCTTCCCCCACCCCAGCCTCCCTTTCCTTGCCCCATTTTCCTAAATTCTTGTCCTGGAGGCAGTGGTGTGTTGGTAAAACAGCTCTCTGAATAATAATAGTAGTCATAGCAATAATAGTAATAATAGGTTTGTAACGTTGGCCAATGTCCATGGTGTAAATATTCCCACTATGGCCAATTTCATGTCAACAAGAAGTCACTGAACCCAGAGCAGAGGGGAGCTGGGATGAGCCGGCTCCAGCACACCGCTGCCTAGAGGGGGCTCTCGTCCAGGCCTGAACTCTATCTTCACTCACTCATTCATTTATTCATTCATTCAGCCAACAAATAAATACTGAGCGCCTACTCTGTGCCAGGCACTGTGCTAGGCTCCAGGGATGCCATGATGAGCCAGATGAATGTGGTCCCTGCCCTCATGAAGCTCGCAGCCATTCATTTGTCAAAGAATCACACAAATACGGTAAACGTTGCGAGTGCCATTGGGAACACTTCATGGCCGCAAATTAGACTTAACCAAGTTGGGGAGGGTAGAGAGGGCTTCCTTCAGGAGATGACAACTGAGCTGAAGAGATGAATAAGACTTAATTGACAAAGAAGGGAGGGAAGGGGGTTATGGACCAAGACCACTGAAGAGCGATTGCCCTGAAGAATGCATGGATAGCCAAGGGACCGGCTGACAAGTGGGATGGAACCAATGATGATGATCCAATGGGGATGCCAGCCTTCTCCTAAAAAAGAGAGCCCCACTGGTCCATTGAGCACAGACCCCTTATTTGGAGCTCGCTTTCTGGCAGAGGAGCTGGGTATGCACTGACTTCCTTCCTTTCTTCCCTCAGCCCCCTTGCACCCAGAACTCTCTACATATGGCAGCTAGTTGTGCAAAAAGTGCTGTCCGTGCCATGGACCCATGAAGCAAGATACTGGTGGGCCTTGCAGGGACTCAAACCTAGGTCCTGGCTCCATTAATATGGCCCATGGCGTCTCTCTCCCTCTCTCCTAACCCCATCTTCCAGCCAAGCAAGAACATATCAGCAGCCATTCTTTCCCTAACGAGAGAATCGCAAATATTCGCAGGGAGGGCAGCGTTTGGCTTCAGTTCAGTTCAACTGTCTCTGGGGGAAGAAGGGAGGGAGAAATCTAAAACGTTAATTGCACTATTGCATTTGGGGTGGAAACAATGGGAGTTAATTATAGATGCCTTTTTCTGCTCCCATCATTCAAAGGGAACCCTCCAGGCACCTTTTATTCTTTTCCATTTCTCCCTCCTAGCTGGAGTGCTCCTGCAGCGTGGGTGGTTTCCCTGATTCTAAAAAATGAGGAATTTGCCACCAATAATCCCCAGGTGGAGGTAATTAGCAATTTGTCTACACTGAGAGCTGGATCAGGGATGCTCGCTCAGAAGGAGAGTCTGGGCCTCTCGCCTGTCTGCTAGCCCCATGCCCTCCTAGGCAGGGAGGAAGGAACTCTGGTTCTGAATTCTCCATGTAGCTAGAAAGAGCCTAGACTTGCCATTTAAACTCTCCAAGGCTTTGATGTAGCAACATCTTTAAAATTCATTCCTTCTTTTGAGAGATGCACATTTAGCGCCCACTGGGTATCGAGGTCTGTGCAAGACCCTGGATGTGCAAGGCTGACTGAACCAGACCTGGTCCTTCCTTTGGGGATCTGTAAACCTCTAAAATTCCTTTTAACTCAACACATGGTGATTTCTTAGTGATTTGTTCCCCTCTCTCTGACACGTGCACACACGAATGTAAGCCCCATGACAGCTGCTTGTCCATAGCTACGTTCCTCAGCTGCTATAACAGTGCCTGGCACATAGATAAGCACTCAACAAACATTTGAGGAACGAATGAATGAGTGAATGAGTGAAGGATCATCTTTTGGGGTGATGCTTGGTAAACCAAGGTTCTCAAGCCGGGACTCGATCCATCAAGTAACAGACTAACAGAACTAACCAACCATTTTAGCTCATGACTAGTTGCTCTGGAGGGAGTTCATAAAGGGGTGAGTATGGTGCCTAAACTCAGGCCTGCTCTGTCCATGCCACCATCAAAGACCAGGAGAGCAAGTAGTCTCCTGTTTATGTCATGGGTCATGGGTCATGTTTCTGCCCCAAAGGCCCAACCTGGCATTTCCCATTTTCCTCTCCATTCTCTTCCCCGCAGAGCCGTCAAGTTCTCGGCCAAGCTGATGGGGCAGGCAATGGCCAAAAGGGTCAAGGCGACCATCCTTTACGCCACAGAGACGGGCAAGTCGCAGGCCTACGCCAAAACCTTGTGTGAAATCTTCAAACACGCCTTTGATGCCAAGGTGGGTGGGGGCAGTGCCTGCTCTCGGGCCCCTCGTGGTAAATAAGGGGAGAGAGGGAGGTCACCGGGCAAGAACCCTTTGAGAATGGGTGAAAACACTTTGGAAGGTGCCCGTCAGCATGCACGTACACATCTGCATAAATTTCAGGGGACCGTGTTGCCCCTGTCCCTGTGAGCCCTCCAGGAGTCCAGAAGTCACAAAATGAAACCCCCATGTCTAGAGAAAAATGTTAGAAAGTTTATGAAAAACTGGAGTCAGTTTCGAAACTCTACATTAAATACAGTTTAATGGGTTTCTTTGCCACAGGACCTCTCAGAGCCTTTCATGTGCAAGTATGTGTTATGATCTCCAAAAGAGGAGGGGAGAGAATATGAATGTTTCCCAAACATTTCATGGCTCACTTATTTTCAAGGAGCATCTCAGGAGACAGGGCTTCCCTAGAACCCACTTTGGGAAACGTTGCTCAAGTGATGCTAAGATATAGGGCAGGAATTTTTCCCTGAAGCAGGGGTCACAGACTGGTTTGGCCCAGGTCCTCCCCACTGCTGGAGGCAGGATAAGAAAGGAGGCTGAGCAGACTGGGTCAGACCCAGCCATCGTTCCCAGCCTAAATGTGGTCAAGAAGATTCCAGGATCAGTTGATTCTAAGAAGCTCAAAGGTCTCAGTCAAGATCTGTCTCTACTGGCAGCTGACCCCTTGTAACATTGCCCCAGATTCTCTATGGCCCTTCAAGCCACAGTGACCATAGAAAGGTCCCACACCACCAAAAAGCTTTTAGTTCTACCCAGTTGAGCCCACTGAAATTGTGATGCCCAGAACTTTCGTTCTCCTTCCAAAGGAGATGGCTCAAGATGGGTCACCATTTTCCTCTCTCTCTCTCTTTCTCCTTCCCCCATCACTTTTGGTTCTTTCTCATCACCTTCCTCCTTCCTCTCCCTCCGCCGTTCCTTTGCCCTCTCCCACATAGGTGATGTCCATGGAAGAATATGACATTGTGCACCTGGAACATGAAACTCTGGTCCTGGTGGTTACCAGCACCTTCGGCAATGGAGACCCCCCTGAGAATGGAGAGGTGAGCTGAGCTTTCAGCAGTTCTAGCGTGTGTTTCCATTAGTGGGAGGAAGAAGGGGCAGAAGCTAGACCTCCTATTCAGTAGCAATCCTCCCAGAGGCCTCAAAGCCGGTGACTTCAATTTGAATCCAAGTTCTGCAAAGATTGGACAATTGCGTGTCCTCAGTCTATTGGTGTCCACCGACTAGCTGATCCCGGGTGAAAATGTTGTCACCTGAGTGAATTACTTCTTTGGAATGGATGCTCCAATCAAGAGCTTGGTGTCCCCTGCTCCAGATAAGAGGAGTGGGGACAATATTTTTATAGAGAGAAAGCCACAAAGGGGATTTGTATGCTGAGGGTGGAGGAGCCCACAGCTGTAGTCCTTTAAAGAGCTGGCCTTTCCATGTGCATGTGCAGCTCAAGCGTTGCTGCCCAGCCCGAGCCCCTGAGCGTCTCTGACATCCTGAGACCCAGGCATCAGCTCCTCTTTGGCCACCTAGGACCCTAGGTCCTCAGCACCCGACCATCTGCCAGGTTTGATGATACGAGCTTTACATCCCACTCATCTCTTTTGCCTCTAGAAATTCGGCTGTGCTTTGATGGAAATGAGGCACCCCAACTCTGTGCACGAGGAAAGGAAGTAAGTGGATGACCCTCCAGTGTCACAGGACATCCCATGGGAGTAACTGAAAGTTGTCTTTTGGCACCTAGTATTCACATTTGAGTTCTGGATGGCAGTTGTGACCGACCTAAGGTCCATTTGTGACCTATTTTAGCCGGTGGGTGTCTGCGGCCCACATTTTGATGACTAGGAGGTCTTGGTCTGGTCGCCTTACAGCCATGTGCCTCACTTTCTTTTTCCACCAAATAGGGCTTATTATACCTGCCTGAACTTTCTAATTTGTGAGAAGAAAATTAGAAAATAGATGGAAGCGTCTTGGGAAAAATGAAGAGCTCTGTGTAAATATCAGCTCTTATTATCTCCTCCCCCTTTGGAAACATACATTCAAAGTTGGTGAAATGAACTTGTTTCTGTAGAACTTTTCCATTTGATGCTCATGGCGGAGTTGCAGCTTATGTAGAGTTGAGTCCAAAAGATACCTCGTTAGACGAAAAATGCCTGCAGTCCAAAGATGTTCATGGTGAAATTACATCTAACACGGGGTTGGCTCCTAAAGATGTTTTGTAAGATGACAAACACCTGTAATCAGAATTACCCTTGAAAAGCCCTTAAAGCCCCCATAAAGTAGAGAACATATGGCGCATGCATACTGAGCTGCCTGTCAATGAGGCCAGCGCAGCGTCTCCTCCAGCGTGGAGCAGAGCCCCGTGTCTTAAGTCGAGCATCCAGTGCCAAAGCTGGCTGGTGTTTGGATGAGGTGTTACACAGACAATCCCTCTTGGTTTTCTTTTAGCCAAGAACGTGTTGCCAAACTCACATACACTCCACATCCAGGAGATGCACCATAGCTGAGTCCCTTGTGGGCAGCCCTTGTTCTGTGCCCAGTGCCAGCTTCTTAGTGCTCACTCTCCCTGCCCCTCTCCTTCCCACTCATCCTGGTGGTCTCCAGCTGGCTCCCCCTCACCCCTCCTTCAGGGAGAGATAGGGCACCATCCATTCTCCCCTCTAGGTACCCGGAACCCTTGCGTTTCTTTCCCCGTAAAGGGCCTCCCCTCCCCCGAGGTGACACAGAAGTCCATGGTCTGGCTGCAGCCCGTGACAGCCAGCGCAGGTAGAGCGTGTGTGCACATGCATGGGTATGCCCTGTGTTTGTGTGTAGCTGTGTGTGCATATGTGTGCCCGCATGCCCAATGCCGGAGCATCCAAGGCCACATCTGGGTCTCAAAGAGACCTGAGTTCTAATCCAGGCTGTGCCACTAACTCACGAAGCAAGCTTGAGCAAGCCGCTCGACCCCTCTGAGCCTCAGTCTTTCTCATCTGCCAAATGGGGAGAAACTATCTCTGCCCTGACCACCTCTGGGAGCTGTTGTGTGGACCAAAGGATAACAACGAAGCATTTGGAAAAACCTCATACAAATACATGTGCTGGTATTTTTATCTCACAACCAGCAACCATCCCTCCCACACTAAGAACACAGCCACCCCCTGATATGTTGCCTGACTTATTTGGAGAAGTGACTCAATGTGCGACTATTTTAGGGCAGAAAATACACTTACGTATATTTAGAACTCTCCTGATGCTGGAGCGAAAACTTTGAAGAACATCCAGCTTAGAAACTCTGCTGCCAGAACGCGCAATTTCTTTTTTTGTCTGTTGCACTCAGATTTGTGTGTTGAGTTTTTGTGTTTTGTTTGTGGGGGGAGGGGTGTCTTTTTGGTTTGGAGGTTTTTCTTTTTTTGGTCTTGGGGATTTGGTTTTGGTTTTATGTTTTGTTTTTGCCTTTTCTGAGAATAAAACTTACCGCTTTCAGAGGAAAACTTGGAAAGCGGATTTTTGTTTTATTCTCAAATCTCCTGAGTCTCTCATGCTGAGGTCTGAGTCCAATGACATCTTCTTTCCCCTTCTAAACAATTTAATAAGAAATCCAATCTCTTTTCATGCCATGTGCCAATGCTGAACTTTTTTCATCTTTACTTGAAATGTGAGATGTGACAGACCCTTCAGATGTCTAAGGACCACAGCTTTATGGGAAGAGAGTGTTAAACGGGTTGTTCAACACCATGCAAGAAAACCTTCTATGATGATGTAAATATTCTGTGTCTGTGCCATCCGATGCGACAGCCACTAGCCACACGTGGCTATTGAGCACTTGACATGAGGCCAGTGCAAGTGCGGACCAGAATTTTTCATTGCATTTAAGTTGAGTTGATTTAGCTTTAAATTTAAATAGCCACACGTAGCCGAGGGCTACCATACTGGACAGCACAAGTCTAGTTCCTGGCTACTCAAAGTGAGGTCTGGGGGCCCGCAGCTTCAGCATCTCCTGGGAGTTTGTTAGAAATGCAGACTCTCGGGCCTGCACCAGACCTGCTGAACCTGCATTTTAACAGGCTGATTCTTGTGCACTTTAAAATTGGGGAAGCCAGGAACTCTGGTCTGATGGTCTGTTCTATTCCTGACTTCTTGCTGATTAAATCCTTTTGACTGGTTCTCAAGTTTCCTGAGTCGAGTGTGGTCAGATAGCGCCAAGCACAGGTGGCTAGCTGTATCATTGTGGTGGGCGAGGGTATGTTGATATGTTCCAGAAGAGGCCATAGGAGTGTTATGGTTTCACTCAACATGCAAGAGAAGGTGCCAGAAACAGGACTGATAATTTGAAGATCCATGAGGATGTTGACTTCAGGTCGGGGCTCCAAGCCAGAGCTCACAGACTCTCTTTCGTTTTGCCAGGAGCTACAAGGTCCGATTCAACAGTGTTTCCTCCTATTCCGACTCCCGCAAATCATCAGGCGATGGGCCAGACCTCAGAGACAACTTTGAGAGTACCGGGCCCCTGGCGAATGTGAGGTGAGCAAGGGTCCCAGGGCATCGGGGAAGATGAAGGCTCTTGGGGAAGTGGACATAGCTGCAAAGTGGGCTCTTCGTTAGGGGGTCTCCCATCCATTCCATTCATCCCTGGAACACCCAGCTCCACCCTGGCTTCACCTGACTCTTCCTATACCCACTTCCTCAGAGCCCCATCACCTGTGTTTCACCCCATCATCAGTCCCTCATTTGTGCCGAAGAATGTTAATCCCTAGAAATTGCTCAATGAGCTGCCCTTCCCAAGTGATATGTTTTACACTTAATAGAAGCTTCTGGAAACACCTTGCCATGACCCAGTGGTTCTCAACCCTGGATGCTCATCAAAATCAGTTGGAGATGTTTGCAACGTACTAAGAACCAAGCCCCATATCCAGAGATTCTGATGTAATTGGTGTAGAATTGGGCCCAAGCACTGATCTTTTTTCTCAGTCTCCCCAGTTGATTCCAACGTGCACTCAGATTTGCAAAAAACTGATCTAACCCCATGTTTTCCAGAGCGTGGTCACATACCAAGAGATAATTTTAGGTAGTCCATGGGCAGATATTTTGTATTTCAACCATTGTGCATTCAATTTAGTGGGTATTTGGAGGGAAACAAGACTGGATGTCAAACCCTTGGTTTCACAGATACTGGTCAAGATGAGGCTGATGTAGGCAGTGTCCAGGCCTGGCCACGAACCTCTCAGACCTTCACTAACCGAACCTCCTCCACACCTGCTCAGGACAATGCTTAACAGACAGTACAGATCAGAGGGTTCCTAGATATTGAAGTGTTATGTCCATCAGCACACTTTTTAATAGACCCATTTTTTTAAGGCAGTTTTAGGCTCACAGCAAAATAGAGGGGAAGGTACAGAGATTTCCCGTATACCCCTGACCCCCCAACACACACAAACAGCCTCCTCCACCATTAGCATCCCCCACCACAGTGGTACGTTTGACCAACTGATGAACCTACAGTGACACGTTATTATCACCCAGAGTCCATAGTTTACATTGGGATTCACCCTTGATGTGGTACATTCTGAGTTTGGACATCAGTGTATTTTTTGACTTGACATTGAAACATCGGTTCTGTGGTTTGACAGTCAGACCCATTTTTCCCTTACTAAATCTATCGTGGCTTAAAACAGGGGTTGGCAAACTACAGCCGTGGGCCAGATCCAGCCTGATCACTGTATATTTTTGTACAACCCGTGAGCTAAGGATGGTTTTCACTGATGAACACTTGCAATTCATTTGGTGCTAGAAAACGTTACCTTTAAACCCCAATTAAGCAAAATGTTATCCTCCCCCCAAAATTCCATTCTTCTCACTAGTAGACATATATTACTAAAAAATTGTATTCAATAATTGTTATAGTTTGGGGCTGGCCCTGTGGCCGAGTGGTTAAGTTCGCACGCTCCGCTGCAGCGGCCCAGGGTTTCGCCGGTTCGGATCCTGGGCGTGGACATGGCACCGCTCGTCAGGCCATGCTGAGGCTGCGTCCCACATGCCACAACTAGAAGGACCCACAACTAAAATATGCAGCTGTGTACTGGGGGGGATTTGGGGAGAAAAAGCAGAAAAAAAAAAAAAGATTGGCAACAGTTGTTAGCTTAGGTGCCAATCTTTAAAAAATAAATAAATAAATAATAATTGTTATAGTTTAATTTTGCCAATGAAAAAAGTGTAGGAATTTGTTTTCTTTCTTGTTCTATAGGTATCTATATAATAACTTCAATTTTGCTTCTTGGCCTACAAGCCAAAAAATATTTACTATCTGGCCCCATAAATAATAAGCTTGCCAACTCCTGGTTTGGAGGTTTCAAGTAGGAGTTTTGAAGTCGTAAGGTGAAGAATGCGATGGCAATGTCCATCTGGGAGGTGGCTGTGGTGTGGGCCTTCCGGTGCGTCGGGAAGCATATTAATGAGTTAATCACCTGAGCCATCTGTTAGTGAACACAAGTGGGTTTGATGCACCAGTGAGTACAAATTAAAAGCAAGTTAAATGGTGCTAACAAGTAACTAACAGTAATGGTGGGATTCAAGTATGGCAGACGTCATGAACATGAATACTGGAGTTTTGGGGCACGAGGCCTTGACCACAAGGCCTGACTAGTACTGGGAGTTTCCAGATCGGTGTTCGGCGAAGGCTGAGGGGGATGGCTTGGGGCAGAAGTGCTCCTTCCTGGCACCCCTCCGACCAGTCCCCTCCGGCACCAGCTCTCTCTACCAGTCAGGCCACCCCCTGCAGGAAGGGTGAGCTATGCAGTTCCAGGAAGATCATGGGTGGAGGAGTGATGGGGAAACACTGCTGAATCCCACATCATTTCCTTGGAAAGGCTCCAGAGCCCCAGGGAAAGGAGGGCCGGAAAGAAGCGGAGAGTGAAATGAGAAAGCATGACTGTGGATTTGAAAGGAGTGGTATTGACCCATGTTAACCTTCATTTGACCTGTGAGACACCTGGACCCATCTCAAGTTCATTCTCCAGTGACAGAGAGTCCCTTCCCAACTTTCCCCACCTCCTTCCCTCATCCCCCCATCTCAATCTGTCACCACTTCGGCCCCATGATCCCTAAAAAGAGATTCAGGGGCAGAGGCAGCCTCTGTATGGGATGGTTAAACAGCTCCACACCTTGGCTTGTCTGAGGTGACAGTCTACAGCAGAACATACCGACCTGGGAAAGAAGTGGGGTGGAGTGTTCTTGTCCCACTTGTGAACTCATCGCTCCAGTTTCAATGAAGTCAAGACCCACAGCCGGGACCAAGCCCGAGAAGTGTGACACAAAATGTCTGTAGGACTGTGAATTAGCAAGAGGTCCACCTGGGACATGGCCCTCCACTTCCCAGACTTCAGTCAAAGCAGCCCCACCTCCACGCAGAGAAAAATCCTATCAACTTCTCTCCCACTGCTTCAAACGCCAACATTTTCTTGACAGTATCTGTGCAAAGAGGGTTTGTGAAGCAAATTAATTTCACGGACACGGCAAGGGGCGGAGCCAGCATATTTATAAATCTTCCCCCCCTTTTAGAAGAACCTGTTTACACACCAACATTTGATGTGTTAATGACAAGTCCTCCTGATCTTCTCGTTAATACAGGTCCCTGAGGACCTCTATGTGACAGTTCTCATTATCTTTGTACTTAAAACTAATCTCATTTGCTAGAATTATAAAACTTGTAGAATTCAAACCTTTTGATAATGTAGACTCATTTCCCCAGTGAGTCCAGCTTAGAAAGGGACACGGAAGAAACAGCCAATGGTTCCAGGTCATTGCCATCCCTAACTTATCCTCCTTAGGACCAATGGGGAATTTTTTCCTGAGGACAGTAAAACCTAGCAGAGACCAGAAGGAAGCGACAAGAGGCCTCGGGGGCTCCCAGGTTTAAAGATGGCCTTCCTCAGTGGGACCTTGGGATTGCCTGACCTCCGTGGGCTAAACGTAGTCCCTCTGGAGATACCAGATGTATGAGTCTGCTCGGGCGGCCATAACAAAATACCACAGACTGAGTGGCTTCAACCACAGAACTTTATTTCTCACAGTTCTGGAGGCTGGAAATTCAAGATCGTGGTGCCAGTAGGATTGGTTTCTGGTGAGCCCTCTCCTTCTGGCCTGCAGATGGCTGCCTTCTCATCGTGTCCTCAGACGGCCTTTCCTCTGCACATGCCGGGAGGGAGAGAACGTCTCTGGTGTCTCCCCCTCTTCTTACAAGGACATCAGTCCTATTGGATTAGGGCCCCACCCTTCTGACCTCCTTTAACTTCAGTTACCGCCTTAAAGGCTCCATCTCTCAATACAGTCACATTGGGGGTTGGGACTTAAATATATGGGACGGGGGGGCATAGTTCCGTCCATAACACCTGACACCCCCCACAGCCCCACAGTCCCCTGGCATGAACTTCTGTTGTCTCCTCGGCAGGTTCTCAGTGTTCGGCCTTGGCTCGCGGGCCTACCCTCACTTCTGCGCCTTTGGACACGCCGTGGACACCCTCCTGGAAGAGCTGGGAGGAGAGAGGATCCTGAAGATGAGGGAAGGCGACGAGCTCTGTGGGCAGGAAGAAGCTTTCAGGACCTGGGCCAAGAAGGTCTTTAAGGTAACCATCTGCCCAGATCTCAGAGACTCCGGAGGAGAAGTCGTGCCCCGCAAGACCCCCAGAGACAAAGTGCCTAAGCCATCAGAAGTAGAAGAAACTTGGGGGAATTCCCGGGACTTCCCACATTTCTCCAGCCAGGGTACAGCTTTAAACAACTCAGATGATTTTGGGTGGTCTTAAAACACACGTTTTCTACCTAGAATCCAAACTCCTGCATTATGGGTAAGGAGTTAGTCTATACAAAATTACGGAGTCTTGGAATTTCAGGGCTGGAAGGAATCCCTCCGTCACTCACATTTGGCAGACAAGTAGACAAAAAACACAGAGTTGGTGATACCAAACCGGGAGGCCATGCCACGACCTGGAACTCAGATCTCACCAATTTGTCTACTTTGACAAGCTGATTCCTCTTGTGCTGGATCTTCATCCAGCAGCCACTAGCCACATGTGGCTACTTAAATTTAAATTTAAACTAATTAACATTAAATATCATGCATGGATAAATACATGTAGTGTGTCTGTACAATGGAATATTATTCAGCCATTAAAAAGGAATGGAGTGCTGACACATGCTACAACGTGGATGAACCTTGAAGACATGGTGCCAAGTGAAAGAAGCCAGTCACAAAAGACCACATAGTGTATGACTCCATTTATGTGAAATGTCCAGAAGAGGCAAATGCAGAGAGACAGGAAGCAGATTAGTGACTGCTAGCAGTTCAAGGGAGTGGAAAATGGGAGTGACTGCTAAGGGGTAGAGGGTTTCTTTGGGGTGACAAAAATGTTCTGAAACCGGATAGTGGTGATGGTTGCACAACCTTGTAAATATGCTAAAAACCACTGAATTGTATATTTTTAAGTGGGGAATTTTATGTTACATGAATTCTCTCTCTGTATATATACATAAGACTGTACATATATAAAATAATATAGAGAGAGAATATAACTATATAAATATATGTTATATTTTAATTATGTATTAATTTTATATATAAATTAGCTAGAATTAAAAATTCCATTCCTTGGCTGCACTAGCCACATTGCATGTGCTCAGTAGCCACAAGTGACTGGTAATTACCATATTACAGCATAGAACATTTCCGTCACGTTAGAACATCCTGTCCAACACGCTATTCTAGATATGAGGTCACAAGAGAGTAAATAAATAGCGGCCTTCTCTCTGCATGTGGGACATGATTCAGTTGGCCATCCTGGACACACAAAAAGGCAAGGAGAGTGGACCCACCCCCTTTCCCTGCTCCTGTCTGGGCCCTGGGATGTATTCTCATCAGCGGCCCCAGGAGAAAGGGGACTATGCAACCTCCTGTCACTCAGCTGACACTTCACTCTGCACGCAAATGCAGGTAGAGAGCAAAAGGGGAAACTGAGGCGCCTGACCTGTAAGGATATCTATGTGGGGAGGCTGTGTCAGTAGACAAGGAGAGTCGAGATAACATGGCTTTCTCATGCCTTGAGATAATTGTGTGGTTCTATCAGCAAACTCCAAACACCCCAGAAGCCGGACCTGTTACAAGCCATGAACACTTTAGCTATCGCCCCCATCCTCTCACGCCACCCCCAGCCCTGACAACCACTAATCTACTTTCTGGCTCTATAGGTTTGCCTGTTCTGGACATTTCATATGAAAGGAATCATATAATATGTGGTCTTTTGTAACTGGCTTCTTTCTCTTTAGCATACTGTTTGCAAGGTTCATCCCCATCGTAGCACATCTCAGTACTTCATTGCTTTTGGTGGCCAAATAATATGCCATTGGGTGTAGATACTAAATTTTGTTCACCATTCATCAGTTGATAGACATTTGGATTGTCCGAAAATCAACACGAGGCCAAAAATTGGTAAAAGCAACCCTTGAAAACCTTTGAATTATCTATCCATGGCTTTATCTCAAGAAACCTGAAGTCCAAACAGTAATTCTTAGGGTCACTAAAGTTGGAGAACTTATGAACTTGTCAAAAAGAAAAAGAAAAATTTATATGCTGGTATTCAAACATTCAGTGTATTCTGCATTTAGTATAATTTTTTAAATCTTTAGAGGAAGATGGATCGGAAATGCCAAGGTGTTTACTTTCCTGTTTAATGTTCAGCCTCTACACATGTTGGTTTTAGGAACAAATGACATAATAGAGTTACATATTAAATAGAGGTTACATCCTAAAGTCAATAGTAAATGTGCTATGTCCAGCACATCAAAGACACTCAAAACATATAGGATGGATTAGTGGATGGATTGATGGATGATTGGGTTGTAGGGAGGTGGGTGGATGGATGAATGGATGGGTAGGTAGATGGCTGGGTGAATGAGTGGATGGATGGATGGATGGAAGGACAGAAGGAAGGGTGGGTGGGTAGGTAGGTAGGGAGATGGAGGGATGGGTAGATGGACAGAAGCAAGGGTGGGTGGAGGGATGGATGGTGGGTGAATCGGTGGGTGGATGGATGGATGGGTGGTTGGATGGATGGATGGATGGATAGATAGATGGATGGATGAATGGGCAGGTGGATGGATGGACGGATAGGTGGATGGATGGATGAATGGGTGGATGGATGGATGGATGGCTAGGTGGATGGATGGATGAATGGGTGGGTGGATGGATGGATGGATAGATGAACGGATGGAAGGAAGGAAGGAAGGGTGGATGGGTAGGTAGGGGGATGAAGGAATGGATGAAAGGATGGGTGAATGGATGGATGGATGGGTGAATGGGTAACTGGATGGATGGATGAAAGGAAGGGTGGGTGGGTAGGTAGGGGGATGGAGGGATGGATAGAAGGATGGGTGGATGGATGGAGAGATATATGCCATGACTTGGAGTTGTTGGGGAAGAGTCCCTCTGGGCTGAAAGAGATCACTGAAAGCCAGTGTGTGCCACAGGCGGCCTGCGATGTGTTCTGCGTGGGAGACGATGTCAACATTGAGAAGGCAAACAACTCCCTCATCAGCAATGACCGCAGCTGGAAGAGGAACAAGTTCCGCCTCACCTATGTGGCTGAAGCTCCGGAACTCACACAAGGTACCTCCCACCACCCTCCCAGGGAGGCATTCATGGCAATGGGGAAAAGACAGGTGCTCTCGCTTCTGAAAGGCACTTAGAGAAGGTGGGGTTCATTGCCCGCTCCCCCTTTAGTGCCGTCCTCCCAAAATGAATACGCTGCTCCTGCCCCCTACTCAGGAAAACATGTGCTTGAAGCTTCTCTCTCCACCAGTATGCATGTTACCTCGAACCATCCTCTTCTCAACTCAGTTCAAGCAGATTTGCTTTTTGTTCTGCATTAGCCACAACTACCCCACCCACCCCATCCACTGCCTGCCTGACCTCTTTTCTTTACTTCTTCCCCTCACTCCAGAGGACACTGGAAGTGTGCGTAGAGGGTCCATAGAAGCTGGAGACTTTTTATTGACAGCTGTTTAACCCATCTCAGGAAGACTGTCGTTTTTCTCCCCGTAGGTCTATCCAATGTCCACAAAAAGCGGGTCTCAGCCGCTCGACTCCTCAGCCGCCAAAACCTTCAGAGTCCTAAATCCAGGTAGGAGCATCGCGCTACTCACCTCTGCTCCAGGTGCCCCCCACGATGAGGGAGGAGCCCTTGTTGACTCCGAGGACTGGCTCCCTAATTCCAGACCATTCCAAGTGTCATCAAGCCCCCCTTGCTGCTTTGTAGCGTCTGGGTTTTCTGCTTTCTCTTTGCCAAGCTCTGACCCAGAGAGATGGGAAAAGGAGAGCGTGATGATCATTGTGGAAAGAGGAAAGAGAAAGGTTTTGCAAAGAATCCTTAACGTAGACCACACCCTTGTTGAACGGCTAATGTTCATCATGCCATAGCATCTTAGTCAGAAATCACTTAGTCCAGGCGTTTCCTCCTTGTGGATAATTATTTATTCAATGGAGAGCTGCAAAATGGCTACCCAGACTCTGCTTAAATTCCTTTGGAATGACAGGAAGCTTGTTGCCTCACAAAACAGCCCACTCTGTGTTTTGAAGTCCTAATTGCTAGAAATGATCTTACTATTGCTTATGGCCAAAGCATCTCTTCCTAGCACTTCATTTTGATCCTAGTTACACTCTCCATTGCCACCCAAAAGAAATTCAGTTCTTCCTAATGAGAGACATGCAAATAGCCAATGACCTTGACCAGTCTCTCCTGGGTTCCTTCCAATCATCCTTCCTCGGACCTGGTTTCCCAAGCCTTGTGCTTTAGTAAAAGGACACAGGCTGTCCTGCTGGAAGTGTCATTCTCAGACCTGGTCACAGTGCAGTGGAGGTCCTGTGATTGCCGCTGAGCGCACTGAGGCTATTATTACCATCCCCGATCCGTACAGGACACGCTGATGCTGCCCGCGATCGCAGGAGCTGCTCTGACAGGCAGGTCGCTCTCCCATTAAGCTCATGTCCTTGCTGCTGTTAGACATCAAGTCTTCTCAGAATGGTCCAGCCGGGTCTGTCCATCCCCCTGCCTGGATAAGTAATTTTTTTTAGCATTAATGAAAGTCTTTGCATCGATCCCTGTGGAACAGAATCTTTTTCACTTTGCGTTTACAGCCCGTGAAGATCTTTTGAAATCTTGATTCTTTGCATGGCATAGTACAAAGAGTGGGCTCTCGAGCTGGACAGCCCTGGGCTCTGACCCCAGCTCTGCCATGCACCAGCTGTGTGACCTCGGGCAAGCCACTTGGGTACTCTAAGCCCCTATCTCCTTACCTAAAATGAGAATGGTGGCTATAAAGATTGCTCACATTGATCTAGTGCTTTCTGTGTTCCGAGCGCCATTTTGAGTCTTCTCAGTGCAGGATCACCCATAATTTCTGACCAGCCCAGGAAGTAGGCACCATTATCGTCCACATTTTTAATGTGAGAAGGGACCATTAGAAAATACAAGTGACTTTTTCAAGGTCACACTGACCCGATTCTCTGACACCAAAGTCAGCATGCCAAATGACTATACGTGTGGCTTCCACAGCATTGCAAGCCTGCTGTAAGTATTAAAGATGATGTACACAAAGCAACTAGTATTTCATACGTTCCCATCACTGTTCCTTATGCATCCCAGCTTCATACACCTGCAGAATTGATATGCATGCTTTCCACGTGGACTTCAAACCTTTGATAAAATGATCAACAGGACGGAGCCCCAGAGCTTTCATGTTCTCTGCTAGATCCTCAAACATTAAAGAACTGGATTGGAAAATGAATCCCTCTGAATGATTAAATGCCATATTCAGAGCATAACCACCTCTGATATAGAGGGACAGTGGATGTGAAAAACACATCTCTCTTCCCACTTCTGTCCTGTGGAATGGTACAACTTAAGTAGTGTTGGAAGAGGAAAGACTAAGAATTCACTGGAAATTTCTTTCAGCAACAAACTGTGAAAGATCAGATCACAAAAATTACTCCTTAAGCTATACTTGATAAAAAGCAAGATAATTTGCAAATGTTTTAAGGCTGGGTTGGTCCAAGTTCCCAGAATAACTCTCCCCCCCCCCCCACTTCTGGAAAGGGCAGCTGGCCCTATGCTGAATGACTTACAAGGGACTATCTGAGCAAGGTTAGGAACTGGAAGATGGTATTAAAATCAGTTATGGACTAACACAAAAAGGATCAAATTGTGTCTAGGTGTTGACCTCTTTAAAAGCATGCTCTAGGGGCTGGCCTGGTGGCGCAGGGATTAAGTTTGAAAGTTCCACCTCAGTGGCCGGGGGTTCGCCGGTTCGGATCCCAGGTGTGGACCTATGCACCACTTATCAAGCCATGCCGTGGCAGGCATCTCACATATAAAGTAGAGGAAAATGGGCATGGATGTTAGCTCAGGGCCAGTCTTCCTCAAAAAAAGTAAATAAATAAAAGCATGCTCCATAGCACTACCTATTCTCAGGCTTGCTGCCATTTCCAGCTTTATAAGGTTTATTGCTGTTTTTTTTTAAAAAAAAAAAGAGGAGAATGGCATGAAAAAGCAAGACTGTCTCCCGTTTCCCCCGCTGAAGGCCAAAGTCGGGCAGGAAGCCATAAGCAAGATAACACAACTCAACGCCCTCCCCCGCCCCAGAGACCCTTAATTGCAAGCAAAATGCTTAAGAAGTAAACAGCTTTTTGAGGGTGATCCTGGCAAATCTAAAGAGAAAAGTGATCACTGTTACTGCCTGGCCAGGAAATAAATTTTCTACGTACACCAATTAGCCAACAATACAGAAGAGAGTGTAATGGAGCCCTCGGGGGGGTGGGGTGTGGAGTGTGAGTCCCGGAAGCCAGAAGCAGGAGGGAGGATGCAGGCTAGGCTTCAGAGGGGCAATGAGACAGAGCAGGACTTGCAGCAAGGGAGACCGGCAGAAGCAAAGATGCAGGATGGGCCCGAGCACCGGGTGTCTTGGAGAGCGGGGGGCCTTACAAGGGAGTAAGGTCTCCCCTGGATAAAACTCGTCTCTCCAGCCTTCGCCATCTCAACATGGACATTTGCCGGAAGCCAGAAACTCAGGCATCCTCCTTGCCTCCTCCGGCTCCCTCCCCCTGCACATCGCTCTCAGCTGGCGTGGTGGGCCTTGTCTTTCAACCACATCTCAGATCTAAGGCTGCCGCCTTGAGCAAAGTCAGGATCGTGTGGTCTGCGTGGCTGCAGCAGACGCCTAGCTCGTCTCCCCTTGTTCTCTGGCTTTTCTCTCAAAGATCCATTTTCCAAACAGCAGCGAGAGTCATCTTTTAAAAATGTAAATTGAAGCCTATTACTCCACAGCTTCACACCCTCCAGTGGCTTCCCACTGGGCCTGGGGAAACCTCCAAATTCCTTGCCATGGCAGGTCATGACGAGGCCCTCGTGATCTAGCCTCCGCCCAGCTCTCTGACCTCCTTTTCCCACCACCCACCCTGCGCTGACCATTCTCCAAACACACCAAGCGTCTTTCCCTTCCTTGAACATACCACACTTTTTCTTACCTCAGGGCCTTTCCACATGCAGCTCCCTCTTTCTAGAACACTCTTCCCCTAGATCTTTGCATGTCCACTCCTTCTCATTGTTCTGGTCTCTACTCAGATGTCAAATCACCCGAGAGGCCTCCTTGACCATCCCGTCTGATGGTCACTTAGCCCATCACCGCCCACCCATCCACATCACCAACCCCATCTGAGAGCATTTTAGGATACTTCTCAATGAGAACAGAGCGCTTTGTTGTCTTTATCCATCACTCTCTCCCCAGTGCCTAGAACAGTGTCTGACACTCAATAGAAATTTGTTGGGGCCGGCCCAGTGGTGCAGCGGTTAAGTTCACACGTTCCGCTTCTTGGCGGCCCGGGGTTCGCTGGTTCGGATCCCGGGTGTGGACATGGCACCACTTGGCACGCCATGCTGTGGTAGGAGTCCCACCTATAAAGTAGAGGAAGATGGGCACGGATGTTAGCTCAGGGCCAGGCTTCCACAGCAAAAAGAGGAGGACTGGCAGTAGTTAGCTGAGGCCTAATCTTCCTCAAAACCAAAAAAAAAGAAATCTGTTGAATGCATGAAACTTATTGACTCAAACTGCTCACAGGGGACAATGTTCACTCTTTCCGTTGACGAATGAACATCAACTATTGTTTTTCCATTTAATGCTGGACATCGGCAGACTGTTCTTCCATCTGTGAAGCTGTCATTGAACCACTGCCAAGTGCGTGTGCACACACGTGTGTGTGTGTGCGAGATGCTCCTGTATGTGGATGTAAATACACCACACACAGCGGATACTCTGGCCGAGGGGTCGAGAGGGCACAGGTGGCTGCTGCCTTCCGACTTCTGCCCTTTCTCCTCCCCTGATTCTTCTCAATGGCCCGTATGTGTTCCAAGCTTAAAAAAAAAAAAAAAAATCCTATACTTAGAAACCCCCAGCAGAACCGAGGTTGAAGACAATTGGTCTCCAGGCTAGCGCTGCCCCCCAGGGATCGCCTCCTCCTGGGGACGTTCCAGGAGCGGCCCATCACAGTGCCCCGGGGCCACCCGGCCATTCAGTGCTGGGTTCTCACCAAGCCATGCCTGGTGGGCGGCTTGCGAAGTCCCCTTGGTTGAATTGCCAGCACGGGCAGAGCCCGGGCCCCCTTCTAGCTCCCCTGCCAGCTGCATCCCCGTGCCTGCCCCTTATCTGCCTGACCACCTTCTGCCACGTCCACGAGGACTGGGAGGAAGTGGCTGCGAGCGTGAGCCAGCTCAGCAAGTTCGGGTCCTCCGCGTTTCTATTTTGTACCCGCCAAAAGAACGGAGGCAAATATACTTCTGAAAGAAATCGTGATGATCCGGGAGAAAGTGGGAATTGATTTGCGGGGCCTTTCAAGGCTGCCTGGGGTTCGCTCCGGCGGCTCCCACATGAGCGGCCCCACAGCGCCCCCTGCTGGCCGTCGGCCTCCGCGGGTTTCCTCCTTGACTCTCCAGGAACCGAAAGGCTGATGTGAGCTCAGAGCAGCATGAGTCATGCAAGTCCGTGTGGTCGACAAGATCGGTGTCCCAGAGACGGCAAAACCTGCCCAGGGAAGGAGAGGGGGACCCCAGACCCTAACACCACCATTCACAGTTTCAGCCACCAGTTCCCCACCATTCTCAGGACAGGGGCACCTTGCTTCAAGAAAATGCTTGACACCCCCAAAAAATGAATGTGCCAGCGCAACTACTTTTAATGATGGTGGCTATTTGCAGCACAAAAGGGCTCCTGGTTATGCCGAAAAACTCCTTTAAATAGCGAGTCCCATGGGTCTATTCAAGTTTGATTCACGTCCCACGGAGAATGTGGAAACTTCGTGTTTCGTATCAAGGATCTAAATGAACTGAAAACCAGGTGGCAGGGAAGGAAAGGCAGATCAGAAATGCAAACGTAACTCAAAGAGTACAGAGGATTTGATTTACCAAAGTGTGATCGATCCCCGAGATTTCAGGTGTTGTGTGAAATGCAGTATATCTGTACTAAAACTTTTTAAAGAACCAGAATAATCATAGTCTGGGAAGTTATTCTGGAGGCCATTCACTTAGCATAGGTCTCCTGCACCTGAAATACAAAACTCAATGTGGAAGGGCATGACCCAGCAGGTAGAAACCAGTTTCTCTCTGGGTTTTCTCCTTAGATCTCTTGATTTTATCATCTCAGTGGATTTGTGTATAACAAGAACCCGAGCTTGAGACCAAGTCCTTTTCCCTTTTCCATGACAATTTGAGGACCCCCACTCCACTGTTGCAAACAGGGGTGGAGCTTGGGGTTCCTAGGAGAGATGGAATTTCACCGCTTGGGGACACCACTGCCTGTGGCTCCAATGGGATAGTGGCTCCTGAGAGAGCCCCAATTGGTACTGGGAACAGAGCTGTTCTGGCAGGTGGTTAATCCTGGGAGTCTGAGATTCTTTCAATCAACAAATGTTTCTGAGTACCTACTATGTGCCGTGTACTGTCCTAGGTGCCAGGAAGAGAGCCGTGGACAGAACAGACAAATTCTCTGCCGTCTAGAGTTTAAGTTGTCCTGGGGGCTGGGGGAAGGGCAGGGGGACAGATGCCAAGCCAGATAATGAAGTCAACTCTGCAGGAGGTCAGAGGATGGTAAGTGCTATGGAGAAAAAAAAGGCAGGAGCAGGAAGATGGAAAAGCAAAGAGGTCTGAAGACTGAACCCTGGGGTGCTCCAATGTCTAGAGTTAGGGGAGCTGAGAAGGAACCAGCAAAGGAAACTGATCAGGAGCAGCCAGAGAGAGGACCAGGAGAGCCTGGCGTGCTAGGATCTAAGAGAATGGAGTTGAGAAGGAGGAAGTGAGTGGCCATGTCCAGTGCCGCTTCAATGACCAAGATGAGCACTGGGAACTGGCTGTTGGATTAGCCGTGGGGAGCTCCTGAGTGAGCTTGCTGAAAGCCACGGTATGGAATGATGGGGGCAGATGTCTGGCTGGCATGGGCCCTAACAAGAATGGAAGGAGGGAAGTTGCAGCCATAAGGACAGACAAGGGAGCAGGGAAAGGGGACGCGAGCAGGTGGCCCTTATCCGATTGTTCCCCGCCCTTCCCTCCAGCCGATCAACCATCTTTGTGCGTCTCCACACCAATGGGAATCAGGAGCTGCAGTACCAGCCCGGGGACCACCTGGGCGTCTTCCCCGGCAACCACGAGGACCTCGTGAACGTCCTGATCGAGCGGCTGGAGGACGCACCCCCTGTCAACCAGCTGGTCAAAGTGGAGCTCCTGGAGGAGCGGAACACAGCTTTGGGTAACTATGGCTGGGCCGGGCGCCCCCCCGCTGGCGGCTCCCTAGGGCCCTTCCCTGCTCCAGGGAGTTCCAGAGGCCATGGGAGGCTAGGAAAGTGGAGACCCGTTCTTCCCCATCACCAATCCAGGTAGGCGAGCGGGTCTCTGTCGCCTCCAGCTTCTGAGACTGAAGACTCCCCCTTTCTCATGACCGAACAACCTTAGCCCAATGGGCTCCGTCAATGTCCATGAGGCCAGGACATCGATGGTTCATCATTAGGGGAGGGGGGCTTCTCCCTTCCTTCATCAGCTAGAAACTGATCTTAGTAGTGCCCACTCATCCTTCCTTCTTGACCACCACCCACCACCCACTGCCCACTGTGTAGAAAGCAGCTGAAGTCTGACCCCCTCCTCCTCTTAGAGTCCAGTGACACCATATGAAGCTCGGTGGCCCGCTAGGGATTGAACCACATTTCTGACCTCATTAGATCAAGTTCCAACCTGTTTCAGTGACCGTCCTTGACCTTCCTAGTGAAGAACTTTCTATGGCAAATGGGGCTCAGTGCTTCGTCTCAGTGGGCGCAGGTACAAAGTGAGCTCAGGGCTCAGGTATGAGGAACTTTGTGGACCTTACGTGGCAGCCCGTGATACGGTGACGTATCACCTTGACAAAGGAGCCAGGGCAGAATGTGAAAATAATACAAAGTCAAAGCCCTATTGAAAAATCCCTTCGAAAGACCCCACTTTGAGAGGCACACCTTCTCTTAATAAATCCAGCCCAGCCAGTTCTTCCTCTGTGTTGGAACAGTACTTTTAGCTCAGGTTGAGCCCCTGATGAAGTAGAAGCTTGTGTTTTGGGGTTATATTGACTGAAAAGTACACAGAGGCAGTACTGTATAGTAATTAGAACAAGGTCTGGAGCACCACTGCCTGACTTCATGCTTGTGAGCTGTGTGACCTTGGGCAAATTCCTTAACCTCTCTGTGCTTCCATTTTTGTCAACTGCCAAAGGGGGATAATAACAGCACCCACCACCTAGGATTGTTGTGAGAGTTAAATGAGTTAATAATTAAAGGGCTGAGAATAATACTTGGCATATAGAAAGTGCAAGGTAAGAGTTCAGCATGTCTCTAATTGTAAACACTAGAACAGCATGCAGAGGGGTAGGAGGCTGACACCAGGAGAGGACAGGCGGAGCCAAAATAGATTCATATCTCATGCTCTGTTGACAGCTCACCGCTTAGAATGCCAGGGGACTGTCTCATGCTATTGTAATATTTGTTTATTTTTTAATTTTTTGGACTAGTTTGCTCCAGTGATAATGGGCAGGTTCCCTGCACCAGGAGGGGATCCCGTAGTCCCCGGGACCCCTGGTATAGCCGAGAGGTTGCTTGGCTCAGCCGGCCCCATCCTGGGCCCCTGGAGCCGGGCAGCCCTCCCCGACCTGGAGCCACACCCTCTGAGCTCAGCCTCTATGCCCCCACCCACCCCTCGCCCCCATCTTGCCTCCACAGGAGTGATCAGTAACTGGACGGACGAGCACCGCCTCCCGCCCTGCACCATCTTCCAGGCCTTCAAGTACTACCTGGATATCACCACACCCCCAACACCGCTCCAGCTGCAGCAGTTTGCCTCCCTGGCCACGAGCGAGAAAGAGAAGCAGCGTCTGCTGGTCCTCAGCAAGGTGGGCCCCGGGCCTCAGGCACTCGGGGGGGCGCCTTTCGTGTCCTAGTCCTTGGAGAGTTGCATGTTGATTGCAGCAGTTTTCCAGCAGATGGCAGCCTTGAGCAAGGGCTGCCGGGTTCTAGTTTGTAGAAGGTCGCCATCTTGGCTAGTCCATTTTGGCTGGTCCTGACCATCTCCCCTCGTTCTAACTAAGGTCTAACAGGACAAGAGTGACCCCCTCGAATCTCAAAGTTCCATGGTGCATAGAAATTGCTGTTCTTACTCTTTTCCCTCCTTCCTTTGGAACCCTTGAGCTCCCATTGGTTCCATCTGAGCTCAGGCTTAGAAGAAACAGAAACAGAGAGAATCCCATAGTGCCCTGTTTTAAAAATCAGCCTTTTTCAATGCCGAGGAGCTGTAGGTAAGACTTCAACGTATAGGAGGCCTCTGATGGTGAGGTGAAGCAAAAAAACACAGCTTCCATCATCCTTGCTTAGAAACCAAGGACTCGCCTGCCCCAGGCTGCTGCAGAGCCTTGCTCAGGAAGAATCCAACCTGGGAAGACCACCCAGGCTTCTCCCAGGGGGCAGGTCCTCCCCAGTAAGGAAGCCACCAGCACAGGACGGTTCAGCTTTCTTCTGCTGTGCAAGGCGGGGACTGCATGACGGGCAGTAAGGAGGAGGCTAATTCAGGGAGTGTGTGTTCTTTAGAAATATGAAAATAAACACCCAAAGAAACACTTAAAGAATTGCAAGTGGTTACCTCTGGGGAGCTGGAAACACATGGGAGCGATGGAACAGGAGAGCATTATTTTTCATCACGTTTCACAGAATTATTTAGCTTTTTAAACTATGTACACGTATAACTTTGATTCAAAATTTTAGATTAACAGGGGAGGCTGATTTGAAGAGGGGCCAGAAATTGCACTACTGGCATGGTATTATTTAAAGCAGAATTTGATCTAACTATATGTATTAGTCTTCCGAACAGCACGAACTCCAAGATGGGGTTAAATGAGCAAGGATTTTTATTAGGGGAAGCACCTGTGTGAGAGAAAATGGGAAAGAGTCAGATAAGGCTGGGAGGACTGTCAGACCTCAAAACAAGTCCAACCCCAGGTGAAGGAGAGGGAAGGGAGTTTGAATGGAGGTGTCAGGGACTGCACGTCCAGTGGAGGAAGGGCCGACCCAGGGGATCAGTGTCAGGTTCAGGTGGATGTCGGTTTCCCAGAGCAGCTGCTGGGGCTCGTGTTCCATTGCACCCCTGCAGGTGGAGGTCAGCGCGGCCGCAGGTCTGGGAGGCGCGTTCTCAAGGATGCCACGTCCTATCAGTAAAGCCAGGATGGTCTTTAGGAACATGGGAAAAGGCTTTGTGATACAATGCACTTATAATAGGCTTTGCCCCTCCTCATAATCTGAGCCTCCTGTAAGCAACATGGGACTGCCCAGGGCAGCTTCTGAGATGTAGGAAAAATAACCCCAGAGCCCCAGAGGGTTCCTCTGTTCCCCGGTAACAGCTGGGCTTGGCTCTCAGCATGACCCTGCACATGGTCCTCTGGACCCCAACCTAACCTGTTCCTCGGGGGCCGTCAGTTCCCATCTTGAACGGGAACCAGGCTCTCACAGGATGCACCTCCAGCCTTACAAACCACAAATCGCAGGTCTGCATTCTCTACCTGCAAGTCCTGACTCCTCCACAGGGCGTCTCTCTTGCCCTTCACACGCAGCAGGAGAGTGTAATGGTCAGGAGCACAGATTCTGGGGCCAGACTGCCCAGGATGGGGGGTCAGCAAACCTTCTCCATAAAGGGCTGAGTAGTAAATATTTTAGGCTCATGGTCCATTTGGTCCCTGTCACAACCCTTGAGCTCTGCCATTGTAGCACAACAGCATAGACAATGTATAAATGAGTGTGACTGGGTTCCAATCAGACTTTATTTCGGGACACTATTTGAATTTCATATCGTATTCTTGTCATGAAATAGTATTCTTCTTTTGATTCCTTTTCCCCGAACCATTTAAACATGTGAAAACAACTCGTAGCTCTGCCATACAAAGCAGGTGGCGAGCCAGATTTGCGGGCTCGAGTTTGCCACCCCCTGACCTAGATTCAAAACCCAGTATCACCCCCTCGTAGCCGTGTGACCTGTATATCCCTCAGTTTCCTCATCTATAAAATAGGGACAACAATCGTACTTATTTCATAAGGTCCTTGTGAGAATTGAAACCTGGCGTAGAATAATTACTGTGTGTTAATTGCTACTATTTTTCTTTACCTTCTTCCCCGGACCCCCTGAAACGCTCATTGGGAATTTGTGCCAGGAGCTGGTGCAAACTCTCCTCTGTCCCTCTCCTTGGCACAGGGTTTGCAGGAATACGAGGAATGGAAATGGGGCAAGAACCCCACCATCGTGGAGGTGCTGGAGGAGTTCCCGTCCATCCAGATGCCCGCCACCCTGCTCCTCACCCAGCTGTCTCTCCTGCAGCCTCGTTACTATTCCATCAGTTCTTCCCCAGACATGTACCCCGATGAGGTGCACCTCACCGTGGCCGTCGTCTCCTACCGCACGCGAGGTGGGCAGGGGCTCTGGGGGGACCTCCACAGGTCTGACAAACTACTGCCTGATCCCAATTCCCTGGGCAGAGACCCACCCTCAAGGCCAGGAAACTGAGGAAGGAGCAGAGCCAATCCTGTGCAGATCAAGAAGGAGGGGAGGTGGGCATTTGGGAGCATCCTCTGCTCCCAAACCCCGAGACCCCCATTTACTCGCTTCATCCCCTCGTCCCCCCCAAGGCAGCACTAGAACAAGCCCCCCCACCCATTTCCTCCGAGGAGGGAGCTTTCTGCTGCATGATGTCGAGCTGGCTGTAGGTCAGCCAGATAACCCGACCTCTGCTCCTGTATTTTGCTCCCTGATGAAGCAATTAAAATGCACGGTGCCTGAGAGAGCTCTGAGACCAGGATCCCAGCAGGCCCCAGAGAGCCCGGTGACCACACCCTTTCAGCCGGCAGGAGTTGAATCCCACCCCTATCCAACAGGATCCTGGGCAGTCTCACGGCCAGGAGCTCACCCCAGCTAGACCATGTCCTCTTCCCCTTCAGAGGAAGGGATCCAGACAAGGAACTCCCAGGCAGAAGCTTGGCCATGGGCTGTGAGCCTTCTGTACTAGAGGGAGGGGGGAGGCCCGTGACCGGGAAGGTGGGGGCCATGGGTGAGCCAGACCACCTTGGTTATTCCGCTAGATGGAGAAGGGCCAATTCACCACGGCGTGTGCTCCTCCTGGCTCAACCGGATACAGGCTGACGAAGGGGTCCCCTGTTTCGTGAGAGGGTGAGTGGCAAATGAAGAGAAATGAGCAGCTGTCCCAAATCCTCATAGTGATGTCCTGAGTTGGGGTGGGTGGACCAGCCTGAAGGGTTCTAGAGAGATGGCCGAGTCAGACGGAATCGAGATCAACGTTCTGCGTCTCTCCTAGTTGTGAAGGAAACGGGATCATGGGCCAGAGCAACATGGCAGAAGCTAAGCAAGCCCTCTGGTCAAAATCAGGTCAATGCGACAAATATTTATCAAGGGCATGTGCTGGGCTAAGCTGGGGCTCCAGCAGAGACTCAGGAAGATGCAGTCTCAGCCTTCATGGAATTTGAAATTCTATCCCAGTTCTACTGGACACCCCCTCTGTCCCCAGTTTCTTAGAGATGGACAGATCCAACACCCCCTCCCCATCCATCAAAGCTTTTCCTCCCAAACTCACTTTCGAAGGGTACTCCTGCCAATGGTTGACGATATTGTATGGCGCACTTAGAAATTTATTAAGAGGGTAGATTTCACGTTCAGTGTTCTTATCATAATCAATCAAATAAAAATATAACTTTAGGAAAATAAAAAATAGGGGCCAGCCTGGTGGCGCAGCAGTTAAGTTCGCATGTTCCGCTTCTCAGTGGCCCGGGGTTCGCCAGTTCGAATCCCGGGTGCAGACATGGCACCGCTTGGCAAGCCATGCTGTGGTAGGCGTCCCACATATAGAGTAGAGGAAGATGGGCACGGATGTTAGCTCAAGGCCAGTCTTCCTCAGCAAAAAAAAGAGGAGGATTGGCAGTAGTTAGCTCAGGGCTAATCTTCCTCAAAAAAAAAAAAGAAAAGAAAAGAAAAAATAAAGGCTATACCTGAGCCTAGAGCCACTGTAGGTACCTGCTTTATCAGCCAGTAACCTCTGTCCCCGAACAGTGGCCTCGATCAACCGTCTTTCTCAACTACGGAGCGTAGAATGTCCATGGTACGGTCCTCAGACCGTCAGCATCAGAATCCCCTGGGGTCCCTGAAAGATATAGTCCTGAGCCCAGATATACTGCATGGCCCGAGAGTCCGTGCCCTTCTAACGCCCTCGGGGGTTCTTTTGCACACTGAAGTCTGTGACACCCTGACTGTAGGAGATCTCATGGGTGGTTACATCAGGGGTTCTCAGCCAGGGGAGATGCCTCCAGGGGACAGTTGGCAATGTCTGGAGGCATTTTTGGTTTTCCCAGCTGGAGGGTGCTATAGGTAGAGGCCAGGGGTGCTGCTCAGTACCCTAGACTGCCCAAGGCAGCCCCACAAAGGGGCTTGCAGCCCCAAATGTCGGCCATGCCGAGGCGGGGGAACCCTGAGTAAAGTCGATCCTGCTGTCCTTTGAGGCTTAGCTCAGCAACGCCAAGAAATGGGAAGTAGAGTGATAGCCAGACGCTGAGGGCCTCTTGTTTTTGGCATTCCCCAAATCTGTGGGTCCCTCCACCCTGAGAAGGGGCCCCTGCAAGTTCCACTGGATTTCTGCCCGAGACGGCCACCGGGTCTACCTAAGACCCAGCCGCTCTTGATCACATTTGACTCAGCAAGCCTTCTGACTCCGCCTTCCTTGTCCAGCGCGCCTAGCTTCCACCTGCCCCGAAATCCCCTGGTGCCGTGCATTCTGGTTGGCCCGGGCACCGGCATTGCCCCTTTCCGAAGCTTCTGGCAGCAGCGGCAGTTTGATATCCAACACAAAGGTGGGTCATGGTCCAGCAGCCACCTGGGTTCTAGCCCCTGGGCCTGGGGAGGCCGCCTGTGTCCCCACAGCCTGGAGGCATGACGGAGCCCTCTCTCTATTGCATCCCCGCCTGGGGAGGGCCGGGGCGGGGGGGGGGGGGGGGGGGGGGGGGGGGGGGCGGGGCGTGTACTGACCTGACCTAGGTGAAATTCATGGTGTAATTCAAAGAAACCGTCCAAACAAACCTTCCACACAGCTTGTCCCAGGGCCTGAAACGCCGTTCCCAGAACATGTTTCCTAGATAGTTAAGATAGGACCCCATCTTAACGTCCAAGTGCCCCCAGAAGGGGTAGGCATCAAGGCTTATCAAATGGATGTGTTTACGGGCTCGTGCCAGAGACTGTTATTCAAGAGTAGGCTTTGCTGTGTGAGAGACGCAACAGCTCAGCTTTGGGAGGAGAGAGAGAGAAACCCGCAGTTGCAGTGTGCGTTAAACAGATTTATTGAGCATCTGATAAATGCCAAACGCTAGTGTAGGCGCTGGGAGCAGAGCAATGAACAAGACAGAAACAGCTTTAAAAACCTGCTCCCACAGAACTGTCATTCTGGTGGACCAGCTAACATTCATAAAGGAGTCGCTGCATACCAGGCGCAGGTCTAAGGTGTTGCATTTATTTCTCGCAGTAACCCAATGAGGTAGATGCTGTCATTGCTATTTTGTACATGGGGAAATGGAGACACAGAAAGTTAAGTAATTGGCTCATCCTCACACAGAGCTGGCATTCGAACCCAGGAAGTCCAGCTCCAAACCCTGGGTTTTAGCGCCACCCACCAGTGGGGGCTGCTAGGTAGCCAGGGGGCAGAAGGAAAGGTTGAGACCCGGGGCGCAAGGGTAGGGGGGGTCTGCCAAAGTCTGAACACACTTTACCTGCTTCCCTCAGGGTGTGCGTGTGTATACAAATGGGTACACCTGCCTGCCCTGGTGTCCATGTGTCTGTATCTCCGTGGCACATGCTAAGGTGCCAGCACCCCACCCCTGGCACCACCAGCCACCTCCCCCCAAACCAGGCATCAGAGCTGTCAGTGACATGAGATCTTCCTGGTCCCCAGGAATGAGTCCCTGCCCCATGGTCCTGGTCTTCGGGTGCCGGCAGTCCAAGATAGACCACATCTACAAGGAGGAGACCCTACAGGCCAAGAGCAAGGGGGTCTTCAGAGAACTGTACACGGCCTACTCCCGGGAGCCAGACAAACCAAAGGTAACCCCTGGCCTGTATGACCCCGCCCCAGCCCGACACTCACGTGCCCTCGTCCACGCAGGCACATCCCGCTCCTAGAAAGCCCCTCACCCTTTCTGAATTCTCCCCATGAAATTGCTCGGTACTTTGGGAAGCACGGAGAGTAAAAATGCCGATTCAAAATATTTAACAGTCCGGGGACCGGCCCCGTGGCGCAGTGGTTAAGTTCCCACGTTCCGCTTCTCGGTGGCCCGGGGTTCGCCGGTTTGGATCCCTGGTGCGGACATGGCACCGCTTAGCAAAAACCATGCTGTGGCAGGCGTCCTCCATATAAAGTACAGGAAGATGAGCGCGGATGTTAGCTCAGGGCCAGTCTCCCTCAGCAAAAAGAGGAGGACTGGCAGCAGATGTTAGCTCAGGGCTAATCTTCCTCAAAAAACAAAAAATTCTGAAACTAGATAGTGGTGATGGTTGCACAACATTGTGAATGTACCTAATGCCACTGGGTACATTTTTAAATAGCTAAATGGTACATTTTATGTTGTGTGTATTTTATCACAGTAAAAATGTTTAAAAACATGAATTAAAAAATATATTTAACTGCTCACAAGAAGTACCACCAATCAGAATGGACACAGGACTGGAGCACGGTCCAACCAGATCTTGGGGGAACCCAGGGGGTTCCAGGAAAGGGGCCAGGACAGCTGGGGGAGGGGGACATTCAGAGGGTCTGGGCGGTGGCCACATGACAGCTGGTGCGGAAGAACCTCAGTATTTTAACAACCAGGACAACCCTGCCAGCCGTAGCAGCTGAATGTCAGCCTCCCCTGGGGGCAGTTTCTGGACAAGTTAGAGACGGGGAAGCAGATAAGACAAATCCCGTGGAGGGCATATTGGACCCCCTGCGGCCCCCCTCATATTCTCTTAGCGCACCTTTGACTCCAGCTGTTGCTGCAGCAGCTGCCTTTGCACAGGTGTCAGCTGACAGCCCCCCGCCCTGGGGCCCCTCTGGCCCTCCAGCGTAGCATGCCTGCAATAACCAACCGCCACCTAGATTGCACGGGGTTAACACCCTGTGGGTGACCGACCTCTGGCCATGGGAGGGAGGGGCCGGTAGATAATGCCCCCCTCTTATGCCCCTCCAGGGAGCAGTTCTGGTGGGTTCTACATGGCTCCCTGGAGACCCCTCAGCAGAGCTGAGCCCACCGTGGGGAGCAGATCATTCACACACCCTCCCCTACTTCTGTCCTCACACAATACACCACCTGCCCACGAGCCCCTGTGCCAGGCTCTGCTCCTCCCTGGGGGGCAGTGAACTACACAGGAGCGCCCCGCGGCCTGGCTCCTTCTCACTGGTCCTCCTGCTCCCCGCAGAAGTACGTGCAGGATGTCCTGCAGGAGCAGCTGGCAGAAACCGTGTACCGAGCCCTGAAGGAGCAAGGAGGCCACATTTACGTCTGTGGGGACGTCACGATGGCCGCCGATGTCCTCAAAGCCATCCAGCGCATCATGACCCAGCAGGGGAAACTCTCGGTGGAGGACGCCGGCGTGTTCATCAGCAGGCTGAGGGTGAGTGACGGGCTGGCTTCTTGGGTCCCTTTTCCAGCATCCAGTCCTGTCTCCTCTTTCTCACCCTACCTGTCTAGATAACTAGCCATGATAACGTCTCTGCTCCCATTTTTGCAATTATGACTGGAGGTAGAGGATACAGTGGTCCAAACCATAACTGAGAGAAGGAAGAATGGCTGGGCATGCAGGTGTATGTATTAAATATGGTTGGGGACTGTGGTGTGTGAAAATAATAAGTGGGTGGATCACTGGGTAGCTAGACCGAAACCTCCTAACCTAATTTTTCCTGTGCTTAGTACCAAGTGGTAGCACTGCCCTGTGCAGTTGTGCAGGTTGAGCACTGCACAAAAAGGTCTATCCAGGTGGGGCCAGTGGGGACTGAAAGCCACCCTGTGCTTGGTCTCCAAGCTGTGCACCTTGGCATAGAGCTACGTCCACCCC
The DNA here is from genome assembly GCF_041296235.1 of Equus asinus. Lineage (NCBI taxonomy): Eukaryota > Metazoa > Chordata > Mammalia > Perissodactyla > Equidae > Equus > Equus asinus. The sequence goes on along the minus strand of NC_091797.1, from coordinate 82,679,871 downwards.
AGAACAGAAGGAGGGGTGCCTTTTCCTGATTTGCACAAAGGCTAGCCGCAGCCCAGCAAGCAAAGTCCTAACTGTGTGACCAACTGCCCCAAATAGAAGAAACTGAGTCCAGGCCTCTACAAAGCTCCAGGGGTAATCCCATCCTTCCTGCTGCCTCCCTAAGAAAGCAGTCATCAAACAGTTTTGCAGAAGCCCTTGCTCTCAATCTGATGCTAAACCCCCGTAGGTTAAAAAAAGAACTTTCTGGAGGGCAGAGGGTCTTGCTGCAACAGAGTCTTGGAGACCAAAAGTACTCCAGGATGCACCGGGTTACGCCTCCTTTCTTTAGGAACCTTCTCTGTGGATATTCCATTCTAGGGTGTCAGTGTGTCTGCCCCTCTCTGTGCCCTTGGCTGGCATTTGAAGGCTGTTCCCTGGCTGTTTCTGTCCCCTAGGATGACAACCGGTATCATGAGGATATTTTCGGGGTCACCCTGCGAACGTACGAAGTGACCAACCGCCTTAGATCTGAATCCATTGCCTTCATCGAGGAGAGCAAAAAAGACACGGACGAGTAAGCTGGTTCCATCCCACGGTCACAGGGTTGGCAGAGCCCTCTCTTGCAGGTCCTGATGGCAGGGATGTCTGACTTCATTTACCATAGCTTTCCCATAGTGGGCTCCCCAAACTGCCAGCATCAGCACCCCATGTTAGAAGTGCAAATTCCCAGGCCACACCAGACTCCCTGAGTCTGAAACTCTGGGGTTTGGGTGCAGCAGTGTGTGTTTTCACGAGCCTTCCATGGAATTATGAGGCCCCCGCAAGTGGGGGAACCCCAGTTTTGGAGGCCAGCTTCCACCTGGGGTACCCCCTAGAGGAATGATGACTCTCGCCTCTGAGAAGTCATAATCCTAGCGTTTACGTCACCTCCCTCACCCCCCAAATTGCTGGGAGCTTTCTCACTGATGCACGTTGCAATTGGTATTATTCGGACAATTTCACTTGTCCTCTAGAAATTGCTTGAAACAGTCTGAGGCACCACGAGTCTCTTTAAACCTCACTGGAATCCTGTGACACATCAGCCTTGTTTGTCGTCTCACTCCCCACCTTCCCTGCCACGGAACACCTTGAAACCACTGCCATGTGCCCTTTGTGTTAAATTAGGTAGGAATTCAGCTGTCTCGTTATTGGTAGCCTAGGGCACACACTCTATTTCTTTAAGCATCCTCATTTTTTCCCCTTACAATGACACGGCAGTCTCAAAAACATACTTTTTTGTCCAGTAGGCTCATGTTTTTGCCTTTAAGATCACAATTCCTTTGGTATCACAAAGCCTCTTACGTGTCCCTCTTCCTTGCTTGTTGTGTTGGTGAGCAAGCTTTCATTCATTCATTCATTCATTCAAGCCTTCATTCATTCATTCATTCAAGCCTTCATTCATTCATTCAAGCCTTCATTCATTCAAGCCTTCATTCATTCATTCAAGCCTTCATTCATTCAAGCCTTCATTCATTCAAGCCTTCATTCATTCATTCATTCATTCAAGGTGAGCCCCAGCTAGGTGCCAGATCCTGTCCCAGACACTGGGGCTACAGAGGAAACGCAGGAGATGAAGGCTTGTGCCCAGAGCTTGGTGGTGTCCTCTGGGTCTTTAAGGACACAGAGCAGCCTTGCCCTGGGGCGCTGACTCTCTCCCACTTCTCCTCCCACAGGGTTTTCAGCTCCTAACTGGATCCTCTTGCCCAGATGGATGGCAGGGGCCGTCCCATGCACCGGGCGGGGCGGCTGCAGGTTTCATCGGCGTGGACACTGCTGAACCTTTTCCTACGGGACCCCCGTGGCCCCGCTCTGCCTCTCGTCCTGTCCCCGTGTCCTTTTCTCCTCTTCTGGGTTCTCGCCCCTCAGTGGTTCCTGTGGCCCTTGGGCTTTCTCCTGGCATTTTCCCGCTGCAATGCAAGGCCTTTATGATCCGCAGTGGCTCTTACACAACCGTTCCCCCCTTCCTGACAAGGGCAAGCCACCGGTGCATGAAACCACTGTTACACGGCCATCGCTTGTGTCAGGGCTTGTTTCCTGGGGTTCCCCTGGGCAGGCTGCAAGGACCGGACAAAGAGTTTTGTGAGCCGGTCCCTCGGCTGCTGAAGTCCCCCCATATCCTTTTTGGTGGTGACGTTTTGGTCATGCCTATGTGTGCGTGTGACGGGCCTGGCTCTCCGTCTGGCCTCTTGCCTCTGCAAGTGTGTGACCTGCAGACCCTCGGAGCCAAGAAACGTGCCCTGGCCCGTATTGGTCCCTCACGCGTCCATAATGAAGGTCTGTGCTAATGTCCCTGGCACACTGGGAAGGACCCTAATTGTCCCTGTTCTAAAAGGTTGGAGCGTGGAGAGGGGCTGTGATGATTAAGGGAGGAATCTCCAACAAAAGGGGGGATCACAGAACGAGATGCGTTTAGATTCTGGCACAAGTTAGTGGAGCCCACCTAATGGACTGGGCAAAACCCCTCCCCAGCCCCCCCACCCCCACCCCGCCCAGCCAGGACCACCTTCCCAGGCTGTCCCACTCACCAGACCGGAAGAAGTGTCCCAGGGCATGTGCTGGAAATAAGAATCTTCCCATCTCTGTCGCCAGGTGACTTTGGGCAGATCACTTGTCCTCAGTTTCCCCTCGTTGTAATGTTATGAAGCTAAAAAGTATGAATGGATCAAACTTTGAAGTTGTAGAAACTGGAAACAATACCGAGGAAGAATCATTGCTATTTTTTTATTCCCCCAAACGGGGCTCGCTGTTTCACCCTGGGGGATAAAGTGACGGCAGCCAGTTAAAGCAGGTCAGGCAGGGGAGGGAAGCTGTACAAGGCACCCCACGGCTTCTTCCACAGGACACAACCCAGGATGGAATAAATTATCCTCCACTCAGGTCAAAACTGGGCGGCAAAGTCTTTAGCAGAAATCAAGGCCTGGCAGGCAACCGGCTGTGTTTACCCTCTCGGAGTAAAGGAGGTGGGAGGGTCCCCTTCTATACTTAATGGCAGGCAGTGCCCAGAGAGAGCCAAGAAATTCTGAGACCCCCAGGGGCTGCCTCGAGGGGTCTGCTCTGGGGCCCCCGGGGTTGGAAGGCAGGCAGTTCCATCCTCTGTTTTGTTCTGTCCTATAGAAAGAAGCATTTTGTTCTGTCCTATAGAAAGAAGCATTTCCTTTATATACTGCACAATGGGCGTTTCCTTCCGGATGCTCCATGTGACAGCGTGCCACAGAGAAAGTGCCTGGCCCTCTTTGGAAGGGCCTTAGAATAGGGGTGCCAAAGAGGTGTCCCCAAGAGGGGAAAAACTCCGAGACTCTTCAAGTCAAAGAGTAGCTGTATCTCACCCTTCCCCACCCTCCCTGGCGGCCCCTGCTGGTGTCCCATCCCCGGCATGCGGACTTGGACTTCATGCCAGTGATGACCTCCCTGCCTTCCTTAATCCTATTTCCTCCTGCTCTGGCTTCCACAGTTTAGAGAGCCACCCCCTCCCACCTCCCCAACCTCCACCCCACCCCCTCCCCCCCCCCCCCCCCCCGTGCTCCGCCTCCCCTCTCTAACCTGGAGGGAAGCCCATTCTTAACCCCTTGTTTCCTGCAAACACAATTCCAGCGCCTAGAACCTTCCTCCAGGGGCTTCTCTCCAACCCTGTGAGCCTTTTGGAGATAGCTCCTAAGATGTCGCTAGCTCCCCAGGGGCTCAACTGCTGGGTCCAACCTCTGTCAAAGAGGAATGGATCAGGGCTGGCCTCCTACAATCCGGCTGTACGCGTGAATGCTTTTCCATCGCCGAATAAATACCTGTGAGCACTTACTGTGTGCCAGGCGACTTCGTCATAGATCCCTGCCCTTCTGGTAGCAGGTAGACAGCTGGAAACATCGCTTTGTTTTGTCAGGGAGTCCAAAGAAGTGACTGTCTAAGCAGCATTCATCTTTCTTCCCAAGAAGGGTTTTTTTAAGTAAACACCTTTCACCCCGCAACACAAGCTGCTTCGTATCTCCTGTCTAGAAGATGGTCTGGTGTGTTTCTCTCATTTGCCAGAATTCCTGATACCCAAAGCCTGGCTGTACTGAGCCTATCTAGAGGCAGAGAGCGGAGTCCCAATTTAGGGTTTAGCTCTGATCCAGGGTGGGTAAAGGCTGCCCTCTTGTGGTGGTTTTTAGTTCAGTCCCAGTAGCCAAAAATAGGTGCAAAATTTGGTTTAACAATAGATGAGCAAAAATAGGGTTGACTGAGCATTTGGGAGTTACCCGAGTTACACTCGTTTTATTGCCCTCTCTCCCTTGAATTGGCCAGCAGTAGCTCCAACGCCATTTAGCAAAAGTGAGTTTGGCCAGGAGGAAGGAAACGTCCCCTGCATCAGGAAAGCCGGCCTAGAGTGCTCACCTGTCGTCACTATGAAGCCAATTCCTGCACCCCATGTTGCGAAAGAAGCTGAAGTAGTTAACTAGACTCCTGAGAGGAGACAGCCAGGCATCTTTCTTTGGGGGGAGTGCTGCAGCCATGGTTCAGGTAGATGGGATGCGTAAGTCACCATTCAGAGTCTACGTATCCACAAATGAGATAATGCCCCTGAAATGCCCAGTGACAGGACCTGGCCCATGGCAAGCTGTCGAGTTTTTTTTTTCACTTAATTTATAACATTTCTTGCTTCTCCAGTATACAGAAAGCACTATGGTGTGTACAGAGCAAAACACAGTTCTTCTCGTATAGAAGGTTAGAATCTGATATGGACGGACACGATTCTGAGAATCAACATAAATGTCTGGGGTTTGAGAAATGAGTGGGTTCCCACCGGTGGGCTTGGGGAGACAAGATTGCCAGGAAGCAGGAGCAGTGAGAGGAAAGGCCTGGACTGGGGGGTGGGCAGGGTAAATCAGGGCTGGCTTCAGATGTAGCCCAGCTCTGGAAAGCTGAGGATGGTGGGGGTGGGGAGAGAGACACTGGGAAGATGGGCAGGGACCAGACGGTGGGTAGAGATGGAGGGCGTGTCAGGGAATTTTGACTTTATTTGGTAGACAATGCGGAATCCTTAAGTGTTTTTTAAAGGGGGAAAATAAGGTGATTGGAGTTATGCTTGGAAAAGAATGTTCTGGCTGCGGCATAGAGCGTGGATGGCTGGCCCATTGAACTATGGGTAGGTTATTGCAGTAACCAAGGCTTGAAGGAGGGGAGAGACAGATGTAGTGATAAAGAGATTCCAGGGGTTGAGTCAACAGGACCTGGAGACCCATCTGTTGTGGGGGATGAGAACCAAGAAAAAAATCTAGAGTCTTGCCTCAAAGCTGAGAAAGGGGTCTCGTGAGAAAAAAACAGGCTCAAGAGAAAGATGAGTTTGCGGTACTAACAAGCTAGCCAACTTCTCTCCGAGTCAACAGGGTGAGTCCTTCCAAGGTCCAGCCATGCCTAGCTGCACAGAAAGAGAACTGACCCCAGGCCAATAGTCATTGGCCCTAGAACACAGGATTTTCTTGCCAAACACTCTCTCAGCAGCCACCTGCTTTGGGCTTCCAAAAGAAGGTCAGGTTTTGCCCTGAGTCCAAAACAAGTGAGATCTCTGACCTAGATCATGGGGCAGACGGTTCCCGCCAGGATGGGCAAGCTGGATGTCCGGGCCCTTCACCCCTCCAGCATCAGCCCCCAGGCTGGCCTTTTAATTCATGCCCTTAGGAAAACCGGCCATGTTTGCTTATATATTTCCATCGCCACTGCCCCTGACCTGCAGGATGTCACTGTGCCCACCTTACCCTTAAAGCCTTCTTTCTGAATTGGCAAGTTAATCTGAGACTGCCTGCAGGTGACAAAGGGAAAAAAATATTCCTCTGGGCTTCCTACATGACCTGTCCGTACTCCCTGTCTTCCCTCAACCCTCATAAAGTCCCCCACATCCAAATGTGCTGTCTGACCGGAGAATTAAAGGCTGGGAGCTCGGATGGAGGCAAGCAGATTGGAGAGGCTGAGGGAGGGGCCTGGCCCCCCAGGGACTCGACCCAGATGGTCCCCGCCAACCTGAATTTGGCCTTTGGGGGCTGACACCAGCCTCTGCTCTTTCTCTCATACCTGCCCTGTCCTCGGTCCACTGCCCGTCCCTACCTGGTGTCAAAAGCTGCCTCTCCCCAACAGTGACGTGTCTCAGATGTGAGGACGTAGGTAAACGTTTGCCCCTGGAGGCAGGTCTGTCTGGAGGGTCTGTTCTCTACTAATACTTATCAAAGCCACAGGCAAGGGAGGCGGTCTGCAGTCCATATGCCTCAGGATGTGTCTGAGTTGGTTTTGACCTGGAATATCTGAACAGCTCTGAACAAGCAGGGCATGTCTCTCTGATCCAGGACAGAGCCCCTTCTTAACCAGGTGGCCCTGGCAGGCGGCAACAAATCTGCCCTAAGATGCTGCCTTCCACAATCTTCTAGAAAATCACTCCAGGCCATCACAGTGCCCAGCCTTGGTTCCTAAGTTCTAGGAGACGCTAGTCCAGGGATCTCTCATCTCAGCACTTTTGGCTTTGGGGGCTGGATCATCCTTTGTGGGGGGGCTGTCTTGTGCATCGTGGGATGTTGAGCGCATCCGTGGCCGCCACCCGCTAGATGCTAGTAGCAGCCCCGACCAACTGTGACAACAAAGTACGTCTTCAAACGTTGCCACGTGTCCCTTGGGGGCAACAGAATCTCTACTGGCTGCCCAGGCCTTCTCAGCACGGACCTTGTGGAGTAAGCAGTGCATCTCATCTCCTCAGCCCGAAGGTTTTTTCCATTATCTGATGCCCAACTGAGGCCTGAAGGCTTTTGAGGGGGAATAAAAAGTGTGGTTTCACAAACTCCCACCCGTGGAAGGATGACAGTTCCATTTCTGTAAGATGCTGTGCCCTTGGTGTCTGTTCTGATTAAGACCCATGGAGGCCCAGTGCCTTCCGTGCCCCTTGCCCTGCTCCTGCCCTGTTTTCCTCGTTGTTGTGTTGTCATGGTGATTGTAAGACCCACTCCGGGCTCAGCAGTGGTTTTCCGGAAGGCGCGGTCGGTCGCTCCTCGTTGCTGTCCCCATGGGTTTCCCTTCAGGGTTGGGGAAGTGGGAGGTGGCCAGAGCAGGAGTCGCCTCTCCCCACACACACGCTGTCAGAACTCGGACTTCCCCTACCTCTGAGCTCTCGATGCTGCTAATTCCGCCAAGTGTCCCGTGTGCTCCAGCACCTTCCTCTAAGGACTGACGCCCGCCCCATGCTCTCTGCGAGGTTGTCCAGGCTGTGTTCGCCGCATGCTCTTCTTCTGTATAGTTCTCATCTTCTGATTTGATGGAATTCAACAAAAGTCTACTTATGCCTGTTTGCATTATGGTTAAAACATTAAAAAGTGGACTCAACTTGACTGACTGCTGTCTTTTTTTTGATTTGCTTGGAATTTCTTACGCCTTTGTCCACTGCCAAAGGCCAGGTGACCCCAGGAAGCCCACTCTGAGACAAGGTGGCAGAGGCGGATCGGGGAGTGCTTCGGGGAAAGGAAGGGAAGGTCATTCTGAAGGTGACCTTCCAGAGCTGTCCCTATTTGGGACAAGAAGGTGGCTTCATACCCCTCCATCAGTCAGTCTTGGACCAGGCAGCTCCCTGCAGTGGACGCCACCCCCCAAGGGGCTGACCCACAGAGGGCACTGCCAGCAGCTGCAAGAAGACTTCTTGACCCCTGACATGGATCTGGGTGGCACATCTCAGCATCCTCTCCACCCTCCTCCCCCATCACAGCTGCCTCCGTACAAAGGGCCCCAAGGAAACTGTACCACCTTCGCCCTCAGCCCTTCTCCCCTGTATATACAACCCCAAGGACCCTGAAACCTAAGTCCTAGCTGGCTTCAGACCCACTTCCAAAAGGAAGAGACCTTGATGCACTGAAAGGACGGATGAGGCGCTGACCCCAAATGCCCTGACAAGGTGGTTTCTATAAGAGGGAAAACTGGAGATGGGGCCCCTAAGGCTTCATCACGCCCTTCAGGACATGGCCATTTGGTTGCTGAGGCCATCTTGACCTTCACACCTATTTCCTGGTCATAAAGCACAAACCACTCAGTATTCAGCCTTTTAAATTACAAAGTAATTGGCCCCACACCACACATTCCCCACACAGCATTCCTGACTCCTCTGCCCCATCCCTGAGCCTCAGGCCCAAATTCAAGTGTGAGGTGCGGGTCAGAGAAGGAGCAAGAGTCAGGGAATTCCTCAGCACCCGGCTCCACACTACCTTACAGAAATCCATTAGTTAATGAAAATAATAGCTAACGGTTATTAAATGCCAGTCTTCACAAGAATACCTTGACGTGTTGTCATTGCTCTCTCCAGTTTAAAACTTGGGAAACGGAGGCACAAGGAGATCAGACAGCTTGTGCAAGGTCAACATAGCTAGTAAATAAATGTTAGAGGTGGAGTTTGAACCCAGACCGTCACGCTCTAGAATCTGCATCCTTTTTTTTTTTTTTTTTGAGGAAGATTAGCGCTAAGCTAACATCTGCTGCCAATCCTCCTCCTTTTGCTGAGGAAGACCGGCCCTGAGCTAACATCCGTGCCCATCTTCCTCTACTTTATATGTGGGATGCCTTCCACAGCATGGCTTGACCATCGGTATCATATCCGCACCCGGGATCCAAACCGGCGAACCCCAGGCTGCCGAAGTGGAACGTGTACACTTAACCGCTGCGCCACTGGGCTGGCCCCTAGAATCTACATTTTTAACCACCACCCAGGGCTGCTGCTAAGAGACCCAGACTGTCGCAGTTCAAATCCTGGCTCGTCCACTTTCTAGCTGTGCAACTTTGGATAAGTTACCCAGCCTCTCTGTACCATTTGTTCACCATAAAATGGGCTGTGATTGTTTCAACTTCATTGCGTTGTGTTAGGGTTAATATACGCAACACACGTAGAACAAGATAGAAGATGAGAGAGTAGCCCTATGCACGAGTAGGTCCCAACTCTGGTTCCTTCCAACCCTCCCGGCCCTTTTCCCTTATTGAAGCTCAAACTGTCCCATCTTGATGTCATTGGCCATTTGATACTTGCACTGGGTTTCTCAGGCCTCCACAGACCACCTGCCATCACAGGCAACACTCATTTTAAAAGCCAGTTCCTAGCCTCTCCTTCCACCTGCCCATTAGCACTCGTGGGGCATAAGGTCTGACACCCGAATTTTTTTTTTTCCTCTTAGATGTAAGCAGGTTTTCCTTTTTTTTTTTTATTAAGGTTATGAAAGTTAACATCCTTGTGAAATTACAGTTATACATCATTATTAGTCATGTTGGAGGTACACCGCTTCACCCCTAATGCCCTCCTCCCACCCCCCTTTCCCCTGGCAACCACTGATCAGTTCTCTTTGTCCGTATGTTAACTACCACCTATGAGTGGAGTCATACAGAGTTCGTCTTTCTCTGTCTGGCTTATTTCACTCAACATAATACCCTCAAGGTCCATGTTGTTGTGAATGGGACGACTTTGTCCTTTTTTATGGCTGAGTAGTATTCCATTGTATATATATACCACATCTTCTTTATCCAATCATCAGTTGCTGGGCACTTAGGTTGCTTCCATGACTTGGCTATTGTGAATAATGCTGCGATGAACAGAGGGGTGCATGGAACTTTTGGAATTGCTGATTTCAGGTTCTTAGGATAGATACCCAGTAGTGGGATGGCTGGGTCATAAGGTATTTCTATTCTTAACTTTTTGAGGAATCTCCATACTGTTTTCCATAGTGGCTGCACCAGTTTGCATTCCCACCAACAGTGTATGAGGGTTCCCTTTTCTCCACAGCCTCTCCAACATTTGTCACTCTTGGTTTTGGATATTTTTGCCATTCTAACAGGTGTAAGGTGATATCTTAGTGTAGTTTTGATTTGCATTTCCCTGATGATTAGTGACACCCACATTTTTAACTGGCTCCCCCCACATGATTCACACACACACTGTAGTTTTGACAGGCCCAGCCTCAGAGGTGGCTGGGGACAATTTAACATTTATATGCCTCCCTACTGCAGTGGCTTCTGTTGCCTGGCAACCAGGTGAAAAATCCAAGTTTACACCAAAACAGAAGCTTCCCACCCACAATGGAAAGGAAAAGGGGGCGGGGAAAAAAGTGGAGGAGGGGGAAAAAGGATTTTTGAGTCACTGCAGATCAATATAGAATACACGCTTCACAGTCAGTTACATAGTAAAAATGTACCTATTTTTTTCATCATACTCTTCGCAGAATCACCAAGAGAGCGAAAACAGGGAGAGTATTTACAATCAGTTGGCACAATCTAGAGCTTAACTCCCATCACTAAAAAGAAACCGCGTTAGCCGTGGCCCCGGAGGAAGATAAGATTAAGTTAATCAAATAGCAGAAGATTACAACTCAAGGAATTAGTAAAATGATTTTTAAAAAACACACTTAAGTCTTTTGTATTATTAGACTTGAGGTGGAGGGAATGGGGGTGGGTGGTCTCCTGGCTTCTCTGCATCTCGGTTTTCTCCGCTGGATCTCGGAGGTGAGGTGAGAAGTTGATATTGGAAACCTCGCCCTCTCAGCTCCTCCCTAATTTACTGTTTCCGAGAATTTTGAGATCTTCAAGGGTGGTGAGCTTCACTTTCCTCCCCTCCGCTCCCATTTCTGGTCCCGTGGGGGTGTGGGCAAGGGGGTGGTAAGGAAACTCAGTGTGAGAAAGCCTCTGACACATCCTATAAACTCAAGGTGTAGTATCTGTGGCATTAATTAAACCTGATGCAGTGAGTAATTGAATCCGTTTTCTTTTGAAGGCTTTGAAAAGAGTCGCTCATGGAAATACAGTTATTAGCAGAAAAGCTGCTGGTGAAATCCGTGGGGAGAGAGACACCTGGTCCTTTTTCCTCCAAGCTAGTGGCATCGCCTTCCTTGAAAAGCACACACTGCTCTTCCAGAAATATCTCTTTCCTCCCATCATGCCTGTGCTCAAAAGGCATTCGGTGCCACCAGGGACCAGAGGAGGACCAACCCCTCCAGCCACCATTCAGTGCCTGCGCTGGCCACAAGCAGCCGTCTCAGCTGCAGCTTCCTCCTCTGCTCCGCACAGAGCTTGCCGTCTGTGGATTTGCCCGAGTGGTTCTAAACGCACCTCTTATTTTCCTTCCTCCCCATCTTAGCTTCTGCCATTCCTCTACCCTCCAACTATACTTCCTGCCTGTACCGACTGCTTGGCGTATTGGAGGTATTGCTTTGCAATAGCTGTGTGTGTGTTTTATCTGCCACTATGTATTCATTACCTATTGCCACAAGAATGCTGAGTAACAACCACAAAATCTCCCTGGCATGCGGCATTATTGCTGTGGAGGTCAGAGTCACGCAGCTACGAGCCAAGGAATGCAGGTGGCCCCTACAAGCTGGAAAAAGCCAAGAAGGGATGTTCACCTATAACTTCCACAAAGAACACAGCTCTGCTCACACCTTTATTTTAGCCTCATAAGACCTATTTGAGACTTCTGACATCCAGAGCAGTAAGATAATAAATTTGTATTGTTTCAAGCCACTAAATTATAGTAATTTGTTACAGCAACAGTAGAAAACTAAAATCTGTATTAATTCTCTTTTGCTTTCCTATTGCTACTGCTGTAGGGAAGAACCCATTTTCTTATGTTTTCCATCTTCGAGAAGCTGCCCACATTTCTTGGCTGGTGGCCCAGCATCACTCCAACCTCTCCTTCCTTCTCACATCTCCTGTCTCTGACTCCGTCCTCCTGTCCCCCGCTTATAAGGACCCTGGTGATGACATTGGGCCCACCCAGATTATCCAGGATAATCTCCCCATCTCAAGATTCCTAACTAAATTACATCCCTTTTGCCACGTAAGGTGACTGTGATACTGTGATTTATAATTAGTATATATTTGCTCTTCCTCCTCGTTCCAGGCAGTGAGCTCCTAAAACCCTTGGAATTTCCTGTAATGACAGCAATAAAGGTGTCTTGTGGGGCCAGTCCTGTGGCGGAGTGGTTAAGTTTGCACACTCTGCTTCGGCAGCCTGTGGTTTTGCCAGTTCAGGATCCTGGGCGTGGACATGGCACCGCTCATCAAGCCATGCTGAGGCGGCATCCCACATACCACAACTAGAAGGACCCACAACTAAAAATACACAGCTATGTACCAAGGGGCTTTGGGGAGAAAAATAAAATCTTCAAAAAAAAAAGGTGTCTTGTTACTCTTTTTATTTTTCCTCCTTCTTCTCCCCAAAGCCCCCCAGCACACAGTTGTATATTCTAGTTTTGGGTCCTTCTGGTTGTGCTACGTGGGACGCCGCCTCAGCGTGGCCTGATGAGAGGTGCCATGTCCGCACCCAGGATCCAAACCAGCGAAACCCCAGGCTGCCAAAGCAGAGTGGGCAAACTTAACCACTGGGCTACAGGCAGCCCTCAGCCTTATTACTCTTAGCAAACCCCTTTCAACCGCACCTGAGTTTATGTTAATGAGGTGACTTTCAGAAAGCACCCGATGGGCATGGGTTGCCAGGGGAACCAACCATGTGATTAGAAGGTCGAAAGTTTTAGTCCCACCCCCCCCCCCCCAGACCTCCAGGAAGGGGAGAGGGGCTGGGGGTTGAATCAGTCGCCAAGGGTCAATGATTTAATCAATCACTCCTATGTAATGAAGCCTCCATAAAAACCTAAAGGTCGGGGTTCAGAGATGGGGGTTGGTCGGGGTTGGTGAACACGTGGAGATTCAGGGAGAGCGGCGCGCTCCAAGAGCATGGGAGCTCCGAGCCCTTCCCCCATACCTTGCCCTGTGCATCTCTTCCATTTGGCTGTTCCTGAATTATACCCTTTTATAATAAAATGGTAATATGATGAGTAAAATGTTTCTCTGAGTTCTGGGAGCTGATCTAGCAAATTAATCAAACAGAAGGAGGGGGTTGTGGAAATCCCAATCCTTAGCCGTCTATCAGAAGCACAGGGACCACGTGGACTTGCAAAGGGTGGTCTTGCAGAACTGAACCCTTAACCTGTGGATCCGTCTCCAGGTCGATGGTAGATAGTGCGTCTCAGGTAGATCGTGTCAGAACTGAGTTGAATGGTAGGACACCCAGCTGGTGTTGGAGAATTGTTTGGTGGTGTGGGGAAAAAATACCCATCATAGGAACTATTCCCAGGTTCTAGAGATTAGACTGTGAACGTGTTTGGAGGCCATTTTCAGCCTAGGCTAGTCCGTCCTCGGCCCTCCGAGATTCATGTCCACCCACATGCAAAATACTTTCAACTCAATTGAGCTGCACTTAGAGGATTAATTCACTCACTCAATAGAAATATAATGAGGACCTGCTATATGTCAGGTCCTTTTGTAGGTATTGGAGATCAAATAGTAGAGCTCACATTCTACCGGAAGGAGAGAGAGAATAAGCGTTTAAAAAAAAAAATAAAGCAATATGTTAGGGGCTGGCCCAGTGGCACAGTGGTTAAGTTTGCATGTTCCTCTTTGGCATCCTGGGGTTCACCGGTTCGGATCCTGGGTAAGGACCTACACACCACTTGTCAAGCCATGCTGTGACAGGCGTCCCACATATAAAATAGAGGAAAATGGGCACAGATGGTAGCTCAGGGCCAATCTTCCTCAGCAAAAAAAAAAAAAAAAAAAAGAGGAGGATTGGCAGCAGATGTTAGCTCAGAGGTAATCTTCCTCCAACAAAAAAAAAGGAGTATGTTAGATGGTGATGAGTAAGTAATTTTGGAGAAATACAAAGCAGGGCAGAGTGATGGAGAGTTTAAATAAGGTGATCAGGGAAGGCCTCCATCAGTGAGGTGACTCTGATGAGAGTTCTGGTAGGTGAGGGAGCAAGCCACACACATACAGCGATAGTAGGGGTTCGTAGGTCTGAAGAAGAGTCTCATAGGAGAGTGTGAGGTCCTCTCACGTACCCTAGCAGTACATTCAACAAATATTTGAGCAAAATTGGACGGAGGTTCTGCTGTGTCAGAGGTTACCATTATATAGTAAGAGACATGTTTCCCCTTGAGCTGATGAAGCTCAACCTCAGGGCCTCTCACTTGCAAAGACCCCACCCAAGGCCCTTTCATTTCTCATTCTACGTACATGCTCTCCTCTTATGAACTCATCCTTCTGTATTCCTTCTCGAAAATAAGGCCTCCAAGCAGTCTAAGCTTCAGGCCCCACAACACCTGGATCCGCCCATGCTGGGGGGTGAATTCAACAATCACGCCAAGGTGAGCTTTGTGACAATCTGGGAGTGTGCACTGTGCGAAAGGAAGGGGCTTCTGTCAGGGCACAAGACAGAAGCAGCTCACCTCGTCCAGGTCAGCAGATGTGCGTTCCTGCAGGCAAGCGCTTGAGTTGAAAGCTAAAGGATGAGTTAGGAGCTAGGAGCCAGCACTCCGGGAAAATGAAACTGTATTAACAAAGGCTCGCCAGTGGGAGGGAGAGTCTGGGGAGATGGACCAGAAGAGAGAGGATGCGTATGTTTATTCTGAGAACAAGGAAAGCCATTGAAGAGGTTGAAGGGGGTTGAAATGGGCTCTCTCAAAGATTGTGGAGACGGATGTTGAAGTCCTCCAGCCAAAGATATCCAGAAAGAGACGTCTAGTCCACAAATACGGACTTATTAGCTTGCCTCATCAGGGAGAGGGCGCCCTGGAGGAACTCGGGGTGGGAGGAGGGGCAGGCAGGACGGGCTGGGAGGGGATTACCCCAGGATTTGGGCTTGTGCTGGGTGATTTTAAGCAGGAACTTGGGTAGTGGGGACCAGTTCTTCGTTGAATACAGGCAGCCATCCAGCAAGAGGGTTTTGTAGGGTACATTTAAAAACTGATCATGTTCCCTGTTGCCCAAAGGGGAAGAGATCCACTCCCTCCTTCCTTTCTTAGAGCATTTCTTTGTGAAATTGTGTATGTGTAAATCTTTCCTGTCTCTTTGACATGTATGTAAATCCGTTTTGTGAGTGCTATTTTTAAAATTATGGTAAAATACGCATCACGGAAAATTTACCGTTTAACTATTTTTAAGCATACAATTCAATGACATTAAGGCATTCACGATATTGTGTAATCGTCACCATTGTCTCTTTCCAGAACTTTTTCATCACCCTAAACAGAAACTCTGTACCCATTAAGCAATAACTCCCCATTCCATCCTCCCTCCCAGCCCCTGGTAACCGGTCACCTATGTTCTCTCTATAAATTTGCCTATTCTAGATGTTTCATGTAAGTGGGATTGTATTTGTCATTTCGTGTCTGGCTTATTTCACTTAGCATAATGTTCCCGAGGTTCGTCCATGTTGTAGCGTGTATCAGGGCTTCATTTTTTTTATGGCTGAATAGCATTCCGTTGTACATGTATACTACATTTTGCAAATCTTTTTAAAGGCTAAATACGCCTCCTGCCACTATTACAACCCAGGAATGTTTTTCTTAGGGACCTAGGAACTATCTCTTTGAAATGTAAATATCAGGGAAGATAGTGTCCTTATCTCCCTGTGACCATGGGAGTTTAACCTGAGCATCTTGTTCTAAGGGGTAAGCACCTGCTTCTCACAAAGATGAGAAGTTTTATTATTCTTTGAGACAAGGGCAATTAGCTAGCACAATGGGTGCCCCAATTACAAGGTGAGCTAAGGATGAACTAGGAAAGAATGAATAACTAGGACAGGTGTGGTTGGGTCCTCTTACCTGAGGACAAGTTTCCATTAATCTCGAGAGCATGGATGTAATGCAGTGGCTGGGTGTATATACAAAGGGAGGGATTTCTCTGTCGTTGTAATCTCATCAGCAGATAACCTGTAACGTACATCAAGTTCTGGTTTAACGCTTGT
The DNA here is from genome assembly GCF_041296235.1 of Equus asinus. Classification (NCBI taxonomy): domain Eukaryota; kingdom Metazoa; phylum Chordata; class Mammalia; order Perissodactyla; family Equidae; genus Equus; species Equus asinus. Next base: position 82,664,081 of record NC_091797.1, on the reverse strand, counting down.
TCGATAAAACTGTTCTCCATCTTTTCTAGAGTCGTGGAGAGGATTTTGTGGAAGGGCAAGAGATTTTAACTTTTTCCTGATAGTATCTTGGTCATGTTTGATCAGAAGACAGGAAGAAAGAAGGAGGGCCAGGATATCATTGATAAGAAAGCAATAGTCGTTCATAAGAATGGCTTACCAACTGTCTGTGCAGTTGTGGGTTCTACCTTTTGCCCGACTGGGTGGAAACTTGGTTTATCAAGGTCTGAATGTCATCAGGGCTGACAGGGCTTCCCAGTTTCTTCCCTGTTTCCTGAAGAAACTAAGGCACTGAGAACTTAGCCTCTGCTGGGCATTTGAATGTGGAGGGTGCTTCCCAGGACAATTAAGATAAAATCTCAGCCCTTTTTCCAGGCCTGTGGGATCTGACAGCAGTAAGTACATGCAGTGGTTGAGAGCACGGGCTCTCGAGCTGCCACCTGCTTCCAATTCGGAGCTGCCCAGCTGAGCCCTTCTCCATTTCCTGGCCCACAAAACCAAGAGCACAACAGAGTTGTCCTAAGCTGCTGAGTTTTGGGTCTATTTGTTATGCTGCAAGAGTAACTGATATATCTGTATTGTTTCATTTAATAGGAAGAGCTTTGTTATCCCCATTTTATAGATGAGGAAACTGAGGCACGGAGAAGTTAACCTCTATGGGGCATTTGGATATGGATGGTGAGGGAGAGAGAGGTGCCAAGGATGGTGACAAGTTCTGGTTTTGCAGGAAAGGATGGATGGGCAGCCTTTCCCAAGGCAGCAACCATTGGGAGAGGACAAGGTAAGTGGAGGGGGGTTGGGGGAAGTGAGTTGCTCTCGGATGAGTTAATTTTCAGCACCCCAAAGGGAATGTCAGGTGAGCAGTTGGCTGAGCGAGTCTAGATCTCAGAGAGGCAGGCTGGGCCGAAGAGGGAAACATGGACATTTAAACCGGGTCTGGATCATCATTCCAGTTGTAGACAGGGGGGAGAAAGTGAAAGAAGGGGGCCTGTGGCTGAGCCCCAAGGTACCCCAACGTGTACCATCTGGGGGAGGCGGCAAAGGAGAGAAGGAGCGGCCCTGGAGGTAGGAGAAGAGCCAGGAGAGGGTGGGGCCACGGAGGCCAAGGGGAGCCAGCATTTTGAGAAGAAGCAGGTGGTAAACAGCGTCTGCAGGGGCAAGGCAAGAACAAGGCCTGGAATCTCCCACTGAATTGAGAAGCCTCAAGGGCCAGACTCTCTCCCAGATCTGCCAGACACCAGCAGCTCCTCTAAACTCTTCTGTGTTAATGACAGCAGGAGCAGTGCCCCCACCCCCACCCCGCACACACATTCTTACGTGAAGCCCTAACCCTCAGGACCTCAGAATGTGACTATATTTGGAGACAGGGTCTTTACAGAGGTCATTAAGGTAAAATGAGGTCATTAGAGTGGGCCCCCAATCCCATATGACTGGTGTCCTTATAGACACACACACCACGTGAGAACACAGGGAGAAGACGTCCGTCTGCAAGCCCAGGACAGAGGCCTCGGAAGAAACCAACCCTGCTGACACCTTGATCTTGGACTTCCAGCCTCCAGAACTATGAAAAAATAAATTTCTGTTGTTTAAGGCATGCAGTCTGTGGCATTTTGTTATGGCAGCCTGAGCTGACTAATGCATGCAGTCACACAGTTTTAAAAAAATTTATGGAGGTGAAATTCACAAAACATAAAATTAAACCACGTAAAGTGATTCAGAGGCATTTAGGACATTCACAGTGCTGGACCACTACCATCTCTACTTAGTTCCAAAACATTTCCGTCAGTCCAAAATAAACCCTATACCCACTGAGCAGTTTCTCCCCATTCCTCTACAACACGGTTTTATTGAGCACTTTCTCTGTACCAGGTACAGTTCTTTGCACTTTATGCAAATGTACTCATTTAATTCTCACACCAGCCCAGGTAGCCAGCATTATTATTATTATCGCCATTTGACTGACGAGAAACTGGGCCTCAGGCTAAGTGACTTGCTTAGCTAAACAACTGGTTAGACAATTGCAGTCAAAGATAATTATTGAGACTTTGCTATGTGTAGGGCCTGGGCCAAGGGACGGAGCATCCGGGGTTAATCAAGCACAGTCCTGACCCTGAAAAACCTTCCCATCTAGCCAGAAAGACACAGGTTGGACAAATAGTTATAAATTAAGTAAATAGTTACAAGATTGCACAATGCTGGGGAAAAAGCTATAGCTGGTGCCACGGCTGGGGTGAGAGAAGAGAGGGCATCTGGAGAGGTTAAGCTAAGGCACAGAGGCAGAGGAGGAGCAGCTGGAAGGAAGACGTGCTGGCACAAAGCACATGTCGGGCAGTGGGAATAGTTTATATGTGAGGGTCAGAAGCAGGAGGAAAAAGACCAGCCTGGCTGGGGCATGGCTAGTGAGGGAGAGAATGGCTTCAGAGAGGTGAGGACAGGCAGACAGGAGTCTTTCCCTTTCCAACAACGTTAGGGATTTCAGATTTATTTCTAAGGGCAATAGGGAGCCATGGATGGCTTAACACCATCCCTTGACAATAAGCTTACTTGTTGAACTCCTTCAGCGCATTCTGATTTCCAAGCTGGGAGGAAAACATTACTGAGCCTCCAGATACTGACAACAGATTGTTCTAAATCTGTGTGCTCCCCGAATTGGACTTTGAGCTCCTGGGAGGCAAGGACACCATCTCACTCCCCACTGTATCCCCAGGGCAGACAGCACAGGGCATGACACTGGATTGGGTTTAAATATGTACACACAGAAGGCCCCACTCACACCTGAGTGGTAACCCCTGCTCTGAGGGTTCAAATCCACTTTTGTCTCTGCGACTTTGAACCAGTGACTCCCACCTGTATGAGTCTGGCTTTCCTTATTTGTAGCATGGGTATAATTACGGTACCTATTCTAGAATGCTCACATGAGAATATACGTCAAGTGCTTGGCACAGTACCCACTCAAGAATACTAGGTTTGTTGTTACTACGGTCAAGCAGAAGTCAAGCGCGTCTGGATTAGAATCTAGGACAAGGGACTCTGAGCAACTCTGTGCATCTCCCAGAACCTCAGTTTCCCCATCTGTGACTTAGGCGGAATAACAGCTCCTAGGGTTATCGGGACAGTGTGATGAGCTCATGCACAGGAAGCGCTCAGCCCACAGGAGAAAGATGCGTGCTACCACGACGGTCGGTTCCCGGCTCCCGGGCCCACGGCGCAGCTGTTTCCCAAAACGCGTTTCCTTTCCTTGGCTGCGGTGCAGTCCCGGCGCGCCGCCCGGGCCGAAGGGGCGTGGCCGCGGGCGTGGGCGGGGCGATGTCGTGCCCGCCCCTCGAGCCGGGTGGGCGGGGCCAGGCGGGGCGCCCCGGCGTGCGCGCGCGCGCGGCGGCCCCAGGTACGCGGACAAGATGGCGGCGGCAGCGGTCGACAGCGCGATGGAGGTGGTGCCGGCGCTGGCGGAGGAGGCCGCGCCGGAGGCGGCGGGCCTGAGCTGCCTGGTGAACCTGCCGGGCGAGGTGCTGGAGTACATCCTGTGCAGCGGCGCGCTGACGGCCGCCGACATCGGCCGCGTGTCCAGCACCTGCCGGCGGCTGCGCGAGCTGTGCCAGAGTAGCGGGAAGGTGTGGAAGGAGCAGTTCCGGGTGAGGTGAGCCAGCGCCGCCGCCCGCGCCCCCGCGCTGCGCCCCCGGCCCGGCCTCGCCGCCCCGGCCCCGCGCGCGGCCCCCGCCGCCCCCGGCCCCCTCCCGCGGACGGACAGACAAAGGCCTCAGGCCGCCGGCCCCTGGGGCCCCGGCGCGCGGACCCTCGGGGCCCAGCTTGCGCCTCGGGGGCGCCCGGCCGCCGGCCCTCCCCAAAGGGTGACGACGGTAGTGTCATCGCGCGTCCAGCCCGCGCGCTTCTTTTGTGCCCGACTCTGTGCTAGGATGTTTACATGGATCCGGGGATGCGGCGATCCTCCGCCGTGGAGCCGCGGGCGCAGCATCCCCGGGTTGGTGGCCGCGAGCGCAGATTTCCGTGGGGGACCCGGGATGGAATCTGGCCCTGGCACACTCGCCGGATGACCTTGGGGGTAGCGGCTTCCCCTTTCTGAGCCCCATTCATCGACTTTGAGAGGTGTTCCTGAGACCGACCCGTATGGTTGTGAGATGAGAAGATGTGTAGGGAGCGTTTGCACAGGGCCCGGCTCTTAGGAGGCGCGCAGTAAATGTTAACTGTCATTGTCGTCGCTATTATTGTTGCTGCGCCTGTCCCCATTTTATAGATGGGGAGTGGAGACGCGGCGTTGGTTTCGCGACGCCAAGGTCACACCGTGAGCGGGTGCCCGCGTGCCGGGTGGAGATGGGAACTAGGGCGGTCGCCGGGGGCACCCCCGACCACCAAACCCTCCTGCTTTCCCTGGCTGTCTTTGACTCGTGTCTGCCTGCCCGCCTGCCTTTGAGTCTCTCTGAAGCTGAGGGGGTGTTTCTCTCCTTGTAGGTGGCCTTCCCTTATGAAACACTACAGCCCCACCGACTACGTCAATTGGTTGGAGGAGTATAAAGTTCGGCAAAAAGCTGGCTTAGAAGCCCGGAAGATTGTAGCCTCCTTCTCAAAGAGGTTCTTTTCAGAGCACGTAAGGATCTGTTGCTGTCGCTCGAAGCTTCTGCCTGGTCGTGGTGTCTGCGTCTGGGTCTGGAGGCATTAGCTCATACATAGAGCGCTTTTGGATAGCTCCCTTTTCAGTGCTCTCGCGATCCCTTACTCACTTAAACGGCTGCAAGAGTCCTTGTGTCCTTTTCCTCCTCTCAAACAACATGAAGCCATTTGTCCCTGCCAGCTTGACTTTGCTAAAGCCAGAGAGAGAATGGGGGTGGAGACGGAGGGAGGGACCTGTAACACATTGTGGAGGGAATCCAGATCAGCATTATTTCTCTGCAAGTGGGTTAAACATATTTTTTTGCAACCTCTGCGTGATTTGGGCGATCATCAATGATTGAACACTATAAATTTCACCCAGTTGTTTTCCCAGAAGGGTTGCCAAAATTAATATGGTTCTTGTCTCTGGCTTTGCAGGTTTTACAGTAGTAAACTGCATTATTTGTTAAGGTAACAGGATTAAAAGCTGTCTGTAAATCAGAACTATTACTCCCTCGCCTAAGTTGTCTTGCATTCATTATCTTGATAAGTTTGTTTGTTTGAATATTGCTGAAATGCATGGGGTTTTGGGGGTTTTTTTCGTTCCACAAAGTATCTCACAGATGTTTCCGCATCAGGTCCTGATTCTTAACTTTTTGTAACTCTGGAAAATAGTCCACGCTAATATTTTAAATTTATTTCCCATTGGGGGTCTAGAAATAGAGCCCATCTGATTTGTTTTACTATACTGGTTTACTGAAGGTGAATTCCTATTTTCTAATTTTAGTTACTGTTACTTAATGGAGTTCACATATTTAAAGTGTTTTCAAGGCTTTTCAGGTTTTGAAAGGGAAAATTTGAACTTGGGACAAATTTGACCTTATTCCCGTATGGAGAATAAAGCTAGATATTCCCAAGAGTGCGTCATTTCTGTAAATAAATGTTTGTTAATGTTGGAATGGATGAAATTTGTGTTCTACTTTGGATAAACTGCCTGAAAGCATTCATAATCACTGATTTTAAATCCTGGTTTAAATGTGTTTGTACACGCATGTATTTGGGTGCTACATGTGTTCCATGCCCTTGGTCATGGGCCACTAGTTTGCAGCCTCTACTTCTAGTCGAGCTGGTTTTGTGTGCATTTTGAATACCCTGTGCCTTTGTCTAATAATGATGAATTGTGTTTTTTCCTTAGCTCCCTTTTTCCCTGTACCATTGCTTAATTAGAAGCCTGTCAAGGACTTTGAACATAGCAGGAGTATACTTAAGATTGATCTGTCGGGGGGTGATTACTTTGGCTCAGGACCCTTGTATTCCTGCATTCTCTGCATGCACACAGGTTGCCATGAAATTTCCTGGCTACTATCAAAAAGAAAAATGAGAGAAGCAATAGAATATTAAACTGAGGGGACAAAAGCTCATTGGTACCACCACCTCAATTTACAGAGGAGAAAACATGCGCAGTGGGTTGAGTTACGGAAAGCACTAGACTTCTCTCTCTGGTCCTCCTCTCCTAGTTGAGTACAGCGTAGACTGCACAAAATAGGTATTGTGAATTAGGAGATTTTGTATTTCTACTTCTTTTTTCAGAGCTATTTTTTTTTCACATTAGAACTCTGAGTTATCAGTTGCAGAAATTCTAGGCTATGAAAACATAATTAATTTGCAACTAACATGAAGATCTGAACAAATTGTTACTTTGCATGTTACTTTCCACCCAGGGTGGGTGGTGCAAGTTAGTGTGGGATAGCTGGTACCACTTCCGTGAACACAAGCATCTTTGTTTGCAACTCAGATTTGTGTATGAGAGTGACAGCGACATTATTACTTGTTATTGAGGCCTGTTTGTATATGTCTTCTTCGTAGGTCCCTTGTAATGGTTTTAGTGACATTGAGAATCTTGAGGGACCAGAGATATTTTTTGAGGATGAACTGGTGTGTATCTTAAATATGGAAGGAAGGTAAGCCATAGTTTTAGCAGACATTTTGTTTGTTTGTTTGTTTGAATAATAACCCCAGAATTAATTGCTGTAATTTGTATGTGGCTAAACCATGGCACTTTGTTTCCAAATATTTCATGTGTTACTATAGTTATATTTTTTTTAGAAATTCTCTGTAAATTAGGTAAATACACTGGGGCAATTGATGTTTAAAGAAACTGTGCAGAAATCCTTTTGAAAAGAAAAGAAAATTAGTATTTAGTCCTACTATGTGCTCTGTGCTCCCAGCCCTTGTGTCTGTTGTGTCTTTGGAGTAATATAAACTTCCTTTTTTAACAGCTCTCCACCTACCACCACCAAATTTGCCTGTCATGAATTGAATCTTTTTTTAAAAAAAAATAATTTTTTAGGCATGTCTTAATTTAATGGATGATTTCTTACAATTTCTGAATTTTGCTAAGAAATAATCTTACTTTGGCCATGAACATTTATACATACTTGGTTGAGCCTTTCTTTTATCTCTGTTAATCAAGAAGAATCCATTTTCTCTTGGTTGTTGCTTAAAATTTTTTATGCCTTATATTTTCTGCTACAAAGGTTAATTTCCAGGTTAACTGAAAAATGACTTGGCTTCCAGCCTAACTTACCTAGGAAAAAGATTTTCTGATCTAAAAGTTCTGGAAATGTTTACTAGTGATGGAAGATAAAAATGCTAGTTTAGCATCTTCCTTAAGAGAGATCATTGTGAAATATCTCACCAATAAGGCCTAAGATGTTTTCCTTGTTTTTAAGGGGGTTTAGGAGAGAAATACCTATCAGTGACACAACCGTAGGAGAGGTAAGATGTGTCAGTATTCTAGTCCTTGGGTAAGTTCAGTGCAGAGGTCATTTTTCCGTTTCTATTTTGGTTTATCTATAAATGATTTGAAGTATGATCTAAGAGTCAGTGTTGTGAAGCCTTAAAAATAAAAGCTGACCTGTCTTTTTTACATATATACACATATACTTTTAAATCCATAAATGTAATATCATACATAGAGTTTATTGGTTGTTTTAGTTTTGATTTGATGTTTAGTGCAGACTTTGTTTTTTTCTTATTTATGCTATTTTTCCCTTCCTCCCTACTCCATTTGTATTGGCCTTCCCTGCCCCCACCGTTGTAATTACGATGACAACCTAGGTTGTATTGTTCTGTACTAATATACACTGATATATATAAGGGTGGAGGGGGATCGTTATTTCATGAAATTGTGATCATAAAATAGGTACTTTTCTGTATCTTTTTTTCCTCATTCAAAATTACCTTATGGAAATCTATCCTAATCAACTGGTAAAAATCGAATTCACTTTTGTTAATGGCTGCATGCGGTTTTGTAGTATATAGCATAATTTCTTTAATCTTCCCAATATTGATGGATGACCGCTTTCTTCTCCATTTTGCGTTACTGTGAAAGGTGATGTTTCTAGTGGTTTCATTTCTGAGTAATAGATTCCTGGGAATGGGTTTCCTAGGTCAGGGTATAGAATGTTTTGAAAAACTTAAAATAAAAGATAGCATGTTCTTGAACCGGAAGACTTAACATCACAAACTGTCAGTTCTTCTGAAATTAATACAGAAACCTAGTGCCGTTCCACTTAGAATCCAAAAAGAGTTTTGGGAGAGGAGAGTTTTTTGGTATGTTTAATTGGATAATATTGTCATAAAATGTAAACAGAAGAATAAATTCAAAAGAAGAGCCAAAAAAAAAATTTTTAATTATTGCGACAGGAAACTTGAATCACTAGATAATGCAACATATGATAACGCTAACTGTAATGAAAACAATACAGGGGCTGGCCCGACGGTCGAGTGGTTAAGTTGGCATGCTCTGTTTTGATGTCTAGGGTTTTGCCGGTTCAGATCCTGGGCATGGACCTAGCCCGCTCATCAGGCCATGCTGAGGCAGCGTCCCACGTAGCAGAGCCAGAAGGACCTACAACTAGAATAAACAACTATGTACTGGAGGGCTTTGGGGAGAAGGAAAAAGAAAGAAAAAAAAGGAAAATGATTGGCAACAGATATTAGCTCAGGACCAATCTTTAAAAAGGAAAAACATACAATGTTTAATAAAAGTAGATAGCCACATCAGTGGCAAAGGATAGTTCATGTCCCAGCTGTAAAAGATAATAATATATTTAAACTTGGAGGGGAAAAGATGGATTAGTTAATGAATGGTATTGAACATAACTGAATATCCATCTGGGAGAAAGTAAAACTTGCATCATGTAAAGCAATTAAATTCCAAAAGATTAAGCAACCTGAATTTAAAAATTATCACATTGAAAATCCCTCAAGGAAATAGGAGACTTCATGCACAGTCTAAGGAGACCTCCTTAACCAAGACTGATAATGCAGAAGCAGTAAGAGAATATAAACAAATTATTTTTCAATAAAAAAATAAACTGTATGACCTAAGAAACCGTAAATGAAGTCAGTAGAATGCCTAAAATTTCTAAGAAGAAATTAAAAAATGGACAAAGAATAGGAGGATGACATTCTGAGAAGAGCAAATCCAGGTGTCTGGCAATCATGTAAAAAGACCTTTAAGTTCACTCTGAAATGTTGAATAACAATGAAATACTGCTTTTTCACTTATCAGATTAGCAAAAAAGACTGATTATGCACAGCCAGTAAGAACATACATTGTTTTAGTCTTTTTAGAAGTAATTATCATAAATATGTTACCCCTCGACCTGATATATGTGTTTTGAACCTAAAATAGGGTTGATTTTAAATGACAGGGAATACTCTCACATTTGTAAATATTTTGGGATACTGGTTTCCATGAAGGACCATATTCGTATTCATTCCTGGCAAAGCGTATTGTTTGGATGTGGAAAACATGGGGAGGAGAGGGGTCGTTTCTGCAAACGTTAAAGCTCCAATCCCTGGATATTTGAAAACAATTTGCATTTATGGTGTTCTCTGTGCTCTTTTTTTAAAAAGAGTACATTCTGCAGTAAAGATTTGAAACAGCATATTAAAAGGGTATACACCGTACCTGAGAAAATTCACCGAGAATGGCCAACACTGACATGAATTTCAGTAAAACTGTTGGATTTCAAGACAGAAGAGTCCTTTAGGCATCCAAGCAAAAATGATGAAGTCCCTTATAAGGGAAAGAAAATCAGAATATCATCAGATTTTTCAACAGCAGTTCTCTATGCCAGAGGGAAAAAGAGTATGTAAGATACTCAGGGAATGAAAATGTGAGCAGAGGATTTCTAGATCCAGCCAAACTAACTTCCAGGTATAAAGGCTGCAGAGAAACTAATCACCTCACCGGAACTCCGGGGACTTTTGAGCTCTTCCCGAGAAATGTGCTAGAAAACGAGCTTCAGACAACCGAAATAATCAGACAGACATTGACATAAGGACTAGTGTGAGCATTAAATACTTGTTTAAATCCAAATGCCAGTTAATAGAGTAGAAGGTTTTGTATGTAGTAGCCTTAAGCCCTGACAATGTAGAAACAGTACAGCTGTTTAAAAGAATAAGCAGAGAATTGGGGAAAACATAAGCAAAATATTTAGCTGTTTTCAATAATCATCAAGATGATGAAAATATTGGTTTTATTTTTCTGAGGCTGGTGCATATGTGTATGTGTATAAGAGAAAGAGATGTAGGATAAAGCAAACGAGTAATTATGTTACTGCAGAAGCAGGGTTCTCCTGGAAGGAAAAAGATATAGATATAAAATAGAAGAAGGGAGAGCCTGGCGCCACGGCTGAGCTGTTAAAGTCTTGTGCTCTCCGCTTCAGTGGCCTGGGTTTGTGGGTTCAGATCCTGGGTGTGGACCTACTCTATTCAGCAGCCACACTGTGGAGGTGTCCCACATAAAAGAGAAAAGCAGAGGAAGATTGGCACAGATGTTAACTCAGGCATAATCTTCCTCAGCAAAAAAAAAAAGAAGAAGAAAGTAAAAACTGTATAGTTCTGAATTTGAATCAGAAACATCAGTAGGAACTCGTGAGGTATCTTATATTTAAATATGTGTAGGGGGTGTGTGTGCATGCACACATATGCACACTAGACTTACTATCTCCACTGAAAAGTTCTAGCAACAGCAACAACTTAGTAGAAATGATTATCCCTAGTACCCAGATTGTGGTCTTGATCTACCATTTCCCCATCAGAAGCCACCAGGGTTTTTGGGGAAATGGCTGCTTCTAGGTCCAATGCAGGAAATGTAAAAGATGAGCCTTGGAGCATCTTGGAAGCCTGGACCAGATAGCAAGAAAAGTAACAATACTTCATGTCAGAAGCATTCAGGGGCCAACATGAAGAGGCTTCCATTGGATAATAGCATCAGTGTGGATAATGAATAGAATGGATTGATATGCATCAAATATATTTAGCTCCATGAGTTCATAATAATACTTAAGAGCAACTAATTGGTCACCTTTGGAGGATAATAAGAACATAAATTATTATTTTGAAAAATGATAAATAAAAGGAAAGAAATGAGCATTTACCTTGCCTTTCTTATATACTATGCCATTGGGGGACCAAACAACAGATAAGGGAAAGTTATTCTTTATAGGGGTATGCCAACTAATAAATGAAGAACGGATGGTCTAATGAGAATATCGCTCCTTTGTAACCGCTAATGAGTGAACACACCTGGGCATTGAGTAGCAGTGGCTGCTAACATCACAAAAAGAAACAGTCAAGTGTGGTTGCCTCCTGATGGAAGAACTGGTTACCACCTGTGAAGTAGTCTTGCCAAATGAATGGAGTCCGAATCTGATCAAGCCTCTACATCCAATTTACAGGAAATTCAGAAGACAGAAGAGCATTTTAAACTACACCATATGAAGGCAATGAACAACTTCCAGACTCTGGGAAACTGCAGGTCAAACAACCAGGTTTCTTCAACAAATAAAATGCAAGGGGAGAAAAAGATGTAGAGGGATCCTGTAGGTTCGGAGACTTAAAAGCCGTCAGAGCAGACCAGTCCTGGGTGTTTGGGGAGTCACATTTGGTGAGAGCTATAGAGAAAAGCAAGGTGGCGATGACCAGAGAGGTGCGGATTGTGATTCTTGTGGAGGCAGGAGGGGAGGGCCCGTGGAGGCCTTCTGGGGTGTCTACAAAGTTCTGTTTCTTGGCCTGAGTGGTAGATACAAGGATGTTTGCCTTATAAAAATTCACTAAGCTGCTCATTTGTTTCATGTAGTTGTCTAGATTGACATATTTTGCAACTCAAAAGTTAAAGAGCTGGTAAAATGTAGCTCTGATGATTTTCATTTACTCCCTGCGGAGTGAGAGTCCTTTGTTTCTTTATGAAGTCAGGCAGATAAGCTGATCGCTGTCTCCCTCCTACTTGCCATGACGCTGTGTGTATTTGGGAGATCTGGTGAAGAATCTTGTTGACTCACCAAGTATTTGTTGAGCATCTGCCATGTGCCAGACACTGTTCTAGGCACCGGGGGTACAGCACTGAACGACACAAAAACACTCTGCCTTCATGGAACTGACGCTCTATGGGGAAGTAGGCACTGAACAAAATAAGATATTTATTGCATTGGAAAATGAGAAACGCTATAGAGAAATATGAGTCAGGGAGGAGGGGAGGGGAGTGCTGGGGGGTACAGTTTTAAATAGGGAGGTAGGAGAAAGCCTTACTCAAAGGGACGTTTAAGTCAAAACCTGAAAGGAGGTGAGGGCACAGGTGGCAGCTCTCCAGGCAAAGAATGTTCCAGTCGGAAGGAACTGAGAGTACTAAGGCCCAAGGGGAGCACTAGCCTGGTGTGATGAGACAACAGCAGGAGAGCTGGCATGGCTGGGGACTGGACTAAGGGGGGAAACAGTAGGAATTGAGGTCAGAGAGGTAATGGGGCAAGAGTTTAAAGGGTAGGACTTGGGCTTTTACTTTGAGCAAGGTGGAAAACCATTGGAGAATTTGGAGCAGGGAATTTTCGTACTGTGATTTGACCTGTTGGCTGGAGCCTTCTGGCTGCTGTGTTGAGCATAGACTGTGAGGGGCGAGGTTTGCAGCAGGAAGCTCAGTGAGGAGGAGGATGCTGGGACACAGACAAAAGATGCTGGTGGCTTAATGAGTTAGTGAGACGTGTTCGCTGTTTTGAAGATAGAACTAACAGCATTGATGGATGGATTGACGGTGGCTTATGAGAGAAGGCAAGGCGTCAAGGATGACTCCAAGGTTTCTGGCCTGACTGGAGTGATGGAGTTGCCGTTATCTGAGAGGGGATGACTCTGGGAGGGGAAGAAAGTTAAGGTGCTCGCCAGGTATTCGAGTGGGGAGGAGGAGTAGTAGTTGGGTATATGGGTCTGGAGTTTAGGGGAGAAGTCTGTTCTGGAAAATAAACTGGGGGTTGTCAGTGTGGATCCTGTTTGAAACCAGGAGACTGGATGAGATTAAACGGCAGTGAGTGGAGCAGGAGAAAAGCTGCAGGTGCCAAGGGGCCAGCACAGGCTTCCAAACCCCTCGGCCCTGTCTTTCGAGAGCCCCCCCCCCCCCCCCCCCCCGTCCCCTGACTTGTCAGGTTTCTCTTTTATTTCCATTCACTCAATCTGAAGGCAAACAGATAACTGTTTCTTGAATTTCAGCATGACTCATTCAATGTTATATCACAAATGCAAGTCCTAAATGGGGCTTTCTGCTCCCTGATAATAACTGCTCTGTGATTGTGAACGAATTGTATTTTTCTCGTGAAGTAGACTCTTTACATGGTATGATTAGTGCGAAGTGAAAAACAGATAATTGAAAGTTTTAGTATCTTAATTCTTACTGACCTGTTTGTTTTTCCAGAAAAGCTTTGACCTGGAAATACTACGCAAAAAAAATTCTTTACTACTTACGACAACAGAAAATTTTAAATAATCTTAAGGCTTTTCTTCAGCAGCCTGATGACTATGAATCGTATCTTGAAGGTGAGACTTTAACAGCAGTGTTTCGATACGCAGCTAAGTTGTCCTTCAGAGCAGTAGTGGAAACTGTCCCTGATGAAGGAGCAGGGGGAAGGGGGACTGCACTCCACAGGCTCCTGGAGGTCTGATCGGTTAGCTAGGCAAAACTATTCAATTTAGAGCTAAGATTTTATCAGAATCTTTACCTGTCAGCTGAAGAGCCAGTTTTCTAAAGATGTGTTTCAAAGCTTTAAAGCATCATTCCAAATCAGAAATAAATTTGTCCAGTTTTGCCTTCATGTGACCCCAAGCAAATCCCTTGACCTCTCTGGTTGGAGTTTAATGAGGACGAAATGTTCTTGCGCGTCAGTGAGTCTGCTTGTCCGTAATGAGAAGTGAGTAGAAAGAAGTCGAGTGGACAGGCAAAATGAAGGGAATAACTTTTTGTTCCTGCTAAATTGAACAAGAACAAAATGTGACTTTATTTTTAAAAACTATTTAAAATTCCTAGCATATTACACAAACACTCCCATAACTTAAGGTTATGAAATACAGATACGACCGTTCACTTTTGTTCCCTGTTCCAGTGATTTACCCAGTTGGTTGATTTTTTCCTTTCCAATGTTTCTCAGTCATGTCTCCATTCTATCACTGTTCTTGGGAGGGCTGTCACCACCTCTCTCAGCCACAGCTTTCTGAGTAATAGTTGCTTTCACGAGCATCACGCCCTCCTGTCCTCAAGTCAGCCAACATACCACTGCTGGTCCACTGTGAAACCCCGCCTTTTCACCACTCCATGTGAACCGGCAGTGTGGCCACTGATCGCCGTTCTTATTAAATCTCTGCCTGCTTTTTAGTGCCCTCCGTAATTCGGTCCTCCCCCCAACTCCAAGCCTTTCCTCATTCCTCTACAAAATGTCCCACTTGCTCCAGCCAGGCCCTTGTCCTCAGTGGCACCCTACAGATAGCCCTGGCTTCACATCCGCATTGTGGTACCCCTTTTCCTCAGAACTCCCTCTTAAATCCTACTCACCCTCCGGAAGTTCAGTTCAGGTCTCACTTCCGTTAAGTTTCACTGACCTGCAGGATCTACTCCCCTCAGAACTAAGCAGCACTGACTGGTAGACTGTACCACATCATTTCTGTCTCACGTGTGGACAGGTTGTTTCTCCAACTAGTCACTAAGTTTCTTGCGTTCCTTCTCCTTATGTTGCCATCACTGTGTTCTTGACAGTGCCTAGTGCAGATTCTTTTTGATTATATGAAAGTCTTATCCAAAAGGAAATGAAAAATCTGTTTCTGTTCACGAAAATAAAATATCCTCCCCACCCTGGAATCTTCTAATATGCATACTGGAGTCGAGAGTCATCCTTCTGTGTATTCCACAATCGAGAGTGATTTGACAAGCTTTATATTCTGTAGCTTACTTATGAAAACAAATACTTCTTTTTCATCTTCTAAATATAAAGTAATATTATAATTTTCAAATAACCCTTCCAAATCAGTGCTGTGGGCGTTGGGAAGCCTTTGAGGTTTTTAAGTAGTTGCGTGAATGGAAGTTGGCTCTGGGTTTTGATGCTTGGTGACTGAGTAGAATAATCTGATGGCACTGATGAAGTCGAGGAGTCAGAGCGGTAGGGTGGAACAGGCTTCAGAGAAGGGCGGTGCAAATTCCCTCAGCCTACAGCTGCAGAAGCTTGGTTCCCAGGAGGCCCAGGAGCCAGTCCCTGGCTGGCGGCAAAACTGGAACTGGGGTCTAGGTAGATTGCCGCCCATTCAGCTGCTTTCAGCTCCATAGGGTATGGGTAGGGGGTCAGTATCCTGAGCTGGTTTGAGACCTCTTGAGTTTAAAATGACTCTCTGGCTTCCCAAGTGAAGATGTCCTGTAACCACATAATCAAGTTAGCCCTTCCTTCTCTGGTTGCAGAATTACCGAAGGCCATGAAGAGTGCTGATCTCCAGGAGGCAGGGTCTGCAGGGTGCTTTGTGCAGCCTGTAGCTGCAGGCCCCTGAGCGTAACTGTCTAGTGTGAAAGTACAGTCACCTCCCAACTCCGCTGACTGGTTCCCCTCCGAGAGGTATAATGTGTGGGAAGGCGTATCTGTCAGTGAGGCTGTCAACTGTTTTGTTTTTTTTAAGTAAAGAAACTGTCTTATCCCATTAAGGTTTTGGAGTTGTTGGATTTTGAACTGCGAGAGAATTAGGGAAAGAGAAGTAGCTTGAAAAGATCACCTTGATAACATTTCTCTCTCTTTGCAATAGAATATAGGAATATGCCATGTATCGTGCAGTTGAGTCCATGGCCTCTGAGAGAGGTTGGTTTATTTAAAAGAAAAATAATCTATGCTCCTTTGTTATGAAAATGTTTGTTGCTCCTTCTGAGTGTCCTAGCAGCAAGGCCTGGCCTCCAGGATGTGAAGCTCATCTGGTGGGATGGCGTAAAGGGCTGTGGCCTGGGTGTCTAGGATAAGTGATAAACTAATAAGAACAGGATGAAAATAGGAATTTATCCTGTAATTCTTGCTCGTTTTCAGGTGCCATTTATATTGACCAGTACTGCAATCCTCTCTCCGACATCAGCCTCAAAGACATCCAGGCCCAGATTGACAGCATCGTAGAGCTAGTTTGCAAAACTCTCCGGGGCATCAACAGTCGACACCCCAGCTTGGCCTTCAAGGCAGGTGTGGAATTGCTTTGGATCCAGCTGTATTTGTAAAAGAACCTAGAGTAATTGGTTAATTTGGGAAATTCTGCAATGTGTTCTCATCATGTCACAAAAAGGCAATCAACCGCATGTTCACCTGAATAATGCAAAAGACTTGAAATACATATTCTTTTCTCCACGTGGATTGGCAACACCTGATGAGTATTGTTAGGACGTTACCATATTACGGGTTTGGGACACTCGTCACAGCCTTATTTGTGCTTATGTCCTCAGAGTAGATCTCTGTGTTTCAGGCGAATCCTCCATGATAATGGAAATAGAGCTCCAGAGCCAGGTGCTGGATGCCATGAACTATGTTCTTTATGACCAACTGAAGTTCAAGGGGAACCGAATGGATTACTATAATGCCCTGAACTTATATATGCACCAGGTAAATGTGGATATATTAAAAAATAATAATATTTTAAGCTCATCTCTGATAAACTGTATATTTCTTGAAAGCAAATACTGTGTCCTTTTCATCTCTCAATGCCCAGTGAAACTCATTTTTGCCTCTCCTGTAAGAACACTGCTGTGGATTTTATCTGTTTTGTCACCGAGTGTCCTCTATATGAAAACCCCTGAGAGAAATTCCTGACTGGAAATGGGTGTTTTTCTGACTCTGTCTTGTCAGCTGTATTTTATGAACAGCAGCGTGAAACTGATGAGGTCTTCTTTTTGCCCAGTTCCTGCAAAGCTGGAGACAGTCTGGCCAGCTATGTCATTGATGCTTAGTTTTTATTTGCTTCCTACTTGGCTCCATTTTCATATCTGTTCTTTTGCTCTATGCTACTTGTATTTTCTTTGGTCATATCTTACACACTTTCCTTGAAATGGCCTTCAATTCCTTCTGGAAGAAGGAGGGCCTAAAAATCATGAGTCTGCAGACTTCACCTGTAAAAGGCCAGACAGTAAATTATTTTGGCTCTGTAGGCCGTGTGCTCTCTGTCCTAGCTGCTCACTTCTGCCCTTGTAGTGTGAAAGGAGGCACAGACAGTACAAAACAAATGAGTATGGCTGCGTTCCAGTGAAGCTTTATATATGGACATGGAAATTAGAATTTCATATAATTTTCATGTGTCACAAAACAGTATTTTTTGACTGTTTTTTTAAACATTAAAAAAATGTTAAAACTATGCCTGCCATACAAAAACAGGTGGTAGGTGAGATTGGGCCTACAAACTGTAGTTTGTGGACCCCTGATCTAAATAAAGAAAATATTCATCCACTTAAACCTTAAAGCCTAACATCATGCCTGATGCACAACAGGAACCTCGTAAGAAAGTATATTGAAGGAATGAGAAGATATGGTTCATTTCTGTGAAGCTAAAGCATTGTTCTCTCCTTTAGGTTTTGATCCGTAGAACGGGAATCCCAATCAGCATGTCCCTGCTCTACTTGACAATTGCCCGGCAGTTGGGGGTCCCACTGGAGCCTGTCAACTTCCCAAGCCACTTCTTATTAAGATGGTGCCAGGGCGCAGAAGGGTGAGCCATCTCTGACTCGTTCTGGTCTCCACTGTGTTGAGAGCAAGTGTAACTCAGCTGAGGCTGAAGAGAGCACCAGGTGGTGATGGAACTGTTTTGTTTCTTGCCTGTCAGCGTCGGTATTCTGGTTGTGGGACAAGGGCACTCTGGTCTTCCTGTATTGTTTCTCACAGCTGCATGTGAATCTACTCTTATCGCAAAGTCAGAAGTTTAATTTTTCATAGGACTAGGAGTTCGAGGTCTTGTGGGGATCTCAAAGGCTCTTTGTTCCAAAGCAGATCAGATCAAAGAGTTCTTAAAGACACTCTCAGTTTCAGTCTTCCATAAAATCTCCTCCCCCAGCCCCACACAAGGGTGGGGAGAGACAGGGTAGCCAGATGCTTCATTCAACTACAAGGCGAATATTCGCGTTCTCATCGTCAGTGACGCTTGTTTTAGGCCAGGTTGGTGACTGATGTACATTTTCTAAAGCAGGTTAATGAGTTCTGTTTTGTTCTCTTTTTTAAACCTGGTGTCCTATTGGGCATAAAGCTCCTTTTCAGCTGTAGCCTAGCTTTTCTGAAAGAAATAGTTCATCAAATAGGTAGAAAAATCTTGTCTTTAAATGTGCCATTTAGAGGAAAAAGAAACAAAGTTATTTAATTATATCCTGTTCTTTGAAACTGCTTCCTAATGGCGAGCTGTGATAGCCTGTGGTAAAGTGATGAGCAGTCGAAAAGACGTCCCTGAGCTTTGAAGCCTGACTGGGTGTAAACCTCGGCTGCCTCTGAAGCCCACTTTCTTCCTCTGCAAAATGGGGCTAATGTTTTCCATAATGTGCTTTGCAGGATTAGATGATGTCAGTGCTTTGCACAGCTAGTAGAGTTTCTGATGCCTACATAAAAAAATGGTACCTGGTCTCTGTATTTCTGCCTCCTAGTATAAGAAAGAAGACCCATATGGAGTTGGAGCCTCCTGGGGATTCTTTCTTGCCCCTTTCTCCCTCCTCTCCTCTCCAGAGGTAACCACCAGTTAGTTTGCAAGTACTTATTATTTCTGTGCAAATTTTTACAGTTCGTTACCTTTATACATTTCTTTAAATACTGTGTCCAGGCTTCCCTTGTTTTCCGAATATGATCTGTTCTTAAAATGTATTGGATGCTTTCTTTATTGGATAGCAGGCACCCATTTTCCATTATTTTAAATGGGAAAAATGCTGTTTCAGCTCATTCCCTCTCCCTAAATTTTTTCTGTGCTGTCAAGTTGGCTCGGACTCCTAGCGACCCTGTGAATGAGTGCTGTCCACAGTGTCCCATCCTCAGCAGCCCGGCTCAGCTTCTGTAGACTCATGCCTGTGAATGAGTGATGTCCACAGTGTCCCGTCCTCAGCAGCCCGGCTCAGCTTCTGTAGACTCATGCCTCTCGGTGGCTTCCTTGATCAGTCAGTCCATCTCGTACTGGGTCTTCCTCTTTCCCCAGATCTCTCTAAAATGTTCTTAAATGCCTGTATAATAATCCACCGAGGATTTCTGCCTGATAGAAAGCATTTAAAACACCAATTACCATATTATTTACCACAGTGACTTATTATTGAGTACATTGGTGTGTGGTAAGAGGATCATTTTTCCTTTTTAGGCTACAATGAACAGACAGTACAGGGCAAACAAACAATGAAATCATTTGTTAACACCCCAGGCACTTGGCAGAACAAACGTTGAGACCCATAAAGGGCTCTGCCCTCAGGGACAGGCAGGGAAGATAGTGGGAGAGTGCACACTCGTGACCCAGCAGCTGGGCTGCAGGCCTTCGCGTCCTCGCTTGTCTGTACCTGCACTAGGGTCATGTTGTCTTAATTACTGTGGCTTTGCCATTAGTCCTAGTTTCTGGTACGCTGAGACCCACATAGGGTTCTTCATAACTGCCTTGGCTCTTCTTAGCCTTTTGCTCTTCTGTAGATTCAGAAATCAGCCACAACTAGAAGGACCCACAACTAAAAATATACAACTATGTACTAGGGGGATTTGGGGAGGAAAAGCAGAGGAAAGAAAAAAAGATTGGCAACAGTTGTTAGCTCAGGTGCCAATCTTTAAAAAAAAAAAATCAGTTTATCAGTTTCCTTCAGAACCCCGTATGGATATTGATTGGCCCCAGAGCTTACTTTAGAATGGATTCATAGATTAATGTGAGGACTGTTGCGGTGTTTCACTTCTGAGTCTTTGTCTGTGAACATGCTATCTCCCTACACGTTTAAGTCTGCTTTAATGTCCTTAAAAAGATTTTATCATCTTTTTCATCAAACTCTGACATCTTGTTAAATTTATTCCTAGGTACCTTAAATTTTAGTTGCTATTGTAAATGGTAATTTTTGTAATTACATTTGTCTAAGTATTGATAGCATACGGGGATATGAGTAGATCTTTAGATATAGGTCTGGCAATCTGATAATTTGCTGAATAAATTATTAGTGCTAATAATTTGTCAACTCTTGCCTTTTCTGTGTGGACAGTCGTATTGTCTATGAATTGCACCAGTTTTGTTTCTTCATTCTTTCTAGTCCTTATGTGTTCTTCTTTCTTATACTTGTCTCACTCTGCTGGCTAGGTCCTCCTGTACAAAGTTGAATAGAAGGCACCTTTGCCTTAGATATGACTTCAAATGGAAGGCCTTTAAAATTTCGCCATCAAGCACGATATTTGGGGGCAATACCTTGCATTAGGATTATCAAAGCTGCCTTCTAAATTCCTGGTTTGCTAAGAGTTTATTAATAACTAGCCATTAGATTTTTTTTATCCCCAAATCTCTTTTCTGTGTCTACTAATAAGATCATATGGTTTTTCTCTTTTAGTCTGTATGTGCTGAAATAGATTTCTTGATGTCCAACTCTCCTTTCATTCTTGGGGTGCATCTTACTTAATCTTATGGATTTTTAAAAATACATTGCTATGTTTGATTTGCTTATGTTTTATTTAGGATTTTTGCCTGCAGATTTGTGTGTATATGTGTGGTTCTCCTAGACTCATAAAAAGAATTGAAGAGCATTCCTTGTTTCTGGAACATTTATATATGTCTTGCTAAAGGTGGGCTATTAATATGACTCAAGGAAGAAATCTAACTGGGCTTTTTTAGCACCCAAGAGAAAATCTCTTACGTGATTTGTAGTGGGCATAAGATCAAAGCGAAACAGTTGCTCAAGAAAAAAAAACAGAACTACTCCTGAAGCAAAGACACACCCCCCCCAAACGGCTCAGGAGTCCTCCTAGAGTGTACTGGGTAATGCTCTGAGAACGTGCTCATGTGACCACCTCCCACCACTCCACTCACACGAGAGCGTGGTTTGTGGACAGCACTTCCACGGGAGGAGCAATGTGATCTAGTCCAGGGACACAGCTCTCCGTGGCCTGGAGCACGTTCCCAGCCTGAGGCCATGATGGGCTCGGCAGACCTGTGACCACCTGAACTTGTCTGCAGAATTTCTGTGGGTCAGAGCGCTGTGACTTGCCTCATAGCCTCCAGGGGCCCGGGATCCGCAGACGTTTGCTAGTGCTAATCTCTGGAATTAATCCGGGGAACGCCTCAGGCATTCCGTAAATACTCTCTCAACCAGACTTGTGATAGATATTCCTGGCAACGAGTTTTAAAATTAATCTCCCTAAAAAACTGTATTAGATGACATTTATCAGTACTGTTCCTTAAATATCAGCGTATTACAATGTTAACACGGTAGTGGGTGTATAAAAGGTCAGAGTTTAAACTTGAGACCTTGATATTTTAAGTAGCAATGCTGCTGTGTTAACATTTAGTCTCTGACTTGAGCTGCTTGTTGGGGTTTAGATCTTGCCTTGTCCGGCTCTAATCTGAGGTTGGCTAACTGCGCGCACTCTTGGATAGGGCGACCCTGGACATCTTCGACTACATCTACATAGATGCTTTCGGAAAAGGCAAGCAGCTCACAGTGAAAGAATGTGAATACTTGATCGGCCAGCACGTGACCGCAGCGCTGTACGGGGTGGTCAATGTAAAGAAGGTGTTGCAGCGAATGGTGGGGAACCTTTTAAGCCTGGGAAAGCGGTAAGGTTTTCCTGGTTTGCCAGTACCTGTGCGAGTGTGTGTCTCTGGAGGCTCAGAGTGCCTTATCGAGGACTGTACTTAATGAGCCTGCCTATGACGTGGCCGGGCAGTGGCTGCTGGGTGGCACACTCGGCATATCCGCACCGTCTGCCCACTGGGGAAAACACTGCTCCGCGTGACACAGTGCTATCCAGATTTAAGATGTGCTAAGTGACTTTGCTCTGAGGTCTCTGCAGTGGACCTGGGCACGTTCTCCTTACAAACGCTGAAAGCATTCTTCTGAAACAGGAATATCTGAGACCGGCACAGATTATTTTGGGGGGGCAGGCTGTTCTCATGTCCAACTGCTTAGTCATCTTTTAATTTTTACTTTCTTATCACTTTGATAAGAAAACAATCAGAAGTATGACACTGTCTTGCTTCTGAGTCAAAGGAAATTTGTCTTCAGGGAAAATAGAAGGTTGTACTTTGTAGTAATAGTTTTCTGCCTACTGGCAGAATTCTTTTTTTTTTAAATAGACTTTATTTTTCAGAACAGTTTTAGGTTCACAGCAAAACTGAGCAGAAGGTGCAGAGAGTTCCCATACATCCCTGCCCCCACACATGCATAGCCTTCCCTGCCGTCACCGTCCCCCACCAGAGGGTTCATGTGCTACAGTTGACGAGTCTCCATTGAGACGTCATTGTCACTCGGAGTCCACAGTTCATGTTAGGGTTCACTCTTGGTGGTGTACGTTCTGTGGGCTTTGACAAATGTATATGCCACGCGTCCACCGTTAGAGTATCATACAGAACAGCCTTGTGCCTGAAAAGTCCTCTGTGCTCCACATACTCAGAATTCATTACAATTACGTCCAGTGTGATTGAGGTGACTACACAATGAACATGCTTCTGATTTTAATTTGGTGCCCATCGCCAGAGTGGGATCCAAAATTTATATTTCTTGTGTATTTTTTTTTTATTAAGAGCATTGTAACTATTTGCTGAACAGAAAGGAAGTATCAGAATGATAAAACATATGGACTTGTGTCGATTACATTTCAAACCTGGGCCTTGAACAAGAGGGTCTTGGCTCACAAGCAGGCAGGGTAAGACAGATTTCTTCCCCCCCAGGGAAGGCATCGACCAGTCGTACCAGCTCCTCAGAGACTCGTTGGATCTGTATCTGGCGATGTACCCGGACCAGGTGCAGCTCCTCCTCCTTCAAGCCCGGCTGTACTTCCACCTGGGAATCTGGCCAGAGAAGGTAATTATTTTACCTTGATGCTTTGCACTTGCCTTAGAGAGGGAAATCCCAGCTTGAAAGGCGGCTCTTACAAGTGTATCCTTGTACTAACAAGGGAGATAAACACAAATCTATCCCCAGTCTCCCAGTCTTGACCCATCAGTTGAATTTTTTTGTCTCCTTTATTCTAATAAAAAACTGGTTCTGTTGCCAAAGAGTTCTCTTTGTGGTCAGTGCCTTAAACTCCTGGAACCGTAAGGCCTCTGCCCTGCCACTCACCCACTGGTGCCCCACAGGTGTGTTTTCCCTGTGTCACCCTGACTCAGCAACAGGGAAGCAAAATTTTAAATGTTCACCGTCCAGCTGTGCTGTTAGAAACTTAATTGAGCATACATAAATACCCCTGCTTGACGTGGGGAAATTAGATCTCAGGTGTGTTCAGTCCGCCTGCTGACTGTCTGAGAGACGGGAAGTCTCTGAGAACTGTTCGATTTGGATGCTGTCCGAGTGGATTTCTCAGCAGCCCGTGTGCCCGCAGCAGGCACTTTCAGAAGGCCACTGTGCTCGAGGCAGTTGCTCCTCAGCGAGCTGTGCGTGTGGCACGTGTGGAGCGGCTGCACGTTTCCATCACGCACTTGTTTTTCCACGAGAATACATTGTTAATCCGTTCTGTTTGTTTAGAACGGCCTGATGAGAGAATTGGATCCTGAGCTCTCATAGGGACATCGCCATAAAATCATCTGCCCGTATCATTGGAGAGTGGGAAAACCTTCCTCGAGAGAGTAAATAGTCTAAACAACATTGCTTAGATTTAGCTAGTCTCGTTTATCCGCAGCTCAGAGACCTAAAATAGTTCTGCAAAAGGACGCATGAGTAGGAAAACCCCTAGGCTCCTAGGATGCCATCTGTGGCCCAGGTGGCAGGTGTCCTCCCGGAACACCCTGTGACCAGGAGAAGAGTCATGGGAAAACGAGGCTCTGCCGAAGCCACCACCGCCTCTCAGAACCTGCTGTCCAGGAGCCTACTGTTTATTTCTATTTTTTCACTTCATTTGTTTTTAATACTAGGATATACATAACTAATTCCTGTCACTTTTTACTTTGCATTATTTACGGAATTTCATGATAACTCGTAAAATGCGAGATTGTTGTAAAGCACGGTTCTTTATAAGTGAGTTCCGTACTTCAGTTACACGTCAGCCATTGACAGGCTGCGGCTGACGGGAGATCTGCAGGCGCTCTGGCCTCCTTTCCTTCCTTCGACCACTGACTTAGTCTAGTGCCCACACTGTAACGCTGCCTCCTGGGGAGTTACCTCGGTACCCCCCTCAGATGGTCAAGACTGCCTTTCTGCCAAGCAGCCGTCACTAGAACAAGTTCCCAACTTGTTACATGCAGAAGAGTTTTCCTCATGACAGCCATTTGTCTGCTGCTGGGGTTGAGCACCTCGACCACCCCTCATTCGGAGATCGGGAATGAAAGGTGACTCGTCTGCCATGCATCAGACTCCCCCCAACAAACACGCACTCCAGCAATGGGGACGAAACCCCAGGCAGTGAAGGAAAACTGGGGCCTCCCGACGGGCGAGAATCCAGGGGGTGCTGAAGCACATAGAAGCGGTTCCTCTCCAGAGGAACCATTCGAGGTGACCTTGAAGGATGGGAAACACTCAGAGGGCAGACAAGTGGGTCACTGCAGTTACCGCCTGGGCATGGCACAAAGTGGCAGAGCTCGGTGTCTGCAGAGGGGGTCAGCTTAACCAGGGTTTATGTACACACGTGCGCATGTGTGCCTGTGAGTGTGTGTCTGCCTTTCGGGGTATGAGATGAGCCTGGAGGGCTTAGAAGCTTTTTGAGTTTATTAGGTAAAGGGAAGCATTCCCAAACTGGGAACACCAGAAGGTTGTTTTCAGATGAATTAAATCAGAAAAAGCTAAGAAATACTAGTCCACTTGGTCACTACCTTCATACTCCAGGGTTATTGTGGCTGCGATGGAAATAGTGTAGGATGGTCAAACTTTAAAAAGTCGCTAACACTTACTGAACACCTCATTCCAGCCCTCTGAGGTGGACACTGTTTTTTGCCCTATTACAGATAATGAAACTGAGGCACCAGGAAGTTAAGTAATTTGTCGAGGTCTCCTACGCAGGAGTTCAACCCGGGCTGTTTGGTGCCCGAGCCCAGCCACACCCTGCACTCCGTGGGACAGTGGGCCAAGGCAGGATTGCTTCAGAAAAAGCCAGCAGACGGGCACTTTCTGCTTCCTGCTGCCAAGCCTGCAGCCTTATTCTGGTCCGTGGTTATTCTTTCCCACTAGCTCTACATTTCAGCGGAGACGATGTCCCTCCTGTTTCCTAGGCAGAAACTCCTCCATGCTTAGATCCCACTCTCCTGCCTTTTCACGGACTACTGTTTTCCTTTATTTCTTCTCCTGTATCTTCAGCTTTCTCTTTCTACTGTGTGCTGTCAGCATTAAACATATGCAGGTCTCTCCTATCTTTGGGAAAAAAAAACAAAAAGTCCTCCCACGGCAGCCCTGCTGGCATTTCCCTGCGGCTCCCTCCTTATCTCTCTGCTCCCTGCACAGCTAAGATCCCCACTCGCTGGCCATGCGTGTGACCACACTGCGACGGCCACCTGCCTCGCTGCCCACGCACTCCTCAGAACACAGGGATCCGTTCCCATCCCTCCTCCATGGGAGCTGCTCTTGCCAAGGAAGCCAGTGACCCCTTTTTGCTAAATCATTCTCCTTGTGCCAGATCCAGTAGATACTTATCTTTCCTTGTCTTGATCACTGGGGGCCACTCCCCACTCAGCACACTCTGTTCCTTTGACTCTGGGCCCCTGGGTCCCAGGCTCCTGCTAGTTCCTGTCCTCCGTCTCTCCCTTAAAGGCTCCACACTGGAGGGTAGTTTCTGGACTTCTCTTTATCTGCACCTTTCCCCCAGGCAATCTCACCTCATCCCCTTCGTTCAGTTATCGTCTGTAGGCTGTTAGCTGCCGAGTCCTTGATCTCCTGTCGACCCTGGGCTCCAGACCGACCTATCCAGGTGTCCACCATACATCTGGGCATGGCTGTCTCCTAGATTATTGCGGAGGCCTCCTGCGTGGCCTGCTTCCCTCTGCTCTTAGACTCTTTGAACCGTCTTATACACTGTAGTCAGAGTAATACAATGTCGGTTGTGTGTCTTCGCTGCTCAGAACCCTCTGAGTGGCTCCCCCATTGCCTTAAAGATAGGTGTTCTCTCCAATGTGACCTGCCAGGTTCTTGGTGGTCTGGCCCTGCCGGCCTGAGCCTCCTTGTACTCTGTGCCACCACAGCCACACCCTCCATTTGCCCCTGCTCTCTTGCGTCAGTCGTTTGCACGTGCTGCATCTCTGCCTAGAACCCCTCTCTCTGTCCCTTGACTCCATCTCTGGGCTGACTTCTGCCGAGTCGTCAGCGTAAACCTGAGCCTCTGAAACCCTTCCCTGGCACCCCTGCCTGAGGTCAGCTTCTTCCGTCGTGCCAGCCCTGTGCTTGCCCTTTCACAAAACTTTTTTTAAGTGTGTTGTAGCTGCTCGTTGAACCGTCTCACTGGACTGTGCTCTGTAAGGACAAGGACCGCATCTGTTTTGTTCTTCATTGTAGCTGGTCCTCCTGCTCTCAGCACAGTTCCTGCCACACAGTAGATGCTTCAAGGTCTTTTTGAATGAATGGTTAAGAAATGACAGAACTTCACTAGATATGAATGGGGAGAAGGCTCAAAGAGGATATCCAGATTTCCCAAAAGGGTGACTGGCCACGTTAACAGTGGGTATTTGGAGAACAGACCTGTTTTGGGGTAAAGAAAGTGTTCCGTTTGGGGGATGCTGACTTTGATAGGACCTGGAGCCATCGAGTGCCGCATCCTAGAACATTTGGCAGGGGCTCCTGGCATCGGCATGTCGTAGCTGAAGCCCCGAAAGTGGAAGAGCCGCAGACAACGCAGGCTTCATTGGCCTACAGCCATGCCCATTTGCCTACTTATTGTCCCTGGCTGCTTTCCAGCTACAGCGGCAGAGGTGAGCGGTTGAGTCAGAGACCCTATGGCCCACAAAGCCTAAAATATATATGCTGGCCCTTTAGAGAAAAAACTGCCAATCATAGGTGATAGACCCCCTGTTCGAAGATCTCCGCCCCGAAAGTTGTGGACTCTTGGGGTTCTAGGTTTGGACATTGGGTTGGAGACCTGGTGCCCAGCTGTCAGCACGGTCCTTTGGGAGCACGCTCGGCCCCATATGACCATACCATAGCCATTCTTCCCTCTCCCTTCACTGCCCCCGACACATCAGGAGAAGGCGGGACTAATTATCCCTCAACCTTATCTCCTCTGCTGCTCTGAGTCTGAAACTTCCTTGGGCTTTGAAGATTCCAGGTTATGTGCGTTTCACTTCTCTGGTGGGGAGGGGCTGCTAGGAAGGGAGGGAAGCTGTGTCTGTAGGATGTAGCAGAAGTGTGGTGAAAAGTAGCTAATTGGAACTGCAGAGGGGCAGGAGGAAGGCTGTTACACAAGCCTGGTAAACAGAAGCTTGCTGCTAAATCTGATGCTTTTGGCTACTGAGGATAAATGTTAGTGTCCCCCAGTTAAAGTTACACTACTGCGGGTGGGAGCGGATGAGGATCAGCTCCCAGCTGATGCAGGATGAAGCTGGGTTTGGGGTACTTGGGGTTATACCGTTCTATCTTCATGTGTTTGACATTCTTCATAACAGTTCATTAAAATTCTCCTCCTCTGGCTTTGGTATGACAGTGAGTGGGACCTAGGGTTTAGTCGGCCCTGGGTCCACGTCCTCTCTCCAAGTCTTCATAACCCCGTGGCTGGGGCGAGTGACTTACCTTCACAAAAACTGCTTCCTCCTCTGGAAACTGAGTGACTATACTCCTGCCCTTCAAGTTGGGAGGATTAAAGGAAATTTAAAATGTGCCGGGCTTGGCACAGTGACCAGTGGAGAGTAAGTGTTTAGTACATATTGAGAGCCTGCACAGCTCAGCCTGGAACACAAGACTGGGTTCTGGAATAATAATATCTCACATTGCATAAAACTGTGGTTTTCACAACACTTTTACTGGGTCAAAATATATCAGGAAATAGGGCAGTTATTAATCATCATTGGATAAGTGAATAAACTGATTCAAAGGTAAAAACAGTGAGTTTGATGGATCTGGGACTAGAATCCAGGTTGCTCTGCCTTGGGACTCAGTAAATAGGAGGCAGTCCTGTTTCCCAAGGAGAAGCCTGTCGGAGACCCCCTGCTAAACGCTGTAATATAATGGGTGCCAAATAATTGTGTGTGCGCATCTTAACTTTATTTGAACTTGTACTTTCCTGTAGAGGCACCAGGCACAGTAGAAAGAATGTAACCTTGGAGCCAGGCAGCCCTGCTGCTACCACCTAGTCGTTTAAATTCCACAGAGATGTGGTCTGTCCCTGCCCAGTGGAATGCTGGATTCCATCGTGAGTTAAAATCGTTGAAATGACCAGTAGGATTTCAGAACCCTGATGCACGTCTTTGTTCAAGTGTCACATCGTAACTGAGCTAATTTGCATTGTTCCGGTGGCCTCTCTGTGACCCCTTCCATCTCGGCAGCTCTGAAGCAGCTCTATCAGACGTCCTCTTGATCTTTATTGAAGCAGCTTAGTGTTTATTTTTCCTCCCAATTCGTGAGTGGCAGGTTAAAATTGTTCCTTTCTGTGTATGAAAAATTGAGTCCCGACACTGACCAAGAATGTTAGAACCTTTTAGAGTTCACCCAATCTAACGTGCCCGTAGAAGGCAGACCCTTGCCTCCTGACCTCATGCTTCTTCCAGTCCACTGTGTTTCTAAATATTCCTTACGTTCACGCCGGCTTCACGTGGCTGTCTGGGGCCAGTTCCCATTATAAGAAGTGAGTCGCCAGCCAACTCTGGGTGCCATACATGCTGACTGGGAGAGCCCACCGGTCACGGAGACCCAGCTGTCAGCACGCCCCGCCTTGCCGTCCTTTGTCAGGTTATGTAGGTCTAAATCCTGTGCGAGGAAAAAGAAAAGGCCTAAATGAAAATATTATCTCCTAGTCTTTCTGTCTTGTCTTGAAGGTGCTTGACATCCTCCAGCACATCCAAACCCTAGACCCCGGGCAGCACGGGGCGGTGGGCTATCTGGTGCAGCACACGTTAGAGCACATTGAGCGCAAGAAGGAGGAGGTGGGCGTGGAGGTGAAGCTCCGCTCCCATGAGAAGCACAGGGACGTCTGCTACTCCATCGGGCTCATTATGAAGCATAAGAGGTGAGTGCCCCACGGCGGCCGGCCAGCCACACGTGGCCGCAGAGGACACGCGTGCCTGTGAGCAGCGCTTCTTGGGAGCGGCAGTGACACGCCTGAAGGGGACCTCCTGGATGCAGCAACTGGTGCCCTCGCAGGAAGGACCAGCATCTGTACCTTTACCCTTCCTGTTTTCTAAGAAGGAACTTGCTTTCCTAGCTGGGAGATGGTCTGATGTTTTTAGTGACCTTTAGACGTCTGACCCTTCTCTGTGTGGGAAGATGGAGCAACTATGAGCAAAGAGTTTTCTCTCATTTCTTCTGTCAACCTGTTGACAGACAGAAACCAGTTTAAGAGGCAGAGCGTTTATTTGGGATCAAAGAATTGCAGTTTGGGGAACACAGATTCAGTAGTGTCCCACTGAAGAGTAAGTCAGGGGCTTTTAAAGGCAAGGAAGGAAGATTGTGTTACAAAGAATTTTAACTGGCGTTGGAGGCGTTGAGCTAGTCCTGGCTAAACTGACTGCCCGTTGATTCCGTCTGTGGAAAGTCCACCATCCTCAGTCTGTGTGATCAGGACATCCATTCTCCTGCTGACTTCTCAGATAATTGCCTGTAAAACAGTTGCCGTTGTGGACCAGTCCAAAGGTGTGGGCCAGTCCAAGCCTCAAGACAGCAAGCCAGTTTCTCTGGAAAGGCAGCTCTGACTCCATTTTCAAACAGCTCCACTAAAGGCAGTTTTGACCCTGACCCTTCCTTGTCCTTACTGTCTTCTTTTAACCTCGCCCTCCTTGAATGTGAGATGTGGGTAGGGATTTCCTGGATTGTAGGGTATGCTCTCGGTCGCTTTACTGGGCAAAACTACACCACCTGAAAGGCGAATGCACTGACTCACATCCCACCAGCAGGCTCGGAGCCCAGAGCTCCTGTTCTCGCCGACTTGTGTCATTGCCAGACCTTTAAAAATGCACTGATGTAGGAAATGGCAAATGGTATCTTGTCATGGTTTTAATTTGCATTTCCCTGATTACTACACAGATTGAGTTTACGAGCCATGCAAGTTTTCTTTTACTAAGCACCTCGTCAAGTGTTTTGCTTATTTTTCCATTGAGTTATTAGGCTTTCTTATTGATGTTAATAGTTCTTTATTCTGTATACTAGTCTCTATGTGCAGATAAGTTGCAACTCTCTTTTCCCAGTTTTTGTTTTGTTTTGACTTTTTTTTTTTGAGGAAGATTAGCCTTGAGCTAACTACTGCCAGTCCTCCTCTTTTTGCTGAGGAAGACTGGCCCTGAGCTAACATCCCTACCTATCTTCTCCTACTTTATATGTGGGACACCTACCACAGCATGGCGTGCCAAGTGGTGCCATGTCCGCACCCAGGATCCAAACCGGCGATCCCCAGGCCTCTCAAGCAGAACATGCGAACTTAACTGCTGTGCCACTGGGCCAGCCCCTCTTTTCCCAGTTTTTGGCTAGTGTTTTTCATTCTTTTTTTTTAACTGTGTTATGGAAATTTCAAACATATAAGCAGAGAGATGAGTGTAAGGAACCAGGCGATGTTCCCATAACCAGCTTCAACAGTCATCATACGAGGGCAGTCCTCGTCTCACCTCCACCCCCATGTCCTCCTCCTCCTCCCTGGAAGCAATGCCAGATGTCATTTCATCCACAGCTATTTCTCGCTGTCTCTAAAAGGTAAGGGTGCTCTCTTTTTAAAGATACGTTCATCATCCTGTTGTCATAGCTAAGAAAAAATAAACAATTCCTTAACCTCATCAAATATCTGGTCAGTGTTCGCATTTCCCCAGTTGTCTTGTATTTTTTTGATAGTCTGTCTGAGTCAGGGTCTCAATGCTGTCATTGATCAGTCTCTCCCTTTACGGACTGTATTTTTAGTGTCTTCTTTAAGAAATCTTTCCTCATCTCAAGTCATGAAGATATTTTTTAAGGTCTGCATTTTACATCTAGGTCTTAGTTCTAAGAACTGATTTGTGTATTGTCAGGCCTGGGTCCTGATAGCTTTTTCCGCTTGGATAACCATTTTTGTCCCATCACTCTTTGTTGAAAGCTTATTCTTTTCCAAGAGAAGTGCTGTACTGATAAGACGAGTTTATAAAGAGGGGCGGGAGTGTCCTGAAAAATGGTTCAACATAGGGTAAAAGCAGGTAAATTTGTAGGACTGTGGACTTAAGAGGGGCCAACCCGTTGTCTATACTTTTCAGAGTTGCCGAGACAGGGTCCCAGGAGTTGATTTGCCGTGTTCTTGTGTTAATTAGGTATGGCTACAACTGTGTGATCTATGGTTGGGACCCCACCTGCATGATGGGACATGAATGGATTCGAAACATGAACGTCCACAGCCTGCCTCATGGCCACCATCAGCCTTTCTATAATGTCCTGGTGGAGGATGGTTCTTGTAGATATGCAGCCCAAGGTGAGTAGCTAGTGCTGTCTGTACTTTTAATGACACCCGGGCATATTTTAAGAACTCAGTTGAGCACTCAGATACTGTGGGCACAGGTCATCAGTTTTTTCATAAGTGACACTTGTCCCGTGACTCACCTCCTCAGGGCCGATAGTCAGCTAAACGTGGTGGGTGTGCTCTGGTGTGGGCATCCCATGAGTTAAATAGTCACCGCCACGGCGTCTCCCTGTCAGTCACCACCACAGCCAGGACCCTATTCCAGTGCTGTTGCTGACCTCTCTTCTGATTGGGCATTGCCTTTGCCAATCAAATTCCCATCAATCCTACTTCCCAGGCCCTGCCATTGGCTCCCTCCAGGCAAGGAGGGTCAGCTTGTGCCCTGCCCGTACTGCCTGCCTGAACTGGAGGGCATTGAATGGACACTTGGGGGAGCCACCCTAGCACCCACTGGCCTCCTGAGACTGGCAGCCAGCTGTGCTCTGGCAGAGATGCCCTCGAGTGGCCACTGTGGGGACTGCAGTCCACAGCACCAGCTCCAGGAGCACCTGGGAGGGTCAGCTGGTGCTTGGTAGGTGTTTGGGGCTAGCCCAGGGCACTCGTGGGGCGGAGACAGATGGAGCCTGTGGGGGCAGGTTAGAGACAGATGCCCTGAGGGCGGGTCTCCCCTTTCTCAGTCCCTCCATTCTGCGGGATGCATCTGTTGCAGGCCTGCCTGTCAGGGCTTTCACAGCATGCACTGTATTGATAAAAATGAACATGAACACTGGCGTATGCTGCTTGGCCTCGGGCAGCGTTCTGATGTGCGTGACTTCCGTTGGAGAACACGATCGCCGTCGTCCGCCTCATTTTATACACGAGCAGTCTGCAGCGCATGGAGTGCTTCAATTCTAACCTCAGGGTGAATCGGAACCCAGGTGGCTTGGCAGAGAGCCACGTCCTTGACCATCGTGCTGCGCCTTTCTGTGTCTGACCCACAGCCTCAGGTTTGACCCTGCTCAAGGTTGTGTCAGGAGAAATGCAATCACAGAAATACTGGGTGTGTAAAAGTCTCAGAAGTATCAGAAAGACTAGAAAAAGTTTCACGTTAACTATTGGTAACTTACCAGAAGCTGAGAGAGGATCGTATACATTGCCAGGAGTTCTGCTCCTGGAGACGACAGGTCACACTGCAGTGAGAGGTTACAAGAGGGCGTGATAGGTGCCGCGTCCAGTGAAGGCGCTGACGGTGCTTTCACTTAACTTTGAAGCTGTGTCAAATAAAAAACCATACTGACGGTTTCTAGAAACCAACAAATGATTTGGAAATTATAGAATGGTTCATGGACCATTTGCACTCCCACTCATCACTCTGCACGTTTCACAGTCCACCTCATAGCGTGTGTCACAGGAGTGAAGGGGACGGTCGTCAGCACTGTGGGCCGGTGTCGATGGCTTCACTGTGGGCATTCATCCATTGCCCATTATGTAGGGTTGATATTAAGACTTTCTGTATTTAGTATTTGAGTTCCTGGAAACATTTATATTAACTTAAAAATGGGCTTTTTAGAATAGGTGGAACTGGGTATTTGGTTTTAGGTGTTGTGAATTTGTCCAGTGTCTATGGTGAAGATTCAGGAATTTGTCTCTAATCGTATCTTACATAAAAGTGCAATGTAAGTTTTAGAGTCATAATATTGCAATGACTTTGTAAAAAAATTTTATCTTGTTGTCAGCTTTATGCTCTTAAAGTTGAGATTGAACTAAGTGATTGTGGGTAATGTTAGCAAATTACCTTTTTTAATTTTAAATTCTGAGACCCGTAGAAAATTCTTGGAACTGAAGAGCCGGTATGCCACACGGTAGCTGTCTGTCTTTGTCCGCTAGCGGTTCTGTTGGCCTCAGTCAGTGTTTCTGGGCGTCTGTTGGGTGCCAGCCAGGTGCTTGGCAGCAGGGGTGTGGACATGGAGAGCCGCGTCCTCGTAGCTCCCTGCAGAAGGACCTGACGTGACGTGGGGCTCCCCGGGGCCCTCTCAGGTCTTGTGGCCTCGGTGACTGTTGATATGCTGGTGCCATAATCTCAAAGCCTCGTTTCCATCCCCTGCTCCTCTCTGGGCCCATGCCCACCTCTCCAGGAGCCCCCTGGGCATCTGCACTTGGAGGCGCTCAGCAGTGTTGCCAGCTGAACTCGTCTTGCCCCTCCCTTGTACCCACCCCAACCTGCTTTTCCCATCTCCTCAAGTATTGCCGCCTGGGCACCATCTCTTACTTCTCTGTCCCGCCCCTCATCATACATCAAGTCACTCGACACATCACACTGTTTCTGTCTCCTGAACGCGTCCCTCGTGTTTCCATCTACTTATCTCCATTCCTGTCGCCCTCCTCTCTGTGCCATAACTATCTCTTGCGTATGTTGCGCCAGCTTCCTGACTGGTACCTGCCTCCAGACTAACCCCTGCATAGGGCGTTTTCCTCAGCAACAGCTAAAGGATCTTTCCAGCGTGCACTTTGGACCAGGTCATTTGTGGCTTAAACTACCTGTCAGGAGTGTCTTAGTAGCAGACCAGACTCCTTTGCGTGGCCCAGAGGTAATCTAGACCCTCTCCCACAACTCCTCTGTTCCCATCCCTGTCATACTCCAGCCGGATCAAGCCTCGATGTTCCTTGAGATCGCCATTCTCACAGGTGGCTGTCCCTCACAAACAGGCTGTTTCCTCCTGCCTCGCGTGCTTCAGGTCCTGCTTCACGTTTAACGTCACTTCCTTCAAGACGCTGTTCTCACCCCACCCTTCCCCCTCTACCCCCACTCTGGGCCGTCTGTCCCTGCCCCGCACTCCCTGAGCACCCTGCCCGCTGAGTCCCTGCGCCCTCACGTCCAGGACTTCCTCTCGGACGGCCTGGCTGCCTCGCTCCATCCTGAGCTCCCTGAGTGCAGAACCGAGTCTGCCCTGTTCACTGAGGGATCCCTAGCCCCATGGGTCATTCCAGACAACACCTAAGTGCTCCCATTCGGCTGGAGGGAGGGAATCCCTGTCTGAGAGAGAGAGATGCTTGTAAACAGAAGTTCAGAACCATGAGGTGAGTGCATGTAACGTGTGGTGTTTTGCAATTTTGGATTAAGAGCACTTTCAGACAGTGAATACCCTGTATACCCACCACTACATTCAGCAGGTAGCATTCACCATATCTGTTTCATCTGTGAAAAGAGATTTTTGTTTTTTGCTGAACCATTTGAAAGAATATTGCAGACGTCATGACCTAAGTGCTTAATCATGCTTCTTCTAAGAGTAAGGACGTTTCTTTGCATTACCACAGCTGCATCATCACAGCTAACAAACAGAAATTATTTCGTAATGTCTGATATTCGGTCAGTATTCAAATTTCCCAGTGGTCTCAAGCATAACTTTTACAGCTGTTTGTTTGTTTGTTTGTTTGCTTTTAGATCCTGGTCTAACCAGGAGGCGTGCCTTGCATTTGGTTCTTGTGTCCCCTAGTCTCTTATTAAAGAGCAGTTTCTCATTCTTCATCTTGTTTTTTCTCTTTTTCACAGGTCTTTGACTTTTTAAAGAGTCCAGCCCAGTTGTCTTGTAAATTGTCTAACATTCTGGATTTGTCTTGCTGTTTCCTTATCTGTGTGTTGTGTGTAAACTGGAAGGTCCGCCTGAGGCCTGACTAGCTCGGGCTGATGTTTTGACGTAGTACTTACTGTCGGGTGCTGTGCGCCTCACCTTGCGTCTCGTCCAGAGGCCCATGGTGTGCTGTGTCCCACTGCCACTGCTGCTCTGTTCCCTCTACTTCTGCAAACAAGAGCATTCCTCCCTCCCTCTCCGCTGTCTTCCTCTCTCCCCCTCTCTCCTTCCCCCTTCTCCCATAGACTCCTGGGTTTTTACTTAGTCACTGTGTTATGATAATTTGGGACAATTTCATGCTCAAACTAGCTCATATTTAGCTGCTGGGAGACCTTGAGAGGCTAAATATTAAAAATACTTATGTTTTTGAGCATTTCTGCGTTAGTTTATTTGCATTGTTATTTGTTTTTAAACTTTTTCTTGATCTAAATTTTTGACTTTTAGCTCTAGTGATCCTAGTAACCTGGGTAGAACCCATTAATGAATGCTTTTCTAATTATTAGCTCTCCACAGAGAGTTCAAGAGTGAATTATAGGCCATATACATACATGACATCTTCACATAATTTTAATCTGCACAATTAAGAGAGAATTTTTCCTTCAGTATGTTAGAGTTCACCTAAATCCTAATGGGATATACAGCATCTTGCGTATTTATAATTTTTCTTCCCACTAGGGGGCATGCTGTTATGCTTTCTTGGCACAGGTAGGAGAGGAGCAACTCCTGTCTCCCCATCCTCCCTACTTCGCTACTACGGAAAATGAATTTCACAGATGCTCTGAATTCAGGTCAGCTGCCCGCATCGGAAGGCCAGGAATTCAACTGCAATGCGAAGATCTAATTCTTGCATATGTTCTGTCTGTAGTGATGGGGCACCTTGTAGAATGCTTGGTGCATGCAGTGCCCTCACCACGTTAGTCTCCTCTCCCATAATTTGTCATACACTTCCAAGCTAAAGTTTCTCACACACACACACACACACACACACACAGAGTCCATGGCAGTCTTCACGTGCTGGCACGTGTGTGAGGATTTCCTACGTTGGGTGGAGTGTAAGTGTTCAGCCATTTCAGAGGGCCGTCTGGCTCTGTCTTTTAAATTGTAAAAATCTCAAGTGCTCCTTCTCTGACCTGGCTTGCGCAGACTCCCGTGGGCTGATTCAAGTGATAGGCTGGGCAACATATGGCTGCGTATTGATGGGAACTGAGACTGGAACATAGTCAGACTGGGGAGCATCTGCCTGGCCCAGCTGCTTTCTGGTGCCAGATCCTGGGGTACATGGCTTGGCTTCTCCTGGTTCGAGGGCCCACACCCAGTCTAGGGCCCGGCCTCTGTGGCCAGTAAGGAAGGGCACACAAGATGTCATCCATTCATTGGGGCCATGAAGGAGCCATTTTTCAAATAGTTTTTTAGAGAGAAGCCATCTAAAGGGATTTCAGCCTTTAAAATACCTCATATGTATTGTCACATTTTTTTTTATCATTCCACTTTAAAGGAATCTTATCTTTTATTTCTTTCTATAGTGGCAAGTTAGAGAGCAAGGAGAGGAGGTAGTATGGTTTTCCTAAGCGATTATACAAATGTCATGTAACCCATATCCATTTAGAGCCTAGTGTTGCGAGCCACTTTTCCGTTCCTCCCACTGGATCCCACGACTGCCCTGTGAATGGCTGGCTCACCTCTGGACGTACGCAGCCACACTCAAAGGAAGGCGGGTAGAGAGTGATCTGTGTAGGAGGGACTCACATCAGTAGACAAGAAGGATGCAGGTCTGAGAGTTGTAACCAAATGTGTGGAGGCTCCAGAAGCTCAGGCATGGGCGAAAGATGAGCGGGCTAGGATACCCTAGTCCCATACGTTTGGCTGTGTGCCAGATCACGCACAGGAACATGCTGAGTCTCCAGCTTGCCAATCCCCAAGAGACTGCTGGAGTTTTGCTGGAACCAAAACATCTTGCTCAGAGAATAGGAAAATACTTCTGTTCAGTGTGGAGCTGTTGGGGACCCCATGCCACCACCCCTCCGGCCCCTGATTGCCACTCGCTGCCTTTTTCCTGTCGCTTCCTCCAAATTCCCATAAACATCTTCTGTCTTTCCTTTTGTCCCCACCTCTGAAATGCCACTCAAAGGGGTAATTGGAAGTTCTCTGGATAAAAGATGCTGCAGAAATGTCCGTTTTAACAAGAATGTCCATGTGCCTCTTTATCAACAGAAAACTTGGAATATAATGTGGAGCCTCAAGAAATCTCGCACCCCGATGTCGGACGCTATTTCTCAGAGTTTACTGGCACCCACTACATCCCGAACGCAGAGCTGGAAATTCGATACCCAGAGGATCTGGAGTCTGTCTATGAAACAGTACAGAACATTTACAGTGCGAAGAAAGAGGATGTGGAGTAAAGTCTGGTCGGGGACCTTGGACCTTTGCTGCTGCTGCTATCTTCCAAGAGAACAGGTTCCGGAAGACGACGTCTCTACGGACCCCTCTGGACTCACACCACCAGGAAAGCCACTGGACCAGTAGTGCTGGCTGCCTCCTCCCAAGTTTAAACGGCGCGTGCCCTCCCCCAGCTGCAAAGACGATGTCGCTCTCCGCGTACACTAGTGAATTCACTTGAAAGGCACTGTGTTCAGTGGCATGGCTTGTATGCTTGTCCTGTGGTGACAGTTTGTGACATTCTGTCTTCATGAGGTCTCACTGTCGACACTCGTATCATTCTTTTTATTCACTTGCCATTGTGTCTGTCTGCATTTGTCTCAGAGCGTTTCATTTGCTGGACAGATGGGGTTGTTTGCATTAATTTCTTCCTGATTTCTCTGTGGAACATGTGTGGGCCTAAGTCAGAACTGTGTGTCATTTTACCCTGAATCGAGTTGCTTATTCGAAGGTAATGCTGTAGGAGATGTGGCAGTGTCTTGCAGATGGAGACATTAACAAACTAATGGTAATCAAAATCATGTGAATTTATTTTTTTCTAATTTTTAAAGCAGATTTCACATGTTTATCTTTTTCTTTATTTGAATTGGGAGAATGACACGGTTTCCCTTCCATATTCCTCTCTGGATTTATGCTTGTATCTTAACGAATCATTAGTCTTCTATTTTATTACATAACATTATTTGAGAAAATGCATAATAATGATTTTTGTGAGTGGATTTTCC
This sequence comes from Equus asinus, assembly GCF_041296235.1. Taxonomy (NCBI): domain Eukaryota; kingdom Metazoa; phylum Chordata; class Mammalia; order Perissodactyla; family Equidae; genus Equus; species Equus asinus. The sequence goes on along the minus strand of NC_091797.1, from coordinate 82,625,687 downwards.
CACATTCATCTACTGTTCTCTTTAAAATAAGTACTTTTTTAAAATCCAGTATCATGAGTAGATCTTAAATTAGTGATGTGTTCTCTTTATAAGAAGTACAATCTGATGTTAAAAGGTTTGCCTTTAGAAACCATACTCCATGGTCTCCAAAGACCTAAAAATGAGTTTCACTTTTCTAATCAGAAAAAAGAAGAAATAATGAACCTTAAAATTTTTGAAAAGAAAAGAGGAGGTTTCATGTCCCCTGTCATTCCTTAGAATCACTTCAAAACCTTTTCGAATATGGCACGGTAGAACCAATGAAACATCTTTAATTTTGATAGTGTTGGGTCAGTGGGAGAGAAGACGTGAGTGTGACCTGCCCCGCAGTAGCCATTGCCGTGAAACATGAGCAGGAGGAAGCCGGTTCCTGAGCCCCCGGGGCTGACTTCCGGTTCACACTCGCTGGCTTCTCTGCCATGTTCTTGGTAACTGGGTGTGAAGGGCCCGACTCTGTGCCGCTCTGGAACGCGCACCCTTCTAGACCTGCCACTTCTCTGGCGAGCTCATCTTGTAGTTAACCAGTAGGAACGACGTTCTGGAGTCAGGACCTAGTTACTCTGCTCTCTCAGTCTAGAAGCAGCCCTGTGCTCTAGTGAAAGGCTTTAGGGCTGTGGCCCAGTCGCGCCTCGCCACCTGTCTTCATTTGCATGCAGTATTTTCACACCATGTTTGCTGACTGCCTCTTGTTCAGCCCTCGGAAACCCTGGGATGACTGAGGTCTGGGGAAGCCACCTGAGACCACTTAATGGCAAGTGACAGCTATTAAGAAGTTATTAGAAAGAGACGGGGATTTGGCCAGGGGCTCCTTCCAGCCTGAATTAGCTGTCGCCCAGGGTCCGTGTTCCTCGGCAGTCAGAGCCACAGTCGGGAGATCTGGACTTGCCCCCTCCCGGCGCCCATCCCACCCGAGGTGGGGCTTTACACTACTCCCGTGCGAAGGTGGAAGTTAGGTCACATGGGGCTCGTGCTCGGGAGATGCATTGCTCGGAAACCGTGGAGCATGCTGAGAGTTATAACTGTCGGTTTTCTGGTTTGGTTTCCTTTTTCCTTAGAGTAACATCACAGCCAAGAGAGATGGTTGACCTTTGCTGACCCTGTGTACATATGTATCTAGACTGTTTTTAAGTGTGTTTCTTCATGAACGCTTCATTTGGCTCCAGGAAGCCGGTGTCACCTGTGTAAGTTGGTATTTGGGCACTTTATATTTTTCTAAAAACGTGTTTTGAATCCTGTACTCTAATAAATCACGTTTCTTTTTAAAATTTTTCCAAAAGTTTTCTCCATTTTAAAAAGCCCTGTTATAAAAGAACTTTCACAATGTTAAAATATTAAATATTTGGATATAATAACTTCTTTTCTCTTCAAATGAATGCCAAGATTTTTTTGTACAATGATTAATAAATGGAACTTACCCAGAGAAACCACACAAATGGCCTGCCCGATTTCGTTCCAGAACAGAAAGTCCAGCCTGGCAACAGCGGGATGTCCCCACTCCTCTTCTCATCAAAATGGGCACAAATCTGCTACTGAATCTTTCTTAACGTTGGTGAGTGAACAGGGACCTTGCTACTAGGATTTCCCCCAAGCGCTCATGTTCTAAGCTTGCTGGTAACCTTGGGAGTATCTGGTTATGACGCAGAGGCCACAGCTCTTTCGTTCTGTTAAAATGCGTGCTGTGAAATGGGAACTGTGAGTGCTGTGAGGGAAGCCCAGGGTCGCAGTGCGTCCTGACGATGGCCTGACGGCTGCACGGGTCCTCCAGGGCTCCAGTTCTCCGTGATGCCACCACAGACAGTGGAGAGGAGATGTTCTGGGCTAAACTAGGCACCAGTTTCCCACACCGCGGCGCTTCTCAGAACTGTTAATGTGCAGTTGTGCGCCGTGATCTTCCAGGAGGAGAGCGGTGTGCCGTGTCTTCCTAACTTCTCAGGCCCTAGAACCTCCCTCCCCTGGCGCGCGCGCACACACACACACACGCACACACACAGCATCCCCGAGCGCCAGGGTTTGCAGATGAGCTCTGGGAAATGCTGTCTCAGTGAGACATCACTTATGTCCCGGACTCTACATTATCATCTGACCAGTTTGGCCAAGCATCTCATTGGAGAACATTCTCCATCTAATCGGATTTTGAAAGGCCAGCTTTATGTTGTCTCTGCCTGAACCTCATAACAGATCTCCACTAGAAGTGCATTTACACGGCAAAATTGTTTTATCACGAAAACCAGCATCAATACTGTTGCTGAATCAATTTTATGTTTTCTAATATCTCCTTCGAGTCTTGTTCTAATTTTAAAATGTCTCGGTCTTTCTTCACGTGTTAAACGGAGTCCAGCTTTCATGTTTGAGGCTTTCCTCTGCCACACTAGGGCCCTTTGCTATAAAGGAGAAATATTTCTTCTCCTTAGTCCATATTCCAAGTAAGTGAAATTGGACTACCAGCAACTTTTTAATTCAAAAGTCTTGTGGCCATAAGAATCAGAATGTAGCTCTTCATGATTTTCATTTGATTTTTGGAAGGAAGGAGAGAGTGTTCACCTAGACGGAAAGCAGGATTTGGCTACATGACAATTGATTTTTGGCAGACGTTCGTAGCTGTGTTGCATGTGTGACTTTGTATTGTCTGCTTAACCCTGAGCCACGCACGGGCCTCACCTGTCCATAACCCCCACAGCAGCCCCACAGGGCGGGGCCAGGCAGTGAGTATTTTCGCAGGCCACATAATGTTTGTGCGGTCTCTGTCACATATTCTTCCACACAAAACACTCTTAGCTGGAGGGCTGGACGAAAACAGGCCGCAGGCTGGATTTGGCCCATGGGCCCTCTCTTGCTGAGCCCTGCTATGGGATCGGCCGGCCAACGGAGGAGCACACCGCCCAGAGGTGGGGACCCAGCCACGCACCAGGTGTCCGACCCCCGACCCCCAGCCCTTGACACCCGCACGACCGACCACTTCAGCAACTACCTCGCGATGTTCTTGCCCTTTGCCTTGGCGGTGACTCTAACCTCTAACATTTCAGTTCTGGAAATTTAGAACCTTAGGAGAAAAGGACATTCCTTTGGTGAATAAAATTATGTGCAATTATAGAATAAATGTATTATGGCCATTTAGCAATGATTGTATTAGGGTAATGCTAGTTCTGTAATAAATAGACCCAAAAATATATGATGGCTCTATCACAAAAGAACTTTCTTGCTTATGTAACACTGGGGAGGGGAATGGGTTGGTGGGGTGGCCCTCGGGCAGCAGGGTGACCCAGCCTCACTGTCTTCAGCCTGTGGCTTCCAGGAGCACCCTGGGGCTATCTCCCTTCACCCAGCCTGGAGGGGAGTGAGCGTGGAGGGGCAGCTGGGGGTGCTCTGGAAGCTGAGACTGGGAGCGGCACTTAGCCCTTGCACTCGTGCCTCGAGGGAGGGTGGGAATGCGGAGGACACTAATGTGGCTAGCGCTGTGGTCCAGTCTCAGTCTGCTCAGGGAGTGCTCTTCCTGTGCGGGACATGCCCCCTTCCCCGGGAGGCAGCCTGTGTGAAGTAGGCTGGCTGTGGTGACAGATGTCGCCAGTGTCAGTGGCTCAGTCCAGAAAGGTACTGCTTGCTCCTGCCGCAGCACGGCCACCAGGCAGGGGGCTTACTCCTTACAGGTCGTGCTGCTGTCTTACACCCAGAGTCTTCTCCACAGGGGGCATGGGAGGGAAGGAGGAGACCTCACAGGAAAAACTATAGTCCCTTACGTCCGCCTCGGTAGCTAGATCTCAAGTCACTGACTCACAGCCTAACTCCAGAGGAGGCTGGGAAATGGCCTCCGGGGTGCCCAGGAGGAAAAGGAAAGGTCTGGGAGCTCTGCCTTGTCTGTGCCCTGAGCCTCTCCGCCCCACTTCCCCCGTCCCGCCCAGAGTTCAGTTGTTCTCCGAGGGCTGCTGTCCTCTCCATCAGTCCACGTGGCTCCTTGAGGACAGGCCTCCATGAACTAAAAGAGTTATCCGACCTCCCACCCTTGTCACATCCCCCCGATTCCCGTTCACTGGTGAAGCAGGGACAGGACCACTGCAGTAAAAACTCCCACCTGGAAAAAGAAAGAATGAGACGCAGCAGAAGCCACCAGCGGAGGAGATGGCGGGATTCTGCCCTCTGGGAGGAGTCCCTCCTCCATTGTTCCCAGATCCTGCGCTCTGGGTCCACTGCTTCCTGGTCTGTCACAAGTGGGTGTTGGGGGTGCGTCCTCCCCAGGAGCTGTGCGGCTCTCACAGTCAGTCCCCTTCCGGCCTGGTGCAGGTTTGGGGGCCAGTGCAAGACTATTGATTTTTACAACAAGCTTGTGATTCCTCTGCCCATGATTCCCTCAAAAACTTAGCAGCCTGCTAGCCTATCTGTGCCAGTAATCACACCCAAAGTTCTTTTCCAGAACTTTCCAGCCTGCTTTACTTCCTTGCTTCTCTGCCCCATGCCTGTCTCTTCCCCCCGACTTAGTGGTGGTTGCCTTAATCTGATAGTAAGTAGGCAATGCCGAGTCTCTGTTGCGTGGAACATTTTCACCGGCCTTCATTGCTCTAACTGATTCCCTCCTTATCTCTTGCTGTGGATGCACAGAAGCCATTGCCCTTTCTAGCATAGGAAGCCTAGGATTTCTGACTCCGGTTTCAGGTCTCAAACCAGCACATTTTTGCCTGAACATCTCTTTCTCATCATGCCCTGCTGTCAGCAGCAAAGAGCGACCAACACACACTACCTTCTGTCCCTTATCAGCTACTCCCCTAGACTAGCTACAGTGCCAGTGACTCCACCTTCAAGTTATGCACAGCAGTTGAACCGAGTGTAACCCCCCAAACACAGCCTCCAACCTCCCAGCCTGCCCCGGGGCGTTTCGTTGCCGCTTGACTGCTAAGCTGACACCATATAGTTTAGGTTTTTGTCACAGCGGTTCTCCTTTCAAGGATTCTTTGTTTTATTTTTAAGTTTAAAGTGGGCTCATGTTTCCATAGGAAGTTTACTTCCTGTTTGGCTGTGCAAAAAAAGCTGAGGCCAGTGATGGCAGGTTTTCTGAGGAGTGGAAGGGGCTAAAGCCAGTGCTTTAGTGAACTTAGGAAAAGAGGTTGCACCGAGTGAAGGAAAACCGGAGCGGGCAGCAGTTGGACAGTCTGCGTTATAGAGTCCTGGCGTGTCAGAATTTCCTGCTCCTTCTCTTAAAGTAACAGAACTCTTAATGGAAATGTTCATATCTAGGTGTTGAATTTGGGGGACATTAGAGAACACTTTGAATGACGATTGCTTTTCGTATCTCCAAACACTATCATGTCGAGGGTTCAGAATTCTTTAGTAACCTCCCATTTATGACATGGTCATGTGCCCAGTCACGGCTGTTGATGAAAATAATCCATAACCAATCTATAAATGAAAATTTGGGTGACTTTATTCTGAGCTAAAATGTGAGGACCATGGCCTGGGGCCTTTCATCCCAAAGGAAGAAAGGGCACCGAAGAAGTGGGGTGCACAGAGTGGTTATACACCCCCAAAGAGGATGTTTCACATAGGGTTGAAATGTCCCTTTTACAATAGTCACGAGACTGCTCTGTCGGCACAGCGATTGATGGACACAGCAGGTAGGTCTGCTGTCTCGGTGGACACAGCAGGGTGGCAGGTCTGTTGTCTCGAGCTGGGTGGTCACAGGTGAGCTGGGTGGTCAAAGGTGAGCACAGCAATCAGTTCCTAGCCTAGGAAGAGATGCTTATCCTTAAGGAAATGCGGGGGAAGTTGCACCTTTATCTTAAGGGCATTTGTTCTTGCCGTAGGAAATGTTTAAAGCAGATGTACAATGCATGCTCAATGGTCATGTCAGGCCCTTTTGGAAAAACAAAGTCAGGCCGAATTAGGTTTACACCAAATGGCTTCCTCATATACTCCAATATGTCCTATTGCTTGCCATTTCTATTTGTCATTTTCCTCTTTTGATCTATAAGCTTTTGATAGAAAGCATTGATGATCAAAATATTGTCCCTCGGTGCCAGGGTGGTTGCTACCTGCCCTGGGTCCATCATGTCCCTCGGTGCTAGGCTTTTATCTCATTGATTTGCCCAGTTGTCCACACTGGGGGGAAATAGTGGACAAGCATAGAGGTATATATATTCACAGAGGAAGCATTTCGTAGGTTATGTAATTTTCAATTAATTTTAGATTGTTGCACAAACATTGTATATGTGCTTTTCTATGACTCTTCACATTTACATTGTATATGATCATAGAACAAGTATAGTAACGATGATAATAGTTCAACATCTTTGAAAACATTAGTTTAAAATGAGTTCTTAGGCATAGTCTTTATCAGAAAAGGAAATTTGTCCAGGGTTGTAAGATAGATCAACCATCTGGAGTCACCACGCAACCATTATTCTAGTTTGTATGCCAGTCTTACAACACTGAGTAAAGAAAACAACAGTTAGTTTGAACATTATGACTAGTACAAGAATTCCAAGAAGTAGTAGAAATAGGAATTGCAATCGGGATGGAAAAAGAGAACCGATACTGAAAGAGAGCCAACCAAACACATCAAATTGGGTGTAGGATCGCATAAGGCATTCACCTGTTCTTTCACGTGCTTTAGCAGAGATGACACATTGGAAGACTCATCACGCATAAAAACACAGCATCCAGTCTGAATGATTGTGTACCACCGTGGGATGCAGTAAGAATATCTAAAGCCATTCTGTTTTGAAGGACAGCCCTTGTCATTAAAGACATTTCAGTCTTTAATAAGGTTGTTCCTCCTTGACTATCATTAAGGGCTTCTTGAGGAAATTTAGTCAGAGCTTCCATATGTAATATTGACATCTTTTAGCCCCAAACAAGGAGCAAATATAGCTGCAAATATAGCCATAGCAGTGAACACTGAACGAGTCCATCTGGCCTTAAAGAGAGGGAGATTGGCAACAGGTTTTAATGCAGCCTGACTCCTTCACTGCTTTTAAAGGTAACTCAGGGTGCAGTGTCTTAGCCATCCAGGCGGTACCAAGGCCAGGGATTTGTTCCACATAACCACTGAGTTCCATCAGGAGTCACTCGATAAATGCCTGGCTTTCAACACCAGTCTGTTCCAAATTAATCCCTTTAAGTATGATAGTATTCCAAACAAATTGTAAAATAGGTACACAGTTTAAGCATAACAAAGGTTTAAGTGAGGAGATAGAAGGTTGGGAATGCAGGCCTGGTCCGGAGTCTTGGGACAGCTGTCTACAACAGATGCTGTCTTCTTCTCCTCCTGGTGTGGGTCCTTTCCAACTGGGCTGTATAGAGTCTTTTATTGGATGTCTCTTTCAATAAATAAATTCTCCTGGTTATAGTCCATGATCCATGAGTTCTGGGAGTTCTCTGTGTAAGAATGAGCTACCAATCTTTCATTTCTTTTAAGCGTCTCAATAAGACCATGACAACAATTTAATATATCCCTTAAGCAAAGTTGGTTCATATATTTTTTTATCTAATTGCATAGGCTGTTTTATTATTTCAAAAGGAGACAGGTGATGTTTACAGAAAGTGTAGATCTAAGGTTAAGGAGCACGAGCACAAGAGCTTTTGGCTGTGAGAGAGTAAATGCTTCTGAAAGCTTTGCCAATTAAGTTTTGGTTGTGTCTGTTAGTTCTTTCCACCAATCCTGAGGATGGAGGATGGTAAGAGCAGTGGAAATGCTGCATTATTGGCCAAATATTACTAATAGATTTAATGAGTTCCCTAGTCACTGTGTAACTCGGTAGGAATGCCTCAAACAGGAGTTATCCTTTTCAATAATAATTTACCTAAAGCCATCACTCTTCTGCAAGGAAAAACCTCAACACAATGTGAGAACATACAGATCATTACAAGATATATTTATCCTTGAGATGGTGGCATTTGGACAAAGTCCCATTGTCATACCTCAAACGGTCCCTTAGGAAGGGAAAGTGGCCTTGTGACTCATAGAGTGGCTTCTCTGGATTATACTTTGGGCATATAGCACAAGTAGAGGCCATATGAGCCACTGCGGGAAAAAGTTTCCCAAAGTATTGTTTTCCCTTTTGTTGCAACCTATATATATTGATGATTATTATTATTTTTTCTTCCGTAGCGATTTCTTGAGCCTGTAGAAGGAAATCTTTTACTGGGTTAGCAGAGTTAACAGAAAGTAGCAGGCATTTGAGGCTGGACAGCATATCCAGCTTGATAACGTTGCTTATGATTTAAGTAAGACCCATTTGTAAACCAAATTACACAATAGAACGCAGTCGTGGTCTTCTCCGCTTGTGATGTTGGCAGCCAACAGGGTTAAAATAGTGAATAGTATTTACCTACACAATATAACCTAAGGTTTATTATCATTTACTTGACAATGCTTTCCATGCACTTTAGCATACCAAACAAGCCTAATTAGTATCCCCTCCTTTATAGGAAGAGAGAACAAATTTCTTTGAGAAGTCCCAGGGGCCCTCTGAAAGTCCTCAGAGAAATTCTCTTCCTTCATCCGGATCAAGCCTTTGTTCAGGATTTGAAATTTTTTTTTTTTTGAGGGAGAAGCTTGTCAAAAATATCAAAAAGTTTTAAAACACTGATTTAAACAAGATAAAGGGGTTGCTGATCTTGTCATCGTGAAATAAGGGTCACTGAAACAATGTTTCATAGTAATATTTAACCAAAGTGACAACAGAAACAGTAAAAAAAACCGTAATAGAGACACCTTTGTCTTTTTGCACAGAGGAAATTATCTCAACAAAACATGGATCTTCTGTCCTTTAGGTCAACTTAGAAGGAAAAGCCTTTTATAGCCTCTTTATCAAGAGCAGACTAATAGTTTCAGAAAATTATCCCTTTAAGAGAGAAAGCCAAATTCTAACTTTTGTACCAGTTTACTTTTTCATATTAAAACCCATTTACTTAATTAGATTCATTTCAATCGTAGCCAGTTTGACCGTGTACAAAACTCTTTTCAGAATTTCTTTCACAAACCTTCTATAACTTTCTTTTACATTCAGAATTTGTCCAGTCTTTCTTTTTCCCTCCTAGTACTTTAGGACAAATTTATCTTTCTTAACCAAACAAATAAAATATTTCCATTCTTTATACCTTCTTTACTGAAAACTTACACCTTACTTTCCTCAAATATAAATGTTTTCCTTGTTAATTTCTAGTAGCTTTAATCACATATATTAGAACTCTTTAACTTTTAGTAGACCCTAGTAAACACTAAAAAAGGTAAGCAATTACTAATTGTCTTTTATACCAGCATTCTAAACACTCTTCATAATTTCTAGAAATGCGCCACTTTACAGTAAAAGACCCAAACACTTTTAGCATCTCTGCAATAAGAAGCCAAAAGTAGATAAACTTACCTTTAGTAATTAATGTCTATTTCTCTATGTTATTTAAAGATGATCTAGATACTTAACGAATCTTTATCACTTAAGTTAACCTAGAAAAACTTCTAAATTTCAAGTTACCGAAAAGATTTTGGAAGTTATTTTAAATACACATGCCATTAACTATAATTATTGCTAAAAGTTTATCTATAAACTCTTATTTCATTTATATCCAAATCATTTGCTCCCACTGGTGATGTTTAAATTACCCGCAAAAACTTTATGAGATATTAGGCAAAATTAGTTATCATTTAAAGCTATTATTTTGCTGAGAAATTTCTAAGAGGCAACGTGAGCTTATTTGACTCGTAAACCCAGGCTGCATGTCTGCATCATATTCAAATACCAACAACTCTTGAGGAGTTTTTTTTTACATCAAACCAACAAACTGAAACTTTCATTAACCAAAGATTAATCTATATCATGTTAACTTGAAAGACATTTGGGTTAGGTCTATTTAGAAAAACTTTTTGTAAGCGCTTACTTTAAGTCAATGGACTAGAGCTCTGTAGAAATTGTACCATCTGGAGGTAAGATACCACACATTTATAACATACATAGAGACACACACATAGAACAGACAGCTGCAACAAAGATTTTCCTTAGATTTCTGAGTTAGGTGTTCTCATAGCAGATTGCGGTGGAAAAACTTGTTTTCCCAGTTTTTTCCTTCCTCCCTTTCTTTCTTTTCTCTTTCTCTCTCTCTCTCTTTCTCTTTCTTTCTTTTCTTTCACCTTGCCTTAGCAATCTGGCTTGGGATCCCCCTTTGTTAAGCAATTGCAGTCACAGCATGAAACCCACCAGAGTTCAGAGAGGCTGCCCATTCGGGAACTGATTGAGCTGTTTTAGAAGCTCGATTTCCCACTTCTCTTTTAATTTTGTTTTGTTATAAAGTTGGAACAACTTCTAAGGACAGTGTAATGGGTCAGAAAATGTGCTGCTTATGAGTGTTACTCCCTATAGAAAGGTCATAAACGCTCTCTTACGTGCCTCAGTTTCTCCCTCTGGCAGTCTAACACTGCTGTAGGGGCTCGGAGCGCTGGGTGACCAGCCCTTATGTGCGTGTCCCTGGATGAGGCTGTAATTAATTACCGTGAATGAGAGTGGAGTTCCCTATGGGACCACTGCACGTCGAGAGGATTGGTCCTCTGACACACCCACTGAGGTCCTCAGTCACCTAAGGACGCCTTTTGGTAAAGGCCAGGAGGAGCTAGTGTCCCTTTTCTTCAGAGCTGAACACATTTAGTCTCTCATTTCTCTATCAAGCAGTTTGTTCAGACTTTATAAACACAATTCTTTCTAATTTAAAGCCAAATTAAAAAGGGTCAGCCTTCCCCATTCACTCCCAAGTTCCGCTAGGCTCCCCTGGCCTAGGAAATTCCTCCTAGGTTCCTCTTACCGAGGGTGTGTACCCGTACCCCTTAAGACACCTAGTCTTAAGACCTTAACCAGCTCATATAAACTCTTGGACTGTCAACTTACACTAAGGAGGTCTGAGTTTCAGAAGAACTCACCAGGGTCACCTGAAGAATGCAGTGATCCAGGGGTGCTCAGTGGGCCCCTATTGGTACCAAATGCTGGTTCAGTGTAGATTTCAGGTGGTCTCCGGTGGGTTTCTCTGAAATCCTGCTGTGACTACACCAAGAAATGTCAACGAAAATAATTCATAACCAATCTATAAATGAAAATTTGGGTGAGTTTATTCTGAGCTAAAATGTGAGGACCATGGCCCAGGGCCTTTCTTCCCGAAGAAAAAAAGGGCACCAAAGAAGTGGGGTGCACAGACTGGTTATATACCCCCAAAGAGAATGTTTCACATAGGATTGAAATGTCCCTTTTATAACAGTCACGTGACTGCTCTGTCGGCACAGCGATTGATGGACACAGCAGGTAGGTCTGCTGTCTCGGTGGACACAGCAGGGTGGCAGGTCTGTTGTCTCGAGCTGGGTGGTCACAGGTGAGCGCAGCAATCAGTTCCTAGCCTAGGAAGAGATGCTTATCCTTAAGGAAATGCGGGGGAAGTTGCACCTTTATCTTAAGGGCATTTGTTCTTGCCATAGGAAATGTTTAAAGCAGATGTACAATGCATGCTCAATGGTCATGTCAGGCCCTTTTGGAAAAACAAAGTCAGGCCGAATTAGGTTTACGCCAAATGGCTCCTTCATGTCCTCCAATATATCCTGTTGCCATTTCTGTTTGTCACGGCTGGTACTGTGCAGAGGGCTTTTCCCACGCTGTCTCTTACCATCCTCCACCACCCTAGTCTTTCTCAACCTTTTTTTCAGTAATCTCCCCTCTGAGAGCCTTTGTAGATATTTTTTTCCTAATCATCTTCCTCCCATGAAATTGTTTTGACACTTTTTTTCCTGAGGTGAAATTCGTGTAATATAAAATTAACCATTTTAAAGTGTACGAATCAGTGGCATTTAGCACACTCACAACGTTGTGCAACCATCACCTCTGTCTAGCTGAAAACATTTTCATTACCTCCAAATGAAGCTCTGTAGGGGCCGGCCCGGCGGTTCTGCGGTTAAGTTCACACATTCCGCTTTGGCATCCTGGGGTTCACCAGTTTGGATCCTGGGTACGGACCTATGCACCGCTCATCAAGCCATGCTGTGGTAGGCGTCCCAAACAAAATAGAGGAAGATGGGCACAGGTGTTAGCTCAGCGCCAGTCTTCCTCAGCAAAAAGAGAATTGGCAGCAGATGTTAGCTCAGGGCTAATCTTCGTCACAAAAAAATAAAAAATAAAAATAAATAAATAACTCTCTGTACCCGTTACGCAGTCACTCCCCATTTCTGTCTCTCAGCCCCAATCTGCTTTGTGTCTCAATGGATTTGCCTGTTGTGGACATTTCATATGAATGGAATCATATAATATGTGTCCTTTTGCGTCTGGCTTCTCTCCCTGAGCGTTGTGTTTTCAAGGTTCGTCCACTTTGTAGCGTGTGTCGGCACTTCATTCCTTTTTTTCTTTTTTTTTGAAATGTTAGTACCGCAGCCAACTGTCTATCTGCTTAGGTATTGTGTATGTCTGTGCTTTATACGTTAAAAGAGTAATGGGTTTTTCACTCCCTCCAAGAACTAGTTTTGCCCTTTTGGGGCGATATTGCCCCCTTGAGAATTCAAGCCCCACCTGGGAGGAGGCACTGGGAAGAGCAGCTGTGTGTCCTTCTCTCTGGCGGACCACTGCCGTCTTATCCTCGGGTGTCTTTTAGTGCACCCAGCTTTGTGCCAGGAGTGCATTTCTATCATCTACAAATGTTAGAATCTATATTCTAAAGACCTATTTAGATGTGTATTGCGTAATCTTTTTTACTTAGTATATTGACTTGACCCCAGGATCTTCTAGAACCTATTTTGTAAAAGAAAAACCCACCTTGATTAGTTTGAGAGTGCTATACCTCTTATAAAAGTGGGATAAAAGAAAGTACAGTTGCAAGACTTTCTGAGGAACAGCTGCCTTTGGATGAAACTGTTTGCTAAGTTGTCTCCATGAGATTAGAGAATTTGAAAGCCACAGGGCCCCTTAACCGTCAGCTGCTGGTCCACTGCTCCCACTTTTTACAAAGAGCAGTCCTGAGGCCCGTGGAGGGTAAGGGCCTCGATCTGGCCAATCTCGAGCCTGCACCTTGGACTTGAGCCCAGCCGTGTTTCTTCCTCTGCAGGGTTTTCTTGCCCTGTGGAAAGTGTCTTGCTAATAATATCATCTTTATTGTTGGGGATTCAAAACTTACTTATTTCTTCCTCGCTAACTGTGCCGTGACGACCTCCTGGCCAGCTTCAGTCACTCTGTTCCTGCACTCACGTTTACTTTGTTGAGGGAAAATGAGGAATGTTTATCCCTCACCATCTCAGCAACTGTCCTCTTGAAGTTTGGGGAACCCCTGTTCAAAGCCTACAAAGACTTTTTAAAGGAAGTGGCTTTTCCCCCCAGCTTTATTGAGGTATAATTGGTATACAAAAAACTGCACATAATTAATGTATACAATTTGGTGAGTTTGGACATATATATATTCCTATTACCATCACCATAATCCAGGTACTAAACATATCCATCACCTCCCAAAGTTTCCTTGTGTCCCTTTGGGGTTTTTTGTGGTTTTAACATGAGACCTACCCTCTTAACACATTTTTAAGGACACAATACCTTATTGACACTCTTTATAGCTGACCTCTGGAACTTACTCATCTTGTATAACTGTGACTTTAAATATGATTTCTTCTAAAGTAAGGGTCGACAGAATTTTCCTATAAAAGGCCAGACACTAAATGTTTTTGGCTCTGAGGGCCATATGATTACTCAGCTCTGCCATCGTAGCAGGAAAGCAGCCATAGACGGTACGGGAATGAGTGAGCACACCTGTGTGCCAATAAAACTTTATTTAAAAAACAGCCTGTGAGCTGGGCTCGGGCCCCAGGCTGTAGATTGCTGAGCCCTAGTGGAAAGTTCACTTGAACGTTTTTCTTTTAACAGAAGTCTAAGCACAAGCAACATCAACAAGTTGAAAGAATAGTGTAATGGAAACCCATACCCTGCACTAAGATGTAACATTTGCTATATTTTTTTTCTCTCTCTCTCAATGTATGTACCATTTTTTTGTGAACCGCTTGAAAGTGTCTCCAACAGCCCGAGGCTTCTCCCTAAAGGCTTCAGCGTGTGTCTCCCAAGAAAAAGGACACTTTCCTACGTAACCGCAATACCAGTCGTTCCTAAGAAAATTAACAACAGTGAGGCAAAAAGTGCATCTTAAGTATGATGAAATCGGGTGTTTAGGAAAAACTCAGATTTCTCCTAGAATCGTATGCCACTTCAGTTTGCTCCATCCACCCTGGCCACGGCTTGAATCAGTAGGGTAAAAACTGTCAAAGAAAAACAGTTTAAAATCACTCACCGTGAAGTCTGTGTGTCCCTCAAGGTGAACCCTGTAGCTGTTCGAACTAAGAAAATAACTGCTGTTTCAGGTAAGTTCAGAAATGTCCTTTTACAACAGCTATAAAATTCAGAGGCAACAAATTTCTTCTTAAGCATTTGCTCATTTAGCCTTGAGGATGCTAAATTTGCTACTTTGCTAAATTTGCTAATTTAGCATCCTCAAAGGAACGGGTTGTTTACATTTTCCAATCGAAGTTTAGTGGGAGCCCACAGAATTCGTACTGTGTCCCCGTCACCTGGGAGCCAGGGCATTGGTCCCTTAGCCTGTGTCTTAGAAAGCTGTGCACACTAGGAGGTAGTGGAGCTCACTTATGATGGCCCAGGCATGATCTTGTGGCTCCCTTATTTTTTAATTGGTTACATCTAAGACCCCAATTCAATCTACTGCCTTGGCTAAGCAAATGGTTTGGGCTGAGGGATAAGAATAGCCCATCTGAGGCCAGGCTGTGCCTCCTTCCTGCAGGACAGCGCGGTTAGCAATGCTGTTTGCGTCTGCAGAGAACGTAACGGTCTCTCTTCTTCTGAGCCCTCGGCGTCCTACAAATGAGCCGGTGACGTACTGACGCGCTGAAATTTTCATGCTCCCGCCTCGGACCCCTCCTGTGCCTTACACTTCCACCCTTCTTGGCCCACTCAGGATGCACAGCGAGTGATATGGCCATGCGGCTGGCTGTTTCTTTCTTAGAAGCAAGCCAGCCAGTCACATCTTCCACGATCCCCTGTCTGCAATGCTGTTTAACACGTCTCCACTTCTCCACTTCCAAACTCATGGGACCTTTGTTTTTCTGAGCACTGGATCATAGACACGTTGTTATATATGTGTCAGTCTCCTTAATGCTTTCAGTTCTTAGAGACTTCAGAGCCTTTGTCTAGAGAGGCCAAAGTCTTGTAAGGACCGGAGATACTGCGTGCTGGGGCTCAGCCCTGTCCCCCGGCCTTGGCTGATATCGTTCCCGAAAACCGCAGCTTTGCACGTGCGCCTGTGAAGCCAGTTGGGCCAGTTGTCGGTTAGCGCTTGGCGTGGGTTGCTGGGCGTGGAGCCGCGGTGCTTCTCCATTGCGGTGCGTCCCTTCTTCCTCTGCCTTCAGGACCTGGAGCTCCTCGCATGGAAAACACAGTCAGCAGAGGCTCAGAACCAAATGGGACTCTCCTCTCCGTCCTGGAATAATCGGGTTCAGTTGGGGGGGGGGCATTTAGACTCCATGTGGCTGCAGGTGCAACGTCGTGGCTGTTTAGACCACGTCTGGCTCTGGGAGCAGGAGCCCATGCCCCCAGTCTGGTGGCATCTGTCATTCCCTTGTGCCAGGAGGCAGACCCCCCCTTCTGCCTGGGGGAGACCTTGTTCTTCTTTCCTGTAGACTTCAGTGGGAGGGTGAAGTCTGAGGTCCGGGGGTCAGCCTTCGCACTTACTCTTCTCTGGGTCCACAGTGCTGACACATAAGAGGCAGACGGATGCTTCTAGAATGGTAGATGAAGTCACTTTGCCTTCCTGTGACAGGACAGTCTTTGTCAAAAAGCACAGACATTCCACACTCTTCTGGGCGCTTATTCTGGGCCAGCCCTGGGTGGGCTTGGAATGGTGCCGGTTTCACATCCGAGGAAACTAAGGCTCAGAGAAGCTGACTGCCTTGCTCAGATGACACACCTACTGAGCAACGGGGCCCAGATCCCAACCCAGCCCAGCCTGACTCCAGAACCCGAGCTGCTCTTTACAACTGCTGTGGACTTAGTGTGTGTCCCCCCCGGGGAATCTATATGGAAACCCACCCTCCAAGGTGATGGTGCAGGAGGTGGGGCCTTTGGGAAGTAACTAGGTCTTGAGTGTGGAGCCCTTGTGAATGGGATTAGTGCTCTCACAAAACCCCAGAGAGCTCCCCCACCTTCCGTCATGTGAGGTCACAGCAAGAAGCTGGCCATCTACGAGCCAAGAAGCGGGCCTCACCAGACACCGAGCCGGCCGGCACCCTGATCTTGGACTTCCAGCCTCCAGAGCTGTGAGAAATAAATGCTTGTTGTTTAAGCCAGCCCACGGTATTTTTGCTATAGCAGCCCGAACAGACTAGGATTACCACTCTCCCGGGGGAGTTTAACTCCTCTCCTCCTGGAAACACGTAGCCTTAGGCAGCCCTCCCTGAACAGAGTTTCAGCCATCACAGTCTGGTCGGGTTAGTGGCACTCAGAGGCGTAGCCCCAGGGCGCCCGCTTTACGACCTGATGCCAAAGCATGATTCATTCGTGTGCTCGTCCTCATCTTGCCTTTCCAGGGACTAGAAGCTGCCAGCCAACGATGTCAGAGGGCCACCTGCTGATTTCTCGTTTTCTCAAGATGGTGACTCATCATAGGTTTATCTGCTTGTCATTTATCCACAGCTGAGATCTCCTCTGTGTGTGTTAGATGTTCTACCCTCCTACTCTCTTAATCAGAAATCGTCCAAGCACCATTTACCGTTTGTTACTCACTTTAGTTTGCTTTCACCTTCTGCTTGGAGCTGGGGGCGGACATGCAGCTGCTGAACAGAAGGGCTGGTTCCAGGTCTGAGATGCTCACAGGTCTCATGCGTGGAGGAGCAGTCCCGAAGGGAGCAGACTTCTCCCTCCTGGCAGCGTTGTGCACTCGGTAATAGAGACAAACAGATGGTTCTGGAGTGAGGGGCTCTGGAACAAATGTTTTGTAGTTTCATCTGATAGTGATAGATTCTGCTAAGTGTCA
The DNA here is from genome assembly GCF_041296235.1 of Equus asinus. Classification (NCBI taxonomy): domain Eukaryota; kingdom Metazoa; phylum Chordata; class Mammalia; order Perissodactyla; family Equidae; genus Equus; species Equus asinus. The sequence continues at coordinate 82,608,620 of NC_091797.1, read as the reverse complement.
CCATCTAGGCAAGGTCCCTTCAGCCTGAGTCACCCCCCGCCAGGCTGCACAGTAGCCCAAAGCAAACCGCGCCACTAACCTTAAAAGCTCATTAAGCTCCAGCACTCTGAGACCTGCCAAGAGAAGACTCTGCTGAACAGGGACACCAAGAGAGCCAGGAAAGAGCGAGCCGCCGCACAAGATGGCCCAGGTATGCTGCCAGCTGGTCACACACCCAAGGCTGTGCTGTTCCCTCCGAGGAGCCCATGTTCCATTTGGGAACAAGAGTGAAGGAGAGTGGTAATTTTCCATTTTCCTCCCCTGGTGACTCAGAAGAAAGCAAAATCTGTTACCAGCTTGTTTTACTCCTTGTGTCATTTCTCTTGCTGAGCTGCGCAGATTGATGCCGGGAGTGGTTCGTCTACCCCCGCTCCGCCTCCTGATGGTGAATCCTCTTCACGATCTGCTTCCCTCTCCACCCGCCAAAGCCTCGCATCTGCCAGGGGCCTGCTCATCTGCCTGGAGATGCTGTCTCTGTATCCCCTTTTTATATTAAATGAAAATACCGCTGCCCCTTGGTGGCCAGGGACGTGTGAGGTGTGGGAGGCTCAGATGGGAGGTTTTGGTCCCCATCGCTGCCTCTGTGGCGTGTCCCACGAACCCACAAGAACACAGCACGAGAGAGGCCGTGCCTTCTGAACTACTGTCTTGGGGACGTGGTTTGCAGCCCCAACCTGGATTCCCTCGGCTCCAGTGAGTGACTCAGAGAAAAAGGACACAGTTCTTCCCCCCAACGTCCCCCATGGACCAGGACCGGCTATCTCTCACTTAGGCGCATGCATCTGGGTGTTGCAAACAACTTGCTGCCATTTCCGCATCGGTGGCTGTCAGGCACTTGGAGGCGGCACACTGAGTAAATCAGAGTGGTCTTGGGAGGGAAATTGGTCATGTGGCCCCGCAGCCTGAGCTGGGACATGCATGCAGGGAAATGAGGACCCTGCCTCTGGGGAGGGCCCTGCTGAGTCCCATCCGTGGCTCACTGCCCCTCCTCTCGCTGCTCACATTCATCCATCGCCGAGGGGACCGCATGGACCTGGGTGCATCCCGGCTGCCACCACCCTGGTCCAGACCACCAGTGGGAGTTCAACCGCCTCCAACCCCGTCTTTCTAAAATATGTGTTTCCTCCAGGCACTGCCTTGCTTGATCGCTCCCCCATTGCCCTTGGGAGAAAGTCCACGCTCCTGAGGGCAGCTCACCGCCCTCCAGCGCGCAGACTCTGCGTCAGCCGTACATTACAGGCCCCCTGACTTCTCTGCATGCACTTACCTCTGGGCCGCTGCATAGGCTGTTCCCTCTACAGGGAACACCTCACCTCCAACATCGCTGTCCTGCATCCAGTGCGGCTTCGACCTCACCTTCTCTCTTTCTCCTGCTGCCTGTGCTCCTTGTTACCACCCCACCACTCCCCCTGGCTGGGCGGGGCATCCCACACTCCCTTAGCATCCTCTGCTTAACCCTATCGGAGCACCTGCCACTCTGAATTTTCATTTCCGGCCTCTGTGTCTCCCAAATGCTTTGAACTCCTTCAGGGCAGGCACTGGCTGGATCACTGTTATATGTGTACTTCCTGCACCTAGCATGGTGCCTGGCATTTGCTAAACTGAGTGGAGAATGCCTTCGTGACGTTCTGACTGCAGCTGACATCAGACAGAAGAAGTAACTTTAGAAGGAAAAGGGAAGTAGCCATTCATCTCAAGAGTTGCCCCAAAACTGTTCCAGACATATAGACTCTAGGGGCGTGTCTACTGTTTTCTTATTCTCTGCATGTTATCTTCCTAGCCTGAGTATTGCCAACCTTAGGGCAGGCACAGCTCTGTCTTTTAAATAATGGGGCTTATCACAATAAGGCAGAGGTTGACAAAGTTTTTCTGTAAAGAGCCAGGTAGTAATGTTTTAGGCTTTGCAGGCTGGACAGTCTCTGTTGCAACTACTCGGCTCTGAATGCTGAATACTATCGAGAGAGGATGCAATGCATGGTGCTGCTGCAGCCACATTACAGCCATGAGGGGAAGGCCCCAAGAATTACAGAATTGTCAGCCCAGAGCCCCGACTTTGCTGAGTTTCTGTGCCAACACCGGAAATGCCCATCTCCAACTTCTCACTAAAAGGGATAACATCCATCAGTGATGTTTACACCAAGTATTCTTCACTGGAAGTCTACCAGGTCCTAAATACCCCAAAAGATGCTCTATTATTGTATTACAAATTCATGCTTATTAGTCTAAAGAGAAGGCAGCTGAATACCTTTCCTCCTACGGTGGCTTCCCAATCTTGAATGTTTCCCTCTTCACTTTCCAACCAAACGTGAATCCTCGAGAAGAAGTTTTGTGGTGAAAACCTAGATCCCAGGGAACCAGGGGCCTGAGGAGTCCCAGCTGGGGGAGCCATCTGTCTCCTCATGTCGCTGTTAGAGAAGCCCCACTCGTGTACCCCCTCTGCGCTTTAGATCCAAGAACTAGCTGAACCAAGCGTGGCACGGGCGAAGGGTGGGATGACAGAATGTCCTCACACAGGAACGGTCAGGGGAGACACTGCCGTGCTGTCTTCCAAGTGACCCGGAGCAGGTGTGGGGACCCACCACGGCCTCGTCAGAGTGACAGCCACACCCCAAGAACAGGGGAACCTCATCCCACAGCCCGCATTTGAAAAGTCGCCAGGTGTCTTCAAAGGGACTACTCCCCAGATGATGGGCTGGTTGTCACTTCCCGTTGTGTCCTCTGTGCAGGCACTCCGCGTGTCGCCTGCGTACATGGCGCGTCTCGTTGACTCCTCGCAGCCACCTGCATGGTGGGTCTGCTCTCCCGTCCTGCAGCCAGGGTTGGTGCTTGGAGCCAGGCGGGCGGCTCTACTGAATCCGACATTGCCTTTCGGTTCCCTCAACACTCAACAGAGAGTGAGCTCCCGCTCTACAAGCCACAGCCGGGGAAACGGCCCAGACAAGGCAGCCTCGCTGTCTTCTGCCACTGGGCATCTTCAGTTCCCCACCTTCAGGAAGAAAGCAATCCCTGAGACCCAGGTGCTCTTAGTGAGGCCACCTGGAATGACACGTAAGTATTGTCCCTATAGCCAACCCTCCATCGTTCACAGTAGGTGGGGAAGCATCCTTGACATGGGTATTTATTTATTTATTTATTTTGGTGAGGAAGATTGTCCCTGAGCTAACATCTGTGCCAATATTCTCTACTTTGTTTGTGAGATGCTGCCACAGCATGGCTTGATGAGCAGTGCATAGGTCTGCACCCAGGATCCAAACCTGCGAACCCTGGGCTGCCGAAGCAGAGTGCATGAACTTAACCACTACACCACGGGGCTGGCCCCAGTATTTCTTGAGTACCTACTGTATGCACAGCACTGTGCTGGGTGTGTGGAGGACATGGTGGGTGTCTAATAGTATCAAACATTCATCGCTACCGTACACTGCGAGCCCACCATGGGTCTGCCCTGCACACACCTCTCTCTGACCCTCACAGCAACCCTGCGGGGTACAGACTGTTGGGTGATTCTCATGCTAGAGCCAGGAGAATTAAGGCCTAAAGAATGGCAGTAACTAGAGAAGGCCACACAGCCGACAACAGTGACACTGGCCTCTGTGGGTGTCGTGTGGATCCAGGGCAGTGGGTCTCAAAGTCTGGTCCCAGGACTGGCCGCATCAGCATCACGTGGGAACTTGTTAGAAATGCAGAGTCTTGGGCCAGACCTGCTGACTCGGGAACTCTGTGGTGGATCCCACGGTCGGTATTTGAACAAGCCCTCCAAGGGCTTCTGTCGCACGCTCAAGTTGGGGACCCACCGAGTAGTGAGGTCTTTTAAGCACAGTTTGAAGACTATAAAGCACTTATTCGTGAACAATGGCTTTTTGGTGCCTGTCCTTAAAGGCCTTTGTGAAAGCTTATTCAGGGACAACTTCGTTGTTTTTAAATGAATACTCTATTTATTACAAATGCAAATTTGAAACATCACTTCTTCCCTAGGATTTTGTGTTAAATTTATGAGTCTATTTTGCTTACAAATTAACTATATTTTACAATCGCTTTTAAGTTTGTTTTTTAAAAGGAAAAGCCACTTAATTAAATTCCTTTAAATACCTGAAGTGCACTAATGAATTTAATATGTTTGATTTCCTCTGAAGCACTTTTCAAAACCTTCCCAAGTACTTCATGAATTCTTACACATCTGCGAAGTAGAACTTTTTTTTTTAAAGATTTTATTTTTCCTTTTTCTCCCCAAAGCCCCTCGGCACATAGTTGTATATCTTAGTCACAGGTCCTTCTAGTTGTGGCATGTGGGACGCCGCCTCAGCGTGGCCTGACGAGCGGCACCATGTCCACACCCAGGATCTGAACCTACAAAACCCTGGGCCGCCTGCAGAGGAGCGCACAAACTTAACCACTCAGCCACGGGGCCAGCCCCTAAGTCGAACTTTTAAATACACAAATCATAAGTTCTCTTAAACAGTAGCATATCATTTGCAAACTTAGCAAAATTCTCTTATAACTTTCAAGTTGAAAATCTGTCCAATATAACAGTGTGAAGGTAGTTAGCGCTACCGAATTGTGAACTTAAAAATGGTTAAGATGGTGAATTTTATGTTATGTTTTACCACAATTAGAAAAAAGATCTGGCTGTAATTGATTACTCAGTTCATTTAAAATCAGAATCACAAAGCCCTTCTGGTAGATGATGCCAAATTCTCTTAAATATTTCAAACACTTAAAATACCAAATATATAAGATTACTTTCCAATACGGGCTCAAAGCAAGGAAACAAAAAGTGTGGCTTTTGCTTTACTTCAGCATCTCTGTTCTAAATACTAACTCTTCTGGGGATTCAAGACCCAACTAAGAGAAGGGCTGTGCCACCCCAGGCCGCTCGATGCTCCCCGCCAGCTGCAGAAGGCTGCAAATTGCTATTCGGCCAGAAAGGAGGAATTGATTTTTCCAAGGACCTCAGCTGAAGCCTAATTATAGTCACTGTGCTGACGGAAGATTCCAGGTCCCCTCCACCCTCGGCATGGGGTAGTGGTCTCAAAGCCTGAGTCCATTGTCCGATGACAGATATCCTAATTCACCCCCAGTTTGAGTCTCCAGCCCCCTTCAGAGCTGCCCCCTGAGCTGTGTTACCTGTCTGTACTGCTTCCTTCTACGCTGGGTTTGTCCCACCCGCCAGAGAACTTTCACTGCATCCCCCCCCCCCCCCCCCCCCCCGCCGCCCCGATTCTGCACCTCCGTGGCCTCGTTACTCGGTAGCATTCCAGAGAAGGAGGGTGGTATGAGTTGAGGACAGCAGAGAAGGATTTTCCAGAAAGGATAAACCCTGCTTTCTGGTCTTTGGAGGATGAGCCAACAGGAGAAGACACCATTTGTGAGATGAGGGGAATTCATTCCGGTCCGATAAGAAAAACATTCACTGCGCTGTTCCTCTCCCGCAGCTTCCGAGCAGACGGCGCCCCCTGTGGAGTGCACCATTTACACACATCTTCCCTCGAGGGGCGGAGGGCCAGGCGAGGCCAGACCGGAGGGGCCGAGGAAGAGGCTGTGCCCTGGGGGCCGTGTCCCTGAGCCCTGTCCCTGACTCCTTCGTGGGCTGGCAAGAGGCACTGGCCCAGCTGTGAGTTCAAACAAGTGGGGCGTTCCATCGCACATGTGAAAAATGGGGAAAATGCCTGGATAACATCACTAGATGGTGCTTCACTCCAAGTGACTTACTCTATAATGCCTGGGGGCTGGGGTGGGGGGAGCAGGTGGAACAGCGGTGTCATGCTGATTCCCTGGGCACCTGCTCCCGTGAGGACGTCAGCGGAACCTCGTTGTCCATCGGGAGAGACATTCACGCACACAGACAACCAACGCGAATCCCCGAGGATCTGTGCCAGAGGTGAAGCTCTGGAAGGTCTGGAGGGAGACGTGCACCTTCTCCACCTTGGCACATCTTGAAGATCAGTTGGTCTTGGAGGGGGCCGCCTTATCCAGGAGGCTGAGGATGGCACCCACCCTGATGGGGCCCATAGAAGATGGCAGGGGGCAGTGCCTTTAAAAAGCTTCTGGCATTTAATCCTCATGCTGCTCTGCAGAGGGATGCTGTTATTATAAACCCATTTTATAGAAGAAACTGAGGCTCAGCGAGGGGCCACTGAGTTGCCCAAGATCTCAAGGAGAAATGGATGGCGGAGGAGGACGGCTCCCCCAGTGGGGTGGAGCCCAGTGGATGGGGCTGATTTCCCGTTGGTCCCGGGGTCACAGAGGTGGGCAGGCAAGCTGGTCTTGATGGTGTCTGAGTCTCCCCAAGCCCTAGGGGGCAGCAGAGCTTTATAACTGACCGTGAGCTCCTCGGTGAAACAGACTCAGGTTCAAATCTGACGTCTGCTACTAATGGAGCCGGTGTGGACAAGCCATTGAACCTGGAGGCGGGGTTCCCCCTCAGAGGATGCTCCCCCTTCATTCCATCAGGAGAAGCAAGGGCCTCAGAGGGCTGACTCTGCTGTCCCGCTGTCACAGATAAGACATGGAAGCAAAGAGAAGCCAAGTGACTTCCCCAGGGTCACATGACCAGTAAGCCGCAGAGCCAGGATTCGAACCCAGGTCGTCCAGCTGTCCCCACCGCATAGTAATGCCTCTGAACTCACCCGGTGCTTGCTCAGTGCGCAGCTCGACACACACAGCGCCACCGCTGTTAGCCGTTGTTCCTCAAGGGGCCTCCTTCAAGGGCCGTGCGGAAGTTCAGCTGATGGGAGTGACCATTCCTGACAGCAGGACAGTATGTACAGGGCTACCCGGGAGGGAGGGTGTGCCCACTGCCGAGACCCTGAACCTCATGCCTAAAAGAAAACAGTACTTCCCCAGCGGCCTGGCACTCTGCAAGTTTCTCAGTTATTTATAAAAAGCCTGCTGAAGTCTAGAGACTTCTAACAGGCGGAGGTGTGTGCTCGAGACTAAGAATAGCTCCTGAGGCCTGACGGGAGCCGCTGTCTGGTGGCATCAGAGCGGAGCAGCAGCGGCTCAGGCGACGCTGGTTTTCTCCGAGCTCAGCAACAGCTGCCGTGCGAGGGGCTGCCCTGAGCCTCAGGGCTGTGATGGAGGAGTCGGGAGGGGGCCGGGTGGTCCCCGAGGGAGTGGGCTTTCCTTGGGTCTGGAGGTTTCTAGCCTGTCCCCTCTCCCCTGCCTCACCATCTCACTGAGCGGCGAGCACTGGCCACCTGGCCTGACCGGTAGGATGGGGACAGAGAGCAGCGGTCAGCAGGGGAGGGCACGGGGCAGGTTTAGGCACAAACACCTCCATGGGGCTCAGCGCGCCTCACTGTCACCTGGGGGGCTTCCACCCCTGCCCACTGCACCTGACGCTCCGGGGGAGTCTTAGGCACACCCGAGTTGGGGAACTCCTGCGACCCAAGAGAAGGAGAACTTCAGCCCAGAACTCACTCAAATCCCCAGCAGGTGACCGCTGACTTTTTCTGAAATTAAAATAAATTCTGGAGATAGAGTACAAAGATGAAGTCAAACCGAGGTTAAATTGTGGTTCCCTGCTAGGAGCTGTGAGCTTTTAGCGGAAGTATTAGAGGGATGGAGAGGAGGGTGGGGAGAGGGAACAGGAAAAGGGAACAGTTTAAACAGCATAAAATGAAGTTCTATTTCAAATTCTGCCTTGCCATCTGCAGGGGCTCACACGTGGTGTCTTACTGGACGTCCGCATGTATGCATTACACATGTTCATATTAGACACAGGGCTGTGTGCATAAAGCCATGAGCTCCGTAGCTGACGGTCACTAGGGCGTTTTTGAGGGTCCCTGTTCTGCACATGATGTTGACCTTGCACCTGGCTCCACAAAACTTAGCCCCTAAGCCTCAGTGTCCCCCTTTCTGCAGCATGCTGTTGCCTTCTGAGATCTAGTAGGAGCTAGACAGATCATCTTTCTACACCTCATCACCCCTGACTTCAGACAGCCCAGTGCGCTCACTACACGCTTTGTCTTCAAGGACGGACAAAGGGAGTCACGGGAACACCAGCGTTGGACCAGAGAGGTGACTTGCCGAAGGTCACACTGACGTTCTGCCCAGATTCCTAACGCGTCCTTTACCAGGATCGTCCCTACAGAGAGCGGCTCTCCCAAATGTTCCCTGAGTCGAAAGAGGCGGAGGGGAGGCCACGGGCAGCCTCCCTCGGTGCGCTGGCATGGCTGCGTGCCCCTCTCGTGTCTGGGACACAGGGTTAATGAACTGCGTCTTTCAGCACAGCTGCCAAGCCACTGCTCTCAGCCCAAGGTCACACCACCGGCGCTCGCCAAGAGAACACCGTAGTGCGCATGTACCGGTACACCCGGCTCCCAGGGGCACAGGATTCCCACCACCACATCGATGGGGTGTGTGGTTCTCCACCCTGGGGGCACCTTTTCCAAAACACCAGCCCCTGCCCCTCCCCCGGCCCCCATTCAGGTTCCCTGCCCCGGGGCGGAGCCTGCTCCCGTGTCCTCTAAGAGCTCCCCAGGTGGGTCTGACTTGCAGCTAGAGTGGAAACAGTGGCTCTAACCTTGATAGTGTACTGGAATCACCTGGGGGGTTAAAATACTGAGGCTCCCCTCCCCCCAGCCTGATTTAATTGGAGTCTGGGGTGTGGCCTGAGCACTAGGAGTTTTCAGCGCTCCCCACATGGTTTAAAGTTGCTCTGGTGCATTCTGCACCCAGACTCACGGCTTCCCCCAGCAGACAAGGCTGCCCTGCCCAAGTCGTCCTGGAAGAGACTTTAGCCCTGTGTTGCTGCTTCTGAATATATATATATCTGGGCATCTTGAGAACACTCTGTTCTTGACTGTCTCACTCGTGTCCTTACCTTCTGCCTGAGCCTCCTGGGTGACCGAGGTCCCCAGGGAGGGCTGCCTCCCTCTGGACGCCCCTGCTCCCGGGCTGTCCCCGGCATGCACTGTCCTGCTCCTGCCGACCTGCAAGCCCACAGGGCCCCACGTTGCCGAGTTCATTCCTGTCTGCACCCACCTCCCTCTCCCCAGAGATCCAGAGGCCCTCCCGTCACCCAGAACATCTGGGGGCTGGCCTTGAGGCCCAGCTTTCACAAAAGCCCTGACTATTCCCCCTCCCTGGGGACAGCTGAGGGTCAGGCCACCAGGTGTCCTCGTCACCAGCTGAGCACAGCAGACCTGCCCCCACATGTCAGCTGGTGCAGGAGATAGCCCTCCACCCAGCCCCACCGAGATGTGACCAGGACTAGCAACTGGCACTGAACTGGCCAGGTGACCAGAGTCACACCCACCGGCTACTAAGCACCCTCCGAGTGCCAGCACCATGTGAGCCCTTCATGCGAAGTCCCATGTACCCATTCTACAGATGGAGACCAAGGATTGGAGGGATAAAGTCGTTGCCTAAGGCCGCAGACAGCATCTGAACCCAGACCTCCAACCCACCCCTGGCCTCTGCTGCGGAGCCGCTCCGATTAGAGTCCATCAAACCCCCCCCACCCCCCGCCCCATTCTCTCCCAGTAAGTCCCAGGAACCTGCATCTCTATACAAAAATGCGGGAGACCCTGACGTAAATGGCCCAGGGACCAGCCTCGGAGAGTCACTGCCCTCCCCACCCCTGCTCTGAGTCTCAGGACCTGTTTTAGGCCCAGCCAGGCCCCTCCTCGCTGCGTGACCTTGACCGCTCTGAGCTTCCTCCCCTGTGAAGATGAGAGGGTTGAGCAGGCCAGCTCGGAGGGGCTCTTCGCCCCTGCCTGGAGCCCCCAACTCAGCTCCCAGCCCCCACGGGCGGGAGGGACTTCTCCCTGCAGTGAGCACCCCCCCACCAGGTGCCAGGTGGAAACACTGAGCCCCGGCCAGGACCTTCCTTTCCCTCTGCGTGCAGTCAGGGACCCAGCAGCCCCCAAAGCATCTTCCCCAGCCCTGCCCCAGAGTCTCTGGCGGGGGGAGTTCCCTCTGTTATGGGCCTCAAGAGAGCAGGGGGAAGGCTTTCCTTCACGTCCTTTCCTTCTCTCCTCCTGGAGGGGCAGAGCCAGCTCTGGTTCCCATCTCTGCTCTCGGCAGCCGGCCCCGGGAGAGCCCTGGGAGGCAGCTGAGCGGGATGGCTGGGAAGATGGCCCAGTCAGTGAACCAGCCTGCACACTGCTGAGTCCGCGCAGCTGGGGCCTGCGGGGGGGTGGGGATGGGGGGGTGCTCCGGCCCGCCTCGCACCTCCACCACCCCAGGCCTGCCTGGGCTCTCCACTGCCTGCCTGAGCTGGTCCAAATGGTAGGTGCCTGCTGCCTCCTTTCCCTGGGCAAGCCCCAAATTACCGACGGTGCCAACTCTGAACCCCAACGTGTATTTATCATCCTGCCTCTCAGGCTCTCAGCCGGGGTCTCTCTGGTCCCTGCAGCCAGCCCAGGAGTGAAGGGAAGAAGGGAAAGAGGGAGGAGCTGGCTGTGCTTGCCCCCGACCCCAACCCTTTGCTAGGGGGCCGCGGAGATGGACCACGAGGCCGGATCACAGCAGGTGGTACTGCCCTGCTCAGCTCGTCAGGGCGGCTGGTGGACCCAAGGTGGCTGGCTCAGCATCCAATCCCAGCCCTGTCACCTCCTTGCACACTGGAGGTGGGGCCTGCCTGATGGCCAGTCAGTAATAGCGGAGAAGGTGCCGGAACCTGGTTTTCCTCATGGCCTGTGCCTATTTGTGGCCCTTTGGGAGGGGTCTCCCTCCCTGTGCCGGAGTGTGGGGTCTGTCCCACAGGTGCCCAGGACTGTGAGGCCACAAGAAGCCAGCGACTCATCCAAAGGGCCTCTGACCCCCTCACAGTCCTGGACATCAGCCTGCCACAGCTTTCATGTGAGGACTTTGGGGTGCTCCTGCAGGGGTCTCAGTGAGCGTACCAGCCCCTATTTTCCCCTGGATTTTTAGGGTGCAGGGTTTCTTCCTGTGTGGTCCTCAGATGACCTGCATCAGAAACAAGTGGGGCCCCTGCTGAAAATGCGGATGCCTAGGGGCTGGCCTGGTAGCGCAGGGGTTAAGTGCACACATTCTGCTTCGGGGGCCTGGGGTTCGCCAGTTAGGATCCTGGGTGCGGACATAGCACCTCTTGGCAAAGCCATGCTGTGGTAGGCATCCCACATATAAAGTGGAGGAAGATGGGCACGGATGTTAGCTCAGGGCCAGTCTTCCTCAGCAAAAAGAGAGGGATTGGCAGCAGATGTTAGCTCAGGGCTAGTCTTCCTCAAAAAAAAAAAAAAGAAAAATGTGGATGCCTGGGCCCCACCTTTTACACAAGGCATCCTGAGGCGCAAAACCATTTGAGAACCATCGATGTGGCTGCCAAGAGGTTGTGACTCTGGTGTCGCTTCTCTGGGCCCTCAGTTCCTTGTGCTTATAATAGGGGTGAAGATGGCACCTCCCATGTGTGGTCTTCGGATGCACTGAAGTCGTACAATATACAAATTGCTCAGCCCTCAGCTAAGGACCCTCGGCTCCTGGGTCATTGCTCAGCAGCAGAGCGACATTGTGGCAAACCAGTTCAGCAGATGGAAGCCGACCTTCCATTTCTTCCTTTGTTGCCAGGCCAGCCCTGTCACCTTCAATGGAGACAGACACCTACAAGAGTGTCCCTGGTTTGTGGGTCGGGGGCTTGGACCCTCCAAGGCTCTGTCCCTTACTAGCCCTCTGAACTTGAGCATGTGATTTGAGCCCCTATGAGCCTCAGTTTCCACATCTACAAAATGGGAGTGCTAAAGTGCCCAGTCACCTGTCATTGCCTGTGATGGCTCAATGAGATGCTTTAAGGAAAGCCATATAGTTACCCAAGTGTCCATCAATGGAGGAATGGATACCCCAAATGTGGTCTGTCCATACAGTGGAATATTATTCGGCCATAAAAAGGAATGAGGGAGTCATGCTACAACTGGATGAACTTGAAAACATCATGCTATGTGAACGAAGCCAGACGCAAAAACTCACAGGCTGTGTGACTCCACTTATATGAAATGTCCAGAACAGGCAAACCTATAGCGACAGAAGGCAGATCAGTGGTTGTCAGGGGCTGGAGAGAATGAGGGGATTAACGGGCAGTAGGGAAAGGGTGTGGGGTTTCTTTGGGGGATGATGAAAATGCTCTAAAATGGACTGTAGTGACGGATGCTCAACTCTGTGACAATGCTAAAACCATTGAATTGCACACTCTAAACAGGGGAGTTTTATGGCATGTGGATTATATCTCAATATAGCCATTAGCAGAAAAAAAAAAAAAAACCCAAGACAGTCTAGGTCAGAATCCCCTGGAGTTCTCATTTCAAGTGCATTTCTTGGCCTCCTGAGTCAGAACCAGAATTTAAAGAACCACCCAGGCAGTCTGCATGCACAGAACTTGAAGAACCATCGCTCTAGAAAGAGTCTGGGCCATGCTGTTTCCTTGGAATCGGGGTCTTGCAAGTGCACACCCAGTGTGCATCAATTCTTTCGGCTGCTGTAACAAATGACCACAAACGTGGTGTCTGAAAACAACACAAACGTCTTCTCTTACAGTTTTGGGGGTCAGATGTCTGAAGTGGTCTCACGGGGCTAAAATCACGATGCCAGTGGGGCTGGTTCCTTCTGCACGCTCCAGGGAGGAATCCGTTCCCCTCCATTTTCCAGCTTTTGGAGACTGCCTGCATTCCTTGGCATGTGGCCCCATCCTCCAGTTCAAAGCCGGCAATGGCCCATAGAGTCTTTCTCATATCGCCTCACATCACTCTTGACCAACCCTCCTACCTTCCTCTTTCCCATCTAAGGACCCTTGTGGATTACATGGGACCCATCTAAATAATCCATCTCAAGGTCAGCTGATTTTCAACCTTAACTCCCTCTTACCATGAAATATAAACATATTCCCTGCTTCTGGGATGAGGACGTGGACCTCTTTGGGGACCGTTCTTCTGCCTTCTATACAGCCCTGCTGTTCGCTGGTGTAGAATGCCTCAGCCCACATCACAGATGCTGAATAAATAAAAGTAACCCACCAGGAGTCGCATCCCCCGGCTGCTGCATTTGTGCCTGAGAAAAGCTCCTAGCAGACACTTCCACACACTGATGATCGCTGTCCCCTTCCACAGCCCCCACCCCCCTGCAGAGCCTGCAGTTAAAATAGATTTTGGGCCCCTGCCACCTCTTTCTGCTTCTCTGGTCAGCTTGTTTCTCGGACAACAATGGAGAGTTTGAAGCCCATCCAGAGACAAGCTTCCATCTGCCCCGTGCAAGTTCCAGTAATAGGTCACTATTTATAATTATATAAATAATAGAAAAACATGCTCAAGCCGCCCTCCCCAAGGAGCCCCCATCTCCTATTTTGAGGCGGTCAGCCCTCCCTCCCGTGCAGCTGCATCCCTCTGCGGTCTGGGCTGAGACGTAGATGCTGGCGCAGTGCAGCCTGGGAGGGCGGGAGGTGCTTCGCTGGGAGCTGAAGGATCCAGGGAAGTTGGACCCCCAGGAAGACCCTCATCCCAGGCAATCGAGCGGACACGAGTTTCCAACTCAGGGTTGAGTGTAAAGTTCTCGGGAAATGAAGAGAAGGAACAACTATTGTAAAATCCCCTTGTAGAGACCGCTCCCCCAAGACCGGAAATGCTTTAATAAGAAGTGGGGGCTGGACAGAGATTCGAGTGTGAGTTCTGTTTGTTTGTCTCGCTAGGATCATGAGGAGGAGAGGCACTCAGGGCTAGCAGAAAGAGGAGAGCCAGGCTGGGTATACAGTCCTGGATATTTGCCTCCAGGGGAGGGAATGAACAGTTGTGGAGGATGTGCACCATGCCAGCTGTTTCACTCTTGCTGAATCCTCTCAATAACGATGGGATTGTGGATCCATTATACAGATGAGGACACCGAGGTTCAGAGTGGCAAAGTAACCAACCCAAGGGCACCCAACCAGGAATGGCAGGGCCAGGGTCCAACTCAGGTCTGATTCTAGCTCCTACGGCACGCTGTTGCCCAAGGTTACCTTAAAAGATCAGGGAGTCTTGGGTGAGAAAGGATGGTTTAAAGGATGACCAAAAGGACAACTTTAACTCAAAGTACAACTCGGGGATGATTCTTCTCTGATTCCATTGACACTAAAACCGAGAGACAAAGATATACGAAGCCAGAGTCAGGAGCCTGAACGGGCTTAAGAGAAAAACTGTGTGTGTCAGAGCCGAGACACGGGCATCTGGCATCTTCACCCCGATATGTTTTACGAGAGCATCACCCATCCTTACTTCTCTGAAGTGGTTTAGGTGTGGTCTTCTCTAAGTCAGAGGCCAAGCAAGGTGGCACTTGGAGTCCTCGTAAATTTCTTGGGGGTCAGTGGCCCAAAGATTCAGAAAAGTGTCTTGTTGCTCCCAGACCATTGCCAAGCCGTGGGAGTACCCGCAGGCCAAGTGACTAGAGGGACAGAAGAGCAAACTGGGTGACTAACAGGAACTGCCATTTACACGACTTCGTATCTGCACTCTGATTCTAGTTTACCGCCCATTCTGAGCACCTTGGTGTTCCCATCAATCGAATGGGTCTGCGGTGGGTGCCTCTCCTCCAGGCCCCTGCAGCAGCCCGTATCCGTCAGTTTACCACCCATTAGTGATGGGCTGTTTCTCTCTTTCCTTCTTGGGATCCCTGAGCACAGGCGCTGAGTCCTTCACTGTAGTGTCCCAGTTCCTGGCACTCAATAGTGAATGAATGAATGAATGAATGAATGAACGAGCGTATGGATCATAAGAACAGTCCACTGGGTAGTGGTGTGCTGACTTGTCTTGGACCAGCTTGTGAGAGAAAATTGTTAAACATTCAGGCATTTTGCAAACCCCTTGTTAAAATATTGGTAGCTTGAAATTGACCATAGTGGCAGTATTTACACAGTGGAAATTGGCAAATGCTATAAATCAGGGCTTCCCCGCCGCCTTTTCAGAGCCTGTGCACCTGCACATGGCTGGGTAGCATTTACTAGATTGGGCACTATTTGAAGCACTTTACAAATATTCACATTTCACCCTCACAACCACCCTGAGGAAGGCAGCATTATTATTGCCAGTTTACAGATGGGGAAACTGAGGCCCAGGGAGGTGAAGTCATTTGCTCAAGTGTGGTTTGGGAGTCTTCTTCCCCGACAGGAACGTGGGAGAGCCGAATGAAGACCATCCTCGCCATCTCCGGGCTCAGGTGCCCTTTGCGGCCCCACAGGTACCAGCCATTCTAATCGCGGCCGACGTGTTTAATCAGCTCCTCTGGGAGAAGAGCCAGTTGCCTGGTGACTGAAGTGTTTCCCAGCCCGCAGAAGGTCACGCTGTGTGATGGGAGGATAAAGATCAGCGTGCCCCTCCGCCAGGGCTCCAGACAGCAGATCCAATCAGACGGCCAGACCCCATGCAGAGCTGCAGCCCTCCCTCCCGCTCTGAGCCAGCCGGCAGAGCCAGAGCCGTCGGTAGGATTGAATTAAAGCCATGACGTCGGAATAGGCGGCAGCAGACTGTTTGTGCATCGCTGCCAGAGAAGGGGGCAGAGCCGAGTGGAGTGTGGGTGTCAGCGCAGGGCCTCCAACCTCAGAGTCATCTCTCCACTCAGGACTGGCCCTTGGAGTGTCGCTTTGGGACCACAGCTGGGGACAATCATGGACTCCCCGAAGATCAGCTTAAGGGCTAGCAGAGTCTCCCCAGGGACCATTCTGGCTTGAACGTTCCAGATCTCCATAGGCCCTGTGAGAGCCCAAGTCAACCCTTGTTTACTCCTGCAGTGTGGCCTCCCATGTCTGTCTCTGCACCCCTCCAGGAGTTCCTCAGAAGCGAAAGTGTGGCTCCTGGTTGCCCCTGGTTGTGGCTCAGGATCGAGCCAGAGAGCTAAATGCAGCAGGGCCTCGATAAATATGCGATGAATCAACGAACGAACAAACCCACAGACTGTGCCTTGGCGTCCCCACCTTCCCGCTGCCCCAAGGTGTCCCTGCTTATTCTCAAAGCTCTGCAATCAGGGGTAAATTCTCCGTGGTCAGGACACCCCAGCCTCCCGTTCGCCCAGCTCCCCACTGGCTGGCGAAGGCGGCTCATTTGGCAGGAGCCCCAGGAGAGCTGACGGGGCCGAGGAGGCCTCTGGGAGGAGGGGATCACACTGCCATCTGAAGAGGAAGCCCGGCCAGAGGAAGGGGGGAGGGAGCTCCAGGCGGAAGGAACAAGTGTCTGTGTTGGTCTAGGAGCTAAGGGCGGCCGGTGGGGCTTGAGACGAAGCGGATGGTGTAGACAGGTGATGGAGTACAGACCCGCTCCCTTCACCCCACCCACGGGGGCCTCTCCACAGCCGAGGGGCAGAGTGAAGCCATGTGCCCCTCAATGGCCCGGAGCTCCCTCCCAGGACTTCGTCCCCACCCACTGCCCTGTCTCTAGCCCTGGGAGCAACGATGCCAAGGGGGAGGGGAGGCGGCCAGGAGAGTACCATTTTCTGCCTCCCCCGCAGAAAGGCCCCCATCATTTAATCCTTGGGTAATGTAACAAAATAAAATTCCAGGAGCTGATTTGTGACTGGGTCTCAGCCGCCAAGGGTGCTTTTGGAATGCAGCCGCCAGGTGCTGCTGGCTCTGTGAATCCGCAGAGAGCAATGGGCAGTGCGGGTTCAACCAGGACCGGGCTGATCCCGAGCTCCGGCAGGCAGGTTTCAGGTTTCAAAGCCCCTGGTGGCTTTGAAAGGCGCCCGTGCCCCTGGAATGGGCTGTGACCCTCAGCTTGGGCCTGGGGAGGTATGGGCACCCTGTGAAGTTGATGTAGGTGGGCCCACCCAAGTCTCCATCTGCGAGCACCCAAGGACCCGTGCCTGCAGGCCAGCACCATCACAGAGCCTGGCATGCAGAACAGACACGGAATACATGCCAATCATTGATGGGCAAGTCACCAAGCACTATGGAGCCCAAAGGCCTGGCCTTGGGAACCAGAAAGTGTGTGACCTCCCTGAGAATCAGTTCCCCTCTGGTAACGTAGGTCTGATTCCACAGAGACCACTTTGTGCCATATCCCACCGGACGCCCTTCTCATGGCCATCTCATTACCTAATTTATCCCCATTTTAGGAGAAGGAATCATAGTGAGACAGGTGGCAGGACTGTCCCTGGCCACCCAGCTTGGCTACAGAGCCCAACCCCTTAAACCATCTCACCGCAGACCTTCTCCCAGCAGGCTTGAGGACCACCTGCAGGGCGTTCTCTTGGGCTGTTTGGCTGAAAGGCAGCCCCCTGGGCCCTACCTGAGTCAGAATCTGGGGGCCGCCCCCCCTGCTCTTTAAAGTTTGACCACTCACCACCCCAAGCCCCTGGGCTGTGCGGCTCAGAGGGCGGGTCTGGCACGTGGGTGTGTCCACCATCAGGGTGCTGGGGAGGGGAGTAACTTTGGTGGAATAAGCGCCCAGCCCGCATTCACGTTGGAGTACTGTTTTTATATCGCCTTTATTGCTGTTCAGCACAGAGCGAATTAATGCTCCCTCTACTCCTTCACTGTCCCAGGAGAGATTACCTTCTGAGGCTGGGAGGACGTGTGGTGGAACCGGGGTGGGGGTGGGCATGGAGACCTCTCAGGGGTCCCATCCCTCCTACCTACACCCCAACTCTGCTCGCACCTGCTTCCTTCCAGAGCCGGCAGGGGTGCGGAGGGGCGAGGCGCAATGAGTACGGCCGCTGCTTTGGGGACTGAGGCACCTTGGCGGTGGGCTCCTGGGTCTCTCTACCCCTCCCTGTCCCCTCCCCGCCTTTTTGGCTCCGGGCGGGCCGCTCCTCCTCCCCGCAGTGAGCGAAGCCGGCGCGCGCTAGGACCGCGGCGCGCCGCCCTCCGCCGCTATAAGAGGCCGCGCTGGGGCCCCACGCGGACCCACGGCTCCGACCGGTCCCCGCGTCCCGGCCCGCGCTGGACCCGAGGGCGGACCGGCCGCTGCGCAGCCCACGCCAGCCCCGGGCCTGCGAGGGACTCGCGCCCCGGGGACCCCACTGCGGACACCATGGGCGCTGCCCACTCCGCCTCCGAGGAGGTGCGAGAGCTCGTGGGCAAGACCGGCTGTGAGTATCCCGCGGGGGACGGGCGGGGGACAGGGACGGGAGCACCCACAGGCTGGCCCGGGGGCTCCCAACCCGCCGCCGCGCTGTGTGACCTTGGGCGAGTAGCTGGCCCTCTCTGCGCCTCAGTCTCCCCCTCCTTCAAATGGGCCCCCGCCGGCCACTTTGCAGGCTGCGGCGAGGAGCCCGCGGCGATGCTGAGTAAGTGGCACGGCCGCTCAGCTCCGGTGCTCTCCGAGTTGGCTGGGCACCCCCGGGCCCTGGGACTGCGGACGGGAGAGGGAGCAGGGCAGGCGGCCCGGCCCGGGAGAGCGCGCGCCCGTGGCTGTCCAGCTGGCGCGCGCGCCCAGCACCTGAAAGTCTTTGGCGTCCCGGTGCGCAGGGGCGGAAAGTTTTGAAGTCGGCGGGACGTGGGTGGGAGCCGGGCTCGTGCGCTGCTCCGCGTGTGACCTCAGGCGGGCGAGCCGGTCTCTCTGCGCCTGCCTTCGTCCTCCCGTCTGTAAAATGGGTTCAGGCAGCGCCCCGCGCCCCCCGGGTGGCTGGGAGGTGTAAGCGCGGCAGCGCCCGCTGAGCGCTTGGCTGGCGTCCGGCGACCTTCCTCGAGCTCGCCCGGACTCCCGGCCCCGCAGAGGCTGCGCGCCCCGGGGCGGGGCGCACGGGGAGGCCGGACCTGGGCGAGCCGACCGCAGGCAAGTGACAGCGGAAGCGCCTGTCAGCCCCGAGGAGGCCGGCTGGGCTCGGCGGTTGACTGGCTTTGGTGATGGGGCCGACCGGGTGTGAGCCCTGCCAGCACCACTTCCTGGCGGTGTCACCTTGGGCTAGTCACTCTACCTCTCTGGGTCTCGGGTTCCTTCTCTCTGGAAAGCGAGTTCTGCAAGTACCTGGGAGATGCTCTAAGAAATGGGAGCTGCAGATAGGATTTCCAGGAGGGAGCTGGCTCCTGGCGCCCGCTTGGAGTTTATGCAGGCAGCCAGCGGCCCTAGGTGATCACCAGGAGGGGGGAGCCCAGCCATTTGCGGTGGGCTGAAAGACGACCCCTCCTGACCCCTAGTCTAAACATCCCTTTCCAGGAGAATTGGGTGAAAATTACAGTAAGCCCTTAATAACTGGTGTGTTAACACGCAAACCTACACAGCCATATATGTATATCTCTTCCTATGTCCAGATATAGAACTGCCTCCAACTGGAGGAAAAAAAGGGTGTGGTGCAGTGTGTATAATATGGAACCCTTTTTGTTTAAAAAAAGAGAAGAGATAAGAGTATATATTTGGAAACGCTTTATTTGCATCAGGGACTTTGGAAAGATCCAAACGGAAGTAAGAATAATGCATAGTTGTTGGGGGATTGGTGGAGGGGGCGAAGGGGGTGCGAGCTTTTTCCTGTAAACTTCTTCATGCTTTCGTTTTGAACCCGTGCGAATATTTTACTTCTTCAAAAAGTGTTGTGAAGTCCAGTTCAACCGCAGGGTTAATGTGAGAGAGCAGGCGGCAGGATTCTGCTTGCCCAGACTTTCTTGGGTTTCCCCTGTTTTGGTGATTTCTTGGGTGTCCTCTCTTGCCTTGTATCTGGACCGCCGAAGTGGGGGTTCTTTGTAGCCGGGATCTCCCAGGAAGGGGGCCTGGCAGCGCCCACAGCGGGCAGCCGGGGAATTCCGCTGCGTAGTGGGTTTGACAGGTGATGGGCGCAGAGCATGCTGGGAATCTTGTCAGTTTCCTGGGTCCAGTCTCCCACGGGGGATGGCAGATGCTGTGCATCCTGCTCCGTCGCTTTCCTAGAGGTGCCTGATGTGGCTTCCCCTCTTTGCTGCCCAGAACTCAGATTTCACATCCTAAAAGGGGGGAGGGAGACCACGGAGGGGGGGGGACTGGCAGGGAAGGGGTTCTGAGGTCAGACTGGAGCGGAGGGTGAAGGCCATCACTTCTCTGAACTTAAGTAGGTGGAAGGTGCCCCCTAGTCTTCTGAAAGGGTGGCACAGTCTGGGCACTTTTACCCTTTCAGGGTGAGCCAGAGAGGCTGCTGATCCTGTGGGGAGACACACAGCATAAACAAATCACCCTATAGGTGTCAGACTCTCTGAACAAGATATAAAACAGTGGCATGAGAGTCGGGGGAGGGACAGGGGAACATTTCTTTAGGGTGGACCAGGAGGGCCTCTCTGAGGAGGTGGTAATGGAACAGAAATCCAAATAAGAAGGAGCCAGCTACGTGAGGATCAGTGGAAAGTGCATCTCAGGCAGAGGGTGCAGCAGGTGCAAAGGCCCTGGGCAGGAAGGCGTTGAGGACGATAAGTGAGAATTGTATGCAATGAGGACAGAGCCATAGTGAGGGCTCAGGGTGTGGCAGGAACCTGATTTAAGGTGCTTTGCTAGGTCTGTGGCCTTGGGTGAGTCATTTATGCTCTGTGTGCCTCAGTTTCATCCTCTGTAAAATGGCGATAGTAGTCATACCTTCCTCCGGGTTGTTGGGAAAGAAAAAGTGAATGAATATATGTTGAGTTTTTCTTGGCCACGCTTTAAATACATTTGCAGTTTTGGTCACTCTGAGCCACGGCTAAGAGTTAAAGCTTGGTCTCACTTCTGCCCAGCTGCCTGACCTTAAGCAGGTTGTTTTACCTCTCTGAGCATCGGTGCCCCTATCAAAGATCATGTATGTTTGATGTATGTGAAGTGCTTGGCCTGGCAGGCAAGCGTCAGTTCCCAGGATCCTGCGGGCTGGACAGAGCCCTTGGGAAGCCTTCCTGGGGAGCAGGAAGAGCCTAGGGCCTGGGCGGCCAGAGAGCAGGCTGCACCCTCAGGGTGGCTGGGCTCCCCTCGCCTCTCTGAGGACCAGGATGGTCCCCGATTTGAAGAATGAGCCTAGTCTCCCCCTGAGGACTCCATCCAGAAACGATGAGCCAGGGGAGCCTAGCGTGGTGATGGTCGACGTCACTCCTTGAGCACAGGCTCTGTGCCGAGCACCTCGCGTGCATTCTCGTGGAATCTTCCTAAGAACCCTCCAGGGAAGGTAGTAATATGATCATTTTATAGATGAGGGAAACTGAGGCTCAGCGGGAGAAAGCAACTCGCCTGCGGTCCCGTGACTCCTACGTGGAGCAGTAGGGGTCCCAGGATGCCCGAGGCGACTGTCCTGCCACTACTGTTAGGGACCCAGAAGGGCTAGGAACAGCCTGCCCAAATATTTTTCTCATGTCCAGGCCTTTGCATAGGCTGTTCCCTCTGCCTGGAGCACTCTTCATTTTACTGTGGACAATTCAGCATTTGCATATGGGAATCCTTCTGTCACCGCCACCCAGATTAAGACTGCAAACGTTTCCTCTTAAGCCTGTTGCTTGACGAAACCCTGACTCCTCCTCATTCGGGGCTCAGCTTAGCTCTTGTTGCTCCCTTCCAGAAAGCCCTCCCTGCCTACTCTCCATGCAGCCTTTGTGGGCTCAGCGCCCGTCCTCGGGACGCCCGCAGCCCTGCATTCCCTGCTGTAATAGCACACATCACATCCCGCCGCGTTATCACTGTTGGCGCTGGCGTCTGCCACCCTCTCGAGACTTGGAACTCCCTGAGAGCAGGGAGAATGTGTCCTGTTCACCTTTGTGTGTGGCATGTGGTACCCAGAACACAAGAGGTTCACGGTGAAGAGGTAAAGACCCTGGGGACTTTATAACCCGAGGAGTCCTGCCCAGGAGCGTGTGTCCAGTAGAAAACCTAGTGCCACACCATCAGCTGGCCTTGGCCTGGCCAGCGGGCCCGGCACCTCTGCTTCCCTCCCCACACCATGCATTCCCTGGGCTTCAGTGCTGAGCCAGCCCTCCCTCCCAAAAAACAGGCCTGAGCACAGACTTGCCCACGCAGGGCTTCCTCGGGTCTGCACACCCACCTCCCCTCACCTGTCAGTCTCACTGATTGATTTCAAACATAAACAAGTATTTCCAACCATCTTTTCTGAGCCCAGAAAGCTGACTACCTAGATTGTTAAAATTCATATTCAAAACCCGAGCGAAGGCATCCTGGCTCTGTGTGTGAGTGGTGAGCGGGGCCTTCAGAGGCTCCCCCACAGTGGGAATGGAGCCAAGCCCACTGTGTGTCCCGAGGTGTGAAATGGGCCCTGGACAGGAAGAAAGGCTCCTTAGGAATCACTTTTCAGAGTTAGTTCCCATTTGCTACCTGGAGCTGGCCTGGCCGTGGCCACTTCCTGTCCCTTCCAGTCTGTGCCTGCTCCTGGAGCTGGAAAGGAAACAAGAGGAGGATTCTGGGAAAGGTGCAGGGTCTATTTTTTCCTTCAGCCTCCAAAACAGCTCTGCAGGCATGACTGTGTAGATGCCAAGAAGCTGCCAGAAGGAAGGCGAAAAAACAATCTCCCAGATCTGCAGTTCAGACCTCATCAGGGTAATAGCTAATGTTTGTCAAGAGCTTGTCATCTGCCACACTGAGCCGTGTGGTTTATCTGCAGCCGCTCATGAAATCCTCCAGGAACACTCTGGATTTCCCATTTTACAGATGAGGAAATCGAGGCTCAAGAGATGATGTGACTTTGGGGCCAGCCTGGTGGTGCAGTGGTTAAGTTTGCACATTCTGCTTTGGTGGCCCAGGGTTCACCGGTTCGGATCCCAGGCATGGACCTACACACTGCTTGTCAAGCCATGCTGTGGCAGGCATCCCACGTATAAAGTAGAGGAAGATGGGCACGGATGTTAGCTCAGGGTGAGGCTTCCTCAGTGAAAAGAGGAGGATTGGGGGCGGATGTTAGCTCAGGGCTAATCTTCCTCAAAAAAAAAAAAAAAAAAAAGAGATGACGTGACTTGCCGAAGGCCACAGGCCACTGAGAAGTAGAGTCGGGTACCAATTCCTGGCCCCTAGTTCTCATCACTTGGGAGGGAGCAGAGATGTGGGGAAGCGTGTATGGCCCAGGCCGGCTGGTGGGGGTGGCACTGCGTGTTCCGCTGGATTCTCAGCTCTGCGCATTACTCTTGGGTTATAGTCTTCAAGTGGCCCCAGACCACGCCCTTGGCCCACTCACTGTGTGCCGTGTTCCCACTGTTCCAGGCACGGGATGCCCAGGTGCCCAGTCACCTCCCCTGCCATCAGCAGCTCAGGGGCTCCAGGGGCCAGGGGGGTGGCTGCGCTCTTCCTGTCGTCCGCCGAGGCGTATTAAGCTAAACATATCAGACCTGCCCGGCTCCCTCCCCGCTTCCTCCGGGGCGGACTGTGGCTTTTAACCTGAGGTCCTTGGGGAGTCTGTGAACCCCATGAAACAGGCGACAGAGTTGTGTCTGTGTGGCTCTGGGGGGAAGTGGACCCCCAGTGCTCATCAGATGTGGTCTATTGTGTGTAAATCATACTTCAATAAGAAAATCATAAAAGCACTTATGTTTTTTTAGGGAAATGAAAAACAGTGACTCCCTGGTAGGGAAGGAACAAACACATCTGGGAGGCCTGGGGGGGGCCAGTCCCCACAGGCTGAGCTCTCGGGGCAGCCTCTGGGGACAGTGGGCTGGCGTCCTGAGCACAGCGGTCAAGACCATGGGAGGGAGGCCCAAGGGACCCCAGCTTCTGGAACCCTCCCACCTTGGTAAGGTGGGAAAATCCAGGCGTCCGCTGCCCACCTCCCTGGGTGCTCTGTGTGGAAACGTGCAGAAGGAGCTGGGGAGCAGGGCACCCGCTGCTCAGCCCACGCTGATCTTTTGGACTCTGTTCCGCTGGCCCCGTCAGCTCACCATTAGCAATAGCCTGGGAACAGTGTTCATCGGGCTTGCCCTGAGCTGCCTACTCCAGGCTGCAGCCCTCTCTGAGCTGCCAGTTCCACCCCTTTGGAAATGTGGGGTTGACCAGATGGTCTTGGGTCCCTTCGGCCAGCTGTGCACAAGGCAACAGCTGCTCATGGGCACTTTATGTCAATCATCTTCCCATCCTCCTAGGAGCCCAATGGGACTTTTGTGACCAGTTTACAGATGAGGAAACTGAGGCTCAGAGGTGCCGAGTGTCTGCTCGAGGTCACTTCGGAGCTGAGCATGGAACCCAAATTCAAAACCAGAACTTTCCGTGGTTGCCTCTTTTTCAAGTCCAAGAACGAGATGGCCTCTCCCACATGACATAAACCCACATGATGGAGATTGAGACCAGAATAGTCTGTATATGTGGGAGAGACGACACCGCTACCCCATGACCTCGTTAATAATGTTCCGCCTACTTGTTTACTAAGTTGGCAAGGGAAGACTCAGACCTGGAGGCAGATAGGATTGGCTCTGGGTGATGTGGAAAGTTCTAGAATTGTGAGCTACCTTGGCGAGGGGGCAAGCTGAGTGATGGGCAGTGTGAGGGAGTGGGGAACGCTGGGAGGAAGGGGAGGATGGGCTCCCCATTTCCTGGGGTCTTACCCGGTGGCTCCCATCTGTTTGAGAACAAGAATCGTGTTTTCTCTGCATGAAAGCAATTGGCAGTCCCCTCCAGGACTCCCAGCTCCGCAGATTAGGAGTAATTAGATCCTGCTGCATCTTTCTTTCTCGCCTCCCCACCCCCACACTGGCAGGATATTTTTTGTGAGTTAATGGCCCCCAGAATGCAGCAGGGAATTTAATCAACGCTCAGATACGCCACATGGTCCAGTCAGACAGACAGAATACCTCGCATGTTGATAAGATGCTTTTACTTTTGCAAAGCACTTCCGTCTCTATGATCTCAAGCCGAGGGCACGAGGCGTTTTCAGCTCAGAAGTGCCCACTCGCTGCTTTGGGAAGACAGGATGGGGCCCCTTCTGCCCCTGCTGGTGAGACTGGACAAGATGACCTGGAGGAGCCCGGCCCCAAGGTCCTGCCAGCCATCCTGTCGCCTGCTCCAACTTTATTATTAATTCATAAAGCCAGAGGTCGATTTGGGGATTTCCGCCGGTGGTGGCAGCCACCTTAAGCGCTAGGACAAAGAGGCCCTTTGTTGTCCCAGCAGTGTGACCTTTCTGGACAGGCAGGCTGTCAGAAGTGGGTCTTCCGTTCTCGGCTCAGTGCCCTAGGAGGTGAGAAGGAGCGGTCAGATCTCAGGGCCCAGGTGCCTCCGGGAGGGCGGGCAGGTGGCCAGGCAGGCGACATCAGCACTGTTGGTGTGGCTGAGTCACCAACAGCGATGGAAAGAGAAGGCGGCTGCAGTGAATGACTTTCCTGGTGTGTCAAGGTTGGAAGGGACTTCATGCCAGGGTCCCAGTGATCAAAGAACCCCGAGAGAGCGCCCAGCACTTCGCAGGGCTCACCCACCTGCTAGTTCTCAGGCATTCTCTTGTCTTGTCCTCACCTGCATCCCCCGAGACCTCAGGTGGAACCCCACGTGGGCACACCCTGGCCTCCCATCACCTGGGCCTTTACCAGCAGGTGGATGTGGGCTCGGATCACGGCACTGCCTTTTAGTGTCCAGGCAAGTAACTTTGCCTCCCTGAGACTCAGTTTCCCCCTCAGTAAAATGCGAATGTGTCACAGGGCTGCTGTGAGAATTAAATGAGAATTTGAGTAAAGCCCCTGACATGTTGTAAGTGTCAATGGTTGTTGGCAGGTACTAATCATTTTGCTTATCAACCTTTGAGAAGCTGGCTACATTTCTCCTCTTTAAGGGCATTCTAGAACTTCTTTAGTAGTTCATTCTATTTTTGATACGTCTGCTATCTTTCATGTGCCTAAAGTTCATTATCTTGTCCTTGTGCTGATGGTCAGGGACATTAAAGTGCTTTAATTTGTAGCTCTGTTGTATTTTTTCTTTCCTTTTAAAACCTACCTATTGGTTATTATTGTTGTTTTATGCAGATACCATTAATTCTTGCAACTGTGTTCCTTACAGATTTAGTTTTCTTCTTAATAATACACTTTTCCTTAGATTTTTGTGTGAGTCTGTGAGTTGTCAGCTTTGTCTGAAAATGTCTGTATTTTGCCAGCGTACACGGGTGACGATTTGGCTGGGTATAAAATTCGAGGTTGTTGCATATTTTCTCTTTGTTTTTGGTCTCTTGTCGAGAAGTCAGCTCTTTTGTCTAATTGATATTTCTTTGTAGAAATCTGCTTTTTTCCCCTCTGTTTTTGAATTTTCATAGTTAGTGTTTTTTTTTACCATGCTGTATCTCAGTGTGGATTTATTTTATTTATCCTGCCTGTGAATGTGTTAATGGTATTTCTGTCTACAGACAACTCGTGTCTTCCATCATGAAAATATTATCTTTCTCTTTCTCTTCTTCCTCAGTAATTCCTGTTAAAAATATGTTGGGCTGTATATCTGTCCTGAATGCCTCTGAACCTTTCTTCTGGATTTTCTATCTTTTTATTGCTCTGTGCTGTATTCTGAGTAATTTCCTTAGGTCTTTCTTCCAGTTCACGAATTCTCTCTTTAGCTGGTACATCTTTGCTGCCTTAAGCCGAGTATTCAGTTTTTTAATTCCAATGACTTTTTAAAAACATTGCGTAAGTTCTATAGAGTTTTCAAATTCATCGCTGTTGTCATAAAGCACTGTTCTTTTGTTATTTGTGATAATTTAAAGCTTAATGTAGAGTGTCTTCTGTTCTGCCTTCTTGGGGTGCGATTGCTTTTTTTATTTGTCTGCTGATTCTCCCATGCGGTGGTTCATTTGCTTGTATGGTTTGGTTTTTGATTATGAGCTCATCTTTGACTGAGCTGTCTCTCCGTGGTTTTCACATCCTTCCAGAACAATCTTCAGCTCCAGATTTATGTCGAGGCCCAGCCAAGTGGAGATGGGCTTGCCTAAGGGACCTCCCCCATGAGAGTCCCGTATGCCCTGGGTTATGGAGGTGCCTCACGCAGTGCTCTGCATCCATTGTGCTGGGTGCCTTAAGGCTCTCCCTGGTCTGGAAACGCTTTTTACATTAATTCTCAATTTGGCTTTCCTGTACCCCAGGGGCTTGGGTTTTCCAGCCATGCCTGGTACAGCACAGGCTTGGAGTTTTGGTTCATCATGGAGGGCCCCCTCCCCTGTGCCCTGCCACCTCCTAGCAAAGTCGGTGTCCTTTTGATTCTTCAGGCCAGTGGGAACCACTTTTTCTGGCCCACCTTACGTGGAGAAGCAGCCTTTTGTGCTCCATCTTTTGACAGGAGTCTCACTTCTAGCTCAGACAGACCCAAGGGCGCTTCTGTCACTCGGTGTGTTGGAAGCCCCCGCCCTCGGCTGTCAGAGCCTGTAACCATTCTGACTCCCCTGAGCCACCCCAGCAGAACCTGGCACTCTTGCCCTCCTGGATTGGGGTCCCCTCCTCGCTCTGGCCCCTGGGGGTTTCCCTTTCTTTCAAGCTGAGTGGTCTACTTAATTCTTTCCTATCTTATCCAGGGCTCCATGTATCTGTAGCAGGGTGGGGAGTCTGTGTTGGCTCCAAGGAAAGGAACTGGAGCTCTTTACCTAAATGTCCTACCATAGTAAGCCCCGCTACTTTCGGAGGCCCATCTCCACTTGGTTTGGCCTCAGCATAAATTAGGAGCTGAAGATAGTTCTGGAAGGATGTGAAAACCAGTTCCTTAGATGCTCTGAAAGACACCCACTCTCCAGAGCTTTCCTGATTAACTGTTGCTTTTCCCCTTCCTCATCTTTAGTCTTTTTATTAAAATGGAGACATCGTTGTCTCTTCCGTTACATAAATGGCATATATTCGTCATCCCAGTCACTTCTCAGTTTTGGCACACAGCATAGAAAATGGTTATGAGAATAGATCCTGGAGTCACAGACCCGGATTCAAATCCCAGTTCTGCCACTCATTGCTGTGTGACCTTTAGCGAGTGACTGGACCTCTCTGAGACTCAGTTTCCTTATCTGTAAAATGGGTGTGATAAGCACCCTAGGGGCAGGCAGTGTTGGGAGGACTAAATAAGGTAACGCATGCCAGGCATTTGGCTTAGCTCCTGCCTGAGTGAAGGCCACACATGGCAGTTATCGTTCCTGCTATAAGGCAAATGGAAAGAACCGAGCAGAGCTGGGGGGAGGCAAGCATGGATGTGCAAAGCACAGACCGTGTGATTTTGAGAGCCATGCTCGCCCACTCGGACAGCTTTCCAAGTTGTCTCATTGCACATGAGAGGAGGCGATTTCTAAAGTCAAGTCACTTCACTCTGCCCCAGCTTCCCTTCAGTCTTGAGAATCAGAGGGTGTATTCTGTGTAGGAACAACCCACAGAGATGCTAATGGGGCCCTCCGTCCCTGAGATGGAGATAAATGCCATCCCCATGCTGTGTGGACCCGGCACGGCTCCTCCCAGGACCTCCTCGGCTCTTATACTTACGAAGTGGCTTGAAGTTTGCGTGAAAAGCGTTTGGAACCCCTGGATACAAGCCGGCAATTCATCTTCTTGTTGCTGCTTCGGAGAATAGAATTGGATTTGATGCCTCCTTTCTTAAGGCCAAGTGCACCCAGGGGCATCTTTGAACACCTGGCAGCGAGGCCTGGTCTATAATGTGTCCATGTTAGGCACGTGGCCTCCCAGGGGAAGGCGGACAATGGAGGGAAGCAGGCCTCCAGCACCGCGGAGCATCTTGTGTGCACCAGGCGTGCAAAGGTGGGGGTCCCTTCCAGGCTGCGGGGGCCTGGCCCTCCGCTCTCCCTCCTAATCAGGCCCAGGATTACTCATTGCTTTGGCTGGAGCCCCAGGTGGCACGCCACAAGTTGCCTCTTCCCTCCCCAGCCTGGAGACAGCAGAAGAGCCGAGGAGGTACCATGGGGATTGTTGCTTTAGGAGCATCCTGACAATCGTGGCAACTCCACGGTCCTGCCCCTCCACCAGGTCCAGCGCCAAAGGAGCGTGTGACTTTTTAAAATTGGGACAAAAGTCACATAACATGAAATTTACCACGGTAACCATTTTAAATCGTACAATTCAGTGGCGTTAAGGGCATTCATAATGTCGTGCAAACATCACCAGTATATTTCCAGGACATCTTCATCACCCCAAAAAGAAACTTCACGCCCATTGTCAGTCCTCTTATCCCTGAACCCACAGTCCTTGGCAACCACTGATCTACCTTCTGTCTCTATGGATTTGCCTGTTCTGGAAGTTTCATGTAAATGGAAGCACACAATAATGGCCTTGTGTGACTGGCCTCTTTCACCAAGCATCATGTTTTCAAGGTCCATCCGTGTTGGAGCAGGTCAGTGCGTCATGGCTTTTTGTGGCGGAACAATGTTCCATTGTGTGGATAGACCACATTTTGTTCATCCATTCATCAGTTGATGGACATTTTTCTGTTCCCCCCTTCTGGCGATTGTGCACAGTGTGTCTGTGACTTTGATCGTTTTTTTCCTCGTGTGAACAGCCTCGTGAGGGTGGTGCTATTATTATCTGTGCATCACGAGGAGGAGGCAGCAGCCTCAGGGAGATGGCTTAGTAGGACGTGATGCCGGGGTTGAACGAGCATCTCCTGGCAGCAGTGTTGTTAGCTCACCTTTCTCCCTGGCCTGGCTCACCTCTGTATCCCGGGACTTCAGCTGATTCTTGGGTTGGGTCCTGGCCAATCTGTCAGCCCACGGCAAGCAGGAGAGCTTTGGGGGGGCCCTGGAAGCCACCGAGACCTTCCCAGTGATGCCACTTGGTGTCCTGGGGCCTGCATCCAGGCTGGTACCACTGGCGTCCTGGGGATCTCCCGCAGAGAGGAGCAACATGCTGCCCTTGTTTCTTCAAGTGGGTCTTGAGTCCCTCCCCTCCCTTCCTCTCTCCACCCTCACCTGGACTGCTCACCTGCAGCCTCTCAGCAGGTTGCCAAGCCCCATCATCCACATCCGCCCTCCATTCTGTCTCTGGGCACACGGGATCTTGTTCCTTCCTTAGCATCCTCTGTAAACTCAGAGTGAAGTCTAAATGCCTTAGCTGGGCGTGTGCGACCCTGTTCCTCGTCTGCCTTCCACCCCTGCTGGAGAACTTGGGGCTCCCTGAGCTCTTCCCACTCTGCCAGCCCTGCCCTCCCCCACCCGGCCTTCAGCCTCCAGGATCCCATCAGGCATCACCTCCCACCCCTTCCCATGGACTGGAAGCCCAACTTTAACCTCGGTGCCCCTTGGCAGGCTGACACCGCATTTATCACCCTGGATCCCAACGAGGTGACATGCATCTCCAATAGAGGAGGACTCTGCCTTTTGTATCTGCATCCCCAGCATCTAGCAGGTGCCTAGCAAACCAGTGGTACTCAGTAAATGTCTCTTAATGAATGGCGCAGGCATCTGTCAGAGGGTTGAGCAGATACAGGTGGGCCGTGGGGAAGTCCCTCAGGCCCCCTATAGCCCTGAGAGCCAGCATGGATTCTGGAAGGATCAAGTGATCTTTTGTGTGCCCCCCGCCATCAGGCTGGGACCCCTGGGAATACAGGCTTGCGTAGTCCTGACCACCCCATAACAGATGGGAGCGACTGCTGATGCTCCATTTCTGCCTGAGTCAGGGGATGGAGGCTGGACCTTGAGGGGCATTCCAGGCCCATTTCTCTGCCCCCAGTGTCTTCCTGCCTCCTTCCTGAGGATTTTCTCTGACCCCCCCCATCTGTGTGAGTCTCTTCCCCCAAGCCACCCCTTGCTTAGACACGGTGGAGCTGCAAGCTGGCCCCCAGCCTGACGGGTGAGGTCAGGACCAGGCAGAGACCCCCTATTCGTTAGCAATCACTCCTCCCCATCCCGGCTCCTGGCAGCCATGGATCTGCCTTCTGTGTCTGTAGATTTGCCTACTCTGGATGGTTCATATAAATGGAATCATACACCGTGTGGCCTTTTGTGTCTGGCTTCTTTCACTTTGCGTCATGTATTCAAGGTTCACTCATGTTGTAGCGCGTGTCAGGGCTTCATTCTTTTTTATGGCTGAATACTATTCCATTGTACGGATGGGCCACATTTGTTTATCCTTTTACCTGTTGATGGGCATTTGGGTTGTTTCCATCTTTATAAAGCTGCCACAAACATTCGTTTGCAGGTTTTGTGTGGATGTGTGTCTTCATTTATCTGGAGTATATACTTAGGAGGGGCATTTCTGGATTGTATGGTAAATCTATGTTTAATTTTTTGAGGAACCCCCAAACTGTTTTCCACAGCGGCTGCATCTTTTACGTTCCCACCAGCAACGCATGAGGGTTCCAGTTCCTCTAAGGCCTCACCCAAACTTGTCATTTTCTGTTTTATTTTTCATGATAGCCATCAAAGTTAAAAATTATTTGATTTAAATATGATTACACAAGTAATCTCTGGTCATTGCAGAAAAGTTAAAGGATAGATAAGCAAAAATGAGGGGGAGGGGCGGAGAGGAGAGAAATGTCCTGTACTTATATTATCTGGAAGCAATTTACTATTTTGTTGTAATTCCTTTCCTGTATATCAATACATGTGTGTATATCAATATGTATGTGCATATCAGTATGTATTTGTATATCAATATGTATATCAATGTGAACTTTCATGTAAATGAGATCTTGTAGCTTGTTGGTTTTCCACATCATGAACATTTTTCTGTTTTAAATATTTTTAAAATATATCTATTTTTTGGTGAGGAAGATTGGCCCTGAGTTAACATCCATGCCCGTCTTCCTCTGTTTTGTATGTGGGATGCCACCACAGCATGGTTGATGAGCGATGTGTAGGTCTGCACCCGGGATCCCAACCTGTTAACCCTGGGTCGCTGAAGCAGAGCACGTGAACTCAGCCACTACACCACCCGGCTGGCCCCTCAAAAATATTTTTTAAGGCTGCATCGTATTCTGTCTTCAGGATGTACCAGGATTTATTTAACCCGTTTCCTGTGGTTTAGCATTTCCTCCATTTTTTACTGTTCTCAACAGGCAACAATGATTCCCTCTGTTTATCTCGGTATACTTATCTCAGTTCCTCAGGATTGGTTCCTAAGGATCAAGTGGCTGGTTCAAAGCTCATATACCAGCACTGTCCACTACAAACACCCTGCGAGGTGGAATAATTCGAAATTTTCTAGAAGCCATATATGTAATGTAATTCTGAGTCTTTCAGTAGCCACGTTTAAGAAAAAAGAAACAGGGAAAATTAATTTTAATAATATATTGTGTGTAGCCCATTATATCTAAAATATTATTTCAACATGTAATCAATATAAAGCTTATTGAGACTGTTTACAGAGACAGGTTCTTTTTTGTATCGAGTCTTCAGAAGTCGGCATGTATTTTACGCTTCGGCTCATCTCAGCTGGGACTTTCAAGGGCTTCATGCCACGTGTGGCTGGTATCTATTGAGTGGCACAGGCATACACTTTTTTAAAAAACTTTTGATACAAAGTGACAGTCACCCCCGCAAAGGCTGGGCCAATTAAACTCCCACCAGCCCAGGGGAAGGGTGTGCATTTCCCTCAGGTTGAAATCTAAAACCAAAGAGAACGAGGTCGAGATGTCGGACACCAAAGCAGCCAGTCTGCCCTCGTCCCCATGGCAACTGTGACCTCATGGGGGCCGGAGGAAGGGCTCAGAGTAGGCAGCAGGGAGAGTGGAGAAGCTTCCATCCTGGGAGCCGCAGACGGGGCCTTGCACAGTCCTGGGTGAGGACACAGGCGCAGGTGTTATCAGCTGCCCATGGGACAGACCCGCCGGGGGCCCAGGGTCAGTTGGGGGCTGGAGCCGAGGGTGCG
Organism: Equus asinus; assembly: GCF_041296235.1. Classification (NCBI taxonomy): domain Eukaryota; kingdom Metazoa; phylum Chordata; class Mammalia; order Perissodactyla; family Equidae; genus Equus; species Equus asinus. The sequence goes on along the minus strand of NC_091797.1, from coordinate 82,576,009 downwards.
GGTGGTGTCTTGAAAGTCAGTACCTGAGGCCGTGCTCCCTAAGCTGAGCATGGAGGTCTTGGCTCTGGGGTCTGGGTGTGGAAAAGGGGCCCAGAGGTGGAGGTTGTCTCCCCAGCCCTCTGCTTTAATCGGGTGTGACGGGAAGCTGCGTGTGCACATGAGTGAATGCGCGTGCACTTCTGATTCAATCAGCTGGGAACTCCTCCTTAGAGACCCTGGTCTATGACGATTCCTCCTCTTCCTGTCTGTGACCTTGGGCAAGTGTCAGTGTCCCCATCTTTAAAAGGGGGATAAAACCGTCCCCACGTGATAGGATTGATGAGACGGTTATGGGAGCCAGGGCTTACCAAGAGTAGGGCTGAGGGGCTGGCCTGGTGGTGCAGTGGTTAAATTCACACGCTCTGCTTCAGTGGCCTGGGGTTCACGGGTTTGGATCCTAGGCGTGGACCTGCAACACTGCTCATCAAGCCGTGCTGTGGCTGTGTCCCACATACAAAATAGAAGAACATGGGCACAGATGTTAGCTCAGCAACCATCTTCTTCACCAAAAAAAAAAAAAAAAGTAGAGTTGAGCACAGTGCCCAGGACACAGTAAATGCTCAATTAATGTCACCTCTTGTGGTTGTCATGATTATGCATGTAATTTATTTTTTAGTGGCTTTACTAAGATGTAACTCACACACATCTCACCCATTTGAGGTGTACCATACTCAGCAGTTTTTCCTATAATCACAGGGTTGTGCAGCCATCACCACTATCTAATTTTAGAACATTTTCCTTCCCGCCGAAAGAAATTTGGTACCTTTTGCAGAGACCCCCATTCTCCTCCCTCGGCCCCAGGGAACCGCTGCCCTGCTCTCCATTTCTATGGATGTGCCTCTCTGAGCAGTTCACACAAGTGGACTCATGCCACGCGTGGCCTTTGTGCCTGGCCCCCTCACTCGGCATGGCGTTTTCAGGGAGCTCGTCTTCGTAGGGGTGGTTTAGGATCGCCCGTGTTTGGCTGTGATTACTGCTCATTATTTCTCATCAGATCAGTGTATTTTTTTGACCTTCAGGTCAGAGCTGGGAGCTGCCTGTGATCACCCGAAGGGAGGCGGTGCGGGGTGTCAGGAAAAAAATAACCACTTGAGAAACTAACTAAGAACCAAAGAAACCCCACACGTGTTCTGCCAGACGAATTGGGTTTAAGGCCTGGATCTGCCTCTCTCAGGTTTAGTGACCTTGAGCAGGTGACCTACCCCACAGAGCCTCAGTTTATTCTTCTGTAAGATGGGAGTAGCCCGTCCCTCATAGGGTCGTGGAAAGGATCAAATAAGAATGCGTGAGCCTGGGACAGGCCTTAGCCAGTGAATGGCTCTCCAGTGCCGGTGTTTCTGAGATCCCTCAGCTGTCCCGAAGGGGACCCTATTGTGTGCTTAACATATTCATTACATGACTAGTAGATATACTTTGTATAGGAGGCTGGCCCCGTGGCCGAGTGGCTAAGTTTGCACGCTCCATTTTAGCGGCCCATGGTTTCGCTGGTTCGGATCCTGGGCGCGGACATGGCACCGCTCATCAGGCCACGCTGAGGCAGCGTCCCACATGCCACAACTAGAAGGACCCACAACTAAAATATACAACTATGTACCGGGGGCTTTGGGGAGAGGAAGAAGAAGGGGGGAAAAAAAAGAAGGTTAGCAACAGATGTTAGCTCAGGTGCCAATCTTAAAAATATATATATACTTTGTATATTAGAGAAAATTTGGAAAATATAGATGAATCGAAGCAAAACAAAGTCCTTAATCCATTTATTGGAGGTAATTGCTATTTTGGGGAAAATCAAGTCCAAATTTTCTTTCATAACTTATATACATTTGTCTGTATTTATATATTTTCCCCAACATGTGGTCACGCTGTTTTTCTAGGAAGCTGTTTGTAGACAACGTTCTGTGTAGGATGTAATTTTCATGTCAAATACACAAGGGTCACTTTTAAAGGCAGCGTGCCTCTTTTTTAGTTGCCTGAACGTACCATGAGGTGGCCCGTTGGTGGTTGCTGGGCACTTGGGTTAAGTCCGGTTTTTAAGCTCTTATAAAGAATGCAGAGGGAAACACATTTGTGTATTCATCTTTTTGTACCTGCTTGGTTTATTTTTTCAGGATAAATTCTTGCCAAGTGGAATTACTGAGTTTTTTAAGTAAACTTTTTATTGCAGTAGCACAAACAGAAAAGTGGATCAGTTATCAGCATACAGTTCCATGAAGGTTCTGAGAACACAACTGTGTAATTCACTCCTGGATCCAGAAAGAACATTGCTGGTACCCAGAGGCTGCCTCCCCCCGCCCCCCTCCCCTGTGCTCCATTCACATTATTATCCCCTCCTCAAGGGTCACCACTATCCTGACTTTTTAAATTTTTAATTAAGACTTTATTATCACCATCATCATCATTATTATTATTAGAGCAGTTTTGGGTCACAGCAAAATTCAGCGGAAGGCATAGAGAGTTCCCATATACTTTCTGCCCCCACGCATGCGCGGCCTCCCTCTCAGAGTGGGACATTTGATACAATCAGTGAACCAGCACTGACATGTCATTACCACCCAGAGCCCCTGTCTTACCTTAGGGCTCACTCTTGGTGTTTACATTCTGTGGGTGCGGACAAATGTATAATGACATGTGCCCACCATTATAGTGTCACACAGAGTAGTTTCAGTGCCCCAAAATCTTCTGTGCTCTGCCTGCTCATCCCTCGCCCCCCCCCAACCCCTGGAAACCCCTGATCTTGTTACTGTCGCCGTAGTTTTGCCTTTTCCACAATGTCATCTGGTTGAAATTGTACAGTACGTGATCTGTCCTGACCTCTCACACTGTGGGTGAGTTGTGCCTGTTTTTGGACATGACGTAAATGGAATCATGAAGTGTGTGCTCTTTCAGGTCTGCTTTCTTTTGCTTGTTGTTATGTTTTTGATACTCACTCAAGTTATTGCGCATATTTATTGTTCCTTTTCATTGCTGTGTACTATTTCATTGTTTGGATAGCCCACACCTGAACACTTTATCCGTTCTGCCATTGCTGGGCATTTGGACAGTTTCCCGTTTAGGGTGATTCACATCGCACTGCTGTGAACATCCTTCTACATATCGTCTGCTGAGCACAAGTATGCATTTCTGTTGGGTACGTACCTGGGAGTGGAATTGCTGGGCCATCAAGTATGTGAATGTCCTTGCTGAATCCATGTCATACAAATGACCATATTTCCCTCTAGAAAGCTGCCCTCAGGGGTTACCCAGCCTTTCCAAGTGTCAGCTTCGACATCTGTAACATGGGGATACAGCCCCCTCCCAGGGGGTGAGGAAGACATGAGCTGATGTGTGGAGATGTGCTCCTGGCACACAGCGAGCCCTCAGTAACGGTTGGCAGTCCTAATGAGTAGTTGCCAGCCAGCGCCAGCCTCTGTGTGATCGTAAGCACTCAGAGCTGCAGTTTTCAAATTATAAAACAAAGACACAATTGCTCAGTCATAGGGTTGTTTGATGATGGAGTGAGAAGGTGCCTGTAAGCATTAATATTGTGCATTTCGTAAAATCAGCACTCACATGTGGCTGGAACCCTTAGAAAACCTGGAGTCCACAAGGTCCAGTCTTAGCTGTGGCAGAAACAAGGCCACCAGCCAAAAATGATCATTAAACAACCCCTCGTGTGCTTTGGTTTTCTGAAACTCTTGGGGGAATCGAAATGCCTTGTCGACGGCAGAAGTTCTCAAAATCCCATTTCTTTTCCTTCGCTTCTCTGCTGCACCAGATCCCCCACACGTTTCTCACTACAGGGCCCTCATGTCTCTTCCAGCTCCCGCCTAAACCAGCCTCTCCCCTCTACACTCCTCCGCCTCTTCATACAGACTCTACAAATCCCCTCTCTCAGCTGGGGAAACAGCATCTTCACGGATGGAGAGGAGAAGGGCAGACAAGTGGATGTGGTCTCCTTAGTGGGCTGGGGAAGGAGAAAATCGCCTGGTTCATGTGCGTCCTGTCCCCGGGGCTGTGGATGCTGGGAGCAGTTGCATCCTTGCTGAGGGAGACAGCACTAGCGGCCCCAGAGCCGCGTTACCAGGAGGAACGGGAGACCCTCGGCTCCGTCCTCCTGCACTCGGTTTTGCTGTGGGGAGAGACGGCCAGAGAGTGAACAGATGGGGGGCGGGGATGAGGCAGAGGGGTCTCCACCTCCCTCCCGTGGCTCTGAGTTCGGTGGTCCGTGATGCCCTTCTCTCTGTTGTCTTTCGCCTCCTCAGTCTCATCAGACCAGATCGAGCAGCTCCACCGACGGTTTAAGCAGCTGAGCGGAGACCAGCCCACCATTCGGTAAGATCTGGAGCGGGGTTTGGTGTTGGGTGGGTGGCGGCCCTTGGGATTTCTCTGCCGATTCACCCCTTTCCGTGAGTGCAGGTGGCTCTGGAAGGGCCCCTGGGTTGCCCCCTTGCCTGAGGCAAACCTGTACTTGTTTTAGCTCTTCTGGTCCCTTCTGGACAAGATGTTCTCACCTAGGAGGGAGGGAGCCACATCTGCTCCTACTGGGATCGGGAGATTAGAACCAGAGCGAGGACAAGGGTGGGAGTGAAGAGCTCGTGGGCCCCCCCTGCCTTGCTCTGACTCCTCACACGGAGCATGCTGCTGGCCTCTGTGCTTGGAACCCCAGACACACACTGAGGACCTGTTAAATGCCACCATCATGCCCACTGCTGGGCACCCAAAGATGAGTCAGTTGTGGGGCAGCTGGATTTGGGGGCTCCCATGTTGACATGAGGCCCCACTCTCGACTCTGCTTCCTCTGTGCTAGTAGTTCCAGCCTCAGGTAAGATGGTGGGCAGCAGCCTCAGATTTCTGTCAAGGAAAATGCTACATTGCAGGGTTTTTTGTTGTTGTTTTTTTTTTTTGCTGAGGAAGATTAGTCCTGAGCTAACACCTATGCCAGTCGTCCTCCACTTTATATGTGGGACACTGCCACAAAATGGCTGACGAGTCATTAGGTCTGCACCCAGGATCTGAACCTGCGAACCCAGACCACCAAAATGGAGTGCCGAACTTAGCCACCACGCCACGGCCCCTATGTTGTGTTTTTAACCTTAATTTTTAAGAAGCTATGTAGGTTACTTTTTTCTGGGGAAGAATGCCTTGAACTGTGTCCCTAACCCCAGGAGAGTGTGTTCAGTCTTAGATGGTGGTGGAGTTATTTAGATCGAGGTGAGTGCCGTGTCCTGGTCAGCAAGTTGATCATCACAGAATTGATGAGGAAGCTTCAGGCTGAATTATAGCAAAGAGTTTCCCACACAAGTGAATAGTTCTCTACCACAAACTTTCTAACAGATGTAGTTGCCTAAAGTAAACATTTAGAGTCTCAAGGTTACGGTCTTGGAACTTCAAAACAAACCCTCTCATCGTCCAGGATAACTTCCTTCTCTTTAGTAAACAGACTTAAGTTTCACCTGGGTTTTATGGACCCTGACATGTCAATAGCCACTTTCTCTTGTCTGGACAAAGGCACATTGTTAATCCAGTGCATTGTATTCTCAAAGCATCCATTTCAGATCCTGGTGGTCTCAAGGTTCTTGTGGCCTCTGGTCTCAATTTGATTGTATCCACGGCAGAATTAAAGACAATCAGGATTTACACCTTTTAATTCTACTCATCTCAGCAAAAAGCCACCTGCTTCTCATTGACTCAGATGGGGTCACGTGCCCAGATCTGAGCCAATCACCATGGCCAGGGGCCAGAGATGCAAACTGTCTTTTCCCAGGGCTGTGAGCGAGTGGGGCTGGGGCATCTGCCCAGCTTGGCAGGGGTGGCGGGTGGAGTGGTCTCCCAGGGCAAGGTGGGCTCTCCTGGGGCCGTGGGCCGAGGGGTGAGTGCAGGTGGGAAGCCCTTGAGGTGGAACAGGAGGTGACACCCGTGCATGCTGGATGTTGGAACGTGGAGGTGCCAGAGCATCCTTCCTTCCTTTGCACGTGTTCTGTGCCAGCGGCTCGACACTTGCACTAGTGGACACGACCGCATGCAGCTCACAGTGGGGTGTGTGTGAAGGGGCGGCCCCATTTAAGCTACGCCCCCAGCCCTTTAACAAGCTGCCTTGGGCTTCTTGTTGTTATGGGTCTGGGGTCTCTGGGTCTCGGCTGGGGCAAGGCTTTAGGTTCAAATTCCACATGCGTTTAATTTTCAGACTGGAAGGAAGCAGAGGCAAAAACCCAGACTTGGGAGACAGCTTGTATTCGAATCCTCCGTGTCACTGGCTGTGTGACTTTGGGCCAGTTGCTTTGTTTCTCTGAGCCTCTCTCCCCGTCTGTAGAGTGAGCATGGTCGTTGGGGTTTGATTTGAGCATGACAGATGAACAGATGCGTGCAGGACGACTCTGCTCTGAGCTGGGTTCCTTGGCGTTTGGCAGACAGGACTCTCCTCCTTCCACCTGTCTGTGAGGTTGTGAAACCCGCCTTGAGATGCCCAGGCGGTGGCCGTCTGTTCCTGGGCTGGGAGTGGAGGTGGGGAGTGCAGGCACCGTGTGACAAGGAGGCTACAGTGCCCTTGAAGACCCCTCCCCTCTGAGCTTCCAGCCTCTGAGCCCCTGTGTTACCCAGCGCCTCCTCTTCGGCCTTTGCAAGGACGTCCTGAGACTTGGGTTCTGCAGCTTAAGTGTGTGCGCGAATCACCCAGCAGTCTTCCTAAAATGCAGCTTTGGCTCCAGTGGGGCGGGGCCTGAGACTCTGCATTTCTGACAAGTGGTGGTGCTGTGGGTCCCTGGACCACACTGAGCCTCCGGTCCTGGGGTGGCGAGCACAGTGCCTGAGTCATACTAAGTGCCCAGCGCATGCTGCTGGTCTCTGTCCCCCACCAACCAGCCTGAAGCCCCCACCCGGTCCCCCAGCCGCCAGGCCTCAGATGTCTGTGACAGAGTTCAGAGCCCCCACCCCGCTCTCCTGGAGCCTGGAGCCTCCTCTTGCCCACCTGTCTCTGACAAAATCCAGCACCTCTGTTGGGTCTCAGGGAAACAGCACTTCTGCAGGACAGTCCGTCTGGCCCTCCCTCCAGACCCGGCCGGCTCCCCGACAGGCTCTCCAGGCCCCATTTCTTTTTCCCTGTGGCCCTCAGAGCATTTGTCATCACATCGGGTAACATAAACACCTGTTTCTGCCTCCCCCGCGGATGGTGGGTGCAGCGTGTGCCTGAGTCACCTGGGAACCTGATTAAAACACAGGTTTTGAGTCACAGGTTTGGCACGGGCCCTGGGACTCTGCATTTTTGACAAGCGGGGGTGGTCGTGGTCAGGTGGGCCTCGCCCAGCACCAAGGATAGCGCCCAGGGGGCCCTCCAGGCTTGGGGGGCTGCTCCCCGCGGGCACTGAGCGGCTCCTACGCCCACCCTCAGAGGCCAGGCCAGGGCTTGGGAAGTGAGGGCTCTGCCCCCCAACCTGGGACCCTATCGGTCCCTCTCCTGCATGCCCACCCCAGGACTGCCATATACATGGCCCTTCCACACCCACCCTCGCACAAGCCCCGAGTGCGCCTGCCCGGACCAGCCAGCGGCCCCGCTCCCCAGCCCTTGGGGGCTCCCCAGCGCCCTCCAGGTCGTGTCCACGCTCTGTAACCGGAGCCCACCAGGGTCTTCAGATGCTGGCCTCTGCTTTGCAGAGTCTCCGTGTGGACTTCCTCCAATGTTCCCCTCTGGCCCCTGCACCCCCACAGCTTCCTCCCAGGGGTGCCCCATCCCAACATTTACCGCACAGAATCTTAACTGCCCCCCCAACCTCTCCTAACAGACTGTGGGGGGGGGGGGGGGCAGGAACTGGGTCTTTTTCTCCAGCTCTAGTGCTGAGCCTGGGGCTTGTAACATAGCAAACGCTCTGGAATAGTTGGTTGAATGAATGAATGAACGAGCGCATGAGTGAGCAAAGAAGTGAGGAACAAGTGAGTGAGTATAATGACTAGAGAAGTTCTTTATAACCCGTCATGCATGGTGTACACGAGACCCATTGTTGTTAATGGGACTTCCCTCGTACGGTTTACGTAGTTCCGGTGAAGGAATTCATAGGAACCGTTCACAAAGATAAGCTATTATGATTCGAGCATGTTACTTCAGTCTTATAAACCCCACAGGAAGTAGTGCTAGGAACACCTGTTCTCTCCATTTTACAGATGGGAAAGTAAGGCTCAGAGAGGCCATGTACCTGGCCCCGGGTCACACAGCTCAGACGTGGCAGAGCTGGGATTTGAACCCTGTGCTGAGATCCCTCTGTGAGGAAGCTGGGGGCATTGCCCTGACTTGCAGGTGACCTCTGAGGACCTGTCTCCCCGCTCTGCCATCTGAGGACCCTCTGCCCTAACGTCCTGGGGTGGTGGGGCATAATTTCCATCACAGCCACCCCTGTTCCAGTGTCTCAGTCTCTGCTGGGAGGTTAGAGTCGGCTGCACACGGTGACAGCCAGGCCTGGCCTGCAGGAGGGAAGTGACAGACCGCAGTAGCTCTTATGCAAACGGGCGTGCAGGAAGCGCCTCCTTCTCCCGGAACTGCAGGGCCTGGAGAAGGGCCCCTGGGCTTTCCTGCCCATCCTCCCAGGGCGGGCGGGAGAAGGGGCCCTGGGCTGTGATTGGTCCCCAGCGCCATCCCCACCTGCCAATGATTTCCTGGGTGGCCCCAGGCTGGGTCTTCAACCTCTCTGATCCCTGGGGCCATGAGGGGGCCCTGAGCAGGCTGGGCTTTCAGATCACAGAAAGGATTCATCTCTTGAGCATTGAGAGGCCTGTTGGTGGGAGCTGGCCAGGTTGTGGGGACGTTCCCCACGAGAAAGGTGTTGACCCCAAGAGAAAGGTGTTGACCAGGGTTCCCTGAGCAAGGCCCCCACCACCCCAGTCTGTGCAGGGTGAGGGGTGCAGCTCCCTTCGCCCCTCCTGCTCAGAGAGCCGAGGTGCCAGGGAGCTGCTTAGATCCCCCAGGGGGCTTCGGAATCCCTCGAGGGCACAGACCCCTTAGAAGCAAAGTGGCTGTTCAGACCTGCCGCTTTGTCCCCAGTCTGGGAAGATTTGTAAGCTGCTGAGCGAAGCTCTGACTTGCTGAACTTGTGACTTTGATAAATTGAATATAGCTTAAAAAAATAATCCCACAAGGTAGAAAGTGCCAAAGTTGATTTTAATCTCAACCCACCATTTCTGGCCAACATTGGGTCAGGTTCCTCGTCTTTTTGAAAATCATCTGGGACGTCCAGGGGGGGTTACCCTGAGGCCTTGAAAACCATGCCTCAGGGCCCCTCACTGGAGGGGTTTCTTACAAGGCCCAGCGCCTGATTTTTAAAAAAAATTCCTAATGCTGCATCCTTTTTCTTGAAGAGGGTCCCCCAATTATATATGTTTCAGGACCCCCAAAACCTGAGTGCACCCGGACCAGGGAACCCTGAGTTCTGAGGCCTCTTGGTGGCATGCTGAATAGGAGCGTTCCTCTGACGTGTTCACTGAGGACCCACGCTGCAGAGTCTTCTGTCTCGTCCCCAAAGCTTTTCTTCTACCCGGGAAGACCCTCCATGAGGAAACCCATTAAAACACACTAAGTTCAGACAGTGAAGAAAATACAGTCAGGCTTCTCGCACTTTTTCTTTCTTTAGTTGGGAAACTTAACTGGTGAGTGTGTCAAATGGCAACATTTAACTTCCTGTTGGCACTGTGACGGGCTCAGCAACGCCCGGAAACAGACGCCATGGGATACTCCAAACCTAGTGGTGCAGGCCCCCGGGGGGCCTGGTGGGACAGAGCCATGCGGCGAAGACATTTCTAGATTCCTCAGACCACCCAGGGTGGAGCGATGCCTGGGAGGAAGGCAACCGCAGACGTACACGAGGAAAAAAAGGAGGCAGGGGTCGTTGTTGAAGGCCACCAGGGCGCAGAGCACCGTTCCGATGGGCCAGACACCAGCGCCCCCACAGAAGTCATAGCTCTAGGTCCTGTCCTGTGACCCGCGGCCGCGTTTCCCTTGCTTATGGAGCTGGAGGTTAGCCCCACCGTGTGCATCGACGGGAGCGGCGGCTGCCATCCGCTGGATGCTGACGTGTGCCAGGCTCTGGGCTGACTGCTCACCTGCGTGTTCTGAGGGTCTCGGGAGCCCTGTGAAGTTCACACCATTACCCCATTTCACCGAGTAAGAGGCTGAGGCCAAAGAGGTTAAGGGTCACACAGCGGGGCTGGGGTTCTGAAACAGAGCTGGCTGACAGAAGAGCCGGAGCGCCACACGTCTGTGACCCTGTGGCTTTTCTCCAAATTAAGTCGCTTTCTCATCCATTCACTTTGCTTTTAACCTGTCAAAGAGCTGAAAATTTACAGGATTTTTTTTAAGAAGTCCTCATGACAGTGAGCCGCGGCCTGCCCAGGGTGTCGGGCAGTTCCGCTGGCTGTACTTAATGTGTCCCAGAGCTGACAAGTGCCCCCTGGACAGCCTTGCTGGGATGATCACATGTATTTGAAAAGGGAGACCCACAGGCTTGTACACCCCCCCGGGAGCCACAGGGGCTCTCGCCTCTGCTCCCTCCGGTGAGATGCTAGCGTGAGGGCTGCTGTGGGAAGGAGGGCCTGGAAGGGGTCGGTTTGGTGTGAAAGGATGCCAAGGGGTCCCCCAAAGCAGGGAGAAGCTAAGTGGTCCTCGATTTATTAGCGGGTGCTCACATAAAGACGTTTTAGAGATTCGTTCCTAGGATGTTTAATACCAACTCAGTCCTTATTTTCAAAAGCAGGTTGTTAAGGGCCTTCCGCGAGGATGCTGAATGAGAAGTCAGGCTCCCTCTGCCTTGTGGGGGGCTTTTGTTCCAGGGTGTGTGTGTGTATGTCTGTCTGTCTGTGTGTCTGTGTGTCTGTCTGTCTGTCTGTGTGTCTGTGTGCGCACGTGTGAGTGCCAGGGAGGTAACTAGCCTAGCAGCAGTTCATTACATGTCGTGGTGAAAGAAGGAGGCAGGGCAGAGAGGGCCAGTTCGGGATGGGTGGTCAGTGAAGGTGCCTCCGAGGTGGCCCCGTAGGCGCTGGGAGCAAGATGGGGAGAAGGAGCCGGTGTGTGAAGAGAGGAGGGAAGGGAGCCGTAGGCAGAGGGAGCCGCCAGTGCAGAGGCTGGGAGACGGGCCATCGTCAGCCTGGGTGGGGAGTGATGAGAGGAGAGCTGGGGGGCAGACCACAGAGACCTTCCATTGTCTTTGAAATAAAATACACATTCGTGACTCCACCCGGAGGCTGACTCCCAAGTTTGCACCTCGGGCCAGGACGTCTCCTCCGAACTCCAGACTCAGGTAGCAACTGCCCATCCACTTGATGTCCAGAAGGCATGTCACGCTTAACGTGTCCCCCAGGGAGCTGTCCTCCCAGACGTCCCATCTGGGCTGCGTGGACTCTCAGCTGCCTTACCGCAGCAGCCTCCTTCCCGGACCCCTGCTTCTGTTCTCACTGCCCCCGCCCCACACCGTATAGACCTGTGGTAGTGGATGGGGGATCTAAAATGGCACGTCTCTGCTCAAAACAGTCCATCTCGCTGAGCGAAATATAGTGAGAGCCGCCGAGGCCGCTCCGTGTCCCACAGACCCCATGTGATGGCCCTCTGCCCCTCTGACCTCCTGACCGTCTTGCTCTTTCTGCTCCAGCCACGTGGACATTCTTGCTCTTCCTCCCTCAGAGCTCTAGAATGCACTGTCCCTTCTTTCTAGGATGCTTTTCCCTGGAGCAGAGTTTCTGTTGGCTCTTGGGGCTGGAGAATTCTGGGGGGAGGGGGGTCACGTCCTGTAGGATGTTACGCAGCATCCCTGACCTTTGCCCACTCAATGCCAGTAATTCTTTCCCAGTGTCACGGCCAGAATGTCTCCAGACAGCCCCACATGCTCCCTGGAGTTGAGAACTCGCCTCCTTCAGGTCCCTGCTCGTGTGTCACCTTTGCCGTGACCTTTCCTGACCACCCCACTGCGGTCTTTGTACTTTGCTGGTTCGTCTGCAAAGTGCTCGTCACTGCCTGGGAGACTGTTTTCCTTCTCTGTTCCGCCAGAATCCCAGGAGGGGTCGTGGCCGTCCCATTCACTGCTGCTGCCAGCACTGGAACAGTGCCTGGCACGTCAAAGGGGCTGGAATGCTGGTTGCTCCCCACGTGTTAAGGAAACCACAGGTGTTGGGAGGGCAGCTGAGTCCTGGGAGCAGTTATGGGAGGGGGAGAAAGCCTGTGTGTGACGAGGAGGAATGATGTCGGTGATGCTGCCCCAGCTTTTGAATGAGGCATTTGCCTGTGGACAAGAGGACCAGGCCTTTCTTGTCAGAACCTTTTAGCAAAGGCATGGGGATGGGAGAGCCACCTGGTGCCTTTAGGCCATCCTTAGTGCTTCTCCAACATTAACTTACACACAAATGCCCTGGGGAGCGTGTTAAGACACAAGTTCTGATTCAGCAGCTCTGGGGCGGCTGAGACTCTGTGTTTCTCACGAGCTCCCAGGTGATGCTCACGCTGCTGGTCCAGGGACCGCACTTGGAGCAGCTCGGCTCTGCCTGGGAAGATGCACGCTGAAAGAGATGTGGTCCCTCCTTCACGAGTCCCCTGGGGCCCCAGCTTCCCGAGTGTCTACTCTCTCACGGCCCCATGTGGGAAACGTCAGATGCTGAACAGTACGGGGAGGTGGGGTCGGGAGAGTCCGGCAGGCGCCCTGCAGAGGAAAGACCCCAGTGGCCTTCCTCGATGCTGCAGGGGGCCCTGGACCAGCAGGGAGCAGGGAGGCTGGCGTCCCAGGCTGGGTTGGGGCCTTGCTGCCTCCTCAGCTCGGAGGTCGGTGCGCCCTGGCGTGGCTGAGGGCAGCCCCAAGCCCAGAACCTGCAGAGAGAAGTCTGCAGTGGAGCTGAGCCTCACACGCTGCCGGAAACCAACCCACACCTCGGGGCTGAGGACGAGCCCGCCGGCCCACCCTCGGTGGTTTTTCAGGCTTTTCCTTCCCTCGTGGGCCAGACGCTTATCGTGCCCTTGTTCTGAGTCCCGGATGGGGCCTCTCTGGGCTGGGTGGGAACAGATGTCCAACAGAGATCTCTCATTCTCTCTTTATAGTAAAAACAACATGCGACTCGAAGGCAGTAGCCAGTGTGAGGAAGTCCCCAGGGTGGTTAGAACCGGATTCAAAGCTCCTCTCCTCGCTGCACGACTGTGGCTTAGTCATGTCCCCTCTCTGGGCCTCACTTTCGTGCCTGTAAAGTGGGTGTGTGGGGGTGATTAAAGCTAAATGCTGAGTGAGCACCGCCTCTCACGGTGAAAGCCCTCAGATACCTGGGGGAAATTTAAAACCCTTGGAGAAGGGCGGAAGTTACGTGCCCTGGAGCCCTCGTGGGTGAGCCCCTCCCTGCTGGACCACTCACTGGCCACCTTGCGTCAGCTGTGGCCCGAGAGCAGGGACCTGCCCCCAGCCTACGGGCGGCTCGGGTGAAGCCGAGCGGTTCCCACAGCTGAGGCACCTTCCACTGAGCCGGCTCAACCTGCCCAGTGGGCACCTCGGGGCAGGTGGGAGGAAGGGAAATAAGACCGAAACTAGCCCTGATGGCGCATTAAGCTGCCATTAAGCTCTAGTTAGCTGGTCTCAGGCTCTGGGCTCAAAGCCCAAGTCAACTTGTTGAAAAAGGAGGTGGGCAGGTCCCTGGAGTGTCCCCAGGGACTGCCAGCCAGCCCTGACTCTCGTGAGCTGCTGTCCCCAGCCAGGCCTCCCCGTGCCACCTGTCAGTCGCTCTTAGCAATAAGAAGCTTCTTCACCTCTACCTCAGTTTTATCATCTTTAAGATGGGGATAAGTTCCTACCTTACAGGATGATAATATAAAGCTCTTACAACAGTCCCCGACACTTTGGGAGTACACAGAAGGGTGGCTGTGGTTTCTCTTATTAGTAAAATTAGTTTTAAATTAAGAGCTCACGGGGTGTCAGGCAGGATGCTGCACACCTTATATGCATCCATCTCGTTAACCTCGTGATACTCCCTGGATATTCCCAGGATCCCCATTTTATACATGAGAAGTCCCAAGGCTCCGGGATGTGCCGTGGCTCGGTCAGGGGCAGAGCCCGGATTGGCCCCTGGGTGTGCGAGATTTCACATCCCTGGGATACGGGAGGTGCTGGGTGTGCACCCAACTCACAGATGAGGCAACTGAGGCTTCTGTAAGAAACTGAGAGTCAGTAAGGTGCCTGTGGGGAGGGAGAGGGGAGATTCTAGTGTGGGTCTAGCAGGTGCCTAGGGGAGATGGAGCAAAGACAGCTGGATGTCAGACATCAGCACGGACCTGCCAGGGGCTGTGAGCCAGGACCCGGCCACCTGCCCCCAGCGGTTTCCCACGTCTGCCTGCCCTCCTGCTGCCACTGGAGAGTCAGGCCTCTTTGTTGTCAATTTCCTTCTCAGACACTTGGTTGGTCTGCGAGGTGGTTTTGCCCTCCGCCCTCTCTCCCAGGGCACTGCTGCCTGCTCTCCCTCCCGGGTCAGCCCTACATCCCTCTGGCCTTTTGTGGGGTCTCACGGTGGTGGGTCCTTCTTGCCACCTTCACAGCATGGGGACCGGGTTTCTCCTAGCTGCCTGGAACCTGCAGCTTCCTCCTTTGAGGCCTCTCTTCCCTCCTGGGAGTTAACCAGACTCACGTCCGCTTCCCGGTGTGTCCCCGGATCTGATCCTTCCAGCAGCCCCAGGACTCTGTAGATGGAGAACTCCTGGGGGTGGCCGAAGGGTCTGGACGCCTGGGGAGGGAGCTGAGCTGGGTGCAGCCTGGGTGCTCAGGGCAGACGGAACCGAGGGGTCAAGCCCCACCCGCACCCACCATCCCTTCCACTCAGCTGCTCATTCACCTGTGCTGCCCCGATGGTGCACGGTATGGAGGCATGCTGCTGTGGAAATCATGGGGTCCCCGTCCCCATGAGCTCGGGGGCTGTGTCTGGAGCTTCCATCTGGGGAGCACTCCCTCCTCCCCGGGCACCATGCTAAGTGTGCTCCAGACTTTGTCTCACATGAACACATGACAACCCTTTGAGGCTCCTGTTTCCAGAGGAGCAAACTGAGGCTCAGAGAGGCTAAGCCACTTGGCCCAGGTAGCAGAGCCAGGGAGAACCCAAGTCTGATTCCAGAGGCACCCGCTTCACAGATGAGGAAACCGAGGCTGAGGAGGGGTTAGCAGTAGCCAAGACGCCCTGGCCGATGAAAGCCAGAGGGGCTGAGGGCTCATGCACTGATGAAACACAAGCAGCTGGCTGCGTCCTGTCTGTCTCTCAGAATTCCCTCAAGCTCCACGTGGCCCCTTTGCTCTGACTTGTTCCCGCCCAGGGCCCCTGGGCTTTCGATGTATTTCCTCCCATGGTCGCCTCCCACTACTGAGGAGAAAGGGGAGGACAGCTGGGCGTGCCAGGGCAGTGGGGACTATAACACGCACGGAGAAAAGTGACTGGTCATCGCGAGACGAGCTTTCACAGACTGAACACGCCAGGACCCCACACCCAGATCAAGAGCGGGACATTCCCAGCCTCCAGAAGCTTCCTCGGGCTCCGTCCCGGTCACATCCCTGAAGATAGCTGGCCATTATCCTGACTTCCCATGGCGTGAGTCAGTGTCGGCGCTTTCGTTCTTTATATAAACGGAGTCCTAGTGCGGGGTTTGTTTGCTTTTTGGCTTTTAAAAATATTTTAGGGAAATTTCAAAACAGCTTTGTTGAGATATAATTTACATATTGTACAATTCACCCTTTTAAAGTGTACGATCAGTTTTAGGACATTTTCTTCACCCCCAAGAAACCCTGTGCTTGTCAGCCATCACCCCCTATCGCCTTGGCAGCCACCCGTCTCCTTTCCGTCCCTGTGGATTTGTCTGTTCAGGTCTTTGTCTATAAATGGAGCCGTATAATATGCGGCCTTTTGTGTTGAGCTTCTTTCCCTCAGCATCATGGTTTCGAGGTTCGTCAACACTGTAACACGCATCAGTACGGCATCCCCTTTAATAGCAAAATAACACGCCAGCCCCCGGGGCCAACTGTTCTGAGCGTCCCCCTCCTTCAGAAGTGGGCTCTCACGAGTCTCAGGGTTGGTGTCTGCTGCCGCCCGCTCCTCAGTTTGCCCGGATGCCACAAGGAGCGCTGGGGGAGAGACGGGAGGCAGCGCCGCGAGGAGCGAGCAGTGCGGGATGCGGCCCTGGGCCAGGTCCCCCTTCTCCTCGCGACCCGAGCATCGGGCTCCCGTCTGTGAGGTGGAGGCAGGACGGGCCAGCCGTGCATTCACGGCATCTTCACCAGACCCTGCCTGATTCTGTGGACCGGCCGCATCCCCCGCTGCCGGTGGGGTCGGCCCTCGTTTTGAGTCCCAAACCCGATGCATCTCTCACCCCTGGGCGTTCTTTTAAGTGGCTGCTCTCCTTCCACCTCGCCCGCCCGGGTGTCCTGGGGCCCTTCCAAAGCCATTGCCCGTTGAAGTCCATGGAACAGAAGAAGGTGAGCAGGAAGCAGATTCTAGAACACAGGACGGCCCATGTGGGAGGTCAGGCTGCGAGGGACCTGCCGCCTCCGGGCCGCAGACCCACCGCCTCTAGGACCCAGCGCTATGTTCGAAATTCGCCCCTCCTGCCCCCAGCCAGCATCTTTTTTTTTTTTTTGTAACAATTTTACTGAAATACAATTCACATACCCTACAACTCACCCATTAAAATGCACAGTTCCGTGGTTTTAGGATACTTAGAATTGGGGTCCATCCCCACAGTCAATTTTAAACATGTTCCTCACCCCAGGAAGAAACCTTGTACCCTTAGCTGTCACTCCCCATCGCCCCCAGTCCGTCAGCCCCTGGCAGCCACTAACCTACTTTCTGTTTCCGTGGATTTACCTATTCTGGACATTTCATATAAATGGAATCATACACCATGTGGACTTTTGTGTCTGGTTTCTTAGTAGCATGTTTCCAAGTTTCGTCTGTGTTGTAGAATGCAGCTGTCTTTCATTCCTTTTTATGGCTGCATAATATTCCATTGTGTGGATAGACCACATTTTATTTATCCAATTACCAGCTGTCAAACATTTCATGTTTCTTCTTTATGGCTGTTAGGAATAACGCTGCTGCGAAGGTTCGTGTCCAGGTTCTTATGTGGACGTATGTTTTCATTTCTCTGGGGTGTATGCCTGGGAGTGGAGTCACTGGGCCACATGGTAACCCTGCCTTTAACCTCTTGAGAACCTGTCAGGCTGTTTTCCAGATCTCCAAGCCGGCACCCTGCTGCTCTGATTCCAGAACAGCGAAAGCAGGGGCCTGTGGTGGGCCTGCCTGGGGGCCTGCCCTCAGAATGAGGGGCATGTCTGTGTCCTTGCACTTTTCTGGAGGTGGATGTCCAGGGCATTTGTTGGATTCACGGAGGCATCTTATGCCCCCAGCCCTTCCCTGCTCCTGCCAGTCCAAAGGTAGGGGAGGAGGCGCATCCGTGCTGCGGACCCCAGCCCTGCCTCAGGACTGTTCTTGGGGGGCCTGCTCAGGATGGAACCGTAGCCTGATGAGTGATGAACGTTGGTCTCACGCCCGCTTTCTTTGCTCGCTCTCTTCCCGGTGCTCTCTGCCTTGGCTCCCAGCAAGGAGAACTTCAACAACGTCCCGGACCTGGACCTCAACCCTATCCGATCCAAAATCATCCGTGCCTTCTTCGACAACAGGTGCGTTCCTTTCCCGATGGCAGGTGACTTTGTCCCTGGGGAGTCACTTCTCACAGTTAAACTGACGCAGAGAAGGGGGGCTGTGTTGGGTAGGGACTCTGAGCACAGCTTTGGGGTCACAGTCTGGATTCACAGCTGGGTGACTCTGGGCAGCTCATCGGTCTCTCTCGGCCTCTGTATTAGTTAGCTCTGGCCGCGTAACAAATTACCCCAAGACCTAGCAGTTTGAAGCCACAAGTGTTTATTATGGCACCAATTCTGGGGATCAGGATCTGGCTGCACCCTAGTGGGGCTTGTGGGCTCCCGTCAGCTGGGCCTCTGAAGGCCCCACCTGGGGAGCCCTGCCTCCAAGCTCACTGCCCTGGCTGTCAGCGGCAGGCCTCGGGGTCCTCTCTGGCCTTTGGCTGGAGGCCTCTCCGGGACTCACCCACAGGGCTGCTCCCACACGGCAGCCACAGGCTTCCTGCAGAGCGAGATGGCCGGGTGAGAGAGGGGGAGACAGGGCTGCCATCTTTCCGTAGCCAGACCTCACCAGGGACATCCCATCACTGCCGCTGTGTTCTCTTCCATAGAAGTGGGTCCCTAGGTCACCCCACACTTGGAGGGCTGTGAATACCAGGAGACAGGGCTCCTTGGGGGCCATCTTGGAGCCGCCTTGGTTTCCTCATCTATAAAATGGAGGTGGTGATAGCACCTGCCTCACAGGGTGGCGGTGAGGGTGGGCTGAGATGATGTGTGCCCAGCACTGGGTTAGCTGTTGTTGTGCCCATTGCCCTGGCTTACAGACGGAGAAACTGAGGCACAGAGGGTGGTGCGCCTTGGCCAGCATCCCAGAGCTGGGGCTCAGACCGAAGCTCGTGCCCCCAGGTGTCCAGTGTTGTTGAGGTTGAAAGACACCATGTCTGAAGCTCCGTGGAGGAGGTTGGGTGGCTGCATCCTCCCCGGCTGCCAGGGCCCCGGGCCTGGCACCCTGTGTCTGCCAAGATGGCTGAGAAGCAGGGGAACCGGCAGAAAGAGGAAGGAAGGGAAGGAAGGAAGACGGGAGGTGGCTCCCTGATCGGTTTTAAGTTGTATGAGCCTGAGCCGCTCAGCTCTGCTTCTGCCAGGGCTGTGGGACCCTGAGCAGGACACTGAGCCTCTCTAAGCCTCACCTCTTCACAGGGTGGGGTGGGGGGTCCTTGGGCTGCCCTGGAAGATGCAGAGGGCTTCCTCCAGGGCCTGTGGGATGAGGCCTGAGGAGAGAATGACTAAGAGTTAACCAGGCCAAGCAGGGAGAGAAGGTGCTCTGGGAGAACAGAACTGCATGTGCAAAGGCCTGGTGGCACAGGGAGTCCAGGAGCATGAGTGGCAGAGAGGCGGCCTGGCTGGAGTGCAGAGAGGCTGAGCGTGGTGAGAGGTGGCTCCTAGACCAGCAGGAGGGGTCTTGACTTCGACCTCGGAGCAGCGATGGGGGGCACTGATGGGTTTAAGGTGGGGTGTGGACCAGGTTTGCATTTCGTAGAGGTCACTCTGGCTGCCCGTGGATTGTAGGGGACAGAGCCCAGGGAGGGGGGCGTATTGCGGCCCCCCAGGCTGGAGCCAGGGCTGCTGAGCGGGATGGAGAGCTGTGGGTGGCTTTGAGACACCCGGGAAGGGAGAAGGGTGGGAAGGCTGGATCTGGGGGTGGAGGTGAGAGAGCCGGCACCGGAGAAACCTCCACAGGAAATTGCCACGTTTGCCAGAGAGGGAAGGTCCAAGGTCACAGTCAATGGGGAAGGTGGGAGTGGGGTTCTGTGTCCCCACCTCCTTTCTAATCCTGGTTCTGCCAGGGGCATGTGAGGGGGGTATGCCCCGAAGCCAGGGCCCGAGTGAGTGAGAGCAGGATCGGGGGGAGGGAGGTGCCGGCGTGGGAGATGCGGCCCCTGATGTGGAGTGGACACAGGCCGTTGGGGTGTGGAGTTGGAGGCGTCACTGAGCGTCCCAAAGTGGATGGACATCGAAACAAGCCTGCGGGGATGTAGGGAGGGGAGTGTGGCAGGGAGGGGCGGCGAGGCGTGGGGTGGATAGCTGAGACTGCCCCTCCTGGGGCACCAAGCAGGGCGGTGGAGGTTCCCCGAGAGCTGGGGGAGCCCCTGCAGGGCGTTGGGCAGGGGGGCCACAGGATCCACTTTGTGTTTTGCAAAGCCCCTTCTGGCTGCATGTGGAGGGCAGGGCTGGAGGATCCCACGGGGGAGGGTGGAGGCGGGACAGGGGCCGGGAGAGGACAGGCAGGATCCCAGAGACAGGGGCCGTGAAGCTGGTGACCAACTGCACAGGCGGTCCTGGTGGGAGGGAGTCGGGGGACTCATGGGTCTGCAGCGAGGGCAGCTCATGACGCTGCACCTGCTCTAGGGAATTCCCCCCCCACCACCCCCGACGATGACGCAGGTAGCAGGAGGCGGGGGCAGTGCTGGGGAGGGGCCGGCTTTCGCCTCCCCCGCAGGTCGTGGGGCCTCAGGCTCGGCAGCTGCTTAGAAAACTGGATGTGGAGAAAGGGTTGTGCCGGGTGAGTCGGGGGTCAGCCTGCAAGTCACCGAGGAGGGGAGGCTAAGGAAAGGCTCCCGGAGTCTGCACCTGGGACAGCTGGGGGCTGCAGCGAAGCCCCAGAGTGTCCTGTGCATCCTTCACGGCTCGTCCTGAAGGAGACGAGGGAGGACTTTGGAGGGGCTGCTGGAGACGGATTTCCTTTTCAAGAAAGACCAGCAGCATCATCCTTGGTTCCCAAGACCCTTTGGGAACAGGACAGTATGCAGAGAAGGCAGTCCTGGAGGGCAGTTTGAGTGGGGTTCGTCCCCACCTCCAGGGCCTCCATTCCTTATGCAATCATCAGAAAGATAAGGAAGTGAAAATTCTGCTCTAAATCAGGCATCCTTGCAAAAAGAACGTTCTTGTGCTGGGTTGCCAATGTGACTGCAGCCCCCATTCTTTCATCCACCAACCCTGACCTTGGGTTCCCCACTTTGGAAACGGAGTGGGGAGCAGGTGGCGCTGGCTCCAGGTGCTGTGTCTGGGTTTCCTCAGCCCTTGCACTCTTGTTGCTTTTAGAGCCCATGATGTTGGCCGTGTGGATGGACCTCTCAGGGACACTAGGAGGGGAAGGGACCCCTTTCTCCTAAATCGGGTCCTGATGCCGAAGCAGCCTGGGGCTCGACCTTGTTGGAGAAGGACACGTGGCCTGCTCTCCCCCAGCCCTGTCACATTTTCCCAGGAGCTAATCTTAATCCCTCTTGCTGCAGCCGGAACCTCTTGGGAAGGACGGGTGACCAAGCGCAGTGAGAAGTACCTCTGAGGAGCCCGTAAATCCGGGGCTGTTTTCCTGCCCTGTAAATTTGGCCTGTGTCCCTGACAGCAAAGACTTTGAGGTGATTAACAATCTGTCAGGAGGAGCAGTGGGAACTTTATAAGACAGAAGATTTAAGGGGAGACTGTGGAAAATACTCAAAGCCTGGCTCCCCGAGCATGGGGAAGAGCGCCTCGTCTGATCTCTCGGATTTCTAGTTCCACGATCCACCTTCCCTATTCCAGGCTTGGGATCCACCTGTTTCTGGAAAATCTCCTGGAATGGAAAATTAGGAATAGCGAGATCTGTAAACTGTGAAGTGCGGTGCACACTTCAGGGGCGGTCGGGATCTGAAAGGGAGTAGACGGGCCCCTCAGGAGAGAAGGGCAAACATATTCCACTAAATGGAGGTGCAGTCGTGACCCAGGGGAACCCAGGTAACTTACAAGCACCAGGCCTTACCTGTCAGTCATCCTGAGCCAGCTCGGAGCTTCTCCTTTGCAAGGATGCACAGTGAGGGATGGGGAACCCTCAGCTGTCAGCCCAGTGGCAACGTGCGCCAGCAGCTGTCGGCTGTCGCGACTGGGGTCGGTTAGTGCTGAGGGTCTGGCAGCAGTGGGTCAGGGGCCCCTGGTGGGCTGGGGTCATCTCTGAGCTGTTTACTCAACAGCTGTTCTGTGCTAGGACCCGTGCTGGTGGCTTTCCGACACGCTAAGGCACATTGGCTGAGCACCCGTGCCCCTTCCCTGAGCCCTGCCTGGAGCACGAGCCCTTTCTTGTCCCTTCAAAAAAGCACTTCTATAGGGACACCCTCGACCTGCCCTATTTATTAAAAACTTGCAGTCCTTGGGGAGACCTGCTCTGTGGTCACACACAGGCCCCTCAGTGCTGCCCGCGGCCCATCACTGTACTCGAACTGCAAACACTGACGGGGAGCAGGAGTCAGCACGCTTTCTGTAAAAGGCTGAGAGCAAATATTTTATGCTTTGTGGGCCACATGGTCTCTGTCACAACCTCTCAGCTCTCCTGCTCCGCAGCCAGCCTCGTGCAGCCCCCGACAGTGAGCAAATGAATAGGTGTGGCTGTGCGCCAATAAAACTTTATGTGTGGACACTGAAATTTGAATTTCATGTTCTTTTTCACTTGTCATGAAATACTGTTATTCTTCGGGTTTTTTTCCAAAACATTTTGCAGCTATTTAAAAACATAAAAACCCTTCTTAGTTTATGAGCCATACAAAAATAGCTGGTAGGCAGGATGTGGCCCACGGGCTGCAGTTTGCCAACCTCTGATCTAAGGAAAGGGTCAGGAGAGGCACCCTGGGTGAGTTATGGATTGCTCGGTGCCTCGGTCTCCCCACGTATGAGCAGCACGCCCAGGCAGCCCTCCATCCCAGCAGCAGCTGTGCACTTGTCTGTCTCCCTGCAGCCCCGTGATGGGGGCTCTGGGGCCCCCGGTGTCCCCACGAGCAGCTTTTTGGGAAACAGACCCCGAGGCCAGACAACCATCTGGGCACATGTGTGCCTAGAAGGGCCGAGTTCTCGTGAGCTGTTGGTAGTGAAAGGACAAGACGTGGCTTTAATTCATTTCCACCCTGCCCTCGTTGCTGCCACAGGAACCTGCGCAAGGGGCCCAGTGGCGTGGCTGACGAGATCAACTTTGAGGACTTCCTGACCATCATGTCCTACTTCCGGCCCATCGACATCACCATGGACGAGGAGCAGGTGCAGCTGTGCCGGAAAGAGAAGCTGAGATGTGCGTGCCCCAACCCTGGTTACCCTTCCCCGCCTACACCTGGATGGGCTGCGTCCCCCAGGTCCTGCCACGGCCCTGCATGGGGGTGCGCATGGGAGGTGCTCCCTGGAAGCTCCTCCCCCTCGCTCTTGCACAAGCTGCTGGAGTGTGCAGAATTCCCAAGACTGGCCTCCGCGGGGCCTCAGGCTGCTCTGTCCTGGAGGAGCCTCGCTGGGCCCTGGGCTCCAGAGCGTGCCTGGTTGTGATCTGGGCTGGCTGGCAGCACAGTGTCCCGCATCACGTGTTCCTTCCCCCATGGACTTTCCCATGACTCCTGACATCCTTCTGCCCCACCCCGAGGCAGCCTGGGCCGAGGAGACTGTAAGCATGGCGGCCGGGCTGTATTTAGATCTGGATCGTGTACATGAAGGCTGCTGGGAACTGCCCGGCTGGGCGTCCCACAGCCCTCCTGTGGCGCTCCGGACCAGGGGGCACCTGGTGTTGGCCCAGCTTACTGTTTGCTCCAAAGACCAGGTCACGGGGGCCATGGGGACTGTGGAATGGGACAGATGCAGGTCCAAACCCCAGGTTTCCCCTCCCTTACCAGGGTGGCTGTGCGCAAGCACCTTAACTTATATGACCTTCACAGCCCAGTCTGTGAGCTGGGCCCGGGGCAGCCCTGGCCTCCCGGGGTCATGTGAGGACTAAAGTGGTTTGTGAAGTGCTTTGCACAGTGCTGGGTGTCTGGTCAGTGCCGGATAATGCCCGTGCAGGGGACTTCGTGAGCCCGAGGCTCAGCCGGGCCGGGAGGTCCCCTCCCCTTCAGCTTCTGGCCTCTTGGGCTGCAGGATGCTGAGTGATGTCAGTAAAGGAACAAAGGGGACATCACTAAGAGTGGTATAAGCAGAGGAAGTGCTAATGTCCCTTGTGGCATCCTGGGCTGGCTCAGATCAGCCAGGGGGCCTGTGACCTGCCACAGGGCCATGATGATGGCCGTCCTCTTGGGTCTGTCAGGCATGATACTTTGAAATAACACTGATGTGGCTTTATGTCAGTGATACTGTCAAGTTATCCACGCTCAGTGTGCCAGGCGGCTGCTGGTCCTGATCCACCATCATAGCTCACCAGCCCTTGCACCACCATGAGGTCGACAGATGGGGAAACTGAGGCATAGAGAAGTGAGGTCACTTGCCTATGGTCACCCGCCAGGAAGTGGTCAGGCTGGCCCCATGGCCTTTGCCCTTGACCCCTATGGCTTTGGCATTTAGGTTTCGTTCTTAGTGTCTTTTGCTCAGTTCCAGGTAGATTTCTGAGTGGGGAAGGCTGGGGAAGCAGGGGACCTGGGCCCTGTCTTGCCTGACTGAGCCCCCTCTCTCTCCCTACCACCCCAGTTCTGTTCCACATGTATGACTCAGACAGCGACGGCCGCATCACCCTGGAAGAATATCGAAATGTAAAGTATGCTTCTCGCCCGCCAGGACTCCTGGCGCCTTCCCCCGCCCCGGGCATAGATAGCGGCCCAAGGTCACGCTTGTCTCTGCCCCGCCTGGCAGGTGGTGGAGGAGCTGCTCTCAGGGAACCCCCACATCGAGAAGGAGTCGGCTCGCTCCATCGCCGACGGGGCCATGATGGAGGCGGCCAGCGTCTGTGTGGGGCAGATGGTGAGCGCTCTGGGGTGGAGGGGAGCACCCCACCCCTGCTGACCGCCACCACCCTGCCCTAGTTAGCCTGTTTCTCGAAGGCCAGACCATACTTGTCCTGCTCGCCACTCTACCCAGCCTGGCACAGAGCAGAGCTCAGAAACCCCTCCCTGCTTTCCTGTTCCCAGGAGACTGACCACAGGTCCCAGCCTGGAGAGCAGGGCCAGGCAGGGAAGCCTGGCTCTGGGGTCCTGTGGGCCCAGCCAAGCAGCTTCTCTGGGCTCTAGGAGAGCACCTGGCACACTGCCAGGCCCGGTGAGCGCACAGCACAGGCTCGCTTTAATTTATTCACAAGTGGCGGGGGGGGGGGGTGTGTGGGGTCATGTGGTCTGGGGTCCAGGAGGAGCCGGGAGTGGAGGGTGTGTGCTGCGGAGGGTGGAAGTCCCTCGCTGGTCCAAGGAGAGCGCGAGAGGATTGGACCAGAGGTGTTTCTGAGGCCGCCACCTGTGCTCCAGGCCGGGGCTGCGGGTGGAGCTGTGATGGGGTGGGAAGGCAGGCAGGGCCACCACGGGAGCATAAACACAAATGCCGGCCACTCCTTGAGGCTCATCAGGGTCACCCTGGTGTAGAAATGGCTGGGTCATTTCTCAGAACTGGCGTGGTCATGCCTGTGACGGACTCAGGCAAGTCAGAGCAGGGTGTCCTCACCTGCACCGTTGACACGGGGGCTGGCAGCTCTCTGTGTGGGGGCCGTCCTGGGCGTTGTAGGGTGTCGAGCAGCATCCCCGGCCTCTAGCCACTAGATGCCAGCCACACCCTCCAAATTGTGACCACCAAAAATGCCTCTGGACGTTGCCAAATGTCCCAGGGAGCAGTGGGGGGCAAAATCGCCCCCGAGGAAGAACCATTGCACTAGGGGCCACAGGAATAGGCACAGCTCGGAGACATTGCAGGTTCCGTTCCAGACTCTTGCAAGGAAGCGAATATCGCAATGAAACAAATATCGCAATCAAGTGAGAGACGCAAATTTTTTGCTTTCCCAGTGCTTATAAGAGTTAGGTTTACACCGCAGACGACAGTGTGCAATAGCATTATCTCTAAAAAACAATGTACTTACCTTAATTTAAAAACACTTTATTGCTAAAAAATGCTAACATCGTCTCAGCCTTTGGCGAGTTGTAATCTTTTTGCTGGTGGAGGGTTTTGTAAAAAAGGCAGTATCTGCGAACTGCAATAAAGCAAGCTGTGCCCGTAAATGGTAAGTGGAGTGGTAACTGGCGCTTTGCCCGTGTGAGCAGTGGGTGTGTGGGGGCTCCTGGAGGGACTCCCCAGGGGGCTCCGGGCAGGCCGGGGGCCCCATATACTCGGCTCCCGTTGGGAGACCACACGGCATGTGCAGACGCCATGCTGTGTACTCCACATACAGCGCCTCATTTTACTGGGGGGGAAACTGAGGCTCAGGGACATAAAGAATTTTCTGGAGTTCAGGGGCAGCGATCTTTATTGTGCTCAGTAGTCACCCCTGTAGGACCAGTACAGCCTGGTCATCCTGACACAGTGGCCCTGAGCCCCTAGGGACCATCTCAGTGTTCCCCCAAGGGTTTCGGTGGTCCCACTGAGGCCACCCCCTCTTCGCTCCTGTGTATTTACAGTGGCTGTCGCTCCAGACACCTTTTGGCTTTGAGATCACCACAGCCCGAGGGGGGCGGGTTCCTGCTGGGACCTGCTGTCTGTGCCCCAGCCTGTCATCAGGGGCTACGGGGGGCCCGGCGGGCTGTGACCATTTTATTGGCCTGTACTTTGCTTCTGGGGCCCAGGGGGAGGCTTCTGGCTTTGGTGAGGCCACCCCTCTCAGCCAGTTAACCGCCGCAGAAAGGGCTGGTGACCTCCATAGGGAGCACAGGGATACCCCGCTGGGTTGTCGAGCCAAATTCCCATTTGATTTAATTACACTCTCTTTCTTTAAATTACTCCCTGTCCCACTCCAGTTTCAATTGGCAACAGTTTTTTTAATTTGCTGTAGTAAAATTGTTGGCAGCTGGCAGCTGCTGATCTGCATAAAATCTGCACAGCCTCGGAAGCTGAGGCATTTCGGAGCTGAGGCTGGCTTCCCGGTGTGTGTCCCAGGCGTCTTTCTTTACTTGTGGATCCTCTGTGTAATCTTAAAATACTTTCTCATGTGATTGACAGCCAGATAAACACAGACGAGCTGTGTGCCCTTGTGAGCAAGGGGCAGCCGCAGCCGTTCAATACCATCTGGCCCCTGAGGACGTTAACGTTTCTGCCCGGGCCGCAGCCAGACACACGATCCATCACCCCCACGTTAATGGCCTTGCAGAGTTGCTTACTGACTGGGGCAACGATCTTTCCAAAGTGCTTTCTCTGTGGCTTCCGCGGCCCGAGGGTAGGGCTGCTTGGCTGGGGTCTCAGCCTGGGGTGCTTCCCCCCACCCCCTGCCACTGGGCGCCCACCCTCCAGCCCTGGTTTCGGGCCAGCAGGGCCTCGTCTAATTAGCTATCCTTGGCCGCCCTGGGGCCCTGGAGTTGCCTGCAGGGAGAGGGCAGCCACCTCTCCCCGTGCCCAGGGCACAAAGAGCAGGGAGCCCCAGGGACAGGGCTGGCCCAGGCGTCTGAGAACGGGTGGCTTTGATAAAATTAAAAATATCTACATTGATTTGCTTTCTGTATTAAAAGAAGTACAAAGAGGAAACTGCAGGGCCAGGGGCGGGGGGAGGACCCTATCACACACACGGAGGCTGCGGCTCCCAGCGGGACAGGCAGCCTTGCCTCCGTGCCTCAGTGGCCTTATCTGTAAAATGGGAGGAAGAACCGAACCCACCTGGGGGCTGAGGAGTCACCGTTAATGTTAGTAACACCACCCGTAAAGCTCTCGAGACGGTGCCTGGTACAGCAGAGAGCCCACTGTTCTGAAATACACGGAGGAACGAGTTTCCGAGGGGTACAGAAGAGAAGGGTCTGCCCTCGCCCTGCTTCTCATCGACCCCAAGGGGAGCCGGCTTGGTGGGCTGTTCTACCAGTGCGCACACGCGTGTGGTTTACGTCTGATGTGCAGACGTGGGCTTGAACGGCCTGGCTCTTCCTCTGCCCTGTCCTGACCTCACAGACGCACAGGGCAGGGCCTGCTGGTCTGCTTAGTGGCGCAGGGAGAAACCTGCACGCAGGGGATCTGCAGACATCTTTCTGCCCCTTGTTGGTTTTGGTTTTTCCACTGTCTACCTGTCTTGGAGCCTTTTCTGTGTTGGCACGTATAGATCGCCCCCTTCTTGGTGGCTGTGTGGTGACAATAGCGTGGACGACCGAGAGCTTGTTAGCAGGTCTCTCGATGGGCGCTGGGACGTCAGCCAGACGTTCAGTCACAAAGGCCGCTGCAGGCAGGGGTGAAGGTCCTGGAGACTCGGCTGTGGCAGCGCCTGAGACGGCGGCACAGGGGCAGGGGCCACTCTCATCCCCTGAGGTCCCCATGTGCCAGAGCAGGGAAGACGCAGACAGGCTGGCGCTGCCCATGGCTTGGCAGGCCGACATTATCAGTGACTCACTGGGCGCCAGGGGTGGGCCACACAGGCCAGCCCTTCGTCCCTTGCCCCTTTCCCCAGTGGTCTGTGAGCTCAGATTAGCCTAGAACTGGCTCCTA
Organism: Equus asinus; assembly: GCF_041296235.1. Lineage (NCBI taxonomy): Eukaryota > Metazoa > Chordata > Mammalia > Perissodactyla > Equidae > Equus > Equus asinus. The sequence goes on along the minus strand of NC_091797.1, from coordinate 82,548,020 downwards.
TCAAGGCTGCTGTGAGGAGGCGGGGCCAGGAAATGGCAGGAGCGTCAACAGGTGGCTGTACTGCTGGGACCTTGCGGAGGGGGGGGCTCTGTGGGAGGGCGAGCCCCTGCCTTTGGGCCCACCCCCTGCATTTCCATCCTCATCTACTTGGTCTTCCCCGGGGGCCCACACCCTCCTCCCATCCCCCTCCAGCCAGTGAAGGGGACCTTGGAGTTCAGGGTGACTGGCCTTGAGCAGAGGGGAACTATCCAGTTCTCGTGACTCTACCTAAACAGGCCCCACCATGTGTGTTCTGGGCTGGGGTGCAGTCTCCTGCTGGACCCCTCACTGCCGTGCGCTCTGTCCCCAGGAGCCTGACCAGGTGTACGAGGGGATCACCTTCGACGACTTCCTGAAGGTGGGTGTCAGGTGGAGAGGGAGGGCCGTGGGCCGGGGTGGGGGCTCGAGGGGACCCTGGTCAGGAGGAGACAGGCGTCTCTGTGGAAAGGGCACAGCCTTTAAAACAATGTAAACTGGTTTCACTTACTTTTTATTGAAAGGATAATATTCACACATGGGCTGAACAATTTAAGCAGTGCAGAAGGGCATACAAGGAAAACTCTATTTCTCTCCTGCACGAGGCCCTGGTCCCCCTTCTCAGAAGCATCCCCCTTTACAGTCAGAACTGGGGTTCTGGGATGTTCTATGTCTCTATGGGTACCAGCTTTCTTCAGAAGCACACACTGGAGCCAACTGGAGGTTCTGCCCCTAGCTTTTCTTTTACTGTGCCCTGTAGATGGCACTTTTTACATGGCTGCCCGTTCTTCCAGCCTCAGGCAGGGGATTCTCCAGCCCCAACTCGACATTCAGGCATTGCTGGGCCTTCGCTGTTACAAACGTGCTCCCTGGCTGGGAACTAGGCCCCCTCGCCGCTCTGACTGGCAGACACCCCGTAGCAGGGGATAAGCCCACCCTGCTCTGAGCACTCTGGGTCTGAGCACCCCAGCAGCAGCGCCCCACACCTTCCGGGAGCTGAAGACGACAGGAAGTCAGGGGAATGGGGCCCAGAGGCTCTGGGTCCAGCCTGCCCAGGGGCACCCAGAGAGCTTGATGGGCCTGTGCCTGGAGCCAGGCCAGGGACTCGGGTGCCCACAGCCCCATGGAGCCGAGGGGCAGCATGGCCAGGTGGTCTCCTCTGACCTGCCCACTAACCCAGCCAGTCATCAACAAATGCCAAGGAGGCAGGAGTGGTGAGAGCGGGGGCTGGCAGCACAAACAGGGCCATGATGGGAAGACTGGAGGGGATTTCTGGGCTGGAGGTTGGCAGCTCTCACTCCCGCACACAGGCCCTACCCCAGAGCTGGGCAGGGTGAAGGAGGAGGATTTTTTTTTTTTGCTTGAGAAACCAACTTCTTCCCCAAAAGGCTGCCCCTGCCATGCCTCTAGTGCTCCCCAAGCCCGTCCCTGCACCTGGGGGCCTTTCTTGCCCAGCTGGTCCCTCTCTTTCCCTCTCCTGAGCCCTACCAGCAACCCTGTTCCACCTGGCATTTAGCAGAAACCACCCTGAGTATCCAGGTGTCTTTCCCTGGGGACATTTGGTCCACCCAACAAAGATCAGGGCCGCTCACCTGGAACCAGATCTGCCTTCTCTGCATCCTCACAACACCCAGAACAGGTGCCGGAGACCAGGAAGCACCTGGGAGACCACGGGCGAGTGACAGTGGCAAAAAATGATTTCTCCCTGTTTGCAGCCTCAGGGCTGTCCCTGGAGATGCTGAGGGTGGCAGCTTGAAAGTTTGAAGTTCTTATATAAGCAGGGAGACAGTGAGAAGTCACCGCCCACCACGTCTCTGTTTGCCTCCTTCCCACCATCTCTCTGTCTGAGGCCCTCTTGGACCTGGAGTGGCCAAGGAGCTGGCGAGTGCACAGTCCTTGGAGAGGTGGGGCTTTGTCGGGTGGCAGATAGGGTCTGGTAGCCCAAATGTCCCCTGGGCCCTGCCCAGAATGGGCTGTGACGGCACTACCAGTACCAGGTATGTGGCGATGGACGTAGTCTTTGAGCAGCACTACCTTTCCTGGGCGTGAGCTCCCATCCCAGGGAGGTCATAAAGGCCAAACCGTTGTGACCTTTTAATTAACGATGATGGCTTCGTGAAAGCTTCCAATTACGCAGCCCCTAACAGTTCACAGAATACTTCTGTGGATGATGCCCTTGGAGCCCCCGCAACATTCTGGGATGTGGGCAGCACAGGTGGTGGTCCTGGCATTTTACTGATGAAAAGGAGGTTTAATGGGGTTAAGGAATTTGCATGAAAATCACAGAGCCTGAAGTGGTGGGTGGGATTCAACTAAGAGCCTGGGTTCTGTACTTAATAATAACTTGCGGTGACAATCTCAGAGAGAATCCAAATGTCAGAGCCAAATTAACCAGCAAAAAGGCAGATGGAAGTTTTGCTTCCTCGCTTAGCTCATCGTCTTGAAACACAGGCCTCTGCTGCTCACCTGCCCCCCCCCCCCCACCGAACCTCGCAGTGGGTGGCGGGGGCAGTGGGTGGCGGGGGAGGGTGGGCAGGGAGATGGTTGAGGAACTGGGCTGCTTGGTGCGAGGCAGCCGGGGTCACCCTCTCACACTCCTCCATCCTTTCCAGATCTGGCAGGGGATTGACATCGAGACCAAGATGCACGTCCGCTTCCTTAACGTGGAAGCCATGGCCCTTTGCCACTGACGGCCGCGCCCCACAGGAAAGTGCACTCTTTGCCCTGCGCAGGCGGCCTCCCTGCAGCCTGGAGCCGCGAGGCGTGGGGCCTCTTCGGCTGCGGCTCTTGTAAATAGTTGGCACTCCTCTGCCCATCTCCTTCTCCCTGTAGGGTCTGGTATGTGGGACTTTGCTGTTTTTATCTCTAATTAAAAAAAGGGTTTGTTAATGAACGTGGCTCCTGTCTGTTCCTCATGTCCACTGAGGTGGCCTGGCCATTTGGTGGCAGGAGGCCGAATATGAGAAGCAAGCAGCAGCTAACTAATTTTCAAAGATTGGTTTGGAAGATGGAATTTTTTTTTCCTTTTTTGGCTTATTTTGGGTAAAGTGTTTGCTCTTTTCCCTGGTAAGAGCTGAGGATTCATCTGCCTTCTCAATCCTGGGCAGTAAAGTAAGGAAGAGCAGCTCCTTGCTCCGTGGGGGCTGGGACCTGGGTGGTGGGCCTCCCCAGTGTCATGACCTCATATGAGCCTGGAGGGAAGATGTCTGGGGCCCTCGGCCTGTGCCAGCTGGGGTGGTCCGCCGAACTTGTCCTGGTGGAGCTGGGGGCACCGACATTCAACGTCTGGCCGGCTGACTCGGCGCGGCTCCTGACCACGAGTGGTCAGACTGGGGGTGCCCATGGTTCTTCCTGGCAGGATGGGGCCAGCTGCAGGGGCCGGCACTCTGCAGTCAGTGGCAGTGTTGGAGACTGGGCACAACAGGGAGGTGAGTGCCCCAGGTAAGCATCTCCCCCAACTCTAGCTGTCACCTTCCGATTTAGGAATGGGCTGTGGTGGGGGCAAGGAGACAAAAGTCTTGGTTGGTGGCCTTGGCCATGAGTCAGCAGAGGGCTGGCGGTGCCGGGGCGACCTGCTGCCTCACCTGGGGCCGGGCGCTGCCATTGCTGTGGACGACTCATCACTGTTTATGCCAGGCCTCCCCTGGGAGTCATGTTCAAGACATGCTCGGTTTCTTCCATCGACACTCACTGGGAGGCGCCTTTCTAGTCTTCCAAGAAAGGCCTCCTGGTAACGGGCAACTCCTATCATTTGCATTCTTGAATCTCTGATTCATAGTTCTGATATTAAGCGTGCTTTACCTTACTCATAAACACACGTTGGGGTTCAGAATTTAAAAGGTACAGAAAGGCATGCCGCAGTCCTTACCCCATGCACGTTTGGGCCCCATCAGCCCCTTTCCTCGCCATCCTTCCAGAGCTGTTGCATGCACATAGAAGCAAGTAAGTTGCTTGGGGTGGGGCTAACATTGGTGTTTAAATCTTTTTAAAAACCAAAGCAGACACACAGCAAGGCGCGTTCAGGCAAGCATGGCTGCGCAGCACGGAGGACTGCGAGGACAGCACAAGGCAGGGGGCGCTCCTCGGCGGCGGGGAGCCTGGGAAGCCCTGGTTGCTCGGTGCAAACACGACCTCAGAGGGCAGGCTGCTGCCGAGGTTCTGGCCTGCGTCTTGTCACAGATGAGCAAGTGCCTCTGACCCCACTGTGCCCACAGAACGCCGGCCGGGGCTGCCCTGCGGGTATGGCGGGCGGTTAGGGCCTCGCAGCCCATCTCTGGGCGGGAGCAGAGGGCAGCCTGCAGTCCCTGTGGGGCTCTGCACTTCCACCAACGTGCTGGCATTCACATGGGCAGGCAGGGCTCCCCTCAAGGCACTGGCAGCCTAGTGGGAGAGCAGCCCTGACAACCAGCAAGCAGACCCCTGGGTGGTTTCCTGGGCCAGTGGACGGGCTTCCCTGCTCACTCCCCAGCCTTCCCTGCAGCTGGGCAGTGTCTTGGGTTTCCTGGCTGCCAGCAGGATGATTCTAGAAAGTCCCCTGGACGGATCTGCTGCCACTTAGTTCTTGTCTAGGAAGCGTCCCCAGGGACCCCTGCAGCCTCGCAGAGGCATGTGCTCCCACCTCCCCACACGCTTGTCCTTCCTGCCCCAAGTGACTGAGATGGACCCAAAGCAGCACTGAGCTCAGGATGGCTGGCATGGCCACCGGACACCTGGATTTTCTGGGACTCTCCCAATTTGCTTTGACTTTGTTCTTCTCAACAGAGGCAGTTCATGAACACAGTTTTTATAAATAATAATCCTTCATCAGCCCCAGTGCTCCAAGTTTTAGTCCGAGGGTGTGGGCACACATCAAACGTTTCCCTTGGGCAGACCACTGAGGGCCAGCCTGATGTCTCTGAAGCTTTGGGCCATGGCTTACTTAAACGGCTCATTAGGATGAGATTGGTTCACCATGAACCAGTCCATGCTGCTCAGAAGCCAACCAGTTTGTTCAGTCACTGAGGGTGTCATCTAGTTGGTGGGTTAGGGCTCCTTTCCTCCAGAGCATGGGCTGCAGGGCTCACTGGGGCTCGCCCGCCCGGCTCCCAGGACCCAGCTGCATGAGACTGTTTCTGCGCACTCGGTCATCGGGGAGCGAGCAGGCTGCCTATCAGTTGGTGCAAACCCGCTCCTGGAAAGGGTAGTTAATTCCCCACAGGCTGCGGGCTGCAGGCCTTGGATTAACAAACGCCAAGTTCACTGCTCCAGGCACAGGTCTCAGGATGGCCATCTGGGCAGGGCCGTCTGTGTGGAGGACGGAGGCAGGTGGCCCAGAACCGGCTCCTGTTACCTGCCGAACTGGCAGGTGTGCACCCCCACCCCCCTCCCTGGATGGGCTGGCTCATCAGTTCAGTTTGTACTGAAATTTGTTCTGAAACAGGCAAGCTGAGAAATCAATAAATGTGCTTAACAGCTTTCCTTCTCACAGGAATTTACCTCTGACTAAAAGGAAATAGGCAGAAATCAATGCTAAGTCTGATATTTGGAGGAAGCTAAGTCTGTGCTGTGAGGGCCTCAGGCTGTGGGTGGAGAAGATGAGCAGGGACAGTGTCCTCAAGCCTGCGGGATGGGGGTGAGGTCACCATGTGCTTCACCCATTTGCCAGGAATCAGATGGAAAGCAGGATCTAGTCCTACACTGCCATATTACCAAGGGGAAAAGTTACCAGAACTCAGCTTTTGGATGTTAAATGAACACAACAATTCGACACAAACACATCAGTTTGGTAGGCTTACAAAAGGGCTATGTAATGGAAATCTAATAGGATGAGCTCAGGGCAACATTCTGCAGCCACGTTAAAAATGAATTATGGATAAGGGAACAGAGTAAGAGGACAACAATTTTGGCCAAGCACACTCTTAGGGAAGGAATTATTGCTAGACTATAACAAAACAATTCCATTATTTTCTGGTCCAAGGGCCCGGAAGGTTCATTCTGTGCTTTGCTAATGAGAGACAGGTTATGTATGAATCCTGTCCTTGTCACTGAGCTGTTGAACCTGCCCCACCCGCCTGCAGTCAGCAAGGCTGAAGCTACACTCGGCGGCACCGTGAACAGCGGAGCGACTTACAGAGGCTGATGGGGAGTTAAAAATACAAGTTGCCTTGGCAAGGGTTCTGCACACACCTGCTTTGCAAGCTGTCCTCCCACACTGTGACCTTGGGAAGGCCTTGGAGAGTGGAGTGGGAGGAGCCAGGGTTTCAAACACAACTTCCTAGGCGCCAGCGTTGCCTTTGTCTCCGGGCTCTTCCAGACTCAGCGACCAAGTGCCAGCAGGTGTTCCGTGGTGGAGGAACTTGCTCCAGGACTGAAGACTGATGGCCACACCGTGGCTGCTCACCCTTCTAATCTGCTTGTTGAGCAGGTCAGCAAGGGACTAGGTTCCGGTCCTTACCCTAAGAGTGGTTCATGGGGCACAGTAAGGGTGAGGGATGTGCTGAAAAGCGGTTTGCTGCCACCTCCATCTTGGAGAAGTGACAAGGCAGTATTCGTCCCAGCTCTGAGCAGGGGAAGAAAAGATGTGACATGACGGGCTCAGTGGGTGGGAGCAGGGGAGGGAGGAGTGTCCCTCCCTTCCCAGGGAAAGAAAAGGTCCCGGGTGCACAGCCATCGAAAGCCTGCTGCTGGAAGCCCATGTTCAACATCAGAGGCTGAAGACGAGCTGGGGCTCACATGGCGCCCGCTGGAGCCCAGCGAGAGGGAGTCTGCCATCACACAGCAGAGGCAGCCCGTCCAAATCGCTGCAGGCCCCCGCAGCAGCAGCCAGGGAGCCATCTGGCCTGGCCGCGCGGGGTGAGGCGGGCAGGTCTGTGTGTGCTGCAGCCCGAGCTAGCCAGCACCCGAAGCTCACGGCTGCCGCAGCTGCTGCTCAAAGCAAAGGCCCCGAGTGAGGAAGCAGGAGACAGCTCCTGTCTAAGCCCATTATCACAGACCTGCCAAGGTGGCAGGCCACTGGATGGTTTTCACTAGAAGGCCGTGTCCTCACCAGGGGAAGCCCTTTCTCTACAAGGATAAGTGGTGGGTTTGCAGTGGCTGGTGTTTGTCATTTAAATGCACAGTGGGCAGCACTCTCCCCTTAAATGTGGGGCCTCTAGTTCTGAAGAGCAATACAGGGGCAGAGGGCTTCATCTAAGGGGCTGTCAGCTTTCCCTTTCAGAAAGGACCAAAACTCGACTCTCAGTGAAATTCAGTGTTTCCTCTGGTGGGCTGAAACCCAGTAAGCCAGGGTGAGGCTCTGACTCGCAGGGGAAGCGAGGCCTCCCTGGAGTCTTTCAAACAGCAGCTCTCGCCTGGGCAACGGCAGCACATGGCTTGGACTGAAAAGCACAGTCTAGTGGCAGAGAGGGAATTCTCAGGGGGCTGCGGTCCCCTTTGAGCATCTGATGACAGAGCCATACTTCTTCCCAGAAAATGCACTCATGCACAATTTCATGTTTAATCTTGTGAGTTTCTTGGATCCTAGGCTAGGAACTCCTGTAGTGGTGGTTCTGGGAAAAACTACTTAACCGTGGACTGGAAAACGAGGCCACCATGCAAGGTGGTGCGATCTGCAAGGGGTGGGGAGAGAGCCGGGAAAGAGGTATGCCAGGGGGTTCGCGTGTACACCTTGCCCGGGTGACAAGAAACGTGAGCAATGAATACATTTAAAAATTTAATATTAGACCAACAGACCAAGTACAAAGCAAAGGCCCACAGCATTTGAAGACGAGACATGAGAGCTCTGGCCTCTGGCTCCCCCAGCAGCATCTGAGCGTCTTGTGTTAGGGGAGACAGAGCGGAAGAGTTTGAGAAGCAGAAGAGCTACAGAAGAAAAGGAGATGACAAATCCACTAAAGACTCAGAACTTGCACAGAAGCTCCCTCAGAACAGACAACGGGGACAGAGGTAAGACGGGGTGAGCAGAAGGGGTGGATAGGGGCCAAGGTTTTTTTTTTAAGTCGCTGGGTAAACGTTGGTTTATAAAGGAACTCTGATCCTTTCCCTACCAGGCCGATTTCTTCCAGCAGAAAACACTGACTCAGGTGGGTGTACCTGGAGATTACAGTTTGGGTCTGATAAACTCTCCTTCACAAAACCCAGGCAATTTTCAGGAATGGGAGATATTATAAACAGGCTGGGAAAAAACCCAAACCAACCCTGCGCTTGTAAAATTGTGCACTGGACCAGCTGTTAGCAGGGAGCAACAACAGTTTAAAACTCTTTAATCCTAATAAACTTTTCTGGGCCTAACTTCTTTTGAATTCTCTTTAATTCCTACAAAGCTAGGCAGGGAGAAGGAATGCAAAATGAACTGTGACGCCACCTGGAAGGGACTGCGCCTTGTTCTACCCAGGGGTCCAGCTGCATGAAGACTAGGAGGGACGGAAACCTTATTCAGCGAGGTCATGAGGGGGTCAGACCACCACACACCAATGACAGTAAATAGAATACTCCGTGTGCTGACTGCAGACTGGCCTCCTTGGTGGCGGAATTTGGTTGAAAGGAAGCAGACAACCCTCCTGACAGAGCTGCCTCCCAGGAAGGCGGCCCGAGGAAGCAGCGTGCTCTGCACAGGTAAGTGAGGCCTCCTAGCCGCAGCTCCCACTCGGCTCCGCCGTCCTCTCTGGCCGGACGTGGATCTGTAATGACCGAGTATCTTAAGCAACCTGGGAAACCATCCAAGCCTTCCCGACTCAAGGGCTCCAGGGTGCTGAGGAAAGGCGCGCGGTCGCCAGCGTGATGCGCTCACAGCCGGCGGGAGAGCATCTGCTCTCTAGAGGAGTGTGGCCAACCGTCCCCATGAGGAAATGCCCACTGTGCCCACTTCCTCCGGTTCTGTTTCTGATGGTCCTTTATGCCTTCTTTTTTAATCAAGATTGTCTATTTTGTCTTTTCAAAAACTGCTTTTGGCTTTATGGTAAACTTTACTATTGGTTGGTTTTCTATTTACTGAAATTAAATATGAATGTGTGCTTTTATCCTTATTTAACTCTTCTACTTTCTTTGGGATCACTGTCATCTTTCTTAAGCTCTCTGAGGTGATGGTGGAGTTCACTTATTTTCAGTCTGTCTGATCTTCTGTTATAACGTCACAGCTCCTGTCTGTCCCCTCTGGCCACATCCCGGGATTTTGATGTTCAGTGCCTTCACTGTCACTCTGGTCTAGAGAGCTCGTTTTCCATTTTTATTTCCCTCTTTAAAAGTGAGTTAATTCAGGAGTGTTTGGAATTTCCAGGAGTGTGTTTATGTTTTCATTATTTTGCTTTTTGCGGATGTCTAATCTTACTGCTTTGGGGATTGTGATCACCGAATTTGGCCTATATGGTCTTTTGCAATCTGAGATGTTCTCTGTGGTCTCATACATGGTCATTTTTTGTGCATGGTCTACGGGTATTTGAAAAGGTACAAAACTATGTTTAAATCTATCGGATCGAGCTTGTAAATTACCAAAAAAAAAAAAAATCCTCCAATCCTTAAATATTTTTACGATTCGATCTGTTGATTGCCCACTGAGTGAGGACGTTGTTTCCCTTGTAATTCTGTCAGTTCTTTGCTTTGAGAAGCTGAGGTCTGTCAGGTGGCTGCTGCTGAGAACAACCTGGATCAAGAGTAATCAACAGCTTGCCCTCCTAATCCTTAGGAAATGGAGGCTATCGATCAAATGGGACAACCGTTCTCTTCTGTTGCCCTGTTTTATCTCAGTGATTTAAGATCATGGTTCCTCTGACAGCTCTTCCTCTCATTCTCTACCCTAGAATCACCTTCCATCCCACTGGGAGGATGGCTGTTTATTCAATGAACATGTAGAAAATACCTACTTTGTATCACATGCGGTAAACACAACAGGAAGCAGAATAGTCATTAATGAAGTAGTTGTATAAATACATAATCATGAATGGCGATAAGAGCCAGGAGAAAGAAGTGCCACCCCAGCTTTATGGAGGAGGATGGTGGTCGGATGTGTCAGAGAAGACCACCCTGACCAACACTGGCTCTCAGATCCCAAGGATGGGTGGGTGTTGGGGCCTTGCAGGCTCAGAGCCCAGCACACAGAAGGGCCCCCAGAGAGGACAGGTCTGGAGACTGGAAGGCTGGCCAGCAGGCAGGAGCAGGCACAGAGGGGCCTTGATAAGGCCGGGCCTGATCTGGAGAACTGCAGCAAGACCCTGTGCCGAGTGTACACAACGATATGGGGAAATCCACGAGGCGGCCAGGAGAGCGGGGATCCCAGCTCGGGCTGGGGGGCCACTCCTGAGACAGGTGGGAGCAGGTGTGGGCTGAGCTGGAGGAGGTGTGCGAGGGCAAGGAGGTATGAATTTGAGTCATCAGTGTGAGGCACTCAAAACCGTAAGACAGAAGGAACAGAGTAAGATGAAACAAGCCCTGAGAAACCCCGCTTTTCACAGGCGCTCGAGGAAAAGGAGCGGGCAAAGGAGAAAGGCGAAGGCAACTCAGGAATGTGCGGCGTCACACAAGTGGACCCTGGGGTGGTGTTCTTCCCCAAACACTTACAACCTGGGGCAGAGCTCTGCCTACTTGTCAAATTCCTAACATTGGTTCTTCCCATTTCCGCCCTGCCCCCAAGTGAGGCTACTCCCTAAATACTGTCATAGGGAAACGCGAGCGCAAGGTCGTAGTTGTAACCCACTGTGGTGACACAGGATGACCGGCAGATGGGAAGAGCACTCTGGAAGGCCAACTGGTCCACTGCAAACTCGTAGGCATGGATCAGCCCCCGGTGTCTAGAGGAAGCACAAATTGGGCAACAGGATCAGCACTGCGTGACTGGCCCTCGCCCCTCCGGCTGCTGTCTCTGCAGCAGGCATTTGCTTGAGACAGGACAGCGATTCGACTTAACAGATCTGACCTTTGGGCCCACAGTGTGTGGGACACTCAAGACCCTGAGACTGGAGAGAAACTGGTGAGCGGGCAAGTTGGATGGCAGGAATTAAGTGCTGGGAGGGAGGCACCGGCACCACCTGCATGTGGGTCAGTCCTGTTCGGCAGCTGAGGCACGGGACTCCACTCAGAGGACCGGGCTTTGCCACTGTCACTAGGATTCTAACCACAACAGGTCCCTAAGCCTCCTGTCTCGGGTGCTCGGCACACATGGCTGGCCTTTCCTCTCTGTGTTCCCGACCCCACACAGCTGTCTGCAGAAGCAGTGAGCTACTGTTGAGGAAGTGCTTAAAACAGGCACTCAGCAAGTGTTATCGGCTAATTCACTCTATCGCATCTACAAGTAACTCCCCAATTCCTATGGAAAGAAGGCTATGCCCAAGGGTACATCCTGAAGGGAGCAATGTGGCATGGGGGAGGCATTCAATGATAAATCAAACTAAGAAGGGCTTTTCTGAACACCCACAAATCCAGCCCAGCCCACTGACCTCCTGTGAGTGCTGAAGCCATCCAGGTCGGCGCTGCGTACCACCCTCTCGTAGGGCACGTTGGCCGTGATGAGGCTGTGGCTGTTGAAGGAGAGGTGACGAACGGGGTGTCTGGAACACAGCGGGAGAGAGAAGTCCTGCGAGGTCAGTCCCATGGAAACTGAGCATGCCCCACGTTAGCTACCGTGGTCTCGGAAGCTTACAGCTGCGAGGAACTCTAGAACCCTCTGAGCCAAGCTTTTCTTTTAGGGAGGAGGACGCTGTGTCTGCCTCGGTTCCCAAAGCTGGGTTGAGCAAGGCCACACTCCGCGCCCTTCTCTGTAAAGAAGTCTGAATGCCCCTCGTGCATCCCGGTTGACGGCCCCAACAACTGGGTGTGTTCACACATGAAGGACACACTCAACCTGAGACAGTTCAGCATGCCGTGGACAACAGCCCCATTTCTGCCTCCTGGCTTGCTGGCCTTGGACAAGTCACTCAAGCTCTCCAAGCCAGGTTCCTTCTCTGCAGGGCACGGGGGTGACGGGGTGAATTTAGTGGTGTCCCATAAAGGTCCCCTAGTCCTAAGTCAGAGGACTACAAATGACACATGTACTCTGGGTTGTGAAAGCATATTCAGAAAATCCTGGAAGGAAACGGCTTGAGATCTATGCAGCTGTGGAACTACGTAGATCTACAATCTGTGTAGTATGTGGAACAAAGGCTTTTGTTTGCTCTAAAAACTCTTATCCACTGCCTACAGCACTGGCCACGGCACTGAGCCAGGGACACAGCAATCCTTCCGAGGGTAGGCATCTGCTTGCACTGGACATCTTCTTTAATGCTAACTAGCTAAGAAGGTAAGATACACTCCCACACAGAGCCAGTGTTTCTAGAGCATGAGAGATGTTACAAGCCACAAAGATAGGACACAGACTTCAGCACCTGGGAGGAGGAACATCACCACGGGCTGAAACGGTCCACCAGGCCCCGGGAGATGCTGGCCCATCAGCCAGGCCCTTTCAGAAAGGCAGAGGGTAGCAAAGAAGGGGACGAGGGAGAGGCCCATTCGGGCTGAGTCAGGGCTGCTCCTGGGATGGCCAGGGCAGGGGCAGGCTTCCTGGCGAGAGCAGAAGATCCTCTGGACAGCAATGAAGGTTAGGAGGAGTCTGAGCTTGGCCCTGTCAGTCCAGGGTTTGGGGCACCAACCAGAGGAAAATATTGTTACAGGACTTCACTAGGGGCCCAGTGAGGCAGGACAGGAAAGTGACCAAGCGAGAGCTGGACCAGAACTCAGAAGAGAATCAGGATCAGCAGTGTGCACGGGCAGCGGGGACTTGAGCAAGTATATGAATTCTGCGCAGCAGACTGAAGAGCGAGGCATCGGCCTTGTGCAGGTGAAAACAGTGCCCTCATGAGGGACAAGCCATTAACTGTGGCGGCCACTGTGTGCATTTACACATGAGTTAGGAAGGCAGATGCTGGGACGGGACGACGATTCTGGAGAAGACCTCACTCACCCTGGCTTCACCTGAATGACTCATCCGAGGGAGTGCAGCTTTTCAGGGAGAGAAAAACGAGACCTGCTGGAGTGCAGGCCTAGGGAACTAAGTGGGGCTGGTGGCAGTCCCTGGGGCCCCGGACTGCAGTGGGAACAGTCCTAGAGGCCAGGCTGAGCCAGCTCTTCAAAATAAATAAAAGGGTTCCCTTAAAGGCAAATATTTCTACGATGCTAATATGTGAGAGTTTTAGTTGCCTGTTGGCACCACCTAGTGGCAACTCAGTGCATCACCACAGAAATCAGAAAAACAGCTGATGGCCAGAGCTGGGCGGGTGGACATGCCCCACGCCCCCGGGCTCAAGTCTGAGAACAGCTGCTGGCGGAAGCCCCCACTACCACTGCCCTCCAAGGAAGACACTAATTCTTCTTTCCACCTGGCCGCCTCTTGTACTCACAATGCAGACTGCCCTGCCTTCTCATAGGTCTGGTTTATCAGGACTTGCAGTTAGAGGGGAAAACCCTCCGTTCGTAGCTGCAGGCCTTGGCATCTGTGGCCACTCTCCTCTGTCCTCACGGTCACTTGCCCCCAAATGTTTCTTTACAGCAGTACTGAGGGACAGCTGGGAGAAGGCTTGTCGCCTTTCTTCCCAGCTGCCTCAAAAGCAGGCATGCAGGGCTGGGGGAATGTGGGGGAGGGGATGGCCTCAGGTCAGCTCCAGTTGACCCTGCTCCAGGTGAGGCTGCCTCTGCTTTAAAGGTCAGGAGCAGGCTCGACCATGTTGAAGCAGTGAGGCCCCATTAATGCAAACGTACCTACATCCAGGAAGCCAGCGGCCTGTGCTTGGGATGGTATTTATTTCTCTTGAATGTGAGAGTTAAAAGTTGAAATTACAAATTCCTCCTTAGCTGAAGCCTGAATACTTTCAGTCCTAAGTGTCCTTCCAAACAGTGTCTTAGAAAGTCCCAGAAACGGGCAGAAAGTGACCGTCATGCGTGTGGAGACTGGCATAGAAGATGGTGGCTGCACCTCAGCTAGGCGTCACGTCAGGGCCTCCACCTGCACTGGGCATGGGTTACAGCAGCTTTAATGAAGCGGGAGAGGAACTTCCCTCCACTGACCAGCTCCATTTCTGAGCCTCAGTTTCCTCCTCTGAAACATGGACATAAGAGCAGCAGCCAGCTCACAGGGTTATGGTGAGGATCACACAGCAACATGAAGCACTTAGCCCAGCGCCTGCCTGGCTCAGAGGCTGACTACTGTTATCACTACTGTTGCTGTTATTACTGAAAACGCCTGAGGAACTACTTACCTCGAATGCACCTCCCACAGCTTCTGGTTCATCCGATAATCCCACACAGAGACCAGGCCTTCCTCGCCTCCGCTGACGATTTTCCAGTCATCCATCTGGACTGCGGAGACCCCAAGTTGGTGGGCAGAGAGCGACAGGGCGATTTTGTCAGTGCGGAGATCGTGGATCCTCACCCTAGAAGGCCCAAGACAAGCACAGAGGAGGCAAATGGGATTAAAGCCCAGGATGCACACTCCTCCTCGGGTGTGCTGGTCTGTGCACAACGATGCTACGAAAATAGCATATAAAATGCTTTCAGTTGCAAACATCTGAATACTGATATCAAACTTTTATGTCCTTATGAGTACACTATCCCAGGAGGCCAAGACACAACAGAAATGAACTGTTCACAACTATTTAATCAGAATGATTTAAAAGCACATAGAACAAGACAGACCCAGGACAAGTCTATCAGCTGCCCTGTCGCTAACTTTATCTGCTCAACAGGGAAGACACCTGCCCTGGGCCCAAGTCCATGTGCAAGGAAGTTGAGATGTGACGGGCACCGTGCCTCCACACGGGTGTCAGCCTATGAAGACTGTCCAAAGGGTAAGCTGACCGCCCAGCACAGTAGTTTTGCTGGTAGAATAATATTCTGTTAGGGACACAAGGTAAGTCAGCTACACTTGTCTGCAACCCAAACCCTCACCTGGTTGGGAAAACAACACTTTTCGAGTATTTAACTCTGATGACTCTGTAAGTTCATCACCATCTTGTCGAAATTGCGAGAGAGAATGAGTCTATACAGATGGTCCCTGACTTCTGATGGTTCGACTTACAATTTTTTGACTTTACGACGGTGGGTTCCAGCCCGGAATTCAATCTACTGTTGAACTGCACAACTCTGAGATGAGGTCAACTTTGGGATTCAAACATTTGCTGAAGGATGAATATGTCTAAATAGACTGTTCTGTTTTTTTTTTACTTTTGAAAAATACACACACACACTTAAATAAATCATCTTGTGAAATAACACTTTGTGTGTGTAAACTTTTCTACTGCTTTAAAAAAATCCTTGAAAACTGTTGCTCTTTTTCAACTTCTTACTGTAACAATGCATTTTCAATATTTACAACTTAGGATAGGTTTATCGGGACATAAACCCCACCCCAAGTGGAGGAAGATCTGCAGTGGGACCGAGCATGACTGAATCACGGTGAGAGTGCGTGGACACTAGGCAGTCACTTACCTAAAGTCTTGGAATAATTACCTGCCTGGTAATGATCTGAATTTAAGAACCTCTTTAAAAACTACTTTTTATGCAAGTATATGCTGAATTTCCACATAGAGATAAATTAGCTAATGAGATGGAAATCTCGTACCCACTAGAAATACCAACATAGCTAGTTCCTCAAAGAAGCCACAAGAGCTAAAGTTGCAGGTGGCAGACTCGCAGTGCAGCTGAGTCTGACAGACCCTCTGCTGCGAGTCCACAAGGAGAAGGCGCACTGCCCTGGGAAGACCCTGCCGTCTAGCCGGGAGCTGGACAGACGTGATGCTAAGACACTGAGTGTGATCGTAAGCATGTGTTCAACACAAAAAACATGGTGAGAAGGGATTGTGTGAAACACATTCTGTGTCCTAAACTCGTAGTTATCTGAGTGTGTGCACACACACACACACAAATTATTTTCAGAGCTGTGAAAGGAAATTATTTTGAACTGAAAATTCTATACCTAGCTTACCTACCAAGGATGAAGGTATAATTAAGACCTTGTTTGTAACAGAAAATGACTCAAAGTGAGTTACCTGTGGATACTCTCTGAAAGAAAGTGATGTTGCAAAAGACCAGAAGGACTGTGAGGAGCCAACACACAGGCCACGTGGTGATGTATACAACAAACACTGACAAGGCAGCACGAGAAGACGACGGCTTACGTGAGGTCCGAACACGTCTGCTGGGCCAAGAGATGCAGTCGGAGCAGACCCACCTGTTAACAAGAAGGGCTGCACACGGGCCAAAGAAAAGCTCAGTCTGTGCTACGCACAAAAGGTACGTATGCAAATGACAAGGAAGAGAGGTGACAATTCCATACCAGAAAAGGCACATTTCAGAGCAGAAAAGAGCATTTGATGAGAGTACTTTACAACGATGAAGGGTACAGTTTATTAAATGTTTGGTAAAAGTTGCCTAAAAACCAAAATATTACATGGACCTAATTTTTTTTGTAGACAGGTTTTTTTGGTTTTTTTTGGGCTTTTTTTTAGTAATTCAGCTCCTTTAGCCATGGCCATCTATTTAGGTTTTATATTTCTTTCTTTCCTTTTTTTTTTTTTTAAAGACTGGCACCTGAGCTAACAACTGTTGCCAATCTTCTTTTTTCTTTTTCTCTGCTTTTCCTCCCCAAATCCCCCAAGTATATAGCTGTAGATTTTTTTTAGCTGTGGGTCCTTCTAGTTGTGGCATGTGGGACACTGCCTCAGCATGGCCTGATGAGCGGTACCATGTCTGCGCCCAGGATCTGAACCGGTGTAACCCTGGGCTGCCGAAGTGGAGCACACGAACTTAACCACTCGGCCATGGGGCCAGCCTCAGGTTTTCTATTTCTTGAGTTAATTTTTTAAATCTCCAAATTTGAAAACCTAGATGAATTAATGACTTTCTAGGAAAATAAGAATTACTAAAACTGACATAAGGAGATAGAAAATCCAAATAGATAAAGTAACAAAGAGCAAGCTGGGAAAGCTGTCCAGGAGCAACAGTCCCCGCAGGAAAAGAAGAAGTGACACTGGCCCGACCAGGAAGGAACGGCCCCCAGGGCTTACACACTGTTGCACAGCACAGGAGGAGAGCTTCCCAGCTCTCTAGGGGAAGCCAGCATTCCACTACTACCAAAACCCAACCATGAGAGCTGGACAAAAGACAACTGTGGATCTGCATCAGTGCTAGGACCCCAATAAAATGTTAACCACCAGAATCCACAGCAACCTGCTACAAACAGGCGGCATCCACCTCGGAGCTCTCAATACAGTTCACCCTACTGCTCTAACAGATAAGAACCACATGGCCACTACCACGGGTGCTGAAAAGAAACTTGATGAAATATAACACTGATTCCTAAGGTAAAGTCTTTAAGAAATATAGTGATCCACTTTTACCATTATTATTTCACATAGTTTAAAAAAATTAGATACAATTAGATAAAAGAAGAAAATGAGAGTTGGACAAATTTATCATCAGAGATGACAATCCAAGATCATTCACTACTAATAAATGTAAATTACTATGTCAAAATCAGTAACTATCTTATGTACAAACAAGCACTAGTTGTTTTAAAACCACTAGTTTTAAAGATGTAACTAAAGATCCCACTTATAATAACCATGAAAGGGAAAATTCCCTATAACGATCTCAACTTGGAGCTCTACCATCTACATTACACCAAAATAAATTATACATGGCTCCAAGGGTTAAACATAACTAAACTACAAACATATTCAGAATAGGGACGGCCTTGCTAAACATTAAAAACCCAGAAGCCAGAAAGGAAAATATAACTGTACATAAAAGTGTTTAAGTTTTTCCCACATGGGGGTAACATAAAGTCAAGGCAAATGACAAACTGGGGAAAATGTGTGCAACAGAGAGGACTGGCTAATTTCTTGAAAAAAAAAAAAAGACTTCCTTTAAAATTGATAGTAAAGAATGACAACCCAATATTAAAATGAGAAAAAAGATACAAAAAAACAGTTCACAGAAAAAGAAATACCAACGACTTTTAAACATGTGTAAGATGTTCAAGTTCACTGGTAACGAGAGAAATTACAAAATAAAACTACTGTGCAATACCACTTGTCAGTTATCTACTGAGCCAAGATAAAGTTTGGAAATACACTCTAAGGGACCCTCCATGCTGATCAGACCTGGAGAGAGAGGTCCTTACAGACAGCTGATGCGAGCAGAGATCTTTCCTTGGAGAGTGATTTGGCAGTATCCAACAAAATGAAAAATATATGTCACTTTTTCTTTTCCCTTTTTTTTTTTTTCCTGAGGAAGATTAGTCCTGAGCTAACATCTGTGCCAATCGTCCTCTATTTTATGTGTGTCACCACCACAGCATAGCTGACAAGTGGTGTAGGTCCACACCTGGCATCCAAACCCGAGAACCAGACTGGCAAAGCAGAGCATGCTGAACTTAACCACTAGGCCATGGGGCTGGGCCCCTATACTTCACTTTGGGCCTGGCAATTCCACTTTTAGGAATTTATCTAGGATATGTCTAATATATGTGTACAAATACACACATGCACAAGGTCATTAACCCACAGCAATGTTTTTCGTTGCAAAAGATAGGGCTTCTGTTTCAGACAACTTGTTGACCCTCCCACTGAAAATCACTTAATACTGCTGGATAAAATATAACTAATACCTGTTTGGTGGTCTAGTGGTTAAGATTCGGCACTCTCACCACTGCGGCCCAGGTGTGTTTCCCGGTCAGGCAGTTGTCATACGTGGTGGCTGCATGTGCTGTGCTCCTGAAAGCTATGCCCACCAGTATTTCAAATACCAGCAGGGTCACCCACGGTGGACAGGTTTCAGCGGAGCTTCCAGACTAAGGCAGACTAGCAAGAAGGACCTGGCCACCCACTTCCGAAAAAACTGGCCATGACAACCCTGTGAATAGCAGCGGACCATTGTCTGATAGAGCTGCCAGAACGTGACAGAATGGTACAAAAAGACCGAAATAGAGTTCTGCTCTGCTGTCCACAGGGTCGCTAGGAGTTGGACTCAACTCGACAGTAGTAGGAACAAACGCCCTGTTAAACGCACTGCTGAGCTTACACAGTAAGTGGCTTCCCCAGGGCCCAAGCTGAGAACCAGCCTGGAGAGCTTGAGATGCAATGTCCCTGGCCTGTGTGCATATGTGGTGGGGCTGAGGCTGTTGGCAGGTGCCCATCTCAGGACCAACAGGTTTGGATCTCACTGCAATGCAGAGGTGAGACAGTAAGACATGGGCCCACCCACAGTGGGGGGTGGGAGTATTGAGACTCCTGCCTTAGACAAAAGCAAAATAAAACTTCTATAAATGAAAACATAGTCCCTGAAATCAATTTCATTAGACTTGACAATTTTGTGAATTAGATGATAAATCTGAACAATTACATGGAATGGAGCACAAAGAGATAAACAGATGAAAAATGTGAATGAGGGATTAAGAGACATGACAGATAGAAGGGGACAGTTCAGCATATGTCCAAAAGAAGTTCCAGAAGGAGAAAATAGAGTGTACGGCAAAGAAGCGATATTCAACTAGTTGATACTTTTCCAGAATTAATGAATCACGCACACTCACACTCAATGAGCAGTAATCAGAATAAATAAAAAGGAATACATATCTAAGAGTATCATAATAAAGTGGGAAAATGCGAAAAACAAAAGAGGTCTTAAAAGCAATGTAAGGAAAAGAGACATTCCTATTAAGAAACAATAATTAGACTGACAGGAAAAATTAGAAATAACATTTAAGTTGTCATGAATTTGAGTGAGTCAATGTGGACGGCACAAGTAACTAGCTCTACCCACTGAGTGCTAGTTAAAGCACTTCGGGTACATCCATACAGCGGAGGCCTGCACAGTCCTCAGAGGAGGCAGATCTATACTGAGAGGAGCCACGGCCCCGTGAAGAGCACCGGACCCAGCGGGCTGACAGGCGGGGGCGGGTGGAGATACAGGCGTCCGTACTGTGCGGGTGCAGACGCCCTCTGGAGAACACTACTGGTTCTGCAGTCACAGCTGAGGAGGCTGCTCAGGCTGCTCAGGAAGAGAAGTTCCCAGAAGACCAACTTCTCCCTACATATGTCTCTGTGCTTTTGACTTCAATTTTGAATATGCAGGTTACCTGTTTAAGTAAAACTGAAAAATTTTAAAGATAAAATTCTAGAAGGACATACTCGAGTTCATGATAGCAGTCACTTTGGAGAAGAGTGGTAATGGAAGAATGAGGGAATAAGGTGGCTTCTGCTTTTTATTCTAGATGCTGCCATGTTGTTTAAGAAACAAGAACTCATTCATGGCTGGGAGGGGCACCCGGAGGCCTTCCAAGGTCATGCTCTGTGTCTTAAGCAGAGTGGTGGGTGCATAGGCGATCCATTATTCTCTAAATTGTACACATGTCATACACACTCCCATATGTATGCTCTGTTTCATAATTTCTAAAATAATATATGCATCTATAAGTTAGGCAATGTCACATAAAACAGGATTTTAAAAACATGTAGTCTTAGAACCCAGAGGAGAGAGCCATTCATGTTTCCTGGCTAGGACATGGAACCAAGTAGACGATACAGACTAAGGAAGAGCTCTATTACTCCAGCATGCCATTCAACCCCCACTGCCCAGTGAGGGGTCTGGGAGGGAGAGCTGCAGAGAGAGCCGAAATAGACTGCAAACAAAGGCCTCCCTGCATCAGCATTTACAGACACCTATGTGCAGGCACTTGTGGGCAAGAGAGCTAAGGAGGCTTGGGCAGAGAATAAAGAAACGGTCTCGATGCTGTGAAAGCTCTGCCTCTGGGCTACAGCTGCCCTGCTTACTAAATGGGAACTTGGAAAGAAGGGGGGAAGAAATTTCTAGCCCAAATACTTTCCAGTGCATATTTGGTTAATAATGCTGATTTTCATAAAGAGCTCCTCTGTTGAATATTTAGCCTCCGTAATTTACAGTTTGGCTGTTAAGGAGACAAAGGCAAACACAAATCTGGTCCAGAAGTTCAAAGTTTGCCATCTGTTTTCCTATTGTATTTAGATACCAGCATGGATGGCTCCAAACAAAATAAACACACCAAAAGATACAGCACTCGTGTATTTTATATCTGTAAGGAAAACAAAAGTGGGCCAAGGCAGACTTGAACTTCTCCCCACAGGAAAAAGGAACAGCATTTATATGACATCTCCTTTGAGAGGCATCACTCTGGTTTCCTGTCTACAGACAGAAAGCAAACAGCACAGTCAGTGTGTGAAGTCCACACGAGCATTCAGACTCACATGAAGAAACCGGGGTCTGCCTGGAACATCTGACAGCATGCAGCACCAACCTGAACCACAGCACACCTTGGCAAAGCCCGCACCCTCAGCGCTCAAATCAAATACTTGACGCTGGGAAACAGGTAGCACAGCAAATGGGCACAAAAATATGCCAAGACAACTGATTCCAGGGACAAAAAGAAGCCAATGGTAGACACTGTGATCTCTATCTAGTGAGTATTTCATCCACTTTGCCCGTTGAAAAGAAAAATAATTGGTCCGAAAGCTGTAATTGTATTATGTTTAATATTCATGGTTCAGTCTGGAGGGCTGTTCCAACACTCCCTCTCTCCAGTCCCTCTCTAATGAAAATCACACCATAGGAGTCAGCTCTAGCCCGCCAATTAAAACAAAAGACACCAGAACCTTCCAAAGACTCCAACAGAGGAGCATCCATCTGATGGGCAGGAAAACGTGCTGGAACTGAGAGGGAGGCACGCTCTGGTTGGTCCTCTGCTAGGAGCTTTGAATGACTTATAATAACTTGCAGATGGAGCAGGCACAACATTTACGCCCCGCTCACTCTCTCTCTAACAGCAGGCAGCAGTACCAGCAGCACACCACAACTTCGTACTTGTCAGGGCCAGAAGTAAGCTCTGAGACTCTTTAATTGGGGGTCACAACTCAGGGCTCGCTTCCCATTGGTTTGGATGAAACAGTCCCATATAATAATAAGGCAAACTGGACTTGAGGGCAAAGACGAAGCCTCTTCAGACTCTGGCTTGGCAGTTTCATTAAGAAGGACCTGACCTTAGGCTATATTTCTATGCAGAAAATAAAGGGAACAAGCAAGAAAGCATTAAAACGTGGGCTTTTTTTTTTTTTTAAACGACCACATTAATCGAGAAAATTAGTATTTTTTAAAAAAAAATCAATACATGATTCTATTTCGTCTCACTGAACCTGGGCTATTAAAGAGGATTTTAAATATAACCTTATAGGCCAAAATGATGGCCTTTGGTGAATGACTCATTTTATTATTTAATTCATTTAAACAGCAACCAGGACAACATTTTCAAGGTAGAACTGCCCAGTTTAATCACACAGGCTATGCTCAGAGCCCTCTGTATTGGAAAGCGCTCTGGCTGAAGTGGAGCGTTCTCTGCGTCCTGCCCCGTAAGAGTAAGAAGCCTTCACACTCATCACTTAACCCTTCCGGACCTGCTTCCTCAGCTGAGCCAGCGTTAGATGGTCTTGAAGGGCTCTGCTAGACTGAACATTCTGCGATCCATAACGAGCCAGCCCATGATACTAACTGCAGACAATAAGATGATGTACATATAACACCAAAATAATAAGGCACATGATCCCAAACTGGAAACACAGAAACATTTAGCTTGATATCATTTCAAATTTTAATCAGATGAGTATACCTAGAATAACCTCTCGATTTTATGGTCAATTGATTTTCAACAGTGGTGCCAAGACAATTCAATGGGGAAAGAATAGTCTTTTCAACAGATGATGCTAGGACAATTAGATATCCACAGGCAAAGGAACGAGGTTGGACTCCCACCTCACGTCACAGACCAAGATTAACTCCAAATGCATCACAGACCTCAACGTCAGAGCCAAAACTACAAAAATTCCTTAAAGAAAACTTAAGAGTAAATCTTTGCGACTTGGGTTAGAAATGGCTTCTTCAATATAATACCAACAACACAAGTAACAAAGAAAAAACAGATAAATTGAACTTCATCAAAATTAAGACCTCTTTTGCTTCAAAGGACATCATCAAGAGAGTGAAAATACAACTGACAGAATGGGAGAAAATATTTATAAATTATATCTGATAAGGGATTGGTATCCAGAATACATAAAGAACTCTTACAAGTCAATAAACAAAAAGACAACCCAATTAAAAAATGGGCCAAAGATCTGAATAAACATTTATCCAAAGAGGCCAAAAAACACAGGAAAAGATGTTCAACATCATTAGCCATCAGGAGAATGAAAATCAAGACCACAACAAGATATCATTTCATACCGTTTAGGACAGCTATAAGCAGAGACAACAGCTAGTACTGGTGAGGATGTGGAGAATTTAGAGCCCTCATACACTGCTGGTGGGAATGTAAAATGGTACAGCCATTTTAGAAAAGAGGCTGGGAGTTCCTCAAGCAGTTAAACATAGAGTTACCATATAAGCTAGTAATTCCATTCTTAAGTATATACATACTTAGAACTGAAAACATACGTCTACACAAAAATTTGTACTTGATGGGGCTGGCCCGGTGGCATAGTGGTTAAGTTCATGTGCTCCACTTTGGTGGCCCAAGGTTTGGATCCCAGGGGCAGACTTATATACCACTCGTCAAAGCCATGCTGTGGCGGCATCTCACATACAAAGTAGAGGAAGACGGGCAAGGATATTAGCTCAGGGACAATCTTCCTCACACATACACAGAAAATTTCTACTTGAACAAAGCAGCATTATTCATAATAGTCAAAAAGTAGGAACAACCCAATGTTCATTGACTAATAAATGAATAAATAAATGTAGTATATTCATACAATGGAATATTATTTGGCCATAAAAAAAGAATTAAGTAGTGATTTAGGCTACAACATGTTTATCTTGGAAACATGATTCTAAGTGGAAGAAGCCAGCCACAAAACGTCACATATTATATGATTCCATTTATATGAACTGTCCAAAACAGATCCATAGGGACAGAAAGTCGATTACTGGTTGCCTAGAGCTGCAGAGGTTGGGGGTAATGGAGAGTGACTGCTAATAGTTTCTTATCTGGGGTGATGAAAATGTCCTAAAACTGACTTGGTGATGGGTGCACAACCCTGTGAACTTTACACTGAACTGTACAATTTAAATTGGTGAATTGTAGGCAGTGAATTTTATCTCAATAAAGCTGCTAAAATTTTTAAAAATACACTTGAGATTACAGGGAGAAAAAGGCAGTGGGCTCTGTTGGTTTGGTGAATGTTGCCCTGGCAGCCCACCAGCCGCCTGACGTGCCCTGACCACTAACTCCTACTCTGACTCTCCCCAGCAGAGCACTGATACGCTTCTCCATTCCAGATCCTGGATTTCCCAGGAAAGGAATGAGCAGATCACAGAGAAGACTGACAGCAACAGAATGGGAAGGGACCTCAACTAATTCAGCCCTCTACTGCCGGCTATGGTATTTATTTAAATCATTTAAAAGAAAGTGGGAGTTCTGATTCTGACCAAGATGGAGACAGCCCACTACTGCCTCTGTCTTCTGCTGCCAACAACCAAAACCTCTGCACAAAACGCCAACAGCAAATACCTGAGGACTCCGGAGAGTTACTCAACATGGTGGGCTGTGGAGGAAGAGGCCACATGGGGCAAGGCTTCCCATCTCCCCCCAGAGACTTGCCCTGAGTGCGAGCTCCAACAGCAGAGCTGTGTGGTGGTACAGGACTTGACGGGGCGAACCTTCAGCAGAAACTCCATCTTCCTCAAGAACCAAGGAAAGGGTCCCTGCCCAAAGAATGTGTGCAGGGGGTCTCTGTGGGGTTTCCCCCTCTTTCTCTGTGCCTTTGCCCCAAAGGAGGTCCCTAGTCACAGAGCCACACGGTGGAAGTGATGCAGGCAGGTAAAACTCTGAGAGAAACCCATGTTCAGGTCAGAGGCCCAGGGAAAGGAGCCTCTGAAGGCTGGAAAGCATAGGGATGAAGAGAAGAGGAAACTGGAGAAGGCGAGCCCATCATACAGTGTATGACTGCACACAGATCCCAGGCTCATGTCTCAGCTGCGCAGGACAGATACAAGCAGTACAGCGAAGGCTCTGAGAAGACAGGTGAAACGGAAGAAACCGCTGCCACCTCAGACCAACCTGTGAGTGGCCCGTGTGCAGGACAGGGCTGGAGAAGCAAACGAAGGCTCTGGAAGTTGACCTGACACTGGAATCACCACCCACAGAAGGCAAGACAGCACTGCAGTCGGAACCTGACCAGGTGACGGCCAGCTTAAAGAAAATCTCAACGTTCTCCAGACGACTGTGTAGTGGGACCCAAAGTGGACACACCATAACATTCAAAATGTGTGGGATATGACCCCAAATTACTTGACATTACCCCCTCTCCCCCAAAAAACAGGAAAATCTGACCCATTCTCAAGGGAAAAAACAATGAACAGGTATCAACCCTAAAATAACCCAGATTTTTGGAATTATCAATGACTTTAAAGCAGTGATTGTAACTGTATTTCAAGAGGTAAAGATAAAATGATAAGCAAAGAATGACACTCTAAGCAGAGAAACAGAAACTATGAAAAAGAACTCAATGGAAATTTTGAACCAAAAATTACAAAATCTGAAATGAAGAATTCACTGGATGGGCTCAACAGAAATTATGCAATTTGAAGAACAGAAACAATTAGGAAAGAAAATGATCAGAGCTTCAATGACTGGGGAACAATATCAAAGGGTCTGACACTGACATCACCGGAGTCCCAGAAGGAAAGGAGAAAGGGATTAGTGCAGAAAAAATATTTGAAGAAATAATGGCCGAAAACTTCCTACGTTTTGTGGAAAACATAAATTTACAGATTCTAAATGCTCAGTGAACTCCAAACAGAGGTGAAACTAAAGAAGAAACAAAGTGATCTATTTCCTGCAGACTTTCTCTTCGTAACCCATTCAAGCTTCTGCTAAATGTTCTAATTCCTAAGCTATTTGTTTTTGCCTTCATTAAACAAATACATACTTTCATTTAATTGAAAACACCACTAATCGTAAGAAGCACCATTACTTTACGTAACATTTTAAAGTGCTGCCAATTAATTTTAAGATGCCATTGTAAAGGACACATCCTGATTTCACATATATGAAAATGTAAAAAGAAAGAAAGAAAAGAAAACTGCATGTTAAAATAAAGACAGAGCATAGTGCTGAGCACTCAGCGAGCACTGGGCAGGTACTGAGGCAAGGAGAGCAGACGCACGCAGCCAGTCCTACCCTGATGCACACCACTCCCCCTCCGACACCACTCGCTGCTATTTCTTCTTGGTTCAACGGGAAAAGACAGAGCACGCGTTTAGAAAAACTCACTGATCCAGTGTTAAACTCTTGTGCAGCGCCACCCCCACCCCACGCCCTGCACTGTACAGCCCTTCCCGCCCAGCAAGGGAAAGCACAAACCAACAATAACTCGGTCTCTACCCTAATCATTCTCTTAATATTCATCAGACTCTATTTATCCTCTGTTTTTTCTGGAAAAGGTGACAGGCTAGGTGAGCTATTTTTTCATTTTTAATTCCAGCCTATTTTCCCCCACTCCCCCCCAACAAAATTCCTTGCAAAATTCCACCCATGTTTGCAAACTAACTCAAACTGATTTCCTTACTTCAATAAAAATTTACTTTATTTTTGTCTTAACCTTGCACATTTTTATTTATCTTTAGAGTCCATTTAATTCTCAAATTATTTATAAAGTACTAAGAGAATGTAGTGGAAATCCAGGCTTTTAAATAAAAAAAGGAAGTTCCAGGGTTTCTTAATTGCATCAGCCATTAAGTGACAGCCAAGGACATAATTCCCTTCATAGTATTTGGCCCCTTACTCCCACTTTTGAAATAAAACGTAAGCTGTACGAGCTTGGGTGTGCATCTCGAACAAGATCCTACTCAGAGCTATTAAGGCCTTTAGGGAAAAACCACCAGACTCCCCCTCTGCTACATTTAAAAGTCTAGATTCCTCATTCCTTCCTTTTCCAGAGATACAATTTAACCCCTGTGTTTCAAATTCATATTGCTAACACTGCTATTCTGATTCATAAGCAACAATCTTCTATGTGACGGCGAGCCCCTGACATACCAGCAGTGGTCAAACGGCCAGCACACAGATCGAGGAGTGCCCTGATCAAAGGCCACTTTGGATAGCCCCTCCCCAACTCCAAGTCACTAGTCTCTTCTTTTCATCCATTGAGACAGAGGGTTTAAAAAAACATAACATTAGTTTACTAATAAAATGGACTTAACATGGTTAAATCTAGACTTCAAAATGACCAGAGAGCCCTCTTCCACTGAGAACTTAGCTCCTCTTCCAGCAAAGGGGATGGAAGCAGGCAGCCCTGCTCCAGAGGAAAAAGTCAGCTTTACTGGCTATAGAGCTCTTCTAACTGACGGTACGATGTTCGGCTGACAGTGGTCATGACAATCTGGCTTTAACTGTGCTTCCAGAGCTAACCGAACTAAGTTAGGCAGAAAACTGAGGTCTCTTCTCTTGAACACCATGGTTTCCTGTGAACCGAGCTATAGCTGAACACGTAAATGCTCATGCTGTAAACAAACTCTGAAGCATAACCTACAATCCCAAACTCTTCCATTTGGATGCCCCAAAAAGCCCTCTGCATTTGCTCTCCTGGAAAGCGAGTAGCCGCTAGGTCCCTGTGGGGAGATCCTATCCCATAAGCTTGGAGGCTCTGTACAGCTCAGTCTAGAAACGAAAATGTGCAAGTAAAACTACAAACCGATTTGTTGCATTTGCTGTGCCACATGTGGGGCTACTTATCAGCCTAGTTGTTTTAAAGAGAAAAACTGCCTGGACATACACTGGGGAGTTCAATTCTCAAGCACTGGAAATATCAGCCATTTTAGGAGACCTTGAGAAAAAATGATCGAGTATTTCCTTTCAATAAAGCGTACTCACTAAAGGAAGGAGGCAGTAGAGGGGTGAAGGTCAGGAGCTGGAAATCTTATTTGACAAAATCATTATTTTTGCAAGCTGCTGCCCTGATGCCACGGAGGTCTGGGATTTGGCAAGAAGGAGTACCCGCCTCACAATCTGAACCCCCCACCAAACAGCCGGCCACCTGCAGCCCAGGGCCGGGCCCGGGGGAGGGGGCGCCGCAGACCCTGGCCTCCAGCCATGCTACCTCTCTCCAGGGCACTGGATCAGACACGGCAGATAACCAGCCAAAAAAAGAAAGAAAGAAAGAAAAAGGAAAAAACAGGGGGAGAGGGCGCAGGGAGGGAAAAAACCTAAAATTTGGACTCAGAGGGTCTTTTCAAACACTTTTAATCCTTTCACGCTGATGGCTCCTGGAGCGTCCGTGGCTGGCACTGGACCCTGTACGGGGAAAATCCGACTCCCTAAGCCAGTGCGTTAAAGAGAAGACTGCTAATCAGCTAAATAGAAACTGGAATCTGTTCACATGAAGTCTCTTTTTTCCCCCATCACCAGAGGGACGCCATAGTGTTCTGAAATACACTCTTGACATCATTTGGCAGGCAACCCTATTTTGTTGAACATGATTCATCCCTTAGGTTATTGTTTTTAATATTAGAAAGTGAGCTTTTAAATGCCAAACAAATTTTGCAGCAGGGGGACAACAGATATTCTGAGTGGTCTCACTGGACCTTCCACCAACTGCGTCCACCAAATGGCTTAAAAGACAACCTTCCCATGGTGTTTCAGAAACGAGGCAGAGACACAGCTCTATCCAACTATTACCTAATACAAGACTTTGTTCTCCAAGTTCACAGAGACGGTATTTACGGGATCAGGGCTGAACTCAGGTGGGCAAAGCTGGAGAGTGAGAACTGAGGAGTGTGAGCAGTAGAGGAGATGAGTGAGCGCAGCGGAGGCTGAGGGGCAAGGCCTCAACGGAAGCTGCTGTGGCTACAAAATGCTGCTTTGTACTCAGACATACCTCCTGTCCATGTTGCCACTGACCATGAGATTGGGAGGGCTGTCCCGCAGGTTGACGCAAGTGAAGTCACCAAGTGCATTGCCCAGCTTCGAAAGGCAGCGTTCTGCTTCCAGGCTGTACACCAGGATCTGGTGGAGGAAGAAAAAGACATGGGTGCACAGTACATACAGCAGACCTAACGCAACACTTCTCACTTCAGCACCGTCCAGGGCATGAGCACGACAACTCAGCTCCTGCTAAGGAAGGTGTTCTGCCGCTTAACACCCTGACCTTCTCCAGGTAATGACAGTAAAGGGATATGGCTATTAAAATGACAAATGGAAGTACAAAAGAACATAAAGAAAAACTCAAAGAGTTTCTCAGGTCAAGGTGCAAACAAACTCATAGGGCACAAAGAAAAATGCCGAATGGGGAAATTAGGTATCCCAGTTTTCTAAGAGGAAAAGAGGCACGGCAACTACCGAAGGGTCACTGACTGCTCTGCTCCAGAATTATTGGGGATGCTCAGGAGAGACAGGAACGAGCAGATGAGCCAGCAGGCCTTCTCTCTCTTATTCCCCTAGTTATTTGGACCATAGAAGGTAAAAGAAAGAGCAGGATGAGCACCCAAGGAGAGGAAGCTTGCAAAGGTACCACCAGACAATTCCTTCAGATGAAACTACAAACCAAACACCCTGTCTTAGTCCCAAACATTTCTCTCTTGAGTCCTCTCCACTCGCTAACTTTAGGAAGCTCTGTACATACGCTGTGGAGGCAAACAAGGTGCCCTTGATCTCCAGATGACACATTCATTACATCTCAACACTTCCGTGCCTTCCCTCCAGCAAAAAGAAAAAAAGGCTCTTACTAAAAAAATCTCAGTAATTGAATTTAACTTAATTCGATTAACATTAAATGCTTGCTATGGGTCAGTTACTGTTGTAGGTACTGAGGACACAGTCCTTGCCCCAAAATTCTCAGTTCAAAAGCCTCCTCATTAACACATACACACTTCTGAGTATGCATTCTATTTTGTTGATCATGTGGTTAAAATTAATCACTGAACTCAAAAATCTCAATATCAGTATTTTGTAGAGAAATTCTCCTTTCTTACTTAGCACGTGCATGAAAATGGCGTGCTTTCTTTTTCTTGCTAACCCATACATTTATCACTTATCAGTATACAGATTCTTTTTTTTTCCTTAAAGATTGGCACCTGAGCTAACAACTGTTGCCAATCTTCTTTTTTCTTTTTTCTGCTTTTTCTCCCCAAATCCCCCCAGTACATAGTTGCATATTTTAGTTGTGGGCCCTTCTATTTGTGGCACGTGGGACGCTGCCTCAGTGTGGCCTGATGAGCAGTGCCATGTCCGCGTCCAGGATCCGAACTGGTGAAAACCTGGGCCGCCGAAGCAAAGCGCATGAACTCAACCACTGGGCCATGGGGACGGCCCCTACAGATTCTTATTTTAGTAGTGAGAAGTTAGTAAATTGTTTCCGCCATAAAAACCATCCATCTCATTGTCAACACACCTTTCTAACGAGTGAATCTTTGTTAATTCCTAACAGTCAAAACAACACTATAATATTAACTATTGCCAACAGCATCTGAAAGGAAAGAGGGCAATTTCAAACTTAAAAATGGCGTCTTAGTCCATAAACACTATTTTATTTTTACTTTCATGCAGTTAAAAATTAAAGTTTCTGACTGAGAAAATTTCAAACATTCTAAAATATCCAAAATAAGGTTACTCTTCCAAGTAAGAGCATAGAAATAAGTCTTCAATCTACAGTGAATAACCTAAAAAGTACATAAAATCAGCTCCTGAAAGGAGAAAAAAAAGTAATAACAGCAACCTCATGGTCTATTATAAAAGTAGTATCTTGCACTTCTGTATCACTAGAGAGCTTTCAACAGGTTTCTTGGACTCAGTATTTTCTCGTTTTTAAAATACTTCAACTTCTATAGCAGGAGCAGGCCTTTAAAATGTAAACTGTCCATAGGTAAATAGAAGAATTCAACTCTGATACTGAGTCAGTTCGTAGGTCTTCACTTTTTCTAGAAGTTCTTTATTGACAAGGAGATGGATCATCTCTGAGGGATATAGTGAGATCTAACCCCTCTCCAAAAAGACTCTCAAATTCATCATAAAGACATCGAGTTAGTAGTCGAGAGTCAAGTATTTTCTAAAATGTTTAATAATTCAACGAATCAGAACCATCTGAAGAGCACCTTTACCATTACGTTTAGTTAAAGACCACAGAGATTAGAAAACACATTACCCAGCTCAAAGGCGAGTCTTTCCACATTACAAGTCCCTTAACGACCTTTACCATTCCTCCCTCCCTCCCGCACTCTCTCTCTTTTAATAAGGTTGAGCAAATGGGACTTCATTTTATCTGATTGCCACAGACTAGTGAGATTAATTATTCATGCTCACACTCTCCCTCTTGTTAAGACCATGCATTAGACTAATTTTTCTCTTTATTGCCCTAGTTGGGTGAGTCTCAACCCATGGCCACTTGACTCACTCTCAGAGATGTATGGATAGGCTGCAAAGAAGGAAAAAACTACCCATAGCTAAAATCTTGGAGAGAATGTTCTGCACTAATGTGACTGC
The DNA here is from genome assembly GCF_041296235.1 of Equus asinus. NCBI lineage: Eukaryota > Metazoa > Chordata > Mammalia > Perissodactyla > Equidae > Equus > Equus asinus. The sequence continues at coordinate 82,516,510 of NC_091797.1, read as the reverse complement.
CAAATCAATAGATGTTGCTGTGATTTTTTCTTTTAAGTACCACATGTATGTTACAAAAGACCTTAAATAGGGACTACAGGGAAAATTTTTATAGGAGTCAGATGTTTCCTTAAGAATCATCTAAAATGGCTAAACCATGTTAAGACTGGTGGATATTTTGCAAAGATCACTACAGGAGACGCAGCATGTAGTCACAGTACACGGGGTGGCTATCCTTTCTTTCTGGCTTCCAGGTAGGTCTAGAGGGGCAGTAGGTCGAAGCAAGCATTGTCTTTAAAAAGAACTTTTGCAGAAAGTTCTCGGTTTTTCCTTCTTACAGATCTTAAAGTATTTCCATAAATCCTAGTCTTAGAACTTTAACTTTCAATTTGGTTGATTATTCAGATTTCTCTGAAATCTATTTCTAAAAAAATCTTTTTTCTAATTTCAAACATAATACATCTTGCCACAAATTCTAACATAATTACATAACAAAAAGTGGTAGCCTTGTGTATAACTCTCTCTGAAATGACCACTTGAACAGCTGGGGCATATACTGCTGGACGACTTCTAGACAAGTCTGTTTGGTCTGTTTCTCTCTGTATGTGTGCGTGTGTATAAAATTTTCCTTTGCTCTGAATGGGATTATTGTTCTAGAACTTGTTTTTTCTATGAAATAACATGAGAGTGCTTTCCTTGTTAGTCACCATAGATAGATCTTGTTTTTTCTAATGGCTACATAGAGTTTTTCTATGGATATATAATTCCATATTGATGGATATTCGGGTCGTTTCTAATTTTTTAGACAAAATAAATAATGCTATAACGCATTCAGCAGTCAGTCAAATACGCATTCCTCATCTTGCCTGCAGCAGGCACTGGGATGAACAGGGATGGCGGGTGATGTGCAGAAGTGCAGCCTGCTGCCAGCTCAAACACTCCACCTCTTCGCCAGCTGGTGCACGGCCACCAGCTGTCCTGTTCCTCCGTACATGGTACTCGCCTCGCTGAGGAGACCCACCTTAGAGCCGCGTCCCAGCAGCGAGTGGTGTAACGGCAGGGGCCGCAGTGTAGTCAGGAAGCGGGCAGTGGCACAGCCCAAAATCTGGGAAGCATCAGCAAGTGCCCTGGTGCAGGCAGGCCCTGCACCTCCCAGGTGTGGCTGGACCATTTAGTGTTTCCAGGACTGGCTTTCCAACCAAACCACGAAGGAAAGAGCTGAGAAAAGGCTACTGTCCCTGCAATGGAGGGAGTGCAAGGCAGGCCGACTTCCTCCTTCACTCAGGGAGAACTGGATTTGGCACTGCAAACGTTTTCTAAACCTGGAACTGATATTACCCTCATAAGTAAATAGGAACCACATGCATACAGAACTCACTATGAAGAGATTACAGAGCGTTGCAACCCGGGCTTTTGGTCATGTACTGCCGGACGAGGCGAGGAACTCCCTTTGTGTGTCCTTTGATTAAGTTTACCCAAACAGTGAGTCTTCATGCTCCGATTTCTGCCAAAGGCATCACACCACCACCAAGGTCAACCCGAGCAGCTGGCTCACCTCCTCAGAACCCCAGCACCGCCTCTCCAAGGGGTGAGGAGTGGCCGCAGGCTTCCCCACAAGACTATAGGACTGAAAGAGGCGCTGCGGATTAGAGATGATCTGTCACCATTTTAAAAAGAGAAGTGACAAAGAGAGCAAAAGTTAGGAGATGCTGTGGTAGACTGAGGCAGAGTAAAAGATAAAAGGCATGGGAGGAAGATTTGCTTGAAATTCTTGGAGACAACAAAGTCTATCTACTTCCTTTTCTGATCCCTAATGACCCACCCTCTATCACTACACATATATTTTGCCCTTCTGCCAGGGGAAAGTCGTGATAAGAAGCTGAACTCTAGAGAATAAAGCAAATAATCCTTATGCTCTCTCCTCTTCCATCCCAATTAAGCTTACTGTGCTCTCTTTGTGCTCTTAGCAAAGAGTTCACTCCCTCCTTTCAGTGCTGAAGGTGTTCACTGTCTACACACTTCATCTGGTGTTCCCAAGGTACAACTGTGAACCGTGCAGTAGCTCCCTCTGACTTTCTCCCAGACCCGTGGTTCTCAACCACTGAGGGGAGGAGAGTCACCAAGAGACTGTGATTTCAGCAGGTCAGCTGAGGCTCTGTTACCAAGTGCCACTCCCCATGTTGTAAAACACTGTCCTAGCCTCAGACTGTAAGTTCCTTGGGGCAGAAATGCTATCATTCACTCCTGCAGCCGTGACTAAGGGCCCAGTATGTGCCGGGCGCTCAGAAAGTGCAGGTAGACTGACTGACTGGTACACATTTGGCAAACCCAGAGCTTACCAGTCTGGCACATAATAAAGACTCAGATATCCCTTTTTTGGCTTAACACATTCCCCCATTTCTGGATGTCTAATCTTGCTGCTGGCTTGTACAAGGGAACCACTTCATCCTACTCAAAACAGAAGGAGGTCCCATAGATCTCTCTCCATAATAGCCAGATTCTAGAACCCCCAAACTGTATCCAGGCCTAAGGTTCCACCTTTGACAACACAGCAGCCCAGAACGGCTGGAAAATCCTCCTGTTCACAAACATTGAAAATGCTGGAGAAGATTCAGTCTATGAACAAACCTTCCTTCAAACGTTCTAACTCCTAAGAAACCAGAGAAATTCCAAGGAGCCAAAAATGAAGAGAGCACTAGAACCAGGAAGGGAAGTGGCCCTCAGGCCAGGGGCTGCTCTGGGGACACTGCTCTGCCAGGGTCAGGGGCCCAGAGAACTGTGGAAACAGGAGGCAAAGTTTCCAGCCAGCACCAAGTGGAACATCAGAACTGAGACCTTGGCATAAAGCTGGGGCCCTTACATGGCTATATATACACTCAGTGAAAAGCAAGCTAGGAAAAAAGTCTGTCCACTGGTGAAGAGAGCCGACCCAGAAACTCGCTGGCCTCAGGTTCAGCTCAGGATGGAACCTGTCTGCCCCAGGGTCTGCAATCACACATCTGCCCTCGCACAGGGTCCAGTTTGGACTTAGACCACCTGTGAGGCCAAAAACCCCACGCCTAGTAATCAAAGCATTTTCAAGTTGGTAACACGCCTCCCGGTACCTGGCAGAATCTTCTCAGGAGGAAGACGCTCTCAAGCCAGGCCCCTCAGGTGATCTACAAATCAAGATCAGCCAAATATGAGCTCACATTGAAAAAAAACCCCAAATACAGAAGGAAACAACTCATCGTAAGTGAGAGGCAGAAAACAAACAGAAGACTAGACTTCCAAGGACATCAGATATTTATCAGGTAAAGAATATAAAATACACATGCTGAAAATGTTGACAGAAATAAAAGAGGGTAAGGGGTCAAAAGCAGCTAGACTGAGTAAGCAGCTTTGAAAAACAGAGAATTTCTAGGAATTAAAAACATCAACAGATGAGTTAAAGTAATTTGAGTCCAAGGGAGAATTTGGTGAACTGGAAGACAGATTTGAAGAAATTATTCAGAATGTAATACAGATAGACAGCAATGGAAAATATGAATGAGCCACGAACAGCACAGAGGAGAGAAAAGTTGGTTTAACACACACCTAACCTAAGGTCCAGACAGAAAGAACAGAGAGAATGAGGGAGAGGAAAATTTGACAATGGTTGAGAATTTTCTACAACTGAAAGGAAGGAAGCACAAGATCCCAACAGGAAAATACAACTAAAGCCACACCGAGAGACATAAGAGTGAAGCACAGAAAACCAAAGACAAGGAGAAGATCTTAAAGGCAGCCGAAAGAAGAGAGAGTCCTAGGAGGGACTGACAGAGTGATAGCCAACTTCTCAGTGGCATGGATGGAAGTCAAAACCAATCATCTCTGCAAAGGGCACAGAGAAAGTAACTGTCAACCTAGAAATACAAAGGACCAGCAAGACTACCTCAGAATGAGGGGGAAATAAAGATGGTTTTTGGATAAAAACACAGTGAACACTTGTGGCTAAGAGATCCTCACTAACAGAACTTCTAAAAATTATACTTTTACATGACGGAAAATCATTCCAGAAAAAAAAGCCTGAGATGCTGGAAGGAAGAGAGGAAGATGCAGGTAAATGTGCACAAAAGGACACAAAATTGACTATACACAGCAACAACGATGCTGATTTGGGGTTAAATACATAGAGAAAATGGTATCTAGTCCTTCTTGTTCCAAACAGTCAAGTGCCCTGAATCAGGGCAATGTATCATGCCCACAAAGATGCCAGATGCGCAGCATTAGGGTCTGGAGTGAACAGAGGCTTCCTTGATTACCTGTACCCAGTCTGGCATAGGAGGGACTCAGTATGTATTTGATGAAAGAATGAATAAATGCTACACATCTCCGCCTGTATCTATCGATTACACGGGAACGACACACCGGCCTTACAGTATAGATATGTTCCACGCATACAAATGAATACATTAAGTCAATTTGTGTTGCACCAACAGCAACCTCGCTAGCTGTTTCATAGGTGGGAGGTACAGTTTCATTCAGTACAGATCTTGAAGTACAAGACTAGCCATGCTCATTTTTTAGAAATAAAAGACACAAAAGAAAAAGACCTCTCAGTCTTTGGGGTAGGATTTACTCGTGGAAATGACCCAAGTTGCTATTCTGACGAACATAAATGTGACCATGAAAATGTGAACTAAAATTTCACTACACAAAATGCAGAGTCTGCATATCGATGTTCACATACAAAGCTAAGCGAACAGCCTCCATAAATTCACAGATGAGCTAAGATTTAAAAAAACGAGGAGAAAGACAGACAATTGGGGAGGGAGGGGGAGCTAGCGAGAAAAGAGTAAATCATACACAAAATAGCCAATAAAAAAATAAAAAAGCAGTTAATATACATGAATAATGGATGTCTGATTTAAAAGCAGTTTACTCCGATATGATGTAATTTTTGACAATCAGCCAGAGAGACTATTTTGTAAGTCCTTGCCAGAGATAAGTCAGAGCGTGAGGCTTGGTAACAGGCGTAACTGTGAACATGTGGAAAATGACTTTCACCACCATCCCAAAGGTGACTTTCTGTTGGCAAACAAAAACTTGCCTCTCAGGTACACTTAGCAGCAGCAACCAGCAAGATGTAAAGCTTGAAGAAATGGACCCCTGACACAAGCACAGATCCCTGAAACGTAGCACCCCCTCAGCAGTTTCCATGACATGCTTCTGGCACAGTCCAAACTCCAATGCAGAACAAAGGGAGAAGCAGCCTGGGCTGCTTTCATGTTTAAGTTTTAATTGGAGTGACAAGCCCACGAGGCCCAGATATTTCAGGGATGGGACGGTGTTGCTGAGCGTCGCCAGGCACTGGGTAGGCAAGGCCCGTGTGCGCTCCCCACCATCACGTGCCAATGCACCTGCAACCCCCGCTGTTCCAGGACTGGACTCTGCCCGGGAAGGCACTGCCAATCACCACAGACTGTGCCAAACGTGGGGCTTTGTGATGTGGGCAGATGTCTACAAAGGACCAGAGCGAGGCCAAACCAACACCTATTGTGACCTAAGCCTGAAAAGACCCAGAGAGCAGGAGTACGCTCGGGTGCAAATGCAGGCAGACACCATCCAAATCTCTCCCCCACACAGCCATGGAGCTGCAAGGAATAAGGAGGGCAGCTCTGCTCTGTGGAGGACGCAGAATGTGCTCTCCATTTTGCTTCGGGGATCTCTTTAGACAATCTCTGTCTTAGTGTTAGAATGAGGAAAAGAGATACAACTACAAAGAACTGGTTAAGGGGGACATGAAATGAATGGGAAACGTTCACTGTCACAGCATTTACTCCAACGAAGAGGTTATAATTATTATGCAAATGTTCAACTGAAAGCTGAAAATCCTCACATCCTCCTTTTATGCTCCCAACAGGCCTCACCATAATGAAGAGTATGGACAGTTTCAAAGCACTTCACAAATATTAACCACATGTAACTAATCACAGTCCCCATGAGAAAGAAAGTTGTTATTAAATCTATTTTATATAGGGAGGAAGACAGGCTGCAAACCATGAAATGAACTCTTTAAAATTAAAGGTAACTTGGACACTATTTTTCAAGTGGGAAGATTACAAGTGAGATGCTGGTAACGTGAATATCTCTGTAAGCCTAGAGACTTCCTTAACACCGTACATATAACTCAGGATATTACACTGGCTTGGTTATCCATTTTCCCTTCACTAGCCTGGCAACTTCTAGTCTGGTCCCAAGTTATACTGGACAAGGCAGAACGTTGCTAAAATCAGATGACTGAAACAAATGACAGCCGATGGAGGAGAGTGGAAAATTGCAGTGAAGAGTCAGGGCCTTTGGTGTAGGGCAGACCGTCCCCCGCAGCTGCCCCCCTCACACGCTGGAGGGCACAAGGAACTTTAACAACACTCTCCGGCACACAACTGTACCAGCACAGGGATGCTTAGCATGTCTGCACATAAAAACACTAGAGATACTGTTGAGAGCTGTTGTTAATGATCATGATATGCCTTTCACACAAATCCCTTCAGGATATCATTCCATTTGATTTTCACAAGCACTAAGAAGAAGACAGACAAATTCTACAAATTTTATGCACAAAGAAACTAGGGCTTAAATAATTTTAAGTAACTTGCCCCAAATTCCAACAGCAGCTGCAGAAGCACTAGGCAGAGCCTGGCTATTATCATTCCTGTGTCGATGTTTGCCTCTACATTACAATGCCTTTTCCTGGTTCCTGGCAAGAATGGTTATTCATAGTGGCTAATATTTATGGTGTTCTCTTATGTGCAAAATACCACTGTGATGATTCTCTCACCTGATCCCCATGATTCCCTAAGGTGGGTATCATGATTTTATTCACTTTACATATGAGGAAAGGAAGGTGCAGAGGTCAAACCACTTAGACAGTTATGAAGGTCTGGAACAAGGATTCAAACCCACGGATGGACTTCCAAGCCCATGCTCTGTAAACTTCCCCCCAGGGTGCTCCAAGTGTGGACTAGCAGCCTTGGGCACTCATAAGACAGGCAGATCCTCAGGCCCTGCCCTAGACTTACTGAATCTGAAGCCTTGGGGGTGGGGTCCAGAGATCCATATTTTTCTGCTATCCCCTGGCTTTTGAGAACCCTGCACTACACCCTACACTGCCTCCCAAGCCAAAAAAGAATCTCAACAGTAAAGAAGTGTTACTCAGCTATAAGTGCTCATTTCCTGCCTTCCGACTGATGCCAATCTGGTTAAGAATAGTGCTGGGCAGTAACAGTATCAAAAAGGGAGATGCAGACCCTGTGTACTATAAGAACCACAGAAGGAGCATGTTCCCTGAGAGCCAGAAGAGTTGGGAAGGCTCCTTCTGATGACTAGGACTCTGCACAGACCTTTCCTGACAGGCCAGGGAGAGACAGAAGGGGAAGAGCGAATGCTCTTGCTAGTCAGGAATAAACGTGGCACATTCGGGACTGCGCCAGCTTGGCTGGAGCGAGGGGCTCACTTTGGAAGTGCAGGATGGAGAGCAGGAGCCTGACGCCCCCGGTCTTGAAGGCCAGGCAGAAGGCGGGCACCAGGGCCTCACCCACAGTCCTCAGCATGCAGCCATCGCTCTGACAAAACCTGAAAGAGACCATGAGGAGAGGCACCGATGGGTGGTACAACAGCACAAAGGTGGGGAAAGGGCAGGGGAAAGTGAGGCAGGGGGGCTGGGGAGGAATTATTTCCATCATACATTTTAAAACTTATTATGAATATGAGATAAGAGTTCACATCCTAAGGAAACACCACAGTGCAAAGAGGTCACCCAAGGGAACAGGTGGAGCCTGGGCCAGAGGTCCTAAACTAGACAGATCCAAAGAAATCTGGGTATTGAATTTGGTCTGGGTCGAGTCAGTTGGTCCCATGTCAATGGACCGCTCTGGAGCAGGAGAGGTGAGCTGGGGCTGGAATCCCAGCCACAGCAGAGCTGCTTTCTTCCGAGGGTTCCTGGCCTCGACTTAACACACTGCAAACCTCATCACTCCTCCTGGAGTCCCCTGATTTGGAATGCGAGCGCTCAAACGCAGAATGAGGTGGAGCTCTCCTTTGCCTGTCTACAAAACCAGACTCACCCTGGAAATTAACACCACAGCGGGAGAAACTTTGCATCCATTAGAAGAACTCATCTGAAACTCAATACTTGGTAAGTTAATCATAAATCCGCTCTCTAACACAGTGCCTTATAGAAGACTGCAGGGCTGAGTAAAATTAATAAATCATATTCATCTATGTACTGAGTAAAAAGCAAAAGTTCTCTAATTTGTAATATTTTGTTAGTCTAGTTTAAACTGCTATGTGTATCTGAAAACAGTAAAATGTCTTAAATGTTCTGAAATCCCAATTCACACAGACCATTTTCTGTGCGCCCTCTTTCTCCTGCCCTCCCCTAAAGCAACACCAGCAGTCTCCAGGGTCTGGATGTGTGGACACACACCGAGAGCGTGCAGCCGAGTCTACAGTGCTGCTGCTTCTACTTGCAGAGCAAAGGCAAACATTTTCAATGGGTCCCCCAACCTTCATTAACTGAAACAGAAGCTGATTTTTAACCTTAAGAGAACTAGCTGCTGCTTGGGCCGAATTTCCTCAGAGACTCATCTGACACGAAGGAACCAACGCCATACCTTACCCATGAGGTGAAATCAGATCAACTCCAAGCTCACACACTCCCAACAATATGGAATGGTGAACTGCATGGAAAGTCCACAGAAATAAGCAGGAAAGCCATTAGAAAAATTAGGCCCTAAATAAAATTCTAAGCTTAATACAAAAGATAAACAAAAGATAAAACAAAAGAGAAAAAAAGAAAAAAAAGGCAATGATCATCATAGACTTCAGTGTAATGGTCTTGGAAACTTGCTCAGAGATTCAAAACTACTAATCAATGATTTGAAAATTAGAAAATGATACAAATGTCAGTGGCAGACAAAAACTCTGCAAAAGTGTGGGTGAAGACAAAACGTATTTAAGACAGTGCCAACCCTCTCCAATACGGCTTTACATCTCAAAGGCTTTTATACCAAGTGACTCAGCACTCACATCAATTTACTGCATCAGTTCTGCAAGAAGCTACACTGACCCGCCCCTTTCTATTCGAAATGCATTCTTCCAAAACAATTCTTAGGAAAATGAATTTTGTGGAGAACCACAGACTACTATCACTACAAGTATGGCTTTAGCACAGCTCCCACACTAGCTCATGGCCCCTGTGCTCCAGCCTTCCTGGATCATCCCAACGCTGCTTTCTGGTCCCCCTGGAAACCGCCTCCTCTGGACCTCCGCCTGGACTGCCCCTTGCCCAGGTTCTCCTGATGAACTGCAACCTGATCCCAATGCTGGTGGGGATGGGCAAGTGAAGGAGGAACCCAAAAGGACTGAGCGCCAGCCACGTGCAAAGCACATTACCTACCTTTCCCAGGTACTGTCCCGTTTCCAAATGTGACACCTGAGGCATGTGAGTAACTTGTCTAAGGCTTATCTGACTCCAAAACCTGTGCTCAGTCCCCAGTGGTTATACCACCACCTTGACTTTTCCCTGTATTTACTTTCTCTAACTTCTTCACTCCCTCCTAGGAGTGGCTCAGGATGGCTAGAAACCCTAAAGCATTCTTAGCTTCCATAAGCAGCAGCAGCATCCCAAAAAATACTTTTCGCAGAATCACCCACCATGCTATACAGAACATCAGAGGTGCTCGGGTCCTCAAAGGTCTCTAAGTCAGAGGTCTTCTGCTCCGTCTTGAGAAACCCTAGGGCTCTATGGAGGTGCTTCAGGGTTTTCACATGTGAGGAGAATTTCATTTATTATTATTCACTATGAAGAATACACTAACAATTATATCAATTACTGATATCATCAACACTAAAATATGTAAAAACACATTTGAATGTTTAATCCTCATCTATTTATTTGTACAATTTTTCACTACTCTGGAATTCACTGTGAAGGTCTCCCTATGACCTTGTGTCCATCTCAACATGGAGAAAACCACCTTTATGTTGCTAAGTTATTGTTAAGGACCACCAGCTATAAACCCCGAGGCAGGTGTCATGTTTGGTTCACCTCTGTTGCCAGTGCAATCAGAAATCTAGCATATAGTATTGTTTTCAATATGTAGTCATTAACAATGACAGAACCTTAGCAACAAAAACGGTTCCTTTTGGTAGTCAACATCACTCAATGAAACCCAGAAAACTGGTCTCCAGAAGCTATTTTCCTCAACTTTTCCAAGAAGAAAGTAAATATAAAAAATTAACAAGGTTTAAGGTGAAAGTGAAAAGGAAATGAGACATTTACTTGGGGAACTTTCAATTTTAAATTGTTCATCCTGCTTGTAAAATACTGTTTCTGATTCTCCTCTGGAATGGAACCTTGAACAAATGAGAAGATGGATCTCCTATTCTGGTGCAGGTATGGGAGAATGTGGCCAGAATCCATGAGCACTACATTTTTCATTCCAAAGGCTCTCTCAGACAGATATTTCAACTCAGGACGAGTGCAAGCAACCAATCCAGAGTCTCTTCACGTCTGTGTAGAGGGAATGATTATCATAAGAGACGTTAGCAATCATTTTCCAGTGTGATGTAAGCTGAGGCAGCAGTGCCAAGCAAGCGTCCTTGTCACACACATTCCAGCCTTCTGGATTACTTCACTCACAGCTCTCTGATTAGGATGCACGCCACGTGCTCCCTAATACAACCTGCCATCGAATGCCAAGTACTTCAGAACTAAATTAGGAAATACGTCCGAATACATGGAACGATACTAAGAGCCCTAAGTGGGTCTCTCTCCCTTTATGAGGCGTGAGACTCATCGTCAACATAATGCGCTTCAATGAGGCAATTCATAATGCGCTTCAATGAGGCAATTCTATCTTCTAACCCTCCACCTCTGAGAGCAAAATGTAATTCAGGCAGCGAAAGAATTAATAAAGATGATATGGTATCATAAATACATTTTCATGGATGGAAGTATTTTTGACAGATTCAGGAAATATGAGACATAAAAACAAATGGTAAAGGGATGTTTGGGCACAGAGGGCTACATGAACAGAGTTGCCACTGATTTTTGCACTGCAGCACGATGAAGAGACGAGGCCAGAGTAACTGCTACTACATTTGTTTTCTTTTACAATCATGTGCCACTTGGCAATGGCTACCTTTACGAAGTCTGAAAACCCCAGAATGCAACATCAAAACTCAAGAATCCATTTTCATCCAAAAGTAAAGGACCTTCAAGCAGCCCTTCTCATCAAATACCCCTTGTCCAGCGAGACACAGGGATTGATGAAAAAGTACTCAACAATTTCCTGCCCAATCACTTCTGTCAGCAATCAGCAGGGCCCTTAGGAGAACCCGTTAGAGCAGTAACAGTAGAGCAATGGATTCTTCAACCCATTTTGGAAGCCCTCGGCTACCCAGCAGCCTCCAGGGGGATCAGCTCATCAGGACTCTGCAGGTAAAGGGAGGAGTTCAATCACATCATCAAAGAATCGAGGAACGTTGGTGCTGGACAGGCACCCCAAAGTCACACGTCCAACCCTTCTCAGTTTCCAGAAAAGAGGCAGGTCAGCTCACTGTCTTCAAAGAACCATGGATTCTCCCTCAAAGGGTACCAAACCAAGAAGAGGCACATATCAGTGCGCGTAGCAGCTCTTTCCACCCTAACTGTGGTCTGACAGGGCTGTCAGTCCCACTGCACCGATTCTAGGTGAAGCCATGTGATTCTAGATGAAGTCATCTATCCTAAAAGCAGAGAGTTACAAAATAATTGAAATGAAGGGCAGGACCAGATAGATCTCTGTTTATTCCTTCTGGCCTCATCTTGTTGTCATCTGTCTCTAAGGCCTATGAGAGAAAAGATGTCAAGGACCTGCTAGGAAAATGGGATGCAGGGCCATCCACCACTTCACAAGGAAGACCTTACAGAGAGGGCAAAATCTACCAACGTGTTAAAGGCACGGACCCCTCTGACCCAGCAAGTTACTTTGAGGAACTGATCCTACAAATAGATCTATGTGGACCAAGTGTTGTCCGAAATAGCAAAAGACTGAGAGCAATCTAACTAACATCCATCAGTAGGGGGCTAGCCCAATTAACTTGGGTGTATCCATAAGGTGCAATATCAAAGTAGCACAAACAAAAACACACCAGCAAGTTCTTCGTTATGTCAAAAGAAATGATGAAACGATCTCCAAGAGATTTTGCTTCAGGAAAAAGCAAGGTACAGAATAATACAGCATTTCACCATTTATATTTTTTAAAAAGAGGGGATTGAGGGCATGTATGGGCAGTCTGCCTATATATGCATACAATATCTCCGGAAGGACACACGAGAAGCTGGGAACACTGATTTGGCTCCAGGGAAAGAAAGTGGGCGGCAGGTCGAAAAGAGTGGGAAGGAGTCATCCTACGGCACACTCTCCCTTTCTTATCTTTGATTTCTGAATCAGGTGAATGCATTACCTAGTCAAAAAATATTTTTTTAAGATGTTTAAAGATCTGATCTTTTAAGAAAGAGTGAAAATGGATGAGAGCCTTTTTTTTCTCTGACTTTACTTGGCCAAAGAAAATGTTGGCAAACCCAAGTGTGGCTCTTAATTCTAGCCTCTGAAATCCAAACGTCTGGGAATCCCCGTGCCACAGACAAACCAAGATGTACCAGCACACTAACGCTCTCTCTGATCCTGTCTGCCTGAGCTGGAAATGAGTCAACCAGCTGTAGTCACAAGCCTTTTCTTAAGATTAAATAGACAGATTTTTGCTAAGTTACTCGGCTTCACTTCCTTAGAAAATTATATTTATTAGTCGATATAGGTTACTTGACAAGTACCAGTGTGTTGAAATCTGTGCATAACATTATTTTAACACTCCAATGTCAGGAACAAAACTGGTGCTCTTAACTATCTGTGATGAACACATGATGGGCTGGCTAGTAGATATGTGAATGGATGAATCTGAACCATTAATACTCGATGATCAGACAGCTGTGGTGCTTATAAAATGCTAATGGGATCATCATATGGTATAAGGATATTCTCCAACTAAACAAAAATAACCCCTCTGGAATACTTCTACAGGTTGGGGACTAAAATTCTGTATCAACATTTGGACTTCACTGTCTGCTTTTATCACAGTTGATTAATAATGGACTATAGCTAAACCCCAGTTCTGTATCAGGTACAAACAAAAATAAACCAAACTCTCTGTTCTCATAAAGCCTTTATCTGAATCCTAGATATACAGGCCAGAGGCACAGACTCAAGGCCCCATGTGTATATAGCTCCAGGCAAACTCCACTGCTAATAGTCTCACACCAACCTAATAAAAAGTGCTGGGACACATGTGGCCAGGCCGATCACAGATAAAGCCAAAACACGGTCCTGACAAGCACAGCGACACTGAGCCCGCACAGGAGACCATTTGAGAATTATGACATTACATTAGAGCATAGCAGGATGAGACTAAAATCTCACAGCGCCATCCGTGACATCGCTTAGTTCACACAAATGTTACCTGACAATTACACTTCTTAAGAACACAGGTTTTTCCAGAGGAAGGGGAAAATCCATTAAACAAAATCAGATGGGAAGTTCTGCCTCTGCAAAATAAGGAAAGCTTCATGGATAAAGCTTGGCTTCCCTCACGTTCGAGGGGGTGGCATTCTGTTGGAGAAACATCTCAATGCAAAGTTATTCCCAGCGTGACTAACAACCACCAGCCGCCCACCCACACGAGTGTTTGAGGATGTGGTGGAGTACTCACAAAATATTTGGATGACTAAACGCTACTGTCAGATTTCAAAGAGATACTTAAACACATTCCTGTAACAAACTGACTTCCATTCTTAATTGTAGAACACCAGTGAAAAATACTGGGTAACAAGTTATTCGAGGGACTGTAAACTTTTAAAAATAAATTTTCACAAAATTAATGTATTAATCAGCTGATTCTAACAATTAATACTTTAAATTGGGTTGGAAATTTTGAGAGGCATCCAAAAAAGTGCCTCCTTACATCAATGTCTCAAGGATGCCCCCAGTCTAATTTTGTGCTAAACTATCTGTTTAACTTGCTTCTCAAATACATCCACCATGATTGTATCACCATAGAAATAAATCCACTCAGAGGAGTCACAGAGAAGTAAGACCTGCCAAATGAAAACTTTACTAAAAATATGACAAACTTAAACCAGGCTAGTACTAAATATAACTATCACTTCACTCCACTGAGAGCTCGAGAAATAAATGAGATAATAAAAACTTGAATGCATGATGGATGGAAAATTAGAAAGCAGTCTCTCTTCTCTTAACAAATGAGCTCACCAGAGATCGGAAAAGAAAGCATCTTCAAAAGCAGCGGAAGGAAAGCGCCTTGGGAAACCAACTGCTGTCCTCCTCCCCTGCTTCCCTCCCGGGAAGGCGAAACACAGGAGTCACGTCAATACACACTTTCCAGCTAAGACGTGCCCAACGTGCTCTGACAAAACAGGCCAACCTGAGCACACAGGGAGTCCCTTCTCACAGAGGACAATGAGCCACACGCATTTTCTACTGCTTCATCTACCTTCCTGGATGACAAAGATAAAACTGCGATCAGGGTGCTTCAATTCTTTGAGCACTTATTTAAGCTGCAAAACCAGTGCACACCCAGATAAAGATGTCACCTTACAGGTGATGCCACTTAGGGGAACAAGAGGGAAAAATCACCTCTCTCAGGAGAAGGCCGTCATCAGAGGAGCTGCTGGCTCAGAGAAGCTCCCTCCCAGGGACTACACCAACTGCCAGCAGGGTCAATCGCAGGCACACCAGAGGAAAAATCAAAACAGAACTCTGTCCCTGCCTTCCCTGACTTCACTGGAAGAGAAAGAGTTCTATAAATCAGCTTTAAGACTAAGTACTTGGCCTACGGTCAGGATAGTAAAATACTAGGTAGTGATAAAACTTAGTCATCGTGCAAAGAATTTCAATTAAAAACTTGTCTCCTTGCTTCTGGCTCAAAGAGTATCAAAGGCATGTTTACGCACTGTTAGTGAGAAGGAAAATTTTGATGCAACCTTTTTAGAGGGCAACTTGGCAACGTCCACCAACATCTTAGGCACACATATCCTCTGACCATCAACGTAATTGCTAGGAATTTATCCCGGAGATACACTACACAAGGACTTTTGCAAATTACTACGTGTATTGTAGCCTTGTCCATAATAGCCAAAATAGAGACAGCACCCTACATGCCCACCAGTGAGCAGACTGTGAACTGTCAGCACACGCTGGAGTCCGAGAGAGAGGGAACTTGGTCTGTGCTGACACGGAATGCTCTCCAAGGTCTACTATACAGTATGTATACTAGGATCTAATTTCTACAAAGATACGTTTTTTAGTGTATAAATGTTCCTATATATGCATTAAGTTTTTCTAGATGGATACCTAAAAACTGTTAGTAGTTTCTTCTGTGGAGTGGGGCTAGGAGAAAAGAGGAGAAAGGAAATAATTACTTTTCATTTTATACCCTTCTGAAGTGAATTTTTTTTACCATGCTGATATATTGCCTGAATACATCTTTAAAAAACATGTCAGGGGGCCAGCCTAGTGGCATAGTGGTTAAGTTCAGGTGCTCTGCTTCTGTAGCCTGGGGTTTGCTGGTTTGGATCCTAGTGCAGACCTACACACTGCTCATCAAGCGACACTGTGGCAGCGTCTCATATATAAAAGAGAAGAAGACTGGCACAGATATTAGCTCAGCAACAATCTTCCCCAAACAAAAAGAGGAAGCTTGGCAACAGATGCTAGCTAAGGGCCAATCTTCCTCACCAAAAAAAAAAAAAAAAAAAAAAAAAATCATAGAGCATTAATTTTTTAATTGCCTTCCAAAAAATAAAATCGATGTTCTTTTTCATTAGTTGTACATCTTGCTATTTTTTTGTACCTTATTTCCTTCGTACACCCATCCGAGACTCTTCACACCAAAAGCAGCCTGGTTGGATGAGACATCCAGACATGTGACAGGCTGGCCGTAGACATAATGGAGGGTTCTGGCAGAGTCTTCAGCTTTTAGCAGGTATACCAGATCTCCAGCAGTGGCTACTGCCACAGGGTACCTTCCAGTATCTGGAACTATTTCAAGGTAGTCAACCTGTTAAAGGAGAAGAGTTGTTTAGTCCTTCAGGTCTCACCCACAATTCCTCCTACATATGAATGAGAAGACCAGCAACCCAAGAGAAAAAGACAGGCAAAGGGACAGTTTACAGGAAATGAAACAGTTTTTACATAAATGAAGAGATTCTCATCATAAAAGAAACACAATACACTCCAAATAAGAGAAATACAAAGTAAGAATTCACGAAGATATCATTTCCACCTGTCCTATCAGTAAAGATCAATTAGTCTGCTAAGACACTGGGCTACAGCTGGTGGGATGTAATTTGGTCCAACAGCCATGGAGGGAAATCTGGCAACACTTACCACAACGTCAAATGCACATGCACTCGGACCCAGCAAGTCACTTCTAGGAATTTGCTTACAAATAAACTCACATTTATCCAAAACAACTGTTATTTGCTGTAGCACTATTTTGTCATAGCTAAAAACCAGAAAAACCTAAACATGGGTTACTAAGGGACTAATTAACTTAATAGTAAAATCTGTGCATTGGAATACCATGCAGTCATAGAAAAAAGCACAAAGACATTCTTTATAAATTCACACAAATGGGATCTCCAAGGTAAACTTGGGGAGGGGAAAGCAAGGAAGCAAGGTGAGCAACAGGATTTGGTGTGTAAAAGGTGGGCCAGAGCAAGCACATGACGTGCTTGGCGTGCACAAGTGTAAATCTTCTAACAATGGCTGCCTCCAAGGGGGGAAACGAGCTGTGAGATGGGTTGGAAGGGAGATTTCTCACGGTAAACCTGAGTCTTTTTAACTCTGAACCATGAAGGTATAATAACTATTCAAAAAAAAGCTAAGGTTTTATTATTTTTTTTACAAGAAATTGAATAAATAAAACTCAGTTCCAAATTAGTAAAAATCACATTTTAACATCTGTGCAAATACCAAAAAGGTGTTGCTAAAAGGTTAAAAGTGTCTGAGTTATCTGCTGTCTCCTGGCTCCAATGTCACTGGAGGGTGGGAAGGCCACTACAAGCACTTTTACACCATCACAGTACTCTCGACTGCATGGCTGCCGCCACCTGCTCTAACGTGCGTGGGTACGAGGAGCTCTCTTCAATAATTTGCTTTTCTAGACCCAGAAGTGGCACATTTCCCCTGAGTGCAGTTTACAGCAGGTTTTCACCTCCCTGAGTAAATTGCGAAAGTACCAAAGCAGAAGGTGAGCCATGCCATGTGGTTACAAAACCCACAGTGTAAACAGGACAGCGCAGCCCTGACAACAATTCAAAAAGTTCAAACGACTGAGTCCCAAGGACTGTCCGGAGAAGCCTGAGAGGGTAAGCGTCCGGCAAGTGCTGATCACAGGCCTAGTGGTGTGAGGGCAGCTCTGCACCCGGCCCCAAGGGCCAGCACAGAGGCAGGATGTTCTAGGCTGTATTACAAACCCGGAGCACTGCCACTGCGATTCAGGGAGCCTATGCAGGGAAGACAAAAATGGCCCAGCTCTATGAGCCAGGGGGTGCCTTTTCCAGTGACAGCGCATTCTGTGGCAACCCCTCATCCAGGGTGCAAAACAATACATAACAAGTTTTATAACACATGCCTCCAGCAACGGTTGCCTGCTTCCTCTCTCTCCTATTCTAAAAATTATTTATTTTCCAAAAACCAACATCCTCAGTCTAGCCATTTAATTTCACCTTAATGTTGGATTTTGGACAGACCAAGAGGCTCAGATTGACAGTGGCTGTGCCATTTGCTGGGTGCTGTAAACTACTTCAAAAAGGTTCCAGTGTGTGCCAGGATGCCACCTTATTGCCAAGGCAGGATTTACACTTCACAGAGGGACTCACATCTTAGGTAATTGTCTGAGTTCATGTAATTATTGCTGGTCTACAGTGTTCTTTAGTCAGAGACCAAGTAACAAGCACTACGGTAGATTTGAGAACAAAGAGAAATATGGTACTTTCACATGTTTCTCATAAATAAACCCAAGATGAGATGACAGCATCAGGCAGCTTTGGGGGAACACTACACCCAAACTGCAGACTGATCGTTAAAGGGACAAGAAGCTTACGGAGGAGAAGCGGTGACACCATGGCTTTTTAGTTATTCACATCCAACCGGATTTCCACCAGGGGGAAAAGGGAGAGGAGCAGGATTTGTTCCAGGTCAGGCCATCAATTCATTATTCCGTATTGGCTTTTGTCTTCACTCTCCTACTAATGCCAAAATCAAGTTTGTCTAAATTAAATCCAAATTCAGCACAGAGAGATTTGAGCCCTTCCTTCTTACCACCAAACCACCTCCTACCACACAAATGTAGAGACTTAGGTACAACTCAACTCAGAAATAAGCTCTGTGTAAAGAACTCTTCAGGTTGGCTCAGCTTCTCACATGACATCCTGGAGCACAGCTACCCAATTAACACTGACTTAAATCCATTTTCACTCAAGAGTTACTCTTAATTCCAGGTGAGAAAATCTTGGGATGAAGAAAGTGTAGGATGGAAACCTTCCTTCCCATAAGGACTGGGGTGACAGCACTGAACTCATTTTCACTTACATGTTAGGCCAGAAACTGACCTCAGATTTCCAGGGGTGACTGTCCCGTTAATGTGAAGGAGGCTGAGGACCACAGTGAGAAACTCTGGCCCTGAAGCCAGCCCTGAGGTCTGAATCACAACCTTAGCTCTGACACCAGGAGGAAGTCAATTCACTGCTCTAAGCTTCTATTCTTGGTAAATGGAGAAATTTACTACCTATTTCACAAAGCTATTGCGAGATTTATGGATAGGAGGCCCACGAATGCGAGCTGCCAACATCATTACTATTTGTTTATATGAGACCAGAGATTGCAAGAATGAAAGATAAAATGATCAGACTAAAAGCTCACCAGTTTCTGAACTTCAAATTCTGCAGCTATTTGCCAATATCCCTCCTCATTGGGGCATAACATTACAACATCAAAAGCAGAAGCTGTGGCAACAGTTGCATCTTCCTGGCTTAGGGCTAGTGCCTGTATTCTTGCATCATGCTCAAAACGATGAATAGGGTACTTTCCAGTTCTTAGATCCCAAATATTAAGAAAGCCTATGTAGAAAAAAGAAGTGCAAGCAACAATTTTAAATTCACTTAATATGCACAATTATAAAATATCATGCAATATAAAGAAAGATAAATTAGTTACAAAAAATATTTGCATCACATATAACAGAGGGCCAATTTCCTTAATATATAAAGGGCTTCTAAGATTCAATAAGAAAAACAATTGAAAAGTGAGCAAAGGACATAAGCATGCTGTTCACAGAAATACAACTGACATGTAAACGAGAAAAAAGTTAAAATTTACTCACAATTAGAAAAATATAAAAACTGTAATATGATACCATTTTTCATCAATCAAATTGACAAAGACAAAAAAATTTCAGAACCAGCCTGATGGCCTAGTGGTTAAAGTTTGGTGCTCACTGCTTAGGCGGCCTAGGTTCCCTTCCCAGTTGCAGAACCACACCACCCATCTGTCAGTGGCCATGCTGTGGTGGCAGCTCACACAGAAGAACTAGAAGGACTTACAACTAGGATATACAACCATGCCCTGGGGCTTTGGGGAGGGACAGAGGAAAAGAGGAAGACTGGCAACACTTTCTCTGCAAAAAAAATAATAATTTTTTAAAAAGTAGTTAAAAAAACTCAGAAAGCATTTTGTGGTTGAAGATATAAGGAAACAGGCTCTCTCTCAAACTGCTGGTGGGACTGTAAACTAATTCACCAACTTTGGAGGCAATTTGATAACATTACCAAATTACAAATGTATATAAGATAGTCATTGTAATGTTTTTAATTATGTCAAAAGATTGGAAGCTATCTAGATGTCCATCAATAGAGAATTACTTAAATAATGGCACCTCCTTAGTTCAGAATTTAAATAAAGCGAGCAGTTAAAAAAAGAGTGAGTCAGGGGCTGGCCCTGTGGCCACGTGGTTAAGTTCGTGCGCTCCGCTGCAGGCGGCCCAGTGTTTCGTTGGTTCGACTCCTGGGCATGGACATGGCTCTGCTCATCAGGCCATGCTGAGGCGGCGTCCCACATGCCACAACTAGAAGGACCCACAATGAAGAATATACAACTATGTACTGGGGGGCTTTGGGGAGAAAAAGGAAAAAAATAAAATCTTTAAAAAAAAAAAAAGAGTGAGTCAGGGGCCAGCCCTGTGGCCGAGTGGTTAAGTTCGCGAGCTCCGCTTCAGCGGCCCAGGGTTTCACCGGTTTGGATCCTGGGCACAGACCTAGCACTGCTCATCCAGCCACGGTGAGGTGGTGTCCCACACAGTGGAACTAGAAGGACTTAAAACGAGAAATGACAACTATGTACTTGGGGGCTTTGGGGAGAAGAAGAAAAAAAATAAATAAAGATTGGCAACAGATGTTAGCTCAGGTGCCGATCTTTAAAAAAAAAAGAGTGAGTCAGTCTTACACACAAGCTATACGAAATGATCAACAAAATATACTGTTAAATGAAAAAAGTAAAGGACAGAAGAGTGGTATAGTATGCTATATTACTTCCGTGTTTTAAAAAAATGTATATACACAGACTACTGCAGAAGGACACACAAGACACTGTTAACAAGGACTGACCCCTAAGGAAAGAAACCAGGGAAAAGGAATAAAAGTAGGAGGGAAAGGGGCCAGCCCAGTGGCGCAGCAGTTAAGGCCGCACGTTCTGCTTTGGCGGCCCAGGGCTTGCTGGTTCGGATCCCGGGTGTGGACATGGCACCACTTGGCAAGCCATGCTGTGGTAGGTGTCCCACGTATCAAGTAGAGGAAGATGGGCACAGATGTTAGCTCAGGGCCAGTCTTCCTCAGCAAAAAGAGGAGGATTGGTGGCAGATGTTAGCTCAGGGTTAATCTTCCTCAAAAAAAAAAAAAAAAAAAAAGAGGGACACTTACTGTATATCCCCTTGTATTCTCTGAAATTTTACCAAAAAAAATAAATTTTTTAAAAATGCTTTTGTGAGAGACCTAAGAAGAATGGGTGGTTGCTGAGTGGTTTAAACACAGGGAGTTCTTAATTCATTCTTCTATTTGTCCACTCATGCCAGGCACTGTTCTAGACACTAGCAGTACCTGAAAACAGCCATTAACCAACTCTAATTGGTTCTTACATGTATTTTATACCTTCCTCACCACCACCCTCTTCTGGCCCCCACTGGCAGTGACACTTCATTTTGCACAGCTCTAAAACACGAGCTAGACCATCCAATGATTGTTAAAAACTGATTTTATCATACACTCTTCTCCCCAGCCCCTTGAATACTGCTACCCAGATGAATTCCTCTGACACACACTGGCCGTGTCTCAACCTTTCTGGAATTGTCTACAGCACTCATCTCCAAGTGCAGTCCTCTGGATCAGCAGCATCAGCATCACGAGGGGCTTGTTAGAAATGCAGATTCTCAGGCAACAGACACTCTGGGGATGTACACTCAAGTTTGAGAACAGTTAAGTTTGGGAGCTTAAACTTTTCTATCAGAAATATAAACTTTCCTGAATTTGCAATACTCCTTATTCTCTTCTCACCAAATAATTTCTTTCTATTGTTCCCATCCACTAAGCCACTTCCTTCCCCTCAAAGATTCATCCAAGAAAATAGTTACTTTCTGCATCACATTGGATAATGTCCCAGTCCAATTTCCACCTGATTTTATTTTTCAAAATCCACTGAGAAATAATTCTGTGGAGATAACACAGTCTGTGGCTACAAGAGTTCAAATCCAGCTCCAGCACTCGCTAGATGAAGGTCTCGGGCAGGTCAGTTAGAGCTGTGAGCCCGTGCCCTCCTCCGAAAAACTGAAGATACCCTCACCTACTGCACAGGCCTGTTGGGAGGATGAAAGGAGACAAACCCTACAAAATGCTGGAGACAGACCTATCATTCTTACCTTTTTTACATGTATTCTATAGTGCCTGCCGTCTTATAAAGCATATTTAATCTATTAACAATGCCAGTTTCCTCTCTATTGCTCATCCGCAAATCCAGTTCTACTTCCTATAACTTCCTATGACCTAAAACAGATAAAGCTTTTCACTTCTCTTCTCTTTGCAATTCATCCTCCCATCTTTCTTTCCTCTTACCTTGTACTTTGCCTTTAAACAGTAAATGCTTCGAACTTAAGATCTTACTATAAAGTATCATTCAGCACTAAATAAATACAGAGAGTCAGAAGAAAATAATACATTTGGGCTGCTTTGCAAGACTTTCAAACTGTCAGTAGGCTAAGTAGGTGATTACAAACAAAAGCAGAGCCTTCTTCAAGCTAAATGTTGCTTCAAATGTAAAACACAGTGTACTTTTCTAGGAATTATGATAAACTTGGGGGGATAAGCAGATCAGAGAAGTCTTCACAACACATTCCCCTGGCGGCTACTTTGGCAAATTCTTTCCATTCTGACTCAGAAGACACTGATATGCTGCAGAGAATGCCAACGGCTCCACACATTAAATAGCAGATAGGCACACTCCAAGATGTGCCTCCTTCACAGAGTCCTGCATTGCATTTGTCTGCATGTGCTTGGAGGCATCACGATAGACAGTGAAGAAAAATAAAAATCGCTATTTGCATAGAGCTTTCAAGTGTCTAGACACTCATCCTTTGTCTCCTCTCCTTGAGCGCTCACTTCCACCTTGGGAGGGGCAGCACTCTCCTCACTTCACAAAAGGGAAGAAACAGAAGCTCCAAGTCGTTAAACAGCTGGTCCGAAGCTGGGCTGGAATTGAGCTGGAAAAGTGCAGGATGAGTGGCTGCGTTTACAAGTGCATAAAATAACTACGAGCTCGATGAGTAAGTGATGTAGGCTCAGCCTGTGCTCTGCCAAGTGTGGAAGTTATTCACCCACAGCTCATTCAAAGCACACATGGAGTTTATCTATAAACACATTTTTCATTGTTAATCAAGTATTGGTTTTGTTGGCATCATTTTTCCAACAGAATGGTATGCAATAAAATACCCTTCACTACAAGGTTGAGTTCCACAGAGCTGTCCTAAGTAGGGTCTTTCTGGAAAATGTATTCCAGGGTTCCATCAATTTAATGGCCACATCCTGCTCTTCTGAATGCCTGTTGTGTCCCGATCTTTGTCAATTGTCTCCACTTCAACTATTAAGTATATAACTTGGTCAAATCCTCACTTGTCAGTGGTGCCACTATCATTTCCACAGTCCTCCAAGATCATTTTTAGGTGCACAAACATGTAAGATTATGTCCTCTTGATGAATTGACCCGTTCTTAGACGAAATGTCCCTCTTTACCCGTTTACATTCTTTGCTCTGAAATCCGCTTTGTTTGATACTGATATAGCCACTCCAGCTTTCTTTTGATTAGTTTTCGCATGGCATATAGACGTGTTTCTGTCCTTTCACTTTGTCTCGTGCCTTTATATCTAAGTGGGCTTCTTGTAGACAGCGTATAGTTGGTCTTGCCTTTAAGTGGAGTGTTTAGACCATTTATCTTTAACGTGATTACTGGTGAGGATGGGTTGAATCTAGCCTTTTGCTGTTTGTTTTCTATTTGTCCCATTTGTTCTTTGCTCCTTTTTTCCCTCTTTTTCTGCCTTCTTTTGGATTGAGTATGTGTTTATGCCATTTTAATTCCTTTGTTGGCTTATTAGCCAAAACTCTTTGTTGTGTTATTTTATGGTTGCTTTAGGATTTTAACACACACCTGTAAGATACTGTAGTCTGCCTCCGAGCAATAATATATACCACTTCACACACAGAGTAAGAACTTCACAGCAGCACACTTCCACTTCCTCCCTTCTCAGCCTCTGTACTATTGTTGTCATACTTATTATTTCCACATATGTTATAAATTCCACATACATTGTTAGTATTTTTGCATAAGCAGGCAATTATCTTTTAAAGAGACTTAAATAATAAGAAAAAGAGCCATTTTTATTTATCCATGTAATTACCTCTTCTACTGCTCTTCGAATATCACTTTTAACATTACTAAATCGTGCAGTTTTTGCAAGATTTGCAATTTCACTTTGCAACTGTCCTCTTGGATATTTGACCCAAAAACACATGGGTAAGGTGATCAGGAACAGATAACCAGCTACCAGAAGGGATGTTTGAGTGAAAGCTAATTTTACACACGATCAATTTATTAATTAATACAGTTATATCACAGCTACTTTCACAACCTCAAAACTGCAGGGACTCCAACAGTGAATGCTTGAATTATAAGAATGTTTTATAATACTGCAGCAGATTATCATCCATGTTAACCAATATTTAGCCAAAAAGGAATCAATGCAACAATACAATCAACAAGTATTTATTGAGCCCCTGCTTTGGGCCAGCCACCATTCTAGGTACTAGGGAAACTGCAGTCAAGAAGACAAAATAAAAAAAGCCCCGGACTGCATGGAGCTGACTTTCTAGTGGCATCTACCAAGCATCTCATTTGGGGGGCACATAGTAAGGATATGACCCTTATTCTCACAAAACTCACAATGGAAAGAAACATAGACATCTAATAACTAAAATATAACAGAGAGATATATACCAAGTGCAATGGGACAATGGATGAGCTTAACTTTTTGTCATGTTGTCACACTATTTTAAGATGGCAAAAAAGGAGCAGCAAGTTTTCCAGACATTTCAAGTTGAACTGGGTCCACACCCAACGCACAACATTAAGGAAGTAGTAGTCAGCGCCTGTCAGAGCCAAATAAATTCACTTCTCCAAAGGGGAGGGTTTTTAAAATCTGATGTACATTCACTTGAAAGGCCAAGTTTTATCATATTGCAGATGCCGCAACAACATGGCTTTGGCTCCTGATATTGTGTGGACTTAGGAAGCGGCAGAATTGTGCCCTTTTTCTGTTACATTCCCTACAGTAGTGAATTCAGAGTACTGAATGTGGCTGAACATCAATAAAGGTTTGCTGAATGCTTGTCTTAGGTTTTAGCAAGGGAACATTTGTGTAAGAAACAGACATCCACTGATACTGGCCTAAATACAAATGTTAACTGACTGGAAAGGAACAGAGCTATTTGACAGAACGCAAGGGCAGGAAACATAGCTGGAGATTATAAGGGATCAGAACTAGGACCTAAAAACATTCGGAACCAAGACAGTGTACCTCTTGCACCACAGATTTTGTCTCTGCTTCTCTCTCCACAAACCAGCTTTCTGCCTTCCCCATTCCACGAGGGCTCCTACTCCAAGCACACAACTGACACTGAAATTCTGAGGTCCAACAGGCTCATCCCAGTCCATCAGTCAGCTGCCCCAGGGCCTGGGGCCCCCATCTTTGTTTAACTAGCCGAAGCCAAAAGACTATTCAAATTCTATGAACATGCCCACCTCTAGAGGTGCTGAGGAGGGACCTCAGAGCAAGGAAACACCCCGAAAGTCTCTACTGCACTTCTCCTGCACGTTAGGCCAAGGCAGAACAAGAGAAAACTTCTCAGCAAGTGCGAAGGGAGGTTCTGTGCAGTTTCTGAGCAGCGACTACAGCAGCTCGTTGCCATCTCCCCCTGAACCAGGTCTAATCCCCGAGAGCCGGAGCTTCAGGACTTCCATTTGCCCCACACGGAGAAAACGGAAAGGACAGGTGTCTGCCTTTCTACCTGCTAAAATCTCAAGAGCTGGATAAAAGATGTTTAATTCTGAGCTAGTGCTGGGATGACAACGACACTGCTTCATTCATGAGAAATATGAAAAGGATGCGGACAAAAGAAGAAAAAGGGTCTCTTGAAAAATCTGAAAGAATACAATGAGTGAGGGCCATCAGCCCAATAAAGTAGACAAGAGTAGGGCTTAGCAGTCCCACCTGCTCTCTGGGCTCAAGACCCTCCACCTTGACAAGCAGCAGCAGGGCTGAAGGAACTCCGAGTTCACCCTAGACTAGGAACAGTCGTGAATGATGACATGAGTAACGACGGCCAGTCTTTCGAGGAGACATAAAGGCCGCTCAGCAGCTGTGGATGGGCACCCATGCCAGTTTGCAGCACACCCCTCCCCCTCCCAAAGGAGGCCAGCCAGAGTTTGGTAATGAAACTGCACATAGTGGAAATGGGATCTAAATGAGTTTAAACTGATTTATGTTAGCTTTTGTAAAGATTACTTGATATCAGGAAAGTGCTACCACTGTGAAATAATGTCGACAATCCTTAAGACCTCCGCCTAATGGTACTTGCACAGAATATTTATATTCCTCGTCATGGGAACAAGGACCATAATGGATACCACTTTTGTTTTATTAGGGATGCATATTTAAATTAATCTGCTATTTGCCTAAACAATTAGCTGCTTCTGTTTGTGTGCACAAAGCCAAAATTGCAATTAGGCTTCCATCAAAAAGATAAGTCCCAACTAAAACTGTCCCGGTGGAGTCATAAGAGCTCAGGGCTGAACTTTCCAAAATTACTTTTTAGCATAATGGTAATTATGTTAATTGCTTGAAAGGTAAATAACTGCTGAACTGGTTTTGGAAAAAAATACAATTGGCATTGCCCCTCCCCTTTGATCTTTTTCAGGCACCATAAAATTTCAAATAGGTTACGAGTTTAGAAAGTCATAGACTGGTCACCTCTTGAACTACGGTTTGCCTTGTGGCCTTCAGTGCTTTCTAGATTAGAACTTCTTTCAGCCATGAGCTCCAATCCTCTTGAGCTTGCACATGAACACCTGAGGCTTGGGCTCAGCTTCATAGAGTTAAGTAGACAGGATCAATTAACTTTAGTTCAGAGACGCTGAATGAAGCTAGCTATTTATAAAGAGAGCTGGAAATCTCAATTTCCACCATGTAAATAAACACTCGCCTATAAGAAATTAAGCAGGAGTCAAAAGAAATTCTGCAACGAGAAAAAGCATTTTAATAAAAATTTAAGATATACCCATAGCATTCACACGTACCTCTTCATTCATCAAGCGCACACACTATCACTGTGAAATGCAGGCCAGGATGTAAAGGCGGCATAAAGTCTGAAAGGACAAAAGAAGTTTTGCTTTCACGGCAGAAGTGGCCAGTGGAAGATTAGCATCAGTGCAAACAAAGGTCACAAATCGGCTAAATCATGGAGGGTCTTGAAAAAGAAAGAAGCTGAATGAAATTCATTCTTCACCTGGATGCTGCATTGACTGTGCATGTCGTCCTCAACATTCCAGCTGAACACAGCTCTAAAGCCCAACTCTTGCTTACAGCAGAATAACAATAAATACAAAGCACTCTGGAAGCAGCATTTTAGATTGACAAGTAAGAAAATCTGAATGGGCTTGTGGACCAATGAAGTGACTGCTCAGGGTACAAGCAAAGCAGCAACCAGACACGAGATCACAAAGCAGAAACTGAGTCAAGAAGGAAAGATGAACGTGCTCAGTGCCCTCAAGTTCAAAGCAGAAGAACACTGTAAAAAGAAGAATAAAAAATGAAGAGACAGTAAATTGAAAAGAAGGCAAATAATATATTGTAGACTATGAAAATGTGACTAAATAGAAGAATTTACAGTTAGCAAAGTTAAAGGAAAAACAGACTGATGTTCAGAAGCCAAAGAACTCGGCTCAGCTCTTCCACAAGTGAAAGTGCCAAGAAAGCAGATAATGCGAAAGAGACGGCACTGTGCAGGCAGCCAGTGACTCCAGCCAATTTTTTCCTACAATATAAGTGAGTGACATAAACACAACATAAAATCTATCTGGAAGAGTTTGTCAGACACCGGAGTACGAGATGCCTCTAGAGAAGAGACTGGGTTACTGGGGAATCAGGGAACCAGGTGGTGGTAGGTAGAGCAAGAGTACTTACTTTCTACTATATATCCTTTGGTACTATTTTTTCTACATGAAATACTTTCTCAAACAATTTATTATAATTTGTATATACATCTTTATAGATATTAGTGATGGGATATTTTTATTATTTATTCCAATCATAATCTGCATGATTTTACAATCAATATTTAACTCTGATGTACAAAATTAAATTAAAAACTCAAACTCTACTTCTGACCCTTCGATGGGTTAAGGTGAATTAAACTCCAAAGGTGTCCATCACATCGCCACCACTTCCCCTGGATCAGACCAGTAGGGAACAGACGGGTGCAGGGCCTGGGCCAGGGCTGGCATTCAGTGAGTCTTAGACTTCTTTTTCTTCCTCTTTTTAAATATACTGTTTATTGTTGAAAGGAAAATGTCTATCTTCAAAAATAGTTCCATTCATATGTTCAGTGACACAACTATATAATATTTAGAAACATGCGTAATTTAAAATAATGTGGTAACTACTGAAGCTGAGTAATGGGTTTATGGGGGTTCACCATACTATTCTCTCCAATTTTGTGTATTTTGAATTTCCCATAATAGAATGATCTTTTAAAATTTGAAAGGCTATCACCAACAAAAGTAAAGATATTAACTTGTGTTTTACAAATGTTTTCAGTAGCTACACTGCAAAGTGACTTCTCAGAACAGATTTACAAGGAAAATTCCAGTGATGACATCTTGCAGCTTTTAGAAATCCCATTCCAAATCTTCAAAAGAGCTTGAAACCATACTATCAATTAATTCCCTTTCAATGAAAGTATTAAAAGGCTCAAACAAAAACAGGAAAAGAACCATACATAAAGATTTAGATTATGGCAAAACTGCTGTCAGTTGTGAGTCACCTGATAGCAAATGACAAGGGGAAAATGGAAACCACAGACAGTCTAACATCTCTCTCTGGCACTCAGCTTCACACGCCATCTCCCAGCACGCTGGGCTGGGGCCCCTGCCTCTCCCTCGTGTTCCCTCAGAGGAGGAGCACAACAGCCCAATACAGATTTCTCCCCTGAACTCCAGACCCACAGACCCATCTGCCTTTAAGATCGACGGTCTTCAGACTTTATTTACCCCCAAAATAATTTTGAAAAACTAGGTCTCTCTTTCACATTTTATATATAAAACTGACAAAAACTGTTTATCATAAGTTTTAAGTAGTGGCAAAAAACGTAACTTCTGGCATATTTCTAAAAGAAAACGGCTTTTCATTCTTTAAAAAGTATTCTTTGGGGGGCCAGCCCGGTGGTATAGTGGTTAAGTTCACACGCTCTCCTTCAGTGGCCCAGGGTTCACCAGTTCAGATCCTGGGCGCAGACCTACATACCACTCATCAAGCCATGCTGTGGCGGCGTCCCACATGGAAGAACTACAAGGACTTACAACTAGGATACACAACTACGTACTGGGGCTTTGGGGAGAAAAAGTAAAGAGGAAGATTGGCAACAGATCTTAGCTCAGCGCCAATCTTCCTCACCAAAAAAAAAGTATTCTTTGGGAACAAAATACCATAGATTAGATACCATCGAGAGCTGAAAAGGGGGGAGGGGCGCAGGGGGCAGAGAATAGCTCAAAGATAAATGGCAAGATAGACAAACAGTGCTGAGAATCCCTAATTGTATAACCGCCACCAGAAGAACACAGACTCTAACCTCATCTAATCTCAGGCCCAGAATTCAGCCAGAAAGCAGAAAAGGGACCGGCACATTATTTTCCGAGTAAACATTTAACATACAAAAGCACGGCATTAAATTGCTGTGAGGGAAAAAAATCTAACCTTGTTTAATAATCTAACATATTCTTTTTTCTATTTTGAAATATTTCCGACTTACAAAAAAGTTGCCAAAATTATACAAAGTTACAGTATACCCTTCACCCAGCTTCCCTGAATGTTAATATATTACATAACCATAGCCGCATGATCAAAGCCAGGAAATTAACATTGATACAATATGTTTAATCTATAGATCTTAGTCGAATTTCACCAACTGTCCCACCCACGTCCTTTTCCTGGTGCAGAGTCCCACCCAAAATTCCACATTGCGTTCAATTGTCATATCTTCTTCCTGTACCCCAATCTGAGACAATTCCTCAGTCTTTCTTTGTCTTCCATGCCCTTGACACTTGAACAATACTGCACGTTTATCCTGTAGGTCTCTCGGTTGTCTGATGTTTATTCATGTTTAAATCAGGTTACGCATTTTTGGCAAAAAACAGCACAGGAAATAACGCTGTGCTTTTCCAGGGTATGGCATCAGGAGGCCCACGAGAAGGTCTGCATTACTGGTAGTGACAACTCTCAGGACTTGGTTAAGGTGGCATCGTCAGGTTCTCCACTAGAAAGTTACTATTTTTCTCTTGTGCAAAGGTAATTTGAGACTATGCAAATATCTTGTTTCTTATTATACTAATTTTAGCATCCACTGATGATTCTTGCCTGCAACAATTGTTATTGTGGTACCTGCCAAATGTTGATTTTCTACCTTCATCATCCCTTCTCCACATGTTAACTGAAATGCTACTGTAAGGAAGAGCTGCCCATTCTCCTTTCTTTATTTATTTAACTATATATTTACATCAGTATGGACTCATGGATATTTACTTTATTCTATAGGTTATAATCTATTACTGTCATATTTTCTTGTTCAAATTGTCCCTGATTTGGCTGTTGGGAACTCCAGGTTGCTTCCATTGTCCTATAAATAGAACCCCCTGCTCACCTGTATCTTTTTTTTTTTTTTTGGAACATCCTTACTTTCTGACTCCATGAGAAGTTCCAGACTCATCTTGCATTTACCTGCCCTAGCACTGTTGCTTTTATTGAAGAATTAATGATATTTAGAAACCAAAATCTGGGCACTAGCTGTACTCAGTGTTACTAGCGTGGCACAATATATTCTTGTAACTCTTAGAAATTAGAGTAAGCAAGTCCAGGTCTTTGTCTCAACGGTCATAAGTGAAGCAGTTACAAATCTGCAGAAGAGCCTTCCACGGCCTTGGAGCAGAAGTGTGAGGAGAGCGCTCATGCAGGAAATCCTTTATGTAACATTAAAATCTGCAGAAGAGCCTTCCACGGCCTTGGAGCAGAAGGTCGAGGAGAGTGCTCATGCAGGAAATCCTTTACGTAACACTGCACAACCCTAGTTTTTAAGTCCTGTTTGGGAGCAGAATTCAAAGCAAGGAAAGAGGAACAATTCAGAGCATATATGGACACTATTTCTGGCCAAGCCTGCTGCCACCATGATCCCATATATGCAATAACCACTTCTTTGGATCCCTTTGGAAACAGGTCCAGATTTATTCATGAAAGATTATTATAGAATTAAAAATTCAGAAGCAAACATATCACTAAATGTGTTTCGGTGGCTATGAGCCTCCAGAAGAATTCTCTGCTCTTGACCATCTATTCTAATATAGAACTGAGCAAGAAAGCATTCTTGTCCTTCTAACCTAAAACATCTCTGAGACACTGTCCTTTCCTGTTGAGCAAAAAATAAAAAGTAAAAAGAAATTAACTTTGCAAGAGTAGCACTGATTACCCTGCAAAAAGTATTAAAAAGGTATTGTCTGCCTTTTCAAAAAATGTTTTATTGACGTACAATCTATAGGCAAAAAAAATTCATCAACTTCAAGTGTACAATTTGATGGAAACCGACAAATATACACAGTCCTGTAACCACCACCACAATCAAAATACAAAACATTACCATCCCCACAAAGTTCCCTCACACCCCTTTCAGTCAGTCCCCTTCCCCGGTCCTGCCAACTGCTCACCTGCTTTCTGTCATTATAGTTTGCTTCTTCTAGAAGGACTTAGGTAGTGGAATTACGTAGTACGTACTCTTTTTGCATCTGGGTTCTTTTGACTTAGCACATGCTGTTGCAATCTATGTTGTTGCGTGTGTCGGCAGTTTGTTCATTTTTACTGATGTGCAATGTCTCATTGCATAGATATACAACACTATATTTATTCATTCATCAGCTGATACATATCTGGGTTGCTTCCAGTTTGGAGCTATCATGAATAAAATACTATAAATATTCCAGTACAAGTTTTCATGCAAACATATGTTTTCATTCTCTTGGATAGATACATACGAGTGGGACTGCTGGGTCATTTGGTGAGTTTGTGTTTAATTTCATAACAAACTGCCAAACTGTTTTCCAAAGTGGCTGTACCGTTTGCATTCCCCTCAGCAAGGGACAGGATTACAGACTGCTTCACAGTCTCACCAACACTTGGTAATATCAGCCTTTTTAAGCCATTCTAGCAGGTATGTAATGGTATCTCATAATGGTTTTAATTCACTTCCCCAATGACTATGATGTTCAGCCTCTTTCCATGTGTTCGCTGTCCACTTGTATATCTTCTTTGGTGAAGGTCTAGTCAAACCTTTTGCCATTTTTAACTGCTTGTCTTCTTATATTTGAATTGTAAAAGTTCTTTATATATTCTGGACGCATGTCATGTATCAGACATACATTTTGCAAATATTTTCTGCCAGTCTATGGCTTGCCTTCTCATTTTCTTAATGGAATCTTTTTTTTTTTTATTATTTTTTTTTTTTAAAGATTTTATTTTTTCCTTTTTCTCCCCAAAGCCCCCCGGTACATAGTTGTGTATTCTTCGTTGTGGGTTCCTCTAGTTGTGGCATGTGGGACGCTGCCTCAGCGTGGTCTGACGAGCAGTGCCATGTCCGCGCCCAGGATTCGAACCGACGAAACACTGGGCCGCCTGCAGCGGAGCGCGCAAACTTAACCACTCGGCCACGGGGCCAGCCCCTTAATGGAATCTTTAATGAGCAAAAGTTTTTAATTTTGATGAAGTCTAGCTCATCATTTGTCTTTTATAATATGCATTTTTCGTGGCCTAAGAAATCTTTGCCTAACCCAAGACCACAAAGATTTTCTTCTTTGTTTCCATCCAGAAGTTTTACATTTAGGTCCATGATCCATTTTCAGTTAACTTGTACATGACATGAAGTAAGAATAGAGGCTTATGAGCAAGGAGGAGAAGGCATCTAGATATCCACGTTTCAACGTGATTTGTTGAAAAGATTATCATTTCTTCCCTGAATTACCTTGGCACCTTTGTAGAAAGCCAGTAGGTGGGTCTTTTTCCTGGGCTGCAGCCTGTTCCGTTGATCTATAGGTCTATCCTTACTCACACCAGCATCACACTCTTGACTAGTGTCGTTTCACAGTAAATCTTGAAATCAGGTAGGGAAGTCCTCCAAGTTTGTACTTCTTTTTCAAGATCGTTCTTGACTATTCTTGGCCCCATGCATTTTTTTTAGATTTTTAAATTTTAGAATCAGCTTATCAATTTCTACCCAAAAAAGACTACAGGGATTTTGACTGGGATTAGATTGAATCTCCAGCCCAATCAGGGGAGAGCTGACATCTTCAAAGCATTCAATCTTCCAGTCCATGAACATGATAACTCTCTCCACTTATTTGGGCTTTCCTTAATTTCTCACAGCAATTTTTTATAGTCTTCAGCATATAGGTCTTAGACATATTTCGCTAATTAATCTCCAACTATCTTATATGTTTGATGCAACATGAATTTCCAATTGTTTGCTGCTAACTTGAAGACATACAGTTGATTTTTGCATATTGACCTCATATCCAGTGACACTACTAAAGATATTTATTAGTTCCCAGTAACGTTTTCATTGAGTGCTTAGAATTTTATTCACAGATAATTGATCCATAGACAACCTTGCTTCTTGCTTTCCTATCTGTGTCTTTCATTTCTTTTTCTTGACTTACTGCACTAAGTAGGACCTCCATTACGGTGGTGAATAATAGCGGTGAAAGTGGACATCCCTGCCTTCTCCCCATTTTAAGAGGAAAGCATTGTCTTTTACCATTGAGTATGAAGTCAGCTGTAGGCTTTTCATAGACGCTTTTAAGCAGATGGAGAAAGCTCCCTTCTATGACACTAGCTAAGAGTTTTTATCGTAAA
Organism: Equus asinus; assembly: GCF_041296235.1. Lineage (NCBI taxonomy): Eukaryota > Metazoa > Chordata > Mammalia > Perissodactyla > Equidae > Equus > Equus asinus. The sequence continues at coordinate 82,482,631 of NC_091797.1, read as the reverse complement.
TACAAACTCGTTTTTGTCAAATTTTTTTTTCTGTTGCAGTGAGATGAACATATGGTTTTTCTTTTATAGTCTGTTAATAGGATGGATTATATTGACTGATTTTCAAATGTTAAACCAACCTTAAATTCCTGAGACAAATCCTAACTGGTAATGATGCATTACCTTTTTCATGTATGGCAGGATTCAACTTTACAATATTCTGTCAAGGATTTTTACATGTGTGTCCATCAGGAATGTCAATCTGCAGTTTACTTTTTCCATGTACTAGTTATTCTTTTTACTCTGTATGTGGTCTTGGCATCAGAGTAACGCTGGCCTCATCAGTTGACAAGTATTCCTCCTAGTCTATTTTATGCAAGTGTATAGGATTAGGATTATTTCTTCCTTAAATGTTTGGTAGAACTCACCAGCAAAGTCACTGGGCTGGCACTTTTCTTTATGAGAAACTTTTAAAATACAAATTCAACCTCTCTAATGGAAATAGAGCTACTTGTTTTCTAGCTCTTCTTAAGTGAACTTTGGTAGTTTGTGCCTCTCAAAAAATCAATTTATCCATTTCATCTAACTGGATGAATTTACTGGAATAAAGTTGTTCATATATTTCATTATAGTCTTTGTAACATCTGTAAGATATGTAATGATGTCCCCTCTTACACTCCTGTGTTGGTAATTTATTTCTTTTCCGGTTTTTTCCTCAACGATTTTTGTAAAGGAACCAGTTTTCTGTTTCACTGATTTTCCTGTATTGTTTTTCTCTCTTCTATTTCATTGATTTCTGCTCTTAACTTGGTTACTTATTCGTTCCATCTTTTAAAATTTTCTCTTCTTTTTCTAGTTTCTTAAGATGAAAAGTTCTATTGTTGACTTGAGACTCTCTCTTTTCTAATGTAAGCACTTAACGCTGTAAGTTTCCCTCCAAGCACCGCTTTAGCTACATCCCGTACATTCTGATACACTCACGCACCACATAATGACGTTTCAGTTAATGACGGATGGCATACACAACGGTGGTCCCGTAAGATCAGTATCATACAGCCTAGGTGTACAGTAGGCTATACTATCCAGGTTTGTGACACTCTATGATGTGTGCACAAAAAAAATCACCTAACAACTCATTTCTCAGAAGGTATCCCTGTTTTTAAGTGACGTATGACTGTACTGTTTTTCATTTTCATTTAGTTCAAAATAGTTCCTAATTTCTTTTGTGATTTCTTCTTTGACTCATGGATTATTTAGAAGTGTGTTGTTTAATTTCCACATATTTGGAGGTTCTCCCTGCCCCAGCCCTGGAGTCAGCCATTTCTCCAAGCAGGCCTGGCTCCTTTTAGTGGAGAGTGATACTTCCAAGATCTGAGCACTAGGTGTGCTCATTGCTGCCATGCTGTTCCTGCTTCTACACCTTCTCAGCAAACAAAGCTAGGACATACATGAACGTATATGCATATCAACACACATACATCTCTATTTACTTTTCTATCTATGTTGAAAACCAGGAATTCCATGTCAACGCCTCTTCTTCCAGTCCGGCCCCACAGAGTTCAATTCTGGCTATCCCTCTTCCATATGTGCACCTCCCTTCCCCAATAATGAGAAAACTGCCTACCATTATCTTCAGTATACTTACCTACTCAATCTCCTGTATGTAGCCAACCTCCCAAACCCACCAGGCCCACTGCTCCACTCAGACTCCCTCCTCCACCTGTCTCTAACCCCACTGGGCTCCCTTCCTACTGCATTGGCTTGCCTAATGGCGTTTTAACTGAAAAGGCAGGCAGGTACATTTTGCTTTTAAAACAAGACCACATCCCACAAATATATTTATTTCTGCTTTAACACAGCCCTAAGGTTTAGAATGGAATAAATGCTACAACCAAAATTGCAAATATTGAAAATGAAATTAAATTCTGACTTAAAATTCTATTTTCCTCCAAAAAACAAACTCACACTAGGTTTTCATTAGGTATATTTAAGAACTGGAACAATTTATTTCTCTAGTCTCAACCATCTCTCCAAAGCCACCCTGTGCTCTTTACCGCTCCTTTCCATCTTTAACCTCAACTGTAACGAGACAAGACAGCTACTTTGAATTCATGCATCATACTGTGTCCTATTAAAAATCAGTTTTCAGTAAAACCACCTCAATAAACCAAAGGATTAACACCAAATCTTGTATCATAAATTCAATGTAGCACTTTTTTCAGCATGAGAAATCATTTCAAATTATTTTCACTAGTAACTTCAAAAATTCGTAGTTATCCTACAAATTGATCGTCTGCTAGTTTGCCCCCTACAGCAGGAGAACTTCCCTCTCCAGTATTTCTTAAATTTGAGAGCTTGCAGACCTCTAAGAATACATCTGTGGACTCCTCAGTGTGAAAAACAAAGCATTACAAGGCATGTAGGTGACCACTTGGTACCAACAGCCTGTGACTACAAAATGCAAATTCAAAGTCTAAGATCCCACAGCATGGTTGAGTTAAAAAGCTGAAAGACCCAGATTCTTTTTTCTTTAGATCACAACAAAAATATACAGATTTAAAAAATTTCCTAGAGATCTCACGACTCCCATCCAAGATTATATGGGTGGACTCCCATTTGAGGAACACTGCCCTATTGTTTAGTTGTAATGTATACTCAGTCCAAAGCATACGTAAGCGTCACACAAGTATAACTTCAAACTCCTCTCACTAAAGAATAAAAAAACCTTTTAAAAAGCAGTTTTATTCAGCAACTTCCTCCATCACATAAACATAGTCTCCGTCTTGTCTATGAAACAAAATCTAACACCCTAGACCATGCTAGGTGGCTGTCAACTAAGTTCAACGCACAAGGAAATGCCTCCTCAACACCAAAGAGCCACCAGGTCAGCACTCTGCATTTCAAATTCTAATTTCGTTCTGAATATCTTTAAAATGTGAGCATTCCTACTGTTAAGAAAATTATTTAAATTTATAAATGTATCCCGTCTTTTAAAAGGAGACATATGGTATTTTTTGGCTTTTGTCAGAAAGTTGTTTCATTTTGTTTTGCTCGCTGAGTGTCTGAATGAGACTCCTAGACCTGACGGTAGGCAAAGGCTTCAGGCGAGAACTGGTTATTGAAACTTTTAAGAGAAAAATGACCAGAAAAGAAAGGCTTTGAAAAAGCCCCCAAATTCTCCACAATTCACAGCCAGTTGTCCTAGCCATCTCCCAGGCAACGTTTTAGTATGTTAATAATCCACTTCTAAAACTCTGATTTTGATCAGGGGAGGGGAGGAGACTGTATATTACGTTCAAAGCTTATGTCATTAGATTCTAATGTCACCAACATACAAACGAGACATTAGCAAAGTTACTGAAGAACTGATTTCTTATTAAACACAAAATTATAAAGGAGACTTTAGAAGCACCAAGGCTCCAGAGCCATCTAACTCAAACATGGTCCTACTGTTTACTGCTCCAAAGAAGCTTGGAGAGACACGCTCCCGTCCATTGTCGGTGTGTCAGTAAATGAGAAATCAGCGGTACTTCGGCCCAGGGTAGGCGAGTCCCGGACAATGGAGCATGTGTGTGTTCAGACAATTGCACTGCGAGTGCTGCACAAGTGGATAAGCCACTTTGCCTTGCTTGATGGCACCACGTGAAAACAACTGTTGGCTGTCGCACCTAGGTTTCCACATGCTAACAGGCGCAGGGTCGTGTCTCTCCTCTCTCCACTTACGGAGACAAATAAGAACTTCTTTGCACCCAAGAAGTGTGTAATCTCATTTCTCACCAAAGAGTGAGTTTTCAAGACAAACTCTGCAAACAGGGAGCGGGTTTTGAGTACACTGCCATTCCCTAATGCTGTGGCTCGAGGCCAAAGGCAGGCAAGCATGGAGCAGATGGAGTCCTGGCAAGGTCTCCGCTGTCCCTGCATTAGCAGCATCTGCTCATTACTCAGAACCTTCGCCTGCTTTATCTAATGCTCCAGGAAAAGCATTTTGATTTGATTCATTTCGGTACGGTAACGTGCAACACAATTAGTGGTAAAATCAAACTGGAGGACGGCCAGTGCTGACAATCGGAAACAAGGCAGAAGAAATATGAGGCCAGGGGGTTGGAATTCAAAAAATCACAACTGTGGATCACCTTGCCAAATCTCAACAGCCCAGGTGGGTGGACAGTGTTCCTACAGGGCAAGGAGGCTAAAAAGGATGTAGGGATGACTTTCTGTCTCCCAAAGCAGTCTGCATTTCCCTCTCTGGATCTGACTCCTTCTGGGGAGATGTGGAGACCATCAGGGGGTCTCAATGGCTACAGAGCTTCCCTTTGGCATAGCCAGGGAACTGAAGTTCATTAACTCATTTTATTCTCTTATTCTTCCCTTCTGTAGGGTGCAGTCACAAATTTTATACAGCAGACCACACAAGGTAAATTTCCTTTTTGCCATGTTGTGCCTAAGAAGTGCCTGTTCTGCTCCTGGAAAGGAGCAATCTAAAAATGTGCGTTTGATTATTTCAATCTGTCTTTGCCCAGAAGTAGCTACTCATGAATATGTTGGTATAAATATCACAGTGTCAATCTGTTAAACTGAAGTGAGACCAAAACCAACGCCACCTGAGGTCTGGGGGAAAAACGAGAAGTTGCTGTTTATCTCAGAAATAGTAACAGCCCCAATCAGGCTGGTAAAACAAGCTCAGAGTGAGAAGGGAGCAAAAAACACAAAAGCTCCTATCGAAGAAATAATCCCAATACCAAAAGGAATTTGAGACAAATCAAAGATTTCAATGTAAATGACGCAGCCATGGAAGCAGCACAGATTCAACTAATGTCAGAGTAGGGGAAATCCCCCTGAGCATGACACGAAACCCAAAAGGACGAACACGATGATGTAAATGTAAACAACTAGACAGTCCAACTGGGACAGAACGCAACATCCGGGGACAGATCCAAATACTAAAAACATTTCGTATCTAAAAACTTACAAAGGCAGCACCTCTAACCAGTGAGGTAGAGATGTGCTTTCCAACAAGAGATGCTGGAAAAAAGATACACAGTCACATGCCATATAAGAACATTTTGGTCAACGACGGACTGCGTATCTGACGGTGATCCCATAAGATCAGAACCATACAGCCTAGGTGTGTAGTAGGCTGCCCACCTAGGTTTGTGTAAATATATTTTATGGCGTTCCCCCAAGGACACAATTGCCTAATGACGCATTTCTCAGAACACACTCCTGTTGTTAAGTGACGTACAACTGGACTCAGGTTTATATCTTATACTATCCAAGGATGAACTCTCTATTGATCAAGATTCAAATACGAAAAATGAACCACAGCAGTAACAAATGAAAAAGAAAGAATTATAAGTAGCAGGTACAAATATGAAAAAAAAACTTCAAACTCTCCAACACTAAGAAATGTAAATTGAAACTACACATAGATACCATTTCTTATCTATCAAATTGACAAATACATCAAAGTTTGAAACATATTTTGCTGATAAAATTGTGAGGAAATGGTCACACCTTCATACCCTGCTGTTAAGAGTGCAAACCAGCATAACGCCATTTGCATTTACCCTCAGCCCAGACATTTTATAGGAAACTATCCTTCCTGCACTCACACGAAATATCACATTTAAGATTTTTCTTTACAACACTGTAATAGCAAAAGATCAGAAAACAACATAACTGTTCCTAAATCAGAGACTGTGTAAATGAACCAAGGTACATGTACACAAAGGAATACTATCCAGGTAGGAAAAAGGAGGGCATTCTCTGTACACTGACATAGACAACCTCTCAAGATGTCATTAAGGGAAATAAGCCAAGGTGTGGAATAATACAAAGTAGTATGCTATTTCTGTTTAAAAAGGGGTGGAGAGAGGCAGCCCACTAGTGTAGTGGTTAAGTTTACACATTCCACTGCGGTGGCCCAGGGTTTGCAGGTTCGGATCCCGGGCACAGACCTATGCACTGCTCATCAAGCCATGCTGTGGTGGCATCCCACATACAAAACAGAGGAAGACTGGCACGGATGTTAGCTCAGGACCAATCTTCCTCACCAAAAAAATAACAATTAAAAATTTTAAAAGTGGGGGTGAGTAAGAACTTGCTTCTTATTCATACTTGCTTGTTTGCAATACAGAAATACTGCAAGGATAGAGAAGAAACTAAAATATATGATTCCATTAGAATGGAGTGGATAAAAATGGGGAGAAGCAAGACTTCTCAATGTATAACTGCTTATATTAGTTTGATCTTACATTGCTAAAAATGTATCTAGTCAAAAACATTACAAAATAAAACCATTCCTTTATGAATTCAAAAATCATGCACTCATATACACACAACTACCATCTAGAAAAATAAACCCTAAACAAAGTCCACTGAAGAATAAATGACAAACAAAAAACACTCGAAATAGTTACGACAAGGGTTACTTCCTTAGCTATTTCTTTTCAACCAGAAAATATAACAACCCAAAGAAAAATGGGGAAAGAACAACGTGCAAAGAAAGAAAAAGAAATAATAACACAACAAAAAGACGTTCATGTATTCTTATACAGAAGGGCAAACAGAAACAGTGAAGTACCATTTCCACCTACCAGACAAGCAGGAGGAAACAGTCACTCTTACACATTTTGGTGAGACTACCAACTAGTGAAACCTTTTTGGAGGGCAATTTGGTAATGTTTATCAAAACATAAAGCATCTGTATCCTCCAACCCAATAATTACTAGTAATTTACCCCATGGATATACTTGCACGAGTCCATCATGGTGTTTGTTCAAGCATACTGCTTACTGCATTGTTTTTAATAACAAAAATAAACAGTGCAAATGTGCATCACTAAGGGCCCTAAAACATAAATTATAATACAGCCACATAATGCAATACTATACAGGCTGAAAAAGAATAAGGTTTCCCTATCAGTGCCAATACGAAAGAGACCAAGATGAGCCACGAGGTGAAAGCAGCGAGGCGCAGAAACACACAGCGTAGGTAGGACCATGCGTCAAATGAGGCCGGCCGGAGGCAAGGGAGCGGGAGGAGCGCTTCAACTTCTTTTTGGATACGTTTTCTTATACATTTCATATTTTTTTGCTCTGTTCGAATTTTAACTATGGAATTTGTTTTAAAACCAAGTATTTAAAATATATTTGGGCAATTAGCTGCTGAAGGAAGTAGTTTCTCTATCCTCTCTCCACGGCTCTCCAATATTTCTGGCAACAACAGGGACGAGGGCAACAGAGACAATTCTAAGCAACAAGGTAAAACCAGCAGCACACCTGCGCATCGCCTCAAGCTCTATTCCCAAATTCACAAAGCCCGAGACGTGAGCTAGCAAGCACACATTCCTCCCGGCGTCTGTGTCCGGTAGCACATGAACAGCACTACCACCACGGCACGGCCTAGGAGACGCAATCACAGACCTGGATTCACGACTGACTAACAACCAGCCTCAAGCAAACCACTTAGCTGACCTCTTGGACCTCAGTTTCCCCATCTGAAGAAAAACGTGTGTGTGTGCACACGCACGTGTGTGCGGCAGGGGGAGGTGATGATATGATTCTGAAACTGTGTGATTCTAACTTAAAAATACGGCAACCTTTGCATAGTTGTTTTTAAAAAAACTCATTGATAATTCAGAAAGTAGCAAACACACTAAGCTGCTCATCTGTTATCCATCCAGCATCTCAAGAAACACATATGAAATATTACATACCACAGACACAGCTTAGCTGAATTTCTAAAGGCTGAAAAAAAAGTAACCCATCAATGGCATCTACTAATGTCAAAGCCAAAGAACAGGTTTCATGTTGTTAAAGTAATAAAATGGAAACATATAAGATTTCAGCCCCATTTTTAAACGGCATATGGATATAAAACTCCCATTAGCTCCTTTACTATACTTTGGTCTCTCTGAGCCAGCCGATAATGTTACAGTGACTCTGAAGACCTGCAACAGTGCCACGACACGGACACTTAACATTCTGCAACAGTCTGTGGTTCAGCTTCTAGGCAAGTGGGGAAACAAGGCTTTTGGAGATTCAAATTTTACAACATAATGGAAGTTAGGGGCATGAGAGGTGAGAGTATAGGATATCATACCCATCGAAATTATTATTCCGACTAGCTATAAACTGTCACATGTTTCATTACTTACGTAAAACTAATTTTAGACTATTCTTTCCTAGTTTTGTATATCCACAGTTGCCCAGAGAGATAACATATTACCCAAAGGTTATCCTGCATGGTAATTAAGTGCCAGGAAAAGGTAGGCACTGACTTTTATCTTTCTATCTCCAAATCTGTCAACAGATTATCTATGTCTATCCCCTTTTCACTGTTCCCTTTGGATTGAGCAGAGACTAAAGGAAAAGTAGGCCAAGTATATTTAATATTTTACACCAAACAAGTTATTTGCTTAAGATGGCTTGGCCAGCCTCGTGTCTGGCACTAAAACCCAGCCCGACAGTTCCAGTAGGAATTAAACATCAGTTTTAATGGGTGCTGTGTTCCAATGCCTACTAATGCATTGAGGGTTATTGGCCAACTTCTTCACATAAAGGCAAGAGTGAGTGTATGTGTGTGAACATTTGTGTGTGCCCACGTGTATGTATGGAGGGATTACGGGGGGAGCCGGCCACAGCTGCTTAATTTTTGTAATGCTTTTTTTTTCCTTAATAGGGAGGAGGGTTGCGGTTACTTACCATCCTCATAAGCCGCTACCGCCAGCGAGCTGTTTATCCTCACAAAGGAGACATATGGCTGCATTCCAGGCTCGTCCTCCTCATACTCCGATTCCAGGAAGGGAGCTATGTAGTCCCAGGTGCGGGTGTCCCACACCCTCACATCCCCTGATGTGTATCTGGAAAAGAAAGAGACACTTGGTTCCAAACGGGGAATGGAGAGCAGGGCCATGGTGGAGAAAATGGGCAGGGCCTTCAAACAACAGAGGAATAAGCCTTGGTCGGTGTGGAAGCACTCCTGCGACACCGTTCAGATGAGTAACATCCACAGGAGAAAATGTCAACTAGACAGCAGAAGGCTGTGAACATGTTTCATGTTCTCACAGCACAACAGTGACAATTCCAAATGAGAACATTTGAATAAAAAATTGGGTATCAAGATCTCCTTGTTTTTCCTTTTACACTATTATAACCAATCTGCTACCTTAAGTTTTCCCAGTAAAGGAATCACTAACAGGAATGTATAGAAGCCACAGTATTTACACACGAATGAGAGAGAGAGAGAAATGCTAAGGACTAATGGTCTTACAGGCACAAGCTTTCTAATGCCTCATCCATGCATCAGATTTGACTGATTAAAGTCCCCAAAGACTAATTGATTTGCTGAAACAATTAAATCTTGCCTTTAGCAGCCAGACAATGCCCCCTTCTCATGAAAAGCTCCTGCCGAAATGCATGACACTCCCTGGTTTTGCCCACTTAGAAAACAGGAGCACTCACTCTCTCTTATTACTACTGCCACTCCAACAAACGATGCTCTCCATCAAAGCCCAGGCAGGGCCAGAACCGCTCAGACATGAGGCCCCTAGGATAATGGAATGGCCAGATGACGAGGGGGTGCACTGCCCGCCATCGAGGTACTTACGCTAAGTTCCTTACATCTGCTACAGAGGGTTGATCCAACACATACAGCAACTGTGGGAGGTGTGTTAGAAATGCCTTAAGAGGCCCCTGACGCACCCACACAGACACAAAGACAGCAGACAATTTTAAGGGGTTCACAGTCTTCCTGAGGCCCAAGCCATTGTTCTTTCAGGGTTTCTTGGATCCCACATTATAATACAAAGTGTAACAAGATAACCGCTGAGATTTAATTGCTGAAATCTATGACATATTTCTGAGGCAGTTATAGATCAATTTCTCATGTGAGATTTCTTAATAAAGAAACTAAGAACACTAATTCAAGAGTGATTCATTTACTAAATGTAGCTGTATTTCCCTCAAATTACTAAATGACAGTAAAGACATAATTACACAATTCAAAGGTCACTCTGTCACACAAATTCCCTAAGTTGGAGGATTCAATTCTCTCCCCACAAGATGACACCGGAGAGTGTGTATGTGGTGTAAAAAGCCAAAGAGGAGATACATGCTTTCTAAAATTGGACTGGCAGCCTCTGTTTGACCACTGATCCTCCAGCAAATAGAAACGCTCACTGCGCGAGTGTCATTAAGCCTGGCGATGCACGAGCAAGGGCGGATATTGATATCACCACAGCCAAAGCACGGCCGCTGGCTCCCAGGCTCTCCAGGCAGCATTCCAGATCACCCTTCTTAACGAGGAGCCTACACAGGAACACACACCCCGCTGCAGCAAAACCAGCAGGCTCACCTTGACACCCCGAAAACAACGTGGGTGTTCCCTGGCGTAAGGCCTCTAGCTTAGCCACAGAGACACTAAACAGAGGTAACATGTCTGCATTTCTAGACTCTGTGTGTGATTAGATTCTTAAGGTTAAATTCCAGGTGAAAGGAAGTAGCCACTTCAGAAAGGAAAGGTGAGGAGAATGGCAACGTCTTTCAGAAATACAGAGAAGGTAAGAGAGAGACAGACAGAAGGAATTTAGCAGATCAGAGAACAAAGAAACTTTGAGAAAAAGAAGTGCACAAAGAAGGAAAATGTATTTCCTCTCCATCAGTCTTGGTCATTCTGTTTTTTATTGCCTGTGGATTGAACCACACCAGGCGTCTTCACGTGGTTCTCTGTGGCGCCCCTTAGGGGCCACAGTGGGGAGCAGAGGGGTACAGAAGAGAGGACTTTAGTGTCCTGAGCTCCAGCCTCCCAAGGCGCCTTTATACAATGAGTTCCAAGGCAAAGCAACAACAAACCAAAACCTGAAAAACTGCTGAAGCACACGACAGTGTGATACAACTACGTGACCTCTCCATTTGAGGGAAGAAGAGCGGGAGGGCAGAGATCGCACAGAGATGAGCATTCTGCTCACATCTAAAAGGTTCCTGACGAGTCTTTTCTCCTATGAACTTGTCTCACTCACACTATGACTCCACGTGTCTAAAATGAAACACATGTTCTCCTCAAAAAGCTGCAGCTCACTGCCAACCTAGCCTGTTGCTCAATTCCTTATTTTTGTCAGCGACAGCATCAGTCCCAGGTCACTGGTGCAAACCCGAAGGGCTCCTCAACCTCTCTGCCCACTACCCACACCGCTAGAGCCACTAGGTCGCCAGGCCTGTCTCTTCTTCTCACTCCCAGGGATGCCACCTGGTCTAAGTCCCTCCACAGCTCACAGCCGCACCATGACAGCCTACTTCAGAGCCTCTGCCACCTCCAGTCAACCCCGCACACGCCAAGCCCTCAAAAAAACTTGACTTCACGAATCGTTCTCCCCTATCCTCCACTAGACCATGTGCCCTATGATCTCCCGTGACAGCAGCCTGGACTTTTCTCTTGTGGCAATTGTGTGAGGTGATTATCTGACGGTTCATCTCCCCTGAGAACCTACAAGCCTCTAAGGTCATGGGCTAGGTCCTGCTCACAGCTATGAATCCAACGACTAGAACAGTCAGACCACAATAGCACTTGATACTTCGGAAGCACCCCGTAAATACTTAGGCCTTAACACCTTACTGAGTGAAGTTTTAACCACCAGGCCTAGCACTGAAAACCCCCCTCCTCCAAAACATGTTCCCCCTGTCCCCAGTCTCATTGTCTCTCTTCTTTAGCATGAGCTGGCCTCCAGAAAAGCCTGTCATTCCCTGGCTCCCAAATACTCTTGTCTCTGAACCTTGGCTCATGTTACCCACCTTTCTGGAGTGCCCTCCCTCCTCACGACCCAGCCCAGTGGGTCTCAATGTTGGTTGCACATTAGAATCACCTGGGATGCTTTCAAAACTCCTGATACCCAAGCACACCCCAGATCAATTAAATTTGACTCTCTGGAGGTGGAACCAGGCATGTTCCTAACGTGCAGCCAAGATTGAGAACCACTGACCAAGCCCAAGCCTAGCAACTCCTCAAGGTCTAGCACAGGCCCTCTTCTTCCATGCAGCCCTCTCTGACTCAACTACTATGCCTTGTATCTGAGAAATGATGTCCCTCAACTTGACAGTAAAGTCCTCGAGAAGGCCGTCCCTCACTGCCGTAGCCTCCACCGCAGGGTCTTACACACAGCTGATAAATAAATGGTGATTGAAAGGGGGTGTCCATAAGCAACAACCCGACTGGTTTGAGTGGCACCTTTTATTTTGACTGCCAACCTTTTCGCACTACTGATCAGGGAAACACCCAGAACGCACACACGGATACGCATTAGACTTCTTGCATTTATCTCCAAGCTGATTAAAAATCTTTTAAACAAAGGATAAGCTAAATTATTTCAGTGAACATGAAATTTTCCATAGATATCCATTTAAATTAACTCCATTCTTCATAGCCAGAGAGCATGATAACAGCATAAATGTTTTGCTGCAAAATGACTGAGGAGGCAAAATATAAAAGACTCTAAGTCCCATTTATGATGGCAATAGAGAATAAATATCCTATTTCAGCAGGTATTGTGTGATAACTCAGCAGTAGGCTCTAAAATCTCGCACAGGTGAGAGCAACCACAGCAGTGGGGATCAGGCTCAGGGCTAATGAATTTGTGCTAAAGAAACAGACATGAGGGTAAAACACTGGCTGGGGCAGAGGGACCTGGACCAAACCCTAAACGTGATCTAAAAGCACTCAACAACACTGGCCAGGAGAAGCAAGAAAAGATACGGAAACGAGGTAGGAAAAAAGGCTGATTTTTCTCCAGAGCTCCAGATGTCTTTATCGCTGCCTAATGACAATTACACTCAACCAATTAAGACACCACTATGACAGTTGCATTGTCAGTAAGCCTTTGGACCCAACGTTGATGGCTCTAATTAGTGTCTGTGCAAAGTACAACTGCAACCAATATATTAGCTGATGTAAGAACACTAAAGAAAAACCGAAGAAGAAAGGAGCCTTTTCCAAATGAGTAAGGATGCCCCAGCCCACAGCATGGACCAGCGCAACTCGAGGCTTTCCCAATCTTTTTCACATTTGGCAAAGTTGAGTTTACCTCCAAATAAATAGGTCAGAGACCGCAGCTGATTTTTTGTCGAAAGAATGGGAATAGAGCCTCTCTCAGGCTTGGCACGCCAGAGCAATTGCCACTTTAAAATGATTTACCAGCAAAGAGCTTTCATTAACTAGTAAGTTTCCAATAGCAGACTACTTATTTAGACTAAGAGATCCAAAGAAAAAAGAAGACATGTACAGCTAAAAACCACCTTTAACCTTTCTTCTTGTATAAATATCCAATGGGGTGGGAGGAGTGGGGGATATTTCCATTTTACTTCCAGATGCCAGTGCTTATTTGCTAAAAACAATTTTTTTCAAGGCTCTTCATAACAACCTGGAGGGTTGTTTTAAGAATCCTGGAAGTAAGGTTAAGTGACTTATCCAAGGTCGCAAGAAACATTTTAGTGGCACAGCTAGGATCACAACAGGTCCCCAGGCTTTTCTCAAACTGCCGCCTCCTCCAATGACAGTATCTTTAAACAAATACAGCTTTTAAGAACCATCTCCATTTAAGTGCAATATGAGAAATTTACTGTTTTCAACACTGTGACTCAGGCTTGCAGGACATAGCCCCTGACTCTAACTCATCAATTCTACCACTACACCTCAACTGGAAGGCAAGAAGCCAAAAAAAGCTCAACATGCTGGCAAGGAGTATGTGGCTGGGCAGATGCAACAGTGCTTCCCACACTAGCTTCACGGTGATGTGGGAGCACACATGGAATGACTGGTTAAACCTCACCCTCTACAGGGCCACACTCACCCCCAAACAAAGTCACAACTCTATTCTGAGCAGGTACTCACAGCAGCCAAAACGGGCCTTGTTATGAGGCCTCAGGCTAAGAACAGCAAATGGTTTCATTTGTGTGTCAAATCCAATAAACTGGTAGTGGCTGCCTACAGCCCTGTGTTGAGGAGGATTCTGAAGCTGTATTCCATCCAGTTCACCAGAAAAGTAAGTGCTGTAATGGATTATTAATGCCCACTGTTGGTTTGGGAGTGACGAGGGACTGCATATGTATAAGGTAGTTGCATACCTGCCCCAAACACAACTCTCCCTGGTCAACTCCTACTCATCCTTCCAGCCTCAGCTGAGAAGTCACTTCCCAGGAGGAATCCGGCCTGCCTCTGTGCCTGTATGAGGTGCCTCTCCCCAGTGTGCTGTGTGTCCTGCTCTTCCCCTACCCTAACATTTCCCATGCCATTCCATAACCACCTGTAATTGTATCCCTCATAGGCCTGCAAACAAGGGATGTGTCTGCAGTATTCATCTGCGCTTAGTCAACGTTGAATGAATGAACCTACTGACTCAAACTTAGAAGATTGGAGCGGTTTAAGGCCTGCAAAGCAATGAGGCAGAGGCTCCTAAAAGTGCAAAGCCCAGTTCCAGAAACATTTATGTCCTTAACATGTAGAGGTTTTAAGAACTATTCATGTGCTCCATACTTTCTTTTGTAATACTAAAGATTACAAATCAATGAAATCAAGAGTATTTACTGTTTTCTATGAAACATAATTGTGTCGTATGATGCAATTAATAAAATGAACTCCATCCGCAGTGCAGTCTTTCTGTGGAATGCACCACTACAGACATCAAGTGCAGCTTAAGACGCATCAATTGAAAAATAATGAACATCTTAATGGACCTTACGAGATACATGCACTACACACTTAAAACTGTTTTCGATACATCTTGGTTAATCACAATCAATAGAGTCAGAGTCAATGATGATTATGCAGAGTTATTGTAGCTGGGGCCCTTTCCATTATTCCTTGGAGAACCAGAGATGCATAAATGCAGTCATGAGTTCACCAGTATTTATTAAGTATATTCTGGAGCTCCTTCATTAAGGATATAACAAATGCAATGCTCTCCTCTAGTCTCTTATCAATATCTTACCTCAGACTTATTTACCAGAAGAGCATGTATACCTCACAGCAGAAAATAAATAAATAAATGTAAGTATTTTTAAAAGGAGGTCCCTAATGGGTAATGATCAAATTCCTTATGGGAAACAGCCCAATGTCATAACAAGCAGCAGCACAAAATCTATATAAAACAAGGTTGAAAGGAAAACGGTCAAGAGAAAAAGTTTTTTAAAAAGGAGAAAGATAGAAAGCATGTCCTAAGTAAGTATTAATATGGGGTGACATTAATGTAATGCAACTTTTATCACCAATCTATATTTACAAAGCATCTGTTATCTCATGAACCTCAAAGTAATCCTAGGTATTATCTATTTCTTATACACGCACATGAAACTAGCAGAGTATGAGAAACACAATCCTTGAGGTCTTCAGCTCCTGAATAGAAAATATTTTAAAATTCAGGAGAAATACACACTATTTCAGATCAAAAGTCATATTTTGGCATGGAACACGGTCACTACAAAGGCATATTTTTAATTACTGGGAAAAGTGGAGTAAAAAAATGGCTAAAAGCAAGGTATTTCAAGTTACCTTAGATGCACACCTATGTTTGAGCTGATATTTTCAAACAGTTCTCAGTTATAAACAATGATAATATTCCAACAGAAGTGCCAATGGGCAAACTGAACCAACCAGAGATTCAGACATCAAATTCTACATATATAAACTGGAAGCTCAAAATTTTGCTTCATGTCTACAGAAGACTGGAAACTCTCTTGCCTCTGATGTCCAGGTTGTGTGGACAGACCGAGCTAATAAAGAGAAAGCTACAACAACAGCCAGAGGCCACTGGGCAGCTAGAGAGGTGTCACAGTTTTGTTGTGTCGTCTCAAAGAGAATGGAGATGGATGAAAATGCATGAGACCAAACGGGACAACTGGATATTTTTAGGGAAAGAAGATAGCTAACAGTTTGCGATGTTAAATGATACAGCATTCCCTCCAACCACACTTGGCAGAGGAGAACATGGATACATAGCCACTATTCCTTCCAGTAAAGGCAGGAACTGTACCCTAAAAAGGCAGATCACACCAGCAGAATATGGGGGAGAAAAACAATTTAGGAGTGTTGAGAAAAACCTCAAAACAAAGAGGGTGCTTGATATTTTTTTAAACCTAAATGGGGGGAAATGGTCCTCTAATGTGAATAGAAAAGTGTGCTTTCTCATGCAAACTGAAATGCTTCAACTTATGAGTCTTCAGTAACAGTGAGGAGCGAGTTTATTGCAAAAACACCACCATACTCCTGGGCATCTGATAAAAGCTTCTGGTGAGCTAATAGCTTAATGGTTAGCAGAGCTGGCACGAGGCCTCCACTGAGCCCCAGGCTTGAGTTTCTCCTGCAAGTTCTACCTGAGATGCTCTCCTTCACTAGGTGGCAGTAAAGCAAACAGGCCTCTGGCAAGTTATACCTACACCTAGGTCTCAGGTTTTTAATGTGACCTTTCTGAACTATGATGTCATCTCTTTTCAACACTTAATTTCCAGAGTGCAGTGGGAAGAAAGAGAACCGTCTCAGCGTCACAGAATAAGTCAGGGGTGCGGCCACATGCTCGCCTCTTCTATTCTTTTTCCTCAATGATAAACATACAATTTGAAAAACATTCGAAAATTCTCAGAGCTGTCACTATCAAAAAACAAAACAAAGAAAAACCATGCTTCCTAATCAC
The DNA here is from genome assembly GCF_041296235.1 of Equus asinus. NCBI lineage: Eukaryota > Metazoa > Chordata > Mammalia > Perissodactyla > Equidae > Equus > Equus asinus. The sequence continues at coordinate 82,465,977 of NC_091797.1, read as the reverse complement.
TTATTATCAACAAATTTTCCAGATAACATCTCTTCTTCTAAAATACAAGGAAAGCCCACACTAAACCTCACTACACTTCAGAAGCGCTATCATATCACAGAGGAATGCAGCTAGAGCTGAACTTGGAGAGAGAGAGGTGGCTTGTTGTATAGAGATTGGTTTCTATACCACTCTGAATTGGTACAGAATACATACATATACCAGATTCTGAAGACGAATTTCTTTCAAGTTAAAGAAATGAGAAATTTTAGCTAGAAAATCAAAGTAAAGGCTGTGTTTGAATTGCTTTTCTCAGATAGAGGACCTTCCACTTATCTGACCAGCAAAGAAAACAACTAGTTCGGCTATGTTCTGGGCTGCTGCATATCACTGCTGAGTGGCCAAATGAGAGCACAGAAAGGCAAGAATAAGGGCCAGAGAAGGAGCTTGGACAGGTCAAAAGTAAGGAAGCTCAGAGAGGGCAAGGCCTCAGAAGAGCCAGGAGTTCTCAGCCCATACACACTTTCCTCAGTTTCCTGGGTGCTGGGACTGGTGTTAGGTTCTGAGGGCACAAAGACACTTAATACACAGCCTCCAGCATTTTAAGAGGGGTACAGTCAACAAGATCAAACACCACCAAGAGGCTGAAAGGGATGCGCCAAGAAAAGGCCATTGGTTCGTGACCACAGGCAACCTGTGAGAGTGTAGCTCAGTGGAAGGGCTGAGATAGAAGCCAGATTGCAGGAGGTTAAGTCGTGGATAGTACAGAAGGGAGGCGTGCTCTCTGGTTATTTACGGCACTGATAGGAAGAAGGAAGGCATATTCAGGAGAATACGCTAGAGGGATGGTTTAGAGACCTCAAACCAAAAAGTTAAATTGAGAGTTATGAAGGCATTTTACAATAATTTCTTAATCTGGAAAATAAATTCATTCCCTAAATCCAGTAATTACAGACTGTAGCCTAGGAAGGTAACCAGACTAGGGGAGGATAATGGAAGAACTTTGACTCTTTATTCTACACACTAACATGGAATTTAAAGTTCCCACAATAAGCATGTGTTTTATAATTTTAAAATAAAGACTTGTAGTAGCAAAAAAGGAAAAGATCTGCAAACCTCTATACATAAAGTAGTTATATCGTTATATAATAACAAAACACAGGAAATGACTATAATGTCCAATACTAGGAGAATTAATAAGAAAATCAGGATATAATTATATCCTAGGAGCCTTTGCAACAAATCAAAGTAACAAAAACTATGTAATAACATCAAAAAAAAACCCTCTTTTTTTGTGATTAAAAAAAGGCCAAAAACGTAATGTAGACTATGATTATATAATATAAAAATACGCACAGGAAAACTGACTGAAAAATAAACCATACACACCAAAAACCATAACAGAAGTTGTGTTAGCATGCTGAGATTTAGGTGGCTTTCTCTTCTCCACTTTCTAACAGTTCTGCAAAAACAGCATGGTTTTACTACTGCTTTCATTTTTAACAGAAAAGAAAGGTGCACACCAAGAAGAAAAATCCAAGTGAGGCTGTAATGGACAAGCTGCCAGAGGAGCACGCGAGGGCTTGGGCAGCAGCCCCGCCGCCCAGCTCCATGCACAGACATGGCAGTGCAGGAACGAGCAGAGCAGAGCACGCGTGCCCATCCTCGCTTGTTGGACCCCTCTGAGCCTCAGGCACCTCACACAGAATGACTGTTTTGGAATAGATAATCTCTAAAGTCCCTTCCAGGCTTAAAATTGTATGACTCTAAGTTGAAAAAACTAAGAAATCAGAGAACAGACAAGAGAAATTAGGAATTTCTCCAGTTTCTCACATAATACAGTATACAGGCATGGGGGGGGGGCGGGGAATCTGTGTATTAAATTTCAGACAAAAATGTACAAGTACTATAGGGCATTTAATAAAATATCCATACCACTTTTAGTTTTAAAAGATGCTTACAAATTAACTGGGGAAAAATAGCTGGCTGTAAAGTTAAAAATCATTTCAAAATAAAATAACAACATAAAACAAAAATGTTTCCGTGCAGCCGTGAGGCCACATGACTAGATGGCCTTATGAGCTGCAGAGAAGCACTTCTGCAGAGGTCATGAGAAGGGCAGACTGTGGGGCGTGGAGTGGGGGTGACAGGCCACAGTGCTATCGACACTTGTGGGAGGAGACAGACTTGAGTTGGCCCTTAAAGAATGGGGACTGGATTTCTTTTTGGGGTGATGAAAATGTTCTAGAATTAGACAGTGGTAAAGAGTTACACAGCCCTGTGAATACACAAAATTACCGACTTTTATAGTTTAAAAGGGTGAATTTTATGAGATATGAATTACATCTACATATGAATTCATATGAGGTATGAATTACAATTTTAAGAAAAGATATGGGCCATCCCTGGTGGCCTAGCGGTTACGTTCAGCACACTTGTCTTGGCAGCCCAGCTTGGGTTTCCGGGCATGGACCTACACTGCTCTGTTAGCAGCCATGTTGTGCTGGCGGCCCACATACTAAAAAGTAGAGGAATACTGCACTGATGTTAGCTCAGGGTGAATCTTCCTCAGCAAAAAAAAAAAAAAAAAAAAAAAAAAAAAGGATGTGGCCAGAGGGTAACTAAGTAGAACAGTGTGGGAAATAACCAAAGGTACACCAAGGTAAGTACTGAGGGGAAAGGTAGGTTGGAAACAAATTTCAAAGGGCTCAGAAAATCAGGAAAAGGTGATTGGAAATGGTAATCCATGAGACAGTAAGGGAAGCAAAGATTCACGGACAAAGAGTGAAAGATCAGAGCAGCTTTAAGAAGGATGTCTGTTTCCTCTGCTGGGAAAAACAGGCCTCAGGTAAGCAGGGGCCAGTCCCGTTCACTTGAGACTCCAGTGTCTCAGGTGAGTTTATGAGTGATGAGCTTTGGCAGGTTACCTGGTTCTGTGTGAAAGCATAAGGCAAAACCAAGACTAGGTCACTGTAAGGCTAACTGTAATACAAATTAGTCTGGGCCTAAGCAACCTGACTCCAAACCAGTACAATACAGAGGACTGAAAAGCTGGGAAGAAGCAAGAGATTTTCCAACTGTCTTTCCTCTCCATCAACTATATGAAATATATTTAATAGGTTTAAACACAAAAATGTTACATAGTTTAGCTCTTGATACATAAAACTAAGCCTCTGAACAGATTACACTTGCATAAAAAATAAGAGAAAAAAGAAGGGGAGAAGAAAAACGAGAAATGCAAGGTAAGTAGGACAGAAAGAAACGGTGAGGTGGCCACTGTCCCTTTAAGACACTCCTTGGAGATACATAACTGCAGAAAGCCTGGTGAATACAACATTGATTGGGAATGAGGTAACCACAAACACCGCTGTCTCAAATGAAAAGGGATTCAAGATCTGACCCAGAAAACAAGCATCGTAACCACGAGATAAAATTTTAATGATAAACACAAGATGCTCTCCATACAAGCAAGATTGAAGTATCTGATGCTAGCCCATAATCGTAAGGTTCTCTTAGAAAGAGGAGTTGTGAGGAGCCTCTCTGACCCACAGATCAAGTTTCATCTTATCGATCCACGAAACTCTGCCATCGCTTTACAGATTATGCCAGCACAAAGCAACCTCGAGCAGACCTCAAGGGAACAGAGAGGCAGACGAAGGAGGCCTGGCATCTGGATTGGTGGCCAGCCTGCCTTTTGTAAGGTCCGTGTCCAGATCAGAAATGTATCATTGGCTTTTGAGACTGAAGTCTCCTTTATTTCTAATTTCTTTTATAAATCTTTCAGTCCAATCTCAACGTTCTGTCCTCAAGTGTCTTCCAACATACTAGGAGACCCCTCTAAGCTGGAATGATAAGTGCCTTCTGCAGTCACCAAGGAATCTCAGAATTAGTGGAGGAAAGGCCCTTATGTATCATGAGCAAGGCTTAGGCCCACACGAGAGGAACAAGAGGCAGAAGCCGAAAGCCAAAGTGACAACGGGATGGACACAATTCTAGATTTCTGCCCATTAATCTTTCTAAAACTAATAGTTCCACAGCACTCCCAAGAAGAGCATTAACCCCTAAACTGTGGCCGGTAAAACAAAAGCTAAAGAAAAGCATTCCTCCTGGGCAGATCCTGTTTAAAGTAAAATTATTTTCTTCATAGGCATTACATACCACAAAATATTACAATAATTTCATTGCTTGGAATTTCAGTCAAATAGTACTCTTTAAGGAAAGATTTTTCTTTTCTTTTCTTGAGGAAGATTAGCCCTGAGCTTAACATCTGCTGCCAATCCTCCTCTTTTTGCTGAGGAAGACTGGCCCTGAGCTAACATCCGTGCCCATCTTCCTCCACTTTCCATGTAGGATGCCTGCCACAGCATGGCTTGCCAAGTGGTGCCATGTCTGCACCCGGGATCCGAACCGGAGAACCCAGGGCTACTGCAGAGGAATGTGAGCACTTAACCGCTGTGCCACCAGGCCAACCCCAAGACTTTTCTTTAAAGAAAAAGACTCCCCTACTACTAAGTTCGAGGTTTGTTTTTGTTTTTTTTTCCTCCAGGAAGGACCCTCTCTTAGGTGGCCCCTCCAAAGCCAATCCAGAAGTTGAAGAATCCTGGTCTCACTTTACGGTATTACGTATACAACTTGAGACCACCGTTCAAGACATCTTCTTAATCCAAAAAGAAAATTGATCTTCTCATTGTGCATTAAAGAATACATACCAGCATCTCTGTAGTAAAATATGAAGAATTCATGCAAGTGGTTTTTGGAACAGAAGCCAAAGAAATTTACAGAAGCTAAAATTAATCTTCTTGGCCATGAAGACAAATAAACAGCCTATTTCAGGGCAAATTAAATAGTGAATACATACTGTGGGGAAGGAAGATTACGTGTGGCCACAGCCCTTCCGCATAACAAAGGCTTCGGACAAGAGAACAAGAACAGGACCTGTTCGCGCCAACACTTATTATTCTTGCTTGACTTTTTCATGTCTTCATAAAACACAAACTGTTTGCCTTAATGAAAATCTAACATAACACGCCACAAGAGTGATCTCAAAGCTAGGAAAGATATTGAGACAAAGGGATTACAGATCTACCCTCACCATTCCCATCTCTCCAGTGACTCCAGAGCTCTCAAGTACTGGGAACAGAAGTTTGCAGATTTTCCATCTCACACGTGGGCTGTAAGCAGGCAGGTACATCCTCTCAAGGGAAAATAAGGTCACTGTGACTCAGAGTTTGGTCCATGAAAAATGAAAGACCCTAAGATGAAGACTATTAAGTGAAAAATTGTTTTTGCTTACCCAGCAATGACAACGCCATCATGAGAATGCACATCACATAAAACTGCATCAGGAATGTGTTCCAGCTCACTCACGGCACCCTTGCGATTCTGTGTAAGGAAAAGGGGAAGCAGTTTATACTATCCTTGGGATAGCTGGAAGACAAAGCATCTCACTTTCACCTACATTCCACAGCGATTTTTCACGGCGTATACTGTGTTCAAAGTAATCTGGGCATTCGAAAGGACAAAGATGACAACTAATATGTTAAGCTATCAGCATTTACGAGTTACCACACACAGGAAAAACACTGAATTAGAAGGCACGGGATGTATAAGACACTGCCCTGGTCCTCAAGGGGATTACAGGATATGAAGGAAACATGAGAGCACAAATAACGACACTCCACAGTAGGCTGGCAGTGGCAAGTGTGTGAAGAAAGGCATAAAGTACATAAAGAAATTCAGTTCAGAGAAGAGGAAGCATTTAATGATAGTTTACCTGTTAACCCTTATAAGTACTCTCAGAATAAAACCAAAAAGTATATACAAAGAGATAAAAATCAGGATTGGGAAACAGAAGAAGACATTATTTCTGATTCATGGAAACAGTATTTAAAGGAAACCCTAAAACCCATAACATGGGTTGCTCCTCAGGGGGGAACTAGGTGGTAGGTGGAGACAGGCAAGGGGGAGATGTATTTCCTCTATATGCCTTTTGGTGACTTTTGAATTATTTGTAGCAAGAACATTATCTATTAAAATATATATATATATATATATGTATTTTTTTTTGCTGAGGAAGATTTGCTCTGAGCTAACATTCACTGCCAATCTTCCTCTTTTGGTATGTGAGTCACTGTCACAGCATGGCCACTAACAGACGAGTGGCGTAGGTCCACACCTGGGAACCTCACCTGAGCTGTCAAAGTGGAGCATGCTGAACTTAACCACTAGGCCACTGGGGCTGGCCCTAAAATAATTATTTTTAAAATAAAAATAAAGGGAATCTGAAGGAATATAAAGTATTTACATGTGTGATGTTGGGAACAGTGGGATAGTTATTCAGGAATAACTGAATAATAGGTAGTTAGGAATACCAAGACTAAATTTCAATTTTGCTGGACTGGCACAAGGATTACAAATAGTCTGTGTAAGTTCTAAGCATAGTTCTTAGCATACGGCAAGTGTTCAATAAATGGTAGCTCCTATTATTATTATTTATATTATTAGAAGATGACATCCATTCCATTAAAATCAACATTTATTAAGCAGCTATATTCAAGGCATTGTGCACGATAATCTGAATGATGACCTCACTTAATTCGAGGGCCAAGTCCAAGGCTGAGGGACAAAAGTGGACACATCCAAGTGGATCTGTCCTGCTAGTGAAGATATGGTGATGGAAGGGAAGGACTCAGGAGTCATTGTTGTGAGGGCCACAGCCAAAATGACAATAGCAAAAGGTACTGAAAGAAAGAAGAGGGCCTGAGATGAAAACCTGTGTGCTTACAGCATCTACTAATTTCTGTCATATGGCTTCCCCCACCCCCATCATGGGCTCCAACCCCACAATGGTATTCTGGTCTTAGAGAGATCCTAGAATGCCAAAGTGAAGAAGAGTTTATGCAAACACCAGGAAAAGGAATATACAGCCACCAGAACCGGCTTATCAAACCGTTTCCATGTTGGCTCTGAAATGCAGGTCCAAGTACGTTCACATATTTACAGGTCATGCTCTCCGTGGAGGTACCTGAGAACTCTGGGGTCCCTTCTGGGGTTTCTCCAGACACTGACTAGGAGACACTAAACCAAATCACCTGCCCAGCCCAGCCTGAAGTCGACCACGCACAGCACTGAACCACAGTACGTGTGTGCAAAGGCCTCCGAGCTCCACGGCCAGCACTGACTGAGCGGCCGACATGGGCCGAGCTCTGCAGGAGGGCCGTAGACACGTCCTGAGACAGGCGAAGGCCGCAACCCCGTGAGTGGGGCTCCTCTGAGCCCAACCTTAGAGCTGAGAAGATGGAGGCAAACAAAGGTAAAGGAACTTGCTCTAAGACTACCTTCCACGTTTCGATAGGGCTTTCTTTCTAGAATCACATAAGAGTCCCATCATTACAGTTAATGCAAGATTTGTCATTTAACATTTCAGTCAAGTAGTCCCCATTCTCAGCTGTGTCAGGAAATGGACCTGTGACACCCCAGAGAGAAGCCTCCCTCACATTCTGCCTGCAGTTTACTCCAGCTCATTCCATCGACAACCATTTGTTGAGCACTTACCAAACAAATAGCCTGGTGCTTGTTAGAGAAAAAACACTAAACAGACATCCAGTGAAACTGTATGGCACTTGTATACTGTGACATTAAGGGCCAGATGCTAAAAGGTGGGTCTTTACCCGCCTTCACTTCTGCCACCTCCAGTCCAGATGAGGAGGTCCCTGCCTCCCTCCCAGCCTTTCGCTATTACCAAAGGGGAAACAAAGAACTCAGCTGCTGATTTCTCTCTCTGGGTCTGACATCTCTGAATTCAAGCCAGGGTGACCTGAATATCTCCAGCTCTCACGCCTACAAATCTCAAAGTATCCCTCCTTTCCAGGCAGAAAGGCCCTAGTTAACGCCCAGCTCTCGAGCTTTCCTGAAATTACAGCCACTCCTACCAGGGGTAGAGCCTCTGCTTTCCGGCCCCCAGCCTGCTGAAGCAGCTCTGTCAAAGCCTCGGGCCTGCCTCTTGCCGCGTCCTCACACGCACCCGAGCAAACACACAGTCAGGAGGGCTGGGCACCTCCACACGAGGTCATTACCTCGTGTGGATGCAGCTGTGGGGCCAGCGTGATTGCGACTTAGGGTGCTGTCTTGACGGCCCAAGAAAGGAAAGCAATGCAAATTCTCCTTAGAAAGGTAGTTTTCAACCAGCGGTGACTTTGCCCCCCAGGTGACCTTTGCTGACATCTGAAGACATTTTTGGTTGTCATGACTGCAGGGAGGAAGAGAGTGCTACTGGCCTCTCCCGGGGAGAGGCTACAGATGCTGCTCAACATACTGTAATACACAGGACAGCCCTAAGCAAAAAGGATTATCTGGCCCCAAATGTCACTAGTGCTGGGGCTGAGAAATCCTGAATTAGAGAAACACTGCTCCTATTAACTTCACTAGAAAAAAACTGTGAGGTTGCCCAGATCAAGAGTATCAGTCTCTAATCAGGTTATGAGGTGACTGGGGACAGACATGCACATAGGCAATATGTCACCATCAGTAATGAGCAAAAGCTTGTTAATCTCGAAGTCTATTAGGATTGACCTTTACAGGAGTGGAAAGAGCGTGGTTCTATCCCTTCCAAACAACTGGATACCCAGCTACCCAGGCGGAGAGGCACTCCCCCACTACTGTCTCGTCATGCCTCTGACAGCTTTATGTAACACTCTTCCTGACAGCCGCTTCCTAAGAAACACCTCACTGGGAAAATTCGGGGCTGTGATCTAACATTTCTGCAGAGACTTTGAAGTGATAAATGTTATGGAAGCAAGCCAATAGGTTATGTGAGGGAAGAGAAGACAGTACGTAGAGACGTTTAATATGTTTCCTGGAAAGAGCATTTTCAGCTCCTCTTTTGTATTCAGGGGGTGCTTCTGCCTTCTTGATCCATCTAGGATGGTGAAAGTGAAAGGGGGCTGCACTGAGCACACCTCCAAAGACCCCAACCACCAGAGGGGAGGGGACTGGCACCGCAGTCTCCCTCTTCCTCTCCTGGAGGACAACAGGATGCTCCCAATACTGTGGTTGAAAATGGGGGCAGATAGCCTCATGGCGAACAACATAGACAAGAGATGACCAACAGCGGAAGGTGCGCTCACCATCCCCCTCTCTCTGATTTTGGCAGTTAACCTCGGGCTGTAACGGGACTCGGTGTTGAATCCCGGGCTTGGATTCCCGTGTCCTTGTAGGCTATTCCTCTACAGGTAATGATACTGGCCACTGCCTACCTTCCAGTTGGTTCGCAACATGTGTTCCTTGGCTCGGCACTCTTGCAAGATGAGCTTCCAGCAAGAATAATCTGAGATGCTGCTCTCAGGAAGGTGCCCTTCCTGCTGGCACAGCCTGTACCAGAGCACTTCATCTTCCGCAATCACCTTCCACGTCTTGCTCACCTAAAACAGCGCAAGTGACACAAGTGTCAAATTCTGCAATTAGAGAAGCCCTTTGTCATCCAAAAATCAATCAACAACTTTATTGTTGCCCTGGGTTTATGGCAGTATAAAATGTCTCATTAACAAAACACTCCGAGGTGAAAAAAAATACAAGCAAATGTTTCCAGTTTTATCTTTCAAGATTTCAAAATTGTACCACCATCTGATATCACATTTTAGACTATTTGGTTAAATTATTATATAACATAAGAAAAAAACACAAATACACAAAAGGCAAAAAATACACACTGTAACACGTTAACACACACACAATCATACACAGCTTTTCAGAAAAGAAGCTCTTTACTTTTTACCAATAGGCACTTGTATTTCCATCTTATAGAGCTGGAGACTGATGGCCTCTGAAATAAAAAGCTGTAATAAAATAAATATTCATAACTCAAAACTTCTGGTCCTATGAGAAATTCAAATTTATATTATGTGTGAAAACTTAGATTTTAAATGCATAGATTAAAAAAATATTTAACAGAAAACTCGAGCTGTTAACCAGGTCTCTAAGATCTGTTATAGAGAAATTAACGCTACGTCTGGACTGAATTTCAAATCCCAACAGTATCAAGAGGAAACGGCCGTTTTTGCTATCAGTGCCTTCTCTTCCAACCCTAACTTGGGGGAAGGATGGATTTACTTCACCAGAGGATAATGTACAAAGTTGGGCAGACTGAAAAGGTTGGACTCTGCCGGCAAGATGAGAAACTGAGCCAGCAGATCAACATGCTCTTGGTCTGCCACACATTGTGTTCGCTGCCCATCCAATGCGTGCAAACCCCTTCTAAAAAGAAGAGTCACGACCCGTGGTTTACAATAAGCTGTGCTCCTTAACAGTCCCCTGGGACCACTTCGAGACATCAAATACACAGACAAGAAGACGGAACATGAGACAAAGTAAGGGAGAGAGCACACAGCATGTGTGTGACAGACTCTCGTCGCACAGGGTGCCTTGTTTAACGAAGTACTTACTGATAGGGAGCTAACTTTCAGGACTGCAGAGCAAAGACCTCCGAAAAATCTGCTCCTCCATAAAAGCAACAAGAATACTGCCAAAAAGCGTCAAAGTCAACTTTTTCAGAACTCTGGAAATTAATTAAAGGCCTGAAACATTCTGAGGAACATTTATTCAAGAAAAACGGCTGAATTTTGATAAGAATAGTGTGTTGTTTTAACTTGCACTAATCCCATCCTCCTCCTCCAGCCCTACAGTAGCCTTGAAAACCAACATCCTTACAACTATGGTAGCTGTAAAAACCAGCCGCCTAGCAGCCACTGGGGAGGCCAGATCGGTGTACAGCTCCCCAAAAGTGCCGTCCCCAGAGAACTGCCACCATTTGACCTGCCTGGCAGCTTGCTGGAAAGCTCTATTCTGAAAGCTTGTCTTTGTCAGACCTGACTTGGATCTTGCTCTGTCCTATCTCCAGAGTATTTCTCAGAAACCATAAGGGACAACTGCTTAACCCTGCAGCTGCCCAATGCCTCATTACCAGCTGGGGCTAAAAATAGGTTGACCAAAAGGTTTAAAAAGAAAACCTGGGGAATGGGATGTCCATAGGGGACTCTGAAAGGCTCCAATATATTCCTGGGACTCAAGAATGCCATGAGCACGTGGAGGACTATGTGTGAGCCCAGGAAAGACCTGAGAAGGCCCTGATCTTTCAACTCTGGCCAACCTTGAGGCTCTAAACAAGCAGGATGCGAAGGCTAAGGCACAGCTGTAAACTGGTGACACATTGAAGGTGGCCCCCAACATACAGAGAGCACCTCAGCAAAGGCAGGGAGATTTAATGGTCCATGTACTTAAGGAAATCTCCATCTGATCACTAGCTACCACTAAACTAACTGAGCAGAGATTTCAGTGGTTGCACATGACAAAGAAAACAAACTAGAGAGTTAGTTCAGAAAAATCACCAAACAAACAAACAGCAGCAACAACAAACCCTCCATATGGGAGAGAATCTGATTTCGAGAGTTGTCACATTATTTTAAAAGTCCATTTTTTAACAAAAAAACTATGAGACATGCAAAGAAACAGTAAAGTATGACCCACAGACAGAAAGAAAAAGCAGTCAATGACCCTTAGGAAGTCCAGACGTTGGGCTTACTAAACAAAGAGTTTAAATCAACTATTATAAATATATTCAAAATACTAAAGAAAAGCAAGTCTAAAGAAATGAAGGTGTGAGCACAATGTTTCAAGTATAGAATATTGAGGAAGAGAGAGAAATTTTTACAAAAAGAACCAAATAGAAGTTTCAGAGTTGAAAAGTACAGTAACTGCAACAAAAAATTTACTAGAGAGGCTCAACAAGAAATTTAAGCTAGCAGAAGAATCAGCAAACTTAAGGTCAATTAAAGTTATCTAGTCTGGGGCCGGCCCCGTGGCCAAGTGGTTAAGTTCGTGTGCTCTGTTTTGGCAGCCTGGGCTTCACCAGTTTGGATCCTGGGCACAGACCTAGCACCACTCATCAAACCATGCTGAGGTGGCATCCCACACAGAAGAACTAGAAGAAGCTACAACTAGGATATACAGCTATGCAGTACTGGGGAGCTTTGGGGTGAAAAAAAAAAGGAAGATTGGCACAGGTGTTAGCTCAGGGACAATCTTCCTCAAGCAAAAAGAGGAAGACTAGCCACAGATGTTAGCTCAGGGCCAATCTTTCTCACCAAAAAAAAAAAAAAAAAAAACAAGTGGCAAGTCTTCTGTCACTTTTCTGAACCAAAGTGTCACACTATCATGCTAAAGGTGTCACACTGGCTCAAGGCTTCAATGGTTTAGAAACTGAAGAATTAAGAGGGGTCCTGGAGATCAATTAGGCACAACTTCCTGTCACAGGAAAGCTCCTCACAGCATGCTTGGTTGGTAGCAGGCTTCTGGTGAAGAGCTGACCTCCCAAATCAGTCTGACCTACTGCAAAGCAGTCTTTTAGAAAGTGCTTCCTAAACTGAAAGCCATCCCTCTGAGAACAGGAACAAGACAAGGGTGCCCACTATCACCATTCTTATTCAACATAGTACTGGAGGTTTTGGCCAGAGCAATTAGGCAAGAAAAAGAAATAAAAGGTATCCAAACTGAAGAAGTGAAACTCTCGCTACTTGCAGACCATATGACTTTATATACAGAAAACCCTAAAGAATGCATCAGAAAACTACTAGCAATAATCAACAACTACAGCTAAGTTGTAGGGTACAAAATCAACTTACAAAAGTCAGTTGCATTTCTATACTCTAATAACAAACTAACAAGAATACAATCCCATTTACAACTGCAACAAAAAGAATAAAATATCTAGGAATAAATTTAACCAAGAAGGTGAAAGACCTATACACTGAAAACTATAAGTCATTATTGAAAGAAATCAACAATGACATAAAGAGATGGAAAGAGATTCCATGCACATGGAGTAGAAAAATAAACACAGTTAAAATGTCCATACTACCTAAAGCAATCTACAGATTCAATGCAATCCCAATCAGAATCCCAATGACATTCTTCACGGAAGTAGAACAAAGAATCCTAAAATTCATATGGGGCAACGAAAGACCCCAAATAGCTAAAGCAATTTTGCGAAAAAAGGAACAAAGCTGGAGGCATCACAATCCCTGACTTCAAAGCATACTACAAAGCTATATGATCAAAACAGCATGGTACTGGTACAAAAACAGATACAAGATCAATGGAACAGAATTGAGAGCGCAGAAATAAAACCACATATCTATGGACAGCTAATCTTCAAAGGAGCTAAGAACATACAATGGAGAAAGGAAAGTCTCTTCAATAAAAGATGCTGGGAAAATTGGACAGCCACATGCAAAAGAATTTAAGTAGACCATTATCTTTTGCCATTTACAAAAATAAACTCAAAATGGATCAAGGACTTAAAGGTAAGACCTGAAACCATAAAACTTCTAGAAGAACACATACGCAGTATGCTCTCTGATGTGTCTTAGAAGGATCTTTTCGAATATTATGTCTACTCGGCCAAGGGAAACAAAAGAAAATATAAACACGTGGGACTTCATCAGACTGAAGAGCTTCTACAAGGCAAGGGAAACCAGGAACAAAATGAAAAGACAGCCCCCCAAGTGGGAGAAAATATTTGCAAGTCCTATATTGGACAAGGGGTTAATCTCCAAAATATATAAAGAACTCATACAACTCAAGAACAAAAAATGGGCAGAGGATGTGAACAGACATTTTTCCAAAGAAGATATACAGATGGTCAACAGGCACGTGAACACATGTTCAACATCACTGATCATCAGAGAAATGCAAATCAAAACTACACTGAGATATCACCTCACACCCGTAAGAATGGCTACAATCACCAAAACAAAAGATAAACGTTGGAGAAGATGTGGAGAAAAGGGAACCCTCATACATTCCTGATGGGAATGCAAACTGGTGCAGCCACCATGGAAAACAGTATGAGGATTTCTCAAAAAGTTAAAAATCGAAATACCACACAACCCAGCTATCCCACTACTGGGTATTTATCCAAAGAACTTGAAATCAACAATTCAAAGAGACTTACGCACCCCTATGTTCACAATGTTCACAATGGCCAAGATATGGAAGCAACCCAAGTGCTCATCGACTGATGAATGGATAAATATGTGGCATATATATACAATAGAATACTACTCAGCCACAGAACAGACAAAATTGTCCCATTTGTCACAACATGGATGAACTTAAGGTATGATGTTAAGCAAGATAAGCCAGATAGAGAAGGACAAACACCATATGATTTCACCCATATGTGGAAGACAAAGAAAGTGCTTCCTGGGGCAGGCCCAGTGGCATAGTGGTTAAGTTTGCCGCTCCACTTCAGTGGCCCAGCGTTCACGGGTTCGGATCCTGGGTGCGAACCTACACACCACTCACCAAGCCACGCTGTGATGGCGTTCCACATACAAAACAGACAAAGACTGGCACGGATATTAGCTCATGGACAATCTTCCTCAAGTAAGAAAAGAGGAAGACTGGCAACAGATGTTAGCTCACGGCCAGTTTTCCTTACAAAAAAAAAAAGTGCTTCCTTCCATTATTTAGAAAACAGATGCCACCTGTGGTCCTGATTTTGCCCTTTTGAAGGAAAAGTCTATTCCTTCTTCTCCCTGACAGCTCCTGAAATGGCTGAAGACAGCCATGACATTACCCCTTAGTCATTTCTTCATTGGTCTAAATGTTACCCATTTCCTTCAACTAACTGTCACAGGACTAGCTCCCCTACCCATTCTCTCTGAACGTACCCTAACGTTTGTGCATCTACAGTGTCTTCTTCAAATGCGGTACTCAGGACGGACCGATACCCGAAACACGGGCTGTGAGTGCTGTCAACAGAAAGCTTTTATCAGACACTAATCTGCTGCTTCACTCATTGTAGATACATCATCGTGGTACTGAACTAACGGTCCACCAAAGCTTCTGGAGTCTGTCTAATTTATTAAATATTGAAGGCAAACGCAAAGCTATAAAGAATATTATAAACACCCAAGGACTTACTATCCCACTTAAGAAATAAAATATTACTAATAAGCTTAAAGCTTCTGTGTGTCCATGTCCACATCCTCTTCCCCCCAAGGGTAATCTCAATTTGGTGTTCATCATTCTTCAGAGTCTTTTAAAACACAAACTACAAGTAAAACAAACAAAAGAAAGTCCCCATTTCTTCCTTCCACAGTAGTATTTTTCAAACCTAAATTCTTAACTTTCTAAACTTTCTGTCCATTTTAAATCGCAGGCCATTGCACACCCCTCCTCATTTCAGATCACCTTGAATCCCAACGCTGTTAGCCAGCACACTAGCTACTCCACCCATACATAAGTCATCTACAGTATACGGTGTGTGGGCCTTCGTGTCTTAATTATTAAAAAACAAAAAGAAAGTTCCCCAGAATGGGGCTGAGGACAGAAGCCACGGCCAACGGCTCGAGCCCTCCCCCAGGCTGACGTGGGTCCATTAAGCAGCCCAGCCAGGGCATGGCCGCAGCCTCAGTTACACATCCACTTAGCCACACTGTCACCCCACACTTCTCCATCTTAGCCATAAGGGCGTCAGGGAGACAAACCTTCATCTGACCACGAGCTATCAGGCAATAAAGAGCGGAATAACGAATCAATAACACCAGAGCTCCAGTTTTAACTAGAACACCATGGTTTTTAGTTTTGGCATGTCTGGTCCACAGCTGAGCCTGCCCATGACACTGGGTGGTGTCTGTCCATCTGTCTGTGCCAGAGTGAGTCTGAGCACTAGGCAGTCATGAAGCACAGACAGAGACAGACCCACGTCAGCTGTGATGGAGCATGGCTGCCACTCAAACAGTTCCGAGAGTAATTCCCTACCAGGCCCCCGAATTCAGGGGGAATGTGTAAGGTAAGGGCTTACGCTAACACACAGAGACCCTCTTGGGTTCTCGAAGGCAGAAAGTGCTAACTAAACACAGGGCAGCTTATTCTGATCTTGGGATACATGAGGCTTTTTTGTAAAAATTATGAAACGTAACTACTGGACAAAAGACTCAGAACAGCTAAGAGATCATAGAAATGTAGTCATTATGTCGTTACGTAGACCAGCACTTCCCAAAGCATGTTCAGTAGAACAGCAGCTTCAGGGTTTTAAGAAGTTACCTAAAGGAAAGATCCCAGGGCCAAACGAGTTTGGGAATACCGAGTTAGACAAAAGTAAGCAGGGTCCTGCACTGCAGAACTTCTCAGAGCTTTTAATAGACTCACATGTGTTGCATATCTGTACAGAGATGTAAGAAGCCACATTCCCTAGACTGAGTTGCTTCTTGAACTCTTCCTGCCAGGAGTGTCTGAAAAGCCTAGTGCTCTGCAGACGGCACCTGAGAAAACACAATACGGTTATGGGTCAATCAATTGAGATATGCCTGGGGCACTAACCATGTGCTGGGCACTGAGGCCAGCAATTCTCATCCACTGCCCACCTTCACCTGCCAAACTCTCTCCTCTTGCATATGAGTGACATCCCATGCATGTGCCCAGACTGGGGGCTCCTTCTCCACAGTCGGGGACACGACAGGAAAGTCTTGGTCTCTGCCTTTACAGTCAGTTTGGATTACCAGACTGATCCCACATAGGGGGCAATCTCAAAAGATTAAAAGATTCTCTAGTCCAGAAATTAGCTATAAGACTGCTTTTTGTTAGATGGAGCCACTGAATCATCAGCATTTTAGGAGAATCCAGTACTCAGTGATTAGAAACTAGAAGATATCAATTAAATTAAACATTCTGGATGAGTTTTCATGAGAGTAAACTGTACAAATTTCGGCCACTTTAAAGTGGAGAAACTTTTCAGGGAGACTTTCAAAAACCCTCAAATATATCAGACCTTAAAAAACTTTGGAAGCTGAAAACAGATTTTGATATCAGCTTCAAAGAAAATGCTACGCTGTTTTAACTAATACAGTCTGAAATTTGTACAACAGGGTTATGGGCTAAAAGACTGAGAACAAAACATTGATGTTTCAGGGCATCGTCTCCACAGCTAACCTCAGATCACAGGGCTTATTTCGTAGAAAATAATGCTCAGAATAAAGTTTAAATCCTGGATAACAGACAATAAATCTCTTCGGGGGATTTATAAAAACTAGAGGTGAGAATTACTTCCAAAAAGGGATCAGGATTGTACCCACAATTAGGTATTAAACACAGAAATGTGCCAACGATTTCTCTAGCCAACTTTAAAGGGAGGGTGTCCTTTTTTTCTTCTTTAAAGGAGAAAAATGACAGGCTTTAAGAATTTCTTTTAATCCTGAAGGAAAAGAAAAATCAACAAGAAAAGACCTAGTTAAACTTTAACAAGTAAATTTTAAAGAGTCTCACCAAAAGGAAATCTAATTGTTTTGATTTCTTAACTTATATTAAATCTAGCAAGTTCACAAGCCTGATTTTTCCACCGGCCTAATGGTCTGTCTTTACTACACCAGGATTGGAATGGCCCTGCGCAGTAAAAGCCCACTGAGTGAGCCTCAGCTGCAACAATGTGCTAATAAAAGCGTCTCCAGCATCTTGCTTTATAGCACCACTGTGAATTGCTATGTAAAAAAAAGGCCTTGGCTCAAAAATTAGCTTTATTAACTCTGCCTGGATTAGGGTTACCAGTGAGGCCCACGAAAGGGGAAAAGTGTCATTGTTCCAGTCACACGTTTATATACCAAGTCTACTTAGGGAGAACGCACCATAGAAAGACAGCTGTACACAGACTCATCTCAGTTTCCTTTCTTGCCATTCGCTCTTAAACTCACTCACTTTTGCCCCCACCACAGCACCCATTCTGGTCAAGGTCACCAGTGACCTCCAAGTTGCTCCATCCAATGATCACTTCTCCTCCCTCCTCTTACTTGGCTAACAGCAGCACTTAAAACCTTTGATCACTTTCTCCTCCTTGAAAACTTTTACCGCTTGGTTCCCGGGGACCATGCACTCTGGGTCTTCCTCCTACCTCATGGGCCCGCCTTCTCAGTCTCCTCCACGTCTAATCATCATCGTGGTGTGCCAGGGCCCAATCCCTGAATCCCCTCCTCTAGCTACACTCACCTCCCTGATGATCTCGTCCAGCTTCCCAGCTTTAAATACGACTGATGTGCTGCTGACAGCTCCCCAATTTACATCTTCAGCCCTGAGCTCAGCCCAGAACTCACCTCCAGCCTCACACCCAACTGCTGATCTTCTCCCACACCGCTCCTCCTACCTTCTTCCCCTTGTTGCTAACGGCAGCCTCATCCTTCCAGGCGCTCAGGCCAAACATCTTAGAGTCCTTGCTGACTCTTCTTTCTCTCCCCACACCCAACCCATCAGCAATCCTGACTCCACCCACTTCTACTGGTAGAGTCCTGGTCCACCACCTCCCCCTGTCTGGATTATTGCAGTAGCTAGTAGTCTAACTGGTCCCCCTGCAGCCTGTTCTCCAAACAGCAGCCAAAATGACCTCTTTTAAAATGTAAGTCGGACTTTGTTACCCTCTGCTCAAAACGCTCCAGCAGCTTCCCATCACAATCAGAATAAAAGTTCAAGTTCTTTTGGGGGCCAGCCCAGTGGTGCAGCAGTTGAGTTCTCATGCTCGCTCCAGCAGCCCGGGGTTTGCCAGTTCAGATCTCGGGCTTAGACCTATGCACCGCTTATCAAGCCATGCTGTGGTAGGCGTCCCACATATAAAGTAGAGGAAGATGGGCATGGACGTTAGCTCAGGGCCAGTCTTCCTCAGCGAAAAGAGGAGGATTGGTGGCAGATGTTAGCTCAGAGCTAACTTTCCTCAACAAAAAGAATGAAAACAAATAAATAAATAAAGTTCAAGTTCTTTTAATGGATTAAACGCCTTTCACATTTTGAGTATTTCTTCTTTTAGCACTGTCTGCTCACTACTCCCCCACCCGTATTAATTTCCTATTGATGCTCTAATAAATTACCACAAACGTAGTGTCTTAAAACAACACCAATTTATTCTCTGACAGTTCTGGAGGCCAGAAGTCTCAAGTCAAGGGTCGGCAGCAGGGCTGCATTCCTTCTGGAGGCTTCGGGGAAAATCTGTTTCCTTATCTTTTCCAGCTTCTGGGGCCACCCACATTCCTTGGTCTGTGGCACCTTCCTCCATCTTCAAAGCCAGCAACATAGCATCTACTCTCCTTTCTGACCTCCTGCCTCCCTTTTATAAAGAGCCTCATAATTACACTGAGCCCACCTGGATAAGCCAAGACAATTACCCCAGCTCAAGATGCTCAACTTCCTCATATCTGCAAAGGCCCTTTTACCACAAAGGTCACATATTCACAGGTTCTGAGGATTAGGATGTGAACATCTTTTGGGGGGCCATTATTCAGCTTACCCCAACATGGCCAGTGTGACCTTTTTGCTTTCCTCAAACACATAAGGTGTGCCCCGCCTCAGGACCTTTGCACTTGCTATATGCCTCTGCCAGAGACCCAGTTTCCTTCCTCCTTCCTTCAGGTCTTTGCCCAAGGGTCACCTTCTCTGTGAAGTAGCCACTGGCCACTTAAAAGTGCACCCCCAACATCACCTCTGCTGTCTTATTTTTATCCATAGCACTTATCACCATCTGAAACCCTCTAGTTAATTATGTGTTTATTGCACATAATGTAAGATCTGAGAGGCAGGGGATTTATGCTTTGTTCACTGCTGTACTCCCTGTCTAGAAAGGGACAGCACATAGTAGGCCCTCTGTAAATAACTGAATGAGACAAAAGAATATGTCCAGTTTCTTAAAAATTCAACACTTCACAAAACTAGATTGCTTTTACTTTCAAAGGTCAGCTTCTGGCACGTGTTGCCCTCAAGAGGCTCCAACTTCTCAGTAAATACCCTCTTGCTTTCTGGTTTTTTTCTTTTAAACTTTTTAATTATGGAAAATTTCAAACACACAAAAGTAAAGTGAACGGTATAAGGAACTCCCAAGTCCTCATCACTCGGCAGAAACGATTATCATCACTTTGCCCTTCTCGTTTCATCTAGCGCCTCATCTTTTCTTTAGTTCTGCTTTGCTTTTCCCTATCCCTGTGTAAAGGAGGCAGCCACCACAACCTGATAAATTAAAAGGAAACCCCCGAGGGCGTTTGGGTCTCGGGAACGCACTGCACGTATCTCCCTGAGAGAAGTCTGGTGGCAAAGGAGAAAGAGAACCAAAGGAACCCGGCAGCGACCACAGGTCTTCAGAACCACATCTGCCGGGAAAATCAATTGGGCCGCGCTGAGCTACGGATTCCCGACTTCTGAAGAGCTCATGAAGATCTTTAGCTATAAAACCCCAGATTCTAGTTTCTCCTATTTGGACATCTGGGAAGATCCTAAGATCACATTGTCCTTGAAACTTGAAATATGATAATCTAACCTTTTACTTCCAGAATTACGTAGTTTGGTAACACCTTTCTCGCTCACCAATTTTATAAGAAATCTCAAGTTTTAACCTCTGCATCTTCCTTCTTTTCCTTTATTGCTTTCTTTATGCACATTTTTCTTTTACTCAAAAAACATAACACTGTAGTCTATGCAGCTAAATTTCTAAAGCTACACATTAGGAAATACACATAACTAAAATATACAAAAATAAAACAAGACAAAATTAGAGAGATGAAGAACAGATTGGTGGCTGCCAGGGGTTAGGGACGGGGAGGGAGGTAGAGGTGGGTGCGGGTAGCACAGAGACCCTTGTGATGAATGTGCCGCATCTTGATTGTGTGGTCACACAAATCTACCCCTGTAATAAAACTGCACAGAACTAAACACACGCGCACAGAAAGGTGCGTGTAAACCAGAGACACCTGAATAAGCTCTGCGGCCGCACAGTGCCAGTGTCCCGGTCTGCTGTCGCTCTACAGTTACAAAGACATTTCCAACAGAGGAAACTGGGGAGGCTACACAGGACCTCTCTGTACTATTTTTTACAACTGCCTCTGAATTTATAATTATTTTTAAAGTTTTAAAAGCAACTGTTGATAAATACTTAAAAACCTTTACTCCTCAGAATTATTCATGTTGTGATTCATATAACACAAGACTTACCCTCCCCTTAAAAACCAATTCTTTACTTTTGAAAATCAGCAATTTTGTAATTGTTATCCATTTAAAAATATTATCCTTTAAAGTGCCAGAAATCCTGTGCACCCACACACAAAAACAAACGTAAAACTATAAAAAGCAAAATGATAAAGCCGTTCAATGAACTGCCCAACACATAACTTTGCTTACTGAAAGTCACCCTGTTTGAGACATTTCAGCATGAAACACTCCCACAACTAGCAAGAAGCTAGAGAGGTCACATCAAAAGTACACAAGGATCTGGGGCCAGACCGGTGGCGGAGTGGTTAAGTTCCTGTGCTCCACTTCAGGGGTCCAAGGTTTGCAGGTTCGGATCCCACGTGCAGACCTATGCACCACTCTCAAGCTGTGCTGTGGCGGCATCTCATATATAAAACAGAGGAAGATGGGCAAAGACATTAGCTCAGGCACAATCTTCCTCAAGCAAAAAGAGGAAGATTGGCAGCAGATGTTAGCTCAGGGCCGATCTTCCTCACAAAAACAACCTCACACACACTGATGTAAGGATCACACACTAATGGAGCGGGACTTTGGCTCTGACAGCATAAACCCTCACAAAGCAGGCAAAGAGCAAGGATGCAGAAAGGAGACCAAGTCAGAGCAAAAGCAGTTCTCCAGTGTAGTCTGCAGCATAATTAAAGCACAAAAGTCCTCCCCAGTCAGGGTTCTTTACTGTTAGTTACCAACTTGGCATAAAGATCTAAGCAAACAGGTTTTCTCCAAGGGCACACATGTAACTCATGGTGCCAATTCCACATAACTGGCCCAAGTTCACTAAAATCCCAAGGCAGCTGGATTAAAAGAGAAAAGAGACAGACAGACAGAGCAAGCCCTTCTAAAGCGAAATCATAAAGTAGCACGACATTCCATTCAACAGCACTCTGTTCCTCTGTTTAAAAATAAAAACACCACAAGAAGCAAATGAAAATGCTCCTTATTTTTATTACCTTGTATTTTTATTTTAATGCTTGAAAAAAACAAAGCCAATTCTATCTACACACTCCTGGCCATCCATTGTCATCTTCATGCAAAAACTCTGAAAAAATCCTGGCTTCAGGATCAGAGCTACCTTAGGGGTTCTGTTTAAGAATATTTTCTATTCTTATACATGCACTCTAAAAATTAGGTTGAACAAAAAACAAACAAAAAAACACCCTAAATCCAACAGGCCAAAGAGGGAAGAATTCTAGTGGACAATTGGACTACTGTGTTGCAAATTAAAGTGTTCACACCTGCAGAATAATCTCACCAGCATAACCAATCTACCCTGAAATGCAGCCCCGCTGTACCAAAAGGGGATCTCTTCTTCCACTAGATCCTATCTTTCACTGATAAACTCTTTGGATGAGAAAACCAGCAGCAGATGTGAAAGCCACATGGCCCTCTACAAAGCAGGAGAGCAAAAAGCAACGTTAAAAGAAATGGTTCCTTAAACAGCAGCTCCTATCAAGAAGGAAGATTTTATCAGCTAATGCTGACTTCGTGGAAAGCAGCTAGCTATTAGACCCTGCTCCAAGACTTCGGCTAACAGCATCAGGCTGAAATCCAGGAGTTCGACTCATTTAGCTACACCCTTGTTTTCAACTCTTGGGCACAGGGCCAATGTGTAAAGCTAGACCATAACCAACCCAATTTCCAAGGGAAAGAAGACAACGTACGTACTCTTTCTTGACGCAATCGAAAGGCTCTGAGCACAGTTTACACTTCAACACATTTTTCTTTAGTGAATTTCAGCCTTTGAATGATTTCTTCCATCATTTCCTAAAGATTTCCAGACTCTGCATCAAAAAATATTTGCCAACACCCCCAAATTAAGTAACATTGTGGCAATCAAGAATACTGGAAACATTTTAAATTCACATTTAAGTAGAAAAATAATTTTGATTAAGCAAAATGCTTCATAAGGAAACAGCGTAAAACCAGAAACCCTAACCCGTCCTGTACTTTGTGTGATCCCGTTGAACCGCCACAGAGGTACGAGCTCTAGAGCCTACATCTGGCTGCAGTTTTCACCACTCAAACTACCTTAATCCTTTTGACTTCACATTCTCGAAGGTGCTTTCGACTTCTACACACAGTTCTCCTACCACTTCATTTTACCACCGTTCTCTCGAAGGCACAGGCACTTGTGTAAAATGCATTACTGAATCCAGGCATGGGAAACGGTCACCACTATACAAATTAATTCTTTGGCAGTTATAGACAATGGATACTCCAGTGTCTTCTGGGAACAGTTGTCCATGAAAAGCCAAATGGTCAGCAATCATATACACATTGAACTTACCAAAAATTACACACTCTTTGCCAAATAGAAGAGAACAGGGGACCAATGTGAATGGCATAAACCCTTGCCTCTCATAGAGTGGCCAAAGCCACACTGGCATCATCTGGTTAGAAATGCAGAGTATCGGGCCCACCCCAGGCCTCCTGAGTCCGAACTTGCATTTTATCGAGGTCTCCTGTGATTCATGTACACAGTCAAGTCTGGCCCAGATGCCATCTCCCACCATCCACTCTGTGGGCATATCCCCCAAAGTACGCCTGAGATGGGGGACACTGATCTGCAATTCCCTCGGTGCAAGCCACTCTCCTCCGCCTCACACCTCGCACCTCACTGAGAGGGAGTCGGGTGTTTAAAGGGTAATTTGGATTATAGGCCTAAAACATGACTTCACTGTTTTGTCCTCAGGCTGACCCTCAGCTCCCAACCTAATGACTGGCTTGATTTAACCAAGGGCTCGCATCTTTGCATTAAAAAGGGTAAGGACATTAACAGCTCAGGCTAGCTCAATAAAGGCCCAGCACAGCATCGTCAGCCTTGAGCACACTGCCACAGGTCAGCCATAACTCAGACTGCAGGGAGAACAGAGCTCTGGAGCAGATGGTCACAAAAAGATAAACACCGCGTGGTGAGGGGGAACACAGTCCTTTAAGTTCAAGGTTGCTTTCCCTCAAGTAAAGTTGCTACACAATTCATAAGTTCTTGAAAATCTGTAATCCTAAGTAAATTTCTGTTACCCAGGAGCTTCCTATACTTTAATTACACATATAGGTAAGTCTTGAACGCCAGTTAATGACAGCTTACCTGTGCACACCTTCCTAGGTCTTTCCTGTCCAGATACTGAAATATATTGATTGCCAATTCGTAAGGCAGTTGGATATCGAAGAAGGGCACATCATCCATTTCATTCTGAGGAGAAAAAAGGAAATAAGCTTACGATTCTGAAATATGAAAATGCTCATATTTACAGGCCTTTTAAATTACCAGAGATATCCTTAGGTGATGACAAGAGGGATGACGCTTTTTCCCAGGAGGAGCAAAGCGTTCTCACTTTTTGCGGAGCACAGTCAGAACTAACTCAGAACTTGACAGCCACTCTCAATTCTCCAACCCCACATCCTCTACCCTCCTCACATCCACTTATAAAATAAACAAGACCACTTCTCATAATGCATGAAAAAGGAGAAGCAAGGGTGTCATGTGACAACCTGGGGTACGCCCACAGGATTCAGTGCAAAGGCTTGTGGGAAGTCTCTTGGCTTCTAAGGAAAGCTGAGCAGCAGGTAGCCAAGAAAGTAAGCCTTGAAATCAGGGAGGCCACTGGTCCCCCCGGGACAACTGCTCCTACCCCCCAACCTGGTGGGAAGTGAGTACCCACAGCCAGAGAAATGCTGACCGAGGTCACTAAAGTGTTTTCATCAGAAAAAGGAGAATAGGGCTGTGACCATGAGCAAAAAGTAAACAAATAAAATGCTGCTCGTGAGTGAGGTGAAGACATCTCCCCTTGGCCGCTGGAGTAGCACAGGTTTCCTAATGCACTCAGGGCTTACATCGGTTAACCTGAGCGAGCCAATGCAGACAAAGCAGTTCTTCTTCGGTGTCATTTATTAACGCAGAGAAATCAGAGCTTGCCTGCCTTTGGAGAAGCAATTAGGGATGAGGTAACAGGCTTTACTTGAGAGATAAGGCTGTCATGACGATCCAGGTAGCACAAAGAAATACGAGTGTGAAACAGAAAAAAAGCCAAGCGTGCATATGGACCCCTCTGCCTGTTCCCAAATCCACCTGCCAGGTTCACTTTGGTGTGTGCTTCTGCAAAGCTGGGGAAGGCAGCGCTCTTTGTCCCAACAGAACTTGCTTAAAAAATTCATTTATAAGCTTTGGCTGACATCAGTGACTTAGTGGTTGCAAGCAAATTATTAATTCACCACTCAAATACAACAGTCATATACTGCAAGGCTGCAGTCTCAAAATCGAAAATAGCATCAGAATTTTTAAGGGAGTGTGAGCACTGACTGAAACCCTACCAAGATTCAGGGTAAAGATTTTTCTGGAATCATGTTTCCATTCATCTAGGAGTCTCAGGGCTAAAAGATAACCCAGGGCATAAGAAGGAAATGTATTCAACTGCAAAAAGAGTGCAAGGCTAAGTAAGAGGGCCAAAAAGGATCTCTAGAGGAACAAAAGAGTAAGAGTTGACAGCTCTCCACGGGCAAAGAGGGAACAGAATGTTAAATCAAAAGCGAAATGTTGGCTATACAGAAAAAAACAGGAAAAAATCTGCAAGTGTAATTGGAAAACAAATGGGTCCTCGCCTAAAAAAACAATGGAAAGTCACTAGGCTAATCCCAGGTTAGGCCCCCTCCTAGAACTAACTGGCTTCACTCATCAAGAAAAAGAGGCATCGGTTTCTCTCTCGGCCCAGACACAACTCGAGACTTCTCAACACAAGCCAGTAGGGAGTCGCCCGCCGTGGAGGAAAGCCACACACAACACAAGACTATCCTTTGCAACCCCGGACTTCTGTTTTCTCTTTTGGATTATTTGACTGGTAAGGTGGAGAAGCCTACTTTACCTACAAGGTAAAGGAACAAGAGAAAAATGCTCCTTATCCTCATGTGAGCAGAATAAAGGCAAAGCAAAGCCTGCACGCACACATGGTGGACCCTCACTGAGCTTCACCGTTAGAGGCGGGCCAGGCACTGCTGTCTTCAATCGGTCCCTTCAGGACTCTCTACACCCTGGTGCCTGGACTTGACACTAGAGTGATGAGGCAAGAGAAATCAGCTTTGCTTTTAGTTATTCTGATGTGGAAAAGTCACATTCCCAGCAGCAGGAGCCTTCGCCCCTTTGCCTACTCAGCTGGCCAATCCTCCACCCTCATCCTCAAGAACAGTGCCTCTACCTCAGCATCTCCCGACCTGCCACCAGCCTCCTTGATCCCAACGCCATGGTCTCTGGGATGCAGCACAGCATCCAGGTTCAGAGCAAAGCTTAAACTGAAGCCCCTGGTTCTGCCACTTGACTAGCCACGAGACCAGGCTACATGCACCTGAGCCCCGGCTTCCTCATCTGTAAAACAGACACAACTAGCCTATAAATAGGTAGGTTATTAAAAATAACATGAAATAATACACGGAAAGGGGGAGGTATGCAAGAATCGATTGTTAATACTGCTATTTTCTTTCCTTGAGTGGCACTCCAGCTCCTTTTTCCTTCAATAAATACTTGGTGACGAGGTCCACATTCCATGTTACTCCTATACCAGCTTGTTGTTTACACAGAAGGTCATCTCCCCGTTTCATACCACACACAGATGATACTCGATGACAGCGAAAAAGGATGGTCCAGCAAAGGCTAAGCTATTCAGGAGTCTGAACACTGACAGTTTCCATACAACAGGTCTTTTCCCAGAGGACTTGTAAAACAGAATCGTCAATTTTAAGTTACACCACAGTAATAACTAAAGAAGGATTTGCTCTAATGCACAGTGGATGAAAAGGAGCAGCCACCAGGGTGCAAACGACCTGTCAAGGGTGTAGCGGCCCCCATACCAACAACAATCAGGTCTCACTATTGATCCATCAGTTGTGATGGTTCTTAGTCATTTATAAGTTCTGGAGGGCAACAACTGTTTCAAAGCACTGAATTATAACTATGTAAACACCAACGTTACAAAGCCAAACATTTTTCAAAGTCACTGTTCTCTCAGAATTACATCTAGGGGCCAGCCCGGTGGCACAGCAGTTAAGTTTACGCATTCTGCTTCAGCGGCTCAGGGTTCGCCATTCAGATCCCAGATGTGCACCTACACACTGCCTGTCAAGCCACGCTGTAGCCGGCGTCCCACATATAAAGGAGAGGAAGGGGGCACGGATGTTAGCTCAGGGCCAATCTTCCTCAGTACAAAGAGGAGGATTGGCGGCAGATGTTAGCTCAGGGCTAATCTTCCTCAAAAAACAAAAAAAAAAAAACAATTACATCTAAACTCCAAAATGATGATCAATCCCAAACAGATCAAGTCCTAGACTTCCACGTGAACGATCCTCTCTGTTGCACAACCAACATACTAAAGGCAGGCCCAGATCTTAAGGAATATATAGACCCCACAGGTGAGGAGACCAAATGCTGAAGTTTCGTGTGCACACTTGGAATCTTTTTGGCAAGACATTCAATCACTGGCTCCTGCAGTGGATGCTGCAGTGGGTCACTCAGATTCGCCCTCCGGGTCCACCATACTCATTCCTCCAGATGCCCAGAATGCTGCCTGGCGTTGGCTCACAGCTGAGTCCCTTCCTAGGCACTGCCCTTGACCAAACGAGCTGCCTCATCCAAGGTTACATCCCCTCCTGGAGGACGGTGTCCATTCAACAACTAGTCAACAGCTGAGTGTAAGGGCCTGGCTTCCTTGCCTCAATTCGGGACCTCTCGGAAAGGCTAATCCGCTAAACCACCTGCATGCAAATCTCCATCTCAGAGTCCGCTTCACGGAAAATTCAATTTTTCCAAAGCAACAGACACGATCCATGATAGCCCCATTTTCAACACATTCCCAAGGGTTCTTATGTACAACCCCAGAGGCATCAGTCTAGGTAACCTACTCCCGTTCTTCTACTCAAGGAGGCAAAATGAGTGCAGGAAGTTAGAGTGATGCTATTATACCCAAGACAGACAGACAGACAAACACTGCAGCAGCTTCAACGTTAAGTAAATCATTCATAAACTTCACTTTGTTATTATTAGTAAGTCATCACTTGTAACATATCACCTTATAAAAGATTGAAGAGTTATGAGCACGTTTGACCCTGTGGGTAAAAACGCAATTCTTTCCTAGATGTGCATGATTCAACAAGGATAACATGGAGCCACACCTTAGATAGAAGCTATATACCCTAATAGCACCAGAATGTCTTAAACACTCTCACTTAATACTTCCCACAGTTCATAAATATAAGTAAAAAATACTGCTAGCCACTAGTGTGCAGAAAAATACCTTGTAACGTAAAAGGTATGATCAGACTTCCACCTAGGCTCTTTTGAAGCACAGAGCCATCCAAAAAGTTACAGGCCCCATTAACCAACTCTCTATCTGTACTGACTTAAACACATGGACGTGGACAAGTCAGCATTTCAGAAACAAAGGGATTCTGAAGGAAGGAAGAAAGAGATTAAAGACACTGGAAATATTAATACAGGGAAATGCGGTCACACTATAAAAATGTCAATACGACTACAATGTTTAGAGAGAATAATTTTGCATCAATTTAATAGCCAAGGCAATGTGAGAATGGCCAAATTTATGCTACAGAAGACCATACCGAAGACCAATAAATTCAAAATATTAACATTCCTTTAAATTGATGGAAAAACATCTTTTTGATAACATACAACCTGGCTTTTAATTCTTCAATGGCTCAGATATTGATTCTCTACCCCTATTGATGACTCTCGTCCTGTGTTACACATCAAAATCATCTGTGTAGTTTTTTTTTTTTAATCCAAACGTCCAGGGTCTCACTCAGACCTGTCACCCCAAATTTCTGGGGGGCAGGGCTCAAGCGCCTCTCCCTCAGGGATCCTCACGCACACTAAAAGTTGAGAGCCACAACCGTAAATTACACAGATACAAAAATCAATCCTTTCTCAATCAAGCCAAAAAAAAACCCAACCACAAAGGAGTCATGTTACTTTGTTAATTCAAAGTCAGTGAATACTAGATTTTCCCAAAGTCTACTGGACTTCCTCCAAAAATGCTAAGAGAAATTGCAAACAGATCCACCCCAGGGAGGCTGATTGGTACTCCTATGTGCTAATGTAAGACTAATTCTGTAAATGGACTGGTTTTGTGCCTAACTGTTAGAAATTTAATCTTTCTTCTCTTGTTTAGTAGAAGAAGGGGTAATTACTAAGAGCCAAAGCAGCGAAAAGTGAAGAATCTGACTTGAGGTTTGTTCCCAACATATATCTCCAGGGCAAACCAAACAGTGAAGATCTCTCTAGGTGGTGTTTTAAGAAACTGAGACAAGCCCCCGAGTTCAAACAATAGATATGTAACAACATTTCTGCTAAACCTGTGACTGAAAGGAGACTGTTTTCTAAAGGCCTTTATCTCAACTTTCCACGTACCGCAGCAGAGTAGGGTAGACCCACACAATCTCAATCAGGAGGGACGGAGGAGTTCCCGTTTCACCTGCGTTTTCTTTAGGAAAAAAACTGGTTGGGGAAAAAAATGGAAACACTGACAAGATATATAGGTATCCATTTATAATCCCAATTTGTCTCAAAATACATGTTCTTATTTACACAAAGAAAAAACAGAAGTACACTAAAATGTTAACAGTAGCCTCTGAGCAGTAACATTACGAGAGATTTTTGTTTTCTTCATTGTCTTCTTCTGAATTTCCTAAATATTTTACAATGAGCATATGACATTTTCACAAAGAAAAGCATACATTTTTAAAATAAGGTATTTTATGCTCAAAACACTATCTGACTTCAGCGCCATGCCAGGTGCTGGAGGCAGGAGAGGTGCTGGTAGCAAGTGTATGAGAGATCAAATCTTTTATAGAGATAAGTCATCAACACGTAAAATGGAATGAAAAGCGGAGACTACAAAAGGCAGTCTGGATAGTCCCTTAAGGCATTCCAAAGTTCATTAGTAAGTGAGCTATTAGAACTGGAAAGCCACGTCTCCAAAGCAACCACGCTAGAAGAGTGGTTAAGCTCCCAAGCAGTCCACACAAAGCCAATGTCTCTCCTACCATTGGACCTAATCCCCAAGCCTGGCTATGAGGAAGAGCAAAAGGTATTCAATAAATTTTTGCGGATTGCATGTGTGGATGATATAACCCAACCAGAACACTACAATATCTAACCAGCACGGTGTCTTGTACACAGCAGATGCACAATAAATGTCCATGGGATTTATCTTTTTTTATGCGCTTTCCAACTTCAAGAACCATTCTTACTCAGGACCCTGGGCACTCTAGCAAGGCATGGAGACAGAAAAAGCCAAGCTAAGGACTGTGGGAGCGAGCACTGGGGCAATCCCAGGAGGGTGGTGACGCAGTGAAGGGAGTCAGTATGAGGAAGACACTGGACCTCTGCTTCCAAAGCTGCCTTTTCATCTAAACAGGGACCAGAACTTTAGGACCCAGAAAGAAGTCAGGGGGAGGGGAGCTCCCTTGTCAGAAGCTTGCGCCCCAGAGGGGTCTGTGTGGCTATGGACTCTTTTGTGGAAAGAATATATAAAGGGTTTCACATCAAGGGCCTCAACCGCTCCAAGCACATTCCTACAATCAGGATCAACTATATAATTTGTGGAGTCCAGTGCAAAACAAAAACGTGGGGCCCCTTGTTCAAAAATGATTAAGAATTTCAAGACAGCAACAACAGAGCATGAAACCAAGCACACGGCCCTTCTGAGCCTGGGGCCCTGTGTGACCACACAGGTCACACAGGCCCATGAGGCCAGCTGGCCCTGGCCACCACAGAACCTCCACACCCACTGCTGTCTGCCTAGAATCCCCTTCCCAGATCTCGGCTTGCTTGCTCCCTCACCTCCTTCCACGAAGTGTGGCCCTCCCAGGAAGGCCTTCTTGAACAGCACTATTTAAGACGACAGCCCTTCCCCCAGCATGCACACACTCTATCCCTCCCACCTGCTTAATGTTTTCTCCAGAGCATTTACGACCTGACAACTATTTGGTCACTGTTTATCTCCCTCTTGCCCAGAATCTAAGTCTAAGAGAACTCTGGGCTGGAGGGATCAGGGAAGAGTTAACACAGGAGACAGAATTCACGTTGAGCCCTAAAAGGAAGGCAAAGAGGAAGGGAAGGTATTCCAGGTAAGCCAGTTCATGAGCTCACATCTGACTTGTCCGTCTTCTCATTTCATGTCAGCAAGTTTTCTTACGTTTTTCTAACTTAAAAACAGAAGTTAAGCCATCAAATTGATCCTGTTGACAACAAAGATGTAGGCTCTGACAAATTAAATACTGACACAGGGAGCAACAGATATTGGCCAGCAGTATTAAGACTTTTATCAGGCCTGAAAACCCAAATCTTAATGTGAAGAATGCTTTGAATATTCACAAGGGTTCTTCATAAGGCTGTTGTTGGAAGGAGCAATTGTGCCCATGTTATTCCAACTCAACAAACAGAGACTCGGTACTGCACTGAGTCCTGCATGAGCGGGCACAGGAGTAAGCCAACACTCTGCCCTCCAGGGATGCCCGATCCAAGAGGTGGGGAGGCAAGGGGCTTTTCAGCAGTAAGTCTCAGCAAAGAGCAAGTGAGATAGTAGAATGAATCTTCTGTGATACTAATGATCATACTAGCACTACTTTAAATTCACTGGCTGCTTACTGTACACCAGGCTCGGTGCTAAGAATGTTCCATGCCTTATTTCATTGCCCCCTCACAAGACAGGTACCAGCATCATGCTCATCAACAAGGAAGGCAGACTAAGTTAACTTGCCCAAGGACAAACAGCTAGTCAGCAGCAGAGCCTGAATCTGAACTCCAGTCTGCCTGACTCCAGAGCCTGGACTCATTCCAGGGCTATTCTGGTCCCATTAATGTCATTCTTTTAATTAAAAGAAGCAAGACTGTAGGCTTCTGAGGTCAGGAAGTATCTATTCTGTTTACTGCTGATTCCCTAGCACTCAGCTGATCAATAAATACATGTTGGAGGGATACAAAACACACACATTCCCATCGTCAGTGCTGCTTCAAACACTCACCACCTAAAGTGGACATCTGCCATTCCTCTTGTTTCTTGCCCAACATCCACTGCCCGTTCTTTTCTTTTTTTTCTTTTTCTTTCTTTTTTTTTTTTTTTTTGAGAAAGATCAGCCCTGAGCTAACATCTGCTGCCAATCCTCCTCTTTTTCTGAGGAAGAGTGGCCCTGAGCTAACATTCGTGCCCATCTTCCTCTACTTTATATGTGGGATGCCTACCACAGCATGGCGTGCCAAGCAGTGCCATGTCCGTACCCGGGATCCGAACTGGTGAACCCCGAAGCAGAACGTGCACACTTAACCTCTGCGCCACTGGGCCAGCCCCGCCTCTTATTTTCTTTTAGGAAACCACCCCACGCCCACTCTGTCAACATGGTTTAGTGGGGCTGACCCCACGATACAAGCCTGGCCAGTTTGAGTCAGGGCTTGGCTCAAGGATGGACACATGACCCAGAGTGGACCAATGGGAATTTACGTTCATGACTTTTGCTACAGAAAACAGATGCTTTCTTTCCCCTGGGTTGCTAAGCTGATCGAATGGAAGACTGGAGTTGCTGGTAGCCATTTTACCCCAGAGAGAGTGAGCCTGCCTGTGAATAAAGCCAGCAAAGGAAAGCAGGACCAAGAGATAGAGAGATTTCTTGTTACATCATCTAAGCCCCTGGAACAAACACTACCTCCTGGAATGCTGTTATATGAATCAAGAGATTCCAGTTTGGGGTTTTAGGCCAATTTGAGTTGGGTGCTTGCAACCCAAAGTCCTGATACATCACCTACATAAAAATGGGACCAAGCAACTGGACATCACAACCACCACAGTGAAGAAAGAAAGAAACGAGCATACTTGTGCTTATACCTAAGTGTCTCCACTACCTCTGAGAGGCCTGAGTTTATGGAGAGAGGGACATGGAAGACAGAAGAAAGAAAGAGAAAATGCCTCTGCCTATGAAATTCTGACCAGGGATGTATCATTTCTTTCACTAGCTTAAGCGTATACCCGGAAGACAGTAGGCATTCCCAACTTACCACCTAAAAACAAATGGCTTCTAAGTGCCATTATAAAAGCTTCATAAGAAGACGAGGCTCAAGAGGAGTCATTTCTAAGCTTCCATTTCAGCTGTGCGTGTCCATCAAAGGCCTGGCCTGTAGTACCCAGCCACACGACACTCCGACGCAGTGCTGCACACCTACCCATCAAAAGGCACCTAACTCTTGACTGCTGACTTACGAGTTGTTCTCACTCTAGTGATGACACTGAAGACTCTGAAGTGAGAGACACCACCCCAAAACCACAACAGGATGCACTGGTCTACCAGAGCGCACCAAAGGTCGGAAAAAAAGGGTGGGGATGTTGGGAGGTCGTACCACATTTTTATTTTCTCTTTCATATCAACTGGATCAGCCTGTCAATTTCTGGGGCGTCCCAAAGGGAACTAAATCTTATTTTTCAGGAGTTATCCAAGGATCAAGCAAGGAGTCTTGGATCCTCTTGGACATAAGACAAAGATCACAAACTCACGACCCAAGGCAGATCCACCCCCAGGCAGTTTTTCTTTAACCTGCAGTGTTAGTTAAAATGTAACTTTTTTGTATCAGTTACCAACAATTAAAAATGGGAAGAGTTTGTGTAGTAGTTTACTGTATAAAAGGCCCCAATTTCGTTCGTGCCTTCCCATGTCCAGGCATTCAGGTAACTCCACACCGAATCTGGGCTTGGCCACATGGCTTGCTTTGGCCAATGTGACAATAACCAATGACCTAGACAGAGACTTCAAAAGTATTGGGGCTTGCCCTCTTGCTCCTCTCATAACTCTGGGAAGACTCACCCAGGGCTAACCCGCTGGATGACGAGACACACATAAGCCAGATGCACACAAACACAACTAGCCAGTCCCCAGGAACAGAGCTTCTGACCAGCAGCTAACCTCAGACACGAGTAAGCCCACATATGCGCAGTCCAAGCCGCCACTCTGCAAAACGGTGAGCTAAATAAAGTGTTGGGAGTTTTTTTGAGGAAGATTGGCTCTGAGCTAACATCTGCCACCAATCCTCCTCTTTTTGCTGAGGAAGACTGACCCTAAGCTGACATCCACGCCCATCTTCCTCTACTTTCTATGTGGGACGCCTGCCACAGCATGGCTCGACAAGTGGTGCTTAGGCCCGAGCCCAGGATCCAAATCGGTGAACTCCAGGCTACCAAAGCAGAGTGTGCAAACTTAACCACTATGCCACCAGGCTGGCCCCAATAGAGTTGTTTTAAGCCAAAGTTTTGGGTGTTTTTTATGCAGCAAGAACTGACAGAGTCCATATGAAAATACACAGTCCCAGTTTAAAAACAAAAATCTAAAGTCTCTGCAACACTAGGACAACATTCCAACAAGAACCAGTTGACTTAGACGGTAGCTCCCACTTTTAGTCCAGCACAGCATGAATTTCCCAGTTTGTCACTATCATCTCACCCATGCTGGGGTCAAGTTCAGTTGCCAAATGTCATCTTAGTTGGTGTTATTATATTTATGGCAAAGAAGAAAGTGAAATTCTGTATTCCACATACTCTAGTTACTATCATAAATGAGAAAACCAGTACAACCACTTTGGAAAACTATTTGTCAAGACCTGTAAGGCTGAACATACGCATACCTTATAACCCAGCAATTCCACAACTAGGTGTACACCCAAGAAAAATGAGTATACCTGTTCCAAAACAGATACAAAATGTTCACAGCAGCACTGTTCCTGATAGTCCCAAACTGGCTATTAACAAACTAGTTATCAATAATACCCATCAACAGTAGAATAAATAAAATGTGGCCTATTCATAGGGATCAATCTCATGCATAATGCTATGCACAAGAACCCAGACACAAAAGAGTACATGCTATATGATTCTACTTACACAGTTCAAAAACAGACAAAACTAGGGGCCGTCCCGGTGGCGCAGTGGTTAAGTGCGCATGTTCTGCTTCAGTGGCCAGGGTTCGCTGGTTCGGACCTGGGTGCAGATATGGCACCGCTTGGCACGCCATGCTGTGGTAGGTGTCCCACATATAAAATAGAGGAAGATGGGCATGGATGTTAGCTCAGGGCCAGTCTTCCTCCGCAAAAAAAAAAAGAGGAGGTTTGGCAGTAGTTAGCTCAGGGCTAATCTTCCTCAAAAACAAAAAACAAAAAAAAAAAACAGACAAAACTAAAATAGTTGTCAGAAGTCAGGTGAGTGGTTACCCCTGGGTGAAAGAGAACGCATGGGGATTCTGACAAGCCGGTAATGCTCTTCTGTAATCTGGGTGCTGTGTACACGGACATGTACACTCTTGAAAATTCTTTGAACTGTATATTTATGATTTGTACACTTCAATACAGAGTTTGATTTTAAAGAGTGGAAAAACAAGACCAAGAGGACGGCCATATTTCAAGAAAAATGGTTAAGTATTTTTCTTTAGGGTTATCATCAAGACAATCTCTGTCATGTCTACTATTTAATGTGACAGGAAGAATGATAGCCATTATGAAAGAAATTATTACAGAAGTATGGTTGGAATTTGCAAAAGCTGCATAACAAAACACCTGATGAACTGGGAAAAAAAGGACTGAGTGAGCAACACCTAGCCTACTTCACTCATTTACACGACCCGCCTGTGGCCTTTGGGGCTTACAACCACTGACAGGAATCCAAGCCGTTTCTACAAAAGTTAACATCGTTTCTCTTAAGATGACTTAAGATACTTATCTTAAACTTAAGATACTGAGTGGGTTTACTGCCCCTTACACATCAATTACTTTCCTAATTCTCATCTGCCAAAGGGAGCTAATCATGGCCACCGGAGAAGGCTGTTGGGAGAACTGACGAAGACAACAGCTCTAAACCTTTAAGACAGTAGCAAGGAGAAAGCAAGCATGCACTGAATTACTACTCTACTTACAGCAGTGTTACTGATGACTGCAAAGTGCGAAAGAGAATTAGAGGAGCCCCAAAGGTGGGACGCCGCTCACAGCAGCGCAGAGCCGGGCAGGAGCTGATGTGGTCATTCTGACGGGGGCAGAGAGATCACGGGCACACATCTAGGGCCGGCTTTTTCTAATGACATAGGAAGCTTAGATTCCAAGGACACATGAAACATATGAACCTCTGGATCCTGCAGTAGGCAGGCCCCTCCCATTTTTACAATACTTCATTTAGGGATCCACTATTTTTGGTATCAGTGCCTACCCCTCACGAGTGTTAGCGCTGGAAAGCCTTGAGAACCAGGAACTCAAACCAAAGGAAGCTCTACGGCAGAGCAACCTCTCAAACTTGCCTGATCACCCCACTCACCAGGTTTCTGGGCCTCTCCTCTGGAGAGATTCAGCAGGCCTGGGGAAGGGGCCAGAACCTGTATTTTAACAAGCCCTAAGGAGATTCTTACATCAGGTCAAGTTTGCAAAACTCCTATCTGGTGAAATTTCAAGTCCCATAGACCTGGATCCAAACCCAATCCCCAGAATTTATCAGCTGGGTATCCCTGGGCCAATTACACAAAACCTCTGAGCTCCTCCACTTGTAAAAGGAAACTAACAATACCTCCCAGGATTGTTGTGAAGCCTGGGGACATTGCTACACTCAGTGGGGAGGATTTCTGCTGTGAGGCCCCAAATGTGCCTTTGTCCTAATAATCCACTTTCCTGTTTGTCTCTACCCCATAAGCTGCTCTTGCCTTAGCCTACAAATCTACTTCCATGGGAGTAATTTCTGCATGGATCTGAAGTGGCCTGAGCAACTTATCAGGTGCTAAGCCACCTTGCCAAGGCATTGAAAGATTTTTACATGTGTCAGACTTCTTCAGTGATGACCCACTTTTTACAGAAGTAGGCGTGATGCCAGCATGAATTTTCATATGTATAAGAATTGTCACATTAAATGAGAATGTTTATGGGGCCGGCCCCATGGCCATGTGGTTAAGTTCGCTCTGTTTCGGCAGCCCCAGGTTTCATGGTTCAGATCCTGGGCGCTGACAAGGCACCACTCGTCGGGCCATACTGAGGCGGCGTCCCATAACGCAGAGCCAGAAGGACCTACAACTAGAATATACAACTATGTACTGGGGGGCTTTGGGGAGGATAAGAAGAAGAAGGAAAAAAAAGATTGGCAAGAGATGTTAGCTCAGGTGCCAATCCTTAAAAAAAAAAAAAGAGAGACAATGTTTATGATACACACACAAAAAAGTTATCTCTAACCTTAAAGATAAGGCAGAGCACAGGACCAGACACTTGGTGAAAACTCATATAGCTATTGTTATTTGAATATAACTACATATTACTTTAAATATTAAGCCATCACCTATTGAAACAACTTTTGATACAGAATACAGATTATAAAATTACTCCCAATCGGGAAGCTGTAGTAGCCTCCTATGAGCCTAATTTAAATCAAACCCCTAAAACCCGCTGTCTTGGGCTGGCCGGTGGCTAGTGGTTAAGTTCGCACCTTCTGCTTCGGTGGCCCCATGGTTCGCTGGTTCAAATCCCAGGTGCAGACATGGCACCGCTTGTCAAGCCATGCTGTGGTAGGCATCCCACACGTAAAGTGGAGGAAGATGGGCATGGATGTTAGCTCAGGGCCACTCTTCCTCAGCAAAAAGAGGAGGATTGACAGCAGATGTTAGCTCAGGGCTAATCTTCCTCAAAAAAACAAAAACAAAAACAAAAAAACCTGCTGTCTTGTCCTAACTCTTTAACCATGGACATGTTTTGGGGGATCTTGATTGTCCTAACTTTGTCACGGGAGCTTTTTTTTTTTGACAGAGGGTCCCTGTCTTCCTCCAGATTCTGGAAGGGACCCATGCCCCAGAAAACGCTAAGACCCTCCATGCTAATGACAGCGCCCAAAAGATTCCCTTTTTTTCTGCTTTGTTTTTGAAGCAATACATGGGACAGTTAGAAAAACCTGAATAGTCCCAACAGTATATAGAGAAAAGTTAAAATTCCTTCTTACCCATGCTCTGGGTTCTCCACCCCAAAGGCAACCTCGTTAAAAGTTCAGGGATCTTCCTGGAGCAGGATTTCTCCGTCTCATACTTACTGACATTTCGGGCCAGATAATTTTTGGTGGGTGCTGTCCCGTGCGTTGTAGAACGTTCATAAGCATGCCTGGCCTCTACCTACTAGATACTAGCAGAAACCACCCCCGCTCCCAGCTGTGGCATCCAAAACTGTCTGCAGACACTGCCAAATCGGGGACAAACCCCAGTTGGGAACCACGGCTTCCAGAGATGCACAAACTCTATGCACGCACAAACGTAGGTGTGGGTACCTCTACTCACTGCTCCCCTACACTGGTGGCACAGAGTCACTTTCCAACTCACTCGCGGGTCTGGACCGGGCGCGGGGGCCGGCCCGGGCCTCGGCAGGAGGCGACGGCCACTCACCAGGTCGCGGATGAGCTGGTCCACCAGCTGCTCGCCGCCCCCGGCGCCCTCGCGGGCCGGAGGGGAGCGGGAACGGCTCACCGCGTCCTGCCTCGCGGCCCGCGCCGCCGGGGGCCGCCCCGCGCCCTCCAGGAGGCCCTGGGCCAGCGCCAGGTACCCCGAGGCCTGCTCGCCGCGCCCGGGGGCCACCTCCGGCCGCCGCGGCCGCCGCTCGGCAGCCTCGGGCCGCCGCCGCTTCCTCTGCGCCTGGGCCTGCGCCAGCTCCTCCTGCCAGCGCCGGCGGAACTCGTCCAGGCTGTGGTCGTCCATGGCCGCCGCCCCTCCTCGGCCGCCGTGCGCGTCAGCCTGGGGTCCGCGCCGCCACGGCAGGGTCCCTCCGCGGGAAGTGTCCGCCGCGACCGGAAGCCGCCGCCGCCGCACCCCAAGGGTTCCGGCTGGGCGGCCCCGCCCCCGGCGCGCCCCTCGCGCGGTCCCGGGCGCAGCAGGCCGGGTCCGTGCCCCGAGCGCGCGCTCCGCTTCTGCTCTTGCACGCTTGTGGCTTTTGCCAAGCGCAGACTTGGCGCCAAGCACTGTTCCTTCGCTCAGCAAGCATGCATTGAGCAACTGCTGTCTGCCCGGCGCTAAGAATTCAGCATTTAAATCTGCCCCCGCCCGCCCCCCAAATCTCTCCCTTCTTGGGGTTTGCATTCAAGCGGTGGGGGAGATGTTCAACAAAGGAATATGAACGTTTGAATCAGAGGTAGGTGTTAGGAAGAAAACAGAACATATTAACTTCAGAAGGATGTTCAGGGAAGGCATCTTTGAGACGTCATTTGAACTAAGAGCTGAATGAGATGGACCAGCGATGGGAAGATCAGATCTCAGAGGAGATATTGCCAGAAGCAAGTACAAGTGCAGGAGCTGTGAGGTGGGAAAGAAAGTGGCTTTCAATCACACTTCGTCTTCAAAATGCTTTGTACCTGCTGTTCCCTCCGCAGGGAATTTTTCTCCCCACCTGGCCCTGGTTAACTCACACATCTTTCATATCTCAGCTCGTGCCTCACTTAATCTCCCAAACCCCGTGCCCCAAAAGATCGAGTCTCCCTGTTACTCATTTTTACAGCATCCTATACTTCTCATCATAGCCCAGAACACAGTTTGTAATTTTTTATTTCTGTGATTATTTATTCATATCTCCTTCCCTGCTGGACTGTCAATTCTTAGCTTGAAGGCTAGCAATTGGTAGGTACTCAATAAATATTTGCTGAATAGATAACTATTGTCCCCACTTTACAGATGAAGAAACTGAGCCCAAAATTACACAGCTGGTAATTTGCAAACCCGGGATTCCAATTCTTTATTTTTTTAAACACTCTGCACTTGACCTGTTAATTATTAGAATCATACAGCCCACATGCCTAAGCCAGCTAGGAACCCTTTGACAGCCTCCAGTTACCACGATCTTTTTCAGCTCAGTGATATTACCGGCATGGTTATCAGCCCAGGCTCCGAAGTCAGAGAGACGGATCTAGGTGAGAATAGCAGCACCCTCCTTTACTCACATCCCCTTTCTTCCAGCAATTCCACCTCTAGGAACTTACCCAAGAGAGGAACATGGAGGAGATCAAAGAATACCCTCAAGGATCTTCACGGAAGCATTGTTTCTAGTCCTGAAGATCAGAAGGAATCTAAACAGTTAACAACAGGGCATTGGTTAAATAAGTTATGCCCCATTAGAATGGAAGAAAAATCCTAACTAGAAGTCCACTCCTTGAGGGTGGAGACTGGATCTATTTGTTTATTGCTGTGTCTTCAGTGCTCAAAACAGTGCCTGGGACATGGTAGCTGCTCTATAAATAATGAATGAATAAATGAAATGCTGTGCAGCTATTAAATATTTCATTGGAGGAAATTTAGTCACATGAAGATTGTCACAATATGGTAAGTGAAAATAGTCAGGATACATAACCATAGATACAGTATGATCCCGGTAGTGTCTTTTAAAAAGTGTGTATGCATTTTCAAAAGAAAATACACCCAAATCTTAACAGACGAAATCTCTAGAGAGGGCAGGATTATGGGTGATTTTAGTGTTTTTTCTTCTTTATCTGTATATTCTAATTTTCTACAGCCTGGGGTCTGCGGGTTCGGATCCCAGGTGGACACAGCACCGTTTGTCAAGCCATGCTGTGGCGGCATCCCACACAAAGTAGAGGAAGATGGGCACAGATGTTAGCTCCGTGACAAACTTCCTCACACAAAAAAATAAAATAAAGAGCATTCTTGAGTTGGCCCCACTGTAAGCAACTTATACTCCACCCCACTGAGAACTTCTAAGGAGTCTTGAAGAACACACCTCAAGATTGTCCTCCCAAGAGATAAGAACTGGAAGAAGGGAGCACTTATCCACTGGCTTATCCTTCCTTAGAGAAAGTTTAAGTCAGGAGTTTTTCGTAATCTCTCACTTCCAGGTTGGGCATAAGTAAATGAGTTCCCATGGATATCCCACACTAAGGCAGCAGAGATGCCCTGGGGCAAAAAGCAAGAGACACTCAGTGCAGCTAATAGGAGGGACTGGCAGGTTACCTGTGCACAAAGCCAGTTGCTACAGCAATGACTGAAGTAAAAGATGAGTCAAGAGGATGTGATGTGGGGCATAAGAAATGTCCGATAAGTATTCTTTTTATAGTAAAAATAAAAACAATGAGCTATTTTTCCCCAAACATTCAGCTAACATCCTGCTTCATTCTAGATGCTTTCCATATGAATTCCAAGGGTCTGTCAAACTGGTTTTGATGGTCTACTTAGAGATCAAAAGCCAAATGTGGCTCTTCTTGTTATCTCTAAAATATATGGAACATCTAATATTTAAAAGCAAACTGGAAAATTTTTAAATACTTAATTATGAAGGTCAAATCAATGTTTCCTCTTGCCCCTTTAAAAGAATTTCTACAGGGGCAGTGCAGGCAGGCTAACGGGGCGATTAGACACCCAGAAAAAGTAAACAAAAAAGAGAAATATACTAAGAAGGAGAAAAATACTGTCCTTTTCTCAGTATTGTCTACCGTTCACCGACAATATTTATGTTGATTTTATATCTTCCCAATAATAAATTCCTAGGCCTCCATGTCCTCAAACGAAAAATAAAGATAAAAATATCTTCCCTTCAGAGTGACTATAAGGCTCATAAAACGTCTGTAAAACTCCTAGCATCCATCAGACACATAGCAGGCCTTCAATAAATGATGGCTATGATCCCCATTAATACGGTCTTGGCAGACAGAAATTACCTCTAACCTATGCTCTGTAAGGCTGGTGTTCCACGAACCCCACTTTTTTCATATCAAGAGTGTTCCTTGAAAGTTCAATCCATTAAAAGTCTTTGGTTGCAAGCAACAAGTCTTGCTTCCTTAAGCAAAAACGAATTGAACTTGGGATGACTCATCAAGTTAAAAGAAAAGAGGAAGAACCAGACCCTCGGAGTGCCCAGAATCAGATCAGATTCAGGGATTTCATAGTCATGAACTATCTGCTTTGGTTGAGCTCGCTACCTGTCTTCCATCTTCTGGGATCCACATTCCCAGAGCAGGGGTTCTCAGAGTGTGGCCCCTGGGCTAGCATCACCTTGGAACTTTTAAGAAGGCAAATTCTCAGCCCAGAGACTCAGGGGGTGCGACCCCAATCTATGTTTTAGCAATCCCTCTGGGTGATTCTGCTACAAGATCCAGTTTGAGAACCACTGTCCCAGAGGATCATCTGAACGGCCTATTTTGGGTCACCTTCCCAGCCCTTGATTGGGGGGAGGAGGGTTACAATGGATTTCCAGGACCCTGTGAAGTGAGGAGGCAGAGTTCCCCAAGACAGAAGAAGCGGGGAGGGATACTGAGCCAAATTAAGACATCTTCAAGCCTCTCATAAGAGGGAGACTCCGGGAATTCAGTCTTAGTGTCTCTCATGCTACTAGTCTCCTCTGCCTGTTGTAGCTATGTGGTGATTCTCCTCGGGATCCCAGCGCAGGTCTGCCGGAGCCCCTGAAAGCTGGCTGAAAAATGGCCATCATCCTCCCCGCAATGGTCTCAGTGGGACCCCCAAAAATGGTCTCATCCTCCTCAGACCAGCCACGCACTGGACCACCGACGTGCAAGAACTTCTTTCCTGCAGGGTCAGGTGGGTCTCAAAAAACTAGTGAGGGTGGGGGACAGGAGCAGAGATTATTAATTTATTTGTTCTCACGTACAAGGTCAGAAGGTTTATCAGTTTCCTGTTGCTGCTATAACAAATTAAGTGGCTTAAAACAACACACGATTATTCTCTTACATTCTAGAAGCCAGAGGTCCAAACTCCATTTCACTGGGCTCAAATCAAGGTGTTGGCAGGGCTGTGCCTCCTCCAGAGGCTCCAGAGGAGAACCTCTTTCCTCGTTTTCTTCAGCTCCTATATTGCATTGCTGGTCTATGGCTCCTGCCTCCATCTTCAAAGCCAGCAGCGTAGCATCTTGCTTCACTCATCCCATTGCCCTCTGTCTCTTGGTCAACTCTCCCTCTGCCTCCCTCTTATCTAAGGATGATTGTGGTTACCTAGGGCTCACCTAGATAATCCAGGATATTCTCCCCATCTCAAGACTCTTAATTTAGTCACATCTGCAAAAACCTTTTTATCACCTAAGGTAACATTCACAGATTCCAGGGATCAGGACCTGGATGTCTTTGGGGGCCATAATTCAGCCTACTACAGAAGGGCGTCAGTGACCACAGACTCCAATGCCTACAGGTGGCTCCAGGAAACAAAAACGAGGCAAGTGGGCCAGGTGTGGACTACGGCAAACTGAAGAGTGGATGCCCATCTAGAATGGGAAACCGATACTCTGCTCTACCCACCTGTTGGATCTTAGTCCAGATCTTCTAAAAATCAATATCTTGGTTTTTAATTATTAGCAACAAATTCCATTTTTTAAAGAAAAAGTGATTTTTATTAAAAATATAAGTTGCATTCAGCAGACTTCAAACCCCAAAATTCATTCTTGAACAATCCATGAGTTAGGACAAAACTCCCTTCAACTTACATTAAGATACCTCCTTAGCTCTTTTGACCAGGAGTGGAGAATCACACCTCATTTGGGATCACTAATGTGGGAAGAACACCAGAAGATTAATGTGAAAACTAATCAGAGGAAATGAGTATCATTTCAAAGGATATTGTTTACAAAATTAACAAAAACATCAGAATGAGGTAAGTCGCCATTTTGAACGTCAGCATGACCTTGATGTTCATCATATATGCATTATTGCCCTTTGCTGCTGTTTTATGCCTTCATATCAGCAAAATATAAAATTCTCTGGGGGAAACAAATTTGGTCTTAAAAAAACTATAGCAAAAAACAATTTGTTTGTTCTTGAGAACTTTCCCATCAATAATTTCATTTTTTTAAAAAGCTGCACAGACAGAATTCGGTGCCAGCTGCCAGTTACAGACTTAGTCATTCCAAAGGAGGTTGTCCCATATGGATACCACTCCCGACCTCTTTCTCTCTCCTCAATCCCCTCCAGCTTTTATGGAGCGCCCCGTTTAATCTCCCCAGCCTGGTTCCAAAGCCCCTCCCTCTGAAAGTGTTTCCTTCCTCCAGGAAGAAATGGGTTCTATCCTCGGGTCCCTTTTATTTATCTTGAAAATTCAGCTCCAGCCTGATGCTCATCAGAGATGCCCTGTTCAGCCACCTCTGGCTCAGAAGGAGGAGGTGGTGGCTTTGGTCCATAGAACGAGTGCTCTCACTCCAGCTCGGACTCTGAGACTCCCAGAGCTGGATTCCTTACCTGCCTACTTAAGAAGCAACATACCCTGGCAAGCCTGAGTTTTTCCTGGAGCCATCCCAGCTGGGGCTCACGTGAAGTAAAGATATTCTTGTTGTTAGCATGACTTTGACCCTGATTCGGTTGCAACAAGAACCCCAACAGTATCTTTGTCTTTGAAACCCCAACCAAGTTTTTCCTATCTCAGCAAATGAGACCACTACCCTGATGTTTCAGACAGGAGCCTGGTTCTCTCTCTCCCTTTCCTCTCACACTAGCAAGTCCTGACAATTCTACCACCACCATATATCTTGAATCTGTCCCCTTCTCTCCGTCTCCTCTGCCACCATCCTAGTCAAGGTAGGGTTGCCAGCTAAAATACAGATGCTCAGTTAAATTGGAATTCCAGACAGACAACTTGAGTGTAAGTAGGCCCCTGCAAAATTAGAATTTCAGATAAGCAAAGAG
Source organism: Equus asinus (assembly GCF_041296235.1). Classification (NCBI taxonomy): domain Eukaryota; kingdom Metazoa; phylum Chordata; class Mammalia; order Perissodactyla; family Equidae; genus Equus; species Equus asinus. The sequence continues at coordinate 82,421,293 of NC_091797.1, read as the reverse complement.
TAACTTTTTAGTATAAGTATGTCCTGTGTAATATGTGAGAAATACTAAAAAAAAATTCTTTGCATATCTGAAATTCAAATTTAACTAGGTGTCCTGAATCGTTATTTGCTAAATCCGGCAGGCCGAGGTCAAAGGCACCATCATCACACCTGGAGTGTCTGCTCACTGGTCTCCCACCTCCACTGTTGCTCCTGGCAATGAATCAGACAGCCAGAGAGCTTCTGAAAAAGCGAATCAGATCAGGACACTCCTCTGTTTAAAACACCTCAAGGTGCCTCCGCGGTTCTTGAAATAACAAACAAAATCATTTTTTAAAAGTTTTATTGAGATATAATTCACATCCTGTACAATTCATCCATTTAAGGTGTACAATTCAATGGCTTTTAGGATATTCCCAGATATGTGTAACCATCACATTTTAGAACATTTTCATCACCCAAAAAGAAACCCAATTCCCTTTAGCCATCACCCCAGCCCTCCCCTAGGCAACCACAATTCTACTTTCTGTCTCTGTAGATTTCTCTGTTCTGAAGATTTCATATAAATGGAATCACATAGTATGTGGTCCTTTGTGACCGGCTTCTTTCACCTAGCATAGTGTTTTCAAGGTTCATGCATGTTGTATGATATATCGGTATTTCATTCCTTTGTATGGCTGAATAATATTCCATTGTATGAATTTACAGTTATGTGCCACATAATGACACTTCAGCCAATGACAGACCACATATATGATGGTAGTCCCCTAAGCTTAGTACCATAAAGCCAAGGTGTGTAGTAGGCTACACCATCTAGGTTTGTGTAAGTGGACCTATGATGTTTGCACAATGACAAAATCACCTAATGATGCATTTCTTTCTTTTTTTTTTTTGAGGAAGATTAGCCCTGAGCTAATGGCTGCCAATCCCCCTCTTTTTGCTGAGGAAGACTGGCCCTGAGCTAACATCCATGCCCATCTTCCTCTCCTTTATGTGTGGGACAACTACCACAGCGTGGTGTGCCAAGCGATGCCATGTCCGCACCCGGGATCTGAACCGGTGAACCTTGGGCTGCCGAAGTGGAACGTGCAAACTTAACCACTGTGCCACCCGGCCAGCCCACGATACATTTCTTAGAACATATCCCGGTCATTAAGCCATGCAAGACTGTACCACATTTTGATTACCCGTTCATCCATTGATGGCCATGTGGGTTGTTTCCACCTTTTGGCTATTATGAATAATGCTGCTGTGAACATTCATGTACAGGTTTTTGTGTAGACAGATGTTTTGTTTTTCTTGGGTATATACTTAGGAGTGGAATTGCTGGATTAAATCATTTTTAGTTATATTTAAAATCACTTGAGGAACTGCCACAATGTTTTTTTGAAACTGGCGGCACCAGCTTACACCCCCACCAGCAGTGTCTCGGGGCTCGGTGCGTATTTTACATCTTCTCGTTCAAAGGGATCTGTGGTATGAAGAAGCTAAACCCTTTTCCATCACAGGGGTCTCTGCACTCACTTCCCCCCTCCTAGAACATTCTTCCTCCATCACTCTTCAGTGTGGCCGCCCCCTCTTCAGCCCTCTGCCCTCAGCTTAAATGTGAGCTCCTCAGACAAGCCGTCCATAAGCACCTCACCTAAGTAACGCGTCCACGTGCCATTCTCTCTATCACTGAAATTGACCCTCCCTCAATGGGTAAATTTCTTCTTTATTACTTTCTTCTTTGTGTGTCTCCCCTATTAGAATGTAGGCTCCCTGAGGGTGGGAACCATGTCTATCTTGTTTATCCTGTGTTCTCAGCCCCTGGCCAGAGCCGGGTTCCTAGGATGTGCTCAGTAATTGTCGGTTGGTTGAATGAATGAATAAATAAGTGAATGAAAAAAATGAGTCCATGAATGATGGAGCTAAGAGAAGGCATTTCTGAGGTTTGTGACCACACATAGTAGATGCTCAGTAAATATTTATGTTACTGATAAGGCTGCAAGTAATAAAGATATGCACAGCTGCACACACACCCACACAGCAGCAGAGAGAAAGATGAATTCAGTCCTTTAAGAATGAAGAGAGGGATGTCACTGTAAGTCCATAAATCTCTGCACAAGTGCCCACACAGAAGAGAGAGTCGCTTGGTCCATTGCACTTCACAATCTGCTGGGGAGATGAGTCTCCTCTCCTTTCTGTTTTAATAGAAAAATCACTCTGAGCACTTTGGAACTCTAATTACAGGTGACACACAAATGGAAAGAAAAATAGGAAGTCAAACATTTGAGCCAATAAGTTGCAATTTATATGGGCACTTAACAGCCTCAAAGTGCCCTACGCCACTCAGGATTCCCTCCAAGCACTTTGCAGACGCGCGGCACAGGAGCTGCTGTGAGGACGGAGTCAGGAATGTCTACAACGCGCCCGAGCTCTTTGGAGACGTGTCAGTGTCGGGAAGGTTAATGTCCATTTTCACAAGGTTTCTCCAAGGTCAATGCCATGTAGAGGGCTGATTCTAGCCCACCTCTGTAGCCCGATCTCTCAGTGCGTTCCCTCCTCAGTCTCTAAGCTCTAATTATCTCTGCTCCTTATAACCATCCACCCCATCATACTCTCTCTTGCGTGGAACTCTCATCCCCTCTTTCTTGCACCTGCCTAACTCCTACCAGGTTTCATTTTAGAGGTCACCTCCTCCAAGACGCCTTCCTGCCTTCTTCCTTCTCCAGACTGGATTGATTCTTAGGTTGACTCCTGGTTCCACATGCAAGGAGCTTGGAAGTCTCCACTCCATCCTAACAAGTAAAAAGCTGAAGAGGCTGAAAAATCAACAACTCTTCTTGGATTTGTAAGAGAAGCAAGGACACCGAACAACCACTGCCCCCAGGATTGAAGGGACAGACAGGCGCATGCAGAGTCTCGGCTTATTGGAGCAGAAACTCACAAGTGGAAACCGCTGCAGGAGCCAATCCCAGGATAGGGAGACCTGCACTGGAACTGACGACCGCCTGGAGGCTTAGTGTGGACAAGCCTGAGTTCAAAGTTCCAGGGAATCCAGTCACAGGGGGAGCCCCACGCTTTCGTGAATCTTACCTCCAGGAAGTTAACCAAGTTCTCACAGTAAATATCAGAGAAAAATCCCCTCGGACTTCCTGCAGGGAGAAGGGAAAGGAACCATTTTTGAAATACACCAGAGCACTCCATTTTTCTTAACAAGGCCTGCCCTCAGAGGAAACTAGTTAACAGAGCCTAACCTGCTGGAGTACCATCAGAACTTAACTGACCTGGGGGAAGGGAAATACCCAATACCAGCCCCTCAGGCTCACCTAAGGGGAGAAAAAAACTGAGAAACGCTTGTGAAGTTCACAGTCCAGAGGTAAAGTCTCACTTCCTAATCACAGGACTGCAGACGCTTCCCTTACCCCCACACTCACCACCATCTTACTAAAGGCTTATCTATAGCCATTCTTTTTACCTGGAACATGACGTCCAGCCATCAAGGAAAAATTACAAGGCATGCTAAAAGGCAAAAGAAAAACACAATTTGAAGAGATGGAGCAAGCATCAGAAACAAACAAGGCAGAGATGCTGGAATTATCAGACCAGAAATTTAAAACGACTGTGATTAATATGCTAAGGGTTCTCTTGTATAAGGTAGACAGCATGCAAGAAAAGATGGACAATGTAAGCAGAGAGATGGAAATCCTCAGAAAGAACCAAAAAGAAACACTAGAGATCAAACACAGTAACAGAAATGAAGAGTGCTTTCAATGGGCTTATTAGTGCACTGGACACAGCTCAGGAACGAATCTCTGAGTTTGAGGATATCTCAGTAGAAACCACCAAAACTGAAAAGGAAAGAGAACAAAGACTGGAACAAAACCCCAAAACCAGAAAAGAATATCCAAAGACTGTGGGATAACTACAAATGGCATATCATATGCATAATGGGAAAACCAGAAGGAGAAAAAAGAGAGAAAGAAACAGAAAAAATATTTGAAACAATAATGACTGAGAATTTCCCCTAAATTAATGTCAGACACCAAACCACAGATCCAGGGAGCTTAGAGAACTCCAAGCAAGAAAAATGTCAAAAATCTATACCTAGGCATATTATTTCCAAACTACAGAAAATCAAAAATAAAGAAAAAAGTCCTGAAAGAAACTAGAGAGGAAAAAACACCTTACCTTTGGAGGAACAAAGATAAGAACTGCATCCAACATCTCAGAAATCATGTAAGCAAGAAGAGAGTGGAGTGGAATATCTAAAGAGTTGAGAGAAAAAACCACCAACCCAGAATTCTGTACACTACGAAATTATCCTTCAAAAGTGAAGGAGAAATAAAGACTTGCTCAGACAAACAAAAATTGAGAGAATTTGTCAGTAGACCCACATTGCAGGAAATGTTAAAAGTTCTTTAGAGAGAAGGAAAATAACATCGATCAGAAAGTCAGATCAACATAAAGAAAGGAAGAGCATTGAAGGAGTAAGTGAAAGGAAAATAAAAACTTTTATTTTTCTTATTCTTAATTGATCCAACAGATAACAGTTTGTTCAAAATAATAATAGTAACAATGTATTCAACTATGTGTGGTTATGTATAGATCTTACGTATGTATACATATGCTTATGTATGCTTATATACAAGTGAATGAATTACAGCAATGATATAAGGGACACGGGAGAGGAATTAGAATTATTCTGTCATTATAAGGTACCAACACTACCCATGAAGTGGTATAGTGTTATTTGAAAGTGGACCCGGATTATTTGTAAATGTATATTGCAAACTGTAAGCCAAGAGCTTAAAAAAATTAAAAAAAAAAAGTATAACTGATCTACTAAGAAAGGAGATAAAATAGAAACATACACATCAATCAATTAAAACCACAAAAGGCAGAAAAAAGAATGGAAGACAAAAATAGGAACAAAGAACGAGGGCAACAAATAGAAAATAGTAACATATATGGTAGCTATTAATCCACCTATATCAATAATCACTTTGAACATCAATGGTCTAAATGCGCCAATTAAATGACAGATTGTCAGAGTGGATGAAAAAACAAGAGCCGCTATATGTTGTCTGCAAGAAACTCACTTTAAATATAAAGACACATATAATTAGAAGTAAATGGATAAAGAAAAATAGACCATGCTAACACTAATCAAAAGAAAACAGGATTAGCTTTATTAATTTCAGACAGAGCAGACTTCAAAGCAAGGAAAGTTATCAAGGATAAAGAGGGGCATTACATAACGATAAAGGGGTCAATTCTCCAAGAAGACAGAACAATCCTTAATGTGTATGCGCCTAACAATAGAGCACAAAATTATGTGAGGCAAAAACTGACAGAACTGCAAGGAGACATAGATGAATCCACTATCATAGTTAAAAACTTCAACACCCCTCTCTCAGAAATGGACAGATCCAGCAGGCAGAAAATCAGTAAGGACATAGTTGAACTCAATAACACCATCAATCAACTGGATATAATTGACATCTATAGACTACTTCATCCAACAATAGCAGAATACACATTCTTCTCAAGCTCACACGGAACATTCACCAAGATGGAGCACAGTCTTGGCCATAAAATGCACTTAACAAATTTAAAAGAATACAAGTCACACAATGTCTACTCTCAGACCACAATGGAATTAAACTAGAAGTCAATAACAGAAAGATAACTGGAAAATCCCAAAATACATGGAGATTAAGCAACACGCTTCCAAATAACACACGAAGAAGAAATCTCAAGAGAAATTTTTAAATACTTCAAACTAAATGAAAATGAAAACACAACTTATCAAAATTTATGGGATACAGGGAAAACAGTGCATAGAGGGCAATTTATAGCACCGAATGCATTTATCAGGAAAGAAGAAAGCTCTAAAATCCATAATTTAAGTTTCCACCTTAGGAAACTAGAAAAAAGAAGAGCAAATTAAATCCAAAGTAAGCAGAAGAAAAGAAATAATAAGAATTAGAGCAGAAACCAATGAAATTGAAAACAGAAAATTAATACAGAAAATCAACAAAATCAAAAGCTGGTTCTTTGAAAAGATGAATAAAATTGATAAGCCTCTAGCCAGCCCAACTAAGAAAAAAAAGAGAGGACATAAATTGTTAATATCAGAAATGAAGAGGGGCTGGCCCAGTGGCACAGCGGTTAAGTGCGCACGTTCTGGTTTGGTGGCCTGGGGTCCACTGATTTGGATCCTGGGTACGGGCATGGCACTGCTTGGCAAGCCATGCTGTGGCAGGCGTCCCACATATAAAGTAGAGGAAGATGGGCGTGGATGTTAGCTCAGGGCCAGTCTTCCTCAGCAGAAAAAGGAGGATTGGTGGCAGATGTTAGCTCAGAGCTAATCTTTCTAAAAAAAAAAAAAAACCAACCTACAATAAAATATGTTTTTTTAAAAAAGAAAAGAAATGAAGAGAGGACACCACTACAGGTCCTATGGACATCAAAAGAATAATCAAGAAATACTATGAACAACTCTGTGCCCACAAATTTGATAACCTAGATGAGATGGACTAATTCTTTGAAAGATACAATCTGTCAAAATTCATACAAGAAGCAATAGACAATCTGAATAGGCCTGTATCTACTAAACAAATTGAATCAATGACTGATAACCTTCCAAAACAAAAAGTACGAGGCCCAGATGGGTTCACTGGGGAGTTCTACCAAACATTTAAGGAAGAAATTACACCAATTCTCTACAATCTCTTTCAGAGAATAGAAGCAGAGGGAATACTTTCTAACTCATTCTATGAGGCCAGCATCACCCTAATACCAAAACCAGAAAAGACATTACAAGAAAACTACAGACTAATCTCTCTCAGGAACGTAGATGCAAAAATCCTCAATAAAATATTAGCAAATCAAATGCAACGATGTAAAAAACAATGTATAAAAAGAATTATACTCCATGACCAAGTGGGCTTTATCCCAGGTATGCAAGGCTGGCTCAACATCTGCAAATGTAACCCATCACATCAACAGACTAAAAAAGCAAAACCACATGATCATATCAACAGATGCAGAAAAAGCATTTGGCAAAATCCAACACCCATTCATGACAAAAACTCTCAGTAAACTAGAAACAGAGGGGAGCTTCCTCAACTCGATAAAGAATATCTACAAAAAACCTACTGTTAACATCACACTTAATGGCGAGAAACTAGAAGCTTTCCCACTAAGATCAGAAACAAGGCAAAGATGTCCCCTGTCATCATTCCTTTTCAACATCATACTAGAAGATTCTTAGGTTGAAAAAACAGAAACCCGACTTAAAATGACTTTAGGGAAAAAGAATGTATTTTTGTTCGGGGACGTTCATGAACAGACGTAAACTCGGGCTCTCAGACAAGTCTTCAGATCTCTCCTGCTGCTTTGTTCTCTTCCTCTCTCTCTCTCTCTATTCCTCTCTCTCCCTCTCTCTCTTTCTCCTCCTCCTTTGCTCTCTCTCTCTCTCGCCCCCTGTCTCTCTCCCTCCTGCCTTCTCTCTCTCACTTTTTTTCTCTGTTGGCCTCACTTTCTTCTACTGCAGTTGGGGGAAAGCATTGCTGTAGCATTAGGTGGCATAAAGGAAAGCGAATTAAATTCATTTAACATGTGTGCTACACTCCACGGTCAGATTTGGGATGGAGTTTGGGAGCGGCTGGTGGGCATAGGGGTGAGAAAAGAGGAAGTCAAAAGACCTTGGCTGGTGTTCCAACTCAGGCAGGAACTGAACTAGCTCTGTGATCTTGGGCAAGCCACCTGACCTCTATGACCTCTGCTTTCCTCATGGGCAAAATCGAAAAGACTAGCTAGATTCACATTTTTCACCCTTTAATGAGTGGAAGAAGCCCTGGGAGCTGGGCCCCACTCCAGGGTGTCTGAGTGGGGCTGGGTGAAGCCTGAGGATGGGCACGGCCAACAAATTCTCAGATGATCCAGATGCTGCTGTTCCAGAGACCCACACTTTGAGACGATTTTCTAGGGACTTCGCTATGAATTTCCACGAATTCTATGAATCTAAAAGTTGCGGGAAGAAGTAAAGAAAAAGATTATGAACCAGGAAAGGTTTGTACATTTGGAATCATGATTACGTGGGGGTGGCGTGGCACTTTTTAAAACTGTGCTAAAATATATATTACTTAAAATTTTCTGTTTTAATTATTTTAAGTGTACAGTTTAATGGCATGAAGTACATTCTCATCTGCAACCATCACCACCATCCATTCCGAGAACTTTTTCACAATCCCAAACTCAAAGTCCGTCCCCATTAAACATTAATTCTCCAGCTCCCCTCCCCCCAGCCACTGGCCACCACCATTCACTGTCTGTCTATCTCTATGGATTCAATGACTCCAGGAACCTCATATAAGTGGAATCATACAGTCTTTGTCCTTTTGTGCCTGGCTTCTTTCACTTAGTATAATGTCCTCAAGGTTCATCCATGTCGTCTCATTTTTCAGAATTTCCTTCCTTTTTAAGGCTGAATAATATTCCATTGTACAGATAGCCCATATTTTCTTTATCCATTCATCTGTGGATAGCATAGTTGTGTTCTGATTTAGGTGTCAGGAGTTTCATTTGAACAAAGTTCTATTTTGTAACTGATTTATAACCATTCATTGGATTAGGACCCAGTCCCATATGACCTCATCTTAACTTGTTTACATTTGCAAAAACTCTATCTTCAAGTAATGTCACATTCACAGGTTCCAGATGGAGATGAACTTTTGGGGATGCTATTCAATCCAGTACACATGGAGCTACAGCAGCCATTTTGCTGCCATGAGGCAGTAAGCCTGAGGACTAAAACCAAAACACTAAGGATGGTGGAGTGGAAGCAAAGACAGCCTGATTCTTAATGAAATATTTGCATCACGAACCCAGCCCTGAGCTTGCCTTCCCTTGGGCCAGGGGTGAAACACTTCTTCCGTAAAGGACCAGATAGTAACACTTTATGCTCTGCAGGCCATACAATTTCTGTCGCAACTATCCAACTCTGCTGTTGCAGCACAAAAGCAGCCAGAGATAATACGTAAATGAATGAGCATGACAGTATTCCAATAAAATTATTACAAAAACAGGCAGCGAACCAGAATGGTCCACATGCCATAGTTTGCCAATTGCTGCTCTGGACTCATGGTCCAGTAAATAATAAAAATCCTTATACCAGTTGGATTTTCTGTTACTTGCACCAAATGCATACCAACTGATCCATCTGAGGCAGAGTTTCTCACGCTCAGCACTACTGACATTTGGGGCCAGATAGTTCTTCATTGTCTGTGCGCCGTAGGATGTTAAGCTGTATTCCAAGCCCTGCCCGTCAGATGCTAGTAGCACCCTTCAGTTGTGACAACCAAAAAATGCCCCCAGGCATTGCCAAATGTCTCCTGGGGAGCAAAATGTCCCTAGGTGAGAACCACCGGTCTAGAGTAAATAGCTAGAAATGGAATCACCGGGTCACAGGGCATGTGCATTTTCAATTTTTCTAGGTCTGCCAAATTGTTCTGTAGCATTTATCCTCGGTTACCCTCTCACCAGTATAATTTCAAGTCTAGAGATTCTCTTGTTTACACTAAGCTTGGTTGCCTTCAATAAAGTGATTATCGCTGGAGTGAAGGACAATATGTCTGAATCGTCACAGCAGGGGTGCCTGTGTGACCAACCCTCCCTCTTGTGACTCCAGTAATCAAGGCACTAGGTCTGATTTAAGTGAGGTTCACCCTTCTCACTTAAAGTATTCATGAGACTATAATTATGGGCTGGTTAATTTTTTCTCTCCTGCTGTGGACATTTGTCTGCTGTTCCCTCTTTACTTGCAACAAAAAATCCTTAAGGGAGAAGTATCAGATGAATAATTAGGAGATCCCCGGAGGAGTTACCCCCTCTTTTCAGGTATCAGAGGGTTAAACAGGATACATGCGAGAGAGGAGAGCTGCCCTGCTCCTGGTCTATTGAACAGAGGGGACTTTCCTGGGAGTAAACGTGATGTAACTGAATATTGGACTCACTGAAATCTGAATCCTCTTCTTTTCCCAGTGGGTTTGGGTCAGGGTCCCTGTTCTGTTGCTTAAGTGGATGCTTAATAATCCCTATATATCAACGAGGACCATAACTAACATTTATTGAGTGCCAGGCACTTGGCTAAACACTTGATACCTTCTCTCTTTTAATCCTCCCAACAACCCAATGAAGCACTATAATTATTACTTCCATTCTACAGATGGGAAAGTGGAGGCTCAGAGAGGTGAAAAGGATGCCCAAAGTACCGAGCTATTGCTCGGTCGGGCTAGGGTTCAAACCCGGGTCTCTCTGGCTCAGAGCATCAAACCGCTCCTCTGTATCTCTGACTTTGATTCAAGAACTGTGTTGTTCACCAGGCCAACTCCTGGCATCAGCTCTGGCCCTGGCATCAATACACAGCTTCAGGAAACACAGGTGTCTGGAGGGGCAACACTTACCACTTCACCAAGCCACACGGATGAAAACACCGTAAGTAAGGCTCACTCGGTCTCAAACACCAGGATAGGTAATTATTGTCTTAACTAAAGAAAAGAAAGGCCTCTCCCCCCCAACACCCGTTCCTGTTCTGAACACTTGAGTATTGATTTTGGTAGGAGGTAAGGGAATGATTTGGGGTAAGAAGTTTTTTTTGTTATTGATGACAACAGTTCTATGTACATCACCATGTATGTTTGAAGGAGAGAAAGACAAATCAGGATGCTTACCATTCATTCAATCAATCTTTCAACAAATATTTATCTGCTACAAGCACCTGCTATGTGCTAAACCCAGTTTTAAGCACTGGGATTCTGTAGGAAACCTGTGTGGACTAGAAAAATCTGTCTTATTTCTTCCCTCTGTGAGCGAGAGTTTGCACATCCCGGCAACTGGCAGGAAAAGTTTTCTCTGAATGAAAGTATCAACTGGATTTCATGAACTGTTTCTCAGAATCATCCCCTAAAATGCCTCCTCCCTCAAAAGTCTCCAGGAGGACATGGAAGAGGAAGAAGGAGACCATGCGAGCAGTCTTGGAACTCAGCCCTTCTCAAGAACCCAGAAGAATGTCCAAGAACACGCCTGGAGGTAAAAGCGGCCAAAGGATCTTGGAGTCGGCAGGGTTGGTTTCCCCTGAGGCCTTGGTGTGTAGATGGCCACTTTCTTGAGCCCCTTCTTATAAGGACACTAGTCACCTTGGGCTAGGGCCCCATTCTAATGACCTCATTTTAACTTAACTACTCTTTGAAGACCTTGTCTCCAAATACAGTCATATCCCGAGGTCTGGGGGCTTAGGACCTCCACATGGGAATCTGCGGTGGGGACACAACTCAGCCCGTAACAGCCTCTCTCCCTCTTCCCAAGTCCTCAGGGGTGACGTATCGCTAAAGAGCACAAACTCTGGGGCCAGACAGCCGTGTCACCTTGGATACGTTATTTAGACGCCCTGCCTCAGTTTGTTCATCCATAAATAGGACCAACAATAGTACCTGTCCTATCACATAGAGCTACAAGGAAGGTTACACAAGTTAATATGTCTAAGGCACTGAGAACAGTGCCTGGCACAGAGTAAGCCCTGGATAAGTGTTTACCAAATTAAACAGTAAAATCAAAAACTCATTTATACTAAAGTGTTAGGAGAGCCTTATGTTACTCTCCCAAAGAATCTGCTTTTTCTGCACAATACTTAACATCAGGGACAGGATCGTCAATTCACAACAGGGGAACCATGTATATTTGAGGGTGCGGCCCCTCCAACATTCTTCACAGCACACTGCTTAGCGAATGTATGGTCTACTTTAAAATACTAACAGTAGCCAGCCTTTGTTAAATGTTAACAGTGTGCTGGACACCATGCAGAGGCCTTTATGGGTACGGTCTTATTTAACTCTGTGAGATAGGTGCCATCATTCCCACTTAATGCTTGAGGAAATGGAGACCCCAGAAAGCCCCATCTCAAGGCCAAGTTCCCCAGTTGGTAAATGGCGGGATAGGCCAGAACAACTTCAGTGTGAGGGACAGTCAGCTGCAGAGTCGGGAGAAAGAGGTCTTCTCTTTCCCCCCACTTTTTCAGCACCCCCTTCTCTTCTCCCTCCGCTGAACGACAGGTCCCCATGGCCAAGGCTGCACTTTCTGCTACAGAAAACATCCAAGCGGCTGGGACCCGACCCAGCACCACCTTGCGAGCCCAGCATTTCGAGGGGCAAGCTTCCAAACAGGGTAATAATCGTCCCATTAAAATTAATGTCCATGAAGTGAGCCGTTAAAAGCGTGCAGATTAAAAAGGGGAGGGAGGGAATTGTTCAATTTAAATCCAAAGGGCTTTTTAAATAGACACTGTATCTTCATTCTTGGAACGCTACACCGGGCAATGGATCAGCTCCCCTCTGCAAAGACTAGGGGGGATTAAGGAGGTGAGTCCCAGGAGGATGGGGAAGTGGTTCTCGCCAGAGGCAAAGGGAACCAAGGTTTATCCAGGGCCCACTGCATGCCAGGTGCTTGGCATGCATTTCTCTGATTTAATCTCTGCCCCAGTCCTGCGAGGAGGTATTATTGTTCCCAGATTACAGGGGGCAGTATAAACCCGTGGTTAAGAGTTTAGAGCCGGCCACAGATGGCCCTAGGTTAGATACAGGTTCACTCTGTGCTAACTCTGTGAGCTTGGGCAAGAGGCCTTACCGCCCTGTGCCTCAGTTTCCCCAACTGTAATGTAGGATAGTAACAGCACCATCTCCGCCTCTAGAATTGCTGGGAGACAGACCTTACATAGCTAGGCAGGAACCTTCGCCCAGAAACTGCAAAGAAGGCCACGTAAGGGAAGTGGTGACCATGGTTAAAGGTAGAAGAAGGAGGTAAGGATCCCTGAGATCACACAGCAGAGCTGGCACCTGAGCCTTGACCAGGCAGCAGGCCGCGGGAAATTCCTCCTCCTTATAAATCCAGATCCAAACTAGGTTCATAGTCTTGAAGAGTCTTTTCCAAGTGACCACAAAACTCTCTGGGCCTTGGCAACACTCTGCCTTGGGAAGGACAGAATCGAAGGTTCCTCATCAGGTCCCAGACCACCGGCTTGGAGCCACCTCCGGGCTCCTCCAGTTCTCTGAATCCCGAAGTTATCGGAATCCCAACGCATTTAAGATCGGAGATGGTCTCTTTCTCCCCCAAAGAATCCTGAGGGCCCCTCGCCCATCTGTACCTTCGCTAGTAGGGACCACTCCAGACCCTCCAGGCTGGAGGGACAGAGAAGAGCTCACGTGCCCCGCGCCCCTCCCCCAACCGACCCCTTAGGGTCTCCACTGCACATTAAATCGGGGTCGCCGCCAGCAACTATAACCCTGGCAGGAAAAGAACATTCACAAAGGGAGCAGACAAAAACACGTTTCCTTTTAGAAAAACCCTTGTGAGCGTCTTTCGGATGCGAGTGCGGGGCGCAGCGAACGCGTGCCTCCGCGCCTGGCCGGGGCCAAGGACCGACCCCTCTAACCCCCCCCCCCCCCCCACGACCTCCAGCAAGGTTTCCAGCCGCGCCAGGGGCGCGTTAGGGTCTGGCCGCAAAGCCCAGACCTCGGGGGGGGGGGGGGGGTGTCTCGGGCGTGTTCAAATCCAAAGCCTACAGGTGCCGAGTCAGACCTGAAAGTAGGCAAGTTGGTCTGAATCTGGCCCTCTCATAAGATTTTGAATCAACCCACCTTCCCAAAACAAAACAATAGCCTCAGAATATTTTTGAATAACGCAGCCGAATTCGATAGCGGCTTCATCCAAAACGGCAAACAAGCCTGCTTCCGTCTCCAAATCGGAACTGGAGCTGAATTCAGGAAAAAGGGAAGGAAGAAACCTGCCCCGGCGCTCCACGCCTCCGCGGGGGTCCCCCGCGACCCCCCAAGCCCGGGACCTCGGCAGCGGGGCGCCTTCTCGCGTCCCAGCCCGCCGCGCTGCTCCTCGCCCAGACCGCGCGCCCCCTCGCTTTCGGCGCCGCGAGGGTTAAAAGTTACCTCTCGGTTTCTTCTGCCTGCAGCCCCCCCTCCCCCCCCCGGGGCCGGATGATGTAACCCCCCTCCTCGAGCCCTCCCCGCCCCCCTCCACCATGTGACACTTTAATTAATAATAGCGCCGTCAGCACAACAAACGCACAACACAAGGAGAAACTTGGTGTCCAGGGGAGGCCCCCGGCGGCTGGAGCGCGGCGGAGGCAGGCGCGGAGGCCGGAGGCAGAGGAGGCGAGGGGCGGCCCGAGCGCGGGGAGGGAGCGAGGCGAGCGGTCATGTGCCCGTGCCCCCTGCACCGCGGACGCGGCCCCCGGGCCGTGTGTGCGTGCAGCGCGGGCCGCCTGGGTCTGCGCTCGTCCGCCGCGCAGCTCACGGCCGCCCGGCTCAAGGCGCTCGGCGACGAGCTGCACCAGCGCACCATGTGGCGGCGCCGCGCGCGGAGCCGGAGGGCGCCGGAGCCCGGCGCGCTCCCCACCTACTGGCCCTGGCTGTGCGCGGCCGCGCAGGTGGCGGCGCTGGCGGCTTGGCTGCTCGGCAGGCGGAACTTGTAGGAACGCGGGGCTTCTTGGTGGGGCCGGAGCCGAGACCCAGCCGGAGCGAGCAACAGGTACGCGAGCGAGCGAGCGCGCGCCAGGGCGCGGTGGCTGGGGACTGGAGACGCTGGGCTGGCCTGGGAGGGGCGAGCGGCAAGTTTGGCTTGCTTCTCTTCCCATCTCCTTCTTCCTCTGCTCCCTTCTCTCGCGAGGATCTCCGTCCCCCTCCTCTCCAGTCCCCTCTCTCCTTCCAAGTGTTACGTCCACCGTTTCTGTCCCCTTCTCTCCGAATCCTTAAGCGCATCGTGCCACTCCCTCCAGTGGGGTGGCTTTGGGAGGACTTTAACCTCCATAATCCCCACCAGCTCCTTAAGTAGACACACATGTAAAAAGTGTGCTTGCAGTGAGAACGTAGTTAGAAGCCACGCCAAATAATTATCTATCGCGCTTTCTCGACAAGTCCTCGTCCTTTTCTGAGCCGCCTGCCAGTCCTAAGTCGCCGCCGTCTCCGCCACCTCCGCTCCACACCCTCTTCTCCCTAGGTGTCACTTCTCCAGTTTCTGTTCCCCTATTCTCCGGCGCCCCGAGCGCAACTCGCGACTTCCTTCCCCTCCAGGTTCCCAGCTGGCTGTCTTTCCGTCTAAGGCCTCCGCACTTTGCAGTTTTCCTCCGCGCTGCCAACTTCGCTCCTTCTCCAGCAAGGTGTCCCGTTTAAGGAGTTGGACTCTTCTTCACCAGACTGTTGGAGCTGAGATGAAGGAGATGCCTCCGAAGTGGGCTGGGATCTGAGGCTCTTAGGGAAACTCCAAGGGGAAGCCTTAATGAAAGAGCATTTATTGAGCGCCTTCTGGATGCTAGGCCCTGTTTAAGGAGGCAGTGTTTGCGAGCTCGCTGTATACTAGGCTCTACGCGGTGGTGAGGATGGGGTGTGCATATTGAGCGCCTAGTGTGTTTGGTACCAGTGGGAGAAAGGTACTGAGCATCTACTGTGCTCTAGGCCCTTGGGGTTGGGGAATTATTGAGCACCAACTGTGCGCCTGGCACTGCGCTAGGCGCTATCGGGGAGCAAACGCATAAGGATCGTCTTTTCAGAATCTGGAATAGAGAGGAGAGCTGCAGAGAATGGAGGTGGAGAGAATCAGGCTGAGCCCACCACGGGTGACTCTAGAGCTGAAGGTGAAGGTCGGAAGTGCGAAAGTCAGTGACCCTGGGATGCCGCGGCCCACGGGTGCCGTGCGCTCTGGTCCTGCCGAGACCCCCAGCGCTCCGATACCCTGGGAAGCTGGCGCGGCGCCCGCAGGCGAGGCCCGAGCGTCTGTGCCGGCGGGGAGAGGCGGCAGCCGGAGCGTGGGGGGTGGTAGCTCCGGGGGAGCTGCGGGGGTGCGCGGGGTGTGAGCCGGGAGCGCGGGCGACAGATGTCGCGTGGGTCGGCGCAGCCCAGGCGCCGGAGAAGAGGGGTGCGCGCTTCGGGGCGCCCTCCGCCCGGCTCCCGGAGGTCCCATCCGCTTCCCCCCTCCCGGAAGAGAGGCCCGGGGTTGCCCTCGGCTAGAAGGGGCCAGGCTGGGGCTGCCGATTCCCAGGGACAGGAACGACATTTTAAACGGGGCGCGGGGGGACAGAAAAAGGGAGTCGAGCGAGAGACGCGAATCCCAAAGCGTGGAATTTAGGGAAAGGCAGAAAGAAGGTGGGAAGAGAGGGAAAGAGAAAACAGGCGGCGAGACAGGGAGAGAAAGGAAGATGCGGGAGCTGGAGAAAAAGAGAGACTGCCAGGACAAGTTGCAAGACGGTGGGAAAGTGAATCAGAAGGAAAGATGGGAAGCGAGAGGAATCCAGCAGAAATGGAGAGCGCGGCTAGGACACCTCTTCCTCCTTGGGTGTGGGTGAGACTGGGAAAGCGCTCCTCTCCCGGGCCAAGGCGGCGCTGGGTGCTGGGTGCTGGGCGCCCCACCCACGGGGCGGAGAACGCCAGGCGGGAGCCCGGCTGTGTGCGCGCGTCGGGGCTGGGGGTGCCGCGGGGCCGGGGGTGCCGCGGGTCCCGGATGAGGGGGCTGCGGGCCAGGAGGTGGCGGGAGACCTCCGCGCGGGCGAGGAGTTGAGAGACTCGGGCCCACGCAACAGGGGAGGGGGGCGGAGAGGAGTTTCGCTGGTACGACGTCGGCAGATAATTGTCGCCAGTTGTCGCCGAAGAGTTTATTTCCCCGCCTTCACTCTGCTTCTGCCCGAGTTCCGCGCTGCACCCGCCACCTCCTCCCCACACCCCTGGATTCTCCTTCCGCCTGCTCTATCCCGCCCGGGGGGCCCCAGCAGCCACACCCTCCAGGGTTCTCCCGCCTCGGGGCCCTGACCCCAGGAAGCCCGGCACGACCTTCCTCCAGCGCCGCCCCTCAGTCCCTCGGGACGCCGGTAGAACTGGGTACCACCCTCCTGCTGCGCTCCCATCCTGGGTTCGCCCTGCTTGGGCTCCCAGCCTCCGCCCCTATCCCAGGAACTCGAGTTCTCTCCCCGCCACCCACCACCTGCGGTTCTGGCCTTTCTTGCGCTTTTGGCCTAATTGGGGAGATACCTGGCTTTTCCCGGCCTCTGGTAAGTTAGGAAGAATTGAAAAGAAATCCACCGGCGGAAGACAATTTGTTGAGTTGTGTGTGGGGTCCTCCTGGCTTTTGCTACCTCAGAGGAGAGATGGGAATGCTCACAGGGTGCATTAAGTGTTTGATGGAGGCCTGAGTCGGCCATTTAGGGCTGACAGTTCTCTTAGGCTGAAGTGTGAGTTTAGCTATCTGCAGGACAACAGTTTCAACAAACTTGTTTGAGCCTCTGCTGTGAGCCAGCAATAGTTTTCTCAGAAGTCATCATTCACACACACACACACACACACACACACAGCTGAGACTGTTTTCCCATATGTAAAATGGGGGTAAAATAGTACTTAATGCCTAGGTGCTGTCAAGAGGGTAAAATGAATTCATATACAGAAAATTCTAGAACAGTGCCAGGCACATAAGAAGTGGGTATAAATGTGAGCTATCATGATTATGATTGTGCCTTTAGGATCTTTCTTTCCCACAGTAGACGACATTTTGCCATCGTCATTGGTGGCACTTCCACACCATTCCTCCTTGCTCTCTTGGGGAATCAGGGCCAGACAGCTGGGACATGTATGGCAGTTAAGAGCATGGGTTTAGGGATCAGACAGAGAGATTCAAGTCCCAGCCCAGGAACTTAGTGGCAGTGTGACCCTGGGTAAGAACCATAACCTCTCTGAACCGTTATCTGTAAGCTGGAGCTGCACTCTTTCAGAGTGGTTGGGAGGATGATAGGACAGCATCCATTTGCAGTGCCTGGCACTTAGTTCACTCATCAGAGGATGGTATGAAATGGATAATGCCATTCTTATTATTTCAAAGGGGAAACTGAGGCAGAGAGTTCACCTGAGTCATCCCAAAGGATCAGTGGCAAAGTCAGAAGTGGAACTGGAGTTTCTGACTTTGAAGGCTGGCTGGCTGACTTGGGAGATGCAGGGCAGAAGATACTGGGTGGCAGGCAGAGGAGGTGGTGAGCTGAGAATTCCTGCACTGGTGAGATTCCCTCTCCGAGAGAGCCTCAGGGGAGGCTCCTTGGAGGCTGGGGAGGCCGGGAAGAGGATGGATGTGATTTAACCAGTCACTGCTGGAAGATGCAGGAGAGAGGGAACAAAAGATGCTTTACGGTGAGGTTGGCTGGTGGAGGCGTGGGAGGGAGGGAGGGAGAAGTTGCCTTGGGAGGGGACAGGGAGGGAGAGAGAATGGAGCCCAGGAATCTGGCTGGGAGAGGGGGCCGGGTGGGCAGAATCTTGCCTTGGAACTAAGGAGAAGGGGAGAAAGGGGGAGTCTGCAGGCCCAAGAGGAGACGTGGTCAGCGGCAAAGAAGATAATGGGCCAGCAGGAGCCTGCTGTAATGAATTAATGAAGGCCCGGCCCCGCCAGCCAGACGTGCTAACTGGTTCTTGGCAGGTACTTTGGGGATTAAGTGGTTAAACCTGGAAGCGCATCCCTCAGGCCTCCCTCCTAGCCAGCTGCACCCCTGCCAGGATTACTTTTAGAGCTTGAAAGCCTAGGCGAGGGGAGGGAGCAGTCTGAACCGAAGGAGACAGCTGTTGGGGAGGAGCCCCAGGAAGGGGCCAGCTGTGCAGGACCTTCCTGCCACATGGTCCCTGTCTGGAGTCACCCGCTTGCCTACTGAGAGGCCAGGCCCGAGGTAGCTGAGCTGTGGATGTAAAAACAGCCACACCCGGGGATAATTAAAGACACCCCCAGATGTGGGCCGGGTGGATTTGGAAACCTCTGGTTTTTGAAAAGTCAGCTTTTCAGATTACATTGGGGGTAGGGAGGGGTGGAGTGGGGGCTTCTGTTTCCCCTCTGGTCATCACCAGTCTATGTGTGAGGGGGTTTCACTGGAACAGTGAGCTGCCGTGCCACATCCCTAGCCCCTGGTGACTTGCTTGTCACATAGTAGGTCCACAATAACTATGTAATGAATAAAAGAATCAATCAGAAACTATGCAAGATAAGTATTACTGTTTCCTGAATGCAGCTTCTTTCGCTTATGCAGCTATTAACTGTTGAGTCCCTACTGTGTGCTGGGCACTGTGGACACAGGAAGAACAAGACATAGAAGCTGCTGCTCTCATGGAGCCTATTTTAGTGGGAAGAGACAGATGATAAGTCAATAAAGATTTTTCTGGATACTGATGCTGGGTAACCCATTACTCCCAAACTCAGTGGCTTAAAACACCTATTTGAAGATGCTCATACATTCTGTGGCTTCAGAATTTGGACAGGGCATAGTAGGGATGACTTGTCTCTGCTCCAGGCTGGTTATGGGCTGGAATCATGGTGGGGGAGTTCGTCAGTTACAGGTCTGGCTCTGGATGCGGGCTGCCAGCTGGGACTGCCAATCAAGAGCATCGATTCTCAGCTTCCTCTTGTGACCTGGGCTTCCTCACAGCATGGCAGCCTCACGGTGGCTGCATTCTGATCCGGTGACTCAGAGCTCCAAAAGCAAGCATCAGGGGGACCAGGTGGAAGCTGCTTTGTCTTTTCTGACCCAGCTTCAGAAGTCACCTTGATTAGAAGCAAGTTACAAGCTGGCCCAGATTCATGGGAAGTGGAATTAGATGCCACCCCATGGGGGAGTGGCAAAGTTCTAGACTAGCGTGTGAGACAGGAGGTATTGCTGTGGCCATCTTTGGATTATGCAATCTAACACAGAGATAATTTCAGAAAGTGCCAAGGGCTCTGAAGGTAATACACGAAGGTGATGGAGTGGAGAGAGCCCAGGGGACTCCTTACCTGCGGTGGTTAGGGATGGCCACTTTGAGGAGGAGCCAGGGGACTGATGACATGAACGACAAGAGGGAGCCAGCCACGTGAAGACCTGCAAGAAAGGTGTTCTGGGAGGAGAGAAGGGCATGTCCTGTGGCCTGGAGGTGTGATTGTGCATGGTGTGTTTGAGGAAGAGAAAAAAAGAGCAGCGTGGCTAATGCCATATGAACTTTGGGGAGAAGAAGTCAGAGAGGTAGGCAGGGGCTAGATCAGGCCGTGGCAGGGACGCTCTTTTGTTCTAGTGCAATTGGAAGAAGCGGGGAGAAAACCAAGCTGAGAGAGGCTTTCATAACTACTGGGATGCACAGGTACTGACACAGGTGCATGCAGAGGTGTTACAGGAGGGGAAATCAGGTGTGATGCAATGAAGGGGCTACACTCCATCCTCATGTATTTGCAAACATCAATCGAGCCCCAGCTTAGAGTGAGGCACCAGGATGCAGGGATGCAGAAATTAACAAATGCCAGCCCCTGGCCTCCCATGCTCCTAGATTTCATGGGCAGGAGAGCCTGGCTCCAGCCCCCACCCCAGCCTCTCAGTGGAAGTGAACTAGTTCATCTCCAGCCAAGGTCTGGGTGGTCCTGATCTTGTATCAGCTCACGATGTCCAACCCTCTCTGCCCTAGGAATGTTGTGGATACTGGCTGGATTTCCATTGCCTAAGAAATTTCGCCATTCAACTCAGCATTGTCTCCCCTCTCTCCTTCCTGCCCTAAACTGGTGCCCTGCTATGGGGTGGGGGAATGTCTGTTTTAGCTCACATCAATGAGATTTGTTCTTTTATTACTGCCAGACACCCAGGAAAAGAGAAAGCTCCTCTACCCTCCTGTGGAGAGAAAATTGGCTGCCCCACAGAAGGTTGCCATCACTGAATCTTTGCTCCCCAGGCCATAGACTTGGGCAAGATGGAATTAAATTGCTTTGGGAAACTTTATGTAATATTCCTTTTTTTAAAAAAAAAAACAAACTTTTTTCTTGATTACAAAAAATATTGCAAATTCGTTATCACATGCTTGAAAAATGCTGAATAAAAGAAAATTTTCATTGATTGTTTTTATCTCCCCAACTATTCTTAACATTTTGAGAGATTTCTTTCCATTAAAAAATGCATTGATAGGTACCCTAACAAGTGAAATCACTCTGTGATCTGATTTTTTCATTATATCATGGATATTTCTCCATGCCTTATAATATTTTCTGTGACACGCTTCTTAGAGGTTGCCTGGTATTTCATTATCCGGCTGTTCCATCATTTACCTTCGCAGTCTGCTATCGTTGGACATTTAGATTATTTCCAGCATGACGACGAACATCCTCATGTATAACTCTTTGGGCATATCACAGATGATTTTCTTAAAAATGCCCACCAATGGAACTCTGATATCAAAGCGTATGTAACTTTCTTTTATTATAAAAGTTGTCCAAGGAGTATAAAATCTTGTGCTAAAGGTCCAGAGGGCTTTCTAGACAAACACTGCCATTTGTCCCCTTTCTCATTCATTTCTCTGGCCTCGATACATAATGCGGTTCTCAGCTTAGCTCTTGAGCTGACTCTGACCATCCTCTCCTAGATCTGTTTTATCTGTTTGTGGAATGTTCTTATGGACCACACCTCTGGTCACTGTTGGAGCGCTTAAGAGGGAGGATGACTCCTTGCATGCCCATCCCAGCTTCAGCCAATATTATGTCTAATTTCATATTCCTCTGTTTCCTCCCACTTGAGAGAGAAGCCGTAGCTTTGATCTGATTCTCAAAAGATCTATGACCCAAAAAGGTCCCCATTCTAGAAACATAGCCAGACTAGACGGGATGTTACAGACCAGCTGCCCCAACTCCCTCACCTTACAGACAGGGAAACCGAGGCACAGAGATAGCTTCTGAGGGTTAAGACGAGGCGGGCTTCAATGCCAGCCGACTCTGTCTCATGTCTGAGTGTCTGTCGAGGGTTGAAACCTGGTGTCTCTCAGCTGAATCTGGTCTGCAGATGAGTTTTATTTGACTTGCATGCTTTTTTTTCTCCCAACACTTAAAAATCAAGCTCTTTCACGTAGAAGCCTGTATTTCCAGTTTCTCTTGAAAAAATGGAAAGATCTGACAACACCGAGTCTGACTTCCCATGTGGCAGCAAAAGCCTGGAGATGAGGATCGGAAACCCCTTTAGATGGGATACAAATTCTCTGGGGACCTCGCCCCTCCTGGGCACACTCTACTGGGCCCAACGCATTTAAATTCGCACCCCCTGGTTTGGAGGGCCACCATACCAGACCTCCCTTGATGCACCCACACACCCACGCACATATCCTATTTTAAATAAATGAGGTCATACTGTTCATGCTGTTTTGTAATCTGCTTTTTCCCCATTAAAAATAGGCTGCTGAGGGGCTGGCCTCGTGGTGTAATGAGTAAGTTCATGCGCTGCGCTGTGGCAGCCTGGGGTTTGCTGGTTCAGATCCCAGGTGTGGACCTATGCATGGCTTATCAAGCCCTGCTGTGGTAGGCATCCCACATACAAGTAGAGGAAGATGGGCAGCGGATGTTAGCTCAGGGCCAGTCTTCCTCAAAAAAAAAAAAAAGTTTGCTGAGGTCTTCCTGTGTCAACAAAGAAAGGTTGTCAGCATCCTTTTTCATGGCTACATGGTGTTCCACTGTTGGGTGGACCATGATTTACTTATTTGGCCATCTCCCCAGGGACGTTTACACTGTCTCACATTTTCTTTTCTTTCTTTTTTTTTTTTTTAAGATTGGCCCTGAGCTAACATCTGTTACCAATCTTCCTTTTTTTTCTTCTTCTTCTTTTTCTTCTTCTTCCCAAAGCCCCCCCAGCACATAGTTGTGTATTCTAGTTGTAGGTCCTTCTAGTTCTGCTATGGGGGACGCCACCTCAGCATGGCTTGATGAGCGAGTGGTGCTAGGTCCACGCCCAGGATCTGAACTGGTGAAACCCTGGGCCACTGAAGTGGAGCGCATGAACCCAACCACTCAGCCACGGGGCCGGCCCCTGTTTCCCATTTTCTGATCGTGTAGATGAGGCTGTAGTGAACATTCATGTTTGGACAATTTTGGGGAAAAAAGTGAAGTTCCTAGGGGTGAAATTGTTGGGTCAAAGAATGTACATGTTGTAACATAGGATGCGCATGGCGAGATTACTTTCAGGAGGGTCTGCCCGTTGGATTCGGTGTTGATTCTGTGCTGCACTGCTGCCGCCCGACTCTCAGAGCTTATCCTTCTGGAAGTCAAGTTAGCTTGGCATTCAAGGCCCACCTGCCATAACTTCATAGTGGGTGGGAGCTATGAGCTCTCTGGTCTCTCTCCATAGTCTTTACATTATCAACTGTTTGCTGATCACACTGATAACTATTCACGGGTGGGAGGGGGCTGGACAGAGGGGGGCAAATGCTTCTTCCAGGAGCTGCCAAATGGCCTCGTCCTTTCTCACACACCCCAAACCTAGCCTTCTGCTCTTTCAGTCCCCTCTCCCCAGTCTCCTCGGTGCCCAGCTTCCTAACTGGGCAGCCTGAGCTCCCTGGAGGGAGATTTAAGCCATGACACAGACCAGAGCAGTCGTCTTCTCTCTGGGAACATTCTGCATGGAGAGCTTTGTCCCCAGAAGTCTTAGGCACTGGGACTGAAGACTGGCACCATCTGAACTCCATGGTCAAAATCAACCCACTGAAACAAAAAATGCAAGAGCTGGGAAGTTGCCACCATTATTCACTGTCATTAAACAGGTTGAACTGAGCACCTGCTGTGTGCCAGGCTTTGTGCTAGGCTCTGGGGATGTAATGATGGGGAATACAGTGTCTGTAAATACACAGCAAATATTCTGGGAGGCTGAGGGGGGGACTGAAGGGGGCCTTCCTTTTATTTCTATATTCTCTGCTGTTTGAATTTATAACTTATCACTTGTGCAAACAGCAAGAGCAAGAGAGGTATTTTTTTTTTTAATTAAAAATTGGGATCTCTTGGGGCTGGCCCCGTGGTGTGGTGGTTAAGTTCAGCGTGCTCTGCTTCGGTGGCCTGGGTTCATGGGTTCGGATCCTGGGCGCGGACCTACAACACTCGTCAGCCGCCCTATGGTGGTGACCCACATATGAAGTAGAGAAGGGAGTCGGCCCCGTGGCTGAGTGGTTAGAGTTCCATGTGCTCTGCTTTGGCAGCCTGGGTTTGCAGGTTTGGATCCTGGGCGCAGACCTGCTCCATTCATCAGCCATGCTGTGAGGACATCTCACATACAAAGTAGAGGAAGACTGGCAATGAATGTTAGCTCAGGGTGAATCTTCCTCAGGAAAAAAAAAAAAAAAGGGACCTCTTGAGCCAGCCCTGATGGCCCAGTGGTTAAAGTTCAGTGCACTCTGCTTTGCCAGACCAGGTTCAGTTCCCAGGTGCACAACCACACCACCCATCTGTCAGTTGTCACACTGTGGTGGCAGCTCACATAGAAGAACTAGCAGGACTTATAACTATACACAACTATCTACTGGGGCTTTGGGGGGAAGAAAAAAGGAAGAAGATTGGCACAGATGTTAGTGTTGCGTGAATCTTCCCCTGCAAAAAAAAAAAAAAGAAAAAAGTTAACATTTGGGAAATCAGAGTACACGGAATTAAAAAAAAATTGGGACCTCTTAGGAGGGAACCCCAGATAGAGGAAAATGGCCATGAGCTCCTGCTTTCTCTAATGCTGTAGTGGGGCTCACAGTTCACAGCTTTCCACTTTCAGTGCCCAAAACAGGCTGACAGCCCTGCGGCCTGAGGGCAGGACATGAGGTCTCCTGTTCTCCGCCTCTGCCAGCCTGCCCCCTCCTCACTGTGGTCGAAGAGGGGACACGGGGACATTTTTAAAGGCGTTTCTTGAATTCTTCAGCTGTGGGCTTTGGCTGTGAGTCAGCATTCAAGAAAGTTCTTTATGAGCCAAGTTTGGGGCAAAACATCCCAGGGGCAGGACAGTGGCTCATTCGGGGGGGGGGGGTGCTGCAGACTTTCTGTTTTTACAGTAGTTTTAAATTGTACAATAACTAGTTGCTCCTTGCAAAAAAAAAATATAAAAATCATAAATGATACACAAGCGAAGTATATAAAGTAAAACCCTGTAAGTGTTCTTTTTACTCTGTCCTCAAAGCCACTCCCCTGGGGTATCTGTCAGTCTGGAAAATATAACAACAATGGCCATAAAAATAACAACAAATGCAGACCTTACTATGTGTGACACTTCTAAGCGCCTCCATTATGTTAATACTATTAGTCCTCACATCAACACAATGAGATTCCTTATTACTCCCCCTCTTTTCCATATAAGGAAGCTGGGGCCCAGAGAGATTAATAACTGGCCCAAGGTCACACAGCTTTTAAGTGTCTAAATCAGGATTCCAACTCAGGTGTCAGGCTCCAGAGTCTGTGCTCTTAACCATCACACTATTTTGCCTCTCTGCCATACCTTTTTATATGGACATAGAGATGGATACGAATATATAGATATATTTACAAATATATAGATATATATACACGTATACACACTCATTAAAGGAAGAAAGATCTAGGATCGTGCTATTTGGCCGTTTGCTCTTTTCAGTTAAGAATCATAGCCATCTTTCTGTCTCAGCACATTTTGGACGTCCCTCTTTCTAATGTGCGTAGAGCTTAATTTGTTAACCCAGTCTTCTGTCGATGGACACATGGGTTGTTTCTAAACGGCTACTATTCTAGATAAAGCTGGAGCACATTTATGTGACTACTTCTGTGAGCTAGATCCCCAAGCCTAGGGTGTCCAATTTAAGATCCCCCCCCAGAGTGTATGTACATGTCCGCTCTCTGATTGTGGGAGGTGGTGACGTGGTGTCCCCTGGCTGTGCAGGGGGCGCTTCTGATGGTCACCTTTCACTACGGACACCGCCCTGTAACGTAAACAGGCACAGGAATTCATTCATCTAGCAGCCCTGGGAAGGCCTTAGAAAGACTCATTATAAGCTCGATGATTTACAGGGAGGAACAGTGAAGATCAGCTGCTGGTCCTACTGAGTTTTGTAAGACAATGCCATGCCTTTCACGGATGCAGCTGATCCCAGCTTTAAAAATACAGCTTCTGGGGCCGGCTCCATGGCCAAGTGGTTAAGTTCCTGCGCTCCACTTTGGCGGCCCAGGTTTCACTGGTTCGGATCCTGGGCGCAGACGTGGCACCGCTCGTCAAGCCATGCTGAGGCAGCGTCCCACATGCCACAACTAGAAGGACCCACAACTAAAAATATACAACTATGTACTGGGGGGCTTTGGGGAGAAAAAGGAAAAATAAGATCTTAAAATAAAAAAATACAGCTTCTCCGGCCTCTCCTGATGCCATTGTTATTTTCCGTCATCTGCTTTCAACTCCTGTATCGACGCAACCTCCATTCCCACAACTTTCGGATGCAGTTCCCTGCTCATCATGGTCCCCTGTTTGAGCCATACTTGTCACTGCCTTTGCGCTGTGCTCAGGCCCTTTCCCACCTAAATGATCCTTCCTTCCTTCTTCCAAATATTGAAAAAATATGAATGCGTATCTTCCAGTTCCAGTTCCAGTTCCAGTCCTGCTTCCTCTCTGAGGCTTTCCCGGTGAGCAAAACTGCGTCCTGACTGCTGGGCTGTAAATACACCGTGGACAGTGGTCGGCTGCAGCACCAGCCCCTGGCATTCAGGTCTTCTCTAGTGAGACTGGAGGCCCCTGGAGGGCAGGCACTGGGCCCTGGCTGGAGCAGAGAGCAATGCTTAGCACAAAGTCAACACACTCGCTGGCACATAGCAGGTGCTTAATAAACGTGGTTCCTTTCTCTCCCTCCATCCTTCCGTTTTGTATTCCTAATCACCTTAGGTGATGCTGCAGGGTTCTGCTTCATTCTGTAGATCCGTACAGCTCAAAACCCACAAAGGAAGATTTGTGGAGGGTACAGAAGCTGGTTTTCATAAACTAAGTTGAGTGTGTTTATCGGTTCCCGTGAGGGATGACTCTGACTTAGGATCCCATGGAAACATCGGGTGGCTGTGCAATGATGCCCAGGCCCTACTGTGCTTGTGCCGTCACGGGACGGAAGGGGAGTCGGGGGCTGGCGGGCTGCAGAGGTCTTTTGCCTCCACCTAAGCAGTTCAGGGCAGAAGGTTTGAAGTTGCGGACTCGGATCCCTGTGACTCAGCTAATGTAGATGGTGGGGTCCGTGTGATTATGACTCATCTCTTTTGTGCTGTCATATGTATCGGTCAGGATGCAAGTAAGAGGCTGAAAGTATCCCCTCGCTGAGTCATTGGAGAAGAGTGTAGTGAAGATGACAAAGGTGTGGGGAGGGTTTAGGAAACCAAAGAGGGATAATTCAGTACCCCAGGGCTGGCAAAAGAGGGGAGCTGTGACCACCTTGGCCTGAAGGGGCGAGGCAAGGGAATAGGGCCTGAAGCCTGGAGAGGGGCCTGAGAGCTGTCTGGCAGGCACTGGGGCCACCTATGGCCGGGCAGGATGGGAGCTGGGGAGCAGATCCCCCGACCTCACTGTCCCATTAGTGCCTTCTGTTGACTGTGCCTGGCAGGAAGGCAGAGGCCAAGGGGCCTGCTGGTGCCCTTCATCCAGGTCAATCTCCCGGACTTTTTCCAACTTGGGCGTCATGAAGAGACCTCCCTCCCACTTCTCTCCTACACCACTGGGTTTGTGTTACTCACATGGCAGTTCTCATTCCACCTGCTGTAGGGTGATTTGTGAAATGTTTTTCATCGCCTCTGCTAACCTGCAGCCCCTGCTAACTCCCCAGCCTCATCTCCCCAGGCGCCGTTGCCCGGTCTCTGCTGGAGCCTCATTAGGCTTCCTGACTTAGTCATGTTCTTTCTTTCCTCTGTTCCATCGCTTGCCTTTTTCTTCTTCCTTCCTCCCCTCCCCTCCCTCTCCGCTCTCTTTTCCTCCTCCTGATAGTTCACCTACCATTAAATCCATCCTTTTAAAGATTTTCTTTTTCCTTTTTCTCCCCAAAGCCCCCCAGTACATAGTTGTGTATTCTTCGTTGTGGGTCCTTCTAGTTGTGGCAGGTGGGACGCCGCCTCAGCGTGGTCTGATGAGCAGTGCCATGTCTGCGCCCAGGATTCGAACCAACGAAACACTGGGCAGCCTACAGCGGAGTGCGCGAACTTAACCACTCGGCCACGGGGCCAGCCCCTAAATCCATCCTTTTAAAGTGCACAAGTCAATGGTTTGTACTACAGTCCAAGTTGTGCAACTCTCCCCACAATCAATTGTAGAGCATTTTCATTTCCTCGACAGAAGCCCTGTAGCCGTTAGCAGTCACTCCCCAGTTCCTCAATTCCCCCCAGCCCTAAGCAACCACTAATCTACTTACTATCTTGAAATATTTGTCTCCTGTGGACGTTTCATTTGCATGAGATCACACAGTATTTGTCTGTTTGTGTCTGATTTCTTTCATTTAGCTAACGTCTTTAAGGTTCATCCATGCTATAGCGTGTATCAGTACTTCATTCCTTTTCATGGCTGAATAATAGTCTGCTGTGTGGAAATACTCCATTTTATTCATCCCTTCGTCAGTTGATGGACACTTGGGTTGTTTCCACTTTTTGGCTATTATGGCTAATGCTGCTCTGAACATTTGGGTACAAGTTTTTGTGTGGACATGTATTTTCTATTTTCTTGGGAATGTGCTCTTTCTTCTGCCCTGCTGGGAGGCCTCATCTTATCCTGGCTAGTTCTCTGACATCCTTCATCACTCCACAGGCGTCTGCCTCTCTCTCTGAGGAGCTTTCTCTGACTCCCCCTCTCTGTCATGAGCTGCTCTCCTCTGGGCTCCCAGAGCCTCTGTTTACTCAGATTGCATGCTCTACCCATCTCCCTCTTTTGGCCTCTGGGCCCCTCAAGGGTAAGTACCATGTCACTGGATCTGTAACACCTAGAGCGGTGCTTGGCGTGTTTGGCAATGAATGAATGAATGAATGAATGAATGAATGAATGAGAGCAGAGACTGTCCCACAAGTCTGCCTTGAATATGGATCTACGAAATGAATAGACGGAGGTCCTCTTCCTGATTTGGAGGAGGAAAAAGGTAGCATAGCTCCACATTCTCTTTTTTAATCACAGAAGATGCCCATGTAAACATCTAGGTCTGAAAACAGAGATGGGTGTGTGTGTGTGTGTGTGTGTGTGTGCGCAAATGACGTCGAGGGAAGCCTGCTATATGGACAGAGCTTCGGGGCGGGGGCACTAAGACTAGCTTTTGAGGACCCTTTCCTTTAAAATCAGAGCTTCGTATCTAGCAGCTCTACCCCTCCCCCTCCGCCTCCCCAAATACGGGGCTGGCTGTGCAGAGGCCCAAGGCACTGACGTCATCCCCAGTGGCTGTCTGCACGTGCCTACTGACCGATATACAAATCTTTATTTCTGCAGGTTGGTGAAAACCCTGTGTCCTTGGAGAAAGCTGGATCCCGTTTTCCTGATGGGGAGCCCAGAGCTTGAAAGGCCGCAGTTGGCACTTCGAGAAGGAAGCGGAGAATCAAGATGTCGCCTGGAGCAATAGTAGCATCGAGGAATGGGACTGGGGAAGCCCTTTGCATATGCAGCTGCAGAAACAGACACCCCAATGCTATTTACATACAGCTCTATGTATAAAAAAAGAAAATATGAATATTACTACTCAGTGCATGCCTTGTCGAGGACGTGGCCCCTCCCTTTTTTGCACCTTCCGATGTGAACTTTGATATTCTTTCATGTCTGGGGCACCGGAAGAGAGATGCCTATTGTGTACCTAGAAAATTGGCCAAGACTGGTGGGAATTAGCCTCAGAGCCGACCAGCTGCCTGGGGAGGGATGCTGATGGAGGAAGAGGTGAAATTGCCAAAGGCAAAATAGAAAGAGGAAAAAAAAGCGAGAAGGACTGGGGCCGATGTTGTGGGGGCAGTCTGGGATACTTCCATTTCGAAGTCTTCACAAGCCCTAGCCTCTCTCTCTATGCCTTCCTAGATAGATGGCTAGTCCCACTGTCACATCCAGACAAGTGGGATTTTTTTTTCTACCAATCCGGTGTCTTTGGTGCTTTACTTACATTTTGCTGGTGCTAAGTGTGTCCTTGCTGGTGCTGCTGTGGTGTTTTGTTGCCAGACCTGCAAGGCCAGGGGACAAGAAAGATTTCTATTTTGCTGTTTCGGATGCTTTTTTTTTAAGGGATGAGTCGCAAAAGTGCCACTTGGGAGTCTCTTCTCTTTCTCTGTGGGGGCGAATATCCAGAGGTGTTTGGGAGCAGACCTTGGGATCTGGGAGGGAGGAAGGGAGGGGCCAGCAGTGAGTGGCTTGCTGGTGGCGAGGTGGAAAGCTGACCTCATATGGGACTTGTTTGCTGTCTCCTCCACCCCCGCAAAAGTATCCTGGGAGTCAGCCCACAGCCTCCCCTGCTCCCCAAGAGGATTTCAGGGTTTAGGTTTTATGGATTAAAGAGCCAAGAAATAGCTACGTTCTGGACAAGGGTGATTTATAAGCTAGGGATGTTGGGGGAGGGAGTGGGTCATTTATATGAAATGCACCAGCATCTCACTAACTGACAGAGGGTCTGATCCCGCCCCCAACCCAGGATAAGCTACTATTTTCAGAAGTTTCTAGAAGGGCTAAAAAAAGATGTGTGCTGGACTGAGGCTTGGCTGCAAAGACTCTTCAGGGAACAATGATTAATTTTTGCTTTCATTTTAAAAGATCCAACAAAAACAGGTATTATTCCTCTGTGCAGGGTATCACACTGCCGTTTTCAAAGCTGAGATGGTGAGGCGCTGGGCTGCCGGTTCAGATGTCATTCGACAAGGCTGGATCTGCTGGTCCCCACCCAGTACCGATGGACTCGGGGTCCGCTGGGCTGGTGAGCAGACAGCCTTCCGGTTCTAAGAAGCCAGCAGAGGGATCAACCGTTGCTGAGGTTGACATGTGGCTGAAATGGGAATTATTCCTCCTAGGCCTTGCTGAAAATTACCAGATCCTCTAGAATGCAGGACCTTTCAATGCTGCTGCAAGCTGGGAGCTTTCTTTCTCCCTCTTTTTTTAAACTCATGCCTTATGTTTTCTTAAATAGCCCTTTAAAGAAAAATGCAACCCAGAACCACAGGTGAGGGCAGCACCCCAGCAGACAGCTTGGAACTCAGCAAAGCAAAAAGGAAAGCTTATTTATGGAGAATCTTCCCTTTCATCACTGGAGCCCTCCCCACAGTTATGTTTACGGAGGACGGCGGACGGGTGTGTAGGCAGGGTCTGCAGAGAGCAGCAGGTGACATCCCTGCACAGCCGCGAACTTAGAGAAGGCACATTAATTAGAATGATATGAAATACAGTCTCTGCTTATGTTTAGTGACTTTCCTAGCCAGACACTAGAGTCTTCCCCACTCGGCCCATTTTGGGGGAGGGGATTTTCATTCCTTTAGGGGTATGCAACCCCAGCTCTCTGCTGCTTTACGGCTGTACCTTCAAGACTGCAGTAAGGACGTGCTGACCACCTAGACACAGGGGAAAGGTAAAAGGTCAGAGCATCCCTTTGTCAACCCTCACGAGCTTAGGAAATTTCCACTGGAGGACCCAAACTCCACGTGCTGGGGTTAGTGTTTTGGGCAATTTTGATTTCAATGAAGCCACATCGCTGAGAGAACTGGGCACCCCGACCTCCTCACGGAGATTTACAGCCAAGTCCTTGTACATATTCTCTTGTATTACTAGAAACTGTGTATTTATCTAATCCTGGCTTTTTCTTGCACATCATTAATTTGAGTGCATTTCTCGACTGCCCCGATTTTTGACAAGGGGTTGTTTTTAATGCTTGTTTTTATATGAGATTTGACTTCTTGATGGACATTTGTATTAGGAAATTGAAGCATGATATATGTATATATTGTCTCCACCGTCTCTCCTGTTGCATTACTGGGATTGCATGAGATAGTGGGGTGGTGTTTTTTAAAGACTGTTTCCACCGTGTGCAAAGTGCTGGCACCCTCCCTCCCTGCCTTTCCCCCTTTTCTCTGGCTGCCAAGGAGTCATTGATTTTGATTAGCCTCACTGCAGAGCGTCTGTGAAGAGAGAGAGGGAGGGAGGGAGGCTTTGAAATAAATTTTAAAAAAGACTTCATCTCGGGTTTCAGTAGACAGCAGTGTGAGAGTGTGTGTGTGTGTGTGTGTGTGTGTGTGTCCACGCAAAGCAGGGGGAGGCCTCTGAGATCATTGTTTAGGTAGCGCTGCATAATGAGGCAAGGAGCAAGGGGAACAGCCTCTTTCCTGATGGTGCTCCTTGCTCTCAGAGGGGGTGGTGGTGGTGGTGGGGGATTGATCCAGGAGCCACAGGGATTGGAGCCTCTTGGGATTTCGACATTCCAAATTAGATCCATTCCCTTCTGGAAGCTTCTCTCCCCTACCCCATCCCCCACAAGAAAATAAGATCTCTTTTCTCCTTTTCAAATTCGGGGTTCCATTTCCTGTTCCCTTTGCCATGGATGTAGCTTGAGTAACAGGTTTCTTTGCGGGGAGGGGGGGTGGGGGGGGGGAGCCCATTCGCCTCTCCGGCTGCTATCCATGGTCCTGAGTCAGGAGCGTCTCCTAGAACCCAATTCTCCTTTTTTCACTCTTTCATTGGGATACTGGAGACTTCTTTTCCACTTCTTCCAGGGGTCTCATTTCTTAATTCTTTTCTCTTTTGATGAAAAAATGGTGATTTAAACAATCCTGTCACAGGACAATGGAGCTGTGACTTTGGTTCCACAATTTATGTTGCTGATCTCATGTACTCCTAGCTCTATCATCACGTTTCTGATAGCAACAAAATATCACTTCCCCTCGCTGGGAAATTGCGGGGGAGTCCTCCCCTGATCCTACACAAGTATCTTTTAGGGACACTGGCTTGCCACTGTGGACTTTCTGAGTGTCCACCTGGTATTAGAAGCTGCAGTGACCAGAATATAGGTTTTGTTCTATTTTGATACCAGTTCCTTTTCTGAATGTCCCTGTAAGTCCCACCTGGGCCAATCAGAGGGTCCGAAGCTGATTGGGGGGACAGGCTGGACACCCTGGCCTAGTCCCATGGGAGCGGATGGAGGAAGTTGATGGCTCAAGTGTGATTTTAAAGCTTAAACAGAAAGTTTATTTTTAAAATTTTACTTCGCTCATTCAGCGCTTATTTACTGAGCACTTACAATGTGCCAGGTTGAAGAATCCCACCTGGGAAGAGTCTTACAGATCGATCCTGGAGGGGAAGCCCTGCTTGGAACCAGATGATGCTAAACGTCCCTTTCCAGTCTGGTTCACAGTCTTCAACAGGCTTCTCAGGTCATCACTATGACCCCAAACCTTGCTGGCAGATTATTCTGTAGTATTTATATTTACTGAGCACCCCACTTTCATGAAGGCAATTAAAAAGCCTGTGATCTCAACTCATTCCCAGCATGCCAAGACTGGTTCTTGCTGCTTCGCAGGAATGACAGCTACCAGTGATGGGGGCGCTCGCCACTCTGGAGCACTGTGTTAGGTGCTTGCTGGGTTTTCCCCTCAGTTATTCCTCATGCCCACTCCGACAGTCAGTGCTGTTACTTCCCCTTCACAGTTGAGGAAGCTGAGGCTCAGAGAGGTTATGCAACTTAGCCAGAGGCCACACAACAGTGAAGAGGCTGAGCCAAGATTTGGACCCAGGTTTGCGTGACCCCCAAGCCCATGAGTTGACTGCTCGGCTGCATCGGGTTCCTTCCTGACTGGTCCCGTGGTGTTGCTAGTTCAAGGGCAGGCACACGCCTGGGGCCCGGCAGGGAGCAGGGGAGCCCGACTTGGGTCCACTGTAAGGAGCGTGGCACCTGAGGATTCTCCAGGGCAGGCTGGATTGTTTGGTTGGGGATTTGATAGATTCGTTCCCTGCTGTCTGTGTTCCTGGTCTCTGTAAGGTCCCTAGGAGGAGCATCTAATTTGCAGACAGGGCCAGTTCACTTACTTCCAAGGATGTGGGATGCTTTTCTCACCTCCTTCCTGTCCCCTCCTCCACCTGAACCCCCAAGGTCTTTTGCACTGTAAGCGCCCAGGAGCCCGTGTGTGTGAAAGGGATGGCTGTGGGGTGAGCCTCTGGCTCAGCCCGAGAGGCAATAAGCATGGGGACGTCCCGTTCTGGGTTCTCGCCTTGCCGGTCCCTTGTGCTCTTTTGTAAGAGGAATTTCATACCTTGGAGACGCTTCGTACATGTTTGTAATGACTTTATTAAAAAACTGGTGTGTGCTTCCAGCCAAAGGCCTCTTTGTGTTTTCATTTCCTCTTGGAGGGTTGGTCCCCAAAGACTCTAGGGGGATCTGGCTGCACACCCTAAATTTCCCTGGGTGGGGGGCACACACTCACCTCCCTCCTCTGTCGTATTCCTGAGAACTCCCCAAGGGTGGGTTGGCCTAAACGGTACCCTTGGGTCGGGGAACAGGTTGGGGGAATTTGCCAGCAGTTCAAGGTCAGTGCACACAAGCACCACTTTTGCACGGCACCGGCACCGTGTGGATAAGCTAATGAGCCGGCAGACTGAGGTCTCCAACTATGGGCCAACGGGCCACTCTCGGTGGGATGCTTTCTCCTGCACTGACCTGGTCTGAGATGTACCAAGAGGCCCAGTTCTAGTCTCTTCCTAAGAATAGTAGGTGGAGGACAGGTTTCTAGATAACAGAGCCTCTCTTTTTCCTTGGGGACCCATCCCCTTCCCATTCTGAGACCGTGTGACTTAAAGGGGTGGACTCCACCCTCCCACCCACCTCTTCCCCACCATCAGGGCTCAACACCTGACCCAGGCCTGGCCAGCTCTCTAAGTCCCAAAGGCTAAAGTGATTGGTGTGAGGACAAACGAACAAGCGTCAACCTCAGGACCCCTGCCGGAGCTTTGGCAAAGCAGAAGCTCTCTTTGCTGGAGCTGTGAAGCTGGCAGAACATAAGCAGAGCTTCTGGAGGCCATCTTACCACCACATGGGATCTGCCTGCCTGAAAAACCATCTCAAAGGAAAACAGTATTGAGGGATGGAAAAACACGATTCTCATAGCATCACTGGAGCCCCTGAATCCAGCCGTACCTGAAGCCCATGCTGTTACCTGAACCAGATAAAGTTCTTTTATTTAAGCCTATCTGAGTTGGTTTTCAAATAACTGCAACCAAAAAGTTCTGCTTGATGATATTTTTGTGGCTGGCTTCATAATGTTGCCCTGAGAGACTAATTGTCAGTGAAGGCTATTAATTTACATGTTAAATATCCATCATAATCTGGCACCTGGGCAAATCCTTCTGGAGTCAGCCTATACATTCTGGGTCCATACAACCTATAGTTAGCCACTGCCACTGTAGTGGGCACTGGAGATGCCACACGGAGATCCCTTCTGATCCCTTCTCCCAGTGCTGTGTCCCATCCTGCACCTTTGTGCGCTCTGCTGGCACCTGCCACCTCCAGAGGTTTAGGGCCT
Organism: Equus asinus; assembly: GCF_041296235.1. NCBI lineage: Eukaryota > Metazoa > Chordata > Mammalia > Perissodactyla > Equidae > Equus > Equus asinus. The sequence goes on along the minus strand of NC_091797.1, from coordinate 82,386,014 downwards.
CCTCAATGGAGACCCTGCGTATCTGAGATTCCCTCCCCCTCACCCCATAGCCAAGGATTGACGGTGGGGGTGGGAGAACAAAAACCTCAGGGTCAGGACAAACTCTGAGATGCAGCTGATGCTTCAGAGCTCCCGAAGGGACAAGCCAAGCTGGGACTCCTCCAAAAGTCGCCCTCTTATTTGGCTTCTTCCCCTTCCCTCTCCTGCTTCCCTCCTTCCCTTACTGGTTTCTCCTGGCAGCACTTCCTTAATAAATCGCGTGCAATGCAACGGGATCAGCTTTGGGGAGAAACTCACCTCAGAGGACCACCCACCGCAGGAAGTGCTTCTTGGCCTTTGTCCTGACACAGTTCCGCCTGGCTTCAAGAGGAGAGGGGAGACTCAAGACCACAACCATAAGTTTCATTGACAGATGATATTTATTGGCAGAAGGGAACTTAGGGGACATTAAAAACACCAAAGGTGGCTCGGTGTAGCCCAGAGCAAAAGTACTAAGAGATTCCAGGACTCGCTTTCCATTTCCCTTTTCCAGCCCCCAGTCTTGGTGGCCGGGACATGTCCCAATGCTTCGTGCACTCTCCTCTTAGGAAGGTGAGGAACCTGTTTCATCCAGGTCCAAAGCGTGCCCTTTTATTCTCTCCCATTTATTATGCTTGAGATCTCTTACATTAGGGGCCATTTGCAAGGACTTCGCGGAACGTGAGTCAGTGAATCAGAGCAGGAGAGTCTGATCTGAAACTCGATTAATCCTGCTTCTAATACGTGAGCTGCGAGCCAAGATGGGCGAAGGAGAGTGGCTTCGTTCTTCCTTTGAACGGTGGCTCTTGGCTGCTTTTACACTTGTGTTGGGGAATACACGCAGCCTGACGTCTGGGAAACTCTGCACTGGCTGCTGTTCCTCCTTAGAGCAGAAGTTCAATCGTTCCACCCAAAAGAAAGCCTTCAGATGGGACTTCCCCCCAGAGAGTTGGGAATGACTAAATAAAACCCTAAATAAACTATCTCACTTTCTCACTTGTCCCCGAGTGTCCCCTACATGAGACACTCTTTATAGCATCAAGGGCATGGCTCGTTATTTGCAGAATGTTAGAATACATATATATATTTGTGGCTTGAGTGTAATTGACGAAACCACTGGTGTTTTCACCAGTAATCTACATTGTTAGTTTCCCTGGTTCTAACAGATAATAAACTAGGTTTTGTCACCCTGGAGATGGCTACAGGAGGTGAAGTAACTTCACAAAGTCATGCAGAGTTTGGAATCAGAATTCCAGTCCTGACTCCCAACAGACTGCTCTGTCTGCTCTGTCGCATGCTGGCACCATAATAAGTCTTCTTGGGCTCCAATTTCTCCTGCCTCTTTGATGGCATCTGCAGGCAGGGAGATCTTTCGGATAAAAACCAGTTGCAGAAGCTCCTGTTGCTTCCCTTCGGTTGTTCCTCAAGGCAGGGAGAACAGAGCAGCCACATCCACCTGTCCCTGTGTCCCTCTGCATCCCCTTTCGACTTGATTATCCAGGCAAATGGGATTGTAACAGCATGGCCATTGCCATAGTAACAGAGCTTGAAAGACGTCGTGCTGCCCTGGAAGGGATGTCTTGCTGGGTACCAGGAAAGAGCCAGGGATGTCAGACAAAGGAAAAGGTCCTGGCTGGATAGCACATAAGGGCAAATGTCCTGAATCTTATTGCGGATGGGGTGGGCATGGCTGAGAGCGAGGTGGCAGCAAGGCTCCCACCGTTTCTCCTGGGGCGTTCTCACCAATCTGCTCAGTAGCCACACAGACTGCTTTCTCTGTAATGCCATTGGCGCTAGCCCATTGTGCTGAGGGTGACAATGAGAGAACAGAGTTGGGAGAGGGGTAGGACAAGCAAGATTCCAGTGGCTTCTAAATGATCACCTGTGCCATCTCCTCCCAGATTTTAAAAGCAGGGAGGGTCTCACGGGTGAAGTTGTTCTGTCGTAGATATTAGTAGCTCTGGTATAGAGATTACAGACACACTGATGGCTACTGTGCTCTATGCTACCACCCCGGCTTGTGGAAAAATCCATAACATGGATCGTCCCTTTTGCTCTGAAGGTTACCAGGGGAGGTGATGGCCACGGGAGCTGCTGACAAGCCTAAGGCTTAAGTGAGGGAGAGGACAAGAACAGGAGGAGGAGGAGAGAAATAAAGATGGGTGTGGAGACCCAGGGATATCTGTGGTTGGACCAAAGCTGGCCTTTCTTGATACCCAAACGTGATGGAGCATCCCAGGCAGAGCCCAGCAAAATAGCAATCTTAAGGACTCAGCCTTTCCATGGCCCAGCCACACCGAGATTTCAGGAGCTCGCGTTCACCGTTAGCATTCTCAGTGCAGTCCAAAAGAACACGCTGTGCACCTGGGCCACTAAGGGGCATCAAAATCACCTCTTGTGCTGTTAAAAAAACCACATCCTGCTGGGTCCCATGCCTGCAGGGGCTGAGTGGCGGGTCAGCACAGTGGTTAAGAGTGCGGGCTCTGAGGTCAGCCAAGCCTGGGGGGAAATGTGGTCCACCATTGCCAGCTGGAAGACCCTGGGAAAGGTACCACATGGAGCTCTGTGCCTCAGTTCCCTCATCTGTAAAATAGAGGAAACAGTATCTGCACCATAGGGCTGCTGTAGGATTCCAGGAGGTCATCCGAGCAGGATGCTGGAGGCCGTGCCTGACTCACACTAAGTGTGTGGTACACTAGTTATTGCAGGCATAAGGTGGAGCCCAGCATTTGTATTGGGAAAATACTTCACAGTGATTCTACTCTGCAGCCCTGGACCACTGTGGGGAGGTCGTGATCTCTAGGCCCCTCCCCAGTTTGCAGCATCCTCATTAAGGCCGCCAGGAGTTAAAATAACCAACAGGCGGGACTTGTCTATTCTGGTTCCTTGCCTTGGAGGGGAGATGGGAGACCTGTCTGGGCGGAGATCAAGTCTGAGCTGGAGGCTTCCCCATCTGTAGGGGAAGGATGCCCGCACTATGCCAGAGGGCAAGGGAGGAAGGGCAGGTGGGGAGGGCGGGGCCTGGCTTTAGGGAAAGAGGCGGAGAAAGGTGGAGGCAGGAGAGTAAGTGCTCGAGGCTGTCTTCCAGGGAGGCCCCAGAGCTGGAACCCCGTCCTCTCCCAGGGGGGCTGGGAGCTCTGACGCCTCAGTCGTCAGCCCTAATACACCTGGAAGTGGGCCGAAGTGGCCCCGTCCTTCCAGCAGCGCAGCGTATCCACGGCCACCGAGCGGCAGAGCGGGCAGGTGCGCTCCCGGTCCAGCCAGAGGCAGAGACACTCCTCACAGAACACGTGCTGCGGGAACAGCAATCGAGACGGCCGGACGCTTTACCGAGAGTCCGGTACATGCCCACCTCCGCCCCAGGCGCTGGGGACACAGCAGCGAGCAAAACAGACAATTCCTGCCCTCAGGGAGGCTGCAGTCTAGTCGGGGAGACACCTCGCAAAATGAATCTCTAAAATGTAGAGGATATCAGTGGTAAGGAGTAAGAGGGAAAAGCAGGGAAGGGGGTAGCAAGGGCCTAGGAGGGCTGTGATCTTAAACAGGAGGCCTGGAGGACTTCACTGAGATGCTGGCATTTGGGTAAAACTCGCAGGAGGCCAAGGAATGAGCCTTGATATTATCTGGGAAAAGAGTACGGCAGGGAGTGGGAACAGCAAGTGCAAAGGCCCTGAGGCAGGAGTGTGCCTGGTGTGCTGGAGGAACAGCAAGGAGAGTATGGCTGAGACTGGGGGTGGGGGGAGGAGGGGGAGATGAGGTCAGAGAGGTGATGTGGGGGTGCAAATTGTGTAGGGCCTTATGGGCCATTATGAGGACTCTGGCTTTTATTGCGAGAGAAGGAGGGAGCCATGGCAGGGTTTTGAGCAGAGGAGTGACTTGATACGATTTGCATTTTTAAAAGATCCCTTTGGTGGCTGGGCTGAGAACAGACCACAGGGGTCAGGAGAAATGCAGGGAGATTGGAAACATTAATAGGTTCCACAGCTTTCTGGCTACATAACTTGGACAAGCCATTTAACCTCCCTGTGCCTCAGTTTCCTCATCTGTAAAATGGAGATAAGAGTACTCCCCTCAAAGGAAGATTAACTAACATTAAAAGCACTTAGACATGACAATCAAACACACTAGATGATTCTTGACTGGATCCTGGATGGGGGCAAAGACCCTATAAGGAGGACATTTTTAAGACAATTGGAGAAATCTGAATATATATTTGAATATTGGCATTTCACATCAACTTTGAATTTCCTGGGTGTGAGAGTGGAATTGTGGGAGAGACTGTCTTTGTTTTGGGAGACGTATGCTGAAATATTTAGGGATGAAAGAATCAAAATGTCAGCAACATTCTCAGCAGGTTCAGGGGGAAGAATTCACATCAAGAAAAGGCAGATTTGGTAAAACGTTAACAATTGGTGAATCCAGGTAAAGGATAAAAGGGTGTTCTTTCTACTATCCTTCAGCTTTTCTGTAGCTTTGAAATTTTTCAAAATGAAAAGTTTGGGGAAAATGATAATATAAGAATCTAAACAATGTTTTTTAAAACGTAAAACAAAAAAATAAAAAAACACCTAGGACAATGCCTGGCGAATAGTAAGTGTTCCATGAGTGTGGGCTATTATTACAGTAATAGTTATTATTACATGATGTCTGTTTATTGTTTATTATCTGTCTCTCCATGCCAGACTGTAAGCTCCTTGTGAACCCATTCCTAGCATGGTATGCAGTAGGTGCCTAATGGTGGACAGTGTTCTAAAAGAGAACTCCGTGATGCTACAGGGGTATGTAACAGAGGGACTAGTCTGATCTAGGGGTGGTTAAGGAAGGCTTCCTGGAGGCAGCAACACTTGTGTTGAGGCCTGAAGCATGTGTAGGAGTTAACTGGGTGAAAAGAGGGGAGGGCATAGAGCATTCTAGGCTGGAGGGGACAGCAGTGCAGAGCTGAGACGGGAAAGTGTTTGAGGCACTCGAGGACGGCCAATGTGGCCACAGTGAGGTGGGCGTAGGGGAGTGGGGAGAGGAGGTGAGCAGGCCACCAGAGCCTTGAAGGCCATGCCCGATTCTCACCATGGTCTGAAGGGCAGGGCCCAGGGTTTAGCAGGCCCAGCAGCATCCAGGAGGGCAGGGACTGCGGCTGCGCATTCCCACCGACCCGCCCCGAGCCTGCAGGGTCAGGACTCTGTCAATGCGGCTGATAAATGGATGCCTTCTGGGGGGGGGGAGGCAGGTGGGGGATGCGGGAGAGACAGGGCTGATTCAGGCCTGGTCCCCGGCCTTCAGCAGCTCAGTCTCCTCCTCAGAGAATCAGGCAGGACAGACTCTGGTGCCAAATTAAGGGACTCGAAGAACAGAGTTTCCACCCAGAGGCCCGGGTGGAGGAGCCCATGACCCTGGACTGCCTCCAGGCCCTGGAAAAGGAGGACCCACGCCCCCCCCCCCCCCCCCCCCCCCGAGGGAGGTGCAGGAGGGGCCCTTCGGGCTGCGGAGTGTAGGGTCAGGAGGATTTATGGACATGGCCATGGAGGAGACACAGGGTTGTTAACTGTTCCCTGGCTGTGTGTGGGGCACGGAATGGGGCACGGAACCCCTGGGGTGGGATGGGCCATTCCCCACCCCAAGTTCCAAGCAGACTCTCCAGGTCTTGCTCAAAGACCCAGCAGGCTTTCTGAGCCCAACTCCTTCTCTGTAAAATCGGGTTACGATCTCCCGCACGAGGTGTCTGTACGGATGGAAACGGGGAAAGCCTGTCACAAAGCATCACCATGGGGCACCGGAAGCACAAGACCAACTGGAGTCCCCATTCTCTTGTCCTCTTTCCTTTCCATTGTCACCACTCAAACAAGTACCCGCGGAGTGACCCAGAACGGGAGGATGGTTTGTTCTCTGACACGCTCCGGCTCTCCTCTTTCGCAAGGAGTCCTTTAAAGAAGCCAAGTTTCTGACTTTGTGTCCAAAATGACTTTTCTCTGACCTTCTGTGGCCTGCAGGAGGCACGCCATAAACACCCCGGAGCGACTAACTGGGCAATGACTGTCTGAGTGGAGGGGTCCAACCTCTGGGCATGCTCAGCGTCTGCCTGACGAGCTTCAATCTGGGGGGTGATGGTGGGGGTGGGTATGAGTGACACACTGAGCCTCATTAGATGACCCTTTGAAGGGCAGGTGGGATGTTCCTTTAGCCTAGTGGGCTCCTCATCCCTCCACTCATCCATCAGTCCTTCTGTTCATCTATCCATTGATCCATCCATCCATCTATCCAACTATCCATCCACCCACTCATTCATTCATCCACCCATCCATTCCCCCATCTGCTCACCTTTTCACCCACCCATCTGTCCATCCATTTGCCCATCCACCCAGTCACCCACACACTTATACCTCTATCCACCCACCTCAGCACTCATCCACCCACCCCTCCACCTGGCCACCATCCATCTCCATCCCAACCAACCATCCATCCATCTCACTCCATTCCTTCCATCTATCCATTCCTTCTGTCCATCCCTCCCTCCCTCCCTCTATCTATCCCATTCCATCCATCCACCATCCTAATCCTATTCCATCCATCCATCCATCCTAATCCTTCCTTCCGTCTATCCATTTCTCCCTCCATCCTTCCCTCTCTCCCTCCCTCCATCCTTCTTCTCCATCCATCCATCCATCCATCCTATTCCTCCCATCCATCCATCCGTCCATCCTATTCCTTCCATCCATCCTATTCCTTTCATCCATCCATCCATCCAATATTTACTGAGTCAGTACTGTGACAAGCTAAACAAGACAGACATGGTCACCAGTCTCAAGCTGCTTACAATTTGGCAAACAGGAGACAGACCTTACACAACCAGATGCCCAATCAACTATCCAGCCAACCACTGTGCTAAGTGCTCGGATGGAAGAACACAGGAATCTGTGTGGTTGTGTGGCTGGGAGCAAGCTAGCCTGGGGAAGCAGCATCAGGGAAGCCTCTACTGAGGAAGTGACATCTGACTCACTCATCCATTTGTTCTTCATTCACTGCATTTAGGAGTCTCGAGGCCCTTTCACCTGGGGAAGTCATCGCTGCCGTTCCAGGCCTGGCTCACAGGAGCAGAGCAGGACTGAGCCACGTGTAAGGCCTAGCCATGCCTGTGGGCTTCAACCACCAGTGGCTGTGGCCCTTGCTTCTAGATCAGGGACAACAGCGTCTTGTCCAACCCCTCCCGAGTTCTAGTCCAGTACCAGGAGAAGGATGGGAGAGAGACAGACAGACTGAGGCTTGGAGAGATTGTCAGGAAGGGAGGAGAAAGACTTTCTTGAGGCCACGTTCAAATAATCAGTGCTCCTGAGCAGGAAATGCAGATGGCTCTGAAGCATATGTGAGAAGATGCGCAACCCCGCTCATAATTAGGGAAAAGCAAATTAAAACTGCACGGAGATAGCACTTGTCACCTGCCAGATTGGCAAAGCTCAAAAAAGGCTTGATAACGCAGAGCGTTGGCGAGGGAGGGGAGCGAGAGGCCGTGTCGCGCTCCGTACTGGGAGTGTAAATGGATACACTCTTTATGGAGGGCAATTTAGCAATATCTGTCAAATCTGTACACCCTCTGACCTGGTAATTTCACTGCTAGGAATTTATCCTACCAAGAGCTAGCACGTGTGTGAAACGGAATGCGTGCCAATAAGACCTGATATTAATTGAATCCTAACCGTGTGCCAGGTGTGGTTCTAAAGGCTCCGCTTGAATTAACTCATTTAATTAACACCACGGGCCCAGGTAGGTGCTACAGATCTCCCCACATCTGACCTCTCACCACAGTCACATTGGTCATAACAAAAGATCAGAAGCTCCTAAACGCCCATCAATAGGAGAATGGTTAAATAAATTGTGGTCTATCCACAAAATGGGGTGATATGCAAATAAGGAGAAATCTTTTAAGACAGCGTTTCAAGTCAAAAAGGAAAGATGCAGAATGCAGTTTGGGTAGAGTATGCTACAACTTATGTCTTTTTGAAAAAGACACGTTCACGTGTGCATACATATATATTTAAATTCTATAAATATTTCTGGGAAGATATAACAGAAACTGACAATGGTTGCGTGCGTGGGTACTTAGGGGGCTGGGGACAGGAGACCTGTCACTCTTTCCTTTTTGTATCTTTACAACATTTTTAAAAGCGAACTTTGTATTTTGGAATAATTTGAGACTGACAGAAAAGTTGCAAAGAGAGTAAGGAGGTCCTTGTATACCCCTCACCCAGTTTCAGTTCCCGCTAATGCTATCCTCTCGCATGGCCGTGGGACGTTTGTCAAAGCTAAGAAACCCACACTGATATGTTACTATCAACTAAACTCGAGACTTTATTCAGATTTCATCCAACTAGTTTTTCTCCTCATGTCCTTTCTCTGCTCCAGGACCCAACCCAGGTCCCACACTGCATTTAGCCATCATGACTCCTTAACCTCTTTGGTGAATTTTGAGTTGTGCAAATATGTTCTCAATTTAAAAGTAAATAAAATGAAAAATAAACCTCCTAAAATCCCTAAACAGTCAAAAACCAAGAAATTTGCTGATGCCAAAAAAGGACCCCACCTCCTGTCCTCTCACCCCCCGAAGGTGATTGGGGTGGGGGGAGCCACATGCTCTCTCACACCTTCTAGTTTGCGGGCTCTGCCTCTTCCAGAAAGCCTTCCCAGCTGCAAAGCCCTGCTCTCTGTCCCGGTCCCCGGGGACGCTGCACGACTCTCTCTTACACAGCACTTCTCACCGCCTGCCTGTTTCACAGTTCTTTATGTATGTGCCTGGCTCCCCAGGGAGACCGTGAGCTTCCAGGGGAGCGGACAGGGTCCGTGTGCCCTCTGCCTCCCCTCCTGGGTGTCTAATAGGATGCTTTGACTCATGCGCATTTGCTGAACTGACATCTTAGCCCTGATGTCGCATGGAGAAGGGACACATTTAGGGCGTTAAAAGGGACTGACTAGTACTTATCACCGTGGGTTGGTGACCCACCACTAATAATGAATACAAATGGTAATAATATGCTGATGATAATAATTAAATCATAGCAACATTTTATGGCTGAATAATTCAAATTCAGCTCTTTCCAGAGACGATCTCATTTCATCACAAGAACAGCCCTGCGAAGTAGGCATTCTTTACGATCCCCATTCTAGAAATGAGAAAAACCAAGGCTCAGGGAGAGGGACCAAGGCACCCAGGGTGCAGAGTGCTGTTGGAGAGTCACACTTGGGATATTGCGACACTATGCCACACTGAATTTTTCCTTTTCTACATTTTACCGACGAAACCGAGGCTCAGAGAGGTGAAGTAACCTGCCCAAGGCCAGCCAGCTAGGAGGCAGAGCTGAGACTGGAACCCGGGTCTGACTGATTCTAGTCTTGTCGACACTGCTCGCGAAGACCCATCCAGAGCCTCGAAGTTGGATCATGGGACATGCACGTGGGGCTCCCGTGTGGTGCGGGCCCCGCGGGCCCCCAGCCTGTGTCGACGGCCCCGCCCAGTCCTGCTCACCTGGCACATGAGGATCAGAGGCTCCCGGAACTCAGCCTGGCAGATGGCACAGATCTCGCCAGCTTCTGTGCACTGCTGCCCGGTGGCGCGGACGCCGTAATTCTGCTTGAGAGAGGGGAGAGCGAAACGCAGCTGTGGACCCTCGCTGGGGCGACACCCTTAGAAACACCGCGAGATCTGGTTCCCGGGAACTCAGCCGGGAGCCTCCGAAGCCAACTCACCTGAGAGGAGCAGAGAAGCTTCAGGGCTTTCCTAACCCCGCCCACACGGCCACAGATGTCGAAGGACTGCAAGGAGAGCGGAGGACGGCTGAGAAGTATCCGAGGCTTGCTCAGGATCACTCTCACCACTCCTGAACACCCCCACTGACCCCCTCGTCTTTAACTCTGAATATTTTCAGGGCACTTCCTCCCATGTGAGACGCCTCATCCCATCAGTGCTCAGCTTTTGTCTTGCTGCCTTACATCAACAGTCTCCCTGCTATCTGGGCCAGGAGAGAAAATACACGGCATGCATACTGCATTTTCCCCCTCCCAAGCCCAAGGCAGGCATTGCTAATCGATCACAGCACTCTTCTTCTGAGCCCAGTCAGGGCCTGATAATCCTCCTCCATCCAGCACTCCAGTCAGCCATGGCCAGTAGATCAGAATGAGCAGGCCAGCCAAGCCCCAGTGGATGACACTGCATGGATTGCCTGGCTAGTCCTGCTGGAAGGAATGAAAGAGAAGACATGCATTTCCCCAGGATTCTCTAAGGCCAGAATTAGAGAAGGAAAAAGAAAGAGGAAGATGTATTTATTGTTAGGGTGGAAAACTGATTTGTACTAATGATGAAAAGAGAAGTGCTCCACACTGATCTGTGCAGTTAAGGAGATGTGCAATTTAAGAGGAATAGCAAAGAAATTCAGTGGCAGTGTGCTCTCTGGGTTAAGAGCTCCAGGCTTTGCAGGCAGCCTGTCTGGGTTGGGTGCTCATTCTGTGTTTACTGAGTGACACTGGGCAAGTTACTTCTCTCTGAGCCTCAGTTTCTGAGGTATGTAGCTTGAGGGGTTGCTATGAAGATGTGAAAGGATAGCATATGGTGAGCTTCATAGGCAAGAAATTAGGGTGGATTTAACCATAATAAGGAGTTACAATGCTACAATGTGGATGAACCTTGGAAATATTATGCAAAGTGAAAGAAGCCAGCTTCCAAAGGTCACATACTGTCTGATCCCAATTATATGAAATGTCCAGAGTAGGAAAATCCAGAGAGACAGAAAAACTGGTGATTGCCAGGGGCTGGGGAGAGAGGAGGGGAGGAATGGGGGAGAATCCGCTAAATGGGTACAGGGTTGCTTTTGGGGGTGATGAAAATGTCTTGGACAGAGATAGAGACAGTGGTTGAACAACATTGTGAGTCTGCTCAGTGCCGCTGAACTGTCCACCATAAGATGGTTAGTAATTTTGTGTTGTGTGAATTTTACTTCAATTAAAAAGAGAGCTTAGGGTGGTTATTCCAGGCTCTCCAGTTGCCCCTGGGCCCGGCTAGTGGATGTGGTCTTCCTCAGGCCGACCCTCCAGCCTCACAGCCACCTCACCTTGCAGAGGCTGTAGAGAATGATCAGGACCCCTCCTAGGAAGTAGCTGTTGGAGGAGTCATCACCCATGATGTATTTATACCACAGCTGGATGGGGACAAGTGATCGGAACAGCTGGCTCAACTCCTCGATGACCAGATAGAACTTTGCCTGCAACCACACAGAAGGCATCAATTATTATTAGCGATAAAGACCCAAAGGACCCAGCTGTGGGGGGGGGGGTCCCGAGCAGTAATGACATTCCAGGTCACAGGCAGGCCATTAATCAGCTTGGAAAGCACTCAGCCAGGCTCCTAATGCGCCGGCGAGATGGCCAGGGAGACGCAGCCCCTGCCCGCTGCCTCACCCGCTGCCCACCAGCCCAGGAGATCGGAGCTCCGAGGATCAGGTTTCCGGCAGGGCGAAACTCTACCCCTCCGGTTGACGGTTGGAGTACGGGTCACTCCCGGTGCCTGCTGTGGCTTTGAGGGCTCAAAGCCAAATGTGGGGCACAGTCCCTGCCCCTGCACACAGGTCACCCTCGTCTCTGGAGGACTGACCCCTGCAGGCATCACAGGCGACCGCCCTCGGGCACAGCAGGATGGACCACAGGATGCGGGTGAGGGCAAGTCAAGAGGTGGGGAGGGGCATCTGCGCTCTCCTTCCCAGCTCCATTGTCTACTGTCTCCAAGGAGACCGGATGATATCCGGTGAAAGAACAGAGACCTGGGGACTCAGATGGGGCCAGGTTTGAAGCTTATCTTGCCGCATTTCGTGAGCCTCAGTTTCCCCATCTACAGAATAGGAATCACAATTCCTACCTTTCAGGATTGCACTGACTACGCGAGTTAAACAGGAAAGCCCCCAGCATCGTGGCTGGCACAGAGCAGAGCTCAACGAATTCTATTTCCCTTCCTTCCTTTCGCCCTTGGGCGAGTCCCTCAAGCTTTCTGTGGCCTGTGCTATAAAATGGAGATGAAATAACCCCACCCCGTCACGTCTAATAAAGTTAAACACACACTTACTTATGACCCAGAAATTCCACTCCTAGGAAGTACCCAAGAGAAGTGAAAACATATGTCCACTCGTAGGCTCATGTTCACAGCAGCTTTATTCATAACATCCCCGAACTGGGAACCGCCCCAACGTCCATCAGTGGAGGAATGAATAAACAAACGGTGGTATATTTACATAACAGGATACTACTCAGCAATAAACATGGACAAATGGCCAATATGCACAACAACACGGATGAATCTCACCGATGTGATGTCGAATCAAAGGGGACAGTCATAAAAGACTAAATGCTGTATAACGCTGATTTATATGAAGTCCTGGAAGGGGTAACACTCACCTGGAGCGATAGAAATCAGATGAGGGGTTGCCTGGAGTGAGGAGGGAAGACCAACCGCAAGGGGACATCAAGGAATTTGAGGCAGTGATAGAAATATTTTATATCATAATTGGGAAGATGGTTACATGAATGGATACATTTGCCAAAACTCATTGAAATATATGCTTCAAATCTGGGCATTTTATTGAATTTAAATTAGACCTCAATAAAGATGATTAGAACAAAGAAACCATCCAACATAGAAACAAACAGCCCCACCCCAGGCATGTATTGCCTAAAAAATGTAAATAATCTTTGCACCAGCAATTCCACTTTTAGGAATTTATCCTAACAAAATAGTAAGGGATGTGCGCCAAGATGGCCGACAGGAATAGTCACTGTAGCCTTCTTCGTAACATAACAGACAAAAGGAACAAACTAAACGTACAAAGAGAGCATCTAATTTTTGTGGTAGCGATCCATAATGGAAAGCCACACAGCCATTCAAATATTATCCTGAAAAATAGCGACTTCACGTTGATGAAACCCAGCACATCCCACGTTAACCAAGTGATCAAGGTTAACGTCCCCAGCAACAGGTCACACCGACAGCCAGAACGCCGTGATATGATGCACTGAGAAGAACACAGTACCACCTCTGTGGTTTTCTGGTCAAAGCCTCATAACCTCAACTGAATCATGAAAACAGAGACAAATCCAAATTGAGGGCCATTCTACCAGATAACCGTCCAGCACTCTTCGAAAGTGTTAAGGTCACGAAAGACAAGGAAAAGACCAAGGAATTGTCAGATGGGAGAGGATTAAGGCGATAAGACAAATAAATGCAACCTGGGATCTCGGGTTCAATGCTGGTTAATGGGACGATTGGCAAAATCTGAACACAGTCTGCAGTTTAGTTAATACTAACAGTATCCATGCTAACTTCCTGGCTTTGCTAATTGTAAAACGGTTGTATCAGATGGTAACGTGAGGGGAAGCTGGGTGAAGAGTCAATGGGAACTCTCTGTACTATTTTTGCAACTTTTCTTTTAAGTCTAAAATTATTTCAAAATAAAAAGCTAACAAAGAAGTCATCCTGGCGAAGAATATCCATTGACCCAGGGAAATGCTCATACCATAATTTCAAGTGGAAAAGATGCAGAATGCAGAAATACTCATTTTCTTTGTGTTTGTCTGCCTTTTCCAAGTTTTTTGTACTGAGCATATGTTTAAATTAGAGGGGAAAAAATGGTTTTAAAAATACGTTGTATATCCATCAAAAGGATCATGTGTGGGATATAGGTGGAGCCTTTATATCTACATAATAATCTAATATTCTGTCTTTACGGGCTGGGCGTGGCTCACTCAGAAGGGGACACCTTCCATCTGTTAAGGACCAAGGAAGGGCATCCGGTCCTCCACTCACCCCAAAGCCTGACCTTTGTGACAGTTTGGCTGTCCCCCCATTGTGACGTCATCATTTTCCAAGGGACCCCTCCAGACTCCTAGCAGTCTCTGACCCCCAGAAATATTCCCTGGGGGGAAATACCAATTTCCCTCTGGAGCCTGTGGGAAGGTGGAGGTGAGTGGGGAGCAGAGATGTAGGGGCTGGCCACCATGTTTGTTTTACATCCCAATGGTGTGATGGATGCTGGAGCAATGGTGCGGCACCTCAGTGGGTGGCTGGGGCTGCCCAACTCTGTCCACGCCGTCACAGCAGGCCCCAGACTCCATGTTGTGAGCTTTGTTTTCCTGAACTACCCAACCTCAGCTGCTCCATGCTTCCCTCATTGCTCTCAACTGCTCTCAGCCAGGGTCTCTCAACTATTGCATGTTCCATTCCATTCTAGACCAACAGTCCAGTCTCTCCCAACTTCCACTTTAACTTGCTTTTGTCGCTCCTCCTTGAATTCAGTGCACCTCCAAAGAACTTTCCTTTCCTCCTTCTCTCCCACCCTACATTCATCCGTGCATCCATCTTTCCTTTCTTCCTTCCCTCCCTCCCTCTTTTTCTCCCATCCATTGATGCTCCCTCCCTCCCCTCCTTCCCTCTCTCTCTTTCTTCCATTACTGGACACCTACTATGTACCAGACACAATGCTAGGCTATGGTGATACTAAGATAACAAAGACCTCACCCTTGTCCTCAGGGAGCTCACTACCCAAGGAGGAAGATAGACACTAAGCAAATTATTACAATCCAGTGTGGTAGAACTCTGCTAGAGGTAAGCACGACAGGCCCCAGAATTGAGGCACGGGGTACTAGTCGGGGTGGAGGACTAATTAGGTAAGTCTTCTAAGAGAAGCTGTCATCTAGGCTGATCTTAAAAGACTTGCTACTCAAAGTGTGGTCCATGGACCAACAGCATCAGCATCACCTGGGAGCTTGTAAGAAATTCAAAATCTTAGGCCTCACCCGAGATCTGCTGAATCAGAAGCTGCAACTGAACAATGTTTTTTGCACACATTCAAGCTTGAGAAGCACTATTTTAATGGATAAGTAGGAACCAGGCTGGTGTAGAAAATGAGGGGAGGACGAGGTAGGAAAGGGTGTTCGAGAAGCCCAGAGGTGATGGAAAGGATGGTGAACGGCCCCATGCCGTCTTGGTGGGCAGCCCCCTGCTCAGCCTGCCTGGCCTCATGGCAGGCGAGGACACAGCCCCCTCATGAAAGGTCTCATGTCCCTGTGTCTCTGGGAACCCCTGCAGGCTGGCATCCTGCTGACTTTGGGGACAGACCCTGCTGTCTCCTCTCAGGCTAACCTTGCACAACCAGCACAACCTTGCACAACCAGCTTGGCTTGGTGGTAAGGGTGCAGCCTAGGGAGCCAGACAGCCTGGGCTCAGATCCTGTCACCTACCATCTTATTATTACTGCTATTATCTAGCCTTGGTCACTGTCTTTGGATCCCCCAATTCTCAGGCTCCATTAGCTGTGGGTTGGCTCCCTGGTCCAGACCCCAGGCTTCCCACTTGCCTGCCGAGTGCGTCTAGAACAGGGGCCGGCAATCTCCCTGCAAGGGGCCAGAGGGTGAAGAATTGGCTTTGAGGCCATACAGTGTCCGTCACAACCATTTCCCTCTGCTTCTGTAGCACAAAATCAGCTACAGACAACAGGTAAACGAATGGGCATGCCGTGTTCCAATAGAACTTTATTTATAAAAAGAGGTTTTGGACACATTCGATCTGTGGCCCATGGTTTGTCAAGCCCCGGTCTAGAACATCAGAACCTACATGAGTCAAGTCATGATGGGGACTCCAAGACGTCTCCAGAATTTCAGAGCGGGCTCAGGCACTAGCTTCTTGGTCCTTCTTTCAGTTGCTTTCCTACGTACACAAGCTCTTCTTCTGCAGACAGAATTCTGGTCCCCTACTCTTTGCCGAGCTAACACCTGTTTACCTTTTGGGTCTCAGCTAACTGTCACCTCCTCTGAGAAGCCTTCCCCAACTCCTTAATTAAATTAGGTGCTCCTGTTACATCCTCTAAATCAGTCCTTCAGAGCATTTCTCATAATATTTAAAAAGTTATTTTTGTATCTGTCTCCCCCACTGGACTGCGAGCCCCATAAGTGCAAAGATAATCTGGCTCCTGGTCACATCTCCAGCATCTAGAACATAGTGGGTACTCATTTAATAACGGGGGACCTCTGAAGCTAAAGATTCCACCCTCATCACTCACGCCGACATCCTAGAGTTGGCTGATGGAGAAGAGCTGGAAGATCGAAGAGACAACTTGATAAGCAAGTATCAAGGTCACAAAAAATAAAACAAAGGGAGTGAGTGCCTGTGTGGCAGCATGCTAAGGCAGCAATTAGCTGCTGGGGGGCGGGCCACTTGGAGATAAATCACCAGGGAAAACTGGGCATATCCCAGTGAAACCATCTCTCTCTAATTAAGCAGTTTTATAATTCCAGGTTTCTTAAGCGTGTAATTTCTGATGACCACTACATGGAATGTGTGGTTTCTCTGGGGTGGCAGAGAACAAGGAAAGCCATCAGATTGTGAGCCGTCTGGCCTCCCTGCCACCCGTGAAGGGGGAACAGTAGCAACTGCTACAGGACTGGGGTGCGGATGGTTCTCTGCTGGGATTCTGATAAAGGGGGCAGGAGGGCGGATTCCGTTCTGACTTCCTTACTGCTAGGATGGGGGCGGGACAAGATGGGAAACAAGGAAACAACAGAGAGCTGAGTCTGGAAAGGGCTGGTAAATCAAGGAGAGCAGGATGCTGGGAAGTCGAAGAAATGAATAGAGAAGGAGAATTTTTGAGAATGTGCCTACAGGGGAAAGGTGATTTGAAGAATTACGGGGGTGAGGAGGAAGGCAGGCGAGACATAATCAGTTGTTAGCAGTGTAAATGTCTAAAGAATGGACAGACAGGGATGAAAGATTTTTTCTGCATCAAGGTTAAGAATGAATATTTATACAGCTTTGCCTGTTCACGAATTTCTTTTATACTCCTTTTCTCAGCTACAGAAGCAAGACAGCTCAGCAGTCAAGGGCATGGAATTTGAGGCTCCAAGGTCAGATCTGCCACCTGTTAAACTGGTTGATTTTGGACAATAATTTAACCTCTCTGAGCCTCAGTTTCCTCATCTGTAAGTGGGGTTGAACACAAAGATACATAATATTCACATATATACACACACATACATACACACACCACACACGTACAGTGGTGTGCTGGCAAATCAGCTTTCTGAAAACAAAAAAAGAGGTCCTGATTGTGTGTTCACCAATTTCCGTGGTGTAAATACTCCCAATATGCCAATTTCAAGCTACCTAGGGTTTAACAACTGGTCGCAAATTTCCTGAAATTGAACCATCGGCTCTCAGAAGCCAGCGCAACAGGCTCCAATTCCCCAAGGTGACCGTGAGGGTTAAACGAGCGAATGAACCTAAAATACGGGTACCCAGGAAGGGCCTGGTAGTGATCAGAGCTGGCAATGAAGCTCATGATAATCCAGGGATGTGGGCATTGTTACTGTCGCCGCCTTCTAGAGACGAGAAGCCGCAGGTTCAGAAGAAGTAAGGAACACGAGAATGAGGCAGAGGTGCCACCTGGGACCTCTGAGCCCAGGCCTCCGGAGAGCGGGCAGCTGTCACCGCCTTCCTCGTGCTTGTGCTTCCTCCTCCAGCTGCCACGTTTCACGAAGCCCGAGCGACAAGGAGAGGCCACGTGAAGACGCCATGTGGACAGGGAGAGGCTCTGAGACCACACAGAGAAGGAGCAAAGCACCCAGCCAACGCTGAGAACTGAGGCCTCCCCGAAGCACCCCAGGCAAGTCATTCCAGCCAAGTCAGCCGAGGCGTCAGACGTGCGAGCCGTCCTGCCCCAGCGGACATCACCTGGAGACCAGCTGTCCCGTGTGCCCTGACTGAACTCTTGGCCCATGGAATCATGGGGAATAAGAAAACGGTTGTTTTAAGCCAAAAAAAGAGAAAGAAAGAAAAAGAACTAAAGTACTCATCTAAGGTTGCTCAGCTGCTCATACGGATGGAACTGTGTCCCTACAAAATCCACATGCTGAAGCCCCACCCCAGTGTGATGGTGGGGCCTTTGGGAGGCGATCAGGTCATGAGGGCAGAGCCCTCATGAATGGGATTCACGCCCTTACAAGGAGAGACACAGAGCATTCTCTCTCCCTCTCTCCGCCATGTGAGGACATGGCAGGAAGATGGCCGTCTGCAAGCCAGGAAAAGAGTCCTCAGCATCCCTGATTCTCCTCTTTCTCTAGCCAACATCCGACCTGCCTACAGTTAGGAAACCACTGGAAACCGCTTCCCAAGTGACCCCTGCTTCCGTCCCTGTGGTGTATCTTCACACCATATCCAAAATGAGCTTTTCAAAACACAAGGCAGATCAAATCAGCCCCAGGCTCAAACCTGCCAATGTCTTCCATCCATCCCACTCATAGTGACATCTGAAACCCTTGCCCTGTCCTCCAGATCCTATAAGATCCTGCCCACAAGTCTGATGGGGCCTATTTCTCAATCAAGCCAAGCACAGTTCTGCCTCAGGGCCTTTGCACTTGCCCTTCCCTCTCCCTGGAATACCCTCCTTCCTGATATCCACCAGGCTGGCCCCCTCACTTCCCTTGGGTATTGGGACAAACGGCACCTTGTCGGGAAGGACCGCTGAACAATGTAGATAAAATAGCACCCCTGGGCCCCCCACTCCTCCCTGACCTCCCCACCCTCTGTATCCTGCCTTCATTTCCTTTATTGCACTCACTCCCCAACAGGGTCTATATTTCTTTGTTAAGAGAATCTAAGCTCCTGGAAGGCAGGGGCTCTGCATCTTTCTGACACTGCTTCTGTCTGTGGAATCTAGGATAGCGCTTGGCACCAAAGAGGGTGCTCCAGACACATCTGCTGAATGGGTAAGTGGGCCTCGGTGTCCTCATCTACAAACTGGAGATAGTCATATGTCCCTCAGAGTGTTGTGATGTCACTCACAGCAAATATACACACCGAGGGCTTCTTACTTGCCAGGTGCCGTTCTCAGCACTTGGTATTAATTCATTTAATCCTTACAACAACCTATGAGATAGGAGCTATCACTATCTCCATTTCACAGAGGAGTAAATTCAGGCACAGAGAGGTTAGGTCACACAGCTGGGAGGTGGCAGAGACAGAATTTGAACCCAGGCAGGCTGGCCCCAGAGGCCACTTTAGAAGTCCTCTCTTGTCAGCAAAATAAGCAACATAAGTAAAGAGCTTAAAACAAGACGGGACACACCACAACATTAAATGCCATTGTCCTATAATCCATGTAAACAGAAGTTCCTTAGGGTCTTCAATACTTTCTTTTCTTTTTGCTGAGGAAGATTGGCCCTGAGCTAACATCTGTGTCACTCTTTCTCTAGTATGTATATGGGTCGCTAGCACAGCATGGCTGCCAACGAGTGGTGAAGGTCTGTGCCTGGGATCCAAACCCGGGCTGCTGAAGCCGAGTGCACCAAACTTAGCCACTAGGCCACAGGGCCAGCCCCTAGGGTCTTCAATACTTTTAAAAAAAGGTCCTGAGTCTAAAACCTTTGAGACCCCTTGAGAAGTACCTGGCACAGAGCACATGCTCAATAACCTTGACTATTCTTCTGCCTATCTGTTTCTTTGATTAGTCTGTGAGCTTCGTGAGGGCAGAGAGCCACATCTTGTTCACCATCTTTCCCCTGTGCTTAGTCAAGGTGTGTCCCTAGTTGCTGGCTGTCACCCCCATCCTTTCTCCCCTTCCTCCTTAGTACTAGGGTCCTCCATTTTTTAGCTAAATGCAGAGCTATCTTGAACAAAGACTACATCTCCCAGCTTCCTGTGCATCTAGGTGCCATTTTAGTGGCATTAAGATATAGCATAAGTGTCATGTGTCAACTTCAGAGAATCTTTCACCTTATTCTTCTCCCTTCCTCCATCCTGCTGTCTGGAACTTGGATGTGATCGCTGGTGCTCTAGACACCATTTTGGACCATGAAGAGGAGTCTCACACCCTAGGATTGGTGAAGCAGTGAGCCAGGAGGTGTCACATTACCAGGTTTGGATTCCTTATCTTTGGGCTTTACATAGAAAGAAAGAAACTTCTTAAATTTAAGCTACTATTCTTTTGGGTTCTTTGCTGTTATTAGCTTATTCCAGTTCTAACTAATACAAAGGGTTTGGCACTCAGTGGGTGACTAACAAGTGTTTGTTGAATGAATGAATGAATGAATGAATGGCTGGGCTAAATGACCTTGTGGCTCAAACAGCTAGGTTTTCCACAGGTGTGGCTCACAGAGAACCCTGATGCCAAAGGTGCTAAGAACTGAGGGTCTGCATACAAGGAAGTGCTTATAAAATGACAAGGCTAGGAGAGAGGAAAGAGGTCTGTCCAGTGACTCCTGGGTTGGGCCCAAGAGCACCATGGGAAGACATGCAGTCTAGGAGGAAGGAAGGAAGGAATGTGGCCCTGGGTTCAAGTCCCTGCTCTCTCTCTTCCAAGCTGGTAAGGCCCGGGAGTCTGCGCTCATACAATGGGGAAGAGCATGGACTTTGGAGTCAGGTGACCCGGGTTTGAATTCTGACTCTGTCTCTTACTGAGTGACCTGGGGCAGGCCACTTCATCCGTCTATGCCTCAGTTTGCTCACTGGTAAAATCAGGCCAATGCTAGGACCTACTTGCTAGGCTTCCCAGGAGGAGAGAGGAGCTAATGCACGTAAAGAGTTGACTTCAGTGCCCAGCACATGGTAAGTACTCAATAAGTGTTAGTTGTAGCTGCTGCTTGCAGTCTGGCAAGTATGAAACATCTTACAGACACAATGAATTAAGACGGATTAAATAGGATGGCAGTGGACCAGAAGGCGGAATGGAAAAGAAGTGATTTTTATATGTAATCATTTGTAATGTGAAACAGTTAAAGGTGTAGGGTTTGAAGGCAGATAGCTAGGCGTGCATCCTTCCTAGCTGTGTGATCTTGGGCAAGGTACTATCTCTCTCTGGGCCTCAGTGTTCTGTGTGATGGGAATATTAATCAGTTCTAACATTCCGGGCCTCTAAGCACTATTACAAGAACTACTGGTATAAGAGCCAGTGTTATAGAGTCTCTTTTGGTTGTAAGTGACAGAAAGCTAACTTGAGGTAGGTTACACAAAGAATGAGATGTACTGGGTCACAAAACGGGGAAGGCAGGGGTGACTCTGGCTTCAAGTACAGTTGGATCCAGGAGCTCAGACAATGTAGTCAAAGATCTCTCTAGACTTCTATAGTTTTGGCTTTCTATCTCTCCTCCTCTTCCCCATCTCTCAGCTCAAGTGGTCTTTGCTCCTCTTCCTGAGTAAGCTTCATTCTCTCCTGCCAAGCACAGGCTCCCTCAAAGTGGTGATGATGATGATGATGGTTATCACGTACTCAGCTCTTACTATGTGCTAGGCACCATCCTGCAGTATAAAACTTTGAGGTAGGTGCTATTAATGCTCCCATTTTACAGATGAGGAAACTGAGGCACAGAGAGGCTAGGCAACCTAACCCCCACCCCCCACCCCCCAGCTAGAAAGTGCTGAATTTGTCCATACCAGGTAGGAATGATGACCACTGGCAGCCCCAAGCTCATACTCCTACAGCTTCAACTCCAATATAAACAGGGATCCTGTTTCTCCCTGGGCCCATTTACCAAGCTGAATGGCAAGCCTTGTCTGGAGTCAAATCTTCACCCTTGGAACCAGCCTTGGAGGCCAGAGGAGGTCAGGGGGTTCTATGATTGGTCGGGTGTGGTCACACGGCCAGAGTGGGGCGCCATGAGTGACAGCCTCATCAGAACCACAGGGAGAGGGAGAGGCGGTCCCCCCACTAGAAAGGGGTTACCAGAAACAGGAGGCTGTGAAAGGCCCCTGAACTAACGCTAGCACAGGGCCAAACGCAGTCCTCCCGGCAAAGCCCTCCTTCAACGTGCGTGAAAACAAGCAGGAATTGCACCCAGCCTCCAGGGCCGGAGGGGCCCCTCGGAAGTGCGAGGGCCCCCGGCCTCTGAGCGGCTTTCTCTCGTTTGCTTTTCTTGCCCTGGACTGCTCATTAGCCTCGGATCACCACAGGGGACAGGGGATGGGGCCACACTTCCTGCTCTGAGATGGGCGGGCCGGGCAGGCACAAGGAGGCTGAAAACAAAGACTTGTTTTCCTGGGAAGGCAGCCTGTGGGTCTGTCATGATTGCAGGCGGCCTGGGGACGCAGCCGACAGGGCCCTTCAGAACAACACAGCCGCAACAGTGACCTCTGAAGCTCTGCGCATCACGGAGGGGCAGGCGGCCGAGCTGGGTCTTCTCCATCTTGAGAAGGCCGAGGGTCGGGGAGACCCTGACCACTACCTTCAGAACAGCGGGGCCAGGAGTGGTGGGAGAAACGGGTGTTGCGGGGCCTGGGAATAGAAGGAAGGCTAGAGAGGAATGCAGGGAGGGAGGGAAAAGGAGATAGACACAGGAGAGGAGAAAGGGAATGTGTGCAGAGGAAGAGAAGAGAGAGGTGACAGAGGCCCGAGGAAGAAGGGTAGCTGGAGTGACAGACCAGGCAAAGAGGGCGCCAAGGAGGAGAAAGTATTATCTTTATCATTAGGCATTTACCATGGGTAGGAATTGCACATCAAATGATCTATTCCCACTTCTCAGATGAGAAAGCTCAAACACAGAGGCACAGGAGGGAGGAATAGAGTGTGGGTGAATAAGCGAGTGAGAGAATTACAAGAGGGAAGAGAAAAGAAACTAGCAGAAAAAGAGAAATAGGCATGGCTCAGTTCGGTGATGAAATTTTCTCTGTGGAACACAGTACCTGCGTGCTACCCCCAAACTCTGACAGCCCAAGGAGACGGACACTGTTATTATGAGCCCCAGTTAACAGGTGAGGGAACAGAGGCTCAAAGAGGCGAAGCAGGTTGTCCAGGTGCTAGACAGGGGTAGAGCCAGGATTTAAAGCCAGTCTGACTTCCCATCTCTTGCTTTGAGCAGCCGTGAGGAACAGAGAAAGAGAGATCTTAGGAGATAAAGTCAGATGTGGGGAGAGAGAAAGAAAAGAATAAAGTGTGCTGGGGTGAGAGAACCAAAGGGGGATGATAGAATTCAGAATAAGGTACCCTTGGCAGGGGTGCCAACCAGAAGAGGGAATGAAGGAATCTTATGGGGGCTGGAAATGTCTTATAGCTGCACTGCCCAGTACAGCAGCTGCTCATCGCATGTGGCTCTTGAGCGCTTGAAATGGAGCTAAATCCGAACTGAGATGCACTGAAAGTATAAAAGACACAGAGAATTTCAGTCTGAGGAAAATAACAGCAAAAAGGTAAAATATCTCATTAAAATTTTTAAATTAATTACATGTTGAAATGAAAATACTTTGGGCATACTGGGATAAATGAAACATATTATTAGAATTAATGTCACCTGTCCCTTTTTACTTGTTTAATGTGGCTGCTAGCAACTTTTCCATTGCCTTGTGGGCTCGGGTTCTGTTTCTACTGGGAAGCGCTCATGATATCTTGAAACAGATTGCCATACATATACATATTTTGCATATGGATACATACATATGTAAAAATTCATCGAGCTTGTATACTTATAATTAGAGCACTCTACAGTATATAAGCTATGTCTCAATACAAAAATAAAGTTAAGAGCGAGTCAGGATGGAGCCAGGCCGAGCCCGCGGCAGGTGGGGGGCGGGGCCAGAGCCTGGCGGGGGCGGGGCCAGAGCCCGCGGCTGCGCGTAACCTGGCAACCGGCGCTGCCGGTGACGTCACCGGCCGGCGGCGGCCATGCCCCCCCCCCTCCTTTGGGCGGCGCGGGCGGGCGGGGCCGCCTGCCTCCTCCTCCCCGGGGGCCCCGATGAGATCACCGCGGCGGGCTGCCGGCTGTCCCCGCGCTCCCAACAAATCGACTCCGCGGCGAGCGCCGGCATCTCATGATCTCATGGCCCCGCGGGACGGCGCCGGCCGATGAGGTCACAGCCCCGCGTCCCGGGCCTCCCCGGGCTGCGCGCCGCCGCCTCCGGGCGCCCCGCGCGGGTCCCGACCCCGAGCCCGCGCCTCCTCGGCCTCCGCGGACAAAGGAGGTCCCTGAGGCGAAGGGCAGAGCTACCGTCTGCCTCCTTCCCACGTGAGCCCTCTGACTCTCCCCTTCGTCCCCTAGCTGTCCCCAACACCTCCGCCCCTTTGTCACAGCTCCTCTCTGCTCTGATGGGAACAGTGATCAGGACCACGCTTGGCCGGTGCCCGCGATGTGTTGAGCACTTTATATTAAAAGTCTCTGTTCCACATGACAAACCCACCGGAGAGGTATTATCGGGACTCGTCTGCGGATGAGAACGGGGCTCCGAGAGGGGAAGTGACTTCCTGCAGAGCTGGGATTTGATTCCACGGCACAGCCTTTCTATGACTCCACACCACCTTCTCCAGAAAAAGATGAAGCCTTCCCGAAGATGGTGAACAATATCCCCTCCCTCCCTCCCCCAGGGTCAAGCCATCAGACAGTCAGAGAGGGGCCAGTGAGACTCTTAGAGGTAGAGGGCTCCACAGCTCACTGCCGGCAACAGGTTCTCCATCACTTACTAACTGCTCACACAGCTCCTCAGCAGATCTCCAGCGACAGACACTGCCGGGGCCCACAGGGAGGGAGGAGAGTGACATTTACTGAGTGGCTGCGATGAGCTGAGCCAAGCAGTGAGTCAGGGCCTATTACCAAGGGCAAAGGTGCGAGGGGGTAAGTTCCAGCTCCATTTTGCCGATGAGAAAACTGACTTTATTTTAGCCAAAGTCAGATGGCAAGGAAGTACAAGTTTCAGCTCAAATACCATTTCCACAGAGAAAACCCTTCCCATTTCCCTAAATGAGTCTTCCATGTATTTCTGTTCTCTTTTCTGCCCAGTGCTTATCATAATTTACAGTTTTATGTTTGTATGTTTGTTTAATGGTGATCTCCCCAGCTAAATGAAAGCAGGGACCCTATCTGTCGCATCCCCACACCTATGCAGTACCTATCATACAGTAGACACTCAATAAATATTTTTGGGGTGAGTGCAAAGAATTGTTGGCTCAGGCTGGTGGGCAGTGCTGATGTCCAAGCCCAGGTTTGTTTGAGTATAAAGCTTGGGCTTATTCCGTACTTTCTAGGAAGTCTGAGCCTCGTGGTCCAACTACTTGACTCGCCGTGAAGTCCCTCTGGTGCTCACTCAGAGCCTATTATTTCTACGTTTACTACAGTACTGACAAGCTCGACGTTGCGGTTTCCCGACTAGCAGTGTCCTTGGTACCAGAGAGGAGAGGGGAGGAGGTGCTTGTTGGTAAGAAAGTAACTATGGAAGGGAGGTTATGAGTGCTTATGCCTGCTCTGGTCTTTACTAATAGTTCTGCAGGGAAGGAGATATAAAACTACAAAAAAGCAGACACAAGGAAAATGAGGGGATGGTAACCACAAAAATCCCACAGTTTCTTATGGGCAAAGAGGGAGGAAGATGGATGGAACCCAGGAAACGTGCACAGGGAGCTTCTAAGACACTACTAATTGTCTTTTTCTTTTTCCTTTTTTTTTGGTGAGGAAGACTGGCCCTGATCTAACATCTGCTGCCAATCCTCCTCTTTTTGCTTGAGTGAGATTGTCCTAACATCTGTGCCAATCCTCCTCTATTTTGTATGGGGGATGCTCCAACAGCATGGCTTGATGAACACTGTGTAGGTCCATACCTGGGATCTGAACCTGCGAAGCCTGGAGCGGAGTGTGTGAACTTAACCACTATGCCATTGGACCAGCCCCTAATTTCCTACTTTTTAAGCTGGGTGTATGAGTATTTGTTGTTATTATCTTTTAATACCTTACAGGTGTTACTAAAAAAAAGCCACAAGCAGAAAATGTGCCCACATTTTAAATCGACTAAAACAACCCTATAAGGCAGAGGGCAAATTAGTACCCCCAATTTATAGATGGAGGAAACTGAGGCTCGGTTTCAGAGAAGTTCATCATTTTGCCTAAGATCACAATGCTCATAAGAGGCGGAGAATTTGAATTCAAGTCTGACGTCAGCACAGATGCTCTTACCCACCACGACATCCTGCCTCTGCTAACTGGACACTCAGTATTAAAGACCAGAGGCAGTGAAGACACCTGTCACCTTCTCCCTGCCCCCCCTCCACCCCCCATTTCCTACAAAGGTCCTCTCTGTGCTCTTCTGGGTTCCAGGCCCAGGATGAGGAGGAGGCCAGAAAGCATGCTGACAGCTGGGGTCAGCCTCTAGTACTGTGGCCCAAGGGGCCAGGTGACAGAGAGTCCTTGGGGCCGGGCTGAGGCCCCACAGGAGTGACCAGGCTGCGAGGAGAGACCTGCCCTCAACAGCAGCAGCCAGGTGCCCAGTTTCATGGGCTGTGGTTCCCTTGATTTAAGAGCCTCAGCCCCATGAACAGGAAGGGCCCAGGCCACGTGGCCCAGCAACACGCACGCATACGAGGAGCTTCCTTACAAACAGAGCCCTGCTCCCCAGGACCCAGGAGACGCCTAATTACAAGGTGTTGATGATTAAGCCCGAAGTGGCCTGGGGCCCTGTTAGCCACAGAAAAGTGGCCTCTGCCCTCTGTCCCAGTCCCAGGTGGATGAATGCGCTCATCTGTCCTCACGCCAGCCACCTCTTAGGTGCAAACACTCTGGGGTGCAACTGTCAGGCCTGTCCACCTCCTGGAGCGCTGACGGTTAGCTGCAACGGAGGCAGGAACACAGATGGGCAGAACGTGCCTCCTTCTGGGGGGTCTAGAGTCCATGACAGGAACTAGACAGACATGGGCCCCAATTGCAGGTGTGTCCTTCTGCTGGGAGGGTGACTTTGCCCAAGTCACATCGCCTCGCTGGGCCTCAGTTTCCTCATCTGCAAAGGGGGGATGTGGCAGGCTGAATAATGGCACCCAACGATGTCCAGTCCTAATGCTGGGAAGCTGTGAATGTGGTACCTTACGCGGCAAAGGGAACTTTGTGCCTGTGCAGGTATGATCACGAATTCTGTGATGGGGGGATTATCCTGGATTATTGGGGGGCAATGTAATCACAAAAGCCTTTATCAGAGGGACGCTGGAGGGTCAGAGTGAAGGAGGCAGAGGTTGGAGAGACGTGCTTTGAAGATGGAGGAAGGGGCCGCAAGCCACAGAACACGGGAAGCTTCTAGAAGCAAGCGAACAGATCCTCCCCGACAGCCTCCAGAAGAACCTGCCCCGCAGACACTTGGACTTTTGCTCCCTGATGCTAATTTTGGACTTCTAACCTCTAGAACGATAAGATAATAAATTCGTGTTGTTTTAAACCACTAAGTTTGTGGTCATTTGTTCCAGCAGCAATAGGAAACGAATCTAGGGAAGATAGTTCCCACTGCCACAAGCACAGCATCAGCATCCAACGGTCAGAGAATCTTAGTCTAAAGCCTCTCTCTGAAGGCTCTATGGCAGGATGGGAGAAGGCCAGAAAGCATGCCTGGGGCTGGGAGCGGTCGCTGGTGCTGTGGTCCTCTGCCGCCTCTCTGGCTGTATCTCCTACCAGCAGGGCCAGCTACATAATTTATGATGCCCAGTGGAAAATGAAAATGCGAGGCCTCTTGTTAAAAAATTAAGAACTTCAAGACAGCAGCAGTAGACCATTAAACCAAGTGTAGGGTCCTTCTGCACACCAGCTTGCACACCCATGAAGCTGGCCCTGCCCCCATTCTTCTCCAGTCATACTGACTTGCTGCTCCTTGAATTTGCCAAGCACGCTTCCACCCCAGGGCCTTTGCACATGCTATCTCCCTTGCCTGGAATACTCTTCCCCAGATATCTGCATGGTGCACTTGCTTGCTTCTTTCAAGTCTTTGCACCTTCTCAGTGAGGCCTTCCCTGATCACCCTGTTTAAGAGAGCAGCGCCCACCGCACATTTTGTTTTATTTTTCTCCACCTGACTTACTGCTTATTTATTTCACTATCTTATTTCTGTAAGTCTCTTGAAAGCGGATACTGTGTCTTATTCACTGCTGTATCCCTAGGACCTAGTACAGGGTAGGTAGACCTAGTACAGAGTGGGTGGTCAAAAAAAATACTAGTTGAGGGGGCCGGCCTAGTGGCGCAGCAGTTAAGTGCGCCCATTCTGCTTCTCGGCAGCCCAGGGTTCGCCAGTTCGGATCCCGGGTGCGGACGTGGTACCGCTTGGCAAAAACCATGCTGTGGTAGGCGTCCCACGTATAAAGTAGAAGAAGATGGGCACAGATGTTAGCTCAGGGCCAGTCTTCCTCAGCAAAAAGAGGAGGATTGGCAGTAGTTATGTCATGGCTAATCTTCCTCAAAAAAAAAAAAAACAAACTACTAGTTGTTAAGGAAGTGAAGCACCTATATAATGAAAATTACAAGGCCTTTCTGAGAGAATTGGATGACGACATAAGGAGATGGAAAGACATTCCATGCACATGGATTGGAAGAATAAAATGTCCGTTCTACCTAAAGCAATCTACAGATTCAACGCCATCCCAATCGGAATCCCAATGACATTCTTTACAGAATTAGAACAAAGAATCCTAAAATTTATATGGGGCAACAAAAGACCCCGAATTGCTAAAGCAATCCTGAGAAAAAAGAACAAAATGGGAAGCATCACAATCCCTGACTTCAAAACATACTACAAAGCGACAGTAATCAAAACAGCATGGTACTGGTACAAAAACAGGCGCACAGATCAATGGAACAGAATTGAAAGCCCAGAAATAAAACCACACATCTATGGACAGCTTATCTTCGACAAAGGAGCTGAGGGCATACATTGGAGAAAAGAAAGTCTTTTCAACAAATGGTGCTGGGAAAACTGGAAAGCTACATGTAAAAGAATGAAAATCAACCATTCTTTTTCACCATTCACCAAAATAAACTCAAAATGGATCAAAGACCTAAAGGTGAGACCTGAAACCATAAGGCTTCTGGAAGAAAACGTAGGCAGTACACTCTTGGACATCAGTATTAAAAGGACCTTTTTGGACACCATATCTTCTCAGAGAAGGGAAACAATAGAAAGAATAAACAAATGGGACTTCATCAGACTAAAGAGCTTCTTCAAGGCAAATGAAAACGGGATTGAAACAAAAAATCAACCCACTAACTGGGAAAAAATATTTGCAAGTCATATATCTGACAAAGGCTTAATATCCATAATATATAAAGAACTCTCACAACTCAACAACAAAAAATCAAACAACCCAATCAAAAAATGGGCTGGAGACATGAACGGACATTTCTCCAAAGAAGATATACGGGTGGCCAATAGGCACATGAAAAGATGCTCATCATCGCTGATAATCAGGGAAATGCAAATCAAAACTACACTAAGATATTACCTTACACCCATTAGAATGACAAAAATATCTAACTCTAATAGTAACAAATGTTGGAGAGGTTGTGGAGAAAAAGGAACCCTCATACACTGCTGGTGGGAATGCAAACTGGTGTAGCCACTATGGAAAACAGTATGGAGATTCCTCAAAAAATTAAAAATAGAACTACCATACGATCCAGCCATCCCACTACTGGGTATTTATCCAAAGAGCCTGAAGTCAGCATTTCCAAAAGTCCTATGCACCCCAATGTTCATTGCAGCATTATTTACGATAGCCAAGACGTGGAAGCAACCTAAGTGCCCATCAACAGACGAATGGATAAAGAAGATGTGGTACATATATACAATGGAATACTACTCAGCTGCAAAACAGAACAAAATCATTCCATTTGCAATAACATGGATGGACCTTGAGGGAATTATGTTAAATGAAATAAGCCAGTTAGAGAAGGATAATCTCTGTATGATTCCACTCATATGAGGAATTTAAAAATGTGGACAAAGAAAACAGATTAGTGGCTACCAGGGGAAAGGTGGGGTGGGGGGTGGGCACAAAGGGTGAAGTGGTGCACCTACAACACGAATGACAAACATTAATGTACAACTGAAATCACACAAGATTGTAACCTAACATTAACTCAATAAAAAAACAAAAACAAAAACAAAAACTACTAGTTGAAAGAACGAATGGGTGGATAGATGAATGTAAAGTGTCTAGGCCAGTTCTTGGCATGCAGTCTGTGCGCAGTGATCACTCTGCAATGCTGCAATGACAATATTATCATCATTTACTCCTAGGGAAGGACGAGAGCGAGGGCTAGTGTCCTGCCTTCCAGGGCCGCCTCTCCTCTGCTGACTTAGCTTTTTCACTGGAGAATAAATCATCATGGCAACCACTTACGGAGCCGCAGTGACTGGAAGCCTTCACGCACAGGCACGATCCTGATTAACTTCCACATCGGTATGATTACTATCCCTGTTCTACAGATGAGGAAACTGAGGCTTAGAGAAGCCTACGGACCCACCCAAGGTCCCATGGCGAACAAGGGGAGCAGCTGCAATGGAACCTGCCTGTGTGTAGGCCCTCTCACTGACTGCCCACAGCCTGCTCCGGAGAAAACAGGCCTTTGCAACACTCTCAAGGAGTTCCCTAGTTCAGCCGATGTGTTTTGAGTACCTACAGTGTGCTCTGTACTGTGCTCAGGATAAAAGGAAACACACGAGAGACCTGGTTCAGCGCTCGCCAAGCTTAAAGTCCAGCGGGAGAGACGAGCCAGCAACCACACCATCACACTAGGCAAGCAAAACAGAAATGACCCTGGGGCTGTGGCAGGCAGCGCAAAGGCAAGTCGCTCAGCCCCAACTGGGGCCAGGGTTAGGTCCAGGCATTCCCAGGGGAGCTGAAGTGTAAACAGAGACCTGGGGGCGATTAGGGGTCAGCCACACGGGGCTGGGGGCCAGGGAGAGTGTTCCCAGAAGAGAGAACAGCCACTGCAAAGGCCCGGAGGTGACGGAACACGAGCATGACTGGCGGCGGGGGGGTTGGTGACCGAGAGAAGTTCAAAACATCTGGCAAGGGACGGATGGATGTCAGGCAGGAAAGAGAGGCGAGGGCCAGGCAAGTGCTCAAAGACTCCTTCCCCTCTAGTGGCTTCAAGATTACAGCACTGCGTGGAAACCAGGGGATGATGGCTGCTCCTCTCCCAATAGGCAGCACCCTGGACACAGAAGTCAGGCCGCAGGAACCCCGCCCCTTCCCTAGTGTGGGGACAAGGCTGCTCTAGGTGATACCAAGCCCAGGGGCCTGCAGCAACTGGTCTAGCCCATGAGGGAACAGAGACGCGCCCCTCCTCGCCACTGCCATCGGGCTGCCCTGCGCATTCTTTCTGCTGTCCCTCAGCACAGAGTGTCATGGGGCTGCAATGGGCCAGGGACCGCAGGATATGTCTCTGTTCCAGGGGTCCTCTCCTTGTTCTTTTGTGTGTCTCTCCTCAACCTTTCCATCAGCCCCTTGAAGGCAGGCAAGGTCTTATCCTCACAGCAAAGAGTCAGCAGGCACGGAAAACTCTGCTAGGCCTTCCAGATCCATGACCTCATTTGCTCCTCCTTGAGCTGGGTAATACGATCTGTCAGTCTCAGACACAGATGTGGCCATGGGAGCCCGAAGCTGTGAACTCGCTTACCCAAGGATACACAGCTGGTGGCAAAGCCAGCTTCAAACCCAGCCGCTCAGACCCGGCCAGGGCTGGGCACGCGTAGGTAATTAGGAAGTGGGACATCTCTATCCTTCTCTGGCCCATTTGAGGTCTGACCTTGGCCCTTCTGGGTCTTGAGGAAGAGCCAGAAATCTGCCGAGGCTTGGAGGGCTCTCAGCCGCGGAGCAGCAGGGCCTGGCTTTACCTCCGACCTCCAGCAGAGTCCTGCCCCGTGAGGGTCATGAGGGAGGACGTGTCAGGAACTGCTGAAGGCACTTCTACTGTGTTGTTTCAATTTCTTTTCTAGCTCACCTCAAATCTCCCCTAAAACCCTTAGAAGTAAACAGCGTCACCTCCTTTTTTACAGATGAGGAAACTGAGGCCCGGAGCGGAGCGGGAAGGTGACTGGGCAGAGGCGACATGGACGGAAATGGCAGGAGGAGGGTTCCAACTGGGATCCGCCTGCCCCCCAGAGCAAACTCTTTCCAGGTGACTCTGGAACCCTTTGACAGGCTGAAAGTTGAGAAGTCTAAGCTGCGGGGCTCCCTTGAGCCAAATCTCAGTTCCAAGCCCCCTTCTTCCCCCTAGGGAACTTCTGGGGGAAATACGAGAGCAGGACAGCCCCGCCCGCAGCAGTGTAAGCCAACTACAGAAAACCCTGCGCCACTCCAGGGCCCCCTGGAAGGGAGGAGGCGATGTGGACGCCTTGGAGGCCACCTCATGGAGCCTGGCTGCCTCCCTAACCATTTAGCTGGAGAAGAGCAAAATAATCCCCACTTAGCTGGCTAATGAAGGCCCGCACAACCCAGAGAAGGGGTGGCCGCCACATACCCATGATGGGGCTTGGAGAGGCAGGGCAGGGGGGGCCTGAGAACCAAGGACTGGGGGGGTGGGCAGCGCGGGGCGGGGCGTGGGGGCACCTCCCTGCCTTGCCCTGTATGCAAATTCACACCAGCCATGTACACGCACTCCTCTGTTCCTTCCAGAGTCACTGCATACCTTCTGTGTGTCCCCATGCCTAAGCACGGGCTTGGCTGCTGTCATCCTTGCCCTCCTGGAGTTTAGAGTCCAGTGGGAGGAGATGCTCAACAGTTCTCTGGAAAAATGC
This sequence comes from Equus asinus, assembly GCF_041296235.1. NCBI lineage: Eukaryota > Metazoa > Chordata > Mammalia > Perissodactyla > Equidae > Equus > Equus asinus. The sequence goes on along the minus strand of NC_091797.1, from coordinate 82,353,466 downwards.
ACATGCCAAACTGTTCCCCACCTCTGTGCTACGGCTCTGGCTGTCCCTTCTCCCTGGCATGCCTTTTGGGCTTGGCTTTGCCTGGCTAACTCCCACCCATCCTTTAAACGCAGTCCCGAGGCCCCCTTATCTGGGAAGACTGCTGGGGGCTGGGTTAGGTGCTCTTTCTCCCTTTTCCCAAGAGGGCCTTGGGCTTACTGCTTCCCTGTCTGCCGCCCCATCGTACTGTGAGCTTTGAGCTTGAAAGTTCTGGGTCTGGGTCGCGCCCATGCCTAGCATGGGGTCTGGCACTCTGTCGATGTCCAAGAAATACGTTCAGAATGACTATATGAAGGGATAAATCATGTGACCTGGAACCAGTAACTTCTGGGCCTTGGTTTTCTCATCTACAGAGTAAGATCTTTCTGGGTCTATCAGTCTGTGAACGAGAGGGCAGGGGTGTAGCCCAGACTGTGAGGGATTGCAGGGGCCTCTGGAATGTTCAAACTGCACATTAATTATTGGGGTTTGGCCCCTCCCAAAGCCATAAGCAGGCCAAAGCTTTGCCAATCCCTCCAGCCTCTGTCAGGGGGCCGGTGTGTGCATTCAAGTTCTCTTGGCTTGCAAGGAACTGAAACTGACACCGGCCCACCTAAGCCCCGAGGGACCTTGCTTTGGAAGGATTCTGGGTTATCTCAGGCTTCAAAAGAGCACTGGACCACCAGGCCACATCACAAAGGAGTGCGGTACCACCAGGCCACATCACAGCGGGTCCAGAAGGACCTCTCCTCCTGACGTGCGCTTCTCCGTGCGCGTGAATCACCTGGGGACCTGACTAAAATGTAGACTGGCCCTCGATGCTGCTCCCAGGTGCGGACCGAAGGAAGGCACCCCAGCTCTGTGTCCGTCCCTCGGCTCCTGGGAGAGGGCAGGGGATGGCTCCTGCTGGAGCCAGGTGCCTGCCCAGGCTGACCAGTGATGGGCAGTGGAGCAGGGGCACCCACAACAGGCACGTTCCTGTGTATCCAGCTATTCCCAGAGGAGGGTGGGCCTTGGGATGGGGCAGCCACCCTAAGAGGGGCTGGCTGCAGCCGGGGTGGAGGCAGGCCAGGGCTATCCACTGCCAGCATCTGAGCCGTGAAAGGTATCATCTTTCAACGTGAAAAGTGATTTCCAAAAGCCCAGGGCTAGGGGAGGGGGCCAGAGGGAGAGTTTAAATAGCAGCTGTGTTCCTAATTTCCCCAGGAGGAGGCCCGGCCGCCCCTCCTCCGTGCTGAGGGTTTGCCATTAAAAACAAACAGTATCATTCGGTTCAATATAAAATGAATTAAAGGAAATTAAACTGCGGGGGCCATGTGGCGAGCCTTGTCCTCCATTGTCTGAAGCCGTTTTTCATCTTCCCCAGTGGGGAACAACAGCTTGAGGGGTGTGGAGGTGAGCAGGACTGACTGGATAAATAAATAAATAACGCAAAGGCCTCTCCCCCAACCCCCCCCAGTGGAGGCTGGGGTTCCGGACGTCCCAGGGGGCCTCTCTGCTCAGGCCCTGGCTCTGGCCCTGCTGCGTCCCTTGGGGGCAGAATGTAGCCTTTGAATGTCTCCCAGGGAACAGAGTGAAGGGAAAAAAACAAAACAAAACAACAACAAAAAATGATGTGCGGGGCCCCTGGGACAGAGGGAGGAGGTTGTGGACCAGAGGGGCTGGGAGGTGAGGGCGTGCGGTGCCTGGATTGGTGGGGAGACGCTCCCACTGTTCCTAGCACAGAGAGTAGCTGCTGCTGCCATCTGAGTTGGGGTAACGGAGTCAGGAGGGCGGGGGTGGAGAGAGATGGGCAGAGAGGACTCCGTAATGGTTCAGAGCAGGGGGTTCTGGAACTAGACTGCCCGAGTTCAAATCCCAGCCCTGCCACTTCCCAGCTGTGTGCCCTTGGCAAGTCACTTACCCTCTCTGTGCCTCAGTTTCCTTATCTGCAAAGTGGGGATAATAAGAGTATCTACCTCAGAGGGCTGTGTAAGGATTAGTTCATGTCTGTGAAGCATTTAGAACAGTAATGGGCACATTAGCTATTTGTTACGACTCTATTATACTACCATATAATATTTTTAATATTATTATGGTTGGTCCTCAGGGCATCTCACTTGGCATCTGGAAGACCAATCATCGAGTCATATCTGTGTCACAGACTTGCTGTGTGACCTTGGGTGAATGAACACACCTTGCTGGGCCTCGAATCTCTCTCTTTAAGCCAGGTACTATAAGCTATAGTCTGTATATAGTCTATAGTCATCTATAAGCTGGGATGGGGCCTGCTGGTCCATTCTCCCCTTCTTCCTTCAAAATAAAGTCCTAACTTTGGCTTAAGTCCACTGGCACCCAGCTATATGAAGATGCTCCCCAGCTCCCCAGGCAGTGACTATGACTGAGTGGTGGCCAAGGAGATGTAAGTGAAAGTGACAGGAGCAATTTCTGGGAAGTCACCTACAAAGGGAGAGGAACACTGATGACAGCGGACGCAAAAATCCTAAGTAAAACAGGAGCACACAGAACCCAGAAGCCAGTCAAAAGGATGCTCCATCACCATCAGGAGGGTTTCGTTCTGAGAATGCAAGGCGCAACAGGAAATCTAATAAGGCAGTTCTTCATACTGACAGTTCTAAGGAGAAATATCGAATGACTTTTGATCACACTCAACAACCATCTTTTATTTAAAAAATTCCAATAAATTGGGGCTCATGGATACTCCCCAGAATACAGCATCAGCCTCAGCCCCACCGCCGGCATCTTGTTTACTGGGGGATTGTGATGGTTAGTGTTATGTTTCAGTTGAGGTTACAGTATCCAGTTATGCAATCAAACGCCAATCTAGGTGTGAGTCATAACCCCACTCAGTTGACTTTAAATAAGGGAGATTATCCTCGATAATCTGGGTGAGCCTCATCCAATCAGCTGAGAGCCATAGAGCTCTGCGGAGGCCAGAATGTTCCATTTTCTTTACAAGGAAGAACTGAAGGCAAAGGCTTAGGCTTCATCTTACGTGCCGACATCGAGTGGCAGAGGCTGTCTGGATGGCGCATGGAGAAAGCTGAATCTGGGTGAAGCAGAGCAGTGATTGATTAGTGATGCCTGACACGGGCACAGGCTGGTAAATGGCAGCTCCTGTGCTGTTTGCCATCACTGGCTTCAGCACTTCTCTAGGGATTAGCGGGCACCTGGGCTACAAACTTCAAGCAGAGAAGAGAGAACAAATCCTAGGGTTGAGTGTGATCACCTGTTGTCTTGGGGTAAAACTCAAATTAGCCTGGTGATTTCAAATGGTCAAGTCCTCAAAACTGACGCTTGGCCACACTCACTTCTGTTGGTTTCCAGCAGAGACACTGGCCATATTTCACCCCTTGAGGTTTTCTATTTCCCAAAGTGTCTGTCTGCTCAGAATACTGAGTCCCCCCTCAGACAAAGCTTTCCTGCAAAGGCCAGATGAGAAGGATTTACGAATGCGCATGGATTCAAACTCCTGACCAAGGTTAGCAAAATTTTTCTTAAAGGGCCAGACAGTAAATATTTTAGGTTTTGTGGATCATAGAGACTCTGTTGCCACTACTCAACTCTGCCATTGCAGCCTGAAAGCAGCCACAGACAATACATAAATGAAGGAGCATGGCTATGTTCCGATAAAACTTTATTTACAAAAACAAGCACTGGGTCCACAGGCAGTAGTTTACCACCCCTGAGCTAGATTCTGCAGTACACTGTGCTCCTCAATAAAGGTGTTCCATGGTTAATAAGTGGGGGAAAATGTCAGGGAAAACAAAGTGAAATGAGTTTCTTGGCTGCAGGACTTCTCAGAGCCTTTACCATGTTAATGAGGAAGTGGGGATAATGTTTAAAGCATTTCGCAAAGTTATCTGACCATGGCACACCTTTGCATAAAATGCCTATTAACATCTCCCTAAGGCCCCAGAATCAAAGCTTAGTCAATGGTTTTGTGTTCCATTGGAGTTTGGTTAGATTCTGACTTTCTTGCTCACTTTAAACTATAAACAGAAAACTGTGAATGCTCTCTCTCTTCTTTAGAATAACAATACGTCAGGAGGCAGCACTTGACCTGTGTTATCTTAATTAATCCTCACAGCAGGGTTATGAGCTAAGTCCCGAGGAGTCCATTTGAAAGATGAGGACACTGAGGCTCCGTGAGGTTAACCCTCAGAGGCAGAAGGGGGCGGCGTCGGAATTTGAACCTAAGTTTCATTTCAGAATCTGTGCTGTTTCCGTGACCCCACGGTGCCTCCAGGACAAGACAATTTCTTGCTCATCTCTCTTGCTTATGTGCTCTAGAGTCTTCCTGGCAATGACAGACAGGGAGGTAAGTTGTTTTAAGAGCACACAGCACACCAACATTAGGTAATATTAATATCGCTAACGGTCAGCATATTTGTTGCAGGCTTTCTGTTCTGTTCCAGCAAAACCAGACGATGAGACAAGGACCAACATCTTCAGTCCCAGCTGCGGACAGAGCACCCGCTCGGCTCCCACCCTGGCTTCCTGCTCACCAGCGGGGGGACTTCCCTGGGTGACTCTGACTTTTAGTTTCCTCATCTGTAAAATGGGAATCATGACAGTACCTATCTCACAGTATTGTTGACAGGACCAAAGGAAATGATGCAAATAAAGTACTCTGCACAGTGGACACACAAACCGGAAGGAAACCTGAGAAATATTAGCTGATGTTCTGATGGTTACGTCTTAAGGCACAAGAGCTGGGTTTGGGTCCTAGCTTTTCCACCTACAAGCCCAGTGACCCTGTGACAAGCTGTTTAGCCTCCCTGAGCGTCAGGTTTATCTGTAAGATGGGTTTATTAGGCAAACCTGGCCATCCCCCTCACAGGGTCACTGTAAGGACTTTTTTAAGAGGTGGGCTGCCTTAGTGAATGAGACTGATATGCATCTGCCCGTGGGAATTTACGGTCCAGTGGAGGAGACAATGATCCGGTTAATTATGGAGCAATGTGGGAAGCGCTGGGAGGGAGGGGGCCATAGGAAAATAAACAAGCGGATCTAACATTGCCTTAAGGGGATGTGGGGGGCATCTAAGCTGAGTCCTGGAGAAACACAGAATCAATGTGTCAAAAGGGGCTAAACAAGTCACAGCTGTCCCAAAGATCCTTAGAAGAATCCCTTAAAAAAATCCTTAATAAATTTAAACAGTTCCCACAATACAAAAATCCAGCTGTTGGAAAAAGCCTAACTTTTATATATTACGTATTATGAGACGTGCAATTGAATCCTCAAAACACCTTCTGAGGCAGTGTGCTGTGCACCCCAAGATTTCCCACTGGAATCCCCAAGACCGCGATATGATGAGAGAGCGCACCTGGATTGTGTTATGTGAGATGACAAAAGGGACTCTGCAGATGGAATTAAGGTTACTAATCAGTTGATTTTGAGTTCATCAACAGAGAGATTATCTGAGTGGGACTAAGCCCGAGCCCTTTCAAAGCAGAAGGAGAAGTCAGACAGATGTGAGGCAGGAGGGGGGTTCCGCACGCCATTTCCGCCTTGAAGATGGAGGAGGCCACGTGAAAGGAGCAGAGCGTGGTCTCTGGAAGCTGGACATGATCCTCGGTCCACAGCCGGCAAGACGATGGGGGCCTCAGTCCTACAACCACACAGAACTGAATTCTGCCAACAACCTGCGTGAGCCTGGAAGGAGTTTCTTCTCCAGAACCTCCAGACAGGAGCCCAGTCTGGCTGACGCTTTGATTTTGACCCTGTGAGACCCTACACAGAGGACACAGTCAAGCCCGCCTGGCTTCTGACCCACAGAACGGGAACTAATAAATGGGTGTTCTTCAAGCTGTAAGCTGGTGGTAATTTGTTAGGTGGCAATTGAAAATATAGGTATATACATATAACTTTTGGGAGGGGCACAATTCAGCCCAACACAGTAGGGGAGCTGACCCTAAAACAAACCTCTGCCAAGGTCTCTCACCCCTGGCACTATTGACATTTGGGGCCGGATAACTCTTGGCTTCGGAGGCTGTCCTGGGTGTTGTAGGATGTTGAACAGCATCCCTGGCCTCAGTCTGCTAAATACCAGTAGCAACCGCTCTTAGTTGTGAGAAACAGAAATGTCTCCAGAAATTGCCAAACGTCCCCCTCGCTGGGAACCACTGCTTGACCCGCTCCCAGCCCCGCTGTGCAGGAAGCTGCTCTTCAAGGAGTTCAGCACCTTGTACACAGAGTGGTGTGCTGCGGGGGCCGCAGCTGAGGCCTGGGATACCCAGACCTGCCCTGGCCTAGACGGATGCCTGCTCGGAGTGGAGGGAGCGAGGGGGGCCGCGAGACCTCCAGGAAGGAAGACGACCTAATCAATGGGAAACCACTCTGAGAGCAAGAGTGCTGGCTTCAGGGCCCAGAAAAGAGAGGGATTTTAATGGCACAAAAAGCCTCATGAATCCTCCTGGCTCTCAGGTCAAGGAAACCCACCTTTCTTTCTTTTGTCTGCCCTCCCCTGATCCCCTGCACTGGGGCTGAGAGCTCACGGACCCTTGCCCTGCTGAAACCTCCTGTGCCGGGCTGTGGCTGGGCAGGCTGAGCCAGAAGTTGGTTAAGAGGATTCTGGAATAGAAAGGTCTCCTCCTTCCTATTCTTAGGGAAAAGACAGAAGGTTGGTCAAATGCCACGTGCTCTGGAGAGAACAGCTCAGCTAAATCTGTCCTTGTCTCCGATACAGCTGGTCCTAGCAATACCCAGCCACTAGACGCCTGGCCTTCAACCTTCTTAAGAGGGTAAAAATGACCATTTTAGAAATGAGGAAGCTGATGGCTCCAAAGCAGGAGGTCACGGGAGGTCATGTGTCCAAGGTTGCATAGGTAGTAAGTCCAAGAGCCAGGATTTGAACCCGGGTTTGCTGACTCAAGGCCAGTGTTCTTTCTACTCTGTGGTGCTGCGTCTATTTACTAGGGATCCAAGGGAGAGTTCTTCAAAGTGCCTGCTTTTATGTTTATCCATCTGAGAGATGGGCAGAATGGCAGCTGCCTGCGACCCAGACTATTGGGAGGATGAATAAACCCTGTCCTAAGAATGTTCTAGAACAATGCTGTCCAAGAGAATGTTCTCCAATGATAGAAATGTTCTATATCTGTGCTGCCCAACACGCTAGCCACCAGCCATGTGTGGCTATGAAGCACTTGAAACGTGGCTTGAAACGTGGGAGACAGAAAGTAAACACAGAACCCTCTGATCATTTCTGATCCTAGTGCACGCTAGGAAGGAAATAAAGTGGCAGTGTGATAATGCAGGTTGGGGACAGTCATGGTCAACAGGGTGGTCAGGGAGGTGACAGGGTCTCAGAGGAGTGACATTGGAGCAAGAGTTGAATGATGGAAGGAGACAGGGATAACAACATAGGGGGGAAACTGTCCCAGGAGGAGGGAACAGTAAGTGCAAAGGGCCCGAGGAGGAAGGCACCTGGGGGACCACGAGGCCACCAGAGGCTGGTCCAGAGGGAACAAGAGCGAGAGTCTTGGGTGATGAGGTTGGAGAAGGTGGGAGGAGCCAGACCAGGGAGGGCCAAGACATACAGGTTATATAAGTTATCTGGGTTTATAAGGACAAGTGGCTGCTCTAGACACCTGGCCAGTGTGATGGTTTGGGGCTGAGGTGGCAGATCAGTGGTTGCCATTGTTCACCCCATCCCCATCTTGGCTGGCCCATGAGCAGGGCACTCCCGGGAGGCCCAGGTGTGAGAGGATTCCCGACAGACCCTCTGGTGTCGGAAGGCATGTGGGAACTGGTGGCTCCCCCAGCCTCACACATCAGGGACTGCAGGTCCCTCAAGCAAACCCCAATACCAAAAGCCCTTCCAGTGTAATGACTATAATATTAAAAAGCAACCCACCCTCTCAGCGGACGGCGTGGAGGCGCAGGAAAGAGCATCTGTGCTGTGTACCATTAGGGGTCCCTGACAGATGTGCTCTTTTCCCCCCTCCCCCCCAGCTGCAAATGAAGACCCGTCCTTTTCTTCTGCCCAGACAAGGATTGATGAGGACTCGGAGAACACCCCGACAGGCAAGGAAAGGCTGTGAACCTCTTCCAGGCCTGCAATTTATCTTGAGGAGACTATTCACATCACTTCTTACAGGCTGGATTACGCTCTGACCTGGCACATTAATCTCGCCGAATAAAATAATAATAATCAGAAAAAGGGAGCTGGACAGTTGCCAGGGAGGCATTAATAACTGTCGCCCATGCCTTGGCGGTGTGGGGAAGGGGTGCCGGGTCCCATCCCCGCCCCCTTGCCCAGCAGTGCCCATCTGAAGGGGCGGGAAGTGAGGCAGCCGTGGTGGCCTGAACTTGGGGAATTTTATACAGAAGGTGTATGGGGACTTTGCTCCTCAATCGAGTCGGCAGGGAACTTACATGGGAAGGAGTGTGGTCTAAGAACTCAGAGCAGGGGTTCTGGAGTCGGAGTGCCTGAGTTCGAATCCCCGCTCAGCCACTTACAAGCTGTGTGGCCTTAGACTACTTCATTAACCTCTCACTGCCTTTGCTTTCTCCTCTGGAAATCAGAGAGAAAACAGCACCTGCTTGGAATGTAGAATGCTGTGGCTGCTGTAGAAAACAGGCGGGCAGTTCCTCAAAAAGTTAAACACAGAATAACCCAGCAATTCCACTCTAGGTATTTACCCAGAATAACTGTGTTCCAACAGATACTTGTACAGAGATGTTCACAGCAGCACTATTCACAACAGCCAAAAAGTGGAAACAACCCAAATGTTCATCCATGGCTAGATGGATAAACAAATGGTGGTCTATCCACACAATGGAATATTACTCACCCAGAAAAAGGAGTGAAGCACTGACTCATGCTACAATGTGGATGAACCTTAGAAACATTATGCTCAGTGAAAGAAGCCAGACACAAAAGGTTACTATTGTCTGAGTCCATTTAAATGAAATGTCCAGAATAGGCAAATCCATAGAGACAGAAAGCAGATCAGCGGTTGCCAGAGGCTGGGGGAGGGGGACTGCGAAGAGGTATGGGGTTTCCCTTTGGGGTGATGAAAATATCTTGGAACTAGACAGAGGTGCTGGTTGCACAACCCTGTGAATGTACTAAACGCCACTGAATTGTATACCTTAAAATGATTACTGGTTAATTTTATGTTATGTGAATTTTACCTTAATAAAAAAAAACCACAGCACTTGCCCTTGTCAGAAGCAAATGAGTTAGAGCAGTGCCTGGCCCACGGGAACGGCTGAGTCCACATCAGCGGCTCCTCTTGCCATCAGGGTTGTTACCACAAGGTTTGCAATCTTTGGCAAGTTACTTAACTGAGTTTCCACTCTGTGAAAAGAGACATCACCAGCATCCACCCTCCCAGGATTGTTAAGATGAAACCAGACCATGTCTTCAGCAGACTACAAACTCCACGAGTACGTGCATTCTCGTCTCCCTTGTTCACTGGCGGATCCCCAGTGCCTAGCACAGTGCCTGGCACAGAGCTGGCATTCAGCAACTATTTCTGAACAAATGGCATTGCTTAACACACTGCCTGGCTCCTGGTACTTGCTCATCAATGTCTGGCTATATTTATTAGTTTGGCTGCCTCTTTGAGGCTCTGTACTTGGTCCTTTCTAGCACAGAGAAGTGAGCACTACTTTGCCTGGCAGATTTCTGTGTCTTTGTGATAGAGATGTTTGGACACCTACCAAATACAAGAGGACTGAGCTGAACTGAGAATGGAGTCTAAGCTCCCACTGCCGCTACAAGAGGAGATGGTGAGAGTTCGTATAGCTGGTTAGACTATTGACTCATCCACTCATCCACCCATCTACCCACCTATCTGTCTGTCCATCCCTCCATTGAAATATCCACCCATCCATCGAAATATTCACCCATCCATTCACCTGCCCAATCATTTGCCTACCCACGTATCCACATATCCACTAACCTTCCCATCCAGTCATCCAATTCACCCATCTACCTATATATCCATTCAAACATATATACATACATACAACGAACACTTCTGGGTGCATATGAGATTCTGGTGATCCATCAACAAACAAGCTAGACGCATTCATTTCCTGCTGTCACAGAGGTTAGACTTGAGCAGAGAAGGCAGACAATTAAACAAGCAATTACAGTCAGGGCAGTGAGTGCTGGAGCGAGGGGAGTACAGGGTGCTGGGAGAGCCCTTAGGAGGGGCCCCATCCCCATCCTAAAGGGGCTGGAAAGGTTTCTAAGGGGCTGTGATCTGCCGGAGGAGCAGGGGTGGTAGCAGTGGTAGGAGACAGGGCAGCACACAGCCCTCTCTGGGTTAGTTACTCAGTGTCTCAGGGCCTCAGTTTTCTCATCTGGAAAATGGGATAAGAAGAGCATCTCCCACACGTCAGTATGGAACTCGTCAATGTGTGTAAAGAAGTGGGGTGTGGCTGAAGCACTGAGAACAGAGTGGGGGAGTGAACAGGACGGAGGGAGTGGAAAGAATAAGGATGCTGCACAGGCAGGTGTGAGCGGTGGTGAAGGGCTGCAAAGCCTCAGCTGCCTCCTCTCCAGGCCATGGCCAACCTGGCCCTCATTTCAGCCAGCTCCACCACATCTGTTTATCTTTGCAGCATCTCAACCAGGATTTTGGTAACATCTCGATCGTCTACAGGAAGAAACCTGTTCAGGGACATTAAGTGACCTACTCAAGGCCCTGTGGCTGGAAAGTGGCAGGGTCAGGAATGGCCCAGGAGGTCCAGCACCTGGTCCCTTCAGCGCCTGGCAGATGACCTCTTGAAGTGGCCATGGCCTTGGGAGCTGGAAGATGTGGATTCTTATTCTGGTTCCACAACTGACCCGCTGGGTGATAATGGACACATTTTCTCACCCTTCTCTCAGCCTCAGTATAACAAGTGAAATGATGGCCGCCCAAAGGTACCAGGTCTTAACCCCTGGAAGCTGTGAATGTGGCCTTTCTGGAAGAAGGGTGTTTGAAGACCCGATTGAGTTAAGGCTCTCGCGTGGGCAGAGTACCCTGGATTGTTCAGCTGGACCTTAAATGCAGTCACACGGGTCCTTACAGGACAGAAGCAGAGGGAGACTTCACACACAGAAGGGAAGGCTGTGTGACCACGGAGGCAGAGACCAGAGTGATGCGGCTGCAAGCCAGGGCCACAGGAGGCAGGGAGCGGGTCCTCCCCTAACATCCGGAGGCAGTGCTGCCCGGCCGGCACCCTGGTCTCAGCCCAGTGATACTGATTGCAGACTTCTGGCCTCCAGAACTGTGAGAGAATAAATTTCTGTGTGAAGCTACCCAGTTTGGGGTAACTTGTTACAGCAGCCACCGGAAACTAAAACTCATTTTTTCATCTAGAAAGAGGTGATGATAAATTCTATCTCGCAGGGGTGTTGAGAGCCTTAAAGGAGTCAGCATGTGGGAAAGAATCTAGCAGAAAGCAGAACGTTCTAGGTGATGCGTAACCCTTGACTGCCTGCTTCCCATATCTTTCTCCCACACCCACTTGGGGGCAGAACTTGGGCCCTGAAGCTGTGAAGCCCGGGGCTGGAGTCCCAGTGCTACCAGGTAACAGCCACGCGACTCTGAGACACCGCCAGCCCTCTGAACCTTCCATGTGCTCATCTGTCAATCAGAGAAACAGCAGCTCCCTCAGATGAACAGCACGAGCCAAGTCAGGCAAGTCAGACACGAAGTCCAGAGTCTCAGGTACACAGTTGGTGCTCAATAATTGCAAGCTATTATTATTCTAGGCATTCAATGCTGAACTAGTTTCCTCACAGGCCTGGATTCACGTCTCCTGCCCTCAGTGGATACTGAAAGATTTCCTGTCTTAGTTCTGTCTGTAGATAATCAACCAGAAGGCACAGGGCGGGGATGGATTCTCACTCCAGTTTCTCTGCCATGGCACTCACTCACCTGATTACACAGCCCTACTCTGTGCCCGACACTGCTAGGTCTTGCAGACACACTGGTGGACAAAACAGACTTCTAGTAGGGTGGGGAGACAGAAGTGAATCTAATAATCACACACTACGTAATCATAAAATGTCACAACTGCTATGAAGGAGAAGGTTCTGCGGATCTAGAAGGGACTTTGGAGCGGAGGCCCCAAGAACGAGCAGCTGGAGTCACGTCCTGACCACAGCAGCCCGGGCTGAAGCCAGCGCAGACGTGGCAGAGGGACTCCTCGTAAAGCGTGCCATTTGAGAAGTCTGTTGTATGTCTACACCTGTGAGACCATCGCAGAGGCAAGACAGCCAAGGCACTGCTCACCCGCAAGCGTCCTCGTGCCCCTTGGGAGTCCCTCCCTCTGGTCCCCTTCAGGCAACCGCTGATCTGCCTTCTGGCACCACAGGCTAGTTTGCATTTTCTAGAGCTTTGTATAAATGGAAGCATACAGTATACTCCTTTTGGTTATGGTCTCCTTCTCTGTGCATAATTATTAATTACTTTGAGATTCATTTAAGTTGTTGTGTCAACAGTTCATTCCTTTATATTGTTGGGTCCTATTTCATTGTTGGATATACTGCAATTTATCAATTCACCCCTCACTGAATTTGGCTGACTCTGGTTCATGGCTATCACAGATAAAGCTGTACGGACATTCATGCAGAAGTCTTTATATGCACATACGCCATCATTCCTCTCGGGTAAACAGCTAGGGGCAGGATGGTTGGACTGTCTGGTGAGTGTATGCTTCACCTTTTAAGAAATCACCAAAGTGTCTTCCCAAGTGGAGGTACCGTCTTACATGCCCACCAGCAGCATACGAGAGCTTCAGTTCTTCCACGTCTTTGCCAACCCTTGGTATGGTCAGGCTTTTTAATTTTAGCCATTGGAGTTGACGTGTGGTGGTGTCTAATTATGGTGATAATTTTCATTTCTCTAAATGATGTTGAGCATCTTTCCACGTACTCAGTGGCCATTAGTATAACTTCTTTGGTGAAATGTCTGTTTAAATCTTTCAACTATGTATTAATTGGGTTGGAAAGAGTCTAATATGCCTGCTCTTCACAAAGGTCTGGGAGGGTCCAGGGAAAGCAACGAGGGGCGGTAAAACTCCCCATGGGCAGACGCTGTTGTCACCCTGGCCCGGAAGGTGGGGCGGGGGCAGTTACCAGACAGAAAGCTGTCTGCAGAGGGCTGCCCGTGATGGGATCTGTGCCTTCAGATTTATTTTCCGCGTCTGTGAAAGGGGACGGCAGGAACAACTGCACCAGCTTCCTGGCGTTGTGGCGTGGCTTCACTGAGTTAATGCCGACTCGTGGTACCCAGGAGGGAGGAGACCAGGTGTGGCTGGTAGAATAACCCCCAAGATGTCCACATCCTCATCCCCAAATGTTGTGAATTTGTTACCTGCCATGGCATAGGGCCTAGACAGGTGATTACGTGAAGGGTCTGGAGACCGGGACAATGTCCTGGATTATCAGGGCGAGGTCAGTGTCATCACAGGGTCCTGAGAAGACGGAGGCAGGCGGGTCAGAGTCAGAAAAGGAGACGTGAGGACGGAGCATGGAGAGAAGGCCTCGGCCTGCCGTGGCTGACTTGGGAGATGAAGGAAGGGACGCGGTCCTGCCGACACCTTGACCGGAGCCCAGTGAAACCCATTCTGGACTTCTGACCTCCAGAACTGGAAGATGATAAACTTATGTTGCTTTAAGCCGCTAATGTGGCTTAAATGTGGCAATGTGTTACAGCCGCCACAGGAGACTAATTTACCAGGGGAATAAATACCTCTGCCCCTCTCTCCTTTCAGGCCTCTCATTGGCTGAACCCAACTGGAAGCCAGGGGCCACAGGTCACCCAGGTCAGCCTCCAGGGCAGAGAGCAGACTGAGAAAGGGGGAGAGCGTATCTGGAGGGGCAAGAGGAAGACATCCAGCACAACAATTATCCCCATTTTACAGACAAGCAAACTGAGGCAGAGAGAGGCTAAGTAACTTATCCAAGGTCACACAGCTGGTCGGTGTGGAGCTGGCAGCCATAAGACTAAGTAATACTTAGAAGTATTTCGAATCATACCTGGAGCACTTACTATGTGCTGGGCACGGAGCAAAGCATTTTCTATTTCCCACCAGCAACAGTTCTTATGGGGTTAGTACTTATTGTCATCAGTTGACAGATGAGGAAACTGAGACTCAGAGAGGGTTTGTCATCTGCCCAAAGTCACACAGCTAGGGGTACAGCTGAGACCTGAACATAGACAGGTCTGATGCCAAAGTCCATGTGTGTAACCACTGGGCCATGTGCCTTCCCAGTGTCAAGTCCCTGGTGCCCACCTGGTGTCTACCTGGTATGTGGCATGAGTTCCACGGGCAAATGGTAATGGTTATTATGGTCTTGGGTGGGGGAGGGAAAGTGAGGGTATCTCAGGACTTATGCTTTTCTTTTGGTGAGGAGGATTGGCCCTGAGCTAACATCTGTGCCAATCTTCCTCTATTTTATGTAGGATGCTGCAGCAGCATGGCTTGATGAGCAGTGTGCAGGCCTGCACCCAGGATCCAAACCCGCAAACCCCAGGCCACCAAAGTGGAACACACGAACTTAACCACTACACCAGTGGGCCAGGCCCTCTCAAGACTTTTTTAAACCTATTGTTTCCTCTCTTGCTTTTCTTCTGTCTCTTTTTTTGTCTTCATGCCATTTTAGATTTCCTGCCATCGCCTCTGGGCTCTAGAGCTGTGGTTTCCCCTAAGAAAACCTCAACAGCCTAGGATTTTGGCTCATTAGATAAATCACATGGTGTGGTGGGGAGCGAAGGTGAGGTGTGGGGGGACAGAGTTGGACTCAGGTGACCCTGGTGTGAAATAAGAAGAAAGGCCTACGTTGGTCTCTGCCCCCGGTTTGTGACATGGGCTCCTAGCTCCCCTTGTAATCAGGGGTGCTGGGGGCATCTTCCGTTCTAACGGGAGTCTCTGATCCCAGCTCCTGACACCGAGCTCCTAAGACCTTTGTAATTTCCTGGGTGATGGGAGCATCTGACACCCAACTCCTAAATCCCTTGGAATTTCCTGGAGCATCTTTTGTTCTAATGAGGTGGCTCCTGGATGGGGACCGGTCACCAGGCAGACCAAGCCAGGATCAGCCCCACCTCCTTCACTCCGGAGAGGGGAGCGGGGCTGTCAGTGGAGTTAATGCTTGATCAGGCCTACGTGATGAAGCCTCCATGAAAGTCCTAACAGCACGGGGTTCAGAGAGCTTGTGGGTTGACGAATATCTACATGCCGGGAGGGTAGCGCACGCCAACTCCATGGGGCAGAAGCTCCTGTGCTCAGGACTCTTCCAGACTCGCCCTGTGTACCTCTTCCTCTGGCTCTTCCTCTGTGTCCTTTGTCATAGCTTTTATTATATAATAAACTGGTCAATGCGAGTGTTTCCCTGAGTTCTGTGAGCTGTTCTAGCAAACGACTGAGCCCAAGGAGGGGGTCACGGGAACCCTCATCATAACCAGTCACTCAGAAGCACAGGGGACAACCCGGACTTGTGACTGGTGTCTTTAGTGAGGAGGGGGCAGTCTCGCGGGACGGAGCCCTTAACCTGTGGGATCTGACAGTGCCTCCCGTAGATGGTGTCGGAACTGAGTCCCACTGCAGGACACCCGGTTGGTGTCAGAGTTGCTTGATGGTGTGCAGGAAAACCCACACATTGGGGTCAGGTGTGTCAGAAGTATTGAGTGTGTGAGTGAAAAAGAAACCCAGGAGTGTGTTTTTCCTGCACGCCTGGCCAAGGGGTTTAGTCAGCTGTCACTCCAGATAGAGGGATAATTCCGACCTGTTCTTCTGTCAGCCACTGCCTGGGACAAATGCTGGGCTTTTGAAGTTGAAAAGACGGCTGTTTTCATAGAACGCAAAGCAGGAGTCTTCCGAGGTTCTGCAGTGTGCCTGCCTCTGTCTGGATTCCCTGCTCTGGGTCTTCTTGCAGAGGCAGTGGCAATGATTATGCACTAAAGGTGCTGTCTGGGCCTAGCCCTGCTTACTCCTCTGCATGACAGTGGGCATCCCCCAACACCTCCTCATCCCAACCCCTGCCTGCGGGTCTTCCCCACAGTTCACGCGAAGCACGACGGCCACTACTCCCTTCCTGCGTCCACGGCAGACATCACTAATTGATCACGGAACTCTTTCTTCCTGCGCCTCAACACCCTTTCCAAAATGTGCTCCCGGAGCCACAAAGAGTCAAAACCTACGAGAGCCATCCTCCCTGGGAGAAGCAGGACTCAGACCAAGCCAACATGCTTTTTCTCTCTCTCAGGAGACGTTTGGATGAAAACTGCCTCAAGGGCAGCTCTCAACAACGGCACTCAGGAAATGCACTTAAAGAGCAGAGGGGTGACAGGAGGTGGTGACAGCAGAGAACCGTGCTCAGCTTCATGGAACTAGAAGAGGTGGGCGACAGCATCTACTAGCTCGGGCTCTGTCTATGTGACACGCTAACCTCAGCTCTGCCCTCGCCCACTCTCCTGCTCCAGAAGGCGCTCCCAGAATCCCCTGCACGATCGGCGTGATGGGGGTGACCGGGCAGCTGCGGCCCACGCCTACCTTGGACTTGACGGCCAGGATGATCTTGGGCAGGGCCACGATGAGGCACTTGAGGGCAATGGTGATGTACTTCAGGACGAAGTCTGCAATCCCCACGATCCACAGCAGGTCGAAGAAGTCCAGCGTGTCCAGGTTGGGCTTCAGGAATATGAGGCTGCGGGGAGGGCTCAGAGTCAGGATGCTGTCTTAGGATCACTGGCCCCTGGCAGCGACCTACTCACTCGGGGAGCCTTGTAAGAATTACCTGCAGAAAGAGCACTGAACTGGGAGTCAGACATCTGTGTCCTGTTCCTGAATCTGCTACAAACTTGCTGTGTGACCTCAGGCAGGTGTCTTAACCTCTCTGAGCCTCAGTTCCCCTGAGGATTAAAAGACTAGATTGGCCTGGAGCATCATTAAGGTCCCCTCCAGTTTTATGGGTTTACAACAGGCTTCACAAGAGGAAGCAGAAGGAAGGAAGGAAGGAAGGGAGGGAAGGAAGGGAGGGAAGGAAGGAGGGAGGGAGGGAGAGAGGAAGGAAAGAAGGAAGGAAGGAAGGGCGGGCGGGCAATACTACAAAGGAGGGAGGGAGAGAAGGGAGGAGGCATATTGACATGCCAGACACTGTGCTAAGCTTGCTGTATCTCATTGCCCTGCACAGAGAGTGCTGCTTATCCCCACTTTATAAATGGGGTGCTGAGGCTGGAGACATGAAGTAAGTGGGTCAAGGTCACACTGCATGATAAACATACGGGGATTAGTATCAGACACACTTGAATTTGAATCCAGGCTTCTCCGTTTACTGGACGCTGGGCAAATAACGCTATCTCTGTAAGCCTCAGTGTTCTCATCAATAAAATGGGCATCGTTCTCTCCCTCGTAGTGCTACTGGTGGGATTTGACAATAGACACACTACAGACTCTGCCACGTGGCAGGGACAATGACAACAGTGACTCGATGAGGCAGGCACTGTTATCGCCC
Organism: Equus asinus; assembly: GCF_041296235.1. Lineage (NCBI taxonomy): Eukaryota > Metazoa > Chordata > Mammalia > Perissodactyla > Equidae > Equus > Equus asinus. The sequence continues at coordinate 82,335,981 of NC_091797.1, read as the reverse complement.
CATTCTGCAGATGAGGAAACTGCAGCACAGAAAGGTCAAGTAACCAGCATGAGCTCCTCCAAATATAAGGGGCAGTGCTGGATTCGCACCCAGCCATCCCAGCTGTATCTGTGCTCATGACTCGGAGTGCGTCGACCCATTCTACTCTCCCCTGACCAGGTGAGTCAACCTCATGCTCAACTTCTGTACTTACCTCGCGGGAGACACACAACAAGCAGTTCTCAAACTGGCACCCGTCTGCGGACCACGCTTTGAGTAGCACTGCCGTCCACCACCTCTGAGGTTGGTGATGTTATTTGTAATAATAACAGTACAGTCAGGCACCACATAACATTTTGGTCAATGACGGGCCACATGTATGACGGTGGTCCCATGAGATTAGTACCACACGGCCTCGGTGTGTAGTAGGCTGTGCCATCTAGGTTTGTGCAACTACTCTATCATGTTCGCACAATGAAGAAATCGCCTAACAACACATCTCTCAGAACATATGCTGGTCGTTCAGCAACGCAATGACGGCAGTCAAAATCTCCTGGCTCTTTACATCGTGCTGGCCCTACTCTACAGGCTTTCCAGCTGTTGACTCATTCTGTCTTCCCAAAGACTCTATGAAATAGGTACCATGGTCCATCCCCTTTTGAGCTGGGGAAACTGGGGCGCTAAGGCGGGAGTCACCGGGCCATGGCGTCTCAGCTAGAACAGGGCGCCAGGATTGCAACCAGCACCTGATCTGTGCTGGGCCCCTCTCTTTCCTCCCCCCGGATCAGAGGCTCTGAGCAAAGGCCAGGTGGAGTCCTATCTGTCCCCTGGAAAGCAGGAAACAGTCACAGCCCAGAGCGGATGCTTCTGAATGCTTCCGACACACTCTGCTGGGCTGGCAGAGAACGGTGCCAGTGGGGGCCCCTGATTGTAGCATCCTAGGGATGAACTGGTCTACTTTGTAACTTGTATTTTTAAAAATCTATTTCTATTTATAATAAAAATCTCTGAAGAGCTAGAGTAGGGCAAATCAATGAGAACAATCTATTTTGGCAATCTCTCACAATACCTTCACTGTCCTTCCACATCCCAGCCCTTTCTCCACGGGATTCCTCGCCTCTAAGCTTGAGTGGCCATCCATGTTTTAATACAAGGAGAGGCTGGCAACTCTGAGCTCCCTTCCTTGGTTCTGCTCTTGTCCTTCTCTGGGGATATTCCAGGCTAGTTCGTTGACTTCCACACTTTGCTCCTCTATTACACCTCTCTGATCGCAATAAAATGAAGAGCTGCTACCACCTTCTTTTTTTTTTTTGGTGAGGAAGATTGGCCCTGAGCTAACATCTGTGCCAATCTTCCTCTATTTTATGTGGGGGCCGCCACAGTGTGGCTTGATGAATAGTGTGTAGGTCTGAGCCCAGGATGTGAACCCGCAAACCCCAGGCTACTGAAGCAGAGCACAAGAACTTAACCACTATGCCACTGGGCCGGCCCCTGCCTTCCACTTTTATCTCAGAGACACCAGGTGGTATTATATTCACCTGTCTGGGTTTTAGTTAACATCCTGGTGTTTCTTCCTGTTTTTGCTTTTGGAGATGAGGTGGTGCCAAAGAGGTTTTCCACCGTTTGATCACTAAGTCCACTTATTTCTACTGGATGCTGTGAAGTTTAATGAACTGATATATTTTATTGTCAGTTTTGCTCATTAGGCACAGCCACCAATAGATACAGTAATTCACCATAAATGAATAGTATTAGTTATGATACGATTATGATATATCCAACATCTCAGAGTTTACCTGGCACTTTGCATGTATGATAACATTTGGCCTTCCTAATAACTAGCCTGTCCAGGTGGATAAACCAAGAATTAATTTGGTCCCAGTTTCAGGGAGATGGAAACTAGAGGAGGCTAAAGGCAGCTCCATTATTTGCCAAAGGGCACAAAGCTGGTGAGCGGCAGGACTGAGAAACACTCTGATATTGTCATCAGACTTCAAATCCTGGGGAGAGCCAAGCTCACTGTTAAGAGTTACCTCCTGGGACCAAGACTCATTAGAAAGGGCTTCATTTAGCCTCAGTGTCCGCACCTGTGAAATGGGGACAGCAATACCCTGCTGGGGCACTGGGAGGACAAAAAAAGATAATGGCTGTTGGTGTCACTTACAAACACACTCCAGACCATCGACATCAGTAAGGAAGGAGGCTCAGCACTGTTGCTTTTCCCCTAAGCCACTCACTCTCTTTCTGTGCTGCCAGTTTGACTGAGCCCCAGTTTGATGGGGGCGCAGAGGTCTGAGCCTATAAATGCGATCACGCCCAGAGAATGACACAAGCTGGAAATTCATCCAGGGTTCTGGGAAACCCCACCTCCTAGATCCTCCACCAGGACCTTGACATTCTGGGTCAGACAACTAATGTGGTGTGTGAAATACACGTTGATGCCTTAAAACTAACTCCCCAAAGTGCTTTTACGGGGTGCCGCAGAAAGTGGTGCATCTGCTCACTCCTCAGAGTCCATTGTCAAAACAGATATGCATGATCTGAAAGCCTGGCTCCAGTTTCACCTCTGTCCTAGAGGTCTTCCCCGGCCAGCCCTCCCCCACCATCCACTAGGTGGCTACTAGAAAATGTGAAATTACACATGCGGCCTTGCCTTATATTTCTACTAGAAGCTCTGCTCTACCATGTGTGTCTATAACAACAGGGTGAAATCTGAAAGTTACAACGTGACATAGAACTGCTGCATTGCTGTCACGTGAAGGGGTTGTGTCCAAAACCCAAAAACGCACCCCCCACTTGCCCACTGGGGGCAGACTCCCCAGCTCACCTGTTGTACAGCTGCTGGGAACTGAATGTGTACAGCACATAGAGGGTGTTCCCCGCCAGGAAGGCCAAGATCCACAAGATGACCAGCACCGACCTCTTCTCCTGAAGACAAAGCAAGAGATCTGTGGGGCTGCTGCAATGCCAAAGGTGCACATGGGAGAACATTCCAGAATGTTCTCTGACAAGTGGCCACTTTTCCCTTTTTCAAAGATTTGGAAGAAGCAGGGCTAATGGTGAAAGGAAGCACGTTGGCATCTTTCCATCCCACTGGAATCCAAGGGGTGGTCACAGAGAAGGTGACAGAAATGTCGAAACTCGCTTGGAGAACTATCCAGAAAGGCAGGAGAGCACTGTGGTTTGCCGTATAGATTCTGGAGCTGGACGGCCTGGGTTCAAGTCCTTGGTCTGCAACCTGGGGGCTGTCCAACCCCGGGCAAGTGAATAAACTCTTTGCATTTCCTTTTCTTCATCAGTAAAATGGGTATATATTATATCTGTCTTATGGAGTCATGAGCATTACTGTGCATGAAACACTTAGAATAGGGCCTGGCATGTATTCAACGTCAGTCCACATTTACTGTTAGGAACTGAGGCACAGAGAAGTAACTCTTCCTCAAGGGCACATGTTTTAAGCCTCAGTGCCCTCATTTGAAAAGGGGGATTTTGTTAAGGATTAAGTAAAATCTATAAATGTAAAACATTCGGTCTGGGACAGGCTCATATTTCACGTTTGCTAAATGGTAGGACCTATTATTCAAGACTTTACAACCCGGCAGTAGATTCAGGATCTACAGGTGGGAAACTTCTGTTCTTCCTTTTTCTAGCACAGCCCTCTGGGCAACCGCCCTGGACTGATCGCTCAATGGAAGGCCACATTTACAGGATTAAATTCAAAGTCGTCTGCACGGCCATCAAAGCCATCCACCATCCGGCCTCTTTTCTCTTTGTTCAGCCTCATTTCTGTTTAGTCCCCAGGAAGACAAGCTGGAAAACCTCCGTTTGCTGTTTCCCAGTAGCTTCTCGGCCTGAGAGCAATCCTGGGAAATTTCTGGAGGAGACGCGGAGCAGGCGTGTTCCCGCCTGTGGACCCAGGGAGACACACACAGACCCCCGAGCTGCTGATTCTCAACGGCTCGTCTTTTCCTGGACCAGGGCGGCTGCATTGCTGGAAGAGATGAGGTCATAACTTTCCCAGTGTAACTCTCCCTGCGGTTTCGGTAAATGCTCCACCGTCTCCAGACACGGCTCAGTGCCCCACGCACTGTTACGATGTACGTTTCCACAGAGCAGACAGAATAAATGCATCTCCATCCACCCATTATTTCAGGAGCGGTCAAGGTTAACGACCCTGGCAACCACCTCCAGCCAACCAACTGCTCTTATCAGTGTGATTAATCCACTTGGCAGCACTTGTTACCCCAATAAATAATGGATTCCAGTTTAATACTCCATAAATCCAAACTAAAGGGGGAATTAGCAACGCCCTGAGAAGCCAGACTCTGGGGGACACAGGGGTAGTTCTCTAGTAGTAAGTTGAGATTTCTAAACCTGCTAAGCATCACACAGACTCTCCTTCACAGAAAATATGCACAGAGAAGCAAAACGTCCCTGGCGACTTCATAGGGTCCAAGGACCCCAGGAAGCCTGTCCAGGGGTACGGGCATCCTCTTGCCCCCTAAAATTCAAGTCAAGGCACCATTTGGATGCAACCACATTTGGGAAAGAGCCAGCCCCCAAAGCCACCCACTATGGTGTTGACCAACCTACTGTTCTAATAGCAGCAGAAAGGGGTTTGCGTGAAGAAGAGGAGACTGAGGGTCAAGAAGAACCTCTGGCTCCATGCCCAACTCTGGACCTCAACGTGCTCTTATGTCAAATGGAGACTGAGCTGCCTTTCGTGCCTTGTGGAGGCCCAGGTGCTTTTGGGAAACATGACCCCAAAGAAGGGTAAGAGGGTGGTGGCTGTTACGGGATCACGTGTGCAGGAGAAAGCACAGGTTTATTAAAATAGCTCACTTAGACGTTTCTATACGCCAGGCACTGTGTGGCACATCTCTAGGCGCTGTCTCCTTTAATCCTCTCAACAGTGTAGGAAGCTGGAGTGAGCAGTTCCTTTTCCAGAGGCGGCACCTGAGGGTGAGATCACCAAGGGAACCTGTCCAAGGGCTGGCTGGTGGATGGAGGAGCCGGGATTTGAGCCTGGAGCGAGCACAGCCTGTGGGTGCAATGCCTGGCTTCATTTCCTGATGCCATCACTTGCACAGGCAGTGTGAACTTAGGCAAGACACTGAGTGTCTCTAAGCCGCTGTTTCTTCATTGGGAAAACGAGATCAGAGTAATTTTGCCTCCCTCCCAGGCTGCTGGGACGGATGTGCAAGACGAGCTGTGCGATGGGCCAGCCCTGTGCAGGGCACAGTTGATGCTCGGCAGATGTTAGAGGGCATTCAAGATGATGGGGTGTCCACTCAGCAGCGCCAGTGGGATGGCCTTCACCGTGAGGGTGGGTTGGAAGAAAGCGAACTGGTTGAATGCGAGGAGGGTAAGGGTCTGGGCCGAGGGCATGTGGGTGACAGATGCTGCTGTTGGAAGGGTGTGGGAGAAGGATGGTAATCCAGGATCTGCCCAGGGGCGGCAGGCAGAAGAAGGGCCTCCCAAAGACGGCCCCGTCCTCATCCCTGCACACTGGGAATGTGTTAGGTTACAGCGCAAAGGGGCATTCAGGCTGCAGGTGGAGGGAAGGTTGTAATCAGCAGACCCTGAGACGGGGCGAGTCTCCTGGATTGTCCAGGTGGGCCCAGTGCGATCACAAGGGTCCTTAAAAGTGGAACAGGGAGACAGAATGGCAGAGTCAGAGGGAGATGTGACTGTGGGGGGATGCTCACAGAGACGCAACGTTGCTGGCTCAAAGGAGGAGGAAGGGGCCATGAGCCAAAGAATGTGGATGACCGCTGGAGCCTGGCAAAGGCAAGGAAAGCTTCTCCTCTAAGTCCTCCAGAAGGAACGCAGGCCTGTGGACACCTGGACCTTAGGCTAGAGGGACCCACTTCAGACTTCTGATCTACAGAATGTGAGACGCTAAATTCGTGTTGTTCTAAGCCACGAAGTTCGCAGTCCTTTGTGACAGCAGCCACAGCGGACCACCTCGCCAGGGGACTCACCTTCAGAGAGACCTGTTCTCGGAGCGTGGAGTTGGCGTAGGCGAAGGTGCTGGCCATCCCGATGCACACGGCGATGCCTGCGGGACAGAGGAGGGTGCAAACCGCCCCGAGACTCAGCAGGCCTGGCCCCGGCTGACGAGGGACTGGGCGCGATGTGAGGAAGTCCCATCCCGGTCCCTTGGAGTTTACAGACTAACCACAGCAGAGAGGGAAAATCCCACTGCTGGGGCGTTTGGGCCGCCGCGGAGATCGCTGGGAACCCGGAGCCACTCTGACTATAGGCCTCTGACTTAGGGATGGGATGGAGAGCACTGTGGGGCTGTTTCATAGAACCAGCTTAGGGACACGGGCTGTGCAGTCTGGTAAGACCTGGGTTCAAATTCCGGCTCTGCCACCTGCTCTGTGTGAGCTTGGGCTAGTCACTGTACCTCTCTGGGCTCCAGCTCCCTCACTGGTAAAAGGGGCAGAATAATAATAGTCCTTGCCTAGTGCAAGGATAACGCTCACAGAGCACAATTTCTAGCAGTTACTAAACGGTGCCTATTATTATTTCTACTTTCAAAAAGAATCTGAGGTATGTAATTTGTAATAAAAATATATGTAGAAAAAGATCCCAATGCCATAAGGAATTAAAGTTTAATGTTAAAGGAAGAAAAAATTTCTGGCTGACAGGAAAACATGACCCCGGCAGATGGGGGAACAGGACTGAATTTTATTCCACGATTCATTCAGTTGCCACTGTTTGCCAAGCTACAGTCTGGGAATTCTCCCTGAACAGGGATTTTCAAATCCTCCTTTTCATGACCAGGACTCCGTGTTCACACGACGTGTGAGCGCCCCACGCTCGGAGCTCACTTTTGCTTTGTCAATGCTACACGCACTCCAGCGATTTTTCCAGATCCACTTTGTCAAAGATGTATTTCTTCAATGAAAACACAGAACGTAAGAACTAGCAACCCCACCATCCTCTCTTCTACTCTCCTCTGATTAAAAAACCAAACCACCAACCTGCCAACTGAAAAAGAAAATGACCACACTTGAGAATAAAACTGAGTTGTGAGTTTGCCAGAACTCAGGGTGAGGGGGCTCACGCTGGCCTCGGTTTCTGGGAATAGAAAAGGAGGGCGTGACATGCGAGCACCCCCAAATGGAAGGTGGGGTGATGGGAGGCAGCGGAGCTCACCAGAAAGGGGCAAATAAGACAACCTCCTACAGAGATTTTCTGGAATGTCGCAGACGGTGAGACAATTCCTGCCATACTTCCTGCCGTAGGACTCAGACAATGGCCTAAAACTCTCCAGGGCACAGCCACAGCGTGATCTAATATCAATAAATAACAACAATAACAGTGGACCAGAGGCCATTTACTGAGCGTTAACTGTGTGTCAGGTACGGGGCTAAGCACTTCAGGAATCACTGTCTTACTTCCCCAAATTAGTAACAATAAGCAGTATTTATGGAGCACTTGCTCTGTGCTGGGTTCTGTGTTAAGCATTTTACATGTATTCATAACGAATATAATGAAGATAATAATCTACACTTGTATAGCACTTACTCTCTTCCAGGCACAGTCCTAAAGTTTGTCATGCATATTAACTCATTTAACCTCACTGCAATCTCATGAAGCATGTACTATTATAACCTCATTTTATGGATGACGGGAGTGAGGCACAGAGAGGTTAAGTAATGTACCCAGCGTCACACAGCTAGGAAAGGGCAGAGTGGGGTTTTAGACTCAAGCAGTCTGAACTCTGGGTTATGGTTCTACTCCTTCACACCAACCAACCAGCTTAGAAAGTTTCTATCATAACCCCCAGTGGACAGATAAGGAAACTGAGGCTCAGAGAAGGTGGGTGACTTGTCCAAAGTCACGCAGCTAGTGGGGCAGGATTTGAACCCAGGTCTGACTCAGAACCCAGTGCTCTTAAGCACTTTGAACCATCAGGAGAGAGTCTCTACTGCCTTTCCCTGGCACTTGGGATCCCCGAGCCTGCGGGTGAAGCCCGGGGCTGCGACCCCGGTGCCCCGCGCTGGACTCACCGAGCTTATGCTGGAAGCACACTTTGGCCAGGAGGATCAGGATGAAGGGCAGCCCTTTCTGAAGCCAGCAGACCACGGCCTTGAGCTCGGACAGGGCGGGGGCGGGCGTGCCCGGCTGCTCGTCGCCCCCCTCGTCCGCGTGCGCGCGGGGGTCCGCGCCCACGTGCTGCAGCAGCGAACCGCTGCGGTGGCCGGCGTGGTGGAAGTGGTGGTGGGGCTGGCGGTGGTGGTAGGCGCCCCCCTCGCCGCGGCCCCCCGCCTCCTCCCGGGACGCGGGCATCTGGATGAAGACGTCCCCGCCGCCGGCCGAGGCCCCCAGCACCAGGCCGGAGGGGAACGGGGTGGCGGGCAGGCCGGCGGGCGGGAGGCCGGACAAGCCCGAGAAGAGCGCCGGCGGGGAGGCCGCCTCTGCCTTCAGACTCTCAAAGACGCCCCCTTCATCCACACTCGCCTCGGGGCTGAGCGCCTGGCTGCGGTTCCTGCGCCAGAAGGGAGGAGAAAGTCCACCAAGTCAGGGAGTGGAGGCTGGGGGCAAGTAAGAGTATCAGTAACGTTATGTGTCCCCCCCACCTTCAGCTTGGACTTCCAGCCTCCAGAAGTAAGAAAATTAATTTCTGTTGTTTAAGCGACTCAGTCTGCCGCACCTTGTCCTGGCAGCCCCACAAGACTGACATAAATCATCTTAGCACTGGGGTCATAATCTTTACTGAAAACTTACTATGTGCCACACACTTTTCCAAGTGCTTTATATGGATTAACTCATTAAACCCTCCCATCAACCCTGTGAATTAGGTATTAAAATACCCCCATGTTACAGATCAAGAAACTGAGGCACACAGAGAGAAAGTAACCCGTCCAGAGTCACACAGCTGGTAAGGGAGGAGCAAGGGGGATTCAGACTCAGGCAGGCTTACTCTAGATATGAGAATTAGTCTTAACTGCTTTCTTAACCATGATACTTTACAGAAAAGGAAGCACAGAGCTCTACGATTCTAGAATAATCTCAGGAACCCAGGGAGCCTTGGCTCTGGGATCTTCAAGTTCAGTGACTCCCAGTTCCCAAGAGGGTCCAGCCTTGGTCACAGCCAGTGTTTGAAGGGCAGCAGACAGTGATGGAAGGAAGACTTGATAGACAGGCCCACATTCAGACCCCAGCTCCCCCCTTCCTAGGGGCCTTACCAACCCAGCACTCAGTTTTCTCACCTGAAAAATGGGCATAAACATCACTCATGGATAGAATTCCTGGGATCAAATTTAAAATACTCTTTTTATACAGGCACATAGTAGGTGCTTAATGAATGGGAACCATTATCTCTAGTCCCTAAAGTAAGACCTCCAGGGCCAATTGCTTCTTCTAGTTCCAAGCACGGGCTTCTTGTGTGGGAATCAGGCAGAGGATTCCGCGGCTCTTTCAGAGGAATCTCAGGGGGGGAGCGCCATAGAGGGAATGGAGAGCCCCGAGCTGGGTGCACTTTCCCACGCGCACCATGTCCCAGAGTCCTGGAAGCCATCTCTCTTCTCTTGGGCTTGTCCTCTTTTCAAATGGCATCATGACGTGGAAACTCAGTCCACAGGACAGAGAGGAGTGCAGCTGATATGCATGCACCGCCGGGAGGGGCAAAGAGCCCCCGTCCCTTCTCTCACTGCAGTAGGGCCCCCAAGGCCCCTCCACAGACCCCTAGGTACTCCAAATAAATCATGAGCTTACTGAAAGGGGGAGCTGAGTTTCATTCACCCCTGGACCCCATAACCCAGGGCACACAGTAGGTGCTTAATAAATGTACTGTAGCTACCATCCAGGCACAAAAATGGCAGCAGGAGAGAGGCTGCCGGGGAGTTCTATACCACTTTCACCCTTGACCCCGTAGAATCTATTCTCCACTCAGAGCCCAGGGTGCATTTAGAAAAACAAAATTCAGTTATTTCACTATCCCCCTAAAAGCTTTCCAAGGGCTTCCAATTCTAAACTCCTCCCCCAGCCTCAGATAAACTCTACAGATTGGTACTAATATCATCCCCATGTTACAGATAAGGAAACTGAGGCTCAGAGAGAGGAACTTGCTGGACGCCCTGGATTATGTGGCCCTGAGCTCCAACCTCATTATGTCCCCGCTTCTCACTTCCCCAGGGCTTCCTCCTGTAGGGCCTTTGCACAGGCTGTCCCCTTCACCGGATGTCTCCTCCCACCGGGGTAACCTGTGCTCATCCATCAGATTTCAGCGACAATCTCTCTTGCTGGGTGGGGCCTTCCTTACCTCGCAGACACTGACGGGCTCCTCACTCCTTGTTCCCACTGCACCCTAACTTCCCCTGTATGGGACGGATCCTTGTCATCATTTTACTGCTTCCCTGTGGCTCTCAACCCTGGCTGCATGGGACAGTCATTAGAGGGGCTTTTGAAAAATGCAGGTGCCCTGGACCCAGTGTTGACCAACTGAATCTAAACCTTTAGGGGTGGGCCCTGGCATCTCTATTTCTTCAGAGCCTTCCGGGTGAGGCTAACATGCAGTCAGCACCAAGGACAGCACTTTAGACTGGGCCCCACCCCATGGGGTCTGAAGACCAGGATTCTTTGCTCCCCATTGTATGTCGAGTACCCGACACAACGCACCTGGCACATTGAACATGCTCAATAAATATTATTTGAAAGAATAAATGAATGAGCCTACTAAAGACTCTGAGAAGGCCTGCAAGTGAAAAAAATTAACTTCGTTTAAACCTAGTGTTTCCCAAACTTACTTGACCACAGAATTACTTTTTTTCATGGAAAACCTATTAAGATCTTGCAGACCCCCTGTGAAACCCAGCAGGGGAAATGCTGGTCTGGAGAAATCTCAGGTTTGGCTTCTCTGGCTTCACACGCTTGACCTGGGGTAGGTTATAAACCTGGCGCAAGGCAGGGAACTCGAAGATGGCCTCCCTTCCCCCAACCCCCACAGCTCCTCCCTGCGGCTCCAAAAGCCCGGGAAATGTGTGGTCCAACTCCCTGGGGTTCGGGATAATAACAAAGATAATATTAATAATGACAACAACAACTGACGCCATGGCTATGATCCTCCAGGGGCCTTGAGCTTTTTCTAGACTTCAAGAAGCTGAGCGCAGAAAGCAGGAGTCCTGGCAAGTGCTCACGCTGGCCCACACGGGGGCCACCCTCTCTCCCTGCCGGCCCCATGGGGCCCTCGAAAGCCTTCCTGGCCCCCTTGAGCTTGCCAGCGCTCAGAGTTCACTGGCCCAGGGGGCCTCTGGCACAATCAGGGAAGACTCAAGCCACCAAAGAGCTTTTTATAGCTGGCCTCCCTTCCCTGGGCCTCTCCCCAGCATCCAGCCAAGATTTCAGCCTAAACGGGAAAGAATATTCCTTGGCGGGGAGGGTAGAGGCTGTGCTTCCAACTTAACCTCTTAAGCGCGAGAATGAAGCTGCCCAGGAGGAGGAGTGGATCCACACGGACAGGAGGCAGCAGGAATGTGGTGACTCAAAGCACAGGCTTTGGAGGGGGCACACATGGCCTGGGGCTTGAATCTCAGCCCTGTTACTTCCTGGCTGTGTGACTTTCGGTAATTTGCTTCCCTCTCTGAGCCTCAGTTTTCTCATCTGTAAAATAGTGATAAAAATAAGTCCTGACCTCAGCAGGCTAATGTGAGGGTGACACAGAGTAAGCATACAACACACAGCAGCTATGGTTTTTCTGGCGTGTTTTCTGCCCCCAAAGATCCCATGGTTCATTTGAGAGTGAACAGCAATTCTGTCTTCAGAGGCTGGAAAGCTCCAACAGGCACGCTTATTATATGCCTGATGCTGTACTTGTGCATTTTCCCACTCATTCACAAGCAACCCTGAGTTTTATTGTCTGCCATTTATGGATGGGGAAACAGGCGGGGGGGGAGGTACCATGGGTGGGAAGTGGCTGAGCTTGGCCATGGGTCATCTGACTTAAGGCCAGTGTTCTTCCCTGTGGAACAGGCAGGCTTGACGCAAAACTCCGTCCCGAGGCTGGGACTGGTGGACTCCCTTGGTGATTTTGCAGCCAACCTCGGAGTTGCAGGGGACCCGGAAATAAGCTGTGCAGGAGGAAAAGCCTGGCTGCCTGCTCCTTGGATGTAAGTGCCAGCATGGTGGGGGGGCTGGGGCTGGGAGATTGTCAAGACCTGAGAACAGGTCTCCAAGGTGTATACTCTCTTGGGCTTAACTAGATAGAAATTCTAGCTCATGAGTGTTTTAACAGTGTTTTCTGAGATTCTGTATCTGTCTAACATTTACTAATTATAGGGCCAAACTAATGGCCAAAGTTGCTTATATCTCCCCTGCGATCCACAGTCAATATCTCCAACCACCTCCTTTATCTAACTCTCACCCACCCAGCCAATATTTCCCCTGCCCCAAATCACTAGGGCCAGGTACCAGACTGTTCGAGACCACCCCTATACCTCAGAGTCCACACGTTATTCAAACTAGCTCATCCTAAGCTGGTTCGCCTGCCCTGCCTTGCTTTGTGCAGAAAACACAATAAAAGCTGTGACCTACGCGTTCTCTTTGCCTCTTTCTGCCTCCCGACTTATCTGGTGCTTCCCCATGTGGCCCTGCAGGGTGTGGCATGCCCCCTTCTCTCGGGAAATTTAAGTAATAAAAATCTTCTTTCAATGGCATTAGCCTCTCCATGTTGTCACTCAGTCACCTCTATAAATCAAAATCCCGTGGGTACAATCATTGATAGAATGAGTCAAGTGGACCACCGGTCACACAGGCTTTAAGAATTACAAGAACAATAGCAAGCTGTTATGCGTTGAATGGGATATACCGTCACTGCGCAAAGCAGTTTCCAGTCAGATCTCTTTTGCTCCTCTAACAAGAAGCCCTGGGAGGCAGGTGTTACTGAGTCCAGTTTTGGGGGTCCCGACCACCCAAAGCCCAGAGCCCTCAGATGGAGGGAAGCAAGGGGAGGCCTACCTTTCAGGTGGAATGTTATCTGTGTTGCTGCTGTGGCGTCTCTGCATTTTCCTTAGGACCTGAAAGCCAACACATGGCATGAGCCAGAGTTGCCCAGCATTCCCATGGCCTGTCAGATTGCCATGGTAACCACAAACAAGCACTACTCAGATCTCCCCTCCCCAGAGCCCGCTGACATTTTGCAAACCATGTTTGCATCTCATGCCATTCAACCCTCAATTCCACATTCAGTCCCCCGAGGAAAAGAGTTATCACCCCACTTCACAGATGAGGATGTTGAGACCCAGAGGTGGAGGCAGTCCTCATGTGAGAGGAGAAAGCAGTGGACTGTGCAGCAAAGAAGTGCTGGATGAGGTGAAGTGGGCAGCGGACTGGCGGTTAGGAGACATGGATTCTGGATGGATGTCACCTCAAACTTTCTGTGTGGCCCTGGACAAATCAGCAACCTCTCTGTGGCCTCAGATTCCCCATCTGTCAAGTGGGAAGGGGTGGAGTGGCTGAACCCAGAGCTTCCTTCCAGCCCCGCCATTTAATAAAGCGGTCATGAAGAGGTGAATCCTCATGGAGACACATCACCTGGTTCACTGTGAGGAGCCACATGGACTTCAGAACTCCATGTTGACGACACCGGAGGTGGGCATTCAGGGCTCCGGATGGAGATGGGACCACTCGGTTCCAGACAAAGCAGGCCTCTTCCTCCTCTTCCTCTCCAGAAGGATGCCCGGGTCAGAGGAGCTTACCAGAGACTCCAACCCTGCATGGAACAAGACACTTAAGTGAACAGTCCATGGATACCCTGAGCCTGAGAATAAGTCTTGGGGCATCATGGGAGCTACAAGCATATGATTCTGTCCGCTCCGTTTCTCTGGTTAGCCTCTCATTGATGCCTCTTTAGGTCTCCTGAGGATGGTGATCATCTTAATATATTTTGTTCTATTGTCAAACTATGAGACCAGATTGAGAAACATAGAAAACATATCTTAGACTCTCCAATAGCTTCCTATGCAATCAGAATAAAATCTAAGCTCTGATCACGGTCTACAGGTTCTGCCTGATGTAGCTCACCTGCTCCCAACCTCATTTCCCTCCACTCTCCCTTCAACCACTCCCCTTTAGTCACACTGGCCTTTCTGTTCCTCAGACCTGCCTCAGGGCCTTTGAACTTGCTGTTCCCTCTCCCTGGCATGCTTTTCCTTCTGGCTAGCTCCCTCAGGTCCTCCTCCTAGAAGCCTTCTCTCACTCTTCTAATCTACCATAACATTGCCCTGTTTTATTTTCTTCATAGCACTTATCATTTATATGTTTGCTTATTGATTTATGATCTGCCCCCCATCAGAATGTTAATGCTGCAAAGGCAGAGATGCTGTCTGCCCGGTTTGCCCCTGCACCGCAGCATCTAGAACACTGCCTGGCACAGAGTGGCACTCAACAGTATTTAATCAATGAGTAAAACATAGATCTCTCAGTTACCTTTTTCTACATCGTTTGCTCCCTTCCTGACCTTTCGCCCTAGAGAAGAAATAAAGGTCACAGACTTTCCACAAATAGGTTTAGCCTCCTTGAATATGTTTTTGTAGCAGGACCAAAGATGGTATCTGCCTCTTAGTTCAGGGCACCAGAATTGGCTTTGAATGTTGAATGACCTCTTAATCTTGACCTGCCTTCTTCAGGGGACAGCACTGGTGTTACTAGGGCCGCTGATCAGAGAGACAACCCACCAGCTAACCCTCCTTTCATTTTGGAAAATCAGCTAAGAAATGGGTCAGCAACACCACCTTTATATATAAGGAAAGCGCGTTATGTAAATATTTTTGCAAGAACTTGCAATCTCAGCTTAATGCCCCCCCTCCCAATGATCCTCCATCCCCTGCAAATCGTGGAGGAAAATAAAGATACAGTATCCCAAGTTTCCATCCACAAACTTGACACAGCCTCCCCAATCAAACGTCCAAGATTCTACTTTCAGATGCTTGCTTCCAAAGGGGATTCCGATTCTCTGCTGGCAGCAGGCCGTACATAATTATTCCAATATCGAATTCTGGAATAAATGTTCGCACGTGGGATGCATCTGAATGACTGAATGAAACGCCTTTTAACCTTCTGCTCCACACGCGCTACATCCCAATGAAGGATCACACCTGGACTTTTCAATGTAGGCGATGTTTTAAGTTGCGCCCCCGGGCCGTTACACGACTGCGCCGAGATGCATGCAAGAGAGCATCTCCTGCATTCCTCGCCCTGGAAGCAGGCAGGTGCACTTCGGGTACGACGCCGCGAGCGGTTTTCATTCCTGCAACCAACACTCAGCGCAAAACGCCCTACGACTGCAAGGGCAGGAGACTAAGCTGACCATCCTGGAGGGGAAAAAATCGCCTTCTCTTTTTACCTGCCCAGACAATTCAGCAATCACAGCGGCATCATTCACGTCCCTCCAAGCCAATCGCTCGCGCGGCCGGGCGAGCACCTGACTTCCGAGCGCTTCCGGCCTCTCCCTGGCTTCTTTCTCAGGTTGCCCGGCCCGGCGTTAGGACCCCGGCACCCCGACTCCGACCGCACGCACACGATTGCCCGCCCCCTTCCCGGCCTTCAGCCAATAGGAAGCCGCCGCTCCGCAGGGCCCAATGGCGAGGAGGCGGAGCGAGGCCGGCCCGGGACGCGGGAGGCGTGGAGGCGGGGCGCGGCGCGGGGTCACGTGGGGCGGCGCGGGGGGCTGTCGGGAGTTGGCTGCGCCGGGGCCGCGGGGCCGGCGGCCGCCGCGAGCTATGGGGCCGCCGCCCGCCTAGCGGCCATGCCGCCCGGGCCCCGGGCCTGCCCCGCTCCGCGCCCCGGCCGCCGCGCCCCGCGTCCGCGCCGGCATGGTGAACCTGGCGGCCATGGTGTGGCGCCGGCTGCTGCGGAAGAGGTGGGTGCTCGCCCTGGTCTTCGGGCTCTCGCTCGTCTACTTCCTCACCAGCACCTTCAAGCAGGTCAGTGCCGCCCGGGTCGGGGAGCCTCCGCCGTCCGCGGGGCCCCAGAGGTGGGCGCGGTGTCCCGGGACCGAGGCCGGGCGAGGGGACCCGGGCGGGAAGGCACTGCTCGTCCGGGGCAGAGCTGGGACTCGAACCCGGGGCTGTGGGCCCTGTCGCTGCGCTTCTTGTTACATCTGGAGCCGCCCCCTGCTTCCCACGCCGGGTCCAGCGCCGAGAGGGGACATGCATGGCTCGCTTGATCCTCGCCGCAGCCCTGGGGGGTGGTGTCCACCTATTTCAGCGTGGGAAACGGACACTCAGGCCAGCGTTGGTGTGCCTGGCTTTCCTTGAGGGGCTCCGTGGTCCTCTAGAGAGACTCAGCAGGACCCACGAGGTGCCCTTTCTCTGCATAACTCGGGTGGGTGGAATTTTCGCCTCCCCGCCCCCTTCGCTTTTCTTCCAGGTGAGAATTTCTGGGAGAAAAGGCAGGGTGCGTTGGTGGGACCTGTTACCCGGAGCCTTAGTGAGTTTGTTTGGGAGTCCACTTGGAGCGTTGGGTTTTTGGAAAGGGTGGGCATGCCCCGGGGAGCAGCCGGGACAGCCTGGTTTTTGCTGTTGGTCTGACGTGGTTATTAAAAGCTCCCCGTTTGCTCTCAAGGGCCAAGTTCGTAAGTGAAATACGTAAATGCATAGAAAATAAATAAACTATATGGTCACCCTGGTTTTATCGGACGGATGGGCGAGCTGTGCAAAGGGCTGATAGGGAACTGCATTCGTCCTCTCACCTTAGGCAAACAGGCTGAGGGTTGGAAGCCTCCTTTGTTGACCAGGATGTGTGCTTGGCGTTTGTGTGAACTGAGTGCCTCTGTGACTTGTGTTTTCCGCCACCTCACAGGCACCGTCTCATGATCACATGTTGTCCCTTCTCTGTCTGGTGGACCTCTGAGTGTTGTAGTGAGCCAAGACTCAGACTTCTGCCTCCCTCCCTACCTGACCCAGGTGATCTCTGGCACCATTGTTTAAATACCAGCTGTATACTGTTGCGATCCCAATTTATAACTCCAGCCTAGACCTGTCCAGAAAACCCTAAGTTCTTGTATCCAGGTGCCCACTTGACGGCCCTTATTGAATGTGTTGTAGGCTTCTCAGGCTTGCCCACAATGGAGCTCTTGTTTCTTTACCGCCACCAACACTTCCTCCCCAGTCTTCCCAGAGTAAGGAGTGGCGTTGCTGTTCACCAGGTAGTTAAGCCACAGATATTTCCTGCTTTTCTTTCTCACTCCTCGCATGCAAAGCACTGCCTCTGCCTCCACGGTGTATCCCAGAGTTGTTCATTTCTCTTGATTGTCATTGCCGGCACCCTCAGTCAGGCTGCCTTCATCTCTTGTCTGGACCCCTGCAGTAGCTCACCAACAGGTCTCTGCTTCCTTTCTTGTCCTACAGTCAATTCTCTACCAGGCGGTAGGGTGATAATCTTTGAAAAGTCATCTCGGCACTCCCCCTTGTGTAATTCTTTGGGTTCCTGTTGCACTCGGATAAAACTCCAGGCTCTGTGCCAGGATCTCTGCATGGTGAGTCTTTTTTGTCAGTTCAGGTCAGGCTGTTACTGCCTCAGGTCACACCGGGTGACACAATCTAAATTACTTTAGTTTCTTGTCCATAGACTAGCTTTATTTTCTTTATCGTAGGAATCACTAAGCATTTCTTGTCCTTTTCCTTGTTATCTATCCCCTCACTCTCCCTCCTGGAATGTAATTTTCATGAGAAGAGGGAGCTTGTCTGTGTCGTTCGTATCCCAGCCGCTAGGATATGCCAGGCTCGTCATGGGCACTCAGGTATGGTCGAACAAACAAGCGAGTCTTGGATGGGAATCTTTTTAATTGGGATGACTTTTGCTTTCTTCTCCATCTGGCACACTCCTGCTGATTTTCCATGTCTTGACTCAGCTGCTATTTACTCTGTGACCTTCCCTACGGCCGCCTTTTGAGTACTCCAGTGCACCTTGTCCAGTTTTTTTTTTTAGTGTCTTTTTAAAAACCTGTGATCTGTGACTATAATCAGGGTTTTTTGGAGAGGGGAGATGATTGTGAGTTCCCTAAAACTGTTGACTGAATTTTTGTTTTGCAGATTTCTCTGGCTGTGGAAATGCTGAGAAACCCTTTAGCTATAAGCTCTCTATCCCTGCCCCTCGGCCCCTCAGCCCCTCACAAGTGCCAGGCAGCTTTCTGTCGCTGTGGATTTGCCTATTCTGGACATTTCATGTAAATCGAATTGTACACTTTGTTGTACAGTGGAATTGTACAATTCTTCTTTGTCTGACTTCTTTCAGTGAGAAGCCAGTATTTTCAAGTTTCATCCATGTTGTAGCATTTTATGTCCGAATATGTAATCGTCCATCGTGTGTGTCTCCCACGTTTCGTTTACCCATTCAGCACTTGGTGGACACTTGGCTTGTTTTCACCCTTTGGCTATTATGAATAATGCTGCCACGGACATTGGTGTATAAGGTTTTGTTTGGAAATACATTTTCAGTTCTCTTGGGTACGGTCCTAGGAGTGGAATTGATGGGGTATATGGTACTCAGTGTTTAACTTTTTGTGGAACTACCAGACTGTTTTCCAAGGTGGCTGTACCATTTGCAATGAACTTTTAAGAAACTACACTTGTCAAGTCTTGGTGGAGTCTCAAAGAAGGTTATCCATAATTATCTGGAAAAGCCGTTAAAATACTCCTCCTATTTCCAACTAGACGTCCCTCTGAGTAGGTTTTCTTCATATGCTTCAACCCAGACAGCACATTGTAGTGGTCTGAAGGCGGAGGGAGGTGTGAGCGTCCAGCTGTCTTCCACTAAGCCAGGCTTTAAAAAGATTTGCAGAAGTGTAAAAACATTTTCTCTTCTCACTAAATTTCTTCTTTTGTTTTGAAAAACATTTTTTTCACAAACTGTTGACATCTAATGGGTTCATTATTGTTATTTTTAAGTGAATGCTTTACTTAAAGTGTTTTAAGAATTTTTAATTTCCAATATGATGAATATCAACAGCCATAACCCTCGTAGACCCACATATTGAGGCCCTCAGTAATTTTTAAGAGTATACAGGGTCCTTAGAACCAGAACCTGGGGACCCATTCTGCTGGGTGCTCTCCTGGATGCATCTGAACGTGCTGTCCTGCTTTGCTCTCTGCCACTCAGAGCTGTGGGACCTGAGGCAAGTGTGCTTCACTTTGGCTAGCCTCAGGGTCTTTGTGTGTAAAATGGAGGTGTGACATGGACTCTGTTGGGCTGGGGCGCTGGGCTGGATTGAGAAGAGGCTGTGAGAAACTTCAAGCTCGGGCGCTCTGTGAGGAACTCAGGGAGCAGATGCGGCCACTTTTTGCCTAAGAGAATAGCTGATTATCCTGCGCTGCTTTGAAGGCCTCTTTTCTTTGGTTTTCATGTTAATTAATGCTTTGGGGGATAGTTAAAATTGTGGAGATGGGAGCGCAGGAGAAATTAGTGACGGTGGTGGGGATGCCATTGGGGGAGAGGATTGGGTGCCAGGTGACTTGGGCACATTTATTTAACAAACGTTCAGTGAACACCAATTGCACTAGGCACTGTCTCCTTGATGGTGGAGATACCGTGGGGGCAAACAGCTATCTCCAAGAGCCTATATTCTGCTAGAGGGTAAAGGGGAGAGATGGCAAATGAGCAAAATTACTTCAGATAATGATGTGTGATATAAAGAAAACGAAACAAGATGCTGTGCTGGCGCTGCAGGGTGGGTCTAACCGTGGGGGGCGTTTGAACTGAGGTGAAAGAAATCCCAGTCCTGGAGTCGGAAGGTCCTTAGAGGTCCTCTCGCGTAAATAAATGTCCTCATCCTTGTTCAAGAGGAGGGGTTCTGAAATCTCAGGGCTGTTTGCATAACCCCTTGAAAACATAACATCTTCAGCTTTAAAGTAACTAAGTATGTAAATTGGTGCCAAGTTAGATACTGTCTAAAGTAAAGTGTAATAAATTGTAAGAGTTGCTGATCTGTTGTTTCGTTTTTCACTGATCACCAAGGTCCATATATTTTCCAGAAAGTTTGGAAAGTGCTGCACAGGGTAGGGGAAGAAAAGAATTACCTGTCATCTCACCAGCCAGAGGGATTTGCTGAGGATATGTGGGCATATTTTCTTCCTTTTTCACTTTTTAACAGTATAATTGGGGCATACAGTTTATTTGCTTAACATAGACCCATTTTCCCCATCTTTAAAAGCTCTTTGTAAGTATAGTTTTTTATAACTAAAATTTTCCATAATCAGGCTGAATTTAGCCATTTCCCAAATGTTAGACATTTGGGATGCCCTCTGGCCTTTATCTCTTTTTGTTTTCTTTTCCTTTTTGAGAATCATAAGCAAATCTTCTAATGACGATGCCTTGTGTTTCAGTACTTTACTGCTTACTTGGGACATTTGTTTCGTTTGAGCCCTATGACAACCCCTGAAAAATAGACAGGACAGTTATTAAAATACTCGTTTTTAAATCAGAGGTTAAGTAACATACGTTAGGCAAGAAAAACATTCATTTCTGTAGCCCCTTACAGTTCATGAAGAAAGTTCTGGTGTGTTCTTTTCATCTTTTTGTTCCCGCTCCCATCTTTGTGCCCCAGCGTACCCCGTGTGGACATTGGCCGTGGTTGATTGCTCTGATTTCTGTGCTGACCTCTTTATCAGCTGCTCTGGAGGCTCTGAGAGTAGAGGTCCTGACTACCTTTGTTCTGTTTCCTTAACACCTTGTAAGAACTTGATACCTTTGAATGAATCTTGAATGAAGTATATATATGTGAAGCTTAAAATTGAGACAACCTGGTAGGGTAGGTGGAACAGTTTGGGAAAGGTTGAAAACCGCCTGTCCAGTGAAGGGCCCCCTCAGTGGCCCCGCACCACACCGTTTCAAGACTGGCCCCTCAGAAAAGCGAGTGTGTGCTTGTTCATTCCAGTGGCCGTCACGTCTTAACACGATCTCTTGTACAGTCTTTTTTGATTGTCCAGCTCTGACGCATTCCTTTTGGGAAGGTCTTGAGTATTCATGTTTGAAGGCAAGTTCTGGCCAGGAGAATGGCCGTGCTGCTTCCCAGGAACATAGGTATGTGGAAGAGGTCCTTCCGGGATGCACTTGTCCCTGAACGCTTGTTTTCTTTCAGGAAGAATGACAGACTGGTTTGAGAGAGATGGTAAGATACTTTTAACTTAGTCGTGAGATCCAGTTTACTGTACCTTGGACCAGCCTCTTAGTTAGTAGTCTTTATGGCTGTCGATTCATCTGGGGTACATTTGAAGCTCAGTTTAGATTGCACGCAGCTCGATTATGCAGTTAACCGACCCAGCCCCAGCAGAGCAGAGTGTGGATTTACAGCTAGTTAGGCCGTGTGCACCTAAGTGATTTGTCCCGTATTCCCAAGGCCTGCACTGCCCGAGGGATACAGATGTTGTTTTTGTATAACCCATCCTGTTCTTGCTAGTGCCACTTCTTTCCTTTAAGAGACACAAAAGGGAGGGGCAGAATAGAAATTAAAGCCCCCTTGGAGGACTGTTTCACACTTAGTAAA
This sequence comes from Equus asinus, assembly GCF_041296235.1. Classification (NCBI taxonomy): domain Eukaryota; kingdom Metazoa; phylum Chordata; class Mammalia; order Perissodactyla; family Equidae; genus Equus; species Equus asinus. The sequence goes on along the minus strand of NC_091797.1, from coordinate 82,314,509 downwards.
TTAAAGAACAAAATCCAGTACTGGTGTGGTGGTGGCAACATTGTGAGCACTGTTATGTAAATGCTGGTATTACAACTAGTAGATAGAGCTTTGGGGAAGTTATTTGACACTATAGCTCTGACTCTAATTCTAATAATAATTACTACTACAGATTATTCAAGAGAATAAACAAATGCTCTACATCTTTATTGTAGTGCTATGTATGACAACAAAAACCTGGGATGGCTTCAATGCTGATGTGTAGAGGATGCCTAGAGGATGCGTTTACTAAATTGTGGTGCATCAACATGATGGATTGTTATACAGCCTTGAAAAAGGGATTATCAAGATAATATAGGTACTTGAATGGTTTCCCATCCAATTAGTGTCAAGAAGAGCTGAATGCAAAGCATCCTAATTTGTTGTATAAATGCCAGGGTCAGAGGCTAGGAGTTCATATGCAAAAATAGAGATAGCTTTATTTAAGTGATGGGATTGTGGGCAATTTTTGTCTTTAATGTTAGTAATCATTTTTTTTTTAAATAAACTTTTTATTTTGGCGTAATTATAGATTTACAGAAAGGTTTCAAGGATAGTATAGAGTTCCCATAGATCCCTCACTTAGTGTCTCTTACTGTTAATGATAATCATGTTTTTATAATTTTATTTTAGATTAAAAATGAAAATATTCCAAAGATGATAAGATGTTTATGATCACCTATGTCCCTTCCATGTAATAGTCTGTAGTATGTTTCCATACCTTTATCTCAGCTCTCACAAACCTGAACTTGTATTTACTGTAATTATTACTATGTGTGATAATATGCTTGTTATTTTGTAACTTGCTTTTTTCACTTAATATACTGTGGACATCCAGTGGTCCACAATCCTGTCTGGGTAAAAACCATCTGAGTGCTTTAAAAATTTTGATTCCTAGGTCCCCTGCACAGAGATTTTCACTCAGTCTGGAGTTGGGCTCGGGAATGGGAATTTGTTTTAAAGTCCCTGCATAGTCTAATGTGCAAGTCCGGTTCAAGAGCCCCTACCCTGGAGAAGTGCGCAACAGTCGCATCGAGGTCTTCCTGTTAGAGCACAGCTGTGAGAGCCAGAGCCGCACCAGTGTTGATGCCGTCATTTCTCCGTTGGGGGGTTTCCAGGGCTTTTCTACCATAGAAACAGTGGAACATCCTGGTGCATCCTTATGCCAGGTACTTTCTATGGGATAGGCCTCAAAAATGTGCTTGCTGTGCCAAAGTGCATGCAGATCTGTATGTTTTAAATCTTAGCAGCTCTTCCCCGATTACTTTCGTAAGGAAATCTTAGTAAATATAAAGATCTTTTCCATTGTTTTAAAGTATATAACCTTTCCCATCAAACTTTCAGTGTTAGTCCTTTTGCTCAAGCAGTGACATGTGGCAGATTGTTCTTAATGGTAAAAGCCACACAACTGGATTGAAACGGCTGAGTGTTTACAGCGTATGCAAAGCCTTTAGGAGGGAGGCTTTGGTAACTGTTGTCTTTTCCAGCCATAGGTTGAGTTTGGAAGGTGACTGTCTCATGCTTGGCTGGTTTCCTGGCGCTCAGACACCTTCCTCCTTAGTTTCTTTAATAGTGTAGGAAAGGCGATTTTGAAAGCTTGACCTGGAGGAGTTTGGAGGTGAGGAGAAGGGCTCTAAACTCTTGCCTCTAGAGTGACTCTTCTACTTTGCATGTCCAGGGGAAGAGCTGGCTGGCAAGGGTGTGTTTTGTAAAGAAGGGTAGGTTGTACGGGTTACACACAGTATATTTTCATAGAGGAAATTTTCAAGATGACATGCTGCCGCTTTTCCCTGAAATCAGCCCCAATTCAGTGTTCCCCTAAGTCTACCACCAGAGTACTCGTAACTGGAAGTGAAAGTCACCTTCTGCTCTCGATCTGTCCAGGTGTTGTCTGAAGTGACAGTTCCAAAATTTCTTTGAAGTTTCCTCTTCTATTTTAAAAGCATATTCAAATTTTACATTCTATTCCATAATGTATTTGTTTTAATATAAAAAAAGTTTTAAATGATTTGCCATCGGAAAGAAAAAGGTCAAAACTTTTTCCCTACAAATGTTTCCACAAAATTAACACTTTGGTACACATTTCTACTGTGCATGTCATCCGGGGGCCATTTGTGTACCAGTTTTGGAGCATTTTCCTAATTTATCACCTTCTCCTGCAGCTTTATTTAGCATTTTATTTTATGACTTTGGCTCGGACTTTGCTCATACCAGGGGAGTGCAGATTACCGTTGTACAAGCTTTTTTTATTTTTTCTGTCCTGTTTTTATGAAAAATTGGTGAAAAAGCAAGAAGCTACCTTCACCTTCTCATGTACGGTCTCTTTGTAGGAGGAGAGGGCCGTGAGGGACCGGAATCTGCTGCAGGTGCGTGACCACGATCAGCCCATCCCGTGGAAGGTGCAGTTCAACTTGGGCAACAGCAGCCGGCCCAGCAACCAGTGCCGGAACTCCATTCAAGGGAAGCACCTCATCACCGACGAACTGGGTGAGGCCGCCTCCCTCCCTGTCCCGCTCGGGGAGACCCTCGGCTCTGGCCACTCGGAGGGTTTTGTAGTAGGGGTTTTCTGCCTGCCCTTCTCTTCCTTGCTCGCTGCCAGCCTTTCTCACGTCGTGTCTGCCTTTCAGACCTCGCTCGTCATTCCGCTCCCTTCTTTGATGACTCTAACTCTGGAGGCCCTGTGCCTGTAACGTATGGTTTCAGCATTGTCTCGTGTGCCAGCCCCTGGACCACTTCCTGCCGTTCTCTTCCCAGCCGTAGTATTTGCAGGGGTTGCCAGTCTTTTCTTCTCATCTGGATGTTGAACTCTAGGAGAACAGTTTCCTCTTTGGTGACCTGACTACTGTCCACATAGTATTGGCACCTAGGAAATGCGTTTGTCCACTGACTGGATCATCTCAAATGAATTGTGAACACATTAAAATGTGTTGCTCTTACCCTTCAAACACCGGTCTGTTCTGGCGCTTTCTCCCAGAGTTTTCTCGCTTCCTTCCAGTCTGTAAGAAAGGCAGCCCTGTGCTGGGCGGTGGTGGAGTAGAAAACTCCGGGGGCTCTGCCACGCCATGGCTGGCCCAGGCTGTCCGCAGAGGGCCCCCGCGTACTCAGCCTGTGCTGACGGAGCTCTTCCTCTGTGCGGGGCGCTGGGCTGCGGCTCTCCTGGAGTAGCTCACTTGATTTTTGCAGCCATCCTCTGGGCTGTAGGTATTGCTGTTGTCACTTTAGGTGAAGACACAGCACCAAGAGGTGAAGGCACTTGCCCAGGGTGGCAAGGACTCTTATAAACCATGAACAGGATGCCATGTCACACCAAAAAAGTAACACTTCTCCTTAATGTCAGCAACCTAAACAGTGTTCAGAGTTCCCTGATTGTTTTACACATTAGTTTTTCTTTTTCAACTAATAGTTTGCAAATAATCTGGTTAGCTGGTTGGTTTGCAAGAGGAAGTTTTACTCTATTTCAAAGAGTCTCAGAAAAAATGGATTATGGACATGACAACACTGACGTTGACACAGGTAACCTTGAATTAGAATCTTCACGAATACCTGAGGAAGCTGAACATAATGAAGACACGAGCTGTCTTTAAAATGAAAACTACGGTGCCTTATTGTTTTTTTAAAAACAGTTTACATTCCCGTCAAAATAAAAAACCAAAACTTTCCCCAAAAGATCTCAAACGCATCAGACCAAATGAGATTATTTGGGATTGAAGGAAGGAATCAGAGGACCCCCCACCAAGGGTAGAAGAGCTGGAAACTTTTGCACAAAGACGTGCTGACAACTCGGCAGTGGTGCCAGTGCCAGATTCTGTCTTTAAGATCACATTGGAAAAGTGACTAATATTGCAGAGCACCTGTTGGTTTGTCTTCGCAGAGAAAGGTTTGGCGAAGGGGAGTTGCTTCCACAAGATGGCTCAGCTAGTCAGCAGGTACACCCAGGACTAGGGCTACGCTTGGGCTCCAGTGTTTTTTTTCTTATAGACTGTTGTGTTTGTGTGATACGCCGTGAGAAATCCCGTAGTCTATGCCTTGACTTTAATATGAAATGTTAGGTTGTGAATGATAATTTGTCATAGTGAGCAAAAGAATAATTTTCCTCTGATTAGTTCAAGTGAGACAAAGAGTCCCAGACTTCTTAAGTAAAAAGTTCCAGGAATCAATAAAAATCCCAGAGCCATAGGTTTTATTTGACCTCCATGGATGTGGGAGAGGAGAGAAGCAGTTTAATAAAGAAAACTGGCAGGAATTTATGCCTTTTAGCAAGCAGCTGCCACCACAAATATTGCCAGGGTAACACATGATTAGGTAAGACAACCAATTAGAATCACAAACTTTTCAAAGGTTAGAAGTTAATTTCCCAGCCCATAGCAACACACTCGGAGGTTGGGCTCTTACAGGACTCCTTGGTGGAGGTGATGTTTGCATGAGTAGATTTATGGTGCAAAAGGAGAACTGATGAGCTTTCTTTCACCAGAAGTTAGGAAGACCTGTGGTTCCACAGCCAAATACTGGCAGTTAGCACCTGGAGTAAAAGGCGGCCTGAGATGCTGGCTCTTAGAAAATGGAAAGAGAAAAGGGCAGAAAGATCATTTCAGCAAGTGGAGTTGAGGTCACATTGCATTTTACATCTTCCTGACTCAGAGGTGATAAGATTGCTTTATATTTGGGTGGCATCTTGAGAAACGTACTGGCTTATTTGGGTTTGTGTGTGTGTGTGTGTGTGTGTGTTTGTAACCCCTATGAAGAAAATGAGTAAGAATCATTAGGAAGAATTCCAGAAACATTTCCTGTGGCATCAGAACCATCTTCTCTTAATTTGGAAGACAATGTTGGCATAGTTAAAACAACAACAAACACCAGTTCCCAGGTAACTGGCACCTGGTTCTTTCGAGGCCTCAGTTTTCCAAGAGTTAAGTGAGACGCCTTCAGTCTCCCATTGTTATTTTACTGGTGCCTCCTGCTTGTGCACAGACTTTGTTTTCCAGAGTAGCTTCTGAAAACAACCTCACCAGGTCTCCTTCTCTGGGGATTAGGATTAAGGAGCTGGGGCATTTGGACTGGAATGAGGCTGGAACAGCTGCTCCACACCTGTGGGCCCAGGCATAGACCTGTGGGCCCGTGCGTGCACCTGTGAGCTTGTGCGTGCACCTGGGAGTTTCCCAAGGGCCAAGTGGTGTCCCTCATGCACTTATTCTTACATTTTTCTGTTCCACTCCCAGAAGAATGTAGAGCAATGTCTGTTTAGCAACTCTGAGCAATAAATTAGCTTTTGCAAGGAAATTCTTTCCTTAAAGTTGAGCCTGGATTGACTGGGCTGGAGGGAGTGTGTGTATAGACGATGGGATTTATGAGGAGTGGAGGGAATTAGGAGGACTTTTTTCCCTTGGCTAGCAGAGAACTCACATTCCCTGATGTTGAGGGGTAACTGAATCCCTGGGCTGTGAACTTAGAAACAGGTTAAATCAATTTATAGAGATTAAGTGTGACTACTGTTTAAAAAAATCCTCCAAACTACTAATAAATGGCAAGCATTAAAAGATATTTGTAAAGAGTGGGGATTTTTTTGTTTGTTTTTTATCTAGAAGGATCTCACTTTCTGGAACGAATACCTTGGTTTTCCCTGTTTTCAGATTTTTGTTTGAAAAAGAATGGCATTTTTCTTCAGGCATCGATGAAAGCATGGCCTCCTTCGGTTAGCACAGGAGAACATCGGCGGGACTTTGTGTGCTGATGGAATCAAGTACAGGACGGCAGACTGACAGCCCGTTTTAGATGGATTGGGATGTGCGGCCCCCTTGTAATATGGGAGTCCATGTTGCCTGTGAACTCCCGCACGTGGGAAGCAGCCCTCATCACACTGTGTCTGACTTCCGGCTCTCTGGAGCTTAGGAGGCCCCGGGCTGCAGACTCTGTCTGCATGTCTTTGCCTGCTACTTTCCTTGCTCTTTGTGGTCACCTGGTCGGGAAGCCTGCTGGTTTTATACTCAGGTCAGTCTCTGCCTTTCAGGGTACGTGTGTGAAAGGAAGGACGTGCTGGTGAACGGCTGCTGTGATGTCCACGTCCCCAGCACCAGGCAGTACAGCTGCGACGGCTGCCTGTCCAGCGGCTGCTGCAGCGCCTACGAGCACTGTGTCTCCTGCTGCCTGCAGCCCAGCAAGGTAGGGCAGGCTCCGTGCTCTGCGTCTCCTTTCTCCTTTCTGCCTTTATTTTATGACGAGCTTTGGATTTTTCATGTGAGATTCCTTTGAAAATACAACTTAGAAGGGAACTTAGAAGGGAATGTTGTAGATGTCAGAAATTGCTCCTGGGAAGTAGTGTTTGTCTGTGGGGAAAGGAGGTGGGTCCCGGTTGCTTGAATGGTTCTTTTGCAGAATGCACCTTTGTCTTGCCAAGCAGATATTGATGAGTAGCATACCAGCGCGTGCTCGCCTGAACTCTCCCCTCCCTGCCCGGCATCAGCAGGGTCTTAGTTTAGGAGAACTATCCAAGGTTACCTTGTGCTGCTGAGTCTGGAATTTATGACAGGTATTAACTTTTATTTCCATAGCAACTTCTCCTGGAGCGCTTCCTCAACCGGGCAGCTGTGGCGTTCCAGAACCTCTTCATGGCAGTCGAAGACCACTTTGAATTGTGTTTGGCTAAGTGCAGGACCTCATCCCAGGTCAGAAGCTGTGGTGGCTCTAACTGGACGGTGGCGGGTGGGAGTCTGGGGCTAGAAGCAAACTCGAAAACATGCCCTGGGGGCCTTTTGGTGGGGTGCTGGTGGCGAGGAGAGTCCCGTGAAGCCGTGGAGAGCTTGCTTTGGTGCAGTGATAGAGTTAGACTGCCCTGGGAGATTTATACGAGTTAGGGAAGTAGAATATTTGTATCAAATCAAGGTCTCCTCAGCTTGCATCTCTCCTCTCTGTTCGGCATGTCTGCACTTTTAAGTGGAAGCTTAAAATTATTCTTAAGTCTTGGTGGAGTCCTGATAGTCCAGTTCCTGAGAGAAATTCTCTCCTGCTGTCTTTGACTGAAATTTGACTCAGGCTTTCCAGCAACCGCTCAGTTAGAGTATGGAGTCATTTGCTCTGGGACAGAGTCATGGTTTATTTTAGGATTCAAGGGGATGGGGCCGTGGGTGTTTAAAAACATGAATATCTAGGTTGTCAATACTCAGTACTTACTGGCGTGCTGTCATTGAGTGCTTTGCTCTTGGGTGCTCGGCGCTGCCCCTGCTCTGAGAGCACCCGAGAGCCTTCGGCCTTCCCATTGCCCGTGCCCTCGGCGTCGGTGGTCGGCAGTTGGCGGAGCTCTCCGAAATCCCCAGGCGCACTGACTATACGAACATGCTTCTTCTGGCTTCTAGCCATGGGGCCTCCAGGACGGTACTGACTTCGTCTGAGATAACGGACTCACTTGTCTTCTCTGGCACTCTCGGACCCTTGCTGGGTTTCTGTAGTCCACCTTTGGATTCATGCCGGTTTTTATGTCTCTGGTCTGCTCTCAGAACGCTCAGCATCACGGGGTAGATGTTTCAGGGATTACAGTGAGCACTTGAGATCATGAGGAAATTCCTGGTGGTCTTGTTTTGCTGGAAGAGCTTCCCACTGGCATGGGCTTTAGAGGAAACGTGGAGGAAGGCTGTGCACGCGACTCGTGCTGATCAGATGCGCTCTTGTTCTCAGAAATGCTAGGAAGGGCGAAGTATTTTCTCTCCTTAACTGGTAATACCAGGAGTTATTGCCAGTTTTCAGTGAAGATGCTGAACTTTCTGACTTGGGCTTTTTATTGTAAAGAGAGATTTCCCAGTTGTCTGCTTGTTTTGATAGCAGTATCCCAAGAAAGAAGATTGGGCTATTTATAAATTGGATAATACTTACAATTTAGATGTTGAGCATTGCTCTCGGGCCAATTAATGAACTCTAGACTAGCCAAAAACTCAAGTTGCTTGTATGAAAACAAATTGCTGAAAAATTAGCCATCAGAGGGTTGTCTGTTTTAAATCTCACTTCCAATTTGCTGATCCAAGTGAGGCTTGTGTGGTGGTGTGGGCCTTGGCTCGTGTGCCAAACCTGTAGGTACAGACAACTTGATGAAGGTGACTTGAGGTGGCTCTCCTTCATCTCTGCAGGGTTCGGTAGCAGGAACGGAATTTCTCTGAAGCACAGGGTCGGGGCATAAACGCCCATTGGATCTTAATCCAACTTAAAATCATTTGAGAAAAATTAATTGTTTTCAGTTGCCCAGGTCACAGCTAGGTTGTTAAAAAAAAAAACTCACTGGTGTCCACAAAAAGAAACAGTCACGCATGGTGTTATGTCCGTTTCTTGTTCATTGGCATTCTGTGTTGAGCACCCGCCTTTGTTCCAGAAAGTGCCTTGGAGCCTTGAGCGCCGTTTGGAGCTGGGCTGGCCAGGCTCCTGTGGGAGGTGTCTGACAGCAGCCTGCTTTGGCTCGGGCTGTTCTAGAGGGGGGCGTGGGACCGCTCGCTCACGGGCTCTTCTCTTCCCTTTGCCCACAGAGCGTGCAGCACGAGAACACCTATAGGGATCCCATAGCGAAGTATTGCTACGGGGAGAGCCCCCCCGAGCTCTTGCCCGCCTGAGGGGTGCAGAAGACCTGCCTCGTGGGCCAGGAGTCGCCGCTGAGGGACCTGGAGCCTGAGCTGGCCCCGGCGGTCACCGTCGGTGGGAAGAGGAGAGCAGTGCCGCGTGGAGCCTTTGGCTCTGCCCTCTTCTTGTGTTGTCCTCTTGGCTTCCTTCACCGCGGGCGTCTCCAGACGGGGCTGTCCACCGAAGCAGTTGGAAACACCGGCTGAAGAAGACAGAACTGCAGGCGGGCGGCGGAGGTGTCGGCGCTCCAGGCCTTGGCCGCTGCAGCTGCCTGGGACCTGGGGGCATCAGGTCTCGTCGGCCCTCACTGTAAAATTATTTATTGGATTTCTCTGGAGTAGTGGCAGAATTACGATGTTTTGTACAGGAAAAGGCCTGGCCTTGAACGTTGAATATATTCAAGGAAATTACTGTTGCTGTCGCTGTTTTCTGTGTTCATGAGCTTCCTGAGTGAAGTCATCCCCTCACCCAGATAGAATGTTTGGCCTCTTAGAACGTGCTTTGTCTCTCAGGGTACTTATTTTTGGCTTTGTTTAGCAGCGTCTTCAGGAGTAGGCCCTGAACACCATATCTTGACGTCTAAAATTGTCTAAAAACTCAGAGATATTATTCTACTCTAATCCTGTGCCCACTTCCCAGCAGCTGGCACCACATGCCCTCAGGTTTTTCCTAGTGGTATTTTGTATATTGTATATCAATGTGCGAGCACCGTTTTAACCGGAAATTCTGGCTTGTGTCCCAGAGGAGTCTGTTCTTGTTTCCTGTGCCGCATGGAAATGACTGTGGTCTGCCCAGCCTTGCTGCGGTGCGGCTCGGGAGAGTCTCCGCGGCCTCCTCTCCTGTCCTGTTGTGGAAGCCCGGTGTTACAGCGATTCCTAAATGGAAACACGGCGGCTGGCTGTCAGCAGTCGTTCTTAGAGCTTCCAGCTGTGGGAGATGTAGCAGGTACGGAGTTCCGTTTCCCTGTGATTTGCGAAGAAAAAGAAAGAGGAAACCCAGGGGCTGGCCCCGTGCTCTGCATTGCTGGCCCAGGGTTTCGCTAGTTCACATCCTGGGCGCAGACCCAGCACTGCTCATCAGGCCATGCTGAGGTGGCATCCCACATAGAAGAACTAGGACTTACAACTAGAAAATACAACTAGGTACTAGGGGGCTTTGGGGAGAAGAAAAAAAAAGATTGACAACAGATGTTAGCTCAGGTGCCAATCTTTAAGAAAAAAATCTAAAAAAAAAAAGAAATCAGGGTTCTGTGAGAGACTTCATCTCCCATCAGCGGGATGAGTCTGTGAGTGCTGGACGCGCAGGAGGCTGTGCTCATGCTCGAGCCACTCCCATGTCTCTAGTATAACACTCCATTTCTGCTCAAGGCCGAGGGTCCTTGGTCCTCACATCAAGACATCATGCCCCTTGAGTAGTACTGCTCTCTGCTCTCAGGAGTCGTGTTAATGCACAGCTCTTTCCTGGCATCCCTCACTAACCCTGGGGTCGGGCAAGGTCTTTTTCATTTTTTTCATTGTTCAAGTTTTATTGACCTTGGAGCATGGCACTAGTTGTACAGTCTGCTTTCAACTTTTTTTCCAGTGGAGCCCTTTCTTTGGGCTGTGTTTGCCTTCCAGTGTGTCTCTGCAGCATGTGGCAGTAATTTCCCTTAACTTCCTCCTGTTACTTCTTGTACTTCCCAGAGTAGGTGTCCCCCTAAACAAGCTTTGTCAGAGGGTAAACTACCTGGCAATTGTTTTTTTTTCAGTGAGGAAGATTGGCCCTGAGCTAACATCTGTGCCCATCTTCCTTTATTTTTTGTATGTGGGATGTCACCACAGCATGGCTGATGAGCAGTGCATAGGTCTGCGCCTGGGATCTGAACCTGCAAACCCCGGGCTGCCAAAGCGGAGTGCGCGAACTTAACCGCTACGCCACTGGGCAGGCCCCTGGCAATTGCTTTTTAATGTCAGATCCCAAGAAATCTGTTCAGATTGCATTGGACTTTGCAGATTCTACATGTTTGCTGGTGCTCAATCAGCCTTTGTATGAGGAAGACATACACACGTCTGGCTGATTTACCATCTTTTTGGCAACTCAGTCTGGTACGTGAATCTGCCTTCTGTTGGTCGTCACCGCTATCAGCTTCTCCTTGAGCTTATTTGAACTCTTGAGCAATATAACATAGTTTTAATGTGAAAACAGTTTATGGCCATGGTCAGCCTGTGCCTCTTTGTGTGTGACTATTGACTAGCACGCTTTGCGTTTTCAACACCTTCACAAACAGAATCTACAACCAAGTGAGAGAGAAGTAAGCTCGCTTGTGTTCCCACCTCATAGATGAGGAAATAGTGAGAGGTGAAGTGACTTCGCAGAGTGTCCGCTGCGATTTCACGACAGAACTGAAACAAGAGCTCCATGCGTGCCTCTAGGGCTCCGGGCCCACTGTCTGTCCCACTGCCTCGCCAGCTCCAGCGCTGGCTCATCCATAAACATCCCCCTGAGAGCATACAGATTTCAGTTGTCCAGGCCAGAGGAGGGGAGAGGTGGCATAAATAGCCAAATTGGGTCAATGATCGAAAGGTCATTTTCATTTGGCCCTGGAATATTTTTTTGTACTGAGTCCGTTAGGGGCATGCCCACTGTTATGGAAACTCATAAGGCTGTCGATACATGATGAAGACACTGAAGGACCTGGAACAGCATCCGTCCGCCCCAGCCTTCCAGCCCAGGACCCCTCCCTGTTCCCCCAACCCTCTGGTTTGTTTCTGGTTCCTTCCACCGAGAGTTTCTAGAATTAGGGACCTTGTCTTAGTTTTGTATGCCTGGAGCCTAGCAAAGTGCATGATATGTGTTGGATTTTAGATAAAGATCGAAGAAGAGACAAACACACCTTTAGGTTGGAAAGAACTTACTAAATACCGAGTGTTTGGGGCTAAAGGTAATTGGATAGTTTTCAGCATTTCCGCCAGTTCTGAATCTTACTTGCCATGCTTGTTGCTGGCAATGAAAATAAGTCACATCCTCACAGGGAAAGAAACATACAGTAGAGTAGGGGAAAGGACGTGAAGACAGACGTGTGCACAGGGGGCGGCCTGCCTCTGCCCGCCCGGGACTCGGGGTGGCCCTAGACCCGGGGTGCTGCAGCTGGCACTGAAGGGTGAGGGCAGCAGCTCTTGGGAAGCGGAAGGTAGGGTCTGAGGTCAGGGGTGGCCGCGTTCAGCTTGCTCCTGAGAGATCCCTGGAGGGCCTCCGGGGAAGCCTTGGTTGGTGTGGCTGCAGAGGGAGGTGGGGAAGACTTGCACAGTTTGCAAGATTCCAGGCAAAGCTTTTCCCATCGTTGGGATTTGCAGAGAAGTTGTAAACGTGCAGGAGAGAATTCTGCCTCACAGTTGTGGTCAGTAACTACTGCTTACTCATGGTGTGGCCTGGGCACCCTCCTCTCCTGAGTCTCAGGCCCTCGGTCTGTAAACTGGGATCCTGTCTGCCTCTGAGAGCGTGGTCATGAGGTGTCAGTGGGAGCCAGGTCCGGTCTGCAGCCCAGTGGGGCAGTGGTGGCAGGTCATCGGCACGTGGGGATCTGTGGGCCCCTCGGGTGGGAAGGGTGGCAGTTACAGAGCTCCTGCTATTTTTATTACCAATTTTAAAAGAACTCTTGCTAAAGATAACAAATTTTAGATAATTCAGAAATATGTAAAGGTGAAAGAAATAATAACCTAAAGTCACACAACCTAGAGGTCAGCCCCAGGATTTCTGCTCTTCCCTCGTGACTTCTGGGCAGAAGTGAGGGCATTATTTCCTCTTGAAAACAGCTCTCTAGTGGATATCCTTCTGGGTTACACGTAGGCCTATAGAATAATTTTTTGTGAGAGGTGGTATCAATTTCATGGATATGCAGGAATGTTACTCAGCCCCTGCTGAGGACATTTAGTTCATTACCTTTTTTAATACTACAAATAATATATTGATGCTATGCTTTTACATACACGTTTGTATATCTGATAACTGTACTCATCAATTTATACTCTCACCTACAGTGTGTGGGAATGTCTTTCTTGTCCTATCCCTGAGAACCCCGTGTTAGCATTTTTTAACTATTTGCTAGTGGATCTGAATGTTCTAGTTTGTATTTATTTAATTTCTAGTGAGGTGAACCCTTTTCCATATTTTGGTTGGCCATTTATTGTTCAAATGTGGTAAACTGCCTCTTTGTGACCTTGGCCAATTTTTCTGTCTTTTTCTTGCTGGTGCCATCAAGTGGATTCCAACTCCTGGCCACCCCGTGGACAGCAGAGCAGAACCCTAGTCTTTTTGTGCCATCCTCTCACCTTCTGGTACAATATCACTGCTTCACTGCCATTCGCAGGGTTGTCATGGCCAGTTTTTTCGGAAGTGAGTGGCCAGGTCCTTTTTCCTAGTCTCTTAGTCTGGAAGCTCCACTGAGACCTGTCCACCATGGGCGACCCTGCTGCTATGTGAAATACTGGTGGCACAGCTTTCAGCATCACAGCAACGTGTGGCCGCCACAGTTTGACGACTGCCCGATGTGTGGTGTGGTTCCCTGACTGGGAAACGAACCCAGGCTGCAGCAGTGAGAGCACCGAATCTTAACCTCTAGACTGTTGTCTTTTTCTTACAGAGCATTTTTAAATGAAGGAAGCCTTAAACCCCTTTTCTTTCTCACGCCTGTACTACTCAGAAGCAAGTAGTGCTTCTTAACAAACTTGACTTTTCCAGTTGATCTGGGGCAGCCAATGGGGGCAGTTTTGCCCGCAGGGGACATTTGGCGGTGTCTGGTGACAGTTTTTTCTCAACTGGAGGAAGGCTGTGCATCTAGCGGGTGGAGGCCAGGATGCTGCTGAGCATCCTGCGGTGCCCGGGACAGGCCCCCCACAGCTACCCGCTCCCCAGGTCAGCAGGGCGGAGGCAGAGAGAGCCTGCTCTGGGTCACATTCCCCCGAAGGTTGCACAGAAGAGCTCCAGGAGCTGCGAGCTGACTTCATTATTTGCCTGCCCTCGCTCTCTGCCGTGCCAAAGTGCTGCTGATTCAATTACCCTGGGATCCCTGGGGCCTGCTGCTTCCTCGCAGGGCTCCGGCAGCGCAGTGCTGCTCCAGGAACATTATTACCCGGCCGCGCGTCCTTCGGGCACTAACGTGACCCGGGTGCACACACCCTCCGGCTACAGGAGGACCTGCAGGCTTAGAAACAGCCCCCCCTCCAGGCGGCTCTGCTCTCTCAGTCCCCCACAGCAGCTCTGCATGGAGGGACTTGGGGGGGTGGCAGTAAGGTATCACCACAGATTCCATTTGGAAACTGGTCATTCTGCTCTGAAGAGCTGCCACGTAAATAAATAGGAGTAATTAAAGAGAGGAGCTGGCGGGTCGAGACGCCTTTCCCATGCGGTGCTCTCCCTGGCTGCAGCATAGCACTGCCCTGCCTTCCAGGGCCTTTCCCCGGCTGGGTTTCTCTTGCACAGTTTGCTGTCGTGGTGTGAGTACAGTTTTGGGGACTGGCATCCCTGTTTTCGTTCAGTCACGTGTCTGCAACGTCCCTTGTCTGGTCTGCTTTCTCAGACGCGCAGGGGAGCAGTTGGCTCTAGCGGTGGGCCGCGAGCAGGGAGGACAGTGTGGGCCAGGTTCGGGGGGCCAGCTTCCTGCCCCGGGAGAACCTCGTCCTTATCTTTGTGCGGGCGACCTGATTCCTGTGTGACGTTAGAGTGGAACTGCTGGACTCTCTAAAGTGAAAGGACAGCCTTTAGTGTTATAAAAAAGAAACGAAACAGCTGGCCGGTTGCAACCAACGGGCAAAGCAGTGAATTAGTCAAATATTTGAACCGGGGTCCGGTGTTTTTGTTTCTCGGGGCTGCACATTCTGTGGACCCAGAGGGAGCAAAATGTCGCTGCTAGAAACGCGTGGTTTGTAAGTGGGCGGTTTCGGGGTTCGTGATAGGGTAGAGTAGTGCCCTCCGTCTTGGGACTTTATTAATTCATAAGTGTTTTGTGTCAAGTAGGCAAGCTCTGGTCAGCTTGCATCCAGGTTATCACAAAATCAAAAGTGTTGACTAGGTAAGAAATCACCATTATCAGTGAAATTCAAGATTTCAGACCATGTTGCCCACGCCTCGCTATTACTGAGGAGGGGCGTGTGTGTGTGTGTAACAGCAGTGGTATGAAGTATGTGAGTAGCATTCTAATTCTATTGACAAGAGCACAGGCACTAATGACCTTGAGTTAATTAACCTCTGGCTTTGGTTTCCTCATTTGTGAGATGAGAGTGATCCCTAAGGCATCTTGCAGATCTCAAACTCTGATTTTTGTGGCTAAGATCCTGCCACGTGTGGAAGCAAGACCAGAGCCGGTGTCTCCCAGCCGCGTGGTCCTGGCCTGTGAGCCTCACAGGTGAGTGGGGTGCAGCCATCTGGAGCCCGTTGTCTTCAAACTGGGGCTTCCCCGTTCTCTCAGGAAGATTTCAACCGGGGCTAACCGTTTTCTGCCTCTTCCTCCTCAAGTGTTACATAGACGCCATGTTCTCTGCTGGGACCAACTCATCTTGTATTGCTGCTCTGCACCTGTGAAAACAGCTGCTGTGTTTTCCATCATACAAACAGTTGCCTTTTGGCAGGAAGCACAGACCCGTGCTATGTAGCTGTACCTTGATACAATGCTGAATTATTTAGGTGTGCTTAACCTGAGATACCCTGAGCGTCTTGGAATTCCTAATAAGGGCTTCTGTAGTCATGGCTCAGTAAAAGGTTTTCCTTTAAATTCTTGTGTGATTACAAGGCAGAAACCTTAAAATGTAGGAAATTACGAAGAAATTAAATTGTGCCAAATTAGATTCCCATCCCCCAAAGGTGACCACTAATTAAAGTTTTGATGTAAAGTTTTGCCTGTATTTTGTACATAAACATGTATTTTGTGTTAGTATGTAAATAAAGGTAGAATCTTGGTGTACATGTTATTTTAAAATAAATAGTTCCTGTTAGATTGATTTAATCCAATTATAGCTAATTAATTAATTTAAAGTGCTTTTTACTTGTATCCTCCAGTCTCTAAGGTAAAGCCAGGTTAGGGTGGAAGCCCTTTTATAACAGGGCCCTCTGGTGGGCACTGTTTTGGAGCTGGAATCTTCTGTGCACCTCCCCCAGAGTCTCACAGCCCTGGAGTCCCCCTCATGTGCTGGATTCAGTTTGTCCGGGCAGGTTTGGATCCTGGCAGCAATTCAGGGCGCGTCCTGGGGCTCAGTCCCTGACATCTCTACTCTTCCCGAGCTTTGTCTGCAGCCCGCCAAGTACCAACTTGGAAGCCGGAGATAAATAGTCTCACAGCAGCTTAGCCGTCGGCTGGGCTCGTTCATTTGACACAGATGAGCTCATTGACCTGATTTAGCACAGGGAGAACTGTGGAGGCAGGCAGATGTGCTCTCAAAGCCCTGTCTTCCCACTTCAGCCTTTTCAGACCTCCAAGGACAGCCGCCTAGTTAAGCGATGCTCGTGGGCGCTATTTCCAAGAAGGAGACGAGAAGATGGAGAGGTGGAGAGGAGAGGAATGGGAGAGGAGAGAAGAATGAGGTGCTGGTGGTACAAACACCAACAATTGCTTTCCGTGCCACTTGGTGGCACCAATTGCATAGGTTTTCTGTCTTTAGCACAATCCTTGTTAAGAGAGTGGGCCCCGTGCCTGCGTGGACTCCCTCTCCTAAAACAATGAAGCTGTTTCTGTGGATGGGGAAACAACCACCTGCTGGTGAGGACCAATCAGGACTCTGTCCTGCGTCTTGTCGATTTTGTGTGCACAGGGACTCAGGAAAGTAGCCTTTGGTCTGCTGCTGCTGCTGAAGGGAGTGCCGTGGCCACCCCTTTCTTCCTCTCCCATCCGCCAAGACAAGAAGCAGGACAGGTCTCTTGACCATTCTTACTCAGACGAGGAAGACACTCGCAAAGTGCTTCCAATGCACCGTTCTGCGTATGCGCCAGCTGCTCTGCCTTCTGAGGCAGATGATCTTTCCCTCTCATCTTATGGAGGAAGGTCTGATGCTCACGTTAGGTTTTGCTCCAGGTTATACCATTAGATGGTGGAGCCGCACGCAAACTTCAGACCTGCAAAGGTGCAGGCAGGCCGGGTGGGCAGCGCGTGGCTTCCATACATAGTGATAACAGCGATGGTCTTCCAATCATTTCCGACGCTTATCTAATCCTAACAACCACCCTTACGAGGTAGGTAGGTCTTTTTATCCTCATTTTAAGGAAACAAACTCAGAGATGAGTACTTTGCCTGGGGACGTGCCATCTTAGTTGAAACCAGGGTAGTGACTGAACCAGATCCTTCTTGCACTTGGACATGGCCTTTGAGCCCTGAGGATGTCGTAAGTGCTGCGCCAGGCTCTGAGCGCTGAGGAGGAGGCCCCTGCGCGGGCCCTGGGTTGCGTTTGCTCTGCGGTTTGCTGTTTGGCCTTGGGTTTGGGTCATCCTTGATTTAAGCAACATGTTTCACCTTCTCACTGCTGGTCCTGGCCCTCAGGGTGGGTTCTAATCCAATAAGACTGTGTTCTTAGGAGAAGGGGAAGAGGGGCCGGCCTGGAGGCGCAGTGGTTAAGTGCGCATGTTCTACTTCGGGGGCCTGGGGTTCACCAGTTTGGATCCTGGGTGTGGACATGGCACCACTTATCAAGCCATGCTGTGGTAGGTGTCCCACGTATAAAGTAGAGGAAGATGGGCACAGATGTTAGCTCAGGGCCAGTCTTCCTCAGCAAAAAGAGGAGGATTGGCAGCAGATGTTAGCTCAGGGCTAATCTTCCTCAAAAAAGGAAAAAAAGGAAGGGGGAAAGACACCAGGGCTCAAGAAGGTGGCTGTCTGCAAGCCAGGGAGAGGCCTGGGGAGAAACCAACCCTGCCGACGCCTGGCGCCCAGAACGCTGGGCAAATACATCCTCTCGTTTAAGCCCCCCCCCCCCCCCCGCCTGTGGTATTTGTTATGGCAGCCGTGCTGACTAACGCAGCACTCGAAGGAAGTGAGTGCGGAGCTGATAGGCAAAGCCAAAGGAAAGCACGGGTGGGGAGAACCTTGGGGCTGAGCTGCACGTGGGGCGCTCCTTCCAGTTCCCGTGTCTCTTATCCCCTCCCGGTCGCCTGTCTGTGCAAGTGCACGCGCCGCCATTCGTAATGGCCCTTCCCGCTGTGGTGTGCCAGGGTGCCAGTGGGTGGCTCCTAGGACCTGGGAGCGCTGGTTTAGACCAGCTGTATTTAACTGGAGGGAGACCATGCCCCCAGGGAACACTTGCTGATGTCGGAAGACATTTTTGATTGTCACGAAGTGTGTCTGTAGAGGAGCTGCTGGCCTCCCGTAGGGGCTGGGCATGCGGCTCAACGTCCATAGCGCAAGGACAGCCCCCCTGCAATGGGTTATCGGCCCCAGTGTCAGCAGCGCCGGGTGGAGAAACTCTGGGTTAAACCCTGTTCCCCCTTGGGTGGGGGTGGCTGACTGACCAGCCCCGGGCCCTCGCCCGCCGGTATTCACTAAGCGCTGCTGTGTGCCCGGCTCTGTGCTGGTGGCTGGGAGCCTGCGGAACTGCAAGGTGGCCCTCTGGAATTTAAAATCAAGCTGACCCTGGGCCTCTGGTTTTGGGAATGTGGAACCTGAGCGTCCTTAGGTATCGATGCTACCATCCCCTTAGGATAAGCTGTCACTTTGAGTTTCCAAAGAAAACCTTTTATGCTTGAGCTGTGCAGACACCATTCATTTATTCCCACCTTGTTCACAGGCCCACACTTGGATAGCTTGTTTGTTTTCAAAAGGATTTGAGAAAACTCCACATATTTATGTACAATACTGATTAGTAAAACAGAAATTAAATTAGAACCAATTTAAAATAGAATGCAGACATGCAGTTGTAAGACAGCAATACAGTTGATGCGATTGAGTTTCTTGGCAGCAAGGGCAAAAAGGGAAATAATCCGTCATGTTAATGCAAAGCATTCATGGCATTATACTGCTCTTTCCTGAAAGGATGCAAAGTCTAGAATAAAATTTTCATATGGGCTTTAGGACAGAGGACACTGACTCATACTTAGTGATGTATACTGTGTGTGTATGGACCATGCCAAGAGCAGGCATTTTTGGGTGTTGGATAGAATGGTGAGTTAGAAGTGGTCTTTGCTTTCAGATAATACAAAGTCTGTTGGGGACACAGGCAATTACGTCACTACTTGTCACACAGGACTATGAATGTGAGGATAGAGGAGTGTTTGTGTGTGAGGCAGGCAGGGGAGACTTACAGAGTAAAATGACATGTTTTAAATACACATGTATGCATTTTTTCTAATTTTTGTAATCATTTTCTAATTACAGAGTGATACACTACACTGCATTATAGAAAATTAGACAATAGAAAGAAGAAGACCAGATAAGCTTTCTTAATCCTTCCATCTGTAGATAACCACTATTCTTTGGTGTGCATCTACTTTCATACACACACACGTATATTAATATATTTAATGAAAAAGAAAATTGCAGTCCTATTATATTTTTACCATTTTGTAACCAAATGAAGGCCCTTGAATGGGCCTTTGAAGTATGGCTTGGAGATCACTGGGCTGAGAAAGTGGAATGCGTGCCAGGCTGGCCGTGGAGCTGGGTAGCCGGGTCCCTGCCCCCCGGGAATGCAGATCCATGGAGGTGGGTGAAGTCCCACATTTGGCTTCACAACTCCAGGGGGCTCCATTCACATGGTAGCAGAGGGATGGTCTGTTCCCTGCCCTGCCCCCTTAGCAATGTCATGAGAATGATTTTCCATGTTAAATAGTCTCCCACTTCATTTTCTTTTTGTAACAGCTTTACTGAGATATAATTCATATACCATACAACTCACCCGTTTAGAGTGTACATTCATGTTTTAGTATATTCACAGAGTTGTGTAACCATCCCCACAGTCAATTTTAGAACGTTTTCATCACCCCAGAAAGAAGCTATACCAATTAGCAGTCACCCCCATTTCCCCCAATCCTTCCAGCCCTAGAGGACCATGGAGCTACTTTCTGTTGTCTGGATTCGCCTATTCTGAACGTTTCACCTAAACAGAATCGTATACTATGTGGTCTTTTGTAACTGGCTTCTTTCACTGATCGTGTTTTCAAGGTTTATCCAAAGTTGTAACATGCATCAGTACTTCATTCTTTTTTAAAAATTTATTTTGTAGCTGAAAGGTAATTCATATACCATACAATTCACCCTTTTTTAAGTGTACAGCTCAGTGGTTTTTAGTATATTCACAAAGTTCTGCAGCCACAACCGCTAATTCCAGAACATTCTCATCACCCCAAAAGAAACCCATACCCATGGGCAGTCACGCCCTGCTCTCCCTCCCCCCAGCCCCTGGCAACAATTAATCTACTCTCTGTCTCTATGGATGGACCTATTCTGGACTTTTCATGTAAATAGAATCATATACTCTGTGGTCTCCTGTGTCAGGCTGCTTTCACGTAGCAGTTTTCAAAGTTCACTCATGTTGCAGCATGTGTCAGCGCTTGCTTCCTTTTTACGGCTGGATGATACTCCGTTGTATGGAGGGACCACGCCTGCTTGTCCGTGCATCAGCTCGTGGACATTTGGGTTGTTTCCACTCTTCGGCTGTGGTGAATAATGCTGCTGTGAACATCTGTACACAGGTTTTGATGTTTTCAGTTCTCTTGAGTATAAACCTAGGAGTGGAATTGCTGGGTCACATGTTAACTCTGTTTCACCTTTTGAGGAACTTCAGACTGTTTTGCAAAGCAATTGTACCATTCTGCTTTCCCACCAGCAATGCATGGAGATTCCAGTCTTCGTCAACACTTGTCATTGTCTGTCTTTTAATTCCAGCCATCCTAGTGATTATGAAGTGGTATGTCACTGTGGTTTTGATCTGCGTATCCCTCACAGCTAATGGTGTTGGACATCTCTTCCTGTACTTAGGGGCCGTTTGTATATCTTCTTTGGAGAGATGTGCATCCTAATCCTTTGCCCATTTTTAAATTGGGTTGTCTTTTTATTGTTGAATTGTTAGAATTTTTAATATATTTTGGACACAAGTCCCTTATCAGGTATATGATTTGCAAATACTTTCTCCCATCCTGTAGGTTGTCATTTCACTTTCTTGATGGTGTTCTTTGAAGCTTTAAATAAAAGCTTGATTTTGATGAAGGTCAATTTACCTCACTTTTCTTTCGTTGCTTGTCCATTTGGTGTTGTATCTAACCACTTGATTTTTAATGAATGATAATATTCTTTGGAATGGATGTAACATAAAGGGGTCATTGTTTGATTCTGACTTGCATAAAGTTCTTTGTTTTAAATGCCACCCCTCCCCCCATCTTTATTCTGGGAACATCTGGTATTAGACCTCAAGCCATTTGCAAATCTCGTCAGATCCCTGTAGCCTCTAGAAACACATCGTTGTTGCACGTGCCTCTTTTTCTCCCCCACGAATGTGTTTGGTGGTGCTCAGACCTCTGCAAGGCAATTGGCAAGATGCACAGGTCTCCAGGGAGCGCAGCTTCAGTGCCTCCCCTCCCTGTCGTTTCGAAGCCAAGGGTTGCACTAACGCAACCTTGCGGGACCACGTTGCCATCTTCTGGCAAAGATGGGAAAGTGCAGTGCCAGGAACTTGAAGATTCTGCTTATTCTTTTCCTTCTTTCGCTTCTCCACAGCAGATTCTTTTCATTCTGGCCTACTCCTGTTGTGTTGAAAGTTCTCCCCACCTTTGGAGGTGGTGTTTAAATATTAAATCTCTTACTAAAACGGAATCTGTTTTCTACAAGGCAAAGAAGCTTAAGTGGTTCCTGTTCCACAGGCAGCTCCTGATAGACGAAAAATGTCATCGCTGAGTGGGAACCAGTACTTTACTCCAGGTGAGGAAAGGAAATCGAGTACAAGTCATTTCCTGTGTCATATTATTGTATCTGTTGAGTCCCTGATATTCCAGAACTCTCCGGGCTGTACCGTTATACCTGCTTCTCCCCGCCCTCCCGGGAATATGTATTGTCCCCACTTTGCTGACGAGGAGAATGAGGTCCTGGAAAGATAAATGGCTGCCCTTTGTTTTCTAGAACGGCGTGGGCAACAACTTTATTTTCTTTAATGAAAGTTAGGACAGTCAGGGTGTGAAATCATTAGTCCCTAATGTCTTACACTCTGTTTTAATAGGTGTTTATTGAATATTGAAAAAAATAAATAACTTCTGTGTCTTGACTCCTGACCCACTTTCTTTTCACCACACCCAGCTGCTTCTTTGTCCTAAATGCCTCAGTCATGTCAATAAATATTTGTAATGTTGTTCAGTGAGAGAGCACGTGTTTATAACTTTTCTTTCAGACTTTAATAACACAAGTAAAAGTATGATTTTAAAAATTGTACAGAAAAACATGTACGAATGTTCACAGCAGCATTATTCACAATAGCCAAAAGGGAAAACTACCCAAATGCCCATCAAATGATGACTGGACAAACGAAGTGTAGTCTGGCCATACGATGGAATATTTCTCAGCCGTAAAAAGGAATGAAGTTCTGACATGTGCTATGATGTGGATGAACCTTGAAAATGTTACGCTAAGTGAAAGAAGCCAGTCACAAAAGGCTACATATTATATGATTCCATTTACATGAAATGTCCAGAATAAGCAAATCTACAGAGACAGAAAGTAGATTGGTGGTTGCTACAGCTGGAGGGAATGGGTAAACATAAGGAGTGACTGCTAATGGATATGGGATTTCTTTTGGGGTGATAAAAATGTTCTAAAATTGATTGTGGGGATGGTTGTGCAATTGGGACTATACTAAGAAAGATACTAAGAATATACTTTAAATGGGTTTGCATCTTACATTAATTAAATCCTGATAAAGCTGTTTTTAAAACGTGCACAGTAAAGCTTTGCAAAGGGCTGGTGTGTGTGGGTGATGGGGATTGTACTTAGGATGCTTGTGGAGGAAGTGGAACCTGGTACAGAGAGCTGGGCTCAGCCAGACAGACCCAGGCTTAAAGCCCAGTTCTGCCCCTGACTAGTGGCATCGTTTTACACTAATACTTAACCGCTCTGAAGCTTGGTTTCCTTATTCGTAAGATAGCTCAGGCTTTTTTTGGATTAAATAGATAAGTTTCTTGCACACACCATGTTCAATAAATATCCGTTTCCATCTCCCTTCCAGCCCTGAGGTGCTATGACTCTGTGACTTTCAGGCTAGTGAAGGGACTTTCTATTAAACCTTTTTGCCTTCGGAAGCTTCTGGGGGCAGTGTTGCTGAGTGGATGCAGAATGTGAAATGAAGGGTTTGTCCTGAGCTGAGAGCCTGGCTGGTTGCGGGAGTCTGTGGTTTCCTTGTTTGCATGCCCTCTCTAAGCTAGGTGTCCACTTGGCCCATTCTGTTCCACACTGCAAGGTCCTGGTCCTGCACATGGCGATTTGTGAGTCTGTGGGACGCACGCATCATCCTCTCATGTATTCTGACAAGCCTGGGCAGCATCTCTAGGCAGGTGCATTTCTCCTGTCTGCTGGTTACCCCCAGCCCTGCCTTCACCACCTCATACTTTAAGGGGTGGATTTGCAGGGTAACCTTATAAGGGTGACGCTGGGAGTGTGGCTATAGCAGAGTTTTTCCTACACTGTCTTAAAGCAGTTTTGTCCTGGATGAATAAGGACCCTTCAAGCTACTCCATGTAAACAATGTATTAGATAAAGGCAGATAAGGATGTGCCACTGAGGCTGGGAGAAAATGTAAGGGGGTATCTGGAAACGTCTGCCATCCCCAAACCAAGTCACACGGGTTCTGCCATCAGACACCTCAGGAGCCCTGTGAAATTGACTTCATCAATGACCCCTGACCCCTCCACCCAATCCTGGGCATCAGGTCACCTGGTGAGCTCCCTCCCTGTGCTCTTCCTTGAGCCACCTGCATTTAGAAGAGGCCTCACCCAGCGGGCAGTGCTCAAAAGAGGGGAATGAGTTACTGAACATGGGATTTTCAGATTGGGTGGTGGGGTTGGGGAGGGAGGAGTGTGCAGGATAACTGGCAGGGGAGGGTTGATCCTCTGATTCTCATGGAAAGGAAATAAGGAGAAAAATTTTATTGGGTTTTGACATCTCCAAATTCTCACTTTTACATGGGGGAGTAAATTCAAATTCCCCCATTTTTTTTTTTGAGGAAGATTAGCCCTGAACTAACATCTGCTGCCAATCCTCTTTTCACTGAGGAAGGCTGGCCCTGAGCTAACATCTGTGTCCATCTTCCTCCACTTTATACGTGGGACGCCTACCACAGCATGGCTTGCCAAGCGGTGCCATGTCCACACCCGGGATCTGAACCAACAAACCCCAGGCCGTTGAAGCAGAACGTGTGCTGTTAACTGCTGTGCCATGGGGCAGGCCCTCAAATTCCCTTTCTTAAAATAACCTGTGTGCTGTGGAGGGATGCTTATTCAAAGTCTAGGGCTAGTAACCGTAATGAGACTATGGGGAAAGGAGAGCTGTCGAGCTAGGAACCGGGAATGGGGGTTTGAGTGGGGGACCCTGGGAAACAGGGTCTGTCCTCCTCTCTGGCTCTTGATGGATGGAGTGTTGTGTGACAATGTTGACAACGGGGTCTTGAAAGCCTTAATGAAATACAACACAGCCACCCTACAAAGGGGGTGATGTTTCCCGCTGTACATGCAAGGAAGCCGGCCACAAGAGGTGATGTGACTTACCCAGGACCGAGGAGCTGGGAAGTGGAGGAGCAGGATCCAGCCGCAGCCCTGCGCCCCTGCTCTTCAGCATGGCCTCTCAAACCAGGTCCCATGGCGTCAGGCATGAACTGGCTTATGATGAAAGCAGTCTGTGCTCTCTCTCCGGCTCTCTCCTACCTTCTGCTGACAATGTGCACGTCTCATGGCTGAACACTCCCCTTGAGTCCCCTGTCAGAGTCTGGAGAAGGTTTTCTTTCCTCTCTGAGTTTGCTGGTTCTTGTGATCGGCTTAACGTGATGAATCCTGGAAGCACCATTGATGACATGAGACACGTGGAGATGGATGGATGAAACAACTCTGGGTCAGGGCTGGGGGGAAGATCATGGTTGAGGCAGATGCCAAAAGACATGACTTAGTGCAGGGGTTGAACCTTTTTCTGTAAATGGCCAGATGGTAAGTATTTTTAGCTTCGCATGTTGTATGGGCTCTGTTTTAACTGCTTAACTCTACTGCTGTAGCTCAAGCGCAGCCGTAGACAGTGTGTATACAAATGGACATGGCTGTGTTACAATAAAACTTTATTTATACAGATGGGTCGAGGGCTGGATTGAGCCTTTGGGCTGTAGTTTACTGACCTCTGGCTTAGTGGACCAGCCTTAATTGCTCAGACTCCTTTCTTAGATTGTCCCTTTTTTTAGAGACTGAGTGCTAGAAAAGCTGGAATCTTCCTCAATGCTCCCGGGAAGGTTGCTAAACACAATGAAAGGCCACCTTCAGCGAAGGACCTCAACCAGGTGGAAGCAACAGGAATTTGGAGTTTTAACCCTACAGCAGATGCTGAGAAATGAGGATTCTGCTCTCTTCCCATTGTCCCTCAACGGAAGGCTGGGTGTTTTAATTAGCTAATGTTGGCAAATTGCTTTCAAGAAAATTGTAAAATGTTTCGTGCTACCAGTGCCAAGAATCCTAATTAGCTTTCCTTAAAGATACCACCTGGAAGTGTGATATTTGTTGCTCGAGGTCCAAGCCAGCAAGAATAACCTGCAGACCAAAAACCGGTTTTTAAGCAAACATAATTGAATGTGAACGAATCTCAGCATTGATGTCACATTTTCTTCCTTCTGCCTAATCTGATTCCTAGCAGCTGGGATATTAAAACCCCACAAATGGAGGGTTTTTTCCATGAGAGCCTGGTGGCGACGGGGCCACGAAACACATTAACCCATCCATTTGTTGCCGCCGATGTTGCCTTTTGGATTTTTAGCTCGTGCACCAGAGGCCCTGCCCTGGCATGTCAAGGTTACAGAGAGGAGGCGGCTGGCAGCCACTCAATCATGCAGCTGGGCTGGCTCTCAGGTACGCCAGTCCGGGAGAGACGTGTGCATGCTCTGTCGCTCTTAACAGCTGGATAATGAATTTGCTCTCCAACATTCTTGTTTCATGTGGTGGCAGCGGCGACAGGAGCAGCATCTGATCTGTGTCACCGCCAGAAGCAAGTGAGATGTAGTTAATATGGACCTTAGCCACCAACGTGCCTTGATTTGGAATCTCCAGGCTCTGATGAAGCCCCCGCTAAATTATCCAGGGGTGGGGGAGACGCCTGTGTGAGGGGAGGCAGCAGGGGGGAGGGGGAGGGCAGGATTCTTCGGCTCAGTACTGCTGACATTGGGGTCCGGGTCATTGTTTGTGGTGGGAAGCGGGGCACTGTCCTGTGCACTGTGGGATGTTGAGCAGCCCCCCTGGCCTCTACCGACTAGATGCCAGTAGCAGGCGTCACCCCAGTGGTGACAACCAAAAATGACCGCAGACATTGCCAAGTGTCCACTGGGGGGACGGTTGCCCCTAGTCGAGAACCAGTGGGTGGAGGGGAGGGGTAGGACTAGGAGTCCCATTTCTCAGGGACACACTTGGAGCAGGGACCTAAGGGAAACTGGGCTCCAAGACTCACTCTTGACTCCTCTCTGTGTCTCACACATTAGCAAATCCCAAAGGCTCTACCTTGACAGGATGTTCTGAACCAGACCACTTCTTGCCATCCCGCCTTTCCTGCTCTCATCCGAGCCCCCACATCTCCTGTCTAGGTGACGCCAGCAGCCTCCCAACTGGTCCCCGGATCCTCCTTGCTCCCCACAGGCTGTTCTCCACGCAGCAGCCAGAGGGACCCTTTGGAAGGTGAGTGAGAGCATCTCACTGTCCCGCTGGGAATCGCCAGGCTCCATCTCACTTCCGCTGGAATGCCCAATTCTACCTGGTGCTGTGCCCTGAGTCCACCTCCCCTGGCCTCTGCACCTGTCTCCTTGCCCACAGGCATCCTTCACTCCTCTAGTCTCTGCTCAAATATCCCTCTCCAGAGGCTCCCCTTGACCCTACCATGAAGAACCCACCTCTGTCTTCTCTGGCCCAGGGGTCCTCAGCCTCGCACTAGTGACATTTGGAGCCAGACAACTCCTTGTGAAGGGAGATCTCCTGTGCATTGTAGGAAGTTGGGCAGCATCCCTGGCCCCTCCCCACCAGATGACAGTGGCACCTCCCACACCCAATTGCCACAACCAAAAATGTCTCCAGACATCCCCAAAGGTCCCCTGGGGGGCAGCATCGCCCTGTCTGAGAACCACTGCTCTCCTCCTCCGGCTTTGTTTTCCTCTGATAGGACTTCCTGTCTGTTGGTCTGTCCGTCTTCTCACTGGAATGAATGCAAGCTTTATGAAAGCGTGGACTTAGTTGTAACCCCTGCCTGTATTTCCAGGGCATAGAGGAGAGCTTGGTGCATAGTAGGCACTCAATAAACGTGTTGAACGTTATGACTTTCAATTTCTCAACAACCAGTGGGGCGGTGGGCTCGTGGATTTGGGGCAGGACTGGCCTGCGGAGCGTGTTTTACTGGTTATGGATGTTGGAACGCTGTGTTTTGGACTCCTGCAAGTTCTTAAAGTATAGAGGGACTTGCAGAAACCGAGGCCAGGGGTCTTGTTAAAGGACACTCCGGGGCCCCTCCCCGGAAGTGCTGAGGGGTGGGGCAGAGCCAGATGAGCCCGCAGACCACACCAGGAGGGACTCTGTTAAGAGGGAACTGCCCCTGGCCTGCAGCACTTGCAGACTGAGGGATTGGGGTGGTCTGCAGGTTCGGAGGACATTCTAACTTTCGTCCGTGGGTGCATTGAGGAGTTCCTTTCTGGCTAAGGTGCTTCCTAGAACCTGGTGGATGAGGGCGACCATCTTCCTCTCCTTCGTCCCCTCTCCCTCTGCGGGCATCACTGAGACATGCAGATGGACAGATGGCCGGGGTGGTTTGGCGTGGGGAGCCTCAGGCACACTGGCGTGTCCTGGGGGCGCTCACCCCGCACAGCCACTGCTCTCTCCATCCCACGCAACTGTTTTAGCTCCTGCTGTTTGCACATTATTTCTCCACCCTCTTCATGGCGGGGGTGGAGTCCTGTAAAGTGTAGCCATGAGGAGAAATCTGACTTAAACTACGGTTCTTCCACCGGCTGCGTGACTTTGGGCAAATTACTTACCATTTCTAAAACTCAGTTTACTGACCTGTCCGATGGGGATAATACCTAGCTCCCCGTTTCGTCATGAGGATTCAATGAAATGAGCAGTGCTCCTCGCTTGACCTGGCCAAGGCGAGTGCTCACGGAGGAGCCGCTGTTATTGTTGCTTCCATACCTGGCGCTCATGTCACCGGCTCAGCCTGCGGCGGGCTTCACCTGCCTCCTCCCTTCTCCTGTCGAGGAGTTTCGCTCCTGCTGCCTCTTCTGTGTCACCCGTCCCCACCAGCGCGCGGCCTCCCCCTCCTGACTCTCACCCCCTCGCCCTCCCTTCCCAGCATGCGGATCTCATCACTGTGATTACACCGTATTAGCCACCGTGATTGTTCCATGCCTTGGCACCTCATTACTGAAATAAAGTTCACATTAATGGGAGTCCTGCAGCTAATCCCTCTGCTCGCCTCTCCTGAAAATGCATTCCGGTGATTAGCAGGAGAGACACATGCATATATTCATTTAAAAACTGCTCCCCTCCTCCCCCGGCTCACACGCTTCTACCCACAGTCACTGCAGCGACGAAGGCCAGGGGGCCTTTTAGCTGCCACCAGGCAGAGGAGGAGGGGGCAGTGAAGTGTTCTGAACTGGGCCAGGGCAACTTTTCCCCCTAGAGAAAGAAACATATCCGTTTCCTTTGGGCGGGTGCAATTAGAAACAAAACCGACCCATAAAACAAAGGCCTTGGAGGGAGACAGACGGGGGGGTGTGGCCTGGCCGTGCCACTTGCTAACCATGAGACCTTGGCGAAATGGCTTCAGCCTTCCTGATGCGCAGTTTCCTCCTCTGTTGAAGGAGGATGCTAGCATGGGGAGGGTTATGTCAAAGGAGAAACGTGGAAGAGTCCAGTGTGGGGTTCGCTCCCCTCCCCTGGCCCGGGGATCCAGAGGTCAGGTGTGTCCACGGGGCTTCCAGTGCCCGGACGGCCTGTTTCCTTCTCCACTCAAGAGCTGCAATGCATCCCCCACCAAGAGCAGTGAAGACTAATTGCTCAATGGCTATTAGCGTTCATAACAACTTGGGTGAAACTCACTCCACTGGCCCCCCGGGGAATCTGCAGATGCTCCTCCCCCATCTGACTCGAGGAGCTGGCCTCCCAGGTCCAGTCAGGTGACCTCAGCGCTCCTTTTGTGCATTTCCCCTGTCCTGATTAAAACTGGGGGCAGGATGACCCCCGGGCAGCAGCTGAGGAAAGGGAGCGGAGAGCAGCAGAGGGAGGCGTGGGGCTGTAATGAGATTCACAGGCACCCTGACTCACCCTCCGTGTCAAGGAGACATTTTCAAAAAGGTTTGACACAGCATCCTCGCAGAGCCCTCTGCCAAAATGCAAGGTGGAGGCCCCTGGAGTCCTCTGAGCCGGCTTCTGTTAACAGAGCGGTCCGTATGCATATTATAATCACGCCGCTCCAATTCCCCGCTAAGCAGCTGTTCCCACAAAGAGGGACAATAGCCCAGCCCCACCCCTTCGAGAGCTGATTTCAGTCTTGTCTTTGCCGGTGCCAATTCTTTGATCAGTTTTCACTTAGGATGTGGAGGGCATGTTACAAAGTGCTTTGGGCTGGCTGCCAACAGGCACCTCACTGGAGCATGACAAGGGCCCAGAAGTGTCAGTGTTGGGAGAGAGACAGCACACAGGATGCCTTTTAAAAAATAATTATATTTGAATTCTAAAAGCGATCTTCATATATGTTAGCGGAGTCATTTATATGGAAAGCTATGCTGGTTCCTCTCCCCTTTTAATATTTGATGTTGCTTCAGCTTCCTTCGCAGTTGGGATAAGCGTTCTGTGGCTTCTGGGGGACTTTTTGGACTCCTGGGTTAAGAAAAAACAATGAGAGGGCAAGAAACTGTCACTTCTTCCCCAGTCCTCCTCTGTCCGCCTTCCTCCGGCACCTCATCCAGATGCTTGGTTGCTAAATTGATTGTAGAGGATTTGAGGGAGCAAGGTGGGAAATTGAGGGAGTCCAAAAATAAATTTGGCTCGTTGGTGATGGTGGTATTGGTATGCTTTTATTTTTTATTTTATTTTATTGTAGTAAAATATACATAACATAGAATTTGCCATCTTAACCGTTTTAAGTGTGCGGTTCGGTGGCGTTAAGGACATTCACATTGTTGTGCAACCATCACCACCACCCGTCTCGACACCTTTTCCATCTTCCCAAACAGAAACTCTGTCCCCATTAAACACCAACTCCCAATCCCCTTTACCCCAGCCCCTGGTAACCACCGTTCTACCTTCTGTCTCGATGAATTTGACTCCTCTAGGGACCTCATATAAGTGGAATCATACAGTATTTGGCCTTTTGTGTCTGATTTTTGTCATTTAGCATAATGTCTCAAGTTTCGTCCACATCGTAGCGAGTCAGAACTTCCTTTTTAGAGCTGAATAATATTCCTTTGCATGTACACACCACGTTTTGTTTATCCATTCATCCATCGATGGACATCTGGGTTGTCTGCCATTTGTGGAATCTTACAGGTTGCCCAGCAGCCATGTTCGCTGTTTACCTACTTGCAGGCATCTCATTCAGTTCTCACCAGGGCCATTTTATGGTTGAGGAAAGGACGTCTGGGGAGATGAAGGAGCTTGCTTGAAGTAACCTGCTATTAGGTGGAACTGAGATTTGGTTTTAGGGCTGTCTGACTCTGAAACTATAATTATTGAATGTTGCTGAGTTCCAGGATTACCTAGGGGAATCTGTTAAAAATGAAGATTCCTGGCCCCTGTCTTGAGCTATTCTGATTCAGAAAGTCTAGAGTAGGACCCAGGGATTTGTATCTCACCAAGCACCCAACTCTGCTAAAGGTTATCAGAGAACCAGAGCTGGCTTAATATGCTGTAAAGTCTAGGGTTTTGACAACAATCCTATACGACTGTTTCTAAGGGAATTGGAGGCAGCTTCCCAAAAAACATTTCAAGATAAGATAAATGGCAGTTTTCCTGGTAAAGGAGAGTTGGGAGAGACTTATGCATGAATCCATAAAGAGTTCATACACAGGAGCGTGTGTGAGGGCCTGCAGTTTGGGCTGTATGGTTGGCTCTGAGCTTCTTAGCAGCCTAAGCAAAGACTGAAATAGGATCAGCCCCAAGATGCATCCAGCTCATGACATAAACCCATACCACCAGAAGCACAACTATTGCGTGCATTTTGGTCTGAAGGCTCCTCGTGGAGAAGACCCCATGCTGTAAAGGAAAATAGTCACAGATGCCCCTGAGTCAATATGACAGCACCATCCCAGGGCTATGTCTTTAGGGCAAGCCAAGGTGCACTGCCAGCGAACAGTGTGGTAAAAACAGACCTGGAGAAAAGCGTGCTGAACCGTGTCAAGCCTGCTTTTCTGCAGGGGTGTAATGGAGTTCTTCATGTTCTGAAGCAGATCCCCTGGCTGCTTGCTAGATGGCTAGCCTGCCTTAGCCGCTCCTCTCTCTCTCTCGCTCGATCCTCTCCGGAGCCTGCAGGTCCCCCTGCCCCGGAGAGAAGAACCCAGCAGGGCCTCTGCTTTAATGACTAGGATGCTTATCTTTAAAGTTTGCAGAGCCCTCGGCCTCCAACCAGTGGCCGGTTTGGCCCGTCTTCCTTCGGCATGCAAGAAAAGCCGCTGTCTGGTTGAGTGAGCCCTGCTATAAATCAAAGTGTCACCACTTAGCCAGTAGAAGTGATTTAATTAATCCGCTGTGTTGTCCCCTGAGCATCACTCCACCTGACTGCTAATCAACTTCCATCAGCAGGAGGAAAATACAGGCCCCCTTTCTCTGCACCGCACTGCATGAGATGAAGGAAGAGAGGGAGGGGGAGAAAAAGTTAATTGCAGCAGGGGAGCTCAAACTGTCACAAGAAGAAAGACTCTTGTCTGGCATCTGCCTCTACACACAGTCATCCCGTCGCGGATGAGCTGCAAGAGAGGACCACGTTTTAGTGATATTAATATAGACATTATCTATTGTCCATATCTATTTATCAGAAATAATATCTTGCCTGGAAACCCATGACAGCGGGCATATTGCAAAAAAGGAACTGTTCTTTTATCATCCACGTGGTATTTAGACCTTAAAAAAAATGCACAAAACCTTCATTGATAATCCAATAAGACTGAGAGTTTATGTGTCTATCTCTTGGGCACAGGAACATTTTTAACAGATGACCACCCCAGTTTCTGTCACATTCAGGTGAAATAAATGCAAGCCATTTCTCTGCGATGTAATTAGACAGATCTCATTAATGCTATAGGTTTTGAAGGTGAAATAAGCTATTGTAATGAGAATTCCAAGGCCAGGATATTTGATAGCTTCTTTAAGAGCCTTAAATGTCCTTGAATCTCTTTATGAATGTTAGCTACCATGGCTCCATTTTACAGATAGGAGAAACTGAGGCGAACAAGGGTCAGGGGAATTTCCAGAAAGTTGCAGAGCCAAAATGTGTGTTCGGAACTGGGATCCATCGCTTATTGGGAGAAAAGGGGGTGGCCAAGATTCTGTTTTAAAGCATGGGCTTATCTGGAATTGGATTCTTTTCTGATTACTGAGCACTTATACGGTAAAAAGAAACTTATAGAAAGTCTCTTTAGCAGGATAAAGACCAGAAAATATTTTCTCTGATCCAAAAAATGACATCTTGCATCAATTATACATAAACTTTGCTTTTCTTCCACCCCCCCTCCCCCAGCCTCCGCCAGAGGAAGTCCCCACCCCACCCCACCCCAAGCAAACGAGTTCCCACCTGGCTTATGTGGGTGAGTTATTCTGTCCTTCAAGATGTGGTGGGGGCAGCATTCGCCTGCCCAGAACACCGTGTTTCAGCACAGACGTGCTACGGTCCCGAGCCTCCCCTGTACTAAAATTGATGGACGTGTGTTTTAAAGGAAAGACTGCCCTGGAATCTAATTCCACTAACTTCGAGCGCCCAGGGCATGCAAGGACTTCCCCCCACACCTCCACAAAGGCCTCTTTATGTGCGTTATGACCAATGGGCCAGCGCCACCACTAGAATTCTGCATGGGCCACAGGGTGAATGACAGAGTGTCTCTCCGTTATTATTAATGGAAGTCGAAATCTGGGTAAGATGGGTATCTGGGCAGCCTTAAGGGGAGAGAGCTGTCCTGAGCGAGACGCGGAGGTGCGTGTGGTCCGCCAACGCTAGGGGGAAGCACCACCTCCTTCCCCGCTGCTCTAGAGCAGCTTTCCTCTCGCCTGAAGGACTACCGGCCCTTCCTGGGAGAGGAGAGGTGGGGACGACTAAGTCCCCGAACTGAAGCTTGCAGGCACCCACAGGTGGATGCAGCCCTGTCCCGGGCTGCTGCTGGGGGTAGTGCAAAAAGGGCAGGGATTGGAGCCCCAGAGAACTGGTGGAATTCTGGCTGTGCTCCTGACTGCGTGTCTGTGAGCGTCCCTCTCCTGACTCAGTTTCCTTATCTGCAAAATGGGAATACCCATCTCCCAGAATGGACGTCGGGATGAAATGAGATCATATGTACATATATCCCCCCAGCACAGCACTAGGCACGTAGGAGATGCTAAATAAATGCAGCTTCCTCCTTGTCCTTCACCGCCCTCTCCTTCCTTTCTTCGCTCCTCCATCTTTCCCTCCCTTCGCCAGCCCTATAATCGGTGCTACAAAGTGCTCGATTTGACAGCGGGGACCCAGATCCCAGAGTCATTGCAAAGACCCCAGTCCTGCCATGTGTCCCTCCCTCTGTAGAGGGCTGTGGAGGGTGCCCGCTCAGGGCGCTGGGACCTCTGTCCCCACCCAGTGGGCTGTTACAGACACAGTGACGCACCCTTCCCACGTGGACAGCTCATTTCAAGGGCTTCCACTGCAGCCATTAAGCCGCACTCCAGGCTGACTTTGGCCGTGGGGGAGACCTTTATTGTTGGTTTGTTTATTTTTATAAACAACTTAGAAACATCTGTTCTGACATTTTCCCGGGGTCGCAGACAGGAAGAGAACAAGGCTGGTATTTCTTAGGTGCTGATGCCTCAGTGCATCTGTAATTGGAAAGCAAAACGGTTCGC
The DNA here is from genome assembly GCF_041296235.1 of Equus asinus. Taxonomy (NCBI): domain Eukaryota; kingdom Metazoa; phylum Chordata; class Mammalia; order Perissodactyla; family Equidae; genus Equus; species Equus asinus. The sequence continues at coordinate 82,280,669 of NC_091797.1, read as the reverse complement.
CTTGCCTCTCCAATTCTTCATAAACGTTTCACTTGAAAGAGAAGGCAGTGTTATTGTGCCCAGGGCTTACCTGGTATGCAAACAGGTACACATTACAGGGAAACCACCTATGTGAGAAATGGCGAAGCTTTATGAAACCTATGCCAAAGTTCTGTGTGACTTTCCTTTAGACAAAAGACCAGCCTCTGGGAATCAACTGCAGCCCTCTCCTGCTTCCTTGAATTGGAAGCATATTCTCTTTTTCTCAGCTCATCCCCTTCTGAAGATGGACATGATAAAGCTGGTGCTCACCTAGGGTAGGTGAGCAAGTGCATTTGTTCAAAAAAACATTTACTGAGCGCCTACTCTGCCCTGATCTGCACTGTGACAAATAAGAGACTGCCTGTACCCTTAGGTAACGTAATTATAAAGCAGAGTGGTGAGTGTCACCAGAAACTAGGGAATCAATACTATGGGAATGGCTCCATGAGAAGTTTGCCAGGCAGAAAAGGAGGAAGAAGATTAGGGGGCAGAAGGAAGAGCCTCTATCAAGACCAAAAGAAGAAACAAAAAAAGTGCTAGAGCCATCCAATAGCATCATTTGATAATTATATGCCGTATTATGTGCTGAACAGGATGCTGACTGCTTTAACTTACATTTCATTGAATCTGCCGACCTCCTGCAAAGAATAGGTGATATGATCCCTGTTTTCCAGATGATACTAGGAGAGACTGAATTGCTTGGCCAGTGTGAAAGCTAACGAGTGGAGAACTGAGATATTCCCCCAGGGCTGTGCCCCACTCCATGCTTTCCCCTAGCGGCATGCTGCTTGGTATGACTCGAGCATAGAAGGATGGAGGTGGAGAGCTGGAGGGGGAGAGACTGCAAAGGACTTTTCATGCTGTGTTAGATGGAGTTTGGACTTTTCCTGTAGGCAGTGGGAAGCCAGCAGAGGTTTTTAAGTGGATATTGATTCCGTGACCGATGGGAGATGGATGGGAGAAATACCCTGTGTCAGACTGCAGCCCGGAACCATGACTGCCCATCAGATTCAGTTCTGCCCACCCAGCTTCCTCACAGGACCAGCTGCTCGGCTGAAAGAACCAGATTATTAGGGAGGACCAGTCTCGCCAGGGAGGTGGACAGGAAGCCTTTTGCTTTTCTTTGTCTTTTTTGGCTTAGATCTACTTTTTTGTTTTTTACTATAAAGCTCACATAGGCATATAAGTTCAAAAAAATAAAATGATGCAAAAAGAAAAATGAAAGTAAAAGTCTCCTCCCAACTCATCCCACTACCCAGATGTAACCACTGTTAACGGTTTCTTGAATGGCTTTCCAGAAATTTCCTATTCGCATATGACGATATATATATATATATATATGTATAACTCTCTTTTTTAACTTTTAATTTTACCTATTTTTGATAGATTAATATATGTACATGGTTCAACATTCAAAAGGGTTTTACAATGAAAAATCTCTCCCGCTGCTGACCGCAGTCTCTCTGTTTTCTCCCAATGTCACCATTTTCTTGTGTTTATGCAAAGATAGTTTATGCATATGCAGACTAATACTTTCGCATGTCATTTCTCTTTGGCTTCAAGTACAACAGCCATGGAGCACACTATGTCCACCGTTTTACTTCCCGCTCGTTCGCTGGGTGATGATAATTTTTAGAACTCCAATATTTAGAGAGTGTTTACCAGGTACCACGAACCCTTCTAAATGTTTCCTGTGCATTTAATCCTATGACTGGGCACTGTTGTGGTCCCCATTCATCGAGAGGAAACTGAGACACAGAGAGACTGAATGACATACCTAAGGTCCTTCAGTTAGTAAGTTAACCCTGACCTTGGGCTGGAACTGAAATAAGGCAGGAAAGGCAGTGCCAATGCTAGTCAGAGCGAGTCTGATGATGTGAGGGTGTTTGGGTCTTGCTTTTTGGTTTCTTTTGCATATCAGCATACCTTGGAGATCTTTCCAGATCAGCACATATAGACTTCGTAATTCTTTTACATGGCTGATACTTAATTTTAGCTGCTTCATCGTTTGCCTGTTGATGGCTATTTGGGTTATGTGTAATGTCCTCGTACAAATGGTTCTGCTGTTGAAACATCCTGTATGGACATCTTGGAGTGCTTGAGCAAACGTATCTATACAATAAATTCCTAGAAGTGGACTCACTCGTCCCGGGGTATGCATATTTCAAATTTCAGTAGATACTGCTAAATTGTACTCCAGACAGCTGCACCAGCTTGCCCTCCCTCAAGAACGTATGGGAGTGCTGGCCCCCCATCCTCACCCATCCTGGGCATCACCAACCTGTTTGATCTTTGCCCTTCGGACACTGAAAAACTGACTCATTTTAATTTGCATGATTATGAGCACATTTTTTCATGTGTTTTTTGGCCATTTATATTTCTTTATGAACTGTGTCCTTTGTACATTTTGTGTTTTGGCTTTGTCTTTCCCATAGAGATATGTAAGAGCTCTCTGAATACTAAAGAAACGTGTTGCAAATATTTTTCCAGGTTATTGTTTGCATTAGTAATTTTTGTCACCATCTAGAAGATTTTAATTTTTATGTAGTTGCATAGATTAATCTTTTCTTGATGGCTTTTGGGTTTTCTAGTTGCCTTTTCCTCTTCACGATTATATATATTTTCAATGACTAATTTTTTCCTCTCCTTAGTCTTTTTATGGCTTTAATTTTTAAATTGAACGCTAGTCCACTTGGAATTTATTTTGGTGTAAGGAGTGGCATAGGGGTCCAACTGATCTCTATCAAATCTCAGGTGGATAATTTTTTTTGCAGAAATTGATAAGCTGATCCTAAAATGCACATGGAAATGCTAGGACCCAGATAGCTGAAACAATCTTGCAAAAGAAGAGCAAAGTTAGAGGACTCCTGATTTCGAAACTTACCAGAAAGCTACAGTAATCAACAGTGTGGTACTGGCATAAGGATACACATATGGATCAATGCAATAGAGTGGAGGGTCCAGAAGTAAACCCTTAAATTTATGTCAATTGATTTTTGACAAGAGTGCCAAAACAATTTAATTGGGTAAAAAAGTCTTTTCAACAAATGGCGCTGGGACAACGGGAAAGCTACATGCGAAAAAATGAATTTGGGCTCCCATCTCACACCATACATAAAAATTAACTCAGAATGGATCAAAGACCTAAATGTAAGAGCTAAAACCATAAAAATACTTAGAAGAAAATATAAAAGTAAATCTTTGTGACCTTGAATTAGGCAATGGTTTCTTAGATATGACACTAAAAGCACAAATGAAAAGGCAAAAAATAAATTGGACTTCATCAAAATAAAAAACCTTTGTGTTGCAAGTGATACCATCAAGAAAGTGGAAGACAACACATGGAATGGGAGGAAATACTTGTGAGTCATATATATGATAAGGGATTTGTATCCAGAACATATAAAAAAATGTTTACAACCCACTAATCAAAAGACAACCCAATTTAAAAATTAGCAAAATATTTGAGTAGATGTTTTCCAAAGAAGATATGCAAATGGCCAATACGTATATGAAAAGATGCTCAACATATTAACCATTAGGGAAATGCAAATGAAATCCACAATGGGAACACACCCACTGGGATGGCTATAATAAAGGTAGACAGTAACAAGTGTTGATGAGGATGTGGGGAAATTGGAACACTCCTACATTGCTGGTGTTAATGTAAAACGATAAGGCAGCCATTGTGGAAAAGTCTAGCATTTCCTCAAAAAGTTAAACATAGAGTTACCACATAACTCAGCAGGCCAGGTCCTTCTTCCTAGCCTGTCTTAGTCTGGAAGCTGTGCTGCAACCTGTCCACCCTGGGGGACCGGCTGGTATTTGAAATAGTGTGGCTAAGCTTTCAGCATCACAGCAACACGCAGCCACCACAGTATGACAACTGGCAGACGGATGGTGTGGTTCCCTGACTGGGAAATGAATCTGGGCCACGGTGCTGAGAACACCAAATCTTAACCACGAGACCGTCAGGGCTGGCTCCAGCAATTCTACTCCTAGGTATATTTCAGAGTGATTGTAACATCTGTCCACACAAAAATGTATACAAAAATGTTCACAGCAGCACTATTCACAATAGCCAAAAAGTGGAAATAATCCAAGTGTCCATCAAGTGATGAGTGGATAAATAAAATGTGGCATATCCATACAAAGGAATAATATTTGGCAATGAAGATGATTGGTGTGGTACTGATAGGAGCTACAACATGGGTGAACCGTGAAAACATTATGCCACGTGAAAGCAGCCAGTCCCAAAGACCCATCGTATAATTCTATTTATATGAAATATAAAGAACAAGCAAAGCCATAGAGACAGACAGGAGATTAGTGGTTTCCAGGGGACAAAGGGAAGGGGAACTTGGACTAACTGCTATTGGTACCGAGTTTCTTTTAAGGAAGACAAAAATATTCTATAATTAGATTGTGGTGATGGTTGCACAACGCTATGAATATACCAAAAACCATTGAATTGTATGGTATGTGAATGATATCTCAAAAAGCTGTTTAAAGAAAAAGATTATATGGTTCATTGGTGATCTTTGCCACATACAGAGACAGTTATCAGTCATCATCATCCTTGAATACATAGGACAGTGACATAATTACTGATAATTATGACCTATTAAATGCATTAGCAGTTGGTAGCCACAGGCAAAAATAACCACAGTTCGGATGCTGGATTACTATAACTCTATTATATTGTTTACGAATATGGTATTCCAGATCTGTATCCAGCGCTGTAAACTGTCGTGTTAATTTTAGGTCTGCGAGGACGGGAATTTTAGGAATGCTGGTGCCTCTTCCCATAATCTGCCTAGTTCTGGCCAAGGGAAGCCCCGGCCGCTGTGCCACCGAGTCAGATGTGAACCCAAAGGATCTTGGCACGCAGCCACGCGTCCATCCTGTTTGCTACCAGTTGGGGGTTTTGTGTATGTGTGTGGTGAAGTTTTCTTTCCGGCTGTCAGTTAGGCTGCCCCTTTATACTCTCCTCACCCTCCAACCCCATGCCTCCCAGGACGCTGCCACCCCAGTGACGAGCGGGAACCGAAAGTCCCCGCCAGCTTTGCGGAGTGAAAATGAATGAGGGCAGCCAGGTGGCAAGAGCAAGTCCCACCTCCGGCGCCAGCCTCGTCTGCTTTCCGGTCCTGGTCTCCAGTTCTCCTCTCTAACCAGCTCCACCCACTCTCCAGCCTCGGAGAGCGCACGTGGTGGTGCAGAAGGTCCGGGCAGAAAGGCACGGCTCTCCAATCCTCCTGCCGCCTCCCTCCCAGAGCGGAAAGTCAAGGTCCTTCTCAGGCGCTGTGCCCAGAGCACCCTGCCCAGGGCTTCCCACTGTGCTCGGCCGGTTCTCCGAGTCTACACATTTGTTCTGTGCCTCCCCCACCCCCCACCCCACTCCGAACCCTGGGCCCAGTGCCCCTGCCTATTGCTTACTGCTTCCTGTGTCGTTCCCTCCGCACTGTCACCATGCACGCTTCCTGCCCAAAGAGGACAAGACCTTTTAATGAAAGTCCCTCTTCACTCCGGGGCCCTTGAGCATTAATGGCCTCTGGAAGCAGATACCGTCTGACTTCCGGAGCCTCAAGTGCTTGACCTGCACATAATTACAGAGTGACCTACCAGACAAGGAAATGTTTGTTTACGCTCCCTCGCTGCTCCCCGAGGGGAGAAGTTTGGCACCGTCCATTCCCCCAGGTCCATTGTGAGTCTTTCCTCTTGGTTTCCGTCCTGCCCGCTCCCCTCGGACCTGCAGGGGAGGCCAGCGGTTAAAAGTAGACTGAGTGAATGTTCTTTTTAAAAGCAGGATAACTTGTGCCAGTGGATTGGCCCTGCTTACTCACGCCTGCAGTAATATTTATTGAGCACCTACTACGAGTCATCCTCCGTGTTAGATGGGAGGGTGCTCGCAGAGTAAGTCTGGCGTGGTCGCTGCTCTCATCGAGCCTGCAGTTTAGGGGATAGATGTCAAATGACAACTGTGAATAGCGCTTATCGTCACTTTATTCTTCTTCTGATTTTAAAAGGAATTAAAAATGTTTTCCATGGGCCCCTAAAGGTATTGTGGGCCCTGGGCATTGTGCCTGCTGTGTCTCCTGGAGACATCAGCCCTGGAAAGGGCTGCCTGAGGAAGAGACAACTGAGTTGAAATCTGAAGAATAAACTGGAGGCAATTCAGTGAATCAGGTGTGAAGTGGGGTCTAGGCAATGGTAACAGCATCTGCAAAGGCCCTGTGGTAGGGGGAACTAAGAGTTAAGGAGCCTCAGTGAGGTGTAATTCAGAGAATAAGGGATGCATGGATGAAGTAAAGCTGGAGAGAAAGCAAGACCACATGGGCCATGAAAATCATTGTGACCTTTATGCTGGAGCAGTGGGAAATCATCAACACATTTTTAAAAGGGATATTTAATGACTTCTGAAGATATCAGTAGGAAAACTGCCAGAAGACCAGAATGTCCCCACATTTCCCCCATCAAATGTGATTGACAGAATGAGAACAAGTTTGGAATTGACCAGGCATCAGTGATACCCACGTTAAGAACAAATTGAGACATGGCTGCTGGTCTGTGGTTGGTGGAGAAGAAAAGACAATATTTGCCTCCAAAGTTCATTATGCCCCCCTCCTAGATGAAGAAATAGATTCTGAGACAGAGTCTGCATGTCGCTGTGTGGGGTGCTCTTGGGAACCTCCCCGATCAGGAAGGCTGGGGCAGAGGCAGGAGCTATGGCAGGCGGTCCCCGGGGCTCCCTGGACCTGGGATGTTCTCTCAGAAACATCACAAGGCAGGCCAGGGAGCCGGGCCTTTGCACCTCCTTGACAAGGGTCGCTGCAGGGAGGGTGAGCAGCTCTCTTTGAGAGCAGTTCCCGTGGAGGGCCTCAACTCCAGCCGCCAACCCCGCAGGCCACTGGGGAATGCATTTTTTTTCTACGAAAGGCCAGATAGTAAATATTTTCAGCTTTGGGGACCATACGGTCTCCATTGCGACTGCTCCACTCCACCATTGAGGCGCACAAGCAGCCGCAGATGATATGTAATGAGTTGGCATGGCTGCTGGCCAGTAAAACTATTTATGGACACAGGAATTTAAATTTCATATCATTTTCATGTGTCACAAAATATTCTTCTTCTTTTGATTTTTTTTTCCCCCAAACCATTTAAAAATGTAAAAACTATTCTTAGCTTGCAGGTATTGGCCGAGTTTAGCCCTCGGGCTGTAGTCTGACAACCCCTGGCCTTGAAGGATTCAGGAGGTACAGAAATTGGAACCTTTGGTCTTCGACTTGTCAGCCGTTGGCTAGTTGATGAGGAACGTTTTCCTTCTACCGTCAGCTTCCTTGTCACGAAGGTGGGAATCATTTGAAAAACCAAGCTCCCGTCTGGGTTGAGTGGGGTTGGGAGGCGCAGGTTCTGTTAAAGCCATCATGAATCACATTTCAGAATATTAAGTATCATGGATGCCTTTCGCCATCAGTACCATCCCTCAGGCCGCAGCCAGGCACGGGTCTAAAGAAGAGCATGTCTGATAAGGAACCTGGCGACATCCTGAAAATGCCCCAGGGGGAGATGGAGTCAGGGTTGGGTCAGGATCTTTGGGAGTTTTCCCCAGTGTGGAAGTCGTTTGGCATCCAAACCAATCATTTCCTTTCCTGTTTTTCTTTATGGAAGGATCAGCAGCCCCTTCTCCCCTCCTCCCCACCTCCCCTGCCTTCGCTTCTTTCCTTTCTTCTTGTGCGTATAGGAAGCAACCATGCCCAGTTCTCTCTTGCAACGTGTCCCAATGCTAGGTTGCATTTCACCTGACTGGGTTTCCAGAGCCGCCTGGAAGAAGTCTTCTAGTGCTTGCAAATGAAAGGACACACTCTCTAGCCATCCTCCATCTCCTCAGCCCTGTCCCAAATGCAAATAATAATTGCACAGCTCAGACTGCTGAAAGGGGACGTCTGTCTGGGTTTGTGACCCTAAGAGCCACCAATCCAGTATGAAACTAATAACACATCAGCCTTGAATTTCACCCCTGACTCTGACCTCTCTACAATGTGAGTCCCCCATCTGCGCTCATGGCTCACATCAGTGTTGGCGGCTGTTTAGTTTGAGGGGTGAGGAAGTGAGTGGGAGAGGGGCAGAAGGCCGTGTTAGAGGGCCACAGCTCCCAGAGCGCGTTGCGGAGGTCCTCGATCCTTCTGAACGTCTGCGTACACACCTGACTCTTGGTGCCGGTTCGTCCTTCTGGCACAAGGCAACTTGGCGACGGCTACTGCATCTCATAATTGATGTCCTGTTTAGCTTGTTTACTCCCAGCCCACCCTTGTTCTTGTTCTGTTCCATTTCCTTCCTCTGTTACACTGGAATTATGCCAGTTATCTTGGGAGAAAAAAGGTGCAGCGTTTTAATCTGTCACTCAGTGGGCCCCAAAGGCAGCACGCCTGGTGACAGTGGCTCAGAAGGAGCTGGCCAGTCTTTTCTGTTCCCTTTCTGCATTCTATGTGCCTGGTCCCTGTACCATTTTCATTTTGGTACCTTCAATTCTGGGATGTATTTGCTTCCGACAAAGTTGACTCGCCTTGTTGAGAAGATGGTAGACAGTTGGTGGATCATTTAGATATAAACTCCGGCAGGCTCAGGACCGTGTCTTGAGTTTATTTCCTCTGGATTCCTGCAGGGCCTGGAATGAAACAGCATCCTAGGGTCACATATTGGTTGATTGGACAAATCCAGTAATTCCACTGGTGAAATATTTCTTGGATTCCACCCTCCCTCTGCTGCCCTTGTCACCTGTTTCTTGGGCCTTTATAATTATTTCTTATTCCACCTTCTCATCCATTCCCTGGACTTCTCAAATATCTGAGCCTATAACTTCCACTTTTTGACTTAAGTCAGTTTAGCAGGGCTTCTGACATCGGAGCAGGGGTCCCTGATATTCAGATTTTCCTGGACTGTGTGAAGGTTAGGATGGCAGCCCATTCCTCATCCATCTTCATATCTTCAGCTTCTTTCACAAGTTCTGGCTCTTAATGCACATTTCACAATGTGTGCTGAGTGAACAAATGGAGGAATGGATGAAAAGGAGGAACTTCTGTACCTGTGCGCCTCTGCCTGCCTCCACCTCTCTCCAATACCAGCCAGGACGAATTCTTTTTATGCCAAGCACAGTTCTTCAAGGTCAGCATTTACTGCAAAATCCTCCTCAAAGGAGGGATCCAGAAGGGTCTCAACATCAAATGAGTGTAGGAATGCTACCTACAGTGGTGCCCCCTTATCCACGGTTTTGCTTTCTGTGGTTTCAGTTACCCACGGTCAACTGCAGTCTGAAAATATTAAATGGAAAATTCCAGAAATAAACAATTCATAAGTTTTAAATTGCGTGCCATTCTAAGTAGTGTGATGAAATCTCATGCCACCCCCTCCGTCCCACCTGGGGTGTGCATGATCCCTTTGTCCAGTGTATCCATGCTGTATACACTACCGACCTGGTGGTCACAGAGTAGCCGTGTCAGTAATCAGATTGACTATTGTGATGTTGCAGTACTTGCCTTCAAGCCATCCTTATTTTACTTAATAATGGCCCCAAAGTGCAAGAGTAGTGATGCTGGCAATTTGGATACCCCAAAGAGGAGCCATAAAGTAATTCCGTAAAGTGAAAAGGTGGAAGTTCTCGACCTAATAAGGAAGGGAAAAAATTGTATGTTGAGGTTGCTAAGATTACAGTAACTTTTGTTACAGTATATTGTTATAATTGTTCTATTTTATTATTAATTATTCTTGTTAATCTCTTACTATGCCTAATTTATAAATTAGACTTTATCATAGGTATGTGTGTCTAGGAAAAAACACAGTATATATAGGGTTTGGTACTATCCTCAGCTTCAGGCATCCGCTGGGGGTCTTGGAACGTATCCCCCATGGTTAAGGGGGGACCACTGTATTGTCTCCACATTTCAAGAGTGACCGTGCACTTTGGCATTTGAAGACTCTGAGATGTCCCACATTTAAAAACTTCTTTAGTTCTCTTTAATTCCCGAATTTCTCAAACTCATTTGACCTTGTTTCTCAGAGCATCTCCCAGCACTAGTCTTCCAGGACTTAGAGCTTAATATGCACACCTTGTATCCTTATTTATAAACTATAATGACATGGTGCCTGGTGCCTCAATAGAATGATCCCAGCCCCTGTATGTCTAGTTAGGTCATCTCCAAGAATAAAAGGTCAGTCCACAAAAACCTGCCTTGGTCAGGTGGGCATGCACAGAATTGGGTATGTCTTCGAGATCCTGACGGCATTTCCTTGGATATATACCCAGAAGTGGGACTGCTGGATCATATGGTCATTCTATTTTTAATTCTTTGAGGAACCTCCCTACTGCTTTCCATAATGACTGCATTATTTTACTTTCCCACCAACAGCACACAAGGGTTCCAGCTCCTCCGCATCCTGGCCAATACTTGCTATTTTCTGATCTTTTGATAGTATGTGGATGGATGTGAGGTGATATCTCGTTGTGGTCTTGATTTGCATTTCTCTTGTGATTAGCGATGTCGAGCATCTTTTCATGTGCTTGTTGGCCATTTGTATATCTTCTTTGGAGAACTGTCTATTCAAGTCTTTTGCCCATTTTGTACCTGGGTTATTTGTTTTCTGTGGTTGTTGAGTTGTAGGAGTTCCTTCGATATTCTCGGCATTAACCCCTATCAGTATATGATTTGCAAATATTTTCTCCCACTCTGCAGGTTGCTTTTTCACTCTGTTTATTATTTCCCTTGATGTGCAGAAGTTTTTAAGTTTGATGTGGTCCCATTTGTCTATGATTGCTCTTGTTGCCTGTGCTTTTGGTGTCATAGCCATGAAATCGTTGTCAAACCCAGTGTCCCGAAGCTTTCCCCCTGTGTTTTCTTCTAGGAGTTTTATAGTTTTAGGGCTTACATTTAAGTCTGTAACCTAATTTGAGTTAATTTTTGTGTATGGTGTAAGGTGAGGGTCCAACTTCCTTCTTTTGCATGTGGATATCCAGTTTTCCCAGCACTGTTTGTTGAAGACACTGTCCTTTCCTCACTGTGTAGGTAATTACCGATTTTTAAACCAAAGCTCAAATGCACAAGGCTAACAGCAGTAGTGTGGACGAGGGGATCCATTAGCATTACTTGGGCCCTGGGGACATCTTTCAGCTAACTCCCCTCCCTGGATCTGGTTTGTCTGTGGGAAACATGGGGACTGGCCAGGGGAATGTTGAAAAAGCTCCTAGGTGATCCTCTACACGCCCTTTTCTTCCAGTTAAGAACCTGGAACCAACGGAGGAAAGAAATCATTCAGTTGGTTGAATGGTCACTGTGCAGTGTAGACTTGCCCAGAGGCATCTGCTTTGCAAATGTAGACCTTGTTCCTCTTGGGTTTTCTCAAAGCGGGTCACACCTGTGAGCTATCCAGGGCCTTGCAGCTCTGGCTGCCCGGGTACCGATGAGAAAGTGCCGGCTGCCCCATACCTGGACAGGCCGGGAAGCGTCCTGAACATCCGCCTGCAGTCTGCATGCCCATTTGAAGGGCCTTCTGGGGGCAGAGGGGAGGAGGAGCAGCTGGAGGGAGGGGGAGGATGGAAAGACAGACAGCTCATCCACGTGCAAGGCAGCAAACGCAGAGGTTTGCAGCAGCAGATGGCAGACTACAGCAGAGCCCCCCACAGTCCCCTTGGTTTCGCAAGGTGAAGTGAGAGGGAAGGGGAGGCCGGCCAGGAGCCACAGCCTCCAGCAGCAGCGTGTGCCTCTGTGTATGTAGTATGCACTTCTGCTCCTCCCCTCCCAAGTATTGATCCAAGACCTAGAAAATATAGGCATCTTGGAGAGCCAAGTCTAACTGCAGGCTAACTAGTGCTCCTAAACAATTATTGCCCAGGGGCTGTGCTGCTGCATTTCTTCTTCGTCTTCTTCTTCTTCCTTTTTTTTTTTTTTTTTTGCTGAAGAAGATTGGCCCTGAGCTAACATCTGTTGGTAATCTTCCTCTTTTTCTTTCTCTCTCCCTAAAGCCCCAGTACACAGTTGTATATCCTAGTTATAAGTCCTTCTAGTTCTTCTATGTGGGACGCCACCACAGCATGGCTTGATGAGTGATGTGTAGGTCCACACCCAGGATCCAAACCCTCAAATTGTGGGGCCACTGAAGTGAAACACGCGAACTTAACCACTACACCACTCGTCGGCCCCAACCTGCTGCATTTCTGAATGCCCAACCAAGAGGCCCACCAAGCTTCCACAGTGGCCACTAAGTGGACGAGGGAGTGGCCCAGGCATGCAGCTTTTCCTGCTGGAGAAGACTGTTCACAGGTTGCTCGGCCCTTTGGAACCCCAAACCAAGGCCCCTTCAGATCAGGTGGAGGAAGAAAGAGGCCCAGAAATGAACCCTGAGCATCCTGGGTACAGCTATCCCTTACTCTCAGTGAAGGTATTATTCCCTAGCAGGCAAACCAGCAGTGGGTGGGGGGTCGGTTGAGGGGGTGGGAGGTGCATAGCGAGGAGGGAGAGACAGCAGGCACCACCACTCCTGTGTGTTCATGGCTGAGCATCGCTTCCCCATCAGCATCTCTACTGTACTTCAGAATCCTCCTCAACCCAGCTCTTTAGGAAACTACCACCAGCCTGTTGCGGCTGGCCCTGGAGAGGGAGGGGGAGAGCTGCCTTGTAGGCTGCTGGTCCTGCTCTGCCTCAGTGGCCTCTGTGCCTCTGGAGGAGTCCCTCCCCCCTTGGGATCTTAGCTGTCCCAGCTGCAAAAAGCAGAGAAGCCACTCCACTCTGAGCGTTAGTTCTCTTCCTCTCGGGCGGAACTCTGAAGAGGCCGATGAGAAGCCGCAGGGCTGCGCCGTGGCTGGAACAGAGGCCCAGAAGTCGCTGCTGCCGAGGTCTTTCCCAGCCTTCCTGTGGAACCTGGGAAATCGTCTCCACTGAACTGAAAGGGAGGGTGCAGGGCGGGTGTGTGTGTGTCCGACATCACGAGTGACTGGGGAACGCGGCAGTGACGACAGCAGCCCACCCTCGGAAGGCTTTTCTGGGCCAGACTGATGTGGGCGCCCTGCACGTGTGAGTTCACTCAACCTCCCAAGCGCCCCGTCACGTCACCACCGGAATCCTTCCTGTTCAACACACGATGAGACTGACTCTCAGCCGGGTTGAGCAACTCGTGCACACAGCTGCCACTCCTCCTCCTCCTACTAGAGGGCAAGGATCAGATTGCAGCCAAGCTGGGTTCAAAGTGCATGCTTCTAATCTCTGTACTCTGCTACAGAACAAACAAACAAACTGTCGTTCACCCACCAGACTGACAAATAGTGGGGTTGATACAATCGGGCACCGGTGAGGCTGTGGCGAGGGCTCTGCTCCTAATGACCTCCGGGAAGGCCTGGAGGGCTAGCATTGGGGCTGGAAGGTGGGGGCACTTCACCTGCGCTGTGTCGATTTTGTAATGCAGAAATAGCTGTGCATTACGTGGACTCATCACTCGTTAAAGAGAGAAGTGAAGAGGGTCGGGGAAGAGAACCGAAGATAAAGAGAGATGGAGGGTTCTCAGAATCCAGAACAGCCTTTGAACATGACCTCTTGGCTGCAGACACTCTGCCGGCCTCAAGCCTTGGGGAAGCTGATGCTTTTTTCCAACACCCATTCATTTACTGAAGACCTTTATGTTCCAGGCGCTGTGTCGGGCTCTTTGCTCTTTCCGTGCACACCCAGGGTGTGTCCTACCAGGACTGCTCCACTTCTGTCCCCAGACTAGGTGCCTCTGTGGCAGTGAGGTCATGGCCACATCCAGGGAGGAGCCGATGTGTGATGGGCTGTTCCCCCAGAGCAGCTGCTGCAACAACATTTACTTTGTACAACGGCCAAGAGAGAGTGCGAGGGAGCAAGCGCGAGTGAGCACGCACGAGCCTTCCCCATTCCAAAATGTTTCTGACAAAATCTGGCACTCCTGGTTCTAATCAAAATACTGAACTTTGGAACAAATTAACATTCCACAGCACTCGCAGCGAAGGAGAATTCAGCCGAGACAACTTCAGTTCACAACCACAACAGAAATAGCTTCTCCCGGGGAAGACACAGTCTGCTAACAAGGTCACTTCTGTTTGGCTTGCCTTGCCATCTGGCTGAGTGGCACCAGGGGCTGGATTTGGTACCCGCTTATTCTGCCGAGAGTGGATGGGAGCCGGGTGGCACTGCAGAAGGCTCCTCAGCCTCCTGGCAGAGGGTGCCAGCACAAAGTTACCTTCAGACAGCCCCCAGAAGCAGGCGGGCAGATGGAGCCCCCGTTTCACCCAGCCCGACTCTACTCTGAGCTCCGAGTGTGCAGAAGGTGTGACACCAGCAGACAGCAACAAGCAGGTGGGAATCAGAGAGGAGTGAAAAACACGACAGGATGGAAAAGCTATCTTCGTCTTGAAAAACATTCCAGAACTCGACGTAATGCTCGCTCCGGAGAGTTGGGAGTCTGAGTTCCAGAAGGCGAACAAAGAAGCATGATTTGAGTCTTGGTTTTTTCCTTTTTTCTCTTCCTTTCTACTTCCACGATTCAGCCTCTTGCAGTGATTGATTGGGGATGTTCAATAACCTACTTGGCCTCAGTTTCCTCATCTGTAGGATGGGAGCTGCATGCCATGATTAGGAGGGTGAAAAGAGATAGTGAATGTAATTGTCTAGGGGCCCCGGCCGGGTTCTCAGGGGATGCTTGTGCCCTCTGACCTCTGTAGCTGGGAGGGGCTCTCGTGTGGACCATCTAGTGAGACCCCTCCATGGCCCTATGCAGAACTTGCACATGATGCAAATGGTCTGCCCAGAGTTACTTTGTTTGTTAGGTGTCGCACTGGGATTTGAGCACAAATGTGTTATTACAAAGATGCTGCTGCTTCTAGACCACCAGCAATTTTCCGTCTTTTGAAACAGGATGAAAGACCATGAATATACACAAGGGGTTCATGACCTCCTGAAGCCAGGCTTCCGTAGGAGGAGTCCTAGGAGGGGTCCAGGGGTCCCAGTTCGTTATCACAGTGTACCTGCTGGGAAAACAAACAAACGAGGCTTTTAGTAAAATGGAGAAGGAATCCTTAAAATGACCCAGAACCCCTCCACCCCGAAACCAAGGAAAATAAGTTCTTTAGAGCATCTCCTTCAGGAATTTTTTTTCCCCCAAAAAATGATACATAGGAGACTTTGATTTCCAGGTGAGTTGAATCTGGTCTCCGAGGGGTGGGAGGCGGGGTGAAGGTGGTCAAGGGCCCTGGGACTTCACAGTGGTATTGCTGCTGCCCCTGGGGAGTGGGGTGAGCAAGGGAGCCCAGGGCCCCACTGTTGTAGATGGTCCCAGAAGCAGAACTGAGCTATGACAGCTGGCATAGGATTTAAAAGGTTGGGAAGAGCCCTGGGGCTATTTGCAAATGTTAATTGGTATTGAGACTGAGCCCCTCTCTGCTGCTGGTACAGGAGGGGCTTCCCCACCAAGTCACACGGGGAAGCCTTTGCGCTGGCCCCCAGGGAACATCAGGGCAGGCCACTGCTCCCTTCTGGCCTAAGCCCTCTTCATCCACTCACTTTTCTTAGCCTACCTCTTCCCGCCAGCCTGGTGGCCTCCCAGATCTTAGACTTTGTTTACTCTGAGGTCCTGCTGGAATCACCTGCTTTGTCGTGTTCAAGCTACAAATCCTTATTGAGTATTAATTACATGCCATACAGTATGCTCTTCTCATGGCAGACGGCAAGGAAGAAAAAGGACAGGCTCCTGCCCTCAGAGGGCTTCAGTTTAGGAGGGAGCCAGACATTGAACTCAAAGATGGGACAAGGTGGAACTGGGACAGAGACTGATGTTCCAGGTGGAGAAACACAGGCCATCGGAACATCTTGAAACAGGAAAGAACACTGGTGGCTCCAGAATTTTCTCTCTCAAAGACACATATTGATAACTTGTCTTGAAGCTTCCATGACTTTGAGGAAATGAGAATTGTCTAAATCAAAGAATGCACGCAGGAGGAGCTGATGGAGATGGGTGGCTAAACCCTATACCAGGGCCCCCCTGGACCCCGCCATTGGGAAAGGCCTGGGTGCCTTCAAAGGAAAGGAGGCAGCCTTGTGCCCTTGGATCATGGGCCAGGGGAGAGCAAGCAGCTCACGATGACAGGAGGCGCCGGAGCCCCCAGCAGGAGAGCAGACTTTCTGAAGCGGGATTTGTGGGTCTCCTGCATCAGGATTATCTCAGGGGCTTGCTGCAAATGCAGGTGCTGTGGTCCATCTCAGACTTCCAGGATGGGCATCTTTGGACAAGGAGCCTGGAATCTGCTGTATGAGCAAGTGCCCTAGGGGATTACTTTATGCCTGGGGTTTCCGTATCTACATTAAGGCTTTCTGGATTTTATCCTAAATGCAAAGGGAGGCCCTTGATGGGTTTGGAGAAGAGAAATGATGCAGTCCATTTTAAGGACATTGTTCTGCCCTTGGATTGTCCACGTCTTGGGCCTTAGTTGTCCATTACTCCTTTAGCATCTCACACAGTCGCCCACTGTCAGCACAGCAGCTGGTTGTCCACAGATTTGTCCTCCCCAAAAGTGTAGGGCGAACCATCATCCCACCTGTCCAGGATGGTTTAGATGGCATTAGGCCTGAGGATGGGGTGAACCACACAGTGATTCTCATGGTTCAGTCCGGCCCTAAGAGTCTGTGACATGAATGAGACTGTCACCTCCTAATAGGTCAGATTCCTCACACTGGGTCACCTGGACCCCGTGCAGATGGGCAAGGAGGAGCCGAGTGTCTCAACTTTTCCCAATCAGAGGCTGTGCTAAGTGGCTCTGGATTCAGGCTGGTGCTTAACCAAACTGGCCTCCATCTTTCAAGTAAATGACAAATTTTTCACTCTCTCTGCGTTTTCAAAGAGATGCTGACAGAGAGAGAACGTTGTGAATCCCAATCAGAGTTCCCTGCCGCAGAGCACACGAGATGAGAATTGATCTCAAACCTTTTACTGTCATCATTTACTGAGAGCTGGAAAGACACGAGCATAAGTCAGCAGAGAAAAACTCTGAATCCCGGTCTCTAGCTGCATGTCAACGAAACGCTAGGATATTGTCACCCGCTGAGACGGAGAGCAGAATCAAACCACCACCCAGCCGAGCCTCCTTAGGCTTCAAAAACATCAAGGACATCTTGGGGCCAGCCCGGTGGCACAGTGGTTGGATTCGCACACTCTGCTTTAGCAGCCCTGGTTCATGGGTTTGGATCCTGGACACTGACCTACACGCTGCTCTTCAGGCCATGCTGGGGCAGCATCCCACGTACAAAAAATAGAGGAAGATTGGCACAGATGTTAGCTCAGGGGCAATCTTCCTCAAGCAAAAAAAAAAAAAAAAATCAAGGACATCTTTGCCTCTGTCTTCATTGTTCTTTTAATCAACTTCATTGAGGTATAATTTACATGCAATGAACAGCACCCATTTTAAGTGTACAGGTTGGTGTTCTCACAGATGTATACACCCAGGTAACCATCACCTCAATCAAAGTACAGAATATTTCTATCACCACCCCAAAATTCCTTCCAGCCTCTTTAAACTCAGTCTCCATTTCACCTCTGGCCTCAAGCAACCACTGATGTGCTTTCTGTCACTCTAGTTTTACAATTTTTATAATTTCATAGGATGGAATCAGACAGTATGGACACTTGTATCTTGCTTCTTTTATTGGTTTTTGAAGATCAGTCACATTATTGCATACATCAGTTACTGCTGAGTAGCATTCCATAGTTTGTTTATCCATTCACCCGTTGATGGACGTTTGGGCTGTTTCCCAGTTTTTGGATATTATAAATAAACCTGTTATAAACATCTGTGTACAAGTCTTTGTGTGGACATATGTTTTCATTTCTCTTGGGTAAATATCTAAGAGTAGCTGGATTATATGGTAGGTATATATTTACTTTTTAAGAAACCACCAGGCCGTTTTCCAAAGTTGATGTACCATTTTTGCATCCCCACCAGCAATGTATGAGTTCGAGTTGCTCCACAACCTAGCCAACACTTGGTATTGTCAGTCTTTTTAATTTTAGCCATTCTAATGAGTGTGTGGTGGTATCTCATTATGGTTATTATTTGCATTTCCCTCATGACTAGTGTTGAGCACTTTGCCATGTGTTTATTGGTCATTGTATAACTTCTTTCAGGAGTGTCTTTTCTAATCTTTGGCCCATTAAAAAAATAAGGTTGTTCGTCTTATGATTAAGTTACCAAGAGTTCTTTTTAGATTCTGGCTACAAGTCCTTTGTCAAATATGTATATTTTCTCTCATCTGTTGCTTGTTGTTTCTTTTTCATATTCTTAACTGTCTTTCACAGAGGAAAGTTTTAAATTTTGATGGAGTGTAACATCAATTTTTTTCTTTTATGTCCTATCTTTTTTTTTTTTTAAGATTGGCACCTGAGCTAACAACTGTTGCCAATCTTTTTTTTTTTTCCTGCTTTATCTCCCCAAATCCCCACTGGTACATAGTTGTATATCTTAGTTGCAGGTCCTTCTAGTTGTGGCATGTGGGACGCCGCCTCAACGTGGTACCATGTCCGCACCCAGGATCCGAACCAGTGAAACCCTGGGCCGCTGCAGCGGAGCGCGTGAACTTAACCACTCAGCCACGGGGCTGACCCCTGTGTCCTATCTTTTTTTGTGTGTGTCCTATCTTAGAAATCTTTGCCTATCCCAAGATCACAAAGAGTTTCTCTATGTTTCCTTCGAAAAGTTTTATAATTTTGGCTTTCACATTTATATCTACGATCCATTTCTAGTTCATTTCTGTGTATGTTATGGAGTAAGGTTTGATGTTTATTTTTTCCATGTAGATGTTCAGTTGTTCCATCACCATTTGTTGTAAAACTTTTGTTTCTTCATTGAATTACCTTGATGCCTTTATCAAAACTCAATTGGCCATATACTTGTGAGTATATTTCTGAACTCGCTATTCTTTTCCATTGATCTATGTCTATCTTTTCAACCAATACCACATGGTCAGTAAGTCTTCCAACTTTTTCTTTTTTAAAAATTGCTTTGTCTATTCTAGGTCATTTGCATTTCCACATAAATTTTAGGATCAGCTTGTTTCTATTAAACACTGCTGGAATTTTGGTTAGGGTCATGTTGAATCTATTGATCTATTGGGGGGAAACCGGCATCACCCAATTTGATTCTTTCCATCTATGAACATGGTATATCATCTCATTTATTTCAGTCTTTTAAAATTTATTTCTGCAATGTTTTGTAGTTTCCATTGTACAGGTTTTGTACACATTCATTAAATTTATTTCATGTTTTTTGGTACTGTAAATTGAATTGTATTTTTTATTTGCTTTTAATTGTTCCTTGCCTCCTCCTCCTCCTCTTTCTTCGTTTTTAGTTCTCTCTTCCTTCCTGATTGTAACCTGACATTAATACCTTAAATAGTTCTTCTTACCTTCACAGTACTCATATCCAAGGTTTGAAAAGATCTCAGTTGATGGTTTAGTCAAGAATTGGCATTGATGTTACCCGACATTTTGCTTCTCATCTCAAAATTTACAGCGATTCTTGGCATAATTCTCAGCTCATCAAGTCATCTTACTTCTATCATTTACCTCCTTTTTCACAGCTCCCAAAGTCACATCTCCTCCAGAACCTTCAGAAAGATGTGACAGGTTCTCTGGTATCTTTTCAACATCGAATCTTCCTTTACTCACCACCACCTTGATTGAAACAATTATCCAATTGTTTGTTCAAATGAAGGAATCTTATGTTACTTAACTCTTGTATGCCTTATTAGATTGCCAGGGCTACTGTAACAAATACCCAAACTGGGCGGCTGCAAACAACAGAAATTTATTTTCTCACAGTTCTGGAGGCTAGCAGTCTGAAATCAAGGTGTTGGTAGGGCCAGGTTCCCTCTGACACCTGTTGGGGAGCCTCCTTCCTTGCGTCTTCCAGCTTCTGGTGGTCCTCAGCAATCCTTGGCATTTCTTAGTTTACAACCGCATACCTCAATTTCTGCTTCCATCTTCACATGGCCTTCTCCCTGTGTGTCTGTGTCTCTTCTCTTCTTATAAAGACACTAGTCATATTGCTTAAAGGCCCACATACTCCAGCATGACCTCATCTCAACTGATTACATCTGCAATGATCGTATTTCCAAATAAGGTGCCATTCTCAGGTACTGGGGATTACAACTTCGGTGTATCTTTTTGGGGTGACGCAACTCAACACGTAATGTTGAAGCTCTGTTTTGTCCCACGCGTTCTTCCTCGTTTTGTTGTCTTGAAGAATTGCTGGAGGACTCAGTTCAAAATTCACCTTCTTGGGTATTTCTCCTGAATACCCCAGGAGAAGTACATCACCTCTTTGCCTGTCCCTATGATGTTTTTGCATTACTATTAGACAATGTATCACATTGTGCGCAGCCTGAGGGCAGAAGCCACCTTATTCATCTGGGGATAGAGCTCAGAGTCCCAGAGTTCTGTTTGGACTTCCTCTTTGGAGTAGCTGTTCCCACTGTGGGTATTTGAGGCACATATTCAAACAACCCCTGTAAATCCCTACAAATCTGTAGATTAATGAAAAGGATGAGGAAGCTTTTGGGATTCTGTGCTATTTAATTTTCTATTTTAGGAATTTTATCATTAGGAAATACTCTGGATAAACATTTGAGGTCCTATCTAAATGTTTTCCTGGATAAAATTCCCTTTTCTGATTGACCACCATAAGTTCAAAATATAAAATAAAAATGATCTTTTAATATAAATACAGTATAACTGAGCTTCTCCACCTTGGCACTATTGCTATTCCGGCTGCATGATTCTTTGTGCGGGGGGCTGTCCTGTGCCCTGTAGGATGCTGAACAGTGTCCTGACCTCTATCTAATAGATGGCAGTAGCATCCCCCTCCCCAAGTGTGACAACCAAAAATGTCACACTGCCAAGAATGCCCTGGGGGGCAGAATCACCCCCAGCTGAGAGTCACTGTCGACTATCATAAGGCAGTTGGAAATCTTAATGTAAAAGTCATCCAAATTTCTCTTTATTTTGCTTTCTTTTTAATATTGTCCTCGTCTCATAAGGCTGCTCAGCCCTGAGACCACTGGCCTTGTGAGTAGACTGCACGACCAGCTTCTCCTTGCTCCTGCTTCTGTACATCTGGGACCCGTGGGTGGCCTCTTTCATGCAGAGGGAAAAATTAATGCCCCTGCTTATCATAAAAACTCAAGGACTTGAGGAACGGGAGAAACCAAGCCAGCTCTCCTGCAGGCAGAGCCACGTTAACTTCCCTCTCACCCCAGAACCTTCTAAAGCTCTTGCTGAGTTTCTCTTCAACTCATTGAACTAGAAGGAAGAAGATTGTGGTTTCAGAAGAAAGACCAAAAACCAGGGGTGGAAATCATCCGGAGGAAATTTACAAACAGTGTGTGGAAGGGAGTCCTGCAGAAGGGCTTCCGGCGGTTGCCCAGAGCTCTCCAGGACCAGAGGCACTTCCTGTAGCGGTTTCTAAACAGAGAGCTGGCAGGGGCCAGCCTGGTGGCATTGTGGTTGGGTTCATGCATTCTCGTTTGGCGGCCTGGGGTGCCCGGGTTTGGATCCTAAGTGTGGACCTGCATACCGCTCATCAAGACATGCCATGGTGGTGTCCCACATACCAAAAAAAAAAAAACAGAGGAAGATTGGCACAGATGTTAGCTCAGGGACAATCGTCCTCACCAAAAAAATAATAAATAAAAAATAAACAGGGAACTGGCAGGCCCCGTGGGAGGGGAAGCCGCTCATTCATAGGCAGATCAGAGGGTGACCCTTTCTTTCTTTTTTTTTTTTTATTTGAGAAAGATTAGCCCTGAGCTAACATCTACTGCCAATCCTCCTCTTTTTGCTGAGAAAGACTGGCCCTGAGCTAACATCTGTGCCCATCTTCCTCTACCATATATCTGGGACGCCTGCCACAGAATAGCTTGCCAAGCGATGCCGTGTCTACACCTGGGATTCGAACTGGTGAACCCTGGGCCGCCGAAGCGGAACATGGGAACTTAACCGCTGCGCCGCTGGGCTGGCCCCATGGGTGACACTTTCTAAGTGTCAGCTCTGTTTTGCGGCTGGAACAAGGGGGAAGGCAGAGCCCACTGTTTGGAAATGGCTGTGAACCCGCCTACTTTTCACGACTCTTGTCTTTGGTTTCAGTTTGACAGCTGCAGTGTTGCTGGGCGGGGTGTGACACTCGCCCTCTTTAGAGTGGCTGCCAGGTGCTCCCCAGGAACTGGGAGCACATTGCATTGGAATGGACATCCTACCTTGGGTTTTTGGGTCTTCTCTGTGATGTAAATCCTTCAAATTGTGCGACAGATATTAATGGAACCAGGAAGCTATTCATCTCATACTTTTTTTTTACTTGAGGTAAAATTCACGTGACCTAAAGTTAACTATTTTAAGGTATATAATTCAGTGGTATTTAGTACATTCACAATATTGTGCAACCATCACCTCTGTCTAATTCCAAAATATTTTCATCGTCCCAAAATGAAACCCTGTACCTGTTAAGAAGTCCCTCTCCCCCCTTCCCTCCCCCAGGCCCTGACAATCACCAGTTTGTGTTCTATCTCTGGATTTCCCTCTTCTGGACGTTTCGTGTAAATGGAATCATCCAGTATGTGTCTGGCTTCTTACACGTGGCATATGTTTTGGAGGCTCACCCACATTGTCGCGTGTATCAGAACTTCATTCCTTTTTTATGACTGAATAATATTCCGTTGTATGGAAATACCACAATTGGTTTATCTGTTCATCAGTTGATGGACATTTTGGTTGCTTCCACCTTTTGGCGACTGTGAGTAATGCTGCTATGAACATTTGTGTTTCTCATACTTAAGAACATTTTTTTTAAAAAACTGTGCTAAAATATGCATACATAAAATATGCCATTTTAACCATTTTACAATTCAGTGGCACTAATTACATTCACGATGTTGTGCAACCATCACGGCAATCTGCTTCCAAATCTTCATCACCCCCAAAGGAAATGTGGTACCCAGTAAGCAATTACTCCCCGTCACCCACACCCCAGCCTCTGGGACTCGCCAATGCCCTTCTATCTCTGTGAATTTGCCTAGTCAAGATAATTCCTACAAGTGGAAGCATACAATATTTGTCCGTTGTGTGCGGCATCTTTCACTTAGCATAATATCTTCGAGGTTCATCCATGCTGCAGTGTGTCAGCACTTCTTTCCTTTTTGTGGCTGCATAATATGCCATTGTAGGGACACACTGCATTTTGTTTATCTGTTTATCTGTTCATGGATGTTTGAGTTGCTTCCACCTTTTGGTCATTGTGAGTAGCGCTACTGTGCACATTCGTGTCTCTCATAGACGTCTGAAGAGTGTGCATACCCCCAGCATAATGTCCTCACTCCTCAGCATGACACTTATTAGGAGGTCCCTTCTGTTCCCCTGTCCATGGCATCTCACCTCCTTGTGGCCTGGCCACACACAACTAGTTATAATTCCTGGAATTGGACTAAAGATGCTTCCAGCCCCCGTGTCTCTGCACAGGTGTGCCCTGAGCTTGGAATGCTCTCTTCCACCCCTTCTTCACCTGGCTACCTCTTATGCGTCCTTCAAGATGGGGCCAAAGTGTCGCCTTTGCTGGGCAGACTTCCCTAGCACAGCGTATGTCACTTTCCAACCCAACCCAGGCTGGCTTCGGCAGAGCAGCAAGGCAAAGACAAGGGGTGGACCAGGAGCTGACACCAGTGGATACGTAGGGCAGTGCTGTGACCATCAGGTGAGGCCAGGGGCGTCGTGAGGAGCAGTGGGGTGTCAGGGGCAGTTTTACTAGGGGTTGCTTTCTGGCTTCAATGGGACAGGCAGGTAAGTGCATTCCAGGTCTGTTGGTCCCTATTGTGTTTCTGAAGCTCTTTCTGCTTATCTCTATCACAGCTCTTATCAAGTCACAGTGTCACAGCCTGTTAATGCGACTGTCTCCTCTAGTAGACACAGCACTCCTTGAGAGGGGTACCCTGTACCATCATCTTTGCATCCCCAGCACCCAGCCGAGGGCCTGGAACTCATTGCTGCTCACTCCCAGTGAGATGGGACCCAAAAGGAGGGAGCAAAGAGGCTGGATTCAATGTCTAGGAGGTGTGAAGTGAAACACAATTCTTATTAATATTATGTATTAAATCACTAGGATTTATTTATATTAAAATAAAGATAGAGACTTTTGAATTACCAAGAAAGGAAATTCCTGAAAACAGGTATACTTACTAAGGAAACCATGCCTATTCTTATTTATTGAGCCTATTAGACTGAATCTTTAAAAAAAAATAGCTTTATTGAGATATAATTTACCCATTTAAAGTGTACAGTTCTGAGGTTTTTAGTGTATTCACAAAGTTGTGCAACCATCACCAAGAACCACATTGCCATTAGTAGTCACTTCCCATTCTCATCCCCAGCTCAGTCCTGCCCTCGGCAGCCGCTTCTTTCCTTTCTTAGACTGAGTCGTAAATACTCTGAGCGTTAGACACCGTCCCTCCCCTTCAGATGTCAGATTTGAACATCTGTGTTAGTGAGAAGATTTTTCCAGGCAGAGGATGAGAGAGGAAGGGGTGTAGGAAAGAGGAAGGAAGGACAGACACTGTGGGGCAGACAGACTGCAGATGTATAGGAAGTGGGGACTGTTTGGCTTAGAAGGTTCTTAGAAAAAAAGAAAGTGGAAGATGCAGAGGAATAAGTGGGGAGCGGGCCAAAACGCATCCCGTTGGGAACGTTTGCAGGGCTCTTTCCTATCAAAAGAAACAGTGACGTCATGGAAATCAGACGGTTGAGAACAGTGTTGGGTTGAATGTTCCCACTGATGACATGAGCCACTGACAGGCAGCAGGAGAAATGTTGCTGGGTGATGGGTCTCCATTCTCCTCCCGACGTTTAAAAAGAAAGTGATGAGGGGCTGGCCCCATGGCCAAGGGGTTAAGTTCGCGCGCTCCGCTGCAGGCGGCCCAGTGTTTCGTTGGTTCAAATCCTGGGTGCGGACATGGCACTGCTCATCAAACCACGCTGAGGCAGCGTCCCACATGCCACAACTAGAAGGACCCACAATGAAGAATATACAACTATGTACTGGGGGGCTTTGGGGAGAAAAAGGAAAAAAATAAAATCTTAAAAAAAAAAAAAAGAAAGTGACAAACATCATCCAAGGCCCCCCTTCCTGTCCCCCGGTGTTCTGCTATGAGACAGGTGATCTGCCTGTTGGATTTCACGTCTGCTAATTTCATAGGCTCCTGAACATGTCAAAAGTGTCTGCTGGGCGTAACTGTTGTATTTAAATGCAGATTTCCATCTTTTTCCACTATCTTCATTTTTTTTAAGAAAAAGCACGTCCATCTGGAGGACTTTTCCTCCCTCTGATGGGTGAAGCAGAGCACTGAGGGGTTTCTGTGGGAGGCAGAACAATGGCCCCCAAAATACGCACGTCCAAACCCCTGGAGCCTGGGAATAGGCTCCCTTACGCGGCAAAAGGGACTTTGCAGATGGATTCAGTGAAGGACCTTGAGACGGGATTAGCACGGATTGTCCAGGTGGGCTCAAGTCCTCACAAGGCTCCTTGTAAGAGGGAGGCTGGAGGGTCAGCATCAGAGATGTGCCCACAGGAGAGGAGGTGGGAGCGACGCAGGGCCGCGAGCCAAGGGCGTGCGTGAGGGAATGCAGCCCTGCTGACCCCTGTTGGACTTTTGACCTCCAGGACTGTGAGGTCATAAATTTGTGTTGTTTTCAGCCACTCAGTTTGTGGCACTTTGCTACAGCAGCCCTGGGAAACGCATCCAGATTGCTCCCTTAACTGTGAATCTTACTTTGAGACCATGACTTCTCCCTATTGTAATAATAGCTCCCAATTACTGGGCGCTGACGATGAGCAAGGAACCGTACCAGACCCGGGACAGGCAGCATCTTGTTTAATTCTCCCAGTGACCCTACAAGATAGGCACCATCATTACCTTTATTGTGTGGGGGTGTGTGTTTGTATGGTATGAGTGCTTGCATATGTGCTGCATATGTGTGCGTTCAAAATGAAGCCGTTGGCAGGGCCCTACTCCCTCTGGAGGTTCTAGGGGGAAGTGCATTGCTTGCCTCTTCCAGCTTCTAGTGGCTGCCGGCATTCCTTGGCTTGCGTCTGCATCACTCCCTTCTCTGCCTCTGTCTCAATGTCGCTTTCTCTCTTCTGTGTCTCCGTATCGAGTGTCCCTCTGCCCCCCTGTTGTAGATACACATGGTTGTATTTAGGGCCTGCCCGGACAATCCAGGATGATCTTCCCATCTCAAGATCCTTAACTGAGTCACTTCTTGCCATGGAAGGTGATGTGCACAGGTCCTGGGAATTAGGGAGTAAATATCTCTCTTTGGAGGGCCGTTTTTCAGTGTGCCTCTACACACCTTTACCTCTCGTATCAAGCCTGAAAGGCAGCTATTACTTTTGCGATTTTATAGATGAGAAAATTGAAGCTCAGACTGGTTAGCTATCTTGCCTGTATTTCTCATGCAGCTGATAAGTGGGCCAGGCTCTCCCCGCTGCCCCCAAACAATGTTCACGGGAGAAATACTGGCCGGCCCATCCCATCCTCTGTGACGTCACTAGTTCGCTAGTCTCTCAGCTACTTCAGTATCTGCGTTTTCATCTGTAAAATGAGCACCATAATATACTCTTCCTGATTTAGGTCAGATGACTTTAGACAATTTTTCTGAAAATTCTTTGAAAAATATTATGTTATATAGATGCAACGGGTTATTATTATCTAGAGCGGGTTTGTAAGAAAGTCTGCATCTAAGAGAAAAGAGAAGAGTTGGCTGAGCATCAGGAATGAAATGCCAAAATATTTATAGAAATCATCGCCCTGGCTTCAAATGCTGAGTCTTCCCTTAAAATAGTGAATAAAGTTACGGTGTAGATACATTTAAAAAAATCTCCCGTTTGAGGAGTTGTACCTGGAAGCCACTTTCTAAGGAAGGATGGCAAGAAATGCTGAATTATTCCAAGTTGAGAGAGGAAGCAGAGGGAAGTTTTACTCTTTATGATGCTTATTCCTGTCTTCGTGCTTCTAAGCCTTCGTAACTGGTACATTAGAATTTGATGGCGGTCACACCGTGTGCTGTTTTAGTCTGTTAACTTTCTGCGGTTCCTGTCATCTGGTAATAGAGACAGGATGGTGGGAGAGAACAGTGGGTGGGAGGTTGCATAGGTCAGCGGTAAAATGACACCAGGAAGAGGAAGTCAGGCACAACGAGGAGTATTTGGTAAGAACCTAGACGTCTTTATCAAATTGTTTTTTGATGGGAGAGGCCCCTACTCTGCAGTCATGCTGGATTCATGAATCTCGATCAGATGTGGAAGACACGTCCACTCAGAAGAGACCACATCCAGTGCCCTGGCAGACATCACTAATCAATCACAGCAACCCGGCCCTCCAGGCAGCCCCTGCCCGTCAAGGAACCCCATCTATTGCCTCTGCATCAGATGATAAGCCTGGGACATAAATTTTACTGCATTAATCAACTTACTGAATTCAGAAGACTTTTTGATCTGCTGTTGAGACCCAAGCTTAAGCTACTTGTTTACTATTGTAGTAAAACCTGGTTTCTTTGTGACCCAATGTTACCAGTCACTGATCACTCACTGTGCGCCAGGCATCAACATTTCATCCTCACAAGTGGTAGTTTTCTGGGTAACCACAGCTCATCAGGACACGATGCCAATCAGAGGGAGAGTTCTGTTGCTTACAAGGTGTTTGAAGACTATTTCTCTTGAGAGTAGCATTTCTGGAGACGAGCGAGGGGTTACAGTATATCCGTCCACCGTGTTTATTGTTCAATGGCTTGGGAAATGCAAAAGAAGTTATTGACCCTCAAGAAACTTACACATGTGGTGTGGGCAAGATGAGCACATATGGTCCAGTTGAGGAAAAAAACCCCAAACCATGTGTGTACATGCATGGGAAGGGAGTGAGGGGCATTAAAAGAAGTGTAATAAAATGTTAGCAATAGTTGAATGTGGGTGGATGTTCAGGAACTCATTCTTTCAACTTTACCATATTTGAAACTTTTCACAATAAAAAGCTGGAACTGGGGGTGGAATAAAACACAGAGAATGGGTGTATTTGAAAAAAACTTCACTTATGAGCTGTTTGTCACTTCTGGTTTTATTTTTAAATTTTTATTGAAATATAATTCACATTACGTAAAATTCACTCTTTTAAAGTGTACATTTCAGGGGCCAGACCGGTGGCCAAGTGGTTAAGTTCGTGCCCTCTGCTTCAGTGGCCTGGGGTTCACAGGTTTGGATCCTGGCCGCAGACCCAGTGCTGCTTGTCAAGCCATACTGTGGTGGCATCCCACATAAAATAGAGGAGAATTGGCACAGATGTTAGCTCAGTGGCAATCTTCCTCAAACAAAAAGAGGAGGATTAGCAACAAATGTTAGCTCAGGGCCAATCTGCCTCACCAAAAAAAAAAAAAAAAAGGATAAAGCGTACATTTCAGTTTATTACCACTATCTAATTCCAGAACATTTCCATCACCCCAAAAAGGAACCCCATACCCATTGGCAATTAGTCTCTATTTCCCCCTGCCCCATCCACAGATAATCACTAATCTACTTTCTGTCTCAATGGATTTACTTATTTCAGGACATTTCATATAAAAGGATTCATACAATACGTGGCCTTCTGTGGCTGATTTCTTTCACTTAGCGTGTTTTCATGGTTCATCCACATTGTAGCATGTGTCAGTTCATACCTTTTTATGGTGAATGCTATTCCATTGTAATGATACGTCACATTTTATTTACCCATTCATCCATTGATGGATATTTGGGTTGTTTCTACTTTTTGGCTATTACGAATAATGCTGCTGTGAACATTCTTGTACAAGTTTTGTGTGGCCCTATGTTTCTAACTCTCTCGGCTGTATACCTAGGAGGGGAATTGCTAGGTGAGAGAGAACTCTATGTCTAACCCTTTGAGGACCTGCCAGACTGTGTTCCAAAGTGACTGCGCCAGTTTATATTCCACCAGCAACATACGAGGGTTTCCATTTCCCCACATCCTCACCAACACTTGTTATTGTTCTTTTTCTCATAGTCTTCCTAAGGGGTGGGAAGTGATATCTCATTGTGGTTTTGACTTGCATTTCCGCCATTTCTGTTTTTTATTTTAATTCTGATGGCCAACTGCCAGCAGAGAGGGTGAACCTAGAAAAGCAATAGGGAAAGATAAAAGCAGTTGCATTCTGCCCTTAAGGATTGTCTCGTGTGCTCTCCAGACTACCCTCGAGTTGTTGGTTGGGTCTTGTATTGGTTTTCTATTGCTCTGTAACAAGATACCCCAAGCTTAGGGGCTTAAAACAACACCCACGTGTTAGCTCACAGTTCTGTAGGCTGGAGGTCCAGCATGACGGAACTGGGTTCTCTGCTCAGCGTATCACCAGGCTGAAATCAAGGCGTCGTCTGGGCTGAGTTCCTGCCTGCAGGCCCTGGGGGAGATTCTGTTTCCAAGATCATTCTTGTGGGTGGTGGAATTCAGTTTCTTCAGAGGCTACAGAACTGTAGTCCTTGCTGCCTTGCTGACAGTCAGCTGGGAGCCAGTCTCAGCTCCTAGAAGCTGCTCACCTCCCCTGCCACATGGCCCCCTCCATTCTGCAAGCCAGCAATGGCATATCAAAGCCTCATCCTCCAAATCTCTGACTTCTCTGTCTCTGACATTTAGATCGAGCTTTACAGAGCTCACGTGATTAGGTTTGGCCCACCCAGATAAATCTCTGTTTCTTAAGGTCAACTGATTTGGGACCTTCATCACTTCTGCAGAATCCCTTCTCAGCAGTACCTCGATTACTATTTGATTGAATAACTGGGAAAAGGCGTATGCACAGCAGTAGCTGGGAGTCTTGGGGGACCCATCGCAGAACTCTGCTGCCCACGAGGCTTTTGACACAAACGCTAAAATGAGTCTTTTGCTGACCGTGGCTTCAAAATGTGTTAATACACCAGCCTTGCGAGAAGTTTCAGCTTCCCGGCCGACACTGGCCAACAACTGTTTAAAGTATGAACGATATTCTGCGAATTCGTTGATATTGTCATACTGACGCTTGTCGTTGAACGTTGAATTGATGGCTCCTCTCGGCTTCAGGGCTTTTAGCACGTGGACCGGGACCTTGCTGAACCCTGACAACGTGATAAATTGTACTTTTCTGTCCTCGTTTGATTTTGTGGCTCTTTTGGAAGGAATACCCTTCTGAGATGACCAGTAAAACCCACTTTGATCTGCCAAATATGGACGGTTGAACTTTTAAGGAATTTTAAGCACAGAAAATTAGCATCTGGCCACGTTGATGCAAGCACAGTCTTTAGGTTTATTCCTTAGGGTGGATGTAGGATTTAGGAAGCGCTCCTTCTTCTTGGCGGTGTCATTTCCCTCCCCTGTATAACAGTCTGGCTCTCGCGTTCTGAAACGGGAATAAACTGCCCCTTGTTATATTAAGTAGGATAGACTCAAGAGTGAGCACATATGAGAGCTGAAATGATTCTGAAGGAGAAAACCAGTGGGAACTAGTTCCCATGGTGGAGGTCAAACCAGAAGTGACTAGAAATCTATATTTCCCTCTTTTAATACTCTTGACATGCAGTGAGTTTTGAGTGGTCTAAAAACAGCATTTTCCAGTGTGTGTTAGTGGGACATTAGTTTTATCAGATGAATAATAAGTGTTAAGTGGAAAAGGATTAAATAGGTTTGCCATTAAAGTGTATTATAAATTTCCTAGGGAGAGCCAGAGCGTGTTGTGATTTCCAGGCATAGAAGTTGAACGCTCATTTGGTTTTCCATGTAGGAAATATTTATGAGATTAGAGCTCTAAGGAACACAGGGTGGAAGGACTGTGTTGAATAATTCTCTAACTTGAGAAGGTAAACATATGCCTATTGGCATATTTGTGGCACCAATCCAGACATGGACTCTTCTCCACATTCGGTCACAAGTACATATGGATGGGTCATAGATGCATGTATTTGGGTCATAAAGATAGATAGCCACTTTTTCTGCCTCAAATAAATTTCCCAGCGGGACTGTTTCCTGATCCCTTCGTAGTCTATTATACCACTCTCAATCTAGCCTTGGAGGTAGCCTCAGACACTTTCCTAACAATTTTATATCTAGTGAAAAAGAAGAGAATTAAATGGCTATTTATTGATTATCCCCAATGGGATAGATGTTTTGTGTATTTTATCCTCTTTGAAGTTCACAGTAATCCTGCTGAAGTGAGTGTTATTCCCTTCAATTCATAAATGAGGACACTGAAACTCAGAGAGGTTAAGCAGTTTGCCTAAGGTCACACAGCTTATAAGTAGCAGAAGGCATTCGGATCTCTGATCGTCTGACTCCAAAGGCCCTCCTCTTCCCAACACACCCCCTGCTTCTCTGCCCTTGTTGGTCTGTTTTAACTTATGCTACAAGTGAGTTTACTAAAAGTTGGGCGTTGATCAAACGTTTCAAATGGAGCTGTATTTTCTCACTGGTCAGCATTATGATTTAAGTGACGCTTCGTCTTCACCCGCAGTGGCTTTGGGTACTTGAGCCCTCAGTTTCCCTGTCCCTTCCCTATTCTCTATCAAGTGATTAACGATCTGAAAAAGAAACTTTTATAAGGCACTGGGGAAAACTCACTCTGATTTCATTTATTTTCCCCATTTCCGTGCTTCATGAAGGGAAGAGTGTCTTTTCGTTTATTTGCACAGTTATGGAAAGCTTCGGAGCCAGACAGACTGGGGCTCAAATCATTTGACTGTGGCGCGTGACTTCCTTTCTGAGCCCGTTTCCCCAGCCTGTAAAATGGGGACGAGAATTCCCTCTCTCGAAGGCGGCTCCAGGGCTAAGGCAGGTCATGAAACGAGGCCTGAATCGCAAGCACTTACATAAGAGAGCTTAGTAAAGGCCAGCTTCTCTCCATCCTTAATATCGGGGCTTATAAATGGAGGTCAAGATGAAAAACGGCAAAAAGAAACCCCAGGACAGCATTTCAGGGCTCTGACAATAGTTACGGGGAACCTCGCACCTACTTCTCATTCTCTTCCCAGTTTGGCTGCTCGTTCATTTGCAGCCACGAGTACCAATGCAGAGTCGACTTGAAAATTCGAGTAAACACGAACATACATTAATATTAACCAAAGAACAAATATTTGTAAAACTCCGTCGGCCTTCATGTTTACCTCCGCTCCAAGAAACATAGTGAGCAGAAGTGACATCCAACAGAAAGGCCGTTCCTGACATCCAGGGAAAGAAAGTCCTATTCCCGCTTGCCGCCCTGGGCCGTTAGCTATACTCTGTCTTAAATCGGGGAAGATACAGTGGTGTTTAAATACAAGGTATTTTTTATCTAAAAGTGTGTTATTTTAAAACGCTCTTATCTTGATATCCACAGAGCTATCTAGCACAGTGCCTCGTCCGCGGTCAGATCATTTTGTTAAATTAATGAATATTTATGGGAACGTGCTAAACTCCCTCCATATTTAACTCCCAGCGAGATGAACAGGTTTTGTTTTGTGTCTGGAAATAGTTCGGCTCCTGGAAAATATTTTCCCAAGGAGCCTGGGGGAAGATGAAATAGCCTGACTTTGCTCAAAATAAAAGCTATGCCAATATTTGTTCCCCAGACTCACCAGCTCTGACCAGCTGTTGGAGACAGACTCAGGGCTCAGCAGAGAGAGCAGCGGGCCGTCTCGCTCCAGCCCGAAATCTTAAGATGACTCTAGACCCTTCCATACGCACCAGCACATGCACCCCGCCCCCTCCCCCCCCCAATAGATGCCTCGTTCACAATCATCAGCCGTCCAGTTCACTCATTCTTCCTTCTGGAGGGTAAGTAGAGAGCACTTAAGAAATCTGGAAAACCCGCCATCTTTCCACCCTGTTAACTGAGCCTGTACCCGTTGTGTATACACTTCATGACCCATTGCACTCTGCGCCTCATGGCCACTTCAAAGCCACTTCCAATCACTGACCGGGGCCCCTTCCTTGCGAGCATCCTGGAGCACAAGGTTTCCCAGTGCCGCACCCTGCTGCTTCTATGAGCCCTTTGGTGTTCATCTTCTGGATCGTGCAGATTAACTCCATTTATGGCGAATTCCTCTCAAAGCCCTGGGGGAACTGGTCTGGCCACTGACCTGCACAGGCTGGGGCGGGGGGTTTGCATGGAGCCCATTGAGAAGGTGACAGCTGAGCCTCTGCTGACGACTCGCAGTGGCAGATCCGAACACATGGGTCTGGTTCTTCTCATTTGGAGGAGTCAATGGGCTGGGCTGGGCGGAGTGGGAGGTTGCCGGTGGTGGAAGCTGTGGTCTCTCTTTCTGCTAATGGGGGAATTAAAAATAGTCTCTCAAGAAAATCGTTGCAAGCAAGAGACTGCAGGGACGCTACACAGAGACACGCAAGGAGGACGTTGCTATTTCTTTTTCTTTTTTTTTTTTTTTTGAAGATTTTATTTTTTTCCTTTTTCTCCCCAAAGCCCCCCAGGTACATAGTTGTATATTCTTTGTTGTGGGTCCTTCTAGTTGTGGCATGTGGACGCTGCCTCAGCGTGGTTTGATGAGCCATGCCGTGTCCGCGCCCAGGATTCGAACCAACGAAACATTGGGCCACCTGCAGCAGAGTGCGGGAACTTAACCACTCGGCCACGGGGCCAGCCCCAGGACATTGCTATTTCTATTAGCTGCTTGGGTTATGACAACGAGGGGTTTAGAAAAATGGGGGCCGGGGCCGGGGTGAGAGCAGGAGGATTGAGAAATAGGGAGCGCTCTCCAAGGCTCTTGCTGATAAGTGGGGCTCCTCAAGCCTAGGGCAGCGAACTTCTCTCTTAGGATAAGCGAAGCTATGTCCATGCGCTCTCCTCCCTCTGTGCTGGACGGGAATAAAAACGATAACACAGACAAGGATCCAGATACCCAACCCGGCGCTTTTGCCACATCCATGGCATTTCCCTGTTGAACACAGCTCTAGTTCCTTTTTTCTTTAAATCACTTTATAGTGTTATTTTTAGTTGTGGTAAATATACATACATAAAATTTACCATCTTGACCACTTTTCAGTGTACGGTTTAATGACACTAAGTACCTTCTCATTGTTGTACAACCATCACCAGCAGCCCTCCACAGATCTCTTTTCATTTTGCAAAGCTGAAACCGCATACCCACGAAACTCTGACTCCCTGTTCCCCCTCCCCCAGCCCCTGCTAGCCACCATTCTACTTTCCATCACTAGGAATTTAACTGCTCTGAGAGCCTCATGTAAGTGGAATCGTGTAGTGTTCGTCCTTTTGTGACGGGCTTGTTTCACTTAGCATAATATCCTCAAGGTTCAACCATGTTACAACATGTCTCAGAATTCCTCTCCTTTTTAATGACTGGAGAATATTCCATTGGATGGAGAGACCACATTTTGTTTATCCCTTCGCCTGTGGATGGACACTGGGGTGCTTCCACCTTTGGGCAATTGTGAACAGGGCTGCTATGGACATGGGTTAGCCTAGCTCCTTTATTAAAATTCTAGTCCTCGTCTGTTTCCTGTACCTCCCTCAGGGGGCGGTTCCTCTGAAGAATAATCTGGAGAACACAACCCAGGTGTGCAAAGCTGGAGACTTGGAAAGGTGCGCATGACGTTGGGAAGTCCCTCTGTCAGACGTTAACCACACAACCAGTGCATCCTTCCCTTAAAGAAGAGGCTTGTGTTATGGTGACCATTGACCCCGTTTGCCCAGGACAGTCTCGGTTTACACCTATTGTCCCAGTGAAATTAGTAATGGTGCACCTTTCCACTCTCGGAAGGATCTGGGTTTGGATGAGAAATTTTATGGTCACCGTGTTTATGGAGAAAGTTATAAACCAGTGTCATCTGAGGAGAAGAGGAAACTGGAGAAACGAGGTGGTACATCCTGGAGAGACTTTGGAGGATGGTGTGGGATCTAGAAATGACAGCCAGATGTGTAGCCTTCGGGGCTTGAGGAGCATCAAGGGATGAGGAGCATCAAGGATGAGGAGCAGCAAGGATGAGGAGCGTCAAGGATGAGGAGCGTCAAGGGATGAGGAGCGTCAAGGATGAGGAGCATCAAGAATGAGGAGTGTCAAGGATGAGGAGCGTCAAGGATGAGGAGCGTCAAGGATGAGGGGCGTCAAGGATGAGGAGCATCAAGGATGAGGTGCGTCAAGGGATGAGGGGCGTCAAGGATGAGGGGCGTCAAGGGATGAGGGGCATCAAGGGATGAGGAGCGTCAAGGATGAGGAGTGTCAAGGATGAGGAGCATCAAGAATGAGGAGCGTCAAGGGATGAGGAGCGTCAAGGGATGAGGAGCGTCAAGGATGAGGGGCGTCAAGGATGAGGGGCGTCAAGGATGAGGGGCATCAAGGATGAGGAGCAGGATTTAGGCTTCAGTGTCCCCAGCATGCTGCACTAACAGCCTTCAGTCTAAGATAGTGGTTCCCAACAAGGGAACTTCTGCCCCCCAGGGAGCACGTGGCAGCGTCTGGAGACATGTTTGCTTGTTACAGCTTAGTTGGGGGCTGCCACTAGCATCTAGAGGGTAGAGGCCACCCTAGATTGCACAGCACAGCCCCCTACGACAAAGAATACCCAAATATCAGTAGTGCTGTGGTTGAGAAATCCCAGTTTGAGAGACACAAGGAAGAAAAGAGGAAGGAAAAGAAATGGACCTTGACACGCAGAAGGGAGGAGGGAGAGAAAGTAACAAGAGTGGATGCCCCCCGTCGGGAGCCACAGACAGAACTGCAGCCGGGGGTCAGGAAATGACCATGGCTTTTCCTCCCACCTCTCCAGTGTGCCTGGTCCCCGTCCCCAATCCCTTAGTCCCTCTCCCCTCTGTCTCAGCATCGTCCTCTGCTTAGTGGGGCTAATCCCAGCCCCCTGTGCCTGACATGGTGGCTGAGAGGCACTCAGGTGCTTCGAGAAGTTGAACATGCTTGGCCTATGTGGCCGGTGACAGCCCCCGTGTCACCCAGCAGCACTGGTGAGTGTGTCCGACCCTTCTGAGCCTAACCCAGAAGGGTGGGAGGTAAGAGGGTGGCGGGGAGCATGGCTGTGTTTATAGGGCAGTGCCCAAGTGCATTTTCGCCAAACGCTAACAAATCTCGCACTACACCGACTCCCAAGAGATTTGCCCTGTTTCAAGTCATCAGTTGATATTCCCGGAACACCCAAATGACGCGCAGCTTTTGCAAGTCCTGTTTTCTGCATTTTTAAGGCACTCCGGGTCAGTGACAGAATGCAGAGAAGAGCTGGCCCCCGTTCTCTTGGGTCCTGGTTGTAATCTGGCATGTTTTCCTGTGCATGCCCATCATAACCCCAGATGACGTAATCGTCTTGTTGCAAATGCTCACCTGTCTGGTCTGAACTCAATTTGCAAGTGCTCCCTATTGGCTTTCTATAAATATTCATTAATGATGAGGTCAGATGAAGCCGTGGAATTCAGCAAAGGATCATTATTAACCCAAACCGCAGCCTTCTCCCCACCTGAAGGGATCCTGTGCCTTCCAATAGGAGCCAGGAAGGCACAGGAACACATTTCAAGAGCTTAGAAGAAATCAGACCAAGCTTAAAGGAAATCAGGACAGGAGGAGGTGTGCGAGATGTTAATTTCGGGGGGAAATACACGCCCGTGACAAATGGGCTATTCCTTTACCGGCTTGCTTCTCTCATTTACTCTGTCATGGCAATTTCCCTAAGTGCATGGGGACTGGTGAAAAATCTTTATGCCAATAAAATATTTGCAAGCCGCTTTTTTTTTAATTTGGTAAGCCCACCTGGAAGGCTGGCTCCCATACTGATGAACTGGAAAATCAAAATAACCACAGAATTCACCTTCCAACAGGGGAAAGATACAGCGTAAATGCTGAGAATTATTTTTGTTAGTCCCTGGGTCACGCATGAGCAGCTTCCACTGTGGGAGTTTACTGGCCCTGGCGTGGGTCTTTGGGTTCTGGAGAGAGGGTGGGGTGGACTCAGTTACAGACGAAATAGATGGCTAGCCTGGTGCCAATTAACCTCCCTTTAATTGATAATTAATTTTAAAACCTATTTACTCTCCCTGGAACAGCTGAGACTTTAAAGAGACCACTGTGAAAACAAATGGAGAATAAAGTCATCTCTCAGGAAATGAACGGGGCCTCTCGGGAATGAGAAAGACCAGGCCTCTCGGACGAGCCATTTTATTAAAGGATTCTGAATGTTCTCGAAGGTGACAGATCAAAGTCACAGGGCATAACAGCTGCTTCTAACTTTGCTATCTCTTGACATCACCACCCCCGCTCCCTGGTGGGGTGACTGACTGTCCTCGTGTGCCTGGGACTGAGGGTGTCCCGGGACACGGGATTGTCGCTGCTAAAAATGGGTGAGCCTCGTGCCCTACTTTGGCCCTAAACCCTCCAGATTAATTCCTTCCGTTCCCTGGGTCCTTTGATCTCCAGGCATGTGCCTCAGTCTCCCCTCCACTCTCTTTGGCAATGCTCTGCATCCCCCCACCCTGCCTTTTCGCCTCAGGGCTCTATAGAGCTCACTGAATGGCAAGATTGCCACATGGCTAGATGTCCAGAATTAGCTATCGCCGCACCCCCCCCCCCCCCCGCCTTGGGTTACTTGTTCGAAAATCAAGTTTGTTATTATTTTTTCTGACTATAAAAACAATTAGAACATGCTCACCAACAAAGAATACCAACAAACTCAGAAAATGAAGAAGAATATAAAGAGAATGTAAATAGACAGAGAATATAAATATAAGGAGCAAAACAGAGGTCACTCAGAATCTCAGCTCTCAGGGAAAACACTCAATATTTTTACGCACACCCCTTTATTCATCTTTAAAACCATCAAGTCAGAAATCTTCTAGTCGACGTCATCTCTCATCCATTCTCTCTGTAGGTGCCTGGGCAGAGTATAATTGTGGTCTCCACCCTCTCTCCATCGTGATCATTCTAGATACTCAGAAGAGACCCAGGCATGGAGATTCTACTCTTCATAACACAATCTGATGACATGTTGCTGTTTTCGACTGTTGCACTTTGGCTCGTTCAGAATTCAGTCCATAAAAGGTTTGGGGGGTGGCTGAGAGGGTCAGTGGCGGAAGGCTGAATTTGACTGTGCTCAGGACATGGCACGAGATGTCTCGGAGGGCTCCCTGGCCCCAGTCTAGACATATTGACCAGCCCAGTTGCTCCTGCAGGGTTTACGTGGGTAAGCTCGAACTTTTCTCCCCCTGGGGATCTCTGAGTTTCGCACAGGTCTTGTGGTTCAGCACACAGTAAGAGATCGGTGACTCTGCGTTTGAAACACCAATTCCCTTGTGAGATGTGGCTGCAATAATATTTACCCGTATCTGGCAGGGGGATTGTAAATATCCAAGAGCTCCGGAGTGCACACGCTCCTGTGTGCAGCAGCCCCAGTCGGCGTCCACGCAACTAAGTCATGGAGTCCTAGGACCGAAGGGATCTCTAGAAATGGCCCTGCTTCTGGAAATACTGGACTTGTATAGTACTTTTCACTCACTATTTTATTTCCTCCCTCCCTCCCTTGCTTCCTTCCTTCCTTTGGGGCAGCTCTAGTTGAAAACCATCAATTCTCAAGTTAGACTGTCTAGGTACAAATTCCACTCTCTCATTTACTAGCTGTGTGCCTTTGGGCAAATTACTTAACCTTTCTGTGCTCAATTTTTCTCATCTGTAAAACAGGAAGGATACTAGTACCCACCTCATAGGGGTGTTGTGAGGTGCTTAAAATAGTCCTAGCACATAGATGCCGGATAAATGCTAACAGTCATGGTAATTCATTCATTCAACTAAGATCGGTGGACTTCTTACAATGGAGCAGGGGTTGTATTAGGTCTGGGGACCCTGTGTTTATGAGAAAACACCATCTCTGCCCTCAGAGAGTCTATACTCTAGTGCAGGAGATGGTCACTAAACAAGACGACAAGTAATACAGGAAACAATAACACAATACAGCAATAAACAAGTAAACAAGCAGCGTGGGTGCATCGTCTGAAGGAAATAAAGTGTGGGAAGATGGAGCGTAATGAGGGAGGCATGCTCTTTGGCTCCCGGGTGGTCCAAGCATGCCTTTTTGAAGAGGTGGCATTGAAGGTGCCATCCAGGGGTCAAGTACGGGAAGGGCTGATGGGAAAACCCGCCAGGCGGAGGGAAGGGTTGGTGCAGAGTGTGGCGCTGGGGAAGAACCTGCTGTGTGAGAGCGAGCGGGACTGGAGCGGAGAGAGCGAGAGGCAGCGTGAGATGGGAGGAGGGGGGAGAGTCCAGCAAGATCCCTGTGGTAGGCGGCCTTCCCAGGAGGCGAGCGGTGCGACTCGATTTCAGTTTTTAATAGCTGATTTTGACTGCTGACTGGAGAACAGACTGAAGAGAGGTGTGTTAGTCAGTTCTGAGGGAAAACAACAGCATCCACTCTGGCTGCTTTAAGCTGAAAAG
This sequence comes from Equus asinus, assembly GCF_041296235.1. Taxonomy (NCBI): domain Eukaryota; kingdom Metazoa; phylum Chordata; class Mammalia; order Perissodactyla; family Equidae; genus Equus; species Equus asinus. Next base: position 82,241,134 of record NC_091797.1, on the reverse strand, counting down.
AGACTTATTTATCAAATGATATGAGGTCACTCCAAAGTTACTAGGAGGACTGAAGAGAACCAGACTTGAAATGAAGCTTCCAAGGGCAGTCTTCAGAACGGTGCCTGCCAAGGGGCCCGATGCTTAAACCCCCAGGGCCAGTGCTGCTGCTGAGCACCAGAGGCCAGCAGTGCAGCCTGCCACGATGCTGCTGCCCCAGCGCCAATGTCACCTCTCAGAGACCTGGAGGCTCGCTACATGGGGGGTGGCCAGTGCGTGCGTTCTGGGTCACATGTCCACAGAGGGGCCTGGGAGTTTGCATTCCGATTTCTAAAACATCGAGGTGGGACTCCCATGACAGGAATTCCTTGTTCCAAGAAGGCAGCCAAGAATATGTCATAATCCAAGAACATGTCACCAGAGGAAGGCTACCTGGAGCCATTGGGAAGCCATCACAATGATGCAGGAGGAGCGGATGGAGTTTGGACCAACGTGGTGCTGTGGACGCGGAGAAGGAGCCGCAAGCGGGCTTGAGATGCGATACAGAGGTGGCACCTGTAGGCCTTGTTAATGGCTGGGATGTCGGGGGAGAGAGAGAGAAGAATCAAGATGACTGCTGAGGTGCTGGCTTCTGGTCTGTAGGGTATTTCGACCATGTTTCTCTAAGCAAAAATAAAGATATTTCACCCAGTAATGGGATGGAGTTTTGAAATTAAACAATTCCTGGGAAACTGAGGACATATAGGATCTAACGACCTGCTCCTTAGTAGCTTACCAGTTATCCAGAATATTCTTCTGCATCTACTTCCCTTGCATATCTTATTAATCCCCATATATGTTGTGAATGAATAACTGAAAGGAACTGATAACGCGAGTCATCATTTTAACTCCAATCTCCCAGCTCCCTTCCATCCTTTTCTCTAAATGGGCTTCCAGGTGGTTCAGTGGGTTACTTTGAGTTTCAACTCCTCTCTGACAGAAGTGATAACAGGCTGTGAGATGCTGAGGGGCAGGCTGAAGGAGGTGGCAGGAGAGGCCCCATCATTCCTGGCTGCCTGCAGGAAGCAAGGCTCCTGGGCTGCCTCCAGCCCGTGGTACCACGAAGCCCTTCATGGGCACGGTAGGTGGGTTCAGTGAGGGAGGTGCAAAGCCATCAACTGGACGGCTTCTGGGTCTGCCTTTGGCTCCTATAGAAACACAGTCCAAAAAACAACTGGATTCTGCCAACCATAGGCAGCCAGTCTGCTTTGCCGCATTGAGAGTTTGAGTCAGTCAAGGAAGAGAAAACAAGTTAGAAGCAGAGAAAGGGCTGGAAACCCCCAAGACCCTGTGGTCTGTGTCTTGATGCCTTCTCCTCCCAGGGTGTCTATGTTCTCTAAAAAGACCAAAGGAGTGGTCAGTGTTATCCCAGAGCGATAGGCTGTACGGTTGTTCTGGAAGCATGTTTCCTACTGCTGCTTAATTCTCTCCTTCTCCACTATCGTTAGGGTCGGCCTTGCTTTGGTCTGGGCTTCTACTATGCCCATGTACACGGTGGCTTTGTCATGTGTCACCTTGGATGGGGTCACCTGCATTTCCCAGAATTCCCTCCCTTGTATGCGTCTGATGAGGGTGCCAAAGAGAGATCCCTGTGGGAGATGTGGAGGGTGGGAGTGAATTAGCAGCTGTTGGCAGCTCACACTTAGTGTTGCTTATTTGCTGGCTCACCTTGTTGGCTTGGGGCCGGGGCCAGGCCTGCAGCTGTCCCACCTTCTCCTGGATCCTCCTTCAGCGACACCAGCTCCTGGGCCAGGTGTGTGTGTTCAGCTCCGTGACAAAGGGTCCAGCTTCTTCAGGACACAAATACCAGAGGCAACAAGAATGGTCACAGGTTTCAGTCCATCTTTATGGTGTTCCAGCACATTCTTGACCTCCCCTACTTTACATCTGTTGCATAATAAAGAATTTGGCCTTTACCTCTGGTTCCTGGAAATGAGACCCTAAATCCTTGGAATTTCACGTGTAATAGGAGTGTCTTCGTTAATTTATGGGCCTCTTGGATCACACCTGAGTTTATGCTAAGAGAGGATCTGACTAGGATGGGGCCAGTCTATCAGGAAGACCAGAGACACTATGAGAGCTTTGGAACTTGGAGCCAATCTGACCTCTGGGGAGGGGATGGGGGCTGGAGACTGAGTTCAATGACATGGCCAATGATCAATCAATCGTGCTTACGTAATGAAATCCCAATAAAAACCCTGCACACTGAGGCTCAGTGGAGCTTCCTGGTTGGTGAACACACCAACATGCTGGGAGGTGACCCATCCAGAGTCTCTGGTGAGAGGGCACAGAAGCTCCATGTTCAGAACCCTCCCAGACCTCACCCTGTGTGTCTCTTCCTCTGGCTGGTCCTGATGTGTGTCCTTTACAATGAAATGATAATCGTAAGTATAGTGTTTCTGAGTTCTGTGAGTTGTCCTAGGGAATTACCAAACCTAAGTGGGTCACAGGAACCCCCTTGGTTTTGTAGCCAGTTGGTTAGATGGGCAGGTGGCATGGGGATCCCACTTGTGGCTGGTGTCTGAAGAGGAGGCAGGTATGTATAATGGCCCAGCCTCTCTGACAGACGTACACACCACGTCCACCAGCACCTCCTTGGCTTCTCTACCCGGGGCATCCTTCACTCTCTGCTCAAACTCTCTGATCGTTTATTACACACCTGCTGTTTTCGAGTTACCTGGGTGTCAGAGAAGGAATGATGCTGTTCATTTCTACAAACATCAAATGAGTGGATATTGCAATGGAGCTGCAAAGGAAGGGCAAATCGCTGCCACATCTGGCAGGCTTGAAGAAATCTAGCACTTGTCTGGCTTTGGAAGCACGGGAGAGATTTTTATGGACCAGGGAATGTGAGAGGTCTTAGCAGGAAACTTTCCTTCCTGAGAATTTTCTGACGCTCGCTGTCCAAACCATGTAACCCAGGGATTGGATGTGATTTTCCTCCTTGTTTGATTTCGCATTGCATTTAAGGATCTTTCTCCGCTAGACTGTTACAGCAATAATAGCAGCTACCATTTGCACAGGGCCCACTCTGTGCCAGGCACTTGCCATACATTATCACTAAAGCGTGCAGTCCACACATTGGTATTATTAGCTCCATTTTATAGATGAGGAAACTGAGGATTACAAAGCCACGCAGTTTGGCACAGAGCCCTACAAAGGAGTGTAAGTGACAGAGCTAGGATTCGAACGCAGGTCTCTCGCTCTAAAGTCCGTGATGCACCCCCACGTCCATCTAAGCTCCTTCAGCATAGGAAGACACTTCTGTGTGCCTGGTGCACAGCGTCAGGTCTGGCAAGAGTTACTGCCCCTTTCATTTGTTGAATTCAGCTCCTGCTCCACCATCCCCACCTCCTTATCCCGTCCCTTTTCTCGCAGGGGCCAGAGAGGCAGCATGGAGAAAGGCTTCTCTTGTTTGCCCCTGCTCCTGGCAGATCGCTGGGTGCGTTTAGCAGCCTGGGAGCACTCCAAGCGAAGTGGGCCCAGGTTGTGAGCCTGCCTTCTCAGCCCTGCCTCCTGAGTCCCCTGCAAAAGGTTTATGGTCGACGCTCAGCATCTCTGCTGATGCAGCCGGGGATGTTTATAACCACAATCAAGCACGCCGAGAGCTCCAGCACTGATTTCTTGCCCATCACTCTCCCGTAACAGATGATTTTTCAATCGAGTAGGTTTATCTCATGCACATTAGTTTGAAAATAGCTCCTGTGCAGTGCTGAGGACCGCATGGGGCCTCGCCCGTGAAGTCATGGAAATACATTCATTTTACCTTCCTCTTTCTCCCTTTTTGAAAGACGTTAATACATCACGCAGGCGTATTTCTCACACGGCAGGAAAAAGACTAGCTCAGCGCCGGAGACAAAGAACCGTGTCTGTCCCGTGTTTGTTGATGGAGAGGAGCCCCATCTGGGCTCACCGTGGCCCTCCCAGGATTAGATAAGTAGGGAGTCCCTCAGCGCTGGACTCTGGGGGTGTCAGCTGGAAATCTGCGGTGATGGAGACCTCCCTGTAATTTAAATGCTGAATATGGGCGCGCTGGAGAGGTACCATCCTGCTCGTTCGGGGGGAACAGGAAAGGTGAGGCAGGTCTTGGTTTGACCTGAGCCCCACAGACACATGGAGTCACAGCCTGAGCCTGCTCATCGACAGGATAACCAAGCTGCGGATGTCAAGGAAGAACCTCGTACATCATCATTTTGTGCCCGTTCAAGTGTGTCTGCAGGATGAAGTCCTAGCAGCGGAATTGCCGAGTGGAAGGGTGTGTGTTAGTTTCCCGTGGCCACTTAGACACAAACTAAGAGCCTTAAGATGACACAGATTTGTTCTCTCATGGTTCTGGAGACCAGAAGTCCGAAATCAATCTCACTGGGCTAAAAGCAAGGTGTTGGCAGGCCAGGCTCCTTCTGCAGGCTCTAGAAGAAGGTGGGTTCTCGTCCTTTTCAGCTTCCGGTGGCCACCTGTATTCCTTGGCTTATGGTCCCTTCCTCCGTTTCAAAGAACATTACTCTAATCTCTGCTCTGTCAGCACAGTGCCTTCTCCTCTCTGATCTCCTGCCGCCCTCTTACAAGGACCCCCGTGATCACATCAGACCTACCTCAAAGGATATGTACTTTTATACTCGGGAGAAACTGTAAATTGCCCTCCAGAGAGTTTGTAGCAATTTTCCTCCCCGTCGTCAATATAAAGGCATATTTACTCCCCTTACCTTCCTGTACAGCTTTATCAAACTGATCTTTGCAGATTTTTGGTGGGAAGATTAGCCCTGAGCTAACATCCACCTCCAACCCTCCTCTTTTTGCTGAGGAAGACTGGCCCTGAGCTAACATCCGTGCCCATCGTCCTCTACTCTATATCTGGGGCACCTGCCACAGCGTAGGTCTACACCTGGGATCCGAACCTGTTTACCCTGGGCCTCTGAAGTGGAGCACATGAACTTAACCGCTGTGTCGCTGGGCCGGCTCCTGATCTTTGCAAATTTGATGAGAAAAAAAATCATACTTAGTGTGGTTTTAATTAGCATTTCTCTTATGAGTGAGACTGAGATTATATTTCTGTGCTGAAGAGCTTCTGCCACACTATTTCATCCCAGCCTTTGTCTGTTTTGGGGGGGATTGTTGACCTCTTCGGCCCTTTGAGTTGAACTGCAAACAGTATTGTTATTATCAACCCGTTTATACAGATGCAGAGACTGAAGCCCAGAGACTCTCAGTAACTCACTGAAGGCTGCAGGACGGCAAACGGCAGGGTGGGGGTTGAACCATCCTTGATTTTGAACTTCACCCTTGTTATGGTCTTATCAGCTGGCAGCTAAGTGAAGATTATTTCCCCGTCAAACACACATTAGGGGTAACAAACAAACCTCTTCTGTGGGATAGTGCTTTTGCAGTTTTCCAGGAGCTTTCATTTTTTTTAGTTCATGGTCGCCTTCCTAGGTATTGTTATCCCATTTCACACATGGGGAAACTGAGGCTCAGAGGGATGTAGGAGCCTGGTGGCAGCCACATGACTGACAGGTGTAAACCTAAGATCAGATCCAGCTGCCAGCCCAGCCCTTTTCTTCCTATGCTGTCAGCCATTTGTGGTTTAAGTCTTTCAGGCACCACCTTAAAAAATTTTCCCCTCTCTGTGTCCACCTGTACAATTATTTACTTACTATAATTTTTGTTTTGTTTTGTTTTTTGAGGAAGATTAGCCCAGAGCTAACATCCGCCACCAATCCTCCTCTTGTTGCTGAGGAAGACTGGCCCTGAGCTAACATCTGTGCCCATCTTCCTCTACTTTATATGTGGGACACCTACCACAGCATTGCTTTTGCCAAGCAGTGCCATGTCCGCACCCGGGATCCGAACTGCCAAACCCCGGGCTGCTGAAGTAGAACTTGTGAACTTAACTGCTGCGCCACTGGGCCAGCCCCCTACTTACTATAATTTTTAAGTTCACTCATTTTCTAAAAACTTAGCCCCATTCTAATCAATAGCAGCCATAAAGTCACAAGTTTGATGTGCCCCTTCTATTGGTTCCTAATTCCACATATCTAAGCATTTGTGTGTACCGCTGAAAACGCTCTTCTGGTTTCCCGTGAGTGATACAAGTGCCACACATTTTGGAACTGCATAAAATTCATAAGACCTGATGGAAAATGACAGGCCTTCATAACTGCTGCCCTTTGTCAAGCATCTACTTTATGCAATGTGCTTCATTTAATCCTTACAGCAACCCCAAGAGACCGGGTTTTCCCAGTTCATGGAGCGGGAAATGGAGGCTTAGAGAGGTTAGGCTACTTACCCAAGGTCACACAGCCAGCAAGGGGCAGAGCTGGGATTTGAGCCCAGGTCTTTTTGACTCATAAGCCCATGCATTTACCCCAGACTTGCACTGCCCCAGGTGCCCCCAGCCTGGGCACTAGTGTGCTGATTGTGAAGTCGATCATCAGTTGGTGATGGCTGGCCAGGACCGTAAGCATGCACATACGGCATTTAGCTGTCCACTGCATGCAGTTAGGGTTTCTGAGGCAGCCCACCAAATGATTAAAGGGCCTTTCCCTTCCACCATCAATTGTTGTAGCGACCCCACACGTCCACAAGGTGGGCAAATACAATGAACCCTTTTACAAGCGAGAAAAGTGGAGAGATTACATGACTCCCTCAAGCGGCCCAGTAAGTGAGCCGTTCAGCCAAGAATAATAAATAATATTATTTCAGGAGACTCAAACTCAGTGAACCTAAGAGTTTCCCGGGGCTCCGTGGTACTCAGGTCGCCAGAAGGTGTTTCCCGGCCCCGACCCTTTCAAAAGCAGCACTTCCCGCCCCAGCTGAGGCCTGGGAGCAGCGCTCAGCGCCTGGGACTTCTCCACACTCCGCGTGAGCTCACACCGCCCCAGCATTTTCTCTCCATCATTCTTTTCACTCCATAGCTCAGTTATTTTTTCCACCAAGAGAAGGGCACTCCATATTTTGTAGTGGTGAAAATAATACAGATTTTGCCTAATGGAACGCTTCCAGGGTTACTGTGATGATGGATGGACTGGCATTTGAAAGGCACTTTTGAATCCTAGACAGGTGGAAGCGGAGGGCAATTCTATTGTTAGTCATCCTAACAATGGTAATTGATGTTGGGGGGTTCCTCGATAACCTTTTGATTTTGCTATGAAAAACTGATTGAACGAAAGCTTGCTGTTTCCCATAGGTAGAAAGACAATCCAGCCCCTCTGGTCTCCACTTCAGCCGTTGCCCTGATATTCTCAGCTACGTGTTTTCAGGTTCTAGCGACCAATACGACTTACATGCCAGAGTTGATTCCTCCAGGCTTACCGTACACGGCAAGCTGTTGAAAGGATGCTGTTCATCTGAGCCATAGCTGGTTTGGTTTTAAAACTTGGAGAGTTAAAAACTTATCTCGACACAAAAACCTGCACACAGCTGTTTCCAGCAGCTTTCTTCATAATGGCCAAAACTGGAAGCAAGCAAGATGTCCTTCAGTAGGAGAATGGATAAATAAACTGTGGACATCCGGACAATGGGATATTATCCAGTGCTAAAAAGAACTGAGCGATCAAGCCATGAAAAGGCATGGAGGAAATTTCAATGCCTATTGCTAAGTGAAAGAAACCGATCTGAAACTACATTCTGGAAGGTTCCACCTCTATGACATTCTGGAAAAGGCAACACTATGGAGACAGTGAAAAGATCAGGAGTTGCCAGGGGCTGGGCTGCGGGGTGCATAGGTGGAGCACAGAGGATTTTTCGGGCAGTGAAACTATTCTGTGTGATACTACGATGATGGATACATGTCATTATCCATTTGTCCAAACCTGTAAAATGTACACCACCAAGAGTGAGCCCTGAGGTAAACTATGGACTTTGGGTGACAATGACGCATCAGTGCAGGTTCAGCAACTACAACAAAGGTACCACTCCGGTGGGGGATGGGGAGGCTGCATGTGTGGGGGCAGGGGGTCAATGGGAACTCTGTGTGCTTTCTGTTCAATATTGCTGTGAACGCAAACTGCTCTAAAAATTAGAGTCTAATAAAAACCAAATCAAACCCAAACTTGGAGAGCAGGCTCCTGGAGATGCCCATTTTACAGAGGGGGAAACTGAGGGTGGACTTGGGCCTGCAGCTGAGACCTGACCTTAGGTCCCCTGAGCCTGACTGAGGTCGTCGTTCTTTCCACTGTGCCCTCCCTGCCAAGGAAAGTGTCAGTGTCGGGACCTGGCCGCTCACACCCAGGATGGAAGCTGGCTAACGCTCACGTCTGTGGAGCCTAAGAGCCACCCTCCCTGGAACCTCCTCTTCAAGCTTTCTTGCTGTCAAAGCAGATTGGGGACAATCATGTCCTAATTGCAATAGTGTCTGTGGCCTGAAGAATAGCTGACATCTTGTGGGCCCGTCGGCTGGGCACTGGGGGGTGTTTATGTTGTCTTGAGCGAAGGCAGCCTTTATTCACACCAGCATCTGCTCCAGAGAGGTCTGAAAAGCTCAATTATTCACCAGAGCATCATGGAAAAGTAAAACCCTGAGTAGATGCGTTTACGGTCATCCGTGGGCTCATTCGAATGTGGGGAGCCAGGAGTCCTTATCTTTTCCTTTCAGTGGCCTCAACTGTTGCCCGAAACTGTCCAATCTTAACTTTAATTCTATAAATACCTTCAGTTAAAAAAAGTATATGTAACCAAGTTTTTTTTTTTAGTAAAAAGCTTTATACCAAGAAACTAGTTTGCCTCGTATCTCTTTGAATGAAGTCTCAATTAATAAAGTTGGATTAATGGGGGAGCCAAGTTCCCATCCACGTGGGCTGTTTCCTCTGCTCCTGGAAGCCCCAGGAGGCGTTCTGGCCCCTTAGCCGTTTCCTCTGACCAGTAGCTGATTCCTTTGATATCCCATCTTGTGTCCTGTCCAAAATAAATGATGGGAGCGAAGCAGGCTCCAGTCGCATGGCGAGACCGTCTGCTGGTGCCATCTGATTCCTCAGCAGGCAGAGCTAGGCAGTCCTGGGAGGTGGCGGCCACCGAGGCGGATTCGTAGGCGGCGGTGGGGGGGTGCCACCTTGCCCTTCACACAGGAAAACAGCTTACGAAGGGGAAGTGTTTGCCCCGCCTCAGGTTCCAGTCCCTGGAGCTCATGCCAGGAAGTCGCCTGGACCTCTGATCCTGCAGGAAGCTGCCTGTGTGCTAGATCGCACCGACCTGCTGTGTGACCTTGGGTAAGGCACTCCCATCTCTGAGCCTAACTTCCCCATATGTAAGTAGAAAGGGCATAATAACTAATAATAATATAATAATTATAATAATAGTAGTTAATGAGCACATCCTAGACATTCTCTTAGTACCCCCCCCAAAGGACGTCTGCGGTTGGCATTATCATCCTCATTTGGTAGATGAGGAATTGCAGCTGAGAGAGGTGAAGTCTTTTGTCCATAATCAGAGCTGGTAACTGACACAGCCAGAATTCGGGCTCCGTCCGGCCGACTGCGGAGCGTAAGCTGTTAACCTCCCACAACATGATAGCAAACACCTTCCGCCCGTTCTCTCCGTGACTCCTCAGAGCACATGAGGTCGATGCTATCATTACCCACGTTTTATAGACGAGCAAAGGTCTCGTAACATCTTTTCCACCTGTGAAAAAAATCTATTATTTTTAAGTGCAGGAGGATGGTGACAGAACATAAGATTAGGAAGGTCAGCGCTCAGACTTCCTGTTGGCCGTGGGAAAAGAACAGGGCGCGTCGAGGAAAGGATGGAAGAGAGGAGAAAGTGGTTCTTCGGCATCCAAAGTCCTTTGCCAGGGATGTGGAGCCCCTTCCAAGTGGCCTCTTCAGCCTCTCCCAAGTCGTAACGGCCTTTGACTGCTGCACCCTGGGAGGGAGGGGCTCTGACCACCCACTCCTTATGAAGGAGGAAGCGGAGAGGATCAAGAAGGCGCCCCAGGGGCTGAGCTCTTTGGTGGAGCCGTGAGACCTGAACCCAGCCCTCTGACTCCAAAGACTTTTCAGCCCATCCCCATCCGTCCTACCTGCTGGCAATGACCCCTGAGCCACTGCTCTGGCCACTTGAGCACTCGCCATGCTACAGACGCCCCTTATGCTTTCTGATACCCAGACCTTTCGCTGTGCAGATGCCTCAGTCCAGAACGGCCCTTCTCCCCTTGTCTGTTGGTCAGGTTCCTTCACAGGCATCTGCTCAGGGGTCAGGCTCTTCTGCAGAGTCTCTCCTGACACCCCAGGCAGACGTCGCTGTTCTCTATTCGTGTCTCCCAAGCTCTGTTATGGAAAGGAGGGTGTCAGATGATGGCGATGGCGGTAACAGTAATCACTGCTTTTGTAAAAGCTGCAGCCTTTCTCGAGTCCTTCCTGTGCGCCGGGTGCAATGCTCGGAATTTACATATATTTCATCTGACCTCTCCCCGTCACCCCCTCTCCATCTTTCTGATGAGGAAATAGTGGCTCAGAGAAGTTAAGGACCAGGACTGCCTGCACCTGTGCTGTGGGCATCGTAAGAGATGTGCTGATGGAAACAAGAGGTTGGAGGGACACAAGGAAGGTGGCACAGGCCAAGGAATGCAGATGGCCGCCAGAAGTCAAAAAAGGCAAGGAGGGTCCGGCCTGGTGGCGCAACGGTTAAGTGTACACATTCCACTTCGGCAGCCCTGGATTCTCCTGTTCGGATCCCAGGTGCGGACATGGCACTGCTTGGCAAGCCATGCTGTGCAGCAGATGTTAGCTCAGGGCTAATCTTCCTCAAGAAAAAAAAAAAGACAAGGAAACCAATACTCTCCCTTACCCCCACCGAAGCTTCCAGAAGGAACCAGTCCTGCTGACACCTTGGTTTGAGACTTCTGACCTCCAGAACGTAAGATAATAAACTTGTGTTATTTTAAGCCACTAGGTTTGTGGTCCTTACAGCAGCGAGAGGAAACTGATACAGGCAGAAATGCTGTTCAAGAGAGGGACTGTCGTGCTGTCAGCAACTTAGCCAGGGCCGCGCCAGAAGGCCCCACTGTGTGTTCAGTGACTACGCACTGGCTGGATGGTATCCACGGACATGACTGTCAGAAGATTTCAGGCCCCTTCTGGAACGTGGGCTTTTAAACCCCGGTTTCTGGGAGCCCGGCCTGGCCTTGCTGTCCGTCCCTCCAAGAGAGGAGGCCACCACCCCTACTCGCTCCCCATGTCCTGTTTGAATGAATCATTGTTTTCTGTCTGCATAAGGGATTGCTATGCATCTCTATGGAAACATTCCTTAAAAATGCTATACGTCAACTTGAGTTTTCCACCAGCCACACCTTTGGGACATCTCTCTGTGACCGCGCACTTGGTTTACGTGGAGGGAGGAGGTCCCTCCCTTCCCTCCACCCATCAGTGGTAGATAAGGCCACAGAAAAGCGCCTCTGGGAGTCAGGAAGCCAGAGCTGCCGCCCAGGCCTGCCCTTCACTTTCCCTGTGACCTTGGACAAGTCACTTCACCCCATATCCGCCCACTTCAGAGTTGCTTCCTTGCTTGTCAAGTGAGCATTGAATAGAATAATCACCAATACTCCTTTGTGCTCTAAAATGTTACACTTCTACATACTCTTAGCCAGAAATGATGCTGCTCTAGCCACCAACCAGCCTTATTGTCCACCACTGTCCCTTTGCACGCTGTGTCCAAGGATTATAGAGCTATTTACATTTTTCTGGGCGTAGAATAATAATAATGCCAGTATCTACTTCCCATCTGATGCTACCCTGCTAAGCACTTCACATATATTCTCTCATTTAATCATCACTGCCCCAGGGGTACGTATTTTTACCTCTGGTTTACCTGTGAGTAAACTTCGGCTCAGAGAAGTTAAGTAAGTTTCCCAAGGTCACACGGTTAGTAAGTGGCCGAACTGGCGTTTAAGTGAGCTGTCTGTTTTCCACCACCAGGTCGCATCCCACCGGGAACGTGGTGACATATACCACCAGTCAGCATCTGAAGAATGTTTGAATGCATGAATCTGCAAATCATTCCAAGAAGCAGAATAGTTATCGCATTTCCCTGTTGAGGGCTGCGTGTTCTTCCCAGAGCAGCCAGCCCGCAGCGAGGGCACACAGAGCAGCCTCCCGGTCTGTTTATGGCGCGCCCTGCCTCGGGGTCACAGTGTGGCAGAATGACGAGGTCTGAAGCCCAGACTTGGATTGTCCTGTGGAAGCCATAAACCCCAGGGCGACAGTGTCCCAGATGAATGCATTTTATTGCTTTTGGCTTAAGTGTCACCATTTGCAGCATGAATTTCTCCTTTGTAAGCTCCTTCTGAACTTGTGGTCTTGTCCACAATGCTGTTAATTATATCTACAGGGACAACTTCACATCCGCTCCCCTTGCCCTGCAGGAGCCCCAGAGAGAGGGTGAAGCTGGCCAGCGGCTTCCCGCCCCTCAGCCCAGCCGCCCCTGTCCGCAGCCGCCGGTTTCTGAGGAAGAACTCGGGGCAGGAATCCCAGACGCTGCAGTGAAACCGACTGCCGCTTCCCGTCTCCACCTCCCCTTCCACGGCCAGTTAGGAAGCACAGAGAGTACCTGGGCTTCCCCTCCATCCCCGAAAGTCAGTCTCACAGATCTCTGCTCAGAAAGTCTAGTCTGTGTAACAGAGGACCAGGCTGTGGTCTCTCCTAGGGCTGCCATGGTCGGTGGTCTGGGTGCTTCCAGAAAGGCACAGAGAAATGCCTCTTTAGAGGTTATACTAGCCTCTTGGAAAAGATTTGAGGGACCTTTCTTGAGAGCTCACTCTGAACATGCTAATCGCTTAGGGCAGAAGTTCTCAATGGGGGGGGTGCTTTTGCCCCCAGGGGACCTTTGGGGATGTCTGGAGACATTTCTGGTTGTGGCTGTTGGGTGTGGGGGGTGCCACTGTCATCTGGTAGGGAGGGGCCAGGGATGCCGCTCAACCTCCTCCCCTGCAGAGGAGAGCTCCCATCACAAGGAGTTGGTGCAAGGCTGAGGATCCCTGGGCCAGAGAAGACAGAGGTAGGGTCAGAAAGGCCTCTGGAAGGGACCTTTGAGCAGAGACCTGGGGCAGTGAAGGATGCCTGTGGGCAAGGGGACAGGTGCAGAGGCCAGGGGAGGTGGACTCAGGGCACAGCACCAGGTAGAATTGGGCATTTCAGCGGAAGTGAGATGGAGCCTGGCGATTCCCAGCGGGACAGTGAGATGCTCTCACTCACCTTCCAAAGGGTCCCTCTGGCTGCTGCGTGGAGAACAGCCTATGGGGAGCAAAGGGGATCAGAGGGACCAGTTGGGAGGCTGCTGGCATCATCTAGACAGGAGACGTGGGAAGGCCTGACTTGGAGAGCTGATATTGCATGCCTGCTGTGCCTCCGACACTCTGCTAGTTTTCGTGTGTTGGGAGTGGGATGTGCTCAGGAGGAGACACCTGGTTTAGGTCCTCGGGAACTTGCAGCACCATCAGAAGCCGAATACAAGTACCAGTTGCAGTTAAGAGTCTAATGACCGGCATCGGCAGCAAGTGTTGTAGACGCCTCCAGCCATTCCCATAGAGTTTTGGGGGTTCCATTCCGTCTTCGGGCACCTCTCAGCTGTGTATTCAATAAACTACTTAGCACCCACGATGGACCAAGCCTGGGCTAGACACTGAGGCTTTGAAAATGCACCATAGGCAAGAAGAAGGAGAAAACCCAAATTTTGGAGTCCCCCAGATCTCCTCCTGCCACTTCCCAGCTGTGTGACCTTAGACAGTATGTCTCTTCACCTCTCTGAGCGACAGCTACATCATCTGAATACTGGAGCCAGATAATAAAGACATTGACCTCACAGGGTTGGTGGAAGAGGGGTGAGTCGCTTAACACCTAGTAAACAGGAGAGTCCGAATTAATGGTGCCAGCAATGCAATGCCATCCCTGTGACCCAGGAGCTTGGAGCACCAAAGAGAATGTAATTTAATGTCACTGTTTTGTTGTTAAATCACGTTTGAGCTCATCCCTACTGGAATGGATGTCCAAGATAAACTGTCACGTGAAAAAGCGTACTGCGAGACTGCATGCAGATCATGGGCCTGTTTTTGTGAAAGAAGTTTTATGTCTGACATGTGAATGTATAATAGAGTAGGTATGAGTAATGCACATAAATATGCATATATTAGAGGACAGCCTAGAAGGACACTGGCCCAGCTGTTAACAGGAGTCCGTCACCTCTGCAGAGTGGGACGGGCACAGAGATAACTTTCAGTTTGTGGCAGAGCCGGTCATGCTCACTTCCATTTCCTCGTCTCCACATGGTTGGATTAGGGCTGAGCGACTAGTCCGGCCATAGGATGCACGTGTCTCTGTGCCCCTTCTGGGCAGAGGTATTTAAAAGCAGGAGAGTTTTCTACTCTCTTGCTCTTCCCTGGCTGCAGGGACTCTGCAGCCGTGTGCTGGGGTGGGCGGAGTCCCCGTGGTCCGTGAGAAATGAACGTGTTACGAGCGACTGAGATTTCAGGGCTTTTTTGTTACTGCAGCCTAGCGTCGCTGTCCAGACTCGTTCACACTGGAAACCGCATATACTTTGGTGCACTTGGATGTTTCTACATCAAGCATGCATTTTTTTCTTTTTTTAGATAGAAAGTTTACTAAAAATTAAGCTTTTCTCTGAAAATGCTACATACTGTATGATTCCAACTATATGACATTCTGGAAAAGGCAAAACTATGGAGACAGAAAAAAATCAGTGGTTGCCAGGGGCTAGGGGGATGGGAAGGGATCGGCCGAGCACCGAGGATTTTTAGGGCAGTGAAACTATCCTGTTGGATACTATAATGGTGAATACATGCCATTATACATTCGTCAAAGCCCATAGGATGTATAACACCTGGGGGCCGGCCCCGTGGCCGAGTGGTTCAGTTCATGCACTCCGCTTTGGCAGCCCAGGGTTTCACAGGTTCGGATCCTGGGCGTGGGCCTAACGCTGCTCATCAAGCCATGCTGAGGTGGCGTCCCACATAGCACAGTCAGAAGGACCTACAACTAGAATAGACAACTACGTACTGGGGGGCTTTGGAGAGAAGAGAAAAAAAAAAAGAGGAAGATTGGCAACAGATGTTAGCTCAGGGCCAATCTTTAAAAAAAAAAAAATGAAGGTACAACGTCAAGAGTGAACCCCAATGTGCGCAGTGGACTTGGGTGATAGTGACGTGTTGGTGTCGCTTCATCAGCTGTAACAAGTCCCGCTCCGATGGGGGATGCTGATGGTGGGGGAGGCTGTGTGTTGGGGGCAAGGGTATATGGGGACTCTGTACTTTCCACTCAGTTTTGCTGTGAACCTAAAATTGCTCTAAAATTTTTTTTTTTAATTCAGCTTTTGCTGTAGAATGGACCACTCCTACGACTTTAGAAATATAAAAATTCCTGAAGACACAGATCATTAGACTCAAGAAGTAACCAGCCATGGAGAGTCTGGGTGTTCAGTGTCAATGTCGATGGCGGTTTGCATACTTGGGTATAAGGCCAATAGTTTGGGGGGCTTCTAACACTTTGGGGGCTCTGGGACTCTACGGCTGAGGAAGGAAAAGAGGAATAAAAACATTCGCGAGGATAACACTGGAAATAGAAGGCTGTGAAACCAAAGGCAAGTTGGCTTTTGTGAGGCGGGTCCTTATGAGCCCGGAGCTGCCTCTTTTCCTCTTAGTATCTTTATTCGGAGTGAGACCAACAGCCCAGCCAACATCTATAAATAAACAGTCCATGATGATTTGTGCCTCCTTGTTGCAACTGTCCAAACAGAGGAAAGTGGCCTGTTCCCGGATCCGAGCCCCGCTGACCACTCTGAAGCCTCGGCAGCATTTGCGTCTCCAGAAGCAGATTTTAGTGGTCACTGCACAAGCATTCTCAGAGGCGCCCTCAGCTCCAGCGCTCGGCCACAATTTAAGAATAGCGTCAGCCAACCATTTGCGAGGCGGAGTGGGAGGAGGGGAGGCAGAAGGAGGAAAGCCTTTCTTAGTGCCCGTGGGGCCCAAAGGAGAAGCAGTGTTTAAGCAGTCTGGGTTTTTAAAAGTCACTTTCGCCGTGACACAAACTTGATCCCGGCAGTGGAAGAACTTCTTGAGACAAGAACGCCAGGACATCTCTGAGGCTCCCTCACGTCCATTAAGTCCACTGTATAGTGCAGCCTGCCCTCCGCCTCCTCCACTTCCAGGGAACTGGGCCCCCAAGGCCGACAGCGATGTCCGAGTCTGCAAACGGAGGGCGCCTTCCTCCTCCTGCTCCTCGTCCTCTCGCCTGTGACTTGTTCCCTCTCGGTGGCTCTGACAGCGTCTCCCTATTTCTTCTCTTACTTGTTGGTTACTCCTTCCTTGTGAGTTTCTTTTGCTAGTTGCAATGGGTGTGGCTCTCAGTGCAGGGCTGTCCTCAGTGCTCTTCCTGAACTCACTTCTCTTCTCAATGTCCCTCTGTGGTCCTGTCTTCACCCAGATTTCGGGCAGGAGGGCCAGCTTCATAGGCCTGAGACCTGTGCCGTCACCCAGGGCCCTGTTTTCAGAAGGCCTTTCCTGTTTTACTCTTCTGCTGTCACCGCCTTAAAATTCTTAATAAACTTTGACCTAGGGGCTCTCATTCTCATCTTTTCAGTGAGCCCTGCAAATTACGTAGCCGGTCCTGGACTCCATAACTTCAGTACTTCCAGAAGGACGGTAGTGCTTCCAAAAAAATTACGCGGGCAAGTGACTTGATTTCTCTGTGTCACAGTTTTCTCAGGTTATTAGGTGAATGCAATGACATCGTGCTTGGAAAGTGCTAGGCACAGTGCCTGGCGGGCAGGCAGCAGGCACTCAACAAGTGCTGGTCAGGGTTATTATTGTTTCTCTCTCTTCCCTTGAGCTGGTTCCCTCTTGCTCATCTCAGTTTAAAGGGATTACCAGTCACTCAAAAGTGTAATCTGCTAATTGTTGGCTCCTCCCATTTCCACTCTGCACAGCCAATCTGTCATCAGCTCCTCTTTAGGCTGCATTTGAAATGTTTATTAAACCGTTTGTCTCCCCAGCCCTCTGCTGCCACCACGCAGATTTCTCCAACATGGGTTGTTGCAATAGCTCCCTAATTAATCTCCTTGCCTCCTGTCTTTTCTTTTTGTCCAAAATAGAGCCACTTGATCCAGCAGCTGAGATTAAGTCAAGCTAGTCCAACAGGAATTTAGCAAATGCTCATTTGTCCTTGAAGATGGAGCACGCTGCTTTGAAAGAGGGTGGGAAAAGAAAACCAGCATCAGTGCCTAGTTGCGTGCCAGGCTCTGGACGCACATTTTTGTGTGTAATCATCACAAGGTCCCTGTTGGTAGAATGGTTGTCTCCCATCTTACAGAGTAAAAAACCAAGGCTCAAAGAGGTGGGATGGATGGTCAACTTCACAGTGACAGAGGTGGGCCTCCCACCCAAACCTCTCTGTCTTGAAAGTAGCTGTTCTCCAGGAAGAGGACATTAATGGAAAAAGGAGTGAATTGGAATAGGATCTGTGTTTAGTTCACGATCGTGAACCAACGTTCCTTTCCTGGTTTTGGTCCTTGTACCATAGTTATGTAAGCTGTGAGCATTAGAGAAAGCTGGGCGAAGCACATATTTTCTCACCTTTTCTTTAACTCTAAAATTATTTGAAAATGAAAAGTGAAAAAAAGGAAGTGCCTGCCCTTTCCTCTGTATACTCTCTGTGCCCTTGAACTTCTTGATCTTACCGTGCAGAACAATCTCTACTTCTCGCTACTGTCTGCCCAAACACACACACACACATGCACGCACACACATGCGCGCGCATGCCCACACAAACTCCACACAGTGTCTTTGCACAGGGAATACTGCCCCAGATTGAGACACCCCCCAGCTAACTAGCTCCTGCTCTGCCCTCCCCCTAGGCATCGGCAGGAATTATGAAAGGAGATAGTAACGGAGTGCATGTGAATTACACTGTAGCTGTGTTCAGCCACTCTCCCCCCTTTTTGGCTATAAAAATGCCACAATGTTGCAACGTATACATTGCAAAACCCTCTCCTCCCCCTCCCCAGCCCCTGCACTGCCTCCCCTCCTCTCTTTGAGTTGGCGTGTAACCTTGATGATCCAGCCAAATGAGTTATTTGAGATGGAAACGTTAATTTATTTGAGCAGATGGGTGTCAACGCTGCTCTGTAAAAAGGTGGCGGTATGCCGTCTTGGCCCAGAGAGTTGCAGATGAAGTCCTGGCTGCGTCGCTGATTCACCGAGTGTGAACGGAATCATATGTTAACGGCACTGAGGGAAATGCCTATTTAAGCTGAGCCCTTCCAGAAAATAAATCCTTACTCCCCGATTTTTGTTTTAAATCTGGATTTTCACGTCTCTGATTTGCCGAGGGTCTGAAAAACCTGAAACTCATTATTTCTCCAAGTGTGGTCCAATGACCGCCCACATCAGAGTCACCCAAGGGCTCTATTAAAAACTCAGATTCATGGGACCCACCCCCGACCTGCCAACTCCCACTCTCAGGGGTGCAAGCCAGGGGATTCTGCAGTCTTCACAAGCTCCCTGGGTGACTGTCACGCATGCTGAGGTTGGATCCCCCCCCTTGCAGAAATACTGCCACCAAACTGCCCAGGAAAATCTGCAGAACAAAGCAAGAAAGCTTGGGCTTCAAGGTGGGGTTTTTTTTGCTTCTGTTTTGTTCCTTTCTACTCTCCTCCATCCTTTCAGATTTTGTGCAGAAAGAGTATCACTTTCGCGGTCGGAAATAAATACAGAAATAGAGTAAAAAGATAGCACAAAGAGATTATTTGTGTGCTCGGAGCGAGAGACGGTTTGGAAATTTCAGGAATTTCCAAGACAAGGGGCGTCCCTGTCCTTGGCACTGAACTCCCAGTCTAGCTTCTCTCCTCAGACGCCCCCTCCCTGACCGCCGCCTCCTCTAAGTGTTACATCCAATTTTCTCTTGAATACGTGGAGTGAGGAAACTCAATGACTTCCCAGGGGACCTCACTTACGGGGGAAGAAGCACAACGAGAAGATTTATGGAAGGTCTGTAAAATATGTGTGTAGAAACTCACGACATCTTGATCGCCACCAAGGAGAAAAATGGACAGTTTCTTACCAGTCAGTTTCATGAGCCTTTTTTATGGGTTTTTTAAATTAATTAATTTTGTTCCCCCTTTGTTAGGAATTCTTGGCACAGACACAAGCCCGGGAGAAGGGAAACATTGCCCACGGGCTGTATGTCCAAACTGTCAGGTTTTCAATCCCACCTCTCTGGGGGCCAGATTTCGTGTGCTTCCCGTGAAGTGGGGGGAGCCTCGTCACTGTTCAAGAGAAGGGAGGAGGGTAAGTAATGTTGCTACCATGGCTCTAACAGCCTTCATGCCACTGGCAAGCGTCATATGGTCCCAGACGGCCTCCTCCCCGGGCTGTCTCCACACCCAGAGCCATTTTCAGGATGCAAAAGAGTCTGAAATGTTTGCCGCGCAGCTCCAGGCCCGTCCACCCCCAGCGCCCTTGTCAAATGCAGGAGCATCGATTAGGCATCTGGTTTTCCTCAGCCTCCCAGGTTCCGTCCCTTCCCCCGGGAGTTTGAGGCCAAAGACAATGAGCCGAACGGAATTTCCCGGCTGGAGGAGGAAGAGCTCTCGAAGGGGAATTTGGGTCCTGCATCCTGCTTTTGTCACCACCTTGTCCTGGGCTCTTTCTCAGCCTCGTCTCTTCATCTGTGAAATAAAAATCCCGAGAGTCTGCTTTAGAGGACTGTGATAAAGATTAGAGAAAATATGTAAACAAGTAGTTCTCAACCCGGAGCCACTCCCCTACCCCAGGGGATATTTGACAATGTCTGGCGACATTTTTGTTTGTCACGACTTGAAGGGGAGCAGTGCTACTGGCATCTAGTAGGGAGGGGCCGGGGATGCTACTCAACATCCTACAATGCATAGGACGGTCCCTCCATGACCAAGAATGCCTGCTCAAATGTCAGTGCTGCTGAGGTTGCGAAACCCTGATATAAAGAGCCTGGCCAACAGTCGCTGATTAAAGTGGTAACAATAAAAAAAAGGATGTGGGAAAAGGAATACAGTAAGTGTATTCAATAAACCTTAGCTATTATTAGTAGATCCAAGATAATTGGTAGCTGCTTCCTGGAATGCCTCGAAGGATTCTAAGGCTAAGAACGACTCAGCTAGACAGTGTCATGATTGATTAGTGATGTCTGCCACAGGCAGGGCTGGGGGAGGTATCAAGAGGAGTGCAGTGTATTTTCTGACCCTGGGCTCTGTGATGTCTAGCATCTGTTTCTACTCTGACACTCTGTGATTCCACTGCCGTGATTCTGTGAGTCTATCTATAAAGTTCTGTAGTCAGCATTATTTACAGAATATTTAAGCAGCCCAGGCTCCTGCAGGCTTGCTTGGCAGGGCAGGCTGGTGAGCTGAGAGCCAGAAAGACCGAGCCGGCTCTGAGTAAGGTAAAATAGAGAGCTGCCGACAGGATGTGATGTGTGTAGGGGGTGGCAATTCCCCACTTACCCCCCAAAATCTTTCCCAGCTTGCCTGTATGAAAACTTTTTACTATTAGTCACTCCACTGGATTAAAACATTGTCTCCAGGAGGCGTTTGTTTAAATGCACAAATATCGCCTAGAGGGGATAAGCATGCAGTCCATGCCCATGTGTTAATCTGTTAAACTAGTTGTTGCTGGCAGAACAGAACGGAGAGGGAATGAGACAGGAGAGAGCTCACTTAGATGAGCGGGGAGGGGGTTCAGGAAAGCGTGGCTTACAGGGCAGGAGTCAGAATCACTGTATTGCATGGCTCCGGGAGGCACTCATATGGAATCAGGGTCACCAACTCATCCTGGGACCTCCCCAGTTTTATAACTGAAGGTCCCATGTTCCAGGACCTCCCTCCGTCCCACACAAACCAGGACGGTTGGTCACTTAATTCTAGGCCACGTGGCATGGAAGGAACTGTGTAGTCCTTGCAGTAATTTATTCCTTGTGTAGCTGCCTGAATTCTCTTCCTGGGCATGTTCCTCTCTTGCTTATAAATCTTCTGTGGCTCCCGAGGGCTCACTGAACGAGGTTGGAACTCCTCTCTTGGTGTTCAAGGTGGCCCCAGGCTTGCTTCCCAAGATCGCCTGATCCACCGCTCTCCTGCCAGGAGTCTCTCCAACCAGTCACCAGACTGGAGACCTGCCGTGAATTCTTCTCTCTCCCTGGCTTAGAGAAGGAGCTTTCCTAGACGGCAGACCCACTCCTGGAGTGTGTTCAACTTGTGTCAGTAGCAGAAGAGTTCATCAGCCCAGCCTTTGTATCATAAAACTCATCTGACACCCCTGGTGAGTGAGGGCTCAGCATGTGGCAAACACTTCGAGTCAGGAGGCACCCCATTTGTCCCAGAGAGCCCCAGGGATAAGGGCAAAGCCACCAGCCACATGGAAATTACCCCAAATGAAAATCAAGACTTCCTTCCTTTCTAGATTCTTCAAACTTTTCAAAGCCATTTCACAAACCTCGCTCGAAGGATCCCCTCCGTGTGTCTGAGCAGCAGCTAAGGCGGAGGGCATGCACACCCGACAGGTGGAAAACCTGAGGTCCAGGGCAGAGGGCCTGATATTCAATAAAGAAAGGTTTCTGGATGGGGAGGCGCAGGCACAGTGATGTTTCATGACTCAGAGCACATCGGCGGCTGGACAGTAACTAATGAGAGGCTTCTGACCTCTGTTCTATGATGTTTTCATTCATTCATTCCTCAGCTATTTATTCAACTTAGTACGTGCCAGGCACCGTGTTTGTCTCGTAATGATTGTAGCTGGGATTGGAGAGGTCTGCACTACCTGCGAGACCCCCTGCTGAGTTCTGTGTGTGCCCTCAGTTTAGGGCTCACAGCAGCCCTTTGTGGTCTGGTTGCTGACTGTCCCCAGAGACAGGCGAGGAAGCTGAGCCTGAAGAGGGACAAGCAACCCGCCCAGGGCTGCTCAGTTCCTAAATGGGGGCTTGGCAGAGGCCTGTCGCCTGCACTGGTGTGGTCTGCCCTCCTGGACCTCTCACTCTTTTTTTTTTTTTTTTTTTTTGATGAAGATGGTTTGCCCTGAGCTAACACGCATTGGCAATCCTCCTCTTTCTTTACCTGAGGAAGATTCGCCCTGAGCTAACATCTGTGCCAATCTTCTTCTATTTTTTGTATGGAGGGTACCTTCGCAGCATGGCTGGTGAGCGGAGTAGGTCTGCACCCAGGATCCGATCCTGCGAACCTGGACCGCGGAAGTGGAGCATGTGGAAGTTTAACCACTTGGCCACAGGCTGGCCCCCGTGGACCTCTCACTCTCGTAAGGAGAGAAACATGCCGTTTATTGAGGTCCTGCCTTCGCCTCTGAGACTCTCCAAGCTGTTCCTTCCCAATGAGCAGCACTCCAAAGAGGAGAGAAAGGACCATCTTCTACGGCCAGGCACGTGCACATAACATTTTCCATACCGCCGGGCGAAGCAGCTGTAGCTGGCTCCAGAAGAAACTGAGGCTCGTTGGCTGGACATCGTTGGCCGGACATCGTTGGCCAAAGCTGGCACAGCTCGTTTGCCAGGAGCAGAGACCCGGCCCTGGACTGCGATACCCGGTGACTTGTTTTTTCCGCCAGACAGCCGTGGCTCGCCCAGGGGATGGGTGGGAGGGAGAGGGTTTGCCGTGAGCCTTCAGGTCACAGGATAACCACAGGAGCAGTTCTCTTGCGGTTGGTACGTGATCTTAAGCACAAACCCTCGGGACAAGAGCCAGAAAGCCACTCTCTCACTCATTGTAAGGCCAGGGAGGTGGCGAGAGGACCAGGGCCGGGTCCCGGCTGAGTCCCACTGCCAGTGCCGGGCGGCAGGTGGCGCTGTGGCCCCGGTTTAACAAGGACAGTGGGAAGGTGGAAAGGAGGGGGGACCCAGCAAGAAAAACTAGTGGAAAACAAGGATTTAAAAGAAGAACAATTTGTTCCAAAACATTTGCCTTGTAACGGGGTCATCTATAAATTCTGGGATTTCCTGTTTGCCGCTGGGCAGGCCGGCGGGCGGGCAGGCCGCCCTCTCCTCTGCAGCCTGGAAGAATCGCCTCAGGCCGGCTCCTGAGCCCTGGCCTCCCCTGGCCCAGATTGGCTCCGAAATTTCCCAGCTTTTGTGCCCGTAAGCAGGATCCTGTGACAGCAGATCTCCCTGAGCTGTGCTCCAGTTTCCACTGGGATGGTAGGAGGAGTGAGATCATGGCCATTTTTAAAGGAGAGGCTGTCTTCGTGATCTCCCCGTGAGCTCTGTGCTGCCGGGCTTGTTTTGAGGCACAAAGTAAGAGAAAAGAATAAAATGGAAGAGGTGAGGTGGATCTTTTTATTTTTCATAGTTACAGTTTTTTTGTGTGTCTGGTGAGAACACAAGATCTACACTCTTAGCAAATTTCAAGTATACAATACAGTATTGTTAACTATGGTCACCAAGCTGTCCATGAGATTCCCAGAGCTTATTTGCCTTCTGCTCAAAGTTTGTACCCTCTGACCAACATCTTCCCGTTTCTCGTACCTCCCCAGCTCCTGGCAACCACCATTCCACTCTCTGCTTCTGCAAGATCGACGTTTCTAGATTCCACGTATAAGTGAGATCATACCGTATTGTGTTTTTGTGTCTGGTTTATTTCACTTAGCACAATGTCCTCCGGGTTCATGTTGTCGCAAGCGGCAGGATTTCCTTCTTTCTTGTGGCCGAATAAAGTTCCATTGTGTGTATGTACTGCATTTTCTTTAGCCATTTATCTGTCGCCAGACACTTAGGATGTTTCCATATCTTGGCTATTGTGAATAATGCTGCAATGATCATAGGAGTGCAGATATTTCTTCAAGATCCTGATTTCTTTTTTTTTTTTTTTGATATATATCCAGAAGTGGGATTCCTGGGTCCTATAGTAGTTCTATTTTTAGTTTCTTGAGGAAAGAGGTGACCCTTTTAAAAAGAAGAGAGCTGTTCTAGTCAATTTGGGCAGGGGAACATTTCTTTGGAAAGACAGAGAAAACTCTTTACCAGCCTGGTAGAACTCAAACCAAGCCCAAAGCTCAAGCTTTCAATGGATGAATGGCTAAAAAAAATGACCTATCTATTTATCTATTCATCCACCCATCCGTCCATCCACCCACCCATCTATCCATCCATCCATCCATCCATCCATCCATCTATCCATCCAACCATCCGTCCATCCATCCATCCATCCATCCGTCCATCCATCCATCCATCTATCCATCCATCCATCCATCCATTCATCCAATTGTTCACTCATTCATTCAGCAAACACTTATGGAGTACCTGCCACATGCTTGTATCTTGTCTCGTTTTGTTCTGAGGCTAAGCCTAGACCACCTCTGTGGTCTCCTCCTGGGGCCAGTGGCACATGGAAGGCGTGCGAGTAGCATCTGGAGACGAGATTTAGAAGGTGAGCTTGGGATTCCTGGACAACAACTGTTGGGACCATTAGCGAGGATTGCAACATATTTGGCCAGGGTTAGGGGTTCGGTTTGTAGCCACAAACAGAGGAAAAACAGAGTTTTTCTCTGAATAAGTCAAACAAGCCTGTCTGGGATCAAATCCACGAGGGCTGGGCAATCTGGTCCCAGCAAATTAAAACAACATGGGCACCAGCCAGCTACATTTTTCAAAACAGTATTTTTGTTGTTTTAATCAAGGACACCACCTCCCTACCCCCTGCCCTCGACAACAAGCTCTGAATTGAAATGGGGCAGAATTTATAAGAAAATAAAACAATTCTAGGGGATTCCGACACAAACTCATTTTCCTTCCCATCAACTTCACAATTTAAGTGCCTCTCTATACCTCATTTTACCCTTCTGTCTACAGGCTTATGAGGATTAATGAGCCCGTGCCAAGAAAGTGTCTGAAGTGACACAAAAGTAATGCTGCTCTTTCCATTTGTAGCTGAAGCCAACCTGTTGCCTTCTCCCTGCAGGGGTAGAGTTCTTTTTAGCCAGGATCTTGGTCTTTATGGTGAATGTGGGCAGCCAAGGGGGCGGCTTGAGCCCCAGGCTGAGTCTGTGTATTAACCATGTCTTCTGTTTTCTATATAACCATGCACCATGTAACGACGTTTCGGTCAACGACGAACCATATGCATGACAGTGGTCCCCTAAGATTAGTATCATAGAGCCTAGGTGTATGTAGGCTGTACCATCTAGGTGTGTAAGTACACTCTGTGAAGTTCGCACAATGACGACCTCGCTGAAGGACACATTTCTCAACGCGTATCCCCATCACGTGGTGCAGGACTGTATTCTGATGCTCTCATGTCTTGGGGTCTTGCTCTCCTGTAGGGACTGCCCCTCCTGGGGTTAGACATTTCCTAGATGCAGTAAACAACTCACCAGGAAGTGTACTTCTCACAGGCAATACCCCAGAGCTCATACCCCAGCTTACTAAGCTCTCACACTCTGGGCCACTCTCTACCTGCCCTGACACCCCAGGGCACACAACTGGGGACAGTCCCTATGCCAAGAGCTCACTGACGTTACTCGAACCAGCCCATCCTAGGCCTGCTTGCCCTGCCTCACCCGGTCCCTCTTGTGGAACCGCAGACAAAACTCTGGCCCACATTTCCTCCTCCTCCCTCTGCCCCCCGCCCCCAACCCCAGTGGTCCCTCATGTGGCCCTGCGTGGTGGGCCAGGCCGCCTGTTTCTAGGCGTCTGTGAGGATAACGACCTTCTTCCTTCATGATGGTCACTTCTGGTCCGATTGTCTTCCCATACCTGATTAAAACAAATCTCAGGCGCCCTAAAATCGTTTGCTCTGTCCATCTGTGTGACTGAGACAGTCCTGGTCCTCTCCCACCTGCAGCCTCCTCTTCCATCGAGTGGGGACAGTGACATCGGCTGGCTGTGGGACCGAGTAAGTGATTCCCAACCTCAAGCAGCTGCTCTCCAAGTCCCTCTTTATCCTACCTTCATTGTTCCCTTTCCTCAGTCACATTTATTTCTATTTGAAATGACTCATTTCTTTCTCTGCCTGTGTTCCCCTACTAGAATGATAGCCTTTGTTCGCTGCTGAACACCCTGGGCCTAGAGCGGTGCCCGCCACACAGTAGGTGTTCATGGAACACTGTGGAATGAATGTGAACGTGCCCGCCACACAGTAGGTGTTCATGGAACACTGTGGAATGAATGTGAACGTGCCCGCCACACAGTAGGTGTTCATGGAACACTGTGGAATGAATGTGAACGTGCCCGCCACACAGTAGGTGTTCATGGAACACTGTGGAATGAATGTGAACGTGCCCGCCACACAGTAGGTGTTCATGGAACACTGTGGAATGAATGTGAACGTGCCTGGCACATAGTCGGTGCTCACTGAACACTATAGGATGAGTGTGAACATGCCTGGCACGTAGATGTGCACACGTGCTTATTGCTTTCCTCCCTCCTGGGCCTTTTGGGCTCCTCCTGCGTGAACTGGTGTGGATTTGGGCCACTTGACAGACTGGAAGCCATTCCAGGAGTGTCTTGTCCTGTAAAGGTTTGTGCTTTCCCCAAGGCTCTTGTTCAAGACGCTGGGAGTGCATTATAAACGTTAACGACATAAATGCCCTGCTTTGTTTGTGGCAGGTGGGGCGTAATTGGCTGAAGCAAGATGGTTCCCAGTGAAGCCAAACCTGTTCTGGAAGTGAGTGGAAAGTTTAAGCAAGTCAGAGACCTCAGGGGCCGTTGGGCCATTTGCCCAGTGACGTCTGGCGGGCGGCTCAGGACGCCGGAGATTCCTGGAAGACCGCCCCTCCCCACCAGGAACCCCGCCCTCCCCGCGCAGCCCCGTGCCCTGGAACGCATGTTGTTTTGCTCCTTTGGCAGAGCTTCCTGGAGTCAAGTTAAGAAGATCCTCTTGCTGCCAGAAGGCTCCTTGCATGGGTTTGTTGAGCCCCCACTTAGCAGAGGCATTGAGACCACGAGGTGTATGGTACTCACACTCATTCATTCAACAGACCCTTTTGAGCATCCAGTCTGGGCCAAGTGCTGTGGACACAGGGGCGAGGAGACCGATGAGGGGACAGTGACTCTCACAGAGGAAGGACTTGGCTGAGCACACAGCACAGGGTCTGTGGGAGCCCTGAAGAGGGTTTGGCCAGGACAGGCTTCTTGGAGGAGAAATGCTGTTGATACCCAGTTTTCTTTACGTTGTAGGTTACAAAACCACAGCTGCAACAGGCTGAAGCCACAAAGAGAATACATTGGCTCACAGAATGGGCAAATCCAGGAAAGGCTGGCTTCAGGCACTACTGAATCAAGGGGCTTAAGGGAGAACTCCGCCTCTTGGTGTTGTTGCTGTCTCTGTATTGGCCTCATTTCCTCCAGCCAAAGGCAGAATTTCCCCCACTTGGTGGAAAAGATAGGAATTGGAAGCTCCCAGTTCTTGTTCTTTTCCTGCCACTTGTATGTTTACTTAAGCCATATTTACTGAGTAGTGAACAAGACAATGTCCTACAGATTTATCCTACAGATAAATATGTTTATGTGCCAAAGACACATGTACAAGGATATTCATTATAACATTGTTTATACTAACCAAAGACTGGAAACAACTTAAGTGGCCACCAATAAGGCCTTGGTTAAGTAAATTATGCAATGGGACGCTGGACAGCCCTGCGGAAGAGTTAGCTCGATCTATATCAGTAATCCACACTCAGGGCAACTTTACGCCCTAGAGGGCATTCGGCAATGTCTGGAGACATTTTTGGTTGTCACGATTGAGGGGGGAGGGGCAATACTCATGGCCTCTAGTGGGTAGAGGCCAGGGATGCTGCTAAACGCCTTACAATGCAGAGCACAGGTCCCCACCCAACAAAGAATTTTGCAGCCTAGGATGTCAATAGAGCCAAGATGGAGGAACCGTGATCTGCATCTGCTGATACAGAAATCTTTAAGATAAGTTCAGTTTAAAGAAAAAGCACCGTGGACAATGAATACGGTAGACTACCATTTGTGCAAACAAGGAGCATCTCTCTGGATGTGCTTCTCCATGCATAGAATTGTCTCTGGAAGAATAAATCAGAGAGTGCCGAGCTGTGCCTCTTGCAGGCCTGGGGGAGAGGTGTGGAAGACAGATTCATTTTCACGATACAGCTTTTTTACCGTTGGAATATTTTTAAACTGTATGCCTGTATTCTTTAAAAAATTAAAATATAAAAAGTATGAAAGTTTGACCAGACCTGCACATATGCCCCGCCTGGCCCCTTCCTAGCCGCGGCTTCTTCCTCTGAGATGGTTAGGTTGAGAGCAGCCCACGAAGTCACAGTTGGAACCGATCTTAGAGATCATCAGATCGTAGGAGCCATCAAAGAGGTTGTGGAAATGCTGGATTAGATGCATTTAAATGGGTCTTTACTGGAGGAGTTTTTAGAGACTAATGCAAGAGTGTGCACGGTGGATCTCTGAGGGATGTGGCATCCAGAATTAGCAAATGTCCTCGACTCCTTCATTAGCTTCCTAGGGCTACCGTGACAAAGCACCATGTGCTGGGGGCTTGAAACAGCAGACGCCCATCGTCTCATGGTTCTAGAGGCCAGGAGCTTGAACTCTAAGCGTCAGCAGGACTATACGCGCTCTGAAGTCTCTAGGGAAGAGCGCATCCTTGCTTCCTCCTGGCTTCTGGAAGTCCGTGGCTTTTAGCTGCACCTCTCTGATCTCTGCTTCATCACCGTAAGGTCTTCTGGCTGCGCGTCTGTCTTCACGTGGCCTCTTCTTATAAGAACACCAGTCATGTGGGATGAGGGGCCCACCCTCCTAGACTATGACCTCATCTCAACTTAGCTCATTTCAATTACTCTATTTCCAAATAAAGAAACATTCTGAGGTACTGGGAGTTAAGACTTCAACATATCTTTTTTCGGGCGGGGGGGGGGGGTACACAATTCAATTCCTAACAACTCCTAAGCACACACACCTACAAATACTTTTTCCATTTCATTTCAGAAGACTACTGTTCTACTGATTATGTTTCAGGAAATGCAGATCTCATATAGTTCCTTCACTTTGCATTTGAGGGGTCTGCGGCCCAGAGGGGGACAGTCACTAGCCCAAGAGCACACAGCAGATTAGAGGCAGGGCTGAAACTAAAATCTAGGTCACCTCTCTCCTGGAGGAGAGAGTCGGTGAGCCCCATCTCTCCTTGATAGGAGCCCCTCTTTGTATATGAGGCTGCGACTGACTGGTGATCAAGACAGCAGCCATGAACTCACCTACCCATCCCCCACCCACCGTTCTACCACTTTATCTCCGAACATGCAAGAGGAGCTACCTGGCAAAGCAATTCCTACTCCTACGGATGTGGGTCTTACTTCTGAGTGTTCTCAAGTGTGTTCTTGGGGACTCCAGGTTGTATGTGATAGAAACCACCACAGACGGTGGAAGGTAAACCAGGGATTTCCTGGCTCATGGATCAGGGGAGGCACAGCTGGGTTCTGAAGCTCCAGCAGTGCTGTCATCCCTCTCTCCCCGTCTCGGTCCTGCTTCCCTTGTGTTGGCATCGTTCTCAGACACACTAGCTTCAAGGTGGGAAGCTTAGGTCCTAGCCACTCCAGGCCCATCAGCATTCGAAGGAGAGTCTGCCCAGGGTCCCACCAACATCCCAAGGAGGGCTTGATGGCCACATCCCAGAACTCATTCTTATAGCCAAGAGTGTTTGGTTCTCTGCTTGGCCAGACCTGGAGCAGGCGAGTGGAGTCAGCCCCACCTGGACCATGACGGCTGAGAAGGGGAGAGCACTGGTTCCCCAAGTCGTGCTGGTCAAATGAAACACGCTTATCCACCATGGTGAGTTAGCTCTCCTCCCCGTTCACTGACTCCTCACCAAATACACAGTCACTTACGGCGGTGCTTGGGCGAGGAGCCTGAAAGGCTCTGGGCAGCCCCACTTCCACTGCGGCGGGCTGCTTTCAACCATGGATGGTTTGGTCTTCTCTGTGTTTCTCGACGACTCCCCTTACTCTACTGAACGTTTACTTTTCTATCCTCCACTCCCAACCAGACTGTAAACTCCTTGAGGGACTCTGGCTTATTCCCCTTTGCAAATGAGCATCTAGCACAGCAGGCATAGAAGTAGGCTGTCTATAAGTGTCCATTGAATTGGGAATCTCTCATAGGGCCAAGGATGAGTACTCCATAAAATTATGCTGAGTGAATGATTGGATGAGTGGATGCTTGGATGCATGGATGGATAAATGGATGCATGCATGCATGCATGCGTAGATGGGTGGATGGATGAATGGATGGAGAGATGCATGGATAGGTGGGTGGATAGATGATGGATGGGTGGATGGATACATGCATATGTGGATGGATGCATGGATGCATGGATGAATGGATGGAGAGATGCATGGATAGGTGGGTGGATAGACCAATGGATGTGTGGATGTGTGGATAGATGGATCAATAGATTGGTGGATTGACGGATGGGGAGATGCATGGGTGGGTGAATGGATGAGTGGATGAGTTGATGTATGGATGCATGGGTGGAGCGGTGGGTTGACAGATGCTATCAAGATCATCGTCTAGTCACAGCCTCCTATACAAAGAGCAGCTCCTATCAAGGGCAAACACAGCTCACGGATTCTCTCATTGTCTGGCTATCTGATTCCTGTAACAAGACCTCCTCACTTTCTTTTACAATACAGGGGTGTTAACCCTCATTTGCCTAGTAAATTCCGTTTTGATTCTGCTGTTTATCTTTAAGGACAGTGATGAACCATACTGCAGAGGACAAGGGTGCAGGTGTCTGCTCAGAAAGAGAAGGAAACGGTTAAGTAGGAGCTGTGTGCCCCCCCTCTCCTCCTGCAGACAGACTTTACCCGCATGGTGGTGAAGACGGCTGGGGTAACCCTCAAGTCACATCCTTCCGGCTCTGTGGAGAGAGGCAGCTCTCACCCTGGCTTGTACAAACCAGGACACGACCCCAAGCATCCTTCGTACAATGCTCTGGAGGCAGCCCCACTGTGACTTTCCTAAATGTGCTTCCGTTGGAGACTTGAGCTCTTAGCCTGCCTCCACTTCACATGGGAGTTGATTCCACCTGGGAGAGCATCGCACCCTGCCCCTAAGGAGCTCTGGCTTCCTACTCCCCTTGCTGTTGCCCTCACGCCTCCCGGGAAAGGGGCCAACTCAGCAGTCAGTCTCAGAGGGAAACCTTCTTGGGAAACACTCCAGAGGGACCACCTGTGCTGGTGGGCAGTGGGGTTATTGGTCGCTGGGCGGCCCTCTGGAGTCCAACTTGCTGGAGAGGGCGCTCAGCACCAAGCGCTGCAGACCCACTGCCTCCCTTAGGCATCAGCTCTTGTGAGGTTCAATTAAATAGCTTGCTGGATACTGAGCAGAGTCTATTTCCTGCTGCCTCTGCCACAGTCTCCATGGGGCGCCTTACAAGAGTGGCTGCGAGCGGGCTTTCAGCTCCTCCTACGTGCCAGGCTCCCTCCTACCCGAGTGAGACAGCCATGAATATCCTCACTTTATGAAAGAGAAATGAGGCTCAGAGAGGTCTCGCTCGTGCTCATGCAGCCAGTAAGCGGCAGAGCCAGGACTAAAACCCGGGGCTCCCTGCGAGTTCACAGCCACCTCCGTGGACTGGCATGACCAGGACTTCACTGGTGCTTACTGCTGGTCCATTTTGGAGCTTAATCGTGGAAACTTCACTTAGCTTTCTATTTTCTCTATCAGCAATTCGTGAGCCATCATAGCCTATGAAAATAGCCCGTAGCAACAAGATGATGCTAAAAACTGGAAATGAGTCAGTGTTAGCACTTGTGTGCCCTTTCTGTTAGGGCTGCTGGAATTCCGTAAATAGCATGGGCCCCCAGGAGGTGTGGCCGGAGGATCCCTGAGAGCTCCGGTCACTTAACAGCCTCTCTGCTTCCCCGAGATTTCACCTGGAGACCTTCATTTCTTTGGGTCTGAAATCCTTTTTGATTTTCCAAAATACTCTAGTTAAAATGACAATACCTCTGAGAGTGGTCACATGAAACTTTGAGCCTACGCATCAGCTAAAAGCTTAAGCGAAGGAGCAGAGAGTGAGGCCTTAGGAAAAGGGCACAGGACGCACAAAGGTGGGCAAGAAGCCGGTGTGGACTCTGAAGCGGGAACCCACTTTGACTCCATGGTGATTTCACCTAAGGCCAGCGGGAAAGGGAGAATATTGTGTCTGCTGTTTATGGGTGTATTACAAATTACTCTGACACTTAGAAGCTTAAAGCAACAATAAACATTTATCATCTCACCCAGTTTCTGTGGGTCAAGAATCTGAGAATGGCTTAGTTAGGTGGTTCTGACTCCAGATGTCTCGTGAGGGTGCAGGTGAGAGTGGGCTGGGGCCACAGTTTCATCTGAAGGCTTGGCTGGGGCAGAAGGATCTGCTCCAAGGTGACTCACTCACCTGGCTATCGGCAAGATGATGCTGGCCAATAGCAGGAGGCCTCAGTCCCTCCCCACATGGACTCCCCATGGGGCTGCTTGCGTGTCCTCACAATGTGCTGGTCAGCTTCCTTCAGAGCAAATGAGCTGAGAGGAATTAAGAGAGAGAGAGCCGGCAGGCGCAAAGAGGAGGCTGCAGTGCTTTTTGTGACCTCACCTTAGCAGTCACACTCCTCCATTTCTGCAGTGTCCTGCTGGCTACCCTCTTCAGTGTGGGCAGGTCCTACACGAAGGTGTGAACACCAGGTGGTGAGATTGGTGGGAGCCATCTTGGAGCTGACTTATGGCTACCACAAGCATCATCTTTATTTTACAGGTGACAAAGTGGAAGCACAAAGAGCTGAACTGAATGTATTTAGGATTTTTTGTGAGGCAGGGATTGCTCTAGAACATTCTACACTAGAACACTAGAACATTCCTAGAAGCATTTACGACAGGGTCCGGCATCTAGCAGGCATTCAACAAACACTTGATGGATGAGACGTGTCAATGGGTGGTTGCTCGAGAAAAGAGAATGGTTCTTGAACCTCAGTCCATTTATTTACTGTTCTATGAGATGTCTTTAGGGAGCAGAGAGAGGAACAGGATTTTGCTTTGGTGCATTTCTCCTATCACTGACTTCTTGGCCACGTGTGTGTGACGGTGGCCGACTGTTCAGTGAGTCTTCTGTTTCTTTAAGACCCGAATCTTCTGGCGTGTTGTTGAAGGGAAAGGGTGAGTGGAAGCTCCAGAGTGAGGAGCCCTCCCCTCCTTCGGATGATAAAAGGGTCACTTTAATTGAAATAGAGTTATAACTGTTTGCCAGATTTAAGCATAGGCCCTCTCATATGTCAGACCCTTGGAGCAGAGAGATTATATATCCGGGCAGCATCTATATAAATGTATGTATAATTTATGCAATATTTGTCCTATTCACGCTTTCTACTTAGCCTATCCATTAAAGCCCATCACATTAATTTAATTGAAAAATTCTGGGGGAATTGTATTAGCTTTTTTCCCATTGAATTAACATTACAGCCTTTAAATAGATATCCTAGATGCCCATTGTTGCTAACAAAATTATTATGCAAATGGAAATCTGGCCTTTCTGGATTTGGCCATCCCCTTCCCACCCTCCTCCTCCTTGCGTGACCCCGTTAATTTAATTGCCCTTTCCCCTGAGTTCCCAGGCCACAGACGTGGGATGGGAACCCGGGCCTGAGCCCGAGGCTCCTCGCAGGGCTCCGGGGCCAGGTCCAGGCCAGGATAGCAGCCTGGAGCTCCAGTCTCGGGTCTCCAAGGCCCTTGTGAAAACGCTCTTATCTCAAGAAAGGAGAAAGAGTGTGCGGTCCCTCCCCAGGCCCCTTGGTGGCCAAGAACACGCTTGGTATCGAAGAGCGCGGGTGTGTGAGTCAGAGGCGCTGGGTTTGAAATCGGATTCTGCCCCTAGTGACTGGGATTCTGAGCAATTGTCCTAACCCCTGTCCAACCAAGAGAACCACTGCTTCTTCAAGGGAAGCTGGAGGACGACATGAAATAATGGACAGAGCCTGCACTGGGTGGGCATTCATAAAGGGTTGCTATTATCGTTTATTCATTCATTCATTCATTCATTCATCCATGCATTCAGGAAATAATTCTGGAGCCCTGCTCTGTGCTGGCCACTGGGCTAAGTGCAGGGGAGGTGGCGAGAACCACATGACCCAGATCTCTGAGATCCTCTAGCTTGTACTGTGGGGTGGAAGTAGAGACAGGGAATAAATAGGTAAATAATATGACTGTGGATAGAGGTCAGCATTATTGCCGTTATTAGTATGTCAAGCATGCGTTGAAAAAGTGAAAAGTTCAGTCCTCTTAATTAATCGGCCCCCTGATTTGCTAGACCATTTAATCCTCCCGGAAGTAGAGCCGGCCGTTTCCCTGGGTGTGGATCAGAGATCCCTGGTTCCACCCTGGGCCCCGCTGGAAGGCTTCTTCTCCAACTTGACCTGCTAGGTGGCCGCAGCCAGAAGCTGAGTGACAGGGACTCGAGAGCATGGACAGCTCTTTGTG
This sequence comes from Equus asinus, assembly GCF_041296235.1. Lineage (NCBI taxonomy): Eukaryota > Metazoa > Chordata > Mammalia > Perissodactyla > Equidae > Equus > Equus asinus. Next base: position 82,206,674 of record NC_091797.1, on the reverse strand, counting down.
AAATTGGCCTTGCTCCTCTTTGAATGGGGTAAGGGGTCTCCAGGCCCCCCTGGGGTCTTATCTTTCTGACCGAGCTCGTGAAGTGATCCTCAGCTAGTCTCCCTGGATGGACACCAAGACTTCACTGCCCTTCCAGACCTTCCAAGGGGGCTTCTCTCTCTTACCTCATTTTTCCCATCTGTTTAATCTCCAGGAGTCTCTCCCTTTTCCTGAATGTGCTCTGCTATTTGCATAGACACTAAGCAGATTAAGACGAGACTTGGACAAGGAGAATCAAAGCTTCCTTTGCCTTTGGGGGTTGAAAACACAGCTCTGAAATAAGACGGGGGTGGAAACCCGCCCAGCCCAGTCCACGGGTTGGTTCTGCCAGTGAAACTAGTGCCAGACTAGAGTCTGGGAAGATGGGTCCCTGCTTTCTTGCCGTTCCAGTCATCTATTGCTGCGTAACAAATGAGCCTTAACCAAAGTGGCTTAACACAACAGGCGTCGATTATCTTTCGTAGTTTCTGCAGGCTAGGGAGTTAGAAGCAGCTCGGCTGGGCAGTCCTGGTTCAGGGTATCTCACGTGGCTAAGGCAGAGGCAATCTGGAAGGTGTCTTCATGCTCACGTCTGGCACCTGGACTGAGAAAACTTGTACAGCTGGGGGCAGGAACCGCTGGACCCCCTGGGTGCACAGTATATCTCAGTGTGGTCTCCCCACATGGTCTCTCCAGCATGGTGGCTCCAGGGGAGCTGGACTTCTCACGTGGTGGTCAAGGCAGGTGTCCCGAGAGAAAGGGAGAAAGCCGGGTGGAAGCCGCCTCACTTTCTCTGACCTCTCCTGGGAAGTCTTGTTGTCAGTTCTGCTGCATTCTCTTGAAGCAATCACAGAGGCAAGCCCGGGTTGAAGGGAAGGGGAAATAAACCCCACTTCTTGATGGCCATTGGCATGGTTCCGGAAGACCACGCGGAACTGAAAATATTGCGATGGGTAATGCCTACTCTTAAACCTTCCTGGTTGAGATTATTACGATGGTTGGAGACTCAAATATGCAAAGTGAGACAAAAAGCTGCTAGGAGATAACAGAAGAGAACATCTTCATGACTGTAGGATAGCAAAGTGGCCCAATAAGAAAGATATATTTGGTCTCCCCCCCTGGTTTCTGACACAGAACTCCTAAAACCCTTGTAACATCCTGAGTGAGAAGGGTGTGAGCAACATCTTTATCCTGATACTTGCTCTTTGACTCCAGTTCCTGAACTGAGTGCCTACAATGCTTAGAATTTCCTGAGTGGCAAGGGTGACGGGAGTGTCTGACACAGAGCTCCTAAATCCCACAGAATTTCCCAGGGGATCCTGGGAGCATCCTTTTTTCTAATGAGGTGACTCTGGGTGTGCTCCTGGACAGCTGTAGGATGGGAGCTGGTCTCCAGGAAGATCAAGCCATGATTAGAAGCTTGGAACTTTCAGCCCCACCTCCCATCCTCTAGGGAGAGGAGAGAGGCTGGAGACTGAGTTAATGACCAATCATGCCCACATGATGAAGCCTCCATAAAAATCCCTAAACTGTGGGTTTTGGGGAGCTTCTGGGTTGGTGAATGCATCCACGTTCTGGAGAATGGTGCACCCTGGCTCCACGAGGACAGAAGCTCCTGTGCTGGGGACCCTTCCGGACTTCGCCCTATGGACTTCTTCATCGGGTTGTCCATCTGTATCTTTTATAATAAACTGGTAAATAGAAGTAAATGTTTCCCCGACGGTGTGGGAACTCCTGACCTTTAGCCAAGTCAGAAGAAATGTGGGGACCCTGGAGACCCGTTATTTGCAACAGGCATCTGAGCGGGGGCAGTCTTGTGGGGCTGAGCCCTTAACCTGTGGAGTCTGATGTTAATTGCGAGCAGTTAGTGTCAGAAATGAAGTAAATTATAGGACACTCAGTTGGCGTCCAGAAAGTTGGAAAGTTGGTTTGTGCAGGGGAAAAACCCCACACTTCTGGTGTCAGAACTGTTGGGAGTAGAAAACAGTTTTTCTTTAGCAAATATTTCTGAAACAGGATGCACACACACACAATGAACCTTAAAGAAAACAACTGATTAGTTGGACTTCATTAAAATCAAAAACTTTCATTCATCAAAAACTCCACTAAGAGAATGAAAATGCAAACCACAGAGTGAGAGAAGATAGTTGGAATAAAAGTATCAACAGAAGACTCATATTCCGAATATTTAAAGAACTTCTGTAAGTCAATAAGGAAAAGACCAATGACCCAAGTTTTTGAAAAATGGGGAAAACATATGAAAAAGCTTTTCACAGGAGAGAAATCCAAATGACAAATAAATCTATCAAAAGGGTCAACATCATTAGTAATTAAGGAAATGCAATTCAAACCACAATGAGAATTTTTATACATGTGAAAACTTTTAGCTGAACAACTAAGATTTTTGAACTTTTTCACAGACATACAAGAATGGCTAAAATTGCAAGAAAAGAAACCTGTCAATACCAAACGTGGCAATGCTTGGAGCAGCTGGAACTCTCCTACACTGAAGGTAGGAGTGGAAATTAGTTGAACTACTTTGGAAGATTATTTAGCAGTATTTACTAAAGCCAAATGTAACACACATACTCTGGGAATATGCTCCATAGCAATGCATAAATATGTGCACCAAAGGACACAGCCAGGAAGGTTCACAGCGGCATTATTTGTAATAGTCCTGTCTTAGTCTGCTCAGGCTGACATAACAGAATACCACAGTAGTCCCTGGGTCAAATCCAGCCCACTACCTGTTTTATAAATAAAGTTTTATTGAGACACTGCCATGCTCATTCATTTACATATCGTCTATGACTGCTGGAGTGCAACAACACAGAGTTGAGTAGTTGTGACAAACCGGATGGCCCATAAACCCTAATATATGTACTATTTAGCCTTAATAGAAAGAATTTGCTGACCCCTGTTCTATAGCATCTTACCTTGGGGCATCAATCCATCCTATGTCATGTATTAGAGGAGAGTCCGAATTGGTTTTCAAGAAAAAGGTCGGCCCTATCGCAGGGCTCTTCTTCAACCCGCCCCCACATGTAGCTGGGGTGCCTTCTATTAGGTGGATACCCCTTGGGTTCAGTGCTTTAAGATTCCATACGAGGAGGCCAGCCCCACCCTGCCTTCTGCTGATTGTCAAAGTAATTTCATTTGCTTTGCATTTCCTTTCCTAATTCTGCTTTTAAAAATTCTGATCATTTGAATTACGAAAGTAGTACATATCCTTTGTAACAATTCAAATAATAAAGGAATGTCTCAAATAAAATTAATAGTCTCTCCACTCCTTTCCAGTCCAGCTCCCAGATGCAGTCGCTGTTAACAATTGGTCTAAATGTTTCCCTACTGTTTTCTTTATTTATAAAAACATGTAGAAACCCATTTACAGGGTGTGACTTTTTTTTTGGTCTTTTAATTTTTTTCAATAAAAATAGGATCACGCTTGCTTTTATTCCATTTAACAAGGTGTTGTGGGCATATCTCCCAGTCAATATGCACAGATTGATTTTAAAATTTTTAATAGCTGCACTGTATTCCTTAATATAAATATATCATGATTTGTTCAGCCATTTCCCTGTTAATGTACATTTACATTGTTTCCAGGTCCTTTTTTTTAACGATTACAAATGATGCTGCAGTAAACTTCTTGATGTATTTCTGTCTTTATAGACTGGCATTTTCTTTTCTCGTGGATATATTCCCAGAAGTGGGAGTGCCAGGCCACAGTTTTAATTTTCAAAAATACCAACAGTTGATTTTCCACAGTGTTATAATAATGTACGGTCCTCCCCCGATGGTGTTCGAGAGAAATGGAGTCTTTACACCCTCGCCAGCTCTGGATGTTACACATATTTTCCATTTTTGCCAATCTGATGGGTAAAAAATAGTATCTCATTGTTCTCATTTGCATTTCCCTGACAAGCCAGCCTGAGCATCTTTTCATATGTTTATTGGCCATTTGCATTTCTGCTTCTGTGAATTCTGTAGCCTTGGCCCATGTTTCTCCTGGGTTATGGGTCTTTTTCTTCTTAATTTGTAGGACCGTTTTATAACTGAAGAATATTAACTCTTTATTCATTATGTGGCTGCAAATATGTTCTTTGTTTATTGTATGTTTTGCCATGGCTCTACTTTTCATAAAAAAAAATTAAATTTCTGCCACCCAGGTTCTTGCTATGAATATAACTAAAACTGTCTGCTTTTCAATTCTTATCAGAATTTCAACTGTGAGAAATAATGTGGTGGAGCTCTGTTTAAAGCAGTGGTTCTCAAACATTTTCTAATTTTAAGTAACAGATTTTTTTTTCCCCCAAACACGATCTTAGGTAGATAAAAGAGAAACTGCTGTGGTTGAATTGGGTCCAAGGGCTCAGCTCTCTGCCTGCAAAGGGCTTCTTCCCCTCTCTCAACAGCTCCTGAGACACTGTGGGAACCACTGGTTCTCCATGGAACCTCGTTTGAGAATCACTGACCTAAGACTCTGCCATCCCTTCGTTCATTTAATCAGTTTTCTGCGGTGTGTTCCATAGAATATTAAGCAGGATGTTAACGAGTGCTTTGTGAAGAAAAGACTCTAGGGTTGTTCTGTGGCCTGCCAAAACGAGGCGTGCTTTCCCGTTCTGAACTAGATCACACTTTGATTCTTTTGAGATGGAAATGCTAGTCTACCAAGGGACAGGAACTGGACAAAGGGTAACACACACCCTCTCTTTCTTTTCCTCCGCGATGCCAAAACAAATAGACAGTTATTGCCCTTGCTGCTCCCGGCCATCTGCTGAAGGTGCCACTCTTTAGTTTTCTGCTAGTCTGAAGAAATATTGCTCATTTAGCGATCAGCGTTATGGATAACCGAGGGGACGTGTCTGACATCGACACAGGCGGCCAGCAAGGCAAAGGCTCGGGCTGACCCCTTTTGATTTTCCCGGGGGCAGAAATTGTGGGCTCTCCAGGACGTTCAACCACATCTTTCTTCTGCTTTATTTGGAATTTGGAAGGACAAGTTTCTCCCTAATCTTTTTTTTTTCTTTTTCTGGAGTCATATCTATAAAAAAGAGCAAGTAAAAAGGATTTTAAACAAAGATACTTTAGGCAGGAGATTTGCAGATATTATTTTGTCTCCTTTCTAAGCCCTTTAAAGAAAGGACAAAGGAAAGAGGATTGGCATACCTTGCTTAAGAATAATAGTCTGTTAATCCCTTCTGTTCTTACGAGAAGGAAAAGCTCTTACACAGAAGGAGCAGTGGAACCTACGTCCCATTTGGAGACTGTTCCTGGGTTCTTGCACAACAGTAGTCAAAGGAGCTTGGGAAATGCTGAGTTTCTTTACTGCAGGACTTCTCAGAGCCTTTAAAATGCGAGTGTTCACTGTGAAGTTCCAGGAGGAAGACGTGGGTGGGTTTCTCACCTTCCCTTGACCACAGAGCCCTTTGTGGGCAGAGCTTCCCCAGGAATGGTGTTCCCTCACACGCCCTTTAGAAAAAGCTGGACCAAATAGTCTTACGTTGTTCCTGGGATAAAACCAGACTCTCAGAGAATTGCAACCTTTAATCCCTTTGATTTGGCCACTTACGGATTTGCTTGGATTGACCTTCCTTTAACCTGCATTGTGGGACATTATAGAGAACTCGTTGTATCACCTTGCTATCATTTTTATTTCAGGGAAGTTGTAATTTTATACAGCCTGTTACAAGTAAAAGCTGTGTTTTCCTAAGCAATTGGTTTGCTTATATCTAACGCCATGAATTTTACAACCTATTATATTTCCCTCTTTGCTGTTACTACCAGGATGCTCAAACAGGTTTGTGGGCCACTGCCAGTAATGCTATAGAAATCTGTAGTGTATATTTTGGGTACCAATCTTATCTTTTATTTCAACATATTTTCCTACCTTTATATTCACTTAGCCCCCATTTCCTTGTTTTAAAATGTTTACTTTGTTGTATTGATGTATGTAAATGCGCCGTCTTCCAATCCTTTTTTTTTAAATGTAGCAGAGCATAATAATAAAATAAAGACAAACCCACATACCTATTCCAACTAGCATGTAGTAAATGCTTACTACGTGCAAAGTACCTGCTAGGGCCCTAGGGAAATAACTACGAACAGGTCACGGTCCTCATCCGTTGAAGGGTTTACAGGGTTGCAGGTGAAGCAGACCAAGTCAATTACCACAATCCCCGGGGATGGGCATAAGTAATCGCTACAATGTTGCCTGTTAAGTAACAGGAGAAGTATGTTTCAAGTGCTCTGGACATGCCAGAGAGAGGGAGTGGAGAGACCACACAGAGACGGGCCCAATTGCCCGAGGTCCCTCAGCTACTTCTGCTCCCAGTTCTCTAGGTCTTTCCAGCCCCAGCCTCACGCCAGCCCAGCTGACACCCAGCGGAGCAGGGAGGGCCCCTCCGAGCCCTCCCAAATGACAGACGTGTGAGCAAAATAAATGTTGTTTTGAACTAAAAAGAAATTGCTGTGGGAACCCAGTGAAGAAGCAACTCGCTCTGTGAGGAAGAGTGAGAGGGACATTGGGAAGAAGAAGGGAAGAGAGATTGTCAGCCTGGGCCTGCGGGCGAGGTTCAGGACATCCGCCCCCAACTTGCAAGCACGTGCAAAATTGTGTGTACGCGTCTGTGCACTTTTTGAGAAGAGGGTCCCTTGCTCTCCTCAGATTCTCAGAAGGGTTCACGACCCACGAAAGGTTAGGATCCATTGCCTTCAAGAGTGAGAAGACAATTGCCAGGAAAACAAAGGATGGAAAAAATGTGCAAAAGCCTGAGAGTCTGTTTTGGCGAATGTGTGGGGTAGAAATGACTGGAGATTCACATTCACTCACTTGGTCATTCTTTCCTTCAACAAATCATTTACTGCACACCTGCTGTGAATCAGACACTGTGCTTGGCGTCCGAAATATAATGGCGAACACGATCATTTGTCCCTTCACAGACCTCGCAGGCTCTAGACACTTCCCCGAAGGCTGCTCTAATCCTGAAATCTCTTTCCCACTGGCCTGGGAGACATCCTTCCTCTGGGTATTTTGGCTTCCATCATCTCTCCCTGTAATCTTTTTTTGGAACCGTATGGAGCAGACAACAAGACACAAGTCACTAAAACCCTCCCAGGAAATAATTTTATAACCTTATTTTGGCCTTTTCTCAATGAGCATGAAAGTACCAAGATTTCTTTCTTGGGAGAGAAAAAGCCCCACAAACAGTGAAAAGGTTTCTTTCTAAGTTGAACCAGAGGATGGACACAGCTAAAAACCAAGGCTGGAGAGAAACTTGGCTATGGGATGTGAAGTGCTTTTATTTGACTGTGATTTTGATTTAAATCTTGATTGTGTACAAATAGCATCTCTCAAAACCTTAAATCTCCAAAACCCTGGGCACCTTTGAAGACTTGTCCATTTTTCTTTCTCTCCTCTCATCTCACCCCTCCCTCCCTCTTGCCTTCAAAATTGTCCTCCAGCCACATCAGGACAGCTTTGCTCTGCAGTCGTGAACTGGATTCTTGGTTTTATCGCTGACTCACAGTTCCACGTGCTGGACCACAGATTTCCCATCTCTGAAATGGGTGTGATCATACAAGAAAGTAATGTTTGGGGAAATTTTAAGGACCTCAGGTGATGAGCTTGTAGAAGTTACACACACACACACACAGTATCTGATTAGCCTCTAGGCAGCGTGGGGGCGGTGGAATTTCCTCAGAACAATCCAGGCAAAGAACATCCAGTTCCCTTACCCGTCGGTGCATTTGTCTATATGTTTGGTTGAATTAAGCTACTTGATAAACTAGCCTGCAGCCACTTCATACTCACTCTTGAAACACAAAGCATTCTCTCCCAGGCAAGGCGCTTCCAGCTCTGGGTGGTTAGGAGCAGAGGAAGGGGCATGGACACGTTCTGTTTCTTGCTCTGTTCCCAGGAGACAGGTTCAAGCTTGCCTTTCACCCGTAAGTGAGTTTTATTCACTGGAAGTCTTCCTAGAACATTGGCAGACTCAGAGAATCTGTTCTGAGTGAGCCCTAAGCCGGTGTTTCTGGCCTGATGCAAAGTTTGTACTGTCTGTATGCTGCCTATAATGTGGAATTGTCACAAGGTAACTTTTTCTGTGTTGCAGGGGAACGCAGGGATGTTAGGGGAAAGAAGGCAGCTATGCGGTCTAGTGGTTAAACAGCCAAAAGAAATCGCAAGGCTCTGAGTTTTACAGCCAACCCCACTTAAAGATTTTGTTCTCTCATAAACGTTGTGTAATGTGTCTGTTGTTTTTGCCTGCCTAGCAGCCATTCTCTTTTCTTCTGGGAAAAGCAACCCAGTTGTGTTTTGGCAATCTATACACCCCCATTGGATAGCATTGTGGTAGTATCATTAATCAGAGTGTCTTGCCTTCTTGGGGCCAAGAGGTAAGCCCACAATTGTGGCTAAGCCACACACGTCCTCCCAGCACTCTGAGTCTTGAAAGGCCCCACAACTCTTTCAAGAGCTCATTCGTCCAGGTATCTGTGCCCTGAAGAGACTATCTCCTAGTTCCCCTGGGTCTCCAGGGCTGCTCTGGCCTCTGTCCCTTCTGAGGACTGTCTTTGGCTATTATTTCTATTCTGTGATTCCCCCTAAGCCCTTACAGTGCATTCTTTTTTTCCAGTTAAATTAGTTAGAATCAACTTCTGCCTCTGGCCATAATAAAGTAACTGGTACCAGACTTGTTTTCCAGCCACACACAACCAGAGAGCTGGGCAAGATCAATGAAACAACTGTTTTCAGACATTGGGCAACAGGCAGTCAGAACTGTGAACCTTAAAAGAAGGCAGGCAATGAAGTGTGCCCCACAATCACCTTGGCTTTCTTCCTGGAAGTGCTTTCCAGGCTGCAGCACAGGGAGGAGAAACCTGGGCAGAGAATGGTGGCCTCTCTGAGTGGAGGAGACATGGGTTATCAATATGTGGAGGGTGAAGAGGCTGGAAATTGTGAGCCAAAGTTCCAGAGAAGAAGGTGCTACATGGATAAACAGTGCCAGAAATCTGTATAGGGAGCCCCTTGAGTTTCTGGTTACATACTGAATTGCTAGGCATTGGATGAAATGTTGCGTAGATGGCAAAGCACAACTCCTGGCGAGGTACAAGCTGAATAATTCCCAGAGCTCTCATGGGACTTGGGGACACCCAAGTTTTAGAAAGTAGACTGGGTCTCCTTAGAGTCCCCGGTGAGGTCACATCCTAGTGGTAGGGCTAAACTAGCCTTAGAAGAAAGGCTCCTCTAGATCCAGCCCAAGAAAACTTTTAAAAGCCTCAAAAAATCAAACTGACCAGTAAGTAACTTAACTACCTGCCAAAAGTGAACTTCAAAGGAAAGCAACAAAATTCAGACATTGAGCTGCATAACATTAACAATGTCTAGCATCCAATAAAAAATTACTAGACACCTAAAGAAGAAGGGAAATGAGTCTCATTACCAGGAGCAATATCCGTCAATGAAAACAGACCCAAAATGACAAAGATGATGTAACTAACAGATAAGGACTTTAAAACAGCTATTGCAAATGTTTTCAAAGATTTAAAGGAAAACATGAACATAGTGAGCAGTGGAAGACATTAAAAAAAAAAAATGAAATGAAACTTCCAGAAAGGAAAAATACAATATCTAAAACAAAAATTTCACTGGATAGGCTTAACAGTATATTAAAGATTGCAGAAGAAAAAAATTAGTACACATGATAACATTATAAAAGAAGCTATTCGAATTGTAGCACAAGGAGAAAAAAGACTAGGAAAAAACATGACTCCAGCATCAAGGACCCCTGCAATAGGATTAGATGCAGCCTACATTTAATTGGAGTCCCAGGAGGAAAGGAGGGTGGAAAAAATACCTGAAATGATGACAGGTGAAGATGTTCCAAAACTAATAAAAACTGTAAATCTACAGATCCAAGAAACTTAACAAATTCCAGGCAGGATAAACACAAAGAAAGCAACCTCAAGGTACATCATAATGAATTTACCTAAAATGAGCAATAAAGAAAAAAATCTTAAATGCAGCCAAGATGAAAAGATATGTTACGTAAAATGAATACTGATAAGAATTACCAGTGATTTCCCCTTAAAACCAATGTAAGCCAAAGACAATGGAATAACATCCTTAATGTGTTGAATGAAAAAAAAATCTGTCAATCAAGAGTCTATGTCCAGTGAAAATATCTTTAAAACATGAAAGTGAAATAAAAATGTTTTTCAGACAAAAAAAAGAAGGTAGAATTTGTTATGAGCAGACTTGCACTATAAGGAATATTAAAAGAAGTTCTCTTTTAGGTTGAATAAACGTGATACCAGGTGGAAGCTCAGATCTACACGAGGAATGAAGAATGCCGGAAATCATAAATATGTGAGTAAATATCAAAGACATTTGTATTCTTGTTTCTTAATGCGAGTTATCCAGAGTCAGACTGCCTTGGCATTTCAGAATCTAGAATCGAGATGTAGAAACAAGGAACTGTACGGCTTTTCAGAAAGCATCTCATCTCTGAAGCAAGTATGACAAAATGTTATTTATGGACAGCAAATACATGGTTAATTGTCATAGTAACCTTTGTACTCATATACAAATGTTTAAAAGTTTAAAAATATACCTACTCTTCTATTTTGTAGATGAGCCACTCAAGGCCTTGAAATTTATGTGACTCTCCCAAAGTATGACCCAGAGCCTAGGTATGCTAACCACATCACCATTTTCCTTCCCAGGGCTAAGTGGGTCAGATCCCAGCTCTGCGTTCAAACCACAGCCCAGCCACTTATTAGCAGTGTGATTTTGAGCACTTGATTAAATGTCTCTAAGCCTCAGTTTTTTCTCATAAAATGAGAATAATAGGATGCCTACCTCCTTCAGTCCCTGAGACTATCGCAGAAGATATTGTATGGAGCAGGACTGTTTCCCTCGGTTTGGGCATCTCCCTCCGGCAGGCTTGCCTGAAGAGGCACCAAGTCAGCCTCCAGCAGCGCCAAGCTCATAGCCCGCTCGTACAGTAGAGCCAGAGAAAGGCAATTTCTCTTTCCCAATAGTTTCAGCGACTATTCACGCTGCTTGGCCACTTTGGGTCACACGCCCATCTCTGCACTAACCCCTGACTCTGATTGGCCAGGCCTGCCTTGTATACCCTCCTTGGATCACAGGGGTGGAAGAGAGATGGTTTCCTAAAGGTAAACTGGATGCTGTACTGTCGTAGATGCTGAACTGCCAGAACCCATGGACATTTAGGACTCGAGTAAAGCACAGGACAATAAGAGCAACCAAGTACGGCCTCGTCCAAGTACAGCTTTGCAGGTACGAACTCACTTCCTCCTTATAATGTGTCAGGGGGAAGCTCTTGGAAGCCCCAAACTCACAGAAGCTCCAGCTCTGTGACGGTTGTCCAGTCCCAGCTCGCAGCCTGTGCGACCAGGTGCCTCCTGTCCCCAGGCCCCTCGTGGAGAACTCCCATACTCACCCTCAGCTCTGGGCTTGCTTTCCTTTTTTTGTTTTTGGCCTCTGGGAACTTCCCTGACTTCCTTAGAAACTCTGTTATGCATTAGCAATCATTGTTCTTTTCAACATCTCTACATGTGTCATAGTACGTAGTTTTCCCGTCATCTCCCCGTTGTACAGATGAGGAAACTGAGACCCAGAGAGGTTAAATACCTCCCCCCAGTCCACATCTGGAAAGCTAGTAAGTGGCAGAGCTGGTTTTCAAACCCAGAGCCTGTTTCCTAACACACCATGCCCAGCTCCCTCAGTGACGGTGACTGGGGGATGAGGGCACACACCTGGGCTGTGGCAGAGTCTTATCTAGAAGAGGGATCCCAGCTCCTCCCCGGTCCCTGGGGTCCTCAGGCACCATCCTGCTTCCTGATAATAATGAAGCCCTGGGGGAAAGGGAACCTCAACGTCCAAGTAAGACACCTTGCAACCAGGATGCTGTGAATATTTCCACTCTGGACGAGGGGAAGTGCGTGGCCAGGGGAGGACATGGCAAATGGAAGCCGTGGTGGCTCTACTCATCTCTGGCAGCTGCCATGACAAATCCTGGGTGTTCCTTGCTTGCAGTTGTGTATCTTCAACCTCTATCTCTGTCTCCACCTGGCCTTCGCCTCTGTACGTCTCTGCATGTTCTCTTCTGTGTCTAATCTCCTCCTTCCCTTTTTTTTTTTTTTGAGGAAGATTAGCCCTGAGCTAACATCTGCTGCCAATCCTCTTCTCTGAAGAAGACTGGCCCTGAGGTAACATCTGTGCCCATCTTCCTCTACTTTATGTGTGGGACGCCTACAGCATGGCTTGCCGAGCAGTGCCATGTCCGCACTCGGGATCTGGGCCTGCGAACCCTGGGCCGCCAAAGCAGAACGTGCGAACTTAACGGCTGCGCCACTGGGCCGGCCCCCTCCTCCCTCACTCTTATAAGGACACCTGCCATTGGATTGAGGGCCCACACAGGCCATCCAGGATGATCTCATCTTGGGATCCTTCAGTTAATTACATCTGCAAAGACCCTTTTTCCAAATAAGGTCACATTCACAGGTTCGGGGTTAGGACACGGTCATAACGGTTTATTGGGGTTGAGGGGTGGGGAGTGCTAGTTCCGCTACAGCGGAAAAGCTGCCGGATTTGCTCCATCTCCGAGCCGTGGATGACAAGGAGGGAGCCAGGGCTTGGCGAAGGGAGCAAGCCGCCTTCTGGGTTTCTAACAGCGCCTCTTCTATTGTTTTGTGTTTTTCTCTTTTGTTTTGAGGTTTTCTGCCCTCTTTTCTGGAAGGTGCACAATGCTCGGCTCTGTGGTTATTTTCGCCTAACAGCTGTGTTTCCGGTGAGCAGCTGGGAGATGCTTCTGACTCAGCAGAACTGGAGCAGTAACCGTCAAGAAGCCGCTCAAGCGAGGCTAGAAATCAAGAAGCAGTTTCCCCCCCAGTCCCCGTCCTTTCACTTCCCCACCCGTGGGCACCTTTTGAAAGTCTCACAGAGCACTTCTGAAAAACCGCTTGGACCCGCGTGCTCGAGGCCTGGCTGGAGGTGGGCCCGCAGCTAGGCTTTCCGAAAACAGATGGATTCCGGAAAGGACTGTGCCAAACCCGCCGGCTTTGTTTGGAAGGCCCCTCCCAGGAGGCCCCCCCTTCCCCGCGCGGCTTGTATCTTACAAGTTTCCCACAGGTCTGAGCAGTGAAAGCAGAGGCGGTCGGGACTTCTGTGGTTTTCCAGGGTGGGGCCCAAGTTGCCTTCCCCAGGCCGGGGTGGCTTAGGTTCTGCAGCTCGCCTGTTTTTCAGAGGTGATGATTTCGCCCTGGGTCTGGGAGGCGGCTCCAAATTTCTACCCACTGGCCCTGGATTCCAGCCCTGACCTCGAGGGGGGTGCTAGAAGTCCTGCCCGCAGCGGGAAGGGAGCAAACCAGAGAGGACCCGGCGTCCTGGAGAGCTGGCCTCTGTGCATGCTGGTGCCTGCAAAGGGCTCACGGGAGAGGGAGACAGCTGCACCCGGAGCGCCTTGCTGCTGTTCCGAGAAAGAAAGGAACAAATAAATTTAGCTCCAACCTACGCATCCTTCACAGCTGCTTATTGACCAAACAGAAAGGGGCCTCTCTTTCAACCCTGGCTTCTCAGCTCTGTGCCCAAGGAGGTCTGCCACGGCCCGCACAAGGGGCTTTTCTGGGAGGTAACCGACCCCGGCCGCCTTTAGCTCTGGGCTGGGCGTTGCACAAGAGCTCAGGTTCAAGGTGCGTGGTGCTTTTGGCCATCCTGAAATAAAATGGTGGCCGGGAAGCGTTTCCACCCGGGCCTCGCTCAGCTCCTGGAACTTCTCATGCGCGTCTTTGGGAGGCAGAGCGTGGGGCAGGCTTGAGGGATGTGTGGCTGCTCCAAGGCCAGCCGATAGCTCCCTGAGCCATTAGTTTAATAGCACCATTCGTGGGAATAAAGAACTCGCTGACGGGGGTCCGCAAGTTAAGAGACTGGAACAAAGTGCTGAAGAGGTTTCAGGCAGCTCGCCAGTGTGGAGGGGTTCCTGTGGGACAGGGAGGGCTGGCCCTGTGCTTCCAGTCACCGGAGTCTGGCTCAAGTCCTAGCTCCACCGCCTAAGGGCAGGGTGCCTCTGGGCAGGGAGAGCTGGCTCCTCACCTGGAAGTGAGATGCTGGCCGTGACACTGGGCCCTTCTGAGCCTTGGCTCCTTACCTGGGAAGCAGAGATAGTGTTCTAAGCTTGTCATGAGGATTAAAGGACATCGTGTCCCCAGCACGCCTGGCCCAGTTCTTGGTGTGCCAGGAGGGCCTGTGGTAACTGTTTCACCTGCCCGGGCCTGTTGTCTTCCCTTCTGGCCACGGCGTCCCACTGTCTCTCCTCCTGCTCTTCTCCATAAGATTTGGGGATCACCTTACTCTCAAACTCTGAAGATGAGCACGTAGCCCAGGCCAAATCATGGACAGTCCCACACACCCCTGGCCATAGTGATTAGTTTCTGGATGTGCATGGGACCCAAGCTGGGACAATCAGAGCCAACTTTAGGAATGTTATTGGAACTATTAGGACAGAGAAAATCTTTCTTCTGGGTTTCTAAGAGGTCAAGGTTTAAATGTGGTGCTGCTGGTGGCTGTCTTTGTATAAAGGAGGGAAGAATCTGCCAACAGGAGAAGGAAGCCAACAGAGAGAAAAACAAACATGAGATGACTGTGTCCTGACCATTTGACCCCTTGATCCAGCCATACCTGAACCCATCACTCCTTAAACTTCCCAGTTATCTGAGCCAATATATTCCCTTTTTGCTTTAAGCTAGTCTGAGTTCAGTTTCGGTCTCTTGCAATCAGAAGAATCCCCACAGCTCAATAAATATCTTTTTGAATCTGAATCTACCTGTGGCCTCATCCAGAACCAAGAGGCAGGCGGATGACTGCTCAGTGCCGCCTCCAGCAGTGAGAGTCTGTAAGGAGTCTCTATTTTCTGGCACGCTGATTTCCTTTAGGCCTCGCTTGCAGATAGGCAAGCAAAATAGTGAGAGGAGAAAAAAGAAAGCGGTTATAGAGTGAAACCGATTGGGCTCAAATCCCTTCTTGGTCATTTATTAGCTCTGAGACCTTGGGCCAATGACTTCTTCTCTGTGACCCTCTGTTTTCCCTCCTGTGGAAGGGGATAACAGTGCCACCTTTGAGGGGCAGCGGATATGGGTGCTAGATTCTGAAGTCAGCGTGAAAGCAAAGGTACCCATGAGAATCCCTTAGACTCGCCCCCCTCCAGGAGGAAGGGCACCACATAAGTCTCAGCAAGTCGCCACGGCCCAGCCCCTGCTTCCCCCTCCTTGCACCCATCACTTCTTCTGCTGTTGAGCACCAGGTGAGGTGGTTGACTTGGGTCTTGAAACCCAAAAATACGCATTTGAAACTCTAGAGCAGTGGTTCTCAACTGGGGTGATTTTGCCCCCAGGGGACATTCAGCAATGGAGACATTTTTGGTTGTCACACATGGGAGGGGGTGTTACTGGCATCCAGTGGGTGGAGGCCGGGATGCCGCTGCACAGGACAGCTCCCATAACAAATAGTTCCCTGGCCCGGAATGTCGGTGGGGTCAAGGTTGAGACACCCAGCCCTCGAATCATGCTTAGCACGGAGCCAGCTGCTTCTGGGAAGGGTCCTGGGGCTGGAGGCTGCCAGAAGAGTGGATCCACACATTCCATTTCCGTGCTTCCCGTGTGGCAAGTCCACAGAGGGATGTGACAGGTGGCGTTGTCCTTTCAACGAGCATTTCTTTCTCTTCGATTCGGCCGACTGCGTGTGGTTGAATTTGTGTAAGTTACCTGCGTGCAGGGTGTGCCAGCTCCACTTCTGCCTCCGAGCTCCCGGGAGCATCAGAGAAGGCCCCGTGGAGGGCTTTGCACAGAGCGGGCCCTTAGGCATTCGCAGTTGCTGCTTTTATTATGTTCACACGCAGCACAATCTTGTGCATAGTAGGTGCTCAACACGGGTTTGCTGAATTGCCTTGAATTCACGGGGAGTTCTCTGGGCCTTGGGAGGGAGGGAATCTCGATGCTCAGTTCCTGTCTGATCTTCCAGCTCACACGAGATCCCCTGCCACCACCCACTTCAATAGCTGTCACCCTTCCTGTGCTTTTCACAGTCGTCGGCCCCAAGCGCAGGGAGCATGGCGTCAGTTTGCCTGGAGACCACACTCAGGCCCCCAGCCCCAGCTCCTGCACTGGACCCTCAGCCCCACCGCTTCACCTCTTGCAGCCTTCCTTTCCTTCCGTAAACTGGCGATCGTAACCCCACCCCCTGTGCGAGATGCTCTGTGGGGCTCATCTTAAGTGCAAGCCCCACACCGACTTAGACACGGGCACCCCGGGCCTCAGATTCAGCCTGAGGGCTTGTTCCATCTGGCCCACAGTTTTTTTTCTTAACTATTTGAGTTAATTTTCTTTTTTTTAATTGAGGTGCAATTCACATAATATAAACTTAGCCATTTCAAAGTGGACAATGCAGTGATATTCAGTACATTCATAGTGTGTAACCATCTCTATCTAGTTCCAAAACATCTTTATCACCCCAAAAGGAAGCCCCATACCCATTATTCACTCATCCCCATTCCCTCCTCCCCCAGCCCTTGGCGCCCTCTATCTGCTTTCTCCATCCACAGAGATGGATTTGCCTGTTATGGACATTTCATATAAACGGAATCATGCTATATGTGACTTTTTGTGTCTGGCTTCTTTCACTGAGCATCATGTTTTCGAGGTTCATCCATGTTGTAGCGTGTGTCAGTCCTTCGTTCCTTTTCACGGCTGAATAATATTCCGTTGTGGGGATAGACCACATTCTGTTTATCCGTTCATCCACTGATGGACATTTGGGTTGTTTCCACCTTCTGGCTGTTTGTGGCCAGTGCTGCTGTGCACACGTGTGTAGATGTGCGTGTTGGGCACCTGCTTTCAGTCCTTTGGGACGCGTATCTCGGAGTGGGATTGCTAGATCACATGACAGTTCTGTTTAACTTTTTGAGGAACCACAAAACTGTTTTCAACAGTCCCTGAGCCATTTTACTTTCCCACCAGCAATGTACGAGGGTTCCAATTTCTCCACATCCTCCCCAACATGGGTTATTTTCTGTTTTGTTGATTTTATGATGGCCATCCTAGTAGGTACTCAGTAGGACCTCCTTATGGTTAAATTAGATTGTCACATGTAACAGGAAAAGATTTCACATAAAAATCCAGATTAACAAATTCTCTTGAGAAAAGGAAAACCTGCCAACTCTGGGACCACATTTGGGCAAGGACAGACATTGTCTGATGCTAAGTGGCAGCTGCCTGCTTTAGCTGGGCTGTCCCTTTCCCACTTATCCACAGGCCCCACCCCTCCCTATTGTTCCCCCAACTCTTAGTCAGCTATGGCTTCTTATCACACTCCGTCGCTGTTTTCCTTAAAGAAGAAATCAGACCGGCGCCCATGTCTCTAGCAAAACTGATGAAAAGAAAAAGAGATTTGGGGAGTCCCGTGTTTTTGAAATATAGGAAGCCCCATAATCCTTTGTGGGACTGTTTCAAGTGCACCTGGGTCATTTACTCATTTCTGCCACCTGGTCCCTGTGGGCATCTGAGTGGGTGGCACATGCCCCCGCAGCCAGCTCTGTCCCCTTGCCTTCCTTTTGGGTGATGGGGAGGGCAGAACAACGCATGGGGACTGTGCCATTGGCCCCAAGCTGACGCACCCAGGCCAGCCTGTGTTTTCCTCGGGCTCATACACACGTGGTCCTTCTGCCTGGAACTTTCTGTCCTGCTCTTTCTGGCATAACTCCAGTTCTTCTCCAGGTCTTAGCATGAGCGCTGTTTCCCCACCATCTTCCCTGATGCTCTCCAGCAGATCGAGTGCTCCTGCCATGTGTACCTGCAGGACCCGGGCTCCGCCTCAGCACAGTCGTCACCAATTAATCCCTTACACGATTTCTTCTCTCTTTGTAAGATTTGGGCCCCAGGTGCACGCACTCGTAGAATCACACTTCCCGGTTTATGCCACGCATCCGGCATTTGTCTGTTCAAGGCCCGTCTTGTGCCTTCTTGTGTTATTTTTTGCCTTCATCCGCTGTTATCACTTCTCACTGCCTCCCACAGGCAGCAACTCCAGTGAATTCAAAATAAATCTTTCCAACCCACTTTCCAATGCTTATGAAACGTATATAATGTTGTTCTTTAGGTGTGTATTTTAAATTTATGTCAATGGTATTGTGTCGTAAATCTCAGTCTAGTCCCCACTTTTTTCATTTCACATTATGTTTTTAAGATCTAGCCATGATGATATATGCAAATCCAGTGTATTATTTCTGTGTGCTGTGTGTTATCCCTTCACCTGCATGCATCATACTTGGTCTATCTGTTTCCCCGGTCATGGGCAGGTAGGTCAACTTTGGATCCTTGCTGTGACAAACCTGGCCACCACCAACATCCTCATGCATGTCTCCTTATCACTCTGTGCAGGAGTGGCTCTGGGACACACACTGGAAGAGGCGTTGCTGTTTCACAGATTGTTATAGGCTGAATTGAATCCCCCCAAAAGATGTGTTGACGTCCTAACCCGCAGGACCTCAGAATGTGCCCTTGTTTGGACAAGATTGTTGCAGGTGTAATTAGTTAAGGTGAGGTCATATTGGAGTAGGGTGGGCCCTTAATGCAGTACGACTGGTGTCCTTATAAGAAGAGGGAGAAGAATGTGAAGACAGAGACACACAGGGAGCAGGCCGTGTGATGATGGAGGCGGGATGGAGTGAGGAAGCTTCACTCTAAGGAATGCCGAGAATTGATGGCCACCATTAGACGCTACGAAGAGGCGAAGAAGGATTCTACCCAGAGTCTCAGAGAGAGCACAGCCCTGCTGACGTGTATCCTAGGCCTGCATCCATTAACTTCTCTGAACATTTGGAACTTAGAACTTTCTCTCAATGATGAATACTGGTAATTTGGATCACTCATATACAAACACACTACATCCATGCATCCATCCATCCATCCATCATTCATCCATCTATCCACTTATCCACTATCCATCCATCTATCTAACCATCCATCCATGCATCCATCCATCCATTTTGTATACATCCATCCATCATCTATCCATCTATCCATTATCCACCCATCTATCTATCCATCCATCCACCCATCTGTCCCGCCCTCCATCCATTATCAATACACCCATTCCTCATTCATCCGTCTATCCATCATCCATCCATCTATCTATCTATCCATTCATCCATCATTTTCTACCCATCCCACTCATTATATGGATTTTTCCTGGGTGCCTGCTTAGTTCTGGAGTCACAGTACTGAACAAGACAAACAATCTTTGCCCTCGTGGAACTTATCATTAGAGGGGAAAACAGACGTAAATGAACACCCATTTAGATCGAAGTGTGATAAGCTCTGGAAAGGAAAATGCAGTGCTTATGGGAGCACAGAAAGGGGTCACTCAACAAAGCCTGGGGGTTGTGGACAACTTCACTGCAAGGATGACATTGAAGCTGAGGCCTCAGGGATGGGTAGGCATTGGCCAGAGGAAACGTGTGCAGGAAGAGCCGCCCACACAGAGGGGAACAGGTGCGCATAGTTTGAGGTTGGAAAGTACTTGGTTCTTGTAAAGAAGTAAAGGTCAGCAGAGCTGGAGTGGAGGGAGGATGGGAGAAAGACTGAGAAGCAGCTTAGTAATTGACTGAGCCAATAGCCCCTGAGTGTCCCCTAGGGAATCTGTGTATTGGCAGTGAAGCGCCACACCAGATTAATAGGAATTAGTTCCAGCCCAGCAGTGGGGCTCGCTTCAAGGACAACCTCCCTCAGTTTGCTGACTAAGAAATGGGCACAAGAATATCCATTCCATAAAAGAGGTGAGCAGGAATACAATACTCCTGAAATGCCTCAAGGCTCCTTGAAAAAAACAAAACAATTGTATAAATCCATGAATTTTGGCCATTATTCAGAAATCCCACAAATTAGTAACGCATGCAGCAAACACAAAGGAAACGGCTATCCTTTGCATTGACCTGGTTCCTGTCTTTCCGGGGGACTAAAGGATGGAGAGGCTCGTCTCATTTATCCCAGAGCAGGACTATGAAGCGATAAAAGGTGAATTGTTACAGGTGAGGCAGCGAAGGAGTTGAGAGGTTAAGTCCTCCCAAGGTCACGCCCCGAGACGGTGAAAGAGACTGGGGAAGAAGACAGACTTCTGGCCTCTTGGCCCACTGCCAGACACATTACAGCCAGACCTGGGAGGAATAGCTTCTCTCCATAATTGGGAATACCACCGAGAGTTCATTTCTCCCTGCTAGATCCACAGAGTGGAGAAGAGCACTTTACCTAGAGTCTTGTTAGGGAGGCAGCCTGTCATGCAGACTGTGGAAACAATCAGCTAGACATCGTATTTCCATCCTCTTGGGCCACTCCTATCCGCAGAGAGAGAGAGCCCAGTCAAGGCTGGAAGAGCCGGCCTGCAGCATCCACTCAGGGGCGTCAATAATTGGGTTTTACGGACACCCAGCTTCGGAGGAGGAAGCTTAGTGCCTCTCCATCGATTTAACTATCATTTCAGGCCCATAGCTCACAGCTAGAAACCAGCCTACATAAAACCTCGCATTATGACGCTTCTCTTCTTTAGGACACTGCATTCCATTAGGAAAACCCAACTGTTAGAGGAAGGTTTGATGGATGAGCCTGACATTATCTCATTGAACAATTACAGGGCCATCCTATTAGAGGGGGCACCCCCATACACATGTAGGATTGGGTAGACGACATCTGTGGAATGTGGGGAAGGGCGGGGAAGACAGAGGGTAGACCAGCAAGCCCAGGCGTCCAGCCCGTTAGTGAGCATCCACGTTTCCGCTCGGAGGCCCTTAGGGGGTTGTGCTGCAGAGAGAGACCTTTGTTCCGACCTAATTCCAGAGTCCAAACAATCAAAATGGATTACTGAACAAGTGTTTATTAAGTGCCTACTCCAACTGGGTCCTGGGTTAGACAGTGGGGAATATAAAAGATTTAAGCTATTAGTATGGTCTAAATGTTCATGTCTCCCCAGAATTCAGATGTTGAAATTCTAATCCCCAATTAGGAATTACGAGGTGGGGCCTCTGGGGGGTGATTAGGTCATTAGGGAGGAGCCCCTATGAATGGGATTAGTGCCCTTATACCAGAGGCCTAAGAGAGCTCCCTTGTCCCTTCCACCATGTGAGGACACAGTGAGAAGGTGCCACGGATGAAGCAGGAAGTGGGCCCTCAGCCAACCGTGCTGGGACTCTGATCTCAGACTTCCAGCCTCCAGAACCGTGAGAAATGAGTTCCTTAGGCCACTTAGTCAGTGGTATTTTGTTACAGCAGCCCAAAGGGATTCAGAGAGCTATAATCTCTGCTCTCAAGGAACTTTTGAGCCACTTAAGAAGACGGCTGGGTAGAAACAGATGAAAGATCACAGAGGGACAGACGGGAGAGGTAGATGGATGGATAATCAGTAGCTGTGGCAGCTTGCGCTCCTTCCCAACTAAATGATACCCCAAGGAAGTGCTCAAAGGCCGATTTGGCAAATTGGTGGCCCTTTCTCTTCGTTCACCCCTGGGAGACAGCCCTCATTGCTCATGGAATCTGTTATGGGTTGAACTGTGTCACCCAAAAGCATCTGTTGAAACCCCAACCCTGTGCCTGTGAATCAAGTTAAGAAGAGTTCCTTAAGGTGGGTCCTAATCTGATGACTGGTGTCCTTATAAGGAGAGGGAGGTTTGGACACAGACACACACACACAGAACAGCATATGAAGACACAGACACAGACACAGACAGAAGATGGCCAAGTGAAGACAGAGGCGGAGATTAGAGTGAGCAGCCCCAAGCCAAAGGATGACAGGGCCATCAGAAGCTGGAAGAGGCAAAGAAGAATCCTCCCCTAGAAGCTTCAGAGGGAATGTGGTCCTGCCCACAACTTACTTTCAGATTTCCAGCCTCTAGCACCGTGAGAGAATAAATTTCTGTGGTTTCAAGTCACCCAGATTGTGGTACTTTGTTACAGCAGTTTAGGAAACGAACACTGCATCATTCATCCCAGCCCAGATCAGTTCTTGGCATCCTCCTCAACAGGTGCTCCAGGTAACCCCCGCCAACTTGATCTGAGTTGGTCCTGGAGATGAAACCGATTTGTGATGCCTGGTCTAGGAGGTCAGAGGCTGGTCAAGTGGGGCTCCTTGATAGGGTGGATGGGCTGAGCTCTGAAGGACAAGCAGAATATAGATGGGGGAGTTGGGGGGTCTGGTAAGGCAGATCTTTGAGACAGGCCAAGTTTCATCCATTTCCACCTTCCGTTTATGGACATCTTAGCTGATCCAGGACATTGATGAGGTCACCTGAGGGCAGGTTTGTAGACATCTGCTTGGCAGACACACAGCAGAACACACACATGGATCACACACACACACACACATACACACACACACAGTGTCTCTATTCTAGGCATACTCATTAGCAGCTAACTTTAATCATCTTTAACGCTTGCATCTCAGATACCAAATACTCTGGTGTGTGCCGTCTATGAGCACACACCAAAAATAGTTCTGGGTAGATGAACACACGAGCCAAGAGGCTGGCTGATTGCAATTTGAGTCTGGTGAAGTCACTGCCTCCCGGATCCCTCCTGTGCCACCGAGGCAGGAATCTTAACACAGGAAGGATGTCAATAAATAGCTAACCTGAACCTCCCCCGGCCAGCGACGCAGGCGCTGACCACTCTCAGTGGGAAACCCAAGACTGTCCCCAGGCCGTCACCACGATGTGTCTGCCTGAAGGTCGGACCCTCTGGCCGAACTCACTGTTCTTGTACCCCATCCACCCCCCAGGATGCGACATCTTTTGCGGTTAGGTATTCCATGGCTGCAAACTTGCATCATTTCAAGAGTTGATGAACGTCAGTGAAAAGGAGAAGTTGACAGCGCTTTTCGGCCATCTGCCTCTTTCCTTCCACGTCCCTGAGTACGTGGTGCTGGCTGCTGGCTTGATTTATTCATCATGACAAGGATAAAAGAAAAAGGAAAGAATTATAGGAGTGTGTGGCCTTCTCCCCGCCCGCCACCTGGTGTCATTTTGTAGCGGGTTGAAGGGTGGCCCCCCAAAAAGGAATGTCCATGTCCTGATCCCGGGAACCTATGCATGTACTTATTTAGAAAAAGGATCTTTCCATGTGTAAGTAATTAAGTTAAGGATCTTGAAATGAGATCATCCAGGATTATTCGGGTGGGCCCTAAATCCAATGACAAATGTTCCTATGAGACGCACAAAGGAGGGTCACCCAGAGGAAGTCCACGCGGAGACAGAGGCAGGACTAGAGTTATGCAGCCACAAGCCCAGGAATGCTAACAGCCAGCAGGAGCTGGAAGAGGCAAGAAATGGAATCTTCCTTAGAGCTCTGGAGGGAGCGTGGCCCTGCGGGCACCTTGATTTTGGACCTCTGGCCTCCAGAACTGTGAGAGAACAACTTCCTGTTGTTTTAAGCCACGAAGCTGTGGCTGTTTGTTTTGGCAACCCTGGGAAACTAAGACACATTACTTATTGCATTAATGGAAAAGTCGGCCAAGTAAAAAAAATATTGGAGAAGCCAATAGGATTAAATAACAAGATGAATTTATGGAGGACGCACCATATGCCAGGTACTCGCTCCAGTTAGAGTGACAGAACTAAATTTGAATCCAGCAAGAGGAGCCCCAGAGCTCGAGCCTTTAGCTCTGAACTTGTAGGAAAGAGTGGAAGTTGTTTCTGGAGTTGGGGGGCAATGAGACAAGATAGATCTGAAGGAGACTTTGGGGAAATTTGAGACAGATTTGGGAGCTGGCTGCCCTAGAGGGGAGACATAAAATTTCAAAAGACTTGCTTTCTATTGTAAATAGGATTTGTGTGTGTGTGTGTGTGTTCCTTGAGAAGTTTGATAAAGTTTTAAATTGCTCTCCAGGTAAATTTTTTAATTTTTTAATTTTATTTTTTTTTAAAGATTTTATTTTTCCTTTTTCTCCCAAATCCCCCCAGTACATAGTTGTGTATTTTTAGGTGTGGGTCCTTCTAGTTGTGGCATGTGGGATGCTGCCTCAGCATGCCTGATGAGCGGTGCCATTTCTGCGCCCAGGATCCGAACCAGCGAAACCCTGGGCTGCCAAAGTGGAGAGCACAAACTTAACCACTTGGCCACAGGGCCGGTCCCTAAATTTTTAATTTTAAGACGAGTCTGTGCTGAGACTTGCACACGTGGCACCTGAGTTTTATATGGGTTACTTTTCCGCTCATTTGACATTCATTCATGGAGCTCCAGTTTATCTGCCCAAAAAATCTGTGCTTAGTGCTGGGCAGACTTGCAGATGAATGAGAACCAGACCCTGCCATGGGGGGGCTCAGCTAGTGAAATGGGCTGGTCCAGCGGACAAAGGTCCTGGAGTCTGGATGTCATCCGTGGGCAATGGAAGTTTTGATACAGACGGATGAAGCTGAGAGAGAGCAAGCGGGGCTGTATGTTCTCCAGCCTGCCGAACCTTCTGAATCCCCGCCTGCCCCCTCTGACCTGTAGTGGATTGATAGCTAAGTGCATAAACTGATCCTGACTACTCTACTGAGGATTAAAGAGTTACCTCATTCAGGTGACACAATCAGATTAAAAAAATGTTTTCTCTAGGATTTTCAGAGGTGGGGTGGGGAGAGAATGGGAAACGGGGCGTGGAGCGATGTTGACTGACTTTTTCCACGTCTGATCACTTGGATGGCCTCTACCAAATCCAACTGTGGGGCCGGTCCTGGCTTTCAGAAAATATTTGCCTTGACAATATGCACAAAACCAGGTGCTATTTAGCTTTGAGACTACAGGACAGTCACATCTGACGTGGTAGGGCGACTCTATGGTCAGTAGAATATGGACGGTGATCAGAAACTAACCACGAAAACCCTTGAAGAGACATTAAATTGGAGCCTGGTGTGCTTTCTCCCGCTCATTCCTGTGCAGCCAGGTTTCCTACGGCATTGGAGAACGTCGTCAGTTGTTTAGTTGAGCATGAGATGAAGAGGTTGGCCAGCTTTTAGAGGCCATAATACATGATAACAACAGATCCTTAAGCACTAGATTTGTGCTCGGGGCTGAGAGGTGCTTGGAAGCAGAGACAGCTGAGTGGACCCCAGATCCACGGTGGGAGAAGACTGGCAGGTGAAAACTTGCCTGGCTCTCACATCTGTTTATTCTATCTTTTCTCTCTTTATTGTACTATTATTGTTATTATCACTCTTCTGCTGGGTCCCATAGTTGAATTTACATAACATAATTGCGTACATTATAGGACTGCCCTAGAATGTAAATTTCTTTTGAAAGTACTTGCGTTTCAATATGAAAGTTACACCCTCCCTGCTGATGAAGCAGGGCGAAGGGAAATCAGAGCAATTTTAGTCTCTGATCCTTTCTCAGAATAAAACTTGGCCGGCTTAGTTGTCCGTGGGGCTCTGCCGAGGGACCGCCATCTTCCCGCCAAGTTGGGTCTTGTCCACAGTTGATCTGGAAGCCAGTTTTCCGAATAAATCACAAAATTGCTCCAGAGTCGGTGTGTTTACTCAAAAACTCATCTTCTGTTGCACTGCACACGTCATCGTTGTGGATATAGTTTACATTTTACAGCATTTTCTACAGTGTGGCATTTCCCAAAGTGTGCTCTGGGGAACACCCGGGTGATGGGGTGTTCTCTGGGAAAATAGTTTCCTGGGCTGAATAAAGGTTGGAAACCACCTGCTCTTACATGTCCATCCACGCATCAAGTGAGTCTAAACCTGGTTTCCTGCAGCAGTGGCCAAATTTGGTTGGCCATGGAAGCATCCTATGCGGTGCCCTTTGGGAACCAGAAGCGTAGGGGCAGGAGCAGGGCAGGTGGGGGCCAGGCCCAGGCCAGGCTGCTCAGGCCCTGGGGCACAGCCGAGTTGGAGGATGGGTTGGGGGGACTAAGGTGATGTTTTAAGCTGACCTGACCTGGACCGGACTTTTAATATTGGAAACTGGCCAGAAAGCTACAGGATCTGCCTACAGTGCCACTCAAGGCTGGAAAGGGAGATTTGTAAGAATATGGCTGATAACTTCGGGAGGATAACTTTTGGATTTTATAGGAATATTAAGCCCTTTTATGTTTGTACCCCCTGGGCACAGATACACAATAAACCTGCTACACAGCATATCAGGCACTTCTATTTGA
The DNA here is from genome assembly GCF_041296235.1 of Equus asinus. NCBI lineage: Eukaryota > Metazoa > Chordata > Mammalia > Perissodactyla > Equidae > Equus > Equus asinus. The sequence goes on along the minus strand of NC_091797.1, from coordinate 82,180,450 downwards.
AGACCTCTGTACGGGGTTGGATAGCTTCCCCAACACTCATGTCCACTTGGAGTCTCCGAATGTGACCTTATTATGAGATGGAGTCTTTGCAGAGGTGATTAAGGTAAAGACGGAGATGATCATACGGGATTAGGGTGGGCCCTAATTCCAACGACAAGTGTCCTTATAAGAGATGGAAGAGGCACACAGAGGCACACAGGGAAAAGCCCACATGAGGACAGAAGCAGAGATTGGAGTGACGCAGCCACAAGCCAAGGAACACTGGGAGCCACCAAAAGCTGGAAGAAGCAAGGAAGGACCCTCCCCCGGAGACCTTGGGAGAAGAGTGGCCTTGCTGATCCCTTGATTTTGGACTTCTGGCCCCCAGATCTGTGGGAGAATAAATTTCTGTCGTTTGGAGCCACCATATTTGTGTTGATTCACCGTGGCAGCCCCAGGACACTCATGCAACCCTGATGCTATGTCACCCTTGGGTGGGACAGGACTCTCCACGCGGACTGAAGCCATGAATCCCACCCATCGCGGGGGAGGAAGATATAATGGATGCGTGAGAAGCTGAGATGCACTAATTTTTGCGCCAGCAGCCGATCGTTAGTAAGAGGCTGCAACACAGCCTTGAGGGCTCAGATGCAGTGTGGAAGGGGAGAGACTGCAGAGCAAAGGGGCGGGTTTGGGGATGATGGGGTATAGGGAGGGGAGGTGAAGCCCATTAACCGCGAGAGGTGAGTCAACCAAAGATGTGAAGGCCACGAGCAGTCTCTCAGGGAGCCTCGCCTTGGCAGAGCTGAGAAAGAGCGACTTGATAAAGAGACGCTGCTGGGAGCAATCCAAGACTGAGCCTCCAGGCCGGGTTTGCTGGGAGTTGCTGGGTCTGGACCTCAAGGGCCCGGGTAGCCATCTTGCAATCAATCACCTCTGCCCGGGGACAGCCCTGACATCCCAGTGGACCCTTGGTTACTTCTTATGTTGTCATTTCACTTTCCCAGAGCTCAAGACTTTGCTGTCTGACCTTCGACTGCTGGCTCCACTTCTCTTAGTCTATTTACTGATCTGCAAAATGGGGGTAATAACATTCGCCTCATAGGACGTTGTGGAGGTTACACAAGATGACGGCCTCAAGGGGTCCCCCTTTCTGGCACAGGGCACATCCTTGCTTTGTTAGTCACTAGTACTGTTACTTGTGGTTTTAATTCTTACCACAGGTACAGGAGGGAGCAATTCTAAGTATTATCACTTTAAAAATGAGGAAACCGAGGCTGGGAGGGGATAGGTCTTTCGTCCAGAGTCACACGGATGGCTGAGTGAGGATCAAACTCTAGGTGACCGCATCCGGAGCCCAGGCTTTCTGCTAATGTCCGTGATAATATATGGGGTGGTTTTATGTGCTACGCAGGTGAAATTTTCACTCTTAATAGTTACATATCTATTTTATGGTCTATTAGAAAAATACAGGTTTTCTATTTATGGTAGTGTTGTAAATTTTCCTTTTAAAATAAACTTATTTAGTGCTCGCTTTGGCAGCACACATACGAAAATTGGAACGATATCGAGAAGATTAAATGGCCCCTGTGCAAGGGTGACATGCAAATTTGTGAAGCGTTCTGTATTTTTACAATGTTATATGTCAATTATATCTCAATAAATAAATACATTAATTAAATTAACTTATTTAGAAGCACTATTCACAACAGCCAAAAGGTAAAAGAGATCAGATGTCCATCAACGCATGATAGGTAAACAAAATGGGGTCTATGCATATAATGGAATATTATTCAGCCATAAAAAGGAATGAAGTGCTGACACATGCTACGACAGGGATGAAGCTTAAAAACATTGTGCTGAGCGAAAGAAGCCAGATGCCACATCCTGTCTGATTCCATTTACGTGAAACGTCCAGAATAGGCAAATCCACAGAGACAGGGTGCAGGTCAGTGGTTGTGAGGGTCTCTGGGGAGGTGGGGAAACTGCTGCCTGGGGACGGGTCCTCATGCTGGAGTGATGGAAGTGTTCTGGAACTAGACAGACGTGGTACACCGTGAATGGACTAAACGCCACTGAATTATTAACTTTAAAATGGTCGATTTTGTTAGGTCCATTTCACCTCAATAATAAGAAAATTAACTTATTTAAGTTTCACAAAGGAAATTAATTTACTTCAAGAAAAGTTAATTTATTTTAAGAAAAATAGGAAGTAGATCATAGCACAGAGGGAATGCAGATCTGGGAAGAATTGCGACAGCGGGATGCAGAAAATACAGCGTCCTGTGATCCATTCAGAGCGCAAGCCCTCTCCTTCGGGCCGAGGCTGGCTGAGTCTGCATCTTGCCTTCCTTTGTGTTTTCCCCCTGCAGCCAGCTCGGTGCTTAGAAAGTACTTGTTGAGCGCAGCCCCGCCCGGCTCAGCCGGCTCAGCTAATTGAGTTAAGGCGAGCTGAGTCGGCCGAACGCACCAGCTGGCCAGCCTGGAGGAGTTCCAAGTTGAAGATGCTAAGAATCGCACTAATTCGATCAGCGGCTGAGAGGTAGTCTAAGGAACCGGCCGTGTGTCTTTCCTCCCCTGACCTCCCCCGTGTTCTGCTGGCGCCTTCAGAGCTGTGCCCGCTCCGTAAGAGATGTTCTCTCCCCAGAATCCCCTGTGTGTGGTTGCTGAAGACACCTGGCAAGAGAGTGTGGGAGAGAAGCAAAAAAGGAGAACAGTCCTCAGGCTCAGCACCACCCCTGGGCGATGGGAGAAAGGGCCCGAAGGAAGCAGAGAACTTTCTGTGCGTCTGTGTACAGGTGCGGTGACCATCAACAGTCTCCTTGTGCAAAACATTCATCACGCATCTAGCGTAGCCATAGGACTAAGCTCCTTGTCTCGACTTTGATCGCCTGAGTTTAAGACTGGATGAGGACCTTGGAGAAATTAATTCCTCTCTGCACCTTCGCCCCCACCTGTAAAATGAGGATTATAATAGTAGGTATGGGGTCCTTGGGAAGAGTCAGTGAGACAACACCTGTCAAGCGCTTGGCGAATAGTTCCGGGAAATTTGTAAGCGCTCAGAAAGGTTAGCGATGGTGATCACCAGTGGCCGGGGCTGCAGAAAGTGTGTTTGAAATACACGGCGGGGCTGGTGCACGGAGCCCAGCTTTCCAGACACAGGAGGACAGAGCAGAACAGTTGTTTGTAAACATGCTAAACGGAAGCACGTGGCTTACTCGTGTCAGTTCTTCTGGAATGGTGATGTAAGCTCGAGGACAAGGAGGGAGGAGGGGAATCTGGCTGTTCTTCTCCATTCTGGCAGGATTCTACCTACAGGAGTCCCCAGCGGCCGCCTGCACCCGCAGACCAGAAAAAAAGCTGCATAAAGTCTTGCTCTTTAGGCTCTGGGAAGCTGCTCCGTGAGTGTTAAGGTCTGCATTCTAGGCGAATAATCAGAGATGCACGGCAGGGCTGCGTGGTGGTCTCTGCCCATGGACCTCTAACCACCTACAAAGCTTCAAGGAGGCGGGAATCCGAGGTGTGATTCCCCAGACTCGCTCGGCACCATGTTGCTGCGTGGCCTTGGCCAAGTTCCTGCCTCTTTCTGAGCTACTGTTCCTCGTTTATGAATGAGTGAGAGGGCAAGGGTTGCAGAAAATCACTGATTTTTAAGCTCCAAAAATATGAGGAGCTGTTTGTTTAGATAAAAGCGTACAAGGGAACTGAATATACACCCGGACACGAGAATTTCTGCGTGATTGAAATAGGAGTGGGGAGTCCTGTAGGGACAGCCACTGAGCTCTGTCACGCGTCCTCCTTGCTCCCCTCCACTGTCTTCCTCCCTCCAGCGGCTCCCAGGATGCACAGTTGAAAACTGCTGACTCGAATGACTTCAGGCGGCAGGGCTAGAGTCCCAGAGTGGGACAGAGCAGGACGGGGTCCCCAAGGTGGTCTCCAGCAGCCTGGAGAAGGTGGAGGCCAGACCTGCATTCAGGTCTGGCTGCCCCTTACTGGCAGCGTGACATGCAAGTGCAGGGCATCAGGTCTTTCTGCCCACCTAGTATCCGTTCCTCCTTCAGGTAAGAGCACCCTGATGTGCTTTGGGGGAACCACTCAGTCTCCCTCCGTGTGGTTTAGCTAGGCTTTGGCAGTGAGCACATGATTGGGGCCTGCGCCATCAGATCATTCCATCCCCCTTGCAGAGTCATTGGTTTAGGAATGGGAAACTGAACTATCAGAGCTCACCAGACCTAACCCTGCGATTTTTACAGCGGCAACCAGGAGAAAGCCTAGATTTGATTCCAGGAAGATGTAAAAGAGGTGGAGAGAGCCAATCTGAAAATGAAACCAATACAGGGAAAAGCAGGGTCAAAGAGATGGAGAGAGGCAAATTCCTGAAGACTTCATCGAGCACCTGGATCCAGCCATGCCTGAAGCTAATGCAGCCCTTGCTTCTCAGTCAATACTCCAATACATTTTGATTGAGTCCATTTAAGTTAGGAGTTTGTCACTTTGCAACTGAAACTTGATAACTAATATACATGGGCAAGTTATTTAACCCCTTTGTTTCATTTTTCTCATCTACTAAGTGTCTCTAAAAATCTATAAACCTTACCTTTAAGTGGATCTATAAACACATATATTCTATTACAGCAGCAGCAGCAAGACATTAGCCAGAGTGGTTAAGGATTTTGAATATTTATTAGTTCTCAGGAAATCAAAATAGGTAATATCAGTCCAGTTTATTCTATAAATGAGGGTTGGGGGAGCAACAGACAAATGTCCATTATAAACAGGAACGGAGAAAGCGGGAGGAGGTCACACATTAATGGGAAAATAACATGGGGAGTGCATACGGGGCTTTGAGTTTGGATTTTTCAATGAGATGGGGGAAGAGTCTGCAGGGGCCTAAGGTTCCCCCAGTTCTGCAGGTGGGGCTGAGTGCAGGGAAACCCCAGTCATATAAGCTCCCGGGTCCTCGAGGCCAGGGAAAATCTAGGGGAACCGTCCAGATGAATTTGTCTTCCAGCAGAAGGTCCGAGGCCCGGCCTCTACAACTGTGGGTGAGCTCCCAACGAGCCATTACAGTTCACGGCTGACTTCGAGTGCACAGCCAAATCTTGCCTGGACGGACGGACTGGCCTGTGGGGGCTTGGGAGAGCTGTTCCTGGAGACTGCTGTCTCAGAACGCTATTGTCATCTGCTCAGGAACCCTTGAAATCGAAAGCCCCGAGCTCCCCTTGTCACAGCCGTCGCACATAAATACCACCAGGGGGGATTTCCCACGGAATTTTTTTGCAACCACTCAAATGTTTCATTTCTCATTGTTTGCCAGCCCCTCTCGGAGCCTCAACTGTCACAGCAGCAGCCAACACAGGCTGCTTCTCCCCCAGGACCCCACAGCGCTTGCATTCGCTACCCCTCTGTGTTGGGAAGCTGGCGTTGGCAGGAGAAGGTCGGCTCGGCCGGGGAATAAGGTCTGTTAGTCAACTAGTGAAGCGAGTGCGCAGAGGGAATATCCAGCTTTACCCAGCCCCCCTTGCTGGGGAGGCACAACTCGGTGCCATCCCCTGGTTATTATTAAAATCATGGCGACTAATAATTATATTTATGGAGAGAAAGCCCTGCCACGTGTCCAAAGCACTTGACCGAAATATACGAGGCAGCTGTGAATTTTTCACTTTTTAAAAATATGAACTCGGATCATATTTTTTTCCTGACCCAGCATGTTGGAATGGAATTCTAAGTTGTATTCTGTACATCTGTGTTTAGAAAATATAACCTTTAGCGATTGATTGAAAAGCATCTGTTTGGGGCAGGCACGGCGCTTGGCATTTTGGGGATGAAGAGATGAGTACGGTGGCGCCGCCTGTCTGTAAGGAGCCCATGGTCTAGGGAGATGTAGAGACGTCAAGGCAGTGTCGGATGGGAGAGTGCCTGGGGGGTTGTCCAGGGGATGCGTTCCGAGGGCTGAGTAGGGGTGGACAGGTGTGTGATCTGTTCCCTGTTGGCCCTGAGTACACAGGGGATGCGGAACCCCAGGCACCCGGACAAGGCTGGGCATCAGTGGAACACGCTGATTCTCTGAGGATCAGAAACAATGAAGATACCTATAAACATCCATTCACGCTCTGCACGACCCGGGTTGTTCTCGTAATGACTTTATTCATGTGGCCATTCATTCATTCATCCATTAAAGGCACAAATATTTACTGATCACTTGGGGTGTGCCAAGGCGAGGCTATATGCTGAGGATACAGAGGTGACCCAAATTAACCTGGTACCTTTCCTCTGGCAGTTTCCATCCAAGCCATTCAACAAATACCTCCATAAGATAATAAATATACGATACAATAAAGAACCCTTGAATACACATATGAGAGCCTGCCTGTGCCTCATTTACTGACCTTATGCCAAGCGCTGTGGGGGCTGCAAATTTGGGTCAACGTTTTGTGCAGCAAAACCCTGAGGATCAACCAGAACTGATGGAAAGAGGTTGGGGAGTTTGACAACTGCCCTTTCCAGTGTACGTGGCACTTTTTACACCATGGACATTCTGGATCCTGCCAGCAAGACCAGGCAGACAGGAGTGATCCTCTTCGCTTCTCAAGGCAGGAACCCCAGTCTTAGAGAGGTGAAGGGCCCGGCCTGCTGGAGGTCACCCAGCTAGAAAGAGCAAGATTGTTATGCCTGTTTTTACAGTGACAGAAACGGAAGAAGAGCCAGGTGGCCATTTTATTTTCCCAAAGTCACAGCGTGTGTCAGTGCAGAGGGAACAAAAGTGCAAAATTTCACCCGGAAAGGGAACAAAAGATCTTGAAACAGGCGAGTCTCAGAAAGTAAGGACTGAGGGAGATGTTAACACAGGGAGCATGAATCCCAACTCACATCTCTTCCAACGGGGGAAACTCTCTTCTCTGTCTCTGAATAGGTGGGCCTTAGCCTGGCCAGAGCTGATCTGAAGTCACCGGAACTAACATTTATCAGCACCCCTGATACCCCAGACATCACAATATCCCTGCCGGGGGAGGAAGACTCCCATTTTGCAGATGAGGAGGTTGAAGCCTTGGCCACAAACAACTAGACAGTAGCCGAACCAGAATTGCAACTCTGGTCCATCTGATTCCAGGACCTGTGGAGTTTCTCTACCCCAGAGCTGCCTCTCCCTGGGGTGCCTAGAAGTCCATGCAGCAGGATGCTGGGGGAGGTGGCCTGAGGAGGCCAGGCCCAGGGGCTGAGCCTGCAGCACTGCCCAGGAATGCGGCCCAGCCCGCCCACTTCTTAACACAGTGGCATCCCTGACAGACACCCTTGTCCTTTTCCTGTGCTGGCCTTCGTAACACAATAAATAAAGCCTTAGAGTAACGTGACCTGAGCCAGGCAGTAAATGATGGCACTGTCAGTTGTACACGACTGTTGAAACAAACACAGACTGTGATCATCGTGCTGTACGGGGAGAAAGACATTTGGCAAATGAGATTCCATTTTCACATTGGTTTGTGCTGAGCATATAAATTTCCTGCGGGCCGGCCAGCGTTGGGGATGTGTAATTGATTGCCTGCATTATAATAAACAAGCCGTGACAGGTGATCATTCATCATATTCGCTGAACGTTCCAGCACACCAGAAAACGGAGGAAGAGAAGGAACGCGCGAGCGAGGGGAGAGGAGAGGTGGAGCCTGGGGGAGGGGAGGGGGTTGGAAAGACCTAGAGTTCCCGACAGACAGAAAGCCAGGGAAGGGGCGGGGGAGAGGATCTGCAGAGCGGGCTGGGGGAAAGTGAAAGCAATTACTATAATTCTTCTGATTATCTAATTTGTTCTTTCTGGTCTTCGTTATATGACCCTCCCCCACCCCACTCCAACATAGGAGGTCCCCCTCGGGGACTTGGGAAGACATGGAGAATGCTCCTCCCAAGATTGAGGAGAGCAAGGGGAAAGGCGAGGTGGGGGAGGGGCCGCGTCTAGTTGTAACCGGAGTAGATACATCAGGAAAACCTCGGGAGGAGCGAGTGTGTGTGCGTGTGTGTGCGCGCGCGCTCCTGCGAATGTGTGCTGGGCTGCGCTGCGCTCCTGCACTGTGATACCTCCAGTCAGATGGTTAGGAACCAGTCTCTTTAAATAAAAAATTTTAAAGGGTGTTTGAAAAAACAAGGGGAAAGTTCCTTTTATTGGAGAAAAGGACAGCATCCAAGTTGGCATCAGATCTGGTTCCAGAAGCGTGTCATATGGTGCTCTCGCTCCTCCGCCTCTCTCTGCCCTTGGCCCGGGGCTGGGGGTCGAACAGGAGCTGCTGGGAAGCACCCTCCCCTCCAGGCGCTTCAACTTAGACAGGCACGAGGCGGAAGCACATTGGCATATGAAGGACGGAAAGACAAATGAAGAGCCCTCGAGCCGGCGCGCGCCTTAAACAAGTACTTACATTATGCAAAAGCCAAGGCCCTCGACAAGGGGCTGACTGAAGAGGGAGACAGGGAGGGATTCGGCTCAGAAGAGGCTCCCCAGTTCTCGCCCTGCCAATTTCCAGCCCTCCCATGCCCACCCATCCGACGCCCTCTCATCCTCTCCCGGGTACCAAATGCTTTGCGCAGGTGGGAGCCTCTAGCCCGCAGAGCCGGGAGCTGAGGGGGCGTGGCCCGCGCTAACATCGGGGGCGGGGCCTGGGTGGGGCTTAGCGGGGGGCGGGGCGCTGCTGGAGGGGGCGGGGCGAGCACCGAAGAAAGACCGTAACGTTACGGGCGACTTTGCTTTTCGCCTCTCACTGCTTTCTAGAGTCTGCCTTTTGATCACAGTCTTAACAACTGTGATCTGTTACCTTCGAGTTTATTGTAAAGTCACCGCTTTGGGAGGATCTGTTCGAGGCACCCACCTTCTCAATGCTGTGACAGCAGGCCCAGCAGCCTGGGCTGCTTCCCCGGGTGATGCGTGCTGTCTTTGGAACATTAGTAGCTCATCTGGGGCTCCCGAGAATCCCGGGAGATAGCTAGGGCAGGAGCTGTTGTCCCAAAATGCTTCTCTCTTCCCATCTCCACGCAACAACCTGGGAGGTAGGTCTTGGGGTCCCAATTTGACAGGGGAGGAAACTGAGGCACAAGAAATGAAGTTGCTTGCTCGAGGGTTGGGTATGAAAAGAATAAAAAATAGAACCCAGGAGTCTTCTTCCCTCGTGCTTTCCAGCAGCCCTCTGAGGACACACACTTTCTTCTCCCAGCCCCATAAATGGTAAATACACAAATATCTATGGGGAAACAGAGTTCAGTCTGTTTGGAAAGGTGGTGTAGCCAATCACTTACCAAGCCCTCTTGCTTTTTCTCCTACATATTGCTCAAATCTACCTGCTTCTCTCCACCACCACTGTGCCCCCAGACCAAGCCATTTCTCTCCTGGACTGTGGCTCGCACCTCCTCATTGGTGCCCTTCCTGACACTGTCACCTGCTCTGATCCATTCCCCACCGGCAGCCCGGATGGTCTGTTTATTCCTCTCAGCATGAAAACACTGTCCAGGCCCTTCACCAGCTGGCCCGGCCTGCCTCCCTAGCTCCATCTTTTTTTTTTTAATAGTAAAATACACATACCATAAAATTTACCATTTTAACCATTTTAAAGTGTGCAGCTCAGTGACACTTAAGTAGATTCACACTGTCGTGCAACCATCTACTGTGTCGTCCAGAGCTTTTTCATCACCCCGAGTGGAAACTCCTTACCCATTAGCTGTCACTTCCCATTCCACCCAGCCACCAGCCTCTGGCAACCACCCATCTACCTTCTGTCTCTACGGATTTGCTTATTCCGGATATTCCATATCAATGGAATCCCACAACACGTGGTTTTTCATGACTTCTTTCACTTAACATAATGTTTTCAGTGTTCATTCATTTGTGGCAGTGTGGGTACCTCAATCCTTTTTATGGCTGAATGATATTCAATTGTATGATAGAATACCTTTTGCTTATACACCGATGAGCATTTGGGTTATTTCCCACTTTTGGCTCTTGTGAATAGTGCCTCTGTGAATGTTTGTGTACAGGTTTTTTGTTGTCGTTGTTTGAACACGTGTTTTCAGTCCTTTTGGGTACGCACTTAGGAGTGGAATTGCTGGGTCGTGTGGCAGTTCTATGTCTAACTTGTTGAGGAACCAACAAACTGTTTTCCACAGTGTCTGCCCCATTTTGCATTCCCATCGCAAAGCACAGGCTTCTGATTTTTCCACATCCTTGCCAACACTTGTTATTTTCCACTCTTTCTTTTTACGGCCATCCCGGTGGGTATGCCTAGCTCCATCATTTAGTTCTCTCCCCCTTGCTCTCACCACTCTGGGCTTTCAAGTCCACAAATATGCCACTCGCTCTTAAAAGGGGCCTTTGCATATGCAGTGACTTCTGCCTCCCCTCCCTCCAAGGCTAGCTCAGATCCCCCAGTGATGATGCCTCTCCGACCCCTAGTCTTGCTTTCCTAGCTCCCCACTTAGTTGTAAATTTACATTTCCTTGTGCGAGTACTGATTTCTGTCCATCTTCTTGCTTGACTACATGCTCCCCCCAGGAAGGGACAATTCTGCTTTTGTCGTCCGCCGTATCCCCAGCATTTATCACAGTCCTGGTAGATTCTCAGATCTACCAACAAATATTTGGTGAATGATGGATGAACAATGAAGGAGATCCAAGTTTGGGTCCTACGTCCTTGTGAATTTACTTTTTCTTTCTTTCACTGCTCAGTGCAGTCAGCAGACCTCCGTAAGTTAGGAACTGAAAAACCTACCTTGTCCGTAAGGAATTTGGAGACTGGTGGGTTCTGGTTGCAGAATTACTGCTCACTAATATCTCCCTTAAGAGCCATCGTGATTCTGGCACAGGATTCCCAGGCTTGCGTGGGAATTGTGTCGCTTCTGCCCTGCAGAGCTGCTGAAGGTTTAGGAACTTGAAATATACTTGCTCGGTGTAAACATGACCCCAGCATGACAGGGTGATCCCTGTGTTTGCCAAGCCATTAATTTTTATGTAATAACAGCGGCCACAACAAACTGCATTTCCCCCACATTCTGAGTCGTCCTTAAGGTCAGATCTGTGGGATTGTGTGAGACAAAAACCTTATAAACTAGAATGTAGTGGTGAGTCTTTTGGGTTTATGGCTCTGCTCCTACACACAGCTCCAAAGAGCTGAAAATAGAGGATTAAAAATTCATGCAGCTACTTTCTTCCAAGGAACTCCAGATGCTTCCGATGATCTTTAGCCTGTGAAGTCATTAGCAGTCAGTTATCACCATGCCCATCCCAAGACAGGGAAACAGAGGCCCAGCGATACGAGGCGTCTTCACCAGGGCCCCCCCGACAAGGAGCAGCAGGCTCCGGCAAAGAGCCCCCCCACCCATCTTTCTAGCCCATGCCCTCTCCATTAGCTTGATTAGGACAATTGATTTATTCACTCTTCGTGGTTGAGAGGGGGAAAGAAACCAACATGCCATTTGTGTGATATAAATGTCTCTGGAAAAAGCTAAAAAACATTGTGTCATACATATTTTCTTAATACCACAGTCAATCATACGTGTCCGCGTGCACAGTTCCATCAAGTTCTGTCAGCCGAGGAGGGGAGCGGGGGGAGGCTCAGGACTTCGCTCTGGACCTCTCAGTCCCAGCTAGAGACACACTGGCAGTGTTTTCTTTAGCACACTGCCTTTAGAGACCCTCCCAGAGGTCTCAGAAGCTCGAGATTGGGCCAGAACATTCGTAGGCAGGGAAGCAATGGGGAGCGATGCCTGTTAACTGGCCAGTTCCCAAAGGAAAAGATGAGGATTGTCACTTCCTCACTCAGTGAGCTCCCTGGACTCATAGAAGGATCCGGATCTCAACGTACTTCCTCTTCCCCACCCCCTCCGCCCATTATCCCAAAGCCTTTAATCCCAGTGATTCGACTGTTAGGAATTTAACTCAAGGAAATAATTAAAGTCGTGTAAAACGACTTAGGGACACGATGTTCCTCACAATGGGTAGACTCCGGTGTAAGGTTAGAGACAACCTCCATAGCCAACCAACCACAGGCGATTGAAAAATAAATCAGGTGGTTCCTCCCCTAAGACCCTGCTCAGATTTAAAAAGAAAAAAGACTGGAGGGAAATAAACCAAGATGTTCACAGACTTTGCCTTTGGGTGTGGAAATACGAGTAATTTTTTTATTTCCTGTAGTAAGTTCTTGTTTTTGGATGATCTCTTCAAAACCAACTTAAATGTGACTCTAACCGAAATTTTTTGAAATCCCTAAGAGTTAGATGTCATAAATGGAATAGGAAGGGCCCAAAAGTAAAGGCCTGGAGGCAAATCAGAGTGAAGGAGGAAGGCAGCCTGACGGCAGGGGTAGATTCCAAATGCTGAGTGCTAAGGATAAGATGGATTTGTGGGCTGTGGGTGGACTTGTGTCTTTTGAAAGCCCAGGAGAGGAATACACTGAATGCGACAGGCAACTGGGAGCCACTGTCGATTCTTGAACAAGAAAAGACACAGGCAGTTCCAAGTCAGACCAGGAAGATGCAGTCCAAGAAGTGAACGAGCTAGGAGTGAATCTTGTGGTCTCCTAACTCTTTCATGGAAGGATCTGATTTCATTGGCTTTGGGGGTAAAGGAGTTTGGAGAATCACAGAACTCTAGATCTGAACGAAATTTGGAGATTGCTTTCATTTTATAGAGAGGACAAGTGCAGCTTAAAGAGTTAAGCAACTTGTCCCCTGACACACAGCAAGATGGTGGCCAAGTTGGGACTGCCAACCAGGAGTCTCTATTCCTAGTACCGGTCCCAACCCACCTCTCTGCTGCCTGGGATCTCAATTCTGGGATGTTAACCAGATGTACAACCATCTAGAAGAACCAAAGACCCTGGTCTGTTTCTTGGAGTCTCACCTAAAACTTCATCTTTTCATCCATCCATCCATCTATAATCTATCCATCCATCCAACCATCCATCCATCCATCTATCCATCTATCCATCCATCCATCTATAATCTATCCATCCATCCATCTATAATCTATGCATCCATCCATCCATCCATCTATCCATCTATCCATCCATCCATCTATAATCTATCCATCCATCCAACCATCCATCCATCCATTCATCCATCTATAATCTATGCATCCATCCAGCCATCCATCTATCCATCCATCTATCCATCCACCATCCATCCATCCATCTATAATCTACACATCCATCCAACCATCCATCTATCCATCCATTTATCTATCCATCCATCCATCCACCATCCATCCATCCATCTACAATCTACACATCCATCCAACCATCCATCTATTCATCCATCTATCCATCCACCCAACCATCCATCCATCCATCCACCCACCCACCCATCCATCCATACACACTTACTAAGCACCTATTAGGAGACAGACTTATTAAGTGTAAGAGGAGGAGTGGAGGGAGGCGATGATGGCACACAGTTGGTACTCAGTAAATATTTGTGGAAAGGAAGAAGGACGGCAGAGAAGGAAGGAAGAACAGTTCCTGCCCTCAAATGGCTCAGGACCTAATTCAGGAAACAGATTCAACCTCGTACAGGGGATGAAAGCCATGCTCTCACAGAGATATGACCTCACATTCTACAGGCCCAGGCAAGACGCGTAACAGAACCAAGCCAAAAAGAGTCAACTTCCAACTTTAGAAAAGTGCTTAATTCGGATAACATTTATAGAGCCGCTACAGTGGGCCAGACTGGGCGATTCGGGTTTCCACTATTTCCCCACAGGTTACACGTTAAACCCAAAATGGACAGGAGAAGGGACGGTGGAGGGTGAAAACACAAAGAGTCGTCAGGCTCTCAGAAAGGACAGCTGTTAGTTTCTCTGAACACTCTGACTTCTCTTTCAAACGCCAGCCTCTTTGTTCGATTTTCCTTTGGCGCACAGGTTCTGGGGGCCGTGGCTCTGTCTGGTGGGGGGAGGGCCAAGCACAAGCCACACTCAGACCCTCCCCCCCGCCCCGCCCTTCTCCATTTCCCTTTCCAGTTATTCAGGCTTCCCAGGCCGTTTCAGCCTCATGTTGCCAAGAGAACATAAATCAGGAGGCCAGAGCTCTGGGCTCTTTGAGAAACACCGAGGGACTCAGAGCCTTTCCGAGGGGGTGCGTGGGGAAGGAAGGGGCAGGAGGTATAAGTGAAAGTTCCATGTGGTTCCTTTAATCACCGTGTGGAAGGAGAGAGGAGAAAGTTCAAACGGGGCACCGCGAGCCGGCCAGGGAGCCAGCTCTGAGCTCCGCTGTTCAAGCAACTGCTCTTGGCATCGCCGGGGTTTGTCTTGGCCCAAACGTGTCCTGGGAAACAAGAGAAGATCACGCTCTTGGAATTCGCTCCCTTAACGATTCACTCAGCAGCTTCGGTGGACAATTTAAAAAAAAAACAAAAGAGAGAAGGAAGAAAGAAAGAAAAGAAAAGAAAAGCCATTGAGTCAATGGTTAGGTGCACGCCCCGAACTCATCAGCTTGGGCTGGGCCAGGTGGTGGGGAGGAGGGGAGAAGGGGAGCCTCTCCAGCTGTGAACAGCTGCTTCCTGGTGGGACCCCGAGTGAGATGGAGAAGCGGGGGTCTCTGGAAAGGTCTGATTCCAATGTAGTCTGCTGTCCTCCCCGGGCTTTGGAGGGAGGCACTGGAGAAACAACAAAAGTGCGACATGGCCCTCAAACTATTGTCTTTGACGTTTTTCCATGTGCCAGCATTGTTCCAGCCCTTTCCATCCCCTATCTCACTGGGTGCTCACAGCGACCTGCCAGGGCGGTCTTCAGCCCCATTGTGCCGGGTTGAGAGTGGAGTCCTGCTCCATTACTGACCTGCCCAAGGACACACAGTGAGTGAGTGGGGGCCATCCAAATGTGAATCTGATCCCTTATGACCCCCACCCTCCGGGCCATGCTCTTGACCACTCTGCCCTCCCCTTTATTATTGGCTGATCTCCACGTGTCATCACTGTACCCTCCCTGATGACGTAGAAAAACTGAACAGTCTTTCGCTCAATCACAGACAAGACACGACAGCGACCCCAGGAGGCGTCCTTCCCTGCTGGGTCACTGGGGCCCTCAGCAGCCCTGGGTGCTGTGGACAAATGCCGCCTGATTAAGATGGGTCCCAAACCTGTCATCCTCAGACCCCTTGCAGGGGCATAAGTAGAATTCAGGGGTCCATGAATTTAGCTGGGGGAAAAAAATTATGTCTTTCCTTTCACTAATCTCTAATAGAGAGGCAGCATTTTCTCCTGTTAGGAATGTAGGTGACAAACCCCTGTGGTATCGGCAGTTCCTGTGTCTTCAGCCCTTGTACAAATCACGGAGACTTCAATATCACTAAGAGTTGTTGCAGATTGTATCAAAATATCATTTGTGCCCCTCACAACCTGGACATTACAGGAGTAAATAGACCAGCGGCTAGATCCCGTTACTTAGGGTGTCATCAGTAAGCTCGGACGTTCCTATCTCACAAACTGGCTTTTTCCTGCTTGGAGACCTGGAGCAAGGATCCCTGGTTTTCTTCGTAATCCTATGTGCTTCACTTTATGCATTGAAAAGCACGGTTCTGAAGGGGAGTCCCCGGGCCTCTCCAGATGGCTCACGCCCTGGGAGCTGAGGGGACACTCTTATTCTTGAAAAGTTTGCAGCCTAACAGAGAATGAGAAATACACTCATCAACAGGTGAGATGCACCCTCGAGTGTAAACGGAAGCGCGACCTCTTGCAGGGCAAGGATTGTGTTTCTTTTTTTAACTCTTACATCCATTGCCTGATAATCAACAGCACCTGATAATCAGTAGTTATAGGGCATCCACAGAGAGTATCAAGTGCACGGACTCAACCGTCTCAGTTTATACCTCCAGCCACTCACGGGCTGAGGGATCTTGGGCGAGTCATGAGGATCGCTCTCAAGAGATTTCCTCCTCTGGAAGAAGGGCGTAACGAAATCTTTGTCTCGACATTGTCGACACAATAAAATGAGATGAAAGGTGTGCATGTGCTGAGCACAGTGCTGGGCTCATCGTAAGCGCGTGGTCAGTGCGTGGCAGAGGTCAGTTCAATCTGACAGCAGCCCCTGTAGCCCCCAAACTTCTCTCCTCTGGGAGATCAACTCAGAGAAGGCTGCCATGCAGGCTCTGCCCCTGGGGTGGAGGTGAGTCACCCCGGGAAGGTCCTCGTCAGAGCTCATGGCTGAGAAATCAAGTGATGGAGGTCTGTCTGTTTCTTTGGGTGCCTCTCTGATAGCCCTGATGCCCAGTACCAGCTCCACGAGAAAGCACTGTCTCATCTCCGTTGTCCCTCATGGAGGCAGGACAGGTGGGTGGAGGAAGGACAGGACGCTCCGGTCCCTGCCTCCTGCTCCACCGCACCCCGGATGGTATGACCCACGATAGGAGCATGCCTGCTGTATCCTGCCAGGGATTGCTTCCCCCTCTCCCGCTCACACATTTGCTGGGAAGATGCTTGTGTCTGCGAGGGCTGGTACGGACCTGGAACAGCCTTTGAAGGTATCCAGCCAACTGAATTTAATTAAACTGCAGTTCCAGAAGCCAGCAGCATTTTCCTAAGAAAGCAATACAACTTCTAAAAGTCCCCTGACGCTCTCGTGCAGCTCATTTCCTGTGCTTCAGACTCTGTCATAAAACTGTCCATAGGCTGCTTTCCTTTGATGATGGATCCGGTTGGCAGGACATTTTTTTAAAGCCAGCCTCGCTCTCTCATCTTTCTTGAGTTAGGAGCATCCTGAGCCTCCCCTTGCACCACAATTGTTCTTGCTTCCCAAAGCTGAAGTTACAGGACCTTTATCTTTTCAACTTGGTTTCTTGCTTGGCCCCGGAGGCCGCCATCTTGGAGAGGCATGCTTCCACTAGTTCAAGATTAAGTTAGCGTGATCCTCTGGAGCCAAATGTTGATTATTTTCCTGCACTAAGTAGGGTAAAGTGGTGGCTGAGGCATATTCCTGCTTCCAAACATCCTTTTCAGTCATTCGTTCTTCAACAGCTGAGTTCTTATTATGTGCTTCGGGCTGGGGATATAATAGTCAAGAAGACAACATGGCTCCCACCTTCATGGAGCTTTCCGTGGTCAAGGGAGAGACAGATAATAAATATGTCAGCAAATAAAGACATAAAACCGTCACAGATTGTTATACGTGCTAAGAAGAAAGAAACAGATGGCTGGGGAACAGTGGAGGGATATTCTTAGATAAAGTCAAAGAAGATCTCTCTGAGAAAGTGACATTCGAGCTGAGACCTAAAGGATGAGTCTGAGCCAGCCATGAGGAGAGCCAAGGCAAGAATATTCCAAGGCAGCAGGAACAGCAAGTGCAAAGGCCCGGGGGTGGGAAAAGGCAGATGGTCAGGTTAGTGGGGTGTAATGAATAGGGAAGAGAGTGTGGCAAGAGGTGAGGAGAGGGAGAAAGGATTTTACTTAAGGGAGTTGGGGCGGGTGACTGAAATTTACATGGAAAGCATTCCAAATGTGAATTTGTTGAATGAATGGATGATTTAGAAATGTTCTTCTATTTGGAAGCTTAGGCATCAAAGCCTTCGGCAGTTTCACTCCTATCTGAACTCCCCCAGGACTCATTAGCTCTATCACTCAGTTGGCCTTTTTTGCATATATGCCTACCAATGAGCTCTGAAGAAATGGTGTTCAGAAGACCCAGGCATGGGTTGACCAGGACAGCTGCATTGCCTAACTCCATGGGGGTACCACTCTCATTGTGTTCTCTGTCAATGGCATTCCTTGGAGCATAATAAAGAATTGGATGAAATGGTGCCTCCTAGAGTTGGGCAGTCTGGGGTCCTGGTCCCAGCTCTGACACTCTGCAGCTGCGTGACCAGCGGCAAGCTGCGTGCTTCCCCTGGGTCTCCGTTTCACGGGGTGCGGAAGATGGCGATGCCGCACCTACCTCCCGGGGTTGCGGAGAACTTTCAAACTAAGGAAGTGAATGCACAGTATTTGAACTTGCTAAGGAGGGGTACCGAACTGGGGTCCTAGGATGGGCTTCGGGGATCTGTGGACCCCCTGAAATTGCAGACAAGGTGTGCGGGGTGTGTGTGTGTATGCTCGCATACACAGGTAAGTGCATTTTTCAAAGGAGAGGCTCCAAAACCCTCTCCTCAGTTTCTCAGAGACCTGTGATCCACCAGAGGTAAAAAGACACTCTGTACCAGCCCGCTGGAACTGCTGTTGGCCCTTGGTGACGCTCCCCCACAATGAAATCTAGTTAAACGTTTGCTTGCCTGTGTCATGTTTTGTCCTGAATCCGCTAGCCGACTGGTGACAGGAGGCCATCTGTGTTGACCCTTCCCTCCCCACCTTCCAGTCGTGCTGACCCCTGATTCCCTCAGACCCTGCCAGCAGCATCCATCAGCCCAGGGACGAGCGCTCCCCGCCGTGCACACAGGAGGCCCCCAGGTCCCTGCTGCACCGATGGCCGAGAATGGGAGAAATGAGCTAAATTGGTGTGTGCTGTTTGTGAGCCCGCGATCGCTTTACACCTCCTGGGGGATAAGATGCCTAAACCCAGCTCCGTGCTTCTGCGGGCCACCTCCAAGGAGCGTCCGCTAATGGTGGGGATTTCTGGCACCACGCACGCCCACGAAGAAGACGTTCTTGTTTGTGGGAAGAAGAGATGTGAGAGCTTTTAACTTCCACCCCCCACAGCAGGTGGACCCTGGGTGGTTTCTGTGTGTGTGTGTTACATACACATCCAGCATGGCACCCACCACATTACAGGCACTTAACAAAAGCAATAAATAAATCATGGTCATTTCCAGCCCGTCCACCCACCACGCCCTCCAGGGAGCTGAACGCAGCGCGCTCACCTCTCATCCAGCCGATTCCTAGCCGGTTTCCCACCTCTTCCTGACAAGTAATACAGTTAATGATACTTTGTGTCAAGGCTGCATCTTTCTTCTCAAAAATTCCAAACACTTGGCTGCAATTCTCTCTTCCTCCTCATTTCTGAGTTAGATTAAAAAAGCAGAGGTAGGGTGTTCTACTCACCCCCGCCCCCTCCCACCAAAGCCATGTGATTTCAAGGAGAGTGAGGTCTCGGAAAGGAAATTCTTTGCCTAGATCTGCAAGCCACAGGCAGTTGGGACTGGGAACAAGGACTCCTCCCAGACTCCCATCCCTGAATTTGATCCGTCCTAAGACTGGGGAAATCTTTTTTTGTGTGGAGGCAAAGCACATCTTTCTAATGCTGCTAATGTCCCTAATTGCCCCTCAGTTCCCACGGTTTGAGAAAATTCCCTTGCTCAGGAAGACCCCCACAGGGAAGAAGAGGTTTCCGGCACTGTGCATGCAGCCAGACACTGCGACCTGCTGCCGCTTGGACCACAGCAAGTTCAAATGAAGTTCCCTCCAACACCCCGCCCCAGGGGCATGAGTTAGGGATTCTGGGGGGGCTTGGAGCTGCATGGCAGGCTTTGACTTGTCCACTTTGCTCCACTTCCAGAACAAAGCCCACGGTGCTGAGAGGCTATACAGGGGGAAGAAGCGGGACCCAGGAAACCCCGAGGCCTTCCCCGGGCTCTAATGAGCTGAATAACCCAAGAGAGAGGGATCTGGGAGTTTCCAGACCTCAGTTGCTTCATCAATTAAATGGGTTTAATGTTAGCCCCCCTCTGGGCCTCATTAGGAGGTCGGCAGCACAAAGGAAAACAGCAGATGCAAAAGGGCTTTGAAGAAAATTAGATGCTCCATGGAGAGGCTGCTGCGGTAAACCTGGCGGTTCAGGACTGATGGAGTCTGTTCTCTGAGGATCCCCTGCAGCTTTTCGGAGGCCAGAGGGGGACGCGGGGCTCCTCAACCTGTCATTTCCAGAAAAGACCAGAAGAATTGAGTGTGGTAGACTGAAAAGTACGTCCCAAAGATAGCTCCATCAAGTCGCTGGAACTTGTGTGTGTGGTCCGGTTTGGGGAAAGGGTCTCTGCAGGTGTGATTCAGTTCATGGTCTTGAGAGGAGGAGATCGTCCTGGATAGCCAAATGCAAGCACACGTATGTTTATGACGTGCAGGATCAGAGACTCAGACTAGAGGAGGAGGCCCTGCAACCGCAGAGGCAGACATTGGAGAGATGCGGCCACAAGCCAAGGACACCGGCCACCAGCAGCTGGGAGAGTCAGAGAAGGACCCTCCCCTAGAGCCTTTGGTGGGAGTGTGGCCCTGCTGACATCTGGATTCCAGACTTCTCGCCTCCAGAACTGTGAGAGAATCCATTCCTGTTGTTTTAAGCCCCCCCCAAGTCTGTGGAAGTTTGTTCCAGCAGCATTATAAAACTAAGACGCGAGGTGTGAGCTCCCACCATATTGATGGTAGAGCCAGGGGTCCTGGCTCCACGTCCAGCGTGTGTCATGACACGTCCCCCCTGGCCTCTTCGAGAGGTGAGGAAATGGAGCCTTATGCTACCCAGAGAGCCATCTCCGAAGCTTAGGGACGAGGGAAGACAGCAGCAGCCATCAAAACCAGCGAATTTGGGTAGCACAGAGGAGGGGAGACAGGAGTCACTGCATCTGCAGAAAACACCTCTCACGGACCAGCTGATGCTGGAGCTCACAACGTATCCCAGAGACCACACAGCCAACTAGCAGTGTCCTCTGCCGAAAGACTAATAGGTCTTAGCTACAAACCAGATGCCTAGAGATGCAAAACTCTGTTTCCTCCATGCCACACGTGGTCCCCATGCTCCTGGGGCCCCGGGGCCACGCAGATCTCCAGCGCACGAGCTGCTTGGACCCATGTCTGTGGAGGATGGATACTTGGAGCTGATCTTCCGTGTGCCACAGAAACAATGGTTTGCTTTCAGCTCCTGCCTGCGGTCCGGCAAGGAAGGCCCTGCTGCTGGGTGATTCTTCTCCAAAGGGCGTACGAGAATAGTTGCACGCTTGGGGAACTCCAGGAATTAATTTGTGACCTAGAGCAGATTATCACAGTGCTCTCAGAGACGAGTGCCTCCTGAGTTCTGGTTCACCAGACAGCTGGTTGCTGATGAGGGAGATTCCTACCCAAGTCGGGCATCTTCTGGGTCCAGATTCCAGGGTTTCATAGAGGAGTAGCCCACGGAGCGGCTGCGCTTGGCCACAGCAGGACCAGGGAGCAGAAGGGCCTCTGGGTGGGGGTCTTTCCCTCCAGGAGGCTTCGCCGAGTGCTGACAACACCTCATATTGTCGGGCCTGCCCTGCGGGCTTCCTTCTGCCGATGGGAACACCCGTCAGTCCTGGGCTTTCTGCAGGGTGTGCCCACTGTGCGCCATCCTGGGGGACACACGGAAGCAAGAGGGCTCTGTCTATCCCAGGGGTCCTCAACCTAGGCATAAGTGACCACTAGGACCAGGTCATTCTTTGTTATGGGGGTCTGTCCTGTGCATCCTCGGGTGTTTAACAGCATCCTTGGCCAGTAGCACCCTCCACCCCGTTGTGACACCCAAAACTGTCTCCAGATATTGCCCACATGTCCTTGAAAGGCCACATCACCCCCATTTGAGACCCACTGGTCTATGCACACCTGATTTCCCTTTTTCCAGGTGAGAGAATCTTTCTCTGTGCACAGTCACCCCCATAACATCTCAGAGTTCGCTGCCCTTTAACATCAGGGCTGTTTCTCCTCTATGCATGGGGAGTAAAAATAATCATAACAATGACGACTTATTGCATGCTTATTTTAAATTGATCGCCTCATTTAAATCCTTGTTAGCAACTCTATAAAATTACCCCATTGTAATGCGTTATGAGTAATCAGGAGTAATGTGTTATGAGATGAGGAGACTGAGGCAGAGAAAGTCGGGGAACTTGGTCAAGGTCACACAGCTTTAAGGAACAGAGTCAGGATTCAAACTCAGGCAGCCAAACTCTGTTCCACACTACAACTTCAGCAATATGTAACATTTGGAACATGCATGGGAATTTTTTTTAAATTGTCATTTATACCATTGGTCCTGAGACAGCCGGTAATATTACTATTATCATCCTCATTTTTCAGATGAGGAATCTGAGGCTTGCCCAAGATTACATGGTACCTAAAAGACATCCCTAGGACTTGCACCCCGGTCTCCTGCCACGGAATTCCAACTTTCCCTACTCTGCCAGGCTGCATCTGGACAGGAACTTTCAAGAGAGGGGCTGAAGATGCAAATGTCCCTTCAGGGATTCTGGCTGCTAATGTGAGGCAGAGGAGCTAAAATAGGAGGCTCTGCTTTTCCACGGCAATCCTCTTGGAGCCGGAAATGAACACCGCACGTGGACTGCTGGGTGCCCGTATGCGTTCTGCATGTTTAATGTGAGGTGCCGCATGCGAAGGTGTCTTGCACCACCCAGACCTTCCTGGAGACAGCGGCTCCTTTCCAGGGCTGCTGGGAGCTGCTGGGAGGTGACAGTGGCCAGAGCTGGTCAACTGCAGGGGCTTCCTGGACAGAAAAAGCATCCTTGTTGATCTCGGCCCCTCTCGCAGGGCACCCCTCACTGTATCAGATATTTCTCAGTATAGGCTCTACCAATGTTACCTCATTTCACTTGAATGGCAGTCCTGTGGGGGTTATTGTCACCCCGGAACCTGTGAATGTGACCTTTTCTAGAAATAAGGTCTTTGCAGATATAATTGAGAATCTCAAGACGAGATCATCCTGGATCCCTAACCCCAACGCCAAGTGTCCTTATAAGAGAAAGGCAGAGGAGGATTTGAGACACCCATGTGAAGACGGAGGCAGAGACTGGAGTGATGCAGCCACCAGCCAAAGACACCTGGAGCCTGGGCCACTGGAGAGGCCAGGAGGGACCCTCCCCCGGAACCTTCGGAGGGAGCGTGGCCTTGCCGACGTCTTGATTTTGCACTTCCACTTTCAGAACTGTGAGAAAATCCATTTCTATTGTTTAAAGCCACATAGTTTGTGGTCATTTGTTACGACTGCCCCAGGAAACGAATATATCCTGTAAAGGGATCATTTTGAGAACGAAGAAAAGTGTTGGTTGCGAGATGACCCAGGTAGCAGGTATTACGATTCGCCAGAGCAGACCCTCCCAGGCCCCATCAGAAGGACACAAGCCAGCTCTTTGTGGGAAACGCTGGAACAAATGCAGTGGGATCCTCTGACCGCAAACTTCCAGCTGTTAAAAAAGACAATCGATAAGTCAGCAGGCGACAGGCAGTCAAGTGGCTCCAGGTGCCTTCATGGGAAGGGTGTCATCGGCCCCAGGTTTATTCGTTAATGTCCGCGAACTCCTCGATCCTTCCTTCTTCCACAAACACGGACCGTGTGTGTGCTCTGGGGGCGCCCCTGTGCCGGGCTCTGAAGAGGGGTACGATACAGCCCCATCTCCGGGGGACTCAGAATCCAGTAGGGGAGCAGTAATGCCAGCCCCATGCTTCCAGGCAGTGCTGACGTTCACTGGGATGCCCTGATACAGCGACACTGTGAAAATGGTGGAAGTCTGCTGTTGTAAGTAGCTGCTGACTCGAACTCCTAAGTACCACCTGCCACCTTGCCTCTGCCAGCCTCTCCCCTCCCAGGACCCCAGAGACCTCTCCATGATCCAGTAACTAGAGGGATAATGGTACCCTGGTACAGCAGAGGGGGTCTCCAGCATCCTACTACTGCGCTACAGCCAGGATCTGTCCTGATTGGTCAATGCCCCTGCTGTCCTGAGTGTCACAGATTTTGTGTATCATCACTGACTAGACCTCAGTGCCAAGAGTGTGAGAGGCTGGCTTTGAACCTGAGCATCCTAGCTATTTAACGCCGGTTAGTCATCTTGAAATTGCATGCCTTAAGCGCAAGGAAGATGAGCGAGGATGGACCAGTTCACTCATGTCATGCCTGCAAATTGGCTCAAAGATGTCACAGGTTCCCCCAAGGGCACTGGAAAGGGGCTAGGGAGAGCTCTGGGACCCAGACCAGTAAACAGAATGGTCAGGTCCACCCCTATAAGTTGCGAAGGTCAAAGAAAGGTCAAAAGCCAAGACCAGGCTGTGAACCCCACTGTGTGTGCGCCCTGCCAAAAGTCAAGGGTCTGGGGCCAGCAGGCGAGCAGGCAGGGCCAGATCTGGGGGTCTGGCTAGGGGAGGGTCCCGATGGACCAGAGTTTGTCAACTCAAATGCCCACAGGGGCCAGGCACCTCAGTGTGTGAAGCAGCTGCCCCAAGCCTAACACTGGGACACCCTTAACACGCTTCCAAAAGCTGCTTCCACTGTTCCTGCAGCGCCGAGAGTATTTTTGTGGTGGGAGGGCTTCTGGCCCACAGAATATGTCAGGAAATTGGCTGCAGGTGCCACAGAAGGAGTGAGTGTCTATTCTCTTACTTTAGCTTTATGAGGCCAACGGACCAAACATGAAATCTTCTGGAGTCGTGTGTTTTTTGAGAACTGCAGCTGGACAGGCCCCTTCTCTGGGGGTGAGAAGGAGGAAAGAGCCATCAGCGTTGTTCCTATTATACGGGGGTGAGGGTGTTGGGTCCAGGAAAGGACAAAGCTCCCCACTGGTTCCAGAAACCAAAAATGGCATGGACCGTCTTGCTTCCCTTAAACACTGATTCATCCCGTAAATATATTTGCAGACCCACTATGTGCAGAACCTTTAGGGGCTGTGGTGGAGAACAAGTCAGAAGTGGTCTCTGCCCTTCTGGCACTTTCAGTCAACTGAGTACCTACTGTGTGCCGGGACCCTTACAAACATAAGTCAAATAATCCCCACTACCCGCACTTATCGGGGGCTCATGCTGTGCCGAGGGCAGTCAAGTTCAACCATGTTTTTTCATCTAATAATCGCAACAACACGAATTGATCTCTTACCACGTGCCAAGCACATGCTGGGTGCTTTGTGAGCATCGCTGACATGAAACCCCCAGCAGCCTCTCTGGGCTAAACACTCTTAGTGCCCCCATCATGCAAATGAGGACACAGAGGCACAGAGACACTGTGACCCCTCAGCTAGTAGGTGGCCTAAGAGGGGCTTGAACTTGCCCAGATTCTAGAACAGATGCTTTGAATTATGCTGTTTGCTTATTAATTCTCAAAACATCCCTATGCGTAGTCATTCTGAGCCTCATTTTGCAGATAAGAAACCTGAGGCTCCGAGAGGTTCTCATTGTGACTGTTCCTGGGGGCCGGGCGGAGGGTAAGGCCCGGGGACCCTCCCCTGGGCTGCAGAAGTTAAAGGTGCACCAAAACTCACCGATCACGCTGAATAGTATTTAACGCAATGTATTCATTAAACTCAAAGTTAATGCCCCAAAAGCCAAAATGCACAAAACATCAAAATACTAATGCTTGCAAGACATCACCTGCCGCACCCTAATCGCAGTCCTGTCTGCATTTAAATCTGTCATCATTTGTTCATCGCTGATTTTCCAGCATCACTTTTCACTTCTCAGAAATATTGCATAAACTGTTAATCGGGACGGCTGAGATTTGGGGCTCCCCCTGACATTTTGTCCCGATGCAAAGGCTTGCTCCCCTCTCCCTGGATGGGGCCCTGCACTGCTTCCTCTCACAGCCGCCTCTAATCGAGGGCTCTTCTGTGTCACTGATGGCTCACTTTTCCGGCATCTTGTCGCATCCTCCCAACAGTCCCAGGAGGTGAGCGTTATCATCTGCCCTGTTTTACACATGTAGATGCTGCGGACCAGAGAGGTCAAGAGGGCTGGTTAAGATCACACAGCCGAGGGTGGGGAACCTGAACCCAGCCAAGCTTCCTCGAGGGAGGGAGGGAGGGAGCTCCCCGTGCTGGGAGCAGCCCAGGCACAGGCGAGGACTGAGGATCTCCCATCTTCCAGGGAATTCCTGCAGGGCGTGGGAGGCAGGACTCGCCGCCCCTCGAGTTCCCCACAACGCCCATTCCAGCTTTCTAGGATCGCATGATTTCTAAGAAACGGCCCCGTGACTTGGCTGGGGAGCCGAGCCGGGCCGGGAAGGGGGTCTGGGGAGCCCGGGGTTGGGGGGCACCCCGGGATAGGGAGGCGTTGCGTGGCAAGAGAGCTGTTGGTAATAAGCAGAATTGGGTTTTAATGGGGTTCGCACAGATGGAACAGAAATCAAATTAGGGCCTAATTGGCACGCACGAGGTGGCGGTCGCGGCGGGCCCGCTGAGGCCGAACAGCGCGGCCGCCCGGGGACCCCTCGGCCGCCCGGGGACCCCTCGGCCGCCGCCGCCCCGCAGCTCCCGGGCGCAGCCTGGGGACGCGCATCGCTCGGGCGCTGGGAAGCCGCGCTCAGCTCCAGCCCCGGACGATGCAAACGCTGGAGCCGCTGAGCAGCGTG
This sequence comes from Equus asinus, assembly GCF_041296235.1. Classification (NCBI taxonomy): domain Eukaryota; kingdom Metazoa; phylum Chordata; class Mammalia; order Perissodactyla; family Equidae; genus Equus; species Equus asinus. Next base: position 82,154,239 of record NC_091797.1, on the reverse strand, counting down.
CACGGCTTTTTTTTTTTTGTATTGCTGGAAAAGAAAAGTGGGTGTAGGGGAGGGGGTCAGGGGAAAGAAGGAAGGGAGAGGGAAAAGAGTTCTCAGCAAAAGGAACCGAGAACCCAGGGCGTCATAATTGATAGTAGTCTTAAGTAATAATGGTGATATTGGGCATGGACCCTGGGCCAGGTCCTGTGCCGGCACGTTGCACGGATTTACGGCCTGACCCCTGTGAAGTCTGTTACTCCTCTTTCTCTCCATTTTACTCACGAGAATGGGAAGCACAGAGAGGTTTAGCTGCTTACTAAGAGTTGCCCAGCGAGGACACCCTGGCCACTGATGCTCCAACCCAGGGCTGGGCGACGCCAGAAGTTATGCTTGGATCTGTTTCTGCCACAGTGCACATAGTTTGGGCAATTTTAAAAGCACTTACAAGACTCTCCTGAGACAAGATGCATTGGTTTTATTGTAACAATGCAAAAAGTTATAAGATGACATTTCTTTTCCAAGGTTTTCCAACTGGGATTTGCACAATATCCGATGAATCTTACATCTGCCGTGTTTCCCTGTAGCGTCCTTGGAAATCTTTTCCTCTGCAGGCAACGCAGGTCCTGTGCCAAAGAGCAGGCTTAGTGTTTGTGGGATAGAAACCAAGACAGCAGTTCCACAGATGAGCAGAGTGGCGGTAGGAGTGAGTAACGGCGGGAGAATATCAACGGTGACTCTCTATTGTCCAGCATCCTGTCTGCAGTATGTCTGCTCCTCAAACAATTCTTCAAGGGAGGCATGCATATCCCCATTTTTAAATTTGGAAACAGGCTCAGAGAGGTACAGTGATTTACCCAAGCCACACAGCAAGTCCATGGTAGAACTGGTATTCAAACCCGGGTTTCTTTGACGCCGGAGCTCACGTTCTTTTCATGGAGCTAGGAACACCTTGCTGGACAGCGATCACGCATCTGTTCCACAAAGTGCCAGAGTTAGCAAGGTGTGCCCTCTTAGCAGCTGGGAAGTAGAATGGCTTGCTAACATCCATGAATGAAGCCTTTGCCGTCTTTGGATATGACCAGATTGGAGGAAACTGGGAGCGCCCAGAACTGACCATTTCAAGCCTGGGGTGGTACCTTGATCTCCCTCCAAATAGAATCAAACATTTCTTGCTGGCAGCTGATTGAGAACATTCTAGCCCAGCATTTCCGGAAGCGTATTACATGAAACATGTCCAGAATTGTTCATGAGACAACAGGCTCTGAGATCAAACGATCTGGGGAAATTTGGAGTTGAACAAAGTTAAATGTGCTTCTTTACTGCGGGACTTTTCAGAGCCTTTAAAGTGCTCACAAACGTGAATCTCCAAGAGGGTCGGTCATGAGAAGCACTTTCCCAATCCTGGAACTCTTTCTCCAAGAGTATTGTGCAGGCCTGGGGTTCCACAGAACCCACTCTGGGAAAAATTACCTGATGCATTCCAGAACTCATGCCTTTAGAATTCCGGCCTGGACGTGGGGGGGGGGGGGGCGGTTAAAGCTTGTCCTCTCCATTGCTACCTACTGTCTCTGTTTGTTAGGAGAGGCGTTTTAGAGTCCTGCTCACTTAGAAACGTGTCCCCATTTGAACATGGGCGTCCCAGTTGTCTATTTCCCCAAAGCTCTCTTTCATCAAAAATACCAACTGAGCCCTTAAGCCTGCACAGAGCATTATGGGGAATCTGAAGATGTGTAAGCCAATGAAATGAACGAGAAGATGCGCATGTCGCACGATTGGCACTCAGCAAACGGTGGCATGAGTTAGCATCGGGACTTCTGCTCCCAGCGCTGTTATGAGAGCCCCTCCCTGCCATCTCGGAGCGCACAGTGTGGTGGAAGAAATAACATACACACACCTGACATGGTCGCCAACAGCTTGCCACATCCGTGACACAGGCCGATGGCAAAGATTGTGGAAGCACAAGCTATTCTATTCCCCAAGCACATTTTAAAATCTTTATTAGATTTTTAATTATAAAATTAATACAATGCCTAATGGAGAAAAAATAAACACTTTAGAAAGGAGGAAATAAAGAGCAAAAAATTCCTATTCACGCTCTTTATTCCATCACCTCCCACTCTCTAGAAGTCATCACTGCTAACGCATTCTGTACCTTTCCAGATTTTTCTATGCATAAACAAACATGTAAATATGGGGTTTTCTTTTTACAGAAAATTGGGTCAGAAGACACCCTGCCTGTAACCTACTTTTCTTCATGTGGCTCTGCGCTGTAGACCTCTTTTTGCCAATACACAAAGATCGACTCCGCTCCTTCCCAGCTGCCCGCACAGACCCACCCCTGGTGTGAAGGATGACTGGCTCACTTTGTGAGCCCCTGAGGAAGAAAAAGCCATAAAAGTCCGCTCATCTGGTGGACATCTACTGTCTGCCGAGCACATGTGTGCCGCAGGATTGGGAAAGATGGAAAAGCATTTAGATGGAGGGAACGACATATGCAAAGGCATGTGCCAGGTGCCATCCCATTCTATGCATGTGCCACAATATATTTGTCCAATCCCTTTCCTTTTGAAATGCTTTTTATATGAGAAACTGGGATGTTGCTTGTCTGGTGTGGCGAGAGCATAGCCCCTGGAGCACAGTGGGTCAGACGGTTATAGGGTTTTACCCAGCAACCTCTCCCCATGTGTGCCACTACTGTTCAATCTATTAGCCAATTTCATGATAGTTCCCAGAGCCACCAGGAACTGGAATCACATGGTGTGTGCTCTTTTCCTTAGAAGTGCCCAGTCAAATGGTAAGGTTGGTGACATAAATGAATGACTTCGGCATGTCACCAGCCACTTGTCATGTTCGTTCACACACTCAAGGGGTCAGTTGTAGCTGCAATTAGCCAGTTAACTCGCATTAGTCGGGCCCTCGGGAGTTGCTAAAATATAGCAATAGTGGCAGCAGGAGGGATCCCAACTGGGAGGGCGAATATTGTCCCTGTGGCAAAGGGAACAGCGAGTGGGCCCCTTTAAGAGTTTCCCGGGGAGCTGGTGAGAAATTAGACAGCAATCAGGATTAGTCTTCAAGACGAAACGCAATGGACCACATGTCAGACACTTGTCCTGTCTCGACGCTGCGGACGCAACCAGGCAGTCTTCCTCACATGCCAGTTCTCTGGTTCCCGGCGAGGGGGCCCGAGACTCTATTAAAAAGCCCGAATAGCGAGATTCTCCACGGTCAGCACATCCGCACGGAAGGCCTTAAATCAGCAGAATCTGCTGGCGGTCGGCTTCAGCGGCTGGTGCGCGCGGCTTTCCAATTGTCTCGGCTCGGCTCCTCGAGTGGAGCTCATAGGCTGAATGAGATCTTCATCATTTGTCACAGGGCGATGCACGCTGGGCCTGCCACCGCGGAGTCAGTCCCTGACGCATAGAGACATCAGCGGCCCTGACAGGGCCCGGCCCCTGCCCTGTCGCCCTGTACGGGATGCCTCAGCTGTCCCAGCTGAGGATGCCGACGCCCCTGGCCTCACTCGCCCATCCCAGAATGGCACACATCTTTCCATCCTTGGCTACAGCCCTCCCAGTGCCAAAGTTGAAACCTCAAAGAAGCCGTTTGAGTGGCTAGTTACGAGGGGTCGTCATCATCCAGCAGGCGGCTGTCGATAGGTCATTGGGGGTGGCCAGGATCCGGGGGCTGGCCCAGCTCTGCCACTTGCTTGCTGAGTGCCCTTGGGCGCGTCATTAGGACTCTCGGAGCCTCCGGTATAAACGAGCACAATAACCCCCCCCCCCCCCCGCCCGGCATTCTTGAGACGCTGAAACGATTTAGGTGACACAGACACTTCAAGTCCAGGACTGGTTCAGAATAGCATGACCTGTCTCTAGCAAAATAAACACCATTAAGGCTTCTGGTTTAATAATAATAATAATAGTATCATAAAAACAGTTATTGACACAATAATGTGAATGTACTTAATGCCATCTAACTGCACACTTAAAATGGTTAAAGTGATAAATTTTATATTATGTCTACGATGCCACAACTTGAAACAGCACTTATTGGTGAACTGCCCCATGCTAAGTGTTTTTACCTGTATGTAAGCCGCACAGCTCCATCAGGTGGGACAAATTATCCCCATTTTAAAGATGAAGAAATGATCTCCGAGCCGCCACCGAGCCAGCAGGCAGCTGGGCCAGGATTGGAGCGAAGTCCGTCTGACTCCAAAGGCCGGTCTCTTCACCTCGACGTTTTGATGTCTTGTTTGTCAAACAGTGGGATTGTGGGCTCCCTGTTCAGTGGATCACAGCGCCATTCATACATTCAGTCAGACCTGGGTGAGGACCCCGTGGGTGCCAGGGACTGTGGTAGGTACCAGGGAGGCCAAGACGAACGAGAGCCCGAGCGCATTCCTCTCACAGGCCGGGCCAGCAAACGGGCAGAGGGATAAACGACACAGTGAGTCCTTGGGGAGCGGAGCGAGTTGTAAGCAGGGGACCACGAGGACGGAAGTCTTCACAAAGGAAGTAACCTCGGAGCTGAATTCTGCAGAGGGAGCTGACTTCCCGGGGAGTGGAGGAGGGCATGGCATTGGCAGAGGAATGGTGGCTGAGGTGCATGGCCAGTGTGTGGAACCAAGTGCACAGGGGCTCAGAGGAAGCAGTTTAAGAGTATCCTAGGGGCTGCGGGTGTCAGCAAAGGAGGCTGGGTGGTATCCCGTAAGCACTGGGAAGCCGCAGAGACTGTGGAGCCGGGGACTGACAAGCCCGTGTCTGTAGAGCTACAGGGAGGTCCCACTTCCCGACTGTGATTACGATTATGATTTTGGCTGTGGTGAACACAAGATAACGGAGACAACCCAAACATCTACCAGCTGATGAATAGATAACCAAAATGTGGTATGTCCACACTGGCTATTCCACACTGGAATATTAGTCAGCCATAAAAAGGAGTGACGTACTGACCCGTGCTACAACATGGAGGAAACTTGAAAACGTCCTGCCAAGTGAAAGAAGCCAGTCACAAAAGACCACATATTATATCATCTCATTTATAAGAAATGTTCAGAATAGGCGAATCCATAAAGACAGAAAGTAGATTACTTATTGCTGGGGCTGAGTGGGGGGAAAGGAAAATGGGAGTGACTGTTAATGGGTAGAGGGTCTCTTTTTGGGGGTGACACAAATGCTATGGGATTAGTTCTATGCACAACTTTGAGAATATACTGAAAATCACCTAATTTTATGCTTTAAAATGGTGAACTTTATAATGTATGAATTATATCTTAAGAAAGCCATTATTAAAAAAACAATATAACCATATTAGATAAAAGTTTGAAAAATAGAGTTCACCTAGAGTCTGACACCCCCCACGTATAGCTATTGTCCACTTGTGCACATCCTTCTGTGTCTCTGCACTTAAGCATTTTGTAGGTACAATATCAGAGTATCATTTTCTATTTGTTTTTTAACTCGGCATTTTATCACTAACGTTTGTCCACATTCCCAGGAGGGCTCCATAATTGTCTTCAGATCTGAGTTTTAGGAAGATGAATGAATTCATTCAACAACTATTTTTTGAGCACCTATCACATGCCAGGAACTATGTGAGGCACTGGACAAGGTCCCTGTTCTCCTGGGGCTTCATTTCTGGTTGGGAAGGTAGACGACAAATAAAACAATAAATGAACAAGTTACTTTGTGAGAGTGACAAGTATGACATGAACAGATATCCAGTAGGGAAATGAGCCAGAGAGGACAGAGAGTCCCTGTAAAAAGTCAAGGCATGGAGGTACCTTTAGAAAGGATAGTAAGGGACCGCGGCGACCTTTGAGAAGAAGACGCCAACTGTGTAAATACCAAGAGGAAGTGTTCTAGGAAGAGGATACAGCAAGTGCAAAGGCCCTGAGGCAGCAATGTGCTTGGCAGGTTTTAGGAACACTAAGAATTTGGGTGATAATACAAAGGACAGATCCGTGGAAGGAAAGATGTGGTAGGGGGGCCAGGTAGGTGGCAACAGAATTTGAGTCATCTGAAGCTACCATGAGCAACACACTGGCCATGAACAAGGACTAGAGTCCCAGATGTTCCAGTCCATTCCCAGTATCGTTGTCAAAGTTACCTTTTGGCCTGTGCTGAGGAAGGAGCCCGGGGGCCGGGTCTCAGAGGAGGCCCTGGGTCAGAGCTGGGGCCAGCCCGCTGCTCGCTGCTCTGCTTTCCCAGGAGCCCAGGTTCTTTCCAGCACAGCCACACCCAGAGAGCCCCGGAGGCCTCTGGAGTCTGGCTAGTGCGTGGGCAGAGCCAGCAAGTGCCAACCTGACAGCTGACGGCAGCCCAGCCCCTCCCTGCCGCCTCACCACCTGCACATCAAAGTGGGATCGCTCCTGGCACATCCGCTTCCTCTGGCCCCAAACCCAGGGAGCTGGCACCAGGCACCCCGCACCGAGCCCCTCCCCTCCGCCTCCCGCCTGCTCCAGGCTCCCGGCAGCGCCTTATCCCTCTCCCCTCCCCTCTGAACCCGTGGGGTCGCTTTGGAGACAGCCCGATCTGGGTCAGGTGCCCTGTGACGCACAGCTCCCTGATTTCTGCTTTGTAACACTCGTTATTCTTGGGACTAATTACTTAATATCTATCTTTTTGACTGTAAACTCCAGGAAGGTAGGAACTAAGAATCCATAGCACCTCGTAAGGAATACAGTCCCTGAAATAATATGAGGCACAGGTAGGATTCCCCAACAGCCACTTTCAAAAAGCAAAACCTAACGGGTCAAATAAATTTTAATAATATATTTTATTTAACCCAATGTATCCAAAATATTATCTTTTCAACATGTAATCAATACAAAAACTGTTAAGGAGACAGTGTACATTCTTTTTTTCTCACACTAAGTCTTCGAAATCCAGTGTGTGTTTTATATTAAAGAGCATCTCCATTAGGATGCTAAAGTTTCACTGGAAATGCTTGATAATTATTTAGACTTCATCAAATTTACGGGGAAAGTCGATTCATGGACTCAAGTCGTTCCAAACATACGTAAAAGTTTTCCAAGAGTTGAAGGAACAGTTTTTAGCTTTAAATTAAACAGAATTACATAGAATTAAAAATACAGTCCCTCGGACACACTCGCCGTATTTCAAGCGCTCAGTAGCCCATGTGGCTAATGGCTGCCATATTGGAAGGCAAAGATGTCACACGTGCCCTTCAAACTGTGGACCTTGACTCCTCGCCCCTTGAGTGTGGACCAGGCTTAATGACTCACTTCTAAGGAATGGAATGTGGCTGGGTGACAGTGTGTGACTTCCGAGACCAGGTCATGCAGTGCGTTGTGGGGCTGTCAGGCTCTGCTCCAGCTGCCACCGTTCCAGCTCTCGACCTTGCACTGCCCCGGAGAGAAGGTCTGACTGGCTGTCTAGTCCCCATGCAGCTGAGGGCACCTCTGTCGGGCAGGCCTCTCACCCAAGACCACCTCTCAGTCTTGCTTTTTGGGTCAGACTCCTCCCTGGTCCGCTTGACTGGGGTCAGCGTGGCGAGGGCATGAGGTCACAAGGTCAACTTTCCTCAGAAGACAACGGAAGCCCTGAGGACATGATAGTCTTGTCTTGGTACTGACCCTGGGTGCACCCACCAAGGAACTTGGGTCTGTCCCTCTGTCTGTCAAATGATGGATGATGGCGGTTCTCGGCCCAACCCTTCTGGTAGCTGCGAGGACTCAGTGAGGCTCCTCGTAGAAAAGTCATTTTCCTAACGAAACATCTCATTTAAATATTATTGCTTCAAGGAAGGCGACTTTCTGTGCACGTGAAGTAGAAGAACGTAATCATCGTGATATTCATCAGGACCGTCCCAGTCAGAGAAGTCACAGAGACTGAGGACACTGGGCCCATTTTAAACACCAGCAAGATGAAGGAGATGAAGTTGAGTTTAAAATAAAGAAGCAGCTGTTTCTTGCCTGTGGCGTTTTAGCTTGCCACATCGTCGCTGTAATATTTCTTCTTCCTCTTTTGTTAATGGCTTGGGGGTTTGAACACTGTTTTGTTCAGCCACACGGGGAAATGTTTAATGAATCCTTGTGAATATTCATTAAATGCTGTTAATATTTTCTGGGGGGGGGAGGCCCTGCTGCCCATCCAGCAGGTCTCCGAACAGCGGCGGGGGAAGCCGCTTACCACCTGCTTTGTGCTATTTGTTTTCCATTTCGATTGCCCTATTTTCCGAGACCTCCGGTGATTTGCAGGGGCCAAGGGTGGAGGCATAACTGGCTTCCTCGCCTCCTTTCCCCAGACTCACAGAGGAGTTTTAGAGCGTGGTAGTGTAAAGTTGAACATGCATGCATGCTACACCCCAGCAACCACACTCCTTGGTCTATACCTCCAAGAAACCCTCATTTGTGCACAAAGAAATATGCAGGGAATGTTTGTGGCAGGTCTGCTCGTCAGAGCAACAAAGTGAGAAACCACACCAATGTTCATTAACGGGAGAATGATGGCCATAGAGTATTCATACTAGTGGATTACTATACAGTAGAGAAAAAGAATGACCAGGACTCTGTGTTAACACGGGTGACTCTTTTGTTATTGAGATATAATTCACACATCATAAAATCCACCCTTTAAAGTGAACAATGCAGTGGTTTTCAGGATGTTCACAAAGTTGTGCAATCGTCATCGCTATCTAATTCCAGAATATTTTCTTCATCCCAAAAGAAACCATTAGCTGTCACTCCCCATTCCTCCCCGCTACTAGCCCCAGGCAACTTCTAATCTACTTTCTGTCGTTCTGGATTTTCCTATTCTGGACGTTTCATATGAATGGAATCATATAATACGTGGCCTTTTATGTCTGGCTTCTTTCACTGACTGTCATGTGTTCAAGGTTCATCTATATTGTAGCACGGATCAGCACTTCATTCCTTTTTATGGTTAAATAATATTTCATTGTACCGAGAGACCACGTTTTATTTATCCATTCATCAGTTGATGGACATTTGAGTTATTTCCACTTTTTGACTATTATGAAGAAAGCTGCTATGCACATGCACGTACAAGTTTTTGTGTGTTTTAATAATCTTGAGTATATAGCTAGGAGTGGAATTGCTGGGTCATGTGGCAGTTCTACATTAAACGTTTTGAAAAACTGCCAGACTGTCTTCCAAAGTGGCTGCACCATTTTACATTCCCACCAGCAATGTGTGAGGGTTTCAATTTCTTCACACCCTCACGTGGTTGAATCTTACAGACATAAGGTAGAGAAGAAAGCAAGTTGCAGGGGCCAGCCCCGTGGCCTAGTGGTTAAGTTCAGCGTGCTCTGCTTCAGCAGCCCGGGTTTGGTTCCCAGGCATGGACCTACACCACTTGTCAGCCGTGCTGTGGTGGCGACCCACATACGAAATAGAGGACGATTGGCACAGATGTTAGCTCAGGGCAAATCTTCCTCAACAACAAATAACAACAAAAAGCAAGCTGTGGGAGAATCTGTTCAGTATGACGCCGTTTCTATAAGCTTTAGAAATATGCAAAGTAATCCCTTCGATTATGTAGGTCTACTCTCTGTGCAGTTGAAGTATAAAGAAAGTCATGGGAATGAAAACCACTAAAATATGAGTAGTGGTTCCCACTGCGGGTGAGGAGAACAATGTGATCAGAGTATGTGGGCACATGGAGCTTCCATCACGTGGGTATTGTTTTATTTCTTAAACATGTGGTGTTTCATGGGAGCTGTTGAATTATTCTTTATCCTTTGTTGCATATTTTAAATATTTCCTGATAAATTATCGTGCTTCCATTTATTTTTAGTTAGGACATGTTTATACAGGTATAAAAAAGTATAAACATTTAAGCAGGCCCACTCTGTGACAACCTTATGGGACGAGAGTTTCTGAGTTGGAAACTCTGCCGAGGGTTTGGGATCAGGCTCACCTCTCCAGGGTACAATTTCCCCTGCCTAAGCTGGCAGTGTTGTGTGGTAGAGAAAATTGGCTTTGGGATCTTTATAAGTAAAGAAGACCCAACTACAAGTAACTGTAGTGGTTTTAAATCCAAAAATGTTTCAGTAGTCCTCTCTTTAAAGGTGGAGCTGATTTCTCTCCCACTGGGTGTGAACTGGTCTAAGTGGCTTGTTATGAGTGAATAGAAAAAGGCAGAAATGACTGTGTGATTTTAGAGAGTAGGTCATAGAAAGCATTGTGGCTTCTTCCTTTTTCTCTTTTGATTGTTCATCCTGCAGAAAGCTGGCCGCCATGTCGCAAGGACACTCAAGCTGTCCTGTGGAGATGCCCACATGGTGAGGAGCTGAGGCTTCCTGCCAACAGCCACGTGAGCAAAGCATCTTGAGAAGGATCTTCCAGCCCCAGTCAAACCTTCAGATGACCACAGTCCTGGTCAGCGTCTTGACTGCAACCTTGTGAAAGACCCTCCGTCAGAACCTCCCAGCCAGGCTGCCTGTAGATTCCTGACTCTCGAAACTGTGTGGGATCATAAAGGTTTGTGGTTTGAAGCTGCTACACGTTGGGGTAATTTGTTACATGGCAAGAGATAACTTAAATGATACAGGATTTATTATCTCACATAACAAGTTTCTTGAGGGAGGAGATTCCAGGGTGGTTAACTCAGTGACACCCGAGGTCATCAAGGACCCACGTTCTTTCCATCTCCCCACTCTGCCTTCTTGTGTCCATTGGCTTTTGTCTTCAAGTTTGTCCCTTCCTGATCTCTAAGGGGCTGTCTGTCACAGTTCTAGACATCGCCCCTACATCACTGCACTGAATAGAAGGGAAAAAAACCACTTTTCTGGCAAGTGCACCAGTAGACTTCCCCATATGTCCTATTGGTCCAGGCACACCACATCGTCCTGCCCAAGCCAGGCTCTGGGAGCGGAACCTCTTCCTGGACTAACGCCATGCACCTGCGGGGCCATGGAGCTGTACCACTCAGATCTCCCTTCAAGAGAACCTACTGCAGTGAGGGTAGTTATCGGACAGCCCAGAGGTGCTGTACCTTCAGATCTACTGCCAGGTTCACACAGACATGCTGCTCTCCCTGGGCTGCTCCCAGACTGTGTATGGGGCGGGTCCTAGAGTCGGGCAATTTCTGCCCCACATGGGACTCTAACTCCACATCAGCCTGGCTGAGACTTTCTCAGAGCTGTGTTGCAATCTGAGGCCCCTCCCATCCAATCCTCCTTCCTTCCCCCTCTCCTTTCCTGGGCATCAGACCAGCATTGCAACCCGAAGGCTCTCCCAGCCTCCTCCTGCTTTCTTCCTTTATCCTCCACAGGCGTCTTCCTGACAAATCTCTTGTACGTCTCATGTTGTCTTGGCATCTGCTTCCCAGAAGACCCAAATTGCCACATACCCGCCCTGGGTCTAGGGATGGGCTTCATTCCCCATACAGGCAATGGTGTACGCCCAAACAGAGTCAGGAGGGAGCTGTGAGGAATGGCTATTAGAGAGATGACCTGCAGGGCATGCGCAATGTCAGATGAGCGCCAATCCCAGCTCTAATTGGATGCTCAAGGACCTGGAGGGTCATTAACCTTCCTGGTCCCAGCCTCCTCCTCTGTAACACCTCGTTCTAGGATCGTGGACCACTTGAAACAGCCTGTGTAAAGCTCCTAGCGCAGAATAAGAAGAATAGCTACCATCTGAGTGAGTCCTAGCTTAAGGCACTTTACCTAGCTCTTATTTTTTCCTTTTGAGACCTTGTTTAAAGCCATTACGTAGCCCATTTAATCCTCACGATTACATTTGGGGGTGGATACTATCTGTAATGCCCTCTTCCTTTTTTTTTTTTTTTTTTTACCAAAATGATGCTCAGAGAGAGGAAACAGTTTTTCCAAAGTCACACATGAGCAAGTGGCAGGACAGCTATGGAACTCAGCCCATCCGATTACCACGCTAGTGTCTAATGCTCATGGGGGCATTGGGCTACACTGTATACCGTAGGTGCTTAATAAATGCTGTTCTTGGTATTGACAATTCCATTGCAGGGGCGGTTCAGCATGATGATTGCTAACATCTGTTGAGCCCTAGCCGTGTGCCAGGTGCTTTAAGTAAATGATCTCATGTAAACTCCACAGCAAACGGTTGAGGGAGGGTTTTGCTGCCTAGGAAACAGATGCCCAATGAGGAAGGGATAAAGCAGCATTCCAGCCAGGCCGTCTGACCTCAGAGTCAACACCGTCCTGTCTCCTGTAAAGAGTGGAGCTTCCAGAAAAGGAAGACCAGTTGGAGTCCCAGCCGCAGCTCTGAGCTCTGTGCCCTTGGGCAGGTTACTTAATATCTGGAGCCTCAGTTTCCCCAACTCCTAAACTGGAGAAAAACAACACCTAACTCAAAAGCTTTTTTTTTTTTTTTTTGCAAGATTTAAATGAGAGAACATCTTTAAAGCTAGGACAGCGCCTATTACGCTCGGAGGCTCTTAATTAATCATCACAGGATCCCAGGCACTGTTGACATTTATCTCTGATTTTTGTCTTTACAGAAATCATAAATCTGGGTCTGATTATTACCTCGTGCACAGATTCTTCCCAAGGTTTCACAGTCGTATTCTCTTATCTATCCTCTAAAATATGATCCAATTTACAGAACTTTGACTTACAACTCCTTTAGAAGCCCAGCTGCCGTGTAAGAGGACGCGCTCTGCAGCCCACTGCACCACAGAGCAAGGCCCCCGGGGACCTGGCGAGGAGCGGGATCTCCAGTTCTTCTGTACAGTAAAGGATGCTTCTGTAAAATGAGTAACACCTGGTTGGGTATCTGTCGGGACCATCCAGATTTTCCTCTTTCAAGCAGAGCCCCCAGCATCTAATCCCCACAGGGGAGGCCAGCAGCATAAAAAGCGAATCGCCACACCTCCAGCTCTTCCAGCACTCCTTCAAGGCGCAGAGCTGCGGCAGTCGTTCTGTCACTTCGCTTCCTCATGGGTCAAGTGGCCATGAGGATTTGCATTCTACGGTTTCCTACAGCTTGCAGGATAAGTGAACCCAGGCATGTGAAAGCGCTTGATGTGGTGAAGTTTGTTGAATCTGGAGTGAGTCATTCCCATCCCTCATCAAAAGCTCATTGAGCAATTCCTTGGATCCAAAAGAAATACGAGACATGATCACTGCCTTTCGAGAGGGGGACTGTCCAGCCAGGAGGACATTGTATTACCCAGAGCAATATTTCTTCAGGCTTGGTTGAATCTGTGCCTTCTCTGCATGTGCTCAAGTATATCATGTTCTAATGTTATTTGAAATTTCCAAATAAATGAAACATGGCCGGGAGCGAAAGAAAGCAATTAAGACAGTGACAACTCTAAGAGAAATGAAAATATATGTCCACATAAAAATTTTCACCCAACTGTTCATTGCTGCATTATTCTCAATAGCCAAAAGGTGGAAACAACCCAAGCGTCCATCAGTGGATGGATGGATAAGCAAAATGTGGTTGATCCATACAATGGCGTATTATTTGGCCATAAAAAGGAATGAAGTACCAATTCATATGACCACACAGATGAAGCTCGAAAACATGATGCTCAGTGAAAGAAACCAGTCACAAAAGATAGTGTATTGTATCATCTGTTCACATGAAAGTCCAGAATAGGGCAATCTATGGAGGGAGAAAGTGCATTAGTGGTTGCTTAGGGATGGAGGAGGGAATGTTGGAGATGGGAGAATTAAAAAAAAAATTTAAAAACCATTGCCTATGATGTCCCTCACCCCTCACCCATCTATTGAGACACTTGTCTCCAGCGACAACCATTGAGTAGAAATGCACGTCCCAAAGCTTGTGTCTGTTGCGGGAGGTAACCGAAGATGGGGTTGGAACAAAGGTATTGAGGAAGCCTTAGAGAGGGGGTGGGAAGGAAATGAAAAGTAGCATGTTTACTATAAGGAAGAGGGCAGGGGTGGGGGCTGGGGGAGGAGTGCCAGGGCTCACCCGAGGAAAGGTTTGGGTAGAGAGGTAACAGGGCGCATTTGGGGGTTGTTGAAGTGACTGTTCTGGTACATTTTAGGAGAAAATTCATTGATGAGGTCAGAGTGCTGGACAGGGTGGGATCAAGGGGGGCCTGGGAGGGCCATGATTTCATCTTGTAAGTCTGGGAGCTTTCCAAGGCTTTTGAGCAGGGGGCTGACATGAGCTCATGATTTCAGATACAATGAGGCTGTCATAATGCCTGGAAATCTTTATACTTATACACACACACACCCCAGCAGCACCGTCCACTGCTCCAGGGCTCAGATACTCAAGCCTTTTTGAAGGAAGCAGCCAATGGCCTAACTCAGGGTGGGGAGTCCTCGGGGATCCATTTCCAGGATGTCCTGTCTTCAGAATTCGGCCAAAAGATGAAGCTCAGCCAAACAACCCCATCTGGAACCCCAGCACAAAGAAATCCCACTTCTTCCCCCAGAACTGGCCCTAGAGAGAGCCCCTGACTCGGAGGGGCGGCCTGGGTCTGCGCGGGCTTACGGCACCTCCAGTCAGCTCCAGCCTCACTCCTCCGGAGGAGGTTGGCCAAGCGGAAGGGATGGGGAGAGCAGGACAAGTGAATGGGGGCCCGTGGGGTAGGGGGAGCTTGGGGCAAACCTCGGAAGGTTCTCAGGAGACTAAGGGCAGGTGACAGCGTCAGCACCCAGGGGCCAGGTGTGAGCGCCGGGCAGGACGCTTTCTCCCACAGCGCTGCTGCCGCTGTGGCTGCTTGAATAAACGCGTTAATCTGTGCGCCTCCCGAGGGGGAGGCCCCAGGCTCCATCTCTAATCAGGTCGCTACTCTCATTTAGAGGGTTTAATGTACCGTCCTTCATAGTGGGACACGCCGCGTCAACCCATCCGCTGCTCAGAGGAGCTGTTTTCTGTCTCCTCTGCCACTTCCCCTCCGTCTCTGCCCACCGTCTCACCTGGACCCTGGCTGGTGGCTGACCTGCCCCACGGCTCTCCCTCTCTCCTCTGAGATGTCCTCCCCTGCAGTCCTAGGGTGATTGTCCTAAGGCACAAATCTGCCCCTGCTTAAAACCCTTCCTGCCTCCAGGCCACCGGCCCCAAGCTACAACCAGGGCACACTTTGACCTTGCCCAGCCCAGCCCACCTCACGGCTTCATCTCCTGCTTGTCTTCCCCAGCTACCCACTATGTGTCCAGCAGACATTGGACAGCCTGCCTGCCCTGTGCAGCTTCTCAGCCTCGGCACTGTTGACGCTCGGGGCTGGATCCTTCTTTGTGATGGAGGGCGCCCTGGGCACTGAGGTAGGTTGAGCAGCATCCCTGGCCTCCTCCTGTATGCCACTAGCACCCCTCCCCCAGGTGCAACAAACGAAGATGTCTCCAGACTTCGCCAAATGTCCCTGGGGGCCGAATCACCCCCAGTTGAAAACCACTTCTCTGTGGGAGTGGACAGAAGGGTCAGGACCACCAGCTCTCAGGTCAGACAGTCCTAGAGCCACTCCTTTGCCCCCAGGAGCTGCACAGCACCGGGAAAGTCACTTCCAATGAAGATATAATGGTGCCTGTCTTATAGGATTGGGTGATTGTCAAATGAGGTGATCCGTGAAAAACAGCTACATGGCCAGCACGTAATCAATGCTGGCTGGTGTTATTATGTCCTGTTTTGGTCCATATTCCTGGCATCGCTTTCTTCCTCTTCCCTTGGCCAGCAAACTTCTGTGTGTTCTTCAAGCCTCAGCTTGCACGTTGCTTCCTTCAGGGAGCCTCTCTTGACCTCTCCCACTTTGGCAGCTCCTTCTCCAGCACAGGCTTCCCACGTGGTGCTGAAGTTGTGTGTTGCAGGGTCCGTCTCCCCAATCTATCTATGAGCCCTTAGGGGCAGCCTTTAACCCCAGTACTTGCATTTGCGCTTAGCTTTTGTTGGGGATGAAAATTGTGTGCCGGTGTAGACACACTCTGATCTGATTGGTAGAGACTAAAAGCCCGTTTGTCTGGCCCTGGGGAGGTGTAGCGGCCTGTAGTTGCCACTCGGCGGGGCGGAAGCTCATTAGCTCAGAGACCCTCACCCACATCCTTGAGCCTCATCAGTTCAAGGCAGTGAGGATGCAGATAAAACGCCCTGTCTCCTGGCCTCAGACTCCATCTCTGCGGCCCGCAGACTTGGCTGACTCTGAAAGTCTCAGTTTTCCCGTCTGTATAATGGTACCCGTCCAGGGTTATCTGGAGGATGGAGGTGATGCGAGAGCAGTTTGCTCATGATGAAAACACACTTCGGACAGCAGGAGGAGGTAAAGGATTCAGGGAGCTCATTTCTTTACTAACCATCGAGGACCAGCCAGTGGTGGCGGTGGTGGATGGGACTGTGTTTTTACATCCGGGAGAGTTTCCTTTGTTTGTGGTCTTAACCGAGGAGATGGATGGGATACACGACTTATTCTTCCTGTTGAGATGCTCAGAAAGGTCTCCGGGTCTAGGAAGGATGGAAGCAAAGGAAAGCCATTTAAGTGGTAGTAGCCCACGTCTAGCTCGGAACCCAGGAAGAATTAACTGATAACAAGGATCGTTAATCTCCGGAGCAGGATGCCACCAGCACAGATAATAGAATTTCAATTACTGAAGGGTTTCTTGTCTGTTAAAAACCTCCTATTTCTACAAGGCGGTGTTTAACTGCCAGAGGCCCCAGGACGCCTTCCCTGCCACCTCACCGCATGCAGTTCCCATCATCTTTTGACCTCTAGAAGCATTACTGCCTGTGCCCAGTCTTGTCGTGTGTGTGTGCGTGCATGCGTGTGTGTCAGAGAGAGAATCCCAACCAGATCGCAGAATCCCTGAGGGTAGGAAGCTGCGTCCTATACTTTGCTGTAGCTCTTTCTATTAAAATGCATTTGTAAGACATTTGATCAGTATCACTCTTCTTACAATAAAAAAACATTTAAAATTGTACAGGCAACATGCATTCGTTGTAGAAAAATCTTGACTAACCACAAGAAACCAACAAAATCACCCATAACCCCTCTACCCAGAAAGACCCAGTGTTAACATCTTTCCATAGTTCTTCTGTTTGTTTTTCAAAATTCAGCCAAGTATTATACGAATGCATGCAAATTATTCAAAACGAGGCGGAATATAAAAGAGGAAGTCCCTTTTTGTCCTTCTCCCCCATCTGTCTCCACTGCTGTTGACTGTTCCGTATGAGCCTGGCCAACCTCTGTCTGTGCATTTGTAGACACGAAGCTATGGACAGATGCATATGTCACATTTTAAAAAAAACAGAGAGAGGATCATGCAATGTGTATGTTCCTTTGATTTTCTTTTTTTCACCTCACAATATGTCTTGGAAAGCCTTCTGTACCCACTCATTTCGACTTGCCTTATTCTCTTTGACAACTGGATAACATTCCATTGCATCAACCAACTGCAATTTATGGACCCACTCCCCTCCCAACGGCACTTAGGTTGTTTCCAATTTATCACTAATACAAAGTGTATATCTTTGCCCCGCTCGTGTAAGTATTTTTGTGGGAAAGATTCATAGAAATGCAACTGCCAAGTCACGTGATTGCAAGTTTGATAGACGTTGTCAAATTCCTCCCCAAAAAGGCTGTACCAAATTAGACTTTTCTTTCTAGTGCGCGAGAAAATCTGATCCCCCTGGGCTTGCCAACACTGGAAACGATCAGTCTTTAATTTTTTCTTTTTGGTCAATTTTATGGGTAAACACGGCATGTCATCTTAATCTGCGTTTCCCTGATTACTGTGAAGGGAGGCATCTTTTCATGTGTTTATTGGCGTCACTTTCTTTCTACACATGTGCAGACATATACACTTTTCAAGTGTATTACACTGCTTGGTTGTGATCTGCCTTTCTTCTCCACAGAGCATCAAGGACCTCTTTCTATGTCAGCACACACACTTGTGCATCGCTCTTAATGGCTCTATCCTATGTCAGTACCACACTTTTCAATCAATTCCTTATTCTTGGGCTTTCAAGTCAGTCCCATCTTTTGCTGTTTTTGCCAACGCAATGGTGAATATCATTATAACTAAGTGACACATTGAACACTTTCTTGTTTCCTTGGGATGAATTCTGAGCAGTGGAATTGCTGGTCAACAGATGTGCTTATTTTAAGGCTGTTGCTCCTTGTTGCCAAAGGACAGTTGGCTGGCAGGTCTACATTCCCACCAGCAGTTCATGACAGTGTTCATAACCAGATATTGCCAATGTCCCCTGGGAGGGGAAAATTGCCCCCAGTTGAGACCCTCTCCCTTAGAGACAGGATAGTTTGAGCCCTTGGGCAGCTGTAGACAAACATTCCTTTTATTCCCCGCTATGGTCTGAGTCAGTGGCTCTCAAACCTGAGCGGTCTCTACACGATACCATGTAGACCCTACTTGATGGGCAGGAGATTTTCAAGGGTAATTCGACTCCATCCATTTTTGCCTTACAGGCTGGCGTGAGAACCTAACCTCTCTCTTAAACTGAACACCACTGTCCCCTGAAGAGCCCTGCAGTGGTCACAAAGGTCTTTCCATCACGGAATCTCCCTCCTGCCCAGACTTTGTGAGGCCAAGAGTGACAACCGCCATTTTTGAATGCTTCCCATGGCCTCAGGCCGTCTCCCTACATTGTCACCATGACACTGTGAGGTAGGTACTGTGACTGCCCCGTTTCACAGAGGAGACCCTGAGGCTCACACAGGTTTAAATAACTTGCCCCACGTGACACGGCTAGTAAGTGGTGGAACCCATTTGACCCCAAACTGTAGCGCTTTTCGGTAGAAAGTGTGCACCAGCGGTCAAAGAAAATGTCTGGAATCAGCTCTTGTTTATTGATTGACATTTCTGCCTTCGTGATTCCAAATCAAGTAGGTGAAAAGTAAACCAAGCGCAGCCTCCGGCTCCTGCTCTGTGCGTCTGCCGGGGGCAGAGGTCGGGCTATGGGGCCACGGGCGGCGTGGAGGGGTCGGTCTTTGCTGGCGTGGAAGCAGCAGGGCCTTGAGGCAGGGCGCCGAGCTGATGGCTTCTTAAAGAGTCATCCGGACCCAAGATCCTGAGGACCGGAGTAATTTCCAGTCGGGTTAACTGTCTCTGCTGGTAGGGTTGCTATTTAACATCTGGGAATGATGCTTCTCTTGTAACCCAAAAGAAAGAATTTTCTTTTGGAGTTGAGGAAGCCACCCATTGGCCTCTTCCCTCACCCCCAGAAAGACTCTTGGCCCTAATAAGAGCGAGGCCCTTTGATTTCCTTGGAGCAAGATGCGCCTGCAGAGCCAAGGGTGCGATTAGATCAGCCGTGACCTTCCTGTTCCAACCAAAGGAACCAATTAGATGATTTAATGGGCAACTTTTTTGTCATCCAGAAATTATATGATGCTGTGAAGCTGCCCACTATTATGTACCCTTGATGATAATAACAATGTCTCCTTCCAGGGTCACACAACAAAATGTAATCACTCTCTTGACAGCCTCAGTGTTAATGGCCCTGTACCCATTTTGCTGCTGGGTAGAATGAGGCAAAGAAAGACCAGGGCCTGACTCACCTTTCCTCAGCACGGACTTGTCCAGTGGGCTCACTGAAAGCAGGAGTTCTTTTTCCTATGCTGTCAATTTGAAATTCCAGCTACAGCGGAAATTTCCCAAAATGTGTGCTGGGGGAACACTAGTCTCATAAGAAACTCTATGGTAAGTTTGGGAAATACTTCATTTCTGGTCCTCCACTGGAGTTTCTTAGGTACATTAGCATATTACAGGCCCTGAGAAGTCCTGCAGTAAAGGCATTTTTTTTTTCTATTGTGATTAACCAGATATCGCCAAAACTTGTTTGACCACAGAATCCTGCTTTCATGTAATAGCCTTGAACATCCACTGAGGCCCTTCTGAAAATTCTGTGTTTGAGATATTTAAATGATCTCTGCTGTCTCAAAGGACACAGAGGCCATCACTAGAGAGTGGTGTGGTGATGAGGAGAGCAAGACAGCTACTGGGGATTCCTCTCCCCTTTCAACAAATGCCCCGTGTCTATGAACTTGAAGGCCCACAGACCTTAAGGACACCCCAGCCCATGTCAGGTCAGACAGGTTCGTTATTCTGGATGTCAGTATTTTCCAACCACTCTCAAACTGGCGTAGGATTGTTGTCTGGCACTGGAGTCGGTGGGAGTGTGACCTTGGGGACAGTGTTGGGTTGAACTAAGAAGGATCCTAAGGAAGGAATGAAGATGGAGCCAGGAAAACAAGGAGTGCTGATGCCCAGGAGCGGCAAGCAGGCCAGGACTAAGGTTGTGAGGAGCCCCTGAGATGCTCCTTGAGATCACGCCAGGCTGGCGTTGCTGGTGTGAAAGGAGCCAAATGTCACCCACATCAAGGCAACATGGCGACATGGATGTCTAGCGTCTGTGTGTCTACACACCTCCTTCCACAATCATCTATGGCAGCTCACTGGGCTCTGAAAAATACAGTCAAGTGGCCTTAACCAGAAGGAAGTGAATGGGGGAAGGTGGGACAAACAGATGGAGACAGACGTGAGGCTGGTGCAATGATATGATCATAGCGTCTTTGGCATTTGCTGCCTCGGATCCAGCCATCTGTTGGCGCACACGTATTAGGTGTCTGTTTGCCTAGACAGGCTACAGTTTATTGAGCACCTACTATGTGTTGGTTCCTGTGCTAAACAGATTTTACATTTTTTCCAATGAGAAGACTAAACGCTTAGTGTATTTTCTCCTGCGAGGTGGGCTTTTCATCTCCATTATAGAGACGAGGAAACCAAAAGACTCAAAGGCTAGACCATTGGTCCAAGCACACATAGCTGGTAGGGACAGAGCTGGGGTTTCAACTTGAGACCATCTGATTCCAATGGGTGTTCTCTTGATCCTGTGCTATACTACCTGAGCCATGTGGACAGGTGCCCCCTTCCGTCCCACCACGTTCTTTTACTGAGAGAGACCACCTACATATAGAAAAGGGCATGAAACATATATGTCAGTATAAAAATAATTATGCATTATAAACACTCAGATATCAACCACCTAGGCAAAGAAATAGAACACAGCTAGTGTCTCAGGGGCTCCTGGCGTCTCTCCCAGAGGGAACCACCGTTCTGACTCTTTAACTTAGTATTTTTAATTGTTTTGCCACATATGTTTACATTCCTAAACGATTTCTTTTTCTCTGCCTGACTTAGAACTTTATATAAATGGACTCGTGCTCATAAATTCTGTTTTCTCTTGCTTCTTTGTGCCAACAAAGTGTTCGGGAGATTCACACACACTCTTGTCTACAGCTGTAGTTCATTTGTTTCCACTGCTGGGTTGTCCTCCATTGTATGAATGTGCAGCAGCCCAGCCCTTCTACTGTCAGTGGACATTTGGGTCTTTTCCAGGTTTTGGCGATCATAACAATGATGCATTGTCACACATGTCTATGTGTGCACATGGAGTAAGAGTTTCCCTGGGACATAAATTTGGAGCGGAATTGCTGGGTTGCAGACTGTGTCTGTCTTCAACTTTCCCAGATAGCTGTTGTGGAAGAGCTCCTGTTCCTCCAGGTCCCGTCCAGCATTTTTTGCTATCCTTGTCTTTCATTCACTGTGATCATCTGCCATCTCCATCCTTCACCAGTCTCTTCATAAATTTGCAAAGGCGATTGAAGGAGCTCAGCATGTACACTGACCATACATACGATACAGCGGACTCCATAGTTACAGAATCAGAATCACCAAAGGAGCAGCCCGGGAATTATGTTTTTCACAACCTACTCTCATGGTTCAGATAACCAGCCCCATCTGAGGACCTCTGATCTAGAGCTTTGACATATTTTTTAAGTCCTGAGGTCTTTTTTTCAAACTAAATCTTACATACAATACAATACCTGAAATAGATAAAATCGGAGATGCCCTGCTTGGCACAGGAAGTGGGAGTGGAGGATCCCATGAAACAGACTGGCTGGCTCTTCACCACACCCATTCCTCTTCCTCCTGCAACAGAGCTAGACTACAATTCCCAGACTCCTTTGCAAATCGGTGTAGCCATGTGACCGAGCTCTATCCAATGAATGTGGGTGAAAGTGACAGGGGGCGTATCCAGGCCTGACCCATAAGACCTTGCCCCATCTGTGGGCTGAATGCAGCAGATGCTGAGATGGAGAGGTGAGCCGAGTCAAAAGCCGGAAGGGACTGGGGTCCCCAGTTGATCATGTAAAAACCCATCTGCCAATCAGCACACCCATTTGGGATTTCACATAGTGAGAAATAAATGTCTGTTGTGTTAAGTCATAGATATTTGGGGGTCAGTTTGTTATAGCAGCAGGCATTGCCTAAGCCCATTTTGCTGTTTGCCCCCAGGGCACCTCCATGGAATCTTGGTCCTCTGTGATGCCCGTGTGGAAGACTGCAGTGCAGATGAAATGATATGCTACATACCATCACGAGACCTGGCCTTTGAATTTCCATTCTCTCATAAGAGGAGGGAGAGAGGACCCCACTTCCCTCCACTTCTGTATGGATTTAATGAGATAATATATTTGGAAGGCACTCTGGGTGCAGTGAAAGACATTTCAGATGTGAGTTATATTTAGTTATTGATACTGCATTTCTGCATGTGTTTCTTCCACTACATCCGCAGCCAAGCCTCTCTCCAGTGGCTACTCCACAGAAACTGGAGAAGCATTAATGCAGTAAATCTCAGAACTCAGCCCCTCGCTCCTTATCCAGGCAGGGCTGGTCCGCAGTCCCCAGAGCAGCTGACCCCGAACAGAATGCAAATATTGCGTTCCATCAGGCTATTTTAAGACAGGCAAAGGCATAAGACTCCCGCTCTCCCCATAAGAAATGTACATCGTTCCCTGTTCTTTAATTTCCTTTTGATTAAAAAAAAAATCAGCCTATCTGAAAAATATCTGCTGTCTGTCCTCTATGCTGAGAGGGATGAAAATTTAAAAAAAAAAGACAAGACAAATATGCTTTCTGGCCCTCAGAGTTACAGGCACCATTGAGGATGTTTTGCTGTGAGAGTTGTGTGAATTTTTTGGCGAGTGATGAGGATATGGGAATCCGATTTTAATAGGCTGGCACTTAGAGTTATCTTGGTTCTCTGGGCTGGGAAAGAGGCATGTTTAAATTCTTCCGAAACATGTGATGGAGGTCATCACCTCCAAATTAGCTGATCCGTCTGATGGCTGAAGGAGAGAGAAGAGGGGTAGTCTCTACTTTTCTCCTGGCCGCAAAACCTTGACCCAGATCCCTTTACTATCTCTCACTTCCCTGCAGGCACTCAATCCATCTCCAAGGTGTTCCCACCCCCATTCATAGATCAGCACCTAGTAGGGCGGACAGCTCCCATGCCTGCAGGCACATCGAGCGCTCCTACTGTGCGTTGAGCCCTGAGCACAGGTTCCTGGGGATCAAGTCTTGTTTTCAGCTCTCAAACACAGCAGGCTTTCTAACTGAGATCCAGTCCCCTGTCCCCTATTTGGCTCTGTCAGACCAAAGCAGAGAAAAGATGGGCCCCTGGCATCAGAGTCCCAACTCTGCCACTTCTCTCTGTGTCCCAAATATGTATTAGTTTCCTGGGGCTGCTGTAACAAATTGCCACAAATCAGGGGGCTTAAAGCAACAGAAATGTGTTCTCTCATAGTTCTGGAGGCCAGAAACCCAAGATCAAGGCGTCCGGAGGACGAGCTCCTTACAGAGGCTCCGAGGGAGAACCTGTCCCACCCCTCTCTCCTAGCTTCAGGTTCCCAGCAATCTTTGGTGTTCCTTGGCTGGTAGTCACATGGCTCCAATCTCTGCCTCCACGGTCACATTGCCTGCCTGTCTTTCCATCTCTGTGTCTTCTCCTCTTCTTATAAGAACATCAGTCATGGGACTTAGGACCCCTCCTAAACACAGGGTAATTTCATCTTGAGATCCTTAACTAACTACACCTGCAAAGATCCTATTTCCAATAAGGTCACATTCTGAGGTTGCGAGTGGACATGAATTTTGGGAGGACGCTATTCAACCCACCACCGTCCATCCTCTGGCCCTCCAAAATTCACATCCATCCACATGCAAAACACATTCACCCTCTGCCAGCATCTGGAAATGGAGGAATGGACACTGGGAAATGAAAGCGATTACAAACCCTCCTACAAAGTGTCATTTGGACAATAAAATCAGGCATTAAGGGGCTTAGCACAGTGCCTGGCTGACAAAGAAAGAAATGCATGAATGAAGGGCAGGAGTAGAAATAGTTGTAATTATTATGATGATGTACAACTGGATGCATTTTCCCAAGACACTACTTTCTTATCACTTTCTTCTTTGAAAACCAGCAAGGATTTCCCATTGCCTGCGTAACAAAGCCTGAGCTTGCTCGGTCAGTTAGTAAGTGCTTTGCAATCAGTCCTCCAACAAAATCTCCCCTCTCAGGGGCCGGCCCCGTGGCCGAGTGGTTAAGTTCAGGCTCTGCTGCGGTGGCCCAGGGTTTCACCCGTTCGGATCCTGGGCGCAAACATGGCACCGCTCATCAGGCCATGTTGAGGTGGCGTCCCACATCCCACAACTAGAAGGACCTGCAACTGAGATATACAGCTATGTAGCGGGGGGATTTGGGGAGATAAAGCAGAAAAAAAAAAAAAAAGATTGGCAACAGTTGTCAGCTCAGGTGCCAATCTTTAAAAAAAAAAATCTCCCCCCCCCCTCACCTCTTGCTCTCAAGCTTAGCTGGCACCTGCATTCTCCCAGCTTTTTCCTTGTGCTCTGTCCACTCGCTCCCACCCAGATCCTCCCACGTCCCCTTGGAGGTTCCTCCTGGACGCTTCCTGCCCACAGTGAAGCCTGCCTCCCTGGGCTCACACTGCCCACACAGATGCTCACTGGGGGCCATTGACTCCGACTTGTGGTTCTTTTCTTCCATGCATTCATTTATTCCCTCCACCATAGCCCATAGCTTCTCGAAGGCAGGGGCTGCGTTTCTGCACTAGGGGCTTCATGCCACAGAGGAACGCCCATGGGCTCTAGTCTCACAGCTCTGCCCTTTCAGGAAGAAATTTAACATCTCTGCACCTCAGTCTCTGAATTTATAAAATAAGGGTAACCCTGTCTTCCTGTTAGGGTTCTTGGGGAGATTAAGCAAAACAACACGAGTAAAGTGCCTGGTACCAGGTGAGCTGTCAGTAAGTTCCCTTCCACAGCTGGGTGTCACCCACTGCATCTGGTACCTAATAGGGGTGGGGGCTTGGTAAGTGTTTGTGCGTGCTGGTGAGCGCTGGAGAAGAACGGACACACTCGGGCATAAATTATTAGAGAAAACAACAATAACAAGGAGTTACTAACTATGCTAACACTTTCCATGCAGCATTTTTTAATCCCCTCATTTAATTAAGGAAGGTATGTTACATACTGTGACCATGTTATGGTGGTCCATCAAGGCAGCCCTGGGAGAAATCGTGGGCCTGGCCAGGATTGAATGGGGATCCCCCCACCCCCTCTTTCTGCGCCCCTCCCCTAAAGATCCTTTCCTGGCCCCTCCCCAGTGGGCCCTAGTGAAGTGTGCTCCCACCTTGTCACCCAGGTCTTCCAGGGGCCCGTGATCTGACCCAGGGCAGCGGGGGAAAGGTATGGCAAAGGGATGCAGGAAGAGCCGCTGCAGAAATGGACGGGCATTACTCTTCTCGTTGACTTGAATGTTCACGAAGCAGATGCTCTGTGTCAGAACCTCCCCAAACTTACCGTCTGGGGAGGGGGGCAGGGAAGTTGAGACACGTGATCAAGGAATGCAGCACCAACAGACATAAATGGAGTAACGGCCCCGTCTGGTCCTCTGGGGCTCTATAATTGCACAAAGTGCTTTCCGGCGGAGGGCAAGGGAAGCACGATGCTCTGGCCGAGCGAGCCGAGCTTGCCAGCCTCTGGTTCTGAATTTGGAATGTGGGCGGGACTGCTTTTTAAAACAATCCCAGCTGCCCGCCAGGTCGGTGCCGGAGTCTTTCCTGGGAAACAAGCATTTTCACAGCAGCCTGCAGAAGACGGCCCCACGCTGCCTTTGAGCCCATTAAGGTCAAACATGGGAAGTTCAGGCCACGGCAGGCCAGCGGGAGGGACGGCCAAGGGTGAGCTGTGCCCTCTGCATCCTTCAGATGCATCCTTCAGATGCATCCTTCAGAAGGCCACCTGTGAGTCAGCCTGAGCCCAGCCCTGCCGATAATGGGCCCAGCCATGATTCTCCACATTAATATTCACAGTTGGCAGTGTTTGCACACCTCGCACAAAATGCCCCAAACAGCAGACCTTGTACTGTGCGTGCAAAGGAAAATGATTGCCTGGATTTGAATAGCTCCCCTTCCCTGGGCAGCTCCAAGCATGTGATTTAGTAAGTGTTTCAACCCACTGCTCCAAGCATATCGAAAATGCCGAAGGTAGAGTTGCTCCCTATTGCAGAATAATCCGGTTAGTTAGAGGGCTGTGGTTAAGAGTTCAGTCTCTGGAGAAAGATAAATCTGCGTGTGAGTCCCCTCTCTGCTCACCGAGCTGCTGCTAGCCGGTACAGCGCCACTGCGGGAATTCGGGAAGGATGCCCGGCCTCTGGAAGGACACCGCTGACTCCAGCTTCCACCTGCCCCCTATTTGACCTTGACAGTCATCTCTCCTCTTTGAGCCTCAGTCTCTTCACCTGTAAAATGGGGGTAATAACAGAACTTACCTCCTTGGCTGGTTGTGAGGATGAAATGGCCTATATACGCCCAGCATGCAGCGAGCACTTACTAAATGCTGGTGACAATCATGCCACTGTAATCATCGTATCCTGCCTGCCTGTAGGGTCACCAACCGTCCTGGTTTGGCCGAGACTAAGGAATTTCCCGGGACTCAGGGCATTCAGTGCTAAAACTGGGAAAGTCCCAGGCAAATGGGCCGAGTTGGTCACCCCACTGCTGACCCTGTGACCGAGGAGACTCGCAGGGGCCACCCTGGCTCAGGGCACACTCTCGTGTACCAGCTCCGAAGGGCTCAGTTGTTGGGCTAGGGCTCTACTTCCTGCATTTGGCTCTTAGCCCCACAGGTGCCTGAGAGGGGTCCTGGGTGCGTATTAACACTCTTCCTGGGGGCGGGGGCTCTCCAAGAGCAGGGACTAGGTCTGTTCTTGGAACATACGAGGCTCTCCATAAAGAATGGCTGAACTGAGTCCGTCCCTCGCTGCACCTCAGCTGTACCCAGTCCCCGGCCACGGGCTTGTGTGCATGCTCTTAGCACTCCCTGTGTGACCTTGGGCAAGCTCCTTGGGCTCTCTGAGCCTCTGTTTCCTCACCTGTGAAGAGGAGATGATAAGATCTGGCTTAGAGGATGGTTGCACAGTCTGAGATTTAATAAACGGCAAGTCCTGGCCTCGCTCCTAGGTGCAGCCCAGTAAATAATGGTCCACATCTGCTGAGGGCCTGCCTTGTGCCGGGCCACTGGCCTCTGCTCTCTCCACGCGCTGTCTCATGTAGTCCTCACAGCAGCCGTGGGCGGTGAGCAACAGTCCTACCGATAGCTCATAGACGGGGAGAGGAGGGGAGGAACCCCCTTTTGAGAAACTTTTACGCAATCTAGTGAAAGCATTTATTTCAATTCTGGATCTCCTGGGACTGGATTCACCCACATTTCTCTTTGATTGTGGCTCCATCATAGACAGATTGCAACCCCATTGTCTTTTTTGAAGTCTAATGATACAGCGGTGCAATTTACACCCAGTGTAACCGGGTGTAAACTCTGGCATTTCCAATTAAGAGTCACCTTTACTCAATAGGTCATCGTGTAAATCAAGCCGTTTCCGGATGTGGATATGTTCAGAAATGACGCTCTTTCCCAGGGTTGCCCCGATGTGGATGGAAAGGCTGGGCCAGCTCATGTCCACGGGTGGGTCCCCACCCGGGCGGTAGCATCACTAGCTTGGCCGGGCTCCACGCCTCAACTTTTCACTTGAAGTTCCCGCTTTGATGGCTACTTCAATCCTGTGATGGTGGAACTGTTACCCTCGCCCCATCCGAGGAAACTAAGGCTCAGAGAGATGAAGTCAGACGTCCCCATCCTGAAATTCTTAACAATGTTATCCTCGGGTTTGTTTTGTAAATGCAAGTTGGTGGGACGATGCAGCATGCTCAGGGGGCTCAGAGCCTCGGCTCACAGGGGGTCTTGCTCCTGCTGCCTCCCACATCCCCAGGATGGATTCTCTCTATCTGATCCCCACCCGGCCCTGTGACTGCTGCCGCCTTCTGTCCCTGGCAGGGGCCTCAGGAGGTGCAGGGAGCACTGGGGCTGGTGTGCAAGTCCTGCAGCATCTCAGGGGCATGGTGGTGGCCATCTACACCCCAGACGGGCAGCGCCATGGTACATTCAGCAGGCAACTCAGAGGGGGCCAGCCTCTTGCCCACCCCAATCCAGGAACCAAGCACGCTCTGGCACAGAGTTTGCAATACTCTTGGGGGTCACCCATCCACCGTGAATCGGGGTGGCAGGCCTGTGGGAAGGGAAGATGTCTGGCTCCATTTCCCCACCCTCGCCCAGGGCACGGTATCTTGGTCCAGGGGCTGGCGGGACAGGGAACCAGCAGGCAGGGAGCCATGCGTGCATGCATGCCAAGTCATGGGCAGGGCCTGGGGCACCTGTGAGGGTCTGCACTTGGCCCTCAAGTATCACCGTGCCTGAGAGAGAGCAATATTACATAGCAAATAAAAACACTTGGACAGGGCGAGAGAGAGAAAGAGCAGAAGAAAGGGAAAAGCTTCTTATATTTCGGGACTTTAACAGCATGTTCCTCTCTTTGAATAAGGGCCCCACATTTTCACTTTGCCCTGGGAACCACCAATTATATAGCCAGGCCGCCCTCACTGCTCCTACTGTCCCCACCCCACACTGCGCCCTGAGTCTCTCTGAGGAACCCCACGTCTCCCCGGGACCGAGAGTGAGGGCCCTGAGTGAGGCGCTCTCGCAGGCCCAGCTGACTCTGACCTGAAGCCCGCCATGGACCCAGATGGCACAGCTCTTCTAGGTCATTCCAACTCGACGTCATCAAGTAGTGGAAACCTGGAGAAACTGAGGCATCGTGAGGAAGAATGACTTAACTTACTCCACACACAGCATGAAAGCCGGGGTTGGACTAGGGATTTCTTCCAGTTCATCCCAAAGTTGGCCAACCACGGTGGAATGGGCAAGACACTCCTGAGATGGTGGAGAGAACGCCGTGCGAGGAGTTGGACAGAGCTGGGTGCATGGCTCAGCTCACTAACTCGGGTAAGTTCTCTTTCCTCTCTGAGCCTCAATGTGCTCATCTATTTAATGGGAGCAAAACACGTGGTACCTTGGATGAAGCTTAATCAAGATGACGCTAATGGGCCTCCTCAGTGCTGTGCTGCCCAACCTGGATGTGAGGTGTCGTCACCATGCACAGCCGCCAAGTCTGAGGGTTTGCCCCATCGATCTGCCCATCTCGGCTTCAAGCCTGCGTATGTTTCAGTGTGTCCACCCCGCCTGTTAGGGGATGTGAACGCCCGGAGGGCCAAACCCACGTGTGCTTAGGCCTCTCTGGCTCCCGGGTCCAGTCGACCCCAGCTTAACAAGAACCTTGAACAGAGAGGTAGGTGGAGGCGTCCTGCCTCACCTGGAGCACCCGCCTCTGTTTCAACTCCATAAACTGTGAAGGCGACAAAGCCCTTTCTGTATTTTGCAAAAGATACAGTTTGCAAATGATCTCATTCGCCCCGCAGCCGTGAGCGGAGTTCTGTCGGGCCTTTCTAACAAGTGGCAGTAAAACCTTTTATAGGCCCCCCGTCCCCCGCCCCACCCCGGGTAATTCCCTCTGTCTGGGGTTGGACTCGGTGCTTTCCCTCTTTCCCTTCTCTTTCTCCTTGCACTTTCTCTCACGTTAATTATATTAGTTGCTATGGAAACAGTGATGTCATTGGCACGGGCGCGCTCAATGACATCCAAAAGCACAGTTTATAGCATGGCTTGAAATTTATTCCACGGCTCGCAGCCTCGAGGGGGGTTATACGGCGAGTATAGGCGAGCACCATCTGGGCATGAGGGTGGAAAATGGTGGAGAAGTAGCTGGCTTGTGGGGTGCTTCCCAGAACCCCAGAGACTGGGGGACTGTTACATATGGACGCCATGGAGGACACCGTGGGGACTGCGAAGACCTGTCTCTGTCTTGGCTTTTGCCAACACGAACTGCCTAACAGCGCCACGCCCCACGTTCGTCCCCGATTTAGGATTTCAGAATCCTGTGTGGAGCGGGGCTTGAAAGTGTTTAACACAAGGGGTGTGTGTGTGTGTGCGTGTGTACTTGTGCATGTGCTTAATGCACCCAAACCATGCTGTTAGTATGAAAATGTGACGTGCAGCATGCGCCGCACGTGGGTGCGCACACAGCGTTTGCATGCACATGCATGCACTTATTTGCCCATCTGTACCTCATTCTAGAAGGTGCACTTGGGTCCCATTAGTGATTTTTGGGCCATGCCCCCATCCTCCACAGCTCACTCTTCAGTGAGTTGCCTTTGACGGAGCTCCGGGGTGGAGTGGGGGCAGAGCTGTGCACAGACAGTGGGGCTGTGGTGGAAGTCCGGCCCCTGTGCAACCCGTTGCAGGTGTGGCTCCACGAGCTGGCCCCGGGCTGGGCCTTCCGTTGTTCTGTGGGAGGCTGACGTGTCTCCATCTGACGCTGAGCCCACGGACCCCAAGGTGAGAGCCACTCAGCAGCCCCGCTTCCTCCCCAGGGCCCCGTGGATGTGTTTTCAGTTCCCTCTCTAGCTCTCACCTTGAGTTTGCTGAGGGAGCGCGGCAAAGAGCGAGCAGAGCTGAGGGGACCTCCGGGTGTTCCGTGTGGGCTCTGGAGCTCTTGTGTCTGAGAGCAGAAGGATGGAGGGCTCGCTAGCCAGATGGACTGGGAGGAGCAAGGTAGGAGCCACTGCGGGGCAGAGGGCATGGTTTGGGAGTCAGGGGGCATAGCAGAAAGGGACAGATAGCTTCAATGAAATAGGCAAATTATTGGCCCCAGAAGTGGGGAGCTCAAGGTGGAAACTTCAGGCACCGCCTGCCCGCGGGCCTCAAATGGTGACATCCGGCTTCTCAGTCCCGCCTCTCTTAATTTTGATTCTCTTCCTGGAGCCATCAAGGCTGCCAGGAGCCTTGGGTTTTCCTTTAAATCCACTTGGTTCCAAAAAGTGTCGTCGGACCAAGTGGAGTCAAGCGTCCATCAATGAACCAATTACTGTGGCTAGCGGTGTGGTTTCCTCTGATTGGTCAGACCTAGGTCACGTGGCCAACCCTGGCGCCTTACGAGAGGATGGCCGGACCCTTTGGACCAAGATGGGGTGAGGGGAATTGGAGGTGGGCAGGCAGATCCCAGCTCTCTAGGGCGGGCCCCTCCGCTTCTTTCTGCCCGGGTCGTAGGCTTCCCACCCAAGGTCCTTGCCCTGCTCTCATCAGAACCTTGAGCGGTCACCAAGCCCCAACCCCATCAGTCGCTGGAACACAGAGATGAGGCGGCCGTCCCCCTGCCCCACCGCCCAGCTCCCAGACAGCCCGGGGGGTCACCGCAGGATCTGCTCAAGTAGAGAGAGGGGCCTCCAGGGGGGCAGCCCGAGGGCGCGCCCGGCCCTGAGGAGTCTGCGGAGACCCAGTCAGATGGGAACAGGTCCTGGAGATGGAGGCTGGGGAGTGGAGAACGGGTGAGGTCGGTGCAAGCAGGGTGCAGGGCAGGTGCAAAAGCCCAGAGACTGGACGGGGTGTGCAGACCAAGACCCACGGCAATAGCATCAGGAGCAGTAACAGCAGGCTGAGCGCCGGGCTAAGTGGGCGTGGCTGTATCCTGATGGACCTCCCGCAGCCCTACGAGAAGGTGCCAGGAACCTAGTTCATCTACAGACAGAGCCCCCAGCCCCGTGCCTGGCACATCGAAAGGCCCATAGAAATGTTGCTATGATATTAATAGTAATAATATTAATACTAGGGAGCCATGGATATCGGCAAGGGGGCAAATGAGAGTGAGGAATTTGGATAGAGCAAAAACGAGCGGAGAGAATTTAGAGCAGTTGTTCTCAACCAGGGGTGATGTCTCCCCAGGGGCCATTTGGTCATGTCTGGACACATTTTTGGTTGTCACAATGTGGGGGGTGCTACTGGCATCTAGTGGGTAGAGGCCAGGGATGCTGTTAAACAACCTATAGTCCACAGGACAGCCCCCACACAGAGTTACCCGGCCCACGTGTCAATAGATCTGAGGTGCAATAACCTGCGTTTTTAGGCTCAATATAGGGGCTGATGCAGAACACAATATGGGATGTCAGAAGGAGGCTCTGGGCAGAACAATGGGCCTGGGGTGGCCAAAGACCCTCCCTGCCCCCCCATCCCCCCCTCGCCCTCCCCCCAAGTGGACATCCTCCCTTCCTGATCTGCATTGGAGGGAGGGGCGTGGCACAGAATGGGCCAGCTCGGTTTATGTCGCCAAAAGGTTTGCAGGCCTCTCTGCAGCTGCATGACAGCTCCCGAATCATAGGCCCCACGTGTTCCTGGAGTGGGTGCGGATGTCCTGCATCCGTGAGCCCCTTGCCACTTGGACCCCCAGCCTGGAAACGGGGACTCCTCGCCCCTCAGCTGGCAGATCACAAAGTCCAGGGGGCAGGCCTGCCCTGCAGTCCTCCGAGTCAGAAATGTGGATTTATTTCAGTAACATGAGCACAGGGGAAGGAAGAGAGGAAAGTGAGAGAGAGACAGTGAGTCAAAAACAGTGAAGCCAGCAAGACAGAGACTGGGAGAGACAGACTCAGCAGGAGAAAGAACCACCGAGAAAGAAAAACAGAGAGAGAGAGTTCAGACCAAGAAAGAAAGATTGAAACCTGAATGGAAGGAGACAAATTGAGAGCAGTGGAGAAACAGAAAGAGAAAACCAGAGTAAGAGGCCAGACAGATTGAGATTAGCAAAGAGAGAAACGGATCGAGAGAGAGCAACAGGGAGAAGGACTCAGCAGAAGGGAGGACGGAGAGAGTGAGCAAGAGAAATATTTCCTCATGAACACCGTGGTCCAGAGCCCTAACTCTCCAAGGCTTTGCCATATTCTCGCCACGAAACTGGCGAATTGGGCAAGTTTTCTCCTTGCAGGTCTGGGCCGAGCGAGCATTGTTCACATTATTGCTGGCATTCCCTGCTAACTGGACATCGGCCAACAGGAAATTCCTGGGGCAAATCTTTCCACTCGGAGTCTTTTAAAACTTTTATTTATTTATTTTCATTTTCCTCTTTTCAGGGACGAAAAGAGAGAGTGAGAGGGGAAAAAAGGGAAAAAAGGAAAAGAAACGAGCCACCTGGGATAAGAAAAACATATCCAGCGACAGTCCCCTGCAGGCCGGAATCCGTTGTGTCCACTCTGTCCCCTTCTTCCTCGGGAAGGATTTATGACCTCACACTCCCATGACATCACAATGCGTTGCCATGGTGGCTGCTTTATTATCATAAACAAAGGGCTGTTCCTTGGGACACTGGCTGGCTGAGCAGGAGGGGAAGAAAGGCTCTGTGTAATGTGTCTTCTTCAGAAGGCAGCTTGTTCGGAAGTCTGAAAAGCTGCGAAAATAGTTATACACAGAGTTTGCTCTGTGTAGCCCCCGAGCCTGGGGACAAGGTTGGGGACAGGAACAAGAGGAATGAAGTCACCTCCCTACAGGAGGACCCTCCGGCTCGGTGCCTTCTCACTGCCAAGAGCAGCTTCCCCAGGCTTCCCACACAGGTCCAAACAAGCTTCTCATTCATTCACCAAAAGTGTGCTGAGCACCTACTATGTGCTAGGCACTCATAGAGCTGGGCTACAGATGGATGAGAAGCACAGACGCAGTCCCTCCCCCCCCCACCCCCGAACCTGCAATGCTCCACAAAGACCCAAATGCATCCACAGGAATGTGTAAAATCGTAATTGGGGCTAAGTGTGCTGAAGGAGGCAGACAGGAAATGGAGATGAGAAGAGTGGAGGGAGGAGGCGACTCAGATGAGCAATCCAGGAGCGCCTCTCTGAGGAGGTGACATCTTAGACTAGACCTGACGGAAGCGTTGGCCATGAAGGGTGGGAACAGGAAGTGAAGGGCAGGAAGTGAGCAGGGAAGCTGATCCAGGCAGAGTGACTATGGAGATCTAAGTTCCCACCGGGGGTCTCTTCCCACGTGTTTTATAGGGTTCTGGACAGCTGACTCAAATGAGAGGGCTGGTAAAGAGGAGTCACTTCCGTGAGTCCGGGATGAGTAAAGCTGCTTTCTGGATGCTGCCGCAGCAATGCCAGCACACCCCCACTTCCAGCTCACGGGGAGCTCTGCAGACTGTCGGAGGGATGCTTGCGAAGCAAATTAGCCAGAAGTAGAGACACCTGGGGGACCCCAGGCCCGCTCGCCGTGGCTGAGTCAGTCGTGCAGGAAGCAGATGATGCTCTGAAGCTGCAGAAATGAGACAGGGAAGCCTGTGGGACAGACTTGGGCATTGCCAGCCTGTCAGGAGCCCAGATGAGGGGCAGGGAGTAAGCTATCCCTACCCCTCCCAGGAGGTGGACCTCAAGGGAGCGGGGACACGGACAAAGAACAGGATGAGACCTTCTAGATCATCCACCCAACAATGGGGACAGATGGGGACGCAGAGGCCTGGAGAGGGGAAGGGCCTGGCCTGAGATGACACAGGAAGTTAGGTGCAGGGCTTTGCCCCTCACTGCTGGGCCACCTTGGGGAGCTCACTTCACATCTCTGAGCTGCCATCCCCGTTGTAAAATGGGAAGAGTACTCATAAAGCACTTTGCACGGCTGCAACATAGTCCCTCTTTTCTACCCTTCCTTTTCCAAGAACACGTTTATTAAACCCTGCCAGGCGTGTGCTTCGGACTGCTCATATGTTTAGCTCACTTAACGCTCAGGGCAGCTCTGAGAGGTAGACACAGCTGTCCCCACTTGCAGATGAGGAAACGGAGGCCCAGAGAGGTTAATGTGCCCAGGTCCTAGGGCCAGACCTCGACCTGGCCTGCCTGACTTCAAACCAAACTCGTGTTCTCAACCAACGAGGCCTGGCCGGTCCTGTGGAGCCTGGCTGCAGGCAGGGGAGGAGGAAGGAGTGGTGACAAGGACAGGGGAGGGCTGCCCAAATTGTACTGGCCCTCTGACTCGGAGCTGGGAAGGAATGAAGCCCGCACTGCTGCCAGAGCCGGCTTACCGGCTGGCAAGAGTGATGGCATGCCAGGGACCCCCTGGACCCAGAGAGAGGAGAGGACGTAGAAGGGAAGAGAGGACTCCATCCTACGTGCTGAGGGATGTCACCAGACATGTGAACCTGATGTTTATGGACAGTGCACATCTCAGGCTTCTCCGGTCAGGGTACGGAAGGCTCGGTTCACACATGAGGAACTCAGCTGGGTCTAGCTGGCTGGTAGGAAACCATCCATCTTGGGAGTTAGGGGGTGGGTGGACCAGCAGACTGGGCATCAGGCATCCAGATTCTGGGACAGTGTCACACTGAATGAACAGCTACCCCTGGGCTAAGCACTTTACTGACCTCACTTTATCTAATTCTCCCTACCTCTTGTGCTATCGTATCCCATTTTATAGATGTAGCAACTAGGCCCACAAAGATTCCAGTCCTGGCTGTGTGCTCCTAGGTAGAGATATAATGTCTCTGGGTCTTAGTTTCCTTTTATGAGAATTGAGAGGATCCCTCTTAATCCGGGTTGGTAAACTTTTTCCATTAAGGGCAAGAGAGTACGTATTTTAGGCTTTGCAAGGTGTGTCATCTTTGTCTCAACTCTGCCATTGTAGCATAAAAACAGCCACACAATCTGTAAGTGACAAATGTTCATGACTGTGTTCCAATAAAACTTTATTGACAACAACGGGTGGCGGCATCTCTAGGCGGCACCACTACGATGGCTATCGTTGAAAGGTCAGACGATAACTAGGTGTGCACCCAAGAGAACTGAAAACACATCTCCACACAAAAACGTGTACATGGATGTTCATGACAGCGTTGTTCACAATAGTCAAAAAGTGGAAGCAGAGGCAGCCTGACGGCCTCGTGGTCAAAGGTCGATGCTCTTACCACTTTGGCGGCTCAGGTTCTGTTCCCAGTCACGGATCCACACCACCCGTCTCTCAGCGGCGGCCGGGCTGTGGCGGTGGCTCACACAGAAGATTACTAGAAGGACTTACAACTAGGCTACACAGCCATGCCCTGGGGCTTTGGGGAGAAGAAAAACACAAGAGGAAGACTGGCAACAGATGTTAGCTCGGGGTGAATCTTTCCCAGCAAAGAAAAAAACTTATTAAAAAAAAAAGTGCTAACAACCCAAATGTCCATCGACTGATGAACAAAATGTGGTTTGTCCATCCAGTGGCATATTATTTGGCTGTCAAAAGGCATGTAGTGCTGAAACATGCTTCTACACGGATGAACCTTGAAATTATGCTAAGTGAAAGATACCAGACCCGAAGATTGCACACTGCGTGATCCCCTCTATTTGGTGTGTCCAGAACAGGCAAATCCACAGAGACGGAAAGTAGACTGGCGGGTGCTTAGGACGGGAGTGGGGAGAATGAAGGGACGGGGCAGTGATGGCTAAAGGGTATGGGCTTTTATTGAAGTGCTGGAAATATTCTAAAACTGACTGTGGTGATGGTTGCACATATCTGTGACTACACTAAAAACCATTGAATTGTACACTTTAAGTGAGTGAATTTTAGGGTATATCAATCATATCCAATAAAGCTGTTATTTTAAAAATTTATTTACTGATAAAGCAAAAAAAAAAAAAGGGTATGAGGGAAATTTGGGGTGTGGATAGAAGTGTTCCAAAATTTGATTTTGGCGCTGGTTGCATGACTATATACATTCGCAAAAGCATAAATGAGTGACTTAATGTATATTAAGTACATCTCAATAAAGTTCTTAAAGAAAGGGGAAGCAACAGGTGGTAGATTGGATCTGGTCCACAAGCCCTGGTTTGCTGACCCCTAGTCTGATTGATGAACATATCAGGAACTTTAGATTCCAAGTAGGCAGTAACCCAACTCAAGGTGGTTTAGGCAAAATGGGGAATTCATTGGCACACATGACTGAAAAGTCTAGGGGATATGTGGGCTTCAGGCACTGTTGGATCTAGGGGTGCAAGCATCACCAGAACTCTCTATTGCTTAAATTCTCAGTCTCCACAAAATGGCTACCAGCAGCTCCTGTCATGTTGTCCCAGGTTTGAAACCAGCAGAAAATAGTGAGTAGCCTTTTCTGAAGGCTGTTGCAAAAATTATCGTGTTCCATTGGTTCTGCCTGGGCCACATGCCCATCTCTGAGCCAATCCCTGTCGCCAGGGGAATGCAGTGTTCGGATTGGCCAATCCGGAGTCACATGGTTGCTGGAGCTGAAGGATGCCCCTGGAGACTGTGCATGGGGTTGGCAGGGGGAGAGGCGGCTCCCTGGAGGAAAATCGGGACGCTGGACCAGGGGGACCCAACAACAGAACTCCGGAAGCATTTCTTATACCAACTATTTTTGCTCAAGCGGTTCCAAACACTGAAGGAGTTAAATAAACATTGTTAGTCATGTTCTGTCGATGACAAATTGAAGCCCCCAAGAGCGAAGACAGCCTGCAGGTCACCGGCAGAGCAACCCCCCTCCTGCCCTGAGTATTTCACCTTTTCTCTCCGCATGAGGTTTAACTACCTGCAAGTCAAGACAGAAGGGGTCATTTATTCAACAGACGGTGATTACAGCCAGCCACGCACGCTATGTCTGTAAAATTCTCTGAGATCAGGAAATTGAAGGGCCTGGAAATTAAGGGGCAGACGTAAAGACTGGAACAGGGCGCGGGCTGGCTCCGAGCTCTGGGGGCAGTGCCCCACGGCCCAGACAAGCCAAGCCTCTCGAGGCGGCAGCAGAACCTTGAAAAGTCTCCGACGCCTGCAGAGTCTCTGTCTTCACCTCCCCAGAAGGGGAAGCAGGGTCTGATGGAGAGGAAATCAGAAAGGCGGGGACTTGAGTCCCCACCCCAGCTCTGAGGCTAACAAGCTGTGTCGCCATGGGCAGCTTGTTTCTCTGGGGCTGGTGTCAAACGAGAATGAGCCCATTTCTGCTCACCTCTCACCTCTGCCAGGCTTGATCCGACCCTGGCTCACTTCTGTACCTGCAGTGCCTCCCAGGTCCCCCGATCTGCCACCCCATCCTACCTGGCTTTTCCGGTCCTTACATATAAGCTGCTTGATCCTGCCTCTGAGCATTTACACAGGCTGTTCCCTCTGCCTGGAACACTCTTCCTCTCCTTGCATCTTCCCAGGTCTAGCCCTTCCAGATCACTGGGAGTCGGCTCAGGGAGACCTTCCCTGGCCACTCGCACCCCCTGCAGCCCTTAGGTGAGACCCCCAGGTCTCTCTCCCTCACAATATTCAGTTTTGTTTTCTCAGCAAAGGGGCCCGGCTCCAAGATGCTCCCTAAGTGTTTATTCGTTGGACAGAAACAATCACAAGACAAGCAGGGACGATGTGCATCTTTGACCCAAACACCGAGGAAGACTCAGTGCCACCATGCAGTCCCCAAAGCCAGGGCCCAAGCTCAGGATGGGGTCCGGTGTGTCCTGACTTTTCTTTCTTCTCCTGTCGGTCCTGAAGCCAAGCATGTCCCTCCGTCCTCCACTCCTTCCGCAGGCCCTCGGTCCTGACCGCCAGCCAGGGTCCATACTGGGCCGTCCCTTCAGTCTTGTCCCTTCCACAGGTCCCACCGGCTCCTCCCTCCCTCCCTCCCCCGCCCAGTCCTGCCTCACTTCCTCTGGACTGCCCCCTGCTGCGGCTGTGTTCTCTGCACCAAAGCGCCAGACTTGCATTTCCCATGGGCACCTTCCCGGGCTGCCTGCGTTCAGGCCGACGCTTTTGCCTCAACACCCTTCCTTGTTTCTCTGACTGACTCCTCTCAGCTCTCCCTTCAGAGTCAGCTCAGTGCCACCTCTTTTGAGAAGATTCCCCCTCCCTAAGGTGGGATTGGGAGTCCTTCTCCCTCCCTGAGGTCTCTCTGCCTACTGGATGCTACAGCAGCCCTTCCTGCACCGGAGGGAATTTCCCGCCATCTTCTCTCCCCTACTGGATGTGGGCATCTTGAGACCAGAAACGATGTCATCTGTCTGCGTTCACTGCACCTCCGAGTGCCTGGCACACAGTGGGTGCTCAATAGATGCTTTCCTGAATGAGCGGATGAATGCATGCAAGCATGCATGCGAGCACTATGCAGGCAGGGGCTGTGTCCTGTGTCTCCATTGCCTAAGACCCTGGCCTGTGGTGAGCTCTCAATAAATGTTTGGCGAATGAATGAATGAATGAGTAGATGGATGATTGGATGGATGAATAAATGATTCCTTTGAGGCCTAGCTGAAGTTGCCTCTTCCATGTAGGCTGGCCAACTGGCCCACTTCACCCGGGAATCGAGGCTTCCAATGCTTAACCCAGGCAAGTCCCAGGCAAACGGGGACGAGCTGGTCACCTACCCTACGTATGCCCTCCGTGACACCCTACTAGTCGGGCAGCAGTAATCCTAGTCACTCACTATTATTGTGGATTTTATGGCTTCCTAATAATTTCACACATTTGCATCCGGTCTTCCCATTTTGCTAGAGGGCAGACACCATCTTTCTTTACGGCCTGTCATGACCATCCAGGGCTGGACAGAAACAGGCTTGGAAGGATGTTCGTCTCCATCATCATCATTCACTGACGCCTTGTCTAAGGTCTCCACGTACATTTTTTCTTTAATTCTCCAATGACTTCACGAGGGAGGGATTTTCTTTCTCATTTTACAGTTGAGGCTGTCAAAGACAGACAAAGGGATGGGCCAGACCAAGGGAAGCTTGCACACCTGGGAATTCGGATTTGAATTTGTCACAGGATTTGAACCCGGGACTGGCAGGGGTCATAGACTACACTGAAGGAGCCCCCAGGGGTAGCCCCTATCCAACCCCGGGGTCCAGGTCCTGTGGGGTCTGGCGGTCTCCTGAGCCCCCGCCTTGCCTTTAGCCCCTGAGTGTGAGGCTGGATGAAAGCCCCCCCATGGCCCTATCCTCCAGGCTGGTCCAGGGACCCGCGTTCTGGAGAGAAGAGAATAACACGACTGCCAGGTGGCAAGAGAACCAGCCACTCTCGGCTCTGGAGATTCGACAGGATCAGGGTCGAGGGCGTGGAACCCTCCCTTATTGCCAGCCCTGCCGTCTTCCAATCAGACCCAAGAACAGCCAAAATGGGTCCCCCAAGGCCAGGAGCTCATATTAACCTGCGGCTGCCGTAACAAATTACCGTGAACCGGTTGGTTTAAAACAACAGAAATGATTCTCTCCAAGTTTTGGAGGCCAGAAGTCTAAGATCAGTGTGCCTGTAGGGTTGGCTCCTTCTAGAGACCTTAGGGGAGAATCTGTTCCAGGCGTCCCTCCTGGCTTCTGGTGGCTCCAGACAATCCTTGTCCCTTGGCTTGTAGGTACATCACTGTGCTCTCTGCCTCCATGGTCACCTGGCCCTCTCTCTGTTCATCTCTGTGTTCTCTCCTCTTATAAGACACCAGCCATTGAATTTAGCACCCACCCTAAATCCAGGATGATTTCATCTCGAGATCCTTAACTAGTTACATCTCCAAAGACCCTACTGCCAAATAAGGCCACACTCTGAGGTTCCAGATGGACATGAATTTGGGGGGGACGCTATTCATCCCAGTCCGGAGGCTCGCTGCCTTGGGGCCTCCCAGCATCGACTGAAAACCTCACCTGCATTCCCTTGTCGCCTCCACAGGATACCCCTGTCACAGCTGCTGTCTGGGAGGCAGTTACGCGCCCGCTCCCCCCGGCCCCATGGACGCTCCTGACATGCCCACCCTGCCCTCCCAGGCTCCCTGGAGGTCTGACGGCTCCGTGACAAGCCCGCGTGCTTGTGGGAGACACGAGGGGAAATCCACAGTTGCAGAACCCCAGCATGAGGAGGAGAAAGAAAGTGCTGACTTAAAAATTGAAACCCTGACAGATGTAGCACTTTTTAACTCTGCGATGGGCCTGTTGGCACTTGTCAGATCCCAGCACGTTTGCTAATGTGCATTTTCATCAAAGGATGAGCCACTCCAGCTCCCATCGCTTGGCTAACTTCTTTGCTCCCACTTCCTTTGCGGGTTGGTCCTGCCTC
The DNA here is from genome assembly GCF_041296235.1 of Equus asinus. Classification (NCBI taxonomy): domain Eukaryota; kingdom Metazoa; phylum Chordata; class Mammalia; order Perissodactyla; family Equidae; genus Equus; species Equus asinus. Next base: position 82,113,187 of record NC_091797.1, on the reverse strand, counting down.
TTCTCTGCCCCCACCCCATGCCTTTTCTCCCCTCCCCTCCCTCCTCTCCCCTCCCTTTCACTTCTCTCTCTTTCTCTGTCTCATCATCCCTGATCTCTCTCTTTCTCTTCCTTCTGTCTTCTTTCCTCTCCATGTCTGTCTCCTTTCCTCCTCTTCCTTTAGGTCAGAAAGACAAACACTTACGGAGCCACTGCAGTGTATCAGGGGCTGTGCTAATGACGAGATGTCAAGACAGACAAGATGGAGTTACATGCACCCCTCCTGCCCTGTCATTTTGCTCTCTTCTCTGTCTCTCTTTCTTCTTCCTTCCCCTCCTCCCTTCATCTTCCTGCTCCCTCTTGGGATCTCCTCTATCTCCCCAATTTTTCAGGCCAGTTCAACCGCCTCTCCCCGTTTGTACCAGGCACTATATCAGGTGCTGGGGATGCAGACAGGAAGGAGAGGAGGGCCCTTTGCTGTCTCAGAGTGTCCTTGTGTACACTCTCTCTCTCTCTCTTTTTTCTTTTTTTCCTTCTCTGTCATTCCTCCCTCTTGCTCCTCTCAAACCCTCACCGCCATCGTCCATTTCTCCCGCCCATGTCCCATCTCAGGCGTCAGCCTCCTGAGCAGGAGAGCCCGCGTGCTCCTGGCACGGCCCCCTCTGGCTTTCTCCGCTCATGGGGCCAGGCCCAGCCACGTTGCCGGGTGGGGGTGGGGGGTGCTGGGAACAGCTGACGCGCCTGGGCAGACAGGGGATCTGAAAGGCCCTTGCCCGGCCAGCCCCAGGCCCAGAACTGCTGATCAGTCGGATATGTCTGACTGAACAGGAGCTGTTCTGAGAGGCCTCGGCCCTGCAGGCAGCTGGGAAAGGCTGATGCGGGTGGACACATGATCAGGAGCAGAATGGAAAGTTCTCTGGCCCGGCTCTGAGCTGGGCTGGCTGACTGGAATGGACATGCAGGGTCACTGGTCGGGTAGATGCTGGGGAGGCCAAGGGCAAATCAAAGGCGATGATGCTCAGGTGCTGGAAGCCACGATTAGAGAGGAAGTCGGGAGTAGGGCGGACTGGCCTGGAGGTTTGGGGGGACAACCCTTGCCAGGGCCTACTTTCCTGAACATGCGGGAGGTGAAGAAGAAGGCAGGGAGCTCTGGGCTCACTGTGGCTGACCCCACCCCTCCCATGTCCCCAGTGCCTGTCTATTCTACCCAAATGATGACACCAGGGATGGGACCTCCATTTCCCTTGCCCGGGATTGGTTCACTGGAGGTCCCGTGAGCCAGTGACAGCCGAGGAGACATGGGAGAAAGTCTGCTGGGGCTTCTGGGAAAGCCCTCCTTGCTCCTAAGAAGATGCTGGACGGTCATCGTTCTGTCTGAATGTGACACTGGGAATCCTGAGCCTGAGACAAAGTCAACCGAGGATGTCAGACCTGATATGGGAAGAACCAGCGACGTTGATGATATGATGTAGCCATGACCTATAGGCCTGGAGGGAGCCCTTCTTCAGTTTTCTTATTATGTGAAATAATGACTTTTTTGTTGTTTCAGGCCACTGGAACCTGTCTAAGTTGTGTTGTCTGTAACTTGCAGCCTAAATAACAGATGAGCATCATTAGAGATTAAATATATTATTTACAGTCAGTTATATGTGGTAGTCATCAGCGCTGTCTGCCAAATATTTCTGGGTCTCTCGCCTTCCAAGCATAATATCATTGTACTTCTCAGTCCCTTTGTGGGTGGGAGAAGCCATGTGACCTTTCGCCCAAGCTGGCCCTGCTCCTCCCCGCTCCCCCCTCCCAGTGACTCAGTGGCCCCTCATTTTGTTGCTGTTGCCCTCTGCCAGCTCACTCAGGCTGTCAGTGCTCTGGCAGAGCTGGCAAAACGCTGTCCCCCTTGGTGACACTCAGGCAGAGGTGTCCATGGCAAGCTGTGTGGGCTCCAAGGGACCCATACACACCCATTTCCCCCCAACGCACCCACATGCCACCTGGAGGCAGCTTGCAATGCTGAAACCATCACCAGGCCCTTTAGACCTGGTGCAGCCTGGAGATGATCTTTCTAGAATTATTTCTGGGGGGCCCCACGTTGCCACTTCTGCTCTCTGGCTTTAAGGGACTTTCCTGTCAGTCCAAAAGACCCAGCTCTGTGTCTAAGCCCCAGTGGCAGACAGGGGCTTACCTCGGCCCGCTCGAAAAATCGGTTATTATGAAAAAAAAAAAGAAAGAAAATAAGTGTTGGCGAGGGTGTGGAGGAATCAGAACCCTTGTGCGCTGCTGGTGGGACTGTGAAATGGTGCAGCTGCTGTAGAAAACATCAAAAAGTTCAACACAGAATTACCATGTGACCCCGCAATCCCACTCCTGCGTATGTACCCAAGAGAATTGAAAATGTGTCCACACAAAAACTTATACACAAATGCTCATAGCATTGTTGAGAAAAGCCAAAAAGTGGAAACAACCCAGTGTCGATCAATGGATGAGTGGATCAACAAACTACGGCAGGCATGTGCAGGCAATGGAATATTACTTGGCAATGAAAAGGAATGAAGCATTGATACATGCTACGAACCTTGAAAACATGAGGCCAAGAGAAAGAAGCCAGCACCAAAGCTCACATATGCGATGATTCCACTTATACGAAGTGTCCAGAATAAGTGCATCCACAGAGACAGGAGGAGATGAGTGGTTGTCAGGGGCTGTGGGAGGAGGACATGGGGTGGGGGTGGTAAATGAGTAACAGCTACAGGGTTTCCTTTTGGGGTGATGACGATCTTTTGGAACTTGATATGGGAGGTGGTTGCACGAGATTGTGAATGTGCTGAATGCGTTGTGTGCTCCAATACAGTTCATTGAATGTTATGTGAATCTCACCTTCGATTTTAAATGATCAGTAATTAGAAAAATGTGGAGGAGGGGCGGGCAGGCGGGCAGGGGAGAGGAGTGGCATCCGACTCCAGTCTCAGAAATGCGGCGCCCACCTCCCGCCTGCCCGAGCCCCTTCTGATAACATCGTCTTGCAGAGTGTGACGCATGGTGGGTGCTGACAAATGTTTCTTCCTCCTCCCCCTCCCCCGCACTACCTGCTTCCTGTGCAAAGGGGAGAAAACTCTTCCAACCATCATACCTGCCGCCTTGAACCTTTAGACTGAATGATGTCTGTCCTTAGGGAGGCTCTTGTTTGCCTTTGAGCCCTGACCACAGCCACACTTTGGGATCCGAATTACCTCCAGCATCGCAGGCTGGAGAGAACTCGCCCTGCTCCAGCTCCAACCAGCATAATTACACGTTACGCCGGGTCTCCCTGCCACCATTTACAGAGCCAGCGTCCAAATTAACTGCTTAGGAGGGTCTTTGGGGCCTGGCTGGGATTCCCCAAGAGGCAGTGTCTCCGGGCTATCCTGCTCTCTCCCTGCCGTTCTGGAAAGACCTGGTTTGGGTGGCCATCGGCCAGAGTCTCTGCACACTTCTGGAGAGGTTCCTTCTCCGGCGCTTTCTGAGGCTCCCTGGGCTGGAAGGTATTCTTGGGCTGTCAAGGGAAAGTGGAGGCTGGGACAACAGCTGTGGTTCTGGCCACCTCTGTCCTTTCCGGCCAGAATGTGAACACCGGCTACCTGCTGGGCAGGGACTAGGGGTCGGATGGAGAGATAAGGGAGCTGTTATCTGAAATCCCAAGGAGCTCACAGCCCAGGGAGGGAGGGAGGAAGACAAGCAGGTGATTGGCCCCTTTAAGATTCTGAGCAAGACCAGCTATGAAATTTCAGGTCCCAGAACAGAATGAGGATATGGGTCCCTTCGGTAAAATTAAGAATTTAAAGACAGGGACAGCAGAGCGTTCAAAGCTTTACCCTTCTAAGCGCCAGGCCCTGCGCAACCACACAAGTCAAACACCTGTGAAGCCGGCCGTGGCTGTGAGCGTCAGTAACAACAAACATGAATGGAGCACCCCCTGCATGCCAGTGGCCGCAGAGCTCCGGGATTGGGAACACAGACTCCTGGGTCTTCTCTCTGTGACCTTGGGCAAATTATGCAGTCTCTCTGAGCCTCAGAGTTCCCATCTGTGCAATGGGGGTAGTACTAACGAAGAGTGTTGACCGTGTCTGGCACATAGTAACTGCTACATAAGCACTCATTGTTGTTATTTAATTTGCGTGGATGGATTCAGCTGATCTCCACAGCAATCTAAGAGGTGGATGCTCTTACGAGACCCTTTTCCAGGTGGGGAAACTGAGGCACACACAGATTGGGTAACTTAAGCTCAGTGACTCGGAAGTGAGGCGCAGATTCAAACCCAGATGCTCACACCTGGGCTTCGGTCACGATGTCACAGGAGAAGGAGACCAGAGAGAAGGAGCACCGAGCGGAAGGCTTCGTGTCCACTCTCTGGGGCCACCCCCTAGGACCCCCCCCTGTGCCCGGCTCCCGGTCAGTGCCCAGGAAACGTGGAATTGAAGCATTGATTTTGTGGGCGAACCTGCTTCATGCCAGCCCTTCCACAACGCTCCGTTCACCTCTCAGGGATGGTTGACCATTTCCACTGTGCATGGGGGCCTTAAGATTAGAGCTCAGCGAGGTCTCCAGGCCAGTGTCACCCAGCCAGGAAGTGGTGAGTCAGAGACCACCCTCCTGGGTCTCTCAGATTCCAAAGATTTGACTCTTTCCCACCCAGCCCGCTCCCCTCCTGAAGCTCTACCCAGAAACATGCACGTTTGGCGCTGCTCAGCCTGGAAGCCTCGGGTGGCTGGCTCCGTGGACGTGGACGCCCTCTCCTCTCTCACCTCGCTGCTGGTCCAGGCAGATAGAACAGCAAAACCCCCCAGGTCTGTGCTCCCAGCAACGCTTCCTAAGGGGGCTACGCCAGCCCCTCCCCTCCGGTGCCCTGTGCTTTGTGGCCTCTGAACAGGAATCTCCCAAATTCAGATGAATGAGGAAGATGGCGTTGTCACTAGGCCTTGGCAAAGTGCTCCAGAGCTCTCCCGAGGGGGCCTTTTCCCGACAGTCTCCTGCCTGGAGTCCACGGATTCTCGCTGTGAAAAACCCCGAAGGCTGGGAGCGAGCGAGGGTGGAGGGGGTGAGTCCAGCCGTGGCTGTGGATCCTTTCCAGATGCCAGGCTGCCTGTGGGACACGGGACAGGCAGCCCAGGCCGGCCAGTGGCTCCCGGTCACATGCATGCGGCCAGAGGGAGATGAGAAAGGGGCAAAATCAGCTCTGAGTCAGGCATGTCCGGGGGAAGTCCTGCCCGGCAGCGGGTGGCTCTCTCCTCTCTGGGGGCGACCAGGCACACACCGCCACGTGCTTCTTTCTTTAAAAAAAAAAAGAATTACATTTGTTTTAATATAATTTCAGACTTACAGCAAAGTTGCAAGGATAGTACCAAGAATTCCCAGCTACCCCTCCCCCAGCTTCCCCAAATGTTAACACCTCGCCACATCTGCTTTATTCCTGTCTTTTTCTCTCTCTATACATAGATATAAAGAAGAGAAAGATGTGTATGTTTTTTTCAGAACCATTTCACAGTAAGTCGCAGGCATAACACCTCTTTACCTCTAAATACTTCAGCGCCTATTTCCTAAAAACAAGTGGCATTCTTTTGCAATAGACTATCTTACAATATAATTATCAGAATCAGGGGATTAACACCGATGCACCATTACCATGCAATCTACAAACTTTATTCAGATCTCGCCATTTTTTGTCCCTACAGTGTCCTCCATGACTAAAGGAAAATCTGGATCACACGCGGCATTCAGTTGTCTGTCTCCATGGCTTCCTTTAATCTAGAAGAGTTCCTCAGACTTTCTCTGTCTTTCATGACATCAACATTTTTTGAGAGAACAGGTCAGTTATTTCACAGAATGTCTCGCAGTCTGGCTTTGTCAGACGTTTCTTCATGATTATATTCAGATCCTACCTTTTCAGCTGGATCATCGCGGAAAGGTGCTGCCTTCTTCTCGAGGCATCTTGTCAGATGGGATATGCTATCGATTTGCTCCACTCTGGTGATGCTAACTTTGATCACTTGGTGAAGGGAAGCTGCGATACTTTAAGTTAAAAACAAACAGAAAAACAAACAAGCTAGAATCCTAGTCACATCCTCTCTCACTCCCAGCTCAGAAGCCACACACATTCCTTCCCCCATTTTTTTGTTCATACAGAAAAATGTCGACGTATTGGTTATCTTCAGCTGCGTAACAAACCACTCCAAAACACAGTGGCTTCAGATAACGACTATTTCATTGCTCCTGATTCTGCGGTCAGGAATTCAGGCAGGGCCCGGCTGGAGGGTTCTTCAGCTCCTCATGGTGTCAGCCGGATTCTTTACATGGCTGCATTCTGCCGGGAGCCTGACTGTGGCTGGATCCCAGATGACCTCGTTCACAGGACTGGTAGTGGGTGTTGGCTGTCAGCCGAGGCGCTTGGTTTTCATCCGTGTGGCCTTTCCAGCAGGCTGGCTTGGGGTTACCTACATTATGAAAACAGAAGCTGCCAGAGCTCTTAGGGCTGAAGCCTCGAAGTTGACCAGCCTCACTTTCACTCGTTCTGTTTTCAAAGCAAGGTGCAGGGCCAGCCCAGATTCAAGCACAGGGTGAGTAACCCTCCCCTGGATGGCAGCAGGGGCAACATCCATTGCAAAAGAGCATGTGAGACGGGAGTGATTTTCTGAGCCACCTTTGGGAACAATCTGCACCAGCTGGGGACATTAGCCCCCACAGGGGCCTGCATGCTCACCCGGAACGTATAAGACAGCTACAAAGGAGGAACTGGGCCGTCAGCCTTTGCTGCGCCTTTCCCTGTGACTATCAGTCCCCATGCCTGGAGTGTTTCGTTTTTCCTCTCCTTTTCAATTCTGTGCGATTGATTCCAAGAGCCTTTCTTAGGCATCTACTATGTAGTGAGATTTACTGAGCACCCGCTGTCTACACGGGGCTCAGAGCTGAGGGTAGAGGGATGAAAATGAGTTGGTCCTTGCTCTCTGGGAGCTCACTGTCTAGAGATAAAACTGACTTGTATACAAACCATTGTGGGTCATTGTCAAGGACACAGGTATGCGGAGGGTGGAATCCAGAGGAAGGAGTGGCTAGGGTGCCTGGGGGCTCCAGGGGAGGGACAGAGAAGGGAGAATGGAGGAGCTGACTCCTAAAGCAGGAAATGGGCAGGCCAGGCAGAGGGGGCAGCCTAGGGTGGGCAGTGGGTGTGTTGGGAATTACCCTAGCCGGGAGTGGCTATCAACAAGGTCTGGCAGGGCCCAGGGAAGAGGGGCAAAGAGCTAAGACCCAGGGGTAATCATGGACTGAAACTCTACAGTCTGCTAATGCTGGTGTTCCTGATCTCCTTCCCTCTCTCCCCCAAGAGTCTTTGCCAGGCCCGGTCTCAATCCCCAGCCCCAGGAGGTCCAACAGATTCAGCAGAATCCCCACTCAGCACAGACAAGCCACGAGACAGGTGAGAAAGGCAGGGAGGACCTCGCAGAGGAACTTATTTCATCTGTGTGGCTAGGAGCTGGGATAAAGAGAGAGGAAATGCAGTCTGGGAGTTTCGGAGTTTGGAACCGGGGGGAGAGACCGGGAAGGAGGGCACGGATGCATTCAGCACAGGCAGTAAGATCTTAATTACTATTTGAGGCTAGACCATAGTCCTTTGCACGCAACTGAGTCCGCAGAAGCAGCCATATGGACACCCACAATGTATATGGGTTACATATTTTTATACCCGTGCACAGCCATAAGGGAGGTCATGGTTTTAAAGGGAATGTATTCTTGAAGATCTTTACATAATTAAAATCTCGAATAATCCAAGCGTACCTCTGAAAGGGGCGCTGAGCGTGACTCTTTGTCTATTAGCACGTCACTAACACGTATCATTAGCGCACTTCGGTTTGCATTTTCCTCGGACCACTTGGCGCTGAAATGATGCAGTTCTCGATGTCTTTTTTGAAACTGAGGACATTCGCATTATTTCACTTTCTGCACGGAAAGGAAAGCTTTATTTCACACATGTTTTTATATCGCGCTATTTTTCGAATTTGCAATTCCCTCATTTCACCTTGCCCCTCTCCCATCTTAGACCCACACGCGCATAGAAAAAGAGACATTGCCGTAGGTCGGGCGTCCTGAATTCTGTGGTTGCGATGGGGCCCCAGAGGTCTCTGGCGCAGCCATCTTCGTGAATGAGACAACAGGGGCTCAGAGGCACTCGGCTCTGTCACCACACGAAATTGGGGTTCTCTTGTCCGACGCAAGTCAATTCATTACGGCATCCGCTTTTGGGAAAAGAAATGTAGTTTATTTATCCATCAGCAAGGAGACGGGGGCATGTGCCCTCAGATCTGTCTCCCTGACCCAGGGCTCGGGGCACAACTTACGGGATGAAGGGCGGGGGATGTGGAGGGTGGAGACGGATGAGCAGAGGTGGGAGAGGTGAGCTAGCTGAGCTGTGCGAGCCTGGTCAAGCCTCGGGCCTCTCCAACGGATGCATGTTCACAAAACGACAGCTTTCCCATGATCTGAGGGTGGAGTTTTTATCTCCTTGACGTCAAATAGGTCCCTTACCGGCCATTTGCGCAGGACCAGTTGACTGGTTGGTGGTCTCAGCTGGCCTGAACTGGACAAGGGGTCTCAGTTCCTGAAAGCCACTCTTCGTGATCTGTTGATAAGACGGCGGAGTCCGTTGAACTGGTCCTGGAGGGCCCAAGGTTACAGGTGTGTCCCACACGCTGCAGTGAAAGACAACCAAGGGAACAGCCCTTGGCTTGGACTCAGACACGCGGGCTGACCTGCCCGTTCTGACCAAGAATGTAGCAGCTGAGGGTTTTGGAGTCTCTGCCACTTTCAGACGCTGGGGAAGGCACGCTTTGCCCCTCTGAGCCTCAGTTTCCTCATCTGCAAAAAGCCGTTTCTAACAGCCACCTCAAGCTGGAGCTTGCAGGTAAGAAGGTTCTTGGCACAGGGAAACGCTCCCTAGGAGGTTGCGATGACAGACAGCACCACTGCGCCCCTCTGGGCCTGGCTCATCTGTTTACATTGGATCCGAGTCCCCGGGCAGGGCTGTGTCTCCGAGTCTGGCCCCTCGCACAGAGCAGACCCAGTGAGTGTGGGATGTCCTCGCTGGACCCCACACGACACCCCGTGCAATCGGCCCTCGGGGAGCTTTCCTTCCTCCTCCTCGTTCCAATCCCGGGAGCTTCCCCGTCTCTCCGGGGGGTGGGGGTGAGCCCCCAGCCCCTCCCTCCCAGCACACCTGCAGCCCCCGTGTGCCCCGCTTCCACCCAGGGCAGATGGAACACACTGATAAAGCCGCTTACCTCTGGGTATTGGGGACTCCAATGGCCAGGTTTGCATTTTAAAGACCCCTGAGGAGCAAGGGCGACACCAAACACAGAAAGTTCTCGCTCATGCTAATGCAACAGAGAAAGGTGGAGACTTGGACCAACTATCCAGAGAGACTTTCAGAAATGAGAATAATCGTCTGCTTACTCAACCTACAGAGGGCTGGGGCTGTCACACCCTAACTGTTGGTCTGTGTCCCCTACACAAAGGCTGACCGAGACCAGAGCTTGGAGAGGAAAGAAAAGAACCTTTACCAGACCTCCTGTGTCTCTGACTTTGCGTCCTGCCAAATCTTTCAACCCCCAGCGGTAGGCATTACTGTGACCTCCATTATGCAGATTAGGAAACTCCTGCTCAGAGAGGTTAAGTGATTAGCTGGAGAACACGCAGCCTGCGGGCTGCAGAGCCAGGATCCTGTGCGGTGCCGAGACCGGTGTTCTTTCTCACATCTTTCTCTCAGGCGGAGGCTGTGAGGCCAACTCAGAGGAATGGAATGCCTGACATTCAGGGGCCTCTCTGACTCCCGGAGGAGCCCGTGGGAGATCTTGACTCATGCTCAGGAAATCAGTCCCCTCAGCCTCGTTGCCCCCAGCCTGCATGCCTCCTCCCCAAATCCGCCAGATGTCTCGGCATTCACGGAACGTACCTTGCACTTCTCCTCCGTGCTTTGATGCATACTGTTTCTGAGTCTCGTATTCCCTTTCCCCACCCCCTTTGCCTTGAAAACTCCTTCACTTCCTTAATGATTCAGATCAAATCTCTTCCTGACCCTACAAGGATAACTCACATCCTTATGTTTTTTCCCATAAAGCAAGGCTGCCACAGACCATTGTACAGGCTGTGCACTGCACAACACTAGAGGCACCATTTGCATAGACCACAGTGGCAAGGTCTAGTTGTTCCTGCATTAGAATTGCAATAATATCTGTTTATGGCTACAAACCTGAGGGTAGAGATAAAGTCAAGATCAGCTCCACACCCAGTGCCTAATGCTCAATAAATGTTGAATGAATGAATGAACGAGGGTATCCTGCAAGATATGACTATAACATCCAGACACTGCAAACACCACAGAACTTGCCCTTCCAAACAAGTGTTTCCCCCGCCGTGGCCGCCCCTCGGGGGCTCAGTCACTTACTCCAGTGAAGCCACGAAGGCTCAAAGCCCTTCTGGAGTTCGTCTCCAGGGATTTCCGTCAGAGCCAGGTGCCAGGTCACGCCAAGAAGCCCTGCCCATCGTTTTGCAATCACGGGTCTTTTCTCACCAGAAGTGAGCCTGGCCAGCTTCGTCTCCTACCTCTTTCCTCAGACCTGGCTCCATCTAACTCTGGGCTCCGTCCAGAAATCAAGGTCCCTCTCCCAGGAGCAGGACCTGCCAACCCGAGG